>NC_138111.1:63014720-65972952 GCF_964146895.1 Miniopterus schreibersii | reverse complement strand
GAACCCACATAAAGTCTCATGCTAGAGACTGAGGCTGCCAGACTTCAGAGTAGGGAGGGAGCAGGCGAAAATGCTGAGAGCAGGGCCGCTTACAATGGGGGCCATTGGGCCCGCAGGCCATCTGGGTGCTTGTTAGAAATGTAAACTCCCGGGCCCACTCCAGACGTGCTAAATCAGAATGTTTGGGTATGAAGGTCAGGACTCTGCCCACGAACAGGACCTGCAAGTGGTTCTGTCCATGCTCAAGTTTGAGAGGTGCTGGCTCACAGGCAGCACAGCCTGGCACACCTTAAGTTAGTCACAGTCTCTGACTTTAACCCAGGGTCATCGGATAAATTGTTAGCACACCTGATATGGATACAAAAAAATGTTTAGGCTTAAACTTGGCTCAAGGTGATGAGGAACCTATGACCAGGGGAATGGGGACCACTCACTGTGAGACACTGAGCTCTAGTTTGGCTTGAGAGAGCAGTAAGGAGAAATTAATGAAGGGAATGGTTGGAGAGGCGTGGGCTGATGGAGGAGGCATTGAGTGGGGGCGAGGGGCAGATCTCATCTCCAGGGCAGCTGCAACTGACCCCCAGCTGATTACACGTGGCTAAGTGTTGTCGCAGGAATTGAACAAGCACGTGGCACGAGTTCGGTGAGCTGCTCATCCCATCGGGGTTCTTGCCACGGCCTACACACCTCCAGTTGGGGTGGAGTCCAGGCCTACCTCTGCGTCACTTCTTCTGCCTTCCTGTGCACCCGAATTGAGAAAGAGGTCAGGAAAGGGCACTTGCATGTTTTAAAACAAGCCCTTTGATCATTAGCAGAAGCACCCGTAGTCAATAGGAACCTCAGAGGGAAACTGGGGTCCTGTTTTGTGCCCTCCAGGCCTCTACTAACATTGACCCTGCCATCAAAGGGATCGTGGTAAACCAACTGCAGACCAAACGAAACTGGTTCCTAAGATGAGAAGTGATTCAGAGTGTGTAGCAGCTCATTAAAAAATAACAAAAAAAAAAAAGGCATTTGTTAATGAGCGCAGAAAAGGCCAGTACATGAGAGAGACCCACTCCATTACAATACTTCCAGAGTTGCTCAAACCTAATTTTGCAACAGCAAGGAGAGAGTAAAAATGTCTGGAGCCGGTTGGCCTCGCTTGGAGACAGGGTAATCTTGGAGAAACATTTTACGGTGCATCGCTTAAAGAAAAGTGCATTAGTCTTTCCTGAAAAAACACTTGGTTGACCTTGAAAATAAAAGCATTCGTGAGACGTATGAGCAGAAGTTTTCATTATTCCTTAAGCCCTCGCTTCAGAGACAAAAAATTCCACCCTCCATTGCAGCGCCACAATGCCGAGTTGCCAAGCAACTGATCTTTTCTGGTGGATCGCCACGGAGACGGATGTAAACAAAATCATAAATCCCATTACCCTGCTAAATACTGGGTCTGGGTTAGAAAGGGAGCAAAGTTGCTGCTTTTCAGGTTAAAAGAGATCATATGAAACGGTGAGTGGCAAGATTTTAGTCAGAGTAAATTGTCATGGGTGAGACCGTAATCAGTGTAGCTCTTTTTCCCTGTCACCGGACAGCCACCCCTGATTTTCCTGTATCAGGGAAAGCAGTCACAGTCAGAAGTATTCTTTCCAACTGAAAAATTAACTCCACCACCCCCGGGGCCATACCCAGCCACCAAGACTCGGTTCGTGTGGTTGTCCCAGCAGCCTCCACCGGTGGCTCGACCAGCCCCTCGCAGGAGCCTTGGAAGCCGCGCTGTGCACTTCATATCTCTGTCACACACAGGGACAGACACACGGCACCTATGGAGGACGACTCCAGGGCAGACGCTGCGGCGATGACTAATTTGTGGCATCTCATTTTCTGAAAGGTAAATAATGCTACTCTTATTGAATTGAAGGCTGGAGGCCCAGGGTTTGAGGTCATTTAGCCAAGGTCACACAATCAGTGACCAGAAGAACTGTGATTCCAGCTCTAATGTTGAATTAAAGATTCAGTGTCCTCGCCATCCAGTTTAGGCCTAAGTCTCTCTGCACATAGAGACTTCTGCCCCTAAGTAGACAGAAAATTCCACGTGAGGGACGACAGTCCCCACTAAGGGCACAGCTCTTGTCGTGGTTCCCATTAGACGGCATGGGGCTCGTCAGCAGTGCGCTGGGACATGCCTGACAGTGGCCTCTCGAGGGGGCAGCTCTGGCCACCCTAGCGCACGTACCTCCAAGGGTTTCAAGCTACCGACAGAAGATACATGCCGGACCCTCTCTTGGGTGTAGAGCCGGCTCTAGCACCCACCAGCACTCCTAAAAGTATCAGTACCCTGGGCTAACCTCAGACCAGTCACACCAGAATTCCCGAGGGTGGGGCCGAAATCTTGGTATTTTTAAGAAGTAAGGTTAAAAGTGGTTAGGAAACCCTGGGTTAGAAGCTTCATGGTGGCCGTTTGGGCTTTGTCTCTGGAGAAGAGACTGGATTCCTGAGCTAACATGGACCATTGGACCTACGCTGGGAAGACGCCTCCCTCTCGGCCAGTCACCAACAGCAAACCCAGGGCTCATCCCATCGCGTTCCCTCGAGGTGACGGCATAGGGCCACATGCCTTGCCCAGGTGTCCACGTCCCAGCGATTCTAGAACAGGGCCATAAACCCAGATGCCCAGGGGATCCTGTCAATCGAAGCCGGTGGGTGGAGTTGGAGGAGACCTGGAACACACAGGCCCGTCTGAAGGGGCAGCGGCTGCTTGGTTAGGGCGGGTCGTTGGCATGAGGAGGGGATGTTGGCCAGCTCTGTCAGCCACATCTCCCAGTTCTTCCAGACAAGACACAAATGTGGATTCTTATGTGAACTCTTCTGGTTTTGGCAAGTAATTCAAGTTTGAAAAATTGTAAGCCAAACAAAACTATCCAGTCCCAAGGTCCTCTTCTGCATCCAGAGCCTTAGGCTGAGCCTCCTGCCCCTTTGGCCTCGAAGGCATGGGGCTCCTACTCCGTGTTCTCAGCAGTGACCCACAGACCAGCAGGATGGCCACAGGCCCATGTGCCTCTCTCCCAGAGCAGAGACTTAACCCAGAGCAGCAATGAGTGAGGGGAGAGCCTGCTCTGGTGCCTGATCCAGAGGCCAAGATTAGGATTCCACACCCAGTGCTTTATCCAGGAGGCAATTCCTAGAAACGCTGGTATGGGAGGGGAAGGTGGAAGGGACACTGATAAAAAGAGTGTCTCCAAGCCAGGGACTCCAGAAGGCGATCCTATGGGGACACTGGAGGCAGAGTGGAGCATCCTGAGGTATCCCAACCAAGAGGCCATCTCATCACTGGTCAGAGCTGCTTCCAGAGACGAACTCGACTGCACTCCTCGCTGGCTCTGAGTTCAGGCCAAGCACCTCCCGTGACAGAAAAGGTTCACAGATATCTGCAGCTAGCAACCTTTGGGACCTGCTGTTGGGGAGTCCTCTAGCCAAAGGGTCCCAGGGCCACTGGTGTCCCTGAGGCCTGGTGGCATCCTTGCCCAGCTGCTCCATGGAAGAGATGGAGTTCAGAGTCCAGCAGATGGCCTTTGCCCCATCTTGCTCCCCCTTTCTTCCCAGTGGGATGCTTAGGGATCCTGGGAAGGGCTCTGGGGACCCCACTCATGTTAACTGAGAGTTAAGGGGAAGCAGAAGGGGTAACAGTGTACAACTATGAACAATTATTGTCTCTACGTGATGGGATACGCCGTGACTTTTTCTTAACCTTTCCTATGTGCGTTAATGCTCTTGTAGTAAGAATTAATTACTTTAATGGCGTGGTGGGCGGTGATGTCCCCCACGCATCTCATCTATCAAGCCAGTACATACTCCACTCCCCCCCACCCCACCCCCCGCTAACAGCTTACAGCCTCTTCTTCCCACCCTGGCTACGAGCCCCTTGCCCTGGGGGCCCCCGCCACCCTGATGCCTGACGGAGCCAGGAGGACAAGGGCCCCCTGCCTGGTGGGATGAGCCCCGTGGGGTCAGGCTGCGACCACACCCTGCCTTGCCCCTTCCCAGCCCTCTCTGTGTCCCCCACCCGTCTCCCGAGAGCTCTGTGCAGCAGGCTCCGTGCTCAGGAACCGCTGGCCTGGGCCCTGCTCTGAGAAACCCGACCTGGGACAGGGAGCCATTTGTTCCCGCACAGACTCTCCTGGGGCCCTGCCCTCAGGTTGACAGCCCTCGGTCTGTTACACAGTTTACTTGCGCTGTGAAGCAACTGCTTTAATTTTCAAATTCCCGTGCTCACTTCTTGAAATAAAAGATTCCTTTATTTCAGGAGCGGCAAAAGGAGATTTTGCTCGGATAAGGCAGCGAAGAGCAGTATCTGAGGTCCACCTGGCGGGCACGGGGGTGGCTGGAGAGCCAGGACCACCCCAACCCGGAGCCCCCGACTGCTGCCACTCTGGGGTGGAGGCTGGAATTCCTGGCCTTCTGAATCATCAGGCCATTCTGAAAATTCAGATATTTATGTGAAATCTCCTGATTTTTAAATGTTGGCTCAGGGTTTTCTAAAAGCCCTGTACAGGCCAAGCACAACATTCTCGTGACTGAATCAGACCCAAAGGCTGTCACGTCAGGTCCTCTGTTTTCTTGAACAACTTTGGGGGGGAAATCCACCACTGAGCCCCACATGCGTGCCGATAATGGGGACATTTTTGTACCATTGTCCCCTGTTCTTGCCCCAAACCTGACAGAAACCCCTGACCAGGAATCCCGCGAGGCCCTGATCCATGCAGGAGTGAAAAGCACCATTGCTGTCAGGTTTCTGAGGTGACCCGGGCTCTGCAGCTGCAGGAGGCGAGCTCTTTGTTAAACACCCGCATCTCCCACTGATGCTGAGAAGCTTCTAGGTTGTTCTCAGAGAAGAGAAACAAACTCATTCCAATTTCCAGATTATAAACTAAGAAATACTAAGAAGTTTCTGCACAATCTCCTTAAAATGCCTTTTCAGGTCAAACTTTTGAACTCTGGTCTAAAACTAGCGTTCCTTCCTGAAAAAGGCCAGCTGCAGTCCAGGGGCTGTGCAGGGATGGAGGAAGCCCCTGCCTCCCAGGGCCACCCCTGCCCCCACTCTACCTGGGGAACACCCGCCCAAAGTAGCCAAAACGCCTTCCGTGAGGGGATGTCACCGCTTCGTCAGATGGATGGCACCGTAATCAGCTTCCCCTTGAGAGCAGTTTTCTCTGTCAATTTTGCCCCATTACATGTAGTTCTGTCCCTCGGAGTTCTGAGACCACCCAGGCCCCTCTAGTTTGTTTGGGTTAGTTTTTATAATGCTCCAACTTTAACCAAACATTGTTGCTGTAAAAACTAATGTAAGCAGATTTTTCCCTGTGACTCAGTTCACCCTCTGCCATCTCATGCCCAGGAGGGCCTGGGAAGCATCACCTCCACTGAGTCAGTCACCAAACACAGACCCAGATGCTGGGCAAGGCTCTTGTCTCCTCTTGGGGGTCACCTCCCAGCTCTGGGCAATCTTCCTCAAGCTGCCCTGGGACCTCAAATCACCCAGGAGCCCTATAAGTCAGATGAGAAGGGCCACCCCTCCCTCCCTCTAGGGCAAGGCTGAAGTGCAAAAAACACTCTCCAAGCCCACAGAAGCTCATGCAAGACAGCTCAGGAGGTGGCTTGCAGGAGCCCAGGACTCAGTGCAGGGTTCCCCCAGTGCTGGGGTGAGAGCACCTGGCTCCCGAGGAGGGGAGAATTAAGTGAGAGGGAGCAGAGGAAGCGCTGGGTGCAGAACCTGGCACGTGTGAGTGGAGCATCCCCATCGGCTGGCGCTGACAGAGGAGGTGTGGGACGGCTGGACTCACGCCCCGGGCAGGATGTGACAAACGGGGACATCAGCCAGAAGACTCTGAAATTCTGATTCAGAATTGACTCTAAGGTGAAGCAGTCCGGCTCATTCGTTCATTTGACATGTATCTATTGAGCACCTTCCTCTCTGAGGTTATGATTATTGAGTGAAAACTTGAAAGGAGGAGACAGGGGGCCACACTGAGTCCTGGGGGAGGAAGGGTGTTCCCTGCAGCAGGAACAGCGATTGCGGAGATGCCCCGGAGAAGCAAGCTTGTGGTGCTCCCTTGGGGACAAGGGAGAAGCCTAGGGGACTAAGTGGAGTGAACAAGGGGAGAACAGAGAGATGGAAGGGAGAGCAGCGGGGGTGCTTTGTACTATCAGAGCAGAACTTGGTCTTTTGCTGTGAGTGAAACAGAAGCAGAGGCAGAAAATGCATCTGACTTCCGTCCTAACAGAATCATTCTGGCCTCTGCCTTGAGAATAGACGAAAGGGGCCCAGGGTTTAAACAGGAAGGCTAGTTAGGAGGCATGGTGGCCTGGCCAGCTGGGTGGCCTTGGTGGCACTGTGAAGTGGCTCATTCTGGCTACAGTATTGGAAAGAGGCCACGTGATTTGCTAACAGATTGAAGAGTGAAAGAATGGGAGAAGTCAAAGTGACTCTGTGGTTCTGGCTTGGGCCAGCATCAGAAGGATGGATTTCTAGTCACTAGGATAGGAGGGGGCAGAGGAAGGGGGAGTGTGAATATTCCACGCGGGCCTGTTCAGTGGGTGGTGACAGAAGTTCTCAAGTTGACAGTTGTATAAAAGAGACTGGAGTTCAGGGAAGAGCTCTGGCTGGAGAGAAATATGTTTTCAGTTCATTGAGATCCAGGTGGGATCTACAGCCAGGGGACTGAATAAATGAAGAAAGAGGAAAATAGAGGGCCAGGCACAGAGGCCAAAGTTGTCACAGGGTGGCTTCAGGCTGTCGTTTAAATAACAGTTTACAGAAGCAAAGATCTTTTCTAACAAATCTACAACCCCAGAACAAAAAGAACCAAAACAGCCCCATAGACACACATGCAAACCATTCATTCACCTCCCAGAAGGTAGAGCCTTGAGAAAGTGAGACCTGAAGAGCATGCATACAAGGTTCCTTTCTGCTCTCGTGTTTATTTCGCGATCTTACCTCAGCCGGAACTTCCCAGGCCTGTTCATGACTACTGCATTTCATTCCTTCCCCTCCCTGCCAGGCAGACTTTCTTAGGTGGCCATTGTTCTGCCTCAGAAGTTACCTGTAAAGTCTATATTATCCGATCATTTGAATTTCTGCAAGAAGAGGTCTACTGTCGACCTACTCTGGTCAACTGGAGACTCTTCAAAGCTACGTAGTGGAGCTGTGGCATGGGCGTCCTTGCTTCCTTGGGTTGTAAGGATGCGAATTTAACTAGTCTCTAAAGACCATGTGATGGTTAATTTTATGAATCAACTTAGCTGTGTAAAGAGATGCCCAGACAGCTGGTAAAACAGGATTTCTGGGTGTGTCTGTGAGGGTGTTTCCAGAAGAGATTAGCATTTGAATCAGTAGACTGGGTAAAGAAGATTGCCCTCATCAATGCAGGTGGGCATCCTCCAATCCACTGAGGGCCCAAGCAGAACCAAAAGGCTGAGCGGAAGATTTGCTCTCTGCTTGAGCTGGGACATCCAGCTTCTCCGGCCTTCAGACATCGGTGCTCCTGGTTCTCAGGCCCTCAGATTCAGACTGAAAGAATAGCACTAGCTTTCCTGGGCCTCCAGCTTGCAGACTTCCCAGGCTCCATAATCACCTGAACCAATCCCTCGTAGTAAATCTCCTTCTATAAGTCTACCTATATATCCCACTGGCTCTGTTTCTCTTGAGAACCCTGACTAATACAGACTGTATCCATTAGCTTTTGCAATGATATTGTTGCAAAACAAAACACCCCAAACTGGTGGCTACAACAACAAGCGTTTATTAGGCCTTCCAGCTCACCCATGTGTGGTCAGCTGGGCTCTGCGCTGAGCCTGACTCTAGGCTGCAGGTTTGTTTGGGGTCTGCTCCTTTTCTTTGGGACTGATCAGGTTATCCAGGACACATTCTCATGGCAACAATAGAAGCACAAGAGGACAGACCTAATTACACAAGCACATTTCCAAGTTTTTGTTTGCATGCTATCCGCTAACATCCCACTGGCCAAGCCAGTCACACGGCCAAACCCAACATCATTAGGGCAGGAAAATATTCTCCACATCTAGTCAGAAGGAAAAGGGCATAGATACAGGGAAGGGTAAAAACTTGGGAACGATCTGCAGTCTACCACTTAGACTTTTCTTTGGCTCTACTCTTTATAGCAATGCCACATGGCATCAGGTATTTCCCAGTCAAGCTTACAATGCATCCCAGACTTTCTAAGTCAGTAGCAAGATAAACTATGGCCTGGGAGCTCTGTTCGTGGGAGGCAGAGCTTCTGCCTCAAACCTGACTTGCTACCGCACCAAGGACATTGGTGAGGTTGGATAAAGAACATGTTTCCAGATGAGAATTCTGAGTCAGAGGGGTGGGTGGCTTTCTTGCAGGAGAGCTGGGTTTCTGCCGTGTGCTGTGGAGGGGGCTGGGATAAGTGAAATGGGAAAACCACTCAAGGTATCCTTTCCTAGTTGTTAGTATAATTTTTCATTTTTCTCACCCAGGTTTTACAAATAGGGGCCATAATGAAATTGGCCCTGAACACTTCACACCCAAGTGTTTGCTGATTTGACCTTTTAACCACAGGATTAACAAGACACATTTATTCTGGCTGGTTCTGCACATTCTTCCGGTTTCATGATTCAATCAAAGATAATAGTAAATGGAACTAGAGGCTGCTCCTGGGAAAGCCAAATGCAGAAAGAAAACAAAAATAAGAGGAATCAAAGACCTAAATTTTATGTATGTCCTGAATTGGTTTGGCAGGGAACCAAACAGAAAAAAGTCCTTCCCCTCTTTAGCTGGTGTATTTCCACATCACAAAGGCATCGAGGGGGCTGCTTCGGCTCTGCAGCTTCTCCCAAAAGGCCCAGCCTCACGGGAGGCCCGGGTGCAAATGCAAGTTTTGGACAGAGGTGTGCAGGAAGCTGGTCGGTGGCTTGTTTCCTGCACCTGAGGATCTCCTGCACCCAGATGGAGAGGCTCCCAGGAAGCCGCCAGTCAATAACTGAGCAAAACAGCGGGTTTCTATCAAGGTGTCCACTAGTGTAGTGATAAGAGTACATGCTCTGGAGTGAGAGAGCCTTGGTTCAAATCCTGAAATTGCTACTCACTAGCTGTGTGAACTTGGGCACAGTACTTAACCTCTCTGAGCCCCAGTTTTTTCACCTGCAAATGTGGGAAATAATAGCACCTGCCGCACAGGGGTGTGGCAAGGACTAAGGGAAGTGGGCAGGGACAGCATCGACACGTGGCTGGGTAAGCGGCAGCTGTTACTGCGAGATTCTGAAGAGAGCTTTGTGCAATCATAAGGACTACTGTCCACGAACCCATCTAATCTTCAATCTCCCCTTTTTATTGGAACTAAAAATAACAAAATGTGTATTATCTTCATTAATGCTGAAGACATACAAGTGTTACATTCAATCTCCCTGTGGAAATCTACCCAAAGAAACAGCTCACCTGAAGCCCAGTGGGTCAGACACCAAGCTGGACACCAGTGACCTGGGGAGAGGAGCCCTGCCTTCGGCCTCCAGCACCTTGAAGGACTCATCTGGCCCTTCTCTGGACACTTGACTCCTACCCACCCACTACCCCCATGGAGTGAAGAGACCACAAGGCTCAGGATCAGACCTCATGCCCCCAATCCACCTAAACTACACTATCAGTACCCGGGACCCAGGTTCCCTGATCCACCTCCCACAGTGGCCTGTGCTTCCAGGGTGTACAGTTTAGGCCCAAGAACTGACCAAGAAGTGGCTGTTTGCAAGATGTACAGATGGAGCTGGGAGATGCTGGCTGCGGTGTTGACCCTCACACACTCAAAGCCTTTGCGGCGTGGAACAGAGCTGGGTGTGAGGGGGGCAGGGCCCAGATGGCAGGCTAAGGACTGGATGTCTCAGGAACTCCCAGGAATCCAAGAAATCCCAATGCAAATGGAGTCTTCCAGGTCATGTTGAAGGGTATTTGCAAAGATGGCAAGATAAGATTTATTTAACAATCAGTTTTAAAATGTTATAAATACAATGTAGATATTTGTAAATTACAAATATTTAGACATCTGGTAGGCAGGCCTCTTGCTTCCAGTCCTGCAAATGTTAGCGGCAGGTCTGTCACCTAGTAAACCCCAGAAATTCAATGAATATTGATTGGACTCTGATGTTTATCCCATTTATTCACTTAAAAACCTCTGGTGACAACTCATGGCTACTTCACCCAAACCCCACACACCACCACACTGCCAGGACACAGGGCGTGGCCGCAAATGGTTGTCCATTTTGACTTGCAAAGTCCAGTAACCAATGAAGGCAAAAGGCCCACCAGAGCTCCAGAGCTCCCAGAGTCCCTGGGCTTCCACCCCACCCCACAGACAAGCCCCCAATTAGAAGACTGTGGCAGGTGACATTTTCCAGAAATGGCTACAGCACTATTTTCCCTCCCATATGCTCTCCCAGGGACCTGCCACTCCCTCTTCTAGAGGTGGAGTTCAGGTCCCCTTGCCTCAAACCTGGGCAGGCCTTTGTGGAGTGCATGGAAGTAAGGCCACGTTTCCAAAGCTGGATCATAAGTGGGGACACAGCGTCTGCCAGCCTCCTGGGGACACGCCACTTGGGAGTCCCAAACCCCTCTGTAAGAAGTGCCAATACTCTGAAATTGACATACTAGACAGACCACATTGCAAGACCAGGTAGAAATGAAAGAGATGCCTGAGAAAAAGACCCACCCTTACGGACCTGCCCTGTAACCTGAGAGACAGCCAGAAAGACCGAGGCCAGTGCCAAACAATGGGGCCATGGGCACATTTTCTGTATCTGCACAGACTAAGTTAAAAGACTGGCTCCAAATTAGGAGAGCGGAGGTAGAGTCTATGAAAACGATCTGTTCACACTACTTCCCATGGCAACTGATTATTGTGATGCCCAATTGGCTACTAATAGGCACTGCTCTTCTCGAATCTGGTGCGAGGACCCCTGCGTGGCACCCTCGCGCTGAGTGGGTCCAGGTCAGCGGCGTCCCACAGGAGCACCGCACGGCTTGGCCCCGGGCCAGGCCCAGACCAGAGGCTTCACACAGGCCGGCCTGTGGAGTCGTCCAGCGTCTCAGGCTCAGTCACTGGAGTCAGAGGGCCAGTCATGCCCAAAGGGCCCCCCAGTCAAAGCCCTGCCCCTCCTGGATTTGGGGGAGCTACACATATGAAAATACTGGCAAGAGCTTTCAGCACTCTCACAACAAGTCAAGCATATGCAGGTCAGAGCTCTTTGGGGGAGAAGTGAAAAAATCTGTTTATATTTTGTTTTTCTTTCTGCCCCGTTTCACAGGGCACGTCAGCTCAGCCATCACCCATGTACTTGGGCTGGACGTGGTGTGGCCTCCAGCCAGAATCACAAACACAAGTGCCCACTAGGCCTGGAAAAGAAGCCCCTGTTAAAGGGCCCTGGCCGACGGGGAGCCGCCAAGTGGAAATGTCAGCCCCATTTTGCCGGGTCTTCACATCTTACCCTCAGGAAGCCAGAAATTCACATTTTTGCGTGAAAGCTCCCTAATTTTAAGATACTGGCAACCAAAAGGAAACAATGGGTGCCATGCCCATCTCCTAGGGCCTTACCCAGTGTGCTCGAGCTGAGACCCAGCAGCATCTCTGGGCAGTGAGCTTCTCTGAAACATTGAGAGGCCCCTGTGCCTGGTGCAGAGGCAGGAACATCAGGGAATTACGGCCCCAGGAGCAGCAGCAGCAACTGCCAGGGTTTGGTGGATAAGTGCCCCAGCCTCCTCCCTGCTGCTTGGGTGACCCTGAGGCCTGCGTCCTACAGTGCTCCCCAGACTCTCTGCCAAGATGAAGCCCCATGGCTAACAAGTTTGATCATAGGCCCTTAATTATCTTTCATCGTTTCCTCCCTCCTGTCCCTCCACTGGCATTTCCTAGGAAGACTTTTCATATAAGCTGTGTGCACTTAAATCTTGAAATTAATTCAAGACTTTTCAGACGCCAGGACCACTGTATCAGGTTGTAGATCATGTCTACTTTTCAAGGACACACATGTAGAGGCTAAAACCCAGCCGAGCTCCTGCACCCCAGCACCGTGCTGAGAGTGGTGTCAGCCGGAAGACAGGAATTCACACACAGATGCCAGATGTACGTAGCAGGAGCCTTGAAAACATGTCTGAGGCCAGCTTTGGCTCCTGAGTGACCAGCTTATGCCTTCTGATTTAGGGTGGCAGAGTCTGCTGTTCCTCTGGAACCAGGCCCAGCCCTCTTGACCACAGCCCATCCTGCCTTCTGTTCCATTGAGGCCAGGCATCTACCAGACTTCTCTTATTTTCTCCACTGTCTCTGATCAAAATTTCAAAATTCCACATGACGAAGGCAGCAAATTAATTTCTTTACATTTAAGTTTATGTGATGGACCATGGGTAGAAGTATTGCCCAATGCTAGGATATTTGTATTGTTTGGAAACCAAAATGTCAACACAAAACGTTCCTATATTCATTAATACAGTCAACATTTACTGAGCACCAGGCACTGTTCTACGTGCTTGGGAAGACATGAGTGAGCAAAACAGGTAAGGACCTGCCCTCGTGCCGCTCAGCTGTAGGTAGGACAGAGAGGCAGGGAACAAGCATAATTTATCTTAAACAGCTTTACTGAGATATAACTGACGTACCAGAAAACTCATCCATTAAAGTATACAATTCAGTGGTTTTTACTGTATTTAAAGTTGGGAAATCATCATTTCCGTAAGCTCAAAAAGAGACTATGTAGTCTTGGCCGGTGTGGTTCAGGTGGTTGGAGCGTAGTCCAGTACACCGAAAGGTCTCTGGTTCAATTCCGGGTCAGGGCACGTACCTAGGCTGCAGGTTTGAGCCGGTCAGGGAGGCAGCCAATCGACATTTCACTCTCACATCGATGTTTCTCTCTCTCTACCCCTCCCCTCCCTTCTTCCCTTCCACACTCTGAAAAGCAATGGGGGGAAAAATAACTAGCTTAAAATTATCAATTTCACAAAAAGGGCATATTTTGGGGTGGCAAACTCTACTCCCCCTCAAGTTCCATCCCTTCCCCTGTGCTTGCTCTGTCCTAGGATCAGACAGACACGTTGGAGAGGTTGGTTGTCACAGCAGCTGTTGTTAATGTCACTGCACTGCCTTGCCCCCACAGAAGAGCTTTCTGTGGAAGACGGAACACCTGGACTCAGAGCCCCCCTTCGAGGCAGCCCAGGGCAGGAATCAGGATGCCCCTCTGCCGAGGTAGACTCTCATGGATAGGGCGGTAAAACTGGCTGGTTCCAGGACAGAAGGTAAACACAGAGGATCTTGGGTGGGAGTCCTAAACCACAAGGTCTTTTAAAGAGATAGACCTTTCCTGGGAAGGAAATTCAGATGCGCTGGCCTGACAGCAGCCCTCCTCTGACCCCCAGGTGTGAGGTGGTCTCAGAAGGGAGGGGTCAGGTAGCCCTCTGACCCACACTGCAAGAGCCTGGGTTAAAACATTTGGAAACTGAGATAAGAATGGAGGCAAACAGCCCAATGCTCTTCTCTTCTTCTGGAGTCAGTTCTATTTCAGAGCCCTCCTGGGCCCAGTGAATGAACTCTGTCCCTAGAGAGGCCCATGCCTGGAGGGCAAGTGGTCTGACAAAGGTCAGGAACTGTCTCCAGAAGGCTGGGCTGTCTCTCGTCGCTTTCTCATAGCACAAGGGGTTAATGATCCTGTGTAGTTGGGGACGATTCTCCTACGATAATGAGCCCAATATGAGCAGAGTTCCCTCCAACAGCGCTAGCTCAGAGGGGGCAGAACAACAACCGGGACTCACAGTCCAGGCAGCTCTGAGGAGGGCGAGAGTCCCAGACGTTTCAACTCTTTTGCTCAGTTTGGAGACGTTTTCCCCAAAATCATTTTGTTCAGCCCATCTTCAGCTGTGAACTGGCAGGACTTACAACACTGATTCTCATGAGCTTTAGGAATCCAGCTTCTTAATATTTTCCAATTCCAAATATAAAGCAAACCAAAGAAGCATTAAAATAATTTGAACTTCAAAGACTTTCTAATTCCTAGTGGCCACAATGAAATTAAATAAGAATCGGTCAGCCCCCACTTCTCCCTCCCTCCCCCCTCTTTCTCTCCCTCTCCTCCCCCCCCCCCCCCCCCCCCCCCCCCCCCCCCCCGTCTCTCTCTCTCTCCTCTCTTATTTAAGGAAGGGAAAATAAAAGCAAAAAAGACACAGAGCCTATGCAACTCTAGGAAATGTTTGCACGAAGGTTCTTTAGCTTCTAACTAACATTTGTAACCAAGGATTAGTGGAGCAGCCTCTTGTAATTACCGTTGTTGCCCCATTTGTGGCTATCTCCGCGAGGCCAGTAAATCTTGAAATTACAGGCTGACCACCCTGGAGAACTGAGACAGAGTCAGCCACATCTCTCAAAGGCACTGCCCTGGGCGATTCCCGCCCCCCTGAGATGACTTGCTCACCAGGGAGAAGGCCTGGCCTGGGAGTGACTCCCAGACCTCACTGTGGCTTGGAAGTAAATAAAACCAGGGTGGGTGGCCTGGGACGCCCTGCACCCTTTGTAAGTAGAAGGAGAGGCGGATAGCTCTGAACAGTCCCTGTCACACATCCCACCACCCTCCCCAGCTTGGACTACTGGCTAGGGCCCCAGATAGACAAGAAGAGGAGAGAGACAAGGAACTGAACAGGGGAATACAGAAATGCCTTGAAAAGGAGATTTTTGCCTCTTGAAATGCTGTTTGTCTCTGTTGAGGAACACACCAGATTACCAAACCTTCCATTTATATAAATGGAGATCAGATTGACTTGAGCTTTACCCATGGCCTTGATCGTGGTTTAAAATGAGCATTTACAGTGGATCTTCATAACATATGCTTATTCTAGACCTCCGAAAAATGTCAAAGTATTTAACATCAAAGAACAAAGACCTGCTGAGTGTTGCTCAGAATTCCATCCTGGGCTACCTTTGAAATCAGACTCTTGGCTGACCTCTCTCGAACACACCTTCTCAAGGACAAAGACGCCACGGAAGACATTTTCCACTTTCTCTCTGCGGGTTCCTTAAACAGAGGCTCTTTTTGCTATTTCCTCGGCGGCCGGAGGCCTTAGACACCATATTTAAATGCATGCCAAAGGCCCTCCCAGTGCCTAGAGCCTATGATAATAAATTGCAGTCTCAGTGTTCTGTGCATCACATGTAGATTTCATGATTTCCCATATATAACTCATTTATTGTGCTTTTTAAATTTGGCTATAGATATCTATAAAATTTGCTTCACTACTGCCTTTATCAGTTCCACTATCTGCAAAAGCTCAGCAGCATCTGATTTTGTAGTTGATTGGTATAAATAACACACCTGGGTCAAAGATTAAAATAATATTCCCCAAGCCATTTAGTACCTACCAATGGCCTGCTGTCCAGATGCTCCATCCTATCTACTCTTGGCTGTCATGCTCCAGCCCCTCCACTGGGTATCCTAATTTCCCACATATGTTCCTTTCAGCATCTCCAGAAAAGGCACCCATGAAGCTGGGTAGGGAGAGGGCCTGGGGGGGGGGGGGTCAGGCAGTGGTCTTTACCTTCTTCTGAAGAGAATGGCCCAGAGCATTCAGTGACTTGCCCAAAGTCACAGAGTAGAAAAACAAAAGGCAAAAAAAATCAAAATGATTTCTTCTCACTGTCTCTTCTACTGTCCCCAAAGCACTAGGGGCCTGAGGAACACTGTTTAGATACTCTTGCCTTTTCTTTGCAGAGGAAGAAAACTCCTTCAACCAAATTGGTTGCCACACTATGTAAAAATTTTCTATACACAAACAAGAGGAAGTCCTGAGTTATGATTCCTACACAAAGTTGGAAACCAAAAAAAAAAAGACAAAAAGGGAAGGAGGAAAGAAGGGAGGAAAAGAGATAGGGAGAGGAAGGAAAGGAAAAAAACAGATTTGCAGCGGAGGTCAGAGATTGTACAAACTTAGTTTGGCAAAGGAGATTGCGTTTTAGTTGCTCCAGGAGCGGTTGGGAGGAACGTGTTTGGGAAGCTGAGGAAGAATTCACTCCCCACTGGTGGTCACTTTGGAATTGTTCACAGCAGGAGTGCCCCGAGGGAGCTTTGTGCAGCGGTGCAGACTTCAAAGTGCCTGTTAGACATTAGCATACTGATCCCTCCACCATTCCCACCCCCAGCCTCGGGGAGCCTAGGGTTAGGATGGTGGTCTTCCATGGAGAAACTGAGGAAAGAAAAATGAGCCGGGGAAAGAACTGGGAATGTCCCCAAGGCTGCCACTAAAACCCATTGCTGACATCAGCCATCAAGGGACTGCCCCTGGCCACCCGCCGGCTGGCGTGCATGCCCCAGTGTTTAAGAGAAACAGCTCTCTTTGGAATCAGAGGCACAGGAAGTCCCAGGTGAATAATAAAGTGGGCAGTTTCCAGGTCTCTTCCATTCAAGACAGGCAGTCTCGGCGCCCTCACTAAGTTTCCAAGGACCGGCAACATCCTGGTGTGCCCTCCCCGCAGGACCCCAAATATTTGCATCCAGGCAGTGTTTGGCTTCCCTCTCGTCTCCTATGGAGAAAAGACTGCTGGAAACCCAGACACCCCGTGGAGGGGACTGGTGCCAAGTCGTCTGGGGCCCCCTCCCCCGGGAAGCAGGAAGCACAGCCAGCCTTGTCACCATGCCCTCAAGTAGGATGGATGGTCCCGGTAAACCGATCCTCGCTAATGTAACCATAGGTGCTATTTCATATAAATACATCCACCCAGACATTTCCCATCAGCACAGAGCCTTTCCCCAAGCCGGCTCGCCTCTGCCCCTCCACAGCCTGGAACCACCCGGGTTAGTGACACGCTCGGAGTGGGGACCAGAGTGTGTTAAGGGTCTTTGTAATGGCCAATGGGAGGCCCCCAAAGCCTTCCCTTTCTTCATTTATCATGTTCTATAATGTACCTATCACATCCCCTGCTCCCCTCGTCTTTGCCAAACTAAACAGCCTTAGTCTTGCTAATCTCTCCTCAGATGGAGACCAGGCCATAAATCTCGTCGCCGAGGAGAGAAGGCCTTCCCTGACCAGGCCTGGGGCGCTCGGGAAGCCACCACAGATAATGGAAGGCCCGCTGTCACAGCGCATTATAAAATGCAGATGTTGCTCCAATAATGCGCCTGTTGTGAAGTTTCAACTGTCAGTTTGCCAGCTCGCTAAAGGGATAAAGGCCATTTAATTCGCTCATCGGCCCCACCCTCCCTCCTCTTTGTGCTTTGTTTTCTCCGCAGGTTACGTTTGAAATTTCGGGTGGAAATTGGGAAAAGAGGACTGGCCACTGGCTTGACCGGGATAACATGAAATTAAATCCCATTAGCTTCTTGAATCAATAGTAAAAGGCGAAAGGATGCCCTGACTGGAGTTAAACATGCTGTCCGTGCGCCCTTTTATAAGTCTCGGGAGGCCGGCTGGGGCCCGACCTGATTTAACGTCCCCCAGGTGGCGCAGTGAGGTGAGCTGCCCGATCACCGCTTCTTCCCAATCAATCACCCGGGCATTGACGAGGGATGTCATGAACTTCTTAATGGTTTTTTCCCCAACAAATCCTAAATTTTTGTGGAGTTCTGCTTTCAAACAGTGAAAGGGTCCTAGCTGGTTTGGGCCAGTGCTTAGAGCATCGGCCTTTGGGCTGAGGGCTTTGGGTTCGAGTCCGGTCAAGGGCATCTACCTCGGTTGCAGGCTCCATCCCCGGCCCTGGGTGCGTGCGGGAGGCAACCAATGAATGTTTCTCTCAGATTGATCTCTCTCTCTCTCTCTCCCTCCTTCTCTCCCTCCCTTCCACTCTCTCTAAAAAGCAATGGAAAAAATATCCCTGGTGAGGATTTTTAAAAAATAAGTGAAAGGAATGGAACATTTTTACATCTTTAAAGAAGGGGAGCGGTGGGCTGAGTCTCTGCTAATGCATGTCAGGGATGCTAGGAAGGTAAGTGCACTGAGAGCATCCCTTGGGCCACCAAGAAAACCACGGTTTTCCTTTTATCCCCCCTCCTCCAATCATCGTCAAAAGAGGAGAATACTTCCAATGTTTTAAATGTCTGCCTTGGAGCAAAGAGCTGAGTTTGAGCCTTGGGAGCAATCAGTTATGCCCCGCACCCAAGCAGGAAAACATTTGCCCTGGCTCTCCCGGGACAGGGCCAAAGGAGAGCTGAGAAAGCCCACTGTCCCTGAGGGTGGGTCCTGATCCTAGTTAGTAAGTAGCCTGGGAAAGACAGAGGTCCCGAGTCACCTGGTGATCCCCGCTTCTCCAACAGGTCCAGGTAAGAAACCTGGGGTACTACTGGAAAACCCTCCATTCCAAGGACCAGCATGGACTATTTTAGTGAGCCATCAATTTTATCTGATGGTAAGAAAATAAAAATATTAATGTGTACATTAAGGCAAACACAGTCTTTTTTAAAGCAAGAGCACACTTATTTTGTGTTAAATGCAAAATTCACACACACCTTTAGGGCAGGAGGAACAATGCAATGAATTCTGAGCTTGTGAGTTGTCTCTTCAGACGTCCCACCAGCTTCCTGGGTATATTCCCTCCTCTGCAAGTCATTTGACAAACATCTTAGCAGGCCATAGCCCAACTCTTAAGAACACAGAGCTGGGAAAGGGCCCTGGGGAGGTTTGCTCAGTGGTTAGAGCGTCTAAAACCAGAATGAATGCCAATATTGCAGAGGTTCGGGTGGAAGGTAGCTGACAGTGTTGCCCGGTTGGCTAAATGTTAATAAGAAGGAAACGGAAGGAATCGGACAGTGTTGAGCCTAATGGGCTGGAACCATGAGCCTGTTTGCTTCACCAGGATGCTACAGCTTAATAACCCCCCTTCCCCTACGTAGGGAGCAGGCCACCCTCCCCTTCAGGACTGAGGGGGGGGGGGATCACCACAATCTCCTGTGCATGGGTCTGTGAAATGCTTTTCTCCTGATCCCGTGGAAGAGCCTAATTTCTACCACCACCAGCAGCAGCACAGGGAGCAGCTCAGAGGACCACAGAGGCCAGGATTGGAATCCAGGTGTTTTTGCCAAGAACCAGCCCCCTCTGAGGTTCAGGAGCCAGGACAAGATAAATATCAGGGGTCCGGATCCTTCTTGTCATAGACCAGGGAACTTTCCTCCCTCTCTTAGTCTGAGTTCCCCCAGAAGCAGACCCCTAGACAAGAATCCAAGTGCAAATAATTTATTTAGTAGGGGATCCTAGGAAACACCAGAAGGAGTGGGGAAGTAACATGGGGTAAGATAGGCGACTAATCAGACATGCAGCATGGAGCAAGCTACCACCGTGGACCATTGCAGATTGACCCCTCTTAGGAATTCTGGAATATACGATAGAACACATGCCTCAGAAACAACCTACCCAATGGGCACAGGCACTGGGGTACTTACACACCAACCCCCTACAGTCATTGGTTGGCAGCTGCTAGGGAGTGGTCAAGAATTCCCCACACTTCGTGCTTTGAGTAGAGCTCACTCCAATATACAAAGAAAGCTCTCAGGCAAAGGGGTGCTGGGGCTGGCAGCCAGGAGTCAGCTTTCACAGCAAGGGCAAGAGTGAGGAGGTATCGGTGAGGTGCTCACAGCCACTGCTGTGCCACCTGCACAGGCTCTGTCCCCTTCATCGAAGGTTAAGCATCAGGCCTGGTGGCTGACCTCAACCTTATCTGAAAATGAAGTACCTCTACCACTAAACGCTGGTATATCAGGCAGTGTGCTAGGTGTTTCTTATTTGGTCTTCCCAACAAACCTATGGGCAGGTATTGTGATGGCAGAGAAGGAAATGATCATCACAGTCTGAGTAGTTTCTGCAGAGTCCTGCCACTAGTAAGCCTGGGGCTTCAACCTAGAGTCCATGGTCATAACCTCTGCCTACGTAGCCAGTATGGGACACCTCCCGTCACACCCTTTCTGCAGGTTAAAGCACCACCCATGGCCCTGCCAGGAGGTACACCAAAGGTTTTCTAACATGTGATTGAGCCCTCCCAGCTCACCCCAGCTTTTTAAACTAGGGTCCTGTGTGGCCCAGCTTGAAAAGATGAACTTGATAAATCAGATTCTTATCCTGGGATTTGGAACTGATAACTGGAGACCCAGAAGTTAGCAAAGTGACCTGGGGTGGGGTGGGGTGGAATTACATACAAAGTGAACAGTCCTTATTTTTCTTCCCAGGAGTCATCACCCTTTTTCCTGGTCTTCTCACGTCTTCCCTTCCTTTATTTTAAGAACTGCCTTCTTCATTATGCAATCTTGGTGTCACTGCCAGTCAAGATGTAAAGATAGCCTGTCATCTCTGGCCCAAGATACCACTGACCCACAGTAGGAGTCCAGTTATCCTGACTCTTGAGTGGAGTGGCTCTAGGCCAGAAGATAGAGTGGTGTTCTGAAGTGACAGTCACTCTTTCTTGCCACCTAGATCTATGGAGTGTCTTTTCTGAGGCCTAGACACCAGCTTTCCCTTTGATTCCATGTGCTGCCCCACGGCAATGCTGTTGGTGTCCTGGCAAAACCCCCTGGCACCCCATACTCCCTCCCTCACTGTTCCTGTTATCTGGTGTTGTACAACAACCCACGCCAAAACTTAGCAGAGTAAAACAACAATTTATTATTATCTGTCATGGTTTGGGGACAGGATCCCCTGGGCAGTTCCCCTTTGAGGTTCCACATACAGTAGCAGCCAGCCCATGGCTGAAGCTAGGTTCACATGAGGCTTCTTCACTCCGCTGTACGACCCCTGGCCTGGGATGGGGCCACAGCTTGAGGCTGGCCGGCCTCCCTCACTCTCCCAGTGGCCTCTTCACATGGGGAGCTTGGGCTTCCTCCCAGCATGGTGGTCTTAGAGTAGCTGGACTTCTTCCTCTGCTGTGGTTTTCTCCCAGAATGAGTGTTCCAAGGGGCACAGGCATAAGATACCAGGCACCCCTTTCGCTGCGTTCTATTCCTCAGCCCACCCAGATTCCAGGGGGCAGAGGAATAGACTTCATCTCTCAATGGAGGGATAGCGTTTGCCAACAGGGAGAGAAGGAGACAGATTACCACACAGCCGCTGCTTTCGTACTTCAAGTGCATTTAACTCTGCCTGAGGCCAGTCTCCACTGCCCTGTACTCTGCCGCCCGTGGCAGACAGAGTCCCGGAGTCCCAGTCCCAGGGGCAGTCCTGAACTACAGATAAATGGAAGTCTAAATGCCCCAGCTTCCTTGCACTGTGTGGGTTAACTCAGAGGCGGAACTTCTAGCTTCCCAAGGGTTCTCAGAGGGTTTGGGCCCCGATCACCCAGAATGGAAACCTGCTTCTTGTCACACTCACAGTGGCTGCCTCCCTTTTCGCTGACTCATGTCTCCACTCCTGTCCCTGGGCCTCCTGAGAGCTCCTCTCAAAAAACAGAAACAAATAACAACAAAACTTGCACCTCCATCCTTTACTCAGGGTCTGCTTCTGTGGTCAAGTAGGGAACACATGCCCCATGTTCTCCCAAATATCCCTCCCTTAGGTAAGTTAGCCATAGTGGGGTGGGAGGGTGGGGGGGTTGTTTTTTGTTTTGCTTACAGCCAAAGAACAGTAAGTGACAGAACGTAGAAAGGGGCCAGAGGGAAGCGTGGGAGCGGGGTGTCCGCCTGCCAGCCTGGCGGAGGGAGGGCATCGAGGCCGAAGGGGAGGCCGCTTTGTGGGGAGGAAGGTGCCAGCCCACACAGAGACGCCGCGCCAGCCAGGCCGCACTGCCGCTCGGCTCCCTGTGACTCCCGCTCTGTGGAATGTCCTGCCCCTGTAATAAGAACAGGATAAACCCCTTCCATGTAAGCAAGCAATTCACAGACTCGAAGGGCCAAGGGGGCCCATGGAGACAAGTTCTCTCAGGGTTAGGGGCTCCCAGAGAACCTTGTCTCCCTCCCTGGCCTGTCCTCAAGCCCCTTCCTCACAGGGGTGGCCCTCACCTGTGAGCTCTGTGATGCAAATAGCACAGAGGACGGCCTCCAGCCCCCCACCCCATCTCCGTTAACCAGCCTTGGGAGGGTTAAAGTCAAAGAGCACATCAGCTCGCTTTCCCTAAGGCGCAGCTGAGGACAACGAAATAGAGACAACTTGAACTTGGATGGGCTATCGTGAGATTTAGTGAAGGCTGATGCGAGGGCCTACAGGAACTAGGAGGGCAATGCGGGGACTTTGTCCACGTGGGGCAAGGGAGACAGTGCCTGTGGGTAGGAGAGGGACAGAGGAAGGGGACTGGCGGGAGCCTTCCTCCACCGGCCCTGGCACAGCGAGGGAGCGCAATTTGTAGGCTCTCTGCCGAGAACCAGGCCATAAGGGCTGGGCGGTTTCAAACCGATGCTTTGATTCTACATTAGATATTTATATCTGGGACCTGGAAACTGTTACAGCGCAGGCACTCTTCTTCTGAAGAGGAAAACCCTGTGAAATGGGGCACTATTGTTAATTAAGCCGAGATAACAGCATAAAGCAGGATGTCCTGAGCAGGCGGAGGGAGGAGTTCAGGGACCAGGGCACGTCCCCCGGATGGGAAGGCACGTGTGGCTGGCAAGGGAAAGCCTGTGATCTGCGTCTAAATAAAACTTGTAGCCCCGCCAGGCGTGGCTCAGCAGTTGAGCATTGACCTAGGATCCAGGCGATGGGGTTCGATTCCTGGTCAGGGCACATGCCCCGGTCGCAGGCTTGATCAATGACTCTCTCAGCATTGATGTTTCTATCTCTCTCCTTCTCCTTTCCTCTCTCTGAAATCAATAAAGATATTTTTTTTTAAATAAAATAAAATAAAAAAATAAAACTTGTAACTTCCACATTCCTCCTTCGTGGATATGGAATAGTGAGAAAGGCCTGGTCTTAGGACTGAAAGACCTGGGTTCAAGTCCAGCTTCATCCTTCTAACTGAGAGAACCTGAGTAGTTCTCTTACCTCCATGAGCCTAGTTTTCTCTTCTGTAAAATGGGATGGTTCCACCCCATCCACAAAGTTGTGAAGAGTAACGGCTGATGTGAAAAAGCGCTTCGTAGACTCGTTCAAACAAATGCTGGTGGTGTGATTTGTCCACTCAGCAGTGAATCTGAACAGCCCCAATGCATGAAAAGCCTGATACACGATTTCTTGAAAAGCTATGAAAATAATTGCCCCACGTTTCCATTCTGGCATCAGTAGGAATAAATTCTGTTTATTCCATGTTGAGTCATGACCCATTTCAGCCTGCCAGACCGCTCGTTTCATTCAACTTGAAGGCAGCTTTTGACCCTTGACCTTTTAGCCCCTTTCTCTTTGGGGAGAAAGAACAGCTCCACATTTAAGCGGAAGCCCATGGGTGTTCCTTGCCTTTCTGCCGGACACCACTGAGCTGCACCAGGAACAGGCAACAGGAGTAGCTCGTGTTGAGCACTTGGACGTCTCTGCGGCCAGCCTGCAGGGTAACATGGAAAAGCTTATAGGGGCATGAGAAGAATAATATGGGGTTTTAGACTGTAAAAGAGGACCACACACATGGGCCCATGAGGACTGTGCCCTGGACCATCTTCAAAAACATGGAAGCTGCATTTTCTGCAGCCCCGGGTAGGCCTGGTTTAATTAACCGTGGGCTGCGAATGGGCTGGCAAGCGGGACGCTGCAGCGCTGCCCACCTCTGCGGTGGGAGTTCCCATGGCCCCGCGCTCCCTGATAAGAAGGCACACGGGCCAGTGCAACCTGAATGCTTGGCAGACGGCTCCATCTGTCCTTCTATCGTTTTGAATTGAGCAGGAGAACCCCAAGACGTGTTTTCACACAAGCACGCTCTTTTCCTTCCCTGCATTTTGAAATGGCTGTGTTTGGAGGCTAATTAAGTCCATATGCTTCTGATTCATTTACACTTAACTCATCAAAATGTTGTTTTGTAATAGTCATTTGAAGTCCAAGGCGCCTCTCTTGAGCCTTTTTTCTAAAAACCAGGAAGTTATGGTTTGCCAGCCAACAGCACGATTCTTGTACCAAAAGGTTCAAATTTGGTTCAAGACAAGATCCTACACCCAGGAGACTTTAGTGGTTAGGAATTGTCCTAAAGTATCCCTGTCAAGTGTGGGGTGTGACTTTGGATCTTCGGTTACTATCCAAAGATACTCACTCTTCCGAATCGTAGAAAACAATTTATGAGAGAAAAAAAATTATGCTAGAATCACTGGGCCCAATAGGGAAATTTAGTTTAAATGGAAGTTGGGTGGCTTTCCATTGTCTAAAAAAAGTTTTCATTAGGCATAACTGGGATTCATAATCCAATGCTTCATGTCAACCCCAACCCCAAGATACAGTAGCCATTATGTCACCTATTTTTGCTATCAGTTCTTACTTACACTTTTAAAAAATTTATCCATAACCTGGACTTTAAGCAAAAGTAAAACTCCTATCCTCTCAATGTCATATCAGAGCATTGTCTAATAAGCCCGTCTAAGAGTCACCTGATTTCTAGAGTTTATAATCTTTGTTCGACTCACTATTTACTAATGTGGAGATCCTAGCCTCCATAAAGTAAGATATTAAATTGTAGAGTTGAAAAATGTTTCATCCGTCCACTAAGAAAGCAAATTATTTCCATCCAGAAGAAAAGATAATTCCAAATGTTTTAGTTTTATAGAACATTAACCAGTTTGGTGTCTAACTTAGCCAAGTTAATCCCACATTTCTATTTTGATTGAACATATATACCAGTTTTTCTCACTCTCCCTCAAACCTGCTTTGCCATCCACTCGTTTTTCTCATTAAGACATTAACAAACCTTTGATGCGCAATCACTAAATATGTGTTTGAAGAGTTAACTTTTTGAAAATTATACTTTAAAATTGCACTAGCCTCAAGCCTGGCTTTTCTGATCTATTTCTCTTCTTATTGCTGCTTGTTTAGGTTTTATAACTATGGAAAGCAAGTGGGTATTCAAAGAGTTAAAAATTGAGCAGATGCAACACTAGAAAAAATATTCAGCCGAGAATGGAGGGAAGGGAAGGATTATGAACACTGAGCGCATTTACATACATGGTCTCCTTTCATTCATATAACACCTCTGGCAGGGAGGCGTCACTCCACTTCCCAGGTGAGAAAGGTGAGGTGGGAAGTGGTTAAGTAACTTGCCCAGAGTCACACAGTTCCCAGACTTGGACAGAGAGCTGTCAACTTAAAACCACATGTTCTTTTCACTAAGCCTCCCGGACCTGCACAGTACCGTTAAAGGCTTCAGAGGGCGAAGCTGTAGAAAATCATAGAAGTAGGGAGATGGAGCAGACGCAGCAGGGCCAGGGTGGAGGGCAAGGCAAACAGAGCTTGCTCCACAGAGAAGTAAATCAACTCATGTTCACACTGACGTGAAGAATGCCAAAGGTTTCCCCAGTGTTTGCCCCTAAGAAATGATTTCATCCCCTTTGAGAGTGGATGCTCTGCATCAGTGATGTCCAATAGGAATATAAGTCACATATGTAATTTCGAAATTTCTAGCCACTTTTAAAAAGTAAAGAGGCACGCAAAATTAATTTTTATAATATATTTTATTTAACTCAACATATCCAAATGTTTTAGCAGATAATCAGTACAAAAACTTACTGAGACATTATATATATTTTCTTACTAAGACTTCAAAATCCAGTGTGTGTTTTCTGCTTAAAGCACGACTCAATCTCCACTTGCCACATTCATATTATCAATAGCCACGCGCAGCCAGTGGCTGCAATATTGAGTGTGCAGCTCTCAACGATCCCACATATGACTATGTTAATCACTGTAGCTTGCCTAAGAGCCAGGCTTGTTCTCAGAAAGCTTGCCAACCGCAGGGAATACGTCTGTGAGCCTCCAGAGATGTACGGATCCCCTCTGGGAAAGCACTGAGTGAGGCGTTTCCCACAGCCAGGTGGCTTCGTCTGCTGGGAGCTCACTGCAGGGCCGCGCAGGGACCGAGGAGGCAAACCCACTGTGCTGAGCCTCTTTAAGATACAGAACCCTAGTCCTCGCCGGGCAGCATTCACAGCTCCGAGGGTCAAGGGGGCCTCTCAAAGCTACTTGTCGCCTCAGCTCCTGAGTCCCTGCTCCCACTTCCCACTCTGTCCTTGGTGTCTGCGCCTCCTGGCTTCTGCCTCCTCATAGCTCCTCCTTCTTGTCTTTCCAGGAGCGCATCTGCTCCCGCAGCTCTCCACGGCTGCCCTCTCTCCCCGCGTGCCCCAGCGCAGGCCGGAGCTGGCACCCGATCAGGCGCGGTCTCTCCAGCACCTCCCTTCTTGGGTGCAGCATAGGCTTTCCCTCTTGAGGTGAGCCTTGGTGGAGGCCTCTCATCAGAACCAGCTCCGGGCGGGAGGAAGAAGTGAGGGAAGGGCCTGCCCGCTCTAAACCCCTTTCCTCGAGCCCCCTGCCCCGTCCTGGCTTTCCACACCTGAAGATGTCTCCAGTCTTATCTCACCAGCCACACTGAGAGGAAAGAGAGAAAGGAGAGCAAAGAAATAGTTAGTCATTTTAATCTTTCTAAAGTTATAACTCAAAACTCCAACCCCTTCACAATGGTCCCATTTTTTTATGGTCTCAAGGACTCCACTTTGCCCATGCCTTATCATTAAATATGAAATTGAATGGAAGGAGGAAAGAGAAGGGAGCCTTCAGCTTGCCCTAGAAATAAGAGAACTTCTAACCATCTGGCTTTGGGTTGCATTATGGAGCTCTTTTGGTGGCACCCCCTCTCCACACACATACACATATATACCCCCAGTCTCTGTGTTTAGAACATTCAATGCCGTTTGCATTCTTCAAGGACAGTGGCTCTCAACTAGGAGTGATTCTGTTCCCCTCTATCTGCAATGTCTGGAGATATTTTGGGCGTCACAGCTGAGGCCAAGCATGCTACTCCATTTAGCGGGTAGAGGCCAGGCACACTGCTAAACATCCTACTGTGCACAGGACAGCTCCCATAACGGGGAACTATCTGACCCAAAATGTCAATAGTGCCAAGGTTGAGGAACCCTAAGCCTTAGGGAAACATTTTCTTTTCACTGGTGGCCTGAAGGCAGGAGAGATAGAAGTGAAAGGGTGAGGCAACCTAGAAGCATGTTGGACAATTGGGAGAAAGCAGCGTGTGATTGAAAACATAATCCCACAATTTTATCAGCCAATGACACCCCAATAAATTCAATAAAAATTTTTTAAAATAAAAATAAAGATAACTTGATTTGTGCATTAAGAAAGAAAAAGAAAATATAACCTCCACTTGAATGTTGGAGAGATCTTTTTGTTGTATTATGTGATACGGATGACCAGGATGACTCGAGAGAGGGAATAAATCGTGAGTTCTGAACAGTCAAGGTGCCAAGCCCAGGCCAGCATCCATAACTCATTCAAAGATGAGAGCTTGTCTCCAACCTCTGAGGTGCCACAGAAGAAATGTAAAATACTGGGGTGAAGGGGTGGTCACAGAACAAAAGAATACAGTCGCTTTTGTTAAACTTCTGAGCCAGTCACCCCTGGAAACAATGGGCTCTCTTCGTCCCAGGGTGGGGTTGCACAAAGTATGTGCGCAGAGCCTTGTGGAGCCAGAAGTCACTGGCTCCTGCTAGTTTCCCCACTTGTACTTCTAGGAGCCAGGTCTTCTTCTAAGAGTTTTCAGAACCTGAGGGGAAAGGCCTACTGTCATCACGTTCTCCAGGTAGGAAATCTAACTCACGGAAGGGCTGAGTAAGTGGCCACCATCTCACAGCTGGTAAGGAGCAGAGGCAGGACTCAAATCAGGTCTGAACTTGACCTGACCTGACTTCACATTTGACCATTAGGCCAGGATGCTGCTAAGCAAGGAGACCTCGGTCTACGGAGGCTGATACTTTCAGATGATTGAAGGCAAGACATGCAGGCATTTCAGTCCCCGGGCATCTCCCCTAAACCGTAGCACTGAGCCTGCACTTGGCCCAGAGAGAGCACATGAAAAGACCAAGCTCTGCCAGGTGCTGATTTTCATCCCTGCTTTTTCCTCTCCTTCACCCTGCCTCCTACTTGGAAAGCCCAGGCACCACGCTTTATCTGTATGATAGGAAACGAACTTTGAGGCAAGCCTGCTCTCAAAGGCTCTCTCGGTAGTTATAAGGAGTAACTGAAACTCACAGTTGACCCCAACCCTGCAGAGTTGGCACCAGGAGGAACACAGGCATTTTATAAACGCTCTTCCAAGAGGGGAGGTGAGCTCACTTCCTGAGGGAATTGCTGCAGGGGGTGTCTGCAGGGCCAGCCAGGCCTGGCTTCAAACATCTGAAACGGCCGGTGTAATCAAGCATGAATATTGATTCAAATAAATTATGCATGTTTATACACTCGTTTATTATTTTATTCACACGGTCGCTCTAATGTAGTTAGCCTGGGCAACCGCCCCAGGGCTAGTCAGTTCTTGGATGTTGAAAAATTCAGTTGCTTTGCAATATTTGGTGGCCAAAGGGAAATCCAAATCGTTAGTGAAAATTATAACCAAAATGACAGCAAATTTCTGTCATCTGGAAGGGCCTTGGCAAGTCCAAGTCGTCAGGGTCAGACATTGCCCCACTCCTGGGGCTTTCATGAGACCATAGAAGAGCAAATATGGAAGGCTCCAGAGCATTCTAGCAATTATCATTTTAACAAATAGGGCTCTTTTCTAATATTCACATTCCTTTCGCATGGCCTCATGAAAACACAAACATTCACTCCATCCTCAAAAAATGCAGGCACTCTGGGAGGAAGAGCGACTGCTCAGCCCCGTAGCCAGGCCAGAGGAAGCTGGGACTGACATCAGGTCCCGGGTAAGAAAGTTCACTGTTTTTTAACTCAACTGATAAGCTAGACAACACCTCGAAGGCTTTGTTCTGCCCTGCTCCTGGGGCCATTCCAGGGAAGGGACATCCCTTCCAGAAGAGGCCCTTGGAGGTGCCTGTCCAGGAGGCCTGGCTCGCATGATCACAGACAGTAGCAGAGAGTGCAGACCAACCTGTCTGCTCCCGGGGGAGAAGCTCACTGGCAAGAGCCAAGGCCCAATAGCTCTCCGTGTCCAGATTGAAGGGCAGGGGCCTGGCCGAGACCCTTCACACAGGAGGCTACGCTACAGTGGTCACGGTCAGCCTGACAGATGGAGCTCCCCCACTGCCCCCAAGAGCAGATTTTAGGGAGGAAAGAGAGGTGTTCCTGAAGTCCCGTGTTTTGAGGATTAATACTTTCATCTTCATCTGCTTTCTGATGTCTATGGTCACTAGTCACCAACCCAAAAGGAAGGTGGAATAAAGGATTCTGATTCCCTCAGCACATGATAAAAGGAACCTACCCACCTCTCCACTGAACCGTCACTGAAATCAGCCTCAGTCCGCCTCTTTCTCTTGCTAATTGCTTCTGAAGATACTCGTGCCCTGGAAACTTGCCCTTCAGGTTGCGAATGTTTAAATTAATACATGAATTTACCTCTGTATTTTTATGGGTTATTTTCAAATTTCATTGTCTGAGAGGAATAAAAGTAGGTAAAGACCCAAGAACAGCAATCTCAGATCTAAAAGAGATATAGGGATTTTCACTTTCTATATAATGTATTTCTACAAGTTTTTAAAAAGCAGCGAAGTGAATTGTGTATGTAATATGAAAAATCGTTTTTAAAGGAATGAAAAGCAGCAATGTATAAATGTTTAAATACTCAAACTCTTGTGGGAAAGGAACAGATTCCAAAGTTAGAAGGGAAAGTTTTAAAATTTTGTGACCATAATCCCAAAGTCCAGTTCCCAATGGTTTTTCACTGAAAACTGACCGTTCTGGCATCACAAGAGGCCTGATTTCGGAGTGAGCGTCCTGAGAGCCACCTTTACGTCACTGCTCTGCAGCGGCCCACGGACGCGGCTCCAGCCCCACACGCTCAAGGTAGTGCAGCAGCAACCAGGCACCACCAGACGCCAGCGGGGAGGAAACTTTCTAGTGGAAAACTCAAGGTGCCAGTGGAAGAGAAAAGTGCAGCTCTGACCAATGTTTTTTAATATCAACATTGGGCTGGTGACGTCAATGGAGAAGATCCCTCTGATCGTACAATCAGTGTGGCCAAAAGGCCCTTTGAAGCCAAATGTTTAACAATGGATTCACATACAGTTAATCACCAAAACTCATTTATAGTCTCCCTGTTGAGCAGTGTGTCCTCTAATGATACCTCCCAGCAAGACGTTTCCCCAAGCTGTCCCCCAGGGAGGGTCTGCACTTGCGGGTCCATCGGGTGGCATTGGCTGTCCTTGGAGCAGGCTCTACACAGAAGGGCACACACTTGTTCTTTAAGTTCTGCGCACACCCTGGACTTGGAAATCATTGTACCAAGAGGGGTGGATTGGAGTGAGTCAGGGAGAAATGTCCCTTTACTGCTTCCTCCTGTGTGAAACTCCTTCCCCTGGAACTCCTGCCACCACAGGAGTGAGCCAGAGCAGAGGAGCAGGCTGGTGTCTCCACACACACACACACACACACACACACACACTGCGCCACACTGACACCACACACACAGCACACTCTCCACACACAGCACACACACCGTGCCACACTGACACCACACACACACACACCATGCCACACACACAGCACACATACCACACACACCACAACACTATATATATATATATATATATCACACATGCATTGCACACAGCACACGTACCACACACACCATACCACACACAGCACACACACACGCATGCACACCGTGAGCCCCGGCTGCACAAGTAGCATCCCCATTGCCCGTATAAGGTCAGCATCTGAAGAGCGGACCAGGGCTTAACCAGCGCCGGGCCTAATGTCAGAGACCATTGTGCAACTGGGAAGCCAAGTGTAACAACGTCCCGCGCCGCTTCCAGGAGCACAATGGACTGGGCCTCTCTCAGCTGGGGGGGGGGGGGAGTGTGCATTGTGCGTCACTAATTTCACAAAACCAAGTGGACTGCATTCCACATCCTAGAAAGCGTGAGTGGTGCCGACCGTGAGCGCGTGAAAAGCAGCGGGGAGCCTCAGCACGAATGAGCACTCTCCTGGAGCATTTTTAAAGCAAAGTAATTTTTTGAAAAGAAGAAAGCTGGGATTTGAGATTTCTCTGGGAACTGCCTGCATTTTCATCTGTGAGGGAAATGTTGAAGGACAGTCAATACTGTGATGCTCTTAGGTAGACAGAGCGATCTCCAAGATAGAGTGTCTAACAGGGAAAAATCAAGTGGCAAAAGCAGGCCCAGAGTATGAGGCCGCTTCTGTGGACGGAGAACTTCATTCCATGGCCGCAGGTGTGTGTGCTGCCTAGAACAGGGACCTGAAGAACCCTCTCCAGACTGAAGCACTGCGGTCTCGGAGGGAGAAAATGCTCTTTGGTGTTACTTGCATAACAAAAAGGCAACAAAAAAATAACAGAAGAGAGGAAGTAGACATTGGATATACACTTATAAATAAGAATTACACATTTTTAAAATGCCATGCCTTTGTTGGCAGGACACGCTGGTTTTTTGTAGTTTGTTTTTTGTTTTTTCAGCTGAAGACACTCTCAAGATTACTAGTGCAAAGCAAAGAGATTCATAAGACACAGAGAGCTGCGTTTTTAGTCTCTGTGGGTCTCTAGCTCAAGCCCAGCACAGGAGCTCCAGGGACTCGATGGCAGCAGGCATCACCGAAGGCAGAGAGGTGTGGAACCAGACTGTCCAGGTCCCCTTAGCCACTTACCTGCTGGGTGGTCTAGGCCACTTGAGCTCCCTAAGCCTAGGTTTCCTAGTTTATAGAACAGAGTGTAAAACAGTATCTACCTCACTAGTTGAAAAGAGTGACAGATATAAAGCCCTGTGATGCACTTAAGCACTTAATGGGGCACTGGTACAAATAGCTGTTTATGAAATACTGGCTGACTGTGATTAATGAAGCACCATGAGGCATTCCCACCAGAATTCATAATATCACCCCAAATCCAGAATGTACGAGAAGATTCCAGAGCCAGAGCCAGGTTTCAAGCTCAAATATTTAATATTCAACAGGCAGTCACTGGACACTTTCTACTTGCCAAACACTGGGGGACTGTGCTCCCAGAGTCCTCCCTGGAGATTAGCAGAAATTACAACAAAGGGGAAAGGTATCGGGTGCCCTGGGAGCACATGGCGTGGGTGGCAGAGAATCCAGCCTGTGCTGGAGAGAGGGGAATCAAGGCGGGCTTCTTAGAGGAATAACATCAAAAACTGAACAGGCAGGTAAAATAGGAATGTGTCGCAGACAGGACCCGAGCAAAGCTGAGCAGCGAGAGGGAGCAGGAGGGCCCCTTAGCGCAAGCAGCCCCGGTGGAGCTGGAGCTGGCGCTGGGGCTGGGGCTGGGGCTGGGGCTGGGGCTGGGCCTGGGGCTGGGGCTGGGGCTGGGGCTGGGCCTGGGCCTAGGGCTGGGGCTGGGGCTGGGGCTGGGGCTGGAGCTGGAGCTGGGCCTGGGGCTGGGCCTGGGGCTGGGGCTGGGGCTGGGGCTGGGGCTGGAGCTGGAGCTGGGCCTGGGGCTGGGGCTGGGGCTGGGGCTGGGGCTGGGCCTGGGCCTGGGCCTGGGCCTGGGCCTGGGGCTGGGGCTGGGCCTGGGGCTGGGGCTGGGGCTGGAGCTGGAGCTGGAGCTGAGTCTGAGTGGAAGTTAGGCAGGTAGCAGAAAGAGAGACCGTCCCTGCCCAATCCATTGTCCTCCCTGCCAGGTCACACACCCCATCGCAGTTCTCCCAGCTGGACTGAGTATGATTTTGTAAGCATTGACTCTCCTGACCTTTGCTCCAATGTAACAACCATCCTTCTAAATCCAAACTTCAAAATCAAACACCTCCTGGGAGATGGTGAAATAAGCCTTCCTCTCAGCCCCAGCGCTGCCTCCTTCGGGCTCGACTCTCTGCAATGACAGTCCGCAATCTGCGCGCCTTCCTAAGGCCTTCCTGCCAGGTCTCTTCTGCTTTTTGTCAGTAAGAGGGTAAACCAAGTACTTCTCCCAAGTAGCCACAGCGGTGCTAGCAGTTTGCTAAGGTTATTTTCTTCTTTCTCTGCCTCCTCCTCTTTCCTCTTTTTAAATAGAAAGCAGCTTTTAGCAATAGTTTCTTTACGGAGCCAAAAAGGCTACATATCAACTCTCAGCTGCCGTCTTTCCCCAGAATTCTCCACTCCCAGGAGCAGGGACAGGCTACCAGTTGTCTTATTGTTTTCGGGAAGCGCAGTCCTATCCCCTAGGGACACTCCAACCATGGTCCCTAGGAGCAGCTCTGGCTTGTGCATCAATGCCCTCTGCAGCTCTTTTTTGTTTGTTCTGTTTTGTTGTTAATTCTCACCTGAGGATATTTTTTCCATTGAGAGAGAGTGGAAGAGAGAGAGGGGGGACACAGAGAGAGACACACACATCGATGTGAGAGAGACACATCGATTGGTTGCCTCCTACAGGCACCCGGACCAGGGCCGGGGAGCAAACCTGCAACCTTTCAGTGCCCAGGCCGATGCTCTAACCACCGAGCATGCTGGCCAGGGCCCTTTAGTGAGACGAGCTTAGGGTGGGACCAGGGGTGTCAGAGCTCAGGCCTTATTAGAAGCTGAATGGTAAGGAAGACCCTGGAAGACAGGGACCTGGTCTACCAAAGGTCTCTCTTCTCTATCTCAGCAGCTTGGATCTTACCTGACTTCATCGTTCTTTGTTCTTCTAAGTCAGATGCAGGATTCCCACTGCCAGCCATGGCCCAGCTCCACAGCTGTGAGATGAGCCAATGAACTTGAGCAGGTTCCTGGTTCAAAACTTGAAGTGATTAGACGTTTGCTATCATCGGGTCTATCTCAGGGAATACAATTTCCGCTGTAGCACTGGGCTACAAGGCAAGACTGTCAAACTCGATGTCATGCATACCGAGGTCATGGAAGTGTTATTTTCAACCATCAAAATCTTCCCAGGTTGGACTCCAGTTGAAACCAGTCCCTGGCCCTGTCGTGTTGTGTCTTTCCTGTCAGACGAGAGAACACTGCTCCTCCTGGAACCCCTGCACCCACAGCCGCAGCTCTTGGGTCTATAAAACAATGGGGTCTCTGTACCCTCAGCCACCATCTTGGATCCCAAGAATTTTTTAATCTGTTATAATACTTCTGATCTCTAGCATCTCTTTTCGATTGTTAAGATTTCCGTCTCTCTTCTTACATTGCTCGTCTGCTCTCGAATGCTGTCTACAGCCCTTAGCGGGTTAATCATAGGCATGGATTGTAAAGTTCCGGTCTGATAATTCCACCATCTCTGCCACCTGGTTCTGGTTCTTTCTCAGTCTCTCCAAATTGTGTTTTTTGCCTCTTGGTAGGCCTTGTGATTTTTTTCTTGATACCTGGACATAATGTACTAAGCACAAGGAACCGCTGTAAATAGGCCTTTAGCAGTGTGGTGGTGAGGTGCGGGGCAGGGGAGCTTCCATAGTCCTGTGATTGGTCTTTTAGTGAGACCGTGCCCCTGGACTGCGACTGTCACCTGAGTTTCTCAGCGTTTCCTCTCCCTGAGGTGGGATGGGATGCCTAGAGCTGGCTGGAGCTGAGCAGTGCCCTCTTCCTGGCCAGTCAGGCTCCATAGGACCCCAGCAGGTTAGGCTCTAGCTAACTAGCTTTCCTGAGGGCAGGCCTCCTCAAGAGCAGATGCTCTGGTGTAGTTCAAAGTGGTTCCTCTCCCTCCCCCTGCCGGAAGCACCAGGGGATTTTCCTCATTTACTCTGAGAACCTGATCAAGCCTCTGGAGGTAAATCTCACAGAATTGTTGGTCCCGCACCCAGCGGCTGGGTCCCTCTGGAGTGTTCCTCTCTCAGAGTTGTCCACATGAGCCTCCAGCAATTCATCAGTTCCAGTTCCTGGTCCCCCCGTGGTTTCTGCTCTGCTCTGCTAAGACGGGACTCCCTGCTCTCACCTGTCTTTCTAGTCTTGGGGGCAAACTTGCCCTGTGCCCTCATGTCTCTTACAGATCCAAGAAGAGTTGATTTTTTTTCGGTCCATTCAGCTTTTTACTTGCTCTTCGAACAGAGTGGCAATTTCCAAGCTCCTTACATGTGGAACCAGAAACAGAAAGTCCTAAGAATTCTTTTTTGAAACCACCTTTGGCCCGGCCGGTGTGGCTCAGTGGTTGCAGATCAACCAGGCGATCTCGGTTCGGTTCCCAGTCAGGGCACGTGCCCAGGTTGCGGGCTCCATGCAGGGGCGGGGGGGTGCAGGGGGCAGCCGATCCATGACTCTCTCATCATTGGTGTTTCTCTCTCCCTCTCCCTTTCTCCTCTGAAATCAATAAAGACATATTTTTAAAAAATAAATAAATAAAAGACAAATAAAACCACCTTTGTCCCCACCACCATCCTGTGAAATAAGACAGTGAATGATATCACCATTATTGGCATTTTATGCTATCTTATAGCATACTCTAAAAATAAGAAAAGCCCTCAGGACCATGATCTGACCTAAATTAAAGAGGCCTCAAGAAATCAGGGAAAGCAAGGCCACTGACCTAAAGGTGACTGCTTAACTGCTTAGTGTCCGAGGGCTTTCCATGGGAATGCAAGGGCCCTCAAAGGCTACTGGCTTTAGACAGATGCTTACTTATGTGCTCTGTGCATAATGACATCGAACCAGTTCTGAAAGAGGAGGCGCCTAGAAGGACGATGTTTGGGAAATGTAGGCAAGACCCAGGCAAATGTTTCTTCTGAGTAGAATTAGTGTTGGGAGGAGACCAATGATGTGGGAAGATCATTTCTTTTAGTTATTTTGTTAATGGTCTGTGATAGGTACAGCAGATTACTTCAAAAACCATCTCCAACATTGTCTAGAATATGTTCCTTGTCTCTAGAAGCTAAAAGGGAAAACCACCCTTCCCAGACTCCCAAGAAGCACTTGTTGGACTCCAGTTGGAACCGATCATTGTCTGCATTCTTATGGGAATGGGCAAGTGTTCTAGATTATACCAAACAGATGCATCCATGAGAGACTTGGAAGACAGCAGTGAGCAAAGGAAAGTGATGCTAGCGAGGGGAAGTGGGATCTTCTGGCAGATATGGAGATGGAGGCATTTGCTCTGTGGCAGCGGCAGCCAAGGCTCTCCTCCCTGGGCCCAGCAGCATGTGATCTGGGTACTTGGCAGTGGGGGCAGTGAGGTTTCTGCTAGAAAAGTCTCGCTGTGTGGTTGCTGTTTCTTCTGGTTGCTTATGCCTGACTTGTGCTATCCAAGCTCAGTTCCCTGGTCTTCCTGGAAGTTCTGTACTAAGCTAGCTGGGTGGCGTCTGCTGGTTGCAAATGAGAAACCGGCCTCTTCGTGGTTCCCACGCGATGCGGTGGCAGGTGGATAGCCATGCATTCGGTTCATAGCTTTCTTCCATGTCTAGTGCTCCCAAAGAACCAGATGGGACTCCGGGACACTGAGAGATGATTTTGATGAGCCAGACAAGAGATCTGACCCTTGTTTTTTAAATACACTAGTTGGACCAACCTGAAAAGTGAGGTATTTCCTCACAAACTGTGTCCTAAAGACACTTCTGATATCTTTATGTTCCAAGGAGCATATATGTTGAAGAAGCTGACTATACCCTCTATTTTATACAGGAAGGAGACGTCCACTTCAGATAGCCTCAAAAGAGTTAAAATTTGAGATGAAAATGTGTGTAGTTCAATTTATTAGTGAAAAGAAGAACGTGAAGTTAGGTTTTTTTCTGTTGTTTCTTTTACATTTCTGAATTCAGAACTTTTTATTGGGTTTTAACATAATGTTTCATAACTGTTCTCCTCAAAAAATCATTTCTAAGCAGTTGCATTTGCTGTGAGAACTATGTCTAGATGTGCTAGGCCTTCCACATCAGGGCAGCCTGCCCTTATTTAAAATCTGGAGGTTCACCTGGCTCCACAGGTTAATGCAATGAGAAGAGCTCACTCATTAATCCACAGGTTAAAACCATGACCAGAAGTGCTGGCCACAGTGAGCACACAAATAGCCACTCGACAGGTAAGTAAGAACGGTGGAAGAGGGTAAGAAGGCTTGTTAACACAGGGTAAGAGATTTGTTCTGAGATTGAGTGGAGAAAGATATCAGGACTACAGGAGGCTGGGGCAGAGTAGGTTTTAAGTGCTACAAAAGGAATTTGATGTCTACGGAAAAGATTTCCCCATCTCCGTAAATGGCAACTCCTCTCGCACAGTTTCACAAGCCGGAAACCGGGAGCCACTCCTCACTCACCCTTGTCCCCCCCTCACTCCTCAGGCTGACCCGCACCAGGCTTCTTGGCTCTGGCTCCAGCATGTGTCTTGAACTCACCCACGTCGTTCCAAGTCTCCTGGCAGCGTCCTAGTCCAGCCAAACCCCATCTCTGGCCTGGGCGACCGCAGTAGGCTGGCTCCTAACGGGGCCCCTGCCTCCCTGCCCGGCCTCCTACAGCCCATCTCCTCCCAGTAGCCAGAGCCTGCCTTTCACATGGGCAGGAGACCCCCCCCCGGGCCCCTGCCCCCAGCCGCCTCTCAGTACCCCCTCTCCACCAGGCTCCCCCAAGTGCTCTTTGCACCCAGCCCCGGCTCCCTCGAAGCCCACCCGGGAGAACCTTACCTGCTTGGAACGTCCTCTGCTGACTCTTCACGGGGACTCCTGAAGTCTGAGCTGTCACTTTTCAAGCCAGGCTCTCCCCCAGCCCTCGCCTGAACTCCGTATCTGGATGGTGCCACCCCTCCCCACAGCCACTCCTCGCCAGCACCCTGTTCCTTTCTTACAGAATGTCTCTCAGTTTGTAATCATGTGTTTACTTGCGACTCCTCTTGTTTATGTCTCTCCTCCACTAGATTCTTAAGCTTCTCCAAGGCTAAACTCTTCCCTATGTCGTTTGTCACTGTGTTCTTGGCCCCAGCACGGTGCCTGGCACATAGCAGGTTCTTAAGCATATTCGTTTTAATTTCTGGACAGATTAAGAAGTTGTTTAGGATATTAATTCAGGAGATTTAGCAGAAACCAACAAAGGGGGAATTAAGTTTATAATTTCATTTGAAAACAAATCTAGCCAGTACATCCAGAAACTGGGAGGAGGGGTGACAACTAATTACACAAGAAGCTCACTCCGTGCTTCTGCCGCCTACCAGTTGGCAAAATACAGCTGAAGGTTCTCAAAGTTGGACTTGCAGTAACCAGTTTGTAAAACAGCTTGCACTACGTACTCACATTCAAGATAATGCCAGCGACCCCACTCTTCCTGTGTAACCAACAGAAATGTGTGCAAGAATGTCCAGGGCACATAACTTATTCACAACAGTCCCAGACTGGAAAAAACTCAGTGTCCACCAACAGTAGACTAGATAAGTAAATTGTTGTTTAGTCACACAATGTAACGTAACTACAACCGCAGACAGCAACATGGGTGACTTTCACAAACATAATGCTGAGGAAGCGAAAAAAATCAGATGCCACGGCTACAGACTGTGTGATTACATATACATAGAATTCAAAAACCAGGCAAAACAAATGTATTCCTAAAGCAACCCCCCCACCCCCCCAAGGAAGGACAAGAAAGGGATCACCATAAACGCAGGAGAACAGTTATCTGTGGGGAGAGGAGGGAGCACCAGGGGTCTCTGCGCTGTGAGGGAAGTTCTACTTCTTGACCAAAGTGACAGCTCCGCGAGCATCCATCCAGGTAAGTATTGAGCTGTTTTCCAAAAAACTCAATATGCTTAAGAAGTGAAAATACCAATTCTTGGGCCCAATGTCCCAAATAGTCTGATCCCACGGGTGTGGCTCAGGCCCTAGAAGCTACACTTTTAACGGAGAGTTTGCGAGATCCTAATGTAGGTGGTCCTCAGGCCAGGCTCGGGGAGATAAGGAGTGACATTCCACCTCACAGCTGGGAAGAGTTGTCAGGCACAGTCAGAAAGCTTACCCTGATTCCCAGCTTAAGGCCCTGGCATGATCAGCTCGAGGGCTTCTGTTGATTCCTTCAAGCCCTCCTTTGATCCAGGCACGGAAACATCAGTAGGGGACAGAGATACAGAGAATGCTCAAGACTCAGAAACGTTTAAGTAAACTTTGAAACAAACCGAGAGTGAAGCTCAGAATTACATCCTTAAGATCACAGCTGTGTGTCTGGCTCATGAGAAAATTGACCATTGCAGAGTTCCTTAAGTATATTCGTTCTCTTCTCTTAGCCTTTAAAAGAGATGCTGTAGAGTCATGACTGGGGTCATTGCTGGTTGGTTGTCGTGCACCAAGGCCCATCATTTGCAACGCGCAATACAGAAAACCAGGCCCAGTCCTGACACCCTGCTAGAAAGGTTCTTGTTTTCTAGGAAGACACACCTGCAAAATGCAAGAGGGTGGATGAGCAGACCCAATATTTTCTTGCTTTTCCAACAATAAACTTTGCATAGTTTTCTAAGCAGCAGCTTCTGGGCCCCAAACTTTTCCCAGGTGCCCTCCCCACCCCCACTACCCCCAGGGCTCCGTGCTTGACTGACTGGTAAAAAAGCAGCTGTGACACCGGGAGGCTGCAGCTGGCTTTGCTGCGCTTCGGGCTGAAGTCACCATTGAAAACCACTCAGCCGGAACTAGCCAAATATACCCATTCATCAGGATGACTTTCCTCTTCAAGTTAGGTCCTAATCCCAGTGCTACTTTCACCAAAGAAGCCTGTGTCGTGTTGTGTGCATGCAAACCCCCTGGAGACTGGGATGCGTGCATGCAGTGGGGTCTTCCCTTTCTCTCTTTGGAGCCTGCTTTCCCCTCTTGGATTCTATGAATTTTTGAAAACGTACACTAAGGATTCCTCCAATGTTGCCTGAAACCAGACATGTTTGGGGCACATCTGGAATCCCTATCTTTTTGTTTTCCTGGACCCAGCAGGCAGCTTTCCCTGGAAACCTCTTGCTCTGAGGATCCCACCTGGCACCTGGAATTCACCCATGGCCAGTCCCAGCCCCAAGCTGGCCAGGTCCTACTGTTTACTGTTTCTGCTGTTGTTTCCACAAGCACCTTCTGTGTTTTAACCTTCAGCCTCTCATCCACAGCCCCTTAAGCAAAGGGAGGCCGCTGGAGCAAGCATATTGTTAAGCCTGAGCATGAAAGACGGGGTGCGCTTTGGGGAAAATGACCAGGAGCCACTTTCCTTCCATCATTTTATTGACTTTGAAAAGTCTGTGGAGGAAAGGGAATTATACATATGCGGGCATAGCCTCTTAACACATCTCCACGGCTCTCAAGTGAAAAAACGCTAATACACAAAATAGGAACAACTGTAACTTTGTGGGTGGTATCGTGGAAAAAGCTTTGGCCAGGAGGAGAGAGAAAAGGATTCTCATCTTGTCTCTGCCAATAAACAGTTTGGGGCCTTAAGCAACTTGCTTGGCCTTGGGTTTCCTCATTTCTATACGGAAGTATTTGAATTTACCAACAGTATCTTCTGGCTCCAAAATGATATAAGCTTATGGAGACCTTTTATTCATCTTGTATTATATGCAAGGACTATGTGAGCAAAAACTTGACCTAAGGACTGGACTGTGCTGCTTGTCTCCGCCCGGCCCTTCCCCTCTTTCCCAGGCAACATTAAATATTAAATATTTTTAAAGTCCCGCCCACTCACCCCAGTGGTGCAGTCAGCTCAGGAGTCTCGCCTTCATCATGAGCAGATGTTTATCTGTGCCCTCGATAATTAGCTAGCTCAGTCCTCTCCCGCTTCACCCATGGATTTAAAAGGGGCAAACTATACAATATAACAGCAAGAGCAAGCGATCGGGGTCGGGGAACTGTTAATCCACCTGGAAAATTCCAACCAGAGAGAACGGCATTCACGTCCCACAAAGTCTTCATAGTTGGCCCTCAAAATTCCTGAAACCCGAAAAGAAAAAAGAAAGCCTCGCAGGTGCACATTGAGCACCTGGGAACAGAAAGTTCATGAAGGTACAAACCAGCGCTTTGAGGATGCGCAGCTTCCAAAGCACGTGTGCGGTGGCGCTCTTCACACGGGACAAAGGCGCCGGAGCAGGAACCCCGAGAGCCTGCTCTCAGCAGCCCCCTCCCCGGGGAGCCGGGGAGAGAAAGCATCCATCCGTTTCTCGCAAAAGCCTGCAGTACTCTGTCTGTGGCTGCAAAAGCAAGTAGCAGTCAGCTCTACAGAGGAGAAGGAGGCAGCTATGTAACGAGGGCAGCCAGCGGTGAGCTTGGCTGGGTGCTGTTTGTGTGGACTAGACAGGGAAGACCTGCCTGCTTAGGTGCCATCTGAGCTGAGGTCTGAGCTGAGGTCTGCAGGAAGGAAGGGAGCACACACGCTGCATCCCGGGGGAAGAGTATCTCAGGGGAATAGAACAGCAGGTGCAAAGGCCCTGAGACAGGTCAGGCCCACGTGGTATGTCTACAGAAGGAAGGAGGCCGGTGTGACCGGAGTTGAGTAAGTGCAGGGAACTGTGATGGATGGGACGTGGGATCAGACAGGAATAGTCTCTGGGGCACAGTGGAGGGCTGATGGCGTGTGGCCTGCGAGGACGTTGGTTTTCACTGCAGGTAAGACCGGAAAACATTGGAGGCTTTCATGCAGAGCATGACTAATATATGTAGCTGAGAATAACCCCTGCAGCTTCTTCCTCTTTCTGAAACACCCAGAAGCCATAAATGGAGAGAGCCAGGACCCCTCCTCTGCCATTAGTGGGGTCTTCACCACCAACCTGAAGATTTCTCAATGCACACATAGCCCTGAAGGTGAGCACTGCTTTAAATTTTGCCAGGCTTGCCTTGCCCTAGGCCTGGCCTTGGCCCCAAGGCCAGAACCCCACGGTCACTAAGACAGTGGGTTCCAATGCGTCATTGTTCCTCACATCCTGTAGGTTCTTCAGAGAGATCCTGGGAGAAACAGTCAGTGGGCTCCAAGCACCCCAGCCCTGCTTGCTTCAAGTGCGGTTCTGGTTCCACCTGCGCCATAGCCTGTATTTCCAGAGTCCATTATTGCTTCAAAAGTGTCTGCCTGGACCAAAGGACAGCGGGGCTACTCCCCAGACTGTTCTTGCTTTTCGGGTGGCTGTCGGTGGGTACCAGAGTGCAATGGAAGAAGCCAGTGCATGGAAACAGAGCTAATTCCTCCAAATTGTTTCAATTGTGTACAACAACCAGGCACACATTTTGTTCATTTTAAAAGAAATGTGATATGAAAAAATTAAAACCTGTACAATTATTGGGAGATGCTGGGATGTGAGCACTCTGAGTGGGTTTTGGTGGGTGCTGTTTAGTCTGGATAGAGAGGAGAAGGCTGGAATGGAGAGAAGGGGGGGCGATTTGCCCTCGTGGACACCCCAAAACTTTCCAGATGCAGTAATAAGAAAAGGCAAGCCTCAGTGAGTTTATTAAGTGAATCCAGAGGAAGCTTTTTGAACTACGTGGTTGTCTGCCACAGACAAAACCAAACAAAAACCAAGGTCTGGAGACAGCACGTCTGTTGGCTTCCTCGGGCCACCATAACAGGTTGTGGATTAAAGCAGCAGAGCTATTTCCTCTCCCAGTCCTGGGGGCCCCAGGTACCTGGGGGCCCCGCTCCCTCCGAGGCATGAGGGGAAAGTCCTTCGGTGCCTCCTCCAGCTTTGGTAGCTCTGGACATTCCTCTGTTTGAAGTTCCAGCGTCTGCCTCCACCTCCTCCTCCCTCCGGCATCTCCCCTTGTGTCTCTTCTAAGGATCCGTTGCCGTTGGATATAGGACTTGCTCTAAATCCAGGATGACCTCCCTGGAGGACCTTCACTCAGTTAGATCCCCAAAGGCTTTCTTTACAAATAAGGTCACATTCCAGGACATGATATTTTGGGGGGGAAAGCCATCAATCAACCCACCCAAGGGACACTTCTGGAGACAATAAATGGGCCTCCACCACTGGAGAGAAGCAAGTACGTGGCCATTCAGAGACAGGCAGGGGCACCAAGCCTGGAAGCAAGCTACCAGACCGGGGCTCCCGAAGCCAGGGGATGACAGGACCACAGGTCATGGATGTAGCTGGTGGGGGGAGACAACTATAGTGCAGCACAGCCCTGGGGGCTTTAAACAAATATTAGCACCCAGGCTCCTCCCCCAGAGACTCTGAGTTAATGGGGTTGGGTTGGTGTCAGGGCATATTTTTCAAAGGGTCCCCAGGGGTTTCTAAGGCTCTGTGAAGGTGGAGAAACACGGTAGCTGGAAGAGCACCAAGGGGAGGAGGCAGAGACCTGGGTTGTCCTCCAGGTCTGATGCTTACATTGGACAAGTGAATTCCCATTTCCCGTGGGGCATGGGCCGGGCTCAGAGACGCGGCCAAGGCCTCCCTTCACTGTGCTAGTTCAGCACCCCCTCCCCACGCTCCTCTGAGCTTAGCCGCTGCCGCCAGGCGGTTGGAGGCCTTCCGTGAACACACGCTGTTCTGGTTTTGCTTTCCACCTGCTTCTGCGCAACGTGAGGATCGTGCGATCCCGGGCGCTCGGGCACGACTGGCCGCTCAAGTTATTACAGGCTAACAATTCAAGCAGCGCGTGGTGCGTCCTCAGCAGAGCCCGAGGCCATTTGGCGCGCGTCCCTCAGGAGACCTGTCATTGGGGGCACCCTCTGAACATGGGCCACAGTGTGAACCAGCGGCCTGGGGGAGCGTGGGTTCCTGCTGTACCCCTGCTCCGAGGCCGCTCCCCGGGCCCCAGGCGGCTGCCGCGGGAAGCTCTTCACGTCCTGCGGGGTTTTCAAAGCAAGAACAGAAGCGCAGTAACGCTTTGTGTTGCTGAGGTCACTCATCCCAGGCCTGAGAGTTCTGCTACCTACCTAAAGGCGCTGCGGGTGGCCGTGTAGACGGCCTGAGCTACCAAGGTACGTGCGTGTCTCTATCCTGTTCCCCCTCCAGTTTGTCATCACGGCCTTGCCCGGCTCCCCAGTGGCAGCTCGAACAGCGTCCCCTCTGTTCCCCACAGGGACCAGCACCATGAGAGGCACCCAGCGGCTGGGCTCCCAGGGGACCCCCTGAGAGCAGCCAAGGTCTGCTGGGCGGGCCCCTGCCCTCTCGTTCAGACACTTGGAACACCGCACGCGAACTGGAACACTGAGCTGCTCTGGGGGTGGGATCAATCATGTCAGGGATGGGGGACTGGCTGAAGGCTGAAAACAAAGAACAACTGAACGCTTCCTGGGGTAGAGAAGTGATAGGGGTAGGGGTTTCCTGGGGTTGGTATTGGCAAAAGATTCAGGTAGCATTTTTTTAAATGTTCTAAGAGTCCACGGTGAAATCTCTAGGTTTACAGATAATGACAAACCCTCCTGGGCATGCAAGGAACGGAGACAGGAAACAAACAAATCTCGCAGTCACCGCGATGTGGTGGAAATGCGTTGACCCAGGCTCTGAGCCAGCTGGCCTTCAGTGCTGACATTGTCGCCAACTGGTTATGCGACCTTGGGTAAGATACATACTATTTCCTGGATCTAAGTTTTCTCACCTAGAAATGAGGGAGTTGAATTAAGGAGTTATTAAAATGGCTTTCTATATGAGCCATAATCCAAACCCATGGACACAAGTTGAATATGAGATGGGAACTAATATTTATTTTCACATACTAAGGGCCACACATTGAGCTGGGTGTTCAATGAAATATGTTATCTGAATAAAATTTTACCCCTTCTATAGCTGAGAAAACTGAGATACCTTGGCTTAAATAATTTTGCCCGAAGTCACACAACTAACAGGGAGTAAAGGTGGGATTGTTTATTTGACTCCACAATTCAGCAAAAATGGTTCCTCTATACTTGCAATTTTATTTTAGAGTTTATCATTAGCTGAAAGCTAGCACAATCCATGAAAAACAGAGGGTGCTCGATGCATGGTTTTTGGATGAGTGAATGTTGAATCTAAACTTCATTATCAACTGGCTCACCATAACCCTCAGCACCCAGAATAGTACTTAGCACATAATAGGTACTCAATAAATATTTATTATAGTAGACTACACCCAGACGTATTAGTCCAATATGCTGTTACAGGTAAGAGAACCAACAAGCTCACATGTTTGATCTAGAAATATACTGGGACCCAGAGTAAAAATAGCATATCCCCAACCTACCCACAGGCTACGTGCTATTCACCACGCTGTGTGGCTGTCCCGCAGGGCCTCATCTACCTCTGCTCTCTACCCACATAGACAGGTGAAGGAGCTGGAGAAAATTCCACGTTGAAAGTACTTTTGTGAGTGAACAACCTTAAAACTAAGGACACTTCAACCTCCAGCGCTCCCTTTGCAGTCCCCCTCAGCCACTTGACAGAGTTGCCTCCATCCGAGGCCTCCCAGTCAGAAACTTACCAGGTGATCTTCAAGGCAACGTCCGTGTCCAAACACTAGGAAAATCTAAGGTGAAAAAAGCAATCGTACTTGAGATGACACTTAAACTGCTTCAAAGACACACAATCTAATTTTAGAACATTTTCAATGTTCCCAAAAGAAACCTGTACACATTAGCAGCCTTCCTGGTTCCTAATTGTCTTCCCCTGTTCCAGGCACGTAGTATGAACAGATGGATGGATAGAAGGACGGATGGAGGTTAGAGAAATGTCCATCCTATTGCTTCTGTTTCTCTGAAGGACTTTAATACGTCAATCTTTCCTCAGACCTGATTCACTGTCGAATTCTTCATGTCTTAGGTTGGATTTTCGGGGAAGGATTTCCGACCTTCGGGGTTGTCCCAAACTCGGGCTAGTAGGCAAGATTTTTGTAAACACCGTTCTACCCCCCACCCCCTGCCGTATAGAGCAAGGAATCGGCAAGCCTTGTGTGGGGCATCTTTCTTGGACTGAGGTCAATTCCCAAAGAGGGACTTGGCTGTGAGTTATCAGCCACCATTCCCGTCAGCTTGAGAGGAGCGCCCCTGTCTTGAAGGGGAATCTGGGCCACACACTACAGCATTCACTGCACCTCGAATGTGTCCATTTCCACCAAATCAATTTTAAATTGGGGGCTTTTTTTTTTTTTAACTGAATTCAATCAGAAGACAAAATCATCTTTTTTAGTCTGTGGGAAGCTCTTCTTTAGCTGTTTAAGAGCTTTAGCAAACAAAGCTGAGTAAAGAACAAAAAAGAAAATTTGCCCTTGCAAAGTGATGAAAGAATTCTACGGCAACTGGCAAGAACACTGAGACGCTAGTGTTTGGTTCTTAAAACAAAATCTCTAAAGTACTTAGCACAAAACACTGGCGTTCATAATGGAGAGTCTCGTATGCACAGACAGGCAGGCTGACAGACTGACAGAAAGGCCAATAGTTCTCGAGGCAAACATCTTAAGTTACAGCAGCTCTTGGCTTATTTATTTTCCCCATTAGGTATTGCATTCAAAGGACCTTCATGTGGTACATTGAAGATCAAAGTACATTTTTTCAGAGGAGAAAAAAACAGAAAGAAAGGACTATTCCAAATATACATATGTTCCCAGTTGTGAATATTTTCCATCCTTTGTTGTAGGAAAATGAGTTGAAGACAGGACAGAACTAGGTGATAGAATCAATTGTGTACATATCATTGTCAAGAGGACGCCAAACCCAACACGACGGAAGCCTGTCCACAAGATGAGGCTCTTAGAATTTAAACTAATCAACGCTGTTACTACATTTGAGGTACTTTAAAAGACAGTCTTCTTTTATTAAAAAAAAAAAAAATCTACAGTAGATTGAGGCTTATAGATACTAAACATTTTCATGGTGAGTGTCACTTTTTTTCCTGCAGACAAGGCTTTTTTTCTGCAGAAAGCCTCAGTTCCCATTCCACTGCAAATACAGTTTAGATTAAAGGCCTCCTTCTCCATTCTCCTAGTGCCTCTAAGAAAAGAAAAATCACACACTGTGTTCTTGAAGGCTCACCAATAGAAAAGTGTTCTAAACATGACCTACTCACAATGCACTTTGACACATTGACGGGCGGCCTTGGTGTGCCAGGCACCGCGGCGGGCGGGGGCAGCAGCGGGCCTGCGACAGTTGCCCCTCTCCGGTGCGAGGGAGACAGGCGGTCCCAACCTCAGGCGGGCAGCAGGCACCGTGGAAACACCTGCATCATCGTGGAGAGGGACGTCGAGGGTGAGGGAGGATGTCATGGGAGAAATAGCTCACGAGTCCCTTCTTAGAGGACGAGAGGCGCTTAGATGGGTGAAGGGTCCTGGAGAGACCTCCCGGGCTTGGGGAATGGCAAGAACAGGCCCCCCGAGTTGTTGTAAGAGAAGGAAAGACGGGGCGGGAGGAGATGACCTGGAGAGGTGGGCAGGAGGCCGCCAAGGAGGGCTGTGGGTGGCAGTCGGGAGCTCGGGTCCCTAAGGAGGAACTCGGCCAGATTGACTTTCACACCCATTGTTCCCGCAGCAGCGTGGAAAGGGGACCTAAAGGACTCAGGATGAGCCAGGTGACGGGCAGGTGCAAGAATAATTTTAGAAGCAATAGGACTGGGTTACTCATAGGATTTAGGAGCGAGGCAGAGCGAGAAATTCAGTAGGATTCCCAAGTCTCTGGACTGGGCAATTGGCTAGACGGATGGATGCTCGCGTTGTTAGATAGACGGAGAATTCAGGAAAACAAGTACGGAGCAAAAGGGTAGGAGTTTGATTTTCGATACCTTGAGCTAGGGAGACCCAAGGGATAGTTCCTGTAGATGTGTGAGTCTCTGAAGAGAGGCCTGAGTAAACAGGGACTTGAGAGTCATTAGCATATCCAAGCCCTATAAGGGTATGGATTTTTGTTTGTTTTCACGTGTTTCATTCACTGCTATATATCCAGAACCTAGGACAGTACACACCGCAGATATCTGTTAGATGCGGAGTAGTTAAACTCATGAGAGTGAAGGAATTGTCCAGGTGGAAGTGTTGAATGAGAGGAAGTGATCAGAGGACACACAATAGATTAGAAATAAACTGCTGGCCATCCCCACCGCTCTCACTGCCAACACCAAGCATCAAATCTCTATATTTCAGGTTTACTAGAAATCACAAAAGAATTCAGCACCTGCCTTCATGCAATTATCTCCAAAGTAATAGATTTAAGAGGTTTTCTAATCTCCTATGGTGGGGAGAAAAGTCCACTTTATGTACTTTCAACCGATTGTATGAGGTAGTGTGAATATTTTAAATGGATGAGAAACATACTCATGGACTTACAAACCCTGCATATTTCATCTAATTTTTAAAAACTTGGAAAGAAAAAAACTATATAATAATACAAGAGACTATCTTGGCCTCCAAATGTATACACTGACTCAATACCTCCATATAGAGGACTCGGGCACTTCAGAATTACCATGTTGAAGAGCAAACTTACAATCTTCCCCCAACTCTCACTGAAGGGCAGGAAAGCGAGGGGTCACCTCTGACACCTCCCTCTCCCTCGTTTCCTTAGCTACACTGTTCCCAAATCTTGTCATACCTCTAGAATCGGGTCCCTTTCTCTCCCCATCACCCTGCCATCTGATCCCTGGGCTTCCGCTCCAGCCCACTAATTATCCACCCCTCTTCTCATCCTCTCTGGACCGACCTCCCCCCTCCGTGTATTTATTAATGCTAATCTGAGTGTTTTTGTGTGTTTTTTAAACACAAACCTGATGACATTTCCCTCCTATATGAGGCCCTTCATTGACTTCCTGTGGCTCACAGGGTAAAGACAGATCTCCTCAAGTGGCCTAAAAAGCCTCCATGACATGGCCTCAACCTCTCTCTAGTCCCATCTGGCCCACTGTCCCCTGCTCTCTCTCTCTGTCTGCTTAGGCCTTGCTTCGGATCCACATTTAGGCTGTCTCCCTCCCACCCCAGCGCTTGCTGTCCCTTCCACCTGGAACGTACTTATCCCCAGTCCCCACTCTCCAACACAACCCGTTTGGGTGACCCAACTCATTCTTCCAGCTTAGAGCAGATTCTACTATTGGCTGATTCCATGGAACTCCACTTCTATCCTTAGGAGCACATGTCTCACTTTATAATTATATACATTCTTCACTGTATAATTATACATTCACTCGTGTGATTAAATAAATAATTTCTGTTGGCTGGGCCATAAATTCCATATCTGTTTTTGATCACGGTCATATCCTCAGCTCTTAGGTCTGTGCCCAGCATATAGTAGGTACTCAATAAGTATCTGCTGAAATAATGAATGCATTAATGAGTATGTGTGTGTGTTTAGGATATCTGGACGGCTTTAGAATTATTAACCAAAAAATTGGAATTATCTCCCAAAACATAAGCACTATACGTTTTGCTCCCTCTCACCTCTCTGTTGTTATATAAGATTATATGTATGGACATATGCCCATACATACTCCTTGACAAAATGTTTATTTATTGCTGATTCACCTGACTTAACTTTTCAAGTCGAACTGAAAATCTAGAACAATAGTCATGTAAAAATTTCAGAGTCCCTTCTCTTTAATTCCACTAAAAGAGAGGAATCAACTAAAAATGGCAAATCAAAAGCTATTTCAATGTATTCTTTAGCATAACACGTAACACTGACACTTTTTGAAATTGAAATAAAACAACATTTCTTTTTGTTTGTTTTAATGTGTTTTTATTGATTTTAGAGAGAGGAGAAGGGAGACGGGGAGAGAGAAAAACACCAATGTGAGAGCGAAACATCCATCAGTTGCCTCCCACACCCACCCGACCAGGGATCAAACCTGAAACCTGGACATGTGCCCTGACCGGGAATCGAACCGGTGACCTTGCATTGAATGGGACGACGCTAAACCAACTGAGCCACACCAGCCAGGGCACAACAATATTTCTTAAACATTACTTTGAACAATCCTGTAGTTTTATAGAAAATTAATCAGGATATTGCTGATTAAATATTAGAGGATTTCAAAAGTGCTAGATAAGCTTTGTAAATATATTTTAAATAACTCATCCCTATATTTTAGTTAGTGTTTCACCTGGCTGCTTCCTCAATCGCAGCAGGAGCAGGACTTGACTGAGTTTCATTGCCGGGGCGAGGGCCCACATGCAGCAAATGCTCCTGAAATAAATAACTGCCAGCTTCAACACTTTCATTACATTTCCTCTTTTTTCCAAAACAACTAAAAGGCACCCAGTTCAATACTGTCCAGAGATGGAATCTCCAATGTTTATAGGTATTATTGTTTCTTTTGCCTAAAAAGAAAAGGTACTTATGTTTAGTCAAAAGAAAAATTTGATATTTTTCCCAGCCTTCTAAGATGGAATCTACATGACCACAGATACCTCTGTTGAAAGGTGGAGAGAACAGCAAACCCAACATCAGCCATCACTGCTGCAGAAGGAACAAGTCTGTGGGGAAGATGTTTGGTCTCCCTGCAGCAGCTCCTGGAGAGGTGTCCTGTGGATCCATTGTGCTGAGTAAGAGAAAAAAATTTATGACGCAATTGGTTAAAAGGCCTCATCTCTTGCTTTCAGAAAGGTTCTTTGTAGAAATTTCGAGACCTGGGCCCATACAAATAAATAGGCGTGACTGAGTCCAACATTCATAATGAAAACCCTTTCCTCTTGTTCGAGGTGATTGTGTTACTATATGTTTCCCAGAAGCAACCCTGGGAAGGATTTGAGTACAAGTAGTTTATTTGGGAGAGGCGCCGTAGGGAGGAAGGGAAGGCAGCCAATAAAAGGCCCATTAACACGAGAGTCACCCCTGTGGATAACTGGAGCTCAGTCCCACTGGGGAGCTCTGGAGCAGAGAGGGTGTGAAGCGCAGGATTCAGTTGTTCCAATCCAGAGGCAGAGAGCTGGGGTGTTTTATACAACGGTCAGTCCTTGCTTGGAGGCTGCGCCCAGAGTTGTTCTGACGCCGGCTCCTCCAGCCTGCTTGTGAGTGAGGGCAGCAGAGCAGGTTGGGTGGCCAGAGAGCCCTGGGCAAAAAGACATGCGGCCGCGAGCAGCTGAAAGTTGGGCTGGCCGGGGTTAGGGACAACAGCCGGTGGCAGCGCCTTCCAAGGTGATGAGCTGCATAGAAATCACTCCCACTTACTGGGTGCTTGCTCTGTGCAGAGCCCTCTCTGCTGATGATTTCATTCTCCAACTCATAACAGCCCTGGGAGGCAGGCATTATTATTCCAATTTCACAGCTAGAGAGAGAGGGTAGTTTGCTTCTCCAAGGTCATGCTCTAATGCACAGCACAATATATCTGGCTCCAAAGTCGCAGTTCTGAGCCACTGCCCTATATGGGGAGGACTGTCCCTGCGCCTCCATAAACACACGCAGACCACAGCCCATCCACAGTGGAATGCACGCGAGGCCAGCGTCCCTGCCTGTGGGGCATTGCGCTCTTTGCCTTTACTGGTTCTTTCATATTGGCATCAAGAGCCGTGCCAATTATTCAACAGTCAGTTGACCAAATACAGGACAACTTTGTGCAGGATAGTGGAGCTCTGAGGGCCTTTGACTGAAACTTCCAAATGAACATTCGGTGTGGCCAAGTTGTCAGTGAGAAAGAAGGTCTAATGAATCTCCATGGTGTGTGCCTAAGAGCAGGGCCCAACCGCCTGGGCTTGAATACAATTAGAAGGGGTTGTCCTAGTGCTCTGGGGTACAAAGTAACTGTTATCTGAAGGTGCAAAGGAATTTCCTGAAATAGCTGGTAATTGTACAATGAAGCACATCATAAAAGCTGGCTATCCCTTGGTGCCTGGTCACGAGGGCAAAATTGGACCAGTCAGAGCATTGATCTAGACCATGAAATTATTTTCAGAGACTTTCCCTCCAACAGAGAAAAATCCACTTACCTAAAATAACCTCCCTTTAATAGACTGCTGCAGTAATAAAGGGGTTTATTTGATGGAACTTGCTGTGTACACTCAAAGTGAATTTGAACCAACCAAATTCCCATCCTTCTCTTAAGTACAGTAATGATCTCCTAGATATTCATGCATTAAAATCACAGCAATTTGTCTTGAAAACAACTAAATTCTTTAAAGGTTACATTTCTCACTTCTCAGAGTCCTCATTTTTTCTTGTATAATTGCTCAAAGAATCTCCCTGTTCTTTGATTCCATAGAAAGCCTGCTGCTAAGGAAAAAAAAAAAAAAAAATTGTCTCATAATCCTTTTTAAAACCACAAAACTATTAAAAGAATTAGGTTAATCGTGTTTTCTGAAAACATAACCAGCCATCAGCTCTTGTAATTTTTTTGTTTACAAAAAAGAAAGATCGAGTATAGAGACTACTCAACTGCCATCTGCTTATAAATGACAATAAAATATTAATTCTCTCCTTTAAAAAAGAGATATTCAGGGGACAATTGTACCAAATACAAAATCCAACATTTAGGAGGAGAAGCAGAAGCTAGGAGTTCAGATGACACAAACCTCCCAAGTTCTGCTGGTTAATTGCCCCTGTCATGCCGGTACCTGCCGTGGTCTGCATTCTCTGGAGGCAAAATATTAGTACTAATAATGTGTGAGCAGCCTCCACTGTCTGCAACAATTGACCTAAGGGAGAGCTGCTGACAATAAAATTAGAGTGGGAGACGTTAGGGTCTCTCTTCTCCAGCCGATAAGGGTCCCCTGACATCACCTCTTCTGGAAGGAATTTGGTTTCTTGTTCCCTTAACATAGACGTTGTAAAAAGGCCAGTTTATATGCAGGATGAAAGAACATTTAAGGGACCCCCGAGAGGAAGCCACCAAAAAGTGGCCCTGGGAATGGTGGTTTTGTAAAGCCAGCGGCAGGCGCTCCTGAGGTCCCCACAGCGCCGTCCCCCACCTAAGCCACCGCCATCTCCCTTCTGCGGGTCACAGCAGGCGCCCCCGAGACGCGCTCGGCCCAGGACTCGCTCGCTTGGGCTGTGGTTCGCGTGCATGTTCAAAGATGCCCTGTCGCTCTTAAAAGATTTCCATCCATGAAGCGATGGGATAGCTGTAACTGTGAGACGAACTGGATGGGGTCTGAGCCGTGCGGCGGGACACTGAGCGCCCGCTTCGGGCCTCAGCTTCTGAGCTCAGCGCCGCGACCTCCCAGCCGTCACTGCGTGTCTCTGGCTAACGCCCTTGGAACAGCACCCGGGGCTTGGTTCTGACCCGGGAGGGCTTTGGTTTTGCTTTAAGAGTTGTTCCAGGGAGCTCCGTGGAAAGCAACAAAGGAAACGAAAGGACTGGAAAAGGCGGGAGAGTGAGGCGGGAACAGAAGCAGCGACCGCAAGTCCCATGTGCTGTCACCACCCACAGCGGACACTCCAAGTCAGTCACATCGCTCTCTCTTCCACCTGACCTGGCAAAGTCCTCTCCGACATCACGTGATTGGCTGCCAAAAGCACCTCTCAGAATGTCAACTATTTGTTGTGTCTTTACCAGAGGAGACACAATTCAGCCACACTAGGGAACATTAATAACATTCTTAAAATATGTTTTCTTTCTAAGCTCTGGTGTGTGACGTCAGGGACAATGGGAGAGCAAAGAAGAAAAAGAGAGACCCCCTTTCCAGTTGGTACTGTAACAAATTACCACAAAGTTGCCGTCTTAAAACAACACAAATAAATGTATTATCTTTCTGTCCTGTAGATTAGAAGTCTGACACAGCTGTAGTTCCCGGCTGTAGGATCCAGGGAAAATCTGTTTACTTGCCTTTTCCAGCTTCTAGAATCCAGAGGCTGCCCATAATCCTTGGCTCATGGCCCCTCCCACCATCAAAGCCAGCAATGGCAGGTGGCATCCTTGTCACATGGCTGTCAACCTCTTCTGTCCCCCAATTCTACTTTTAAGGACCCTAGTTTGGACCCACTCACCCAAATAATCCAGGATAAACTCCCCATCTCAAGGTCCTTAATTGCACTGGTAAAGTCTCTTTCTTCAGGTAATATAACATATTCACTGGTTCTTTGGATTAGGATGTGGACATCTTTGGGGGACCATTATTCTGCCTTCCATAAGCCCTAAAAATAGTGTTTTATCAATGCCTTAATTTTTCCTAAAATGGGTCCTGATTCCATACTATCTCAGTTATTCTTTTAAATCTGCGTGAGTTTTGCAACTCCAACATTCGCAAAGTGGTGTAAAATTTCTACCAAAACTGTTTCTGGGTGAGTAGTAATGCTAAAAGTTTGACTAGGTATACAATGTAAAGCCTAACTCCAATCATAAAGTCATCTGAGTGCTCAGAGTCGACAGAACTCCCTCAAATATGCAGATTGGTTCAGAATCTGTCTTCTAAAATTAAATTTACTGTGAAGGAATTGGTACCAGCAAACTCTGGCCTGACCAAAACCAACAATGCTAAGCGCATAAAATATCTTTGAACCTACAAGGACATTTTTCTACACTCATGCTCACAGAAGTATTGTTTGCAGGAGCCAAAAGGTGAAAGCAACCCAAGCGCCCGATGGAATACTATTCAGCCTTAAAGAGGAGGGAAATTACCACACGCGCGCCAACACGGATGAAGCTGAAAGATGTCCTAGGAGGTGAAACAGGCCAGTCCTGAGAGAACACATCCCGTATGATTCCACTTAGATGAGGTATCTAGAGGAATCAATTCATGAAGACAAAAGAGTAGAATGGTGGTTACCAGGGACTTGGAGGAGAGGAAACTGGGGAGTTAGTGTTTCATGGGCACAGAGTCTCAGCTGCACCAGATGTGAATGAAACATTTCACAACAACATGAATGTACTTAATGCCACTAAACTGAACACTTCGGAAGTGATGAAAATGGCAATTTTTATGTTATGTGTGTTTTACTACAATTATTAAAATTAAGACTTTTAAAACTGTGAGCCTAATTGTTTTAAAAACTGTTTGCAAAAATGTTGCAGAGTTGTAATATAGTGTTGTAATAATATAAGATGGGAAATTCCTTTCCTACAAGGATACGCTTTTCAGCAACACTGACCCCAGAAAGGGAGGTTCACATGCACTTCCAATGCTTGGCAATCTGGAGAGAAACTACTATTAGCCTTGTTGACACCAGCAACTGTCCTTCACACAGAGAAAGCTGAAGAGGCCCCAGAAAGTCCTAGAGATTTTTTTTTTAACTCACAGGCTGTGGTGCAAAACCCAGGCAGCAATTATTGGTTTCTTCTATATCCCCAGGGATTTCTTTCAGGTAAATTGGGACCAAGTAAAGCAAAGAGAAGAGGGAGATGTCCTGGAAAGATATATCGGTAAGTGATTAATTCAATCAAAAATATTGTTGAGCACCCTTTTTATAATTTATAATATAAAATATTTTGTAATTAATGATGTACAGATGAACAAGATGGGACATATCTTCAAGTAACTTATGAGCTAATAACACGTTATTCAAGACCTCTAAGACTGTACATTTCAGAAAGCCCACTTCTAAGCGATTTAAACAAAAACGGGAGTGGCCACGGCCACGTGAAATCAAACCCACGCCTAACGCTGTACCCAGGTGAGCGGTCTCTGCACCGCTCTTCCCTGCCCGCCACGACATTGGCTTTGCTTACCCCCAGGCTGCAGATGGCATTTCGGGCAGCCCCAGATTTAGTCGTTTTACCGTTAGGGAACCTCAGAGGGAAAGCTTCTCTCTGTCTCGGTTGTCCCAGAGCAGGTCTCCCTGTGTGTCATTACCTCGGGTGGGCTGGCCTGCCCTTTACTGAGCCAGTCACGGTGGCCAGGGGATGAGAGGCTCCAGGGGGCCTGCGGGGTGGGGTGGGGTAAAGTCAGCTTCTCCTGAGCGCTTTGCTGGGGACAGGGATCCAGCAGGAGGAAACTGAGGCAATGCCAGCAGAGAAAGAGCAAAGAGAGACGGGGGGGCTCAGAAACAACAGCTGTCCGCTCTGGCCGTGCAGAGGAGAACAGAGAGTTAGAGTAGGTGAGCATCGCGGGAGGCGTGCGATAAAACAGCTTCTTCCCGATGGGGGACCAGGGAGGTCACCTCAGGGGACAGGGGCACCTTAGCCTGGTGCTTCCCAGTGACTGAAGAAGAGCCAGGGTAGAGAAGGGTGAGGACATTGACGGGAGGTGCTGCCTCAGAAGTTGGGCATCGACCTAGGATCCAGGAGATCCCGGTTCAATTCCCGGTCAGGGCACATGCAGGCTCGATCCCCAGTCGGGGGCGTGCGCGAGGCAGCTGATCAATGACTCTCTCATCACCGATGCTTCTCTCTCCCTCTCCCTTCCTCTCTCTGAAATCAATAAAGATAGATATAGATGTATAGATGATATAGATATAGATAGATATAGATATAGATGATATAGATGATGATATAGATGATGATATAGATAGATATAGATATAGATATAGATATAGATATAGATATAGATATAGATGATATAGATGATATAGATATAGATGATATAGATATAGATATAGATGATATAGATATAGATGATATAGATAGATATAGATAGAGATATAGATATAGATATAGATGAGATAGAGAGAGAGAGATAGAGATAGAGATAGAGATAGAGATAGAGATAGAGATAGAGATAGAGATAGAGATAGAGATAGAGATAGAGATATAGAGATAGAGACAGAGATAGAGATACACACACACAGACAATGTGGCAGCATTGATGGTTTTTTGTGCAGGAGTTGGTTGAAAAGACCTGTACCTTAGGAATGGGACTTTGTTAGGATGTATGGGGTGGATTGGGATGGGATGGGTGAGGTGGGAAGCAGGAAACAGCTTGAAGCCCATTAGAACAGTCTCAGTACTGGGGCCAGGGCACCTGTGAGAATGAGGGAAGTGAGTGAACATGGGAGAAGTGACCGTGGGAGAAGACATGGGATGGCGACAGGTGGTGACTTCTTGAATGGGGGTAGGGAGCGAGCTGGGCAAGACAAAAGGATGATATAGATACATATGTAAAGTGTCAGATTGGGGTGGATGTTGATGCCTGAGGGAGGGAAAGAGAGAGACAGAGGATATTGTGGTTAGACGATGATAATTTCTATCTGACATCTTGAGTTTGGGGTACCAGTAGACAGATCAGAGAGTAATTATAACATTTCTGAGTTCTAAGGGAACTTAAGGACCAGACATCTGCTTAACGACAGTTCACCCGCTGGAGCTGAGTCATTGCTGTCCCCTCTGGACAGGGCTCTGCAGTTTGCCACACTGTCCACTACTCCCTGACTTTCAACAAGCGATTAATAAGTTCATATTTGTCTATTTACTTAATTTATTATATTTTTTACCACTAAGAAATGTTGAAATTTTTTGGCTTACAATATGTCTTTCTTTTCTCTATAGACTGAATTTCCCACCTCTGTTCAAAAGGTTTCCCCAATCTCTAGGTCATGTTTTATGTCTTCTAAATTAAATGATTTTTATTGTTTTGCTTTTTGCATGAAAATGCTCCATCTAGAACTTATTTTCGCAAGTGTTAGAGATAGGGATCCAACTATATTTTCTCCCAGGAAATATTCACCATCAGATTTCCCATTGAATTATCTCCTTTTTCAGATATTAAATTCTTGTATTTACTGGGATCCAGTCCTGTGTTCTCTATTCTATGTCCCTGACAGATTTGACTTTCCTTATAACTGGGAGAAGCGAGACAAAGCTCTGAAGGCAGGCTCTGTTTAGAGAATCTGACCTTAGGTCCTCCCCAAAGAGGTAAGTAGGGCAAGGAAGGACCGAACACGTCAGTAGTTCGGAGGTGGGAGAATACAGTCTTGGTGACACTGAGTTTGCATTCTTGGGAAACTGCCATACAGATGATGGTGCCTAGTTTGCCATTGAATAAGAGGTCAGGGAAGGCAGTTGATCAAATATTAGGCCAATAATTTGGAACAAGTAAAGTCCTACCAGTGAAACGAAAAAGAGCCTGAACCATAAACGACACCTTTCTGAATCCAAGACCAATTTCTGCCCCATTCAGAAAGTGTTTTGTAGTCTTTCTGCTGAGAACCCAACCTCAGCATGTGAGGGAATCAGTTAGATGATTGGAGCACCTGGGAGAGAAACAGGAGGGAGTGTAGGTCTTGGCCAAGGGATGCCCCATTAGCTAGCTACAGAGGCCAAATGCATGAAGCAATTGCACCTTCCCTTTCCCTTGAGGCCAGATCTAGACTAATGGCCCTCAAATTTTAGTAGATACCAGAATCACCTGGAGGACTTGTTAAAACACAGATTGCTGGGCCCCATCCCCAAAGCTTCTAATTCAGCAGGTGGGGGGGGGGACTAAGGGGGGAGTGGCTGAGTATTGGCATTTCCAACACTTCCCAGCTGATGCCGATGCTGCTGGGCCAGGGACCCCACTTTAAGAACCACTTCTCTAGACTTTAATACCAAAGTGACTAATAATTATTCTAATGACTAATAAGTCAACATCAAAATGACTAATAATACTTGAGAGATTTAAATTGTGTAAGAGAAAACCTTATTTATGAAGTTCTCTCTGACCCCCTGACGCAGAGTTGATACCATCTGTGTGGACCGATGAGGTGACTTTTGAGTTGCACCTTGAAGGATGTATGTAAAGGTAGAAAGTACAGAAGTAGACAGAGGGAAAGGGAATGCACAGGCATAGAGGAGTGAGAACATCAGAAAGCCGCACACAATTGTGCTTGGCTAGAGAAGAGTGGTAGGGTATGGAGACGTGGCCGGAGAGAAGGGGGACGGGCAAAGTCACCGGGCCCTGTGAGCCACCCCAAGGAGTGTGGACACGGTGCCTGATGAACTCCTCTGGGTAACGGATAGGAGCCATCACAGGTGCTGCTTAATTTCGGGCTGGCCAACCTCTGAATGGAAGAGTCATGAACTGAGTCAGAAGAGCCAGTTTGGGGAATGGGAGGGAACACAGGCCTCAGCTGGAGGAGGTGGGCAGGAACATGTTGAATCTAGGCACCTGTGAAGCATCCTTGCTCGAAGAAGTACAGTCCGAAGCTCAGGGTAAATGGCCGAGAAGCGGATTTGGGTGCCCATGGGCTGATTGTCCAACCTGCAAGAGTAACAGAGTAAGCCAGCAAGAGGAACGGAGGTGAGCAATGGGCCCTGGGCAATGCCAGCCTTTCAGGAATAGGTGGAAAACCAGGAACCAGCAAAGGAAGGTGGGCAGGAACAGTCAGAGAAAAAGCAGAACAGAGGCCAAGGCAGGAGAACAGGACTGTGCCACCACGTGCTGCAATGCGGCGTGTGAGCCAGCCACACGGGAGCGTCAGGAGTGCCGCAGGCAACAGCCCCCCCGGGTGTGCAGGCTGGAGCCCCGGCAGTCTCTCCAGCCACAAAGCAGCTGTAGTGGGACCTCCGGGAGTGGAGTGGGGGGGTCAGACCCCTGTGCTCCCACGGGCCTCCAGCACTTGCTGCTCCCCAGTGACAGTGCAGCGCAGCCTGGGGGCCCTGCAGCAGGGACCAGCTGCAGCACATGCTGAATAAGGCTCCTGAGTCAGCTGGGGGGGGGGGGGGTCGTGTTTCAGGGCCTCAAAGTGTAGCTGCTTGGCATTGAAGGCAGGAGGCAGAAAACAGACTCCAAGAATCTCAAATCTCTGTCTTCACAGATATCAGATACGGAAAGTGTCTCTCCTTTTTGCAAGTGGTGCACTATTTTAATGGTGTCCAAGTGGGTTCAAGGTGACTCCCCTAACCATGTGCTTACTCAGCAAATCAGAGGTTCCTTGCTATTTTGAAATGCTTGCTTTTGAACAAGTTCCATGATGCTATGGGTTGAATTGTGTTCCCCCAAAAAGATATGTTGAAGTCCTAACCCTCAGTACATCGGAATGTGACATTTGGAAATGGGTCGTCACAGATGTACTTAGTTAAGATGAGGTCATATTGAAGTAGGGTGGGCCCCTAATCCCATATGGTGTCCTTATAAGAAGGGAAGAGACACACAGGGAGGGCACCACGCGACGGTGGAGGAAGAGCTGGGTGTGGTGCAGCTATGAGCCAGGGCCGCCAGGACTGCCAGCCCTCACCTGAAGCTGGGCGAGAGCCTGCAGGAGATGCCCTCGCCAACCTCTCAAAAGAAACCGAGCCTGCCCACACCCTGACTTTGGACTTTCAGCCTCCAGGCTGGGACAGAATACATTTTCATGATCTTAAACCACCTTCTGTGTGACACTTCGTTTTGACAGCAAGGAAGCAAATGCACATGGAATACGAGAGACACAGTTGTATCATCCTGGGCCATCTCAATATTTGTCAAAGCAAGAAACGGACATTTGTTCAACAAAGGATATGTTTGAATCTCTAAATACAATTTTCACAGGTATAAATTTTGGTATGTTTCAACTTTATTGAAGTATGATTGACAAAATTTTAAGATATTTAAAGTGTACGACATGATGATTTGATATACATACACATTGTGAAAGATCCACACCCCCTCCGTGGAGTTAATTACCACCTCCCCTCATATGTTCACTTTTTTATTTTATTTTATTTTTTTTGGTGAGAACATTTAAATTCTACTCTCTTAGCAAATCCCAGTTACACAATATGGTGTTACCAATTCTGTTCACTACTTTAAACATCATTCATTTATAGTGTATTCTTTTACCAAACTCTCTCTATTTTCCCCACCCTCCCCCATCCCCTGACAACCACTTTCCCACTCTCTCTTTCTGTGAGTGTGACTTTCCCCGCGTGTGAGTGACGCTGGGGGTACCTGCCTTCTCCTGCCTGGCTGATGTCACAGCAAGCGCGCTCCAGTCCGCCCACACTCACGCAGTGGGGGTCTCCTCTCCGGCTGAGGGACACTCCGCTGCTTCTGCACCGCTTCTTCATCCAGCCATCCCCTGGCGGGCGCTTAGGTGGCTTCCCGTGTCTTGGCCATCGTGAATACTGCCGAAATGAGCGTGGGAGTGTAGATATATCTTTGAGATAATGGTTTTATTTCCTTTGGATACCTACCCAGAAATGGGATTGCTGGGCCATAACGTAGTTCTGTTTTTAATGTCTTGAGGAACCTCCATGCTCATTCCAAGCTTCCCTTCCCACCAACAGTTCCCAAAGGGTCCCCTTTCTTCACATTTGTCCTCCTGCCTTTTTGGGAACAGCCATCCTAACAGGTGTGAAGTGATCTCTCATTATGGTTTTGATTTGCATTTCAACAGGTGTAAATTGTGAATAGTGGGACAGAGCTTTACATTTTTATCACGGGCTCATGAAAAGTTTGAAGTCATAGTAACTAGAAAGAATTTTAAGAGAGCATCACTTAAGCATCTCGAAGAGATCATTATTAAAATATTACTCAGAAACTTTTTACTCAGTCACTTTAGGCGTAAAAGCTGACATAAAAAATTGATATTCATGGAAGGGAGTTCAGGTTTCTCCGTAAAAAACTTGAAAGGGTTTTATCTGGAAGTTTCGTACAAATTTCATACTTAATATTCTCCTAATTTTTAAAAGTTTATTTTTCTTATAATTTTATACTAAAAAGATATAAAATGTCCACTAATTCCCCCCACAGATGGATGCCTTCATGTTTCCTCTGGTATATTCCATTGTGCTGTACCAGTTTAGCATTCTTTCCAGGTGGACCGTGACACAAAAAGTTGGAAAGCTCTAGAAACACTAGAAGAGAAGGTATCAAAAAGGAGTTATTCATGGAGCCAAGTAGAATTGCCTGTCTCTCTGCAGAAGAAGAGGGCGCGGAAATGAGCGGGCCGCTCAGTGGAGGGTGGGCTGGCGCTGCTTCAGGTCATGAGGGTGAACGGAAGAGTCCCCCTGCGTAAGCAGATGCTGAGCTGCGGTTCTCCTTCACTCCCTTCAGGCCGACGCTTGCTTGGAGCTGAGTATTTCGTAAGCAGTCTGTCTGTCACTCTACCCAGAGCTAAGTGACTTCATAATAAAACAGCCTAGCAACATGAGATTCACAAGGCGAGAGAGCTAAGGTCACTGTGTTCTGGGTTTTTACAATTACTCACATTTACAGCTCCTAATAGTGTTTATAGTGAGTGAATGCCATCACCTGATACACAGAGACCCACTGAAACATCCTTATAAGATGACCCCACGATGATGCAGTTTTAAACCTGGGTTTGGGCCGGTAGACTAACATTGCATCTGTACAACATTCCCTGACTTTAAGCCTGCGTCGCCTCATTCCCGAGGAACAGGTCACGCGGGGGCCTAGTCTCTACCTGGGTTGTGCTGATACAGAGAAAATATGAAGGCAGAAGCTCAGAGCTTGGACAGGCTGGGGGCCCGAGGTAGAAGGAGAAGCCTGGGTTCTAAGAACAGGATTTCCTCTTGGGCGCCCCGGGTCTCCCTCCGCCTCCCCAGGAACGCCCCCTCTCTCCTCCGAGCTGGTCCCCAGCGCTCCTTCCTTTCCTCAGCACCCCAGCACCCCCTGGGAGACAGGGCTCAGGCAGGCCCTCCTGTGCTCCGGCTCCGCTCCTGTCATATCACCTGTAGCTATTTGTTCTTCACACCCACGAAGTGAGCTTGTCTGGGACCAGAACGATGTCTTAAAACATGTTTTTATTATGAACTAGATAATACACTCAAAAGTGTACTTACCACCCTGTGAGCAATACAAACAGAGCCACTCTAACGTGGAGTCGGAGCGGCCACTTCAGAGGGACGCCTTGCACTCCTCAAACCTTTGGAATGTGGAAAGGGGGCAAAACAGCCTTCGGAGGGGCCTAGAGCAGCATTGTGTCCCAGACGACTGTTTGTTATGACTACTGGGCTGAAAATTAAATTAGCATCACTGTGTTAGCTTATCTGCACCTTTAGCAATGCCTCCTTCCTTCTATTTATGGAACTGCGCCCCTTCCCTTGCCTTTCACCTCCTAATAGGAACACCATTTGGGTTTCTGCCTGGATCAGTGTTTCACAAATAGCTAGACTTTTGGATCTCAAATAAGCGCTTGTTGCCTCTCACTTTGGCCCTTTATTTTTAGGTTAACACTTCCAAGGGACATTTTTAAAAAAACTATAGTAAAATTAGTTATTTTTTAAGTGCTCCAATCCTCTTGCCTCCTGCACCCCTAGAGGTAGCTGCATCCCTGAATGGGTTCTTCATGCTCTTGCTTTCCTTTATAAGTACTACCTGGCTTTGACCTTTACATAAATGGAATTTTACATGTGCATTCTTATGAGACTTCCTTCTGATGTAGGTACCTCACCCAAGATGATGATTGTAAGGTTCATCAGCATTGATATGAGATAGCTATGGCTCCTTTATTTTCACCTCTTGGTGGAATTTTATCATGTAAATGCTCCACTCTTTGCTGACCTTTTCTGCTTTGCTGGACAGTTGGTCATGCCTATTTTTATGCTTGTGGCGAACATTCTAGAACGCACGCACCGTGGGCCTCAGGTTTCCCATAGAGGGGTATATAGGAGTGGGATGGATTCAACCTTTCTAGATTATGCCAAATTATTTTACAAAAGCAAGTAACCCAATCAACACTCCAGCCATCAGTAACCCGAAGTTCCCATGGTCTCATAGTCTTACTCACACTTGCCATGGGAAGGGTAGAGCAGATTTTATGTGGACAGATCCCACTGCTCTCCCATTTTGCCGGCAATAATGGAATAAATGCTCATATTTGACTTTTAAATATTGCCAATCTGATGAGTATGAAATGGTATTTCCTGGTGTTTTTAAGGAAGACGGCTTTTCCATTCCACAGTCCCCAGCACCTACCAGAGGACTATGCACGTAGTAAAGATCACAAGTCTTTCATTTGATGGAGAACAATGTGACAAGTACCATTACAGAGGAGAATGTTAAGAACATATTTGTAAACTAACCGAGTGTCCCTTGGGTCTTTAAATCTAGTTGCACATCAGAATCACTGGGTATCCTTTCTTCCCATTTTATTACAAAAAACTTCAGGCATACAGGAAAGTTGAAAAAATCTTCACAGTGAGTACCCACACCTAGAACCTACCATCAGCATTTTACTCTACTTGCTTTGGGGCATTTTTGTGAAAAAACATCAGTTCCCCAGGGCTGAGATTCTGATGCTATAGCTCTAGGATGGGAGCAGAGAATCTATTTTTGTTCCCTCGGTTTCTGTTTTTAAACTCCCCAGGTGATTCTGATGAGCAGCTAGCCTTGGAAACCATTGCCTGAAGGAACTTGCTGCCGTAAATAAAGAAGACAGGTTTATAATTGGCCTAGCAGTGCTCACTCTTTCTAGGGAAAAAACAGTCCTACCAGGTGCCTACGGCCATCTTCTTAGACCCCCGGCATTCCTAGGAAATGTGTCACCCAGTGTCAGTTCTGTCACAGTGGGGTGGCAGGTTCCTGGGGACAGCAGCTCAGGTCCTCTCAGCCTGAGAAGCCAAGAACAATTCGGCTCCCTCTAATCATCACAGGCATAGAGAGGAACTTGCCCTTCAAACCCAGGCCGGCTCCTTTCAACATTTGGGTGTTGTTATGGGATGAACTGAATCCCTCCAAATTTATATGTTGAAACCCTAACCCTCAGGATCTCAGAATGTGACCATATTTGGAGACAAGGTCCTTAAAGAGGTAATTAAGTTAAAGTGAGGTCATGTTGTGGCCTCTAATCCAATATGACTGGTGTCCTTACAAGAAAAGAAAATTGGGAGATACAGACATGTATCTCCATGTGAAGATACAAGGAGTAGACAGCCATCTCCAAGCCAAGGAGAGAGGCCCCAGAAGAAGCCAACCCTGACAACACCTTGATCTGGGACTTCAGGACTGGGAGAAAATAAATTTCCGTTGTTCAAGCCCCCCAGTCTGTGGTGCTCTGTTATGGCTGCCCTGGCAAACTGGTCCAGGTGTGGAGGAGAAGACACCAAGCCTAGAGCTGGGATGGCAGTTTTGGGGGCAGAGATGCTGATCATGCTGTTAACCATGATTGTGAAAGGGGGGGAGGGCACCTAACAGGAATAGGACCATAGTTGTTTAATGATTATTCCCCTTACTAACTACAGATAAGAACTTTTCCTACACGCCCTGGGAAACTGAAGGATGTGCTGCAAGAAGAAAGACAGAGCTGTAAAAAGATGAGACACCTTGGGGCCTGGATGGGTCCGTTGCTCAGAAAAGAAAATGCAGACAGAGGACAGGATGGGCTTTGATTTGGTTGCTGTGCCTGGAGCTTAAACCCCCTCCAGGAGTTTACCTTAGGAACACTGACTATTCTCAGATCCTAGGAACTGGTGGAACTGGGTTTTAACACCATTGAAAATTAAATACCCTGTTATCTATCGGACTTCAAGATCATGGAAGGAGACCGGACCAGAGACCCTGCAGCCATCCCCCACCCCACCCCCTTACCCCTTGCATGAAGCCTTATATAACCATCCAGGTAATAAGGGAAGGGCAGAGCAGATTTTACATGGACAAATCCCACTGCTCTCCCATTTTGCCAGCAATAATGGAATAAATGCTCATATTTGATTCAACCTTGTCTCTGCTTAATTGGCTGAAGCAGCAACAGGCAGCCCAGAGTTCTAGCAGGACAGACAGACCCAGGCTCCCACCTCCCAACTTCCTCCAAAATGGGCCTCCATCAGCAATGGGTCAGAGTTGCTGAAGAAGGTGCCACTGTCCCTAGTGCCCTCCACGTGGGGGCTGCTGCTAGGAAACAGCGCACACGTCCTTTCCCGGCCCCAGCTCTTCAGAGGGGTGCCCTACAAACACAAGGAGTAGCACCGTCTGCATAGACAGGGGATCTAGAGCCACCAACAGGCCCCAGAACACAGCGTGACGACAGGGCTGGAGGCTGCTTCAGCTTCTCACTCACACCTCAGCCTGCCCCCAGAAAATCTCCCTCTCATGGAGCCTTTGCTTCACAGCCTGTTTCGCTCGGAGTGGAAGTGAAGGTCGACTCTCTCCTCCAGATCTGTAATCATGCAGTTTAAGTAAATGACGTCAGGCTCTGCACCCCCCACTGCCCTGCACCCGGACAGTGGTGCACTCTGAGTAGCAGCAATGCCAATTGTGGAAAACAGCTCCTCCTGCCCGGCAGGCTGATTGTTACGTTTGCTACACTTAGTAACTTTTTCAGTCCTCTCAGATGCAGTTAGAACTTCGGGATCATTTTTCTGACCTGCTTGGTGGCAATAAGCTCTTTCTCGTGGCTATGACCCATCCCAGCACCATTCCCACCAGCCAGCCTGGAAACTCTACCTCCCACAGTTTAAATCTCCCAAGCATTTTGTTTCTTGCCACATGCTTCATTGGCAAGGCTGCCCTGCAGGTCTCCTACATGGGGGGATCGTCTCCTCAGGGAGGGGTCCCGTGTGGACATCAGTTGCAAGAGGAAGCAACTTAGGTAAGTTTCATTTTTTGAGGTAGGGAGTTCCACAGGTCCCTCTCTCTCTCCCTGTTTCTTCTTGTCCTGAGATTGTCTCCCATCTTTGAATACTGCACTGCTTCCATGGGCCTCCCTGCAGAGGGTCCTCCGGAGCCTCTGGTTTATGACCATCCAGGTTGCACTCCACCCTTCTAGTTTTCAAGCTTTTTGCTCACATTCTTCAGTTGTCGAATCCTGTTTTACTTCTCCCTGTTTCAACAATTCTCCTTTTACTATTTCAAGGCATTTTACCATTGTAATTCAATTGTTCATTCTGTGTCCTAATTCCAACCTACTACCTTTAAATATTTCTTACCCCTCCAGTCCTTCACGCCCCAATTCTACATGGTTGTTTGGTTTGCGGGCATCTTCCTGGCAGGAAGGAGGGAGGGGTGAGGGTGGTAGAATTGGAGTCCCTACATTGAGCAACATCGCTTCTTTTCTTTCTTTTCATTCTTCTTTTTTTTTTAAAATATATCTTTATTGATTCAGAGAGAGGAAGGGAGAGGGAGAGAGAGAGATAGAAACATCAATGATGAGAGAGTCATTGATCGGCTGCCTCCTGCACGACCCCCAATGGGGATCGAGCCCACAACCCAGGCATGTGCCCTGACTGGGAATCGAACCGAAATCTCCTGGATCCTAGGTCAATGCTCAACCACTGAGCCACTCCAGCTGGGCAACATCGCTTTTTATGAAAGTTTGATCTGTTTGATCTAGTAAAAAGACCTACGTGCAAGAGTGGCATTCATCCCGAGGAGGGAGGCTTCTCAAATACAGACAAATGTGTCTTTTGCACCCCCAGTTATTCATTTGAAGCATTCCAGTTGCTGGAGGTTGCTGTGGGGGAGGAGATGAATGAAAGTGCTTGAGCACCCACTTTTAGTAGGAGCCAGGGAAGAGGGAATCCTAGATGAAAAACGTGTGTGTAACGGGCAACAACTGTGTTTCAAGTAACAACAGATATTCAGAAAGACAGAGCCAGGGATGACCTTGCCCATCAACAGATCTGATGATGCTCATGTGGTCTGTTTTCACACCTACCCCTTCCTCCAACACCCCAAATGTCTCCATCTGGTCCTCCTTAGGGCCCTGAAACCTCCAGCTTTGGAGTTATTCCTCTGAGGATGGCTCTAATAGTCCAAGTTAACTTGCAAATGTGTCCTCTAGCAGCCTCCTCAGCCATTAACACCTTGGTGCCAACCGGCTTATCAGAGTGGGCAGACTAGAGCTGAGCTCTGTGGCCAGGGCCTTGTCAGTCACTGACACCTTCCTGCCAAGTGGGTTATCAGACCGGCAGCACTGGCGCTGGTTTTGCAGGAAGGGATGAAATATAAGCAACTTTAGGAGGGTGGAGGCGGCTGTTCGATGAGAAAGAGCCCACCCTGGTGGGGAGAAATACTACAAGGGAACAACCTATGGGGCACTGGGCACTGGGAAGCATCTACCTCCCACTTGATTTAACATTTCCAGCATCTAAGAGTAGAGGGAAGAGATGCACAGCACCATCACTTTCAAAGACTGATTTCGGAGGAAGGTAGAAAGGACAGGATGCTCTTGGGAGAGGATATTTCCAGTGAGTTCTCCTTCCAGACATTTCAGGTTACAACACCGAAGGTCTCTCTCCCTGACTCATTACACTACTGCAGCCCAACTCTGACTGCTTAACACTCAGACCAAGCTCGTCTTTGCTCCCAACTGTAAAGCATTTGACTGAAATAGGATGTAACGTGAACACGCTCAGTCTTAACCAAAGAATGCAAGACCATAGATCTGAACAGCTCTGTAATCTCCTTGTTCTGCACTATAAAGGGGGGGGGCGATTCCACAGGAGACTCGTGCAGGACCCCACACTGCACGATCCCCTTCCAAGGCCCTATACTTGATTTTGGGTTTGTAATCCTGAGTTCCTAAAAAAAAAGCGTTCCCTTCCCCAACTGCATTAAGCCTCTGGTCCCACAAAACCTTGTGTACCTCTGATTAGCAGCCTTGGCCACACTCAAGGAGCATGGAGCCAAGTGTGCTTGCATGAGGGTCTTCATTTTAATCAGGAAAAGCAAACTCCACAGTTCTGCTGGGATCTCTCCACAAGACCAGTGAAGGAGAGTTTGCCACCACAAAATATGTCACTTTAGGGTAAGGATCATTTGAGGCTGGTTAATTTCAAGAAACGGCACACCTGGGAGAAGCTCTAAAAAACCAAGAAGTTCTCCTTTGTAAAGACGTTTACTCTTCAAAGGGAAATCTCCATCTGCAAGGCTGTTCCCCTCACTCTACCTGACCTGCTTTCACTACCAATGGAGGAGGAACGGCTTAAATCTGCGCAACACTCTTAGTCCTGTTTACTGGGCTATTCCCGGCCACCCCCCATAACCGGCTCTCCAGCCCCAACATCTTTTGTCTCCAGTTGAGGCAGGTATTTAAGGCGCCTGCTTCTACCATTTTGAGAAGTTACTCTGTGTTCCTGGGTCTCTCCCATCTATAGGTGGTAAACAAGTATTACATTGTAATTTGTTTTTCCCTTGCTAATCTGTCTCTTGTTAATTTGAGTGTTAATCCAGCCAGAAGAACCTTGGAGAATGGAAGATGATTTTCCCTCCCAGGCACTAACAAGTTTGTATTGTGGGCCGTTTAAATGTCCCTTGCTAAGCTGTTTCTCTGTTTCCTTACCCCGGCTTCTCTCCCATGTTCTAGGCTACTCTATTTGGGGATGTATTTATACCTCCTTCCTCACCCCACCCACACTCAGAGCAGGGTATGAATTGAGTCCTTTGATATGCTACCAATGTAGTATTTCTGAGGGAAATATTGCTGGGTTTGTTTTTCCAATTATTATGACTCTCAGGATCCATGCTCAGCTAATATCCATTTATGACTATTTTTCACTAAAGTAAATTGGTATGAAATGACTTTTTGGACCAGGGCTGCCCAGCATTCCAACGTTTAATTACTTAATGTGTCTCAAACACAAACACTCTGGAAACTGAAATGACCCTATTAAAGGGTGGTATATCATCTTCGGGAGAGGGAGATACATTGTGACACCTAGGGTTGCTGTTGTTTTTAAATCACACGTGTAGACACACACACACACACACACACACACGCAGCCCTGAATAACGCTAGTTAACATTTGGTAGTTTCAATCATTCACCTTACCTCTCCCCCATAGCAGTAATTCATCTTTATTCACAATGTGGTCCATTTAAAACAGCCCCTATCAGTGAGAACCAGTTCGCCCTGCAGGTCTGAGCAGATACCGTGTTAAACAGGGTCCTTTCCACGGGGCAGAGGCTGAGCCGGGTCTGCGGGACCCACAGCACTTCCGGCGGAGCCAAGCGCGCTTCATTCGGGAAGGCAACGTGGGTGGGAGCATTTGGGTGGCATACCCCAAAAACCACAGTAATTGGAAGGGAAAAAAAGCAAATATCAATTAGGGACTCCTCGGCCAGCTACCAATCTTGGTTTCCAAGGGACTCCACCTTGGCCTCTTCAGAAGGAGCGGCTGCCTAGGGACCTCCGACAGAAAGGACACGAATGCACATCCATCTCGGCGCCTCAGCGTTCCCCCGGGGAGGCTCTTGTTATCTGCCCGGCGTCCCTGGCTCTCTGCCGCCCTGTCAGCCTGTGGGCCTGTCAACCAGAACGCTCCCAGCTTCTCAGGGCCTCCGTGGGAACGCGAGCAGGAAAGGGCTCGAGCACTGACAGGCCGGTGGCGGTCCCCTGCAGGGCGCTGGGCGCCCCGCATCTCCGGGAGAGCAGGGGATGCTGAAATGAGCTTTCCTGCCCTCCCGGCCCCCACCCCCAGCCCCGGGGGTCCGGCGAGCGGCTAAATGTTAGCAAGGAAAGTGTGTGGAGTGGGGGAGCACAAGATGGGGAAGGAGAGGCGGCTGGCGCAGCCCCGGGGCCCAGCGGCCCCCCGCAGCCGCAGCGGCGGGGGGCGGGAGGGGGCGGAGGGGGCTCGCCCGAGCTCGCCGGGCGGGGCGCCTCCCAGGAAGGCGGGGAGGGGAGCGCGTGTTTACCCAGGAGGGCTGTGCTGATAGCTCGTTCCTCGAGTTTACTTTGCTTTCCTTGAGTTTATTGTAAAGGGGTAAAGTTTTCGGATCTGTCACGTGACCCTGACAGGTCCTGCCTATGGCGCGGCAGACCACCCACGCCGAGGGCCATGGAACTGCTTAATAGAAACAGGCTTGTAATTGTGAGTCCGCGCTGCACTCCGCCGAAAGCCTCCGGCGGCCCCGCGCGCCGGGGTTTTTACACTTTCCGTTCCTTTTGTAAAGACGGAGGAGGCGGAGGAGAAGACCAAGACCAAGACGAAGAAAAAGACGACGACAAGGGAGACAAAGAGACCCGCAGCGACCAGGCGAGGGGGAGACGAGGGAAGACGGGGAGCAGACGGAGGAGCGGAGGACCAGAAAAGGGGGGCGCCGGGCAAAAAGGAATTGATGTGAAACCCAAGCCCCGCGTCCGCGCCATCGGCACCCGCGCTCCGGGCAGGGCTTGACGGCCGGCTATGGTGAGTGCAGCCGCCGCCACCACCTCGCCCTCGCGCGGCGCGCGCCCCGGGGACACGGCGCCGCGGGACCCGGCGCCCCGCGCGGCGGAAAGAGGGCCGGGAGGGCGGCGCGCCGGGGCCGCCGGGCTGGGTGGGCTGCGCCGCCGGGGAGCGGTAGCCGGCCCCGGCTCTCCGCGCTCGCTCGCTGGCTCGCACACTCGGGGCCCCCGCCCCCCGAAGCGGCCCCGCGGGGCGGGGAGGGGGCTGGCGGCGGCGGGCCGGGGAACGGCTTCAGGGGGAATTCTCACGGAGGGGGTCGCCTGGGATCCCATTTGCACGCTTGAAAGGGTCGCCACCTTGGCTTCCGCTCCTCAGCCTGGTGGTGGCTACTGAGTCGCCAGGGGAGGCAGAGCTGGGATGGAAGGGCTGGTGCGGAGAGTGACAGCGCCGGGGGGAGGGTGCGGGCCGAGCGCGCGCGCACCCGAGCGAGCGCTCTGGTCTCCTGGGAGCTGGCGGAGACCTGCTGGAGACCTGCTGCAGGGCCGGGCGCACGCTCCCGGCGCCGGGCCGGGGCCCAGGGCTGAGGCCGAGGCCCCTTTCCAAGACCCGGAGCTCAGACACCCCCTCCCCGCCGCCGTTGGTGGGAAAAAGGGCCAGCGGGGCTTTTTCGAGTTCACGAAGGGGCCACGGGTAGATGGTATGTGTTGACTTTTTCACCCACGGGATCGGGCGTTCTGGTGCCTGCCACCCATTGAAGAGGGGGGCCGTTCGCCAGAGCGAAGGGGGCTGAGAGGAGCCCTGAGGTGCCGGACCCATTCAAACTCCTTTAGTCCTGGTGCCAACACTGGACACCAGGACAGGACCTCCAGAGACTGTATCTCTGGGTGGCATGTGCTATGTCTCCAGGCATTTAAGTTTATGTTTAAAATGACTCCTAGTGTGTGGATGATCGCTAAGTCCAAAGTTTTCAGATATCAATTTCTGTCACCTAAGAAGAACCATATGGAATGTAGTCTGTGGAAGACACCCAGAGACCTCTATTTTCCTAGACTTGGGAGAGAAGAGCATCTTTTTCCCTATTTTTCCTTCCTTCATCCCTGGGGAGGGGAAATATGTAGATAATACAGACCCACATGGGTGGCTCTAAATATTTAATAACTGGACAGCTGAGGTCTTGAACTACTGCAGCAGTCCTATTCAGCGTTCGGAGTGCTCCATTTCCCTCCCTCCCTCCCTCGTCTCTTCTTCCTCTCTTTTTTGGCTCTAGTAGTTCAACATGCAATTAATCGCCTCCACAAAGAAAGACAGTGCTTTCTGGTGTCATCCTTTGTTACTGTAACATTATTTCTGGGTGGCACCTCAGGATAAATTGTTGCCTCAGGTGCATTGTGTGCCCATGTTATAAAACATGGGGCTTTCAATTGTGGGTTTGTGTGTGTTCCACTTGTCATCCAGCTTCCTTCCACAAGGCGGTAAAACACCTTTGAGTCCAAGATCTTTTTATATTAAAATGTTGAAAAGAGATAGAAACCAATAGGCCAATTCTCAATTTGGGTATTACCTTCATTTCAAACTCACTAAGAAGTGTATCGATCTTCTGGTTACAATCTAGTCATAATCAAACAAGCAATTTGAATAGGAGTCTGCACCATTTGAAGCTATTTTGTGAAAGAAAGAAAAAAAAGCATTTTTTTTTTTTTTTACCAATTGTCTTCAACTTTCTAAAGGAAAACTGATGAGCCAAATCACTGTGAATTAAAATATGTCTTCTCTGTCTCCCTCCCTCCCTCTCTCTCCTCTCTCTCTCTCTCTCTCTCTCTCTCTCTCTCACACACACACACACACACAGACGTACACACACACACCTTTTATTTTCTCCCGCCTCTGCCACAGTGTATAAAGCCCTATTGAGACATGTAGGCGTGATGTGTAAACCGGATTAGCAGTATGAAAGAAAGACACACAATAAGCTGGAATTGTTTTACTTCCCTTTCATTTCTCATGCCTATATCTCTAATAAATTTGTTGCTCCAGCAGTGGGTCAAAGGGATCATGTTGCTCAGCTTCTTTTTCATGCAAGACCCAATGACAGAGATCACTGAAGTGAATGGTGTGCCTTCTGCCAAATGCAAAGCTTGATATAGATATATTAGATGGGGAGATAGAGGTGAGGCAAGAGAGAGATGGAGAAAGAAATGTTCAGAGTGTGGGCGTTTCCAGAATACATCTCTATCCATTAGAGTAAAGTAATGCGGCTGAGAAGATATTTAGACAAGGGAGGAAATCAATATAAGGGTCCATGCTATGTTTGATTTCAAGTTCATTGTAGGACCTGAACATTTTCTTTGCACTTGGTGATATTCCCAGCAAGAGAATACCAGTAATAGCTTTGGTATTGCATAAAGCCTAATTCCCCTTTTCAAGCTAGTATTTGAGCCTGGTGTAATAAATGTGGAGATTTCTGGGACCTTCTCAGGACATCTCCCCTATGCTACCGCCCCCCACCCCTGGCTCACTATAAGCACAAAAAATGCCAGTGCTCCTGGGTTTGTGCTGTAGATCCCTCATTTACTCCTTTGTGGAACTGGGAGCAGCTTCCCATTAAAGGAGATCAGGGGTAATTAGCAGCATTATTTTGACAAGTTGGCTAGAGCTATTCCCTTTCCTCCAGTTCTGAGGAGGGGGGTATAGGGGAGGAAACAGAAGGTGGAAGGGAGAAGGGGAGGGAAGTCATGGTTAGGGGTTTTACATTCTGTGGCTGCTGAACCTACCCCCCTACCCCCAAACCTTTTAGACTCATTTTCTACCATCACCTTTTATAAGTAAATACAAAAACTACCAATGAGAAAATAATAAGGCATTCTTAGGGAGCCCAGGAAACGTGATGGATGGTGGCATACTGGCTTGAATTGAGTCAAGACTCAACTCTTAATCAAGGTACCTACTTTGAACTGCTCAGGTTCTGGCCCATCCTGGGGTCTCCATCCATAAATATTACATCAACCCCCCAATTCCTCTCCCCATCTCTCTCAACACGACTACTCTGGAACTTAATGTAACATTTGCAATTATTTGCATTTGTGGAAAAGGGTATTAAAATTGGTAGATAAAATTATAACATTACCCAAGGGTCAAATTACTAGAATACTTGACCTCTATTCATTTGTACTCTGCAAAAATGAGTTAAATTACATTAGATTTTAAAGACCCATTTGGTTGGATCTGAGCAACCAGTGAAAAGTTCAGTCTCACTATGGTTTCTCATTACTCCACCAAGTCCAGCTCCCACAATTGCTTATCATTGGAATGTCCAAACACAAAGGGCAGATGTTTTATTTCAGTGTCATCATTCAGATAATCGGATGTCATTTTTGAGATGTGGCGTGGCCATGGATATTTGAAGTATTGAAGCAGAGAAGGAAGATCTGAGTGAATTGTATTTTAAGAGTTTCAGGAATCTCTTTTGGAAACAAAAGATTCCAATGAAATCTTGGATGGAGATGGGGAGACCAAAATGACAATTGATACATTGAGATGAACTTTACTTGGGCAGGGGATAGAACACTCAGCTGTTGCCCCAAAGAGAGCCAGCAGGTCCTACTGGTTGAAAAGGCTCAGAGCTGTCTTTTATTTGGTAACTCAGGAGGGGAAAGGCCATTAAAGGGACTGTCTTCCCAGCAGACACCTTTTCAGGCCTGGTTCCTCCAGCTAGCCTCATTTCAGGTCTGGGGAATCCTAGTGGTTAGTTGAAGTTAACAAACCCGGTGTGGCACAGCGGTCTCCTGCACAGGGCATGCATATTAAAGGCGACAATGCTTACAAATGTAAATAAGGGCAGATTGGTTAGGAACAACATTATCGCTGGGAATGTCGCACTCGCATGCATCAGCAATGAGGCAAATTGGGGGCAGCCTCAGCCCTGACCACCCAAGTTGAGCAGGCTTTTACACGAGCGCCTCTTCCCTTTCTTAAAACGTTACAGAAACAAGGCCAATTAGATCCTCAAAGTAATTCATCTCCGTGTATGAAAAAAGCAGACCACAGGGGAAGCGGCGGGTGGGGGGTGGGGTGGGAGTGGGGGTGGGGAGATTAAGATAGCGCTTGTTAGGGCCCAGGCTGGGGATTCCGTCCTGGAACCGACCGGCAGAATTTACAGGCCAGGACCATTGTGTGAGATGCTGAAAACTTAACCTATCAAACAGCGGGTGAGGGAGCGCAGGGAGCTGAAAACCCGGGAGATCAATGTTCAAAACGTTTAGGAATTAAGTCAAACCGAGGAAATGAGCCCGAGTGGAAGAGGCTTGGCCGCTGAAATGGTGCACTGGTGGCCGCAGCCAGAACGGCAGGGTGTGCAGCTGCGTGCGGAGAGGAACGGGGAGCCGTGATGTGTACATAGCCTTTAATTTCATTTCAGAATTCCACAATCCAAGCAGCTCCACTGAAATTGCTGTAAATAAAAGATTGGTAGGAAAAACTAATATTTTGGTCTAAAATGTTGTAAAGAAATTTGAAAAGATAAACACAGCAACCTGTCTATGGCTGCATGGTTCCCTTGCCATACAGCATACCTCAAGTATAAAAACTGACATGGAAAACTAGGGGGGGCCACCCCCCAAGTCTTTAAAAAAATAATTTTCAGCTACAAGCACGAAACGTCTGCAGAACCATTCAGGAAAAAAAAAAAAAAGGCAGAATAAATCACCTTTCCTGCTGTTTGCTATTTATCCAACATAATAAAGATAAGAATTTTGCTCAAAGGTTAAACTTGCTATAGTCGAGCCCAGTTCTCCTGCGAAATTCTTTATCGGTGTACGCAGTACCATTTCCACTGGACAGTGCTCGCCTTCCCTTCTGGATGTTAGCAGCCCTTCCCAGAAACGCACACAGAATCACGTGCTCCCTCGGAGTCCTGACTTTTGAATTTTCGCGCTGGCTGGGTACTCCGGGCCTCCTCCGGATCCCGTGAATACCCCCAGGCATTTTTCTCTTTGTCTCTCTATTCTACAGGACACCCTACCCCGCCCGGGGTACCGCACACAGTTTGCCGGTTCGAGGTTCAGGGAGCAGGTCTCCCGGTGAAATCAGGAAGCAGGAGAAGCTGGAGGGAAAGTAGCGGGGCTGGGTAGGGAGGAGAAGGGGGTGAAAAGGGAAGGAGAGGAAAGGGAGAGGGAGAGGAGGGAGGGGAAACCGCTGAAGAGGAAGGAAGAGGGCGGGGAGGGCTGGCCGACGGGCCCCCCACGGGGGCCGCGTGGGCCGACCCGGTGGCCGGTTGGCAGCGCCGCAGCCCCTCTCCGGCCGCGGCCGCGGGGCGGGTGAATGGAAAGGGACCCGTGCGCTCAGCCATTGGCCGGCCGCGGGAAGCCGAGCGCGCATTGGGCAACGTAAGGGGGCCGGACCGCCTTCAGGAATGTACTACGGCGCGTCCGGCACGTCCGTCCGCGCCGGCGGGGCGCGCGCCGCGCCTGGGCTCCCGAGAGGCGGTTCTGGAGATGTGGAGGCCGCCGGGCGCGAGCCGGACGCACCGACTTCCTACCTGCTCGCCCCGGGCCGCGCGGGCGCGGGGAGTCCGGGAGCTCGGGCGCGCGCACCCGGAGACGCGCGCGCGCCACAGGCCTCGGGGCCGCGGAGCGCGCGCGGGCCGGGCCCGGGGTCACGTGAACACGTGAGCTCCGCCCTCTCCCCCGCTCCTCCCCCTTTCTCTCCATCTGGGTTTCTTTCTTTCCTTTCCTTTCTTCTTTTTTTTTTTTTTCAATGAACACACACCGTGTGCATCTTAAAGCCACACGGCCCCATTTCACGGCTTCAGTCGGCTTCTTGCTGCCGCGCGGTCCCTCTGCCTTTGAGCCCCAGTTTTTAAAAAAGAAAAAACAAATACGAAAACGAGGCAGAATCGAGGGTTTGGGGGTCTGGACCGTATCTCAGGGAGGAACTTAACTTGCAAGCGTAAAAAAAACCTCACAAATTACCCTGCCCCCAAATTATTTTTAAATAAAAAGGGGAGCTATGTGGACAGTTTAATTTGACTCGGGCCCCAGGATCCACCTCAAAGAGTCGCGTGTTTTCTACCCCAATGGGAAGCGAAGCCCCGGGATGTCTCGGTGACACTGGCCGCAGTGTCCCGACAAGTCCTCGCCATCAGCCCACAATTTGTTTCGAGTGAACCCAACATCAAAGCCATTATTCTCCCGTACGTCACGCTATTAATAAATATAACAGGATGCGTACCAGTTTTTCCAAAAAGTTTAAAACAGGCTTTAAATAAATAAGGACATGTGGTTAATTTTTTTTTAAAAAAAGGGGGGGTGACTAAGCCCAAATAAATCCAAAATAGTCAGGAAAACGTCTTCCTCAAGGAAACAATTCCGTTTCTCTGGGTTGTTAAAAAGATTCTGTTGTTTCTCTTTTACATATGTCACATTAAAGATTCAAATAAAAACGCCTCTGCCTCCATGAGAATGCTTCAGTGTCTGGATTCCACGTTCATAATACACGGCCTCCTTCAAACCCGGACTGTGCTGCCTTGGGGTTTTTTTAGGCGGGGAGGGGGCGAGGGAATGGATTTTAAGAGAGGGTTTCTCTTTCCAACGTCCTTACTTTCCTCTTTAACTTTCTATTTTGTTTATCTTAATGCTAGGCGTTGTTCCCTGCAAGAGTCTAAGTCTTCTCTTTAGTTATAAAAGAAAAGAGAGAATGAAAAAAAAAATCTGGCACATACTGGCGTACTATCCACCACCCTGTCATTATTGGTGCAGGCCTGGGAATTCAAGCCGGACCTCCCAGTATTTGCTGCAGCTTGAGGCCAAGGTGCCTCTGAAAGGGTTTTCTTTGAGGAATTTCAGAAATTGTTTAAGCGCTTAAAAAAATATTACATTTCCCCCCGTGTCTATCTCGAGGCAAATGTTCGTGGGTGTTTGCGTGTGTGTGTGTGTGTGTGAGTGTGTGCGCGCGCGCTCAAAAGGCGTCTACAAAAAGAAGATACTGTTGAAAAGAAAATAAGAAAGAAAGGGGGGAGGACATTCCTTAATGGAAGTATTGCATGCGAGAACGTTGGCGCTCTTGGAGGCTCCCCCCGAAGCCGGGATGCACACACTGGGGTTGCCTACCTGGGTGGTCTCTCTACTTTGGTGAGCTGTTGCTAAGCAGCTAATAATAGTCATGTTTGCTGAGTAATTTCTGCCCTCCGTGAGCCAATCGCGTCGCAGAAACCCAAGCCATCTGACAGCCCCAGGGGCGGGAGCTCCAGCCTTTTTCTCTTTCGCTCGCTCTCTCCCCCTCCACCCCCTCCCCTCCTCCTCCTCTTTCTCCAAATGGAGAGAGTTCTTTTTTTTCTTCTTCCATCTCATCTATTGAATCAAGGAGCTGCTGCGGCCGCTGCCCGCTGCACACACACAGAGCGGAGTCCCCAGGTCCCGGGAGCGAGAGAAGCGCGCTGCACGGGGGCAGAATGGTCCAGCGGGTCGGCGAGGAGCACAAGAAAGCAGAGTCCGGGATCGAGCAGCCTCTACGAACCCAGCAGCCAGAGCCCGAGCAGCAGCTTCTGGAGCCGCCACCGCCAGCAGCAGCAGCCGCGGGAGGAGCGGCGGCGGCGACTGCCCCGGCCCGGCAGCGCTGAGACCCGCCGGGCACCCACAGACCCTGCGGCGGCGGCTCTGTGCTTGCCCTCCGCGGCGCCGAGGGAGCCAGCGAGGCCGGCGGGAGCGGCGAGGATTTGCTGGCGCTTTCTGCAGTGAAGGGGTCGCGGGGCGGGGGGCGGGTAGGGGGAGTTGGGGACCGCGAGGAGCGCCGCGCGAGCGCCCGAAGGACAGGCTGGCTCCGCGCGCCGGCTCTCGCCCTCCGGAGAACTGGATGTGGGCAGCGGCGGCCGCAGAGACCTCGGGACTCCCGCGCAATGTGGCAATGGAAGGCGCAGGGTCTGACTCCCCGGCAGCGGCCGCGGCCGCAGCGGCAGCAGCGCCCGCCGTGTGAGCAGCACCAGCGGCAGCAGCAGCAGCAGCAGCGGCGGCAGGTCTGTCAACCGGAGCCCCAACCCGAACAGCCGGCGGCCAGCGGCGTCCTCGCGATCCCAGCGCCTGTGCGCGCCGGGAGTCCGCAGCGGCGGCGGCAGCAGCGCGCCGGACGGCCCGGGAAGCTTCGGTTCCCGCGGCCGCGGCGGCGGCGGCAACATGGCCTCGGCTGGTAACGCCGCGGAGCTCCAGGATCGCGGCGGCGGCGGCAGCTGCAGCGGGGCCCCGGGCCGGCCGGCTGGAGGCGGGAGGCGCAGACGGACCGGGGGTCTGCGCCGCCACCCCGCGCCGGACCGGGACTATCTGCACCGGCCCAGCTACTGCGACGCCGCCTTCGCTCTGGAGCAGATTTCCAAGGTGCATTTCAAACTCTCCTCTCCTCCTTCTCTCTCTTCCCTCCTCTTCCTCTTGGGGATCGCCCGGCCACACACACACACACACACTCGCTCGCTCGCTCACTCACTCACACACACACACCTCTCCAGGAAAAGAAGCAGACAAGCGGGGATTGAAAAATTCAAACCCTCCCTCCGGTCCTGGGAGGAAAGGGCTGTCTGAGGTCCGCAGGGGGTGGAGGGTGTGTGTGTCTGTGCGCGCGCGCGCGCGCACGTGTGTGTGTACACGCGCCCTCCCGGCGTGCCTTTTCCGGAGCACTGGAAAGCGGTCCGCAGTGGACCACCTCAAGGGCGGCCGCAGCGCGGCACTGCTCGGCGCCCCCTGTCTCCGAGCCCCCTCTTCCCGCGCCCCTGCCCCAATTTACAGCCCGAACCCCTGTAATGCTGCCACATTTCTTAACCTCTTGGAGGGGGAGGCGGAGTAGAGAGAGGCGGAGAGAAGGGGGGAGGGAGCCGAAATAAAGGTGGTTTCCTTTTTTGGCAGCCGGTTTTGCTTTTGTTGAGCAGGAAATCTCAGCTCCTTTAAAAATTATCCTTGGAAGAAGGCATCTCCCCTCTTTTTTCCCCAGTTTTTGAGCCAGTTCTCAGAACCTTGGGGGAAAAGGAAAGTTGTAAACAAATTGCCACCTTAAATCCGCGGTCCCGGTTAGCGGAGCAGCCGGGTTCATTGTGTTTACGAGGCTCGTTGAAATGTGTGGAATCTGGGGAAGGCGAGCACCCAGACAGGGGCCTGCCGGGGCCGCGGCCACCGCCAGGAAAACGCCGCCGCCAGGAGCAGCTAGCGCCCAGTCGGGACCCCAGTCTGCGCCGGCGTGGGCCCTTTCCCTGTGCACTCCGCTGCCTTTTACGTTTACCGAGAAGGGAAGGGAGAGGAGGGAAAGATCCATGTGGCTGCCCTCTTCCGAACACAAATATTGTCGTAAGTTGCAGATGGCTGCCCCACTTCCTAATTCAGCTCACACAGCGTCTCCCAATGCTATGGAAATGCGTCCGGAGTGAGCTCCCGTGGCCGCGCTCACCACGTGGATCCCTTACTACCACGCCGGGCGGGGGACAGAATGGGAAATTCCGCACTACATTGTTCCCCAAGCGCCCTAGTTCTCCAGTCCCTGTCCCCGCAGGGGCGCCCCCAAGAAAGGTGAAGGATTTGCGCGGAAGGGAGCCGAGCTTTGCTGGTTCTTAGATGTTGGGCTCCTTCGCAGAGATTACGCAGCCCCTCCCTTACCAGGTTCGGCGTGGCTATTGCCTGTGTTGAGTGATTCATCTTTCTGCCTCAACTTCCCCTTCCCCTGGTATTTGAATTCCCCTACCCCCCGCCAAGGCCGCTCATCGCAGTCGGGGACGCTGCGCAGGCCACGCGTGGGGGCGCCCCTGCTGTCGCCGAGGTTCAACTCCCAGGCTGCAGCCGGATTTTGATTTATGCCCAGCCAACATTCCCCCCCGCCCCCGCCCACGCCGCTCGCGTTCTGTGGTGCGGGCCCGGGTTCCCGGCTCCAGGGCATCCCCCACGGCTTTCGCGGGATCCGCCGGCGGGTGCGCGCAAGCGGGCGTGGGCGCGCGGGCCGCGACTCCCGGGCGCTCACCACTCCTCCTTTCTGCTTCATCCTCAGGGGAAAGCTACTGGTCGGAAAGCGCCGCTGTGGCTGAGAGCGAAGTTTCAGAGACTCTTATTTAAACTGGGTTGTTACATTCAAAAAAACTGCGGCAAATTCTTGGTTGTGGGCCTCCTCATATTTGGGGCCTTCGCTGTGGGATTAAAGGCAGCTAATCTGGAGACCAACGTGGAGGAGCTCTGGGTGGAAGGTAAGAGACCCGACGCGGCGCCCTCCCGTCCCCCACCCCGGCCCCCTTCCCTTCCCTTCCAATTGATAAAGATATTTGCCAGCACACACCTAGAGCACTTCGGTGGCGAGCGAAAACCCCTTGCCCGCACCAGGGGGAATTGTTTATTGTTTGGGCGCCTGGCCTGGAGCCAGGCCCGGCTGACAAAGGCCGCGCTGTAATCTACTCGGGGCGCTGCTCGGTGCTAGGTGTTGTGGGAGAGAGCGGCGGGGGCGGGCCGGCGGGGACGCGGGGCCCCTCCGCGGGACAGACCACTGCGCGGCCGGGGGCCGCGGGGCCTGCAGCCGCCGCCGCCGCCGCCGCCGCCGCGCCCCGAGAGGCGGCCAGAGGCAGGCCTCCGTGCTCCTGGCTCGGGTCCTTGGCTTCCGTCCTCCCCCACCCCACCCACCGCGTCCAAAGGGAAAGCAGGGGGGCCGCGGAGAGAGGCCACCCCTCCGGCTGGAGGGAGTGTGCGCGCCCCCGGCGGCCCGGGCCGCCCGGCTGGGGAGGGCGGAGGGCGGGGGGCGGGAGCAGCGCGGGCCTGCGGAGGCGGCGGCGTGTGTGGTCCTGTTTTTGGACAGCTTTCAACTCTGGGGGAAAAAAACATTTGTCTCAAGGTACAGAAAAAAAAAGCGAGGAGGTGGGGGAAGGAGTTGAAAAAAAATCTGTAAAGTACAGACTGGAACGCATGTTTGCAAAGTAGATTAATGTTTCGTCGCGGGTGGGGGCTTTTAAAATGGAATTATTCTGGGGGGGGGGAGGCTGCGTTTTACGGGCTGAAAGAAATGTGCTTTAAGAACGCGGGTTGGGAGGGAGGGGCCACGGGAGCTCTCCAAGGGGGTTCTGCCAGCCTTTTAACTGCATTCCTCAATTGGGGCGCGGGAGGGGGGGTGTCTTGAAGCCTTTTTAAGCAGTTGTAAATTTAAAATAGATCCCCCTCTCCCTCACGGAAACATTTTACATTCTTCTGGTGATACAGGTTTTTTGTTTGGGTTTTTGTTTTGTTTTGTGTGTGTGTGTTTTTCTGTTCGTTGTCTTAATTCTTTTTGGAAGGTATCAGTCTTGCTATTTGGAAACAAAAATTTTAACCACTGAACACTGCCTTGGCTCTCTTACAATGGGATGGGAGGGAGGGATTGAGGTAATTATGTAGATATTTCAAACTAGAATATGTGGAGCATTCCTAGTGAAAGTTACCAAAGACAAAATTTGGAAGCATGAGTTACATGCATAATCGCTCCCTTTCAGGATGCTGTTGAAGAATTTATGAGAATATTTTGTTACTTTTGCCTTGTTTGTGAAGATTCAGCCTTCAGTGTTTTGCAAACATATGGTGAAGCCTTTAGTTGAGAAGTGACAATTAAAATAATAGTCCAAATAATTAAGACCAGAAAACATTCTTGCCTTAAGTAGCTTGGTAATTAATACAGAAGTGTTATTTGGATTGAATCCATGGGGTAATTTACCTCAGTGCAACACTTCAGTGTCATTGGTAGATAAAAGAAGGGTTTTATTGACCACCTATGATGTTCTAGCAACAAGTTTCCTAAACACCTGTAACATCCGTAGCACTGTGCTAGGCACTGTAAGGGACACTGAAGCATATGACACTCCCTGAGCACAAATTCATGCGCTTGAAGCTACTCGGATTAAATGGACTTGCACTAAAGTTGAGCCCACAGTTGCAGTTTGTGGTGAAAGTCCAATGAAAAAAAGGAAAAGCTTTGATGGAGGTGGTGAGGCAAATTAGGGCGACTTGGAGAGAGAGGGGATGAAGGAGGGAGTCTGGGCAGCAGCTCAGAAAAGGGGGTCAGGCTGAGGCCCAGAGGGAGTGGACAGATGGCAGGAGAACCCCCCGGTGGGAATGGGGTGCAGTAGCTCAGGTGGGACCTGGACAGTGGGGCTGCAGTTTGGAAATGTGATTGGCTAGACAGTGGGGTGCTACCTGGGGTCTAGGACAGAGCAAGGCATGAGTTCAACAGAGGGGCCCCCAGCTCTGTCCACATGTTCACATTCCACCATTTTTTTCCGAGTACCAAAAAATTTCTTGGTGGTTGCTGATGAAGGATAATTTTTTGTTGTTTTGAAGAAGACTTTTCAGTAGACCTTTAATAGATTTAAAGAGAAGTAATGTAACTTTATTTTTTTTAACATTGTATATTTCTAGAAGCAATATGATTCTACATTACAGGCACATTTTAGTTCCTGGAAGGAGGAATGACAGGCTTGGTAGGGTCTCACCAGGCTCCATCTTAGTAAGAGTGTTGGGGCCTGGCACAGCTGAGACGAGGCTCATTTTGCCTACTTTTGGCCTCTGAGCTGTTTTCCTTCCCATTTGTCTTCTGGCAGTTTCAGTGAGGCTCACTGGTTCTTCAGCCAGACGTTATCTACTCTATACTATCACTTGCTGAGCAACGACCATTACCATTTATTATTATCACATGCCTTATAACTCAATAAAGTAGCTATCTATTATCTTTGTTTTTATAACATGATAGCTTATGTAATGTTTTATATATAATAACTGAATTATTGTCCTCTTTTATATGAGAAACTATGGATCCTCCATGCCACCATGATCACTTTGCCTACTAATGACTTAAGTCGGCGATTTTCAACCTTTTTCATCTCATGGTACACATAAACTAATAACTAAAATTCTGCGGCACACCAAAAAATATATTTTTTGCCAATCTGACAACATACATGTATAATATTGATTGGTTTACAAAAATTAGTAATGACCTACCCTTTTTGCTCCAAAGTGACTTTTTAAAAAATCACGTGCCTATGTTTATATGTAAGGATTTCTAGTACCGAAGATTAACCAATCAGACACAACCTCATTATGCGACATGACCAATAAGATGTGACTCTGTTATATGACCTGTATGTTTATGGTTCAAGACAGGGCATTCGCACTGGACGGCTGTTGTCATATTTTTTTATTTGACAATCTAAAGGAAAAGAGGTCAGTACCCCTGACTAAATTATCAGGTATTACATGTTTTAAAAATTCTTGTGGCACACCCATTGGAAATCCCTGATTTAAGTCAACTTGGTCTCCTGTTGCCTTGACCTCGATTTGTCACTCATTCACGCACTCACTGTGTGCTAGATTTTTCCCCTGTAGAGGAAGCAACAGTTTGATAAATGCAAGTAAACTTAACCAGGGAGGCCACCATTCCAGTTTATAATTTTAAGTCAAAGTAGAGATCTGGTTTGTTATATGGTGAGTTTACTGTTCATGTCAGCAGTAAGTAGTGTATTTGCTTTCAGGAGTAAGAGTTCCTTGCTGTCTCACACTGTAGTAAAGTAAAAGGACTACAAACTCAGAATTTAAGTTAATTTTGCACTTTAATCTCTTCAGTTCCTCATCACTGTCCCCAAAGAAGTCTATTAGATGGTGTTTCCTTAATAGGGACTGTAAATGTTCTGGGTACAAACAGGGTGCTTGCTTCTACACTAAATAAACCAAGTGACAGAAGTTGCATGTTTCCCTAATTAAAAAGCAACAGAAGAGAAGAAAACATAAGAGATTTTACGGGGAGAGGAATGCCGTGGGACAGTTGGGAAAATTCTATTTTTTCCGTGATTTTAAAAAATGCCACGTATTTATACACAGATGTATACACACCCACAGGCAACTGGAGATATAGGTATGTCTACATACAAACATACATGTGCAGCATGGGCAAAAGTAAGTTTACAGTTCATATGGAAAAAGGTACAGGTTATGATTATTGCAATAGCTTTCTTAACTCAAAAGAACGTCACAGTGGCACAGTGCACTTTGGTACAGTCTCATAAGTGCTTGAATTGCTTCATTAGTTACACATTTTTGTAGTCTTTGAAAATCAGTAAACAAAGCTGAATTTCAGTGACCTCCCTGAGTCAGCCCCACTGCCTCCTAGGTGGTTGAATTTAAACCTACTTTGCTCACCCCTGTAGGTAGGTAGGTAGGTTATTGATAGATCTCCACTGCCTTTGCGCTTGTGTGTACACATAGACCTACTATGTATCTGCCAAAATAATGTTATTTTTTTACTGTAGGCAGCAAATTAAAGGTATTCTTTGATTTCTCTTTCATGCCTTGTTTAACATGCAGGGGAAACGTGGCTTTATAAAGACAGTTTAATACATTGGCTGCAATGTGCAGACCAACATAAGCTAGATAAGGAAGATTTTCTCTCTTTTTTATGGCATTGGTGATAATAATTATTCGATTCTGTTGTTCAAATGTTCATACGATGATTACCTTTTAAGAAACTCAGTATACATTAGATGTTAGCTTGAGTCTTAGGTCAAGTAAACAATGTCGAATCTAGCTCACTTGTGAATGGAGCCCTGAAGTATGGTAGAAGGATCTGTGGAATGATGATGTGGACATCTGCTGTTTCAGAAACACATACTAGTGCCAGCAAGGTCAGGGAGAGACTAATTGTTATTTAAAAATAAAAATACTTATTAAGCACATACTCTCAGTGCCTGCTCTGTTCTAGGCACTGCACCAAGCTCCAGAGAGCACAGTCCCTGCTGTCAGGGTACCACCACCCAGCAGGCATACAGACCAATGGCAGATGGCAGGACAGCCCCAAGGGAGGGAGGCCTGAGACAAGCACAGGGGCTGGACAGTTGGGGATCATGGGGCATTACAGGCTGAAGGAACAGCATGGGCAAAGGCTCAGAGGACAGGGGTTCTCCCAGTGCTTGCCTTTGGCTGGAACATCAGGTTTGAGGTAGGGAGCCTAAGGCTTGAAGGTCCAGCCTCCTGGTGGGAAGGTCTTTCGATGTGTGTAGGGCTTTTGCTTGGGGGGGAGGAGGGGAGCGGCTGCCAGCTTTTTTTTTTTTTTTTGTAAGCCAATCTTTGTCGTATGACTTGCATTAGTGTTTTTGCCCTCTGGTGCCCTCCCTGGTATCAGAGCACTTCACCTGGATCTCATCCTTGTGGGCATAGAAGGGAAATGCTTTATTTTTAGTCTTGCCCATTTCTCTGTTGGCTTTCATTTTTGCTTAGCATTTTATTCTCCTGTTTCCCTTAATGTCTACCTCTTCACACTCCAACCCCCTCTCAGACACGAGTTTGTTGTCATGATATCCCAGTGGCAGAATGTTCCTTTATATCTTTGAACTTTCTGGGTTTTTCCTCGAAGCTGGCCCAGCCCCTGGCCTCCTTTGCTGCAAAAGGGAACAGCCTTGAAATGAATCCATATTGTTTTGTGTTTATTTATTAACATCTCTGGAGGCCAGCATCAAGGGACTTCAAGGGAGGAATGACTTTGATTTTTTTTAAAAAGAGAAATAGAATTTTTTTAAATGGCTGCTTGGGGTTTATAAGTATTCTCAAGTTCATACTTCCTCGCTAGCGTTATGCCTTCAGTGTTCTTGGGAGTTGTAGGAAATAACTGAGCCTCACCATCTCTTTTTCTTAGAACAAGGTTTCTCACTACTAACATTTTGGGCTGTGAAATTCTCTCATGTGGGGCCTTCCTGTGCCTTGTAGGATGTTTAGCAGCATCCCTGGCCTCCACCCGCTAGATGCCAGTAGCACCCTCCTATTGTGATAACCAAAATTGTTTCTAGTCATTGGCAAATGTGTGTGTGTGTGTGGGGGGGGGGGGTAATGCACAATATCGCCCTGATGTAGAACCACTGGTTTAGATAATAGATTCTGATTGGAAGACCCATACCGTGCAGCTGGAAGGCATGATTATGATGGAGTTGTGACTGCAAGTGCATGGCCTTGACAAATGCATGCATTTTATTCTATAAGGTGCTCTCCCATCCCCAGATTTACTGACCCAGGTTAACTAATTTTTTTCATGCTAATTTAAAATTTTTGGCTTTTCTTAGATTACATTAAAAATCAAATAAATACATCATGACAGGTTGGGGGTGGGCAGGCCATGGAAAAAAGAAAAAAAAAATTATATTCAAGTACATTTTCCTGAGATGACTTAATTTTGCCAGATAGACCTTGTTGCATTTCAGCTACAAGTAGGCTGAAGGGTTTTGGCATGGAGGTGACTTTGTAAAAACCAATAAAGACACCAGTGGATTTTGTTCATATTGAAATAACAGCTTTTTTCGGAAGTCCACACAGCACATTATTAGCTCATTGGTGGTCTAGTTCTCCAGATGTTCCTATCACAAACCACTCTTACCCAGGTGTCCTCCTGCAGCAGAACCAGAGGGACTGAGTCAGCCAGCAAAAGGTGGGAGGGGTTCTGCTTTCACTGCCCTTCCCAAGGTAATCACCCAGTTTCTGTTCCCTGGGGCTGTCGGTTTTGCTGAATTTCTCAAAGGACAAAGACAATACATTGCAACTCCTTTCTACTCCTAGGTTCCCTGTGCACTTTTACAAATTAAGGACGTGTTTATTGGTTAAATCCCAACAGTGGGCACATATACAGGTGGAAGCAGTTGTGGCATTTCTTTGCTATCTGGAGAAAATGTTTAAAACAATAATCGATTTAAAAATAACCAACAGCCTCAGGTGCCTTCTCCCCAGGGCAGCTGACCTTGTGAGTCCTTCCTCTCTCTGCTGCCTGCCACGCTTCACCTCCAACAAGTTTCGAAGCCAGATTGGGCGATGGGGTGTTTCAGATGCACGAAGCGCCACTCGGAGCCCCCGAAGATGACAGCTTCCAGATGTACGAACTGCCGGATCCGTTTGTTTGGATTATGCGCCACAGCTGATGGCGAGATTAACGCTGGCTGGACAAGCTATGGGAGATTTGTCTGGTTTCCACAATGCCATGTTTATATTTCATTGGGATTTCTCCTTCAAAGCTGACCTCCCTGTGACCCCAGAGCCCTGTCCACTCAGGCCGAGCTGTAACTTGTCTGCCTTTCTCGTGTTGGGGGGCGGTTCACAGCTCTCCAGTGGAAGGGCTGCTTCTGTGGCCGCCCCCACTTTGTCCGTGCCAGCTGTCTGCCCAGATTTAGCCACTGAAGAGTAGTCTGTTCTACTGGGGCGGGGCAGGTGTGTTTGGGGGGTGTGTGTTTGACATTAAACATCTTTTTGGCTTTTGAAGCAAGTATGGAAATATCTTTAAATTATTTTAAAGGAGACCAGATTTTAATAGAGGCCATTTTGCAGAAATATACTATTTTAATATAGCACTATTTTGACAATATTTTGGGGGAAAAAGGGAGTTCCAGCTACATGTGACATCCCTAAATAATGGTCATACCCATTTGATTCTGTTATTATGATACTATTTCCTTTGCCCCTCACTGGGTCCCTGAACCCCTTCTGCTTCCTCCCTCCTCCCTCACCCCTCACCCTCTACCCCTTTGCTCACCTTTACCTCTGCCCTCCCTCCTCTCCCTCTCCCTCTCCCTCCCACCCTTCCGGCTACCCACCTCTTCCTAAACTGCCCAACTAATTTCCTCCCAGTAGATCTCAGGAGTGACTAGTGTAATATCTGAAGTGGTAGTAAATCCCGTTAGTTACAAACTGACAGGGAATTATGTATATTTCAAACATATTCGATGCAGAGCTACCATGTGCATCATTGGGGTTCTTATCTTGGTGAGGGTTGGTTCCAGGCCCATACCTTTGATGGGGTCTTATCAGCAGAAGATGTGCTTCCCCTAATGAAGGGTCATGTCAATTTTATGGACTTTTGAGGGAAATTTAGGATCCACTGACCAGTGGAGTATGAAATCAGTGTTGGTCCCTGTGCTTCACGTGTCCTGTGAAATGTGGAAGAGTTGGGCCCCCTGTAGCAGTTCTGGCATGGGAAATGAAACATAAACGTGACATTCTGAGCCAGGCTTTCCCGGGCGGAACTTCCACCAAAGCCAAAGGGAGCGTGGAGCTTGCACAGAGGTGGGAGCGGACAAGTTTCCGCGTCCAGATTTTGGCCGAGTGCACAGCGTGATGGTCCATCCACATGGGGTCCTGGGGCACGGAGGGAGCTCTTGGGGTTTTCTCAGTGGGAACCTTCTTGACTGTACATAGGTATTATCAGGGTTATCAAAATACAAATAACTGTATTGCTTGTTCTTTGCTTCCAAACTCTGAATTTGGGTGCTTTATGGTAATACTAGATGATTTTCTCTTAAATTTGATTTAGGGTGTTTTTTTTTCTTTTACACTGCACAATATCTTTTTCTACGTGTATCTCTAAGTTTCACAGAAATAATTAACCTTCCAAAACAGGAGAATGCTGCCATTAAGAAACTGCTTGACTGTCGTGGAGACTTTTATGAGTCTGTTGTACAAAAGATGCATCCTGTCCTCAATCACTTCAAGACTATGACCATTTTGTTATATTTGGGTTTAGAGTGTAGTTGGAGAAAGAGCTGTCATGTGTTAGGGAAACTCAATCGGTGGGCAGTCAGGTACCTGCTAATGAATGACAAGTTTGTTGTTGGAGAGATTTATAATGTGGAGTCAGGACCTTATTTCTAATCCAGAAACCCAGGTGTGAGTTGGCCCAAATAGTCCACACTGCATGTGGGTCCCAGAACACCCAACTGGCTGTGATGGTGATGCTAGTGTGAGGCAGGTCTCCATGCCAGAGCATAGCTCCATTTATTATTGTTAGGATAATTAACAGAAACAGTAGGTTTCCCCAATTTATCAAGCAAGATAGTTTTCAGTTACTGGTGAAACGTGTTAAAAAAGTAAGCAGAAGGAACTGGAAGTGGGCTTTGTTAAGTCAACGTGCATGATTTTTTTCCCCTTAAATCACTGCTTAAGGGCTTCTGGCCCCTAGCTCAGGAATCCTGCCCAAAAATGCCAGATGTATTACACAGTCAAGTACTGCAATGTAAACACTGCTCTGTGCCATGAGGCAGGGTGGTCCATCTCCTATTTAAGAAGGAGAGGTTGGGAGGGAACGAGGGAGTAAGCCCTCTGCTCTGCAGTGAGCACAGTCGTGGCCCTGTCGTTTGTGTGTTTGGATGCACAGTCAAGATTTGGAACTACGGATGAATTAATGCTTTGGATTGGCAAAGGAAAGCAGCTTGAATAGGGGTGCCAGAGAGAGCAAGAGAGAGCAAGATGTGGCTTGGATAATGTTGCTTCATTGGGTCAGATAAGTATATCAAATGTTGAACCGAATGTGGGGGTGCTCACAGTAAGAAAGCCATTGACTTCATAGCAGTGGCTGTGAACGTCACCATTTTCGCCTGCTGGGAGTTGAATTGGAAGCTGAGCAAAGCAAGTAGAGGAGAGGCCAGCTTCCTTCACGACCCCCTCCTGCGTCTGAGAAAGCCTGTTGGGTTGGCACAGTGTGTGTGTGTGTAAACCCAATATACATCACGTAGCTGCTCTGGTGTTTTGTAGCACTGGGGGGTAGCCCAAGACATGTTGCAAACTAAATGGCCTTCCAGTTGCTAAATTTAAGTAAAGAATCTAATAATGATCATTTGGAGGTAAGAAAGTAACCAGGCAGGTAGGGCTACCGCTGCCAACAATCCAAGGAAATTCGGATGGCCAGACACTAGCTGTACATCCAAGTCAGCCGAATGAGCAGTCCTGAGATGAATTAAATCCAGGGTTTTTAAAAATTAATGTGAAGGTATTTTGTGAGTTAGGAGGAAATGGGGTTCCAGTTTGAATCTGGGGAATTGTTAAAACAGCCTGTAATAATACTGTCCTGATCTAAGAAATCGGTCCTATGGAGAGATCCCAGAACATTGCTTTAAGAAACAGTGATGATTAAAAACAAGAATTTTGAGATTAAGGAAAATGTAGGCTTCTTGACTCCACACACCCCCCCCCCACACTGGTTTTTTCCTTTTTTGAATTCTCCCATCTTCCCCACCCCCATTCCCTGATTTCCTTTGCTCCTTTACTGGGGAAACCAGAAAACTTCACAAAGTAAATGTAGATATCAAACCGTGTATTTTCAAATAGAGGCTTTCTAAGAGAAAAGAACAGAAGAATTTCCCCTAGCCGCCTAAGAAATTCCTTCCTCTTACCTGATTTCCCCCCACGAGGTTTATACATTGTTGTGATAAGCTTTAAAAATGATAAATGTGACATCATCATTTCAGTCCACACATGATCCAGAAAAAAAATTGCACATGTTCTTAATTGCAAACAAAGCTAACAATTTGAGAGAATTGGGATTAGAACTAAATATCTATTAACTGTTCTTTCTAGAGATTTGGGGAATAGGATGACCCCTTTCCTCCCCCCCTTTTAAAAAAAAATAGGCTACAGTTTCACATGGCTCCCAAAAGAAATCTCTCTCCCTTTTTGTTTCCCACACCAATTGATTTATCATTTTGCTTGCAAGCAGATCCAGAATGTTAGGGCAAGAACACACTCACTTTTTTCTCGTAACTTTTTTGTTGCGGACCGAAACCAGTTGACTTGAATAAATTTTTCTGAGGCCTGAATGTAGCCAGCAACGTGGAAAAATCTTACCATTCAGGGCCGTCTGAATGTACATTTCAGCCACACAGTAAGCTGCATTGGTAGGCACTGGACTGCTAAATACAACCATTTTTCGCAGCAGCGAGTTAGACAGGTGATTAGCATAATTAGCACCGAGCGGCTATACATATGGTAATGCTGAGTGTGTAAATGCCAGCTGCGGTGTAAAATTTATGTCAGGGGTCGGCAGGGCTGTGCGAAAGTATTGTGTTCCAGCTGCAGGTCAGGGCCGCCGGAGCTTACCTCCTTTTCTCTCGGTGGTGAATACGCCGCACAGAAGAGAAAGACAGAAATATAACAGATACGGCTTTGATGGAACAGCCCAGTTCTGTGCAAGAGGGACTGTTCTGTAAAACACACACACACACACACACACACACACACACTTGCACACACTCGCAGAAATCCCGTTACTTCCCCCGCAGATTGTGTTTACTTCGTGCAGGGCCCACGTGAGCAGCGACCGAGATGGGGGCTTGGGTAGGTGGGTAGGCCGAGTGGGCTCTGGGGAGGACAGCTTCAAGAGCTGGGCCTCTGTTTTCCTCTCCGCCCTCCTGCCCCCTTCCCCGTTCCCTTCACTACTCCTGCCCACATTGTTTCCTTCAGATGAAAGGGGAGGGGGTCCCCGCTGGATAGGGCAGTGTTTGTCCTTTGGAAGAATGGGACCAACTGTCAGAGGAGGCGTTCGTTCACCTTGAACATAATTTAAGGTTCCAAAGGTGTGACTCTTCCCAGAGTGCTCAGCTGGTTTTAGCAGAGGGCTAGAAGTGTCCTTGTACTTGGGGGCAGCTGTGCTTACCATGCCACCTGCCATGACCAGACCCATCAGATAAGAAAAGAAGCCCTTGCCCGGCTGGTGTGGCTCAGCGGTTGAACATCAACCTAGGATCCAGGAGGTCACAGTTCGATTCCTGGTCAGGGCACGTGGCCGGGTTGCGGACTCGATCCCCAGTGGGGGGCATGCAGGAGGCAGCCGATCAGTGACTCTCTCATCATTGATGTCTCTCTCTACCTCTCCCTTCCTCTCTCTGAAATCAATAAAGATATATTTTTAATGGGGGAATTTATTTCTGATGAGTTTATGCATTTTAGCACTTGAAGCATTTTTTCCTGCCACATCCCCATCGACACCCCTCCCACCCCTTTTTGTTTGGTGGCTGTAAGGAGTGGTGGTGACAGAATATCGTTCACGCCACCACCGCCGACCTGGTGGTGAAACTTCCTCAGTGCACCAGGGGGTCCTTATGCATCAGCCCCTAATCCAGCTAATCCTGATGGCAACAAAATCATGAGAGTGTCCTCAGTGACGGGCATCTCCCGCACAGAAGGCAGAGGGAAGGACCCCTGTGGGAGATAAATTGGGCGATCCTGGTGGTTCACGGGCAGGAGCCTGCGTTAGAAGGTGGGGACTCGCATTGTCTTCTCTTCTGTCCCATGTGAACTCTAGTAGGAGGCCAGTGAAAGGAGCCCAGGCCAGACAATGGCAAGAAGATTGTTGAGAGCAGAGAGGAGAGGTGATGTCAGCCCCACAGAAGCTAGAGAAGGGAACTGGGGTTAATGTTATGCACCAGCCTGAATGCTGTATTAGAGGCCACTGCTGCACAAGCACTGGTTTTGTTGTTGTTATTGGCTTGTTTTCTGTTATTTATTTAATGAAGACTTTAGCAGGCCTTAACTAAAACCCTAGAACTTGATAATAACACACTGTCCTTGTCCCTGGGTGCTGCTCCCTGGTTCAGCATCCCTCAGCGAGCAGTGCTGTATGTTGGGCCCTCCTGGGCTTGCACAGCTCCTCAGAAAGGCAGGCTTGGGTTTCATCTGCGGGTTTGTAGCACTTGAGCAATTAGGTGAAATCATGGTAGGACTTGGGACAGGCCACAGCTGGGCAGGTAGGCAGTTAGGGATAGATCAGAGCTCTACTCCACTGTGTCCTGCCAGCAGCCAGGAACATCCTTGGGTCTGCAGGCTGTGACTTCATTTGGCCTGTCTTAGGTGGGGTTGACCTCAGCCCTCATATGCACAGCAAGTCACCAATGAAGAATGGGCCTCCTGACAGATGCAGTGTCATCTTGGGAGCTGATGGACCTGTAAGAAATACTGGGAGGCGAGGGAGACTGTGGCAGGCAGCAGGTCCAGTGCGGGCAGAGTGCTGGGGTGACCTGATCGTGTCCGACAGGGCGAGCGGTTGGCTCCAGGGAAGGCCATTCAGAGGAAGCAGCCTGGGCTGTAACAGATGGCACCACAAACAGCTGTTGTGGAGTCTTGGAGCAGACGCATGCTCCAAAGGGGCCTCCAGCGACTTCTCCTGTGCTCCACCTACCCACCCCCCTTGTCTCTGGGGAAGGGGAGGGATGTGTCCTGCTCTTGTCTTGTTTTTGTGGTTTTCATCTCACTGGCCTCCCTTCAGGAAGGCAAATTCTCTTCGGGCTATCTGATTCTCTTGGGCTATTTTCCCATGGCAACACCCAAGGGCACAATCCCACAAGGAGAAAAACAGCCCAGAGCTTAAGCAGCAGTTGGCTAGTCATGAATAAAAGAGATGGGTGGAAAAGTGACTAAAATGCACAGCCTAGGAGTTTTCAGCCAATTGCCCAAATTACTGAATCTTCATTTTTTCATGTTAGAAAATGAGCTGGTGTTCATAATTTTACAGTTACACCCGTTTAGAGATTGGTACTTTTTTTCACCCTTACAATAACTAATCGCAACATTGAAAGAGGGAACAGAGGTAACTAAAGGGGGGAAAAATCGCTAGCGTCTGTTAGATAATTCATGGGATTAATCAAATGCAAATGCTACGCTCACATATACACAGACTCCATTTTCCTAATTGGACTCTGAGTGGGTACTTTTCAGGCTGAAAGGGTCATTTGTTTTGACTGATTGACTTTTTGAGGCTTTGGGGAGAATTAATATCTTATACAGATGACTGCCTGTTCCCAAGGCTCTCTGTATTGAGGCTGTTCATTCACTTATTCATCCAGCACACTGAGTGTGCCCCCGTGAGCCTGGTGCACCGAGGTGAGTGGGCAGTGGACAGGGCCTCCCTGAAAGGACTTGGGATTTATTGGGAAAAACACTTTGGTTGGTCGCCTAGCTTAGCTTTTTGTAGATCACAATAAGCTTCTGCAAAAAGCCTTTTTGCGTGAATGCCACAGGAGTGTATTAGGCTCTGTGCAGAAGGCTGGGGTAAGGAATGATACACCAGGGGAATGTCACAAAGGGGGTGTCTCTTGACAACTGTGGGTGGGAATAGCGCGGGCCCAGCCATGGGGCCCAGCATGGAATGGCTTCTCCCCTGTGCTGGCCCTTCTGCACCTTGGAGAACTGTCCTAGGGTTGCTTTGGGGAGGGAAGGATCAGCAGAGCCGGATGGAGAGCTTCTTTGCAGAAGTGATGCTCTTTAACCCACCTCTTTTAAAGAATTGGTTTGCACCTCAGTTTCTGGAGAACAGAATTGTGGCATTTGCAGATAAAGAGGCTTAGGGCTACTTGTTCTCTGCACCCCCATCTCTCTGGGACCCGAAAGGAAAGGAGGCCTTTCCATTGCCCCCCACGGGGCTCTGTGGACAACACTGGATCTTCTCAGTGGCAGTGAAAAATCTGGATGCAATGATTTTTTTAAAAATATATCTTTATTGGTTTCAGAGAGAGGAAGGAAGGGAGAAAGGAAGGGAGGGAGAGATAGAAACATCAATGATGAGAGATTCAGTGCCTCCTGCACGCCCCCTCCTGGGGATCGAGCCCACAACCCGCGCCTGTGCCCTGACCGGGAATCGAACCAGGATCTCCTGGATCCTAGATTGATGCTCAACTGCTGAGCCATGCCTGGCTGGGTTGTTCTTTAAAGAATGATACAAATTACCCTGTGGAATACCGTGGAGCTTCCCGAGAGCTCTGGCTGTGGGTTTGCTCTGGCCTGGTGGGCTGGATGGTGCTCCTAGACTTGTATTCTCAGAGGAGCTCAGAAGCCATGAGGCTTGAAAGGAAGTTGGACTCAGGGTTTAGCAGTTGGTTCTGCCTCCTGTTGGCTGTGTGGCCAACTTTGTGATCACGCAAACTCTGCAGCGACACTTTCTCCTCTGTAATTGGGTACTGATATATACCCAGCGATAAAAGAATAAATGAATGGATACCTGCTTACCTACTGATGCAGGGTTTGGGAAATTTCACAGTATTGTCAGTCCTATGAGGTTAGTAGTAGCATTTTTATCCCATTTTAACAGAGAAGGTTACTGTGGATTAACTGGATCATGGACTTGCCCCAAATCTCAGTGCCGCAGGTGGCAGAGCTGGGACTCAAAACCCCAGTCTTCTGGTCCCTGTTCTCATTACCTGTCTAGTTCAGTTTGTCCCAATTTGATGGGGGAGTGGCACTGAGCGAAATGTTTATAAATACGTAAATAATGAGTGTGAAAGTGCTTTGCCAACTGAAAGCACCACACAAGTATAAAGATGACTTTGTGTCCCAGGATCCTGAGATAATGCTTTTTTCTGAGCCTTGTCCAAAGAGGTTGGTTGTTTTTTCATTGGTGAAGGGAGAATATAAGGACTCAGGATATTGAAGAGATGCACGGTGTTTTTACATTGAGCTTGTTTTTCACTCAGATCCCTACCAACTAGCTTCATATTTATTTTTCTTGTCACATAGAAGTCTTTAATTATACATGTTCATTGCAGAAAATTTAAGAAATAGAAATAAACCCCCAAAAGGGAAGCAGATTAATACTACCCAGCAATAAAGTGTGTTCACATGGCTGTCAGTACTCCTGCATTGGCATCACAAACACTAGATCTTATGGTTCATTCTGCTCAGGAGTCAGAAATGACCGTGCAGTATTTCATGGACATTCGGGTATTTAAAAAATAATAGAGGGGCTTTGACCTTGAAAATGGAAAGAAAAGAAAACCATTTCCCCCAGATCACACCTGTAATTTCATCACTTGAAATGGGTTCTGTGGGGCTTCCTGAGATCCAAGCCTCACACTGGTGTGCGATAAAGAAGCCAGCAAGGTAAGGATCCTTTCTGGTTGTCACTCGGCTGTGATTTAGGTCAGGTGAGCCCATAGAATTGCTTACCCCTCTGGTTGTCACTCAGCTGGGGTTTAGAGTAGGAGCGTGTGCTGGGGTAGCAGGTCAGGTGAGTCCATAAAATTGCTCTGTCCAGAGGGGTTCCGTTTCTGGTAGCTTGTTCCAGAGTGCCTTGGGGTGAATATTGATGTAAGAGCACACGGATGCTGTGCAGTCTATGACACAGGCACACCTGAGAAGGAACGAAGCGAACCCACCATTGCAGCCAATTGAATGACATTATTGTGATGTTGCCAAACACTAGCCACACTCGCCTCCTTTCTCTCTCCGCAAAGTCCAAACCTAAGGGGCTTTGCCGTTGCCAGTTCCTCTGCTCAGAACACTGTTCCCCCAGCTCTTCAAAGTTACTTCCTTTTAGGCCTTCCCTGGCCACTCTGTTTGAAGTGGCCTGCTCCTGCCCCACCACCCAGGCATGTCTCTCCTGCGTGGCCCTTGCCGGGCCCTGAGATTACTTTGTTGCTTTGCCTATCTGTTGCGTGTCCGCTTCACCGCTGGCCAGCCTCTGGAGTGGAAGACACACGGGTCCCATCCACCGCGGCACCCCACGGCTTAGCACATGGCCCGCACCCCAAGATGCTCGGCAGATGGGTGAATTGTGTTATGACCGTTTGTCACGTAAAGTGGACATCAACTAAACTTTTTTAAAATTACTGAATAGTTTTGCAAAAAATTTCTATGTAGTTAAATGTAAGATGAAATGCTAAGTAAAATATGGCCACGTGAAGTGTAAAAATAAATGGAATGTAACAACACTCAAAAGTAGGAAACAGCATAGGTGGGTGAGGAAACTGTAGAATTCAGGGTCTTTCAATTTGCATTGCTCATTCCACCTATGGTGATAGTCTTATCTTGGTTGAAACTGGTTGTCACATTAACAAAGTACTCTCGTATTTATCACTTGAGCAAAGAGATGGAAGAGTTTGGTTTTCAATTCCAGACACCTGAAAATATACACCTTTATTAAAATATGTGGGTTTATTTAAGTATATATCTTAAAACATCTAAAAAGGTGAGGTTATGAAGCCCCTGAGGTACATCTTACATTTGGTAGGAAACAGCGTCATTTCTGAAAGCCCCTGTCCTAGAATAACTGCTGTTACGAGATTGGTCTGGAGGAGTGTGTCAGAGCCCTCCCAGCAGGAGCCCTGACATGATTCCTCTTGTGTGCACCCCTCCCTTGGGTCATCACCTTATCGGTTGTAGTTACGGCCGCTGCTCTGCTAAGGTGGGGGACAGGGCCTGTGGTCCTCTTCTGTGGTTGGTTGTTTTTACCTTATGGTCTTAATTTACCTGAAGTTTTAAGCTTCAATAAAGGTAAAGGAAGTGTGGCTTTTGTAAGCAGAATAAGAAATCTCATGCTACCCAATGCTTGAGGAGGCAGGTGGAAACATAAATGATTTATAGGTGTGAGGCCTTGATGTCACAGAGCAGGAAAAGGAAAGAGGTTGAGCTTCTTTTTAGAAAGGCCGTTCAGAGCTTGTTGGTGTGCTGTAGCTTTTCAGAGGTGACCTCTGGGCTAATAATTGACTTTTTAGCCTCAGACTACTTTTCTGTCTCTAGAGAAGGTGGGATTGAGTGTAATTCAGCCCACTAGTTAATTGGTTAGAGTAATGCATTATGATCTCTGCCCAAGGAGCCAGCCAGACCCTGGCTGCAGGCAGCTTCAGTGGAGCCTTCTGCAAAGGGCCTGTGGCATTCTGTAAATTTATCCTGCATTGCATGTGTTTTCCTGTGGTCTTTCTTGAACTTCAAATTGATTGCAAGCTCCTCCCTAATTCCCCAGGGCATATGTCAAAGTTCTGCTTGAGGTTTTATGTAACCAGTTGATAATTTCCCTCTCTCTCCCTCCCTTTTTCCTCTCCCCCTCTTTCATCCTCTCCCGCACTCCCCCCCCCCCCCACACACACACACCCTCCTTCTCTCTGACTGACACTCAGTCTGTTCAGCCTCACCTTGCAGAGCTCCGAGGTGGCCAGGGCCCATCTGCGTGAACCTGCACAGATGATCCTGTGACTCTAGACTAGTTTTCCTAATGAGGGCATTACTTGCTTTTTAGCCTGCCCCTTGTTTGTAAAATATGCCAACAGCACTAAACAACCCGCAGTTCCCAGTACTTATTTACTTGCCCAAACCAAATGTTTATGTCCTTGAATACTAAGCTCCAAGAAAAAGGGTTTCTCCTCGTGGGAAAGCTGCAGTGATCACTGAGGACTTTCTGACCAGCGTAGCTGAAGGCCTGCCTCTCAGCCAGCGCTCACTGTCAGCGCGTGTAGGACCGTTCAGACTCACTTGCGGGCCCTGGGGTGTGTGGGCAGCGGCTCTGGGGTTGTGTTTGCTGCTCCTCCAGCCCCTTCCTTGCAGCCCCTTACCCTTGACTGCGTGGGATCAAAGCACCTCCAGAGCCTCACCTCGCCCCTCCTCCCCACACTGCCATACCTCCCGGCCAGCCAGGTGCAGCGTTCTGAGCTCGGCTTGTTCTAAAACCATCACTGAAATACCCCCTAGGGCCCCAGGAGGAAGACAAAAGGAGTCAGTAGCAACAGTGCCACTTGTGCCCAGTTGCCCTGGCTTCTAGCTCGCCCAGCGTTGGCTGCCTGCGGGAGTGCAGGCTTGGTGCTGGGGGGGGGGCGCTGGCTTCATCCGCAGGCTGAGAATTCCCGGGGAGCTCCCGAGCCCAGGCTGCCCGCCCCGAGGCGGCTCAACCTGGCACCTGCGTTTTCTGGATGCCGACCAGGTGCGTCCGAGAGAGCCGGGTTCCGGGGCCTGCCCAGGACGGCCGCAGCTGACACAGTTGGTCCCTCTCCAGTGGGACTGCCTGTGTGCGGCTGCCGTGAATCCCATTATTCATCTTCTCCTGGCAGGTTTTAGGCTGCATACACGTGTCACCTTCCTTTGTTTCTTTTTCCACAAGGAGAAACATTTCCTTGTTACCTTTGCCAGATTATTTAGGAGAAGAGTGTAAATTGAAGCCATTTATCCTGAAATGGGCTGTGGGGGCACATTGTTTATACAAGTGAAAGAAATTGTGAAGTGCCGTGGTATTTGGTCTGGTCTGCGAGGGAAAGGGGTCTCAGGTTCTTCGGCCCCTCCCCCCTTGCACACTCGCTAGAAGGCGCACAAAGCACCCGTGGGTTAGGTTCTCGTGGGTGACAGGCCGGACAGCCCTTGATGGGCTTAGTGAATACTGTTTATGTTTATTATTGGTAAAGTTACACCTTGCTGGTAACGAGAACGTGACTGCTGTTCCTCGAACATGTGCCACACACTTTCCTACCCTGTTTGTGTGTGGTGTGTCCCGTTTCTCCGTGAGGTAGGACAGAACGCGGGCTTGTGGGGATTTTGCTGTTCTAACTGAAACCTGTACATGTTTGTCAGTTGGTGGACGAGTCAGTCGTGAATTAAATTATACTCGCCAGAAGATTGGAGAAGAGGCTATGTTTAATCCTCAACTCATGATCCAGACGCCGAAAGAAGATGGTGCTAACGTCCTGACCACAGAAGCGCTCCGCCAACACCTGGACTCGGCGCTCCAGGCCAGCCGGGTCCACGTCTATATGTATAACAGGTAAGGCGGGGGGAAGAGGCTTCGCCCTTAGGCCCCTTTATTTTAATAAATAAGGTTGCTCTAGAAATACATGTGGGGTGTTCCTTCAAATCGTTTTTTAATGAAATTACCTTTTTAATGAAGTTATTTTTTTTTTAATCTTGATTCATTTCTAGAGTTTGGTAACCAATCAAGTACATGACTTTATAATGTATTTTCAGTGAGTATTTTGGCACTATACCCAACGGGTATGGTCCTTCAAGCAGCCATTGGGATGCTACACAGCACACCTGTTCTTAAGATGTTTCATTACTTGAGCTGTTTTTAGAACAGATTTTGAATTGCCTTTGGTCAGCTTGCAAGGAGTAAGAAAAGGACAGGAGTGAAAAAGAAAGTTACTGCTCGTTCCCTTGTATTCGCTGTAGGTGCTGACAGTTGGTTTGTGTCACCAAAGCAAATAGGGGGTTGAGCCACTATGGCGAACTCCTGCTGACAGGCAGGTGGAATAGGGTGGACTCATGCACGGCTTTACAAAATATTACCCTTTAGCTTCATGCTAACTTAACAATGCTGTGGGTATCGTAGCAGCAGAGGAAGAGCTCTGGCACTTTTCCTTACCCATCTAAGCTGTGAGGTACCAGGGCGGGGTTCACATCTTATCTGTTCTTATACAGCACTTAGGTCAGGGCAGGCGCTGGGAGTTTGTTGATTGACTGGCTGCCTGGATTGATGGATTCAACTGGATCTTCCTAAACCGTTGAGATGACTATCACTAAACCCCATTTCCAGGGGACCACTGAGTTGACATTTATGTAACTCCGTCCTGCCCCTTTCAGCGCCTCCTAACTGAGTGGTTGGCAAGTGCGATTTATTTTTCACTGGGGAGGGGAGGAAGTGGCAGTGTAGACATATTCAGTGGTTGGGGAGGAGGGAGAATGAAATGAAAGTCTATACTTGGTATCTACTGCAACCTCAACTCTGCATGGACTTCACTGGATTGGCTGTAAGACCCATCTAGCTGGAGGCAGGTCCTGGGACAAGTCACCTGTCTTTAGCACACTCTTGTTTCCTCACCTGTGCTCGAAGTTATGATCATGTTTGCTCTATTGCCCTCAGGATGTTCCCAGAACAAGATCAGGTTCATATATATAGGAAAGGGTTTTAGAAAATGTAAGGAGCTGTATCTTAGTGCTTTTGTCAAGCAAACTTGGGTGGAGAGCACATCCCAGCTCTTACCTGCACAGCCCTCCCTCCCAGTCTGTCAGGAGCTTTGTAGGGTAAGCAACTACCTGGTGCAATTTTGTAAAATTTGCAAGTGGAAATGGTTGCTCCAGTGCCACTGTGAGTGTACTGGGTACATTCTTATGTAACTGGAGCCTACCTTGAGGCGCTTGTCATTTACTTTAGGAGAAGGTGAAAGCATCCATGCAATGAAATAACACTCTTAGCCAAGATGGAACCAGAAAATTTTTATGCATGAACTTTAAAGAACACCTAGTTCAACCCATCTCATTTTTTAGGTGAGAAAATTAGGAATTAGATCGATTAGAGCATCTGTCCAAGTTCATACATTTATGAAATAGTACAGCCAGGTTTCATACCCTTTCTATGGCTTGAAGCCCAGTGGTTTTTCTAACCACAGCCACTCCCTTCTCAAAGCAAGTTTAAAGTAAGAGTTAATTCATCAAGTGATAATAACTGAGAGATTCTACTCTTGCTGGACAGTCCGTGTTGATGCTGTATGGAGTTAAAATATGAGCAGTTACGTAGATGGATGAGTGGATTGATAACGAGGGTCCTGCCGAGGGAGCTGACAGTCTAGTCAGGGAGGAAAAAGACATCCATATAGATGAGTGTGTACAAAGCCAGACACAGGCAGGCCCCTCTGCAGGTGCTCCAGGTGTCAGGCAGGAGATCTGAGCAGCCAGTGCTCAAGAGAAAGGGGCCGTTCTTAATACCTCTGGTCAAAGAAAGCTTAGCAGAAAGGTGACGATTTAGTGGACGCTGAGGGATGTATCGGCGGGTGCCACAGGGAAGGAGAAGTCCAGAATGCTCCTTTGGGTGATCAATAAAATAGAGCAGCTTGGAGAGAGCTTTTTATATCTATTTTTTCTTCGCTTGGCTTTCTCTCCCCTATCATTTCCAAACTTCTTCTTTTTTTAGTTAGATTTATCTCCCTAAAGTCATAGGCTTATATAGCACTCTTCTAGCAAGAACGGAAGTCTTTAATAGTACAGAACTCTGTAATAGATGAAAGGTGACTGTAGTGTAGGTCAGTATACTTAATATCATTTCTACAGGACAAAGAAAGACTATAAGGTGGGAAATGGATGTGCCTGGTGTTGTTTACAATATTCATTCATGGTTAAGAGTAAGGAAATTCATTTTGAACACTGTATGTTAATAAGGACATCATCTTCCAGTAAAAAAAAAAAAAAATCAGTAATATTTTCCCACCTGAATATATGTTGATACATTATAAGCCTTACTGATTGAGTCCCCAGTTATTTTGAATTTGTGATAATTCAGCTCTGAATTATTTGCCCTGAAGTTGTTTAATGTATGTGGAAAAGCAGATTAATGGTGTAAACAAGATTATTGGGAGAACACTTAAGAAAACAAGACTTCTCAAGTACTTTGGTAGCATTCATTTACATAAACACCCACATGTTAATTACAATTGAGTATTATCTATTCATTAAAGCAAGCTTGTTGGGTCTCTACTTGGCAAAAGCTCTGCTCGTTTTGACAGATACTTAAAAGTAATCAAAATTGAGATTCTTTCTTATGTATTCTATAGTTCCGATTTTGCACTGATTTGCTTACTTTATTACAATGAGAAATTTTTGTCTCTGCTCTTTACTAGGCAGTGGAAATTGGAACATTTGTGTTACAAATCCGGAGAACTTATCACAGAAACAGGTTACATGGATCAGGTATATTTTCTTTTCATTTACAAAGAAAATTCTCAAAAGCACCCCAGTGGTGTGCCTTAGCCTAACGCATGGCATATTCTTTTTGACTTTGACAGATAATAGAATATCTTTACCCTTGTTTAATTATTACACCTTTGGACTGCTTCTGGGAAGGGGCCAAGTTGCAATCCGGGACAGCATACCTACTGTAAGTGTATGATCCTGTTTTCTGATGCTTGTGATTTCTAAGCTCTAGAATGTTTCTGATATTACTTTATCATTGTTTATTCTATTTCAGTTTCGAACAAGAAATAAAAACATTGAAATTCCATGTGCATTTTTTGAGTGAATAGTTTGGGGCGGGGAGAGGGGACTTCAGCAGAATATTTTTCCTCTTTTTGAAAAACATTCTGTAGGCATCATTAAATTTCATTCACTTTTACCAGCCTATTTATATGCAAATAAAATGCAAATGATTTCAGAGTACGTGTGATTTTTAACTCTTTAAAATGTTGGCAGTTTTTTAGACCTCACTCAAGTAGGCTTAGCTTATCTTTTAAGGAGAGAATTTATTAGTGGGTGCATGTCAGAACTAAATATTTTGAGTTAAAGTTGAGATCTTCCTGTGGAGTAAGATGTTAACCTTTCTTTGGATCACATTAATGGCATTTAAGGGGGGAATCTATCTTTCAGGGCCCTGGTAGTAGATGCTTCGTAGTTTAGCAGTTGAATATTATATGCACCTCATCATTTAAAGAATAATTGTTAATCAGTGTTGACATTTTCAGTTAATTATGCAAGAGCTGGTGCTTGGGTTATTGTTTCTGCCCTAGCTTGTACATATCTGCAAAAGCAATTTGCAGTGGCCATACCCTGACCTTCAGTATACAGTTTTAGATGGGCAATAAGGGGTTTTGTGTTTTCTGGTTGGGAGATTCTGAATAATGACTTCAGCCTGGTTAAGCAGCTACAGTGTGGTTTGAACCACATAACAGGCAGCCAAAAGCCTTTCTGGTCTGTCAACAGCACAAATTCAAAAGTGAGTGTGGGGGGAAGTGGCCTCGATGGCGGTGATGGCAGAGGCAGCAGGGGGCTTACGGGGTTGACTGCCAGGCTGTCGCAGGGAGCTCATAAGTATGGGATTATTACAGGTAATGGAGATCAAATATTTTGATTGATGACATGTACAAAGCCGTTATTAGGCTTGCAAGTGCTAATTTGATATTGTGCCCCCCCCCCCCCTTAATTTTGAATCTCAGTCTTCTGTTTATAAGCACCACTGGCTAATTGTTTTCAGGTATTAAGGTACATTATGTCGGCAAGTACAGATTGTTCATGCCTTCATTCACCTATCAGCTCTCTGCTTGCCGCCTTCACTGAAGAATTGCTTTCCTGACTTAGGTTTGCATGCAGATAGACCAGAAAGGAGCACTTGTTTTTTTTATGCCAGGCTCCCAGAAGGGCAGCATCGCCCAGAAGCCACATGTAATTGGAGGTAGTACGTGCACTGCTTGCAGTCTTGTCGCTTTACTACGGGTTTGGAAGCCTCTGTTCATTGTCCTGCCTCCTAATTTCTTTCACAGAGGTAAGCCTCCTTTGCAGTGGACAAACTTTGACCCTTTGGAATTCCTAGAAGAGTTAAAGAAAATAAACTATCAAGTAGACAGCTGGGAGGAAATGCTGAACAAGGCGGAAGTGGGCCACGGCTACATGGACCGGCCCTGCCTCAACCCTGCCGACCCCGACTGCCCCGCCACGGCCCCCAACAAAAACGCCACCAAAGTGAGTCGCCCGCGATTCTTCTCAGGGTGGGCAGGCGACGTTTTGATGTGTCCCCCATTCTTCAGTTTATTATCTTCATTTTTAAGATTTCATTCTCAGTGACATTTTTTAAAGTCTGTGGAACTAAGTTTGTTTATAAGATTGAAATTTTGCTGTAAGATTTGCCATACGCCTCTCATTAGCCTTGTGTTTAATGTTCTCTCCGAAGCAAACAAGCCCTGAATGCACTGGATTTTAACAAGGCATGTGACCTGCCTGCTAATTCCCGCAATTATGTGGCTGTCTTTCTGTTCTAGCCTCTTGATATGGCCCTGGTCCTGAATGGCGGATGTCATGGCTTGTCCAGGAAGTACATGCACTGGCAGGAGGAGCTGATTGTGGGTGGCACGGTCAAGAACAGCACCGGGAAGCTCGTCAGGTAACCGACACACGGCAGCGTGCGAGCCGCCCCGTTGCGGCCTGTCCCCAGCAGCACTTCCCTTCTGGCGGCTGCAGGCGTATCTGCATTCACGCGGAACCGGCGTCCTCGCTGGCAGTCTGGCCTAGCAGCACGTTAGGAAATCATAGCCGACCGGACCAGCTCAGAACGGCACCTTGTAGGGAATTTTTCGGGAGCGTTTTTGCCGTTTTCATTGAGACTGTAGTTAATGAATACGGGGTTTGAGATCTGCCCGTTATATAGAAAATCGGGGCGCGTGTAAAGCAGGCAAGAGACGTAGGTCACAGTCTGTGGAGTTAAGTGGTACGAGCTGAACACTGTCGTAGCCTGTTAAGCTGCAGAGAAAGACCAGCAAATGACGGCCAACCAAGAATCCCCTCCGTGCACTGCGGCCCGCGCCGTCAGGTGTCAGGCATCCGTCTGCGCTTCCTCCCTCGGGAAGGCCGTCGGCTGGGGTTTCCACGCGAGCGAGTGAGCGAGCGTGCAGGGCTGAGCCCAGCATCTCTGGTCAAGCTATCTATTCCTCTCCCCTTCCTGTTTCATTGAGTAGAAACTGAGAAAGGAAATTGCCTATTAATTTAATTTTGGGGTCTATCTGTAAAAGGTTTGTAAGGTTACACCTTTAATATGGTACATCAATCTATTAAATAAAATAACCATCCAGGTCCGGCTTTAATGGAAACATGTGCTCATGTAGAAGGATAGAATGACTGCGGGTGAGGTGGGGGCACTCGTTTGGGATTTTACACAGTAAGAGCTGCTTCCTGGGGGTGCTGATCTAGGCCTTCTACCTCCCCCCCCCTTGTTGCAGTGCCCATGCCTTGCAGACCATGTTCCAGTTAATGACTCCCAAGCAGATGTACGAGCACTTCAAGGGGTACGAATACGTCTCACACATCAACTGGAATGAGGACAAGGCAGCAGCCATCCTGGAGGCGTGGCAGAGGACCTACGTGGAGGTACAGCGGCGTCCCACACCCACCTTTAACCCGGGCACAAGCCCCTTCGTTCCTAAATACTTCATTGCGATGAGTTAAAAAACGTTTTTTTCCATCAGAATTCATGTTCAAAACAAACTGCAAGTCTGGGAACTTGCGGGATGAAAACATTCTTTGCTTTTCTTGATATTGAAAATCTTAATACCTGGGCGAAGCTAATGCTAATTGGGGTGCCCTGAAACATTTTGAGTAACCGGTTTTGAACTCCGGGGTTTAGGCATAACTGTTTAAAAAAACACTTGGTTAGCAAGAAAAGGTATCTGGAAAACATTAGCAAGGCATAGAATCTGTTCACAGCTGCAGTTCCCCTGGTTAGGTCATGTGACAGGAGCTGGCCTTTGTTTCCCAAGCAGTGACCTCTCCTGAGCTGCATGCGACCTTTTAAAGGTGGCCAGCAAATGAACGGGGGAGGAGGGCCCTTAAGAGCGAGTTGTTTTCGATTAGGGGGAACTGATGGGACCCTTGTAGAGCTAAGGGGAGGGGAGCAGCAGTCTTCCCCACAGAGTAAATAAAGCCCTGGGAGTGAATTTAAATGACACCGGCTCACCACAGCCCCCCATTCTCACTTGATTAGTGGTCACCTTCACTGTCCCAGGCCCAGGGCATCTACTGTGAGTCCAAGTTCAAACCTGAATTGTGCAGAACTCCTTATAATGCATTAGAAAGCAAGTGGGGGTTGGGTTGAGGGGATGTGTCCCCTGACACCTGTGCTATTGAAGCTCATTGAAGATTCCATTTCGTCTGGGACTTACCCTTATGTTGTGACCACAGGTGGTTCATCAGAGCGTCGCCCAGAACTCCACTCAGAAGGTGCTTTCCTTTACCACAACAACCCTGGACGACATCCTCAAGTCCTTCTCGGATGTCAGCGTCATCCGGGTGGCGAGTGGCTACTTACTGATGGTAACAATCAGTTCAATCCCCCTGGGCATTTGGGTTTCTTTTGGTTTTGGTTTTTACCTTTCCATGATGGCTCCTGCTTTTTAACTGCTCTTAACACACATGTGCATCTAAGAAAGAGAGAGCTCGGGCTTCATAACAGTTTGAGAAGTGGTCCTGTGAAGCAGTTTGCCCATCTTTGATTTGTATCATTTCATGTGATGTCTGTAATATAAATTTTTGTGGTTGTTGGATTTCATAAGTTTTTTTTACCTTTTGATTTGGGGTGAGGGGTGGGGGAAAACATTAGAATCCTTACACATTCTAATGTTTGGCTTTTGTTTTGTGTCTCCCCTCCCTCCTCTCCCCTCCTCCCTTTCCCCTCCCCCTCCCTCCACGGTTCTGCTTGCAGCTTGCCTATGCCTGTTTAACCATGCTGCGCTGGGACTGCTCCAAGTCCCAGGGTGCCGTGGGGCTGGCTGGCGTCCTGTTGGTTGCACTGTCAGTGGCTGCAGGATTGGGCCTGTGCTCATTGATCGGGATTTCCTTTAATGCTGCAACAACTCAGGTACTCAGGGAGCCATCCATCGCTTTGTTGACCAACACCCCTCCCCAGGCTCAGGCCTCTTGTGTGTCCATGTCACCTGAAGGGTCTTCCAGCCTTTTCCTCTAGGATGCCACATCTCTCAGGGGAGTGCCATCTTTAGACGGAGCACTCCCACTCATCTGTGGGCCGAAGATCGGAATGGGCCTGATGATCAGTAGAGATGTTTCCCTTATCAGTGGAATTTAGATCACTTATTAGAGCAGTGGTTCTCAAACTTCAGCGTGCATTACAGTCACCTGGAGGGTTTGTGGAAACTCAGATGGCTGGCCCCACCCTCAGGGTTTCTGAGTCTGTTGGCTTGGGATGGGGGTGGAGAATTTCCGTTTCTAACCAGTTCCCAATGATGCTGGTCCAGGGATCATGCTCGGGGAGCCACTGCTTTAGATGAGTTATACTCCTTCTCATGTATTAACTTAAAAAAACAATCAATCATTGTATGTGGTGCTTAGACTCAGAAACGTGTAAGATCTGTGAGCTAAAACTGCTAGACTTTGGCAATTAGATAAAATGAAGTTCTTCCCCACCGGTAATGTAAGCTGTCCTTTGGGTAGCTGTTGGGGGTGCTGGTGGCAGGGTTTTGAATAGCCCTGGAGTTGTCAGACGTGAACCTCCCGTGTCTAACGCTCTGTCCTCGGTTCTCGCCGCAGGTTTTGCCATTTCTTGCTCTTGGCGTCGGGGTGGATGATGTTTTCCTGCTGGCACACGCGTTTAGTGAAACAGGACAGAACAAAAGAATCCCCTTTGAGGTAACAGAAAAACAAAAGAATAAAGCTTTGGGGACAGCCGGAGCCCCTCTGTTCCAGAGTATTTGTCCTTTCATTTTCCTTCGTCTGCCCCAGTAACTAACTGAGTTCCAAGTCAGATGACATGTTACTGGCTCTACATAAGGAAAGTCAGTTAGGAGACTCTCAGGAACTATTCTCCAAAGTGCACGTTTGTTTTCCTGAGGTTTGTTTCCCTGGGGGCGGGGGTCACTTTGTCCCCACCACCTTTTAAATCATATTAAACAGATACTAAGTCATTATTGTGTAGCTTTGTGTTCTGGACGGTAATGACCGTGAACAACACACGAGTGTGTGGATAGTACTGAAAACGCTCCCAGGGCCCGTGCTGGGGGCAAGGCAGAGACACTGCTTTCTCAGCGCCTAATAGCAGCATCAGGAGCCACCACTTGTCTTAGTTTGTACTGGAATTGTGCACACAGTCTGTGCTCTGAGGAAGCCCTGTCCTGTGCAGCTCTCAGCACCGTGTTGTCTCGTCCCCAGGACAGGACCGGAGAGTGCCTCAAGCGCACAGGAGCCAGCGTGGCCCTCACGTCCATCAGCAACGTCACCGCCTTCTTCATGGCCGCGCTCATCCCCATTCCCGCTCTGCGGGCCTTCTCCCTCCAGGTGAGTCTCCAGGGATGCAGTCCGCGTGAGCATCCGCACCGCAGCTGACGGTCCTGCTGTCATGAACTGAAGTCACATCTTTTTCTGGCAGATGCTTCCTTAAGCCATAACCCTGACATTCCCTTTAAAAAGGGTTTGAAGATTCTCTCCTTCCTCTCAAGCCCTGTAGCCCAGATGCCTGTAGCCTGGGTATCCTCAAGACCAGGTGCCTTAGGGAGCTGCCCTTTTCATTTATAGTTAAATTGAAGTGGTACCAGGGCCACGCCATATGGGAGGCCAGGGAGCCCCCACTCCAGATAGGCAGGAGTCCTCTGCAAGCATGCCACCCTCTCTCCCGATTTCCCTAAAGCAGCCCAACACCAGGTGGCTGAATGGAACAGACTTCATTGACAATAAAGAGATGGTAGGGTAGCCCAGGCTAGGGAATAACTTAAAACTGATTGACTAAATGCCACTGTGTGAGTATGTGTGGCCATTCTCTGCCCGCAGGAGGGTTCGTTGATGGGCCCTTGTCACCTCCTTTCCTTAGGTAGCTTCCACAGACTCTCCTGTCCCCTTTTCTCTTTCCTTTTGGTTCACGGCTTCCCTCTTAGGCTGCCCAAGAAAACTCTCAGTTCCTATCCCTTCTTTGGTTCCCGAATTGTTCTGCTCTCTCCTCCAAAGCAGCCCTTTCACACCTACAAGCCATCAAGAAGTTTTTCAAAGACCCAGTTTATGCGAATTGTGAGCTTGGCGAGTTCTCCAGGCTGGGCTGCAGCTGCAGTCAGCTCTGTGCGGGCTTCAAGCACTGGTGTTTCTCTGCATCTGTGGGAAACTCCCAGGAATCCTTCAGTCTGTCCCCAGCAGATAAAAACAGCTACTTGACCACTTGGTGGTCTTCCTAAGCCTGCAATGCTTTAGCGGTTTGATATCTCAAGGATGTTGTTGGAATTTTGTTGACTATATGTAAATTTTTTTTCCCATCACCATTTATCCCCAATCTAAGCTTCAACTCTTTTCCAAAAAATATGAAAGGAGCCATGGCTTTTCCTTTCCTTCTTTATTTTTTTTCTCCTGACAATATAATGTGTGATTCATGAGATGGCGAGGTTTTTAAAGGAAACCACTTTTGATGTTCACTTTTTAAACTGTTATGACACCCAGCTTTACTTTCATACTGCTTGACTCTCCTTAGTCACCAAAAGGTTCTAAGGATTGTGACCGAGAAGAGACAAATCATAAATTAGGTTTCTGTTTACATGTTTGTCAACACTATTAGCTCTTTTTTAGTTTTCGTATTTGAATTTCATTTCACTAATCACTGATACAGCAGCTGAGGATCCTGCCGTGTTTGGAACACTAGACCTGTTTGATATTTAGTGTTAGGTATCACATGAAAACATATTTTGTACCGATCACTATGACTACCCACTCCCAAAAGTAAAAAAGATTTAAAACAATAAAAAAGGTTTATTTTGCTGTAAATATATATAAAAGTAGAGGGAATAAGTGAATAAATAAAGTTAATTCTGAAACCAGGACGAAGCTCAGGAAAAAGAAAGTACACCTGACCGCGTAGTAATGTGGGGATAGTACAGGCGCCGCTGAATTGTTGGTGCAGGTAAGGCTTTAGAGCGCCGTCTGCCCAGGCGAGCGTGGGCGCAGCCCCCCTGGATGTCTGTTCTTGCTTCACACGCAGAGATTCTGGAACTGAGAAGCTGTTCTAGAGCCTAAGCAGTGGGACTGTCCCCTGTCCCCTTCCTGCTCGCCTTTCTCTCACTGTCCTCTGCCTGCTCTGCCTCACGCTCCTTGCCTCCTAGTGCCACATTTTCTCGTCTCCCCTCCCAGTCCCCGCTGGGGACTCATCAAGGCGTCCTCTCCTTAACGGCACCCTGTGGTGTGGTGTCTGAAACCCTACATGAGTTTTCCTAACGCCTTTAGAGAGTCCAGTACGCTCAGTCCTTCCAGGGTAAGCACCTGGCCGAGGAGTGAATGCTCTCGGTTTTGCGTTACTGTTCCCTGGCACTTGGAGTGTCACTTTAGAAAACTGCACCTGCAGCTTCCCAGAGTCCTCAGATTAACGAGTGGCTTCCCACGACACTAGCTCATTCTCTGTCAAACAAACAAAATTTAAAAGAAGAAAATGTAAGGAAAGAGAGACTGCGCCACGGGCTTGAGAAACTTGAAAGCTGGTTCATGTGTTGACATTCGAAATTGACCACTGGGCGGCTTCTCTTTCCTTCAGTGAACTGCGCTAAGTTGTGACTGTAGGCATTCATTTGTGTTTATATTTTCAGGGTGCTACAGATGAAGTATCAAAAGGGAGAGGCCCAAAGAGGTTCTATCCAATAATAAACCTATGTTAACTTAGGAATTTTCCTGTGGAAATTTTCCAGTTTTGTAGCTTTACCAAAATATTTAGAATTTTTTTCCCCCCGAAGAAACTGTCTCACACCTCCTTGTCAATCTCCATCCATCTGTCCAAATGCCACCTCTGTACCAGAGAGCAGTGGCACCAGCTGTAATCCTTTGGGAACTGATGCCCTGCTCTGGGGCTTTGCTGGTAACTGAATGGTATTTGTTCTTCGGTGCAGCTCCGGGAAAGAATGCCGTATTGTTCCAAGTGGTCAGAGGGTTGAGACGCAGGCCCCACTAGGCAGAGCCAGTTCTTCTCTGTGCTCTGCAAGTGTCTCAGCAGGGCCACCATAGATGCTTTGCAGGGATATTTCCTTTAAGCAGGACAATTAGAGTTGATTGACAGTGCACAATCCTCGCCAGTATCTTTTCAGAATTACTTACAGTTTTTTAAACTCACCTTTGCTCCAGCAGCGACACTTCTCTTTGCCGAGAAATCCTTGCTGTTTGTTTTCACTATTTCGGTGCCCTTTAGGGGACGTTGAAGTTGTTATTTTCTCATCAGGCAATGTACTCCCTGCACATGTAATAAGCCACTTGAGTTTCTTCTCATTGCTCTGTTTCCACCAAGAGACAGCAAATGCTCGGCACGTTTCCTCAGTGGACGAGGCTGGTGTCAGAGCCATTCTGCAGCCCTCACGGAAAGGATCGGCGTCATCCTGGCTGCACACCTGGGCCATGTGTGTATGCCTGCGTGGCTTATCTTTCCAGTCTCTGCCTCGTCCTTGGGAACTTTTGTTCAAACTGAGCTACCCAGAATTTCTTGTCTACATTGTACTCCTGAATTCTAAAAATAACCCTAAAGAAAAGCTGAAAGGATTCCACCCCCAGATTAAGTTTTCCTAGAAAATCCTAGAGAATCAGACCCATTCTTCCCCACCCCGTGTCCCTCCACTCAGGAGGTGGGGGCTGAGGGCATAGGTGTCAAGCCTGCATTTGAATCCGACTTACTGAGTGACCTCAGGCGGGTGACCTTCTGCACCAGCAGGTCTCTGTTAGGCAGCAGCGTCAGACGCAGTGCTAGCGCCTGCCTCCTGGTTGCTGCAGGAATCCGTGAACCTTGTACACGACCTGACCTCTCAGGGCTCCTGCTTTCTCGCTTCTCTTCTGCTCGTAGAGTCTTGAACCCTTCAGTGTTGAATGGTTGTGGCAGTGTGTCCCTCTCAGACTTTGCCTTTCGGATTTCCTCCACGTGGCACATCCTTCCTCTGCGTCTTTCCAGAGTCCTTTCTTGTCTCCTCCATCTCCCTGAAATATCATCCTTGACCACCCATTCTACCCCACGTGCACTGCACCTGCATGCTGTCTCCCTCCTGGGCCACCGTAGAACCCTGTGCCTGCTTTTATTATATCAACCAGCCTGAATTGTAATTTATTTATAGGTCTGGCTGTGTTGGCTCCGTAGAGCAGGATTTTGTCTTATTTATCCTTTGTGTCTTAGTGCCCTGCCTTTTCTTTCTAAAGTACTTATCTCTTAGGTGACTCCTCTAGTCCAAATAGTGACTTCCTTATTAATATAAGCCTGTCCTGCAGGTTTTACGGTACCGTACACATGTTAGCGTGGTCAGCACGCTCGGGTGTTCTGAATTGAGAAGAATCTTCACAGCAGACCGAGAAGAGAGGGTTCTGGTCATCTTTAGGAGCGTCTTGGTTATTTTGGGGTTTTGTGGACTTAACGGGGAATTAATTATTGAAAGGCCTCTTTCTGGAGCTCAGGATTGCCGTTTCACCTTGAGCATAAATTCACAATTATTCTCCAAAGCCCTTTGTGGAGTTCTTGTGATTTTCTTAGGTGTTAGCTTTCTTCCCTCACCCTGAGATGTGTACCCAGTTTGAGAAGGTTTTAGAACTAAGCAGTTCTTTGCAAAACCTCACAAGAGGGTATAATTGTCAGAAAAGTGCCTGATGATTTCTGGGTTGCTTAGCATTCCAGTTGCCTTTTTTCATTGTGCTGCTTCCCCCCCATGCCTTTCTGAACGGGGAGCCCCTTTCAACCGTCCTCTGTTGACTTTCTTCTGTTAACAGCCCAATTGTGTAATTTTTACTAGGTCAGCAGGAGATTTGCCAAAGCACTACAGAATCTACCCCGTGTTTATTCTAGGTTATTGAGTGACTTTTGAATCTGTACTTATTTATTCTGCATACTATAATCACACACAGGAATTTCTTTCTGCTTAACTCTCCTTGACCTTTTCTGTTACTGCGCTCACACACCCCACAGGCTGCTCCAGGGGCTATTTGGAATGTGCCTATTAAAAACCTCAGGGGACGTGTTTGAAATTTTATTTCATGTTTTAAAGGTGACATTTTGATACACTCGATCCATCTTATATATAAATTTCCTCAGTGTAAAATCAGGGCTGCATGAACTCTTAGAAACATTGTGAAAGGGAAATGTTCCCTTTTGTTTTAAATTAAAACATTTCACGTATCTTCTCTATTCTGCCTTTGTAGATCTTGTCTAGTTAGGTTGCTAGCAAGATGCCAGTTTAGCTCCTGTGTTTGGTTGGGCCTTATAAGTTCGTGGAGTTGTTAGCAGTGGATAGGACCAGGATGATGGGGGCCTCGTCCAGTCAAATGGTCTCTTAGTGATGAGAGAGAGAAGCAGAGCCGTGAGAAACCTGAACATCTATTTCTGGTTTAAACACTTCAGTTGCAAAGGGAAAGATGTTTAAAACATCTTTATTTTCAGGCCCTGGCCGAGTAACTCAGTTGATTAGAGTGTTGTCTGATACGCCAAGGTTGCAGGGTTCAGTCCCTGGTCAGGGCACATACAAGAATCAACCAGTGAATGCACACATAAGTGAAACAACAAATCCATGTTTCTCTTCCTCTCTCTCTGAAAAACCAGTCAGTAAATAAAAAATTTTCAATAAATAAAACATCTCTATTTCCAAAGCAATCCCCTGACTGGGAGGAGATGTATTGCTGAACTCTACGTTTTTCTCCTGCTCCCAGGCGGCTGTAGTGGTGGTCTTCAATTTTGCTATGGTTCTGCTCATTTTTCCTGCGATCCTCAGCATGGATTTGTATCGACGCGAGGACAGGAGGTTGGATATTTTCTGCTGTTTTACAAGGTACATTTTCTGGCTGCGGTGGCCTTATTTGTTGGGTACAGAGTGGTAGTGTTTGGAGAATGCTTCAGTCTGTGAACTTGGATGGAGATGCACTTCCCGGGCTGCGCCTGTGCAGTGGGGGCGGTGGAGAGAGTGGACAGGGATGCTGCCTTGGAGGGATAGCAGAACCCCTGCGGTTCTCTGGCCCTCTGACCACATTCTCATAGCCCTGAGGTTGTGATACTCATGATGATTTATTTCTATCATGAACCAGTATTTCTCATTGTTGGGAGTGTGTCATCTATGGATTAGGGCAGAACAAAGGTTGAAAACCACCCATCTGGAAAAATTATAGCTTTGGGGTGTTTTTCTTTGTAAGGAATTATGCTTTGAAGGGGTTCAGTGGCATGTGACTTGGTTTATAAGCCAAATTCAGGATGAACCATCCCTTTGGCCTCCTTTGACCTACTTGTGTCTGTGTCCAGACAGAGAAGCCAGGTGATGCGGGTACAGTTCAGCCGCATGCTGTTTGTCTCCTAAGTCGGAGCTGCAGAGTAGGTGTTATCAGTCATGGGCAGAAACGAGAGCAGCGTCTCCCTGTCTCGGCGGCCGCTGCAGCACGTTTCCCCTCTCTCAGCCCCTGTGTCAGCAGAGTGATTCAGGTTGAACCTCAGGCCTACACGGAGACGCGCGAGAGCACCGGCGCCAGCCCCCCACCTCCCTACAGCAGCCACAGCTTCGCCCACGAGACGCAGATCACCATGCAGTCCACGGTGCAGCTCCGCACGGAGTACGACCCCCACACACACGTGTACTACACGACCGCCGAGCCGCTCTCCGAGATCTCCGTGCAGCCTGTCACCCTGACGCAGGACACGCTCAGCTGCCAGAGCCCCGAGAGCACCAGCTCCACGCGGGACCTGCTCTCCCAATTCTCCGACTCCGGCCTCCACTGCCTTGAGCCCCCTTGCACCAAGTGGACACTCTCATCTTTTGCCGAGAAACACTACGCTCCTTTCCTCTTGAAACCAAAAGCCAAGGTAATCTACCCAAACGGAAGACCCTTGCTGTCTTCGGGAATAACAGAACCGGCCCCTTGGGAATTAATTCGCCGGTGTGGCAGGTTTCAGGCCGCCTGGGTAGCCGGTCCAGTGACAACACGGGGCCATTTCCATGAGCTCATCTCCTGCAGGGGTGAATTTAGATGAACTCCTCACATTTTAAACATTTTACTCTTCATGAGGTGGTTTTAAAATGTGGTTATTATGAGTCTATGTTTCTCCCTCTGGGAAAACGACCCCCTACATGCTACGTCAGGGCCAGTGGGATGGCAGAAGGGAGGCGTAAGCCACACAGCTTCTTTGTCGCTGTAGAGTCAGGTACGTCCCTTGGGTCTGACCTCATGCCTCTTCACTCTGTTGCAGGTCGTGGTGATCTTCCTCTTCCTGGGCTTGCTGGGGGTCAGCCTTTATGGGACCACCCGAGTGCGCGATGGGCTGGACCTGACAGACATTGTGCCTCGGGAAACCAGAGAGTATGACTTTATTGCTGCGCAGTTCAAGTACTTTTCCTTCTACAACATGTATATCGTCACCCAGAAGGCAGACTACCCGAATATCCAGCACTTGCTTTACGACCTGCACAAGAGCTTCAGCAACGTGAAGTATGTCATGTTGGAAGAAAATAAACAGCTTCCCAAAATGTGGCTGCACTACTTCAGAGACTGGCTGCAAGGTAGGGGCTGCTGGGGATCCTCTCTCAGCCTTGGGTCTTGGGTGTGTTCAGCTCCCACAAGTTCCTTCTGTTCACTTTATTGAAGTGTTAGATTTTAATGTAACACTGACATGTTTCATTGACTTCTAGGTGTTGCTTAAAATTCTTATGTAGACTGTTTCTGGGGCGGCCTCCCAAAGCCCGCTTTTACCTATAAAACAATGAGAACAGTTCGTTGGGTGACTCAGGAACTTCTGTAAGAATTTATGAGTGCCCATTAGATGGGAAAGTAAGTTATAAACTGGAGCTGGCTACCTCTAGTGTTCTTTTTGGGGGGGGGGGAGGTCATTTGGGTGACCAAGTGAAAACAGAGTGTTGATGGAACTTCTAGGCTGACTCCCTGCCAAATTATAGCTTGCTACACCAGAGATTTTGCGTCCTTGGTGAATATAATTTAAAGTTCTATATTTTGACCATCTTTTGATTTAGCATAAAATGCCATGAAGTAAACTTATAAATAAACACTTAATCACATCTCACAGTATTTCAAAAAGAATCAAATTCTGCTTTAACATGCCTTTTATAGCTTCTTACCTTGTTCTTAGAAACATCTCTAGGAAATAGTTGTCAACTGGAGGGAAAAAAGATCTAAATTTGCTCCTAACTGCTGACTGAATGTGAATGAATGTATTCAGTGATTCCAAGAACATCTGTTCATTTATTCTGTGTTGACACATGGAAAGTGAGGTGGAGAATCAGGATAATTATCCACACAATTCAAGCAAAAATGCTGTTACTGAAATACCCAAATAATTATGGCCTCCAACACTTTTTGGCTTAAATTATCCAAATGATTGTCTTCATTTCCCACTTAATTAGATGTGTTTAAACACAGATTTAAGTGCCTTTTTTGGTTTTTAGTCAGTATACTTGTATGTAAAGAGTAAGCAGCCAGTTTCCCCCTGAGTTTGCATGAAATGCTAAACAACTTGAGTTTAGTTGAAAATGGTTCAGTACGGTTTCTGGCTTTGACTTGTGTTCCTAGAATTTTGTTCATTACATGTATACCAGATTTGACCTCTTTTTTTGAGGAAGGCAGAGGAAACTATATGATATTAATATCATTTTTTTTACATGCTCTTGAGATTAATTTGAGCTTGTTTCTAGTCCCATTTTCCACAGTAGTTTGGGAAGGGCTGATTTTTGGTTAATGAGTCAAAACAGGACCAAGACAGTTGAAGGCTTCCCTGCTTTTCATTTCCCCCACCTCCCATTGGCCAAAGACACGCAAATAACCGCAGAGGACAAAGAGATCTGCAGTGGCTGCCAGTATCTGGTCAAGGAAGAGTGTTGTAGAATTGATTTCAGTGTCTCCGGCTGTTCCTTCGGGTGCTCAATGTGGCATGTTAGGTCAAGTTTGGGAAGGGGCGGAGGTATTGTCTCCAGGCAGGGCAGAGGGATAATCTTTTTATAGCATATTGTAAATGATTTCTGTTCTTTCATACCTTTAAAGACCTAAAGCAGTGGGACTTGAGAATCTTTTCTAAAAGTGCATTTGAATCATGTTTTGATTGCTAAGTGAGCCGCACCCACCTAGACCCCGTGAGATCCATTTAATGCCCCCAAGTCGGGGTCCCAGGGAACCTTAGAACTAACTGCATCCGACTATCAGGGTGTCCAGCTGAGTCCTGTATACAGAACGGTCAGCTACAGGCCCGTTGGCTCCCTAGAGGTACTTCAGGCCTTTCGGGTGGTTGATTTGGTCTTTGAACAGTTCCTGCAAGTAAGAGGTATCCTTGAATCAGCTTTCCTTCCAAACATTTTGTGTGGTTAAGTGATGGAACCCTCATTGGTTGTTAATGGAATTATCATTGAAAACCATGTCATCCCACTGGTCTTTATCAATATTTCAAGTTGGGGAAAGGTGAATTCATAAAAATATAAAATAGCAATGCAGAAATTGTCCCATGTGCCATCTTTAAACATTCATGCAAAGAAGATGGAGATAAAAACCGCAGTGTGCATCATATACAAATGGTGTTTGTTGATACTTCACACTGAATTATACAAATAAAACTTAAATTAATGTTTTCTTTGTAGAGTCCCATATCAAAGAAAAATCGGCAATTGGGATCATTAGCTCAGAACTTTTCACCAGGAAGTAATCAGTACAAAATATTTAAAATGAGAACAGTTTCAGCTAAAACTTTTCATGTAAAGTAAACTTTACATGGATGTAAAATGTCCAAGGGGCAGTGGAAACAAGTGTTTTTTGTTTTGTGTCCAGAATCATGGATTGTGGGTGCACTTAGGCCAACCACTGTTACTTGAGCTTTTGGTAATTAGTCAGAAAATAACATACTAATTATAAGGACCCGACTTTCCTGTAAAGTCAGTGACTGTTTCTTGTCCATCTCTCTATCCCAAGTGGAGTGGATGCCAGGTGGGGGCCAGCAGCATGGCTGATGAGTTGAACTGAGTTGCCAGCAGGGTGGACCTCCCCAAATCAGGTTTTTCCTCCTTTGCTTCCCTCTAGGGTGTCCCAGGATTCTTCGTGCATGAGTATCTTTGAGCTACACTTAGTTTTGATATCCGCTCTCCACCAGATGTTGGTGCCCACGTTAACTCTGCTGATCTTGTTTGTGTTTTCAGCACATCCTTCCTGGCACCACAGTGTATTCGGGGCAATTTAGAGCATCCATGGTTCAAGCCAACTCTGGAATCAGGCTGCTGGGTCCAAAGCTTAGCTCCAACACTTCCCTGCTGGTGGCCTTTCTCAAGTAGTTTTACCTTCCCAAGCCTCAGTTTCCTCATCTATGAAGTGGTACTAATAGGGCCATCTCATGAGGTTGTTGCAGGCATTAATAGGATTAATAGGTCAAGGGGGAGTGGGTTAAAGGGGTGACAGTTCTGTTATGGTGAGGAAAACAGATCAGACCTCTTTCTAGGGGGGAAGCGTGGGGTTGTTTTTCCTCTCCTGTTTACTTTCTTCAAAACCAGAAAAAAAGGCTTTAGGTAATAAAATAACATCTGCTCAGTGCAGGTTGCGTGTGTGCCTTGCCATGAAAAACAGTGTGTGTGAGCGTTGGGAGCCTGCCGCCGCGGTCCCGCTGCCGGCCACTCCTCCATCCTCGCCGCTGACGGGGCCTCTGTCACCACTGAGCCCACGGTCCCATCCCAAGCTGTTCGTGTAAAAACAACGCCCACAGCAATGTCGGAAGGAAGGTGTAGTTAAAGAGAGACAGACTGAGGCAGGGTCCTGCGCTCCCCCTCCCCCCACTTCAAACCCCAGGAGCTTAACCATTTTGGTCACTAATGGAGCCCCCTTTTTGGGGGGTGTCTTTGAAGCCGCTCAGAGCGTGTTGTGAACTGAAATAGACCCTTCTTCTTACTGGCTCCGTCTAACCCGTGCACGTACAGCGTGTTCAAAAGATGTGGTTTCCTGCGCTGCTGGGGCTTGGAGCTCTACTTGGGAGGTGATTTGGGGGGAGCAGGGAAATGGAAAGGGGGTGGGGGTGTCAGAGGAGAGTGTGTGCACACCGGGATGGCCCAGACCCCAGGCCGGGTCACCAGGGCCCTGTTTTCTCTTCCAACACGCTTATCTCTTTACAGCTGTAGCCAGACCGTCAGGTCTGTAATGATGGTTTTGATTACAGAGGCCAAGCGCAGCTGTGTGTGGTGGGCTGGTGGGCTCGCCCATCCCCCAGGCCCAGGCCGCTCTTTCCTTCCCCTCCCTGGGCTTGCGGTTTGTCATCTGTTCTCACAGAGCCCCCTTGTATTGGCCTGTGGCTTCCTGTTCTCAATCTGATCCAAATTTACCCTGTGAGGTATTTCCCTGCACACACACGCGCGCCCGGCTCCCTGCCTCCTCCCTGCCCCACACCCCCTCTCCCGAGGAAGGGTGGCAAAGAGGAAGAGAGCAGTGGAGAGTGAATAGGTGTTGGCTGTGATCTTTACACAACCTGGCAGCCGATCCCACAGCTTGTATTAGCTCCACAAGTCGAACAGATGGAACAAATTGACAGAATCGTGTTCACTCACCCTGAGCTCGGAGCAGCTGAGTTGCTGTTTGAAGCTGGGAGTCCGAATGCGCGGCTCCCCCTCCCCGTGGAATTTCTGGTTGTATTGAAGAACCCGGGGCTCAGCCCAGACAGTGGCATGAAATGGTTAATGCGCCCGCTGTGCCTTCCTCGGGCTCTCTCTCTGTCTCTCTCTGGCTTTCTTTTCAAATGATCATGGAGGAAAAGGAGTCACTATTTTTAAAGGTAAAATATGTATATTTCTTTTTTAGGAATGAATATTTCCCCTTTCACCATTAAAGCAATGTTTATTAGCAACCGGAAGTTCACTCATGAAAACTCTAATAATACCTGTGAACTTGAAGTCAGACACAAGGAGAACACAGGATGTCCTGGGTTGATGTCCACCCCGGCCTGTCCTGCTCTCCGTCCTCAGCGCCCTGTCAGGACCACGGTCGTTCGCCGAAGGGTTCTAACCTATTACACACACTTGCCTTTTCCAGGACTTCAGGATGCATTCGACAGTGACTGGGAAACTGGGAAAATCATGCCGAACAATTACAAAAATGGATCAGATGATGGGGTCCTTGCCTATAAACTCCTGGTGCAGACCGGCAGCCGCGATAAGCCCATCGACATCAGTCAGGTGGGTTCACACCTGCTATCCCAGCCTTGCTTTCTGGAGACACGAGGCACCAGGAGCTAGAAGAACACTGAGTTGGCTCTAAGGCGTTCATCGCACCAGCTGGTTGTGTGGCCACAGGCCAGCCAGAGAGCCTCACTTTGCTCATCTGTCAAGTGGGGACAAGTGTATTACCTGCCTACAGAGCAGTTGTGAGAACAAAATATAGTCGAGGCAGTGCAGGCTCTTTTCGATGTTAGAAGTGCTATGTTGTACTGTTTGCTTTGAATTCTAATATTTGTTACCTCGTTGGTCCTGATTGTATTCCAATTTGAAAGGCTGAAGTGGTTGGGTAGCAGTCACTTGGATGGGCAGAAATTGGGGTGGATGGATGGTTAGGAGATTAGAGAGGTTACTGGAAGGATGGGAGGATCTGCTGCATCCAATTCCCTTGGGTCACCTGGCTCTAGGCGTTGAGAAGTAGGACAGATTGCTCTGTCGTGAGCAAGACATATGGAAATGCAAATCCTTGGAAAATAATCAGACTCACTCCTCTTAGTCCAACTGTATTTGTGCCTTCTCTGTGACTTTATTTTGTGTTTATTTTTCATTTATGTTACTCTTCGCCCAAGGATATTTTCCATTGCTTCTCCAGAGGGAGAGAAACATCAATGTAATAGAGACACATCAATTGGTTGCCTCCCACACATACCCCGAATGGGCCAGGGATTGAACCTGCAACCCAGGTACGTGCCCTTGGCCAGGATCGAACCCAGGACCCTTCAGTCCGCGGGCTGACGCTCTAACCACTGAGCCAAACTGGCCAGGGCCAGCGTATCCCGTTTGGTTCCTCAGGCGTGTTGGGGAGTGTGTTTGGACCCTTCAGATTTCAAATGACTCCAGCACTACTACTGGCTTTCCCAGATCTGTTTCCTCTGCTCTTTGTAGCTTACTGGCTTCACCTTCAGGCAGAAAACCGTCATGCTAATGATCTTCCCAGCAGCTCTGTTTATTGTCTCCCCTTTTTTGCTGGCATTAAAGGTGACAGATTTACAAAGTACATTGTTCAGACTTATTATGGAGTGTGAACTCGGTTCTTTATGGCTGCATGCAGCATGCTGTCAGGTTTGACAAGGATGTGGGCACAGGAGCCTGTCTGAGAGATAGTGGGAATGCCCGGTGGCTGGGTAGGGCTTTAGAGACCAGGGACACAATGGGACAAAAGTGATTGCCTCCACCCCACCCCCCGTTCACACACGCAGACATCATTTCTTCTGCCTGGGAGGGAGAAAAAGGGCGCCGCGGGCACGGAGGCCGTGAACGGCTCGATGTAATTCCAGAGACGGCTTGAAGACATACAGTTGTTACATATCCTGTGGATTAATTGAATCCAGATCTCTGAAATTTAGTTCTCTCGCTCTCCTCCACGCTCTTCCTTCACTCCTTCTCTGTTAACTGCTGTCGCTGGGGTTTTTCATTTTGTTAAAAAAAGACCGAAAGCATTGGGACCAGGCCTGAATCTAAAGTAAACAGGAAACAAATATACGTGTGCGTGTGTGTGTGTGTGTGCATACATATCTCTCAGTGTTTTTCACCTGAGGGAAGCCCCGCAGACCCACTTGCGAGGAGCGCAGCATTTGGCCAGCACAGGCTGTGGACCCTCCTTGTGACCACCTCTCAGAAACAAGATTCCCCAGAGAGACCGCGGCTGTGCGCCAGGCCCCTCCACTTTCTGACGATGGGCACTTTTTGAATACACAGGTCATAGGAGGCTAGTGTTAGCAAAATTTATACAGATGTTGTTGTATTTTTATAGCTCTCCTCCATTTACTGGGTGGCATTTCCTTCAGTGTTAACAGCAGAGGTTAACTGCGCACAGACGTGTATAGGGATTCTTGCCAGGTTTCCCCCCTTCCCCTCCTATAAATATGTTTCTCCAGATTGTTCATTCTCCGCCTTGGCTGCAGACAGTCTTTTAGCATTCAGACTTAATTGGTTCGGTTGATTCCCAGGCCATCTGCAGGACTGTGTGTGTGTTATAAACACTCCGGGCTTTGCATCCTCTGTTCAGTGCATTTTGAAAGAAACCCACGGTGTTCCGATGGGTTTTTTTACCCTTGCAAACTGGGCGTTCGAGCCTTTGTCGCAGATGCTTGTGCAGGGCTCTGCCTGTCCTCTCCCTCGAGCTCCTCCCGAAAGGCTCTGTTCCTCCCATTGTGCAGTTGACGAAGCGGCGCCTGGTGGATGCGGACGGCATCATCAACCCCAGTGCTTTCTACATCTACCTGACCGCATGGGTCAGCAACGACCCCGTGGCTTACGCCGCCTCCCAGGCCAACATCCGGCCTCACCGTCCTGAGTGGGTCCACGACAAGGCCGACTACATGCCGGAAACCAGGCTGAGAAGTAAGTAGCCCCCCCCGGGGCCTGCGGCTTGTGGAGCCGCCTTACCCTGCTCCTCCAAGTTCAGGCACAGCCCTCGTCCTCTGCTGCCCAGGGTTCAAAAGTGCAAGCAGAACAATCTATTTCTTTTACTTTAAAACTCGAGGAGACAGATGAGGGTGTGTAATAGAATACAGCCCGTGCTCTATCACGTTGAGAAATAGGTCTCTAATCTCCGTGTGTAGCTTTAACTCTAAGACGTCCCCCAGGCACAGCTCTTCACTGCCAGCTGTTCCCTGTGAAAGCCGGGGACGCCTCCAGGTTGAGTGTTATTTTACTATTGCAGAGTTTTATCACTGGGGATTATATGTTTATCTTAACTTTGTCAACTCTGGTGTTGAAGGGATTTTTGGCAAGTCGGGCCATTGCTGCGAGCCACCAAGCACCTGTGCTCTGTCAAAGCTGTTTAAACCGCAGCGGAAGAGCCTGTCTTCCTCCTCTCACCTCTCCGCTCCGACTTCGAAAGGTGGCCCCGCACGGGTTTAATTTGCATTTATGTTGGAGATATTAGTAGCGTGCGCCCCGGATATGAAGCGGAGCGAGGACGGGAGAAAGAAGACAGGTTCCTTTGCAAGGGCGACTGGAGAGCAGGCGGGTTGTGCGTCCCGGTGTCTAAACCCCAGAGCCTGTGGCAAGCGGCCAAGGCTTGTCTTAATGAAAATTTATAGTTGAGATTATAATAGGGCAAATCATGTTTAGCAAGTCAACTGAATGACCCCGAAGGGTCTGGAACACACAACGGCAGTCACTAAATGCTTGTTGTGTGAGGATTTCTTCGCCTGCTGCCGAAGACTTAGCGTTGCATTAAAAGGAAGCATGGAGGCTCAAGTGTGTTAGGGCACTAAAAGGATAAGAAAGTTAAGCATTTTTCTCTGTAAAGCATGACTTTCGGGTTATTTTGTTCTCATAAGTGATTGAGTGAAACAGTTTGAACTTAGTATTTTCACTTGTGTCAGTCGAACAAAAAAATGGTCCCGCAGTTGAATTCTTAAGTTGCTTAGACCCATTACAAAAGCGACTGCTTCTACAACACTGAAATCAAAGATTAAGTAAATACGCAGATCACTGGCTCCCCCAAAAAACAATCAAAGGTTGGTTATTGCTTTAAAATTTTTTAACCAAGCACTGAAATTCTAAAGAGCTGAAGGCTATCATTGGTACTGTTTGTCCTTGACATTGAAAGAAACAGTACGTGGGCTTTCTCACAGAGTTGTAATCACGGAGAATTTGGGGACACACATCTGTTATGGCCAACAGTGGGAATCTGTCACGTCTCGTCCATGCCTGGAGCACAGCCATTTGCCTTTCACAGTATTGCCAGGAGCCCCTTACCCACGGCTCACGGCTCTCTCCCTTTCGCCTTCTCTGTCCAGTCCCAGCAGCAGAGCCCATCGAGTACGCTCAGTTTCCTTTCTACCTCAACGGCTTGCATGACACCTCAGACTTCGTGGAAGCGATTGAAAAAGTCAGGACCATCTGCAACAACTACACGAGCCTGGGGCTCTCCAGCTACCCCAACGGCTACCCCTTCCTCTTCTGGGAGCAGTACATCGGCCTCCGCCACTGGCTCCTGCTGTCCATCAGCGTGGTGCTGGCCTGCACGTTCCTTGTGTGCGCCGTCTTCCTCCTGAACCCCTGGACGGCCGGGATCATTGTGAGTTTATTCTAAGGGTCTTTGTGGAAGTCAGATTCCTTTCAGCATAGCTCTTGCTGCAGCCGGGCAGTTTTGTTTATGTCTGGGCCTCTGGAGGAGGGTAGAGATTGCATCATCCATACTATATTTATTCTGCCAGAGGTGGCGAGGTTCATGGTTAGGTAGAGCCTTTAATGGCCTCACTCCTGTGGCCCCTTTGCCTACAGCTTTAAACTTTATTTCAGCACACTTTCCATAACAGCTCCGAGCACCTATGAAATACAAACACTCAAAACATAACTGAGTTTTTTTAACTCAAGTGCCATTTGGGGATAATTTCAGACCTAATGCAGGGACAGTTCTGCTAAATAGAAGAACAGTTAGAGAAGGTAGGACAGTGGTACAGAAATAGAGTGGTTTTTATGTGGTGTGTATATTTTAACTCATAGGGAAAAATGGTAAATGAGTATCGCTCACCTATTTTTTGGCATCCTTTCTCCACGTATAATATGCTCAGATTTGAAGAAAGTTTTATGTAGAGCCTAGTAAAATCACGGCAGTGTTTAAATTCCATGAGCTGTGGTACAGACTTCAAAATGCCAAAATTATAAAAACAAGAGACCAGGTCTCGTTTCTGCACAGTAAGTCTGTGCAGCAGGTATGTTAAAAGGTAAATGTTTAGTCTGTAGGGCTTTTCGTGGTCCTTAAGCAATTGACGTTGTCCATCTTTCATTAGCTTATTGAAAGAAAGCAAAGGCGACTTTCATTGTACTTACCCTTCCCCTATCACCACTGCCCACTGCCCCACCCCCGAGAAGGGAGGCTTTTTCTCCCCTCTTCCCTCCATTGTAAAGTTTATTGTTTTATTGGTATTTTCTCCCCTTTGGCCCAAGAAACTCCAAAATCTCCCTCACAGATTTTCTTTCCATCTCCTCGCAAATTTTTACAAGGCAGATGAAAGGCAAATAAAAGCTTTTCCTTGGATTTAACTGTTGGCTTTGTCCACCCCAGTTGCTCCACGTTTTTTCAAAGTGAAGGGGGCTGTAACCTGACCCGCATCGGCGGTCAACAAGTCTCTTCTCCTGCTTAACTTGCTCCCAAGTCATCCTCACTTAGTCCCCTGGCTCCAGACAAAAGCACAGCTCCTTTTAGGTGAAAGAACTTTCATTCACCCCATACTGTCTGCATTCTTTAGGATGGAGGGCGAGGCAACCGAAAACTAAAGTATCAACTTGGTTCCAAGGTCGAAGCATGGTTAAGATCAAAACAGAGGGAAATGCCTTGTTTTAAATTATATTTGTAGCTAGTGTTGAATTCTTATTTGCGCAAATCTTCATAGATTGCTCTGGTGGAGTTTTGAAAATGGTATGCTTTCTAGAGCAGGTATATTGGAAAAACAATTTGCAGCAGTAGCATACTAAGCTTTGCCGTAATGCCTTCCTGCTGTGCCCAAAGTGTCTCAGAGTCTCCCTTCCCAGCAGGGAGCTGTTGAGTTACAAGGTAAAGACAGTTGTCGGAAGCTGCTGCAGGTCGGTGCCTTCGCTGTATTTGGGTGCCAGGTCTTTGTCTCCGCTGTTGGTCTGAAGTGGGGCCACATCGGGACTTGAACCTCTCCCTGTTTGAGTGAGCCTGTGCCCAGCCACTCATCCCTGTGCCTTCTAACAGGTGACGGTCCTGGCTTTGATGACGGTCGAGCTCTTTGGCATGATGGGCCTCATCGGAATCAAGCTGAGCGCCGTGCCTGTGGTTATCCTGATCGCATCCGTCGGCATCGGCGTGGAATTCACCGTCCACGTTGCTCTGGTACGGGGGTCCCTGCCCGCTGCCTGGAAAAGCGGCGCTTCCCTCTCACTCTCATCGTCTCCAAGCTGGGCACCTCTTCATTTTCTCCCACACCAAGGAACACGCCCAATACACACAATTCGGGCAGGCTCCAGGCTGGCACCGGCATTCCCTAGGAGGGGCGGGACTTGGCTGGCCGCCTTTCCCGCTCAGGGAATCTAAGGAAAGGTCTGCGAAGGCGGACTTGCGCTGGGCCAGTCAGCCCCAGGCAGTGTCGGAGAGTGTTTGAGGAGCCGGGAAGGATCCTGTTTATTTGGTGGTATCACTGGTGTCACCACCTGTCCTGAAGTTGTCGACTGTGTGCACAGGACAGATAGTTTGTGTGTATGAGTGTATGTGCACGACTACACACAGTGTTAAAAACCACAGTAATAAAGCAGGGATCAAATGAGACCACACTTAGAGGCTCAGTGGGGATGGCATGAGGGCAAGGCGAGTGGGCAGCTGAGAGACACCCCAGGGCCCGTGAGGGAAGGCCGGTGCTCAGCGAGGAGGAGCTGCTCTCCACCAGAACCTGCCCAGCTCCTTCACCTCCCAGCCTCCAGTTCGAGAACTATTGTTACTCCCCACAGGAAGTCCCTTCTCTTCCTATGCTCAGTCCTATGAATGCTTTGTTGGAGGAAATTAAACTTAAGGAGGAGTCTTAAACCCAAGAGACAAGCCCATAGTCTGTGTATGGGAGAGTTATTCAGGAGCCTCATAGCAATACGGAGGTTATGTTCTCTGTGTATGGTGCCTGCAGCCTGGGTCCTTGGGCTTTTGGTCAGCCGCATTCATGGTGACTATTCACTGACTGAATATAGACCGGTGTTTGGAATACTCTAGCAAGGACCCCAAGCATTGGGTTTGATTTAATTACTTTGAGCTTTGCTTTTGTGATCTCCAGCATTGATGTTCTCTGGGCTCAGCACACGGCACATGCATGTCTGTGCACCTGCCTCCACCCTGTACCTGCCGCAGTCCTCCGCGGGAGTCGCTCAGGGCCACTTTCATGCATCTTAAAAGAGTGTGTGCTTGTGTGGTTTAGAAGGTTTGTTTTGTCAAGTTGACCCGATTTTTATCTCCATATATAGTGAAAAAAGCTGATAATTCAGAAACTGTATTCTTTAAATTTTGAGCCTGCCCAAGTCACTGTCTCCACTCAACTGGGAGGAGGGAGAGAAGGGCCCAACAGCCTAGAGCTTAGAAACACACAATTCTAACACCATTTCTTCCAAATGGAGAGAACATTGCATGTGAACTGAGAATTCACAGGGCATTTTATTCTGATGTGGCTGAGATTTTGGGAGCTTGCCCTGCAAACATGGGCAGATCTATCCTAACAGGGTCTTGGATGGAAATGTGTGCCTCAGGCTTCATGCCCGGGGCAGCCAGGTCTCTGCCAGGAGGTGGCATGAGCACGAGCACCCAGACCAGAGTTGAGTACACAGGGAAGGAATGTCTCTGCTGCTCACTCGAGATTTAATGCCGAGAATTCAAGGAGTATCAAGAGCCACCTGGGCTTTGTGAGCAGAAGCCCCTGCTTTGCGCCCAGGTCTCCATCAAGAGACTGTCTACACATAGGGCACGGCGTTCTTGCCCCATCCTGCGTGTGGACGTCTCTTTAAAGTGGGCAGTTACTGCTGCTGGTGAAGCGCTTTCTTCTTCCGTGGATGTCTCCAAGGACTCTGGGTTCCTGTCCCTTCACTATTCGGGGTCAGACATTGACTGTGAGAGGCTAAACCAACCTGACCCTTATGGCCTCATGGTCCAGTGACAGCACAAAGTCACAGGTTCCAGGCAACTCAGTCTTTCCTCCCAAGAGAAAAAGGCAGTAGGTGGGCCCTGAAGTCTCCTGACTATGTCTGTGTAGAACCCATGTAGGAGAGGGGTATGAAGACTCATAGCACACCGTGGTGCACTTTTGTTTCTTGAATCATGAAGGAAAGTTTCCTTCCTGTCCCTGCACAGGGTGCGTGACCGACAGCCATGAGCACCCTGCAGTGTGGTGTAGGCCTGGGTTTGTAAGGAGCCGCAGCCCTCAGAGCCTCCTAGCCCCTCTTCTCAGCACATCCGAGAACAGCTTGAACTTTCAGGGGAGGAGAGGACTTGTTCCCGGCCCAGCCTATCCTGTTGGGCTCCCTCTGTAGGGCCAGGCAGGGTGTGACAAGAACTGACCCACATTTAATCAGTCCTGGGACATACACTCAGGCCAGCCATCTGAAGCTAACAGTCTGATATGCTGGGACTTTGTAAAATTGCCTTTTCGTGAAACAGCATTCTTGATCTAGAAGAGCTTTGGAGAATACAGAGAGGAGAGAGAGATGTCCACATGTGGCCAGAACAGGATTAATTCGAGTTTACAATCCTGTGTTTTTCTTGTGATGCCTCCGTGGTGTTTAGATGTACTACAAGCACATTAGTATGAACACTGGGACAAAATTCTAACCTCAGCAGAATTGTGAGGAAGTATTTAGCATCTGGTTGCATGTGACACAGAGTTAAGCCCATTCAGAATTAAGATCATGACCATCCAAAAATCAGGCTAAATGCTGTCACTTTTCGCAACTGGGTATCTTCCCTGCGAATGGTGTGAGAGAATTTGGTTGGGGAAGAAAACTCAACCAAAGGGAGTTTGGCTCAGCAGTAAAAAAGGAGCATTTGGCTCATTTTTGTATAGTTTTGGTTTGGTTTTTAATTTCAGGTAAATATGCTTTCAGTCTTTCTTTGTTATTATTCAAGATTTACATCAACACCAAATATGACCCAATATCATGAACAGGTCATTTTAATGTAAACTCAGATTTAGCTAGTTGAGTAACCCCAATTAAACATCCCAAGAGCTGAACAGGAGGACCTGAGAGGCTCTGTAGAGGCAGGTTGCAGCAGCTTGCAGAATTTAAGACGAAGCTGACCACTGACCAAGTCAAGTCTGGGACTCTGATCGCCTTCCCTCTTCTCGTTGCACAGGCCTTTCTCACAGCCATTGGCGATAAGAACCGCAGGGCCGTGCTCGCCCTGGAGCACATGTTTGCGCCCGTGCTCGACGGGGCTGTTTCCACTCTGCTGGGAGTACTGATGCTTGCAGGATCAGAGTTTGATTTCATCGTCAGGTAAGCAGGAGTAAGAGAGAAGGCAAGTTTTAAAGGTTGTTATTACTTGCTCATGTGAGCTCTGTAGCTTATTTCCTTCTGTATGTGGTAGATTACAGCATTTCTTCTTCATTGTGCCTCACTTCCCCCCATCTTTATTGAGGTATAAGTTGACAAAAACCACATATATTTAAGGTATACAGCACATTTTGATTACAGCACAATCTGTGACTCCACTTCCTTTTGAGTTTATTAGCTCAGAGATATGCCGAGAGGTATAAAGACAAGCTCTCCACTAGGGCCATCCTAGGGGAGAAAAGATGGAGGGTTTGGGGCTAGCAGCTCCACAGCTTCAGGCCGAAAGATCACCCAGTACTCCATTTATTGGTAGTCCAAGTTAGAAACATACAGAAACAGATGACTGTGGTTCCCAGCAATTGACTGAATTTGACCTTCACTTCTCCTTCAAGTATCAAGGAAAACATACAAATACCTAAAATTGTCACCTAGATTTTATTCATTTAAGAAGTGAAGAGAATGTGCTCAGATTTCAGATTCAAGTTTCCACTATGATTGAGGATACGTTTAACATGCGACGTTGGTGTCAAGTTTTGGAATTCCAAGCCTAGCTTGGATACTTCTCTTTGGACCTCAAGGCCAGGAGTTTCTGGTGAATTTAATGGAGAATGTGACTTTGTGAAGTAATAAAAGGAAAGCAAGTTTTTCTTTTGCAAAGAATTTGAGAACAGCAGGGCAAGACCATTTACTTGTCTGAACAGCCTCTGCTACTCTGTGAAGCAGCTGTTTGTGGAGGTGACACTTTTGCTCGGTGGAGAGGAAGGAAGGCAGGAGTATCAGTAAATAAACAGTGATCCAGGAGTAGAACCAAATGTGAGAAATGGCTGGATTGTTTTCCATGCTTCAGGAATCTGGAGAGAGAATCCAAACAGGCTTTTCCGTTTGTGTGTGTGTCTTTGTGTCTTTGATAGACCTTTCGTTTTCAAGTACAAAGAAAAGAGTTTTCGGTTTTAGCCAGTTTATTACGGAAAAAACATCAACCCACTGGTATGGGGCATACCCATCCCATCGGGCGGTTCAGCATCTTGGAGTGTTGGCCTTCCTAGAGGAAGAGCCAGACGGTTGCTCACTGTCATTTTGGTGCAGGGTGAGTGAAGAGGTGAAATAGCCATTACAGTGCAGACCGCACTTCTCAAACTGATGTGCTTAGGACTAGGCCGAGGCTCTCTGTAAACGCAGATCGGATTTCGCTGGGGGTGGGATGGTGGGAAGACTGCATTTCCAGCCAGCTCCCAGGTGATGCCCATGCTGCTGGTGTCGGGGACACAGACTGTTGATCTAGTTTAACAAGCCAATCAGTACATTCTTGTTTGCCGATACCAGACAGATATATGCCTAAACTAAAATAAGGTTTTGGTCTGGGTTTTGTTTTAAGCTCTGAAGTTGACTTTTCCTTTATTTTCTTCACATGCATTTATTTATTTAGGCTTTAGTCATTGTTTATGATATAAAAAGCCCTATGTCAAAAGAATTTCGCCTGTGTGATTTCTTATTTGGCACCTCATAAGTGCCATTTCACACAACAGCAAGTAATATGGACCCTGTCTCCCTCCATGTAACTTACGGGAGAGACGAGTTCACAAGCAATTCAAAACCCCAGGAAACGCAGGGTATGGCAGGATTTCAGAGGATCTAACTGTCTTATGAGGGATGTCAAGTGAGCCACGCAGAGGAAACTTAACCTGAATCCGAGCAGCCAGCTGGGACCCTGGGTGGAGGGCAGAATCCCAGTTCTCTCCTCGAACCCTGGCTGCTTCTCTCCCAGAGAGAGCAGAGTTCTTGTTTCAAGCACTTAAAAGGGCTTCCCCCTTTCTAGAACTGGATGGGTTAACCTGATAAAGCCCTCGCTGGGGTCGACTAGATGAGCAGACGTTGTGTACACTAAGCGTCAGAAATCCAATGGGTCTGTTTATTCTGCAGTTAGATGGATGGGATGCAAATGTCTTAAGGCTGCTGCTGATGTGTGCTCTGCCTAAAGCTCCCGCAGTTTACATGAGAGCCGGACGCCGGCTGCTCGGCTTTTACTAATGCAGCTCAGAAGCCTCTAGTGTTTACAATAGCTGCGAGGTATTTGTATTTTTATAGGGATTCTCTCTCCTTTCATCTAATGTCGAAACATATATAGAAAAGGCAGAGTTTGGTGCCTGTTCTGTTTTATGATCAAGAGGACCATTAACAGAGAGATACTTGCCCTCCCTTGTCCCAGAACATCCTGGGCTCTCCCCCCAACCCAGAAAAATCGCCCTAGAAATCGTTAGTTACAGAAACACAGGCTTTCGTGGCGCCTGCCCCTCCCCGTGTGGGGGTGTCCGTCCCTGGCTGACAGGTTTACCTTGATATTCATGAACGATCCCAGGCCTTAGCCCTCGGTTGTGGGAAAGCAAGGCCACTTGTATGCTCCCCTCTTCTTCAGGCTGCTGCAGCCTTTATGTTTGAATTGGCTGACGCAAAACAAGAGCATTCAGAGATGCTAAATTGTTCAACAAAAGAGTGGCCACAGAGCAGCCCCATCCCTGTGGCCCGCCCTCCCCTCCCCCACAGACGCCCCAGCAACCACAGAATGGGCAGCATTCTCTTTGCAGAAAGCTGGTTCCTGTGTTCTCAAAAAGGTTGCAGTTGGAGCTGTTTGGTTAAACTGGAACTCACCGAATTCTAGACAGAAAGCCGTGATTAATGAAAGCCCAGGGAAAGCCTTACCTGCTCGCTGGAGTCGTGGAGATTCCGCTCCAGGAAGCAGAGGCATTTCACAGTGGATTAGCTGCTGCACAAGTGGGCTGCTTTTCCTCCTGGGCTAAATTGTTTAAATTCTACACCCTTCACTTCATTCGTTTGCTTCTACTGGGTTTTCATGGACGGGGCCTCTCTGCATTGTATTTGTGCTTTCAGTCTGCTCAGCCATTCAGTTCACATTCCATATTTTTATGTTTGTGTAATATATCCATAAATAACATTACATGCCATGCGATTTCAGCAAATTACCAAACTAATTTTTTCCTCCCTTCATGAACGAACACTTTGGGTTGTGCAGTGCAGCCCGCAAAATCATACGGTAAAAAAAAAAAATCTAATCCTGTGCTGTATTTGAACCTCAGTTTTGTAACAGCCTTTTCACCGGCATGGGTCTTGCTAATTTTTGGCTTATGACACACTAATATTTGGGCACGTGAATGGTAGCTTAATTTATTTTTGCCACAGTGAATGTTTCTGTTTCCCTTTTGTCTTCAAGGTATTTCTTTGCTGTCCTGGCCATCCTGACAATCCTGGGTGTCCTCAACGGGCTGGTTTTGCTTCCAGTCCTGTTGTCCTTCTTCGGACCATATCCTGAGGTCAGCAACTGGGCCGGGTGGAGTGTGCAGGCCACAGGCCTCCTGAATGCTGTTTTTCCTGGTGTCACTCTTAATTTAGATATTTTAGGTGTATTTGCATTCCTGATGATTTATTTTTTCAGTAAACATCTCGATCACTATCACTTTTTTCTCTTCAGTGTAATAGTTTTGGGGCTGTAGTCCTGGTTCTTTATTTTGTTTTTTTAAACCAAGTGATCGTCAGCCTCAGTCCTAGAGGTCTGTACCAATGAAGCAGTTTCCACTCAAGATAAATATGGGGCTCGAACAAGAGTGTAAAGGGCCCGCCTGCCTCTCCAGGGTGAGAGCAGAGGGCAGTTCTTTCCTCCAGCTGTCAGGCTTCTGAGTCCCCCTCGGGTGGCAGAGGGGGAGGGGAATACAGCTTGTGGTGGGGGGAGGGCAGAGACCCCTGAACAATACTGTTCTTTGAACTTTAAGTGTGGCCAACAGGTAAATGGATGATCGCACTTTTAATATGGAATCCTCTTAAACAGGTATCTCCAGCCAGCGGGCTGAACCGGCTGCCCACCCCTTCCCCTGAGCCGCCCCCCAGCGTGGTCCGCTTTGCGGTGCCCCCCAGTCATGCGAACAACGGGTCTGATTCCTCTGACTCAGAGTACAGTTCTCAAACGACCGTGTCGGGCATCAGCGAGGAGCTTCGGCAGTACGAGGCCCAGCAGGGCACCCGGGGCCCTGCCCACCAAGTGATTGTGGAAGCCACAGAAAACCCTGTCTTCGCCCGCTCCACAGTAAGTCAGCCTCGGGGGCAGCCCCTCCCTGCTCTGGGCGGCAGGACGTGGAAGCAAAGTAGAGGTTGGGTGAATCATGTGGAATGGCCAGTATTTGACTTCTTTAACTATACAAGTATCAGTTTCGTATAGTGGGATCTCACATGGGTCACAAAGGGCAGAGCCAGTAACAGGAAGCACACGGCCGTGGCACACTTCTTCGGCCTCGCCCTCGGCACAGTTTGAGCTGAAGGGCCAGAGGTAAAGCAGACCCTGCCTCTTTTTTTTTTTTTTAAAGCTGCATATCATTTTAGAATAATACTTTTTAAAGTGGAGCGGGGTTTTATTGCTAGCAGAAGTGATAATATTCTCTCATTTTTATTACCTTTAGTTGCCCTTGGTACAAAATTATTTCCATTATTATTGTCTAAGACTTTGCCAGAAGCCTTTGTGGCTCCAGGTCTGTGTTCTAGGTGGCTGAGGAGTTTAGCCGTTCGGTCATTCAGGAAAGGCCCGAGCTTGGCAGCCCCTGCCCAAGGCCCCAGATGCGCCCTCTCCTCATGTTGCTCCCCAGTCCTAGAGCACAGCACACAAAACCCAAGCAAGGTTCTAAGGCTCAGATTCCCCCAGCCCAGGGCCTCCTGCTGTCCCTCCAGGAAATGGGTATTCCAGCCCCCAGCCGGAGCGGGCCTTCCATGAAAGAGAGAGGGAGCAACCAAATAACCTAAATTTTCCTCCGCTTACCTCCCGGGGTGATGCCTGCCGAGCTGCATTGTGAATCTGGTTTTGTTCAGCGGGAGCCTAAAAATAGGTACAAGCTGAACGACTTTGAAGTTGGTCACGGTCCTTTTGATTGATGTGGCCACTGTGTTGCTCCACTCTTTGTATAGAGACCCAGAAACCAGATTCCTAACAGCCAGAGGGAGCAGCGCTCTCCCGTAGAACTCTGCAGCGGTGCAGATGCTGTCTGTAGCCACGTGTGGCTGTCGGGCGCTTGCAGTGTGGCGAGCGAGGCCGAGAAGATGAATTTTGAATTTTAGTTAATTTAAATGTAAATATTTATATGTCCCTAATGGCTGCCGTATTCAACAGCATAGGCGTAGACGGTTCGTGCCAGCGTCTGGCATCTGGCTGAGCCAGGGCCGGATGCTCAGCAGTTTGAGGAGAGGAGCTCAGGAGCTGACCCTCCTGAGCAGCAGGGGTGGTGGACTGTGGGAGGGAGGCAGCTCTGATCCTCTCCAACCACAGCCCTGCATTTGTGGGCAGCAGCCATGTGCCCAGCCAGCTATGTTGGTGAAAACCTAGACAAAGGGCCCAAATAAGGCCCTCCTCCGCCACGTCGTGGAGGTTTTAAGAGAACGGGTTTTTCTTTTGTGAGTGGAGCCCCTGTTGGCTCCCAGGGCCTCTCCCAGCCGTTTGTGGGGTCGATTGAGCTCTTGGTTAAGAAGAGCTGTGTGTGGGTGGCCAGGCGGGAACTGGAGCCAATAAGGGAGGGCTGGGAGTGGCGGGGGTGATGCCCACCCTGGGGTTAGCACCCAGCCTGCTTTAACCTGCCCTCACCCTCTGCAGGTGGTCCATCCAGAAGCCAGACATCACCCGCCCTCGAACTCTCGACAGCAGCCCCACCCGGACTCAGGGTCCCTGCCACCCGGACGGCCAGGCCAGCAGCCCCAGAGGGAACCTGCCAGGGAAGGCCTGCGGCCGCCCCCCTACAGACCGCGCAGAGACGCTTTCGAAATTTCTACTGAAGGGCATTCTGGCCCTAGCAATAGGGACCGTGTGGGCCCCCGGGGAGCCCGCTCTCACCACCCGCGGCACCCAGTGTTCACTGCCATGGGCAGCTCCATGCCCAGCTACTGCCAGCCCATCACCACTGTGACGGCCTCGGCATCTGTGACTGTTGCTGTGCACCCCCCACCCATCCCTGGGGCCGGGCGGAACCCCCGAGGAGGACTGTGCCCCGGCTATGAGGACTACCCCCAGACGGACCCCGGGCTGTTCGAGGACCCCCATGTGCCTTTTAACGTCCGGTGCGAGAGGAGGGATTCCAAGGTGGAGGTCATTGAGCTGCAGGACGTCGAATGTGAGGAAAGGCCCCGGGGCAGCGGCTCCAACTGAGGTGTGTGAGACCCGAGGGACACAGAGCAAAGCTCCTTGGGGTTTCTGGGGCTTGGAGCCCCCTGGCATCAGTATGTCCCAAACCGAACACGAGTGACCTCTGATCCCCAAGGCAAGGCTGCCATGTCTAAGCTCTGTCATCATTGGGGAACCAGTCTTGTCCCAAATTGGGTCCCTCCCACACCGTTAGCCTGTTGAGGGTTAGAGCGACTTTAAAGATGCCAACAGCTAGCTGCACCTTGCACCTACTTTTCAATCTTTATTAAAGTGCCCTACAGGTATGTACGATAAACGTACAGCTCAGTGAGTGGGTACAAAGTGAACACACCCATGTCACCAGTCTCTAGGTCAAGGCAAGGATCCTGCTCAGCCCCTAGAGACCCCGCCTGCCCTCACCACGCCCCCACCATCCTTATTTCTCATGCATACATTCCCTCTGCCTGTTAGTGTGTTTCGAAAATATGGGCTCATGGACCTGTTACTTAGTTTGACTTCCCTTTTTTTCTTTTAAAGGGTGAGTAAAATCTGAAGCAGAGGCCAAAGATTGGAATCCCCGACCCCCAGAACCGCTCGAAGAGAACTGCTTGGAGTTAGAGCGATGACTGCACCAGGATTGCAGTTCCTGTTACTGTAACCGATTGTATTATTTTGTGAAATATTTCTATAAATATTTAAGAGGTGTACACATCTGTAAATACGAAGGGATGGTGTAGGGATGGTGTAAAGTAGTGTGGTCTGGGGCTTCTCCACTCCCGGCCCGGGGTGGGTGGTGGGGCAGCTGTGGCAAGGCCCCACCCTGTTTGTACATTGGTCTCGGTGCCACAACCAAGCTTAACTTAGTCTTAAATTCCAGCATATGTTGCTGCTGCTTAAATATTGTATAATTTACCTGTATAATTCTATGCAAATATTGCTTATATAATAGGATTATTTTGTAAAGGTTTCTGTTTAAAATATTTTAAATTTGCATATCACAACCCTGTGGTAGTATGAAATGTTACTGTTAACTTTCAAACACGCTATGCGTGATAATTTTGTTATTGTTTAATGAGCAGATATGAAGAAAGCACGTTAACCCCGGTGGCTTCTAGGTGTAGTTGGATGCGATACTCCTGTTTGGCTGTGTGTGAACATGTGTGTGATTTCCCAATGTACTGTACTGTGATTTTTTTTTTTTTCCTTTTTTTGTTTCTTTCACTGTCTGTAACCTTTAGTGGGCTCTGCCCTAGTCAGGCTGGGAGAGTCAAGATACCTTTATTGCCTAGTGCTGGCGGGGGGCTAGCCCTGCCCTAAACATCACCTTACGCTTTTGCCAGACTCACTTCAAGTCGAGGGCATCTCTTAAGATCATTGCTGCCATCCAGACACCCCAGCTCGAGCCTCAGAGGAGCTAAGTTCCTTCACACGGATCTTTGTGGTGCACGTGGGAACCTCGGGGTCTAGGGCTGACATCTGTTCACCGTCATTATAGTTCAAGAACTGGAGAGCATGCCTAGTGGTGAGCCTCAGCCGGGCATGAGCGTACTCTGCAGCCTTCATGGTACCTCTCATGAGACACACACACACACACACACACACACACACACACACAGGAAAATGTAAGTGGATTAAAAATGTTTTTGAGTTAATGCCCCTGCTAAAGGTAGAAAAACCTGTTCATTCTGGACCCACAGTAAACCTAGAGGTGATGTTTTGAGTCTCTACCATTTAAATTCCCTTTCCTCCTAAATTGCACAGTGGGTTGGGGCTTTCTGGATCTGTTTGCATCTTTAAAAATAAATAGCGAGCATTTGATAAGGTGATACGGGGTCAGACGTTCTGTAGGATACGAGCTTTAGAAGGATCCTTCTCGGTGTGTTTATGTTAACGTTATGGTGCACACTTCCTAAGTAAGTTGTTTCTTACTCTCGCATTGTTAGTGGTCTTTCAATGTGACATTTATCGACCAGCAGGAGGATACGTGGGGCGCACACTCTGCTGAAGAATGGGTATGGAGGCAGATTTCTCAACCAGGCATTACTTTTAAAGATTTGCTTCTGTATCGATTCTGTCGTCTTGCGCTGAGGCTTGGTCTTCCTCAGCTCTTTGCCAGAGAGCAGCGTGTCGAGGAGGCACGTGGCTCCCAGACTGAGCTACTACAGGAGCGCACAAATGGCAGCTCCCGCCGCGCCCTCCCGTTTTACATGGAAAGTCTTAATGGAAAGGCAGTGGGGGCCCCCAGCAGTACCCAGCAGTGCAGTGACCTCAGACCCTAACCGCGTAACAGAACTGTAAGATGCTACTTGGAAGCCACCTGTGGGCGCCAGGTGTGATAATATGCCGGGGCCCCACCGGCCCCTCTGCTACTGTTTGGTGCCTCCGTAGCCACACTGTCTACCTAACACCCAGCTCTGCTCAGAAAACGTAGATGTCCTGCGTTCAGGAGAGAGAGGATTCGAATTCCGAGGTCTGCTTCCCTCTGGCTCGTGGCGTGCCCTTGCTCCTTTCCTGAGCCCAACTCGTGTGGTGCATGACAGCTTGCCCGGCCCCTGCCCTCTGCACAGCGTAGAACTCTCCCCTAGTCACATTGGCAAAGGGGGAACATGGGGCTGGCAGGCAACTAGAATCTCTCTCTCCTTTTAAAATAGTTTTATTTTGTCTGTCTTGTTTGTTCATTTGGATGTTTTAATTTTTTAAAAGAAATCTTTGCTGATATTTATAATTTTGTATCATAAGAATGTTTTCCTACAGTATTTGTCATGCCAGTTTATAACAAAAAAAAAAATGCAGGGATTTTTATTTCTATTGGAAACACTATTACAGCTGTGTTTTACTTTTGAACAGAATTTTTATTTGTATAGAGTGCTTACTAATGTTAAATAGTTCAGAGTATATAACATTTTCATTAAGGTCTCATAGTAGGTTTTAGTGTAAGGAGTTTAAAGGAAATAAATATTCAAACTGGGTCTCATTGTCTGCCAATTTTGGTGGAAATGGGTTTGTGTCATTTCAATTACAAAGATAAAAGTATGCCATATAATTTATTTATATGAAAATTTATTTTTGTAGTGTACATAGTAGTCATCAAGTCTTTGACAGAAGTATATTTTTAAAGAATTTATATGTGATGAATCCATAATGTCTGGAACTTTGCTGAGACATGAGTGGGGCACACTTTTCATTGTAAAGTACAGCAAGAAAGGAAATGTTTAACAGTGTTAAGAGAGTGAGATCGAGTGGATATTCATGCAATTGTGAAATGTGTACTAGTCACCATTTGTGACCTAGTGTGGTTCTCATTTTAAACCTTGGAAGGCAAAAATGTACAAACTCTCTAAATATTAATGTTCAAACACTGATAGAAATTCTAACATGAATAAAAAATAATATAACTTGTTGGTATGTCTTTGTTTATAGAATGTTTTTTAAGTAAAATGTTTTATGAAGGCAGTGAGTGTCGGGCCAGTGTAAACTTTGCTGTTTCGTCTTATCAACCTCACGAAATACTCACTTTTTGCTCTACTTCATGGGGGCATTGTTGATATAAAAAGGGTTCTATGTGTCTGTTTTCTGATACCAAGAAGTTCCTAAATTACCATTCAAAATGATCCCTTCTGTCATCTCTTTAACATTCTTACTTTTTATGTGATGCCTAATAATTAGAGGGAATGTTTATAAAGACAAATCCAGTATTATTAAAATAAATGAAGGTATCATACCTACAGTATGGCTGACAATATGGAGCTGATGAGCCCGATACAAAATGTCACTTTTTGAGTGCTTATGATATAAGTATCCTCAGTGTAGCCATGGAGGAAGGTCAGCCAGGAATACCCCCACCCGACAGCTGGAAGCCAGGAGTGGTGGGGAAGACCCAAATTGCTGGAAGCATGTGCTGAGGGGTCAGCACACCGCAGCCCACGGTCTCGTGCTTTTGTAAAGATTTACCAGAAGATAGACGCTCATTCACACGCAGATCGTCTATGGCTACAACGTCAGAGTTGGGTAGTTGCGACAAGACTCTATTGCCTGGAAAGCCTAAAACACTAACTGGCCCTCGAAGAGTTTGCCAAACCATTTTACGACAAGGTTACTGTAGGCGGATGATGCTTAAGTATCCCGGAGTCCATGGATGGGCAGTGTTGGCCTGCCTGGGGAGCTGGCTAGACAAGCAGGATCTTCAGGGCCACCCCAGACCAACAGAGTCAGAATTCCAGGGACCTGCTTTCATGAGCTGGCCTGGTTCTGATGCGCCAGCAGAGGCAATCCCGAAATTGCTCGCAGTTGATTGTGGCTGTGATTCTATAATTTGACCCAGGATACACGGCCAGTGCAGGCTAGATCTGGAAACAACAGGGACCCCAACTCCTCTGTGGTCTTTCCACAAGAGCACATGCTCATCGGAGTCCAGAGAGGAGCTCCCCTCAGTGCTCGGCCACTGCTGCGGAGGGTGTAGGCTCGGGACCGAACCTGCAGGGGAGGGAGGTCCACGCCGGGCAAGACCCTCTTCTGTCTTCCCCCCGAGAGGGCTCCAGTTGAGCCACTGACTCGGGCAAGTCACCTGAAACCTTGGAGCCTCTCTGTCACCTGCATAAATTAAAGATGACATGCACCCCTCACCGGCTTCCGTAGATTGAAAGCAACGGTGGTTGAGATTAGTCCGGACCAGAGGGGATATTAACAAGCAAATGAGAACCAGAACCACCTCTGTGGGCCCCACACGGAGTTCTGGTTCAATCCCCAACCCTCAGCCTCTTAAGAGTTCCCCACTGCTAGGATGACAAGGACACTCCAGAGACGTGCGAGTGACTGTGGGAAGGTTTTGGACTTCACCAGCCCCACGAGGCATTTGAGGTGCACAGGAAACTCTGACCAAGGACTAAGATGCTCCGGATGCCATGTCCTCATTAATGGATACTTTACCTGGAAAAAAATCAGCAAAACATTAAGCAGGGTTTCCGTCCTAAACCTCACCTGCCTACCTCTTCCTCCGTCAGCCTCTGTCCAGGGCCCTTCAGTGGTGAAGTTCATACACAGCGCTTGCCTGGTTCACGCAAAGTCAGGGAGGGCCCGGCCGTCCTGGCTCAGGGTTTGAACGTCCACCCCATGAGCCAGGAGACCATGGTTCAGCTCCCGGTCAGGGCACACGCCCGGGTTGCGGCTCCATCCCTGGTGGGGGGCGCGCAGGAGGCAGCCGATCAATGACTCCTTATTGATGTTTCCGTTTCCGTCTCCCTTCCTCTCTGAAATCAATAAAAACATATTAATAAAAAAAGAAAGTGGTGGAGGAACATGTGCTTCCTGAATTTGAATGTGGAAAATATTCATTGGAATTTAAATTGAGGGACTCTTTTAAATGAGCTTTATTTCACCAAAATGACCATCATAGCCATCTACTCTTACATTCTTTATAAATTACACATACCTAAGTAAGCTAGCTCAGTTCTCATGCTGGCTTAGGGAGAAGTTTTTAATCAGATCTGTGTCCCAAAATCCACCGTATTTATTCAGGACTTAGGTAAACACAAGGCCCCATTTTTTTTGGCACGACGGGCATATTTAACAGCTCCAGGAATGCTGTGTGGTGCTGCATTTCGGGCAGCAGCCACGTTGATGTAAAAGCAGGTGTTTCATTTTTGGTAACTGGCAACTGACCTCCCAAAAGGAAAGGTGGAGATGACCTATTAATCATCTAAAAAGAATATTTGCCAAGTTTTAATTACTTTTAATGAAGGCTGCACCTAATGAGAACACGCCTTAAACATGAATCTCTTTAGTCACTGTTGTGATGGGGGCATGCTGGGCACCACCTTCTGCACAGGCTCCCTGCCGGGAAACGACAACAGGCGGCCCGAGGGTGCTGGGGACGGGGCCTGTGGCCCCTCCTTAGGGGTTCCCTTTCATGAGGCCAAGGGAACAGGGCCTTTCAGCTGAGATGCTGTGAAGGGAACCAACCTTGTAGGGAGTGTTTGCCCTGCGAGCAGTGCCGCCCAAAAGAGGCAACCAGAGAGTCAGCCAACCCCTTACATGCCTTTCTCCTGGAGTGTTCTCTTTATTCACCTGCTTCTGTCCACAGGGCTGAAGGCTGAGGGTGTAGGAGTGTGAGGTGTCAGCTACCAATGAGGCAAAAAACACGAGCACAAGCCCAGGAAACACGTCAACAGCGCCGTCTTCGTACACAATGGACAGCAGCTGGAATTCTGGAGGGGTGGGGAGCTGGATAAGAGCCTGTTTTATTTTTATAAAGAAAATCATCGTGTAGATGGAGGAGAAATTGATGAGCAAGTTCTGGCTGGTAAGTTATTATATAATAATGAGGGTTGCTGCATTAAGCCCAAGTCAAGGTGCCAAAAGAAAAACCTCGGTAATTACCAAGTTCAGTCAGCAGCAGCGGTAGGTAGACTGCTGAGAGCCTCTCCTGCAGCAAGAGCAGCGAGATGAGGCAGGACCAAAGAGCAGGGTGCTCTCTGCTGTGGGCTGAGGGCAAAACCAGCCATCCCCCGAGGAGGCGTGGTCAGGCGTCCAGAATGTGAGGCTGACGCTGGAAAAGGCAAAGTACCACCCAAACCAGGAGGAGCCACCGAAACAATGCAGGTGTACGCAGGAAAATAAGAGGAGCGGAGGCCAAGAGACAGAGACCTTCTCCTTCAAGACACCCATGGGCTGCTGGAGCAGCTGCCAGCCCGCAATTCTTGAGTACCACGGCTGCCAAGGTGTCAGCTGGCACACCCGGGCCTCCTATCAATGGACGCTTTTTTCTTTTCTTGTACAGCTCCCACCTCACATGGAGTCATGGAAGGTTATCAGGAAGCTCTGGAGTTTGTCACGAATCCTGGAAGCTGTAGGACACCTTTGCCACCCAGGAGATCTGGAGAAGCGAGGTGACGGGCCTGACGCGAGCCGACGCCGCAGTAGCCCATCGGTTTAGAACCTGGACCTCCTCCAGTCTGGGGTTCTTACCCTCTTATTGCCCTCACCGCCGCCCCCGTTTGTTCTACATGTTAGCATCCAAGGTATGGGCGACCGCTATCCACCCAGCTGCCCAGCCAGGGAGCTCGGGCCTCAGCCGTGGGCACACAGACGGCGTGTCTGCACTAAAGGCAAATAGCTGCCATGGGGGAAGCAATTAGCAAATCTCCGAGTTATCCTTCTGATTGCACGTAAATTCCTAAAGCTAATTGGTTAAAATGTTCCTCCTTAATTAGAGGCAATTAATATGTGAGACTAGGTTCGCATTTCACAAGAGCGTTTGCATTTCACGATGGAAATCTCACCGTTCATTCACTAATGGTCTCTAATGGCCTGTAATCATGAAGCGCACACAATTACGGTGGGGTTTTCAAAGTGCGAGGAAGGGAGGATGCCCGGATTTATGAATTATCCTTCCACTACCCAGGGCGTGGCCTGCACCCACCTTGGACTGCGAAACACGGCAGGCGCGCCGGCGCTTGCCCGAACAGCCCCGCGCCCCGAGCCCTGCCCTGTCCACTCTGCTCTGCCCCTCAGGCTGGTCCCCTCTGAGCGCCCCTCCCAGCACCAAGGCCAACCGAGGCCTCCCCAAAAGACGGGTCTACGGCGCGCCCCAGCCTGGGAAGCCGCGTGCTGGTTAAAAACCGAACCCTGCGGTTCCTTCCCGGCGTCACCAGCCAACCCAGCGAACGCACCCGCAGAGCCAGCGTGCGGGGAAGGGCGCCAGGACGCAGGCGGAACAGAAAGGGCGAGGGCCGGGGGAGCGGCAGCGGGCAGCAGAGGTGGTGAAGGACGCGGAGGCCGGCGGGAGGGGAAGGCAAGGCCGCGGAGAGCGCGGTGCCGGCAGGGGCGGGGCGGGAATCCCCCCACGCGCTCAGGGCGCCTCCCGCAACGCGGTCTCCCGCAGCCAGCGCGCCCGCAGGCTCGGTGCAGAGCAGCGGCTCCTGGCGCCCTCGCCACCGGGCCGGCGGTGGCTGCCGTTGGTTGGGGCCGTCTCGCACCCGAGGCAGGTGGATGGTGGCCACGAAGAAGACGAAGAGTCGCAGGAGTCGGTCACTCTAGACTCCAGCTCGTTATGGGAACGATGGGCCCGGGCACGAGCCAGCAGTAACACGGTCAGGCAGAGCACACCTGGCCGCCCTCGCCCGCGCCCCTGGCCGCCCTCGCCCGCGCCCCTGGCCCCCCTCGCCCGCGCCCCTGGCCCCCCTCGCCCGCGCCCCTGGCCCCCTCGCCCGCGCCCCTGGCCCGCCCTCGCCCGCGCCCCTGGCCCCCTCGCCCGCGCCCCTGGCCCCCTCGCCCGCGCCCCTGGCCCCCCTCGCCCGCGCCCCTGGCCCCCCTCGCCCGCGCCCCTGCCCTCCTCGCCCGCGCCCCTGGCCGTCTTCGCTAGCAACGCCCGGCCCTGATGAAACCAGCCTGGTGCCCATCGCGACAGGGCCCTGGCGCTGAACTGGGCCCAGCGTGTGGAAATGCTGCCGAGCACGCACACTGGCTGCCTCTGATGCAGGTCATTCTGGTGTCCCTAGAAGGCAGGACAGACCGGAGAACAGGAAACCATGCAACACTTTCTTGAATAAAACTGGCCGGAGCATCCCCTCCACCAAAAGGGTTGCACGGTTGATTCCCGGTCAGAGGACACGCCCAGGCTGCGGTGCGGTCCCTGGTCAGGACGCGTGGGGGGGACAACGGATCCATGTTTCCCACATCCATGCTTCTCTCTCTCCCCCTCTTTCCAACTCTCTCTCTAAAAATCAATAAATATATCAAGTGAGGATTTTAAAAAACAAAACAGAACTAGCCAGAGCTTGATTTAAATACGAACACACACACACAAATACACACAAACAGTGCTTTTATGTGTTCATTTTTCCTACTACCTGCCTTTCATTTTCCAAAATCTTAGAATGATGATGTATTTAGAGCAGTGGTTGGCCAACTATAGCCCACAGGCCATATCCAAGCACCACTTGTTTTTGTAAATAAAGTTTTATTAGAACACCGCTCTGCCTATTCATTTCTGTATTATCCATGATTGTTTTAATGCTACAATGGCAGAGTTGAGTCACTGTGACAGAGACCATTGGCCTACAAAGCCTAAAATATCTGCAACCCTGCTCTTTAAAGAAAAAGTTTTCTGCACCTAATTTAGAGTTGAATCCCTCCAGACCCAACCAAGTATCCACTCAGAGCCACTGCACAGACAAGTGATGCTGTTCCTTGCTATTTCTCAACACACTTATCCTTCCATCCACCTGGATTGGACATCCATCACCCAGACAGACACCTGGCTCACTCTGTCATCGAATTCAGGTCTTTGTCAAAATGTCACCTTCTCGGGGGGTCCTGCCTGACCACCCAGCTTAAAATAGCAAATACAAGCCCCACCCCACCCCAGCACGTCTTCTCTCCTTTTTCCACCTAATTTTAGTATGATCTAACATCCTCTGTATTTTGCCAACGTATTTGTTTATGGTTTATCTTACCCTACTAGAGTGTTAGCTCTTTGAAGACAGGGATTTGCACTACTGTATCCTAACGTCTAGAATGGTCCCTGGAACATAGTGGTCCGTTAACTATGGTATTTATGAAAATAATGAACCCTAAAAAGTAACTATAGTTACTCCTGTTTTACAGATGAGAAAACTTAAGACCCTATGAAGTTAAAAGACCTGCCAGAGATTACAGTGCAAGTAAGGGAAAGAAGTAGTCATGGGCTCCTGGGCCTCTGGACTTAAGCACTACTGATGGGAACTCTTCCCATGGTTACTGTTTGCCTTTGCCGTTCATTCATTCCACAGCTAGTTATTAAGCATAGCACCCTCTCTAGAGCTAGTCACCAGTCTAGATTCTGTGCAGGATAGAAAGAGAAATATGACCATAGTCCCTGACATGAAGAACCTTAAAATCTACTTCTTTCTACCGCTCTACAAATAGGTATAAACATAAAGACACATTTATGTGCATGTTTTGTTTGCCTTGCTTTACTTTTTATTACGGAAAAATTTCAGACACACAAACACAGCATAGAATAATGAACCCCAATAATATTTCCCCAATTCTGTTTTGTCAGTTCTCCTTCCATTTCTGAGTGGTTGCCAGGGTATTCAAACATGAATTTCAGGCAGCATGCACATCACCTGCGGACACTTCAGTGTATATCTCTAACTGGGAAAGACCTCTTGAAAAACCTAACCACCCAGCTATCATTATGCCAAACAGAATAACAATAATTCCGTCGTATCACATAATACCTAACTCAGTCAAATCTCTGATTGTTCCAAAGATGACTTTGTATTTTATTTTCCCCTATTTTTTATGCAAATATTTCTATTAGAAATCTGTTGTGTTTCTTTTTTTTCTTTTTTAAATATATCTTTATTGATAGAGAGGAAGGAAGAAAGAGATAGAAACATCAATAATGAGAGAGTTGTCACTGATCAGCTGCCTCCTGCACGCCCCTGAGAGGAGATCGAGCCCGCAACCTGGGCCTGTGCCCTGACCAGGAATTGAACCACGATCTCCTGGATCCTAGGCTGATGCTCAACCAATGAGCCACACCTGGCTGGGTTGTTTTGTTTCATTTTGAAGCAAAGAGAGCAACAACGATTTTTTATATTTTAAAAAGAAATATGTTGGATAAATTAAGATACACACTAAATATTGTAATGTGGAACATAATCCATCATTTTTTAAAATGGAATAAATTAAGCAAAACAGGGCTCAAATGAATGGGTAGATCAGGAAAGACGTCCTGGAGGAGATGGCATTTGACTTAGACTTTGAAGGATAGGATTTCAGTAGATAGAAATTGTGGGATCACCATTATCAGTAGAAGAAAGAGCCTAAGCTAAATCCCAGAGGAGAAAAAGTGGGATGTGTCTGAAAAATGAGAGGCCCATTTTATTGGTGTGCACACCACCCATGAGCTGTGTTTCTCTGAGTAGAGGTCCTCAGGTAGTAGCTTCAACATCACCTGGGAAACTGCTAGAAATGTAAACTCATGGGCCCCACCCCAATTCTACTGAGTCAGGATTCTGTGTGGTAAATTCTCCAGGTGATCCTTAAGTTCCTGAAAGTTTGAAAAGTGTTGCAGGGACACAGTGGGACACACTGGAAGAAGGTGACCTTGAAACCAAGCCTAGAGACAGTTTGCCAAAACAAGCAGTCCCTCTTGAAGACTGTTGAACCTGATTGTGCCTGTGTTTTAGAGCTCTGAAGGGTGGATGAGAGAAAGGATGGATGGAACGAGAACCTTGAAGTAGGAAGAGCAGAGGAAGTTTTTACAGTGGCTGTGAAATGAAATTATAGAAGCAGCTTATTGTTTGGGTCCCCATTAACCCACTTTTCTTCTGGAGAAACAATCTCTTTCCCCTCTCTCAGTGTGTTTGCTTCAGGGAGAGCTGCTTTTGTCCCAGGGTCCAGGGTTGATCATATGGCTCAGACCATTCAAAAAGAGAATCATATCCTGGCCACAGTGATCCGTTTGAGGATGGGAGCAGGAACCAATGAGAATCTGTCAGATGTGAGGCTCTCTGAGACTTCTAAGAGCAGATATAGGATGTGCTTTCCCACAGGGAATGTGCAGCCTGCCTGCAAGTGGAGGGGGAGAGGGCTTTTCTGAGAAAGGAGCCAACAGAGCAGAAGGCAGAGCCAATGAAGGAAGAAGCCAAAATTGGTTACAACATTTGAACCCTGGACCAAGCTATACCTAAAGCTAAATCAACTCCTGAAATATTTAATCCTGAAAGGCTTTTGGACTTGATTCAGAGGACATTGACGGGATTTGGACTGCCACTGAGAGAAGACATTGGGGAAGCCAAAGGTCACCGACAGTGTTGCAGGTTGGATTTCATAAGAAGCAGACTCTGAGAAGATTCGTGCACAGGAGGTTTACTGGGGGGTGCTCCCAAGGTCAACACCTATGGGAAAGTAAAAGCAGCAGCACTGGGCAGAGGCGACGCTGAGTTGCCATGAAGCTGGCCCTATGGGGCGCCGAGACGGCCCTTCAGAGTTGGCTCGAGTCAGGGCAAAGAGGCCAGAGCTTTCACCCTTACCTTGACTAGTCATTGCATTCAGGCTGCCACCAGGACAGGGGCATGATCTCAGGCCAGGTGTCCTTCTTTCACCAAGTGTCACTCCCCAAGCAGGACTGGGCCCAGCTGTCAGCCATCCACACCCCCACAGCTGGGGAAGGGTGCCAAGTCTGGGTGGCAGGTGGAGCAGCACAGAGTTCACAGCAGCTAGTGCTGTGCCCGGGAGTGGCTGTGAGGACATAGGTGCCTGCAACTGAAATGAGGCAGTGAAGAGGAACAGATGAGGTCAGGAAGGACAGAGTTAGTTTGGAACTGGTGGCATCTAAACACTTGAGAAAATGTTCCCAGAGGTCCAGAAAGACATCAATCTGGAAACAATAGTGACAGAAACCACAGTTGTTGAGCACCTGCCAAGAGAGAGTGTAGGTAGACGGAAATGAGGAGGATGGAGGTTGAGCAGCTCCTAGAGAGAGGAAAAGAAACCAATGACAGAGACATGAGGAGCAGTTAAATGAGGAGCAGAACCAGGCAGTGTTGCAAATTTCAAGATAATAGTAATAATAGCAAATATGTACAGACTATTTACTCTGTGCCAGGTTGTGAACATTTACTATATACTATATTCTTTTTTTTTAATCCTCACTGGAGTATAATTTTTATTGATTTGGGGGAGAGAGGAAGAGAGAGAAAGAGAAATGGAGAGAGAGAGAGAGAGAGAGAGAGAGACTGGGAGGGAGAGAGAAACACTGATCGACTGCCTTCCTTATGTGCCCCAACAGGTGATTGAACCTGCATCCTGGGTATGTGCCCTGACTGGGAATTGAACCCATAACCTTTAGGTGTACGGTGTACAATGCTCCAACCAATTGAGCCACACCAGCCAGGGCTACATTCTTTTTTTCTAATATGTTTTTATTGATTTTAGAGGAAGAGAGGGAGAGAGAGGGAAACATCGATATGAGAGATACATCAATCTGTTGCTTCCCTTGATCCCGAAACCTGGGCATGTGCCCTGACTGCACAACCTTTCCCAGGACAATGCTCCAACCAACTGAGCCACACTGGCCAGGGCTACATTCTTAATTTATATCAACTCATTTCTGGATAGGGAACTTAAAGGTGATGGCCAGTGAGTTGGGTCTGAGTTAATCAGCTGTGAGCAGTTAAATTAGAGAGAAAGTCTGGAATCTGGGCGTGAGACAGGTGTACTTGAAGCATGTGTACTTGCTGAGTCCAAGGGGTCATCAGAAAGAAGAGCGTGTGGGCGCTGAACAAATTTCATCCTAAGATGGCGGCTTCGGTAACAGCTGCACCCGCCGCCTCCCGCAACCACGTCAAAATCACAACTAAAACACAGAACCACCGTTACTCAGAACCTCCTGAAATCTGGCTGCACAGAGCCCCACAACCAGGGAGCTGAAGAAGCACCGAGACCCGGAGGAGGGGCGGAGACGCGGGCGGGTCGGGGCTGAATCACAGAGACGAGGCCGCGGGCCCACACCCGGTGCAGTGGTTTAAACCCGGGAGGGAATCTCAGCGGTGAGGGTTTCCCGGAGGAGCGAGGGGTCCCATCCCACAGCAGGCCTTCAGCCCAGGGCTCCAGGGCCAGGAAGAGAAGTCCCCACAACTTCTGGGTGTGAAACCAGCGGGGACTGTCCCTGAGGGTCGCGGAGGCTGCAGGAACCCAGGCAGCTCCTCTAAAGGGCCCGGCACGGACTCACTCGGATGCTCCCTCTGAGCCCAGCGCCGGGCAGCAGCCTGAAAGGACCCGGGACACTCGGGGGGAACTAACCTGCCTGGAATTGGGGCGAGAGCTGGAGGGGCGGCTTCCTCCCGGGCAGAAGGGCTGGCGGAGGCCATGGCTCTTAGGCGAGCCCTCCCCGGACACAGCCCGCAGGCAGGCGCCATGTTTGAATCCCCAGCACCCGACTCACACCCTTGGCCCCGCCCCGTGATTCCCGGAGGCCCCGCCCCTCCCCACCTGCAGCTCACCCAGGCCATTTCCAGGGGCTTTTCTGTGCAAGTGGTCTCTCGAGCCTCATGATTAGGACTTTCCTAAAATCACTCAAACAAGCAGCAGCGGGCCCATATAGCTTGATAAGTGACGCCAGGCCTGGCACTAGTGGCAGCTGCATTGGCTCATAGCTTGGCCTCTCCTGGATACCTCCAAGCCCAGCACAAGTAGCAGCCAACTATGGTTTGCTGTGGAGCTCATGCTGGGTGGCCCTGGGCAAGGCCCTGGCACAGGCTGACTTTGCACCTCCTTGGACACCCCAGGGACAGTGCACTTGGTGGTTAGACTTGACCACACTGGATTACAACCCTACCACATCCACAAGTGACACACTCAAGGGGCTCTCTTGGTGAACACCAAAACTCCACTGAAGTAAATCCTGCTCCATAGGGGTGTCTCCAGCATAGCAGCTCTTTGGCTGTAGTTGCAGCTGGTCCTCACAACTGATTGGCCTGGAGGTCAGTTCCTCCCGGTGACAACAACAGCACCCAAGGCTCAACTACAACAGGACAGTGCACACAGCCCATACAGGCAAGCACCTAGAAGGCCCAGCTCAGGTGACTGGGGAGGCTGAGCCACTGGACCCTACATGACACCTACTACACAAAGCCACTCTACAAATTCCAGGAGACATAGCAGCTCTACCTAATATATAGAAACAAACATCAGGAAGCAGCCAAAATGCAGAGGCAAAGAAACATGTCACAAAGGAAAGAACAGAAGAAATCTCTAGAAGAGGAACTAAATGAAATAGATCCAAGCAAGCTAACAGATACAGAGTTCAGAAATTTGTTTATAATGATGCTCAGACATATTATTACGAAAACAACTGAGAAAATCGATGACGTAATAAAGTACCAATTTGAAATGAAGGCTACAGGAACTGAAATGAAGAGTTAGTTACAGAGAATCAACAGTAGAGTAGAGGACACTGAGAATCAAATCAGCAATTTGGAACGTGAGGAAACAAAAAACACCCAACCAGAAGAGCAAAAAGGAAAAGGAATCCAGAAATATGAAAATAGTATAAGGAGCCTCTGGGACAACTTCAAGCTGCCCAACATTTGTATTATTGGGGTGACAGAAGGAGAAGAAAAAGAGCAAGAAATTGAAAACCTATTTGAAAAAATAATGACAGAAAACTTCCCCGACCTGGGGAAAGAAATAGACTTACAAGTCCAGGAAGCACAGAGGGTCCCAAGCAAGAGGAACCCAAAGAGGCCCACAGCAAGACACATCATAATTAAAATGCCAAAGGTTAAAAGAGAGAATCTTAAAAGCAGCAAGAGAAAAGCAGTTAGTTACCTACAAAGGAGCTCCCGTAAGACTGTCAGTTGATTTCTCAACAGAAACTTTTGCAGGTCAGAAGGGACTGACATGCAATATTCAAAGTGATGAAAAACATGAACTACATCCAAGATTGCTCTACCCAGCAAAGCTATCATTTAGAATTGAAGGTCAGATAAAGAGCTTCACAGATAAGAGAAAGCTAAAGAAGTTCATCACCACCAGAACAGCACTACAGAAAAAGTTGAAGGGTGTTTAAGAAGAAGCTAATGAAGAAAAGAATCTGATGAACTAAATAGATCCAGAGGCATTGACGCATGCAACAGACGATCATATCTCAGAGGAAAGAGGGAAGGGGGGGTGGTGGGTGGGAAGAGATGAACAAAATAAGTTACAGGCATATATGCATAACCCATGGACACAGACAGTGACGGGGTGAACGCCTGGGGAGGGGGTGGGAGCGCAGTGGAGGGGTCATTTGCGGGGAAAAATGGGACACCTGTAATACTTTCAACAATAAAGATAAATTTAAAAAAAGAATTTAAAAATGTTAGAAAAATTTTTTATCCTCAACTCTCTTGATTATTTTTCTTTTAATAGCTTTATTGGGATACGATTCACGTACCATACTATTCACTCATTTAAAATACACAATTCAGTGGTTTTTAATATATTCACAGTTATGCAACCATCAGCACAGTTAATTTTAGAACATCTTTGTCACCCTTTAGCTGTTGCTCACCTTTCTCCCCATCCTTCCAGTCCTGAGAGGCCATTAGCCTAGTTTCTGCTCTGTTTTGGACATTTTACATGAACAGAATCATATAGTATATGGTCTTTTGTTATTGGCTTCTTTCACTTAGCACAATGTTTTCAAGGTTCATCCATGTTGTAGAAGGTATCAGTACTTCATTCCTTTTTATGTTCAAATAAAAGTTCACTGAATAGCTGTACCACATTTTGCTTATCATTGGTCAATAGATGAACATTTGGGTTGTTCTTTCCTTTTGGTGATTATGAATAGTGCTGCTATACACACGCATGCACCCATTTTTGTGTGGACATATTTTCTCATTTCTTTTGGGTTTATATCTAAGAGTAGAATTGCTAGCCAGCCATCTGGTAACTCTATGTTTACTTGTTTGAGGAAAGATATATACAGGAAGAGTGGGAGTATTTCCCATCTAAAAATGCATGGTATTAATAAAACCAAACAAAAGCCATTCTAATGTATGAGCTAACCTGTGAGATTTCAATTCTTTAGTACCAAAGAGATGTGACAATTTGGTTCTCAGAGTAGCCATGGATTTAACCATATCCTAGCCTTTCCTATCACCACCTGTTCTTAGGGGTGGTACAAGGAAAGAAGGAATGGGATGAGCCCTTTCATCCCGATAACATATATACAGGGTATCCCCAAAAATGTATACATGCTTAACAGCTGATAGCTCAATTGATGTCTCTTTTCAGGTTTAACCCATTGGAATTAATCATTATTCAAAGCATGTATACATTTTTTGGGACACCCTGTATTCGCTTGCAAAGAGTATTATGCAGCTTATGAAAAAGTCTAAGTTGGATTCAATTTAATCAGTATATGCCCAAATCTTTTTGGGTACCTTAATGTCGGCTAGGGAGGGAACAAATGATGTATAATGCTTTGTGTCGGATGATTCAAGGATACTAAGAGGCAGATGGGGATTAGGCTTCAGGAAGAGGTAAGCAAAATTTAGAAATTCAGGGCAGAAAAAATCATTGTGAGCTGACAGGTATGTCTGTGGAGGGAGGGACTGGTTTTTAAGATTACCTATCTACAGCCACTCTGTGAATAACTATGCAGGATATGATGGGAACAGGGATAGTGACCAAAGTAGAGTTGACATCTTTGCCAGGCACTGTGCTTTACATTCACTCTCTGTTGAAACTCTTACAGCATGCCTTTGTGAGAGACATTAAGTCCCATTTGTCACTTGAGCATACTGAGGCTCAGAGAGTGTATCAGGGTCTAACAGAGAAGCAGAGCCAATAAAAGAGGAGACAGATATATAAATAGGTTTTTGATAGGTAGATGGATGGATGGATTTATTATAAGAAATTGGCTTGTGCAACTGTGTAGGGTTAGCTAAGCAAGCCCAATGTCCCCCTTAGAGTAGACAGGAAGGAAAGATCATGAACAGGCATGAGCTGAAGCTTACTGTTCACAGAAAAGGATTTCTAGTTTCAAGAAGGCCTATATCCTCTTGTAAAGGCCTTCCACCTGATTAGGTCAGGCCCATCTATGACAATTTCCTTTTTGATTAACTAAAAGGTGATTGATTAGGTAATTTAATTGTATCTGCAAAATTAAATACCTAGGAGGAGGTATGTGCGTGCTTCAAAATAGCCATTACTTCCCTTCCATCCACCAATTCTCAAAAGAGAATAATCCTAACCAGAAACCTGCTGGAAAGAGAATGCTGGGGACTGTAGTTGAGCCGACCTAAGGTAACACACCAAAACCCAGGGGTTAAGTAACTCTGTTGGTCAGGGCTCTATTACAAAAAACACACACACACACACACCAGATTTTACACTAGTTGGTTTAAGCAAAAAGAGATTTATTACAAGGTAATGAATGGTTCACAGAATTATTGAGAAAACTGGAGAAAAAACTGCGGGCTTAGTTTTGAGGAGCAATGCCAATTCCACGGAAACAGATTATCTGCCTCTTTTAAGATCTGCCAATGAAACTGTAAAGTTCTTGATAACTCCTAAACCAAGCCACCACAAGCATGCTTCCCAGGAGATAAACCAGAAGCAACACATATATATGGCCCTGGACTCACTTTTGCTTTCTGTGACTGCACCAAATTGATGGGACTAAACCACATCCTAACCCCTAGCTGCAAGGGAGCCTGGGCAATGTTTTAAATTTCTCACCTCTGAGATATAAGACAGTTGGAATGGATGTTTGTCACCAATCCACAATAGTAATATACAAAGTCCTTCAACCATTAGGAAGCAAAGCCAAGATTCAAACTCAGGTCATGCCCTTAACCCCCACAGAACACTTCCATGATCGGGTATGTTCTTTCTTCCCTTTTCAGATTTGGGGCTCTTTCCTGTCTGGAACTTGTATAGAAATATTTCTGGTCTGTATCTAAATTTGCATTTATCAATTACATCCACAGCTTCCATTGTCATCAGCTGCAGACTTTTCTGATACAGGCTATAAAGTAGGAAATAAAAACACCCAACTGTGTTTCTAGCCATCTACATTGCCTTGGGTATTGGGAAGGCTGCGGTGTGTAGAGCCCTCTTTTCTTCCTGAGCCAGTCACTTCAAAATGCTTCTCTTTATGGAAGCTAGTGAAGCAGGTACCGGGTTAAACCAGTGGTCTTAATAACACTTGGAATTACAAGAGCATTTGGGGTGGGGACGGAACTTCTGGCAATAATAATAGGAAATATCTACAATGAGAATCGAGGCTTCCTCGGATCTCCTCTTTGTGTCCTAGTCACATCGGTCTCCCATCTCAGAATTCCTAAGCAGTTCCCGGTGAACACACCTGGCCAGCTTCTGGCAGGCACGCCTCTGCAGGAGCATGAAGCTCTCGCGGGACTGTGACCGTCCACTGCAGGCCGTTCTAGAAGAAAGGTTTACACAAATGTCAGTATGACTCCTTCATAACCCTTTGGAACTCAGAAGTAGACATTTTAAAGTCTCTGAAGGGAACCAAGTCAGCATTGCTAGCAAACATCCCCAGTATCAAAGTTCTGCGTAAGTGTGATACATAAGTCCCAAACCTGTAAATCTAAACCAACGCATTTTTCTGACACAATTGTACAACTTCTTTCTAGGGAAGAATCCCCAGAGTGAGCCTTTGTTTCAGAGGAACAACCTTTTATTGTGTTCAGTATGTATATATGCTCACGTATATGTATTGGCTGGGTACATAGGAGAGGCCAGATAAGTGACATAGCAAAACCTGTCTGTGACAGTTTGATTATCTGGAAGATCAGAAAAATCCTTGTGGGTCTACAGAGACCGTGTGGTTACTGACATTGAAAAATGCTCATGGCCTATTAAAAAGCAGATTACAAAAGCAGCAGTCAGTATATTATAACCCTGTTCCTTAAAAAAAAAGTGTCTCTATATAAGAGCACAGCCAAGTTGGAGGGGATGCACATTTTCATCATATTACTCAGACAAGCAATATTCCATAGCATTTATTGATATTAATAGAATATCATTTAATAATCATTACATATTACTTGATGTGTTATATTATTCATTGTTTATTGTATGATGTTATTTCATTATATTATTCTTGTTTTGAGTGCTGATATTTTGCGTGTAGCTGTATTTTTAATTGCTCTGCCCAGAGCAATCTTTGTTACGAGGCACTTTCTTAAAAATGGATTTTATTACAGTCCTTCCTCGCTAGCTCTCCCTCCTGCTTCCCTCCCCGCCACCCTTCTCTCCTCCCTCCTTTCACACCAGCCTTGTGGACACCGGCTTTCTGCAGGGAGTCCTGCAGGCGGCCAGGCCCGCGGGGAGCGGGGAGCCCGGGACGGGGCGCCCTGGGAGAGGGGAAGGCGGCCGGCGGGGAGCCCGGGGACCGGGGAGCCCGGGGACGGGGCGCCCTGGGAGAGGGGAAGGCGGCCGGCGGGGAGCCCGGGGACGGGGGAGCCCGGGGACGGGGGAGCCCGGGGACCGGGCGCCCTGGGAGAAGGAAGGCGGCGGCCGGGCCGCGCTGGTCACACAAAGGGACCGCTGCGCACGGAGGCGAGCAGATGCCAACAGACAGCTTTTGTGAGCCCCTTCATGTTAATTAACTTTTGTGAGAACCTTCATGTTAATTAACTTTGCTGGAGCGTTCCCTGGACTTGAAAGCTTTGGAGTGGTTTGTTTTTGTAAAATGCCTTGACTCCAGAGAGAGCAGCTTCAAGAGGGGAAAAAGGGAGAAACAAAAAGAAAGGGAAAACGTTTAAATGGGGCTTTGCCTACCGGGGAGTTTCTTCCCCGGCTCCTCCCCTCCCCTCCCCCACCGGGACTGACGACCGTCGGGGAACTTCAGTGGCCCGCCCCTCACCCTGGAGAAGGGCAGGAGCCGGGCTCCCAGGCCTCTGCCTCAGCCGGCGAAGACGGGCGCGTGTGTGCGCGCGCTTGTGTGCGTGTGTGCGCGCGCGTGCGTGAGTGTGTGTGCGCTTGTGTGTGCGCTTGTGTGCGTGTGTGTCTGTGTGCGCACGTGTGTGCGCTTGTGTCTGTGTGCGCGCATGTGTGTGCGCGTGTGTCTGTGTGTGCGCACGTGTGTGCGCTTGTGTCTGTGTGCGCACGTGTGCGTGCACATTTGTGTGTGCATGCGTGTGTGTGTGCGCGCGCATGCGTGTTAGAGGAAGCACATTGAAAGAATGAAGAGCCTCGGCCCAATTTATTACAAGTTAGAGAAAAGGGAACACGTGGTGCCGGTTCTGTGCGTGAACAAACTTGCCACCTCTAGAGCACCAAGGGCCCAGGTGAGACACAGGTGGCGGGTGTCCCCAAGGCTTTACCTGGCTGGAGGGGATGTTAGAGTCTAAGGGAGGCCAAGTGCTGGGAGTGGAAAACCCAGTCAGCCCCCTAGTTATTTACAAAGTCTACACAGCATCAAGCTACTGACTTACCTTTTTCCTCCCATTTTGTCATGAAATACATTCAAACATACAGAAAAAGTTGAGCCATACGACTAAGATTCATACACCGCAACCTGCATGCTGCGAGTAACACTTTGCCCCCTTTGCTTTCATCGCATCTATCCGTCCCTTTTCCCTGTTCATCGTCCTCTAATTTCTTAAGCTTTTTGAGGTTGTCAGCATCAGTATATGTCACCCTAAAACACTTCAGCATGCATCTCTTAACTAGCGCTCAATATTTGTATATGGTTTGTGGAATTTTTTAGGAAAAGTTTACATACGGTGAAATGCACAAATTTAAAGTGGGCCTTTCGATGAGTTTTAACAAATGCATACAATTTGCCTTTTTAAAGAATTTTAAATAATGAAAAGTTGCAAGAATAATACAAAGATCTCTCATTTGCCCTTTACCCAGATTCACTACTTTTTTTATACAGTTACGAGTAATCTACATATATCATATCACCTATACTTCTTAATAATTCTGTGTATTTCCTAAGAGCAAGGTTATTCTCTTATTCAGGAAACTTGACTTTGATACAACTTCTTTTTTATCTATACTACAGCCCATGTTTTAATTTTGACAATATCCCAATAATTTTCTTTATAGCATTTCCCCCTCTAATACAGGTCCCAGTACTTTGTGAATTATGGATTTAACTTTACCAAGCATCTTATCTTGTTTGATGCTTTTTGGCTTAAATTCAACTTTGTCTTATATCACAATAACAATCCCTGCATTCTTATTGTTTCAATTAACCTGGTAAATCCTTGTCCATCTCTTTATTTTTACTCTTTTGAATGACTGTGTTTTCATGTGTCTTTTGATCACAGCTTAGAGTTGGATTTTGCTATATACACCAATTTGAAGATCTTTTCATAAATAGGGGAGTTAACCTATTCATATTTGACAATATGACTTATGTTTGGTCTCAACTCTGTCATAGTATTTTATGTTATATTTACAGTGTATATGATATTGTATTTACTATGCTTTTTCTCTATTTAAGTATGTCATCTATCATCTATATTAATTTTAAAGTTTCTTTTTTGTATTTAAGAATTTTTTATTTTAGTTATTTCCTTTGTATTTATATACAGAGTGGGACAAAAGTAGGTTTACAGTCATGAGTACAGAAAACAGAGTTTATTCTCGTATTATTTATAAATTATTGTGTTATTTTCCATACTGTAAACCTCCTTTGCGCCCCCCCCCCCCCCGTATTTTCTAGTTCTCGTTCTTGACGTCTTTTTTTCTTACTTAACCTCTTATTATCTGACCCATCAGTGGCATCTTCTGACTCCTAGTTGCTACAAGGCAATGATATTATTCTGGTTTCCCCATCTTTGCCCTGTTTCCTCCCATCTTTTAATTGTATTCTTTCTACTTTGTCAAAACATGCAATATTTATATGCTTTCTACACTATATTATATGTTCACCATTGGTTACATTGCTGAAGTTTCCTCTGTTATCACTTAGTTGGATGAAGTTCATTTTCTAGTATATTATTCAGGAAGGGCATATATACACTATTCCTTGGTTTGGACAGCATAGATGGGTATACAATTCTTGGCTAGCACTTTCTTTCCTTGAGTTTCATGAAAATGCTGCTTCACTTATTTTGTGGCTCAGGAGAAGCCTGATGCCAAGCCTGATTTTCTAACCTATAAGCAACTGGATCTTTTTGCCAGGAGACTGAGGATTTCTCCCTTTGCCTTAAAGTCTCATAATTTTACTAGGATATGTCTTGGAGATGGTTGTCTTGTGTCAATTTTCAAAGTTACACAGTCTTGTTCTATATGTAGCTTAATTTTTCTTTAATTTTTGGAAAGTTATCTTGGATTATAAACTTAAACACTCATTCTGTTCCAATATTCTGTTTGCTTCTTCAAGGGCCACAATTTTTCATGTGTTGGAAGTTTTTTGTCTGCCTGCCATTTGAGCCACTTTCTCTTGGACCCTTTTAACTTCTTTACGCCATTTTAATGAGATATGTCATGTTTGCCTTTCTTCAGTGTTCCTTATTAAATTCTCACTGAAATCTATTCTCCATTAGAACTTGAACTTTATTCTTAATTTCTGAGATAATTGTCTTTTTCTTCAATCTATTTCTTGAGTTCAATCAATTCATGTTGCATTTCTCCCTATTCTTAGATTTTTATATTTATAATTTTAGGATTTAAAAAAGTGCACCTTCATGTATTTGCTTTAGCATACTGAATTCAGTTAGGACATTAAGTTTTCTTCTGCCTTGTGAATGGTTTTTAGGGGAAAGAATTTTCATCAGCTCAAATGTTATTTTTAACATTTTCTGTTTTCTCTTTATAATTGTTTCATAGGAAAACAGCTTGATTTTTTTTTCAGTTTCTAGGCATTTTGTGGGCAGAGTTCCTGGATGACGAGTGCCTTCTTATGCCAATTTATTGACGTGCACTGTCTTTAATGGGTGATGTTGTTCACAGTTGTGGTGGTGAAAGGGGATGGGTTGGTGCAATGTTGGGCTGATAATATTTAACAACCAGACCTCCAGGATATACAATCAGGCTGATTTGTAGCATTTGCCAGCTTCTGTGGTGTATATACTCCCTTCATGGTGGACATCAAGCTGCCCACGGGAAGCCACTGAACACTGAGTTGGGAAGAGATGCTCCCAGTCTTTGGGAGCCATTATGTCACCAGAATGTCCTGTTTCTCTTGTTTTTGCACGATCTTTACTTTCCCCTCTTACTTCTTTCTTGACCATGGCAACATGTTCAAAGGCACAACCCCTTCTTCAACTGATTTTTTCCACTGAAACAGCCATGCTTCTTTAGGGCTGGCGCTTCCATCGCTGCTCATCTCGGGCCGCACCGCTATAGCTAGTGCTTTCAACTACTTAGTCCTAGACATGTGTTCAGTACTTTGACGCTTACTGCTGGGCTTTTCTGGGCTGGCTTGGCTTATGCTTCCTGTGTATCTTTCACTTCTCGTTCTTATTTTTCATGGGCCACTAAGTCTCCCTCTCTCTTCTCTCAGCGCCCACAGGCCTGCAGTGGTTGTGAGACTCTCCTGGAATTTGGTGTTTATTTCTCTGCTTACAGGTAATTTGAAGGCCGTGGAATTCTCTGTACACTAGTCATGCTGAAGGCATGGGTCATGTATGGTTCCATTTTCACTCCTTGGAGACTTTATGGTTGGGAAGTAGATGTATAAGGATAGAGGGAGAGACATTTGAACTCAGGAAGCTGCCATTACCTGCCAGACATGAAGACTTCTGGCTTGACTTTATTATAAAACACATTGATTGTTTCAATGCCGTGTGGACGTAAGATGTAATCTTCCCAGTTTACCCACTTCAGGTGTCACTTAGCCCCTGAGGCTAAGTCCGTGCACCCCAGTAACTAAAGCCTGATTTTAACAGCCAGTTGGAATGATTAATATGGTGAGTGGCAGATGTCATCCTAACAGCTCTGGGTCAGTGAGGTTGGTGATTTGATCCAACAAAACTTCAGGTAAAGTCTCATCCAGCTGTTCGTGTCAGCCTGAGCTGTACACCAATTAGGCAGAAATGCTTGGCCATTGGTGGTAATGGCGGAGGGAGAGGAGGGAAATACGTCGAAAGGATGGCACTTGAATTTGGGTGCACAACAGAGTCGGCCAGGGCCTCAAGCGAGAGCCGTTCAGTCTTTTTATGACTCAGGATTCACAGGTGCATTTAACGTTCATTTATAGGGTAGCCTCATCCCAACATATCCATCTTCATGTTTACCACAATACCCAGCACAGATCCATGAGTAAAGTTGTTGATTTATTGATTTTTCTGTTTTAGAAGCTATTTTTTGAGTGCCAACACAGTCATAAAAATCAGTGAGTCAGCAAGGCACATAGGCTACAAAACACAGTCCATAGCACAGGTTACAACTCTATATGCTCACACACAAATCTATTCATTCATTCATTCATTCATTCAGTCAGTCAGTCAGTCAGTCAGCAGTCAGTCAGCAGTCAATCAACAAATATAGTTTGAGCACAAGCTCCAGGGACTGTTCTAAGGATTATGGGAAGAAGAAATGAAAATGACATAGACTCTGCCCTAGGGTAGCAGGACTATCAGTTCCTTGCTGCCTTTCTGCCTCCAATTTCAATTCTGGACCTACACTGTGTCTACATAACACTCCAGTAATTGAATGAAACGTTCAAAATCCAATTGATCGTTCACATCTATACCTTTAGAATTTTGATTTAGACATTGAAGCACCTCACTATTTTCATGTTTCTGTCATTGGGATGGTAAAACATCCAAATTTGACTTTGTTTTCATGTTTCATTTCTCCTTTCTGATGCATTATAGGTGCAGCTACAGTTTTATAGACCTGGGGGGAAATTCCGTTTTCTCAGTTAGAATGGAATCTGCCACCGAGTCATAAACACTGATAGACTTTTGAACTTCATCTTAAATAATTTGTTGTAAACTCTAGTATGTTGTTTTGATGGAAGAGATAAATATGTCTCCTGAAAGATTATAATATTTTTAAAGATCTTAGTCCAAGACTGCCTTCTGGTAATGGGGGGGAAATAGACTTCAAACTAACTGGACTTAAAGTGGTTTGGTTTGGTGATGTAACATTCCAGATGGAAATTCTGAAACTGAAAGAGGGTAACACAAATCAGATGTCCATCCAAGGGATTTTTAAATGCATGTACACAAGTAAATACATCCTTGGCTTCTCAACAATGTGATTTTCTTTGCGGAGATTCTCTTGCACAACATGATACAGGCCACCCTTGGTAAGCAGCCTGCTTTGAAGCAATCCATCATGTTTGGCTCCTCAGATCTTGTGCTTTTTCTTTGCTCCTGATACATTTACCGACATGCCCCCTGGATTCTACTTGCCACTGTGGAGCCTTATGATGTGGCTCCAGCTTCCTCCGCTGACTGAGGGAGACCCTGTTTGATTTTCCAGCTTCATTGAAGTGGAGAAATGCTTCACTACCCCTCATCTTAAGTACACAGCTCCGAAGCCGCCTTGCTTGGGTTGTATCAAAAAGTTTATAGAGAAGCAAGATGATTAAAGCTGGAAGGGCTCCGCTGGCTTTTGAGACTACGGACAATTTTTTTTTACTTCGTTATATTTTCTTTTTTTCAGCGCGTGTGTATTATTTTTTTCAAAACCACATACATGATCAAAATTTATTTTAAACACACACAAAACTGAAAAGAAATATACCAAAACTATGCAGTTGTGGCAGTTGAAATGAGTTTTATATTCTTCATACTTTTAGTATTTTCTAAATATTATTTTTAAAATAAGGACAGTTACACACAAAACTAGCCCAGAACTAACAAAGAATTATTCTTTTTATAGAAGTCAATAAGCATTATAAAGCAGTCTTAAAATTCGGATCTCTTAGCTTCTAGATTTCCTTTGATTTCATATTCTACTTCAGATAACTCTTGATAGATATAAAGATTTAATTTAAGACCTTCTTGACTGTTTTAATATTTTCAACACACCTATTTACTCTACATCTCTGAAAAGCAAGCCTATCCTTCCCTCTCTTCAAAACACACACACACACACACACACACACACACACACACAGGAGTATCACAGTGGTGATCTCTGGGTAGCATAAATATTATTTTGGTTTCTTTTGATTTGGTTTTGCTTGCCTATATTTTTAATTTTCTTCAGTGTTGCTTCTATTATAATGAACGATTGTTTTTTCTTGTAAACAATAAATTGATCATGTAAATAACTGTCTCCCAGGCAAATACATAAAACATTGTTCCCCTAATCATACTAACAATTGGTATTATTGAAAGTTTCCATTTCTGGAAATCTGTCAGGTACATAGTATTATCCAGAGTGGTGTCGATTTGCATTTCCTGATTATTAATGAGGTAGTTATTGGTGTATTTGTCTAGCTCTGCACAAAATCTACACTGTCCTAAATACTACATTAAAAAAAAGAAGAAATCTTGATATCTGGTAGGACAACTTCTCCAACTTTGGTCTAAATCTGTGCTGTCCTATACAGTAGGCACTAACTCTGTGTTTACTGAGCTCTTAAAAAGTGACTAGTTCAACCTAAATGTGATTTAAATGTAAAATACACATCAAAGCCTTAGTACCAAAAAACAATGAAAAATATTTGTTTATAATTGTTATATAAATTACATGTTGAAATATATTTTGAACATATTGAGTTAAATAAAATACATTATTAAAATTAATCACACCTGTTTCTTTTGACTTTTTAAAATGTGGCTACTAGAAAATTTAAAATTACACACATAGCTCACATTTTTGGCTAATGTTATATTCCTATTGAACAACACTGTTTTTTTCTAGAACCAACTAGTTTTTTATGTCTCCTTAAGTCAAAATTGGTAGCCACATTTTTTTCTAGAAAATGTTCCATTTTGTCTAATTTTCAAATGTATTAGCATAAAGTTGCTCTTAATATTCTCTTATCACCTTTTTAATGTCTACAGCATCTGTTATCGTGTCTCTATTTTCATGAAATTTCTGATTTTGGTTATTTGTGCCTTGTCTTTTTCTTGGTTAGTAATGCCAGAGATTTGTCAATTACTAATCCTTTTAAAGAAACAACTTTTGACCTTATTGGTCTTTATTTTATATGTTTGCTTTGTATGCCACTAACTTCTGCTCCTATATTCATTACTTTCTTATTTTAATCTTCTTTGTGTTTATTTTGCCATTTTTTTCTAATTTTTGAGATATCTACTTCAGTTATTGATTTTTAGACTTTTTCTATTTTGTTTTCTGTTTCAAGTCTTAATATCTATTATTTCATTTTGGTTCAGTTTAAATGTTTTCTCATTTCCATTGTGATTTCTTATTTGACCCATAATATATTTAGGAGTGTCTTTCATCACTTCTAACCAAGTGGAAACGTTTTCTTTTGATTATTGATTTAACTGTTAATAATTTATTTCTAACATAACTTCATTGTGGTTAGAGAACATTATTCTGTAAAATTTATTAAGACTTTCTTTTATGGCTCGCTATATTGTCCCTTTTGTATATTCCCTGCTTGTTTGAAAAGACCGAGTACTATGCAGTTGTTGAAGACAAGTTCTATACATAATTTAGGTTGACTTTAATTACACACAAATGAAACTAATACAAAATAATATTGAATGTAAACTGTAACTGAAAAGAAATTTTTGAAGATCTGTGCATTTTACTGAATGTAAGTGATGCCTCAATAAACTTGACATGTTCTATATGTGTGGGCGTATATACAAGTATATCTGTGTGTATATATGTGCGTGTGTGTATGTACACCTGTTCCTTGCTCCACCCCTTTCCAGTCCTCTCTTGCGATGTAAGAAGTAGGATCCAGGGAGTGCAGTCCCAGAGAAGGGCAAGGCAGTTCCAAGGGTGCCCGCCAAAGGAGTCCCAGGAGGGCTGCTGTGCCGCAGGCCCCGATCCAAGGAGACCGGAGGCCGCAGGAGGGACATCTCCAAGAAGGAACGGAACAGACTTGTCCCTTCCTAAGGACGCCTGAAGACTTCCCTGCGGGAAGCTGCACTGAGAGACTGTTAAAGGGCGTGGGGAAGAAAACCGAGCAGAAGAAAAGCAAGGCGACCATTACCTTCAGGAGGGAAAAGGAAGGACACGTGAGCCGTGCTCCACAGTGCTTAGCTGAGAGTCATATTTACACAGACATGATACTCACACAACAACGAACTGTTAATTAATCCTAAAATCTGTGACACAATTATATTGGGGGACAGAGAAGGGAAGGCTAAGGGGATGGCTCCTCTGTAATGTAAAGTCAGTAGATAGAACAGATGAATCAAAAGAGGTCGGTATACACACATTACTTAGAATTACGCCTGTGTAAATACCAGAGGAAATAGCTCAAAAGGTTGAAAGTAGTGGCCCTTAGAGAAAAAATGGGGGCGCAGAGAGCAGGAAGCACTGTGTTTTGGTACAAGCCATTGAATACTATTGCACCTTATATGTATTGTGCATGTACTGCTTGATAAAATAAGAATTACTTTAAAATTGTTGTGGACTTTGCATTACATTAACAAAGAACATTAGTCCTTTCCAACAATGGATGTCAACTTTCTAGGGAGCTTTCTAGAGCAATTTGAAAAAAAATCTGAAGTAATTTGCTAAAGTAGCTTATTGATTCAAGAGGCCCTATAGGCACACACAACAGATACCACAATTTGTCTTTACTCATTTATTTCTTTACTAGTTTTCAGAGGTTCAGAATAAAAACAAGTAAACAAAGAAACACTGAAAGCAGCTCAGGAGCAAAAAGAGATGGGACCACTTACCTCCGTGCTGTGAATGGAGCAGGGAGTCCCTCTCCTTAAGCAATTTGCAGACCAGAAAACCCTTTTACCCCCAGAGTCCTAATTATCAGCCAGTCAACTAAAATTATTTTCTCAATTCTAAGATCATCTATTCTAAAACCCACTATCCATTTAATAACAGATTTGGGGCAGGCACAGAGAAGAATAGTTGGCAAGCCTACTTTGACATGAATTGCAAAATGCATCCTAGTTGCAGCAATACTAATATGTGAAGATCATGCATCACTCAGCTGAGAGATTCTGTGCAAGACAATAGGTTCTGGTCTTTACACTTTGCACACATCCCATCCTGGCCCGCTGGCTTTCGTATTTTTGTGCGGCTGTGCAGTGGACACATCACCCAGAGTCTCCTCCGACACTGAGCCCTCTGCCCTCAGCTGTACTGAGGGTTGGCTGCCAACAGCTTTTAATGGAGTCCCTCCCCCTCTATGATTTGCCTTCCCCTCAAAAGAGTCACCTTTCCCAGGTTCACACCCCCTTCCCCAAGGGCCGCAGGCGTGACCAGGTGGGCGTCTGCAAGCCCAGCTCTCTGAGGCCCTGGCAGCTCAGCCTTTCCCTCTGCCTGACCCTGCTGGCTTCCTTCCCCTCCAGCATGTGGATCCTGAGCATGCTCCCCACTAGAGCTCCTGAATTCAAAGCGCCTCGGAGTCAGCTTTCGGGAGATCCCAACCTGGGACCAAGTCTAATTGCAGACTTTGACCTCTGCCATCATGCTGAGGTAGGAATTCTGGTGTTTTGGGGCCTGACAGCATCGTCCCTCTCAGTGCAAAATGAAAGCCTCGCCCTGAAGCCTGGATTCACTTCCTAAGGCCTGGGGCTGGGGCTTTTCAGAGCCAAAGCCCATGTCCAAGCTCCCCAAATGCACCTCCAACAGAGGCAGGCTGCTGTCCTACGGAAGTGACATCTGACTTCCCAAAACTCCTGTCCCCCAGCCACGGTGGCCTTCTGTGCAGAACAAGGATAATTGAGAGACGGTCCAGAAAGCATTTGGCACAGGCCTGGGACACAGCAGGGCTCAGAAAACATTCCTGCCACTGCTCCCTGTGCCCACCCCAGGCTGTGCCATACCCGTCACGGCCCTGACCCGCTTCGCTCTGAACATCCCATGGAAGGCACAGAAAATGGCTCAGCTCGGGCTCAGCACGGAGTCCAGCTTCCCCACCGAGGGAAGGGCGGGACTAGACAAGCCTTCCGAGGTACAGCCAGCCACGCGGGGTGCAGCCTGGGGTCTCACCCCAGCCCCAGGAAAGAGGCTACTGCATTCAGTGAACCAGGAGGCACGGGTGGGGGGCGAGCTCAAGCTGCCGCGGCTTCCCTTGGGAGCTGGAGGGGTGTCAGGGAAGTGCCCCCTTCCCTGCTCAGCTGGGAATGAGCTGGTGGAGAATTTCCCCTCCAACCAGGGAGAGAATTCTCTCCCCTTCGCTGCCCTCCCCGCCCTCCCCCCCCCCCCCCCCCCACAGCCCACCAGTTCTCTGGGCAACTCTGTTAGCACTTTGGGCCTTTCTTTCTGCACACAATTGACGTGGACGGCGCGAGTCTGGCCCATTCAAACAGCACATGGAACACTCTTGTTTTTGTCACTCAGCTTCTGGAAACATGATCTTATTATCTAACAGAGGCAAAATCCAACCGGCCTGTCCTTCCACGTGACAATGTCTGTGCTTCCTCCTGCGGCATGGATTTTCTGTGACTTTGAGACTTAACATTTCAAATTATTTTTGAGAGGGGCTCCTATAGATGCTGATTTCTGCCCCCCCCCCAACGCTGAACGGTTCGATTCTTCCATCTATCTGTCAACAGATCGCATTGAATGACGGTGCTCAGTGACCCAGGATGCCACCGGACACAAAACACACCGCACATACTTTCTGGTCTCCCTGGAAAATCAGCCCAACGCTCTCCTGTCTCAGAGGAGGACGCTGTGCAGAGGCGAAGATGTGCTTAGTGGGTTTGGTTTTGTTTTTCTAGGGAGAGGTTCCCCTCCCCTAGAACAGTGACTACAAAACAGTGAAATCGATATTGCTCTGGTTTGTCTGCAAATGAACCGGTTAACTAGAATTCCTCTGCGCCGCACTCACTTTCTCCCAGCCCGGCCCTGCTCGCTCTCCGCCTCGCGCAGCCCGGTTCGCCCTCTGCTGTAGTTAGCCCTGGAAACGTCTTCACTTGAATTCTTGGCCCATCTGTCCTGCTCTCTGAACTTTCGAGAATCCTCTCTTCTTATTAACGGGGCGGGGAACTGGCTGCGTCGCTCAGCCGGTCTCTCTCCTGGTCCATTTTCCCTTTTCCTGGAGAGGGAGCTGCCAGCCTGCAACTGGAGCAGGGGAGCGGGGCTCCTGGGGCTGGGGTGCGAGGGCGCCCCTCTGCTGGGGGAGGGCAGGGCCGTTCATCTCTCACCACGCGGGGGCGGGGGCGGGGGCGGGGGCAGGGGCAGGGGCAGAGAGGCAGGGGCAGGGGCAGAGAGGCAGGGGCAGGGGCAGGGACAGGGGCAGAGAGGCAGGGGCGGGGGCAGGGGCAGGGGCAGAGAGGCAGGGGCAGGGGCAGAGAGGCAGGGGCAGGGGCAGGGGCAGAGAGGCAGGGGCAGGGGCAGAGAGGCAGGGGCAGAGAGGCAGGGGCAGAAAGGCAGGGGCAGGGGCAGGGGCAGGGGCAGAGAGGCAGGGGCAGGGGCAGGGGCAGAGAGGCAGGGGCAGGGGCAGGGGCAGGGGCAGAGAGGCAGGGGCAGGGGCAGAGAGGCAGGGGCAGAGAGGCAGGGGCAGGGGCAGAGAGGCAGGGGCAGGGGCAGGGGCAGGGGCGGGGGCGGGGGCAGGGGCGGGGACGGGGGCAGGGGCGGGGGCGGGGGCAGAGAGGCAGGGGCAGGGGCAGGGGCAGGGGCAGAGAGGCAGGGGCAGGGGCAGAGAGGCAGGGGCGGGGGCAGAGAGGCAGGGGCAGGGGCAGAGAGGCAGGGGCGGGGGCAGGGGCAGGGGCAGAGAGGCAGGGGCAGGGGCAGGGGCAGGGGCAGGGGCAGAGAGGCAGGGGCAGGGGCAGAGAGGCAGGGGCAGGGGCAGAGAGGCAGGGGCAGGGGCAGAGAGGCAGGGGCAGGGGCAGAGAGGCAGGGGCAGGGGCAGAGAGGCAGGGGCAGGGGCAGAGAGGCAGGGGCAGGGGCAGAGAGGCAGGGGCGGGGGCAGAGAGGCAGGGGCGGGGGCAGAGAGGCAGGGGCAGGGGCAGAGAGGCAGGGGCAGGGGCAGGGGCAGGGGCAGAGAGGCAGGGGCAGGGGCAGAGAGGCAGGGGCAGGGGCAGAGAGGCAGGGGCAGGGGCAGAGAGGCAGGGGCAGGGGCAGGGGCAGGGGCAGAGAGGCAGGGGCAGGGGCAGAGAGGCAGGGGCAGGGGCAGGGGCAGGGGCAGAGAGGCAGGGGCAGGGGCAGAGAGGCAGGGGCAGAGAGGCAGGGGCAGGGGCAGGGGCAGGGGCAGAGAGGCAGGGGCAGGGGCAGAGAGGCAGGGGCAGGGGCAGAGAGGCAGGGGCAGGGGCAGGGGCAGGGGCAGGGGCAGGGGCAGGGGCAGGGGCAGAGAGGCAGGGGCAGGGGCAGAGAGGCAGGGGCGGGGGCAGGGGCAGGGGCAGAGAGGCAGGGGCAGGGGCAGAGAGGCAGGGGCAGGGGCAGGGGCAGAGAGGCAGGGGCAGAGGGGCAGGGGCAGGAGCAGGGGCAGGGGCAGAGGCAGGGGCAGGGGCAGAGAGGCAGGGGCGGGGGCAGGGGCAGGGGCAGAGAGGCAGGGGCAGGGGCAGAGAGGCAGGGGCAGGGGCAGGGGCAGAGAGGCAGGGGCAGAGGGGCAGGGGCAGGAGCAGGGGCAGGGGCAGAGGCAGGGGCAGGGGCGGGGGCAGGGGCAGGAGCAGGGGCAGGGGCAGAGGCAGGGGCAGGGGCAGAGAGGCAGGGGCAGGGGCAGGGGCAGGGGCAGAGAGGCAGGGGCAGAGAGGCAGGGGCAGGGGCAGAGAGGCAGGGGCAGAGAGGCAGGGGCAGGGGCAGAGAGGCAGGGGCAGAGAGGCAGGGGCAGAGAGGCAGGGGCAGGGGCAGGGGCAGGGGCAGAGAGGCAGGGGCAGGGGCAGGGGCAGGGGCAGAGAGGCAGGGGCAGGGGCAGGGGCAGAGAGGCAGGGGCAGAGAGGCAGGGGCAGAGAGGCAGGGGCAGGGGCAGAGAGGCAGGGGCAGAGAGGCAGGGGCAGAGGCGGGGGCAGGGGCGGGGGCAGGGGCAGGAGCAGGGGCGGGGGCAGGGGCAGGGGCAGGGGCAGGGGCAGGGGCAGGGGCAGGGGCAGAGAGGCAGGGGCAGGGGCAGGGGCAGGGGCAGGGGTGGGGGCGGAGGCGGCCCCTGGGCCTCCCGATGAAAGCGTTTGCGTACAGGGTGGTCTGCTCAGAGCAGTGCCCGTGTGATGCAATGCGACTTGAAAAGGAAACTTTTTCAGATGAGTCACTCATTTAACAATAATAATGAGCATGTGGGAATCGTGCTTAGAACACCCAGCAGAAGAATATTTTATTGATTCCTTAAGAGTTTCCACACTGTGGCTGGGGCCTCAATCAAGGCAACATGTTAAAGTTTCATTTGTAGGGCATGGAGTAAGTGAGGTCAAGTTTAACAACAGCTCAAGAAGGAAGGACCTAGAGTCTGAAGGACTTCAAAGTCAGGTCAGTAGGACACAGCTCTTCAAAAAACGTCAATAAAATGTTGGGATGCATCAACACAAGCATATCTCAAACAAAGGAGGTGATTATCTCCTTGTACTAGTCAATGGTAAGTCCACAGTGGGAGAATTTTTTCAGTTCTAGGTGATGAATTTTAAAATAGACTTTCACAAACCTGAGAGTGTCCAAGGAGGACAATTTGAATAATGAAGGATCTGGAAGCCATACAAAGTGATCCTACCTAGATTAGCTAGGAGAACAGGGTTCTGGGTTAGATGGAATTGGGTTACAGTCCCAGGCCGGCCTTGGGAAAGTTACTTAACCCTGCCTCTGTATTCTCATCTATAAAAATGAGGTAATAATAATACCCATATCATGGGGGTTTTCTGTGGGTTTAATAAAATCATTCATGCATGCTTTGTGGTACAGATGCCTAGCCTATAACAAGTGTTCAATAAGTATTAGGTATTATCTTAATACTGACAAGAAAAACAGTCATTATGATGTTACCTTATAGTTGCGTGGCATTTCCAATTTGTACACTGAGTTTATATCACTGTGTTTTTAATGTCACATTTAATGTGAGTTAGGCATTATTCTCACTTTTGGAAGAAGAAACTTCATGTGCCCCAAGGGGCCCTTTCTTCGATGCTCAGCTGCTAAGCACCCATCTGTTATGCCATCTCCATACAGCCCCTCGGCCCAGGGCAGCATCTCTGCATCCAGCAGCCGACCGGGTGAAGCCACCTTGCTCCTGCGGAGAGGGCTGTGGACAGCCCCAGAGGGACCATCTCTGACAATAGATCTGGCCAGTCTTTGAGGTCACAAAGCTTCTAGTGAATGTGGCCTTTTGTGGATGCTATATCCATAAGTGACAACAAGGTCACTGGCCATTGCTGTCATGCTCAGTGCCTTGGGAGAGGAGAGCCCCCAAATTGGCAGCAGTGGAGACCCGAGCAAGTGATTTAGCTACTGTGCACATCAGTTTCCCCAGCAGAGAAAGAGACCTTCCGGTGCCAGGCAGTTGGTGAATGAAATGTGTAAGCACATGAACATCCTTTGGAAAAACTAGAAAGTGCCCATAACAGCATTGCTAAAGTAATGTCAAAGCAGATGATAACTAGCATTTAAGTATCAAAGACTCCCTAAGTCAAGGCTACATTAACTAGAGCAGACTTGTGTGAGAGTCCCTGGGCAGATCTTTATATTCAGACATTATAAATGGAGTCACTATTTGGCCCAGCAGCTTTACCTGGAGTGGGGGCTCCCGTCTATTCCATGAGCCCAGAGCCTTCCAACACAGCAGCCTGGTTCCCCAAGTCCTGCCTTGGCCACCCACATAAGCCCCTGGCTTCCCCCTCCATTTGGGGACTCTCTGGACTTCTCTGGCATTCTGGTCTTTTGCCCACCTCAGCCCTTTTCCACTTCTGTCTCAGGCACCCTTGTCACTCTGGTCATTCTTCTGGCACAAGTCCTGGCCCCCAGAAACCCTTCCTCAGGCCAGCCCCAGGCCCTGGGAAAGGGAGCAAAGAGATTCAGATCTGCTCTCCACCTTTCGTCTTCACCTTAGAAGGCAGCTCAAGGTCATGGCATCTCTGGAACTGAGGTCTGGTCCTTAAAATGAGGTCTAAGGAAATCTCATGGCATTGGTCTTGGCAATAATTTCACAGATGTGACACCAAAAGCGCAGGCAACAAAAGCAAAAATAGACCAGGGGGACCACATCAAACTAAAAGCTTCTGCACAGTGAAGGGAGCCATCAACAGAGTAAGAAGGCAACCTACTGAGTGGAAGAAAACTGTATATCTAACAAGAGATTTATTTCCAAAAAATACAAAGAACCCCTACAACTCAACCAAAATAAAACTAATAATTGATTTTAAAATGGGCAAAGGACTTGACTAGACATTTCTCCATAGAAGACATACAAATGGCCAACAGGTACATGAAATGGTGCTTAACATCACTAATCATCAGGGAAATGCAAATTAAAACCACATGGGGTACCACCTCACCCCCGTCAGGATGGCTTTTATCCAAAACACAAAAGACAGGTGTCGGCGAGGGTGTGGAGGAATTGGAACCCTTGCACCCCGCTGGTGGGGCTGCAGAATGGAGCACAACTATGGGCCGCAGCTTGGAGTTTCCTCAAAAAATTCAAACTAGAACTGCCGCATAACCCAGCAATCCCACTTCTGGATATTTCCCCGAAAGAACCGAAAGCGGGCTCTCAGAGAGGTCTGAGCTCTGCCGCGTTCACTAGAGCCCTGGTCCCAGCAGCCGAGATGTGGAGACAGCGAACCTGCCCGTGGGCGGGTGAGGGCGTGAGCGGGGTGCGCACACGGCCTGTCCCCCACCGAGGAAGGCCGGCCTGCCGCCGGGGACAGCGTGGGTGAGCCCGGGACCCGATGCCGAGTGGCTCAGGCGGGCACAGGAGGACACGCCCTGTGTGACCGCCTGTGTAGGGATCTAAAATGGCCAAGCTCATGGAAGCAGAGAATAGAAGCGGGTGCCAGGGCACGGGGTCTGAAGTCTGTTATGCAAGATGAATAAACTCCCCAGATTGGCTGTGCCACAATGTTCCTGTAGAGAACAAGACTGTACTGTACACTTAACAATCTGTCACGAGGGTGCATCTTGTGTTAAGTGTTCTTACAACAATTAAACAGATAAACGAATAAATAAATAGTAGGTCTAACCAGCCCAGAAAGCTGACTTCTTCTTTAAGTGAGGCGCGTGCCCATGTGCATGTGTGTGCGTGTGTTTGAAAGGAATTACACCTCAGAGGTAACACTGGTTCTCTCTGCAGAATTGGCAAAAGGTATTTTTTTCTGTTTTTTTTTTTTCTCAACTATATTCTCTAATTTAAAAAATTTTCTAATGAACTTGTATTAGTGAATAATAAAGAATTAATAAGAGCTTTAAAGAGCCTGGGGCTGGTGTAGCTGCTTCATAGCAACTAGCATTAGAAATGCCCCCATTTCCAAGTGACGGTGAGTTAGCAGACCTGCTGGTGTCCATCCAATATCCATTACCTTCCTTACCATCGACCCACGACTTTGTGTGGGCAGCGCGGGCCCAGAAACCGCACCCTCTCCTTGCATCGGGGGTGGACACACGGCCCAGCTCCATTGCTAAGACGTGGGCAGGAGTCACCAAGTGAGGCTTTAACTTTATTCCTGTTACGATTTTCTTCTATCGTATGTGCAGCAATAGGAGACCTTTGTATGAAGCATGAATTCAAGCATTTTTCCTACCCAAGAAAATGTTAGTACAGGACTGGAGATCGTGAAAGCCAGGTGGGCAAACACCTGGAAATAGCACACGGGCAGAGCCCCTAATAAGGTACAACCCCCTCTGCCCTCCTCACAAAAATGTGGGACTGTGGTTAGACTCCAAATCTGGGGCCCTCTCAATTGATCTAGACAAAGCGGTGGCAGTAGACCAAGAGAAGGGAGGCAGGTGAGGTGTGAGCCTTTTCCTCTCCTAAATTCTGTAACGCGGAATGTCACAAAGGTCCTTTGTTTAAGAATAAATACTGCGTGTTCCAAGCAATTCCCGGAATTTTTTAAATGGCTTCCATTTTCCTGGAGGAGAAGCTCGTAACGATCGACCTGGCTCTCTGCCTTTATAGCCTCTACGGGAGTCACTTAACCCCCAATTTGTAGGTTCAGCTCTGCTCCCAGCCCTGTCCCCAGGCGGGGGAAGGTATGTCAACCCAGTCTCTCCCGCCTGTCCTCCCGGGCCACCTGGCTCATTACAAAAAGCGAGGCTCCCCGTTAGTCTCTGGAAGAGGTGGGCATTTACTCCTGGATGGAGTTTTTAAAAGTCTGTAAGTATAACAACAAATGTGACATCTCAAAAAATAAGGCATCCCAAAACACTTGCTGAGTACCAGCACTCCTAGGTGGTCGAGACGTTTAATGCATGGGGACCTTCTGCTTCCAATTGCTCACAGGGGGCTTAGGGGATCCTTTAGGATTTATTCTAATCTTCCAGGAAACATTACATTTAAAGGGGGGAAAATACTTCGAAAATAATTCCACGAAGCCCTCACTATACAGCCCTTAAATATACAGCCTCTTCCTGTAAAAGCTTGCAGGTTTCCATACTATTTCATTTTTACTCAGACAGTTCAGAACTGTGCTTCTTTTTTAATTTAAGGAAAGTAATTTGATGAAATTTAACAGCCCCAATGAATTAGGCTGAGGCAAATGCAGAAGGCATTTTGCTTCTATAACAGCAAACCTATTGAAACGAAAGGGCCTACACATTGTTCTACTGACAGACCTTCTAGCAGAGCAAACCAGATGCAGGTTGCCAAGGGAAGTTCAGCCTGTAGATTGTAAGAAAAGAGCCTACTGCCAGGCTCTGCTGGGCTCTGTTATTTCTTCATTAAAACGCACTGTCAATCAGGTTGAAAAGAAATGTCTAATTAACACCATAGGGCACCAAAAAATGTAGTGTCCGAAACTCAGCTGCTGTCCCCTTTACAGCTGTATCTCTCCAAGCAACTCCTTTCCTCTTTCCCCCACCCCCACCACAGAGCCCCTCCCCCATATTCTACTTGCTTATGACCAAAAGCATCCGAGAAATGGCAAAATGCATCACATTAGAACTGCAGTTTCCAGTAACTTCTCTTCTTTTCATGCTCTGTATGCATTCGAGGACCCAAGCACAATGGAACATAACACAAGTCCAGAGCGAGCCTAGTCCTGGCTTTACCACCAAACAACTTGTGTGATGGGGGCTGTTCCACCATAGCACAGAGCCTCAGCTTTCTCTCTCATAAATAGAGGTAAGCAATATGGACTCGTCAGCCTGCCTGAAAGATCAAATGAGACAGGGTGGAAAAAAGGCTTTGTAATATTTAATGCACAATTATTATCACCCCGGTGTCAGCAGAGTCGTGTGGCCCCATATGTTTCTGGTTAGTAGGAGGCCTACTGTGTCCTGCTGCCTCCTGAAGCATCACGAACCCTCAGCTCCCCTCTGCTCAGACATTGCTCATGCCCAGGTCAGGGGTACCTAGTGGAAGCTGAGGATGAGCCCAGTAATTTGGGTTTGAGGGAAGCTCTAGGAGGAGGGAATACAGTATATTAATCAGAGACTCTAAGGCTGAGACTAGAGTCCTCCCCAATCCCTTGACATCCAGGCTCCAAATATTGTTGGCTTCTCCACATGTTCTTTCCATCCTCATCTCTCTTGGGCTCACAGACTGGCGCTCCTGCCATGGCACCTGATTGATCCTTTCCTTCTAGTCCCTTCTGCACATGGCTACCAGATTAGTCCTAGTGAAACTCCACTTAACACACGTCAGCCTTACTGCTTGACGATTTCAATGGCTCCACGTGTCTATATACAAAGTCCCACCTCCTTCACCTGGTCACCACGCTTAGGCCACTATCTGCTTTGCAGGCTTATCTCCCATCACTTTCCTTTTCAGGCTGCCTAGTTATTTTGAAGGTTCTTGTTCCTTAATCTACTTTTAATAACCTCTTTTATTTCTTCAAGTATATTCAACATAGTCATTGCATATTCTGTGTGTGATCATTCTAATGCTTGATATCTTGGCTGGTCTGGTTCTACTGTTTGTTCTTTAGCTGATTCTCGCTCATGGTACCTGGTTTTCTCAGATGTTCTCTGTTCTCTTAAAAATCTGGGTTTTCATTCTCTGCAATCTTATCTAAAGGGATTTGTTGAGGCCTGGATTTAAGGTGCACTCCTGCAGAGAGAACTTCAGTTGCATCTGCCAGGTATCTCGGGCACTCTCAACCCTGGTTCTCTTGGCTTGAGATTTCTCAAACAGGTGGTGCGACTTTGGGCACCAACCTTCTCCACAAGAAGGTTGACTGTGGTTGTGAATTCTTAGGGATACATTTTTCCCCCCCAAAACAAGGCAACTTTTCTTCCTGTGTCCCTTTGAAGGGGCAGGTTTTCGTCAAGTCACCCACTGAAAGTGTCTCAGGGTTATGCGGGATCTCCAACCTGACTTCCCTTGTCCACTGTTACCTTGTGTGCCCCTTGAAAGCCAATTCTCCAGGCGGTCGGATTCTGACCGAGGCCCACAGAGCAGCAGCCAACTCCAGTGCTCAGTGCTCCACTTCCTCCACCCTTTTTATACTTTTTGGAATTGAAAGATTTCCCTTGCTTTTTAAAAACTTAGCTATATAATGGAAAAACCTTTTAAAAACTAATCAAACGTTTTTAGGAACTTGGTAAGGGAATGACTTTTTCAAGACACCTAGTCGACCATACTGCTGGTCTGTCTCCACAGCCCTCTTGGATCGTCCGAGTAATCTTTCTGGTTGTCAAGCCTGATGCACATTGCAGGCTCCTCACCATAGCTCATCACGTCTGTTTGTGATCTAGAGCTGTCCTCACCCAGCTACCACGTTCTGAGGGCTTCTCATATGTCAAGCACAGAGCAAAGTATTTTTCACGTATTAAATAATTTAACTGCATACAAACCTTAAGGGTGTCTCTAGTCAGCACCTATTTTTTAAGACTTTATTTCCTAGAGTGGGTTTAGGTTCACAGCAAATCTTAGAGGGAGGTACAGTGATATCCCATAAACTTCCTGCCCTAACATATGTGTAGTCTCCCTCATTGTCAATATCCCCCACCAAAGTAGGACATTATTTTTTTTACAATTAATGAACCTCTATTTGACATGTCATTATCACCCTAAATTCATACAGCTAATAAATTAACGGAGGCCAGATTCCTATCAAGGACCATTGGATCCTAAATTGTGCACTAAAGACCACTAAACTAAACCACTTTTTAAGTTTTACACCTTGTTTTCATAGTTGTATAGCTTATTCCCTGAGAGTAGAGAACAGGCCTCATACATATCCTCAGCATCAAGCACAAAGTTATTTTCTCAACAAATATTAATTCCCTATTTATTAAACCAACATTTACATCTACTGTACGACAGGCAACATACTATCTAGTCTTGATGTTACAGAAAAGAAGACAGAAGCTGTTATCTTCAACGAGTCCAAAGCAGTAACAGGACTCACAGCTCTGCCAAGACGGAGTAGCTCCTCTCCTCCAGGCCCTCCCCTTACAACCAAAACTCCATGGACATAACACAACACAAAGGCATAGGTCTCTGGAGAAGGGAAAAAGAAAAAAGTAGCCTGGCTTGGGACTGTAAGACTTAAGGAATGACACAATAGTAAGTTTCCTCCAGCCTGGAATTGCCAAAGGACACAGACAAAAAATTCCTTGTTGCCTCTAGCCAAAGGACCTAACGAGACATAACCAGAGAGCTTTTTGGCAGTATCCCCACACTTTCAGCAAGGCTGAACAGGAAGTTAATCTTCCACTCCATTCTTGCCCCAAAGAAGCAGGTGGTGCTCCAAGTGACACACCATGTGGTGGTTGCAGAACCAGAGGTCGGCTGGTCTTCCATCCCCTGCCCCAAGGAACCAGGAGGCAGAGAATCTATTCTCCTACCACTACAATAATGCAAGGAAATGAAATGAAAGGCATACAGGCTGGAAAGGAAGAAGTAAACTGTCCCTATTTGCAGATGACATGATTGTCTATATAGAAAATCCCAAAGTAACCACAAAAAACCCGCTTAGAATTAAGTTTAGCAGGATTGCAGTGCGCAAAAGCAACACACAAATACCAATCACATTTCTATACGCTAACAAGGAACATATGGAAAGTGATATTAAAAACACAGTATCGTTTATAATTGTTCCAAGTAGAATAAAATACTTTGATATATGCTCAACGAAACATGCACAGGGTTTATATGTTGAAAATTACAAAGTGCTCATGAAAGAACTCAAAGAAGATCTAAATAAATGGAAAGATACTGTATGCATGAGTTGGAAGACTCAGTAAAATAATGATATCATTTCTCCTTGAATTGATCTATAGGTTTAAAGCAATTTCTATCAAAATCTCTGCAAGGTTTTTTATTACAGACATAGCCAAGTTTATTGTAAAAATTATAGAAAAGGGCACATGCCCTAGAGTAACTAAAATAATCTTGAGAAAGAAGAATGAAATCGGTGGAATTAATCTTTTGAAGGCTTCCTGTAATAGCTGCAGTAAGACAATGTGATACTGGTAGAGGCATAAACACATAGATGAAGGGAACAGAATAGAGAACCCAAAAATAGACCCACACAAATAGTCTCAACTTATTTTTTGACAAATGTACAAAAGCAAGTCAATGAAGCAAGGATAGCCTTTTTGCTGGAGCAATTACACACTGACCAAAACCTCATAACTGATACACAAGTTAACCGAAAATGGATCATGGAATTAAATGTAAATCTATAAAATTTATGGGAGAATATATATAAACTTCTTTAGGATCTGGAAATAGGTATAGAATTCTTAGACTTGGTATCAGAAGCACAGCACATAACAGAAATAAATCATTTGGACCTCATCAAAATTCAAAACTTTTGTTCTGTGAAAGTGCACATGAAGAACATGAAAAGACAAGCTATAGTCTGGGAGAAAATATCTGCAAATCACACCTAACAAGGGACTAGTATGTAGACTATATAAATAAATCTTAAAACCAAAGAGTAAAAAAACATCCAATTAGAAAATGGGCAAAAGACACAGATATTTCGGCAAAAAAGGATATACAAATAGTAAAGCATATGAAAGATGTTCTACATCATTAGCTGTAGGGTAAATGAAAAAAATTAAAGCTACAATAAATGTCATTACACACCTATTAGAATGGCTAAAATAAAAATTGAAAAGTGAGAACACCAGTTACAGTACTGGTAAGGATGTGGGGAAACTGAATCACTCATTGATTTCTGGTAGGAATGTAAAATTGCACAGCCACTCTAGAAAACAAGTTGGTGGTTTCTTACAAAACTGAACATGCCACTACCATATGACCCAGCAATTGCACTCTTGGGCATCTATCCCAGAGAAATGAAAACATATTTACAAAAAAGCCTGTACATAATTGTTCATAGAAGTTCTATTTGTAATAGCCAATATGTGAATGATTAAACAAACTGCTACATCCATATGATAAAATACTACTTAGCAATAAAAAGGAACTATTATGGAACATGCAACAACTTGGATGAATCTCCAGAGGATTATGCTAATTGAAAAAAAGCCAATCCCAAAAGGCCATGTACTATATTATTCCATTTATATAACATTCTTGGAATGACAAAATTATATAAATGAAAAACAGATTAATGGTTGCCAGGGGTCAAGGATGGGGGATGGGAGAAAGTGGGTGTGGCTATAAAAGGGCAGCAAGAGAGATCCTTGTGGTGATGGAACTGTAATGTATCTTGACTATATCAATGTCAATATCCTCTGGTGAGGTGTGATATTGTACATAGTTTTGAAATATGTTACCACTGGGGGAAACTGGATAAACAGTATAGCGATCTCTCTGTATTGTTTCTTATCACTATATGGGAATCTTCAATTATCTCAAAATTAAAAGCTTAATTTAAAAACATTTGCACACACACACACATACAATAATAGAAGACAGGAATGTACATGGGGGAATGCAATTCTTCTTGTGTTAAGTGGGAATTAGGAATGTTTTTATGGATGAGATGGCCTTTGGTCTGATTCTTGCAGTGAGTGGATGTTCTCCAGATGGACAGAGAAAGAGCAAGGGCATTGGAATTAGAGGAACTATTTCTCCCAGATGGGTAGAAAAAATTTTCCATGGAAGGAAACAAAGAAGTTCTAGATGTAGTATCTTTTTCATTGGCATTTCCAGGGGTACCTAAGCCCCCAAAAGAATCTAAGAACAGGAGTAATCAGAAGGTCAATTAACTGCCTGGCTGGAGTGGCTCAGTGATTGAGCATCTGCCTACAATCTAGGGGATCCTTGTTCAATTCCCAGCCAGAGCATATGCTGGGGCTGCAGTCTCGATCCCCAGCAAGGGGGATGTGCAGGAGACAGCCGATCAATGACTCTGTCATCATTGATGTTTCTATCTCCCCCTCCCTTCTTCTCTCTGAAATCAATAAATATATATATATATATAATTTTTTTTTTAAAAGGTCAATTAACTTAAATGAACCATGTCTGTTGCAACCATCTTAGTAAAATAAATCAACTTGCTGATACAGAATGAGAAAATTTGGAGGTAACTTCTGAATTATAATCAATGTAATTATTTTGTTGATGAAACCATTTTGTCCTCAAATATAATTAGGAAAAGTAAATGGGCCAGTGCTTTCTTTGGGACTCTGTGACACAAGAGATTTCTACAATAGTGTTTTATTACAAGGGGATTTCATTTGTTTTAGCCAAGTGGCAGTGACACTAAGGGGAACTTAACTAACCTGCTCCGCCTGAACTCTCCCTTCGGTAGGTCTGAACTTCGGAACACGTCCTCATTTTGAAGCACAGGTCAGCACAAAGATGGGCTTGAGATAAGCAAGTTAGCTTACGTTCCTCATTGGAATGCAAGCCTTCCAAACAGTAGAATATTTCTGTGCTTACTGTTTTTTCATTATCTCATTTTCTGGAATGAATTAATCTGCCTGGAGGAGAACCTCAATGACCATCAGGGTGCCTGGAGATAGATTTTAAACCACAAAACCTGATGACACTCCAAAACTAATTCATGAGACTGCTCAGCATATCCTGCTTTCTTCCTTAAAAAGGGGGAAGGGGTCATATTTTCATTGTTAGGTGTAAAATCGACAAATTATGTCATCAACTTCGACTACATCTACCAGCAACACAAATCTGAGGCTGACAAGGAGGCAGACATTAGTGGGCCAGAACTGCAACACCTTACACAGGGCTGGGGCCTAATTGTAAATGTGATTCCATCATTTTTTCCTTTTAGTCTGTAGTTCATCTAGGATGCCTCATTTATTTTCAGACCCCAGGCTAATGCTAAAGCTGACTTGTTGAGCTTTTATCAGGGCTGACTGGCTCTAGAAAAAAATGAAGGAGACCAGCTTTGTATTCAGCCTTCATCTCATTTTCCAACAATTTATTTTCCTCTTTCGCCTCTCCCTAAGCAGCCAATCTTCCCGAGCCCCCTCCCTCACAGTCTCCTACCCTCTCCTTGCAAGCTTAGGTCGATCTGGCACGTTGCCAGCCTGACCGGGGCGAGGGCGTCTGAAATGCATCTGAGTTGTAGATGAGCTTTTGTTTTCAATCAACTTTGAGAAAAGACACAAACCAAAATGCGCAGGCTGGAGAGATCATTAATTTGGTGGTTGTATGATGATAAAATGCAGGTTTGTTTCCAGTTTTTCAACAGCATGGAGGTGGGCTTCAAAGACACAACAAATCTTTAATAAGCGTCCTCGGTGCTCCAGAGGCCGGGCCAGGTACCGGGAATAACAGGAAGATGTAATCCACGCCTCCAGGTAGCCCGAGGTCTGCGGAGAACACGGGGACCAAGGGAAACAATTACAACACACTGTTAGTTGTTCCACCTGAGAGTTTCCATTGCATTAAGCTGTTGGCACTTACCTCACACCACGTTTCTCCAGCTCCTAACTCAGTGTCAGGCATATAGCAAGCTCTCAAAAGTATCCGATGAAATAATAGATGAATGCACAAATGAACAAGCAAGGCATTATTGAGGTACCAGTGTGGAGTGTGGCAGGAGCAATTAACTCTGGCTGGGGGGAAAGTAAGTCTCATAAGAGATGGCGATTTGAGCTGAGGCTTAAGGCATGTCTAGCACAGAGCGCGACCTTGAATGGGCCCGCAATCAAAGTCAGAGTCATTCGGCTGAGCGGAAGTCCAGGTGAAGAAAGCGGGCATTTGGAGGTGAAGGTGCTCCAGGCAGAAGCGCCTCCAGCACCTAGCTTAGCAACCTGGCCGGTGGTGGGAACACAGGAGCTACTTACTGAATGGATGAGTAAATGAACAGATTAATGTAACAAGCATCGTACACAAGGTCTCCAGCATTGGGATAAAGTAGGCACATTTGGGAAACAGTATATTTGGAAATTGAATATATGGGTCCTACAGCAAATTAAGCCTGAAACATTGCTGGAGGCAAAAAAATGACAAAACTGAAGCTGTCTTACTTCTCTTTGTAAAAGATGATAATGCTGGGAAAACAGAAGGCAGCAGGAGAAGAGGGGAACCAAATGCGAGACGGACTGACTCCCTAAAAGAAGTCGTGGGCCTGAGTGTGCAGGAGCGGAGCAGGGCTGCTGAGGACGGGGCACTGTGCACATCACTCGCTCACGGTCGCCAGGAGTCAGCACTGACTCAACGGCACGTAACACACACATATTTGGAAAATCATATAATTATAAAAGAGAAAAAGAGAGGTGGTTAGAGCAGAAAGAATGGCAAATACAAGAAAAGTGTAATGTAAGGAACAGAGCTGCTTGGAAATAAAAGAACTGGACAGAGAGAAAAGAAATTTTTAAATAAGAGCATGGGAACAGTCCAGAGACTCGAGTCGGAGGCCTGATGGGTGTGAGGAGTAACTTAAGGATCGCATGTCACCAGGAGTAAAAGAGCCTTCAGGTAATGCCTCTGACTGGGAATAACTGTGGCAAATTATTAAGGAAAGAGTGACTCAAAGGATCTTGGTGCAGAAGGAGCTGACCCATAAGGAAAATAAAAAGAAGAGTTGGGGAAAATTTGAATGTCTCTAAGCTTTATTAGGCTGTATTAGTTATCTATTGCTGCATAACAGATCACTTCAAAGGTTAGTGGCGATAAACGGTAAACTTGTATTACCTCGCACAGTTTCTGAGTCACTTTAGTCAGTGGTTCTGGCCCAAGGCCTCCTGAGGATGCAGGGAAGAGCTTGGCTGGGGCTGCAGTCGTCTAAAGGCTTGACCGCGCCGGAGAGGAACTCAGTCACACGTTTGAGGGAGGCCTCAGTTTTACCCTACACGCAGCTTTTCATAAAGCTACTTGCCGTCCTCAGGGCATGTAGTTGGCTTCCCCCAGAACAAGTATTTCCAGGGAGGGCAAAATGGAAGCTGCAGTATCTTTACGATCTAACTTTGGAAATCACACTCCATTATCTCTGCAATATCCTTTTGGCTACAGCTCATCCCTCTTCAAAGTAGGTCCTCTACAAGGGTGAACACTGGGTGGCAAGAATCACTGGAGGCTATCTAAGAGGCTGTGTTGGAGGCTGTTTACCACAAACTGCATTCCATAATTACCTAATCTGATGTGGTTCCCTAGATTTCTCAGGCAGGTTCAGCAAGAGGTGAAAAGTAGCCTCCCACAGCTCCAGGCTTGTGTTGTTCTTCTCTTAGCTGATAATCACTTTAAAAGGAAAATTCTGCTTCCTGAGAGTTCTAGCCAGGCTCCCAAAGGTGAGGCTCACTGGCCTGGCTTGGGTCATGTAGACAACCAGAAACCAAATCACCGTGATAATGTGGGGGCAAGGTGTCCACATAGGATCAATTCCATGCAAACTGCATGGACTGAGCGTGAGGGGTCCTCCAGCAGGGGCAACAAACTCTGGCTGGTTCTGACTCTGGCATGGTTCCCCCAAAAAGAGGAGAAGCAAAGCAGCCAATAGAAAGGGTGGCATGTGCCCTTTACAGTCCCAGGGTAAAAGAAAAAAAAAAGCCCACTCTGCCCATACTTTGGTTAGAATAACATCACATCTTGTATCTCCTTGTCTTTTTTTCATCAATATATATTATTATCTAAGTATAATGCAAACATAGATATATCACCCTACAAAAGATGTGTAAGACCTGTAAACTGAAAACATGAAACATGGTTGAGAGAATTAAAGATAACCTAAATAAATGGATATACTATGTTCATAGACTGAAAGACAGAATATTGTTGTCAGTTATCCCCAGATTGACCTATGGATTCAATGCAATCCAAATCAAAATCTCAGAAGGCCTTTCAGTTCAACCAAATTGATAAGGGCATTATAAAATTTACATGGAAATGCAGAGGACCTAGAATAGCCAAAACAACATTGAAAAATTACAGAACAGAGAACTTACATTACCTAACTTCATAATGCTACAGTAACCAAGGCAGTGTTTTTATTATCATAAAGATAGAAAAATAGATTAATGACAGAAAACAGAATCTTGAAATAGACCCAGATATATAGGTATGGTTAGTTAGTTGATTTTCACCAAAAGCACAAATGTAATTCCATTAATAAGGATTGTCTTGTCAACAATTGGATATCCCTATATTAAAAAATACAATTCAGCCCATATTTCACATAATATATAGAAATAAACTCAAAATGGATCAGAGACTTAAATGCAAATTGTAAAACCATAAGCCTTGTAGGAGGAAACATGGGAGAATATCTTTGAAATGTTGGGTTCATCAAAGCCTTTTCAAAACAGTAAAAGCATAATACATTTTTAAAAACTGATGTAAGACTTCATCAAATTAAGAATGCCTACTCTTCAAAAGGCACACCACAAATGGAAGAAAGCAGTAAAGTACATGTTTGATTAAGGATTTCTCTCTATAATATATTTTTAAAATCCTCTCTTAAAACTCAATATAACAACCCATTTTTTGAAAGTCACCAATTTCAACAGATCGATGAAAATACAGGGTGTCCCAAAAAATGTATACACACTGTAACAGCTCAATTTTGAAAATGAAATGTATTTTAAAAAACGCTGCCTTTATAATTATTCAAAGTGTGTGTATACATTTTCTTGGGACACCCTATATTCAGATGGCAAATAAGCCCATGAAAAGATGCTCCACTTCATTAGTCACTAGAAAAATGCAAATTAAAACCACAGTGAAATGCCAGTACTTATCTAATTAGAATGGCTAAAATTAAAGGATTGATGAGGACCAACTGAAACTTTCCTACCTCCTGGTAGAGATGCAAAACGACACAACCACTTTGGAAAACAATTTGGCAGTTTCTTAAAGAGTTAAGGAAATACTGAAGGGCCCAGCCATTTGACTTCTAAGGATTATAAATCTAAATTTCTTAATGTTTATCCAAAAAATAAAAACCTTTTATTTAAACTGAGCTGTACACCAATGTACATAACAGCTTTACTTGTAACAGGCCAAAACTGGACACAACCTAAATGTAAATCAATAAGTAAAAGAATAAAGACATTGCGTCATATACACACTGGGATACTACTCGGGAATAAAAAGGCTTGGACTATTAACACAATACGACACGGATGAAACTCAAAATAATTGCACTGAGTGTACATGCTCTATAATTCCATTTTATAAAATCCTAGGAAATTCAAACTTATCTACACCATCAAAAGATGTCAGTGGTTACTTGGTGGTGGGGGAGAAGCATAGGAGGACCAGGAGGGAGGGGTGACCCAGGAGCAGGACAACTTTTGGGGGTAATAGATACATTCATTATCTTAATTGTAGTGATGGCTTCACAAGCATATACATGAGCCATTTATTTTAAGTCCCTTATACCTCAATTAAACTGTAAAAAACAACAACAAGATCTCAAGGTACCTCCCCTGGACCCTTTCGCGAGAGGCTTCTGGAAGACACACTCCACAAAATAGGAGTAAACCAAGAAAGAAGACATGGGATCCAGGATACAGGGAATTCAACACTGGAATAAAAATAAATCTGCACAAAGATGAAACTGATAGAATGGCCAATATGTCCAAATATATTAAGGATATTAACTCACCCTGAGAAAAGTCTGGGGACAACTTCTAGTAAGCACTCAGAAAACTTAGCGTATACTGAAATAAGACAATTATTGACTCCAGGGAAAATAAAACACTACACAGGAAATAATGTCTTCTACCTGGATCTGCTCTAAATTGTGCTTCCATCCAATCCTGTCATCGTGAAAGTGTCAACAATGCATATTGATCTAGTTATCGACCCAATGATTGTATAACTGTCTTGGAAGGATTAAGCTATGAAAAGTATACGTGTGAGGTAGAGATAAGCCAGTCCAAGGATGAAATCCTCATTGCCCATTATGGGAAACAATAGGTAATTTCTAAAATTGAAAAACCTAAAGATCACAAAACATTTTGACATATAGAGATTACGAGAGAAGGAACAGCTGAAAGAAGTGGAAGTTGTTGTCTCTGGGGAGGGAAGGGCAAGAATTGGGCAGGGGGTGGACCAGGAACTGCTGATATAGGTCACAAGCAGCACTGAACCATTTTACTCCAACTCTGTGCATATATAATCTTGATAAAATTAAGAAATAAATTAACATATATGGTGAAATCAAAACTATCTTATTTCAGATAGTGGTGATGGTTGCACAACCATGTGAATAAGCTTAACGCCACTAAGTTATACATTCAAAAAGGGTTAAATCACCCTGGCCAGGGCGGTTCAGTTGGCTGGGCTTCACCTCATGCACTGAAAGGATGCTGGTTTGATTCCCGGTCCGGGCACAAGCCCAGGCTGTGGGCTTGACCTCCAGCTGGGGGCATGCAGGAACATCGATGTTTCTCCTTCTCCCTCTTCCTTCCTCTCTCCTAAAAATTAATAAAACATCTTTTAAAGATGGTTTAAATGATAAATTTTGTTATGTTTATTTCACCTCAATGAAAAAATACATTTATTCTAAAGATGTGAAAAATATGCAAAAATTTTTTTTTAATTTTTTTTATTGATTTTTAGAAAGGAAAAGGGAGGGAGAGAGAGAGAAATCGATGTGAGAGTGAAACATAGATCAGCTGCCTCCTGCCGGCCCCCTACCAGGGATCAAATAGCAACATTTCAATGCACGGGATGAAGCCCAACCAACTGAGCCATACCAGCCAGGGCGCAAGAATTTTCAACGAATGATGGATGACAAAGACCAGGTGGGGCAAGAGGTGGAGGAGGGGAGTGGAGTGGAGTGGAGGGAGCTTGGAAGGTTGAGGACCAGGGGAGAGCTGGCTTTGGGAAGATGTGCGCACAGTGGCAAGGTGAAGAGTATGATTGAGCCCCTCCCCCCATCGGGCACCAACTAAGGCTTCAGGGATCTGAGGTAGGTTGACTTTAGCTGGCTAAAAATTTACCCCCTAAAATTGTTTTTTGGTGAATGGAAGAAAGTAGAGTCCTCTCTCTCTGTTGGGCATGCTACACACCCGCTCATAAAGTTTGCCTCTCTCAACTGTGCAGACACTGAGCTGAACAGACACTTCTGCAGAGTCATTCTTTCTTTAGATGCGTGACCCTTCCTAGCTCTCTTACTCTGTGTTGGTCTGACTTAAACATCAAAGGGCACCCTAGATTACGGGGCGGGAGTGGGAGTACCTGGGGTCTTCACCATCCTATCTAATCTGACTAGCCAAGTCTGGTGTGTTTCCCAGCTCCCCAGTGAAGCCTTCCCTGACCAACCCACCTGAAGGGGAGCTCATTCTGCTCCGCTTGTCTCATGCATATTACAACCCCAAATGTCCTTATGTCCTCTGGGTTCTTCTAATGCACTGACTCCTTTGTTTTTGTTTGTTTTTTTAAGCCAGTCAAACTATCCCTAGCATTGCTTTTATTTTCCTTATTACCTTCTGACCCCCTCACCCATTTTTTCTTCCCCCAACCCCTACCTCTGGCAACCACCCATCAGTTCTCTCTCCATGAGCTTATTTTTTGTTTGTCTGCTTGTGTTTCATTGTTTGGTGGGTGGTTGTCTTTACGATCCTTTGTTCATTGTTTATTTAACTTATCTTTTCTTTTTTTTTTTGAGCACCTATTAGGTCGTCCTATAGGAGGCAACTGCAAAGATACCTTTGGGGGAGAAGATCTGGAAAGTGTAGAAAAAAGGGTGATTAACTCTTTCAAGGAAGGAATGACAGAGGAGAGGCAAGGTAGAGAGTCTTGAGCTGATTCTTACAGAATGAATGTGAGGTTTTTAATGATAAAATATTTTATCTTCCTCAGTCTAATGTGATTATTAACCTTTCTGAGCATGTGATCACTATATTTATGAAATAAAAATAGGAGCATCTTAGGCAATAAGGAGATAATAGCCGCCTCTCTGTTATGTAAAAGTGCTAATCTCTCCTCACATTGTCAGTTTAGGAGCAGAAAACATTCATTGCAATATGGATGTGGTCATATGCCACTAAGATGTGAAATATATCAGGACCATCTTTCAAAATGATAGCCCACAGTAACCCTCTGGGGAGGTCATTATTGTTAAAAATAGCTTGTGGGTGTCCATCTGCTGTGTCCCCACAGCCATGCCTCAACTGGGAACTCCATGAATTTAATATTACATGTTTGTGATAGCATCAGGTACCAAGTCAATGAAGGAGAGAAGTGTTAGCAAACCTGTTAAAAATCTGCAAGACACAAATCACAAATTCTGCTTCCTTGTGTGGTGTCTGCCTCACACAAATACTTGTTATTTTTACCTCTGAGTGTTTGCTGAATCAAGAGAGAAAGAAATATAGGGCTTGAGAGTGAACCCTGTTTACATGGTAACACCGCACCCCTAAGTAACCCCAGGTGCAGGGCAGGAAAGAAGTTTCTGGCATGTGGTGTAAAAAGCAAGTTGCTATTTTACTTCACTCTGTTTTAACATGGAGAGATGGTAAATCATAGACAAATTATTAGCAGCAATTTGCTCCAGACCAGTGGGCTCTGGGACACCAGCACATCAGTAAATAACGTCTGAAATATGGAACTGGCACGAAGGACTTTATTTATTTATTTTTTTACATTTCTTCCTTCTTTTTATGGCATGGAGCACATTGATGTCACTCAGTAATTGTAGAACTGATACCAGTTTTATTTAAGAATTAAAGCAGAAAAATTTCTCCCTTGGCGTTGAAGAACTTTACTGAATTTCAGTTTTAAATTATCAAGTTGGTCTGGCTTCTTCCTTTTTGAACCAGTTCTAGGGAGGGTTCTTCCTTGCTGCTGTCGAGGTGGGCAAATATATTCAGCACACACTAATTCTCCTAGCTCAGTCGTCCCACAGATATGCTGAGTTCTCACTCTTTACACAAGGGAGATAGAAGAAGTGTGATAAACAAAATTGGCACGACTGTCAAATAGTGATTCTTCAGGATAGGAGGGACAAGTGCCCTGTCAGGTGGAGATGCTGGGAATGTCAGCTGGGCGGGAGAAGTCCAAGTACTCCCAGCGCTTGTGCCCCATCCTTAAGAAGAGGTTCGTCCCCAGGCTCTTTGCGGGGCGCCTGCCCAGCCGGGGGCTGGAGGGGCTGCTCAAGGGTGGCGCGTGGAGCTTTCAGAGCAGCTCCGCACCCTGCGGCCTGAGTTTCCACAGTCCCTTTCCAGGTCTGAAGTAACATGTGACCGTGCATCTCGCTGACGCGTGATGCGGGTCTATTTACGCAGGGCTCCGTTAGGCCCACAGCTTGCCAGCCTGGCTACCTGCCCAGGCATTTCCTCCCTAAAAATTTCCAGAGGCAGTGGTGGGGCGGTGCAGTGAGGTTAGAGGTATGGAGACATTCATGGGGCCCAGGCGGGTTGACAGGGATGCCACAAAAGGTCATCAAGCCCTGGAGGCCTGGAAACACTGGGCTGTGCAGCAGCTGGGGAAAGTTGCCCTGACTGGGTGGCTCCATCGGTTGGAGTGTGGTCCTTACACCAAAAGCTCTCAGGTTCGCCTCCTGTCGGGGCACAGACTAGGTTGTGGGTCTGATCCCAGGTCGGGCAACCGATGGGTGTTTCTCTCTCACATCGATGTCTTTCTCTCTCACTCGCTCGCTCCCTTCCTCTCTCTCTACAATCAATAAAAACCATAGCCTGGGGCGAGGGTTAAAAAAAAAGATGGAAAAAGTAGGTTTTTATTTCATTCCTTGTAGAAATATCAAGAGTATAGCGCCCCCTAAAGCACTTTCCTGTAACTAATTCGGGCAACATTTCTGGAATCCGAGCCCCCAGCTGCTAAGGTGCTGAGAAGGTCTGTTTCCCTTGGCGCAGAGAGAGGCAGGCACAGGCTGCAGGGAGCACTGCCGGGCGCACAGGTGAGGCACAGGCCCGCGCCCCCAGGGGGCACGCAGGGGGCAGCGGCAGGCGCCCGGCGCAAACGCTTGCTGGCCAGCCACCTGCTGGAGCGAGGAGCCCGGAGCCTGAGCAGGGCCGCGTCCAGGCTGGGTCCGGAGGCTGAGCCTTACTACCAGGCCGCAGTTTCTTTCCAGCTTTCAGAGCTGCCTCCCGCTCCTCTCCAGGTCCCAGGATGACTGCCATCGGATCCCGGGGCTACAGGCTTTTGTCCACATGCAGCAGGAAAGAGAGTGTGATTTTACCAAACCTTCCCCCCAAATGTCCCAGAAACAATGCCCACTCGGCCAGCATGGGTCATAGGACATCCCTGTCCCCCATGAAGCAGTCGCTGTGGCCGGGAGACGGAATGCGTGATTTGAACTGAACTGGAAGTCACATGCCAGCCGCAGAGCAGGAAAATAGTTTAAATTATAAGTATGTGTTTGGGGGTGCTGGGTGCAAAAGGTGAGGGGACATCTGACTCTGCCTGAGGAGGGGATGGTGTGAGTGGGAAAAGGAGGTTGGGGAACATGTCATAGAAGAGACGGCATATGGGACGCAGATAGGAAGAGCCTTGAACGCCACGCTGAGAAATTCGGACCTTCAAACCATGAAGAAAGACGCTGTTAGAGCAAATCTATAGCATAAGCCAGGTGGACTTACTCGGGTCAAGGCGTAATTTTCAAACCGTTGAAACATGACTCTCATATAAATATGGGATGAGTACCTGTCAAAGCTGTAACGAGGGCTCTAGCAAGAGTGTAAAGCTGGTTTGAAGGGCCTCTGAGGGACAGGGGTTTATACAGCTCGTCAGGAAAGACATTTTTTAAAAAGGTTAGAACCACATTACTGGTTCGATATGAAACTGTTAACACACTTCAGAGCAGTGAAATCATAACCTTTGGGGTTACCTTTTCTACCTGCGAGAAATAACTTGCCTTTCTACTGGGCAGGACACAAATCTAGAAGTTAACTGCATGGAGCCAGTTTATAATTAATACTAACAAGCAAAGTAAAGTAATAACACAAGTTAGTGACATGAAAAAGACAGCCCCCTTCTTGGCCTTATTTCTAAGTTTTAGATAATTTTTCTTAACACCAGAGCAACCCATTTAAGACATTTTTGATTGTTTAAATGGACTGAAGCGTTGCACTACTTGCATGTCAGTGACCACCGCTGATTGTAATGAGTTTATTAGTCACCAAAGAAGGCTTGAGATCTGCTCAGGGAAGAGACATTGTGACTGATTCCCGGAGTGGGAAATAGTTCAATTCAGCCACCTGTCACTAGAAGGAGAGGTCCCCTGCTCTCAGATGACAGGAGAGGCCAGGAGGGGAAGCCAGCAGAAATGAGAAGCCCCAGGGACCTCAGTGCCCACAGAGACCCGTTTTCCAGGCGGTTATTCACGAACCAGCTGCAGTGAAGTCAGGGCCAGTTTCCCCGGGCGCTGCTGCAGCAGTCCCGCCTGCTGGCCCCTCTCTTGCCCATGAAGTGTTTTGGTTAGAAGGGAAAGATATTCTACACACTCAATAATTAAGTACAGCCAAGCTAAGCCATGTTTAGACCCACATTTTTGGATAACAGATTTATTAATGGGCTGGTTGAGAGAATTGAACCATTTGGTGTTTGGGAAAATTGGAAATGTTTAAAATAAATACTTGGCATCCTTTCTCTCTGACTGCTGCAATATGTTCAGTTACTCAGGAGCAAAATGTTCATGGTAAGGATTAATTTAATAGGAATCTCTTAGCAGCTTTTCACTAAAAATATACTAAAAATATTAAAAAGTCTAATATTTATTTTTACAAAATGGGAAACATTTCTTTCAAAAACAGCTCACCAGCCCAAAGACAATTTCTTTATTGTTAGAGTCGTAGGTGTATTAGTTATCATGCCATAGGGAATATATGCCATCCACACACCCACATTTTATTTGCCACATTTAGCAAATAAAAATAGAATATGCTAAGTTAAATGTGAATGTCAGAAAAACAATGAATACTTTTTTTAGTGTAAGTATCTCCCATGCAGTATTTGGGACATATTTGTGGTAGGAAGAAAACTGGCCCACAAATAGGTCCATGTTCTAATCCCTCTGGAATCTGAATATGTTACCTTATAGAGCAAAAGGGGCTTTGTAGATGTGATTAAGTTAAGGCTCTTCAGATGGGGAGATTCCTGGATTATCTGGGTGGGCTCAGTGCAGTCACATGGGGCCTTATAAGAGGCAGTAGAAGGGTCAGAGACAGAGATTGGAAGATGCTACAATTCTGTCAACAAAGATAGATGAAGGGTCCATGAGCCAAAGAATGCAGGTAGCTTCTAGAAGTTGGAATAGGAGAGGAAACAGACTCTCCTTTAGAGCCTTCAGAAGGAACATAGCCCTGCCAACACCTTGATTTTAACCCATGAAGGCCCGGGGGGATTTCTGACATACAGAATTGCAAGATAATGAATCTGTGTTGTTTGTAAGCCACTAAATTTGTGGTAATTTGCTACAGGAGCAATAGGAAACTCATACAAAAGTTATAATAAAAAAATTATTTGTTATCTGAAATTCAAATTTAATTTAAATATTCATTATTTTTCTGGCAACCCTCCTTAAAATATCTAAGCATGAAGCTGTGGGATGTGGTAAAAACCTCTCTTGCATAGGAGACAGGAGAGGACTATGTACTGGGGAAAAACATTTTATCTTTAGTCCTGATCATTCAGGTATAAATGAAGGATTTGGCTTGGATGATCACTGTGGTGCCCTTGCGGTCCGTGATTCCAGTGAAGAAATATTCTTTGGCCAATATAAAATGGACCCAGAGACTATAATGCTAAGTGAAATAAACCAGTCAAAGAAAGACAAATACCACGTAATCTCACTTATATGTGGAATCTAATGAACAAAATAACCTAACAAAATGGAGACAGACTTGTGGATGCAGAGAACAGACTGACAGCTGTCAGAGGGGAGGGGTTTGTGGGTTGGGTGAGCTGGGTGAATGGATTAAGCAAAGAAAAAGAAGACAGACTCAGGGACTCAGCCTACAGTGCAGTGACTGCCAGAGAAAAGGTGGGGTGGGGAAGGCAGAAGGGGGTAAAGGAAAGATAAATGGTGATGGAAGGAGACTTGCCTTGGGGTGGTAAATACACAATACAATATACAGATGATGTATTGTAGAACTGTATATCTGAAACCTATATAATTTTATTAACTAATTTCACCCCAATAAATTCAATAAAAAATAAATTTAAAAAAGAAATTAAATTAAAATAAAACAAATTTTAAAATGTGTATACCTCAGGAGAGTTGTCTTCATTTGCCAAGTGTATTTGTGTGCTTGTCTTCTATTTTCTTGGTAGTTCTACATTAAGCCCTCACCCCGATGTGGACTACCCTCCACTCCATCTGTGTGTTTGTCAGATGACAAAGCATGGCCCTGACACAGTGCTGTGTCCCCATACCGCTTTCTCTCTCCTCACGGCAGACCTCTTCACGCCTTCTTGGAACTCGAGCTCTGTGGCAATGCTAGTTGACTAATGTATTAGTATCCAACGGGTGCTGTAACAAATTACTCCAAACTTAGGCTTCAAATAACAGACTTATCTCACAGCTCTGAAGGTCAAAAGTTCAAAGTAGGTCTCAGTATGCTAAAATCAAAGTGTCACAAGGCTGTATTCCTTCTGGAGACTACACAATCCATTTCCTGGCCTTTTCAACTTCTAGCTGCTGCCTGCTTTCCTTGGCCCAAGACCCCACATGACTGCAACTTCTACTCCCAGTGTCACATCTCCTTTTCTGACTCTGACCCTCCTTTTTTTCCAATGACCCTTGTGATTACATTGGGCCCACCCAGATATTCCAGCATGATCTCCCCATCCGAGAGCCTTAACTTAATCACATCTGCAAAGGCCTGTTTGCCAAGTGAGATAACATAATCACAGGTTCCAGTGATTAAGAAATAAGCATCTTTGGGGAGCATTTATTCTGTCTACTACACCTATCCAATATTTATTCTTTCCTTCTTCCTTTCTAACAGAATTATTGTTTTGTTCAAGGTGACAATAAGCTTGGACAAAAAAGTATTTACAAAGTTCCCTTCAAGCTACCTGTAGTTGTGTGACATAGTCTGGCCAATGAGATGTTAGTATAAGTCTTCTGAGAAGTGAGAAGTAGAATTCTGGCTTCCAAGAAAGTTATTGTTTTCCCGATTAAAAGAGGCAGACTCAGTTGCCATATACTGTTGGTCCTCTCCCGTTGACTCCGTCCTGCGTGGAAAATGCACGTGGGCAGCCACTATATTCTGAGCACTAGAATGAAAATCATGCATGAAGGAGGTTGAGGCAAAACAGTCAAAGGGTCTGAGGTGTAGAAATGACACATCAGCTGGCGTCTGCCAGGCTCCAGGCTTGTTACCTGAAAAAAAGAAGCCTTAATTGTTAGCACCAGAGTAATCACTTCATGCAAGTGAATCCAGTTCTAGCAGATATGGGTTCTGTCTAAATCCTGTACTCAAAGCATGCTTCCTGGACCAGCTGCAAAGATGTCGCCTGCGAGTGAGTTAAAACACACAATCTAGGGCTCTTCCCCAGATCAGCTGAACCAGAATCTGCATTGTAACAGGAAATCGATGCACTTTCATTTGCTGGGGTTGATCTGAATGCACTTCAGAGTTACAAAAGTACTCCTTTGAAGCTCGCAGAGGGCAGGGAGGGAAATTTTTCTGGATCCTTCTACCCAGGCTGGAGGATATGGTCTGTCTGGAAACAGTGATACCCTTGGATTTACTGGGGCAAATCTCAAAAGTTGGGAGGTGGGTGCAAAATTGTATATACACAGTCATTAAGTCCGTGTCTCTCCCCACACACATACCACTTACCCTGATTCAGTTCCTTCCTTGTTTCTTCTCTGAAGTTATATTTTATTACTAGTCAGCCTAAGACCCCACATCTACTTTATTCAACCAAGGCCAAGTTGATAAAGAGTTGAAGGCTGGGTGGAATCAGAAAAAGGAGGAAGATTACCTCTTCTAAGAACTCTTGGCCTGTACCTGTGCCTGAAATGTGCTTCGCGCGATCACCATCCAGATGAAGGAAGTGCAGTGAGTGTAAACCCGCAGAAAGGCAGATCCAAAGAGCCCTCAACACGCTGCACTTTTCATTTCTATTAAATCTCTAAATTTATACATGTCATGTGGAATAGAAATTGCATACTAATTTATTTGCAATGATTTTTATCAGAATATTACAAAGAAACAGAGAGGGTTAAAGTACAGCCATCAAGTTTCTTGAGGAACAGAGGGAAGACATCAGGGGTGCAGGTCTTCCGATTGAATTTGCCCTCTCGAAAACTGTTTTAGGAAGTTTTGTGGGTTTATCGAATTTAACTAATTTTTTGAATAGGTAAATCCAAAGGTTGAAAAGAGTATACAGTGAAAAACCCTCTTCCCTTCCTTCAGTTCCTCCCCTCCCCTGCCACATTTCTCTCCCTCGAGGCAACCACTATGACCACTTTTTGGGGAATCCTACCACAGGGGAGCTTTGCATGTTGGAAGGTACTAAAAAATGCAATTGAAAATCAAGAGTGGAGTGTAGACTGGTCTGAACTGTCCTTGCGAGCATCCATTAAAAAGACTCTCATCATCCAATGCTTCTGTTGAGATCTTTTGCTGATATTTAATTTTTCTATATCAGAGGCAAAACATAAAATAAAGATGTCTTGCTGCCTACTCATCCCAGAGGATTAAGGAGATGGCATTGACAAAACACTGAGACTTTCAGAGGAAGGCTCCGAATAAACTTACGGGGTTGTTCCAGCTGTCGCCCCTCCTACGTAATTTGCATTTTATAACTCCCCCTCACTCCCAGCCTCCCCCCCAGCACCTTCTAAGGGTGAGAGGCCACTAAGAAAGGGTGACTGAGGCAAAGCAAGACTGAGTAGAATGCTTTGAGGATCTTTGCTCTGTTTGCCTAAAGGATCCTACCTAGCTCACCTGTTCTTTAAGGAACTTGGAATTTTTTTAAAGAAGAGAGACCCCTAATTGCATAACTTCATAGTTGTGTGACTTTCTTTAATAATTCAAATAATTTAAGAATATTTTTCTTTTTTAAAAAATTTGGATCATATTTTATATACTTTCTTTTTTCGCCTAGTAATATGTTAAGGGCATCACTGTTCTGAACAGCTGCTTTGTGGAGCATGATTATTTGAAAATGAGAATGCTACTGTATTTAAAGACACACATTAGGAGACTTGGTTCACACGATACAGTAAAACCAGTATGTGTTTTGAGGGCATACTATGTGCTAAAAACAAAATGAACGCTGCAGGGACACCCAAAATGTTTTGCCTGCCAAATACAAAGCCTCCGCATTAAGTAGGAAATGGAAAGATTCAGAGGAAGTTCTCTGGGGCCTGAGAAATGAGGGTGGTCAGTGCAGTGGTTTGGGAAGACTCCTCGACTTTGCACAAGACCATCCTGAGTACTCCAGTGGACTTGTAGACAAATTGGTAGACTTTTCTAAGAGTAAAAGTGTAGAAAAGTGAAACAAAACCACCTCTGGCAAGGGATATAGAAAATCACAAGCAACTAAGTAGATAGAAATGAATAGGCTTTATTTCCTTTTTAAATACAAGATCTTTAATTATGGCACTGTTGGGAAGGCTGCTGAATGACAATTTAAATAACCTGATCGGCTAATGTACAAAACAATAACTGTAATGTACATTCCAAATTAAAGGGCATATACCAGCGATTTCAACCTTTCTCATCTCATGGCGCAGAAACTAATTACTGAAATCCTGCAGCATATCAAAAACTAGGTGTAATTTTGACTCATTCACACCAGACGGCTGTTGCTGTGCTGACTGTTGTCATTTTTTAATTTGACAATCTAAGAAAAAGAGGTCAGCGCCCCTGGGTAAACCGTCAGGAATTGCATGTTTTAAGCATTCTTGCAGCACACAGGTGAAAATTGCTGGCATAGACCATAAAGATAGTATTAACAGTTTATATTTTCTTCTCCTTAATCTTGTACTATAGCTAACCTCCTAGACCTGAGATCTTTGTACCAATTAATGATTGGTTGCGGTTAATAGTTCTGATGCAGGCCAGTTCATCGACAGATGGTCATTAGCCTTTAAAATCTGGTCATTAACCTCTAGAAACTCCAAAATCAGATGCAAAAAAGCATTTTATCAGTATTATTTAAAAGGCTGTAGAGGCCCTGGCCGGGTAGCTCAGTTGGTTAGAGCATCGTCTCGATATACCAAGGTTGTGGGTTCGATCTCCGGTCAGGGCGCATACAGGAAGCAATCAGTGATGCATAAATAGGTGGAGCAACAGATCCATCTCTCTCTCCCTTCCTCTCTCTCTCAAATCAATAAATAAAATTTTAAAAATACAAGGCTGTATGCTTGTTTCATACATATATGTCAAATGTAAGAAAACATCTCTTATATTGTTTATACATGTGCATGGCAGTTTAAAGTTTCTTTAGGTTTTTATTTCTAGAATTTCCTTCGAACACAAAAAAATAATTTGACATAAATATTCTATTATGTAGGGAAAACTATTGCTAAGATCTGGCATACTAAAATGTTTTTATTGGCCCAAAGAGAAGGGGGGGTAAAACTCACATTTCAAAAATGGGAGTGTTTGTTTTTTTCCTTAATACTTTGAATAAATTTATTAAAAGTTATAATGAGAGCAAAAATTGCATTGTAGGTGACCGTCCCCTTGGAAATGGGGCCGTATGTTTCCCATATTCTTAAAAGAACCAAATATAAAGTATAGTTGAAACATCACAAACATAGACCAGTTTATTATTGTAACCATAAATCATATTTTCACAGTAATTTGTTCTGATGTAGGAATTTCATAAGGAAAGATATGAAGTCTCAGTGGATCATTATGTTGCTCACTCTCCATTCACCATTTAATAGGCTTTCCTCTGATTTTACATCCTGAGTCCATAAAGCTTATTAAATGACACTTCAAATTTTTTTCAGTGGTGGAAGCTTTGGCTAAGTGAAAAGGCCTGTTGGGCTTTTCCCCTGCAGTTTCCTAATTAGGGCTTCCTTATTACATCACAAACATTAATCACCACGTTATCCAGTAACAGATCAGACTTACCCTATCTTTCAGATCCTCATTAATCTACTAGTAAAGTTATGAGCTCCATTAATATGGTTATGTTTAGAATGTCTCCATTACTGGGCTGCAGAAAGCAAAAGCCATGTGTCTCCTCCAGGCTGAGGATGTTTCTGAAATACCCCCTCCCACAGGGCCGCCTTTCCCACACGCTCCGCAGCAGATCCCTACAGAGTGTTTGCTTTGTTTACTGCTTTGTTTACTATTGTAGCAAGAGAAGAATTCTCCGAGCAGGATCAAGTTTACATCTTGCAGAGACCAGACCACGTGCTGGTGCCTGGAGCCTGGCGCTTTCCATCTGGAAGGCAGGGCCCGTCCGAAGGGGAGCGTGAGCTCTTCCCAGGGGCGGCCGCCCCATCGAGCAGAGGAGCGTGGCCACTGCCCAGCGACTCTAAGCCGAGCAGCGCGCCCTGGACACCAGTGTTCCTTGGGTGAGTGACGGTGAAGGTGGCAGAGCATCGGGCCACCCGGCCACATCCACATCGCTGACCGTGCGAGGTCAGATGCAGAGCCTGATGTGTCCTGCAAGGCCACCGGTCACCGGCAGGAGAGACCCCGGCCGATGGCAGTCCGCGGGCTCTCATAAATGCCTATGGTTTTAGGGGCTGGAAGAGCGTGAGATTTCCTTCTAGGATAGGACAGAAGTCCCCGAGTCTCTCAACCCACCTCGCAGTGGAGTTAACGGCTTGGCAGTTTCTTAGCAGATGTTAAAAGGAGTAAGCGGATAGGATACAGACTATATACACATGATCTTTATCATAAGACTAGTTTCAGAGAGCACAAATAAGTAGAAAGATGCTCTCAAGAAGTTTGAGAAGACTAGAAAATATTTTCCTGAAAAGAAAATATTGACATCAATGAATATTTTGTCCAAAATGCCATATGCATAAGGCGAAATTCGAAGATAGATAAGGTGAAAGGAGGGAAATATTAATAAAAGCAGAGTTCTGTTAAAACAACTTAGTGATCATTTCTTTTAAAGACTGCATTTCAAAGATTAAAAATTATGGATTTGTGAGCTGAGTAATGTGGATATCAAATCTTTTTCAGCAAAACAATCTATCTTGGAATTTGGGGGACCATTTCATTCTTGAGATCAAGGAAACTCTATATAATATAGTGAGTGTCAGTGAAAGGTAAGGAAAATGAGTCTGGAAATGAATGAACAGTTTTTTTGGTTTCAGATAGGCATTTCTCAGTCTTTCGTGATGTTCTTGTAGAGCGGAGGCCTGAGGCCTGGGTAATGGTACAGTTCAGTGGATTTATAGTTGATTAAACCAAAGAGGTCAAAGAGGCAATGTATCAATGTTACGTGGGAAGGAAGGTCTTTAAAGGAGAGCACCAGGGCTCTGTATGTGACCTTGCAACGGAGAAATGTGCTTCTCAAATTTGCAAAGTATGTGAAGCTTGGGATTCAAAAAGATCATGGAAGATTGTACAGATGAACAAAAATCAACACAATGAAATTTACTGCAAACAACTAAAAATAAAAACCTGCGCTTAGGCTCAAAAACTTCACTGTAAAGTACACAACCTGGCCTGAGAAGTTTCCATGACAAAAAAGACACGCATACAGTGTTTTAGTTGATTTCAAGGAGAAACTGAGTCAAAGTGTTGAGTGGCGAATTAACTAATGAGAACTTAATTTATATTAACGTAAGGATGGCATCCAGATCAAGGGAAATAATCATCCCAGTAGGCTCGTCCCTGGCCAGGCCACATCTGGAGTTACAATTCTGTGTGCCACCCTGGGGAGGCCGGCCTGGGCCGAAGGGTAATGGAGAACAGGCAGAGGTCAGCAAGGAGGGAGGTCGAGGGGCGATGGGGGGATGCTGAGAGGAGCAGGCTAATGAGAATCAGAGTCTTTGAAAGCTTGGGAGTTTCCCGTAACGGGGAACCAGGCTTATTTCTTTCAGAATGAAAGTTAAAGAGGCTAAGAGAAAATTTAAGATAAAAGAAATTCACCATTATGCTCTCCTACAACTCCAACACAAGTAAAACAGTGACCTGATGTAGTAATTAAGGGGTTTCTTCTACAACTAAGTGGCATGAAAAAGAGAAGGGAAATGGAGGGATTTCTAAAGAGCCTTAAGAGATTTATCAACCAAATGAGTTGTGTGGACGTTGTTAGATCTTGATCCCAACAACTGCCTGGTAAATCAAAATAAGATTTTTTGAGATAATCAGGGAAATTATTTTTTAATAATAGTTTTATTGAGATGTTACTCACATGCCATGAAATTCACCCTTTAAAAGTATACAATTCAGTGATTTTTAGTATAGTCATGATAGTGTGCACCACTCACCACTATTTGATTCCAGAACATTTTTATCACTCCCAAAAGACATGCCATAGTCATTAACAGTCATGGTCATTCCCTCTCACCCCAGCCCTAATAAGCATTAATCTATTTTCTGTCTCTGTGAATTTGCCTTTTCTGGACATTTCGTATCAATGGAATCATACAACATATGGTCTTTTGTCTGGTTTCTTTCATTTAGCATGTTTTCAAGGCTTATCTACATTGTAGCATTGTATCAGTAGTTCATTTCTTTTTATGATTGAATAATATTTCTTTGTCCATATAGGCCATATTTTTGTATCCATTCATCAGCTGATGAACATTTGGATTGTTTCCACTTTTTGACTATTATCAATAATGAACATTCATGTACAAGTTTTTATATGGACACACATTTTCAATTCTTTTGGGGGATATCCTTAGAAGTGGAATTGCTGGGTCATGTAGTAACTCCATTTTAACCTTTTGAGGAACTATGAAATGATTTTCCTAAGTGATTGTACATTTCATACCCCCATCAACAATGCATGAGTGTTCAAGTTTCTCCACATACTGGCCTACACTTGATTTTTTTGCCTTTTTAAAAAATTATTATAGCTATCCTAGTCTGTATAAAGCAGTATCTTACTGTGGTTTTGATTTGCATTTCCCTAATGATTAATGATGTTGAGAATCTTTTCATGTGCTTATAGGATATTTGTATATCTTCTTTAAAGAAATGTCTATTCAAATAATTTGCTGATTTTTATATTGATTTATTTATCTTTTATTATTGAATTATAAGAATTCTTTATACATTCTGGTTACATGTCCCTCATCAGATATTTTCCCCATTTTGTGGGTTGTTTTTATTTATTTTTTGTTTGTTTTTTGTAAATCCTCACCCAAGAATATTTTTTCTATTGATTTTTAGAGATTTTTAGAGAGTGGAAGGATGGGAGGGAGGGAGCAGGAGAAAGAGAGAAACATTGATGTAAGAGAGACACATTGATTAGTTGCCTCCTGCATGTGCCCGTCAAGGTTCCAAGGATGGAACCTGCACCCCAGTTACGTGCCTTGACTGGGAATTGAACCCCAGACCCTTAGGTGCTCGGGCCAATGCTCTAACTACTGAGAAACAATGGCCAAGGCTGTTTTCACTTTCTTGATGGTATCATTTGAGCACAAAGTTTAAAATTTGATGCGATCTAAGTTCTCTAATCTTTCTTTTTTCACTTGTGCTTTTCTTTATAATTGGATTTTTAAAATAACTTTTCTACCAGTTAATTTAACGTGGTTAAATATGTTATTAAAACCAGAAATAATCAGTGTGCTGTGGCTGGGGAGATGTTGAATGCAGTACGTTTCATTTTATTAAGATAACTTGGGACTGCTTCTTATGATAAAAGACATAACTTTGCCAGCTCCAGTTGCAGTTATATCAGCAGTTCAACTATCACAATGATTTAGTCAAGTCTAGAAGGGAATGGAATCCTCTGGAAATCACTGTATAAACAGTAACATGTTCACATTTTAAAAGTTATTTTCCTTGCTCCAAGTTTCACAGAGTTTATGCTCATAAATAAGGAAAATGACCATTATTGCTTCTAAAATCATCCTCAGCACAGTGTTACCAGCTTGGAAAGGTTCCCTGCCCTCCTTTTCACCCCCGGCAGGGCTAACTCATTAGCATCTGGAGAAGTGAGAAAATGGGATTTGAAAAAATATGTATTCTATGTTTTCTATTTGAAAGTAAAAAAGAAAACTTCATTTTTATAATTCAAAAATAGAAGATAATCTTTAACAAATACCTTCTAGGCTCCTATGAGAAATTCACCAGAAATGGCAAGGACTGAGGGAAATGGCAAGTCGTATATTTGTCCAAAAGAGGCCTGAGTTAAAAATACCAGGAAGCAGTATCCCAGGGAAATAAATGATTAATGCTACAGAGGTTCAAATCACAGTGTTCTTGCCCATCATTTCAAACCCTTTAAATGCCTTTAAAGAATAGATACTTTTGCCCTGGCTGGTGTTGCTCAGTAGTTAGAGCATTGGCCAAGCACTGAGAGTTCCGGGTTCAGCTCCCTGTCAAGGACATGTGCCTGGGTTGTAGGGTCCATCCCTGGCCCCTGCCCAGCACATGTGGGTGGCAGCCAATTGATGTGTCTCTCTCACATGGAGTCTCTCTCTCTCCCTCTTTCTCCCCCACCCTTTCTCCCTCCCTTCTACTCTCTCTAAAAAAAAAAAAAAATCAATGGAAAAAATATGCTTGGGTGAGGTTCAACCAAAAAAAAAGTGGGTAATATTGCACAAATAACTGTATATTGAGTAAAACTTGGTTTTATTTGATAATCATTGTCTTCATATAAACTCAGCTCCGTAATCCCTGGGTCATTATATATAACTATGCACTAAAAATTACATAATACTCTAAATACATTATTAATCTTAATTAAATCAATGATTCATCTTCATATAATGAGTAGTTTTTAATAATTACCATAACTAACTGCTCTACCTTAACTTTGTTCTATGGCTGATTCTTACCTTTACCAAACTGAAATTCGCATGAATCAAAATGTTATGATTATTTGTAGTTTCCAAAGCTTACCTAATTTCTAGAAGTAGTATGAGCTATAAATTTTAATTAACTTTGAAAAAGATGAGAAAATCCAAGAAATGAATCTCAAGAGAAAAATGGAAGTGTTTTTCTTTTATTTTTACATAAGTATTAAATCTATTGCATAGAACACAAATCACTTCCAGTTAAATATGGTGATTAATACATTTTAATTTTTGCTCCCTCCTGAAACCTCATTAAAATAGGGCAAAATAAGTTAGGCAGGCATAAGCCCAGAAAAGTAAAGAAAGCAGAACAAACAACAGCAGAGGTGAGATCTCAACAGAACTTTGGAAGCCAGCAAACAAGTCAGGGTCTGACATCTGCCTTGGCAACCCAGGTGCTAAAATCCCCACCTGCGGCGAGGACCAGAAGCAAGCAGGTTTGCGCACTAAACCTTGGGTTGGTGCAGGGATTGGAGGTGCTGGGTACTCCAGAGCACGGGTACAGAGCAGAGCTACAAGCAGGAGGAAAGTTGGTGGGGTTTGTAAGAAGCAACCCCACCCCCAAACTGTACTCCGCCCTCCCCACCCCCACCACAGTCAGGGGATTACCCTGCCCCCACACTGGCCGAGGACAGGACAGGTTGAACCACATGCACCCTGATCTCGGGGATACACATTCCGGCTTAGGGCAGGGATAAAGTTCTGTACTGAAAACGCGAATGAATGTCTACGTGCGGGACCGGGAGACCCCAGCCCCCTGAATTCTGCTCAGGTTCCCAAACACTGGCAGCCAGGAGTCCACTCGCAGGCAAGAGCTAAGAGGATTCTTCTCCGCTGGAAAACTGACTGGTCCCCTCTCCCGAGTCTTTGCATACTGATACTTGGGGTTCCCTTACTCAAAGTACAGGTTGACACTTAACCTCGCCCAGCGAATCCTACCCAGTGACATACAGGTTCCACTCAGGTATGTGGAATTTCCAATGAGGCTTTAGTGCCTCAATTTTAAATATGAATAGACAAAGTTCATTATAAATTTGAAGAAATCTTTTATATGAAAAACCAAACAAAAACAGAAAAAAGAAACTCAGAGAAAACAGATAATTCAAGAAAACTTCAAAATAAGATGAATTCTTGCACCCATGCTACAAACAGGAGATTATAAACACGGAACATTTAGAAAACAAAAAAGAGCTTTAGGGAATAAAATAGGATCGCAGGAATGTAACATTTAACCTCACACTCAGAACATAAAGACGAGGAAATATCCAAATAATTAAAAGGAAAAAGACAATTAAACAAAAAATTGGATGGTAGATCATTAAGAAAAGTAGAACATCCTTCATTCATCCATGCAGTCGATGTTTATTGAAAGCCTGCTTTGTGGCAGACAGTGGCCTGGGTACTCAGGGTACATCAGTAAGCAAACCAGTAGGAGACCCCACCTCGAAGGACTTCGGGGTTAGTTGGAGGAGTCCAAAAATAAACAATCAACATAATAAATAATCCATTTGCATAATACATTAGGAGACAACTAATGCTTTGGTCAAAAAGAAAAAAGTAGAGGAGGGGGTGGGGACTGCTGGGAGGGGTTTTGTTTTGTTTTTTTGTTTTCATTTTAAGTTGGACAATCAGGGTATACCTCATTAAGAAGGAGCATTTGGCTCTGGCCAGTGTGCTCCGTGGTTAGCAGGTGGGCTGGTGCACCGAAGGGTCGAGGGTTCGATCCCCAGCCCTGGTTGGGGCGGGTGAAGGAGGCAACCAAAAGCGCTTTCTCTCTTTCTCTCCCCCCCCTTCCACTCTCTCTAAGAAGCAATGGGGAAAATATCCTCTGGTGAGGATTAACAAGCCGAAAAAGAAGGAGCATTTGAGCAAAGATGTGAAAGAGGTAAGAGGAACAAGAAGCAACAGCTGGTGCAAAAGCCCTGAGGCGGGCCTTCCATGGCTTGTGTGAGAAACGAAGAGGTCAGTGTGCGGAAGGCCAGAGACCTAAGGCGGGGTTGACAGGGGACAACATCGGGGCCATAACAAGAATTCTGACCGGGGGCGCCCTTGTGGGCCCAGGTACAGAGAGACTTGGACTTTTTTTCTGACTCAAATAGGGCTCCATTGGGGGATGTTTGGTAGAAGAGTGACAACTTGGGTTTTTAAAAGGACTATGTGGCTGCTAGGCAGGAGCAGAAAGATCTGAGAGCAAGGCTTTGAGCGATCCAGGTGAGAGACGGTGACACCTGGGACCCGAGCAGTAGCAGCTGAGTAGAACTTGAAGAAGTGCTGAGGCTGCCGGCGGGGCGTGGCTCAGGGCTGAGCACCGGCCTAGGTCCAGGAGATCGCGGTTCGATTCCGGTCCGGCACATGCCTGGGTTGCGGGCTCGATCCCCAGCAGGGGGCGTGTGGGGGCGTGTGATGACTCCCTCATCACTGATGTTTCTATCTCTCCCTTCCTCTCTCTGAAATCAATAAAGACATATATATATATAAAAAGAAGTGCTGAGGTCAACAAACATAAGAAATCATTGGGGGTAAGTAAACATGAGCACAATCTCTGCTGAACAAAACTATTGTGTAAATTAAATTAGCATAAGGAAAGCTCCAAGTAGCCAATGAAAATTAGGAAAACAGAAAAAAAGAGATGCAGAGATATATAATGGGTATTCTTAATTGATCTTAAGTCCAGTTTTCCAAAGTGAGTGACCAGGGCCCAGCCTAGCACAAAGCACCCAGAAGACGAAAGGGGGGCAGCAGAATCAGTGTGAGAGGGTTAACGGGAACTGGACGCACCACACTCCTGCAGCTTCTTTGTGCCTAATGCCATCTTCCTCAGTGGCTTACGGTGGCGGTGGGGAGTAGAGAGGGAGTTAAAAAAGGAAATGTTACTTCTACCTGGCTTAAAGATTTTAGCCTGTTCACTTAATCAGAGTCTTTAGTTGCTGCTCAGCCTTCTTTGACAGGACTGTTTCCTTTCTCAGTTACCCCTCCACACCCCTTACTCTATCCCCTGTGCTTTTCTGAAGATGGTACCTTCAGATACGGGGGTGCTGTGTGCTTTATACAATTCCTATGATGACAGAGAAGGGCTGGGGTCTCCAGAGGAGGCACTTCTCTGGCCTCCGGGAGGATGATTCTAGTCCTCCTGTGTGCAGGTCACCCGAATGTCATTCACCTCTGGTTTGGTCTGTCGGTTTGGTCACAGTCTGGGGTAACGTCCTCCTGACTTGGCATCACATTAGCCTCTACCATGTTCTCCCTCCAGCCTTCAGGCTCAGCAGCCACAGGTCTACTTACTGTGCACTCACTCTGACCATCAACCCTCAGTTTACTCAGATTGGTATGGGGAGCCCCAGAAGCAAAATATATAAAATTTTTCATTTTAAGTTGTACAATTTAGTAGCATTAATTGAATTGACAGTATTATACAACCATCACCACTTTCCAAAACTTTCTTAACATCCCAAACAGAAATTCTCTTGATTAGCCCTTCCCCCAACCCTTGGTCACCTTTAATCCACTTTCTACCTCTATGAATCTACCTATTCTAGGTATTTCAGATACATGGAGTCATACAATATTTTTTCCTTTTGTGTGTTTGGCTTATTTTACTTACCATAATGCCCTCAAGGTTCATCCAGGCTGTAGCATGTATGGAGCTTCGTCCCATTTTTATGGCTGGATTATATTCCATTATATGCATGTATCTCATTTTGGCTATTGGAAATAATGCTGCAGTGAACATTGGTGGACAAATATCTCTTTGAGTCTCTGGTTCAGTTCTTTTGGGTACATGCCTAATAGTGGAATTGCTAGGTCCTATTGTCATTGTGTTTAGTTTCTTGAGGAACTGCCAAACTGTTTTCCATTTTATATTCTTATCAGCATGTACCCTGGGCCAAATGTCATGCTCTATACTCTTCCCTCAATTCTTAGAGCTACAAAGGAAAAGCCGTGGTGCTTTTCTTTTACTTTTCCTATAATGTATGCTCCTTCTGTCATCAAGAAACTCATTTTATGAGTTGGAACATAATAGGGTTAGCCTGAACTTCGTCTACAGCAGCACTTCTTAAATTTTAATATATACCCAAATCACCTGGGTATGTTGCTAAACTGCAAATTCTGGTTCAGTAGAGATTTCAACAAGCTCCGAGTTGATGAGAATACTGCAGGTCCATGAATTACACTTTGATTATTTTGACCTCAAACAAATAGACGGTCTCCAACAAAAAAGGTTTGTTTGGGAACAAGAAAGAATTGCAATTCAGGACATGAGGCCTAGTGGCAAATCACACACAAGTCAGAGAAACAAGGGGACTGCTCTTTTATGGATATAGGAGGGGCTTTTGTAAACCAAGAGTCCATTGGAGGAAGCTAAAAGTTTGAAGTCTAGCGGCTTATCATTGGCTGGCTTATGGCAGTCTCCCATTTGCTGAGCTGCTACTGGGCAAGAAGAAATATTTTCTTCCTCCTGCTCAGGTAGTAAAGAAGTGTCTCTTCCCTTGGCCATGCAAGGTATATCTCCTCCTGTTGGAGTGAGTAGTGTGTGTTGAATGACAAGTGCATGAGCGTTCTCTCTTCTGGCCTCCTGACTCCATTTTAAATGAGGTTTCTGTTTATTCATTTTCACAATTAAGAAAGTCTTGGAGAGCAATTCACACATTAAAAAAAGAAAATGCCCTCAAATATTTCCTGGGCCAAATATGGGTCTAGTAAGCAATTGTCGTACTTGATAAATGAAGGATTACCATTAGGATTGTAATAAAGCTTTCTATAGGGTGTCTACTATAGGAATCTCAACTAAAGTGCTTGTAGGGGTCAGTCTGGGGCTGGATGGAGACCTGACAGTTCCCAGGCAGAAATGCTGGCCCAGGGTGTCCATATGGTCCAATTGTTCAAGAAAAGAGGGTTATAGAGAATTTTATGTGAAATCCTCTTATTTCTAAATGTTTTCAATTAATTATTTTCCTCACTCTTCAAGCTAAACAAAACAAGTCTGTTGGCCAGATGCAAACTTCAGGTGCTTGCTTACTCTCCCAGGTCTAATATTTTGCTACACCCTTGAGAGATATAAAAGAAGAAGACATGGTCTCAGGTCTTAAGATGAGTGTGGCCTTGCTAGGAGCTAAGACAGAGGCACATGACGTAGCAGTGGGAAGGCAGGAGTCTGCAGGTGTGAGAAAAATAGGAGAACTAAGCCATTTAAGGCAGCTGTGAAACTATGTCCCAAGTGAGACTGCAGATACTGCCTCAGAGCTGAATTTTGTGATCTGTAGAAGTGTTTTCTGTGTGGGAAATAGCCTATTTACTTTGTCTTAGTGGGTTACTCATGGACAACCAGTGCAGTCATTACTGCTCAGTACCAATTGATGGCTGAGTAGGTAACAGTGATTTGAAGCAAATCTGGTTTAAGAAATACAGTAGTCCCTCTTTGTCCATGGTTTCACCTTCTGTAGCAGTTATAGTGATCAACTGCATTCTGAAAGTATTAAATGGAAAATTTCAGAAATAAACAATTCATAAGCTTTAAATTGTAGGCCCTTCTGATAAGTATGATGAAATCTTGCACCATCCTGTTGCAGGATGTGAATTATCCCTTTGTCCAGTGTCGCCATGCTGTGTGCACTAATGGTTCGTTAGTCAATTAGCAGCCATCTCAGTTACCAGATAACTGTCTTGGTATCACAGTGCTTGTGTTCAAGTCACCCTTACTTTACTTAATAATGGCTCCAAAGCACAAAAGTAGTGGAGCTGGCACTTCAGGTATACCGGAGAGAAGCTGTAAAGAGCTTCCTTTAAGTGAAAGGGTGGAAGTTCTTGACTTAATAAGGAAAGAAAAAAATCATATGCTGAGGTTGCTAAGATCTGTGGTAAGAATGATTCTTCTACTCCTGAAATTATAATTGTTTTGCTGTGGTGCCCCAAACTGCAAAAGTTACAGCCACAGTGTGTGGTAAGTGCTTAGTTAAAATGGAAAAAGTATTAAATTTTATCATAGGTATGTACAGGGAAAAAAACATAGTATATATAGGGTTTGATACTATCCAAGGTTTCAGGCATTTACTGGGATCTTGGAATGTTTCCTTTGAGGACAAGGGGGGACTACTGTAGATTCATCTGCAAACATTAGTGGAATCTGTTATGAACACTACAAGAAACAGAGAGTTCTTGCAGGCTGGCGTGGCTTCTGGTCAAGATGGCGGTGTAGGTGAACATGGTACTCGCCACCTCCCACAACCGCATCAAAATTTACAACTGAAATACAGAACCACCATCATTCAGAACCACCTGAAATCTAGCTGAATGGAAGTCCTGTGGGAATTTTTTAAAAAATCACACCGAGACTCATAGGAGGGACAGAGGCGCCAGGCAGAATCGCTGAACCAGCGGCTCCCATACCCAAGTGGGGAGGTTTAAAATCAGGAGGGATATTTTGGCTGTAGAAGTTTCCCCTAGGAGCAAGAGGTCCCTGCCCCATACCAGGCCCCCCCGCCCAGAGTTCCAGGGCTGGGAACAGAAGTCCCCATAACTTCTGACTGTAAAAACCAGCCTGGATAGTGGCTGAGTGACACAGAGGCTGCAGGAGTCCCAGGCAGTTCCTCTTAAAGGGCCTGTGCGCAGACTTACTCAGACTCGCACCCTCTGAGCTCCAGCACTGGGGCAGCAGCTTAAAGTGAACCTGGGACATGTGGGGAGTAGCTAACTTGCCTGGAATCAGGCCGAGAGCTGGAGGGGCAGTTTTCTCCCAGACATAAGTGCTGGCAGATGCCAATGTTCCTTTGCTGAGCCCTCCCCCCCACAGAGCAGACAGACTGGGCCATATCTGAATCTCCATCAACCTATCTTACACTGTTTGTCCTGCCCTGGCGATTCCCTGAGACACCCCTCCCCTGCCCTTCCCTACCTACAGGCTCACCCAAGCCCTTTCCAGTGGCTTTTCCATACAACTAGCCTCTCTTGCCTCATGCTTTGGACTTTCCTAGCATCTCTCAAACAAGCAGCATCTGGCCTAAGTGTGCCCCATACCTTTCAATAAGTGGCCCAAGGAGTGGCACTAGCAGCAGTCTGCCCTGGTTCACAGCTTGGCCTCTCCTGGGCACCTCCAAGCTCAATACAAATAGCAGCCATCTGCAGATTGCTGTGAAGCTCATGCTGTGTGGCCCCAGGCAGGGCACAGGCAGAAGTTGGCATTGTACCTCTGTGGGGGGGGCAGAAGTCAAGAGAAAAGTGCTTTAGGAGACTAGAGTGAGATTGCTTCCAGCCTGGAAGGGGGCATGGGTGAGTGGTAAACCAGGGAAAGGCACTGAGATTAAAACAGAAGACTTCAGCCTGCATTGTTGATGGTACTCAGTGTGGATGATATTTGTCTCTCCTTTTCCTCTTTCCCGATTTTTGGGCTTAACTTACCAGTAGTGCCCAGGGTTGTTCAATATGCCTTTTCTATAATCGCTTGCATTATTGCTTTAAAGTCTTCTACAGAACTAGGTCTTTTTGGTGTTTTAGGTGTTTTTTCCCTGTTTTTTTCAAGGATCCTTTACCTTTTGACCTTGGTGTTGATGGTTTTGAGTCTTTTCCATTCTGGTATGTTTCTTATGCATTTTTGGCTGGTGTAACTCATATAGATGTCTTTTTTTTTTTTAATATGTCTTCACTGATTTCAGAGAGTGGAAGGGAGAAGGAGAGAGAGAGAGAAACATCAGTGATGAGAGTCATTGACCAGCTGCCTCTGGCACGTCCCCGACTGGGGATCGTGCCCACAGCCTGGGCATGTGCCCTGACCGGGAATGGAACTGCGATCTCCTGGATCCTAGGTCGATGCTCAACTGCTGAGCCACACCAGCCGGGCTCATATAGATTTCTTTACTGGAGCTTTTCCTTCAGCTTCTTTATCATCAAAAGCATCCTCCTCCTCCTTTTCACCATCCTCATCTTCCTCCTCCTCCTCTTCATCCTCATCCTCTTCATCATTATCCTCTCCTTCATCCTCATCATCTTCATCCTCCTCCTCCCCTTCACCCTCATCTTCATCCTCCTCTTCTTCATCCTCCTCTTCATCCTCCCCTTCATCCTCCTCTTCTTCATCCTCATCTCCATCCTCCTCTTCATCTTCATCCTCTTCTTCCTTATCTTCATCCTCCTCCTCTTCTTCATCCTCCTCCTCTTCTTCATCCTCATCCTTCTCCTCTTCTTTATCCTCTTCTTCACCCTCATCCTCTTCAACAGCAGCACATTTTCTTCTGTGGAAACCTGCTACCACCTGCAGGGGCAGAACGCTTTGCAGACGTGCTTAGGAGCTGCACATGCTCCTGGTCACCTTCTGCCCCGCCGCTTCCCCACAGCTCAGCGGTGCTGCCCACAAGATGCACAGGCTCTGAAGCGCACTTCAACCAGAGGACCACAGGCGGTGCCACTTCAAAGCCTCGAGGGAAGCTGTTGGCCCTGCAGACGTTTTCACAGGGCTGCGTTACTTCAGTTGGCCTCCTTCAAATTCATTGCCTCTGCCTCAACAATGTGCAGTCCAGCCTTCCCACCGGGCCCTAAGCTGACCGTTCGTAAAGATAATTGGTGCTCATTTTCACCATTATGCTCCTTAAAGCTCACACCCAAAAAGAGAGTTCTGGGGCCTCCGATGGCGCATGCCCATGTCCAGAGGACCTTCCACGGGGTGGTGGCACCCACTCAGGTGAGAGAGAAGGCGGGGCGGAGATCAACACTCCTGTTCCTTAGAGCAGAGGCGCAGGGCGGAATCGCACCAGGGCTACCCCACTATTTTTAAATGAAACTTACTACTCTCTTGAGTGTATCTCCTTTTGACTAGTATATATGCTGCGGGAAGAGAAGATATTGATTAATTTAAGGAACATCCCCTTCAGTAGATTCATCTTCACAAGTGCAGAGAACATTCTTTCCCTTTTTTTCACCACAGTAACCCCAGATCCTACTAGTGTCTTAGTTGAGTTCAGCAGTTAGCTACACGGGTCTGAGACAGCAGGAGTTGAAGCAAAACAGATACTTTATTTATTGTAAAAGAAGTCCAGAGTTAGGCAAACCAGGTAACTCCCGCGATTATTGGGGACCCAGAGGCCATCCTTATTCCACGACACTCATCCTTGAGGGTACTCATGGTCCAAGATAAACGAACTGCAGCTATCTTGCCCTCACAGCAGGAAGCAGTAGAAAGGGGGAAAGGGCTAAAAAGTTCCTTGCCTATTGTCTTTCTACCTTTTAAGAAGCTTTTCTGAAAGTTCCACCCAACAGCTTCCACTTACCGCTCACTGGTTACAACTTAGTCACGTTGCCACCCCTGATAGCAAGGCAGTCTGGAAAATACAGATTTTTTATTGGGCACATTGCCTTGGTAAGTAAAAGCAGTGTTCTAATACTAACAAGGGGAGGAAGTGGTAACATGAAATTAATGACATTGTGATGAGTTTTTTGTAAAGCAAAATTTACCTAATTTACAAGACTCTTTGACTTCTTTGACTCTCCCCATCTTTTCTTAAAGTTAAACATGTTTTTTTAAAAACTGAAATGATGGTAGATCCACCATCCCCAAAGTCTTTACTTGACCAAATAAAAAGCTAACTGCTGGTCCTCTAATACTGTGGATATTTTACTGGCCCAAGAAACTCCAAATCTAGGGAACTCCTGGACCTGTAAGATTTCTCCCACTCCAAGATACTTAGATGGATCTGTGTCTTTAACACACCTATATGCGTCATGCCCTCTGCTTGAAAAGTACTCACTAGGTATCAATCAATTAATGTATCAAGAAGGCTCAGTCAAAATGTCAATGCCCAGTGACACAAAAAGACTGATGCCACCTCCAGACCCTTAGTCAGGGTTTGCTTTGCAGTAAGGTAGAGAAACTCACTGAAGTCAAAACAGATAAAGAGGTGATTGTTGTGAGGATATGGGGGAATCTCATGGGCAACTAAGAACAAAAAATAGTCAGTTTGCCTTAAAATTGGGCTTAAAAATGGAACACGGGGAATAGAAGCTACCTTCTAGCTCTCATGGAGTAACATAGCCTTTCTTTCAATTTCTTTTTTGCTTTCTTCTGCTAACCAACTTGTTTTGCAATATTTTCCCCCTAGTAACTTTGGTTGGCATGAGAGTTAGGCTCTTGTGGTGTAGAGGTGGTACAGTCTCTCAGGGTTGCAACTCCAAATTCCCCAGCAATAGGTTGATTGGTTCACCAAGGTTCAGGTTACTATTCCTAGTTCAAGTAGCTGTAGCATGGAATGGGACAATTAGTACAAACATGTCTTCCTAATGTGAGTTCTTTCAGACAGCCTAGGGAGTGAGCATGTGAGAGAGGGGGCTTTACATGCAACATTTCCCTTTTTCCATTAATTTTCACCTTGGGCAGCCTGTTGTTTCCTAACCTCAGGTGCTTTATCCCATCAGGGTGGCAGACCAAAGACCTTCAATATTACTTGCATTATTTGTTGAAGTATTTCATGCATAAGCATTATTCTTGTTTTCTTCTCTAGTTAAAGGTACATTTTCTCAGTCAGAATGTTTCAGAGGAAAGCAAAGTGGTGGTTAACATGCCTAAGACCCTGGGGTCACATCGTCCCGTCCTCACCAAGAACTTGGGAAGTGGTCTGGTACCCAGCCTGCAGCATGAGCAAGAGCATAGCAAGTGGTAAGAAGCACAAGCCCCAGAGTCAATCAACCTGGGTTTGAAGGTGCAATACCTACTAGTAGAGATTGCTCTGTGTATCAATTTCTTTATCTGTGAAATTGGAACACTAACCTACCACACACATAAGATCAATGTGAGAATTAAAGAAAATAATCAGGTCACGGAGTCAGCTCAGTGCCTGTGACTTAATAAACACTCATTAAATATTCACAGTTGAGATACCAGAAGCAAATATCAGAGCCACGGACAAGACAGTGTTAAGTGTTGGGGTGCCAACTGGAAACTAGGCTGGTGTTAGGATTAAGCTTGGAAACCACAGGTTTGGAAACTAGGTTGGTATCTGGACTAATTCTGGGAAAATGAGTCTTACTACAAGGGTCAGAATCTAAGACAGTTGATTTTTTTTGTCTGTTGGATTCTGAAGGAAGATTTGATACTGTCAGGAACTGCAGCACTCAGCTGTCGTGTTTACCCCTCTAGAATGTAAAGATTCAAATGGATGGATTCCAATAGAATGATTCTAATTCTAATTCTTTCTAAAGGTGAAATAATTTTCACCCACACATGCCCTTTCTCATTTTTGCCACATTATTTGTGATTGGACTTTATACTATAACCCAAACTGTTTTTAGAGGCACACATACTCAATTTTATAATAGGATTAAAATTAAAAATAGGATTTGTATCTAAGTATTTGTTTCTCAGGAAACTTTTCAGGCATTTTACAAAGTGATCATCTCATTACTGCTTAAAGTATTAGGATAGCACCATACACATGGAGAGCAAATAGAATGAATGTCTATAAATCTCCAAAATCTTACATTTGAATGCTTATACTATATATGCTACCCATTTAGGCCTAAATATGTTGTCCTTTCATACATGGCAAAGTTGAATGAGCCTAGCAACTCTCTGCTAACCGATGAATTAAAAAGACATAAAACTGCAATATGGCAAGACCTCAATTATAACCACACTACAAACACTATAAAGGATTTTTCAGCAAATATATAAAAGGACCTGAGTACCAACATAGATATTTTCTCTAAAGAAACACATGGTTTAATTTCTTCCTTTGCTGGTAAATGCAAGACTTAAACATTAACCGGCTCACATTTGTCACCACAAACACAGTAACTTTCTTCTTATGGCCAAGATGCCACGATGAGTGTTCCTCAAACATGTATCTCTACTATGCACCCATCAAAAAGCACAGATCTCTTTAGTCGGCAGGATTTAACACCCGAGTCCTTAATGCAGCTGCAGATTCTGACAATTTTCTCTCAAATTCTGGATCGGGCTCCTTTCACATATCCCTTTAATTAAAAAGCAACAACAGGAAGCATCGTTGGTACCACTAGCTTTCACACTAGCTCTGTCACTTGCAGGCTGTATACCTTGGTGAATCACCTAATTTCTGAATTCAATTGATTCTTTGGAAAAATGGGTATTCCTTCATCATAGAAGGCTGGGAGTGTTTGACTATTTTTATTGCATGCATACACTGCCTTGTGGGAAGTTTTTTTGAAAGCACCCCTTAAGTTGTAGTTTTATGACCACGAGGCATTGACTTAAAAAAAAATTGAAACTGAAGGTTAGGCTCCTCAATTATTATTACTTTACAATTTTAATATCTATGAGAAATCTTATGCACTACTAAATTCTAGAATAAAAAAAAATTTCACCAAGACAGGCTAATACTACTGCCATGAATGAGGTTTACAGAAAACGCTGTTTTCCATTTATTTAAGTGGTTTAAACACAGCTTTGAACTGATCTGAACTCAAACACTGTATGAACCTGATTGGCGGCGGGAGGGGGGTGTCATTAACTCAGGAAAGATTCTTTTTGTGTGTGTGACCACAGCTAGAAATCACATCTAGGCCTTGTTTAGCGGTTTTATCCCCTTGACAAACACTGCATTTGTCTTTAAAAAATCAAATTTCCAGTTTAACTCGCCTGCATGTGAACAGAGCGTTGAAAGAATCGAGCAACACCCCGATTAAAAAGCCCGGGTTTTCCTGCGCTGTCACCGCGGACTCCAGCCCAGCGGCAGCCGAGGGACACGACGGTGGCCGCGGCCGCCCCACGCGCCCTGGAACCCGCCCTCCGCGCCAACTTCCGGCCGGGCCCCCCGCCCCGCCCCCCCGCCCGAGATTCGCCGGCCTTTCCCGCGATGCCGCGGGGGCGCGTGGGGCGGCTCGCCAGGCCCCAGAGTGCACTGCGGGCGCGCGCGGCTCCACTGCCGAGCGACCGCGGGAAAATTCCAAAGGAGTCAAACTAAAACAGAAAAGCAGGGCGAGGCTAAGCCAAGTTTTCAAGCCACAGAATTCGGGCGGTGGCGTCCTTTCCGCCACTGCTCAAACTGCTGAAGCAGCTCTGGCGCGGACCACCGGGTAAGAGCGAGGCCGCAGGACCGGCGCGAAGGCGGCGGCTTCCCTGGGGGTCTGGCCGGCGCGTCAGCCAGGCGCGGGGGAGGGAGGGAAGACTCGCGAGAGCGGCCGCCGCGCTACGCCCCTGTAGGTGGGCGAGCGAGGCCAGCCGCGTGCAGGGGCGCGGGGGGAGGTGGGCAGGGGCCTGAGGTGGCGCCAGCCCGTGGGGGGGCGGGGTCGCCTGGGGGCGTGGCCAGAAGGCGGGGCGGGCCCAGGGGGTGGGGCCGGCGGAGGGGCCACGCGAAAGGGGGCTCCTGGAGACCTGGGCGCTGGGAGTCGGGTTCCGGTTCTTTTTGTTCACTGAGGCGGGCAGCTGTGTGCTCTTACAGGCGGGGCGCAGAGGTGAATTTCTTCGCCCGGGATCCCTGGAGGGTGTGAAAAGCTCGCCTCTTTTAACCCATCTCCATCTGCAGCTGGCTGCAAGGCCCCGCGCTGGAGGCCGGGCCCCGTTAGAGAAGCGCGTGGCTCCCTTCGGGCCTTTCATCCCGGAGGGGAGGAGGCCTCGGATGGGCTGTAGTATCCCCACAACTCTCAACGCCAGGCCAAATCCGGTCCAAAACCCTTGAAATATTTTTTTGGGGGGCGGAGGGTGTTGTTCGTTGACTTGCTTTTTTGTGTGTGTGGTTTTTTTTTACGTGGGCGTGTTAACTATCATGAACCCTCTGTGGTCGTCTTCTACCGACTCGAGATCTGGAGGGGAGGAAAAGATTTGGAGTTTTTGAAACAAAAGAAATTTGGGACCAGAATTTTAAGGAAAGAGGCCGAGCAATTTTCTGGCCAAGACCTCTGTGTGCCTGTGCTTTTTGTCCTAATCCGAAGCTTGGAAAGCTCCCTGGCTCCTGGGTTTGTTCTAAGCTGTGTCCCATTTAATGAATGCATCGTAACTGAAATGTGATTGATGTATCATTTATAGGAGGAACAGGGCACTTTTGGGCCACCCATCTTCAGCTATTTGGGGATGTCACTCACCTTCAGTGATGTGCGGCTCACAACATTTTCTCATTACTCCCCTCAAGAGGGGAGGAAAGGTTGTTACAAATGATAGAATTCATACCATGTGTTGGGATCATTTATTACATAAGTTTAGATAGAAAACATGTTCATTGTGACTTTGTCCATTAAACTTAAACCAAATTGATGTTTCAGTCTAACGTACTGTGCCAGATTCACATGGAAATAGGCACACATATACATTATTCATATACACATTCAAGAAAGACTGCATCAAAAAAGAATTGGCTTTTCCTAGTTATATCAAAGGCCCTTTTACCCCAGAGTAAAAGCTAGATCCTGCTTCTTTAGAATTGGGCTAATTATGCCTTGTTATATTACACATTTTAATTAATTTTTCATTATTCAGTCATATTCCTCTTGATTTCTTGAAAAAAATTTACTAAAGTTCCAGAGAAGAGAGGCAAACCTCTATATTAGAATTTTTTTCTTCTTTTCTTTAATAAAAAGCATTAACTTGATTGATTGGCTGGGTGTGGAAGATGTGTTGCTGTATGCATGTGAAACTGTGCATGTACATTTTAAAATAAATGGTATTTTAAACTAGTTCCATATTTCAGCAAGTAGTTCCAGTAACAATTATACAAATTTTGTATTTATGAAAACCAGCTACAGGGAGGCCAGCCTGGGCAGTAGAAAGTTGGATTGATTAGCTAGGCTGCATAGAGTGCCAGAGAAATCTCACATGTGTGGCTGTTCCAAGTTGGTAGTGGTGAAGCCTCAAATCAGGCTTGAAATCAGCACCAAATGGATTTATAAAATTTTATTTCTGGCTGAATAGGGTATGTATATTCTCTGCTCTTGTTTATGGATCCTGAATGACTGACTTTTTAAGGTAAAAGAATACCTGTAGAAGTACATTGAGTTTGCAGTGTTTTAATAAAAATGCAGAAGTACAGAAGGAAAAAGTTAAAATTCATCAGAAAAGATAGATAACAATGCAAATCTTTTATTTTCTATTAAATATCAAATCTTTTCTTTCTTTTTTCTTTTTTCTTTTTTTGGACTCAGTTTGGAAGAGACCTTGCAAAGTTATCTGGTTCATTCTCTTAGATTCTTCATAAACCCTTCTGGGTATGTAGAGATCATTTTCCTGTTAAGATCTCTAATATAGGAATATCTATAATCTTCCTGGTACCTTTCTGTAGTTATAAGAAGCTACAGTTCATATGGAAATCATCTTTTTGAAACAGTATACTCTGTTACCTAAAGACTTAAGTATCTTTTAGTAAATTTAGTAGATTTTTGGAATTGTGCAATGTTCACCTCAATTCAGCTTTGAAACATATGCATCACCATGACAAGTTTGTGTATGGAAGGTCATACTCAATCCTAGCGCTGGCTTTTAAGACCTCAGGCAACAATTAATTTGCTTTCTGTCTCTGTAGATTAGCCTTTCTTGGACATTTCACATAAATGAATTCATGAAATAAGTGCTGTCTTGTGTCTGGCCTCTTTCACTTAGCATAATGTTTTTGAGATTCATCTATGCTGTAGCATGTATCAGTAGTTTATTTGTTTACTTGCTGAATAGTATCCCCTTATGTAGATATACCACACTTTGTTTATCCACTCATTAGTTGATGGACACTTGAGTTGCTTCTATTTTTTGGCTAATATGAATAATGCTGCTTTGAGCATTTGTGTGCAAGTATTTGTGTGGACATATGTTTTCATTTTTCTTGAATAGATACCTGTGAATAGGATTGCTGGGTTGTAGAGTAAGTTCATGTTTAACTTTTAAGAAACTGCCAAATTGGCTGGACCATTTTATATTCCCTCCAGCAATATATGAAGTTTTCAGTCTTCTACATCTTCACTTTTTTTTTTAAAGGTTTCTTTTCCTTGTTTTTTTAAAAAAATTTTATTATTAGTAAATTATTTCTAGATTCTCATTTCTGTTTCAGTGATCTGTATTTTTATTATTATTATTTTTAATCTTCACCCAAGGACATGCTTATTGATTTTAGAGAGAGAAACATTGATATGAGAGAAAAATACCTTCCCGTAGATCAAATCTATAACCTAGGGATGTGCCCTGACTGGGAATGGAACCTGAAACCTTTTGGTGCACTGGGTGATGCTCCAACCAACTGAACCACACTGGTTAATTGTCTTTTCTTACAGCTATCCTAGTGGGTGTGAAGTAGTACCTTCTTGTAGTTTTAGTTTGCATTTTCAGATTGGCTAATGATATTGAACATATTTTCATGTGCTTATTATTATTAGCGATTCCTATGTCGTCTTTGAAATGTCTGTTGAAATCTTTCGTTCATTTTTTGCTTGGGTTGCCTATCTTATTATTAGATTTCTAAGTAGTCTTTGTGTATTCTGGATACAAACCCATTATCAGATACATGTTTTGCAAATAATTTCTCCCAGTCTGTTACTTGTCTTTTCCCTTTTTTTTTTTTTTAATGTTGCCTTTTGAAGCACAAAAATTTTTAATTTTGAGGAAGTCCAATTTATCAGTTTTCCTTTTCTTTGGATCATGCTGTAGATTTATGATCAGTTTCTGTTAAATTTTGTGTATGGTCTGAGATATGAGTCCAAATTCCTTATCATTTTGTATGTGGATATCCAGTTGTTTCAGTACTATTTGTTGAAAAGAAACCTCTCCTTTCTTCATTTAATTGCATTAGCACTTTTGTCAAAAATCAATTGGCCATAAAGTCTTTCTAGATTCTCATTTCTGTTTCAGTGATCTGTATGCCTGTTCTTAGACCAGCAGCATGCTGTCTTGATTATGGTAGCTTTATAGTAAAATTTGAAGTTGGTAGTATAATTTTTTCATTCCTTTTTTTCTTTTTCAAATTGTTTTGGCTATTCTGGGTTTCTGACATTTTCATATAAGTTTTAGTATCAGCTCATCATTTTTTCCAAAAAACCCCCTGCTGTGATGGATTTTAATTGAAATTGCATTGACTCTGTAGATCTGTTTGGGGGAGAATTGCCAACTTAACATGAACATGGAATGTCTTTCTGTTCATTTAGATCTTTAATTTCTTTCAGCCATGTTTTATAATTTTCATTATACAAGTCTTGCCCTTCTTTTGTTAACTTTCTTTTGAAGTATTTCATTTTTGATGCTATTGTGAATAGACTTTTTTCAAATTTCATTTTTGGGTTGTTCATTGCCAGTATATAAAAATACAGTTGATATTTGTGTATTAATCTTGTATCCTATAACCTTGTTTGATTATTACTTCATGCAAGTTTTGCTTTTTTGTGAATTCCTTAGAATTTTCTACATATACTATCATGTCATCTGTGAATATAGACAGTCTACTTCTCCCTTTGTATCTGGATGCCTTCCTCCCCCCCCCCCCTAGAATCTCTAGTATATTGTTGAATAGAAGTGGGGTGGGGGTAGGGTGAACATTTTTAACTTTTTCCTGATCTTAGGGAGAAAACATTTACTCTTTTACCAGTATCTGGTATGATGTTAGCCATAAGTTTTTCATACATGCTCTTTATCAGGTTGAGAAACTTTCCTTCTCTTCCTATAGAATAAATGTTGGATTTTGTCAGATGGTCTTCTGTATCTATTGAGATGACTGTGGTTTTGTTTATTCTAGTAATATAATTTATTACATTAATTGATTTTTTTTGCTTTTAAAAAAATTACAGAGGAAGTGGCTGGGAGGAGAAGCATCGACTTGTTCCACTTATTTATGTATTCATTCTTGTATGTGCCCTGACTGGGTATTGAACCTGCAACCTTGGTGTATCAGGACGGTGCTCTAACCAACTGAGCTACCCAGCCAGGACTGCGTTAATTGATTTTTGAATGTTATACTAACTTTGCGTTCCTGGATAAATCCCACTTGGTCATGGTATATAATTCTTTTTACATGTTACTGGATTTGGTTTAGTAATACTTTGTTTAGGATATTTGTGTCTATGTTCATGAGAAATATTGGTGGGTGATTTTCTTGTTATACCTTTGTCTGGCTTTGGTTTTATGGTAATACTGGTATGTTAGAATGAGTTGGGAAGTGTTCCCTCTTATATTTTCTAAAAGAGGTTATGAAGGATTAGTGTTATTTCTTTCTTTAAATATTTGATGGAATTCACCCATGAAGTTATCTGTTCCTGGATTTTCCTTTATGGGAAAGTTTTTAATTATAAATTAGGAACCAATTCTTCATTTCATTGATTTTATTTATTGTTTTTCTGTTTTCTATTTCACTGATTTCCACTCTAATCTTTTTTTTAAAATATGTTTTTATTGATTTCAGAGAGAGGAAGGAAGAGGAGAGAGAGAGAAAAAATCAGTGATGAGAGAGAATCATCGATTGGCTGCCTCCTGCACACCCCCTACTGGGGATCTAGCCTGAAACCTGGACGTGTGCCCTGACCGGGAATTGAACAGTGAGTGATCTCGAGGTTCATGGGGTCATGCTCTACCACTGAGCCACACCGGCCAGGCTCACTCTAATCTTTATTATATCTTTCCTTTTTCTTGCTTTGAGTATAGTTTGCTCTTCTTTTTCTAGTTTCTTAATGTAGAAGCTTAAGTTATTGATTTGTGACCTTTATTTTTTTCTAATGCAACTGTTTAAAGTTACAAATTTCTCTTTAAGCACTGTTTAAACAGCACCCCTCAGATTTTGATATGTTGTGTTTTTGTTTTCATTCAGCTCAAGATACTTTCTAATTTTCTTTGATTTCCTTTTTGACCCATTGGCCACCTAACAAGATAGAGCTATCCTTCTCATAAATGAACATGTTTTTACCCTTTCCAGAATGAGCAGATGCACAATCCCAAGAGTTACTGTATTTATTGCTGATTGTATTACTTTTCCAAATCAGCCATACATAGTCTCACTGAATATTCTGTTGCCTAAAGACTAAAATGTAATGTTAACTTCCAACAACTTGTATATAAAATGAAAATGGAAAGAAGAGAGAAAGCGGTTTGCTAACATGTATCAATACGTAAATATAGTACGCAAATATGCAAAACTACAGTCCTTGTTCATGTCATTAGCCACAGGGCCATAATCGACATCTATGGCTTCTTTCTCCTGTCGGTTTTGTGTTTCCTTTGTTCTCAGCTAGAGCCTTAGGTGATTGGGGTTTTTTACCGGGTGAATGATCAAATCTTTATCTGAGCTGTGATCCCACTCAAAAGAGGCAGCTTTACACAGGACTCTATAGATCAGTGAAAAGGCATATGTGTGTGTGGTATATGTTGCCTCCTGAATTAAAGTTCTACCCTAGTGTTGTGACTCTTTGCATGGTAGATGGTGCAAGGTGGAGCAGTTTATATATCATCTTGTAGAGGATATCTAACATGAACCAGACTGGGAATCAGCAAACTATGGCCTGTGGGCCTTATCTGGCCTACTGGTTGTTTTTGTAAGAATTTTTTTTTTTTTTTAAATATATCTCTATTGATTTCAGAGAGAGGAAAAGAGAGAGAGAGATAGAAACATCAAAGATGAGAGAGTCATTGATTGGCTGTCTCCTGCACGCCCCCGACTGGGGATGGATCCCGCAACCTGGGCATGTGCCCTGACTGGGAATCGATCCCCGATCGCCTGGATCCTAGGCGATGCTCAACCGCTGAGCCACGCCCAGCCGGGCAAGAATTTTTTTTATTGTTGGCAACATTACAGATATTCCCAATTCCTGCTGCCCCTTTCCACCTCTACCCAACACCTGTCTCCTCCCAGGCCTTCATCACACTATTGTCTATGTCCATGGGCTATACATAAATGCATATATGGTGTCCTGGCCCTCCTTCTCCTCTCTCAGATCCCTCAGTCTGTTCCATGCATCTGTGTCTGTGGACCTATTTTGTTCGTCAGTTTATTTTGTTTATTAGATTCTACATATGTGTGAGGTCATGTGATACTTGTCTTTCTCTGACTGGCTTATTTCGCTTAGCATAATACTTTCCAAGTCCATCCATGTTGTCCCAAAGGATAAGAAATCCTTTTTGACAGCTGCATAGTATTCCACGGTGTAAATGTCCCATAGCTTTTTTATCCATTCATGTACTGATGGGTACTTGGGCTGTTTCCAGATCTTAACTATTGTAAATAACACTACTATGAACATAGGGGTGCATATATTCTTTCAAATTGGTGTTTTAGGATTCTTAGGACATATTCCCAGAAGTGGGATTGCTGGGTCAAAAGGCAGTTCCACTTTTAATTTTTTGAGGAAGCTTCATACTGTTTTCCACAGTGGCTGCACCAGTCTGAATTCCCACCAGCAGTGTACTAGGGTTCTCTTTTCTCCACATCCTCAACAGCACTTGTTGTTTGTTGATTTATTGATGGTAGGCATTCCAGCAGGTGTGAGGTGATACCTCATTGTAGTTTTAATTTGCATCACTCTGATGATTAGTGACCTTGAGCATTTTTTCATGTCTGTTGGCCATCTATATGTCCTCTTTGGAGAAGTGTTTGTTCAGGTCCTTTGCTCATTTTTTAATTGGATTTTTTGTCTTCCTGGTGTTGAGTTGTGTAAGTTCTTTATATTTTTTGGAAATTAATCCCTTATCAGATATGTTATTGGCAAATATGTTCTCCTCCCATACAATGGGAAGATGGTTTCTTTTGCTGTTCAAAGCTTTTTAAAAATTTCATGTAGTCCTGTTTGTTTATTTTTTTCCTGTGTTTCTCTTACCCTACCTAGGAGATGTATCAGCAATAATACTGCTATGTGAGAAGTCTGAGATTTTAGTGCCTATGTTTTCTTTTAGATTTTTATGGTTTCACAACTTACATTTAAGTCTTTTACCCATTTTGAATTTATTGTTGTATATGGTATAAGTTGGTGGTCTAGTTTCATTTTTTGTATGTACCCTTCCAGTTTTCCCAACACCTTTTATTGAATAGATTGTCTTACCACCATTGTATGCTCTTGCCTCCTTTGTCAATTATTAATTAACCATAAATGTGTGGGTTGATTTCTGGGCTATCTGTTGTGTTCCATTGGTCTGTATGCCTGTTCTTATGCCAGTACCAGGCTGTTTTGATTACAAATGCCTTGTAGTATGGTTTGATATCAGGTATTGTGATCCCTCCAACTTTGTTCTTTCTCATGGTTGCTGCAGCTATTTGGGGTCTTTTTGGTTCCATATAAGTTTTTTGTATTTTTTCTAGTTTTGTGAAATAGGCCATTGGTATTTTAATAGGAATTGCACTGAATCTGTAGATTGCTTTGGATAGTATGGACATTTTAATGATGTTAATTTTTCCATTCCATGAACATGGTATATGCTTCCACTTGTTGGTATCTTCCTTAATTTCTTTCTTCAGTGTTGTATAATTCTCTGAGTACAGGTCTTTTCCTCCTTGGTTAAATTTATTCCTAGGTACCTTATTTATTTTGTTGCAATAGTAAATGGGGATGTTTTCTTAGTTTCTCTTTCTGATAGTTCATTATTGGTATATAAAAATGCCATCAATTTCTGGATGTTGATTTTGTATCCTGCAACTTTGCCAAATTTGTATATTAGATCTAGTTGTTTTTTGGTAGAGTATGATGTTGGTTGTAGATTTTTTTATACAGTGGTAGCTTGTTTTTCGAACGTCTCTGTTGATGAACATTTTGATTTATGAACGCTGTAAACCTGGAAGTAAATGCCAGACTGATCCATCATCTTTGCTTCCAACTTCCTAAAGAAATAGAGAGTGGTGGGAGTATTTAGCCTACGAATTTTCTTGAATTGTGAAAATAAAGCCTAGAGTTACTGCCGCTTCTGTATGACACAAGGTAGGTGAAGATATGTCAGGCTTTCTATAGTGATGAATTGGGCTTTTATATTTCCTTTGTTCCTTCCCAGGCTTCTGAAAATTAGAAACAATACAGGTACCTCAGAAAGGGGGGTTAGGAAGTAGGAGGGAAGGGGAAAGGAACTGGGCTGTGGTCAGTGTTATGGCATCCAGTGGGCAGGGCCCAGGTGACCTCACTCTATATCTGTCTTACTATACTTCACAATACCTTTTACCTCATGGTTTTCATTTTTCAGATTCCGGGGACTTTTTTCTTTCTCCTCTAGAGGCCCAATACTGATTTTGTAATAAAAAAATATATGACATATAAGTATTTTATTTAAATTTAATCTATTTTAGCAGAATATGAGATCTGGAGTCTGGACTCAGGTCACTACCCATACAACAGTTGAGACTGCTGTTTTTCACAGGCAGGACGAGTAGGGCTCTGTGATCCCTTACCTGGTCAGGTTTGAAGGTATGCAGTTGCTAAACTGTTTTCCTTCTGTCATAGGAATTTGGAGGTACTATTTACCTTAGTGACTTCCAACTTACCTTAGTGACTTCCAGCTTCCTCCTGGGCTGTTTCCTTTTAGTTGTTGTTTATTTAAAGCAATCACACTATAAGTCCTTTTGTACTTACCCTAACCTTGTCTCTCTGATTCTGCTTGTACGTTTAGGTGCTATTCTCATAGATTTCCTTATCAACCCTTGATTCCTTGATGATCAATTTTGGTTCTGAATACTTACGTTTCCTCTGTCCTTATGCACTCTAGTTCATACTGTTGTGTTATGTGTGTGAGCCTTATTTCCACAACTCACAGCAAGCTTCTTCAGGATTGTTGATTTTTGTTGGGTGCCTACCCAGTATCCTTTCCTCCTTTCCTCCTTCTTAATAGGGCCTATATTTTCTTTGGGTAGTCACCATTATGTAGACTTCAGGGAACACTGGTCAACTTTGGGATTGACTCTGATTGGCTTAAAACAATCTTTCTAAAAATAAGCAATAAAATTTTCATGGTCACAGTCATTGGTTAGAATGGGCATAACTTTAAGCAAGTCCAGTTTGAATACATATGAAATCTCTTACTTGGGATGCCAGAATTGAAATCTCTTACTTGGGATGCACTTTTGGGTGATATGGTATGTAATATGACTCCTGTAATGACTGAGCTATTTTGCTGTTATGAGGAGAGCGTGATTGGAGAGATGGGTCAACTATGGAGTCTGCCCTATCTCTGGACTTGCCAGTTTCTTGAAACAGTAAATTCTTTTTATTGTTCAGCCAGATTTGAATGGTGTGGCAGAGACATTTACTGCTTAGCCCTAGCTTTCTGAACTTGGAGTACTCAAACATGACCTTGTCCAACATGAGTTATGATGATTTCATATCCTATTCCTACAGATCAGAATTTGTAATAAAAGACTATTAGAATGTATTTTTGGGCATTTCCAATTTCAAATGAGATCTAATTACTGCTTTTATTTGATGCTGTTTGCTATGTATCTGTAATTATAGGCCTTAAGATGGAGTAACCCTATATTAGTGGTATAAAAGCATGACATTTTATTTATTAAGTAGAATTTTCTGCAGTATTTGGCACCCAGAAGAATATTCTGTTGATGATTCTGACTAGCACCATTAGATTTCTTAGTCATTACATTAAAAATGTTGGCAGAGCTAGTGAAAGTTTTGCTTGCTGATAAGTATTTTGATGAATTGATATTTTTGAAACTATGTAGACCAGTTTTAGCAATAACAAACAAAAATATTTTCTGTGAAATACTGTAATAATTGATTTTATTATAAAATGTAGTGATTGTAAGTTAAGATAAGTGCAATGGAAAATATCTTGAATTTTGGTAGTAACATTCTTTGGAGATATAAAAAGCTAGAAATTTATTTCATTATATGAAAGTTTTTGGTATCTCTGTTTAATTTTTCAAGTGTGTTCTGTACATATCTAATGTATGCCTAACACTGTACTAAATCCTTTTAGTTTGAAAAGAATTAAAGTCTAATTTGTTTAATTTTAAAATAATTTGAGTTTTTAAAGAACAAAATGGTAAAAATGGGACAAGTTTTATAAAATATTCTTATACTTGATCAGAACCATCTTTGGTTATGTTGTTTTGTGACTACAGTGGCTATGACTAACTGACTACACATTAATTATTTTTAAAAACATTTTTATTGAGGTATATTGTTACATAGTAAGCTACACATTGTTAAAAACACATCAAATTATGCCCCTTAACATATGAATACAGCCTTGAAACCATCACCACAATTAAGATAAGGAACACATATCACCCTCTGCCCCCAATTTCCTAGTATCCCCTTTTTACCCTCCTATTCCACTCCGCCCTATGCGCCCTCCATTCCCAGGCAATCACTAATCTGCTTTCTGTCATTACAAATTAATTTGCAGTTTGTTACATTTTATACAAATGGAATCAGACAGTATGTACTCTTTTTTGTGTGTCTGTCTTTTCTCACTTAATACAATTGTTTTGAGATTGTCCATGTTGTAGCAGGTATTAGTAGTTTATTCCTTTTTATTGCTGAATAATATTTCACTGTTTGGATATAGCAGAGTTTATCTTTAAGCGTCTGATGGACATTTGGATAGTTTCCACTTTTTATCTACACAATAAAACTGTTGTGAATATTTAAGTACAAGTCTTTGTATGGACATATGCTTTTATTTCTCTTGGGTAAAAATCTAGGAGTGGAAAGGCTAGATTGTAGGGTAGGTGAAAGTTTAATTTTTTAGGAAATTGCTAAACTGTTTTGAAAGTTGTTATACTATTTTATATTTACACCAGCAGTGTATGAGGGTTTCCAGTTGCCGTACATCCTCATGAATACTTGGTATTGGTTAGTCTTTTAGCCGCTATTCAATATGGGTGTGTAGTGATATCTCATAGTAATTTTTTAAAAATATATATTTTTATTGATTTTAAAGAGAGAGGAAGGGAGAAGGATAGAGAGATAGAAGCATTAGTGAGAGAGAGATATCACATTGATCAACTGCCTTCTGCAGGTCACTTACTGGGGATTGAGCCCACAACCCAGGCAGGTGCCCTGACCAGGAATTGAACTGGGCACCTCTTGGATCATGGGTTGATGCTCAACCACTGAGCCATGCTGGTTGGGCTCATAGTAATTTTAAGTTGTGTTTCTGTGATGCAAGTCCTTTGTCAGGTACAGTTTGAAAATATTTTCTTCCCAGTCTGTGGCTTACCTTTTCATTTTCATAATGGGTATCTTTTGAAGAAGAAGGAGTTTTCATTTTGATGAAGTAGTTTATTGATTATTTTACTTTAAAATTTGTGCCTTTTGTTTGTGCTCTAATTAAGAAATCTTGCCTAACCCACAGTTGATAAGATTTTCTCCTATGTTTTCTTTTAGAGATTTTATAATTTTAGCTCTTACATTTTAGATCTTTGATCCATTTTGAGTTCATCTTTATGTATTGCATGAGGAAAGGATTCAGTTCATTTTTTAATATATAGCCTTCCAAGTGTTCCAGCACTGTTTCTTGAAAAGATTAGTCTTTCTTTGTTGAATTGCCTTAGAACCTTGTCAAAAATCACACAATATAGGTGTAGCTGTATTTCTGAACTCTTTCTTTTTCTGTTTCAATGGATCTATATACATGTCTATGTGCCTCAAATACAATAGCCTTTTAATAAGACTTGGAATCAGGTAGTTTAAATCCTCCAACTTTGTTCTTTTCAAAGTTGTTTGGCTATTTTAGGTTAGTTACATATACATTTTAGAATCAGTTTGTCCATATCTCCAAAAACCCTCCTGAGATTTTGATTGGGATTGCATTGTATCTGTAGATCCCAGTAGGAGAATTGATAGGTTACCAAAATTGAGTTCAAGTAATTCATTCTTTCATCATTAAGTATGTTAGCTGTAGGTTTTTGTAGATCTCTTTTATCAGGTTGAGGAAATTTCCCTGTATTCCTAGTTTGATGAGAGTTTTGTTTTTTTAAATCATGAATGGGCATTAATTTTTATGACATGCTTTTTCTGCCTCTGTCGAGGTACATTCTCATTCTTGGAGATTCTGTCCTTATTTAACTTTCGCTGCCTTTGCAGTACTTTTGGGGTTGTTTTCCACAGTTGTCATTTGTTTTGGAATCGAAGCGATAGTGTTCGTAGTGGGGTTCAAAGACATTGCTTTAGCATTTGTCAACCAACTCTTGAGGGACAGTAATCTTCAAACTTTTGATGCCTAGATTCTTAGTTGGCTGAGACATCTATATACTTATTTAGGCATCTATTTAATAAATATTGAACACCATATTAGTCTAAGTAAATGCTAGTTGTGGTAACAACTCGTAAATCTCAGTGGCTTAACATAATGCTAATTTTTGCTGATGTCACAGCCGCCTGTCTGTTAGATGTCTCCTTTGTTCAGTTTTCCTTGGTGCAAATTCTTTTGCAGTCTCTACTTGGCTCCCTCCATTTTCTGGCTGCACTGACTCTGAAGTCTTTATTTCCTGCCTTGTGTGTTGGAAGAGAAGGTAGAGCACAGCACAGGATATTTCTAAGGCCAGACCTGGAAGTAGTATATATCACTTATGCCCTCGTTCCTTTGGCCAGAACTTAAATCATATGGCCAGCCTAACTAATGAGGAGCTGGGAAATCCTCAGGTGTCCCCAGGTGTGGAGAGCACTGTTAAATTCTGTCACACACACCTATGATGTGTCAGGCACAGTGCTAGGTGATATAACACTAAGCAAAACAGACTTGGTTCCTGCTCTGGAGGAGGTGTCTTTCAGAATGGTTGAGGGAGGGGGCTGTCATGGCATCTTTGGGTATTTGGCAAAAGAAGATTGCTTAGTGTCCTCCATTTGCCGTTGGCTGGATAATTTCTCTTGCTTGACAAAATTAAGGCAGTCATTTTCATAAGAAAACAGCAAACCCCGCTGAATGCATTAACGCGCATCGTAGTATAATTGAAGCATTAAAAAAAGGTACCGAAGTTCTTTTCAACCTTGTCACGCTATTTTAAATAGATCTATGTAAAATAAACATGGTAGAGATGATAAAGCAGAGACCAGATCTCCTTGGCAGATATGTTTTGTATGGTTTGCATGATGCTTTTTTGTTTGTTTCTTTTTAATCTTTACCCAAGGTTATGTTTTTATTGATTCGAGAGAGAGAGGAAGGGGGAGAGAGAGAAAGAAACAGCAATCTGGGAGAGAAACATCAGTCGGTTGCCTCCCATGCTCGCCTCGACTGGATCTCGAGCCTGCAGCCTGGGTGTGTCCCCTCACCAGGAGTCTAACCCGCAGCCTTCTGCTGAGTGGGACAGCGCTCCAGCTGACTGAGCCGCCGGCCAGAGGTGGCTCGCATGATGTTTTAAGATTCTTTCGAATCATTTACTAACATTTAAACACTAAACAATTTTACCTTAAAACTCCATATTTTCAATTTTTATTTTTAAAAATAAAAACACTAAATCTGACTTCTCTTTTGGCCATAGCTGCCTGGAACTAAGTTCTGGTTGTCTTCTGTGGATGGTGCTATGTCTTCCAGTTGCCTCAAGCCCATCAGGTTGCTTTACTTTACCTTATCCATTGTGGACATTTGAATTTATGACCTTTTTTTAAAGTAATTTACTAACTTTTGAATCATTTTGAAATGCATTCAGTTGTCAAACCAACACTGAGGGGAAAAAATGGGTAGGCACTTCAGAACAAATGTATCATACATACGGGAGGAATTACTATACTAATATATGTTCTCTGGCTAGTTCAAAGTTTCATACTTGTAGGAAAAAAGCTTATTATTATTCCTTAACAATAATATACCACATACCCTTTAGATGTCAGCGCTTTTGTTCTATTGATTTTTTAAAAAATTTTATTTTATTTTACTTTTACTTCTTTTGGTTTCTTGGTTCATTTCTAACATTACTTTCGTCATAAGACCTAGTAAATGTGTTTCACACTTTCCAAATTACTTTCATATAGATTGCATGTGGTTCTTACAGTAACCATATGTGCCAGGGCAAGGCAGGCGTTAAAAAAAAAAGAGTAGAGTGGAGCTTTTTCAGAAAAATTTAATTTGGACCTGGATTAGGGGCTTCCTGAGAGATTCCTCTAAAAGAGGATAGCTGCTGAAGAACTTCTGGGGTTAATTCTGTTTGTTCAGCTTTTAAATATGTCTCAATTATTATGACATGCTAACCGTTTCAGTTACTAAAAGAGCCGAACATTTCTGGTTACCCAGACTCAACTGAATTTAGGAGAAAACATTCACCTTCAACAATATCTTCTTTTTGAAATGTTTACAGAGAAGGAAACAGAGGTTAGTGACAAAGCTGCTGTTACCTGGGGAAGTCAAACTCTTGTCTGGTGTTCTTTTCATTGCGCCAGCAGCCCCATGTCCAAGGGTTGTGGTGGCTTCTCATTGGAACATTCTTTTCTTTTTTTATATATATTTCTTTATTGATTTCAGAGAGAGGAAAGGAGAGGGAGAGAGAGAGATAGAAACATCAATGATGAGAGAGTCATTGATCGAGCCCACAACCCGGGCATATGCCCTGACTGGCAATCGAACGCGGATCGCCTGGATCCTAGGTCGACGCTCAGTCGCTGAGCCACGCCCGGCCAGGCCCCATTGGAACATTCTTAAGCAAGCCTTGGCAGGCTTTCTAGTTGCATCTTTCTACTGTGTAAATAGAAGTATTAGAAGAAATGTAATTTTTTAATACTGCCTAACCATTTTCTGCTTGGTTATGTGCCCTGAGACCCTCAATGAGTGCCAGCAAACAAATTAGATCCACAGTGTATTTGATATGCATATCTTTTCCCCAAACAAAATTTGAATTCCACAGACACAAATTGAGTCATTTTCCAAATGTTTGTATATGAATGGAAGGTTTTGTCCTATCCTTCTGTAACCAATACCATAGAACTTTTGAAGGTCCATGATGCATTTGTTGTACAATGTTAATCCAAAACAAAACTTTATTCTGACTAAACTTGTAGCTATGGAGAGGTACCAAACTCATTTCCATTGATCAGTACAACATGTTTGTACCAACCAGATCTAAAAACTGCATAAAGGAGTGCCATGCTGTAAAGACCGTATTATAGTTGTAAACACAAGTGCAGCTGTTACAAATCTAGCAAAACCTCAGATTAAACAATTTAAAATTTACTGAAGATGACATTCCAGACCCATTTTTCATAATATAAACACTCTGGGCCATGCCTTTGAAATGAGTGGGACTGTCATTAATATTAATGCCACTGAATTCAAGGCTGGGAAGTCATTTCTTTTTGAGCTTTATTTTCGCTCCTAATTTTGGAATAAAATATGCTTTTAAAAAGCCTGAAGTATGGCATGTTTATTCATAGCCTGAAAAAAATGTGATCCTGTTGCTTTTGAATTGTAGGAATGCAAAAATACGCTGTATTTTATCCTTTATGATCTTTTAAGTTAAATGAATTTGTTAGTTACTTTGGCAAAAATGAGCTATTAATGGAATCTAATTGCATTGGTCAATTAAAAAAATAAAAAGACACTAAACTAGTTGATATTTTAGGGTTGTATTAGTTTGACATTTTAGCTTCATTTAAGGAAATAATCTTATTTTCAATGGTTTTGAGCATGTTTCTTTATGGTCCTATCTTTCAGCTAGCCCAGGATGGGCCAGCCTTCAATGTCTGCACCTCTCATTTGTTTTGCTTCTCATTTCCTATTTAGTGGGATGACTGGTGAGGCATCAGTTTGGTCTAGAGCTACTCTAGAAAATGTTGTGCTCTGATTTCCTATAAAACCTTGTATGATTTTTACCAAATTTAAGAGTACAAAGGGTCCACTAGAAGCTCTTTGAATGGAATGAACTAGGCAAGATGATTTTGGGGTGGGGGGCAGGGAGGTGATTTTGTTTTTGTTTGCTTGTACATTTTAAAATTTGTTTTGACTTTACTGATTTGCTTCACTGGACTTTTGGAGAAGCCTCTAAATTGGGTAATAGAGCAGTTAAATGATCCTTGATTAAAAAGAGCAACATTTATCAAAAGAAGTTGGTTGAATCTCATTTACATTTGTTCTTTTATTTTTATTAAATGTTTCTCTGATCAGGAGAGTTGAAGCCAACTATTGCCAAGTACCATGTTGTAACCTGAAGTTGGTAATTGTGTAAGCACATAGCTGATAAGGTAATCTCTTATTCAGAAGAACTTTGGCTATTTCTTTTTTTAAAATTTTTATTTATTGATTTTTTTAGGGGGAGAGAGACAGACAGACATCTGTTTGTTGTTCCACCTATTTATGCATTATTGGTTGATGCTTGTATGTGCCCTGACCCGGGATCCAACCCCCAACTTTGGCATATTAGGATGACACTCTAACCAACTGAGTTACCCTACCAGGGCTAGAACTTCAGGTATTTCTATTAGCATAGGACAGTGATTTTCAACCGGTGTGCCACAAGACTGTCAAAACATGCAATACCTGACTATTTAGTCAGGGGCACAGACCTCTTTTCCCTTAGATTGTCAAATAAAAAAAATGACAACAGCCAGCACAACAACGCACTGTCTTAAATCATAAATATATAGGTCATATAATAAAGTGCATCTAATCGGTCATGTCGCATAATATGGTTGTGTTTGACTGGTTAATTTGTGGTACCAGAAATCCTTATATACAAGTACAGGCACCTAACTTTCTAAAAAGTCACCTTGGAGCAAAAGGTATAGGTAATTTGTCTGTGTGTGTGTGTGTGTGTGTGTGTGTGTGTGTGTGTGTGTGTGTGTGTAAATCAGTCAAAATTATACCTATTTTTGCCTGGCCGGGCGTGGTTCAGCAGTTGAGCATCGACCTAGGATCCAGGAGATTGCGGTTTGATTCCTGGTCAGGGCACATGCCTGGGTTGCGGGCTTGATTGCCAGTTGGGGGCGTGCAGAAGGCAGCCGATCAATGACTCTCTCATCATTAATGTTCCTGTCTCTCTCTCCCCATCCCTTCCTCTCTCTGAAGTCATTAAAGATATATATATATTTTTAAAAATTATACCTATTATTTTTGTCTGGCCAAAAACACACTTTTCGGTGTGCTGCAGAACTTTAGTCATTAGTTTATGTGTGCCACGAGGTGAACAAGGTTGGAAATCGCTGTCATAGAAGGTGGGTATACCACAATGACTCTGGCTGTTGCTTTTGCCTCTCCTTCATTCTTTTCTCTTTTTTTAAAATTAGAGTTCCTGGAGGTTTAAGTCTTTTCAAATGTGCATAAAATTTAAATTTTGAGAAGGAAATCTGGGCAGGTATAAATAGCCCCTTCCTTTCCTGTTTCAAAACTTTTTACAACCATCCTAGGTTTTTCCCTCCTTATCATCCACTCTCCTTGTCTCTGATACTCTCCTTATTCCCTGATATTGTGTCTTGTTTACTACCTCTTTCTTTGCTCACTGCCTGGTTTGGGTGGTGCACATTCTCTAGTATCTTTTTAAAATGGTGTGTGGGATATAAATTGTTTTTGGGTCACATTTGATTGGTAGTTTGTCTGGATATAGAATTCCAGGTTGGAAATAGCATTGTTCCATTCCTTTTTACCTTCCAGTGTTTTTACAGTTTTATGATGTGCTATGGTGTGGATCTCTTTTCACCCACTGTGTTGGGCACTTGGTTAGCCCTTCCAATATAGAAACTCTTGTCTTTTAGTTCTAAGGAAATTTTTGGGATTATACCCTTCCCTCCATTTTCTTTGGAGTGTCTTTATTTGGAATTTGCCCTCCAAGACTGATCCTCTGATTTTCTTTTCTTTTTCCTATTTTCCATCACATTGTCTTTTTACTTAAGATATCTATATCTATATCTATATATTTATATCTCTATCTCTATCTCTATATCTCTATCTCTATCTCTATCTCTATCTATCTATCTATCTATCTATCTATCTATCTATCTATCTATCTATCTATCTATCTATTTTTGTTAATCCTCACCTGAGAACATTTTTTTCATTGAATTTTAGAGAAAGTGGAAAGGAGGGAGGGAGTGGGGAGAGGGAGGGGAGAGCGAGCGAGAGAGAAACATTGATGTGAGAGACACACATTGATTAGTTGCTTCCTGCATGCACCCAGACTGGTCAGGGATCGAATCTTCAAACCAGGGACATGCCCTTGACTGGGAATTGAGCCTGAGATCCTTTGGTGCCCAGGCTGATAGCCCAACCACTGAGCCACACCAGCCAGGGCACTTTTGAGATTTTTAAAAAAAATTTATCTTTATTGTTGAAAGTATTACAGGTGTCCCACTTTTTCCCCTCAATTGACCCCCTCCACCTCGCTCCCACCCCCTCCCCAGGCCTTCACCCCGTTATTGACTGTGTCCATGGGTTATGCATATATGCCTGTAACTTTTTTCGTTAATCTCTTCCCACCGTCCACTCCCCTTCCCTCTTTCCTCTGAAATATGATCATCTGTTGCATGTGTTAGTGTCTCTGGATCTATTTAGTTCATCAGATTCTTTTGTTCATTTAGCAGCTTCTTAAAGAAGACTGTTCGACATTTCCTGTAGTGCTGGTCTGGTGGTGATGAACTCCTTTAGCTTTCTCTTATCTGTGAAACTCTTTATGTGACCTTCAATTCTAAATGATAGCTTTGCTGGGTAGAGCAATCTTGGTTGTAGTTCCATGTTTTTCATCACTTTGAATATTTATTGCCACTCCCTTCTGGCCTGCAAAGTTTCTGTTGAGAAATCAGCTGAGAGTAGAATGGGTACTCCCTTGTAGGTAACTAATTGCTTTTCTTTTGCTGCTTTTAAGATTCTCTCTTTGTCTTTAATCTTTGGAATTTTAATTATGATGGGTCTTGCTGTGGGCCTCTTTGGGTTCCTCTTGCTTGGGACCCTCTGTGCTTCCTGGACTTGTAAGTCTACTTCTTTCCCCAGGTAGGGAAGTTTTCTGTCATTATTTTTTCAAATAGGTTTTCAATTTCTTGCTCTCTTTCTTCCCCTTTTGGCACCCCAATAATAATACAAATGTTGGGCTGCTTCAAGTTGTGCCAGAGGCTCCTTATACTATCTTCATATTTCTGGATTCCTTTTTCTTTTTGCTCTTCTGGTTGGGTGTTTTTTGTTTCCTCATGTTCCAAATTGCTGATTTGATTCTCAGCATCCTCTACTCTACTGTGGATTCCCTGTAAATTATTCTTCATTTCAGTTCGTGTAGCCTTCATTTCAAATAGGTACTTTATTATGTCATTGATTTTCTCAGTTGTTGTAGTAATAGTCTTACTAATATGCTTGAGCATACTTACAAACTTCTGAACTCTGTATCTGTTAGCTTGCTTGGATCTATTTCATTTAGTTCCTCTTCTAGAGATTTCTTCTGCTGTTTCCTTTGTGACATGTTTCTTTGCCTCCACATTTTGGCTGCTTCCAGGTGTTTGTTTCTATATATTAGTTAGAGCTGCTATGTCTCCTGTAATTTGTAGAGTGACTTTGTGTAGTAGGTGTCCTGTAGGGTCCAGTGGCTCAACCTCCCTAGTCACTTGAGCTGGGCCTTCTAGGTGCTCCCCGGTCTGGGCTGTGTGCTCTGACCTGTTGTAGTTGAGCCTTGGTTGCTGTTGGCATCACTCGGAGGAATTGATCCCCAGGCCAATTGGCTTTGAGGATCAGCTTCAACTACAGCCAAAGAGCTGCTGTGCTAGAGACACCCCTATGGAGCAGGATTTACTTCAGTGGAGCTTTGGTGTTCACCAAGTGCGCCCCTTGAGTGTGTCACTTGTGGATGTGGTAGGGTTGTAATCCAGTGTGGTCAAGTCTGACCACCAGCTGCACTGTCTGTGGGGCCTCCCAGGAGGTGCAAAGTCAGCCTGTGCCAGGGCCTTGCCCAGGGCCATCCAGCATGAGCTCCACAGCAAACCGTAGTTGGCTGCTACTTGTGCTGGGCTTGGAGGTGTCCAGGAGAGGCCAATTTATGGACCAGTGTAGGCTGCCACTACTCCCAGGCCTGGCACCACTTATCAAGCCGTATGGGGCATGCTGCTGCTTGAGCGATTTTAGGAAAGTCCTAAGCATAAGGCTCAAGAGGCCACTTGCACAGAAAAGCTACTGGAATTGGCTTGGATGAGCTGCAGGTGGGGAGGGGCGGGGCCTCCAGGAATCATGGGGCGGGGCCAAAGGTGTGAGTCAGGTGCTGGCGATTCAAATATGGCGCCTGCCTGCGGGCTGTGTCCGGGGAGGACTCGCCTAAGAGCCATGGCCTCTGCCAGCTCTTCTGTCTGTGAGAAAGCCGCCCCTCCAGCTCTCGCCTGATTTCAGGCAGGTTAGTTCCTCCCCGAGTGTCCCGGGTCCTTTCAGGCTGCTGCCCGGTGCTGGGCTCAGAGGGAGCATCCGAGTGAGTCCGTGCTCGGGCCCTTTGAGAGGAAAGCCTGGGGTTTCCGCAGCCTCTGCGAACCTCAGCGACAGTCCCGCTGGTTTTCACAGCCCTAAGTTGTGGGGACTTCTCTTCCTGGCCCTGGAGCCCTGGGCTGGAGGCCTGATGTAGGGCTGGGACCCCTTGCCCCTCCGGGAAACCTCCGCCGCCCAGATGCCCTCCCGGGTTTAACCCATGCCACAGGGTGTGGGCCTGTGGCAGTGTCTCTGCAATTCAGCCCCGATCCGCGCAGGTCTCCACCCCTCCTACGGGTCTCAGTGCTTCTTCAGTTCCCTGGTTGTGGGGCTCTGTGCAGCCAGATTTCAGGAGGCTCTGAGTGATGGTGGTTCTCTATTTTAGTTGTAATTTTGATGTGGTTGCGGGAGGCTGCGGGTGCAGCTGTTACCGACGCTGCCATCTTGTTTCCTCTCCCACTTTTGAGATATTTTTCAACTTTAAATTCTTTCTTTTCTGTTGAAAATTTCTGCTATTATAGTTTTAATTTCCAAGACTATTCTTTGAATTTCTTTTAATATTCTCTTTTGTCATGGATATAGTATTTTCTCTCTGCTGTAAAGATATTAATGTTACAGCTTTTTAAGAAATGTCACGTGAATTCTGTGTTGCTTTTATCTGTATATTTTGTGTATGTTAGAGGTTTTCTCAGATGTCTGGTGATCAGTCCTTGGTTGTCTCCTTATATTTACAACAAAGAACTCAAAAGCTGACCAAAGCTCACATACACGAGAGACACTTAACTGACTTTTAAATTCCCATTAAAAAGATTTGGTTGGCTGAATGTGGGGAACCCTCTCATGTCAGTACCTTTAGATCTTTACTCTTTGGCTTATCAGAGTTGCTTGTCATCTATAAGTCAGACTGTCATTGTTCTAGGGCCTGAGTAGGTTTGAAAACTCTGGGGGTAGAGGTGTTTCAGCATTCAGTATTCTAGTTTACACATTTTTATCTAACCCCTGACCACTCCCCCAACCCCCTGATTTGTGGAACTGTATCTCTACTCTCAACTGTGTGTGTTGATTCCTGGTCCAAATAAGACCCTCTGTTTTATTATTTCCAGAGAATAAACCACTTCTGTTTGGTCAGGTTGGGGGCTGGGCTGCCAGGATTTGGAATGGAGCTTTGGGGATCTAACTGCCTCTTACATAGACTTTATTTAAACCAATTGACCTAATTTTAGGTCCTCCTTCATCCCTATTTCCAGATGTCCTAATTTCCTGATCTTGGTTGGGGGTCCAGTGATGTAAGATGGGATGGAAAATGGGCTGGTTTTCGCTTTTCCATTGTCCCTCTGAGATTCAATTTTCTCCAGCCTATTAACTCAGTTACCGCTTGTCTGTCTCCTTTCCAGCTTGTGAAATTCTATTGCTGTTTTCTCCTTTTCTATTCTCATCCTGTAAGTTTACACCTTACAAGAAAATTAAATTCATTTTATCATCATTTTAGTGAGGTTTTAGGAAGGAGTGAAAGCATGTGTTCATTTTTCCATCTTTATGTGGACATTTTTGAAATACCCACCCCTTTTTTTCTTCTAATTCTATAGTTTAAACTTTTCATCCCTCTATATTTTCTCCCTAAAATGGGTAGCTGGCTATTTCAAACCATTTTTTGAAAGTTCTGATTCTTACATAACTAATAAAGTGAGATTACCAATAGTGACATTTCTAAATGCAGCCATGTCTTACCAGCATGCTACTCCATTCTGTTTGCTGTAGGTCTGATAGATGATTAATGATATTAATATATTGAATGAACATTAAATGGCTGCTCAGTGCATAGTACTGCACCAAGCTCTACTACAGTAGTGAACTACCAAGTAGGAACAGTTTAGGCTGGAATACCAAAAAGGCATGTTAGGGAAAGGATTCAAATAGTCTTCTATAACTTTGGATTGCTATGATATAGTAATCAGAGTCAGTTCAATTATAAAGCAAACATATCTAGATGATCTTTTGAACAAAAATCTCAAAAAGAACATCACTCTAGCTCTGGCCAGTGTGGCTTAGTTGGTTAGAGAATCATCCGATGCACTTAAGTGTTGCATGTTCCATTCCTGGTCAGGTACAAACTTAGATTACAGGTTTGATCCCTCCCTCCCTCTCCCTCTCTCTCCCTTCCTCTGAAAAAGAAGATCAATCTAAGTGTTGATTGGTAAGGTCCATAGATGTACTTGTTCTGTAGGTGGTTGGAGGTAAGATTCTAGGGCTTAGGACAGGTGACTGGACTAAGTTAAAGATTTAGAAGCCACAGGTAGAAGCTAAAGTTATGGAAGTGAATAGAATGGTCCATGGAAAGTGAGATGATAGGAAGTATTTAAGGGTATTTAGAAGAAGAAGAAACTTCTAGGCAGATTAGAGTGCTCTGTAGTTTCTGTCCTTGCAGAAAGTTTAGATAAAATGAAGCTAAGCATGGAAACATTATTTTTACTGAAAGATTTAGGAAACATTTTTTATATTAAAAAACATGCTCCCTATCTCTTGGAGAATATTCACCCCAGTTATAGAATCTTTGACATATAGGGAGAGATTTGATGGTTATCTTAGCCTGAGTGATTGTGATAATGTGGACAGTGGACTGGCTAAGGCCAGGACTGGGAGAATTATGGGTTGGAATGGAACCTGGGAAGATTAAAATATAGGAATACAGGGTTCTTTTACTAGGGATGATGTGAATTTAAAAAGTGTATTGATTGATATTTTGGGGTCCTCAAGACCACCCTTGGGTTTGATAATTCTCTAAGAAGACTCACAGAGTTCAACATATAGTTGTCCTCATGATTATGATTTATTACAGAGAAAGGCTACAATGCAAAATCAGCAAAGGGAAAAGGTTCATGGGATGAAGTCTGGTGGAAACCAGGCACAAGCTTAAGAGTCCTTTCTCTGTGGAGTTACACAGGACACACTCAGTTTCTCCAGCAGAATCGTGACAACATGTGTGAAGTGTCATCTATCAAGGAAGCTTATTAGAGATTCAGTGCCCAAGATTTTTATTGGGGGCTGGTCACGTAGTCATTTTCTGCTTAGAAGGTACCAGAATTCCAGACCCTCAGAAGGAAAGCAGATGTTCAGCATAAATCACATTGTTTGCACAAACAGTTTAGGCACAGTAAGTCCTTGTTAGCAGTTAGGGAGGTGGAATTCTCCTAGTATCCAAGTTCCCAGATCTAGTCAAGGGCCAACCTTACAAGCTGTCCTTCCTAAGGAGAGCAGTGTCAGGCTTGCTATGTTAACTCTTTTCTGCACTATAATTTTAGGAGGTAAGAAGTCATTTTGAGGGCCAAAGCTAAGTTTAATCTTGGTAAATTTCAGGGGTGTCTGAAGGCAGGGTTAACGCCTCACTCAGGTGTAAACTGGTGGTGTGTTAAGACTAGGCAGAAAATTTAGCTTCCAGAAGTTTATAAATTAAAGGTGAGAAGTGTAGTCCATGGAACACTGGAACTCATGATAAGAAATCTAGACATGGGAGGGAGAGTGGAGAGTTGTGCTATGGACTGAATTTTGTGTCACCGCCTCCCTCCCATAAATTCATATGTTGAAGCCTAATGTATTTGGAGATAGAGCCTTTAGAGAGGTAATTAAGCTTAAATGAGATCGTAAGGGTGGGAGTCCTAACTGGATATGGATGGTGGCCTTATAAGAAGAGGAAGAGAGCCCTAGCTAGTTTGGCTCAGTGGTTGGAGCATCGGGCCATGGACTGAAGGGTCCTGGGTTCGATTCTGGCCAACGGCAAACACCTCGGTTGCAGGCTTGATCTCCAGCCCTGGTCAGGGTGTGTGTGGGAGGCAACCAGTCTATGTGTCTCTCACATCAATGTTTCTCTCTCTCTCTCCTTTCCACTCTCTGAAAAGCAATGGAAAAAAAATCTGCTGGTGAGAATTAAAAAAAAAAAAAAAAGAGGAAGAGAGATCTTTTTCTCTGTGCATGTGTACAATGAAGAGGTGCTGTGAGCACACAGAGAGATGATGACCACAAGCCAGGCAAAGGATCCTCACCAGGAACCAGGAACCAATAGTCCAGAAACTTGATCTTGGGCTTTCCAGGTTATAAAACTGTGAGAAAATAAATGTGTGTTGTATAAGCCACCCAGTGTATGTTTTTTTGTTATGGCAGCCTGAGCAGACCAGACTAGGACCTCAACTTTTTCAAGGTGAACTTTATAAGGAATAAGAGAGTATTAATACAGTGCTGGATTTATAGTTGTTTTGTTTTTCGGTGTTTTTTTTTTTTAAATTTAGCACAATCCATTAACCCAAGGTTCTAGATCTGTGCCATCCAATATCATACTCAATACCATATTTAACTATGTAAATTTAAATAAAATAAATTCAGTCAGTTGTACTAGCCACATTTCATGTGTTCAGTAGCCACCTGTGGCTAGTGGCTATGATCCTGGACAACATATATATAGATAGAATATTGACATCATTGCAGGGAGTCTTACACTTTTATAGATAGTTGACTTACACCTCTCACTATTTTTTTTTCTCTTTCATTGGTTCTAAACTTTTCCAGGCTTAAGCATGAGTACTAAAATTTTTGATGGACATCCTTAAAGGTTTTAAAACAGTAACAGTAAAAAAATGAATAACAGTTAAATTACAGTTGAAACTCTGCTGAAGTGTAAAATGTCCGAGGTTATCACGCTCTTCATTTGGTTATGCATGCTTCTACACTGTGTGCCTTTAGAAAAGATGGTTTCTACCACTACTGGGCTTTCTTATATGTTCACAGGACAGAGGGCTTGAATACCACAGGTTTGTTCTCTGACACCTGCTTCCCAACTGCCAGCTGTTTTCTCTGCTGTTTCCTGGAGGTGGTAAATACAGACGCTTTTGAAGGAAGCATCAGGAATTGGGCTGCTCTGCTGAGCATGGATGGGTCTGAATCACAGGCCAAGGGGAGGTCAGTGTAAATGGCAAACAATCTGGCATTATCTGGAAAAAATTGTCTCCTGAGATAAGAAAAAGAATCATATTGGTCAGAAAGGTCCTTGATAACCCAGCCACCAATCTGTGTCATCATATGTGGGCACTGTTCTCGAGAATCCTCAGAGCAACCCTGTGAGGTATTCCACTCCCGAAGCCGAGTAAAGGCTGTATTCAGAAATTTCATATAATTTGCTCTGGGTTGCTGAACCACTGAATAGAGATGCTGGATTCAAACCTTTCCATTGGTGTTCACAGATTGTGTTTTTTTCCACCCTAATGCAGCTGGGCTTGGCCCCTTCACCCCACTGGGTGAGAGCAGCTCTGTCAAAGCTATGTTCTGTGTGAAAGGGGTTCTTTGTAAGTTCCATACACATTTAATTCAGGGTAAAGACTGAATGACCTGGAAGGGAACATTTTTTCTTTTATTTTAAAGGGTCGTTATTTTAATTTTGATTTTATTGAAAACATAAAAAAAAATTTTAAAAAAGGAAAAATTCACAATACCAGCATTTATTTTGGAATTTAAAGATTTTTCTTGTGCTTATACAGACATATTTTAACAAAAATGTTATCAGGCTATTATAGATGTTTGTCTGCAGGTTCCTCATTTGATTTAAGAATTTAGGATGAACATCTCTCCAAGTCAGGAGTATTCTTTGTGCAATTAACTGCTCTGTTAATTTAAAGAGCATGGTGTTTTTTTTAATGGTTATTAAATGGTTATTAATGGTTTTTTTTAATGGTTATCTATACTGACTTTAACCACTCCTCATTTGAGCCTATAGGTCTAATTTTTCTTTGTGTGGTCTTACTAACAAATAATTGCAAGAGAGCAACAAAGTCTTCAATTTGGTGTTCAGTAAAAATAATCCCAGATGTTTGCTCTGCCCTGACGATAGGAAGGACCTGCCCGCTCTGAGGCTCTGTTCTTCTCATCCTCCCTTGTCTTGATTTCTTTTCATTTCATTCCATTTTAGCCTTAAGACCAGGCTTGTCTTATGCAGCCATTGGCCTGCTGCTGTGGTATCTGCCACTGGTTCTCCCTCTAGTCCCCAGCCACTGATGTGTGTCTTGGCAGGGAATGGAAATAATGGTGGTCCTTTTCATTGATTCAGGAGCACCCCAAGTCAGCAGTTATATTTGGCATAACAAGTACCAGGGTGGGATAACCACACATCCCTGGACTGGTATTTAAAAGTTGTCAGTTGTCCTGTGATCTGTGGTTTAGTGCTCAAGTTAAGCAAGACATTGAATTTGTTTTCTGCAGACTTTTTTTCTTGGTGATTGTCTGACATTATTGCCTTATTATTACCTGTCTTATTCCCTTTTATTATCGTTCTCTTAAATTTTTCTTTTAGTCATTTTGATCCTTTTTTCTTATCTTCATCCTATTTGTGATTTCTCAGACTTCTTCCTTTTTTCTTAATCAGCCTTATGCTAATGAGATTTTCCTTCTGTTTGAATGTAAATGATCTAGTTTTTCATTGGACAGGGACAGGAAGGTGAGGTGAGGTAAGAATGGTGGAGATAAATATGCCACCTGTTAATTGTTAATATAAAACAAGATATTAAGGAACCTAATTCCTTTTTGATTCCTTGTGTTTGGGAGACCACAGAATCAGCCAGACACTTAAATCAAGTGGCTTTTGTGTGCAGAGCCTTACAAAACGATGACTGATAAGTCCCCACTTCCCAGGAGATAGGCCACATTGTGGGAGAAAGGACCAGCACATGTAGAAAGTGCAGGAAAATATTCCAGCAAAGGTGAAAACAACATGACTGTAAGAACTGTGATGTCAAGGACACATACATTGTGAATGAAGGAAAGATATAAATGGAGAGACTTTCAGAAGATAAATTTAGATTATACAGAGATGTTTACTTTGACGATAAACAGGGCTACACTGTTAGTAAGTTCTATTTGAAGGAAGGAAGGTTAAGTATTGACTAAGAGATGGAACCTATTCTGGGGTTCAGAAAACAAGACTTTGTTTCCAGAAGACAATTAAATACAGATAATTTCAGGACTGAATTAGACAGCTTTTTACTAAAATGTGGTCTGAATGTGTGTATTTATTATACTTAATAGCAATAGAATAATTGTTAATGAAGCACTTAAAGGGATATACAGATGAATCAGAATTTCCTAAAGTATTTTTTATCTTTATGGAAATCCTATTTGAAACTGGAAAAATTTCAAGTTTTATTATTGCTCATTATAAATTATAGGGATTTTGATATTGACCAGTTAAAAATTCAGTAGATTTTAGAAACTGCTTAGTAATTGACCTCAATCCTGTACATTTTTGCTGCCTTGCAAGAGTACTCTCACCCTGGCCAGTGTGACTCGGTTGGAGCATTGTCCTGTACACCGAAAGGTTTCGGGTTTGATTCCCAGTCGGGGTGTGTACAGGAGACAACCAGTCAATGTTTCTTTCTCACACAGATGCCCCTCCCTCCCTCCCTCCTCCCCCCCTCCCCCTTCCTTTATCTCTAAAAAAAAGTCAGTAAAAACATATCATCGGGTGAGGATTAAAAAAAAGGGGTACTCTTTAAGGTTAAAATCAAGTTAAAATAGGGTAAATCGTGTGTGACTGTAAGCTCAGACTAAAATTATAATTTTTTCTTGTCAGCATATGAATAGAAAAAAACCTAGTCTATGACATGTGTACAATTAGGATCTTACTCAAAACCACATATACTGTAGTATTTTTAAAGCCTGCAACCAAAATGTGGAATCATTGTGTCTTACAGCCCTCGAAACTGCATCTGATAGCACTGTGCCTGTGCTGCCCTGGTACAGCTTTTGGATTGCCTTGGTGGTACAAGCATGATTCTTGTGTTTAAGTAGCAGTCATTGCTTGACTGCACAGATGGTATCAGTTTTGAATCTACTCAGTAAAAGAAAACTAGGACAACAGTGATTTTGCCAGTTCGTTTTTACTGACAGTTTATTTACTTTGGATGACTGTAGTTCTGGAAAAGGTGGCAGACTGAACCTAAAATTGCAGCCCAGGGCAGAGTGGGTGGGTGCTCGCCCTGTTGCCTACCACAGGTCTGCTGCTTGTCCCCAGGAGGCCCAGTATGAGTCCTTCTGGGTATAAGACTTCATTCCCTTGACCTAACTAGTGTCATGATTAACCTCCCTCCCCTCCTCTTTTTGTCAATTTAATGTCCGCAGGTCAGTTAACCCCCCTACTGCTCTCACGTTCCTCCTGTCATTGGCCCGTTCCTTCTCCATTTTCTCGTCCTCCCTGAGTTCTCGCATTCGTTGCCGTGGGTTTAATTACCTCTGTGTGTTGATGGTTCTGCTCGATCTGTCTCCTCGCCCTCATACTCACATAGCTCATTGCTCATTGCACATTTTCACTTGGATGCTCTATATGCTGTAAATGGTAAAACTGGAAGGACTTTAAGAAGATGAGTTTTGAGTATACAGAGATGCTTCTGTTGGTGACAAACAGGGCTATACTGTTATCTTTTATTCAACATGTCCTAAACGGAATTCATCCTTCTATGTATTCCCTTACCCCTTTGTTTCCTCTTTTAGTACATGGTGGTACCATGTACCTAGCTCCCTAATCAGCAACGTGAGCACCACCCTAATTCTTCCCTGCTCCTTTTGGCTGTGTTCAGACACTAAGTACTATGACCTCTACCTCTTACATATGTCTGGTATCTACTACTTTTCTCCGTCCCTTTAGGTTACTGGACTAGGCCTCAATTACTAGAAGATGGTCTTCCATCTTATGGTATGGTCTTCCTGTTTCCCCTTCTAGTCTATTATCTACACTACTTCTTTGTAATTCTTTTTTTTTTTTTAAATCCTGATTTTAGAGAGGGGGAGGGGAAGAGAGAGGGTAACATCAATGTGAGAGAGAAATATCAATTGGTTCCCTCCTGTACATGCGCTGACCAGGGATCACACTCTCAACCTAGGTGTGTGCCCTGACTGGGAATTGAACCCACAACCTTTTGGTGTATGGGACAGCGCTCCAACCAACTGAGCCACCTGGCCAGGGCTCTGTGTGATTTTTCTAAAACACAAATCTGGTTGCATCACTTTTGTGATAGAAGTTCTCCAATAGTTTCTCATTGCTCTTAGAATAAAATCCAATCCTTACCTCATCTTATAAGTCCCTTCAAATCTATGTGCTGCTTGCCTGAGCAAACTGACAGCCTTGGTCAAATTTACTTTTATAGCCTGAAGTCTATTGTTCATGACTTTTTTTTTTTTTATAAGAAGCAAGAAACTTTATTGTGGTCTGTTTGTCATTAATTAACCCCTGTCAGATCTGTGCACCCCTCTTCCTAAAGATACATTATATACATTACAGAAGGTAGTTGTAGTAGTTGGCACATTTCTTTGCTAAATCTCTATGTAGGTGTTATGTTTGATGTTGTTTTAATGTTTTATTGCAAACTATAGAAAGGCTATCTGAAGTAATGGAGGTGATTGGATGTTATCATGACTTGGTCTTTTTCTCCAGAAGAGGTAATAAACAGTTAGCATCTGCTCCATCTGAAGCAGTTGCCCAAACATGCCAACAGAGGTTTGCTATCAGATGTGGACTTTATGGGCCCCTAAGAGAGTAGGACTCCTGAAAGTCTTGCGAAGAAAAGGAAGGAAGGAATGAAGGAAGGAATATCACTAGAGGAGGAATAAAAATGGTGAGGTCAAATATAAAAGTACCAATAGAGCACTTTAGCTGGTGTCTCTCTCAAGATGCCCTAAAATGTTTGTCCTCATTATTAATAAGAAATCAATATAGGCCTCACCTAGAGAAGGGAGTAATTCTTGATTTTTTGCAAGATTCTAAAACAGTTGCCTTTTGTTAGTCTATGTTTTGTCTGCTGACGGGTTCTCTTGCCTCAGTCTTTTGCACATGCTCTTCCCCCTACCTGGAACATTCTGCCTACTGTTCACTTGAGGAACCCTCACATATGGTTCAGGTCTCTGTCTCTAGAAACTTTCCTTGACACTCCAAGTCTGGATTAGGTGCTCTGTTGAGTCTCCTGTACCAAAGAACACTTCTCACACTGCAGCTTTAGTTTATGTTTTAAGTTCAGTGACTATGACTAATTTTACCATTTGAAATGAAAGGGATTTTAGGAGTTTTTTCACGAGGATCGACTCAAGTCATGAGACATTTGTCCACTCATGAAACCACTGAAGCCATAAGTTGCCTTGAACCTAATTACAATTTTGAAAAGACATAACATACCATTAGGTATTCTGTGGATGAGAGCTAGCCTGCCCCAGTCCAGTTGTGATTGTCTTGACTGTGAATGCCAGTGTTCACGTTTGATGTTCATTATTTTGGTTCAGACTGCAGCTGAAAGCCAGCCCAGTCTTGTTCCAACACATGACCTGTGCCTGTTTAGCTAACTCAATATACCCTACCTTCATTTTTTCTGCTTTCTATCTTTAACACCCAAATTCTGACTAGAAGTTCTCCTTGCCCTTTTTTAAGCACTTAGCCTCTACTTGCCCTCCTTTTAGAATGGATATTTACTTTTACTAAATAAAAAGTATTGTCTGGAACTGTTATTTCCTTGAATACTTTTATATCTATCAGAGGAAGTTAATATGCTTAAAATATTGTAATCCACTAAGGATATGTAATTTTCATAATTTATACTTTACTAAAACCCTACTGGAAAATCCAAATGAATTACCTTTGGATAAGACAAATGTCTTAACAAAGGTATGGATTTGATATGGTATCTAAAGGAGCAGTAAAAAAAGAGTGTGTTTCTTTTCATTTATGTTATCTTTTTCACTTTACCAAAAATCTTCTTTGTCATCCAAAAACATGGCATTTGGGGCCTGTGTCTCTTTGCTATTTTCCCAGCAGTGAGGTCTCCTAATACATTAAATTTGTGTGTCTATTTCATGATTCTTATGCCGTTTTAAATTGGAAAGTGATATAGAGGGGTTTTAATATATTATTATTAGTAGACTCAATATTTTCAGATTTAACATGCAGTGTTAACTGTTAGCAGGTGATCTTAAAAAAATCTCTGATATGTAGTATTTGTAGTTTTGCTGAGACTCACATTTGAGTATAGGTACCATGAGGCAGGTTTGGGGGCATGAAGCATTGACCCAGCAACTAAGCCTAACTTACCCGGGTCTGCCTCTTACCCGAGTCTACCCATCAGCAGAGCTTCCTCAGTAGTTTTCATGAAGATGTAAAACATTTTTAATGGCTTTATAAAAAAAGCCAACTGCTAGTTTTGTTATTGAAAGAGAAGAGAAAATGTTAAGATCTAAGAAAATGTTTGTTCTTGATGTAAATAGTAAAGTTTTGGATACATTAAGGACTAGAATGTCTAATTAAATTGTAGTTGTGAACTAACGTGTGAACGAATCCATGATAGTCATCAAGTTGGTGAACCTGTTTCAGTGTTCCAAACTCAAGTATTGAAGGTAGTAGTCAATTTCTAAAATAATCTTTAGTGTGAGTAAAGTTTGATTCTATAATTTTAGGGCGTGCTATTCTTTGTGTAACACAAAGTTAATGTAAAGCACCAACCAGTCACAGTGCTAGGCACAGGTTTCCTCTTGAGTTCTAGAAGGTGAAGATATTATAGACTGGAAATGTGCTCCACACAGATGATGAAGATGGAGACAGAGACAGTGAGGAAGAAGATGAGCCAGCTGTGTGTGATTTTCCTAACTCCAGTGAAGTGGTCTGATAATTACAAGTTGCTCATTGACTTGTTCATCACTTGAGATGTGTAGTTGAATTGTAGCCTTAAGAATAGCTGAGCAGTAAATCTCTCATTAGTCTCATGTAAAGGAAATTTATAAAAAACTAGAAAGGGAAAATATAATTATTATGTATCCTTTAAGAAAGCATCTACCACTTTCTTTGTTTTCCTCCTTCAAAGTTTTCATATTTGGTGAAACATGTCTTTTTCTGCTACCTGTTTCATTCCTGATCTTATTTCTGATAGTCACCAGGAGGTCAGAAGGACCTGCTCTTTCATACATTGCATCTTGGGTGCAACTATAAGGCATGCCTAGTGATGTGGGACATTGTCATTAGTCATTTAGAGTCACTTCGGTACTTCTGAGTTCAGTAAATAGATGATCCATGCTTCTGTGGTAATAAAGTAATATAATATTGAGTTGATTTTATTTATTGAAGCAAAATTCACACAACATAAATCACCATTTTAATTATTTTGAGGTTTATTAGTTCATTCGTGTTAAGTGCATTCACATTCTTGTACAACTATTATCACTAATTCCAGAACATTTTCATTACCCCAAAAAGAAACCCCTTACTCATTAAGCAGTCACTCCCCATCTCCCCCTTTCCTTTCCTCCTTACCCTCCACCCTTATCCTGGCAGCCTTTAATCTGCTTCTGTTCCTATGGATTTACCTATTCTGATATTTTATATAAATGGAATCATACAGTGTGTGGTTTTTTGTGTCTGACTGCTTTTCCTTACCATGGTTCCCAGGTTCAGCCATATTGTATCATGTATCAGTATTTCATTACTTTCTGTGCTTAAATAATATTCCATTGTATATGTTACCAAGCAAGTGCTCCCTGCCTGACATGCATAGAAGCCAATACTGTGACATTGGCTTTTCAGGAAAGAAAAGGCTTTATTGTGAGGTTTGCCGGCAAGGAGACGGGAGGCAAGGCTCAAATCTGTCTCCCTAATCAAGGGTTTGGGGTAGAATTTAAGGGGTTAGGGAAGAATGGGTTAGTATGCAGAAGCACTGGTGGGTTGGATTTCAGTTGGAGGGCTTCAGCAGTGGATCTTCCTGGATGAGGCACATTTTGCTTCTGAAAGGATTACAGTGATCGAGTTCTGGTCAAGCGTCAGATTTTTGGTTCTGCTGTAGGGGGTAGTAAGAGGGGTGCTTATTAAACTTTGGTTTAAGGTGATATTGAAGGTCAAAATTCTCTCCTCTGCATGTGCCTTGCCTGCGTGACTGAACAGCTTTGTTCTGTTGTCCCTGAAAAACCCAATCAGTATGTTGTTAGAAACAGGATAAAGCCAGTTTGAGCTGGTTTTGTGTTTATATATGAGATATACCATGTTTTATCCATTCATCAGTTGGTGGATATTTGGGTTACTTCCACTTTTTGGCTATAATGAATCATGCTGTTATGAACATATGTGTCTAAGTTTTTGTTTGAATACCTATTTTCGATTGTCTTGGGTGTCTATACCTAGGAGTAGAATTGCTGGGTCATATGTTTAACTTTTTGAGGAACCGCTAAACTTTTCCACAGTGGCTACACCATTGTATATTCTCACCAGCAATGCCTGAGGGTTCCAATTCTGTACAATTGCCAGCACTTATTATTTTCTTTTGTATCACTAGATTTACAAATGATTTTGATTATTATAACTATTAAAGTCTGATAGAGTCAATTAAATCTTTTAGTTATATTTTACTCCATAATATACTTTAGTGGTATTGACAAAGATCTCAACATGTTTTTTATATGTCTTTTATATTTAGGAATGATTTAATTTATAACATAGAGATTCATAACAGGATTTTGAACTTTTCTTCAGAGTAGTAATCTAGTACTTCTTCCCTTATGCTATTTTTTTATTCTCCCCTTCCCCCCTTCTTAAGATGGACACCTAACTCATTAGTTAAAAACATTTTTTTATTGGGGTAAAATATACATAACCATAAAAGTTACCATTGTAATCATTTTTAAGTGTACAGTTCAGAGGCATTAAGTATATTCACATTGTTGTGTCACCATCACCACCATCCATTTCCAGAAACATTTTCATGTTCCCAACTGAAGTTCTCTCCCCATTAGACATAACTCTCCATTACCCCTTCCCCCAGCCCCTGACAATCACCGTTCTTTCTGTCTCTAGGAATTTCACTATTCTGAGTACTGCATGTAAGTGGAAGCATACAATATTTGTTCTTTTGTATTTGGCTTATTTCACTTAGCCTAATGTCCTCAAGTTTCATTCATGTTGTAGTATGTGTCAACATGGGTAATATTCCTTTTAACCACTGAATAATATTTCATTGTATGTATATACCACACTTTGTGTGTCTGTTGTCTGTTGATGGACATTTGGGTTATTTCCACCTTTTGGCTGCTGTGAATTATGCTGCTGTGACTATGGGTATACTGCTCTAGTCCCTGCTGTAACTATTACCTGCTCTGAGAACGTGTAAAAGGAAATTTACGCAGAACACAAAACCGCAGATACCAGCATGAGAGTACAACTTGCCGGGGTAGTTTATATCAGTGCTGCCTTGAAATTGTCCAGTGGGTTTCAAGTATGTGGGCAGATAAATAAAATACATCGACATCTTATTTATAACTATTTAAGATCTGCTGGAACAAATAGTTATTACACTAGCCATGGAAAGTTGAGTTTTCTCCTATATATGGTCTTAGCAAAGACAGATCTTATATAAAAAAGACATGCTCAACTTGGACTGTGAAATTGTAAATAAAACCCTACTTTACAAATTATTCTTTCTTGCTGAAACATTAGCCTATGTTTTGGAGAAAGCAAGAATGTTTTTAGAGTAAAAGAAATAATTCTTTATTCCATTCATTAATATTAAATGCCAAAATTTTACTTTTATGTCATATAAACCTCTTCTAATACATAGATTTTTAGTAACTGGGAAGTGATTCTGTGCAGCTGAGAAATGTCAGAGCTCATGAAAGAGATTATGAATTGAATTTGGAAAAATGGGGGAACCTTATCAACTGGAAAACCTGATTTTACTACTGTATAGCAGTGGTATAAAGAAAATCTTATCTGGAATATTTATCTTGGATATATATCTTGACTTTTTATATGACAAGGGAATATAAAAATCCATTATCTTGGATATCTGTCTTGAATTTTGTTTTTAATCCTATCTGAGGAGTGAGAATATTTTTCCCATTAATCTTTAGAGGGAGTGGAAAGGGGGAGAGATAGAGGAGAGAGAGAGAGGGAAACATTGATGTGAGAGAGACACATCGATTGATTGCCTCCCCCACCGGGGGTTGGGATCATACCTGCACCCCAGGTACATGCCCTTGACCGGAATCAAACCCAAGACCCTCTGGTGGGCAGGCTGATGCTCTAACCACTGAGCCATGCTGGCCAGGGCTGTCTTGAATTTTTATATGATAAGGAAAATAGAAATAAATTTATATTTGGCAAAAAGTGTATATTGTAGATATGCAGCTCTATCTAACTGTCTGCCTTAAATTCTAGTTTAACTTTTTGAAGGCAATTTGAATGGTTTCTGTTTTGGAAATTATGCAGTTTTATATTAAATAGTGGGTGGTAAGGTGGTCAGATGGAAGTGTTCAGTTCATCCAGCAGCATCAGATTGATCTGACAAATGGAAATCTTTTAACTGTGTGGAAAACATTTCGCTTCCTTTACCCTTTGGCAGAGGCAGTCATTGCCTGTGGTTTCCCCACAGAAGTTAGGGTGGGTAAACTGGGATGTGTAAATAGAAACAGCAGACAGGGAGATTTTCTCTGACAGTTGGAAAGGCCCACTGAGGATTTTAGAACGAGACTGTTGACACTGATGATGTGGCATGGGATTGGCTTGTTAGAGTCTTTAGAGAGGAATTAAGCAATGTGGACACAATTGAGGAATGCAAATGCTCAGAATAAAGTGATGGTTCCTCCTTAAGGAAATAAGCCAAAGATTTTAGGTTGGGATTCCTGAAAAATTTGCTTTTGATAGATAAAAACAAACAAGTTACTCTTTATATTCCACCTTCATTTCCTCTTGGGACATATCATCAGTGATTTGTGAGGTGGAGGAGCATGGGATGTGTTTCTCAGTTACTAGCTCTGGCTCTCATGATGTGTGACCTTGGGCAAGATATTTAACCATCCTTTGCCTCGTTGCCTCATCTATAAAATGGGGTTGTGGAGATTGAGATACTTCTAAAGCTGTTATAATTGTCCTTGGCATAGAATGAGCACTGTATAAGTGTTAGCTGCTATAATAATAATTATTATTTTATCATCATCATCATAATTTTAATTTCAGTAGATTGAGAAAGCCTCTTGAGGAGGAAACTATTTGCTTTCTCTAATAACCTTTGTATAGTTGATGTGTTTTTATAGAAATGAATGAGGAGTGAATTGTTTAGTGTTAAAGGTGATTTATAATGTGTCCACGTTACCTTTGAAAAATACATTTTTGAAAAATACAAGTAACTATGGATGATTTCTGTTTTCTTAGCATTTTTCCAGGTTAAAACGTGAGCCAGTAAATGTCAAATAAAAACCATAGAGCCACTTGGGGCCATTTAGTGTAGGGGCAAGGAACTATCCATACCCCAGTGATCCCTGAGGGTATTATGTCTTACAAAGCTGTACAGTAATTCTTAATGGTGGCTAGCTCCCAGGGCATCCCAATTTTAGGATGCTGTTTTAAAAGGGGATTGTGTAACTGCTTTTGAAAAAGATTTCCATTTGGCAATTAAAATTCCTCTGTGATTTCAGCAACTTCTGTTAGGTTTAGTATATTCTTAGGTGCATGGAAATGGAAGATTCATGTATTCTTTTTTCCACAGCCTTAAAGTTAGCATTTGATCACAGAACTCTTAACCTTCCTTTCAGACTTTCATATTCCTCTTGTCTTTTCTAATATCATCCATAATGTGTTATAGCAGTGATGGTTTGAAGCTGCCTTGTCTTGTCATATTTTGTATTGTGTAACCTAGCTTTTTCATTCCTACATGTTTGTTTCTTTTGTTTTCTTAAACAGTACTGCCGTTTATCCAACAAATTCTCTTACCTGTCAAGAACAAAGTGGAAGATGGATAATTAAGATTTTTGTATTTAACTGCTGAGGTTATTATTTTAGGACTCCTAGAAATAATCAAACATGATCTCCATATTTAGAGATGGCTTAAGAACTACCTAGTAGGTGTTCAAATAAATGTGTATTGAATGATGTGAATTACATCTAGATGTAATCATATTCAGAAGAAAGAAACACCTCTCCTACTTTCCTTCTTAGGAACAAGGAAACCTTTTCGGGAAGCTCCCTTTCCAGATGTCTCCTTGTAACATTTGGTTAGAATGTAGTCACGGACAAGTGGTTTGAATTTACCCTGGTTGACATAGGTGGAATAGGTGTTTAGGGTGTAAATCACAAAGACCACTGCATTATAAAAATAATACACGATTATCATAAGAAATTTGAAACATAATGGGAAAATATATAATTAAGAAAATAAAAAGTAGCAGTACACAGAGTTAATGTGGTGTTTAGCTTTCCGGTTTTTTGTTGTATGTGTATATATTTGTGTGTATAAAAGAAAATTGCAATCATATTGTACATAGTGTTTTATAGTCTTAAATTTAGCAGTCTAACGCATCATTTTTTCATGTCACTAAATCATTTTTTTCTAAAATGAGAGTAGTGGTTGATTGTGTTCCTTTATATAGCTCTATTACAAATTCCTGTTAGAGATTTAGATCATTAACAGTGTTTTACTATTGTAAATATGCAGTGAATATCCTTTTATGTCAGTCATTGTGTACATCTCTGGTTATTTCCTCAGACTAAATTCCTAGAAGTGGATTAATGGGTAAAAGGGCATAAATACTTCCAAGCTTTTTAAAAATATATTATTTTATTTTTATTTTTTTAAAATTTATCTTTATTATTGAAAGCATTACAGATGTCCCATTTTTAACCCCATTGACCCCTTCTACCCGAACCTACTCCCCGCCCCAGGCCTTCACCACACTATTGTCTGTGTCCATGGGTTATGCATATATGCATAAGTTCTTTGGTTAATCTTTTCCCACCCACCCATCCATCCCTGACTTCCCTCTGAGATTCATCAGTCTATTCCATGCTTTTATGTCTCTGGATCTATTTTGTTCATCAGTTTTTTTTTGTTCATTAGATTCCACATATGAGTGAGATCATGTGATACTTGCTTTTCCTCTGACTGGCTTATTTCACTTAGCATAACATTCTCCAGGTCCTTATATGTTATCTCCAAGGGTAAAAGTCCTCCTTTTTTCCAGCTGCATAGTATTCCATGGTGCAAATGTACCACAGCTTTTTTATCTATTCATCTACTGGTGGGTACTTGGGCTGTTTCCAGATCTTTGCTGTTGTAGATTGTGCTGCTATGAACATAGAGGTGAATATATTCTTTCTGATTGATGTTTCAGTTTTTTTAGGATATATTCTTGGAAATGTGATCACTGGGTCAAAACAGAGTTCCATTTTTAATTTTTTGAGAAAACTCCATACTGTTTTCCACAGTGACTGCATCAGTCTGCATTCCCACCAGGGAGTGTACCAGGGTTTCCTTTTCTTCTCCCCAGCACTTGTCACTTGTTGATTTGTTGATGGTAGATATTCTGACAGGTGTGAGGTGATACCTCATTGTTTTAATTTGCAGTATCTGATGATATGTCTCTTGGCCATCTGTGTGTCCACTTTGGAGAAGTGTCTATTTAGGTCCTTTGCCTATTTTTTAACTGGATTGTTTGTCTTCCTTTTGTTAAGTTATATATATTTTGGATATTAATGCTTATTAGATGTATCATTGGCAAATATGTTCTCCCATACAGTGGGCTCCCTTTTCATTTTGTGGATGGTTTTTTTGCTGTACAGAACCTTTTTATTTTGATGTAGTCCCATTTGGTTATTTTCTCCTTTGTTTCCCTTGCCCTAGGAGATGTATTGGCAAACATGTTACTCCAAGAGATGTCGGAGATTTTACTGCATGTAGTTTTTTCTAGGACTTTTATGGTTTCACAACTTATATTTAAATCTTTTATCCATTTTGAGTTTATTTTTGTATATAGTGTGTAAGTTGGTGGTCTAGTTTTATTGCATGTTCCTGCCCAGTTTTCTCAACACCATTTATTGAAGACACTGTCTTATCTCCATTGTATGCTCTTGTCTCCTTTGGCAAATATTAATTGAGTGTAATTAGTGTAGTGCTGATTTCAGACCCTTGCTTTTCATTACCTTGAAAACGTCATGCCATTTCCTTCTGGCCTTTAGAGTTTCTGATGAGAAATCTGCTGACAGCCTTATAGGAGCTCCTTTTAGGGTTACAGATTACTTTTCTCTTGCTGCCTTTACTATTCTCTCTTTGTCTTGAATTTTTGGCAGTTTAAATATGTGTTTGGGCATGGGCTTCTTTGGGTTCTTCTTGCTTGGGACTCTCTGAATCCAGAACTTGTGTGACTTTTTCCTTCACAAGGTTAGGGAAGTTTTCTGCCATTATTTTTTCAAATAGGTTCTTTGTCCCTTGCTCACTTTCTTCATCATCTGGGTCTGCTATAATGCAGATATTATGTTTCATGTTGTCCCACAGCTCCCTTAAGCTGTCCTCATGTTTTATAATTGTTTTTTCTTTTTGGTTCTCTGATTGAGTGATTTTTCTCTACCCTGTCTTCTGTTTCACTGATCTGATCCTCAGCTTCCTCTAATCTTTTTATTCCTTCCAGTGTGTTCTTTATTATTGCTATGACATTTTTCATTTCCGACAGGTCATTTTTCAAAATTTCCATATCTTTTCTCATGCTGTTGAGCATACTTGTATCATTCTGAACTCTATATCTGATCAATTTTTTTATCCCCATTTCATACAGCTGTTCTTCTGGAGAATTCTCTTATTCTTTCATTTGGGGCTTGTTTTTTGTCTCCCCATTTTGGCTGCCTATTTGGGTTTATTTCTATGTATTAGGTAGGTCTACTACTACTTCCAGTCTTTTTGGAGGGTCTAGTGCTGGACAGTGTCAGACACTGTTTGTGACTGGCCCTAAGTACCCTGTTTGGAGCTATCAGCAGTCCACAGCTTGTGGCTCCCTCTGCTGAGGTTGACTGTGTTTGGAAAGGACCAAGATGTGCAAGTTCTGCTTTTCCTAGCCCCAGGTCTAAAAGTATATCAGGCAAAGACTGAAAGCTCCCAGAGATCAGCTTCTGCCTGCAGGCTGATTGTTATTCTCAACCTCTTAATGAGCCTCAGGTTGTAGACCACAGCAAAGAGTAAACTCCACAGGGTGGGGCAAGAGGTTTTCCAACAGGGCAGGGCAAGTGCTGGCCTCCCCTCCTCCCTCAGGCAAAAGCTGCCTGAAAAGTCAATATCTGCCTGAGAAAGATGTCCTCTGCAGTATGAGGGAATGACTCAGCACAGGAATACAGGTGGCTGCCCTCGCAGCTCTATCTCCATAACCTCCATCCCTGGATTTTTCTCACAAAGCTCTTGTCCACTCTGCCCTCCCTCCACTGGATCCCAAGGTGAGTGGCTGCACACGAAACTTTCTGCATTGGCTCTTTAAGAGGTGCCTGCATTTCCAGCCATCTCTCCCTGGCAGACAGAAACCCTGCTGCTTTTCATAGCCAGGTGTTATGTAGTCACTTTTCTCAGTTCTGTTGCTCTGGGCTGGGAAGCCCAGCTTGGGGTTTAGACCCTTGAGTTCTCAGTGGGAACCCCTCACATCTGAGATATCCCTCTAGACCTTTAGCTGCTGCCTTTGGTCAGCCAGCCAGTCCTCTTGCTCCTCCACACTTCCTACCAGTCCCTATGTGGTCTCCACGTTACTTCCTTGGTTATGAGGGTGCTCTCCACCTAGTCATCAGTTGATTGTTCAGGGTGATTTTTCTATATTTTAGTTGTAATTCCAGTTTGATCCTCCGGGAGAGTCAGTGTAGCTTCACTTAATCTGCCACCATCTTTGAATCACTTACGAAGGTCCAGTGTTTGTGTACTGGTCTCTTTGCCTCAGTCTTGTATAGTCCTTCATTCACCACCACACCATTGTCCTTTCACTAATCAGAAGGCCTTTCTCCATCTCCTAGGGCATCCTTTTTCTTTCCCTCCTAATTAATGCAGATGTCTCTGGAGCAGTGATTAAACCTGGGGCAGAAGTGGGAAACAACACTGGTTCACTTACGGCTACTGACTCCTCTTCCTCCAAGAAAAAAGTCTTCTTGAGAACAGAAAACTGGCTGGGATTCAAAAGAGCAGACTCCACACAGCCTTCACCCCAAGGCAAGCTCACTCCACTCTCACCCTAGACATCTGGAGGATATTGAAGTGCCCTAACCAGCTTCTTGGGAGGCACACTCCACTTTCAAAGATTTGATAGACTTTCCTAGTTACTCTCCAGAAAATTTGTACCAGTTATACTCCCACAAACCTGTATATGAGTGGCTGTTTAACTTGCCTGCCTGGGAGTTATTTTTTAGTTGGAATTTTATAAGTAAAAAGTGGTATTCTTTTGTTTCACTCTGCTTTTATTTGATTCCCAGTATTTTTAAATACTTTTTTTATTTAGGCAACAATAAGTAGAAACAGTAAACAGAGTTTCTTGATGTGTAGATTATCTATTCACATTCTTTATATGGCATTATTATTTTTCAAACTCTTTTATTCCAATATACATAATATAAGGAACATAAAGCATGTTACTAGTGAATGTAAAACCCATACAACTTATGACATTCTCTTTTAAGTTTACTCCAAATATTAGTTTACTTAGTTTATAACATTATAATGATGTTAAACTATAGTGTCTCAGAGCCTACTTTGGTCTTGTGTGGTCTTCCATCTTAGTTACATCCTCCCTGCATTCCTAATTGCATGTAGACTTCATCTCTGATAATGACTGAGAAATGCGTTGTTTTTTCCAGATGTCTTTGTGTTATTTAATAAATATCTGTGACTCTTCCTCACACTTCTCTGCTTTGGCAACATAGTATTTTATTTTATTATTTATTTATTTATCTTTTCATTGCAATTTTTAAAAATATAGATATCTTTATTGATTTCAGAGAGCAGAAGGGAGAGAGAGAGATAGAAACATCAGTGATAAGAGAGTAATTGATCGGCTGCAGCCCGCAACCCAGACATGTATCCTGATTGGGAATCGAACCCCGATCTCCTGGATCCTAGGTTGATACTCAACTACTGAGCCATGCCTGGCTGGGCCATACTATTTTACTTATTTTTACTTTGTCCCAGGTATCACAATTTTTCCCCCTTCAGAGAAGGAATTTTAAACTATTTTCTTTTTATGCTCTTCCCCTTATTCCTTGGCTCAGGTTCTTTTTTCTTTAGTGTGTGTGTGTGTGTGTGTGTGTGCACACGCGCTAGAGTAAATGATGTTCTCCTGTGTTATTTATTGACATTTACAGATACTGTTTATTGTTAACACTTATCTCATTTAATCTTCATTTTAGTTCTATGAGATTGTATCATTACCTCTCTTTAAGAGTGAGAGATGAAATATTTTGGGCTACCAGCTAATAGCAGTAGAGCTAGGATTGGAACTTAGTTTGGTAGTGATGTGTTTGGTTTTCAAATTATAAAGTATACCGTGTTTGGTCTTGCACATAAAAAGAAGCTGTACTGAAGTTTCTAAGTTCTGTTGAGAAATTTATAGTTTATTTAAATTTGGGTCTTGAGATTAATAAGTCTGCAGACTGAGGTAGACCTGAGGGTGCTTTGAGTTTTTGCCTGATCTGTTTTGGGACCTGGACCTTAGAAAAGCAGACTTTGATGTGCATCTCTGTCCTGTCCAAATGCATTCAGCCCCAGCAGTGGAGACCTCAAGCCTGGGGTTGTTGATAGCCTGAACAGTTTACTCAGGGCCAGTCACAAACTGCACTTGACATTGGCCTGTACCAGAGACCCTCCAAAAAGACTGAGAATCCTAGCAGATCTACCTAACATTTAGCCAAAATGGGGAAACCAAAAAACAAGCTCCAAACGAAAGAACAAGAGAAGTCTCCAGAAAAAGAGCCAAATGAAACAGAGATAAGCAGCCTCTCAGATACAGAGTTTAGAATACTGATTGTAAGGATGCTCAATATCATGAAAAAAGATTTGGAAACTATGAAAAATGACCAGTCAGAAATGAAGAATGACATAGCAAAAATAAAGAATACATTAGAAGGAATAAATAACAAATTAGAAGAAGCTGAGGATCGGGTCAGTGAATTAGAAGACAGGGTAGAAAAAAATCACTCAATCAGAGACCCCAAAACAAAATACAATTAAAAAACAGGAGGACAATCTAAGGGAGCTGTGGGACAGCATAAAACGTAACAATATTCGTATTATAGGAGTGGCAGAGGAGGTTGAAAGTAAGCAGGGGTTAGAGAATCTGTTTGATGAAATAATGGCAGAAAACTTCCCTAACCTGGTCAAGGAAAAAGACACATAGGTTCTGGAGGCATAGAGAGTCCCAAGCAAGAAGAATCCAAAGAGGCCCATGCCCTGACATATCATAAATAAAATGTCAAAAATCTAAGACAGAGAATCTTAAAGGAAACTAGAGAAAAGCAAACTGTTACCTATAAAGGAGCTCCCATAAGGCTATTATATGACTTCTCATCGGAAACTCTACAGGCCAGAAGGAAATGACATGAAGTATTCAAGGTAATGCAAAAGAAGGATCTGATACCAAGACTACTCTATCCAGCAAGATTATCAATCAAGCTGGATGGTGAAATAAAGAGCTTCCAAGACAAAAAAAGGTTAAAAGACTTTATCACTACAAAACCAGCATTATAGGAAATGTTAAAGGGACTGCTATAATTAGATGTAGAAATAAAGAGAATGAGAAACAGCTATAAAGAAACAAAATGTCAGTAGATAAGTATCTTTCAATAATAACCTTAAATGCAAATGGATTAAATGCTCCAATAAAGAGATATAGGGTGGCTGAATGGATAAGAAAACATGACCCAACTATATGCTGTCTACAAGAGATCCACCTCAGAACAAAAGACTTATACAGGATGAGAGTTAAGGGATGGAGAAAAATTTTCCATGCAAATGGAAATGAAAATAAAGCTTGGGTAGCAATACTCATATCAGACAAAACAGACTTCAAATGAAGACCATAATGAGAGACTAGAAAGGTCATTACATAATACTAAAGGGATCAATCCAGCAAGAGGATATAACCCTGATAAACATATATGCACCCAATATAGAAGCACCTAAATTTATAAAAAAACTTATAGAGGACTTTAAGGGAGAGATCTACTGCAATACAGTCATACTTGGGGACTTTAACACCCCATTGACTTCACTGGATAGGTCTTCCAGACAAAAAATCAACAAGGAAACAGCGACCCTAAATGACACAATAGATCAGATGGATTTAGTTGACATTTACAGAACATCCTACCCCAAAGCTGCAGAATATACATTCTTCTCAAGTGCACATGGGACATTCTCAAAGATAGGCCACATGTTAGGACACAAAACAAGTCTCTGTAAGTTCAAGAAGATTGAAATCATATCAAGCATCTTCTCAGATCAGGATGGTATGAAACTAGAAATCAACTACAATAAAAACACTAAAAGACATTTAAACACATGGGGACTGGAAAGCATGTTTTTAAACAATGAATGGGTTACCGAAGAGATCAAGAAAGAAATAAAAACTTCCTGGAAACAAATGAAAATGAACACACAACAACTCCAAATCTATGGGACACAATGAAAGCAGTCCTGTGAGGGAAGTTTATAGCACTACAAGCCTACCTCAAAAAACAAGAAAAACTTCCAGTAGATTCTTTAACCCTACAACTCAAAAACTTAGAAAGGGAACAACAAGAAAAGCCCAGAGTAAGTAGAAGGAAAGAAATAATAAGGATTAGAGCAGAAATAAATGACCTAGAGACTAAAAAAACAATACAAAAGATCAATGAAACCAAAAGCTGGTTCTTTGAAAAGATAAACAAGATTGATGAACCTTTAGCCAGATTCATCAAGAAACAAAGAGAGGACCCAAATAAACAAAATCAGAGACGAAAGAGGTGAAATTACAGCTGAGCCAACAGAAATAGAAAAGATTGTAAGAGAATACTATCAACAACTATATGCCACCAAGCTGGACAACCTGGATGAAATGGATGAATTCCTAGAAAAATACAACCTTTCAAAACTCAATCTGGAAGAGTTGAAAGTCTAAGTGGGCCGACAACTACTGATGAAGTTGAACCAGTAGTCTAAGGGCTCCCAGCACACACAAGCCCTGGCCCGGATGGCTTCACAGGGGAGTTTTACCAAACATTCAAAGAAGAATTAACACTTATCCTCCTCAAAGTATTTCAAAAAATCCAAGAGGAAGAAACACTTCCAAACTCTTTTTACAAGGCCAGCATTAGCCTAATTACAAAACCAGATAAAGACACTACAAAGAAAGAGAATTATAGGCCAATATGCCTGATGAACATAGACGCTAAAATCCTCAACAAAATATTAGCAAATTGGATCCAGCAATATATGAAAAAGATCATACACCATGACCAAGTGGGATTTATTCCAGGGATGCAAGGCTGGTACAATATTAGAAATCAATAAACGTGATACATCATGTAAACAAATTGAAAGATAAAAATCACATGATCATATCAATAGATGCAAAAAAGCATTTGATAAAATCCAATACCCAGTTTTGATAACTCTCAGCAAAGTGGGAATAGAGGGATCATACCTCAACATAATAAAGGCCATATATGACAAATCTACAGCCTACATCATACTCAATGGGCAAAAGCTAAAACCATTTCCCCTAAGAACAGGAAAAAGACAGGGGTGTCCACTTTCACCACTCTTACTCAGCATAGTACTGGAAGCCCTAGTCACAGCGATTAGACAAGAAGAAAACATAATAGGCATCCAAATTGGAAAGGAGGAAACAAAACTGTCATTATTTACAGATGACATGATATTGTACATAGAGAATACTAAAGACTCCACCAGAAAACTACTAGATTTAATAAATGAATTCAGCAAGGTAGCAGGATATAAAATTAACATCCAGAAATCAGTGGCATTTTTATATACCAATAATGAACTTTCCGAAAGAGAAACTAAAAAAAAAATCCCATTTACCATTGCAACTAAAAAAATAAGATACCTAGGAATAAACTTAACCAAAGATGTAAAAGACCTTTACTCAGAAAACTACAGGACACTGAAAAAAGTAATAGAGGACGATATAAACAAATGGAAAAATATACCATGTTCATGGATTGGAAGAATTAATGTCATTAAAATGCCCATACTACCCAAAGCAATCTATAAATTTAATGCAATCCCTATTAAAATACCAACAGCATATTTCACAGATCTAGAAAAAACACTTCGAAAATTTATCTCGAACCAAAAAACACCCCAAATAGCCACGGCAATCTTGAGAAAGAAGAACAAAGTTGGAAGGATTACAATACTAGATATCAAGTTATACTACAAAGCCACTGTAATCAAAACAGCCTGGTACTGGCACAAGAACAGACATATTGATCAGTGGAACAGAACAGAGAACTCAGAAATTGACCCCAGCCATTATGGTCAATTAATATTTGACAAAGGAGGCAAGAACATACAATGGAGTAAAGATAGTCTCTTCAATAAATGGTGTTGGAAAAATTGGACAGATACATGCAAAAAAATGAAACTGGATCACCAACTTACACCATACACAAAAGTAAATTCAAAATGGATAAAAGACTTAAGTGAAAGGCATGAAACCATAAAAATCCTAGAGGAAAACATAGGCAGTAAAATCTCAGACATTACTCATAGCAATATGTTTGCTGATACATCTCCTAAGGCAAGAGAAACTAAGGAGAAAATAAACAAATGGGACTGCATCAAAATAAAAAGCTTCTGCACGGCATAGGAAACCATCAACAAAATGAAAAGGGAGCCCACTGTATGGGAGAATATATTTGCCAATGACACATCAGATAAAGGGTTAATATCCAAAATATATAAGGAATTTATACAACTTAATAAAAGGAAGAGAAACAATCCAATTAAGAAATGGGCAGTGGACCTAAATAGACACTTCTTCAAAGAGGACATGGAAATGGCTAAGAGACATATGAAAAAATGCTCAATGTCGCTAATCATCAGAGAGATGCAAATTAAAACCACAATGAGGTATCACTTCACACCTGCCAGAATGGCTGCCATCAACAAGTAAACAAACTACAAGTGCTGGCGAGGGTGTGGAGAAAGGGGAACCCTAGTACACTGCTGGTAGGAATGCAGACTGGTGCAACCACTATGGAAAGCAGTATGGAGGTTCCTCAAATGATTAAAAATTGACCTGCCATTTGACCCAGTGATCTCACTTCTTGGAATAACTCCTAAGGAACCCCAAACACCAATCACAAAGAACTTATGCACCCCTATGTTCATAGCAGCGCAATTGACAATAGCTAAGATTTGGCAACAGCCCAAGTGCCCATCAGTAGATGAGTGGATAAAAAAGCTGTGGCACATTTACACCATGAATACTAAGTTGCTGTGAAGAGGAAGGACCTTTTGGCCTTTGGCACAGCATGGAGGGAACTAGAGAATATTATGTTAAGTGAAATGAGCCAGTCAGAGAAGGACAAGTACTAAATGATCTTGCTTATATGTGGAATATAATAAACAATAAATTGATGAACAAAGTGGATCCAGTAACATAGAAGCTTGGAACAAACTGAGGGATCTCAGAGGGAAGGGGGGGACGGGTATGGGTGGGGAGAGATTAATCAGGGAACTTGTATGTTTATGAGCATGGCCCATGGACGTGGACATTGGTGTGGGGAGGGCCTGGGGGTGGGATGCATGTGGGGCAGAGGGATCAGTGGGATTAAAAGGGGGACATCTGTAATGGTCTCAACAATAAAGATAAAGAAACATTAAAAATAAATAAATAAATTTGGTTCTTGCTCTCAAGTAGACTCTTCTCCCTATTAATTTACAGCTGGGAAAATAAAAGGCCTCAAAAATAATTTAATATAACCAATAAGAACCATACCACTTTTACAGTCATTTTGTTGTAAACTAGTGTTTATAGAACCCATAACTTGACAACCGACCAAACCACCTTATATTACCATCTTTTGAATGTAGCAGGAACTGGCTTAGCAAAATCTTGAAACCTCTGACTCTAATATTTGTGGTATAGTAAAGTAAACAACTTTGGGGCTTTCAGGTTTGTGTGGTGCACAGCCTGTCCATGACATTGGTGCTTATTCTCACTGTTGACTCCCTTACTTTCATGAGCAGTTTTGCTGACAGGCATTTGAGCTCGCCAGACAGATTATTTCTAGTGGAGAATTCTTTGAGAAAGCCATCAGCTCCCCCCCCCCCCCCCGATAAATGCAATAGCTAATGATAATATCTAACATTTTTTGAGTGCTGAAAATATTCCTGGTATAGGTCTAAGTGCTTTCCGTATATTTATACATTTTATTGTTCACAGTAATCCTACTGTGTTTTCCATTTTACAGACGCAGAAATTGAGGGACAGAGAGGCAAAACAACTTCCCAAGGTCACAGGACTAATATGTGGGAGATTGGGGATTCAAACCTTGGCAGCCTGCCTCCAGGGTCAGCCTCCTTAATTACTCCGTTATGCTGATATTTATTAGATGAAAAAGAGGTATGGGTGATTCATAAATAGCTGTTCCTGTTTTTTGGAAAAGGTTTGACTTTATTCCTAGTGGCAGCTCAAAATAGTTAAGTGATTGCCATTCATTAAATTCTTAACTTATATAAAATGAGTTATTTGTCTTATACCTAATATTATGGTGTGTAACATTGTGCATAAAGCATACTCCTTGTGCTTATACAATTTTAGGTAAGCTTGCATTTCCATAAACAAAATGGTTCCCTAGAAAGGCAGTGTTTAAAACAAAATTTTGAAGAGTGGATTCAGAATCAAAGTAACAGTAACAGAATGATCAAGTAATTTGGTTAATAATCTATAATAAGTAGTGTAGACCATGCCTGTTGGTTCTGTATTCACTCCATCCTTTTAACTGAACATTCCAGAAATGACAGGTAAAATACCCAGGCTGGCTGTAGGCAGAATTTGTTCTTTCATTACTGGCACCTTGGTCCCCTCTGCCTTTCCCCATTACTAGGTGAGATACGGTGCCTAACTACCTTTATTCACTGTCAACAGTGATGTTCATATTAATGTTTAAAAGTATGGCACAGCCTTTCTCCGGGCATTTTCCTTTAATAAAAAAATTAAAGCCTGGTCTCTGGGGTTACTTTTGCGATTTGCTCTACTCCTTTACAAGACTCAGATTTCCCCTCCTCATCCTTGTGTCTTTTCTAACAGTCTGTTTTGTTGCCAAGTCTAGGCCTCAAGAAGGCGGCTTGGGTGGCCTAACCTACTACCAGTGGCTAACATCCATATGATGATGGTGAATGGTGGAAGTGGTTCATTGTTCAACACCAGTTTGATCTCACTTTTCTTCTCTTGTCATGGTAGAGATGTAGTGAATAAATGAAAACATGGTGTATTATCTCTCTATATTTAGTGTTACCCTGTGTCCCATACCAGGCCTCCTCACTGTCTCTCATCTGAACTATTGAGGTAGGTGAATTGATTACACTGATGATTCCAACCCAGGTTTTGGAAATGGCTGATGGTATAGTTTTTGCCTGTTTGTAAGGCAAATTCAGATGGGGTATAGTTGCTCCTCCATTTGTTCCTAAGGCCATAGTTGGTGGTAGAGTCAGCTATTTCCCTGAATTCAGGCCATTAGTAACATTGCTTAGTGTTACTAGCATGCCTGGGAGAGAACATGGACTTAGGATCATGAGTAACATGTGAAAAGTGGAGGGATCCAGAAAAATAAATATATTCCTGTCCTTCACCGTTTGCTGAGGCATCTTCCATTATCTCTTTGAACTTAGAATTAGAGCTTTGTCTTTGGTAATGGTCAAGACCAGTCTACCAGGGCAAGGACACTGTGGTGAGAATGTCAGGCTCGGCTTTTAAAATAGCAAGAGGATAGGCTTTTGTGGTATTTGGTGTGTGGGGGTATGTGTGACTGAGTGTGTGTGTGTTTTACACATTTGGAAATCTTCACGGACAGAGAATCGTGGGCATTGCACTGCAGCCAGAAGAGCCCTCAGGGGCTGCCTTAGGAGCTGTTGGAGAAAGGAAGACTGATGCCTGTGAAACGAGGGGAGCAGAGTGTGTATAGGGCAAGTACTGCGAAGGGTGTTCGACGCTGCAGAGTAGGTAAACCAGGTAAGGCCCGAACAGTTAATATTGGACTTGTCCCAGGAGGTTGGTAGCACAGAGTTGCTGTTGACATTTGTCATTTGTCCAAAAATCTTCAACATGATGGTGGCAGCAGGAGTCATTTCTGGAAACTGGGAGCATACAATTACTGAGAAAATAGAGACAGCAGTGAGCATGGACTCTTCTTTCAAAAAGCTTGACTGTGAAGGGAAAGAAGGAAGTTGGATGACATGACTGAAGAAATGGCTTTTACTTTTATTCTTTTTCACAATGGGGAAAAGAGTTTTTAGTAGGCCAAGAGAAAAGGAGGTAATGGACAGGGAGAAGAGTGGGTGGGTAAAAGTCTAAAATGATGTGAGAAGGGATGGGAATAGAGCATGGGTGGCAAAAGAGAGAAGGCCCAGAGACCTCAGGGATTCAGGGAAGGGTGCACTTTCATTTGGAAATGAGCCAGGTGTGTGGAAGTTGAGGACAGTCAGGACACACAGTTCAAAAGATGGAGAAACTGCTTTTGATTGAGTAGAACACAGTGAATACAAGAATACAGGTAACAGGGTTTCAAAAGATTCTGCAATAAAAACGCATATATTTACAATTGTGCATTTAAATTTTTTTCTGAATTGAGTTATTTTTTCTAGTACATAATTGATTAAAATGATGTATTTTATGAATTTTGAAAATAATCTGTTAAATATAAAAGTAAAATTGTATGTGAACAGCGGCTCTTAATGAGATAGATGGGTGGTGGTGGTAATATTTTCAGTGGATGCCTTGAGAAATGTATCAGTCCTAGTTGTTTGAATGGTCCCTGTTTGGAGCCCTAGGTTTTGCACCTTAGGACAATTGTGTACCATAGTAAGAGCCAGGAATGGCTTCTGTGAAAGGAAAACACAGTTCCCTTCCTGTGTATCTCCTCTACTCTTAATAATCTATCACAGAACATTTCACTTCTGGTTACCAAATGTGTAGGAGTTTTCCCACACCAAGCAATTCTCATACACCAGGCAGGGTCCTACAGTTTAACTCAATTATGACACTATTTTTCTAGAGATGGCATTAGATATCACAAGTCAAGGGCTCAGTTCCACAAGACTTCCCCACCCCTCCTCCTTCAGAGACAATCACAAGTCCAGGTTGTCACCCATGCTTCTGACCCACCAGCTATAAATCGGAGGTTCCACGACCCCCTCCTTGGTTCTGATGAATTTGCTAGAGCTGCTCACAAGACTCAGGAAGACAGTTACTTACTAGATCACCAGTTTATTACAAAAAATATTAAAAGAAACAGCCAGATGAAGAGATACATAAGGTGGGGTCCATAGGGTCCCAAGCACAGGAGCCTCAGTCCCCGTGGAATTTGGGGTGCACCCCCTCCCGGCAAGTGGATATATTCTTTTTCACCAACCTGGAATCTCCTCAAACTCCATGGTTCAGGGATTTTTATGAAGGCTTCACTATGTAGGCATGATTGATTAAATCACTGGCCATTGGTGATTGATTCCAACTCTAGTACCCTTCAGAGGAGGACCCATTAATTGTGGTTGGTACCCTGGCAACCAGCCTCCATCCTTAGAGGCTTTACAAAAATGTTAACGTAAACTCAGGTGTGGTTGAATAAGACACCCTTTCACCTTGTTGCTCTGAAGGTATTTCAGTAATTGAGAACTAGAGACCAAGTAACAAAAGATATTCCCATTGCTCTTATCACTTAGGAAATTTCAAGGGTTTTGGGAGCCATAAGCCAGGAACCTTGGATGAAGACCAAAATATATATTTCTTATTACACATCACAACATCACAGCTTCCTTCTACAAAGTGGGAAAAAATGATTACGACAGGAGAGGGAGGAAAAGAGAGGCTTAGACCTCAATTGTTCTCACAGAACTTTTAGAAAAGAGAATGATGCCACAGACTGGGTCCCCCCATTCATTTGTTGAAAATTAATCTCCACAGGAATAGTATAGGAGGTTGGGTCTTTGGGAAGTGATTAGGTCATGATTAGGCTTTCATGAGTGGGATCAGTGCTTTTATGAAAGAGGCCCCAGAGAGCTCCCTAACCCTTTCCAATGTATGAAGTCACAGCAGAAAGATGACTGTCTGTGAACAAGGGAGCAGGTTCCTACTAGAGGCTGAATCTGTGGGACCTTGCTTTTCAACTTGCCAATCTCAAGGACTGTAAGAAATAAGTTTCTGTTATTTATAAGCCACCTACTTTGTGGTATTATGTTATAGCAGCCTGAACGGACTAAGGCAGAGTACATATGAAAGCTGAAGATCTAGAAATTGATTTTAAAACTGATTGTGCCTTTGTACTCCTTAGGCAATCTCTGACTATGTATCCCCAGTGGTAAGTTTATCTCAAAGTGAAGACTGGTAGTATAGGCTAAAGACTGGAAGCATGACATTGATGAAGCTGGGTCAGGGTCTTTTCCCTCTCTTCAGTGGGTTTCTTTTTACTGCTCTGTAACACATGGCTTTGAGTGTCCTCTCGTGATTCTAGGTTTAGTTGATCAGTGACTGATATCTTCTCATCTGTGAACTGGGGCATTTGACTTTAGACAATCCCTAATGTTGCTTCTGATTTAAAAACTATGTTTTTATGATCTAATTATTTGTCAGGCCACTGTGCAAATAACACATACACTGAGATTGGTTTTGTCACATTTCCTTTTTTAATGAAAGGTAAATATAGTTAGATTTTCCCTTCTGTACCCTAATGTGTTGAAAATGATTGATTGTTTGAATACTTTGGGATAATTTTCTGACTCTGCTCTTAAAAATATTGGTTAAAAAATTTATCTTTCAAAATATTAAAAGTTAAATTACATTTCTTATACATAAGAATTGCTGACAGGTTTGCTATTTTTCATTTGATATTGGTATATGACATATTTGGCTGTTGACACTTTGTTAGAGAACTGATATTTTTAATTAATGATAACCCAGGATCACAGGCCTATGTCCAGTTTGATGTGGTAATGACTGCCATTTCTTTGAGTTTTAAGATTCCCTTCCCTCTCTCCCTCCTACACACACAATGAAAGACTAAAGATTTTGAGCTAAGGAGCAAAGGAGAAAGTGAAAAATTTAGGGTTCTTCCTATATAGAGGAAAAAATATTTTGATATCTGGGAGGAAGTGAAATAAATGAAGAAACTTATTGCCAAAGAGAAAGAATGTGAGAATGAGTGGTAGATATTTATTGACTAACATAAAGCAGCCTAGAGAGAAACCATTTATTATTGCAACATTTAAAATTGGAGGTTTCGTGTATATAGGTAGATTTTCCGTTACCTGAGTAGGCAAAGCATCTTTATATAAACAGCCTGAGAGATTTCTCCTTGGAAAGACTAGGAGGAAGGATTGTGCTTCTCCTTTACAACTGATTTGTCTTTAGCATTCGGTCAAATTGAGTCATGATTTGTTTGCCAGTTTTGAGTTGGTCACAGAAAAATATAGAGCCAGTTGGTGCCAAACACTGGCCATCAGGATGCATTGTTTTATCCTAGCCTGTATTAGATTCTTATTACTTCTATAATATAGTACCACAAGTTTAGAAGTATAATACCACACAAATTTCTTATGTTATACTTTGAAGGGCAAAAGTCTGAAATCTGTTTCACTGGGCTAAAATCAAGATGTTGGCAAAGCTGAGTCCCTCTACAGGCTCTAGGGGAGAATCTGTTTCATTTTCTTCCTGCTTCTAGAGGCTGCCTGCATTCTTTGGCTCTTGGCCCCACATCACTCCCACCTCTCCTTTCATTTTCACACCTTTTCTTACTCTCCTGCCTCCCTCCTTCCTTTACAGGACCCTTGTGATTGCATTGGGGCTGCCTGGATAGTACAGAATAATGTTTCCATCTCAAGATCCTTAATTTCATCACAAATGCAAAGTCTCTTTTATCATGTAAGGTAAAATATTCACAGGTTCTAGGGATTAGGACATCTTCGACCTGATTTTTTTATCCACTTGCCTTAGGTTATATTTTCTATTGTTCAATTGGATGAGTAAATGTTAACCATTTTACATTTTCATGGAGCAGGTTGGAGGTTCCCCATAAAGTCACTAGGATAAAACAAACATAATTCAAGAAATAATGGAGTTCTTCATCCAGCTCTGGGTTGCAGGTTTTTCCATCTGACTTTAAAATTTAAAGTAATATTGAGGATTAGTTCTTGGTTCTTGTTTCAGTCCGAAATATGGTGATCTTGAGGATTCTGTGAGAATTTGGGAGTTATGATTCAACCTGTTTTAGGTGAACCCAGGGTTTTAGCTGGAGGAATTAACCAAGTCCCTATATTCATCCTTGAATGGGTCTCTGAGTTGGTCCTGGAATATCTAATTTTGTTTTTCACAGATTTATAACTCGAGGACAATGTGGGATTGCTTTAGACATTGCCTAAAACTATTTGACTCTAATACTGAAGTAGAACAGAAATGGTTCCTTCTTTAGGAGAGTCATTAAGGAAAAAGTCTTCCTCTTACTGTGACTCTACTATATTCCCTTAAGCCATGAGATGTAAGATTCATTCTTCAGGACATTGTTTCTTAAACTGGTATTCTACAAATACTTTTTCATAGTTTATTTTTTTAATGGCATTGTTGAGATATAATTCACATACTGTAAATTCGTCCACTACACATTCAGTGTTTAGTTCTTTCACAGAGTTGGACAACCATCACCACAACCTAATTTTAGAACATTTTCATCGTCCCAGAAAGAAACCCCTTATCCATTACTAGTCACTTGCCATCTCTCTATCCTAGCCTTAGGCAAGCACCAATCTGTTTTTATAGATTTGTCTGTCTTGGACATTTCATATCAGTGGACTAATATAACTTATGGTCCTTTTTGACTGACTACTTTCACTTAGCATAATGTCTTTAGGATGTACCCATGTTGTGAATGCATTAGCACTTCATTCCATTTTATTGCTGAATGACATACCACTGTGTGGATATACCACATTTCATTTATCCTGTTATCAATTGAACATTTGCATTGTTTACAGTTTTTGGCTATTATAAATAATACTATGAGCATTTATGTACATTTTTTATATGATTGTGTGTTTTCACTTTTGTTGGTGTACACCTAGGAGTGTAGTTGCTAGGTGATGTAGTTATGTTTCGCATTTTGAGAACTGACACTGTTTTCCAAAGCAATTGTACCAGCACATTCCTATCAGCATTGTATAACAGTTTTGATTTCTCCACATCCCTGCCAATACTTGTTACTATCTAACTTTTTCTTCTAACCGTGACTTGTGGGTGTGAAGTGGTATCTTACTGTGGTTTTGATTTCCATATCTCTGATGATTAATGATGTCTAGCATCTTTTCATGTGGTTATTGGCCATTTGTATATCTTCCTTAGAGAAATGTTTATTCATATCCTTTTTACACTTTAAAATTAGGTTACCTTTTATTATTAAGCTGTTCTTTATTTATTCTTGGTGTAAGTCCTTTATCAGATGTATGATTCCCAAATATTTTCTCCTGCTCTATAGGTTGTATTTTCACTTTTTTGATGGTGTCCTTTGAAGCACAAAAATTACTAATTTTTATGAGATTCAATTTGTTTTTTCTTTTGTTTCTTCTGCTTTAGGTGTTATATTTAAGAAACCATTACAAAATCCATTACAAAATCCAAAGTCCTGAAAATGTCACCCTATATTTTATTCTAAGGTTTCTATAATTTTAGCTTTACATTTAGGTATCTGATTCATTTACAGTTAGTTTTTTTGTATATGGTGTGAGGTAAGGGTTTAACTTTGTTCTTTTGCACGTTCCCAGCAACATGCATTGAAAAGACTACTCTTTTTGCTTTTGGGTAATCTTGGCATCCTTGTTAAAAATCAGTTGACTATAAATGCATGGGTTTATTTCTGGACTCTCAGTCCTTGATCTCTGTTTGTCCATATGCCACTATCACACTGCTTTGATTACTGTTGTTATGTAGTAAGTTTTGAAATCAGGATGTGCGAATCCTCCATTCTCTTCTAGTTTTTCAAGATTGTTTTATCTACTCTAGGTCCCTTATAATTTTATATTAATTTCAGAATCAGCTTGTCAGATTTTACAAAGAAGTCAGCTGGGACTCTGATAGGAATTTCATTGAATCTGTGGAGTATTGCTGTCTTAACATGTTAAGTCTTCTGGTCCATGAACATGGAGTATTAGTCTTATTTTAATTTCTTTCAACAGTGTTATAGTTTTCACAGTATAAACCTTGCATCTGTTTTGTTAAATTTATTCCTAAGTTTTTATTCTCTTTTATATTATTGTAAATGGAATTGTTTTCTTGATTTTGCTTTTAGATTATTCATTGAATTTTATATATAAATCTTGTATCCTGCAACCTTGCTAACTCATAAGTTCTAATAGTGTTCCTTTTATGGATTCCTTAAAGTGTTTAATATATGAGATCAAATAATCTACAAATAGAAGTAGTTTTACTTCTTCCTTTTCCATATGGATATCTTTTACGTACATACATATATATATATATGTATTATTACTATTTTCCCTATGTAGAAACTCCAGTACAGTGTTGAGTAGAAGCGGTGAGGGTGAATTTCTTTATCATGGCCCTGATCATCGAGTCTTTCACCATTAAGCATGTCAGCTGTGTTTTGGTTTTGCTTCTTGCAGATGTGCTTTATCAAGTTCTTTCTATTCCTAGTTTTTTGAGTGTTTTTATCATGAAAGGGTGTTGGATTTCATCACACAGTTTTTCTGAAGCTATTGAGATGATCATGGAATTTTTGTCTTTTATTCTGTTGCTATAATGTATTATATTATTTTATTTTCAGATGTTAAACCAGTCTTCCATTTCTGGGATAAATCTGTTTGGTTATGGTGTATAACTCTTTTCTTATGTTGCTAGATTTGGTTTGCTAGTATTTTGGTGAAGATTTTTATGTCCATATCCATAGTTTTCTTATGATGTTTATTTTCTTAATTTGCTGTTATGGTAATACAGGCTTTATAAATGAATTGGGAAGTATTCCTTCATATTTTTTTGAAAGCGTTTATAAAGAATTAGTATTATTTTTTAAATGTTTGATAGTTCAGTAGTAAAGTTAGCTGGTCATGGCTTTTTTTTGTGGATTTTTTTTTAAATAATTTTTTTTTTAAAGTATGTTTTTATTGATTTTAGAGAGGAAGGGAGAGAGAGAGAGAGAGAGAGCGAGAGAAACATCATTGTGAGCGAGATACATTGATTGATTACCTCCTGCAGGCAGCCTGGCCGGGGATTGAACCCACAACCTGAGTATGTGTCCTGACCAGGAATTGAACTGGTGCCCCTTCAGCATGGGACGGTGCTCAACCAAGTGAGCCACACTGGCCAGGGCTGTGGATAACTTTTTAATTACTTATTTTATATCTTTACTTGTTATAGGTCTATTCAGTTTGTTTCTTCTTGAGTCAGTTTTGGTAGTTTTTATCTTTCTAGTAATTAGTTCATTTCATCTAATTTATCTAATTTGCTGGTGTGTTATTAAAAGTATTCCTTTTTAATCCTTTTTTTATTTCTGTAAGGTTCATAGTAATATCCCCTCCTCTATTCCTGGTTTTAGTAATTTGAGACTTCTCTTTTTTTCTCTTGGTTAGTTTATCTAAAACTTTGCTAATTTTGTTAATATTGTCAAAGAACCAACTTTTGGATTTGTTGACTTTTTCTATTTTTTTTATTCTCTATTTCATATAGCTTGTTCTCTAGTTTTATTATTTCCTTACTTCTGCTTGCTTTAGATTTAGTTTGATTTATTTTTAGTGTCTTAAGCTGGAAGATTAGGTGATTGGTATATCTTTTATTTTCTTAACATGGCATTTGTAGCTATAAACTTCCCTCTTAGCTCTGTGTTACCCGAATCCCATGTTTTGGTATTTGTGTCTTCATTTTCATTCATATCCAACCATTTTTAAATTTCCATTTTGATTTTTTTTTACTTATTAGTTATTTAGCAGTAAATTGTTTAATTTCTACATATTTGTGAATTTCCCTCAGTTTTTTCCACTACTGATTTCTAATTTCATTACTTTGTGGTCACAGAACAGGAATTCCTTATATTATCTATCCATTTAAAAATAGATATCCATTTATATATACAGAGTGGGGCAAAAGTAGGTTTACAGTTGTGAGTATTCAAAACACAGAGTTTATTCTTTAACATTTTTTTTTTTAATCCTCACCGAAGGGTTTTTTTCCATTGATTTTCAGAGAAAGTAGGGGGGGGGGAAGGGGATGGAGAGTGAGTGAAGAGAGAGAGACACATCAATTGTTTACTATTTATTAATTATTGTATTATTTTCCATACAAACAACTGTAAACAGACTTTTGCCCCACTCTGTGTATATATCCATGTATATATTCTCTTTTTTAAAATGGCCTACTATGTGGTCTGTCCTCGAGAATGGAGAATGTCCCATGTAACCACTGTTGTGAGTGGAGAGATTTGTTGATGTCTCTTAGGTCTAGTTGGTTTATAGTGTTAAGTCTTCTGTTTACTTGTTGATCTTCTGTCTAGTTATTATATTTGTTATTGAAAGTAGGGTTTTGAAGTCTTCAACTATTAACATTAAAGTGTATTTCTCCCTTCATTTTTGTGATTTTTTGCTTCATGTGTTAGGTGCTTTGTTATTAGGTATACATATGTTTAAAATTGTTAATCTTCCTCATGGATTGACCTTTTCATCATAAAATAGCCCTCTTTATTTCTAGTAACATTTTTTGTTATAAAGTCTATATTCTCTGATAATCATTGTAGTCATGCCAACTTTCTTGTTTCTGTATGTTTGCATGATATATCCTTTTCCATTTTTTAACTTTTAAGCTGTTTGTATCTTTGAATCTAAAGTGTGTCTCCTATAGACAGCATATAACAAAATCATATTTTTAACTAGAATCTGATAATCTCTCTTTTGGTTGGATTGTTTATTTCACTCACATTCGGTGGTATTATTGATATAATTTTATTTATATCTGCCATTTTTCTTTTTGTTTTCTGTGTGTCTCTTGTCTTTTTGGTTTCTCTGTTTCTCCTTTATTGTATTCTTTTGCATTAAGTGAATATTTTCTAATGTAGCATGTTAAATTCTTTAATGATGTTTTGACTATACTTGTTGAGTATTTTTTTTTCTTAGTGATTACTATAGGGATTACCATATACAACTTAACTTATCCAGAATCAACTTTAGGTTTAAACTAGCTTAATTCCAGTGGTATGTAAAAACATTTTTAGCCATACGTTTAATCCTATATAGCTCTATTCCCTTCTCCTCCCGCCCCAATATCCCCTTTTGTGGCATTATTGTTATACATATTACATCTTTTAATGTTACAAACCCAATAATATGTTGTTACAGATATTATGTTGTCATATGTAGTTATTTCCTTAGCCCAATTCAGCTTTGCTCCCACACATCTCATTTACACTAGTATTTGCAAATACCTCATACATATCTTAACATTTCTATATGTTGTAGGCCCAATAATTCATCATATACATAGCATTTTATACAATTGATTTTTATGTTAGGAGAACAAAGAAAACACGCATTTATAATTACATGATTACTTTTACTGGTGGTCTTTGTTTTATTGTGTGGATTTGACTTACCTTGTCTGGTTACTTGTTTTCAGCCTGAAGAACTTACTTTAGTATTTATTGTAGGATCTTCTAAGGAACAAACCCTCTCAGTTTTTCTTTATTTGGGAAAGTCTTTATTTCATGTTCATTTAAAAAAACAACAACATTTTTTTAATTCTCACCCAAGGATATTTTTTCCATTGCTTTTCAGAGAGAGTGGAAGGGAGAGAGAAAGGAAGAGAGAGAGGAGAACATTGATGTGAGAGAGACACATCAATTGGTTGCCTCCTTCACTCGCCCCAACTGGGGCCAGGGATTGAGCCTGCAACAGAGGTACATGCTCTTGGCCGGAATGGGACCTGGAACTGTTCAGTCCACAGTAGAACATTCTAACCACTGGGCCCAGCCAACTAGGGCTCATGTTCATTTTTTTTAAAAAATGACTTCAGAGAGGGAGGAAGGAAGAGGAAAGAGAGAGGAACACTGAGAGAGATACATCGATTGGTTGCCTCTCATACGTGCCCCATCTGGAGATCAAACCCATTACCTAGGTATGTGCCCTGACCAGGAACCAAACCTGCAATCTCCTGGTGCATGGGACAACACTCCAACCATCTAAGCCACACTGGCCATGGCTTCATGTTCAGTTTTGAAAGATAGCTTTGCTGTATATGAAATTTTTGGTTGACAGTATTTTCCTCTGAGCACTTTGGATATGTTATCCCACTCTCTGGCTTCTGGCCTCTATTGTTTTTGCTGAGAAGTCAGCTGTTAATCTTATTGGGGTTCCCTTGTAAATAATTATTGTTCTCTTGCTACTTTCAAGATTCTCTCCTTGTCCTTGACTTTCAGTATTTTTGTATATTTTTAAGGATATCTTTTAAAAAAATTCTACTTGAAGTTTGTTGATCTTCCTGGATTTTTTTTCAATAAAATTGGGAAGGTTTAACCTTTAAAAAAATTTTTTTTCTGCTCCTTTCTATCCTCTCCTTCTGCTCCTTTCATTATGAGCATGTTGGTGCGCTTAATACTACCCCACATTTTTCTGAGGGCATCTTCATTTTTCTTCTTTTTTTTCTCTCTGTTCTTTGGCTTGATCTCTATCTTAAAGTTTGCTTATTCTTTCTCTGTCATTTCATGTCTACTGTTGAGCCACTCTAAAGTTCCCCACATGCCCCATTACTGTTCTTTTCAACTTCCAAAATTCCATTTGTTTCTTTTTTATAATTTGTTTGTTTATTGATACAACATTGTCATCATTCCTTTCTTCACTTCTTTAATCATGGTTTTCTTTAATTCTGAGAACATGTTTATAATGGTTACTTTGAAATCTTTTTATGAGAAATCCAACATCTGATCTCTCTCACAGGCAGTTTCTGTTACCTGCTTTGTCTCTGGTGTCTCGGTCATACTTTCTTATTTGTTTGCATTCTTCATAATTTTTTTTGTTGGAAACTGGACATTTTAAATAATATAATGTAGCAACTCTGGACACTGGTTGTCCTTTCTTTGACCCTCCTTCTGCTTATTTTGTTATTTGCTTGTTTATTTCTTTAGAGTGGGAGATCCCTTTCCCCTCTCAGCATCAGTGGTAAGCCTCTGATGTTGCTCCTCAGCAGCTTTGGACATGCCCATTGTCACCCTGGAATGATAGTGATATCGATAGGGCTCTTTTCAACTCTTTTCTCTGACCACACCCATCTATTATGCTTCACTAATTGCTGTAGTGGAGTTTGCTGAGTTGAGAAGAGGGAGGTAGGGAGTGGTGGTGGTTCAGATACCATAGACACTCCTTTCTTACCAGATTTTCATGAGTAGATATTTTCACTTTCTCTCTGCCCTTGGGAGCGTTTACAGAGGCTTTAAGTGACTATTGTTTTAATAATACTCATCAGTTTCTCCAGGAAACAGATAAGCTAAGCCCCTCACACTGTCATGGTGGAAGTCTATTCTCTCTTCCATAGGCTTTTTAACTAGTATGAAATGATAATGTGCGTAGGCTCAAAAAAGTTTTGGTGATGTTCTTTGATGTTCCCATAGTATCCTTTACTTATTCTTTTATATCACTCTTTATATTTATTATCATGTCTTGTGTAATATATTTCTTCTCCTAGAGCAGGGTTCTCTAAAACCTTTTGACTGTGGTCCACAATAAGAAAAATATGTTATACACTATTTAGAACACACATTATTTTTTACAAAAGTATTACTAAACAGCACCTATTCTTCCTGTTGTGATATACTATGATATTTTCCATTCTGTCTTCCTCCAGTAAAAAAGAATGATTGGTTGCTATCCACATAATTGATTTCACAACTTGCAATTTGAAAAACACACTCTAGACTAAGATTCCTTGAGGCAAGTTTCTGTGCCTGGGGTTGACATCTTATTTCCAACCTCTGGCACATTGCCTGGTACACAGTAGGCACTTAATGAATATTTGTTGAATGACCATGTGAAAGTTGGCTTTTCAGAGACTTTAACAAGTTAGAATGCACTGAGCTGCTTTAAGAGAAATTACAGCATACAGTTAGAAACCTCACTTGAATCCTGAATCATTTGATTGTGGAGGCCCTATAAATATCTCTCAGAACTAGTGCTTGGGAAGTGTTTTTTAGATGAATAAAAGTATGGCTTGGTAATTTTCTTTTTCCAATGAAAATGAAGGGCAAAATCCAGGAAATACCATGTAAACATTTTGTACTTTCATAACATCTTTCTTCCTAAATGCTTAAAGGAAGAAATCTGTATTATATGGAATGGAGGCATAGAAACAAAGAAGAAAATGTAGACAAAGTAATTACGTGTGGACTAGTTTATTCTCAAAACTTAAATTAACCAAAGGTTATAATTATGCTTTTTAAGCTAGTGGGAAAACTTTCAAAGTCTTTACCCACAGTTGGTAGGCAAAAGGACTCATACTTACTTGTTCTTTGATTTTTTTTTTCTTTTTTGAGATACCACCCAAATAGATGTGGTTGAACCTTTTGAGGATTGCCAGACCAAAAATACAATTCTTGGGGTATGACAAGGAACAAGCAGTAGCACTTTATTAAGACTTAGGCTAGGTACATATGTTTTCGGTGAAAGTGGAATTCTCAGGGTGCCATGAGGGAAGTAATTTCCTGAGGCCCCCATGGGAAGGTGGGGTTTTGTGGAAAGCTTTATCGATGATAAAAAATTAAGGGGTTTCTCCTCTAAGGTTCCATCCCTGTCTGTCTCGCCATGGAAGAAGTCCAGTCTTATCTTCAGCAGGGCCAGAATTAGGTTACTGCACAGAATTTTACTCCATATTAAAGTCCAATCCAGTATCCGGCTAGTTTAGCTTGTGTTCCCAGCTGCAGTCCATTGTATGTGGGTCTGTGTGGCCATAGGCCATGTGGTTGCTTAAGGCCACATTGCTATGGAGAGAGAACAGGTGAACACGCAGGCGAGAATGGGTCACGGAGCAAGGGAGAGCAAGAGCCCAAGAGAGGAAGAGCCAAAAAGAGAGAGGGAACCCTTTGTTTGAGGATTTTAACTTTCCAAGATTTCATGTGCTTCTGATGGTGTTCCGCCCTAGCCAATCCATTGTTCCCAGACTAGACTGACAAGCAAGCACCTTCCTAATGTCACCCTGACTTCACTGCGCATGTGCCCATCTCCACCTTTGTTCAGTCTGTTCGGAGATCTGCAGGGAATGGACCAGTGGCTCCCTGGGGAGCGTGAAGCTGTAGCTTTCTGGTGAAGTTGCCCAGATGACCGAGCTTATAATGTCTGGCCTCTCATTTGCTGTCTTCCTTTTATTAATATTAACAACAAGCTAATTACAACAATAACACATACATACATACATAATCAGGCTGTTTCTTGATTTACCTTGCCCCTAAATGAGTGGTCTTAAAAATGAGGCAGGGGAGGGTAAAAGAAAGACCAGGCTCCCTGTGACAGGAAGAGGTGCATCTGTTAAAGGAAAGATTTAAAGAAAAGTTGGCCTGTGGAATTAATGCCACAGGCCATATAGTACTGTTAGAATATCCTGCATTCTAAGTCGAGATGAAAACTTCTTTAAGAACAAACAAACCCAGCAACAAAAAAACTCCATATATGTAACAGGAGATCTCCCCTATGAAATTCTTAGTTGACATTGGAAATGAATATTATCTTGGGGGTAGATTTAGGGGGAGACCCAATAAAAGCTTTGCATTTAATTTCCTGGTGGTTGAGGAGTTCACATACTGGACTTGGAAGCAGATAATACCTCATAGTACAACCAGCAGGAATTATCTTCTCTGCCTGGAGAAACCAAGCATCTGGCTGTCTGAATTTATGAAATTGTAACTCAGGGAACTGATTAATTTTATTATATAGGGTGTGAGGGCTGCAGCTGCTGCCAGATGTAATTGAGATCCATTCTTGCCTTTCTCACTCTGCTCCTGCTATTTCTGATCCTTATGCTCAGAGTGTCTCGAGTAGGTTTTAGTTTTGTTAGACCAAGGTTGCTCTTGTCACCATGACCTTTTTTATTTTAAGTAAACTTTTTTAAAGAGCTGGTTTAGCTTCACAGCAAAATTGAGTGAAAAGTGTACAGTTCCCATATATCCCTCTTCCCCCACATATGCACAACTTCCCCCTATCAACACCCTGTACAAGAGTGGTACATTTGTATAACTGATGAATCTACATTGATAGATCATAATCATCCAGAGATCATCATTTACCTCTGATGTGGTACATTTTATGGGTTTGGAGAAATGTGTAATGACATGTGTCCACCAAAAAGTTTCATGCAGAGTGGTTTCACTGCCCTAAAATCCTTACTCTGTGCTCTGTCTGTTCATCTTCCCTCTCCCCTCAACCTCTGTCAGACTTTTTTTTTTTTAATTGCTTGAAGTACCAGTTCTTGAGGTACCAGTACCTTAATGTACATGCTGATCGTTTCCTCTTGCTGCACCCCTTCTTGAAAAATCTGCCCAGAATTTAGTACCTGTCAACCACCAATCTTTGTGGGAGGAGCAGCTGACCCAGTAGAAACCAATGTAGAGATTCCATTGTCTAGATTGAGCCAACTAGATTCTCTTTCCTGAGAATGGTAACCTTAAGATACTGAGTTCATTAGATGATGATGAATCCTTAGGCTGAAAGATCGTGTAGTGTTGTAACCAGATTCTTAACTATACCATAAAAACCATGTGCAAGTCAGGGGGAACGAAAAAAAGAGGCTAGTCTATAGAGAGAAGTTGTAGAGTGGAGCAGACATGTGGAGACCCATAAGAGATGGTGGTGGGACCTTCTAGTCACAGTTTTGTTTTGTTTTTGTCCAGCTAAGCTCTCTTTTCTTTCCTTGGATATTCATTAGATCCTTTGTTGTAGCTTTTTCATAGCAATCTCCTACCCCATTCAACTTGAGCTAGTTATATGGATTTTTGGTCTACAACTGAGATATAGTACCAGTAGAACCTAGTATAATAGAGTCTTACATAATTAAGATCTTGAAGACTCTTTGGGTCATAAGACACCAAAAGATAGAAAACCAAAGTCTGAGTACCAGTGCGAAATAAGTGTAAGTCGAGGTAGCCTTTAGTCAGTGTTTCCTTCGTTAATTCATTAACCACCCTTTCCTTTTCTAATCTAAAGAATGTCTATATCATTTTGTCTTTTCTCAAAAAAGAAAAACGTTCTGCTGTTTTCTGATTCTTTATTCCCATTTTTTTCAATTCCTTCTTATAACCTCAGTTAGAATACTGGGCTAGGTGCTAGGAGACCTAGATTCTCTTCTGGGTGGGATTCTAACCACATAGTTTAAGGAAAGTACTTCATCCCTCTGTACTGTCTTACCTACTCTATGAAGTGAAAGGGTTAGGTTGGATCATTGATTTCCAACCTCTAACTCCTGCACTCATTGAAGGTAATATTAACAGATTCCAGGGATTAGGACATGGACATATATTGGGAGGCACCATTTAGACTAGTGTTGATGAGGTAGCATGTTTGAACCATATTAAAAATATTTTTCTTCTATATGATTATCTTGACAAGGAATTAATGAAGAGGGTCAAGAAATTAGGCTACTTGGGCATTTGCTATAGATGAATTAAATATACCTATTTAATGACTTGAATTCATTCCTATAAACGCTGTTACTAAGTGAAAAGCTAGTAAAGAAATTAATTATTTCTGTTAATTTTAATGGGAAAAGTTTTGATGTGTTTCATCCCAACCCAAGATACCCAAGTATTTTCCTCAAATAGAAAAATTTATCAGTGAGCAATGAAAACACTTTTATATAAATTGTAAACAATGACTTGAAAATTAATAAATACAGTTGGTACATTAAAATATAAAATGTTGCTTTGTTGCCTCAATAAAGAAGAAAGAAGGCTTGACAGGATGTGGGAATAGGAGGTGAGGAGTCATTCTTTGGAAGATTGTGGAGAGCATGCATTCAAATATCAGAAGTGCTTAATGGCCTTTTTTTTTTTCTTCTCCTTTGGGCATTGACAGTGAAAAAACTGATGTGGAAACCTTTGTCATCTCTGTAGAAGAGCAATCTTTGTGTTCCCTCCCCCAAAAAAGCAAGAGGTAAATTTGCTTTTCTTCTTGTAGCCTGCAATTTCTGTACTTTCTTGAAGGATGCAGTACTAGTTTCCTGAGGCTGCTATAACAAATTATTACAAATTCAGTGATTCAAACAACAGAAGTTTATTCTCGTACAGTTCTGGAGCCAGAAGTCCAAAACTTGGCAAGGCTGAGTTACCTCTGGGGATTCTAGGGGAGAATCTCGTTCTTTCCTCTTCCAGCTTCTGGTTACTGCCAGCATAGCATTCCTGGGCTTGCGGCCACATCACTTGTGGCCCGTTTTCACATTGCTTCCTCGTGTGTGTCTGTCTCCAGACTCCTGCTACCTCTCTCATAAGGATACATGTGATTGCATTATTGGCCTGCCCTAATAATCCAGGATAAGTACCTCTTTTTCAAGATCCTTAACTTAATCACATCTTTTGCCATACAAAGTGAATATGACTTTACTCTTAAGGTAATAATCACAGGTTCTGGGGATTAGGATATGAGATATATTTGCAGGGCCACCATTTAGCCTACTAACAGATGAGATGGGATGTTTGAATAATTTTAAAAGTCTTTATATTTTTAAAACATATCTTTATTTCAGAGAGAGGAAGGGGGGGGAGAGAGAGAGAGAGAGAGAGAGAAATATCAATGATGAGTCATTAATCGGCTGCCTCCTGCACACCCTCCACTGGGGATCGAGCCCAAAACCCAGACATGTGCCCTGACTGGGAATCGAGCTGTGATCTCCCGGATCGTAGGTTGATGCTTAACCACTGAGTCACGCTGGCTGGGCTTGAAATGTCTTGACTTCCATAACACCACAATCTCCTTCTCTTCTTCCTCTTCACCAGGGATCCAGTTTAAGCCTTCTTTACAGATGGGTTTCTTGCAGTCACCAGTTACATGTTGATGGCCATCAGATTTCTGATCTTGCACATGTTATCTTCTTGTTTTTTTAAATTTATCTTTATTGTTGAAAGTATTACAGATATCCCCTTATTTTTCACCCATTGATCCCCTCCACCCTGCATCCACCACCCCGCCTTCACCACATTGTGTCCATGGGTTATGCATATATACATTTAAGTTCTTTGATTAATTTCTCCTCACCCACTCCCCCACCCCCACCTTCCCACTGAGATTCATCAGTCTGTTCCATGCTTCTATGTCTCTGAATCTATTTTGTTCCTCAGTCTGTTTTGTTTATTAGATTCCACATATGAGTGAGATAATATAAAACTGAATCAGGAAGAATCAGAAAACCTGAATAGGCCAATAACAACTGATGAAATTGAGGCAGCAATAAAAAAACTCCCAGCAAACAAAAGCCCTGGTCCAGATGGCTCCACAGAGTAGCTTTCTAATTCTTTTGGTTGTAGGGTTAGATAGTTTATTAAAAATTTTTCTTGATTTTTGAGGTAGGACTGTAGTGCTCTGAACTTCCCTTTCAGGACTGCTTTCACTATGTCAAATAGATTTGGGGTTGTTGTGTGTTCATTTTCATTTGTTTACAGAAAGTTTTTGATTTCTTTCTTGATCTTATTGATAACCCATTCATTGTTTAATAACATGCTATTTAGGCTCCACGTGGTTGAATGTTTTGAGTGTTTTTACTGTGGTTGATTTCTAATTTCTTGCCATTGTGATCTGAGATGCTTGATATGATTTCAGTCTTCTTGAACGTGTAGAGACTTGTTTTGTGTGCTAACATGTGATCTATCTTTGAGAATGACCCATGTGCACTTGAGAGGAATATATATCTGCAGCTTTTGCGCGAAATGTTCTGTAAATGTCAATTAAATCCATCTGATCTAGTGTGCCATTTAGAGTCACTGTTTCTGTGTAGACTTTTTGTTTGGAAGATCTATCCAGTGAAGTCGGTAGGGTGTTAAAGTCCCCGAATTATGACTATATTGCTGTTGATCTCTAGTCCTTAAGGTTATTATTGATAGGTACTTATTTATTGTCATTTTAATTCTTTATGCCTATGTTACTCTATTTCTTCTTCTTCTTACAGCGGTCCCTTTAACATTTCTTACAGTGCTGTTTTGGTGGCGATAAACTCCTTTAGCCTTTTGTGGTCTGGGAAGCTCTTTATTTCACCATCTATTTTGAATGATAACCTTGCTAGATAGAGTAGTCTTGGTTTCAGATCCTTGTTTTGCATTACCTTGAATACTTCATGCCAGTCCCTTCTGGCCTGTAGAGTTTCTGATGAGAAATCAATTGACAGCCTTATGGTAGCTCCTTTGTAGGTAACAAATTACTTTTCTCTTGCTGCCTTTAAGATTCTCTCTTTGTCTTGAATTTTTGGCATTTTAATTATTATGTGTCTGGGTGTGGGCCTCTTTGGGTTCTTCTTACTTGGGACTCTCTGTGCCATCTGAACTTGTGTGTGTTTTTTCCTTGTCAGATTAGGGAAGTTTTCTGCCATTATTTCTTCAAACAAATTCTCTAGCCCTTGCTTATTCTCTTCCCCTTCTGTTATTACTATAATGCGAATATTGTTACATTTCATGTTGTCCCACAGTCCCTTAAACTGTCCTCCTGTTTTTTAATTTTTTTTTTTTTATCTCTGATTGATTTTTTCTACCCTGTCCTCTAATTTGCTGATCCAATCCTCAGCTTCCTGTAGTCTGCTGTTTATTGCTTCCAATGTATTCTTTATTTCTGCTATCTCATTTTTCATATCCGACGGGTCATTTTTCAGAGTTTTTATATCTTTTTCCAGTTTTCCAAACTCTATATTTGATAGATTGCCTATCTCCATTTCATTTAGCTCTTTTTCTTGAGACTTCTCTTCTTCTTTTATTTGGGGTTTGCTTTTTTGTTTCCCTATTTTGACTATCTATTTGGGTTGTTTCTATGTATTAGGTAAATCTGCTAAGACTCAGCCTTTTTGGAGGGTCTCTGGTACAGACCAGTGTCAGACACTCTTTGTGACTGGCCTTGAGTACCCTGTTTGGAGCTGTTAATAACCCACGGCTTGTGGTTCCCTCTGCTGGGCTGGCTTGTTGTTCTTTCTGCTGGGGATGGGTGCATTTGGACAGGACCAAGATGCATACCCAAGTCTGTTTTTCCAAGGCCCAGGTCAGAAACAGATCTGGTAAAGACTCAAAGCTCCCAGACGTCCTCCTCTGCCTGCAGGCTGATTGATCATAATCTCTTAATGAGCCTCAGGCTATAGACCACAGCAAGGCATAAACTCCACAGGATAGGGTGAGAGGTTTTCCAGTGGGTGGGCCAATTGCTCCCCCCCAGGCCAAAACTGCCTGACTGGCAAAGGTCTGCCTGATAAAGATGTCTTGTGCAGTATGGGGGAATGGCTTAGCACAGAAATCCAGATGGTTACCCTCTGAGCTCTGTCTCCAGAGCCCAAAACCCCAGATTCTTTTCACACTACTCTAGTTCACTCTGCCTTCCCTCTGCCAGAGCCCAAGATAATTGGCTGTGCACGGAACTTTTTGTGTTGGCCCTTTAAGAGGATACTTGCATTTCCAGCTGTGTTTTCACAGCCAGATGTTAATGGGCACCTTTCTCAGTTCTGGTACTCTTGGCTGAGAAGCTCAGCTTGGGGTTTACGCCCCAGTGTCCTCAATGGGAACCCCCAAAGCTGAGATATCCCTCCAGACCTTTGGCTGCTGCCTGTGGGAGCCCAACCAGGCCTCTGGCGCCTCCGTATTTCCTGCCTGTCTCTATGCGGTCTCTGCCTTTTAGGTCCTTGGTTTTGAGGGTGCTCTCCAGCTCGTCTACAGTTGCAGTTGATTATTCAGGATGGTTTTTCTCTATTTTAGTTGTAATTCCAGTTTGGTCCTGAGAGTGTCAGTATAGCTTCCACTCAATCAGACACCATCTTAGAATCCTCTTAAAATTCTTTTTGTTCCATATGATATTCTTGACCAAAAACTGCTGTGTTGAGTAAATTAGTGAGTCTGTTCTTTATCTGCAACCATAATATTGAAATATTATGTGATTTACTTACTGTGCTGTGTGGTGAAAAGGTAATTTAATGAGGGGGAAAAATGAGTCATTGTCCAAAAAGTGGTATATCTTCTTAAGAGCCCTATGGCTAGAAGTCATCACCTGAACTCTGTGTTTGCCTCCAGCACTTCATGCTAAGGCTGGCTTCCTGCAGCAAGTAGAGCTCTTGTTTCTTTCTTCACACCTGGTGAGGAGAGTCTTTTTCCAGTAGCTCCTATGTGAGTGATAGTGTTATATTATGGGCAGGACCCGATAATTTTTTTTTTTTTAATCCTCGCTTGAGGATATGTTTTCATTGGTTTTTTTGAGAGAGGAAAAAGGGCGAGGGGGAGAGAGGGAAACAGAAACATTGTTGTAAGAGGGAAACATTGGTTGGTTGCCTCTCTGAAACCTGGGTATGCGCCCTGACCAAGAATTGAACCTGTAATCCTTTGGTATACAGGATGACGCTCCCACCAACTGAGCCACCCTGCCAGGGAACGCCCAATAATTTTTTGTTGCAGGGGACTGTCCTGTGCATTGTAGGATGTTCAGCAGCATCCCTCGCCTCTACTCACTGGATGCCAGTAGCACAGTCCCCCATCGTGACAACCGAAAATGTCAAACATTGTCAAAGGGCCCAGGAGGGTCAAGATTGCCCCTGACTGAGTACCACTGCTTGAACACAGAGCCCATTTTCCTTTCAGCAAAATCTGCTAGCTAGGAAATTTTGGTCTTGATAAGAAAGAGGAAGATAGAGAATGGGTGGTAGAGATAATAACTGCAAATGTCCACTTCACCTGAAATTTTAATGGAACAAAATTGGGTCAAATTTAGCATACTTACTAAATTTTTGCTAGACCTCTGTTAGTATATTCTAACATTAAAGTCTTTTATGTTGATTGGACGACTAAAACCCAATATTATTATGCCTTTAAAATTTTTTTGTGGGCCTATCAATCCCAGGTTGGTTTTTTTTCTGCTTTAGTCAATTAGTCAGTTGCTCTTTAACTTAGAATTTGCCTCTGTATAACCTCATTCATTTTCAACAAGCCTCTCCCCTGAGGTTTTCACATTCAGTCCTACTCACACTCGCTGTGACACTGCCCTAGTTCCCCTTGCCCTGGGGCATTAGCAAACACACCGTTCTACAGACTGCACATTTTGCTAGTGGCTTATACACTAGAGAACTGTGATTGGAATTTTTCTAAAGTATCATTTTTCTTTTCCTGTGAAGTAATTGAAACAGAATACTGATACATTTATTGTTTTGAAGTTTTTATGATTTCCAAGTTAACAAATTTGTATTTTTACAGGCATCAGATGACTGATATTTTGGGGATACACGTTATTTCTTCCCTGAATGTACTGTGTGGAGAATCTCTTCCCTATTTTCATGTGAGTGCTCTGGCTGTAATGGAAACCCTGACTAGTACTAGCAGCATGACTGGAAATAAATATGAGCTGCTGCTTTTTCATCACTGCTAACACAGAGTAGAGGTTGCACATGCAATGGCTCATAAATAGAGTGTCCCCACCAGACCAATAAAATATAACAAAGCTAAATGACACACGGGCTAGAATTTATGTGGGTTATTCAGGTGAGTCTATCGGGTTTTTGTAATTGACAATGCCTAGAAGCTTCACGAAAGCCTTGAAGGGGGCTCCTGAAAGAACCCTATTTTTGCCATGGCCTTAGTTGTATTCTGTGTGTATACAGCATAGCTGAAACAGCTCTGCCCTGATGTTAACTGATAATATCCCATAAATTGTCTTTCCTCATGTTATTTTCTTCTTTATTCTATTTTGCTAGTAGTTCATTGCTAGAACCTCTCTGTTTACTGTAAGCTCCTCAGGGGGAGGGGAACTATTGTATTCATCTTGAAATGAGTTTCAAAAGTACTATTCCCCAGTCTTCAAACTGTGCACTGTAGGGTTTAAAATTTACGTTACACATACCCTTCCCAGATCCGGTAGAGCTACTGCAGCTTCTCCCCTTGGGTTTTTCTCCGCCCCTCGGAACAGGGAGGGTAGAGCTCTAGATAAAGCAGTGTGTAGTAAGATAGCCAGAGCTGCGCAGGAGGGAAAGGGGTCACTAGCAGTAGCAAGATTTGTTTTACTGTGGTTATTAAAGCAAAAATGGGGGAAGTAAGGAGAAGGACTGTTGTTTCTTTTTCAGGATGTCTTGGCAAAGGCCCTACTTTTAAAAGAGAAAGAGATAGCCAATTAGGTTGAAATGATTTGAAGTCCATCCCTCCACAGTCGTTCTTCTGAAGCAAGGTAAACAGTTGGTAGAAGTGGGTATACAGCCGTTTTTCAATAAATGGACTAAATTGTCCCTTGGAACTATTACAGTAGGTGGTGCTCTTGTGCCATAACATAACAGTTTTAGAAAGGTTTTGAAACTAGGGCCTATTTCCCTATTGATCCCCTTGGGTGACTGCAAGGTTCACAATTTGGATAGCATCATCTGAGTGGTTTTGGTGAGAGATTTTTCTGTCTGGAAATGTGGTGAATTCTGGTCTTTACCTTTTCTAGCTTGCCTGAGCTCTGTCTGCTTTCCAAGGGAACCTAAATGAGAAGTTTACTAAACTTTTAAAAAAAATTGTAGCTTTAGTTTTTATCTGAACAATTGTGTGTGTTGTGTGTTACCAGTTTCCTGAGACCATTTTTTTTTCTATTGGAAATCATCCGTGATCTTCCAAATCAAGTTTCTTTCCAGGTAACTCAGGCTATGATTCTTGTTTCCTTTTTTAAGTAGTTTATTTTTTTAATATTTTTATTGATTTTTGAGAGAGAGAAAGAGAGAAACATCAATGAGAAACATGGATTAGCTGCCTCCTGCACGCCCCCTACTGGGGATCAAGCACCTAACCCAGGCATGTGCCCTGACCAGGAATCGAACTGGTGACCTCTTGGTGCATGGGATGATGCCCAGCCAACTGAGCGACACCGGCCAGGAACCCTGTTGGCATAAGCCCCTTTCCTTACTTCTTTTACTACATAATGAGTTTCTTGATCTGAAGTTGGTTGAGGTGAGCAGAGGCATCCAGTAAAGTTCACATTTGGTGCTGCTGGTAGAAGCCTGGAGGTAAAGGAAGAGAAATTTAAACCCAGGCCTGAGTATCTATTCCAGGGAGGACAAATCTCTTGTTGCCAGAAGCTGCCTGAAACACTTAGGGTCTGCTTTTTCAGGAGGTTTCTTGAGGTTGTCTCTAATGTGAAAGACAGTTGCTTTACCTTATATCCACCAGCTGTTAAGGAAGACGCAAAATGCGGATGGAGCTTCTGTATCAGCCTGGGGGTGAGGATCTGAGCTGCTGGTTGCCTGCTGACCCCGCAGGCGGCCAGGTCTCAGTGGGCTCAGCTGGCCAGGCTGCTGCACCAGAGCTCACCTCCTCTAGGGCTTTGTGACCCACACATCCAGTGCGTGTCCAGGTGCTCTCTGGTAGCTTGTGAGATTTTTTTTATAATTATTAATTTTAGTTTGTGTGGCTTTAAAAATAGATTTTTTATTATTATTTTTATTTTTTTATAAAATATATCTTTATTGATTTCAGAGAGAGGAAAGGAGAGGGAGAGAGAGATGGAAACATCATTGATGAGAGAGTCACCGATCAGCCGCCTCCTGTATGCCCCCAACTGGGGGACCGAGCCCGCAACTTGGGCATGTGCCCTGACCAGTAATCGAACCCTGATCACCTGGATCCTAGGTCGACGCTCAACCACTGAGCCACACCCAGCCGGGCAAAAACAGATTTATTTAATTATCTGCTTATTTATTTAAGTTATCTTTCTCAGTATTTAGAATGTACTTTTAATGTGAAACTCATGTATTTCTTGAACATTCTTAGCTTATTTCTTTAAATATTCTTAGCTTAATCTCTTTAGATACTGCTCCTTTTCCATTCCCCTCCCTTTCTTTTGCTCTGATGCCTTCTAGATGTTTGTGGAGCTGTCCTTTATGTTTCTTAGCTACTCTTCATATTTTTCTTCTTTTTCTGCTGAGTTACAATCTATGAGTGAAGTCCTCAGCTTCAGATTTACATTATTCAGTTCTGTACTGAGCTTTTAATTTTAATGACTATTCTTTATTTACATAATTTCCAATTGATTCTTTTTTTTTAAACATCTCTTCTTGTTTTAATTTCGCCTTTTTGTTTTCTAATTTCTTATTCTTTTAAAGTAATCTAAATATACTTATTTTGTTGGACTGTTTTTTAATATTATTTCATCTGAAGTAAGTTTGTGATCTGATGGTTGATTTTGTTAGTTGCCTATATTGGAATTAGATTTCTTTACATACTTTAGAACTTTGGTCTTGAATAAGATGTTTTTAAAATTATTTTCATTTATTCATTTATTTTCCGCCACTCTTTCTCCCTCTCTGCTTACTTTCCTTTGTTTAGCAATTTTATAGTTGTCTCTTTGGCTTCCATGGAGCCTGAGTCTAGAACTGCAGTGGTGGTTTAGTTACTGGGGCAATCATGGGCTGCTTTGTTGAGTTCTTGGTTGCTGAATGGCCTGTGTCCTACTCTCCAACCTGGGCCACAGCCCCATATGAAACCAGGAATGGGGAGCCCTCCTCCAATGATCATCTTTGACCCTGCCTTCAAGCAGTGATGCTAGGACACACTCTCCTTTGTGGATTGTGTTTAGCCTCAAAACCCTGCAGGACTCATACTTCCAGTTTTGATGCCTATTTTTGGATCCCGAGCTTAAGAGGCTCAAGGCTTTAACTTCAAGGACTTACCTCTTTGTTTCCGCACCATATCTGTTTCACAGAGATGTTTATATTATTTTTAAGTTTGCCTGCATCCTTTTAGTTTCTCGTGTTTCCTCTCGCGGTACTGTGTATTTGGAGTGGAGAGGACCTATCAGAGAGTGAATTTACTCTGCCATCCTATCTGGAAGTCATGTGGGCTGAGGATTTAAAGGAAATAAAGTGAGATATCTGGTTTTACATAGTACTAAAAGCTAACCACAAAAATGCTTTTCTGTGTGAGTTCAGTGACCCGTAACTTACAGTTATTTAAACTCCTCCTTTAGAGGCTGGCAGCCCCAAAAAGATGAGTGGGATTAAGCAGGTGGGATTTATTAGGATGTCATGGTTCTCTACAAGGATTTTACCTTTTATTTTTCATTTTGGTGGTAATTTAAGAAATTCAATTGTTTCCAAACACCTAAATTTTAACTAAATAGTGTCTTAAGATGTCAGTGCCTGCAGTTGTGTTTGTATTGGTGCCAAGTAGCACTACTTTTAGATATTGAAAAATGAACAGAGGTAAAATCTAAATAATGTGCTTGTGCCGAATGAGAGAGTGCTGTTTCACGGTAGCTCAGAAAGAGGAGAGTGTTGTGCGAATTCAGCCATCACCAGCCAACCAGCAGAAACTGCCAGTAGCTGCCAGCACCAATTTCACCTGACTCATAAGGTGCAGTAACCTACATCATCCATCACATTGAATTCATGTTGTCAATTGAAATTTTATTGATTTTATAGATTCGTTGATATTTGTGCATTTAAAAATATCTGTAGTTGTAGAAGTTATAAGTACAATACATATTTTTCTAGTTTTATATTTAATAGAATAATGATTTTAGACAACCCTAGGAGCTCTAAAGTCTTTTTGTTTTATTTTATTTTATTTCATTTTTTCCATCACCTTTTATCCCCTCGGTGCCCTCTTCCTCCCTCCCGCTGTATTTCCACTGTTGTCCATGTCCGTGACTTCTCTCTTTTTTTTTTCTTTTTTGCTCAATCCCTCCACACCCCCCCAATACCCTCCGCCCGCCAGAGCTGTTTGCCTGCTGTTCAAGAGTCTTTTTCATCAGGTTTGAGAGACATGAATCACAGGTAACTTAACTCTTCCTGTGAAGTGTAGTAGCATTCTGTGTTTGGTTTTGATGTTTTTGCCTGGTTCACTCCTGCTCATACGTTGTGATTTTGCTTAGCTCAGGAGCCGTTTCTCTCTGGAAGTGTCTGACACCTCTGTGCTGGGTGAGGTGCCCGCCTTAATGCTCCTTGCAGCTCCCCATGATTCCTTCTCTCCCAGCCCTTCCCACAGGGGATTATGTTTTACCTGTTTACAGACCCTGATTTCCTCATTAGCCACAGGTTGTGTTAGAGCAGGGAATGCTGACATCTTTTTATTTGCAATGTTTTTCAGAGTCCCTGTCATAAAGTCAGTTCCCAATTAATGTGTGGGATTTTTGTTTGTTTTTGTTTGTTTAGTGATAAATTACGAGTGGAACAAACCAAGGGTGGAAGAAGCAGAAATAACTTGGAGCCAAGTCACCAGTGACAAAAGCAAGAAGATTTCTAGTATTTTAATATCTAATGTGCCCCTCAGCTCATTTTTCTAACTGGTCTCCCTAGAAGTTCACAGTCTTACTCTCAGGTAAGTACAGTGAGGACAAGAATGCAAGGAGAGTGAGTAACCACTGTTTCTAAGGGAATGTGGCGGGGAGGCTAGTGTTGCTGGAGTCCTAGTGACAGCTCTGTGGTGCTCTGAGGGGGGCAAGGTCAGGGGTTTCTAGCATAGCAGCCTGAAGGCAGCACTGTCCTGAAGGATGCGACTTGGAAGCCAGGTCCAGAGAGCAGCTCTTGTCCCCACATGGCTGGGGACATGGGTGGAAGAAGGGAGTTCAGTAAATCTCCAGATAGATTAAATTTCCTTAATTCTTTACAAAGCCATCTGAAGAGTGTGTACGCTCTGCACCTGGTTTGCAGTTGCCTCCGCCGATTCCTCAGACCCAGATTTTGTTTATGATTGAGGTTTGTTTGAAATTATCTGCAAATTTCAGGTCTGTGTTTTTGATTAGAGTATCTCAGAGGTGAAACACTGCTGACTCAACAGAGAAAAAGCCAGCTCCTCCTAGTGGAAATTTTCTTAAAACTTCATTGTTTTAGGGAGAAAATATCATTTGTTTCTTTCATAAGCACTTTATGGGAACAAGAACATTTTATTGTGACTTTTTTAAAAAGCCATGAAAATAGGGACAGATCGACCAGTCTTACTTAAAATAATGAAGCAAAGAAACATTACTTTAGAGTAAGTTAAAAATGCTGGCATCAGGCTTTCAGTAGGAAGAGGAAGAAGTTGTTGAGCTTAAGCATAGCTGAACATAAACTTCTTAATTTTATATTTGATTATGCTTCTAGAGATTTTAAATCTTTTTCTGACAAGGCCATTGTGCCCCTAGTTGTTGACATTAATTGAAGGCCAGATATTTGATTTGTCTTTTTTCCTTCCTCCATAAACAGCGTGTTTTGTAGCATTCTGCTCACAAATCTCTGTTTGGTGCTTATTTCATGGGAGAGGCTACTTCAGTTGACTCATGCTCAGGGGAAATAGAGAAAAAGAGTGCTCTTTATCAGATTGCCACTTTGCGCAGGCTGAGGTCTATATTTGGTATGTATAGACTTACCTCTCGTACCTCTGGCTTTTAGAAGGTCCAGACCAAAGGAAAGCAATTTTGAACTCTCCTGGATCCCTTAACAGCTGTACACAGCTGTTTTTGATAGCGTGAGATTTGTAATGGTCTTTGAAATGTTGACAGTCTGGAACTACATGGGGTCTGTCAACACAAAGTTGGTCAGAATGTTATCTATTTTATCTACCTAATCCACTGAGGCTTTGTTTGTATACTTATTTATTTATTCACATACTTATTTAACAAATACTTATTGACTTCCTACTATGTGCCAGGTACTGTGTGCGTAGGAGTGGTTTTCAGACTGTGTTCAGCAAACTAGGTTCTCAGATGTACCAGCTAGAACACCTTTTGACTACAAGTAACAGAAAACCCAATGAAAGGTGGCATAAGCACAGAGAAAAATTCCAAGGTTGGCTACTTCATTGCCTCAGCTATGCTAGTTGAGAGGACCCAGGTCCATCTTTCTTCTTTGCTACTTGCAGCAGGTTGACCAGTCCTCTGAGGCTTACTTACTCCTGGGTCCCAAGGTGACTACTGCAATTCTAAGTGTCACATGAAGACTACAGTGTCTAATATGGAAAAACATGTCTTTATTTAAGGTTGAGAAAGACTATCTCAGAAACCCTCCAGCTAAAGCTCAGTTCTCATTTTCCAGAGTTGCATAATATTGCTCATACCTATGTTGGTAGGAGGGCAAATGGGAATACTATGGCTGTTCTACAATAGCCATTCTCAAAATGTGGTTCAGGGACCCTTGGGTCTTCCTAAGACCCTTTCAGGAGGTCCTCAAGAGCACCAATATTTTCATAGTAATCCTAAAGGTATTATTTGCGTTTCCTACTCTCATTCTCTCTTTAGTGTACAGTAGAGTTGTCAAGAGGCTGCATGATGTATGATGATGTAATCGATTTGGCAGCTAATGAAATGTGTGTGTCTGTGGAGTTTTTTTGGTTTTGTTTTTTATACATCCCTCCTCAGGTTTATTTGTACAAATAGTGCAGGAGGACACCAGCCCCATGTAGCAAGCAGCCCAGGGGTCACATTAGTCCTTTCCTCCTCACATTGCCAGACAGAGGTATCTGTTCTGGAGACTTCACTGTGGCCTGGGCACCTTTGGGAGATGGATCCTGAGCTGCAGACACCCGAGTCTTGGTTTGAACCTTGGCCTTGGACTTCGGCCAGCAGAACCTGAGATCCTTGGTGATGCAGGCACGAGCATATTTCCCAAGCTTGGGGTGAGCTATGTAGGCAAATCTTTTGAGGTTGCAGCTGTCACCCTTTGGGATCTTGGGCTTGACCTCTTCAGGCTTTATGAGAGCCCTGATAGCCTTGGCACATGCACTTATGGCCTTGGCGTTGGCCTGCATCTCCTTCAGGCCCTTCTTGTGCTTCTTGGCAAAGTGCATGTTTCTCAGGAACTTGGGGTCCATGCTCTAAAGAGATTCATATCTTTGTGATTGGAGTTTCCTGATGTCATTTCTGTGCATTTCTGGTTGTGCATGGTTTGGTTCTTGAACTTGGCCATGTCTGCACTGAATCCTGTGCTCTATCAGAAGAGTGTGTATGCATATTCTTGGGTTTTAAATTTTTCTTATTTTTAAATTCTAATGTAAATATTGATAAATATAACCCACATAAACAAAAGCATTCAGTAATGACCTCAGTAATGTTTAAGAGTGTAAAGGGGTCCTGAGAAAAAAACATTTGAGGTCCGGTGATCTACATTAATCAAGATTCACCGGTGGCATTGGGGAAGACCCCAGACTCCCCCAAGACTTGTGGCCATGAGATTCCTGGACAAAACCTTTTCTGTTAACATAGGAGCAGCAGAGGGGTTGGGGCTGTCAGGTGGGCAACCAGCAGGGCCTTGGTGGGGAGCTTGGCAGGGGCTCAGGGTGTGCCCCAGGCCCTGCCTCTACTCTGACTGGGGCCACTACAGGTATGTCCTTTTTAAAAAATTGTGGTAAAATGTATATACCCTAAAACTTACCATTTTAGCCATTTTAAAGTGTACAATTTAGTGGTATTAAGTACATTCACATTGTTGTGCAACCGTCACTTCCATCCGTCTCCAGAACTTTTTCGTCTGCCCAACTGAAACTCTGTTCCCATTAAACATAACTCCCCACCTCCCCCAGTTCTCCTGGCCCCCAATAACCACTGTTCTCCTTTTTGCCTTCCTGGGTTCGACTGCTCTAGGTATCTCCTATGAGTGGAATTATGTTTGTTCTTTTGTGTCTGGCTATTCTTCTCTTAGCATACTATTTTCAAGGTTTATCTACGTATGCATTGGAATTTCCTTCATTTTTAAGTCTGAATAATATGCCATTGTAAGCATATATTCATCCTGTTTATCCATTCATCTGCCAATGGATGTGTGGATTGTTTTGACCTTTTGGCTGTTGTGAATAGTGCTGCTATGAACATAGGGGTACAAATATCTGCTTCAGTTCCTACTTTCAATTCTTTCGGATAAATACATAGAACTGGAATTGCTGGGTCATATGGTAATTGTTTAATTTTTTTTTTTTAATCCTCACTTGAGGATATTTTTTTCCCGTTGCTTTTCAGAGAGAGTGGAAAAGGTGTTGGGGGGAGAGAGAGAGAAAGAGAAACATTGATGTGAGAGAGGCACATCAATTGGTTGCCTCCTGCACGTGCCCCAACTGGAGCCAGAATTGAACCTGGGACCCTTCAGACTAAGGGCCAACCCTCTAACCACTGAGCCAAAGCAGCTAGGGCTGTTTAATTTTTTTAGAAACTACCGTACTGTTTCCCAAGGGGCCGCAGTATTTTTTATTCCCACCAGCAGTGCATACGGGTTCCAATTCTTCCACATCCTTACCAACACTGCTGTTTTCTGTGTTTTTTTTATTATATCCATCCTAATGGGTAAGAAGTAGTATCTCATTGTGGTTTTGATTTCCATTTCTCTAATGATTAGTGATGTGGAACATCTTTCTCATGCATTTATTGGCCATTTGTGTATCTTTGGAGAGATTTAAGTCCTTTGCTAGTTTTTTAAAAAAAATTGCATTGTTTTGTTGTTGAGTTTTAGAGGTTCTTTATATATTCTGGATATTAATTCCTTATCAGATTTGCACAGGTTTGTCCATTTTGTATGTTGAACTTTTACACAGGTTTTATTTTATGAAGTGATTTTTTTAAAAAAAAGCTTTCAAGCTCTGTATCACTGTTGCCATCGTCACTCTTGTCATCCTAGATATTTACCCATTTATCCAGGTACGGATGGTAGGACCTTGGTAATTACTTCAGTGCTCATGATGAATTTATAACAACTACTTTAGAATTTCCGATACTATTCAAAATGTGAGATATGCGTGAATATGCTTATTTGCATACATGGCTTTATAGAGTATCTCCTGTTTGCCAGGAAAGAAAACAATGATGATTAAGAGTAAAGGATTTTTTAAATATTTTTTCTTTACATCTGTGCCAATTGTAGCCTTTGATAGGACTTTAAAGATACCAGATTCCTCATTATATCAGCTGAGTAGGAATTCTTTTTAGACTTTTTAGAAAATCTAAAGGTTTTGTTTCAACGTGTCTCTAGACAGGACAGCCATTTGAGATATGAAAGTGTCTTTCAACAGCAATGCTAATGGAGCACCAGAAAATTGCAGGTTAGGTTATAGAATGGATTTTTTCCATCCTGAAACTTAGTACATTAGGAGGGGGAAATAATGTCACATAAGGCTAAACGAGAGGCTGGAATTGCTGGCTCATGCCATTAGTGGTCACCTGTCCCAGCGTTGTGGCAGAATGGACATCCTACAAAGCCCTGCCTGGGCCTTGGTGTCTACTCTTTGAAGCTGGGACTGCTTAGGTACTCAGGTGTTAACATGGAACCTGAAGAAATATCTTGCTTTCTGAAGGATAATTTGAGAATCACTGGTCTGGTGCTGTTCCTTGCCAGGCTTTTATACTTCTTGATTTCTAGATTAAGGGAACTGGTTTTGTTTGTTTTTTAATGAATTAGTACCCAGTCATTTTCTTCCCTCTGTCTCTTTCTTCAGACACTGCTCAAGTGTTTTTATTTCCTTCTTACACGCTAATGGATTGTGCTTGGAGCTCCCTCTTTCTTGTGATGAACATTTCCATGAAGTTTTTTTTTTTTGGTAAATATATCTTTATTGATTTCAGAGAGAGGAAAGGAGAGGGGGAGAGAGATAGAAATATCAATGATGAGAGAGTCATTGATTGGCAGCCTCTTGCACGCCCCTGACTGGGGATGGAGCCCACAACCCGAGCATGTGCCCTGACTGGGAATTGAACCTCGATCGCCTGGATCCTAGGTCGACGCTCAACCGCTGAGCCACGCCCGGCCGTGCTCCATGAAGTTTTTTAGTTTACCCTTTTCTAAAGAACAGCAGTCACCAGAATGGGAAAACTTGTAGCCCTGAGGCATTCCTCTTTCTGACCTGCTGTACTTTGTTTTTTTGTTTGTTTGTTTTAAACATATCTTTATTGATTTCAGACAGAGGAAGGGAGAAGGAGAGAGAGACAGAAACATCAATGATGAGAGAGTCATTGATCGAGCCCGCAACCCGGGCATGTGCCCTGACCGGGAATCGAACCCCGATCGCCTGGATCCTAGGTCGACGCTCAACCGCTAAGCCACGCCCGGCCGGGCCCTGCTGTACTTTGAATCTGAGCCATGTTATCTTGGCAGTTCAGACTATTCACCCTCACGGGCAGTGGTTGGATTGTGGTGTATCTTTGTACTGTGGTGATTTGAGTTCATAAAATAGTATTTAGCAAGCAACAAAACTTTTGAGCAATATGTAAATGAGGAAAGTGGCAAATGCAATGATCCTAAGTTGACACCATTTTGAATCAGTCCCTTTTCATATCTCTGATGGTTGCTGGCCCCCATGACCAGTTTTCCCACGACAGTATCCTTCCCTCCCAGTTCCTGCTTTCCTCTGATCAGCAGGAAGCAGGGACGTGAACAAGCACATGGGGATCTTTCATGGACAGTCATTCCATTGGGTGTCTAGGTCTCTCTGTTCATAGGACTTTCCTTTAGTCCCCCCTACTTAGGGATTTCTGAAGGTCATTTTATTTTCTCCTGGAGAAATATATAGTGGGACTAACAACTTCTGTTGTTAGTCTGTGGATGTGGAAAAGGTAAAATCATGCTTTTGGTTCCTTAGGGCTGAGTAAATGTGCTAAAAGAGAAATACTGGAGACGTGGAAAGTGGGGATTTCTAACTTTCCATGTCATTTGCTTCTGCTACATTAGTATATATACAGTGTGTGTGCACAAAATACTTGTTAAAATATGAGCTTTAGCCCTGGCAGTGAGTGGTTAGGGCGTTGGCCTGGGCTCCAGAAGGTCATTGGTTCAATTCCCAGTGAAGGGCATGTACCTGGGTTGCAGGTTTGATTCCTGGCCCTTGTTGGGGTGGGGTGGGGGGCAACCAATCAGTGTGCCTCACCTCTCTCTCTCTCTCCCTCCCCCCCCCCGTCCCTCTCCCTCCCTCCCCTCCACTCTAAAAGTCAACGGAGAAAAATCCTCCTGTGAGGATTAACAGACAAACAAACCTTAGTTTAAGGAAATGTGCCATCTACCTGTGTTTTATGTCTTAAATAAAAGATGCTAAACAGTATTTCTCTAGTTCATATGAAATGAATATAGGCATAGACATCCATATGCACTAAGAAGAATTATAAGAGAGTCAGGGGTTTACATTCAGGGCAATATCAAGGATTTTGGTGTCATTCAAAAGATGTGCAGTCAGCTCTCAATTGTCTGAAAAGTGTGCTGATTAACAAAAAAAATAATGCGTGTGTGAGAAAGGTTAACAAAAAAATAGTGCGTGTGTGAGAAAGGTTGACATCGCTGTGAATCTGAAGAATCATCCTGTTTTACACGGCCTGCATTTTTCTTTCTTTCTCTCTTTTTGACCTGCATGGCACAACCTTGTTTTGTCTGCTTGAGCACAGACCAGCGCATCCTCTCACCAGTTATGCCCCCCGAGTGGTGAATTCGATGTTTCTCCCTCTTGTGACAGTTGCCCTCTCTGGGCAAAGCAATAGCCGCCTAGCCAAGGGGTGGTGGAGGCGCAGGGCAGGAGGGAGGAAGACTGCGGGTTTTCTCCCTCCCAGAGCCGCGACTGGGAAGATAGAGCCATTATCTGAGGACTGGAAGGAGAGAAAGCAGGCACTGGGGCTCTGTCTCCGGCCAGTTCTGGTGGCTGTAGCATTTTCAGAGAGCTCAGCTAAAAAATAGAAAATATCTACAGACTATTTCAACAATTTAAAACCTTTGATTATATCCATCAAGTGCTTCGTCTTGATTAGTATTTATAAACCATAACACTTTTTCTTTTTTCCTTACTCCGGGGTGATGTCTATATGGTTAATGCATATCTAGAAGTTAAATGTGTTTTTTTTGTGATTGTGGAAAATAACATATAGAAAAGAGCATGTACATGACTTACACTTTAATTATTAAAATATTAGTACAGATGCTGTTGCTGTCAAGGTCAAGACACAGACTATGCCAGCATCTTGAGAGCCCTTCACGCTTGCATCCAGTAGCACTTCTTTCCTCTAATGGTAACAGGTGACCTGACTTTTTTTAGGGTAATCACTGCCGTTTAGTTTTACCTGTTTTTGAACTTTATGAAAATGAATCATATCTCATAGGTTTTTGTTTTTTTAAATATGTGTGTATTGATTTCAGGGAGAGGAAGGGAGAAAGAGAGAGAGAGAAACATCAGTGATGAGAATCATTGATCGGCTGCCTCCTGCACAGCCCTGACTGGGGATCGAGCCTGCAACCCGGGCATGTGCTCTGACCGGGAATCGAACTGTGATCTCCTGGATCCTAGGTTGATGCTCAACCACTGAGCCACACCTGGCCGGGCTTATAGGTTGGTTTTTCCCCCTCAACATTATGATTGTCAATTCAGCTCTATGCCTATAGCAGTAGTTCCTAATTTTATTTATTCATTCTTTTGATTGGCATGTGGGCTGTTATCCGTTTGGGTCTATTATGAATAATTCTGCTGAGAGCATTCTGCTGGTGCACATGAACATTTACTAAACTTGCAGTGTTCTTTGAGAGGAATTTTGCAATTTGTTGATTTTTGTATGATTCTATGATTTGTGTGTTAAAATTTGCCACTGTGATCAGAGTTGGTTCTTGTAGTTATGTCAATTTCCGTGTTATATTTTGAGCTTTATATTTTATTTTACATTTTCATATTACTAGGTGCATACAAATTTAGAGTTGTTACATCATCTTGGTGAACTGACCATTTTTTCATTATGAAGTACTCGCTTTACCTCTGTGAATCCTTTTTACCCCAAAGTGTGCTTGAATTGCTCCTGCTTGATTCCTTTGGTTGGGTGTGCATGGTATTTTATTTTTTTATTGTTCTTCTTTTAGCCTTTTTGTATTTCTGTATCCTTATGTTTTAGATGTGTCTTTTGTAACAGCATATAGTTTTTTTTGAAATTCAAAACTGATCATCTTTGTTCTTTACTTGGGGAATTTAATCTGCTTCCCTGTCGTATAGTTCGTGATATGCTTGAGTTTAAATCTGCCATCTTACTGTGCTCTTCATGTTTATCTTGTCTACTCTATATTTCTCTTTCTCTCCAATCTTGCCCTTTTGGTGGTTAGTTCAGTGTTTTTATTTTATTATAAATTTTTCTCCTCTGATATCTTGGAAATTATATGCTGCCTTTTAATATTCTGTTAATGGGTATCCTAGAAACTGTGCGCGAGCTCTTGTATCAAAGCCTGACATTAACTCTTTTACCCTCCTTTTCTTGGAAAATGCAGCAACCTTGGAGCTCTCAGCTCTCATTCTCTCGGCACATGATATTATTATTTTATATTGTAATGTAAATTTAAATTTTCCCGTGTATCTACTACCATTTTTGTTTTTGTTTTTTTTCATTTTTTCTTACATCTGTAGACTTCTGTCCGGGATAACTTTTCATCTGCCTAGGAGCCTCTTTTAAGCAGATTTACTGGTGGCAAGTTCTTTCTGCTTGAATGTGTCAGAAAGGCTTTATTTTACCTTTATTCTTAGATAGTATTTTAGCTAGATGCAGTGCTCTAGGTTGGTCTGTTATTTCTTTCATGGCATTGTGGATATGTTTCCTGTCCTTCTCACTGTATTTCTGTGTATCCTTCTGTATTTTTTTCATTGTTGGATCATTTCTTCTGATATATCTTCCAAATTCACTAATTTTGTCTTCAGCTGGGTCTAAGCAGCTGTGAAACCACCTATTGATTTCTTAATTTCAGTTATTTTGTTTCTCAGTTCTAGAACTTATATTGTATTCTGCTTCTCCCACAGGCTCATTTTTTTAATAGTTTTCAGTTTCTTTATGAAAATTTGTTTTTTATCTTTTACTCTGAATTACTTTATAATTTTTGTCTAGTTTTTTAACTGTCTGGAGTATGGCTTTTTTTGGTTCTTGTTCATTGGGGAGGCTCTTGTTCATGTGTTCTTTTCTTCCTTTGTGCTTGATTCTCTTTAATTATGTAATTTTTTATTGTACCTGAAAAATTATTTTTAGAAATAATTAGACACCTATGGTGATATCTTCCTCCAGAGAGGATTTTTCTTTGTATCTTCCAGGCACCTAACAACACTAGCAACTTGGGACCACCTTAATTCATTTTCAGTTTCACACTTACGCTGTAATCTTTCTCAGGGCTGGCTTACTTCTGAGTCACCCATATTCTCAGGGTGTACCCTATTGGGCCCCAACCCTACCTGTGGGGTGGTTTATCAGGAACTCGCTTTGGCAGGCCTGGCATCCTATTTTTACTCTTTAGTAAGACTTTCAAAAGAACTGTTTTGCCATTTAACTACTTCTTTAGTATCAGAAATGCCTGCCTAGGCCTTTGTAACCACGTGTACCAAGATCTTTCTCTGATAATTTCACATTATTTTTCTGATTCTTTGATTTTTGTGTTATGTTTTTATATTTCATGTAGCCTTATAAAACTTGCAGCAAGAAGGTTGGTCTTCATTACCTTAAGTAGAATTGATATTGGATGCAATTTTAACTTAAGTATGTTTACATTAAACATATCCTATACTATATTTTTGTTTACCTATTTTGTTTAATCATGAGAACTTATTATAGACTTTCACTTCCAGCTATTTTAGAGTATCTAGAAGAGCCAGGTAAAACATCTTTTGAAGATATTGGAAAATTGTAAAGGTACTCGGAATTCAGAGGGTTAAGATCTTGGAGCAGGAGTGGGGCCTTATACCACGTGTGAAATCATTTGGTCTGGCCCTGCCAAGGCCTCACCAAAGAGAACAATTCCAGCCATCACATTAGGGGTAAGTTAATTAAATGTTTGACCAAATATAGCAGGCTAATTTTTAAGTTGATAATTTTGTGTGGCCCACGAATGATATTATAAATATCCAAATGGCCTGTGGCAGAAAAAAGGCTCCCCACCCTTGAGCTAAGGGAAAGTACTTAAGTACTTAAGGAGCAGACATTGTGCAGCAGCTTTTCACCCTCCTGGCATTTGCCATTTCTTGAGAAGCTAGGAGACAGGTAGAACCTGAGAAGAGGTCCTCTGCTGAACAATTTCTTGGGACAGTTTCATGGGGTTGAAGAGACATTCATTGGAGTTCCAAAGGGAAAGATTGTTAGTCTGACTACCTGAAAATGTAGAACTCCTATATATTAAGAAACACAAAAGTAGAAGAATGGATAAAATGAGAAAATAACTATTTTCAACCCCTTATGGATCTAAAATGATCACCAATAGATAGATCCTAAAACCATTAGGGAAAAGGTTAATGGTGAAATCTGTGATGACTGGATTAGACTGACAGTTCCTGAAACCACTGATTAGTTTCAACATTAATGATACATGGAACAAGCAAATGTTATGTGCCTTCAGATTTGATTCAAAGTACACAACACCACCAATTAAGTATTCTTGCCAAAGAATTCACTCTGAATCTAATGGAACCTATAGATCTAGCTACCAGTTTGTAAGCAGTATAGGGTATAGCAAAACAAGTTAACACCAAAGGAATGCAGTCAGCCAAATTCCTAAAAGTGTGAGACATTCTGTAGGTCAAATGTGTTGATTTTTCCAGGGAATAAATGATATGAAAAGGTTAAAAAGATAAAGAAGGGTAATTGTTACAGATTAAAGGAAGACTTTTACATTATCTCATTACAAATTAAAGGAGAAATGTGAATACTGACCATATACAATGAATGTGTGGATCTTTCTTGGATCTAAATATAAACCCAAATATAAAGGGAAATTTTTAGGAAATTTGAACATAGATAGGCTATTAGATGATATTGTTGGCTTTATTGGATGTGAAAGAGCTGTTTTGTAGTTAAGTTTCTCCTTTTTAAAAATCCTTATATTAATTTCTCTCCCCTGCCCCCTGCCTTCCCACTGAGATTCATCAGTCTATTGCATGCTTCTATATCTCTGGATCTGTTTTGTTCCTCAGTCTATAATGTAGTGAAGGCCTGGGGGTGGGGTGGGGTGGAGGGGACTAATTGGGGGAAAAAGGTGGTTATCTGTAATACTTTAAACAATAAAGATAATTTTTTTTTAAAAAAAAAGTGATCAGAACAAATAAATAAATTAAATTAAATTAAAATCCTTATAAAAAAGAGATACAAATCTAAGTATTTTGGGTAAAGTTATATGTCTGATTTGCTGGAAAATTTTAATAATTATTTGAACTGGTTGATGGATACATAGGGGTTTATTTGGCTGTTTTCCCTACTTTTTTGTATATTTTAAAATGCTCATTGAATAGGTTAGAAAAAAGGATCATAAAATTCCATTTGTACCAGATGGCCTGTTTAAGTGAGAACATTCTAAGCTACTCTCCTTATGGGGTGAAAGTCTGCTGCTTATCAGTGGTGTTAGACAAAGAGGCATAAACTTCATTTTATTTGTATAGTGCATTTCCTAGTGTTAATTTTGCCTGTTAGACATGTGTAACTGCCCCCTTTCTAAGGAGGCACACCATAGTCTCACTGGAACTGTATGGAAAGGAGGAAGGGCAGTTCTTGAAAGCACGAGTGGGTGTGTGTATATTAACAGAACAGGGAAAGGTGCTAGGTGGGCAAAACCCACCGCTATCTACTACCTTTCACTTATTAATACTCAGAACATTCAAACCTACTGCTTTCCACACGCCAAATTTTTAAAACATTTCCAACTAACATAATTTAGCACACTGTTCCTTAAGAAAGGGAGATACTCTGAAGTAATGCCTGGCTAATGCACCTAGCTTCAAGGCCAGGAGTTTGCCTGGTTAGTGCACCTAGCTTCAAGTCCAGGAGTTTGCTTGGTTAGTGCACCTAGCTTCAAGGCCAGGAGTTTGCCTGGTTAGTGCACCTAGCTTCAAGGCCAGGAGTTCAGGTAATGCTAGTTCCTCTTCCCATATCTGTTTTATCCTGTGAAATACAGGCTTCAGAAAACTTGTCTACTAATAAGACTCCCTACGCAGTAGTAGGAGAGAGAAAAATGAAAGAGAAGGGAATTTTTAAAAATTATATGACATAGCAAGCAAGACACATACAGATAGATAGCATCCAGAAACCTCACTCATGCATTTTGACCAACAGACATAATTTACACATGATGATAGATTGCTGCTGGGCACACCCTGCTTTGTGGCTTGAGGGATGAGTCCAGCGAGTGAGGTCTGCCATAGACTCTTCCCAGAATACATATCTTTTCCACGTGCTTTAAACAGTATTGGATCTGCTGGGTCAAAAGAGCTGAGTAGGAAAGTGCTTCAGCTTAGACCAGCTGTGAAGTGACTCTTGCTCTGAGCCCTACCCATATTTTCTCATTGTGAGGCAAATGGCAGAGAAAAGGTTGAAAACCTGTGTAGTACATGATGCCTTCAAAATCCCTGAGATACCAGCCAAGCAGGTTGCCACTTAGCAGGTGTAAAGTGCACAGTTATCATTTACTTTATTTTTATGTGTTTATTATTTTTGAGTAAGTAATTAGCGTACATGGCATTTAATTGAAGAAGTACAAAAAAGTGTTCCCTAAAACCGAAGTTCTTTTTCTGAACTTACTCAGCTACCTAGGACTCCACAGTGGAGGCAACCACTGGTACTAGTTTCTTGTGTATCCTTATTTTAAAGAGCATATCCTGACTTGGCACAGACCATTGGATCACAAGAAACTTCCTGAAGTGGCAGGCCCTTGTTCGTGGGATTTATATCCCACCTTCTGAAATGTAAGCAAGGCTCCTGTATCTTCCTCCTCTCCCAGTTCTTTTAGCCTGGTAGCTTCTAGACCATTGTAATGTGCTGTGTTCTGAGTTGATGTCCCTGAAGCAGGTGAAAGGAAACTGCTTTCTCATATCTTCAGTTTATCACAGTGGAGAGATGCATTTACTGGCTTCATCACTGCAGTCTAGGTGCCACAGGTGGTATTCATTTGCTCCAGCTAGGCCCACATCTGAAAGTGTAGTTTGAGTTGGAGTCGCCATTTGATTATGTTTATTATAGCCTAATATTATTGAGGGCCCTTTGGCCCCTCAGTTGGGGAGGTGGGGTTCTCTGTAAATCACCAGATATGCAGCATTGTCTTTTTATAGTCCAGTGGCATTCACCTGGTCATTCCCACTACAGGAGGTGATACCTCATTAATCTGTGTTACCTTCTTGTTCTGTGGACTTCTGGTTTCCAATCCCTAATATGAACAGGAGTTTCGCTTCCATTTTCCATGACTTGGGCCAGTGACCAGCTCTAAGTTCCCTTCCTTTCTCCAAAAGTCTTTTGACTGTAGCCCCCTATCTGGTATCAGTTTGTATCAAGTGTATCAGTTGTGGTCTGTATCAGTTGTTTGTGTCTTTGATTGAAAATCAGAGAAATCAGCAGTGGTTAATTTGAGGGGAATAAAAGGGGCATAAAGAATTTGTTGGAAGGCCCCTGGGTAGCTAATAGAATTAAAAGGAGGAGTACACAACATAGGGTAGCTCCAGGGATCTAGACCAAGAGCCTCTGAATGACTTAGTTCCGCCCTCATGTCAGTCTACTCAAGATTCAGATTCCCAGCAGAGTCTGGTTTGTGTGACTTGAACCTTCATGCCAGCCTTGGCTGATGGTACAAGGTGCCTTGAACACCTTGCTGACTGGCCATTTCGAGCCAGAACTGCCTGTGCGGCCAGCTACTTCTCTTTCTTGACCGGTCAACAAGGTATTTAAAGTTACTTAAATTAATATAAGTGCAGACATGAGTTATCTCATGACTGGTCAGCAACTTTTGGTCATGGAAACTCCTGTATACTCGTGACTAGTCAGCAAGGTGTTTAATAGACCCACCAAGACTTGGGGAATGGAGCAGAGATACTTTCCTGAATGAATGTAAGGTGCTAAACTGAAAGAAGGGAGGAGGAGTGCTCAACAGATGCTCATTCCAGAGTATTCCACTTAAGCCAGTGTTTCTCGTTGGGGACGACCAGTTTTCTTCGTGCGCTGCTGCCCCGGTGCATTGCAGCATGTTCAGCATCCTTGGTACTGGTCACTAAACACCGGCAGCTCTCCCACTGCTACTGTCACAACCCAGGCACCACCGCTGCCTGACCACCACCATCCCCTCCTGCCTGCAGCGTACCCTCGCCAGACAAGCTGTGGAGAGAGCACTGCGTGATTCCCAAAGCCCTTGCCATTTAAAACAGTTGGGTACATTTCCATTGCTAAGCAAAAGATTGTTTATAATTTTGTTATAATAAAATAGTGTTTCTTTTCTCTCAAAATGTTCTTCAGTTTATTCCAGTTATAAAATAAATATGTGATGAAGATGTATGGCATGGTGACTATAGTTAATAATCCTTATTACATATTTGAAACTTGTTCAGAGAGTAGATCTTAAAAGTTTTCATCCCAGAAAAAAAAATTTTGTAACTGTGGTGTCGGATGTTAACAAGACTTATTGTGGTGATCATCTCATTATAAATGCAAATACTGAATCATTATGTTGTACACCTGAAACTAATGTTATAATTCAATTATGTGAGAGAAAAACATCAATACGTTGCCTCCCCCACATGCCCCGAGTGGGGATCGAACCCACAACCTTTTGCTGCACAAGACCATGTCCAACCAACTGAGGTACACTAGCCAGGGCAGTTGTACAATCTTTTAAAAATTTTTAATTGTTTAGTAATAAGAACCTCCTTTGTTGATGTTTTTGGCATTTAATTGGAAGCATTTTATCGGTTACTTCTCGTTGATGAAGATTTAAACTCACCATTTGCAGAAGAGTCTTTTGAAATTAGATAGCTGAGTGTCATCCCTGCCCCAGCAAAGTATATCTTTAAAGGCCTACACCTGTCAGAGCAGCCCTCCCTTCTCTGTCTGGTGCTTCCCATGGTGAGGATGGCCTGGAGGCTGGGATGGTAGTGGGGCACCTGGAGTTACTTCCCCAGCTCTGCCTGAGGCACATGCTCCTGCCTAACTCCACTTCAGGTGTGGTAAATCAAGGTTATTTTTTTTATTTTCTGTCACTTAAGACTAGTATATCCTCTTAGTAATTGGAGTTTGCCATATTTTACTAAAATGTGATTTCTTCTTGTGAATGAATGAGATCAAGCATATACAGCAGTCTTTAAGTTAAGCAGATTGTTCAAATCAATGCATGTGAAATGAATTATTTTACTTTTTCTAAGAAATGAGAAACTGGGAAGAAAATTCATTAGACAGTAATGTGTAGAGATTTTTTTTTTACACCTAAATGAGAAGCCAGAAATGCACATAAAACATAAGAACTTCAAAAACATTTCTTAGACACAGACTATTATTAAATGCCCATGGATGTTTTTGATTTTCCGTTACATTAAAATACACAAAGGAACTTCATATTCTGAACATTTAAAAATAGCTCAATCTTAAAAAGAAGATATAAAGTATTATCAGCTGTGCCTTTTGTACATAATTAGCATGTGCCTGTGGAGGTATAATGACTTTTAATGTAATGATATTACTCATGATAAAAAGTTCAGATGGTAATGATTGGAGCTATAGCTGGGTGACACATTTAAAAATAATTCAAGATGACTCCACAGAAAGCATGCTATTTTAGTCCCTAGTAATCCCCCTTTTACTCATCAGTGAATTGTGAAAGCACCAATAAGAAATCCTTTTTTAAATGTTTCATTTTCCATTTTTATACACCAATAATGAACTATCAGAAAAAGAAACTAAGAAAGCAATCCCATTTACTGTTGCAACAACAACAAACAATGAGGTACCTAGGAATAAATTTAACCATGGAGGTAAAAGACCTGTACTTGAAAAACTATAGAACACTGAAGGAAGAAATTGAGGAAGATACAAGTAAGTGGAAGCTTATACCCTGTTCATGGATTGGAGGAATTAACATCATTAAAATGTCCATATTACCCACAGCAATCTATAGATTCAACGCAATTCCTATTAAAATACCAATGGCCTATTTCACAGATGTAGAACAAATACTCCAAAAATTTATATGGAACCAAAAAAGACCCCGAATAACTGCAGCAATCTTGAGAAAGGAGAACAAAGTTGGAGGGGTCACCATACCTGATATCAAACCGTACTACAAGCCACTGTAATCAAAACAGCCTGGTATTGGCAGAAGAACAGACATATAGATCAATGGAAAAGAACATAGAGCCCAGAAATCAACCCACGCCTTTATGGTCAATTAATATTTGACAAAAGAGGCAAGAGCATACAATGGAGTAAAAACATTCTGTTCAGTAAATGGTGTTGGGAAAATTGGACAGCTACGTGCAAAAAAATGAAACTAGACCACCAACTTACACCACATACAAGAATAAATGCAAAATGGTTACAGGACTTAAATGTAAGTCACGAAACCATAAAAATCCTAGAAGAAGACTGTAGGCAGTAAAATCTCAGACATCTCTCATAATATTGTTGCCGATATATCTCCTAGGGCAAGAGAAACAAAGGAAAAAAATAAACAAATAGGACTACATGAAACTAAAAACTTCTGCACAGCAAAAGAAACCATCAACAAAATGAAAAGAGAACCCACTGTATGAGAGAACATGTTTGCCAATGATACATCTGATAAGGGGTTAATTTCCAAAATATTTAAGGAACTTGTACAACTCAACAGCTGTACAAGGAAGACAATCCAATTTAAAAATGAACAAAGGACCTGAATAGACACTTCTCCAAAGAGGACATACCAGTGTCCAAGAGACATATAAAAAAAATGCTCAATGTCACTAATCATCAGAGAGATGCAAATTAAAACCACAGTGAGGTCTCACCTCACACCTATTAGAATGGCTCCATCAATAAATCAGTAAACAACAGGTGCTGGTGAGGGTGTGGAGAAAAGGGAGCCCTAGTGCACTGTTGCTGGGAATGGAGACTGGTGCAGCCATTGTGGAAAACAGTATGAAGTTTCCTCAAAAAATTAAACGTGTAACTGCCTTTTGACACCAATTTGAAGAATATATGCACCCCTGTGTTCATAGCAGCGTTATTTACAATAGCCAAGATCAGGAAACAGCCAACTGCCCATCAGTAGATGAGTGGATAGAAAACTCTGGTACATTTATACAATGAAACACTAAACGGCTATAAAAAGAAGGGAGCTCTTAACCTTTTTGACAGCATGGATGGACCTGGAGATTATTGTGCTAAGAGAAATAAGCCAGTCAGAGAAAGACAAATACCACATGATCTCACTTATATGTGGAAACGAATGAACAAAATAAACTGATGAACACACAGGCATGGATATATGGAACAGACTGACAGATGTCAGAGAGGAGGTGGGTGGGGCAGACTGGATGAAGGAAGGTGAAGGAATTAGACAAAAAACATGCATGCACAGCCCATAGACACAGACAGCAGTGTGGTGAGGGCCAGAGGGAGGGGAGGGCGGGGGTCTGGATGGAGGTGGGCAAAGTGGGGGAAAAGAGGGAACATCTGTAATAGTGTCGACAATAAAAAAAATGTTTCCTTTTCCCCCTTTCTTACAGATTTGATGTGTGCTCAGTTTCCTTTATTGCTTGCCTGGCCACTGTGAAGGTACTCACCTTTGCCCTTTTTTTGAGATGGCTCAAGATTCAGTAGGCCTTTCTTCTGATTATCAGTTTTGGATGCAGAAGCTTTCTGTATGGGGCCAGGCCTCCACTTTGGAAACCCAGCAAGACATCTGCCATCACCTACCTCAGTTCCAGGAGTTCCTGAGGCAGATATATGAAGCCTTGAAAAAGATGGTAAATTTTGGACCAAAATTAATGAAGTTATTTTGTGACAGCAGGGACTCTTTACTGGATTTCACCAAGTCTGAATTTGATCCAAGGTCAGGAATTTGTGGTATTGACCTAATGTATTGAAAGAGTAGAAAGACAAATTTTACCCGTAGGTAATACAGACAAGAATTGATTTTCTTGTCTCTGATTCATTATGACTTCAGTCTTTTCTTCTTGATTAGTTATATTGTCACATAAGACTTCCTGACCAGATTGTTTTTAATAAAAAAGACTTGGGCACTAGTTGGGATTCTTTTAAAGGCCTCTGCATCTCTTAAATTGAAGAGTTTGCTGAAATGCTTACCTTTTCCTCAACCCTAATTTAAAATGGACTCTACCAAGAGATGATAAATACTAAGATCTCTTCTTATAAATATTTTAAGTGGTCTTTTCTGGTGAATCTTAAGATTTGGAATGTATTTACAATTGTCATATAATTTATTGTATTAAACTTTAATATATTTTCATTTTGGTATGATTTACTTTTATTCTAATAAATATGTTTATGAATTAACATATTTTCATATTATCAAAATATTATTTGTTTTATGCTGATTGTCTAACTTCAAGATGAAAAGCAAAATTGTGATTTAACATAGACGAATACTCTTGTGTTATATTTTTATTCCCATAAGCAAAGAAGCAAGCATGAAACTTGAAGAATAATTCATGTCAATGATATGAGTTCATATGTCTTTAGACACTATAAGGAGAGATGCAGCCTGTGTGAACAACCAATGCTAATTTTAAAATTGTTTTTGTAATAAGACTTTTGTAACTTGACCTTGAAGTGGTCCCAGGAAATCTAAGACTTGCCTCGGTACTGAGCCAGTGTGAGGGATTTATTGCTGCAGCAGTAGGAAATGCCTTTCATTTCACCCTGTGTGCACATTACCTCAGTTTGGTCTTATTTTCTAACTTTCTCTGAAAGGTAAAGGAGTGGGATAAGGGCCAGTTGTACAGCACATGTATATTTTTAAATCTTAAACTGTTTTCTATTTAGTTGGTCTATTTTTGTCTCAGGTTTTAGGTTGTTGTAGACTGAGTCTGATGCCATTTAGCATATAGTAATCAAAATAGTAATAAACACAGATATAGATCTTTATGCTTTGGCTGCTTTTATTTCTTTTTACAAGTTCCAGAGTTCTTATTCCCCTAAACCTCTTTGAACTACTCCTTCTGGAGCTGAGTTAGGAACATCTTTTATTATGTTAGAATAAAACTCCAGGATAAAGATAAGAGATTATAAAGATATTAATCACCCATAATGTCTTTTCACTATTATGTGGTCTTTGTTATTTTTAAATAAAGTGCCGTTTCCTGACTCAGTATGAGTAAAAGGAAGTTAATTTTGTAACAAAATTGATTTTACCTAAATGTGCTGTACATCTTAGTTTTGGTGACCTGGTTTAAGGATGAAGGAAGGTGGTTGCTTGTTAAACTTTACTTGAATAACTTACTGAAAGATCTTTTCTAATCCTGTTTTTCGTACTTTTTTAAAATGCATATTAAACAAGAAGCATCCAAGGTTCCTCCAACCATAGTGTCCGTTCAGTCTTTCTGAGTTGTATAGGGCCCTTTTACTGACCAAAGCATAATTTTCTTTTACAGGATTCAAGTACAGTCATTGAAAGGTTCCCCACAATTGGTCAACTGTTGGCAAAAACTTGCTGGAATCCTTTTATCTTAGCATATGGTAAGACTCCAAGGCATGTTTTCTCAAAACACAAACTTCTAATGATAATTTTAATCTTTGCATTGTTTAACAAAATACAGAACTTTAAATTATAAATCTGTGTTCTGTATTTCATGAAGCAACTTTTTATTTATTTATTTATTTTGTTCAAAATATTACAAATGTCCCTTTTTCTCCCCATTGACCCCTTCCACCCCACCTAACCCTCCTCCCCAGTCCCTCACCACACCATTGTTTGTGTCCTTGGGTTATGCATATATGCACATAAATTCTTTGGTTAATCTCTCTCCATCTCCCCCACCCACCCCCACCTTCCCTCTGAGATTCATCAGTCTGATCCATGCTTCCATGCCCTTGAATCTATTCTGTTCATCAGTTTATTAAGTTCTTTAGATTCTACATATAAGTAAGATCATGTAATGTTTGTCTTTCTCTGCCTGGCTTATTTTGCTTAGCATAATATTCTCCAGGTCCATCCATACTGTCCCAAAGGTAAGAGTTCCTTCTTTACAGCTGCATAGTATTCCATGGTATAAATGTCCCACAGCTTTTTTATCACTCATCTATTGATGGGCACTTGGGCTGTTTCCAGATCTTAGCTATTGTAAATTGGGCTGCTATGAACATAGGGGTGCATATATTCTTTCTGATTAGTGTTTCAGGATTCTTAGGATATATTCCTAGAAGTGGGATCTCTGGGTCAAAAGGCAGCTCCATTTTCAATTTTTTGAGGAACTTCCATACTGTTTTCCACAGTGGCTGCCCCAGTCTGCATTCCCACCAGCAGTGTACTAGCGTTCCCCTTTCCCCACACCCTCGCCAGCACATGTCATTTGTTGATTTGTTGATGGAGCCATTCTGACAGGTGTGAAGTGATACCTCATTGTGGTTTTAATTTGCATCTGTCTGATGATTAGCAACATTGAACATTTTTTCATATGTCTCTTGGCCACCTGTAGGTCCTCTTTGGAGAAGTGTCTATTCAGGTCCTTTGTTCATTTTTAAATTGGATTGTTTGTCTTCCTCTTGTTGAGTTGTATGAGTTCTTTGTACACTTTGGTAATTAGCCCCATATCAGATACATCCTTGGCAAATATGTTTTGTCAAACCATGGGGTTCCTTTGTATTTTTGAGGCTGTTTTCTTTTGCTGTGCAGAAGCTTTTGAGTTTGCTGTAGTCCCATTTGTTTATTTTTTCTCTTGTTTCTCGTGCCCTAGGAGATGTATCAGTGAAAATTCCATGACATGAGATGTCTGTGACTTTCATGCCTATGTTTTCTTCCAGGATTTTTATGGATTTGAGACTTACATTTAAGTCTTTTATCCATTTTGAGTTTATTTTTGTGTATGGTGAAAGTTGGTGGTCTAGTTTCATTTTTTTGCATGTAGCTGTCCAATTTTCCCAGCACCATTTATTGAAGAGACTTTACTCCATTGTATGCTCTTGCCTCCTTTGTCAAATATTGACTGACTATAATGGAGTGGGTCTATTTCTGGGTTCTCTGTTCTGTTCCATTGATCTGTATGTCTGTTGTTGTACCAATACCAGGCTATTTTGATTACAGTGGCTTTGTAGTACAGTTTGATATCTGGTAAAGTGATCCTTCCCGCTCTGTTGTTCTTTCTCAAGATGGCTGCAGCTATTCGGGGTCTTTTTTGGTTCCATACAAATTTTTAATTTTTAAAGTGTATCTTTATTGATTTCAGAGAGAGGAAGGGAGAGGGAGAGAGAGATAGAAACATCAGTGATGAGAATCATTGATCAGCTGCCTCCTGCACGGCCCTGAGTGGAGATCGAGCCTGCAACCCGGGCATGTGCCTTGACCGGTAATGGAACCGTGATCTCCTGGATCCTAGGTTGACGCTCAACCGCTGAGCCACACTTGGCCAGACTCCATATAAATTTTTGGAATATTTGTTCTAGCTCTGTGAAATATGCTGTTGGTATTTTAATAGGAATTGCATTGAATCTATAAATTATGAAGCAACTTTTTAAATGTATTTATTGCTCCATTACGAAATGGCATCCTTTGCTGTTGTTTTGATATTTTTGTATAGATAAACACACACATGCAGATCTGGAGGACATAGAATTCCTTGTGTTTGTTAGAGGGTGGAAACCCCCCATAATTATGATAACCTCATTTTTAATTCAGTGTAAAATGGTTATAATAATGAAATAATTATTTCACAGCTTCATATTAACTTCCATACTGTTTTCCATGTGTAAATTATTCTTCAGTCTGAATCCTGCATGACTCTACCGATATTTAGGGATGAAAGCTTGGTTTTACCAAAGGTGAAGAGGAATTTGGGGTGCACTGGGACAGGTGTTCCTTTACTGATCTCCTGCCTACCTGTCCCGCCTCATTTTCTGTTTAATCCTCCACAACTACACCACTTGTGTTACAGCCAGGTCAGATTACTAACTATGCCTGAGGCACATGATGTTAGGGCCTGTGACGTGCAATTCTTGTTGCCTTATCTGTTCTCATCTCTCCTCCTCATAAACTTTTTAAATCACCTTGTTGAGGCTGAGTTTGGAACCTCTTATAGTGTCTCCAGAGCCACCAGCACTTCCCTTAATTATAACACTACACTGTTTTATAATTGGTGGTTTGCCTGTCTGATGTCCTGGAAGACTAGATGTCTCTGTCATCCTAGGGCCTATGGTAGGGTGGAGAAGATGCATCTGAAGGTGCAAGGTTGAGTTTTATTTCCTCAATTTGACTATATTATTAGCTAATGTAATATTTACTTTTCATACTTTTTAGTCAAAGACATTGTGTAGCATGATACCAGCATTTGGTCCTGAGCATACATGCATGGGTGCACGGAACACACTCAGACTCACTTCCTGTGACCCCCCCATCTGTTTCTCTTCCTCTCCACTTACACCTCTTGCTTCTGCTTCCCTCTTGAGTTGATTCTTCCTCCCCCAGCCACTCAGCCTGTTAAGTTCTTGATCTAAAATGGCAAAGTCGTCATTGTACAGCCACCACTGTACTTGTCACACTTACCAGGGCCACACCTACCTGTCCTATATTTATATTTCAGCTGTGCCAGTGTTTCTCAAACATCTTTGACCAGAAAAACTTTTTTGTGCATGTGCATATGCATATATGCATACCTACATATACACTTATACACATAGATACATGTACATGCACACACATTTCATTAAAGAATGCTTATTTTTATTATGTGAAAACCATATTCACTATGCTATTTTAAAAATTATCTTCCTGACCCAAAACTGATTTCACAACCCATTGATGGGTCATGACCAAAAGTTTGAAAAATATTGAGCTAGGTTGATGATACTGATGGAAGGAAAAGGAAAAGACTGTTGAATTTCTTCCATTTAAAGGCACCACCTAGCCCGTCCGGGCGTGGCTTAGAGGTTGAGCGTCGACCTAGGTTCCAGGCGATCTGGGTTTGATTCCCGGTGAGGACACATGCCCAGGTTGCGGGCTGCAGCCAATCAGTGACTCTCTCATCATTGATGTTTCTATCTCTCTGTCTCCCTCTCCTTTCCTCTCTCTGAAATCAATAAAGATATATTTTAAAAAATAAATAAATAAAAAATAAATAAGTAAAGGCATCACCTATTGTTAGATACTTCATTGATTGGATAACCATTTTTTAGAAAAAAATGCTATGCCCTTTAAGGGTACATGGTACATATAAGACATCCCTAATTCAGAATATTAAAATGTGGGAAAGGTTGTGTTACAGAATTGAAGAACTAGAGTGAGAGGCGTTGCTCACTTTGTGCTGAGCACTGGTCTCTGTGGATTGCATAGTGGATCTGAGTTCTTGATGATAGTCTTGCAGAAAAGGTAATTATGTATTAGAGTAAATAAGTCACTTTTTCCAGAATACAAAGCTAATAAGAGCCAGGAGCCCACTCTCTAAAATCTACGTTGTTGTAATGATCTAAACCCCATAGATCACACCAGGTGGTTGAAGCATTCTAGTCCCAGCTTTACCACTGCCAGCTTCACCTGAATGTATATATTCACTGGACAGATATTTACGCAGCTGTTTTCTTTGTCTTTTGTGGGGGGTTTTGTTGTTGTTTGTTTGTTTGTATGCCAGGGCCTAGGAAAACATGATTCACAATTTCTGCTCACTTTCCAGACAAGGAGAAAAGAGACCAGAAGTTGGAACAAGGATCTGAAGGGAAGGAGAGTTTCTTTCACAGGGAAGCTCATGCTCTTGGAGGACAGTAGATGAGATGGGGTTTTCTAAGACAAGCCATGGAACTTTCTGGGTTTCTGATTCCTTATTTATAAAAGTGTGAGGTTGGATTAATTTTATTCCTATGGCCTTAAACTTGTATCAGTCTGTGATCTTTCCTTAGCACCTTGTCTTCATTACATTGGCCCCCTCTGACAACCAGAAACAAATTCTCCACCTCTTTCTGTTTCAATGTGTGTGTTGCCTTTTGAACTGCCCATTAAATGTCAGGTTCCTATTGAGGTGTACGTTTGATTCTGAGCTCACAGAGAAGACTGACAGGCATAGAGGAACTTAATATGCTGTTGTTTCACTGGCTGGGCATTTTATTTCAGTAAAGGGTCTTTTTTTTACAATTATATAATGTCAAAATTACTTTTTAAATACAGTAAAAGTAAATAATTTCCATCAAGGAAATAAGTCTCTTATAAGGTTAAGTGAGAACAGGAGCAGAAACAAGGAAAATAAGAAGGAAGAGGTATTTGGAAATGAAGACACCAGAAAGAGAAGAGACAGAGTAGACAGTAACAGAAAGGGAGAGCACCTTGTATTCAGTGGTGCTCTCTGCATAAATTACTGCCTTTACCCCCTGAGAATCCTTGATTCTAGCCCTGCCCTCAAAATTAAACCTAAAGCTATAACCTCTCTTACTCACTACTTGCTGTCTATTGCTGTGTAACAGTTTGTCCCCAAACTTGGCAGCTTAAAACAGTTAATATTTATTGTCTCAAAATATGCTACCTTTATACTTTTAAGCTATAGAATTAAAGTTGAAAGAATTAACTTAGCTTTTATTTGAAATTTCAGTTCAAGATATCAAAAAATAAAACACTAGGTGGCAAATATATGTTGGTATATTCCTTTCCCTTCTACTCTTTTTCAGAATCCAAATTTGCACTAAGATCTGCTGTCAGTGACTGCCCCCATGATGAACCCCAGGCAGTTTCCCATCTCACCTAATTGCCTGGCTGGACGCTTGGTGCCATCCCCTGTACTGAGCATGTAGCATTCATGAATAATAAGTGACGGCTTGCATCTGTAAATTCCTAAAACAAAGTAATCTCCTTAGCTGTACATTTCAGTGTATTTCAGTGCATTGACTCTGGCAAAGGAAGTCATCTCCTAAAGGTTGGGTGAAAGTTTCTTTGGCTTTTCTTTTTCTTTCTTTCTTGTTAATCCTCACCTGAGGATATTTTTTCCCATTGATTTTTAGAGAGAGTGGAAGGAAGAGAGAGAGAGAAAGAGAGAGAGAGAAACATCTATGTGAGATAGACAACTTCAATTGGTTTCCTCCACACACACCCAGCCCAGGCAGGGATTGAACCTGCAACCCTGATATGCGCCCTTGACCAGAAATCGAACCCATGACCCTTTGGTGCATGGGATGACGCTCTAACCACTGAGCAACACTGGCCAGGGCTTTTCTTTTTCTTTTTGAGAGAAAAATAAATATACTTGTTGAACTAAATGTGTGGAATCTCTCAATACCTGGGAGAAAATCCCATCTTTTGTATTCTTTTAGACTTAAGCTCTATAAATGAACATTTCCTTTTTCTTTTTCCTTTTTTGATATTGAATGTCTAAGTTTTGGAAATGCTTTCCATCAGGTTGCATTCTTTTTTAACCCGGGAAGCTGCTTGTGTAAGCTTGTCACGGGATTGGTTCCTATCGGGTGTTCTGCCCCCGTATGGTTTGGGACCTCCAGGCTTTTGACTCGTACGGGAAAGAATTCAAGAACAAGTCTGAGTGAGAGTGAAAGCAAGTTTTATTAGATAGAGAAAGAAAGAGGTCAGACCGTGGGGTTCTTGGAGACAGGATCAGGGGTTGAGCCCAGGATTGGCTGCCACCACCCACTGCCCCTCTAGCTGCAAAGCCTCACAGGGTATGACCGTGAAAGAAGTGAAAATACCTGTCTGAGTGGATGCGAGCGAACTTGTGAGTTGTGCGCCATGCTCAGTTAGTTCCTGGGATTTTATGTGTTTTCAGTTTCTGAACTTTGTGGCACCAAATTCAGTTTTTGCCTTCTGTTTGGGAGGGGGCCTTGTCTCTAACGTGGTCCCTCCTGGAAGTGTCATGGTGTTTGTTCCCCTGAGGTCCCCCTTCTACTTGTGATGTCAATTTCATTATAATGATGATATAATGGACTTTGGGGTTGGTCTCTGGTCAACTTTTCCTCCATCTTGGATTGATCTGGTTTTAGCCAGTCCTTGTTGATGACATCATGACTTCTGTGACTCCAGCAGGCGTTTTCTGCCATAAGCTGCTTCCCTTTGATCATGTGTGGAGGTCCCCACCTGAGGAGAGGACCTCGCTGGCACTCACTGGCCTGTGATGTCTGCTCCTGCTTCCTCATTCCACTTGTTGGGAGTTTTTCCTAACTTCTCTCTTTCCTGTCTAAAGCTTATCATTGGATGTGTCTGTCATTTGTCACATGAAGATGGAATTTCTTCTAATATTTAAAGCATAAAACATACAATAGCCACATTTTTAATCAGTGGCATTGGTTCACCTGAAGAACCCTAGGGTACTTAGAGGTTAAATTATATAATTTTTGAAATAAATTGATCTCAGGCAAGCTCATAAAAACTAGGGGAAAAAGTGAATGTGAATGTCCCTTCGAATAACTCCTGATAAAGTTTGTTTAGAGATGTTAGTTATTAGGAGACCATAAGCATATGTATATATTTATGGGTAAAAAATGGTTTTAAAAAATACTGTGTCTTTTGGTGTGTGGTTAAAAATGCGGTGGTTGCTTTGTGTAGTTTGTCTTTTCCTTGTTTCTTATTAATGAACCCCATACAGAAGCTGTGTTTATGAGATTGCAGAAGATAGAAGGTAAAGGGTGAGGAGAAGCTGAGTTTTTTACACCAAAATATGCCTTTTGGAATATTGATTATTTTAAGCTGATTACTTTTAATTAACAAAAGACTTAGAAAAAAAACTTGGACCTTCCCCCCAGCTACTAAAAGAATTTAGATAGAGAACGTGCTCCAGGAAGGAAGCTATTTTCATAAATAGCTACAGTTTAATAAAAACTAAGTGTGATAGGGAGGAACCTACTAAGGCCCTTTGGTCAAGGTCCTCTCTGTGTCCCATTGTTAAAGATAACCCAGCAAACAGTTATTTACCAAACATTTGCTCTTCCATCTCCATGTGAATTGTCTTCCTGCCCTTTAAAGTCCAAGACCATAGTTGCCACCCCCTCTCCTTAGCTGAAGATGGCACATAAGCCTTAATTGCCCGACTTCTCCGGTCCCATATTCTTGTGGAACCCCACATGTACATATATAATAAATTTTGTCATTTTTCTCCTGTTAATCTGTCTTATGTTAATTTGATTACTAGTCCAGACAGAAGAATTTAGAAGGGTAGAAGGAAAATTTATTTTCCTGCCCCCACAGGGACATTAGGTGGTCTGCAGAGGCTTGATTCCAGGTGCTGGGCTTCCTCAGCCTCACCTCCATGGCCTTGTGATCAAGTCCACAGTTGTTTGGCTCTAGTTCAGGTAACTGACTTCTTCAGTCTTTAGGCCTTGTTTTGCTTTTCAGTCCTGTTACAAAATTTCCAGCTCAAATGGACTCAGTTTTCAAAATAAGATTTCAAAGTTCAGTATTTTCATCACATATTTAGTAAAGTTTTAAATTTTAGAGTAAAGAATTAGGAGCATGTTAAGATGCTTCTATTTTATCCAAACCATTTGGTATTAAACAATTTTTTGTTGAATTTGTTTTTAGAAAGGGAGGGTGTTTTGGCAAATTAGAAAATTAAAAGGTTAAGTCTGAAATATTGAGTGCTGCCTATAACAATTATGTTGCCTTAAAAAGGTTGACTATTAAAGGTTTGAAATGAGAAGTAAAGAACTGATCTTGAGAAAAGCCCAGTTCTTTTAGTTCTTTCCATCATTCTCTTTTGGCTTTAAAAGTTGCAGCTGTAACAGAAAGGGAACTGACCACACAAGGGCTGAGTATACGTGATCCCAAACCCACAAGAAGGAAAAACCCCACAAAGTTGTTTCACACGTGGTTCTGGATGCTTGGCCTGTGAACTTAATAGTTTGAGATTTTCCTAAAATATAATAAACATGTTTCCTGTAAATAGTGTTTTAAATTTTTTAATACTGATTATCTTTCCCTTTTATTTGATTAAACCTACTCATTTTAGTTTTTCTTCTTGCAGATGAAAGCCAAAAAATTCTAATATGGTGCTTATGTTGTCTGATTAACAAAGAACCACAGAATTCTGGAGAATCGAAACTTAACTCCTGGACACGGGTAAGGGAGTAAATCTTGCCCTGTACTGCTTTGAATTAAATTGATTGTTTAAAGGTGTTGCTCTGACAGTCCAGTTCTAGGATGTTTTAGAAACATTTCAACATACCCTTTTCTGTTCCATCGTCTTGCTGAGTGTAAAGTTATTCAAGAGATTTCATTTCTGTTTGTGAATTCTGTAAGATGTCGATCTTTAGGGTGAACTTTCCTATGCCTACAAAACCCAGTGTTGAGTGGTTTTGAAACATTACTTTCAGGTAATTTAAAAGAATGTACTCTATTTCCCTTTAGCAATTGCTGTCCTTCAAAAAATTGTTTCTTCCTACCAATCTAGTTTAAATACTGTAATTATGTAATTCCTCTCCAGGTACTTCTCTACCTCTCTCAGAATCTATTCTGTAGCAGAACTAAAATTCAGAAATTCCCTGGGAACAGTAGTCTTTATTTTGTGTCCCCAAGTTGGTATCCAGGCCATTGTGCTCAGACTAGCACCTGGTGCTAGTTGGCTGCTGTTGCTCACACTGTCAAATTGGTTACCCAGCTGTGCTGGTCCAGGTAGCTGGTTGCTCCCTGTATTCCCCATGTCTGTTTCTGCTTCCTCTTGAAGGGCAGGCACAAGTTGCAGAATATTGTGAGGCTGGGCTGTGACTGCCCTCACCACCGGCAATTTGGCTGTTCTTTTCTTACTCCCCACTGTCCTGCTGCCATAACCCCAAGGACTCGCTGATGCCTGTCAGACTCCACTTAGTATGCATATGGTTCATATTACTGCTTGGTATTATGAAATCACCCACCCAGATTAATGCATCTGGTTTTGTCTATCAACTTGACTGTGATATAATTTCGTTCACTGGTTTTTTACTGTCCTTTGTTTAATACAAAATTGCCGACATTGATGACAAAGACAATATTTTTAATTTCCTGTTATATTCAAAGAAGCATAGAAGGGAGAGGGACAGTAGAAGTGAAAAGGATTGGGTGAGGGAAGGAAATAAAGCAAAATTTAATTGGAAGGAAAATTAATGTAAAGAATGGAAGAAAGGAACTGATAAGTGGAATTAGAGATGAAATGGTATGAAAAAAAAGGTTATAGAATATCATTTAGCCTTTAAGGTTTTAAGTTGTTGCTGCTGTTGAGTATTTGATACTTTAATGATTATTTAGCATATATTTTTCTATTCCCTACCTCAGTACATCCTGACATAGACCATCTAATTAAAGTTTTTTTCAGGATGATTGGGGTTAACTTTCTTTATTTCACTCATGACTCTGTGAGCCCATTTAAAAATTTCTAGCCTTGCATTTTATTCTGTGGATTTCTCTTATTTAATGTTGTGTCTGTTTATCAATAAGTACTTATTAAGCATAACACAGGGAGATAAAGTAAAAACACTTTATTCCTACCTTCAGAGAATTCACAAACTGGCCAGAGCACCCAGGGGCAGTGCAACTGGGTTATTAGTAGACAAGTAAATAGGCATGGTGGTCACTCAGAGGAGGAACACTTGCTCAGACTTGCTCAGGTTTGGAGACATTTCCTGGGGGAGGTGATATGTTAGCTGAGTTTTGAAGGATGACTAGGAGAGCAAGGATAGAGTTTTAAGAGTTTTAATTGCTGTCAGCAGAAAGAGAGTGTGCAAAGAAAACCTGGTGGTGAGAAAGCAAATGTTGCGTTCAGGGGACTGCAGGTACTTAGACACCCTTGAGGTTGGGATTTTATAGGGTTGGCAACAAAGCATAAAGCCAACAGACAGGTAAGCACCAAGAGTTATGTATGATTATAAGAAGTTTCTGTGTTATCTTGGAGGCAGTGAGGAAACCACCAAAGTATTTTGAACAGAGAAATCATGTGACCAGGTGTGACTTTTAGAAACTTAACAGCCAAAGGAAATTGATTTGGAAGGTGACAAGGATAGTACTTTGGAAGCTAATGTAGTGATAAATGTGAGAAATTGTGAGGATCTGAATGAAATGGATAACAGGGTCCAGATTTATGATATTAACAAGGTAAATATCCAAAAGATGTAATGGCAGATCAAGTGCAGATGTACTTAGATGTAGGTACAGTTGAAAATGCCATTCTCTGAAGAGCGAGCTGATTTGCAAATGAAGGGTGTACAGTCATCAGTGTATACGAATAGTGGAAGCCTTGGGTGAGAGTGAGATCACCTAGGGAGAGTCCCTGGAGAGGGCCTCAGGACAGCCTCGAGAGGCACTAGCATTTAAGGAGTGGGTGGAAGAGTAAGGTCCACTGCAGACTAAAAGTGGGGCATCAGAGAAGTAGAAGGAGATAAGTAGCCGCAGCCTTTCAAGATGGAACGAGAAGCCGTCATTCTAATAATCTAATGCTAAGTGCAGCACTGTCCAGTAGACATAAAATAATACATAGATAATTTTAAATTTTCCAGTAGCTGCTTTAAAAAACATAAACAGGTGAAATTAATTTTAATAATTTTATTTAAGCAAATATATCCAAAATACTATTATTTCAACATATAATTAATATAAAAATTATTAATAAGATTATTTGATAACCTTTTTTTCATACCAAGTCATTGAAATCCAGTGTGTATGTTACACTTACATCTACATTACATGTTAATTCTGATGCTACATTTTCATCAGAAATTCTTGATCTGTATTTAGATTTTATAAAATATACAGTTTAAAAAGTAGGTTCACATACACAAATTATTCCAAAGAAACCTATAATTGTCAGTTTTTTAAATTTAAATTTCAAAAATTAAAAATTCACTTCCTTTATTGTTTGTACTCAATATATTTGAAGTGCTCGGTAGCCACATGTGGATAGTCATCACTGTATTGGGCAGGGCAGCTGTAGAGCACAAAGCAAGTTAAGGATTTAATAGCACTAATTGGATTTAGCCACTAGGAGAAATGACCTTGGTGAGAATAGGTTAACGGGAGACTGAGCCAAGTAGCCTGATTGCTACAGGTTGAGAAAAGATGGGGAGATAAGGAAGTGGAGATGATAAATATTGGTTACTCTTTCAAGAAATTTCGAAGAGAAGAAGGGAGAGAGGAAGTGGTAGTCAGACCAGATCATAGAATTGAGTTGATTGAAATTGAGAAAAACCTGAATGGTGTTCTGAGAAGAAAGTACTGGTAGGAAGAGGTTAAGGACAGGAGATTGGGAAAACGGTTTTCCTTCTCACTGTACTAGACAAGCCTGTAATACTAACTGATAAAAAAAGATACCTAGAATAAGATTAATTGTTTAAGTATTAGCAATCTAAAGCTAATTATATATACCTACCTACGTAATCATATAATGTTGACCATAAATGCAGCAAAACAGACTATACTTGTTGGTTTATTATTAATCAGTTATACATCTTGGGTATACTTTTGGTACATGTCTTGGTTATAGTTTCTTTTACCTTAGAAATGATACTTTCTCCATAAAAGTTTTAGAGTGACATATTACACACTAAGGATGTTTAACTTGTTATGCAATAGCCTTCTGAAAATTATATAACAAGCCATATTTTAGTATTTGTTAGTTTTATTTAATGAGCATTTATTTAGTGCCTGGTATATGCAATGCCGTCCTAATTGTGCTAATAAAATCTTGGCTTATTCTGTGTTCCTAGAGTATTACAAGTGTGACTGAAACGGCCTGAGTGAAACACCAAGAATTTCTTCTATAAATTCTAAAATTTATTAAAAATTCAGATTAATTATTCAATTTGAAAATGTTAGGCCAAGTTGTATTTTTAGAACAGAGATGAAATAAAAAGTCTGTTTTGTGCTTCCCATATGTTAGCATATATTAATATGTTATGCTGGAAATACATTAACACAAAGTGGTTTTTGGAGTTTTACTGTTAACCATAAGTGTGTCGTATAAAAACACTATGTCAGTGACTAATGTTATAGTGTAGAGACTGGTTGAAGTCACAGGACTCTTTCACATCTCTTCAGAATACTTGGTTCTTGAAAAACTTAGTTTTACTGGTGAATCCATTGAACAGACACTTTTTGAGCACCTACTGTTTGCTAGATAGTATGACAGAAGCTGAGGATACAGCAGCGGATCTAAAGACAGCATTACTTACAATAGCAATGGTATGGAAACAATGTAGGTGCCCATCAGTGGATGATTGGATAAAGAAAATGTGATATATGTGTATGTGTATATACATATATATAATACATACATACATATATATGCAATGAATATTATTCATCCATAAAAAAATGAAATTTTGTCATTTCCAACAGCATGGATGGCCCTAGATGGCATTATGCTAAGTGAAATAAGTCAGGTAGATAAAGACAGGTACCATATGATCTCGCTTAAATGTAGAATCTAAAAAGAAAACAAAAATAAGATCATAGATCCAGAGAATAGATTGGTGGTTGTGGAGGTGGAGGGTTGGAGTGGGGGAAATGGGTGAAGGGGGTTAAAGGGTACAAATTTCCAGTTAAAAAAGAAATGTCATGGAGATGTAATGTACATCGTGGTGACTATAGTTAATAATACCGTATTGCATATTTCAAAGTTGCTTAGAGTAGATCTTAAAAGTTTTCATCATAAGAAAAAATCTTTTTTTTTTAAACTGGTGATTGATGTTATTTAGACTTTTTTTGGTAATCATCTTGCACTATATACTAGTATCAAATCATGTTGTGCACTTGAAACTAATGTTCTGTGTCAACTCTACCTCAATAATAAAAATTTTTAAAAAATCACATATACCAAAATAAAGGTGAGTGAGGGAAAGAGATGATGAATTTTCACTATTAGAAAGGATAGTTAGAAATGTTCTCCAAGGAGGTGACTTTTTAGGAGAGATTTAAATTAGTTGAAGGAATAAGCTGTAATTTTTTTTTTTTGCAGCCAATTAATGCCTCTCTCCCGAATCGATGCTTCTTCCCCCTCTCCCTTCCCCTCCTTGTCCCCTCTCTCATTGGGGGAGGAACTCTGTCTTCTGCTGTTCTATCCTGCATCGAAAAGGCTGTCTCCTTGTCCATGGAGGTTTTCCTACTCCCTGTGGGAGCTTCAGCCCTATTTGTTTTTTAAAAATTCTACTTGGTTGTCTTTTTCTTATTGATTTGTAGAAATTCTTTATATGTGCTGAATATGGGTAACTTTTTATATTACATGTATTGCAGCTATTTTTTCCATGCTGTGGTTTATATTTTGTTTTTTTAAATATGTTTATATTGATTTCAGAGAGAGGAAGGGAGAGGGAGAGAGAGATAGAAACATCAGTGATGGGAGAGCCATTGATTGGCTGTCTCCTGCATGCCCCCAACTGGAGATTGAGCCTGCAACCCAGGCATGTGCCCTGACCGGGAATCAAACCTCGATCTCCTGGATCCTAGGTTGATGCTCAACCGCTGAGCCACGCCCAGCCAGGCTGATTTATGTTTTTGTGTTTTACATTCTATTTTATTTTCAGGAAGATTTTTTTAAAAGTTGATTTTAGAGAGAGAGGAAGGGGGAGGAGAGAAAAAGAAACATTTATGTGAGAAACATTGATCGATTGCTTCCCATGTGACCAAGGATCGAACCCACAACCTAGGTATGTGCTCTGACCAGGAATCTATCCTGAAACCTCTTTGGTACATGGTAGGAAGCTCCAACTAATGGAGCCATCTGGCCAGGGCTTAAGGAAAATATTTTAAATTTTATTGTAGTCAGATTTATCAACCTTTCTCTTTGTGTTTAATAACTGTGTATCTTACTTAAGAAATTTTTCCCTACCCTGAAGTCATGAAGACTGTCCATCTCCTAAAAGCATATTGGCTTGCCTTTGTTATTTGGTCTGTGATCTAGCTGTAACTGTTTTATTGAATGGTCTAAGGTGGGCGTCCATATTTATTTTGCTTTCACATGGATACCCCATTGTCCCAACACCATTATTGCAAAGTCCTTTCCTCATCTATCTATGTATGTTGTTACCTTCATGAAAAATCAGGTGTCTTTATATGTGCAAGTATGAGCCTAAATCTTTCCGTTGGTCTCATTGCCTGTATATGATGGTTAATTTTACATGTCAGCTGGACTGGTCCATGGGGTGGCGGCTACTTGGTCAAACATTATTCTGGGTGTTTTTGTGAGGGTGTTCTTGCATGTGATTAACATTTAAACTAATAGACTGAGTAAAACAGATCATTCTTCCTAATGTATGTAGGCTTCACGCAATTAGTAGAAGGCCTGAATAGAACAAAAAGGCTGAACCCTCCCATAAGGGTTTTCTCTGTATTGGAATCTAATAAACACTGGTTCTTGAGTGAACTCCAAATTGTATGTTTTGTTATTTTTATGTAACACTTCATTGACAGGGCGTTCTATAGAGCGCGCTCTGCATTTTTAGAAAACCAGTTGTCTCAGAGATGATGGTGTATATACACTGAGATGCAAGACAGGCAGGGGACTCAGAAGAAGTAGACAGTAGGTTTACTACTGGCAAAATGGCACTAGGGATTGGTCAGCCAAGGGGCAGACACCAATATTTTGGGAACACAGTTATGTCTACTGCTGTTGGTAATTTCTGTTGTTATAGTAGTCTCTTATTCTCGGTTTTACTTTCTGCAGATTCAGTTAACTGTGGTCAACCGCCATCCAAAAATATTAAATGGAAAATTCCAGAAATAAGGAATACATAGGTTTTAAATTGCATGCTATTCTGAGTAGCGTGATGAAATCTTGTGCCATTCTACTTCATCCTGCCTAGGACATGAATCTTCCCTTTGTCCAGGGCACTCACCTCCCTTCTCATCTCACAGGCATTGTGTCATCTCACATCATCACAAGAAGAATGATGAATACAGTACAGTAAGACATTTTGAGAGAGAGGGAGAGAGACCACACTCACATAACTTGCATTACAGCATATCGAATGATCATTTAAAAGGGAAAAGCATAATTCCTGAGGGCAATTAGTGAAAAACAACAGAGGCAGGGTGAAATTCAGGAATAGCGCACAGGAAGCTGGAGATTCCTCTTCCACAGCTCCACTCTGGTAAAACACTGGCAGTTATGAATGAATGCTCTCTTTTGTTTTGTTTTGCTTTTTCTTTCTTTATTTTTAATATTTTTATTGTCTATTTATTTCCTATCCCTCCACCCCTGTTGGCAACCATCCACTTGTTCTCTATATCTGTGGGTGTTTCTATTTTGTTATTTCATTTGTTACTTTTAAGATTTCTCATATCAGTGAAATCATACAGTATTTGTCTTTCTCTATCTGAGTTATTTCACTCAACATAATACCCTCTAGGTCCATCCATGCTGTTTCACATGGCAAGATTTTATTATTTTTTATGGTTAAATAATATTCCATTGTGCTTGTATGGCTGTATATCTCACATCTTCTTTATTCATCTATTGATGGACATATAAGTTGCTTCTATATCTTAGCTATTACTAGTAATGGTGCAGTGAACATAGGGATGCATCTATCTTTTTGAATGAGTGTTTTTGTTTTCTTTGTATAAATACCCAGAAGTGGAATTGCTGGATTACATGACAGCTTTACTTTTAATTTTTTGAGGAATTTCTATACTGTTTTCCATAGTTACTTCACTAATTTACAATTCAGTTAGCAGTGTACGAGGGTTTCCTTTTCTACTCATCCTACCAGCACTTATTTCTTGATTTCTTATTATAGCCATCCTGAAGGGTGTGAGATGACATGTAATTGATGTTATTTGCATTTCCCTGATGATTAGTGATCTTTAAGCATCTTTTCATATGTCTGTTGGCTTAAAAATATTAAGAAAATAGTTGTGGACTTTAAGGGAGAGATCAACAGCAATACAGTGAAAGTAGGGGATTTTAATACTCACTGTCATCAATGGATAGATCTTGTAGACAAAAAAATCAAGGGAACAGTGACCTTCAATGACACACTAGATCAGATGGATTTAATTGATATTTAAAGAACATTTCATCCCAAAGCAGCAGATTACACATTCTTCTCAAGTGCACTTGGAACATTCTCAAAGACAGACCACATGTTAGGACACAAAATAAGTCTTAACAAATTCAAGAAGATTGAAATCATATCAAACATTTCCTCGGATCACAGTGGCGCAAAAGTAGAAATCAACTACAATAAAAAAAAAACAAAAAACCTGAAAAACATTCAAACAGGTGGAGCCTAAATACCATGTTATTAAACATTCTGTTGGTTCACAATGAGATCCAGGAAGAAATCACAAATTACCCGGAAACAAAAGAAAATGAACACATGGCAACCCAAATCTTGGGACACAGTGAAAGCAGTCCTGAAAGGGAAGCTCATAGCCCTACAAGCCTACTTCAAAAAACAAGAAAAACTTCTAATAAACTATTTAACCCTACAACTTAAAGAATTAGAAAGAGAACAATTAGAAAAGCCGAGAGTAGGTAGAAGGAAGGAAATAATAAAGATCAGAGTGGAAATAAATGACATGGAGACTAAAAAACAATACAAAAGATCAGTGAAACCAAGAGCTGGTTCTTTGAAAAGATAAACAAGATTGATGAACCTTTAGCCAGACTTATCAAGAAACAGAGAGGACCCAAATAAACAACATCAGAAATAAAAGAGGTGAAGTAACAACTAACATCACAGAAATACAAAGGATTGTAAGAAAATCCATGAACAACTATATGCCAATAAGCTGGACCAACGTGGATGAAACGGACAGATTCCTAGAAACATACAGTCTGTCAAAACTGAATCAGGAAGAATCAGAAAACCTGAATAGGCCAATAACTGATGAAATTGAAACAGTAATCAAAAAACTCCCAGCAAACAAAAGCCCTGGTCCAGATGGTTCCACAGGGGAGTTTTACCAAACATTCGAAGAAGAATTAACACCTATCCTCCTCAAACTATTCTAAAAAATCCAAGAGGCAGGAATACTTCCAAGCTCTTTTTAAGAAGTCAGCATTATTCTAATTGCAAAACCAGATAAAGACACTACAAAGAAAGAGAAGTATAGGCCAATATCCCTGAAGAGCATAGATGCTGAAATCCTTAACAAAATATTAGCAAATCAGATCCAGCAACATATTAAAAAGACCATACACCATGCCCAAGTGGGATTATTCCAGGGATGCAAGCTGGTAAAATATGTGCAAATCAATAAATATCATACATCACATAAACAAATTGAAAGATAAAAATCACATGATCATATCAGTAGATGCAGAAAAAGCACTTGACGAAATATAACACCCATTTTTGATAACTCTCAGCAAAGTGGGAATAGAGGGATCATACCTCAACATAATAAAGGCCATATATGACAAACCTACAGCCTACATCATACTCAATGGGCAAAAACTAAAACCATTTCTCCTAAGAACAGGAAGAAGACAGGGGTGTCCACTTTCACCACTCCTATTCAACATAGTACTGGAAGGACTAACCACAGTGATCAGACAAGAAGAAAACATAAAAGGCATCCAAATTGGAAAGGAGGAAGTAAAACTGTCATTATTTGCAGATGACATGATATTGTACATAGAAAATCCTAAAGACTCCTCAAAAAATGACTAGATTTAATAAATGAATTCGGCAAGGTAGCAGGATGCGAAATTAACATCCAGAAATCGATGGCATTTTTATACACCAATAATGAACTCTCAGGAGGAGAAACTAAACAAACAATCACATTTACCTTCGCAATAAAAAAATTAAGATACTTAGGAATAGACTTAACCAAGGGGGTGAAAGACCTGTACTCTGAAAACTATGGGACTTTGAAAAAATAGATAGAAGAAGATATAAACAAGTGGAAGAATATACCGTGTTCATGAAATGGTAGAATTAGCATCATTAAAATGTTCATACTTCCCAAAGCAATCTATAGATTTAATGCAATTCCTATTAAAATACCAATGGCATATTTCACAGATGTAGAACAAATCTTCCAAAAATGTATATGGAACAAAAAAGACCCCGAATAACTGCAGCAAACTTGAGAAAGGAGAACAAAGTTGGAGGGGTCACCATACCTGATATCAAACCATACTACAAGCCACTGTAATCAAAACAGCCTGGTTCTCACATAGAACAGCAAATAGATCAATGGAAAAGAATAGAGAGCCAAGAAATCAACCCGCCCTTTTATGGTGTTACTATTTGACAGAAGAGGCAAGATCATACAATGGAGTAAAGGCAGGCTCTTCAATAAACGGGGTTGGGAAAATGGGACAGGTACATGCAAAAAAAAATGAAACTAGACCACCAACTTTCACCATACACATGAATAAACTCAAAATGTATATAGGACTTAAATGTAAGTCACGAAACCATAAAAATCCTAGAAGAAAATACAGGCAGTAAAATCAGATATATCTCATAGCAATATTTTTGCTGATATATCTCATCGGGCAAAGGAAACAAAGGAAAAAATAACAAATGGGACTACATCAAACGAAAAAGCTTCTGCACAGGAAAAAAAATCAAAATGGGAAAGGAACCCACCCCACTGTATGGGAGATATTTGCCAATGATACATCTGTTAAGGGGTTAATTTCCAAAATATATAAAGAACTTATGCAGCTCAACCCCAGGAAAACAATCCATTTTAATAAATGGGCAAAGGACCTGAATAGACACTTCTCCAAAGAGGACACACAAATGCCAAGAGACATATGAAAAAATGCTCAAGGTCACTAATCATCAGAGAGATGCAAGTTAAACCCACAATGAGATAACACCTCACACCTGCCAGAATGGCTCCATCACCAAATCAACAAACGACAAGTGCTGGCGAGGATGTGGAGAAAAGGAAACCCTGGAGCACTTTTAGTGGGAATGCAGATTGGTGCAGCCACTATGGAAAACAGCATGGAGGTTCCTCACAAAATTAAAAATGGAACTACCTGCCCTAGCTGGTTTGGTTCAGTGGACTGAGGGGTCCCGGGTTTGATTCCAGCCAATGATATGTACCTTGGTAGCAGGCTCAATCTTCGGCCCCAGTCTGCGCTTGAGCGGCAGGCAAACAACTGATGTGTCTCTCACATCTATGTCTCTCTGTCTCTCTCCCCTCCTTCCACTTTCGGAGAAGCAATGAAAAAAATATCCTCGGGTGAGGGGGTTACGGGGAGGGGAAGACTGAATGAAAGAAGTTAAAGGGATTAGCCAAAGAACATATATCCATAACCCAAAAGACACAGACAGCAGTGTGGTGAAGGCCAGAGGAAAAGGGGTTGGGGGTCTGTGCAGAGGTGGCCAAAGAATTCGGAAATGGGGATATCCGTAATAATGTCAACAATTAAAGTAAAAAATAAATAGGCTAATGGCTTCAGTATTGAAAATGCAAGAGGACAGGACTTGAACTGATTAGTTTTTATGGAAAGGAGAAAGGAGCAGTTAAGGAAAATGTTGAGATTTTAAGAGACTAATAAATAACACCTCTGTCTTCTCCCTAGTTAGGAACCAGCTGATAGGAGATATTGGTAGTTGGAAATCAAAGCATTCAACCTTTAACTCTTAAAACAGATTGAAGAATGTAACTTATGTCTGTGATTCAGTTAGGCCTCTGTAGATTCGGTAGACGAATGAGCCGGACACAGCTAAGCTGAACCACCACAGGCCTGTCTGGTATGGAATGAGCCTGTCGCTAAGCATGTTGCAACGGTAGAACTGAACACATCCTTTCTCCAAGTAATGCAAGTTGGAGAGCCAGAGGAGCAGTATGTGTGGTGCTGGGCACTTGGACCAAGTAGGTCAGTTCTGCTCCTGGAGAGGAGTGAGTGAGGGGACTGGTATGATGTTCTAGGTTGGGCTTTCTGGAATATGATTACTGTGCAGGGAGTGCTTTGGGGAGTGCCTGCTATGGAGGGGAGGAAAGGAGGCAGGACTGTGTAGAGGGAGAAGTTTAGCTGCCGTGCACTCTCAGGAACCTGTTCTGTGTCTCCCGGGATCAATATGGGAGACCCTTTAGAGCTTTCCCACCTTGGAGGGCAGGGCTGTTATACCTGGGCATCCATCAGTCATTGGGATGCAGCCACTCTGGGAAGGGGGTGTCATCTTGGGCAAGGCAGAGACTGCTAAGAGTGATATGGATGTGATATCATACATCCTTCAGAGATACCCAAACTATTCCTTCTCTTTTCTCTGCTGGGGAATGGGTTTATATTCTATCTCCTCTGGAACCATAAGGACTGGGCAGTTCTGTTTCCCTCTGAGGACAGTTTTTGGACTTGGGCGTTATAGTGGGTGGTAGTCCCATTCACCCAGAAATGTAAGTGGCCGAGTTGGCAGGTTCCTTCAAATAGTCAAGGAAGAATGTACAAGAAGGAGGAGAGGATATCAGGTGATCCCAGCAGTTATCCCGTAGTCCTGTTCTGTGCCATGTTCCGGGACAGTGGCATGTAGAGACCCTCTTTTCTCCTCCCTTCCTTACTGCCTTTTGGTGTCCCTTTGCCGCCCTGGGACCATAGCTCAGGGGGTGCAAAACAAATAGAATCATCTTCCATTTCTCGTCCTGTCTGTTATTGAATAGAGCTGGCTGGGAACAGGCAACAGAGAAAAGCAAAGCATGGAAATTCTCTTCATAGTTTTGTAAATGTATTTTCCCCAGGGCTTTGGAAACCACCAAAGCTGTCTGCATACTGTTAGGGCAGTGGAGTCTGACAGTGGGCTACTCAGTTCCACTAGTGCTTAAGTAAATCCATCAAATGGCATCTACCTTACTAAATACCATGTTTTTATTTAGTCTAGTAAAATTTTCTCAGCATTTCGTAGTTTTGCAGTATAAATATAGCATTAAGCATTTTCCAGAGCTTGAAAAATGTGAAAGTCACTGCTATTCTCATTCCCAGGTCTTTTAAATTCATGATATGATCAGGAGTTCCTTCCACACGTGAAGTCTAATTGTGAATGTTTTTATGTCTAACTGTGCATGTTTTGGGGGAGTGGTAACTGTCTCCTGAGTCGTTAATGTGAATGCATTGAACTTATTATTAAACTTCCCGGAATGAAAATGAGGCAAAATGAGATACCATTTGTGTTCTTGGCTCAGTTTTTCCTTTTTTCATTTCATTTAGATGGAGGTCTGCTTATTATAACTCTAAATTGTATCAGATTGTTTTTTAGTAAATTGCCACTGCTCAAATAGGCCAGATCAAGACATTTATAGCCAATTAGGAACAGGATGTTTGAGATGTTTAGTGATGTTCTCCGGATGACCTGTTTTATGTTTTCTGTTTATTTTGTTTTATTTTTGTTTTATGATCATGTTGGCTTTTCCATTAAACTATAACTTTAATTGAGTTGGCTTAGTTAATAGAACATTGACCAGATCCCCTTCTCTAAGTCCCAATCCTCTCCTTATTTCACCCCCACCCCCAGTTCTCCCATCGTGTCACAACCTCAGTCAGGAGTGAAGGGAATTTTTAGATCTGTGCCTTACAGATATGTGTTTCGAAGACATGGGCACACTGTATTTCAATCTAAATTGCCTGGATAGTGTTCCTTGCACTTTAGGGATAAATCCCTGTGAAAAGTAAATTTAAACAGTAATGTCTCTAGTGGGGGACATTGCTTAGTGAACACCATCGGTTAGGGCTATGTGGGTGTCTGCACTACATGTGGCAGCATGGTCTCTGCATCTGTTTTGAAGTTCAGCTGTTGCCAGACCACATGTGCATTTCTGTGAGGGGCTGACATCTATCCCTCCCAGGATCCAGGTACATTAAGCTGCTAACTGTAACTGGCTTACTCTTTTTGACTTGGAGATTGTTATACTTTTTCTTGGTTTAACTATTGTTCCTATCAGTTCTGGTTCTGTTTAATACTGACAACACTGGGGTTTTTATAAATTAGCAGGATGGCAAAAGAACCTGGCATATTTAAACCCATAAATCTTGATTTTCAGGTCTTTTAAAAGCTTTGTGGTTTAAATAGAGCTTTACTGTATGGTAGAAATAAGCAGTACTTGTAAAAATTCTGACTATCAGAAGGCTTTCATAGTTCAACTGGAACTAAAAAATAACCTCAGATGAATCACTGTTTTAAGAATCAGAAAATCCAGATCTCTTCTGGCTTTGCCAGTGAGATCTTTCATAAGTTACGGACTCTCATTGACATATCTTTGAAAAAGGACAGCAGATGCTATGTGATTCCATGCCCATGTAATAGCTGAGGTAACAGAAAGCGGAGCAGGGGCTGGAGGAGGGAGAACAGGAGCTGTTTAGTGGGCCTAGACTTTCAGTTTTGCAAGAAGAAAATGTTGTGGAGACCTTTTGTACAACAGTGCAGATATAGTTAACAATACTGAACTGTATAATTAACAATGGTTGTGATGGTAAGATTTCTATTATGTGTTTTTATCATAATTTAAAATTTTAAATACATTTTTAAATGGACAGTATTACTGTTAATTGAGTGCTTAGTATGTGCCTTCAATACATTACCCCATTAAATATTCATAAATCCATGAAGGTAGGTAATATTCCCCAATAGATGAGAGAACTTAGATTTAGAGAAGTAATTTATGAGCCAATAGTAAATGGCAACTCATTTTCGACCTAGATGTGACTCTAAAGCCTCTCAAAAAACATATTACCACCACCTAAACTTGAGCCAGGCTATCTCTGTCTTTTTAGCACTGATACCTGTGATTCTATGATTCTACAGAGACCCTCCAAGTGAGAAAAAAGTTTAAGTGTTTAGGTGTTCAGAGACTACCCCTCTATCATTTACAGTAAGTAAAAATTGCCATATTAGATTTAGTCTGTGGTACAGCAGGACCAAATGGTGTTTATGGGAGGCCAAGGTGCCGTTCAAATGTTAGAAAAGTTAAGGTGTTAATAGTGATTATTTATAATAGTGATTATTTATGTGGAAAGACTTGGTAGAGACTTATAACAGCCCTCACCTTTTCGTTAAATTTTTTCTGCTTTTTGAGTTTTTAATGACAAGTGTAACTTCTGTTTTGGGTTGAATTGCGTTTCCCAGATTCATATGTTAAAGCTCTAACCCCCAGTACCTTGGAATGTTAACCTTATTTGTAAATATGATTGTTGCACATAAAATTAGTTAGGATGAGATCATCTGGAGTATGTTAGGCCCTTAATCCAGTATGATTTGGTGTCCAAATAAAATGGGAATATCTAGACACAGAGACATGCACACAGGCACAACGTCATGTTGAAAGTGAAGGCAGAGATTGGGGTAATACTTCTTTTCACCAAGGAATCCGAAAGATGGGCAGGAAACCACCAGGAGCCAGGGAGAGGCATGGAACAGATTATTCTTCACAGTCTCAGAAGGAACCAATCCTGATGACACCTTGATCTCATACCGCTAGCATCCAGAACTGGGAGAAAATAAATTGCTATGGTTTAAGCCACTCAGTTTGTGGTACTTTAGTACATCAGCCCTAGCATTTTAATAAAACTTCTAAAATGAAAAAAATAATGGGGAAAAAAGTTAGCTGTGGTTCCTGGGAGCTCATACCAAGCAATATTCAAAGTAAGAAAAGATCTTTATACATGATGCTCGTTATAATAATTTTTATAATTTGAAATCATGGAAAGCAACCCGAATGTCTCGGCATTAGTGAATAACCAAATTATAGCATGTATACTTGATGAAATAGTATGTTGTCATTTTGTATAGCCTATGAAATAATGTGATAAATGTGTATAGCGTAAATAAAAAGTTGCATGTAAAATTGTTTATACAAAATGATAACTAACAGCTGTGGAAAATATACATATATCAACCAAGATTAGAAAGGAACACAGAAAATAAAAAAGCTTTGTTAGCATAGTGGAACCTAGATTGATTTTTTCCTTTTAGTGTTTTTTTAATTTGTTGATTTTATTACACAGAATTATGATGTATTATTGTGGTTATAATATTATCTTTAAAAATCTTTATTGAGGCAAATTTTATATGCAATAAAATGTATCCTTTTAAAGTATACTATTTGATAGTTTTGACAAATGTATATGCATCCTTGTAACCACTACTACAATAAACAAAACATTTCAAATATAAGAGAAAGAAACAGTGGAGATACAGAGAAAACAGATAAATGGCTGTAGTAAGTCTTTATATATCAATAATCACCCTAAATGTATATGGACTGAATTCACCAGTCAAAATGCACAGGGTAGCGCGATGGATTAAAAAACAAGACCTGATTATATGTTGCCTTCAACAGACCCATCTCAGCTATAAAGACAAACATAGGCTCAAACTGAAGGGGTGAAAGATGATATTCCAAGCAAATGGCATCCCAAGAAAAATGGGTATAGCATTTGAAACAAAATAGTTTTCAAAATAAAAAGTTAATAAGAAACAATTATAGAAATGCAATAATAATAAAGGGGACAATTCATCAGGAAGACCAATATATGTATACCCAACCTAGGAGTACGAAATATATAAAGCAATTACTAACGGACCTAAAGGGAGAAATTGGCAAAAATATAGTTATAGTAGAGGACCTGAGTACCCATGTACAGCAGTGAATAGGTCATGTAAACAAAGTCAAAAGGAAATAGTGACCTTGAATGACACATTAGATCAAATGGACATAATCAATATTTATTGAACTTTTCCTCTCAAAATGACAGAATATGCGTTCTTCTCAAGTGCACATGGGGCAGTCTCAAGGACAGACCATATATTAGGGCACAAAACTAACCTTAGTAAATTTAAGAAGATTGCAATCATACCAAGCATATTTTCTTACCAGCTGCTTCCATTGGTGGGTCACTTTTGATGTTACCAGCACAATGCCAGGACAAACGTCTTTGATAGACATGTTCTTAACATTGAAGCCCACACTGTCCCCAGGAATAGCTTCACTCAAAGCTTCATGGTGCATTTCTGCAGACTTTTCTCCTGTTGTAATGTTGACTGGAGCAAAAGTGATCACCATGCTGGGTTTGAGAACACGGTCTTTACTCGGCCACAGGGACAGTACCAATACCACCAATTTGTCACCAGAATACAGGTGTTGTGGCAAGCACCACTAAATCTAAGCCAGAATGCGAAAGGAAAATACTCATATTAATGTAGATTCTGGCAGGTCTACCACTACTGGCCATGTGATCTACAAATGTGGCGGGATCAAGAAAAGAACCATTGAGAAATTTGAGAAGAAGGCTGCTGAGATAGGGAAGGGCTCCTTCAAGTATGCCTGGATCTTGATAAACTGAAAACTGAATGTGAGCATAGTATCACCATTGATATCTCCTGTGTAAATTCGAGACCAGCAAGTATTATGTGACCATCATTGATGCCCCACGACACAGACTTTACCAAAAACATAGGCACATTTCAGGCTGACTGTGCTGTCCTGATTGTTGCTGCTGGTGTTGGTGAATTTAAAGCAGGTATCTCCAAGAGTGAGCACACTTATGGGCATGCCCTTCTGGCTTACATACTGGGTGTGAAACAACTGATTGTTGTTAGCAAAGGGGGTTCCATCGTGTCCCCCAGCTTTTTTTATATTTTGTGGTACGTTTTCTAAAAATTTTATAAACCCACAATACATTATTAATTTTGCTTTAAACAGTCATTTTATAACAAAATTGAAAAAGAAGAAAAGAATCTTTTATATTCATGTACATATTTGCCATTGTCAAAGTATTCTTCATTTCTTTGTGTAAATGTACATTCCCATTTGATAACATTTTTCTTCCTCTTGAACTAATTTTAACATTACTTGGAGTGCATGTCTGCTGTTGGGAACTCTCAGTTTTTGTTTGTCTAAAAGAGGCTTCATTTCATTTTCATTATTTTTTTAAAATGTTTTATTTTTATTGATTTCAGAGAGGGAGAGGGAGAGAGAGATAGAAACATCAATGATGAGAGAGTCACTGATGGGCGGCCTCCTGCACGCCCCCCACTGGGGATCGAGTCTGGAACCCAGGCATGTACCCTGACTAGGAATCGAACCTCAATCTCCTGGATCCTAGGTCAATGCTCAACCACTGAGCCACGCCTGGCCAGGCTCATTTTCATTCTTGAATGACATCTTTACTGGGTATAGAACTGTGTTTTGACAGGTTGGTTGTTCCTTTGTATTTTAAAGATCTAATTCCATTGACTTTTATCTTGCATAGTTTCTGAGAAGGGTATTGTCATCTTTTGTTCAACTGTGTCTTATCCACCTTGTCTGCTTTTAAGTCTTTTTTTTCCTTTCTTATCACAGATTTTTAAGAAAATTAATCAGTATGTATCATAGTGTGGTTTTCTTTGTGTTCATCTTACTTGGGTCTTTTTGAGCTTCCTATGTTTGCATTTTTAGTTTTCATCAAATTTGGAAAAAATTCAGCCTTCATTTCTTTAAATACTTTTTCTGTCTTTCCCTTCTTTTGTAGGACTCCAGTTATGTATATATTAACCTACATGATATTTTCCCAAAGACACTGATGTTCTTGTCATATTTTCCCCTATCTTCTCTCTCTGTTTCATTTTAGTTTCAGTTGCTGTATCTCTTAATTCAGTGACTTCTTTTGCAATGTTTAATCTGCTTTAATTCTGTTCAGTGAATTTTTCAGTTCAGATTCTGTATTCTTGAGAAATTCAGTTTGATTTTTTTTTTTTACTGTCTACTTTTCTCCTTATTATATTCATGATTTTCTTTAAATACTTGTAATCTATGCAAATAGCTGTGTAAGGTCTTGTCTTCTTTTGAGTTTACTTTTACCTTGGCAGGCATTATGTTCCTTGAAGATTAGGTCCACACTTTCTACCTTTCCAGGTTTGTTTTTAAGCTTTGTTGGGGCAGATCTATTGTAGCTGGGGCTACTTTTACTCTGCCACTAAGATGCAACCCTTTTTGAGTATCTACTGCTTGCTCAAACACGGAATTCCAATGTCTCCCAGTCCTGTGTAGTCTTCGGGCACTGTGTTTACCTTATTGCGCCGTCAGTGATTCTTGTCTGCCCTTGTGGAGTTTTACCCTACACATGCACAGATTATTATTCAACCAGACTCACATCCCCATGTTGATTTCTGGAGCTTTTTCTCTATCTAGCTCTCTTCTTTGCCCATATATTCCAGATGCCCTTATCTTTCCAAACTCTAGTCTCTTTCTCCTTCACTTGGTAAGTGCTCTGCTTGTGGCAGCTTTCCCAGCTCTGTGGTTCAGAAAGTGCATCCAAGTGGAAAGCCAGGCTTGTCATAGGACTCACATCACTGGTTTTTCTACTTTTAGGATCACAGTCTCATGCTGCCTCTGATTTTGTGTCTGAAAACATTTTGTCTAGGTTTCTAGTTTTTTTGTAACAAGAGGGTAAATGCAATAGCTTGCTAGGATTAGAAATCCCGAAGACAACTGAAGTACTTTAAAGACCTTTGAGCAAATTAATAAGGCTTCAAAATATTTCCAAGTCAGTTTTGTAGATGAGTGTATATCAGTAAGCTACTTGACCTTTGTACAATTAACATTTTCAGGTTACAAAGCTCTATTATAACCTGTCCTATTAGCATATAAATTCTAAGAATTTATAGAATGTACATAAAATGTTTTTAAGAGTCTTCATTCTGTATTAATTTCTATTTGTTAAAATTATTAAATTAAAATATTGTTGTATCTACATCAGAGCTAACAGTTATACTAATTTGAGACGAGTGTTTGGAATGGTTCCATGCAGCTACTTACTCTCCAACACAACTGCCTGAATTCAGATCCTGGGTCTACTAGTTATTAGGCTAGTATTACTTTTGACAAGTCACATAGCTTCTCAGAATTACAGTTTCCCATCTGCAAAGGGAAAATAATTTTACCACCTCTTAAGATTGATGGGAGGGTCAAATGATTATATATATCTGATGTATGGGAATGTGTGTGTGTGTGTGTGTAAAGTGTTTAGAACAGTGCTTAACACTAAGTATCCAGTGTTAGTTGTTATTGTTATTGTTGTGGTTGTCATATCTGGGAACTGAATTTCTGATTAGATTAAGGTTTATTTCCTTAAATCTCATTTTTTTTACCATTTTGATTACTATTTTCTAATCTTATTTTTTTACCATTTTAATATTTTTTACCATTTTATTTTTTTACCATGTTAATATACCATGTTTTTTAACGATGTGTATCATTATGCAATTTAAAGAATCGTAACTAACACTCCTATCTGTCATCCAGCATTAGCAATATTTTTTCTCTTATCTTACATTTTCTATTTATTGTTGCCTTTTAAAAAGTTGACTACATATTGATTTAGTCATAATTAATATATGAATTAATTTTTCATGTTTTATTTCATGTAAATATGTGGTTTTCGGCCACTTGTTTGTTTTGCTCAGTGTTTTTCTGAGCTTTACCTATGATGGTGCAGTGCAGTTGGAGTGCATTCATTTTTACTACTGTGCAGTATTTTTCTTCTAGGTTTTTGCTGTTAACAGTGTGATGACTCATTATTTCTGTACATGTCTCCTGGTTTCATGTGCTAGAATTTCTCTCAGGATATGTCTAGAAACAGACATTTCAGGTTGTAATCTGCAGCTGGTTGCCAGCGGGAACATGCCAGAGTGGAAGTGAGTTGTTGCTGTGACCCAGGCAAGGAATTAAGGGGGCCTGAACTAGAAGGGTTACTGGGTGATGGAGGGAAGCAGATGTATTTCCGATTTTGTTTGTAAGGATCTCATAAAAGGGGTTTGGCAGAGTGAGGAAGAGGGTCCATCAAGGATGACTCCCGGGATTTTAAAAGGAAGTGCCATTTACTGAAATGGGACTGCTCCCTAAAGATAAGATTTTATTTTGTTTTAAGTCATACATGGGTATTTCCTTTTTTAAAAAAACAAACAGTTTTACTATCCTATTAGTTCTGTAAAATACACTATTCTCTTTTCGGTATGCTGCTTTAGATCTGCTCTAAACGTAAATAAGAACTAACTGCTTTGCAGTTACCTGTCATGACAGTGACCAAGAGTTCAGGAGGCTCTCTCAGGAATGGACTGAGACTTGGACTTGATATATTTTGATTATGTCCAGCTCTGAGCTGTGTTGGCGGAGGTTGTTAATTAGCTAAGTGTCAGATAGGTAAGGTGTGATCTTATTAAGATATTTTCTCCATATTAAAGTAATTTAAATGCAATGATATTTGGAGGGAAAAGGTCATAGTTTATATGCCAAGAGTCATGGCAAATGACATGAAGTCTGAAACTCTGAATTTGAATCCTGGCCCTGCCACTGACGAGCTATTCATTTCCTATTGTTCATTTTAAACAAATTATTACAAATTTAGTGGCTTAGACAATACAGCATTTTTATCCTGCCATTCTGGAAGTCAGACGTCCAGATGGATCTCACTGTGCTAAGATCAGGGGTCAGCATACCTGCATTCCCTTTTGAGGCTCTGAGGGGAACCTGTTTCCTTGCGTTTTCTGCTTTCTAGAGGCCACCCCACGTTCCTTGGCCCCTTCCTCCACCTGCGGGGCCAGCAAGTCCTTCTGAGATGCCATCTCTCTTGTTATCCCTTTTTGCCTCCCATTTCTACTTTTAAGGGCCCTTCTGATTACACTGAGCACGCTTGGATAATCCAGGACAACATTCCTCTCCTACAGTCAGCTGATCAGCAACTTTAATTCCATCTGCAACTTTAATTCCCGTTTGCCATGTAAAGTAGCATGTTTACAGGTTCCAGGGACTGGGACATGCGTGTGTGCATGTGCTCAACTACCACAGGCTTGCCGCTCAGGTTTCACTTACATGTGCAACTTTAGCAGCTTTCTTATCTATGAAACAGTAATAATGATAATAATAACATCACCCACCTCTGTTTAGGTGAACAGTGTTTTCGGAGACTTTAAAAAATATAAACAATTTGTAAACGTTGCAGGTGTTATTTTTGTTGGACACTTAAAGGCTCATAATCCACTTCAAATCTTTTATCTTTGTCCATAAATCAGGCACCTTAAAATTCAGGAGGTGTGTATGAATTTTAGCACATTCTGTTTAATGAGATATTTAAAGTATGTATTAAACGGGTTCTAATCCCCATTTAATTTTTTACACTAACTACTGGGGACAGTAACTTTCTGGGCCCAAGACCTGTGGCTTTATTGAAAACTCCTTAACTTGAAATTGTATTGTATTTCTTTTTAAAACGAAAGAAAATGGCTTCCCAATAAGATGGCAGTGATATAATAAGGCATATATATGGGTGATTCAACTCTTCAAAAGGCTTATGGGTTAGTAGAAGTCATTTAAAGAATTTGATACTTTCTTGTCCCTTGCCCCCACCCTGAAGTTTATTAGAAGGGGGAGATTAAGAGCCACACCAAAATAGTGCCGCCGGAGACACTGTGTCGTACTCATAAACGTAGTCTAATAATCTGTATGAGTACAGTTGAAACATAACAACAAGAAATGAACTCTCACACCGGAGGCCCTGACCCAGAGGCATGACGGTATAACCTAAAATGTACATATTTACTCATTTGTTTTCCCCGTCCTCGGAAAAGTAAAATTTGTTCAATTAAGCCTCTAAACACAAACTGCTTCATGGCGATAAGGTGAGTTCAAGGCTCACGCAGCTTGATGTCGTTTCTTATCACTGTAGCATTTTGCCGTAGGTAAAGTACATAATGAGGTCAGTGGGGGTGCATTGTGGGAGGTCGTGACACCGTGATAGAGAGAGAGACACACAGACACTCAGAGACACGTGGGGCTGTCCCTTCTCTCCCTGCTGCCCGCGGTTCACCAGAGCACACCTCCAGGAGAAATGGGAAATGGGTCCTGGAGGCCAGCACAGTTCCAAGGTGGTTTTCTCAGTCTCACTCTTGTGGTTTGGGGGATTTGGGGGCTGTTTGAGGTATGTTTGGGAAAGAAGAATTCTCATTCCTTGCTTAACCTATGCAAATAATCTTCAGGAACTTTGATCATTGGGAAGAGGGGAGCAATTCTGTCATCTGTCCTCCAGATGAAAGGTTCCTTTTGGTTGTTTTGATTTTATGCTTCTAGAAAGGATCTTTTAAAAAATTTGTATGGTTGTTTGTTTTCTTTTATTCCTTTTGGTTTGTTTCCTTCTTAGTGCTAGAAGCCATGGCCAGCTGTCTGTGTGAGCTCATTCACACAGCCCTCCCAAGGCAGGCGCTCTGAGGTAGATGGGTTTAGGTGGGGGTCTGGAGGTCTTCCTTACCCACCACTGGGCCAAACCCACCTGCCAGTTTCTGGCTGAGCTGACTTGTCCTTTTAAAAATAGACTAAAAAAAAACCAACCCTTTATATTGTCTTGGTTCCTACAAGGAAGACCTGCTATGCTGCAGTAGTAGTTTCCCCGGTGAGCCTGGGGGAGTTTTTGATCCAGGACTTGGTAGCAGTCCCATTCATTTAGTTCGAATCCTTTTCTGAATGCCTGTCCTGGGTGTCCTGACTGACAGTTACACACCACCTGGATAATGCTTCTTGAAATGTATACCTTTTAAGCCACATTACTGTTGTGAACAAAATTAGAATAGAAAGCAAATTTGATAGAAAACAAAGCTTGGGGGTAAAAAGACCTGCTGAATTTTACAACTGCTGTGTTCCTTGGTATCCTCCTATGTGTTTAATCACTGGATGGATGAATAAGGGTGAATTGTTCCTTGGTGTATGTTTAACCTACATCTTAGCTACTTATTAAGGGGTTTAACTTGGGCTGTGTATCTTTTTAAAGAGGATTGAAAGCGAATTTGGAGTGGCATATTTGCTTTCATTGTAGCATTAAATGTATGGTAAGTTAAACTATTTTTGTGAACGTGGAACGTGTAATATTAAGTGTCCAGTTTTCTAGCCATTTATGCACATTGAAAATAACTCGCTATTCACGTTCAGTGGTTTTCTTGTTAGACGATGCAGGGGACTTGCCACAACACATGCAACAGATTATAAAGAGACTGCAAATTTAATAATTACAACATGGCACAGACCGTGCTGGCAGATACTGGAGCACAGCACTCCCTTTAATCACGGTGCTTCCCATAGTGTGGGTGGTCACGGTCCGCAGGCATTTCAGGCGGGCCAGTCCCCTCGCGAGAGGGATTGCGAAGCAGAGCGCAGTAAACAGCATTCCACAGGCTTTTTAGGATTTTCATTTTAAGAAAGCATAGCATTGCGTTTAGCTTGCTCTTCCCCTTCTCTCCTCCTCCTCCAGCCTCAGCCTTTAAATTGTTGTTTAGACTGTTTGCTTTTATCAGATGAAACCTTACTGCATATGTTTTTGCTTTCTTTTTGCAGTATTTTTTGGTAATAAAATAAAATACATTTAACATTTCAAAAGTCTGTTTCAGCACAAAGGGTGAAAATGATCAGGAGGATATTGTGATCATTAGAAGTCAGCAACTTCTCTTAGGAAGCCTGAGTAAAAAGAATTTGATCAGTTTATTTCCGTATTTTATTTGTTTGAAACATTTAACTTCTGCCTCTTAATTGGTTCCTTTGATGTTTGATTGAATGAAAATTTGAATCATTTGCAGAGTTTATCTTCCCCATTCAAAAGTGTTGTTCTTGCTAGCCCATTTTTCTCTTTAACTTCTAGTTCCCCTTTATAAGTTGTTATTGTCCTAGCCTTTAATGTTTATGAATATTGATGAAAGAAACGAGATGGCAATGCAAAGTCACTGGATTTTGCCCATTCAGTTCATGAGAATTATGGGATTTATTAAAGCTCTTGGTTAATTTCTCTAGGGATGAGTTATTTTAAATGATAAATGTATACAAATGGTAGTGCCTTATCTCAGACTTTAACATTTTCTTCCTGAAAGAGTGATGTTTAAAAGAAAGACTTGGGAAAAAATTAGAAATGTTAATAAAAGAATAATTAATGTTACAAATGTGTACTCTTACCCCTTTTTGATTTCCTTAAGGGGATACTGTCTTATTGCTTACAGGTATAGACAGGCTCTTCCCAATTTTTATGTATAAAATTATCAACAGGCTGTTCCTAGTTTTCATATATAAAATTATAAAACATGACATTTTATTTGAAATTTCATATTGGCATACATAATTAATATAAAGGAGGTGTGTAAAAAATAGTTTGCATACTTGTATATCATAAGACATAGTCCCTAAAATAGTCATATTGTACTGTACTTTTTCCCCATAAGCTGATAAAAAATGAATTGCCTACAATTATAATTTATAATGACATTGTCAAAACCAACGTAAAAAGTATAGTGATTATACATTTTAGAAGGAATATCTTCCTTTTAAAATCATACCTGTAAAAAATCTAGTGCTGCACATAGATTTTTGGAGAATTTTATTGTTGTTCCTGAAAGCATTTAAAAAATACTTTAGTCATTTTCATTTATGATAAAGCTAATCTAATTCTCTGTTCTGATGCTGCTTGCCAAGCTTTAGATCACAACGGCTTAATTTAAGAAAAAAATTGCTGGCTAATCCCCTTTGGTATTTTGAAGCTATTTTGGGCACCCTTTGTTCTATGGTACGTTATAGTCTGTTTATGGGGAGCCATCGGGTGTTTGATGTGGGACCCTCTGGCAGAGGGGATTGGAACTTGAGAGTCTGGGTGCAACTGGGACAAGTTAAGGATGCTGAATTTAACTTTCTTTTGGAATTGTCTTTCATCTATAAATTGAAGGATTACATTTAATTTTAAATGGAGCAGGGGTGAGGCAGGTTGGTTTTGGTTTTAGAAATTACCATTTGGAGTTTAGTAACCATATCAAAAGCAGGAATATTGACATTTAAAATTTTTATATTATTGGTTAACATATACTTATGACAGAGTGTTTAGTCTCCTTTTTCCTGAGCTTCCTGATGGGTCTCAGAATTTGCCTCAACACCAGGGTAAACCCTTCTTCACAGAAAATGCGCCTTAGAGTCCTTAATGCCTCATTTCAGGCTCATTTTGTGGTTCCCACAGAGTGGGCTGCATGAGATTCAGCAGGTTTTATTCACAGACATGCTTTCAAAACATTTCCCCAGTTCCCAATATTTAATTAAGCTGATAATGTCCTCATGACAGGGATTCATTGGTTTATATAGATATAGCCCCTTAAATGTCTTTCATTAGAAAATACCTAGCGATATGAGAGACATGAGTAATATGAAGACTAGACTAGAAAACTGTATGTTCTGTATACAATTTTTTTGTGGTTTCTTGAATGAAATCAAAGCACAAATGTAGTACATGGATTTAGACTACTATTCTTGAAATCAATTTCCTTTCCTGGCCTTTGGTCTATAAAGAACACATTAGCATATATTAACATGGTGTTTATATGCTCCAGGTGATATTTACAGTCCTATACCCCCTCTCACTCTACCCTAAGCATAAATATTCATCACTGTGTTTTGTGTTATTGATTAACAGCTCTCAAAGTTTGGTCCAAGAACCCTGGTCTCTAAGACCAATTCAGGATATCTGCCATGTTGTTTCTTTTCTAACCATGTATCTTTATGATGCTGGATTTTCTTCATAAATTGAACCAAAGCAACATATCACAACAGAGTGAATGCAGCAGCAGATATGAGAGCACAGCTGTCTGCTATTAAGCCAGACAAAGAGATTTGCAAAAAAAAAAAAAGAAATGTAAAATCATACTACTTATTAAAAATTTTTGTTTTGGAAAATAGAGGGTTTTTTCTCATAAATAATGTTTCTGTTAACATGTAAAGGGCTTATTATTTCTAATGAATTAATAGTTAATATTATAACAATTTTTATATTACTAATATAGTAAATATCACTAGATAAAACCCATATAAACAAAATCTCTTTGAGGTCTTAAGACTAGAAAATTTAAGAACTGGTATTATAGATATTGGGACTTTTGCTATAGTTCTCAAATCAGTTCTTGGCTTCTCTGAGTCTTATCCAAGCGAGCCTCTAAAATACATGAAATTAGCCCATAGTCGTGGGGTTTTAATTAACTATCTCTTTACATCTTCAGGACATTTTTATGATGTGTCTTTATAAATGAAGTGTCTGTCAAGCAAAGCTGCAATATGTCCTCTTATAAATTTAAGAAGGATTTATTTAACTGATATTTCTGTTTACTTTGACATGATCTGAATCCATTTGCATTTTAATAAGACTTTTATCAAGCATTGTAGATTGCCATCTTTCGTATATGAGTCCAGGGCAATAACAGAAACCATGGCAACTGCAATAAGCATAGAATACATTGCCCTTATGTGTATTTGGGATGTTTCTAATCACAGTTGTCTCAGTTACCTAATATTTTCTTAGTTTTCATTTGATTTTTAGTTTGGGGACAAATTAGAAAAAAGAAAATAACCTGGCAAAATAACCATTGTTTTTGCCTTTATTCTTACTTTAAATCTTTTATTTTTAGTTTACCTTGCTTTGTAACTAATCCTTTAGAATGTGGTTCCTTCTGATTTGGAAGGGGCTAACTGCCCTATTCTAAGCAAACTTCTCTATTGGTAATGGAGTCAGATAAAATCTTACGTTTTTGTTTTGTTTTGTTTTTGCCTCTATTCATAATTACTGTCTTAAATCTTTAGAACAAGTGATTGATGGCTTATCTTTTAAGTATCTCCAGAACAGAGAGTATCCATTGGCAAGTTAATGCAGGGGTGGGTCACTGATCTGCTTGTGAACTTCTGCCCTGTGCTGGGAGAACCGGCGCTTCCTTAGATGGACCTCTCTCCCATTAGCACCTTGTCCTCTCTGCTAGGACATCATCACCTCTGCTGGGGAAGCTTCCCAGTTCTTCACACAGCCACCAGCACCCCTGGAGTCTTCCCTTTAGTTTTCCTCCTTCTCTGAGCTTAAGATAGCAATTTTATATATTTGGCATTGTAGGTGATTTGCCTGAGAATGCACTTATTATGCTGGTTGTTGAGTTTTGCCAAATACCTAATTGATTTTTTTCAGTTTTCTTCCAAGATTATAGTAGTCAAGAACCATGTGCCTTCTGTATTACATTGGGACAGCTGTGAATGCTTCTTTAAGTAAGCAAAATGTAGGTGTGTATCTTATTATAGAAAGTAATACAACCTTGCTGATCTGAGGTTTGGAGTCTATTAAGAGACTTGGTTTCTGGAAATCTTTTTAAACTTGGAAACCTTTTAAACCTGCTATTACCTATCACTTAAAAATAGACATATAAAACTGTCTAAGTAGGTGGCCTCTGTGTCTTGGCTAGTATTAGAGTGTGGTGTTTCTTACGCATAAAGAAACAAATTTAAATCACTAGGTGCTAAACCAACAGATTTCAGTGTGGATTAGTGAGGAGCTATAGTAGTGCTTGTTATGTGGTCGCGTAAGCGTTTTTTCCATGTTTAGTTTATGCAGACTCTGTCTCTGCTCCTCCATCCCTTTTTCACTGAGAAAAAGAAATAGCAGTTTTGTTAGTGGGTTGCTTTGAAGAAAATACAGAGGGGAGGAGAGAACTGACCTGTGGTTACTTTCCATAAGTGTGGATAGGCGTAGGCTTCAGGGCTTGCCAGGCCTTCAATTCTTTGGCTTTTTCTTTTTTTTCCTTAATGTTTCCAAAGGTTTTGTTGGTGAGTTTCAAATGTAACTTCAAGCCTTGGAACAGCTCCATTAAAAAGTTGTGTGGTCTTAGCCACAGTAGCAGCACTGGTTATTTTTCCTGTGCTGGTTTCACAGAGGTTAACTGAGTTGGGCTTGATGAGAGACTAGCAGTATAAGGGAATATGTGTGCGTTAGGTGTAGGCTTTCCCCCTTTTGGTTGTTCAAATGAAATGCTTTAGCAGAATTAACATTTGCCTGTTGCTTTCAAAGGAAGCAAATCAAATGGTTCTAAAATGCTTATTTCATTATTAAAAGCTTTCAGAAATGATCTCTCTTTTGTTAATTATATTTTATATTGCATAGTACAAGATTGCATTGTGTGGATTTGCTCTCTTGTTGGGAGATGTACTACAGTGCACAGCTCAGCCTAATCTTAGTTGACTGGTTCTAGAGAGTACATTTTGATTGTCTGAAGCTAAAAAACTACTTCACTATGTTCAAGATCGAAACCTGTTTATTCTTAGTTTAGTAAATACCTTGAAGGTAAATTAAGTACCTTTTAATTTTTATTATTTACTTATTTATTTAAAATATATCTTTATTGATTTCAGAGAGACGAAAGGAGAGGGAGAGAGAGAGATAGAAACATCAATGATGAGAGAGTCATTGATCCACCACCTCCTGCATGCCCCCCACTGGGGATCAAGCCCGCAACCCAGGCATGCGTCCTGACCAGGAATTGAACCCCGATCGCCTGGATCCTAGGTCGAGGCTCAACCTCTGAGCCACGCCCGGCTGGGCCCTTTTAATTTTTAGATTGTTATTTTTTTTAAGAAAAAGGCAATTTTCTATTTATATGCAATCTGCTTATTATACCTGTAAGTTACTGAGGAATAGTAAATTTCTAATGAATAACAATTATATTAATACTTTAGATGTTGATGTTTTTGGTAGATTTCAAAGCAAATCCATGTGTTATCTCATTTAATTCTTACAAAAATCTTGTGATAACACAGGGCATGCATAATTGTCTTCATGTCATGCATGAGATGAGACATAAGGAATTTGCCTGGAGTTCCCCATTTGGTAGTGCAGGTGCTCCATTAAACACCTAGCTGCTCTTCTGAGAAAGTGAAACAGCGCTCTGGCTCTCTTCAGACCTCCTCCTGTTTCACACAGCGTTGCGTAGGCCAGCAGCAGCAGTGAAATTGTTTACACCGCACGTGTATTGACTGCTTACAAAGGGTCACACAATTTGAGATAATGTCTTGTCTCATTTAATCCCTTCAACAACCTCACTATTTTGTAGATGAAAAAACTAAGGTACAGAGAGATGAGGTAGCTTTCCTAAGGCTATGTGGCCAGTAAGTAATGGGCACCAATATGAACCACAGCAGTTTTGCTCTGAGATTCAGGATTCTTAACTCTCAATAGTGGTTCATCTGCACTGATTTTCAAACACCAAATATTCACTGGTGTTTCTAATAGCATTATTTGCATTTGTCTATAATCTTGAAGATTTGACAATGAAAATTAGAATGAGAGGTTTTATCATCTAGGTTTACACCAAATGAAAGGAGAAGACATTTTTAAATGTCTATTATTATGAGTAGCTGTACTATATGTAGCAGATAGATGCCAGCTAGTATAAATCATCCTAAAAATAAAATAAATGTTTACTAAGAAAGAAGGCTCGTATGAGCTGTGAAAACTTTTACGTAATAGATGTTCTCACTCTTGTATCGAGTGTTCTTATAATATAAAACTTTGAGGGGGAAGTGAAGTATAGAAGGGTCTCAATCTAAACAAGATTTATTGTACCAGAGAGAATGTGCACCTTCCAGAACCCTGGAAGGCAGCCGTTGCTGTACGTGGTCATTCCTGCAGTGGGGACAAGGGGCCTGTGTGGTGTTTCTTTCTCTGTTCTTCCCTTCCTTCATTCACCAGGTAGAATGCCTGTGCTGTACTGAGCATACAGTGGGTGCTCGACCTGACGCAGGCCATGCCCTGTGGAGCGTATTGTCCAGGGCAGCCTTGGGAAAAGGGTAGCACAGGAGGATCGTCGCAAGGAGATGTGACATCTGGAGCTGACATCTGAAGAGGGGTTAGGGGTTCAGTAGGTGAGGAGCAGGGGCATACAGGGGATACAGGAAGTGGGCAACATGTGGTTGGGGGACATGGCAAATATGAGGGGCTGAAGGGGACAGTGAGGGATGTGAGGTACAAGGTGGGGCTGTGGAAGCTGATTCTGGGGAGGCTTGCTTGTGTCTGAGCAGCAGGAGGGTGTGGAAGGGATTTTAAGTGGGGGAAGGGCTTTGAAAGTGGTCTGAGTGCAGTGTGTGGAACAAGTGGCTTTAAGGCAGGATTGTCAACCCAGCACCAGTTTTTTACAATAGATGTTTTATAATGCCCCCTTAGCTATCTTGAAGTGAAAGTCATGCTCTTCCTAAAAACATATCGATGTACGGCCTTTGCTACAATATAAAGGAAACATAGAAAGAAAATAATATTCATAGAACAGTATACATTTCAAAGTGCTTGGACATTACGACCCGGAAGATATAATAAACAATCTGACGTATGCATGTACACATCTGAGAATGTAACCACTGCAAATGCAGACTGACACGGGAAGGTAATATGGCGGGGAGACAAGTACCATCAGCAGCCTTGTCTTCTGGGCAGTGATTTTCCCAAGTGATGGATAACATCTGATAAAGCTCTGACTAAAATACAGCAAGATCTCCCCAGTAGACACTGCTAATTACATTTTTGGAGAAGTCAAACACAAAAATGCTTCATGTTTGTGTGCAAAACAGATTTAGGCTCTGAGAGCAGGTTTCATGTACATGAGGGTACAGTAGGACACCTGAAAATTGTGTGTGACAGTTTGTCATTGTAAGGTGTATTTAGTCATCCTTAATCAGTAGAGTCACACACACACACACACACACACTCACACACACACACACACACACACACACACACACACACAAAGTGACCCCATTGAGAACCACAGTTTTGCTCAGCAGCCCTTTTCTGTCAAAATCCATAACTTTTGCCCTAGCAGGTTTGGCTGAGTGGTTAGAGTGTCGCCCTCAGATTGAAGGGTCTTGGGTTGGATTCTGGTCAAGGGCATCTACGTCAGTTGCTGGCTTGATCCCCAGCCCCATCAGGGCACCTGCAGGAGGCAACCAATTGATGTGTGTCTCTCTCAGAGATGTTTCTCTCTTTCTCTCTCTCCCTTCCAGTCTCTGAAAAGCAATAGAAATAATATCCTCTGGTGAGGATTAAAAAAATATCTCTAACTTTTCATGCTAGTCAAGTGTGGTAGCATTCTAGGTATTCCATCATCACTAGCTGGGTCATGAAGCATGTCTCACTCCCGAGAGTGCTGGCTCTGGGTGCCTTTAGCATACCTTTAGGCTACTGAGCTATAGTTGTTGCCTCTGGCATGGAACCATGTGCCCATTCTAGGGGTGAGTCTCAACCTTTGATTATACTCTTGATTATAGGTCATCTCCCATGCTGAGGTTGGCCCCTCCTCTAGGGACTCCTGGCAATTGGCCACTGTTGCCCTCTTGACTACAAGTTTTGGGTCCTACAGGAGCCTCTGCTATTTGCACCACCCACCACAGATTGGATGGTGCCATCAGTTCAAAGCATGCCTGGATTTGAGACATTGTTCCTTGGCTTTCTGCCTAGTAACTTCTTTATGTTGACTCAGGGGTCATCATCTCAGCAGCAGCAGCAGCAGCAGCGAAAAGTTCTCCTGGCCTTAGCACTGCTGGTTTTCCTCACAAATCAGCCCAGCATTTTCAGTACTAATAAGCCCTGCTTCCTGCAGAGACTGTAAGGGCTATGTTCAAAAATAAGCATGATTATAGGGCTATGCTGTTAGCATGGTGCCTCACATAGAGGGAGCCCTCAGTACATGTGAACTGTGATTACTGTACCATCACCCCCCCCCCCCCTTTTAAACTGTATTAGGCTTTTAAACTAGAGGGCCTTGGACCCTGGGATTTATGGGTAGCCCTCACATAGTCAACAAACTCAATGAAATTGTATTAAAATGTTCTAAGTAAGTTTTTATGGAAGAGGGTTTACAACTTTCATCAAGTACTTGGAATAAGTCATTAGGGACTTCTGTTTCTAGCAGTTGCAAATTCTAAAATCAGATGAACCCATCTGAGGATGAGAAAACTTGGACAATGTATTAAAAGCATGCCTGAAGGCATGAAAAAGCTCATAAAGTAGTAAAAACTTTGCAGGTCAGGATCTAAGTAAGGACAGAGGCCAAGAGAGGTGAACCCATTGTTTGGGGCTTGGGGTATCTTCCAGTTCCAAAGAGGGCAACCTTGGGTGCCTTTGACAGCGCTGCAGGACTAGGCATATAGGAATTAGAGTCTGTGTCCTGCCAAGTGAGGAAGTCCTGGTGAACCCTTTACTTTAGGTTGAGACCCTCAAAGGATATACCTTAAGAGTCAGTGTGAACTAGAGTAGTCATGCCCTCCCAAGGAGTGCAGCTTAGCTTTGAACAATGTCAGTCACTGAAATTGGATGGTGACCCTGGATAACTAGTGCTTCAGGTCTGGCAGAGCCTCTCTGGAGGAAGCTAATGTCATCTTAGTGCCTCAGATTATTTCTACCAGTGGTTTTGCAAATATAGTGTTTGGCACAAAATAAAAATAAAAATAACTAGACACACAAAGAACCAAGACAGAAAAATGGAATCAGAAATAACAAACAACAAAACTGACACATACAGTGCCCTGTATACTAGCATTAAGACTCAGACTTTAAAATAACTATACTGAATCAATCTGTGTAATCTACCATGTTAACAAGCAAAAAGAAGAAAAGTTATATTATCATATCAATTGGTACAACAGAAAGTACTTATTCCTACAACAGTAATGATAAAATCCATTACTGTTCATGACAGAAATGTCTCAGTGAGTTAGAACAGAGGGGAATTAACTTAATTTGATAAGAAGCACTTACCAGACACCTACAGCTAATGACATCATACTTAAATTAATACTTACTTTCTTTCTATCATCAGAAACAAACTGTGGTAGGCAAGAAAAATAAGCAAAAGGCCCACATATTGGAAAGGAAAAAATAGAACTGTCCCTATTTACAGATGATATAGTTGTCTATGTAGAAAATCCCAAGAACCTACCAAACATAAAAATGTAAGGTGAAAATAGCTCTTAGAACTGATAAGTGAGTTCATCAGAGTCACCAGATGTAAGATCAACAAACAAAAATTAACCACATTTCCATACACTAACAATGAACCTGTGGAAACTGAAATTGAAAACAATATCATTTACAGTCACTCCCAAGAGAATAAAAATTTTAGGTTTATACTTAACGAAAGAGAGCTGCATGCTAAAAATTACAAAATACTGGTAAATAAATGAAGACCTAAGTAAATGGAGAGACATGTAGTGTTCATTCATTGAGAGACTCAACATAGTAAAGATACCAGTTCTCCTCAGATTGATCTATAAGTTTAAAGCATTTTTCTATCAAAACCCCTGCAAGGTTATTTGTAGGCATAGACTTATTCTAAAATTTGTATGGAAAGGCACAGGTCCTAGAACAGTTATAACGATCTTGTCAAAAAAGAATAAAGTGGGAGGAATCACTCTATTCAGTATTAAGGCTGACTATAATAGCTACAGTAATTACATCGGGTGATATTGGCAGAGGCATAGCACATAAATGAATAAATTAATGGAACAGAACAAAAACTCCAGAAAAAGGCCCACACAAATAGGCTCAACTGATTTTTGATAAAGGTACAGAAGCAATTCATTGGAGGAATTTTAACAAATGATGCTGGTGTAATTGAACCTTACAACTTATATAAAAAATTAACTAAAAATGGATGAGGTATTTAAATGTAAAACTGTAAAACTTTTGGGGGAAAAACTATAGACAATATTCAGAACCTAGAGCAAGGCAGAGAGTTCTTAGACTTGATACCAGAAGCATAGTACCTAAAAGGAAAAATTGATCATTTGGATATTATCAAAAGCAAAAACTGTTGCTCAGTAAAGGACGATGTGAAAAGGATGGAAGATTGGAAGAAAATACATGCAAGCCACATATCTGACAGAGGAGTCGTATCTGGGTTATGTAAGTTCTCCGAACTCACCAGGAATAGCTTAAATAATCCAGTGGGCAGAATACATAACCAGACTTTTCACCAAAAAGAAGGTGCATAAGCAGTTAAGCACATGAAAAGATGTTCAGTCTTATTAGCCACCAGAGAAATGCAAAAAACGAAACCACAGTGAGATATCACCACATACCTATCTGGATGCCTAAAATGAAAATGGAACACTAAATGCTGGCAAGGATGTGGAGGAACAGTATCATACGTTCCTGGTAGGAACATGACAGCGGGTGTAGCTTACTTGCGTCCCTCTAGTACCAGCTTTGACCATTAGACTGACAGACTGACTGGTGACTTCTCATAGAAGTAATGAAAGCTAAGAGACAGTGGAATGATATCTTCAAATGCTGTAGTGGGGAGTGGACACTCATTCTTTTAAAAATGAGATATTTAAAGACAAAAAGCAGGATTTATCAACAGCAGACCCACAGTAAAGGAAATACTAAAGTGGTCCTTCAAGCATAAGGAAAGTGATCAAAATAATCCTCCAACCAAAAAGATAGAAGAAATCAGTCTTGCTTTTGTACTCTGCTTGGGCCGGTGGGTTTCAGCCCTCGCTTTACATCAGAACCACCAGTGGAATCTTAAAAGAATAAGCTCCACATCCTTCCTCAGGAGATGTGGTGTGTGGCTTGGGTCTGATAGTGTTGCTGCCCAGCCTTGGATGAGAAACAGCTGGAAGGCTGACGGGAATAACACAGTGAGGCGGCAGGGTGGTAACTGCAGAATGAGAAGGAAGTGGGGTCATGGCTAAAACTGAATGCGTTCCCATCCCTTCCCCGGGGCCTCTGCCTTTATACTTAGTGCTCCTTCCCTCCAGCAGCATTCATTTAGTCTGGGTTGGAAATCCACTCCGTAATTCTCACTCCTCCTTTGCTCCAGTCAAGCCAAGCCCCATTCATTCGCCTACGTGGTATATCTCCCTGGCATCCCCCTTTTCAGTCCTTTGCTGTCATTATAGTTCAGACACTTACCACCCTTCGACCCTTTATAATAGCCGGCTGTCAGTATCTCTGTCCTCAGTATCTTCTTGATATCCTGGCTGCTTAAACAGTGTTGCTAACCCAGTCTTCACAAAGCATAGCTCGTGCCACAGCCCTCCTGAGAAACACTTTCGTTGCTTCTCACCATCTACAACATAAAGCTCACAAGTAATGCTGTTGAAACTATAAATCAGATGAACTGATTTTCTTACTAAATGCCCTTTAGTTTCATCCCGTTGCACTTGAAATGACACCCACACTCCCCCTGTTACCATAGTCTGCAGACACTGCTTGATTGGCGCTGCCGTTGCGTCTTGTCTCCACCCATAGCATTCTCCCCTCTGCTCACATGGCCCAGCTCCGCTGGCCTTCTCGGTGCTACTTCAGGAGCACTTCCTTGTTTTTGATCTGAACTTGCTGATGGCCTGGCCTGGAATGCTGTCCTTCCCCAGGCTCTCAGTCCTGTGCTCAGTCTTCAGTTACCTTCCCTTAATTACCTAACATAAATCCATTCTTTCTTCCCCATTTTCCTCTAATTACAACACCCTGATTATTTCTTCTCTTGCATTCATTATTGTCATTGTCTTGCTTACTTCTTCCTTTATTCCTTCCCTCTTCACCTCCCCTCACTGGAAAGTGCATGCCCTGAGTGCAGCACCCTCAACTCTCCCGTTACTGCTACATCTCCAAAGTGAGCCACCAAGTAGGTGCTCTTGTTTACTGTGAATGTACAGACAGGGTGGTACAGTTTTAATAGTAAAGCAACTCTCTGACGAGAGAATCTTGGTTTTCCATTGATTTTAACAGGTATTAAATTATGGTTGTTTAATGAATCTGCCCATTCCCATTCAGGCTAGAGAATGTGGTGGAAAATGAAACTGTAGGAAATTACTGATACCTAGGGGAAAACAGGCTGGAAATAGAAGTCTGCAATTACTGTAAGATCTAAGAATCTTTAACCTTATGAGTGTAGCTCTGTATCTTTGAAATTTTCATGATGATCTTTACTCTGTGGCTCCTATAATTATAGTTATACAAAAACACTTCAGTCAAATTAAAAGTACTTTTTCTTTAAAGGGCACGTCAAAGGGTGTGCTAAATATGTTATATTAAGAACTTAGCCTGACTGGGCATGGCTCAGCGGTTGAGCATCAACCTAGGATCCAGGAGATCGTGGTTCAATTCCTGGTGAGGGCACAGGCCCAGGTTGTGGGCTTGATCCCCAGTCGGGGGCGTGCAGGAGGCAGCCGATCAATGATGACTCTCTCATCATTGATGTTTCTCTCTCTCTCTCCCTCTCCCTTCCTCTCTCTGAAATCAATAAAGATTTTTTTTAAAAGAACTTATATTTGTATGCTGTTCTATAGTTTGTTTATACATCAATGCATTTAACAACTCTTTGTGAAAAATACTGTATCTTCACTTAGAAAGTGAGAAAAGTGAGGGTCTAAATGTTAATCATTTAGAAAGCTGGCAGGGACTGAGGTCTTTGAACTTTGCCATCTACTTCCTGTTTCACTACTGGGTTTCCCATCACTGGGTGTCAGGTTTCAACTGAAAGTACCTAGCAGGAGCTGGACTGGGGAGTGAGCACACTTGCTCGTCCTCAAATCTGGGAGTAAGTGAAGGTGACTGCTGCCAGGTCTGTAGTATGAACCTGGTGATATCTACCTAGAGATTTCCTCAGTATCCTCTGCCCTTCTTGTTAGCTCAGGAAATGTGCTTGTCCCGTGGTAACTGAGCTCAGATTTTCACACCCTAGGTGCTCATCCTGTCCCCTGGATCTCCTGTTCTTGAACAGGAAACCAGTCTCCTCAAAAGTATTACCGCATTCAAAACTCACAGACCTCACCCATACAAACTGTTTTGCCCCTATGGGAGCTATATTCTGACACTCCTTCCTCTTGCTGCTTTGGGGGATCTTGGGGGAGCAGACAAGAATAAAGAGGAAAAGCAGGTAGGAGGCTGTGACTGACAGCATCCAGGTAGGAGATAACAGGGCTGGGATGGGAATGAAAGCAGCGGCAGTGGGGAAAAGTGCACTGGTGCAGAGTACTTCTCATCCGGCAGGAAAGGAGGCTTTTATGGTGGTTAGAGGTTGGGGCTTGGGGCAAGAGTTGCCCTCTGTGGGCCTTGAAGTTTGAACCTCCCACTGGTGCCACAGAGGGAGCGCCCGGGCCTTCTCCTCAGCTTCCTTAACACTTGTCCAGATGTGTGACCAAGGGGAAAGGGGAGCTTGGGACCTGAAAGCTGTCAGCAGTCAGAATGGATTTAGACTTTATGACAGAAGATAGCAGCAGTAGATGGTATCTAAAAATCTTGGAACTAGGAAGTATCTCCTGGGGGATCGCTGAACTCTGAGATGCCAAGGTGGAGAGGGTACCAGCAAATTAGACTGTTCAGGGAGAGACATGTCAAGTGCAGTGTGCCACCCGCTAAAACGAAAGTGTTTCAAACAGGATGCCATGTGCATCCACACTGGTGTAGTCCACACAGTGCCAAGGCGTGTGGCGCATGTGCGCATGGGAAGTATGCCAGGTGTTGGCACTGAGAAGAGTCAACACCAGGGTAGTGCTGAGGGGCAAGTGGGGAGGTGGGCAGTGTGGATCCCTAGGTTTGCATCATGGATTCTGTTGAGGGAATTGGTAGAGATAGTAGCCAGATAAGAGAAGATGGAAGAATGGATGTGAGGTGGGGAAGTAGAGAAGGCAAGTTTAGACAACTGTCTCAGGACACTGCTAAATAGAGAGCAAAGAAACAGCAATAATTAGAACGAAGGAGGCGTAGGATCAAGGAGAGCATTTTTTAAGTTAGGGAGATCTTACAGCATATTTGTAAACTGACGCAAGTAATCCAGTTACGATGCCAGAGAGTGCTGAGATCACTGGCGGAGGGGAGGAGGGGCGAGAACCCAAGTGGGTAACTTCACTCTGTAGGCACAGACACTTCTCCCACCAGGACAGGAAGGAAGACAGGAAGCGGGTGGGGGGGTGGAGGGGGGTTGTGGCTGAGTGTGTAAACTGGTTGGTGATGAGATAAGAGAGTTTCTGCTAATTGTTGTTTTCTCAACTATATATGAGACAAAGTCCTCAGCCAGGAGTTGTGGGGAAGGGCAGTGGTGTGGTGAGAGAGGAGAAGACATGAAATAATTGCTCAGGGAGTTGCCAAGCAAATTGACTAGGGAAGCATGGGAGGGTTGTGAGGCAGTGCTGAGCCCATTCCAGGATTGTGGTCATGAAATCAGAGCCATCAGGATCGGCTCCTGTGTCTGATGTTCTCAGCAGTATCGACTGTGTGGACCCTGGTGAGGAGAAGGTACAGAGTTGATTCACAAAGGTCAGGTTTTACAAGGCATGTTCCACAGTACCTTAGAAAGGGGGCAAGCAGAGAGCTGAAGGTGCTTGCCAAAGGAATGATCCTTTAAGTTTGGCAAAGTAGTTGTCAAACACATGACCTGCTTATAGTAAGTGTATCTTGTAAAGCATACGTTTCTAGGTCTATTTCCTATGTCTTTGTGTATTACATGATTATAGACATGTTTCAACAGCACTGTTTGAATCCCTCACACTGCTGTTTAGTTCAAGCTTATTTTCTAAAGCCTTTTGATTTTGGATTTTGGAAAACCAACTCTGTTTCCCCCCACTGGAACTAATGAGTGAGCAAGCAAGAGGTTCTGTAAGCAAAGTAAAAATTGCAGACTTTGTTATGATTGGACCTGTGTTTGGAAATTTTGTGAATTGTGTTATGTCAGCATCCTGCTCATGGAATAGGCTATGTAAACAATGGGTGTTGGGCGGTTCTATGAATGAGCAGCCTTCCTTCTCGCTTACAGACTTCACCACTGCAATTCTCCAGATTTCTTAGTGTTTATTTCATAGTAAAAAGGGCTCTAAAAATACCAGGCCAGTTAGATTTTTATTGTAGATCATTTCATTTAAGCTACATGAGACATATAAATTTTAAAAAGAAAAAAACACTGAAAGCAGGATTTTGAAGGAAAAGCTACAGAATCTGTCTGCAGTAATTTGTTTTGGCTCTGGATGTAAATGTGCAAAAGAGATGGGAATAACTTTGTTCCATCTTTTAAGTGAGAGCAATTGGCACATTTAATTGATGCTCAAAGGCTTTGAGTAATAGCATGCTATAATGCACAGATATATGCCATCATGAGAATATTACAGGTACTAAGGTGTTTTTTTTTTAATATATCTTTTTTTATTTCAGAGAGAGGAAGGGAGAGGGAGGGAGAGAGAGATAGAAACATCAGTGATGAGAGAGTCATTGATCAGCTGCAGCCCACAACCCAGGCATATGCCCTGACTGGGAATTGAACCCCGGTCTCCTGGATCCTAGGTCAACGCTCAACCGCTGAGCCATGCCCGGCCGGGCAGGTACTAAGTTTTAAACTAAACTCTCTTTTTGAATTTGATTTTAAATATCATTTATAACTTCTTACTCGAAATACTGCTTTTTAAAATTACAGAAGGACATCATACCATAATTTCAAATATCCAGAGTGAAGTGAGAAAAAGGTTAGTATGAATTAAGCTTTAGGGCAAGAGACAAGGGCTCACAGGTCACACAGGGAAGGATTATTTGTTGGGGGATGTCAGGTGGACATTAAAAATACCAGAGAACAGGAAACTGCAGGGAGTAGAAATAAGTATGAAACAAAGAGAGATCTGTAGAGAAAACAGACCCAAACACTTAATTGTTTTAGGTTGCCAGGTAACAATAATTTCAGGGCTAAAAGTTGATTGATTATGAAGATTTAAAAGTATGGACAGGAATAATAAGTACAAAGAAAAACTAATGTTTGCCTTGCACTGGGCAGGAATTCCTGCCTTCCAGGAAGCCCTGACCTTCATGGGACTGGAAGTGAGCCTGTGGTTCCTCCTGATGATGGCCTGTCCCCAGAAGCAGAGACAGTGCAGGGTGAGGTGTGTGTGTAGAGGGGGTGGGGGTGAATATGAAGTCATGATAGAGGCAGAGGCAAGAGCCAAGGGTAATATGTTATGGAGAGGACTGCATGGAAAATGCCAGCTTGCATGCATCCTGATGCCGTGGCCACAGTGACACAGCACCTGTCTTCCTGGGAACCCTGGGAAATGGGCCTTTGGGAGAGAAAGTGATTATGTCTCTAATCTGGGGAAATTTAAAATATTTAAGTTTAGTATAAGTATTTGTAATGTTTGATTTTTAGGCAGATAGAATTATGAAACAGAGTGCATCTCTCTCCTCCTAAGGGTAGCACCTAGACATTGGGCCACTCTCAAAGAAAGTGGGTCAGCCCTGGCACTGGACCATGGGAATTAACATTTACTTAGCACCTGCTCTGAACCAGCTCTCTAGCCAGGTGATTTACATACATGGTCAGTCCTCCTAACCTTGAGAGGTATTATTTTCTTCATTTTAAAGGTAATTTAGAAACTGACACTTAGTGACTAAGTGATTTTCTCCACTGAGCCACAGAACAGCTACTTGAACCTGAGGTGACTGACTCTACGTCATGGGATGTTTCCACTCTGGAAGTGTTCTAATTAGCACCTCGAGTGATACTGCTACACAGGATAGTCTGAGGCTTGTCTGGACCACTGTTAGAGTAGATTTTGGACTAGAGGAAGGATTAGCCCCAGCAGAGGTAGGGAGATTATAGGAAGATGTGGGCTTCTCTCTATTCTCTCGGTTTTTCCCAGTACATAGGAGGTAAATATACAGGGTTTGGATACATAGTGCTTGGCTTGGGCCATGGTCAGGTGATAAGGTGGTGACCCTCAAATGTTACAGTGCAGGGTGGTGGGTGGTGGTCCTGGTGGAAGAGCAGATTCTAGGTCTCCACACTCAGAGGTTTTGATTCAGCAACTGTCTGCACAGTGAGAAGAACCCAGATAATTCAGATTTAGGCATCTCTACATCACACCAGAAGAAACACTGAGGTGTAGGCGACCCAGTTTTTAAGCACTGTTCCTTCTTGGTCTCTTTATAGGTATCTTATTTGATTACGGTAAACCTAAAAATGGCACCCTGACTGTCAGATAAGTGGGAGACCAGGCATTTGTGATGGTTCAGCTGGCAGGAGGCGGACCTTAATCAGGACAGAGATAAGTGAGAAGGTTAAAGGTACTCAGAACCCAGAACAGGCTTACCTGGCTGTCAGATTATATTCCACCCTTACCCAAACTGAGACTTAAGACAGCAGCTATGGATCTCACTGTCTGGAGATCAAGGAGGTGCTGTGAGCTCCAAGCACACGATGCTGGCTGCTTCCCATGCATGTGCTTCATTTAATTTTGCAACAAACCTATGAAATCAGTTTTATCATCTACATTTTATAGAAGAGGGAACTGGGAGGCCTAACAATGTTAAAAATTTTACCCCAAGGTGATGTAGCTAGGACTCAAATCAAAGTCTGTTCAACTTAATTTTTTTTGTTTTTTTATGTTTTTACTGATTTTAGAGAGGAGGGAAAGGAGAGGGATAGAGAGATAGAAACATCGATGAGAGAGAAACATCAATTGGCTGCCTCTTGCATGCCCCCTACTGGGGATCAAGCCTGCAACCTGGGCATGTGCCCTGACCCAAATCAAACTGGTGACTTCTTGGTTCATGGGTCGATGCTTGACCACTGAGCCACCCTGGCCAGGCAAAGTCTGTTCAACTTTAAAGTCCCATGACCTTTTTTCTTTCTTTTTAAAATTATACAAATAATACTTTAATATAGTCTCACAAAAAAATTAAACAGTCCAAACAGCATTATTCTGAAATTATGCAGGATGTGTTATTCTGCAACTCACTTTCTTCCCAGGATATTGTCTCCTGGAGTTATTTCTGTATCAGTCACAAAAGTCTCCTTTATATTGCTAATACTCATCTTTATACCAGAGACAAAACTATCATCCAAACTAATTTTCAGAAGCAGATACATACTTAAACCAGAGCTTCTTAGCCAGGACTGCTTTCTTCTTAGGGGACTTGGCACTGTCTGGAGACAATTTTGGTCATCACAGCGTAGACAGGGTTGTTACTTGCATGTGGTGGATGGAGACCAGGAGTGCACAGGGCGGTCCCCCACTGAAGAATCAGCAGGCCCGAAATGTTAATAGTGCCCAAATTGAGAAAATGTTATTGGGTTGAACCTATGCAGCTCCATGATGGGCCTTGATCAACACATAGTTTCTAAGCACTCATGAGGATTCAGTATTAAATCCATTTGTTTTAAATGATAGGATTTCAGATTTTCTCAGGACAAACCCCAGTTATATTCTGGCTTCTTCCTGATTAAAATCATATTTGAATTTTTATGTATCAGAGTGGCCAGTGAAAGAGCAAAACACTACTGCTTCCTGAATCTTGCTTCTTAACCATGTAATGGGGGAAAATGTGTGTGTTTGTTTTTTATGTGTCTGTTGATTTTAGAGAAGAAGGGGGGGAGAGGGAGGGAGAGAGAGAGAGAAACAGAAACATCAACTGATCAGTTGCCTCCCGCATGCACCCCGACAGGGTCAAAGTGGCGATCTTTTGTTGCACCAGAAGATGCTCCACCAACTGAGCCATGCTGTCCGGGGTGGGGGAGGGGGGATGCTTTCCAGTGCATGTTTTATATGGTTAGTTTTCCTTCAGTGGTAAATTGTTTACTGAGTTAAACTTTGTCCACTTAAGCTTAAGTAGATATACATTCTGTAAAACTGAAAATCGGTTAATAGTTTATATATTGTATTGAAATAAAAGGAACCTTGGTAATCTTGCGTATCTATTAGATTGAACCTTTTATGCCCTAAGACTGTTAACTATTGGAAATAAGTTGCTCAGTTCCAGGTTGGGATTTAGGCATTATTTCAGTTAATTTCTTCAGACTGCCTTTTGTGTTTGAAGGAAATAATGTACATGTCATAAGCTTAGCCTTAAAAAGTCTAACCATCTCTTACTACATTGGTAAAGGATGCATTATCACAAATATTTGTAATAAAAATAATGAGGTTTTTTCCCCCCCCTCAAAATGATTTTAATTTAAACATGTCTGATTTTGAGAACAAAAACACACATGTTTGAAATAAACCCATACATTTAATTTAGGACTCATTGTTTTTTATTTAGATTATAGATTATTCTAGTAATAGGTGTGCCAGGTATATGTCTTTTAATTGTAAAATAACAAAGAAATACTATGGAAGTTTAAAAAATATTTTTAACTTACAGAATTCTTAACTTTTCAAGCAATTTGTTTCTTGTTTCTTTTATCATTTTATAAAATGAGTATTATATCATAATATGAAAACAGAGTCCTTCTGATAATCTCAATATTAAGGATTTCAGATTATAGAAGAGTTAACGGTGAAACTCCATCACAATAATATTTCCTTCCTGAGAATTTCAGTGTTATGGGTGCGTTAGAGGAACAGGCACAGAATAATTACTTATTGTGGTGGTGTGGAATATTTCATCTGCTTTATTCCACTTTGTCTCTTAGAACCTTTATCCAGAAATAATTTGAGGCGTTTGAAGTCCACCCCTTGCGTATGTATCCCTGAACTTCATAGAAATGGAGCCACGCTTTCATGTTTACTTCTGAAATTTTCTTCTTTCCCTTAGCATGTGCTGTGCTTGGTCCCTTGCTTTGCTCTGTAAATTTAGAAGTTCTGAAATTCCACCAGAAAACCCTGTTTAGGATTGTTAATGACACTGCACTTAAGTCTGTGTGACAGAGAATTCACATCTTTATGGCATTGAATTTTTCTTGCTAAGACCATAGAATATCTCCACTTTAATATATATATATAAGTTTGATAACACTTATTTGTTGTCTTGTCCTCATGTGGCCCGATGCGTGGTCACTGCTGGTCCATTTTACTTTATGGACGGCAGCTTCCCTTTGTTTTTCAGTGAAGCACAGTAACCTCAGTCCTTGACTATCTCCCATCTGGAACAATTTAATTCTCCACCAGATTGTTCACAGAAGAAATGCCTTGGTTGTTGAACAAGCTTCAGCCTAACAAAACGTGCCTCTCAGGCCACAGACAGACAGTGTGCCAGTCAGAGGCAGTTGGCAAAAGGGATGAGTAGCATGATTTTAAAACATAAAGGGGCCATCAGGGATGCTAATGTTGCTAAGGTGTGAAAGAAGCAACGACCACAGGCTATTGAAGAGGTAGAGATACTGTTGTGCCAGTGACCTCGAGGGAAGACGCTACAGGCTGACCTGAGAGACAGCTCTGCTCCGAGAGCTGAAAGTGACTCTTTTAAGGCTAGTAGTGGGTGGTTCCATACACTTAAGAAAAGAAGTGTTTGTTTATGGATTAAACAGTGTATTAGACATGTGCCGTATGTAAGAAAGGGTAAAACGGAATTATTTGGGCATCTGGAATGGATTAATTCAATTTACATTATTTCTAAGGGGAAAAGATGATTCCATTTTTGACAAATCGCTTCTCCAACAGCCTTCCAGAACAAATTAAGTTTGAGAACCAAGGTTCCACTGTAATATATTTAGGTGGTGCTTCTAGGTCAGTCTAGTTTCTAAATTGTATTTGTTGGCAAGCAGAAATGATAATTTAAGATTTTGTTGTTAAGAAAGTTAGCCAGTTTTCACTATGGCATCTAATTTAGAAAAATATAAATCACTTGCTGGTGATTTAATTAATTTGGGGATCTTAATATTACTTAAGTAAACAATTTTAGGATAGAAACAAAAATGTTTTACTGAATGTATACAAAAAATGCTACAGGAACATAAAAAAGGAAGTCACTAATTCAGTATTTGGGTGCAAGTATTTTATATGGTAAAAGAACTTACCAGGTATTCAGAATGGCAGCATTTGTGCTGGCCAAGGACTGAAGAGACCGTGTACTTCTGTGAAGGGTTGGGGGAGGAGATTAAACATGTGCTGTACCTCAAGGATTAAAGTTTTTAGTCAAAGAGAATTGAGTAAATTGAAGTGAACTATTCAGTTTTGCTATTCAGATTTGCAAGAAACGTTTCTTTAAAAGTGTAGATATGCATTATTATTTTTGTTTAGTTATTCCAAGACTGATTATATTTAGGCATAGCTGAGACTGGAATTTTCCAGTGCCCCTTTCAGCAAGATGGTTCTTGTCACTGCTTTTCTTGTCCCTTCCGAGTGTCTACTACTGTGGTGTCCCCATAGGTTGCCACAGGCTGAGTAGCACCAAAGTGAATATTCAGTGAAATTACATCCAAATCAGTGTGCCAGGTTCCAGTCCGTTTTACTCTTTGAAGTAAAAGTACATAGTAATGTCACGTTTTTTCCAGTATTCTGTGGGTATTTTATGGACTGGAACTCAGGAAAGCAAATTGTGAAAAAGAAAATTTATCATTTTACACTGTAACAAGGTCATAAAGGAATCCTGCAGTAATTATATTGTTTAGTAACTATAAATGAGCAGCCCATTCTATTGAGTTTGATTGGCTACCGTTTATTGAACACCTGTTGTGTGAAATGCCGAGGCTACTTAGCAGTTGCTCCAAAGACAGTCCCTTCCTCGGAGAGCCCGTGGGCTAATGAAGAGAGTGCTGAGGCTTGTGACCACAGTGCAAGGCAGAACTTGGAAGGCAGTTAGGATGCCATAGAGATTTCAGAACACCATCTCATCTCATCTGGTCCAGACGGAACAGGAGTCTTGGAGAAAGATGGATTTTGAAAGATAGGTGTAATTTTGGCAGCTAGAGTTGTTGGATTTCTTGGGGGGAAATGGTATGGAGGTGGGAAAGGGAAGGATGAATTTGGTGACTAGCAGGGAATCTGATGTCGCCAAATCACAGGGCTCAAAGAGAAACATTGGGAGTAGTGTGGTAGGTAGGCTGAAGTCCTGTAGAGGCAGGCTGTGCTTTGGCCAAGCAGTATTCCATTTTGTATATTTACCAAATCTTTTTTAAAAAATTTAATTTTTCCCACCACTATTTATGCCCTGTGCCCTCTTCCACCTCCACCCGCCCTGCAATCACCACAGTGTACTTGGTGTCTTCAGAGCACTGCACCCCAAAGCAGCAGAGCATGCATTTTTTTCAATTGCACATGGACCGTTTTCTAGGCTACACCGCATGTTAGGACACAAAACAAGTCTCAGTAAGTTTAAGAAGATTGAAATCATATCAAGCATCTTTGATCATAATGCTATGAAACTTGAAACCAATCACAAGAAGAAAACTGAAAAACACACAAAGACATGGAGGCTAAATAACGTGTTACTAAGCAATGAATTGGGTTATCAACGAGGGCAAGGAAGAAATCAGAAGATACCTCGAGACATGAAAATGAAAGCGCTACCACAACGTACCTGGCCGGTCCAGTGAAGGGTTGAAGTAGTAGGGGCAACAGGAGCCTTCTCCGTGGCTTCGCTTGATCACGTGGCCCCTTCCCACGCCGCGCCCTGCTCCTCCCCAGTCGTTTCTGTCTGTCCCAGCCAACTCATACCCTCTTTTTCTCCCTCCTGTACCTCCTTTCCCTCACTTCTGCTCTCCTTCCCCAGCTGTCAGAGGCAGCTCAGAAGTCATGCTGGGGAGCACTCTGAAACCTCCCGTTGGAATTAATCATTCCTCCTCTGCTCCCACAGTGATTGTCTTACCCCCTCATGGTAGCACTTACTGCATTCTGTCTTATATTATGGCTGTTTCCATCCCTCCCTTCCTGCGTCATATTGTAGGGGTTCTTGTTCCAAAAGCCTTAGTAGAGTAGCTTGAATACAGATCAACTCAGTATGTGTTTGTTGAATGAATGAATAAGAGATCTTGTTTACACAGTTTTAATTTCTATTATATATGAAGAAATAGATGCAATAGAGACCAAAGTGGTGGAAATTCTAAAAGACTTTAATGAAGAGATTGTTTGGAGAAGCACGGTATGTGCTCTGTCTCAGTTCATGAGTACTGACCACAGCTTGGCTCTCCTCTGTCCTTGCCGGAGCAGAAGCACAGTCTTTCTTCCACGCCCGGCCCCTGCGCCAAACCACAGCCTCTGCTCCAACTTTCCTACCGCCTGCGAATGTGCCGCCGGCTACAAGATGCAGCAGATACCCTGAGGTGGGAACAAAAAGAACACCTGAAAGCCAGGCAGTGGACGTCCCCTGATTTATTAAAAACTTCTCTCCTTCAAAGTTTACCTTTATGGTACAAGCATTTTTTAAAGGACTTTTCAAACATTAGCAGAGTTCTTAAAACTCCTACATGAATCAAAGTTGGGCACACCTGTGTTTTATGCACAGGTGTGTTGGTTCCTGCACTTTTCCGTCCATAAAGGATTTTAGGTCACAGGTCAGGGTGATACATCTGCACGTTTTCTTTATGCCCTTGAAGTTCATTTGCACCCACATCCTTTTTGTGGCTATTGATTTGTATTCAGAAACCCAGTTCCTCACCAGTAAATGGGGGTATTGAAATAGAAGGTCTCTAAGATCGCACTGTATAAGCATTTAAGAAAAAATCTATTATATAACAGCAGGAATTAATTTTTGTCCAAGAGCCAATGCCTACAGAATATTTAATGGTTTTGTGTTTAGACTGTTTGCCACTAGATGGCAGTAAAAAATTTATCCTTAGCAATAAGTGCTTATCAATTTTTAACGGGTTTTTTTGGTTTTTGTTTTTCCCTTTTTATTGAATTTATTGGGGTGACTCTGGTTAACAAAATTATACAGGTTTCAGGTGCACAATTCTACAACACATCATCTGTACACTGTATTGTGTGTTCACCACCCCAATTCAAGCCTCCTTCCATCCCCACTTATCCCCATACCTCCTCCAGCTCCCTTTACCTCCCCCGCCCTCCCCCTTTAAGTATCCTTTGAAAGAGAGATTTGGAGGTCTAAAGTTTGAGGTATCTGTTTTGAAATTATCTAACAGTAGGCAAGCCTCAGTATGTTCTTTCTTAAGACCTATGCTTATTTCATCCAGACATAAAACTTGTGTGGCCCCCCATAGCAATTTGTATTAGGGAATTATGGAGAAAAAGACATAAATTAGCCCTGCCCTGTGTGGCTCAGTCTCAGCCCTCACAGTGAAGGGTCAAGGGTTGGATTCCCAGTCAAGGGCAAGTATGTGGGTTGTGAGTTCGCTCCCTGCCTCTAGTTGGGGCACGTGCAAGAGGCAACCAGTGGATGTGTCTGTCTCACTTCAATGTTTCTTTCTGTCTCTCCCCCCCCTCCCTCCCTTCCAATCTCTCTGACAAGCAATGGAAAAAATATCATCAGGTGAAGATTAACAACAACAACAAAAAGATATAAATTAAAGCATGTAATTTCATTTTATGAAATGAAATTACAAAAGTTTTTATTTTTTTTATGATAAAAAGTAAGATATAGTAATTGTAGAAACTTTGGAAATACAGGTATTTTGAAGAAGACATTTTAAATCACTCCTAGATATAATCTATGTTAATCATTTGTTACATTTTTTCCCAGTATTTTTTTGTGCATACAGAATTAAAATCTCATGGAACATATAGTTTTACATCTTATGTTTCAAACTAATGTTACATTGTCTTTTCTTTCCTGTGTCATTAAATGTCTTTTTACAACATGATTCACACTGTTGGATAAGTAATGAATCCAAGCAACCCAGTGTTGTTGAGTACTTTAGTTCTAGTTTTTTACTGTTAGGCTGCTATAAATCTAAATCTTTCCATAGGATATATTCTTGGAAATTAAATTACTGAGTAAAAGGATATGACTTTTAATGCTTTGGCTACATGTCATCAAAGTGAGTTCCTAGAAAGGCTTTGCAAATTTGAGCTCCCAGCAGCATCAGTGCCCCTCTTACCACGATCTTGCCAACACTGAGTATTACGGAATAGGGTTGTTTGTTTCTTAACAGGGCAGGAGGTGGGCTGGGGAACTAATTTTTATCATTTTTGATGTCTAAAAAATCAGCTTCTAACCATATCATTTTGGAAATTTGGCCCAGGACAGATCTGCCAATTAAGTTATTTTTATGTTTCCAAGACCTTAAGTGTTACTGTCAGCTTGTCTAATGCAGGCTTTGTGAATACTCTCTAGGGAACTGTTCATGGCTATTTTAAACATTACTCAGAAATTCTTTACAATCCTCAGTCACACCTTTCGAATGTATTGAATGTCCTAGGTTTTTTTAACTTTCATTGGCATGGCTACCAAAGTAACTCATGCAGTTTTGGGAAGCCCCCCCCTCCCCCCCCCTTGCGTTGGTCCCAAGGCCCAGGATGTGAGTGCTTCTGGGAGGCACAGACGAAAGCCTTGGCATGGTTTTCCTTAAGACCTACAATCTTAACTGACCCTTAACTGTTACAGCCTTGAAACTGGTTTTCTCCTATTGTACGTGCACTATATTACCTCTATCCCAGATGGGTCTGTAGTACTTTGTGCTTTAATTTTTTAAGGGTCAATCATGTAAATTATGATAGCCACCTTTTATAGGTGGCTTAATTGTAACTTTGCTTAATTAAATTTTATTAAAAACTGAATTTTAAGGGAGGTGTCATACTTAGAAAACAGCACAGTGCCTCACACAATGGTGAGCACTCAATAATTTTTAGTTGTCGTAATTGTTAGAATTCCCTCAAGCAGAGACACTTATGGGGACATAGAGGCTGAAGGAGCCCTCCCTGCGGAGGGACTGGAGCATACTGAAGTCCTGAGCGGCTGAAGAGCTTGTGGCTCTGATGGGCCTCAGACAAGCTAGTGAGGGAAGGTCAGCCTCAGGTAGGAGCTTTGGAAACTAGTTTGGGCTTCATCTAAGAGTCATTGGAACCCATAAAGGGCTTTAAGCCTAGGACCAATTAGATTTGCATTGTTTAAAAAAACTATTCCAGCTGCCTCATGCAGAGAGAATAAGGGGAGGCTCCTTTTAAGGTAATTTGGTCATAGAGTAGGTAACCAGCCTTGGACATGTTCCTTAAGCTCTGTGTGTCTCGGTTTGCTCATCTGTAACACAGATTCAATAATAGTACCTACCTTATAGGCTGTGGGGATTCAATGAGTTGCTATTTGTAAAGTGCTTTGAACAGCTTCCTGAATATAAGTGCTTTAAGTGTTTTTTAGCTAGAATGCCAAAAGTCTGGTGGCAGAAGGTTAATCACTTCCAGTTCTGACCCCCCTCCATCTAGCATCAGAATGACCCACACTGCCCCACTGAGCCCTTGGCTGCCTAGTTTTCACATCAAGCTCAGCCTCCTCCCTGCCCTGCCTGGTCTGGTGTGGGCACCTACACGTGGATGTGGCAGATGGCTGGCCAGGCCTGGCTGGTCTTTCCTTTCTAGAACACCTGCATTGCCCACACACAGGGTCAGGCCCAGTCACTGCCTGCCTGCCGTGCTTCCTGCTGGGGGAAGGAGGCAAAGCCTCCTGTAAGCACCGCCCTCACGGGATGGCCCCCTGGCTGTCCTTGATCTCTCCGGGCTTTTCTAATTTGAAAACAGTAGACGGGAATCTCATTTAGGGGCAGCAGTTTCAACCTGTATTACTTAGTAATGTTGCCTGGAGTTCTGTTTTGAGGATACTGAGGCAGTTCTGAGCATACGAAGGAAGTGTCAGGAGCTACACGGAAGGGTGCTACCAGGTCTGGAGTGGAACCCTCCTCGGGGGGAGACTCCTCAGAATTGGGGGGAAAAGGGGGAGATGGCACAAAAAGCCTCCTGGGTGTTTCTCATGTGTTATTAAGTTTGACGGTGGGCAAAATTTTTCATTTTATTTTATATCCTTTTGAATATGTGAAATAGTTTATGTTGAAATTGAAATGAGTGCCCAGGCAGATTAGTGATGTTTGCCCTGGGCATTGCTGGTGTGTGTGGTCCAGGTCTCGTGGGGCCTGTCCTTGACTAGGATGATAGAGCCACCTCCCTAGATGCGACCGTTTGCATATTTGTGTGTGAACTCACACGTTTATATGCACATGCACAAATTCGTTTTATCTTGCAATATATACTCACAAAATGCAGTATAGGACTTTAAAAAAAATGTAAAATGACTGTGAACATACTGAAAACCACTGGAAAGTACACTTTAAAATGGGAGAATTTTATGGTATGAGTTATATCTCAATAAAGCTGTTAAAAATAAAATATTTCCAAATGCAACACTTTTTCAAAAAGTTCAAAATATTTTTTCTTGATTATAAAAGAAATACATACAGATATAGGAAACTGGAAAATGTATTAAAGTAGAAAGAAGAAAAAAATATATGTACCATAATAGCACCACCTTAGAGACTGTTAACGTTTGGTGATACTTTCATTAGTTTTTCATTCTCATGTATGGCTTATTTGTATATTGATGTGATCATTTCTATGTATTAAAGTTTACATCTTCCTTTCTTCATCTAACAGGATAATATAACCATTTAAAATGCTATTATAAGTTTTTCATAAACAGTTAAAGGCTTACATTGAGCCACTGTGTGGACACTGTGAATTAGTCATTCCCTGCGGCTCTACGTGCTCATCAGAAAGAGCACTGGAATGAGCATCTTCGAGCATAATCCCTGTTGTTTTATTTGGATTTATTTCCTTAAATGTAAGCCAGATATATTAAAAGTTTTGAGTGCTTTTAAAACCTTATATACATTCTCAAGTTGCTTTCTATAAGGCAGGCCTGTGTCACTCTATGAGGCACCTTTGTTCAGGTACCAGCCTCTGGGCACACAGGGCCCTGGCCCTTCGAGCTTGAGGGTGCGCTGTAGCTGGGTCCCGCCCGCGCATACTCTGGGTGCCTGAGCATGGCTCGCAGCACCGCCGATGTGTGGCGCTCACAGAGTACCTGTTCCAGAGAGCCCAGAGCAGTGTCAGTTAGGTATTCATGTCCATAAAAACCTTTAATTTATTAAGTGAAAAATTTTGATGTTTAAATTTACCTGTTTTGATTCTGAGGGTGCACATTTATTCAAGTGTTTCTTGAGCACCTGTATTTTCTCTTACAAGTTATCTGTTCATATACATTTTATGCTCGGTGTTTGTCCTTTGGTATTTTGCTCATTAATTTGATTACATATGATCTGTATTATTTGTAGTCAATATTCTTCCTAGTTTGTACTTACATTTTATGAAAAACAAAAGGTTTTGCTTTTATTTAGAACAATCAATTATTTGGTTCCTTGATTTTCAGTTTACAAAGTTCCCGATTTGAAAAGCACGGATATTTTCTTCTTGTTTATTACTTCATTTCATTTTTACATTGATCTCTTGAATTTACGTTAAATTCAAGTATATTTTGATGAGTAACAAAAGGTAGGAATCTAATTTTTTTAAAATAGTTTTCCCTGCACTATTTTTCACATAATCTTTCCTTTCCCTAGTGATTACTGTGTTTCTTGTCATTTGATTTTCATCTATTCTGATAAAAATATTTTGCTAATTTTAAAACCAATCAAGATTACATTCTTAATATGGTTAAAGCACTGTTTGTTCATTATATATTTTTGTTTTGCTGTTAACATGTGTTTAAATTGACTTACTTGGAATGTAATAATTTCAGTACTAACCTATTTCTTCCTTACCTTGAATCAAAGTGAATATTTGGATATTTGGACACATTAAGATGACTCGTTTCATGGAGACCATCTCATCTACAAATGACCCAGACTCCAGGCATTAAACATAAGAGGCACTTGCATTCACTTTTAAGAACTTTATTCTCTTTCTGTTTATGTTTTCAGGTGTTGTTATCTCATATACTTTCAGCATTCAGATTTGATATGAAAGAAGTTGGTCTTTTTACTCAAAGTCTTGGGTATGCACCTGCAGATTACTATCCTAGTTTGCTCAAAAATGTGAGTATTTTTAATTTATTAGTATTGAAATTTTCATTGGTTAATATATCATCAGCAAAAAGAATAAATGGAAGTATTTCACTTCTCCAGAGGAGATGTTTAACTTTTCTGTGTTTATCTCTTCTTAGTTGGGTGGACTTATGGCCATATAAGGAAGAAATGTGAGATGGGAGCTTATGGGAAAGAAGGAAACCAGGAGAGGTTATTCTAAGTCAACCAGCTTCTCTGTCTCTTAACACATTTCATTTATTTTCTCAAAGATCTTTAGGAGAAGAAATTTCCTTAACCAATGTAAACACAGCCTCTTATTGTTAGACAAATTTTGTATTTAAAATAACTTGATAGGAATTTTTGTGTTAAAGCAAAGAATTTAATAACAACCTTGTGAATAAAAATACTATTATATATTTACACCTTAGTATTAAAGCCTTAAATTTTAGCTAAGTTGAAGAAATTTTAATTTTGATCTTAACATAGCTCTTCTAGAAACTGTTAGGAGATTTTATTTTATGTTTATTAATTAATCTTTTGGATGCTTTATACATTAATAATATGTTTAAAAATAAGTGAAATTAAGAAAGAAATTAAGAAAGAAAAAATAAAGTAACTCTAACATGGTTTTATTTTTAATGGGATTGGTTTTAATTCTTAGGAAATTGATAATCTGTCTATTGTTCATTTGCTTAAATAGGAATTCAGAATAACACACAGTAAACATAAAATCCAAATTATTAGTAAATGTAAGTTGGCACTGCTGCTTTTCACTTTAACAAAGCACAAGGAGAGGGCTGGTGGAGGGGGAGGGAATCTCAGTGGAAATACCACTCACACCAAGAAAATAGAACTGATGTCATCCTGTTTGCAGTGTGAGTTAACCTGCAACTGATTTTGTTTTACAGATGGTTTTATCATTAGTGTCTGAACTCAGAGAGAATCATCTTAATGGATTTAACACTCAAAGGCGGTAGGTGTCGAACTAAACATCCCTCTTCTCAAGTTTCAAAATGTATCAGTTTGGTTATGAGAGAAAAAGTTTATAATTCATAGGAAATGCGTATTCATAGTTATGGTTATAGCCTATGTAGAAAGATTATTTTAGTGGAATGCATGGAAAATTGGTGAATTTTATCAAACTTTTTTGTAATCACTATTCTCTCTACTCTTGTAAGGCAATAAATCATGCAGTGTGCCTTATTACCTTATGCTCCCATTGAGTAAAAAGCCCTATACATACAGTAGGGAACACGGAAAAAACGTTCAGCTCCGTGTGTGTGTCACTTACACACATACACACAATCAGGATGTTTACAAGGCTGCAGATACTTGATGTATGCATATGACCTATATAACCTATTTTAAGAAACAATATTCCAAAATTTAGACTAAACAAGTCAAATAAAGTCAAACAAATTAAAAAGCAATTAATCACATCATAAAATGTTTCTTCACTATGAGAAAGAATTCAAAGTTATTTTCATTGGTGAGCATTTCATTTTTAACAAGTCATTAACTAAGAGAATCTAGGCACGTTGTGATTTTTTTTTTGGTAAAGCTATTGCCATTGAAAGCTTTATCAAAAGTGGTGTTTGCTCTCAGACTTTAGAAATCCTTTGAATCTAACCCTTAAAGTAAACTATAAAATTCTTAGATGAAAACATGAGAAAATCTTCCTTACATTGAATTTGGCAGTGATTTTTTGGATATAACATCAAAAGCACAATAAAAAAAAGCTAGATAAATTGGACATCATTCAAATTAACTTTTATGAATCGCAGGATACTATTAAGAAGGCAAAAAGACAACCTACTGAGTGAGTAGGTTGGAAATCATATGCCTGATAAGGTATTAATATCCAGAATATATAAAGAGCTCCTAAAACTCAATAACAAAAAATTAAATTTAAAAATGGCCAAGAGACTTGACTAGACATTTCTCCAAAGAATATGTACAGCTGGCTGATAAGCACATGAAAAGATGCTCAACATCACTAGTTATTAGGGAAATGCCAGTCAAAATCACAGTGGGATACCACATCACACCTGCTAGGATAGCTGTCATTTAAAAAACAAACAGAAATGAAAACTAACAAATTTTGGTGAAAATGTGGAGCAGGCAGAACTCTTGTGCATTGCTGGTGGGAATAGAAAAAGGTACAGCCACTGTGGAAAACAGTGTGGCAGTTCTTCAAGTTAAGTACAGAATGACATTAAGACCCAGCAATTCTACTTCTAGGTACTTTGAAAACATCATGCTTAGTGAAATAAGCCAGACACAGAAGGACAAATACTATATGATTCCACTTATATGAGATACCTAGAATAGGCAAATTCATAGAGACAGAAGGCAGACTAGAGGTTATCAGTGTCTGGAGGGAGTGGAGTAATTGTTTAACAGGTACATCGTTTATGTTGTGGATGAGGAAAAACTTTGGGTGTAGATTGTGGTGATGGGTTCACAGCCTGTGAATGTATTTAATGCCACTGAATGGTTACCAATTATAAGTGGTTAAAATAATAACTACTATATATGTTTTACTGCAGTAAAAGAAATTAAACTTAAAGAAAAAACAAATGTGATACCACTATAAACTCCCTCAAATAACTAAAATTTAAGACACATTAGCATGTGCTGGAGAGGATATGGAATTACTGGATCTTTCATAAACTGTTTGTGAGAATGTGAAATAATATAACCATTTTTGTAAACAGTGTTGCAGTTTAATATAAAGTTAAATGTAAACTTACCATATGACCCACCAATTCCATTCTTGAGTATTTTCTCATAACAAATAAAAACAGGTATTCACAAATACTTCTGTATAAATATTCACAGCTGCTTTACTTGTAATAGTTCAAAACCAGAAGCAATTCAAAGGACCATCAACAAGCGAGGGGGTAAACAAACAAAAAATTATCTGTTACCACCATTTAAAAAATGAAAAGACTAGTTATACCCTGAGAAAATATTATTAAATTGTACATCTGATAAAGGGCTCAAACCTGTAATATATAAAGAACTCCGTAAATAAGACAAATAACCCAGTTTAATAATTGGCAAAAGATTGGAATACCTGTCACCAAAAAAAGTGTACAAATGGCTTATTTGAAAAACACTAATACTTGTATATAAATGTTTATGGCATTAAACGTTATTAAACATTATTCATAATAGACAAAAAGTGGAAGCAACCAAAATATCCACCAGCTTACGAATAGATAAAGCATGGTATGTCCACACAATAGAATATTATTCCTAAGAAAATGGAACAGCTACTGACTCATGCTACAGCTTGTGTGAACCTCAAAAACATGCTTAGTGAAAGAGCCAGTCACAAAAGAATACACTTTGTATGATTCCTTTTTTTATAAAATGTCCAGAGTAGGCAAATCTATATATATATATTAGTTGTTTCCTGGGGCTAGAGGTAGGAACAGGGAGTTCCTACAAATTTAACACAAAAGATCTTGAGGTGATGGAAATGTTCTAAAAGTAGATGATGATGATAGTTGTCCAACTCAATGTTTTATTAAAAATTTGGGGATTATACATTTCAAGTATGTGCATTTTGTGGTATATAAAGTATACCTAAAAATAATAAGATGCATTCCTAGGGTGCATTGAAAGCATTTCCAATCATTTATTTACACATCAGGTAAGGACTTTGATTTAGCCTGTGGTGAATGTTGAATAATGGGTCTTTTGAGTAGTAAAATTAAAAATTTATTAAAAGGAACTTTAAAAAAATCAGTAGGAGACAATTTGTATGTATGCCCTATACCAAATCCCAAAATATATCAAGTTGATGATTATTTATTTATTTTATTATCCTCACCTAAGAACATGTTTTATTGATTATACAGAGAGAGGAAGGGGCGGGGGCGAGGGGAGAAACATCTATGTGAGAAACATTGATCAGTTGCCTCCTGCACGCATCCCGACTAGGGATCAAACCTGCAACCTTTTGGTGCATGGGACAGCTCTCCAACCAACTGAGCCACCCAGCCAGGGCAAGTTGATGATTTTTTAAACACACACACACTCACACTTAACAAATGGAAGAGACTAGCCACAGACTTGAAAGATATCTGCAACCTATAAAACAGACAAATACAGAAATGCCTCCTGCAAATCAATCATAAAGAGGCAAACACTCCAGTATGGAAATGAACAAGAAATATAAGCAGGTTATTGCAAATGAGGAAAACTGCATAAAAATAAACATGTAAAAAATTCTTCAGGGGTGACGTCAGCAGGATAGCAGAATAGGAAGCACCAGTCCTTGTTCCGCCTCAGAGACACTGACTTAACAATAGTATTGGGCCAAAGGGCCTTTATGAGAACTCCAGAAACCAATTAGAAGTCACAATATCCCAGGCAAGCTCAAAGTCAAGAATAGCTATATTGAAACAGGAAAGAAATCCATTTCACATCAACCACAACAGCCCTTTCCCTAAACCAGCCCAGCTTGGTGGGATTGGGAGGAAAAATCCAGTTTATAGCTTCTCCCTTGGAAGGGAAAGAGAAGAGTGGAATGTGCCCAATGTTCTGGCTTTTGTGGGGCTGCCTGAGGCACTGGTATTTGTCTTGCCTGACTCTGATCACTCACAGGGCACTGCCATACTTTCAATACCGGGGGCCATGGAGAGTTAGAGCTCAGCTGCTTTTTGCAGCACCGGAGAACTGGGAGTACTACAGACAGGAGGTTGGCTCAGGTCGGTGTGAATAGGGGAAAGCACCCAACTCTGGTAAAGATAAATATATAAACAAATGCAAATTCCTATAATACTGCAATATTGGTCCATAAATTACTTTTAATTCTGGAATAAAATTTAAATGATAAAAGTATAAAAAATAACCATAACTGTAAAACTATGTTAATGGATACAAAATATAAAGACTTATAACTTATGACATCAGTAACATAAAGTGTGTGGAGGAGATATAAAGGAATAAAATTTTTTGTATGCAACTTAAGTTGTTATCAGTTTAAAATAGATTGTTATAACCATGAGATGTCTTATCTAATCCCATGGTAACAAAAAAAAACCAAAAACTATAGAAGTTGCACAAAGGAAAATGAAAAGAATCAAAGTATATCACTATTTTAAAAAATCAGTGAAACATGAAGGAAGTCAGCAAGAAAGAAAAAGAGGGTCAGAGTAACTACCAGATGTACAGAAAACAAGGAAATGGCAATAGTAAGGCCTTCTCTATCAGTAATTACTTTAAGGTAAATGGATTAAACTCCCTGATCAAAAGCCATAGCATAACTGAATGGATTAAATAAAAACAAGGCCCAACTCTCTGCTGTCTACAAGACTCATTTTAGATGTCAGGATATACATAAGCTGAAAGAGAAAGAATGAAAAAATATATTCCATGCAAATGGTAAGCACAAGAGAGCATGCTTATATTAGACAAAATAGAGTTTATATAAAAAAATATTGCAAGAGACAAAGAAGAACATTATATAAAAACAAAAGATCAACTTACCAGGAAGATATAACATTTATAAATATATATGCACCTAACAGCAGAACACCAGAATATATGAAGCAAGCATTGATAGCTTTGAAGGGAAAAATAAAAAGTAACACAATAATCATAGGAGATTTCAATACCCACTTTAACATACGAATCCACCAGACCAAAGATGAATAAGAATACTGAGGACTTAAAAAACATTATAGATCATTTAGACCTTGTAAATGTATATAGAACACTCTCCCCAGTAATAGCAAAATCCACATTCCTCTCAAGCACATACACAGACGTTCTAGATCCCATGTTAGGACACAAAACAAGTCCTAATGAATTTAAGTTGAAATCATACCAAGTATCTTTTCCAACCATGATAGTATGAAACTAAAAATCACCAATAGGAGAAAAATGGGAAAATTCACTTATACGTGTAAACTAAACAACACATTGCTAAGCAATCAGTGGGTCAAAGAAGAAATCACAAGGGAAATTAGAAAATACCTTGAGACAAGTGAAAACAAAAAAAATTGTACCAAAAATTACAGGGTGCAGGAAAACCAGTACTAAGAGGAAAGTATAGAGTAGTAAATGCCTTCATTAAAAAAGTTCTCAAACAGCCTAAATTCATACCTCAAGAAAGTACAAAAAGAAGAACACACTAAACCCAAAGGTAGCAGAAGGAATAAAATAATAAAGATTAGAGCAGAAATAAACTAAATTGAGAATAGAAAACCAGTAGAAAAAAATCAAAGATGAATATTGATGCAAAAAAAACCCCCTCAAGCCCAGCCTATGTGGCTTAGTGGTAGAGCATCAACCTTTGATCCAGGAGATTTGGTTCAATTCCCGAATCAGGGCACATGCCTGGGTTGGGGGCTCAGTCCCCAGTTGGGGAGTGTGCAGGAGGCAGCTGATCAATGACTCTTTCGTCATTGATGTTTCTCTCTCTCCCTCTCCCTTCCTCTCTCTGAAATCAATAAAGATATATAAAAAAAATTCAATGAAATACTAGCAAATCAAACTCAACAATGCATAAAAAAGATTATGTTCAATGACCAAGTGGGACTTATTCTTAACATGCAAGGATGGTTCAACATAAAAAAAAATCAATCACTATAATACACCATATTAACAGAATGATGCACAATACCACATAATTTCAATGGATACAGAAAAACTATTTGATAAAATTCAACACCCTTTCATGATAAGAACATTCAGCAAACTACGAATACAAGGAAACTACCTCAACATAAGCAAGACCATATGCAAAGAGCCCACAGCAAACATCATACTCAATCGTGAAAGACTGAACAAAACAAGGATACCCTCTCTCACCACTTTTCAACATAGTACTGGAAGTCTTAGAGCAATTAGACAAGACAGAGAAATAAAAGGCATCCACATTTAAAAGAAAGACATAAAACTTTCTCTGTTTGTAGGATGACATGATCTTATATGTAAAAAATTAAAGATTCTGTAGAAAAACTGGTAGAACTAATAAATCAGTAAAGTTTCAGTATACAAAAAATCAGTATTCAAACAGTTGCATTTCTTCTATGCACTAACAATGAGCAATCCAAACAGAAATTAAAAAAAAAAGAAGTCCCATTTACAATAGCATCGTAAAGGACAAAATACTTAGGAATAAACTTAGTCAAGTAGATGAAAGACTGACACACTGCAAACTACAAAACATTGGTGAAAGAAATTAAACAACACAAATAAGTGAGAAGGTATCCTATGTTCATGGGTTGGAAGACTGATGTTCCTACTACCCAAAGCAGTCTGTACTACTCAAAAATAAATGTTAAAGAAAGTCAGTTATTTTTCTTTTGCAGAAGTAGGAAAAAAGGTCCTAAAATTCATATAGAACCTCAAAGCACCTAACTAGCCAAAACAATCTTAAAACAAAGCTTAAGGCCTCACACTTCCTGACTTAAAAACATTACAAAGCTACAGTCATCAGAAGTTTGGTCCTGGCATAAAGCCAGACATAGACCCATGGAAAGAATAGCAAGGAAGTTGCAGAAACATATCTATAATATGTCATTACTTATATAAAACTTTAAAACACTCAGAGCAATACATACTTACAAAGTGAAAGTCTTAAGACGAGAACAAAGGACCTCCATCAACTTCTGGGGAGTACTAACTCCCGGGAATTAGAGGAGGAAATGGGGTGGGAGAAGCGTGTTTCAGCTGTAACTGAAACACTTTATTCCTTTAAAAGAGCAAATAGACATTATAAGATGTTGCTGTAAAATCTGGGCAATGGGTACATATAAGGCGGGGCAAAAGTAGGTTTACAGTTGTTCATATTGAAAGTAATACAATAATTAACAAATAATAGTACAAGAATGAACTGCTGCATACTCACAACTGCAAACCTGCTTTTGCCCCACCCTGTCGTGATGTTACAGTAGTTCTCCATGTTTTTCTATACATTGTCAGTATTTTATAATTAAACTTTTAAAAACTAGAATATAGTGTTGTCTAGTAAAATATTGAAAGTGAAAAGATAATACTCATTTTCTCACCCTTGGACAGAAGAAGGCAGTAGTTTAGAAAGGCCTCCAAACTCCACTGACCACAATTAGGAGAACCTGATGGAAGATAATAGCTGATGTGCTCTCTGTAGCTGAAAAACTTCCATTTGTGCCAGATGGGGGACAAGTTCACTCCTAAATTCATGACTGTTTCTTCATGAAGGATGTGTGTTTTTCAAAAACAAATTCCATGGTACAGAGCAAAGTCTAATGAAGGGATGTTGGCACCCCAGCTGGCAGAACAGAAAGGCTAGAGTGGCAGTTAACTTGGTGAGTAGTTTAGGAGATTCTTAGAGCAAGTCTGTGATGTAATTAGTAAAATTCTTAACAAGTTTTCCAAGAATATGAGATGTCTGTGCTAGTAGAATGTTCTTTGCACACTGACGCATCTGATACATTCCTAATTTGCTCTGTTGCTTGATGTTTACTATGGAGTTCTTTGCTTTTTTAGAAATAATTTGAGAATTCAACAAGATAAATTTCTTGCAGGTATTTTTCTGAATATGTTCAGCCCATATATAGTTTTAAGGGAAATTCAATCTCTTGGATTAGGTTCAATTATTCTTATCAGAAGATTGAATTTACAAAGCAATTTGATACCCAACATACTTTTTGAGTCTCTTTATGAGCTTTTAAAGTCCTGGTTTTAAGACATAAAGCCAGGAAGTTCTGCTCTCCATCTATAAAAGAACCTGGATCCGTAAAAGCTTGTGTGAGACTCAGAACTCTCTTAAGTCCACAATTCTCTAGTGAATTATAAATTCAACCAGTGTGTGCTCTTGTCCCACATAAAAAAAAAACTGATTTCATGAAATCAGGTAGTAGAATAGCACCATGATAACATTTGAAAGGGCTGCCAAACATACTGGAGCCATTATAGTTGTTACTGTTAGAAGTTATTATAATAATTAAAATATGTATCAATAACATATAAATTTTTTCTACTGCATACGTGAAGTTATCTCTACATTTTTAAGATTTAAAAATCAAAAAAGTTGAATCAGAATACAGCAGAGATCAAACTACTTCCGGTACACTTGAATCTCCATGTATTTCCATTATTTATGACACTTGACTCTTATCATTACTCTCCTTCCACAAGAATGACTATAAATGTTCAAACAGCCAAGAGCCCCCCAGACTTAAACACCATATAAGCAATGCTGTAGTGTTTTTCTCTTTTATTTTTTTAATAGAGGGCATCCATACATTTGTTTTTTCACTCTTCACCACTCAGATGTTTAAAGTTCATTTCAAAAGATTCAAAAGCCTGATAGAAATTAGTCTTATAACTTAAATACATAAATTGTCAGAGGAACAAAAAAATAGGAAAATCTGTTTAGTTTCTTTTTGCATTATTTTTAAAGGCCTGATATATGGTCTTGTCATAGCATTTTAAATAGAATTTCACTTCCCACCAAGTAAAATCAACAGTTCAGTGACAGAATGTTTAAACTCTCTTGTTCTTTGCTGCACACCGCCCAGAAGGAGCGGCACCCTGGCCTCCCTGAACATCGTCAGTGTATCATGTGGTTCAGTGGTTTGCAGCAGATGGTTTGGCAGCTGCAGTGCAGCCACATGGGAAGGGTGTTTCCAGCAGGATATGGTTCCCATTGAGCCTTCTGCAGCTGAGCTCTGTGCAGAAATCATTTGGAAGTGCCGCTCTGCAATCAAGACCTAATGCTCGGGCTGGAAAGCGTTGCATGGCTCTGGTGGAAGTTGGATCTCTGTGCTGCAGACCAAAAGAGGGAGACGTGAGGGCCATGAGCACTTGGAAGCCAATCAGATTATCACTTGGCCTGCCTGCATCTTGGTAGAACCAAGAATTACCTAAGTTTACATAAGACTTTAGAATTTTTTTTCAGGAAAATTATCTTGGACCTGTTTCACCCTAATTGGGAGATACAGTCAGCAGCCCATAAGTTTTAGTGCTTCATAAATGCGCTTGTTGCCAAGGTTGCCTTTTTCTACCCACCCAGTCACCAGTGGTAGTTGCTGACTCTCCTCCTGCCTTTTAAGATGACGGGAGAAAAGTTGCACTTGCTAGCAGTCACTTAGAGAGGTGGACGGCTAATCAAGGCGAAGGGCAAGATCTCCGCACTACCCCCCTGCTTCTTTATTTCAGAGTTCTGGATTTGTTACAGGCACACAGAACTCTCAGGCATAGTTCTCAACTTCTCAAACATTCATCTCACACACACAGATACAACAGCTTACCTGCCGCCAGCTCACCCAGTAATGTCATATTCCAAAAAGTTGAGGTATTTGCAACTCAAGCTCAATATGTCTTTTTGTCACAACTTAGATGATGAACTCAAAAGCATTCATTTAGATCAAAAAGCCACTTTGATAGTGAGTTAGAGAAAGATGTTAGAGCACTGTGGAAGGCATTGTTGTTGAAGAGACTCAGTTATTTAGGAAAGTCGTAAAGAACAGAGGTGAATTTTAGAGAAGGTGAATATTTGAGGAGAAAAGACAAACTGTTCATACATAAGAAAATTAGCATTGTGTAGTTTGACAGAAAATTATCTGAGATTCTTTTTTTTTAAATTTTTAAAAAAGTATATCTTTATTGATTTCAGAGAGGAAGGGAGAGGGAGAGAGAGAGAGAAACATCAGTGATGAGAGAGTCATTGATCGGCTGCCTCCTGCACGCCCCCGACTGGGGATCGAGCCCTCAACCCGGGCACGTGCCGTGACCGGGAATCGAACCCTGATCACCTGGATCCTAGGTCAACGTCCAACCACTGAGCCACACCCGGCCGGGCTATATGAGATTCTTACTGTTGGTTATCAAGAAAATAATACAGCTAAACTAGTAATTTATAAGAATTTATTAACAAAATATAAACCTTAAATATAATCAATCCTGTCACATATCCTTAAAATACAGGGTGTCCCAAAAAATGTATGCACATTTTAACAGTTGATAGCTCAATTTTGAAAATGCAATGCATTTTAATAAACACTGCCTTTATAATTATTCAGGGTGTGTGTGTACATTTTTTTGGGACACCCTGTATTCAGATTATTACTAGAGGTTAAAACCTAGTTCTGGGGACTGCTACTAAAGTAGTGTAGAGCAGCACTTCTCAAACTTCAGTGTGCTTAGGAATCCCCTGGAAAGTGTAAACAAACAGATTCCTTGGCCTCACCCTCAGGGATGCTGATGTGCTGATTCGAAGGAACACACTTTGAGACTTTGAGTAGCTCTGATGTAGAGAACTGGGGCAGGTCCTGAAGACTGAAGTGTAAGACCTTTGAGGATAGCACCTCTCACAATCCACTCAGGAGAGAATCAGGTGAAACTAATGTAAGAAACTAAGCCCAGTGATGAACCAAGCCCATGAATGTCCTGGCATTTGCTTTATACTCCCCACTCCTAGAAGTGACAGGGAATTTTAACAGATATATAGTACTGTTAAATGGGCAGGATGGGGGTGCTTTTAATGACCCACAAATTATGAGAAAGGTTTAAAATTGTAGATGATAGGGCATTTTTGAAGGAGAATATCACGGCCCAGAAAGCTTCCAAAAGAGGACTACTGCAGAAGATAAAAGTTACTTCTGGGGTGGACTCAAGGAGTGGGAGGGTACCTGGCAGCCAACAAGATGACCCGTTGGGCCACAGTAACAGCAGCCAGCTGGCTAGGCCCTCACACACTCCTCCTCACCCACTGTCCCCAGACAGACAACAGAAAGAGGGAGGACACTTTGATGGAGAAGCAAGCACCAAAAGGCTATCAATTCCCCGCAGTTTTGAGGTGCACTTAGGTTCCAAATGCAACTATTGACAGCCCCCGCCAGCACTGTATCCTGACCCTCCCCACGAGTACTGGGGACAGGCTACATTAAACAGGGCATTCATGGAGAGGCTAATGTGGAATCCCAAAATCCAGAAAGCAGAGTCAAAACGGCTCATGGAAAACCAGCATCCTAAGGAGAAATGAACCAAGCGCAACAAACAGAAGATGCAAATACGCCCATCAAATGCATTCTCTAGGATACGCAAGGGGACTTTTTAAAGGAATAATAAATTGTCCTAAAAGTAATAAGAGAAATGATCAAATCCTTGAAATAATATTTTTTTGAGACAGGATTTATGGGAAAAGAAAAAATTCAATAAATAGACTGAATAGGAGATACAGCAGAATAGCAAATAATGACTTCAGAGACTGAGCCAAGGAGCCCTTCTAGGGTATAGTACAAAAGGACAGAGAAGTAGAAGGTAAGAAAAGTGGTGTTGTTTTTTTCCTTTTTCATACCAGAGATCAAAAGGAGATGTCAGGAAAGATGGAGTAGCAAGTGCCAGGAATCTACCTCTTCACCTTGACAAAATTTTACTGAGAGAATCTGTCTGATGTAACTATATTGGAATTCTGTAGCTATTTGAAGACTTGCAACTTTCAGGGGAAGTGCTGGCCATTAAATTGTTGTTAGTTTCAGCTGTTATCAAGGTAGACTAACTCCCTAGACCCATGGCAGGCAGCTATACCTGTGTCCATTCTTAGACAGGCTTATAGGCTGGGCAGTGTTGAGAGTTTTTATGTAGAGTCAAAGGAAAATATGCACAATTAGATGAAGAAGCTATTAAAATATTCCTGTCTTTTTAAACAACATATTGGTGTGGGGCTAGACTCCTTTCATAGACTTCAAATAAAGCAACATATTGCAACAGATTGAATGCAGAAGTAATTGCAGGCCACATAGCAGAGAGATTTACAAACAGGTAAAAGGGCATCACTCACTAAATTATTTTTGTTTTGTAAAGTATAGTTATTGTTTAACAAAAATGTCTTTCATTTTAATGCCTAATGGGTTTATTATTATTTTAAAGAATTAAATATTTTTTGGTTTCTCTGTTTGAATTTCAAACATAATATTGATAGTTATAACCTAAGAAACAAAGCTCTTTGGTGTTCTTAGTAATTTTTAAAAGTTTGATAGTGTTCTGAAACCAAAAAAGTCTAAAAACTGCTGCCCTATAGTGAAGATTACAGTCATCTGGCCCCACCCATGCACATATAACTCTCCACTAGCTTCTTAGTGCCTGACTCTTGTATGTAAGCTGACAGGCAGGCAGTGGTCACCAGATGTTTAAGGAAATCATATTAAGCATATAATACAAAAAAGTAGACACCAATGAAAATAAAGAAAAAGATTATTCAAAGAAAAGAAACTCAGATAAATTAATATCGATGTCCCCATGAAAATAAAGGTAGTGTATTCGTTAAACAAGAACAGGGTGCTATTTTTTAAAATAAGGAGCATTCATAGGATCAAAAAGTTTTTTGGAAATTAATTACAGAGTGGTAATGAAAAACAATAAAAGGATTAGAAACTAAAGTTGAACAATTCTTTCAAAATCTTGAGCAAAAAGGCTAAGAGATGGAAAATCAAATAGAAAAGATTCTGTCCAGGAAGTTCAATAATCAAAAAATTGGAGTTCCCAGGAAGAGAGAGCAGAGAAAAGAATGGGTAGGAAATCATCAAAGAAGTAATTCAAGAGAACTTTTCTTATTTACTGTCCACTGAGTGCCCGGCACAGTGAATGAAAATGAATCCATACCAAGACACATCATTTTGAAATTTCAAAGAGGATATCCAAAGCCTGCAGGGGGTAAAATCAGGACTTATAAATACAGAGATCCGAATTCATAACAGCATGGGGCTTCTCAGGATCAACACTGAAGCTAAAGGACAGTAGAACCTCACTTTCACACTTCCGTAGGAAAATTACCAGAATTCCGTACTCAAAGAGTCAGTCAAATGTGAAAGTAAAATAAAGGTATTTTCAGACATGCACTGTCTCAAATACTTCACCTCTCATGTGCCTTTTTCTGCATAAAAAGAATGAACCAAGAAAGAAGAAGATAAGGGATCCAGGAGAGAAGTGAAGGAAAGTCACAGGATGGAGACCCCAAGACAGTAACTACACAGCGGGAGTAAAAAGCAACCTGTCCAGACTGGAACAGGTCTAAATGTTCTAAGAAAAATCTATTTAAGAAGATGAAAATGGTAGAATGTCAGATATGTCTGAATATATTGCAAGAAGATTGCACACTTGGTGGAAGTTTGGGGTTAAAGTAATCACTGCAAGGAAAAATGAGCAGACAAGCCAGTAACAAACCATCAAACCCAGGAGAAACAGCATTTTGATATCTAAAGATGAGATCAGAAAATGCGGTGAGAGTGCTCTGCAAAAGCTGCTGTTTTTCATAGACTTTGAAGAGCTGTTTGACTATTTAAAACAGTTGCATCTGTAAGTTTGATAAAAATAAAAAGTAAATTAAAAAGAAGACTGTCCCAGGCTCTTGCAGTAGTCTGCAGAAGCCTAACTCCCCCTTCCCTCCCACTTTCACTGTGGCCTGGCAACCTTGGCCTCCTCGCTGTGTTCAGATGCTTGTGGCCTTTGCATTTGCTTCGTATCTGCCTGCAGCACTTTCCTCGCAGATGTGTACAAGGTTTGTTCATACAATTCCTTTAGATCTCTGTTCTCATATTCTCCTCAGTAAATTCCTGCCCTCCTCAACCTCTCAGTGTGCTTTGCTTTTCACCGTGGCACTTGATATCATCTGGCATTTTATTTTCTCCACGACTAAGCTTAGTCTTGGCTCTTGTGTCCCGAACACGGCAAACACCCTTGAATGTAGTAAAGTTCAAAAAATATTTATTGAATGAACAGCACTAAACACACTAATTTAAAAACAAATTCACTGAAAAAGAAATACAAGTGGGTAACAAACATAGATAATCTCAAAAGTTATCAGGAAAATGCAAATGAAAGCAATAGGATAATTTTGTCCATATTAGCAAGAAGTAAAAATACAGATCATAGTATCACTGGCAAGGGTATAAAAGTAAACTGGTAGTCTTTTGGGATACAATCTAATATGCAGATATTCATTCACATGGGGCACAGATAGGCATGTACGTGCAAGGATGGATCCCCCTGCAGCAGTGTTTATAATAGTAAACAATTAGAAACAACCTCCAGGCCTATAAAAAGAGACTATGTTAAATTACAGCACTCATGGATTCTTTTAACAATGGGCAGCAGGTAAATTGGACAGCTGTATGTTCTATACTGTGATTTCATTTGTGTTTCACAAAACATAAGACCAAATTTCCAGATTTGTGATCATATATGAAAATTCTTAGAAAAACATCTGATAGCATACATTGCAAACTTTCATTTTATTGATCTCTAGGTGCTCATTTTTTATTTACATATTTCTTGAGCATGTAGTATGTGTAAGGAGTTGTCCCTACATGCTAGGAATAGAGTAGTGAGCCAGCTAGAAAAAAAGTGCCTGTCCTTGTAGAGCTGATATCCTAGCGGGAAGAAGGAGACCATGAGCATAAACAGTAGATACATTATAGTACTCTGAAGAAAAGTAAAGCCGGGTGAGAGACGGGAAGTACACAGTGGGGTGGGAGGGCTCTTGGTATGTTAAACTGCTGTGCAGTGGAGCTGTCTGTGGTAATGACAAGTCCTCTAAATTTGCACTGCCCAATACAGTAAGCCACTAGCCTATGAAACTGTTGAACATTTGATACAAGTTCAGCAGAGGAATGGGATTTTAAACGTTATTTCGTTTAAATAAATTTAAATGGCCACGTATGCTGATTGATTCCATATTGGTCAATGCATTTATATGGGATGGTCAGGGAAACTCTCACATAAAGCAGCTTTGGAGCTGAGACCTATGTGAAGTGAAGGAGCTAGCCATGTGTTCTATGCCGAGTGGACAGTGGGACCTTATCTGCTGTAGTTGGAGGCCTGCATGGCTGGAGCAGGACAGGCAAGGGTAAGAGTGGAAGGAAATGAAGCCAGAGAAACAGAAGGGGCCCCACCATGGAAGGCTCTAGTGGCTAGCATGAGACTGCTTCTTCTCTATGAGGTGGGAAGCCATTGCAAACCTTTGGGCAGACAAGTGAAGTGATCTGAATTTTTAAAGAGTTTCTGGAACTGTCCTGATAATAAACAATGGGGGGTAGGGCAGAAGCAGGGAGAAAGTTAGGAGGCTCCTACTGTAACCCAGAGTGGAAGTGATAGTGAATTAGGGGATCGTAATGGAAGTGTTGAGGTGTTCAGATGAATGGACAGTACTTACTGCTGGATCAGATAAGGGGCACAAGAGAAAGGGAGCTATCAGGAATGGACTTCAAGGGTTTGGGCCTGAGCAAATGAGATAGGGAGCACAGGGAAAGAGAATTTTGGGGGAAGGAATTCAAGAGTTCTGTTTTGGGCACGGTAACTTGGAGATGGATATGTGGGTCCTAGAGCAAATCAAGTCTGAAACATTGCTGATGGCAAAAATGGTAAAACTGAAGCTGTCCTACTTTGGGTGCATCACGAAAAGGCAGGGCTCTTTGGAAGAGATGATAATGCTGGGGAAAATAGAAGGCAGCAGGAAAAGAGGAAGACCAAATGCAAGATGGACCGACTCCATAAAAGAAGGTATGGGTCTCAGGAGCTGAGCAGGACTTTTTTGAGGACTGGGCATTGTGGACGCCACTCATTCATAGGGTTTCCACGAGTCAAAGCTGACTCAGTGGCATGCAAAACGCAAGTTGGAGGTGCCCATAGTGAGTTATGCCAAAGTCCTGAAAATGAGTGAAGTTAAACGGGAACTGCAGCCAAATGGTTTCTTTCTAGAGAACTGAGTAAAAGAAGAGCGTTCACAGATGGTATTAGGATAGTTCTCTTTATATGGGGGCAGAGCAAGTGACCTGTCCTCAGCCTGTTCACCATGAAGATTTTATATGTCTTTAATTATGTGTGGCTCTAAGATTGGGTAATTATTTCTTATTTTATTCACTCTATAGAATGGCTCCAGAACGAGTAAGGTCCCTATCACGAGTTTGTGTCCCACTTGTTACTCTGCCAGATTTTGAACCACTGGTAGAAGCTCTGCTCACCTACCATGGACATGAACCTCAGGAAATGCTCTGGCCTGAGTTCTTTGATGCTGTGAATGAGGCCTTTTTGCTGTAAGTGTCTATCCTCACTCAACCTTGTTTTCCTTTTCTTAGATACCTCAGGGGGTTGGAAATGGAGTTTTCAAATGTTTTTGTCTCAGTATCCACTTCAAGTTCTTAAAAATGGTTGAGGACCCCAATGAGCTTTGTTAACATGTGGGTTATATCTGTCAATATTTATCATATTTTAAATTAAAACATAAATTTAAAAAACATTTGACTTCATTTAAAAATAACAAAAAATTGATGAAATGTTAACACAAATAGCATATTTTTATCAAAAACAATGGCCTTTTCCAAGCAAAAAAGTTGTTTAACAAGAGTGGCATTGTTTTACAGTTTTGTAAATCTCTTTTATTGTCTGACTTAGAAGACAGCTGGGTTCTCCTATATGTTTCTGTATTCAGTGTGATGTGTTATGTTGTCTTGGTTGAAGGATATGAAGGAAATATAGCCTCACACAGACATGCAGTTGGAAAAGGCAGGAGTATTTGATAGACATCTCAGAACACTATCCTCCTTGCATGCCTCACCAAAATTTGAAAATGTTGGTTTTTTAAAGTTAGTTGTTATGTAGAATATGAAATTATATCAATGAGCTTTTCATAGTGATACTTTAAAACCTACTGGTGTGTCTTGTACTTTTAATGGGTCTTTTATCCATGCAGGACTTTGTAGCCCTGTTCATGGCTCATTGGGAAAATACTGGTTCATATGTTAAGGTGAGATTTAAAAAGAGAAACAAAGTTAAATCATTTGATGTTTTTTTAAAAAGGTTAAAACGTACAGTCTTTTTTTCTAACTTCTCTAAACCTCTGTCAGAATTTACCCGGTAAGTCTGAACTTCCTGAGGAGTGTGAGCAGTCATCTTTGTTTCTGTGCGACGCTGAGTAAAAATTCATTTGCAAGCCTGTCTAATAGGATATGTGTGCTTCACCCGCTCGGGCCCTCAGTCATTTAGCCAAGTACACACTGCAGGTTACAGTGGTTTACCCTAACTTACATTTTCCACACTCCAGACAGTTTTCCAGAGTACTGACTTCTAAGTAAAATGCTCTTTGCATTTCACCTTTGCAGCTCTATTCCTGATTTATTTAGTAATGCATTTTATTGAAGAATATGGTCTTAGCATCAGCATTTCCAATCTTTTTCATCGTGTTGAATTAAAAGGAAATGGGAGATTGGCCCTCCGTGTCCTCTGTGAAACCCCATAAAGCTATTTCAGAAATTACTGGCAGGGCAGAGAGATGCTCAGAGAATAGCTACTCCTATTCTACCAGCAGTGCTCAGATGGAAAGCTGAGGGCAGTGGTTCTGTGAGTAGGCCCAAATTCCTCCTTGCTATTTATTTTACTTGTGATAGCACATTCTCCCTCAGCAACTAATAAAATTTATTCAGTTTGGAATATCCATAGGGAACAGACTGTCCAGAAATGCTGGGTGGTCTTCAGCTTGTCCAATTCCTATGGCTTCAGCTCAGCAAGTTCCCTAAGCAGTGGTGTAAGAGCTGGAGCCTCTCCATGGACACTTGCCCGTAGATGGAGCATCCTGGCCACATGCTGACACAGGGAGGCTGATTCAGTCAGTCAGTGCAAAGTTCCACCCCCACCCCCAGTGCCTGCCTTCCTCCAGCCCTTTGAGCAGTTCCCCAAATGCGCTGCGTGGTTGTTTAGAAACCACATACTTTCTTTGACCGATGTGCCCTGCCCTGTGTTTAGCCTTCCAACTATCTGTTTCCCACAATACACCAGTGGAATTTCATTTGTTTTACAATTGGCTGGGTATCTTTGACCTTGGCTTCCAAACACAGTCATGTATTTTCAGAAACGGGTTGCCTGTATTCTTCTAAACAGCAGATGTTTTCCCCTCTGTTGGAGTTTAGATAACCTAGAGGAACTTCTTAATTTCTTGGCCTAAATGTCAGACCTAACTTGTTGAGTCTATCCCTGGGCTTGCCATCAAAGCCATCTGCAGACAGTAGAGTGCGTAGAACCTTTCTGGGAGGGCTGCTGAAAGCCTTTCACAAGTCTCTGGAGTATAAGTAATTCCACATGAATGTCCTCCAAGGCAAATCTAAAGCCATTGCTTCAGAAATATTGAGAAGTTTGACTGGATGGAGTATTTTTTTCTATACACTGGAATAAATGGGCCAGTGAACAAATGAGAGAAAGAATGGGTGCATGGCTGGCCAATAACAGACCTTATGGGGCAACTGTATTAAATAGGGAAATAGGGTGACTTGTAGACCGTAACACTTCTGAGAGTTAAACAGAGTGCCTTTTATTATTGTGCTGGGATAACACATATAAACTTGCCCAGGCACAGTGGGACGGATTTAAGTGGGTCCAATGCCTGAGATACGCTTAGCACAGTGCCTGGCACACAGAGTAAATAGTCAATAACTGTTAACATGTTGCTGTTATTGACTTTGATAAAAATTGTTATTTTTTATGATGTTTTATTAAGTTTTCTCAAGCTTATATCTTTTATTCCTAATGAAAATATCACTGAACTAAGGCCAGATGTAAGCTAAATTTCCATTGCCGAAAGACCTAAGAACACAGCCTCCAAAGATGCCTTAAGAAAACAAAAGAAATTAAAGAAAAGGCTGACCTTCAACAAAGCTTCTAGTTCTGTGTTTTTCCAGCTCAGATAAGGAAAAACAGGCTTTACATGCTGTCAAATAATGTAGGTGAATGTCTAAGTGAATAAAGACTAGTGAAATACCGAAAACAGAAAGTTAGCCAAGTAGAAGCAACTGAAACTCCCTTTTCTATTTATTCATTTATTGAGACTTCGTGACTTTTTTCTTTAATCTTAATAAGGCATGATCATAAAATTAGTCATTGAAGAAGTTTACTTTTCAAGTAAAAACCTGGCGATATTGGTTGTAACAGACATTCCAGTATGTTTGGGCTTTGGCATTTCTTCACTTGGTGTTGCTGCTCTTTGCTTTGAGAAGTGACTTTTCTGGAGGTATAAGTGACAATGATGGCACAGTTTCCTCAATTCAATATACCAGGGTGGGCAAAAGTAGATTTACAGTTGTACATATGGAAAAATATGTAATAGAATAAATAATAGAATAAACTTGAGCGTACTCACAACTGTAAACCTACTTTTGCCCACCCTTGTACACGCTAGATCAGGTTTTAATGGAAGTATGCCTTTGAGATGTGATGGCAGGTACTCTTTCCAGTTCCATGGAATTAAGTAGTTCTCCAGAAAAGCTGGTCCCAGTGTTTCTGGGCTCCTCTAGCAGACAGAGCAGCCCTTGATGTCTCTCTGGTTTGGAAAAGTGAAGTACTGCAGGTGTTTGTCTCTCTGAGGAGGTTCCTTCTCCCTGCCTCTCGTATAGCTTTAAACACATTCCCCACAGAAGGCACCGCCCTCATCAGGAACCTTTCTTGCAAAGAACTGGATCCCACATTCTGGTTTTTTATTGTAGCTATAAAAACATTTGGAGCTATTAGTTGGACCAGTTTCTTTACCTACTACCTCTTTTTGAAGAGGATGGGACCAACAGCCGCCTCACTAAGTTGAGTACTTGGGGGAAACAAAGCACAGTTTTCTAAGTGTCAAGGGGCATTTGTCTAGAAGATTCAACTAACAGGAGATGTTGAACAGGGCAGTGTCCTGTCCAGGCATCTTCTGCTTTGTGTCAGAAATTATTACTAAAACTCAGATTTTCTGCCTAAAAACACTCACTAGGAGCCTACTCCTCAGCATTTTAAAGGACAAAATTATAGTAAGTTACATATAAGTCTCACATACCCTATCATTTTTTTACAACACAGTTATAATGCGGGAAACTCCCTGTTATTATTAGGTAGGAATTTTAGAGAGCCAAGGTTTTATCTTATCTTGTTTCCCTTGAATTTGTCATTTTGATCAGTATGCAGACTGAATGGATAGAACAAGTGTGGTTAGATGAGAAAAGGGACAGCCTTAAAGTTTCTATGACTAACACATGTTGAATAGAATGAAAATTTTCAGTGTCCTTAAAAACATTTTTTTCTTTTAACCAGCATATTTTGAATATCCCTTAAGGGATACATACCCCACTTTATTATTATTATTATTATTATTATTATTATTATTATTATTATTGATTTCAGAGAGAGAGAGGAGGGAGAGAGAGAGAGAGAGAGAAACATCAATGATGAGAGAGTCATTGATCGGCTCCCTCCTGCACACACCCCCTACTGGGGATCAAGCCCGAAACCTGGGCATGTGCCCTGATTGGGAATCAAACTGTGATCTCCTGGTTCATAGGTTGATGATCAACCACTGAGCCACACCGGCTGGGCCAGCTTAATTTTTTTAAATTACAACATATTCCCTAATATGAATAGACCATAATATTTTCAGCTGTTTGCCAATGCGTGCATTCAAGTTGTTCTAACTGTATCTTTATAATATTGGGGCACTAAATACCCTTCAGCTGCTTTTATTTCTGCCAGGCAGATTCACAAAAGCATGATTATTAAGACCAAGGATATGTGTCTTTTATACTTTATTAGGTGGTACCATGTGACTTAACCAAAAGGGCAAAGCCATTCCCTGACCCGTCTCTGAGAACACCTGGCCCCTGTATTTACTTCAGCATTGCTGTCATGAGGGTGAAAAGTGACATCTCCTTGATGTGTTAGTTTACCTTCCTTTACCACTAACAGGGTTGAAAACCTGCATATTTGTATTAGCCATCTGTATTTCTTCTTCTGGAATTTGCCGTTTTCCTAGTTTTTTTAAGATATAATTAACATATAATGTAATTTCCTTTATTTCAAAACCACCCTGGTACACATTAGAACACTGTATGTAATGCAATTGTGTTGGCCCAACCAAATGCTGGTATGAAAGCATATTAAGGTTGCTTTGGTGATTTCTTCATCCAAGATGGATTATAAAGAGTTAAGTCTTTGATGTTTTAGAGCAAAATAGATTTTATTGATAATAGGTGATTCACATATTAAACATTGGATCCATAAATGTAATCACTCACAGAAGTCAGTAGAGTGCACTCTAAATCAAGGCACTAAGAAGATCATCGTTAAGGTACACATTTTTCAAACTGTCTGAGAGTAGAACAAAAATATTACAGTAGCCCTCAATTACTCATGATTTCAGCTACCTGCAGTCAACCACAGTCTGAAAATATTACATGGAAAGTTACAGAAATAAACAGTTCATATGCACATATGGTTTTAAATTACATGCTGTTCTGAGTAGCGTGGTGAAACCTGGCTGGGTTCCACTCTGTCCCACCCTGTTCTGCCTGGACGTGACTCACCCCTTTGTCCACCACGTTCACTCCACTTCATCTCATCACATAGGTATCGTATCATCTCTAATCATCACAAGAAGCGTGAGTACAGCACAATAAGATATTTTGAGAGAAAGACCACATTCATATTAACTTTTATTACAGTATATTGTTATAATTCTACTTTATTAATTATTGCTATTAACCTCTTACTGTGTCTAACTTATAAGTTAAACTTTATCATTGGTATGCATGTGTAGGAAAAAAACATAGCATATACAGAGTTCGGCACTATCTGCAGTTTCAGGCATCTACTAGGGGGTCTGGGAACATATACCCCGCAGATAAGGGAGGACTACTTACTGTATGTACTGTCAACTGATGTCACTGGTGCCAACTCAGTGCCAACAGGAATCCCCAGTTTTGGGTGCACTTAAGAAGGAAACTTGATTCAGTGCAAAACAGCTCAGTTGTGATATAGCACAGCTGTGAAAACAGCACAGCTGTGAGGCAGTCCTGGGGCCAGCCCCTCCCGGGCAGACATTTGTACTCTGCTCCTTGTTGGTCTGGTCTCCTCTGCTCTGGCCCACACTGCTCTGCTCTGCTCTGGTCTGCTCTGCTCTCTGCTCTCTGCTCTGCTCTCTGCTCCCTGCTCTGCTCTCTGCTCCGCTCCAATGAGACATCTTCCATGTTTCAGCTCAGCTGGGGGAAACGCAGTCTTCCATGTTCAATGGAAAGGGAAAGAGCACTCTCAGAGCCAGAGAGGACATGGCTTATTTGGACAGAAGTCCCTGCCCCTGGTCCCTGATTGGTCTGTCCGCATGCAAATGAGGCCTCCAAATCCTTGCAGTTTGATTGGTCCAAAAGGCACTTTTCTGATTGGTCAAATAGAGCCATTCTGGTTGGTCAGAGCTACATAGTTCCAATTGGATGGGAAAAACCTCAATCCTATTGGATGAAATAGGATTCCAGGAACTCCTTTAAAGGCCGGGCTCAGATGGCAGAAACAGTGCCAGCAGGCAGTTCAGTGCAGAGGCAGGTAGTTCAGTGCAGACCTCTCCTTGCAGTGCAGTTTGCGCAGAAAGCCCCTGTGTAAAAGTGGCTGCTAAACTCTGTTTTGTGTTTTTTTAAATTCAAGCCCAGTGAGCAGTCAGGAGCCCTTCTTTCTCAGGGATCACATTACTTACTGACTTGAGTGTAGAACTTATGCAACTCTTATTTAAATTTGTAACTAAGCAGTATCTTTTAATTCAGATATTTGATGGATCTACCATTTTACACTAGTTTTGTTTTTGCACTTGTTCATATTTATCTACTGCTCGTTCTCAACAGCTCGTACCTTTGTGATGCTGGGCATCGCTCAGCCACTGTGATCTAATGGTGAAAATCACACATAATGCAGAAGGCTGGTCAGAGGTTTAGGAATGGTGCTGCCTCTGAAGAACTTTCACCGAAGTGAGAAACTTTTCTAATGATGTACATATTTATTTCTACGGGTTCTGAAAAAAGATAAGGTGTTATAACAGTAGTTCAGAAGCCGTCCCTGCTGTTTGGGAAGAGAGGAGCCACTGAGCTGCCAAGTTGTCTCCTCTGCACCTCAGAGCCCTCTGCCTCCTGAGGCTCTCCTGCTCTGTGATGGGGGCGACAGAACCCTCCCACCACTCCTGAGGGGTGTTCTGCTTCCTCTAGAAAGCTGGACAGAAACCCCTCCCCAGGGGCCCATTAATGTGGCTAAAACTGGCTGACAGCCTGGACTTGGAAAAGACTTCCCCAAACAGTTGACAACACAGGGGTCAGGTATCTGGCTTATGTTTGGGAAGCCGCCTGCTCTCCCCCTGGGCCCAGGCCCCATCTTCTGATCAGACCCTCCACTCCCCTGCCTGGAGCGTGGAGGGACGTATATAACCCGCGGCTGCGGACCAGCTTTAGTATCTGACCTCCTGGGTTCAAATCACAGCTGGAGGTCCTCGGTCCCTCTCTGACCTATAAGGATAATGGTGGTCCCTGTTTTATCCTCGTGAGGTTGTTATGGGGATTAAAATACAGATAAAATGCTTAGCATCATTCCGGGTAGGCCCCTAATAAGTGGTAGCTATGGGTTCTTCAGCCTCCCTCATTCGCTCCTCCGCCTCTGGCCCTCAGCAACCAGCCACGCTGTCCTTAAACACTGTCTGCAGGAGCACACAGGCCACCACCCTGTGCGGCCTTCTGGGGGCACTCCCTTCGCAGCCATGCTTCTGAAGACCTGTCTGCAATACTGGCTGCAGTTCCACGTCCTCCCCTCACCGACTCCGCCTTCAGCTTCCAGCACTCCTTCAGAACAGTATTCTTGGGGAGGCCGCAGAGGGCCTGCCCGGTGCTGTGCTGTTTCCCGCCCCGCGTCCTCTCAGCAGGGCTGGTCCCAGCCAGGCTGCCTCCCGTTCCTCCGTGATACTGTTCTGTGCTTGCGTGTCTCCTGCCTCCTGCCTGCAACTCGCCTTCGTGTTGGCCGTGCTCAGGGCACACACCCAGCCCTCTGCCCACTCAGACTCCCCCTCAGGGTTCTCGTCACTCCCTAGCCCTTCCCTACACCGGACAGCTCCTGAACGTATACAGCCGTACCTCAGTTTTCAAATGTAGTCTGTTCCGGGAGACCGCTCGAGTTCTGAAACGTTCGAAAACCGAGGGATTCACAGCCGACAGCCAGGCCTCAGGATCTTGCCCTCAGCGGAAGCCATGCGGCATGTTCCCCTTGCAAAGCGTGTTCGAAAACCGAAGCATTTCCGTCTGTGTTTACGGCATTCGTAAACCGAAATGTTCATCAACGGAGACGTTTGAAAACCGAAGTACCACTATATCTTTAACCCAGGCCTCTCCCTAGAACTCCCAACTTGGATATTTGAGGTCCTGTTTCATACCTCTGTTGGATTGTGCCTCAGATATGCTAAATTCACACCCCCCAAACTGAGCTCTTAGTTAATCCTTCCCTCTTCACCTTCCCTTCTTTCCATCTGAGTGAATGGTATGCTCATCCATGTCTTTGCTCAAAACTTGGGATAGCCTTGATTTCCTGTCTCCCCTGTTCCACCGCTCATCAGATTCAAGGCCAGCTTCTCTTGGTATGAAAGTACTTGCAGGCACTCTTCACGCACTCTCCACTGCCATCAGGTCCCAGGCAGCGTGGGCTCCTGGCTTCCCTGCACCCATGCCAGTCCTGCGCTCATTCAGAGCAATCTGTGAGTGTCACTGCATTCTGGCCCTTTGTTTAAATCCTGGGGCCAGAATAATCACAGAATAAGACGCCCAACCTTACCTCGGCCTTTGGTACTGCACTGCCCTGCCACAAGTCGCCTCACCTTCGCTCTTGGGGCCTCTCTCTTCTGACCTTGCTCTTCCATCATGGCTGCTGTTCCTCTGCTAGAAAGCTCTTCCCCCTGCCCTTCACCTAGCTAAGCCCCAACTGTCTGATCACACTTAGGCCCCTCCTGTCCTTACCTCAGCCTGTCCCTTCCCTTCATTGCCTTCATCACAGTTGGGGGTGTGTATGTGAGTACACGTGCCTCCCACTGGGCCCAGAACTGCTAAGGGTACAGATCAGGTTGGTTTGTTTTCACTTGTTTGGTCTGCGCCTGGCACACTGAGTTCCGCGTAGGAAGTGCTCGGTCATCTTTGATTGAATGACCACCAGCTCCTTGCCATCAAGTATAATAAGGGGGGTGGCAGGGGACTGGCAGCTCCAAGCACTGGCGCCACAATAGAGGACAACCATAGTGTGGCCCCCAAATGTGCCAGGTGGTGTGGGGTTGGGACACGGTGGCAAGTCTTCTTTGCCAGGTGTGGGGAGGTGGGAGAAAGGGGTCCTGCAGGACTTCCCAGAAGAGTTGAAGCTCCAGATGTCAAACGAGGACCATTCCTCTACCCCTCCCTTTCTCCTGCCCTTCTGCCTGCCCCTGTGACAGCTTTTTCTCGTCTTGTCCCAGAGTTAACCCAGGACAAGGTCTACAGCAGTGAGACTGAGGTAGAGGAAAGAGAAACCACTAGAAAGTGCTGCCCCATGTCTCCTGTCCATTTCCTGCCCTGTACCCATTCCCGGGGCCCCACGCCGGCTCCTGCAGAGAAAGAGCCCAGAGTGATGGTGAAGGGAAGACACTAAGGAGTTGTTGCGTTATGGGCAACCTTTCTGCCCCAGCGTTTGCTTTCCTTATTAAAAGCGGTGAAGGTCTGTGGCAGAACATGGGAAGCGCTGTGCTGTCTGCAATGCCCCCGGTGAAAGGGCAGGAGGCTTCAGAAGGGCTGGTCTGGAAGAAGACAGATAAGTCCCACCAGAACACAATAGGCCCTGTGGCTCAGTCAGTCAGATGTCCCTTCATGCCCCTTCCCAGAAGGGGAAGTAGGACCCCGGATGCACCAGGAGGAACCTCCAACTACGTTTTCCTGTAGTAACTGTGCTGCACAAACTGGTTGTGGTCAGTAGAGTATCATGCTATGGATCAGCTATGGATTGAAACAGGCCATAACCACCATTTGTGAAATTGTTACTAAAAAAATACTTTTTAACTTTCAAGCAACAGATTTATAACTACAGTTATTGAATATCTACTAGGTGTCAAGCACTGTGCTAATCACTTTACATGTGTTGTTATTGCATTTCATCCTTCTGACAACAGTGAGGGAGATAGGCCCATTTTACAAATGAGTAAACTGAGGGTTAGAGGTTAAGTAACTTTCCTAAGGTCATACAGTTAGTAGGTGGTAGCTGTGGGACTCAGACCCACTTTAAACAATCATGATGCACTTTTAAGCATAACTGTATCTTAAATTAGGGACGGCATGTACCTAGATACCTCAAGGCCTTGTCCCATCTCATTTTTATCACTCAGTCTTCCATCACCACACATTTGTTTACCCTTTTTGAAAGCACTTTTTTTCCTTTGAGCGTTTCTCTCATTTCCTAAGGTGAATCATATTCACATTATTTGTAAACAGATACGTGGTCAGTATTCACTGATACTATAAATGTTAACTCCCGCCATGACCGTGAGAAGATTCACAGGTCAGATTCAGTTTGCATTTTGAACTCTCCTAATCTTCTTTTTTCTATAACCCATTTCTATTTAAAATTTTATTTCCTACCGAAAGGAAGAAGATTTCTCTCCCCAAGTCAGCTGTAGTCTGCCTCTGGCTCCGACACCTTCCCAGCCTTGAAAAAGCAACGCTGCATCTTTTTGAAAAGCTCATTTTCACCGAGAGAAATTCTCTGAGAAGGGTCGAATGCTTCATGAAAGATTCATTGCTGGTACGTGGAGGACTTTGAGGAGGGGAAAAATCCTTAAAGAAGATGCTGGATATCGTTTCATTTAGTCAGAGCAAGGGAAAGAAATGCAGGTGTCCCCAAAATGTATACACACTTTGAGTAATTATTAATTCCAACAGGTTAAATCTGGAAAGAAAGAAACATCAATTGAACTATCAAAAAATGTATGTGTGTACATTTTTTGGGACACCTTACATAAACAAGAGCAATTGACACTTTTTAAAATAACGATGTATTTACATTTTATTTTTAAAATACATAACATAGGGGTCTTTTCTGCATATTTAGAGCATATATCAAAAATAGGGAGAGATACAAGGTTTACTGGATTGTCACACCTTATATGGCATATTTCTAAGGCCTGACATGTGGACAGCAAACTTGTTTGTAACAGCATTTCTATTTCCACGTGAAAAATAAGTTTTAAAAAAATGAAGATTTTTAAGAACCGGGGGAGGAATCACTTAACAAAGAACAACATCCAAAAATAAACTTTTAGCCCTTCACTAGAGGAGAAATAAAATACTCAAGAGAAACAAAACAAAACCCCAGAAAAATGGTTACAACAACAAAAACAACGAAGAGTTTTCTAAGTTTTCTTTTGGCGTAAGGCTGTCAGCCCTGAAGCCTGTCTCCCTTGTTCTCAGGGCCTCTCAGGCCTGGGAGGTCAGAGGTCAGGGGCTGGGAGCATGGCTCCAGGCAGTCATCAGAACCTGCCTGGCGCGGATTCCCTCTGGAGGCAGCTCCAGAATAAAGACCAGTGCACCCCAAACTACAAGAAGGTGCCGTGCTCCTGGGGTGGCTGTCTTACGGGAACCTCAGTGGCTCTAACATGCTTTCCCACTGCCTTTGGTAACCTGGGGGAGATACAGCCCAGAAATTTCCTCCTTTTGTACAGATGGGGAAAATTAGCTCAGAGAGAGATGGTAAACAGATCTAAGCTGGTGGCAGAGAGAGTGCTCCTCCTTCCCAGGAAGCTGAGACTTGGGAGGCATGAAGCTCTGTGCGTGGAGTGCTCTGAGGTTGGCTGAGTTTACACAGCCCCCATCTCCCAGGTACCTTCTATTTGTTTAATTTGGTTGGAACTTCCTGTTTTCTTTCTTTTTCTTTCAAATTGGAGGCTGCGTAAGAGAATCATAATTGAATCAGTTGCTCCCTTTCTATATCCAGTTTCCCCGTTTAAGTCTCTATCATTACTTGCCAGTGTGCATGTGTGACTGTCCGTGGCCATGCTGCCTTTGTCCTATGTCCTTGGCTCCTCTCTGCCTTCACATCCTGGGTCCTCCCGGTGGCTATGAATAGTGTTGCAGTTGTCAGTAGCCATGCTGCTTTCACCCACAAGTTAGGTGAGCCAAATTGAACCCAACTGATTTAGAAATTTATATTGTTTGATGGGGGGAAAAAAGAAAGAAGGAAAGAAGAGAGGTATAAAAACTGAGAGAGCCCTGGCTGGTATGGCTCAGCTGGTTGGGAGTCGTCCCCTGCACCTGGAGGTTGCCAGTTTGATTCCCGGGGCAGAGGCCCTGGTTGCAGGCTCAGTCCCCCATAGGAGGTGTGCAGGAGGTAGCCAATTGATGTTCCGTTCTCTCATCAACGTTTCTCTCTCTCTCCCCCCCTGTCCCTTCCTGTCTCTTGAAAAGTCAATAAACTGATCTTTAAAAAAATGCTTAAAAAAAAGAAAAGAAAACCAACTCTTTGACTTAAAAAGAAAAAAAGACTAAGGGTGCCCAAAGAGCGGCTTGTTTGTTTTTTTAAGGGATCTCACCATTCAAAAGAGTTGCATATTAAGGTGAGAAATAAAAACGTGCCTTATATAAAAATAATTACAATAAAATTCAAAATAAACAAGGGTTTTAAGAGGCCCCAGCATTCCATTCCATGCATTACCTTTATTATCCGGGAAATCTCTGTATTTCTAACATAAGCAAACGTGCTATAATTTAATTTTCTCTGGTCCTTTTTCAGTGGCTGTTTCCTTGCTTTCAAGTTCTTTATTAAATTTCTTTGTCTTCTCTCTGTAGAAAAATTCCAGCTCCATTGACTTTTCTGATTTGGTTTGAATCTGCAGCCTTCCATTGGTCCTTGTGGTTCTTCTCTGAACCTTCTCCATGTCCCTCTTACCTGTGGCCATTGGGCCTGGGCAATACTTCGGTACACACATGATATTGCTGCAAATGAGGGAGAGAGAAAGCAGGCACTCCTATTGAACACTACACTGTATAATCTTCTGTCTCCAGTTTATAGTTAAAATAATCTTCCCCAGTGCAACAGCTTCGAAGTCAGTTGATGTACAAAAGCATTTATCAGGATCATGTGTGTGGAGATTCTGAGCTCCCATTATGGTTAAAGGGAGATTCCAGAGGGTGTTATTTGGTTTAATTTATTGTGGCATTGGCAGGATGTGACCTCTCTGTGCCTTATGGTTCAAGGAGGTAATTACAGTACAGAGCTGATTGGTGGGGGCTGCTCTCCTCACCCATCCTGGGCCTGCAATGCCAGAAAACCAAGCAGGCTGGAGTAAGCCTGTGACGTGGCTGAGTGATTAGAAGGGTAACCTGGAAACTTGCTTCCTAATTGCATCATCTGATTTATTTATCGCGGCCCAGTATCTTGGTGCAGTGACAGGCCAGTGCAGGAGTATCAGAGACCTGGACGGCTCAGATAGTGCGGGACTGCTGCACTTTCCTCCAGAAGAAACGTGATGCCTATTGCATTAGAGTTGAATTCTGAGAGTAATTAAAGTGTGATGGTCTACATAACTTGTGTTTTATATGGAGCATTGTTAATTATGTTTCCATCTCTTGGGACTACCCAGAGTTAGCCCTGGAAATTCTATAGTTGCCAAGATGTTGCCAAAAAAAAGTGAGGTACAGGTCACACAAAGTGAAATGATCTCCCAAAATGTTTTTTCGCTCTCAGGGACTCAGAGGCCTGGTATTTTCTATTAAGACTGTGAATAATAAGGCAGTAATCTAATATCACCTGAATTCTGAATGCACATTTATACACATATATGACTTCTAAAATAAAATAAATTTACTTTTGAGACTCACCCTTAGGCTTCCAGTGGCTGGGCCACCCCCAAGCACATGTCCACCTGTCACATTTTGTGGCTTCTAAATAAACCAAGGTGTTAAATTTAGTTTGTCATTTACTGTGCACACCGACACTTTTTAAAGGAACGGAACAGGCACTAGAAGACCATAATCCATAGGTTCAGATCTGACCTTAAAAACTGATACCACCAAACGCAGTGAGAGCCACTTGGTAATTATGCAGCTTTCTTGACTGGTTTATACTCCACATTTGAATGAAAAGTGCTGGCTGAGTCGCAGGGTGGCATTGTGCTTGGCTGCCCTGCTGCACGCCAAGGCCAGGAGGTGCCCTGGTTTCCATGCCCTCCCATTCTCTCTTCTTTAGCAGACCTCACGTGCCACCTGCCCCTCAGGCTGAGTCAAAAGGAGCAGCTCCTTCACCTTCACAGGACAGACTTGCCCACGAAAGAGCAGGGCGCATAGGAGGCTGGAGAGGGAGAGGGGAAAAGGAGACAGGGGTGAGTTTTGGTTTTGTTCATTCAGATTTTAAATAAAAAAAACAAACTCCTCATATTCTCTCCTACCTGGAAGTTTTCACAGCTCAATTAAAGTTAGTTCCTTATCTCATCAGGTGTGTCTCAATTAAACTACGGGGGTGGGGGAATTAGTTCTTCATCTAATAAGAGCTTAAGAAGAAAAAAGCATGCAGGTGCCTCTGTGTCTTCCTCGATCACCTATGAGGTAGGATGTGTCCTGGTCTTCATTCTCCAGAGAGCAGTGGTGGCCACTTCAAAAAGAAAAAGAAACTTCCTTTACACAAAATTCCAAACACAGTTCCCCTTTAATAAAAGACCATGTTGAAGAATAAGCTCCACATCCTGGGTTATGTCAGTTTTCTGTGCTTGAGTAATTCTTAGTAATGCTCTAGGGCTTTCTTTTCCTGCTTTTCCATTAGTAGTCTCTTAAGCATTTCTTTTCTCAGTTCTTTAATGTGATGCATGTAATTTAAGAAATGCTGAAGCAGAGGGTTTGCAGTGGTGGAATGGGGAAGTGCGCTGGCAGCCAGTGCTTGTGGCTAAAACGTAAAGAATCTGCATCTCAGACAGTAGTTGCACTTTCCAGTGTCGACCTCAGGGGGGCACCAGATCCCCCAGCATTGTTTCTGTAAAGAAAAAGACAAGTTCTGTTTTCACTGTTGGGGATGGAAAACTTTTCAACCACAGATGAAGGGAGAGACAAATAAAAATAAATAATAAAAACAGGGCAGTGGTCGACCTGGGAGGTCATTGCCACTCAGAGGCTGCGCTGAGAAGCAGCAGGAGGCTGAGGAGCTGTCCCTGCTCAGGCTGCAGGAACTACCTGGGTGGAGGCCACTGGGCCAGGCTAGAAAGGGGCTCTTCAGACTTGAGGGATTTTGTTGAGCATCCAGGACGGCATGCCTGTGTCCTAACGCTCTGAGACCATGGGTAAATTTAAAACACAAAAGTACATTTGGTACTTGTTAAGTTTTTTTGTTTTTTTAAGCCTAGAAATGACAGATTTATCACTAATTAAACAATAATTGTATTATGGAGTACTGAAAAAAAGTTGCTTGTAGTGTAAACAACATCTGGCAAAGATTATAAAGAAAGAATATTTTTCCATCTCAAATTTATTGAAAGAAATTCGAATGTTTTGAAACAAAATAGATCCTAAAATGTAAAAGGGATATTTATAGTCTTATGTTTAGTATTTTGAAATTAGAAAAGAAGAAAATGGCATAATAAAAAAATACATATTTATAAAGGTATCTTATTTTGCATGATAGATGTGAAGGTTTTGTTTAAGTAAATTTTTTTAAAACCAAATTGTTTTTGAACTCAGTAAAGGGTCTTTCTGTTGAATCTTATGAAGAACCCTCTTTTAAGAAGAAAGTTGTTTTTTCAATTGATTTTAGAAAGAGAGAGAAACATAGATTTGTTATTCCACTTATTTATGCATTCATTGGTTGTTGTTTTTTTAAAATATATCTTTATTGATTTCAGAGAGAGCAAGGAAGGGAGGGGGAGAGAGAAACATCAGTGATAAGAGAGTCATTGATCTGTTGCCTCCTGCACGCCCCCTGCTGGGGATCAAGCCCGAAACCCAGGCATGTGCCCTGACCGAGAATCGAACCGAGATCTCTTGGATCCTAGGTTGATGCTCAGCCACTGAGCCATGCCGGCTGGGTGTCATTGGTTGATTTTTTATGTGCCCTGACTGGGGATCAAACCCGTAACTTTGGCATATCGGAATGATGCTCTAACCAACTGAGCTACCCAGCCAGGATGCAAGTTATTTTTTGATGAATATAGTAACCCTTTAATTTATATACATATATTAACACAAGGGCCTCTTGAAAGAGTCACCTATGTAGTGGGACAGGATTGTTGGTTGGTGGATAAATTGGAGGGAAAGCTTCTAATCAGTCATTTCTTGAGAAAAAAAGATTATTCCTGAGTAAAATATTTAAACTAAGTTAAAATAAACCATGAAAGAGGATCTTTTCCAGGCTTTCTGAGCTTCAGCTTCTTCTCTCTCACCTGCAGTTTCCCTCTTTATTTCTTAGGAAGAAATATCTATGAAGGGTGATAAATAAAAAGGCTTTAGAATTTTTTTTGTTGTTAGCTCTCACCCAGGGATTTTTTTCCCATTGGCTTTTAGAGAGTGTGGCAGGGAGAGAGGGGGACGGTAGAGAGAGAGAGAGAAATACTGATGTGAGAGAGATTGGTTGCTTCCCGCATGTGCCCCAACCAGGACGGGGGATGGACCTGCAACCGAAGTACAAGCCCTTGACCAGGAATTGAACCCGGGACCCTTAGGTGTAAGGGCTGATGCTCTAACCTCTGAACAACATGGCCAGGGCTTGCTTTGTTTCTTTATTGCCTTTTTATTTTTTATAAGAGGCATTCAGTTTTGTCTGTAAATTACATCAAATCAGTATAATTTCCCTCTCTGGTGTATATTTGCTTTCTCCCCTCCCCATATTCCCTCTCTTGCACGCACGCACACAAAAGGCAAGATTTCTTCCTGGGGATTCTGTTCTTTTGTGTTCTCAGGCCTCTTTCAAGTGGCTTCTAATGATCATTGATGAGCCAGGATGAAAATAACGGTAGACAGTGAGGGCAGAGGGCAAGCGCTTACTTTATTTGTACAGTTCACAGTACAGAGCGACAAGCAGGCCACGCCCGCCCTCTGCCCACAGCGCAGGCCTCGAGACTGCGGCCACTGCCCAGCTCCTCTGTGTTGACTTGGTCTTTCCTTGTTCTGTTGAAGCATGAGGTACGGGAATGAGCGGTCCGAGGAGAGAGAGGAGTAAGCCGTGCAGGCCTGGGTAGCTGTGGGAGATGGGAAGGGGGGCACAGCCAACAGGGCAAGCGGACCCCGAGAGAAGGAAGCCGGAGTCCGGAGCCCTCCCTCAGCACCGGCCGCTCCTCCCCTGACACTCAGTGGACGGCCTGGGCAGTGCGATGGGGGCGAGAAGGGCGAACCTCACGTTTTCGATGGCCTCCCGGTGCCCCCTTTCCTCAGACTTGAAGTAATCTGTACGTGGAAATCGCTAGGCCAGATGGAGGAGATAGGAGCTTGAGAAGGAACAGATTTTGGTAGGATGGAGAAAAATGTACAAACAGATGGACTCCAAGAAAGGTTTTCTTTCTTTCCTCATTTTTATAGGAAAGATTATAGCCTGGGTTGTGGCGCCTCAGAGCCTGGCTGCGGAGTGGCTCGTGGGGTGTTACTTAGGGTCCCATTTTGCCAATCGGACAGGACACAGAGGGTTCGATGTTTGCCTTTTCCCTCACAAGGGTGCTATAAAGGTTCAGGGGGGCGTTATGGTTTCCAAAGAAGCATAAATTAAGACTTTAATTCTATTTGGAGGATTCCCTTGATGAGAAAGCAGCTTAAGTTGGCTTTTGTGATTTGATGTCACTGGGACACATGCCTGGCCTCTGAGCAGGCTGGGCTTCAGGAGGGGCTCAGTGACCCTGAAATTATGTGCTTGAGAAGTATGGAGAGTCTCATTTTAAAAACCATCAGTTAAGGCAGAGATGAGAAAGAGCTGTTCACAGCTCTGGGCAGCAGGGAAGACTGGTTTTAAAATAAAAATTTCTGCCACTGCTGTTTCAGCAGGTTCCCCTGCCTCCTGGCATCGTATCTGTTTTTAAGCTAAACGAGTTGTGGAAGCAGGTTGAGAGCAACCGAAGGTCTGAAATATTTGGACAGAAAGGAATTGGCATGGAGAGAGCAGGCAGATTCCACACAGCCTGGAAACATTTGAAACGTTGGATTAAGCTGTTTTGCTAGAAAACACTGCATAAAGGAAAAGTAGGCCCAAGCTCTATTCTTTCAACAAACTGAGTTAGAGTTCTCTTGCTTCCCCTTTGATTTTCGTGTAGTCCTGCTCTACACGTTGGGTCATCCTTCCTTTGCCATTTGGAAAACCCGTAATTAGCATTGAGTGATTTTCTACTAGCATCAAATTTATAGAGTGGCTCTGGAGTAGTTAAACCGTTTAGAATAGGAATGGTCCTATTTTACCATTTTAATTTTGGTTTTCTCCCGGTGCATTTTCACGCTCTGCCTCTGGACACATGGTAGTGTTGCTTGGTCTTAATCAGGAGGCACAGTGTCTATATGTGAAACTGGAAAGCTGTTCTGGCAAATTTGATGAATCACTTTCCTTCCAGACATGCAGCTTGCTTTCCCTTCTTGTTTGCTTTTTCCATTATGAATACATAGAAACTTTTATGATATTTTCTGGGCATATATCCAGTGACCTGTTAATAACTGTTATTATTTACAGTGAAGCTGAGCAGCAGGGAGATTAACTGACTTGCCTGAGATCAAAGCCAAGACATAACCTGCCTCTCTTCTGTTGGACCATGGTTCTGGCAAATTACTTTCTTGAGTACATAATGAATTTATCTGTGAACATTTTTAGTTGGTTTCTTTGAGATAAAAACACTTCAGTGAAGCATTATGGAGCATGGGTTACTCTACTTAAAGAGTAGAGATTTGTAACTTATAAATCACATTTGTAACTTATAAATCAGATTTCTCTTCAAAAAATTAAAAGGAAATTATCCCATCATTTCACCAAGTGGTGATGCTCTTGCCTGGGGCCCTGTGACAGCCTGTAGTGGCAATGTTTGAACACTAGATGGCGCACGCTCAATGTTACAACTCAAAACACCTGCGCAGAACCCACAGAGAAAGGAGCGCTTGTGGAGACAGACACCGTCCTTCCCGCAGCGTGATCCAGGACGTTTGAAGGACAAAGCATACCCTGTTTTCTTTTTTTCCTGTTGGGGGCGTGGGGTTATGAAAAAATATTTCCAAAAGCTAGTCATATCAAGTGTACTACATGATTTGAAGAAATTCTCTCTGGAGCCTAATCCACTAACACTTAGGTGCTACTACAAAATTCCTGATTTAGGACACAAGTACCATTTTCATCTGGCCTAATCTCACGCTTTGAGCTCTACCCAAAAAGGTGGAATATGGGTCAGGCCTGCTAAAGCCCGTCAGCCTCTGCTCATTTAAACCACCGGAACTTGTCACAAAAATATTTGTGGAATATTTTCATCATGTGAGATGATGGTATCTTAAATTTTGTATCAACCCACTTTTCATGCTAAATAATTTAAACTGCTAAATTCATGGTGCACTGAGATGCGCATCATTGAGTCTAGCACAGCAGTGGTCACTGCTTTCCGTAGTGTCAAACCTTACGCCCTCATCGCCTGATGGAAAGGTAGCTGGTCCAGGTCTGCCCTTGAAGTCTTCTAGGCCATGTGAGGCGGTCAGGCACATTACTTAAAACTAGCAAAACAGGAGGCTCTGTCTTCATTGCAGCATGCAGGTAGAAAGTATTTTAAATTTTCCATGATACAGCCCAGCCTGTGTGGTTCGGTGGCTGAGTGTCCACCCATGAACCAGGAGGTCATGGTTCGACTTCCTGGTTTCAGGCTCGATCCCCAGCAGGGGCGTGCAGGAGGCAGCTGATCAGTGACTCTCTCTTATCATTGATGTTTCTCTCTCTCTCTCCCCCTCTCCCTTCCTCTCTCTGACATCAATAAAAGCATATTAAAAAACATTTTTCCACGATACATACTGACTGTTTTTCTGGATCAGAGGGACTTACTGTAGAAAATGTGGAACATACATGAATATAAAGAGGAAATCAAGCATGCTTACAATCCCCTTGCCCAAGGAGAACCCGGGCTTTGTCCGTTTCTTCTAACCCAAAGGATTAGTCCCGTTTTCTAGATCCCAGCAGTTCTACACGACTCATCTGCCTGGTAATAGCAAGTTGTTACTGATGAAATGCTTCTAAAGTTTTGCTTTCTCATGGTCTTTTCCTCCACAGCCTGAAGCAGCCTGCCACCCTGCCATATTCAGAATTGTTGATGAGATGTTCAGGTAAGTGTTGTGTTATCCTGCTAATAATTGGTTTTAAAATGCCCAGTTTCCAAATATAAATAAAAAATTCTGTGGTGGTCTCTGGCTATGTCATGGGGAGATTCATTTCTGATACTATCTTACCACTCTTAGCTTTTTGGTAAAACCCAAATGTCAGTGTATATTTAAAAGCCAGTGCTTAAGAATTAAGATAATTTTCTCTTTTTACCCTTTTAAAATTTTAATAATAATGGTAGAAGGGAGAATTAGATTTGAAATAATTAAATATGTAGGATTTTTCTCAGCTCAAAATAAAGTGTAGCAGTGTACTCCCTTCACCACACGAGGGCTGACCAATCTTTTTAAAGGAGTTTTACAGCTAAGGGAAAACAAGAAGAATAAATAAATGCCATCTTAACAGCTCTTCTGAAAGGTGAAATCAACTATGCGAGTTATCTTACAACACGTTGATTTTTACTGGGCAAATCTGAGTACTTTCTGGAAACGCATTGGATTTACAGGTGATGAGAGACCAGAGCAGAGCACTGGACGCCAGGTTAGGTGACGGCTGACCGTTGTGGGAGATTGACCCTCTCTGGGAGCTTGTCTCGGGGAGGGTCTCCAGCCTCTGTGAGGGCTGCTGACCCCCAGGGTGCCTGCTCTCTCCAGTCCACCCCCCTCCACGCAGTGGTGGGGCTGCAGAGCAGGCAGCAGACACTGGGGAAAGGAATTTTTACAATAGCAAATAACCCAGCACTTGGGTTGGTCTTGAAACACACCAACTTTAAGCTAAATAAGCATAGAAATAAGAAGTCAGAATGCTGTTTTTAGTTTAAAGCTAGCAAAGTCTGAGCTGCTTTTTTGTTTAAACATAAGAAAAGTTGGTTGTGTGGAAATGCAAGGGAAGCAAACCAGATCCACACAGTCTTGCACCACGTTGGTGGGTGGATTTGACAGAGCCATTTCCCCCTTGGGCAGCTCTTTCTCCACTTGAAAAAGCAAAGGGTCTGCTGCTGCTGCGTGTCTGGGCACACAGTGTGCAGGTATTTGCAAAAAGTGTTCAGGCCCGTGTGGAAGGATGTGCAGTACTTAATTTAAAAACCAAGGATGGGAGTGCTGCATGGTACAGTTGCGAAGTATTTGGTAAAGGGGGGAGAGATTTCTCTGCCTTCTCACGGGACTGGCATCTGATGAGCTGAGATATTGCTGAAGCTTATTGCACAAAAGGAGTGTTTCCACTCTCCCCTCTACAGTCCAGGTTCACGTGTCTAGCAGGTTAATCATTAAGTGCCTGTGATCTGCATTGCCTTGCTCAGGTATGCACTCCTGGAAACGGATGGAGCCCCTGAAGTACTAGCCGCCCTTCAAGTGTTTACGTGGTGCTTTATGGACGCCCTGGAAAAAGAAAACCACCAGGTTCGTTATACTGCATGTAGTTTTCATTCCCCCAAAGGAAAGAGGCTGCTCAGAGGATGTGGCTAATCACCAGAAAGGAGACTTTACTTTCAGTGATTCTGACAGGCTGTTTTGCTCACAAAGAAAGCTTCCAAATGTATGCTCCAGCGAAGGTAAAACTTTTAATCGAGAGTAATCAAAACAGTTCCCGTCTGCCCTGTGCCTAGTACCCAGAAGCGTTTGTCCACTGTATGTCAGAGAACTCCGTCCTGCCCGCCCTGGAAGGTGAATTTTCCAGGCCCAGACCAGCGTATGCATTCTGGCGTCTATGTGGCATGTGCTAAGAAGGAAATGCCATGTATTACAAAGCAACACTGGGCATTCTTAATTATTTGAGTCTCCATGCCTTTGAGAGACCCAAATAAATGCGAGTTGGATTCCAGGAGAGAAAGGAGGTAATGAGAACAGTAAGGGAAGATTTGAGTAATTGTAGAGGAGGAGCCAGGAATGGCAGAGACTAAGGGGTGGGCGTTGGACACCAGTGAGCAAGAAGCCAGGCCAGGCTCCGTCGACAGAGGCCAGGCAGCACTGGCAAGGACCGCCGACCAGTTCGAGTGACCCTGCAGACAGGAGCCTTTCTACCAGAGGGCTCTCGCCTTGGGCGTTTTAACTAACCTGTACTTACGCGTGGTGTTCTGCCTGTCCCGGTGCCCGGGCCCGCTGCAGCTCCCCGTGAGCCCGGTCACGGGCCCCATGCTACCTTCAGCACTGACTTGGAACAGTGCGGTGATGCTCAGCTCTGCTAACGTCCCATCACCGCTACACCCAAGAGCCGCTCAGGATTATCGTTGTTTAAGGCAACGAGAAGTATTTATGATGTATTTTTTCCCATCGTCTCTTTCCCAGTTAGCTAGACTGTAGCAAACTGCGTTATCATTGGTACCCGTCCTGGAATTCAGGAGAGCCTGCTGAAAGGCACTGACTGGCTGGCCCTTACGTATTTTAAGGCATGACTATAAATACCTTTTACCCTCCCCTGTACATCTTTCTCTTCCCAATTAGGAGCCGACGGCTAGAAAACCTCTCCCTCGACTCCTGGAACAGACCTAGGTTAGGGTGGAGGACCTGGTGAGAGGAGTATTGTTCTTTAGTGTTTGCTTGAGTCTCGTTTTCTTATCAGCTTTGTTCCTTCTGAGTGTTGCCTTTGGGCACTACGGATTTGGACTCGATTTGCAATTGCTTTTAATTTATTTTTATTTTTATTTTCTCTATTGTTATTGAGGTATAATTGACATATTCTGTTAATTTCAGGTGTGCAATATAATGGTTCAGTATTTATATTGTGAGAAGATCTCCACAGTAAGTCAGTTGTTATTTTTCAACAAGCACAATTACAAATTTTCTTTTCTTGTGAGGAGAACTTTTAAGATCTACAGTCTTAGCAATGTTTAAATATGCAATACAGTACAATAAGCTGTATATTACATCTGTACATTACATCCCCATGAATTATTTTATAGCTGAAAGTTTATACCTTTTTACTCCCTTTACTGGTTTCACCCACTCCCTATCCCCACCGCTTATCAACCACCGGTCTGTTCTCTGTGTCTATGAGCTTAGTAGGTCTTCCTCCCCCTCCCCCTTCTCCCCTTCCCTTCCTTCCTTTAAATTGCACATATAAGTGAAATCATATATGGTATTTGTCTTTCTCCATCTGACTTACTTCACTTAGAGTAATACCCTTGAGATTCATCCATGTTGTCACAAATGGCAGGATTTCTTCTTTTAAAAAATTTTTTTTCAAATGTTTTTATTGATTTTTAGAGAGAGAGGAAGGGAGGGGATAGAGAGATAGAAACATTGATGAGAGAGAAACATCATCGATCTGCGGCCTCCTGCACATCCCCTACCAGGGATCGAGCCCGCAACCCAGGCATATGCCCTGACTGGAATCAGTTTCGCGACCTCCAGGTTCATGGGTCAACACTCAACCACTGAGCCACACCGGCTGGGCAGGATTTCATTTTTAATGGCTGAGTAATATTCCGTTGTGTACACGCGCGCGCACACACACACACACACCCCACTTTTCCTTTATCCATTCATCCATTGATGGAAACTTCAGTTGTTTGCATATCTTAGATATTATAGATGATGCTGCAGTGGACCTGGGGGATGCTTATGTCTTTTTGAATTAGTGTTTACATTTTTGTCAGATAAATACCCAGGAGTGGGATTGCTAGATCATATGGTAGTTGCATTTTTAACTCTTTAAGGACCCTCCATACTGTTTTCCATAGAGGCTGCACCAATTTCCATCCCCACTGATAGCGTGTAAGGGCTCCCTTTTCTCAACATCCTTGCCAGCATTTGCTGTTTCTAGTCTTTTTGATAATAGCCATTCTTACAGGTGTGCGGGGATATCTCATTGTGGTTTTGATTTGCATTTCCCTGATGACTGATGATGTTGAGCTTCTTTTCTTGTACCTGTTGGCATCTGCATATCTTTGGAAAAATTTCTATTCAGTAACTCTGCCAATTTTTTTTATCAGATTGTTTGAGGGTTTTTTTTGCTATTGAGTTATGAGTTCTTTGGATACTTTGGATGCTTGCCAGATATATGATTTGCAGATATTTTCTCCTATTCCGTAGGCTGCCTTTGCATTTTGTTAATGGTGTAGAAGCATTTTAGTTTGATGTAGTCCCACGTGTTTAGTTTTGCTTTTGTTCCCTTTGCTTCTGGAGCCAGAGCTATTTTGAGTTAATGTTTACATATAGTGTAATATAGTCGTCCAGCTTCCTTCATTTCCATGTGGCTGCTCAATTTTCCCATCACCACTTATTGAAGAGACTGTCCTTTCCCCATTACATACTCTTGGCTCCTTTGTTGTCACTTAATTGACCATGTATGTGTGGGCTTATGTCTGGGATCTCGATTCTGTTACACTGCTCCACGTGTCTGTTTTTATTCCAGTTCCATACTGTGGTGATCGCTATAGCTTTGCAATAAAGTTTGAAATCAGGGAGCATGATAACTCCAGCTTTGCTGTTTCTTTCTCAAGATTGCTTTGACTATTTAGGGTCTTTTGTGGTTCCATACAAATTTTAAGATTGTTTGTTCTACTTTTGCCACTTTTAGTTTAGAATAGCGCTCTGACCAGGCTACATGGATCTGATGGTGCCAGACACAGGCTGGGTCCTAATGGAAGGCAGGGCAGGGGTCCAAAAAGACAGGAATTCATCACCCTCATCTTCGGCTCAGAATAGGAGGACAGTGGCCTCTGACCTTTGCAGATGGCTTCATATACGTATATTATATCATTTCTCTTCCTAGGGCTGTTCCCGATTTTCTGCCTTTCTAATTGATAGCCATTCCCATCACCGATCCCCTGCCTTCCTGAGCGCCCATTTTAGGTGAATCATGGTCCTCGATGCATAATGTCCAATGTCCTGTTTGTTCCATGCATTGCCCTCTTTTGTTTCTGTGCTCCATTCATTCATCTGTGTTTTCACTCTTCATAAAATGAGCGTCCGTGCACCTGACATTCACACAGGACCTGGACTGAGGAGTCGCTCAGCTCTGTCCATCTGCTCCTCCTCGGTCCTGGCGCCCTGCCCGCGCCCCTTAGGTAACCACTGTCTTGAATTTACGTTCATCATTCCTCTGCTTTTCCCGAAAAGAGTCTGATCACATATGTATGATTTCATAAACCTTTTTTCTTTGCTTATGCTTATTTTTGTACTTTATAAAACAGCCAACATGCAAGAGCAGTTACTGTCTGCAGTCTTCTGAGCTTTGCTTTCTTCGCTCAGCTTATTGCCGAGATGGCTCTGGGAGGCCTGGGGCCGGACGGGTGTTGCTGGGTGGGGCTCCACGGGAAAGTGCCACAGTGTAGCCGGGCATTTGTTTTCTTCCACACACAAGTGCTGCTCTGAACACTTGGATGTGTACTTAGGAGTGGAGGTGCTGGTTATTAGGAATGCGGAGGTTCTGCTCCTTGTAGCTACTATCAAATCGCTTTCATTACCCTCCTCCCCAGCACTTTATAAGAAATCCCATTAACCCACATTCTTTCCCATTGTTGGAAATGTCTACGTCACTGCTTCTCATTCCCTTTCTATCCTTTCCTCTCACCCTGTGTTACTTGGAGAGCGCAGTGCAGCCCCATCAGTGTGCCCAGTCCAACTGGCAGGCAAGCCTAAGGCTGTGAGGACAAGCCACCTTTTCTGCACTTGTAGAATAGCTCAGTACAAACAGAATCAGTTCAGACTCTTGTTCTGGTACTGGCAGGACCCTCATAATGTACTAGACTAAATCTCCCGCACTTAAAAATTATAAACTGTGGGGAAATATTTTTAAGAATGATTTGAAGGTCCTGGAGAGTAACCAGAAAAGCAGATAGAAACTGGAGGGGATTCAGCCCTTGGAAAAGGAAACTCCATGGGCTGTTCTCATTTTTTCCTGAGGGGTGGGAGTGGGGCTGAGTGGGGTCAGGGGGTGACCAGAACTCAAGGTACAGTCTGATTGACTTGAGGTATAAAAAGGAAGAGCTGTGGACTGTCAGAGGAACAAAAAGACTGGAGAGAAGAAACTAATATCAAAAGATAGACCTAAACCCAAACGTACCTACAAGTACGTTAGTTACAAAAGTTAAGTGAAAATTATAAAGTAGTAAAAAGGCAAATAGTTCAGCCTGAACGAAAAACCAAGACCCAACTATTTCTTGTTTCAAGAGACCTGTTCTAATGCTAAAGACACCGATTAAAGTAAAAGGAAGGAAAGAGATATGTTACGATTTCAAATATTAAATTAAGCACGAGAAGCTGGCATGGCTGTACTAGTGGCAAACCGACTAGACTTCAGGACAAGGGGTGTGACCAGAGGTAAGAGGACATTTTATAACAGCACGACCGCCAGGAGAAACACCAGTTATAAACGGATATGTGCCCAGGAACAGCGTTCAGAGGCGGGCGAAGCAAAAACTGGCAGACGCACACAGAGAAACAGATAAATCCTGTCACACACAAAAATACTTAGGATTAAATTTAACAAAAGGTGGGTAAGACCTATACACAGAAAACTACCAAATGTTGCTGAGAGAAAGAAAACTTAAATATATGAAGAGAGAAACCGTATTCGTGAATGTTAAGATGCTTGCTTTCCCCAATTCGATCTCTTATTTCAATGCGATCCCAGTCAAAATCCCAGCAGGCGTTTTAAAACAGAAATTGAGAGGCTGATTTTATATGGAACTGCAAAGGACCTGTAGTAGCCAGAAAAATTTTGGAAAAAAGCAAAAAAAAAAAAAAAAGGCGAGGACTTACACTACCTGAATTCAAGACTCGAAGCTACAGTAAAGACGGGGAGGCGTTGGCGAAAGGACAGACACAGGTCAGTGGGCAGAGTGGAGCCCAGAGGCAGGCCCGTGCAGGCACGGTCAGTGGGTTTTTGACAGACACGAGGCGGTTCAACAGAGAAAGGGACGTTTTCAGCAAATAGTGTCGAAACAGCTCCTAGAACAAAACGGGGGGAATGTGGTTATTTTTGTTTTGCTTTTTGGTGTCAGGGTAACCTAAGATTTCTTAGAAGGGGTGCAGAAGAGCTCTGAGAAAAGTGAGTAAATTAGATATTATAAAACATGGGCAAGTGAGATACACTGTTCATTGATAGACATCATTAAAATGGAAAAGCTGGGAGCAGATATTTTCCGTATGGACTCTGACAGAGGACTCGTCCAGGGTGCATGAATCTTTCTCACAGCTTCATAAGGAACAACTCGGTTTTCAAAAACGGACAGAAGACTTGAATGTACACTTCAGAAAAGATCTATACGTTGGCAACATTGACACGAAAGTTGTTCAACATCCTTCGCCATCAGGAAATGAACGGCAGAGCCAGGGTGAGGTGGCATTTCACACGCCCTGGGACGGCCAGCGGGGACGGGATCGGTTGCGATGGCGCGTGCCCGGCGTGCGTGGCAGCTGGAGCTTTCATAAGCGGCTGAGGGGACACACTGCGGCCACCCGCCGGGCATCCTCAGGAACCTGACGGCGCCCGCTCTGGGGCCCAGTGATTCCACTCCTGCAGTGTTTACCCATAGAGGGGCAGCGCTCTGCACAAAAAGACATAAATGTGAATGTCGGTTGCAGCTTTATTCATAGTAGTTCCAAACTGGAAACAACCCAGGTGCCCGGCAGCAGGAAAATGGATACACAGGTCATGGTATATTCTTACAAGCGATAAAAATATAATGAACTACGTACACACAGCAACGTGGATGAGTCTCAAAGAGACATGTTGAGCCAAGGAAGCCAGACACAAAAGAATATACATTCTTAGGATTCTGTTTATATGAAATTCAAGAGGAAGCCAAACGAACAGCTCTCATCAAAATCTCAGCGCTGGTTTCGAGGGTGGAGGGATTGACAGCCACGGGAGCTGTTGGGGGTGACAGAAATGCCATGTCTCAGTTGGAGTGGTGGTCACGTGGGGTTCACACGTTTACCAAAGGTTATCAGACTGCCCCTAAAGCCCGTGCGCGTCACTGTCTCCAGGCTTCATCTCGGCGTTTTACAGAAGTGTGAAGGCTCTGTGCCTCCCAGGGTGGAGGCGGCTGTGGCCCTGGGGCACCAGTGTCCTGGTGGTGGGAGGACCACCTCACCACTGCCGTGGAGAGTCTCGCTTGAATAGTAGAGTGATGTGTATAATTAGGTCCACACGAGGTAAAGAACCGATTTAAACACATCAGAAGCGTAATTTTTTCTTAAGTCCAGAAGATTTCTTTAAAAGATTCATTTTTTGAAAATATATTTATAAGATCACTGGAAGCATCTTTTTAAGAATTTTTAAAAATATATGTTTTTATTGATTTCAGAGAGAGGAACGGAGAAGGAGAGAGAGAGAAATATCAATGATGAGAGAGTCATTGATCAGCTGCCTCCTGCCCTGCATGTGCCCTGGCCGGGAATCACCCTGCATGTGCCCTGGCCGGGAATCACCCTGCGTGTGCCCTGGCCGGGAATCACCCTGCGTGTGCCCTGGCCGGGAATCACCCTGCGTGTGCCCTGGCCGGGAATCGCCCTGCATGTGCCCTGGCCGGGAATCGCCCTGCGTGTGCCCTGGCCGGGAATCACCCTGCGTGTGCCCTGGCCGGGAATCGCCCTGCATGTGCCCTGGCCGGGAATCGCCCTGCGTGTGCCCTGGCCGGGAATCGCCCTGCGTGTGCCCTGGCCGGGAATCGCCCTGCGTGTGCCCTGGCCGGGAATCGCCCTGCGTGTGCCCTGGCTGGGAATCACCCTGCGTGTGCCCTGGCCAGGAATCGAACCGTGATCTGGTTCAATGTGGTTCAGAAGTCGATGCTCAACTGCTGAGCCACACTGGCCAGACACGTCTTCTTTTTTTCTTTTTCTTTTTTTTTTGAATAAAGGAAAACATTCTGACCATGTTAGTACTGGTGGGTCCTGTTTGGGCACAGGATGCAAGCTTTTATGTTTCCTTAACACCCCTTCCAATCCTGATGTTTGTTCAGTTTTCAATTTTTAATCTATTGCAGCTGAAGTTTGCACTCAAGACCTACTTTCCTTATGCTTCTCCATCTCTGGTCATGGTGCTGCTCCAACACCCAGAAGGTACGTGGCGGTTGACTGCGCCGCGTGAAATGGCGTCTGGGGAAGAGCCTGACACATCTAACCCTTCCTCCCGCCCAGGTCCCGCCTGTAAAACAAGGAGAGGGGGTCGGTCCTCTCGACACCCCTTCGAGCTCTCAGGGTCTCTCATTCTGTGGGTTTTGATATGACAATTTGCTTGACTTCCCAGTTAGGATCATTTACCAAAAGAAAGAAACAGAAAAAGGGAAAAAAGGCCTCTTGTTAAGTTTTGATAGTCTGCCCCGGATACCACAGGTCCTCTGGTGCCAGCCAGGTCCACCTGGATGCCAGGAACAGGCTATGACTTGGCCGAGTTAGAATAAAACAGTGCATTTATTTGTGTTTCATTCTTTCTACTCCATGCCCCTTGTTGGAAAAGAAAAGATAAAAGGATGAACGAAGCCAAGGAAGTTTCGGGGACATTTCTGCTACCGAGGCCAGGGGAAGGCTTTGGAAGGAATTCAGGAGGCGTGAGACCAGCCTCTCCGGTCTCCCCGGCCAGCCTCCCAGAGGCCTCGCCAGTGGGGAAGCGATGGTTCTGTCCTTAATTCAGCTGGTGTTGACCATCAGCGGGCCTGTGAGCTCCTGTTTAGGACACATTTCAGAAGCAGAGAATAAAGCCTGAGACCTGAGGGAGAGTCAGCAAAGACCAGCGCGGACTGTGCCGGGCGGGCGGCATCTTACCTGACCGTGGGAGGCAGAGCACAGGGAGGAGCCAAAGAACCAATAGCACGTCCTTTTTATACCTTTTTTTATTTTTTTTTTGCCTTTTGCCTGAAACTTGGGTAAGTAGATTCATTTAAGGACAGTAGGTGATTCAGAGTTTCACATTTTATAAAATCTGAATTCCTCTTCATTTCTTCTAAAACACATAGATTCTCATCTAAGGTGACCCTTCTGACACTGTCTTCTCAGATTCTGTCTTCTCTGCTCAACAGTTTTGTGAAATTTAACCTGTGGGAACACGATAGGATAACTTCAATAACAAGATGGAAAAGTCGATGATTCACTTTCCAGGGCTGCACCTCACAGCTCAAGTCAGATTACCAAAGCCTAAGGTCAGCCTGTGTGAGCAGCTGAGTGAGCTCGGGGAGAAGTACTGGAGTTGTTCATTTTTAAGTTGGAAATCTGTGAACAGTGGGCCCCGGCTGCTCCCCCTTTCCTTGGCATTGATTGTCCTAGATTTACGTCCAGAGTAAAGAAACTCAAGCAGAAGTAAAAGAACCTCCTGTGCTGGTTTCTAGAAAACTTTTCTGCATATTTTAGAAAAAACGGGGTTATATTCACAAACTGAACTGTTCTTAATAGTAGATAGAATCTTCTACCCATCAGAAATTGATTTTGTGCCCACTGTAAAATCCTATGGGCCATAAAAGATGGATCACTTATGAGCCCTGACTCCCTAGGAGCTATAAGTAGAGGGGGACATAAAGCAAGTATCTAAACAACTAATACAAAGAAGAGAATGAAAATACTGTCCAGCGCTGCACATCAGGAGTGTGGGAGTTCAGAGGAGGGAGGGAGAGAATATATGATCTTTCATCTGTAACATTCATGGAGTAGCTAGCAGTGGTTACTCTGTTACTTCCGTTACCCTCCTGTGTATTTAATTATAGAATCTATCACTACATGCAGATATGTAACCTTTTTCAGATGTTATTTCAAACTGCAGATACATACATACTGGATGTGTTTAAAATTACAGGATAATTGTGAAACCAGGAAAACTAACTCAAGAAACAGCATTTGTTTGTGTGATACGCATGTATTTTTTCCTGGCCTTTTCTTTCCTATAAACCCGTAATCATTCTGAATTCATCACAATCACAGAAAAACAGTTGGGCAGCCCAGTCCTAGTTCCTTTTGACTGTTTTGTTAGTCTCCACATATTTTGAAATCACAAATTGTTAGCGGTAGGAAAAAAAAACCTGGGCATCTGCAGCAGAACACTTCTGAATCCTGGGGCACTGCTCATGCAGTCTTTGCAGGCTCCCATGTGCCTGAGTTTGGCCCCTGGAGTACAGTTTGTGTAACACAAACGGGTCTTTCTCCCCAGGCCTGAAAGATGGGTGCTTCCTGGGACCAGTAGGAGAGCGGTGGGGTGGGTTCCATTGACCAGGAAAAAGATGGCCCTTCCCCCGAACTCTTCCAACCTTAGCTGCAGGGGACTCCTACCTAGTAGGTTTGACTTTTCTTCAGTTCCTCTCTGCTCTCTTTCCACCCACAGATATCCCACAGGGACTGAGGCACCAGCCACTGAGACGTATTTCTGAAATGCTCAGAGAAACAGTGGAAGACGAGACTCACGGGTAAGCACACGCTGATGACTCCCAGGTCTGCCTCACGCAGGGTCTCTCCAGATCCTTCCCTTCCCTTCAGCAGGGCTGATGGAAAGGCAGGATTGGTCTGGGACCATCCCCAAACAGCAAGCACACTGCTGAGTGGGACGCAGGGGACGCAGAACTGTGTGGCATGCCTGTGTGAATACCTCGCACAGCGTTACATTTTGAAATATGCAAGCATAACAGTAAAGAAGATAGACCCTAGAGAAAAAGCAGTGCCCACATACTGCAAACCCCCAGCCATGCAGAAGGAGAAGGTGCCTCTCTGGTCCTCTGCTCTTCTTCTGTTTTCTTCCTAAGGGAGGAAACTTCCCCCTCTTTGCATTAAGTATTTAATTTAAAATTTAAAAATCCTGTCTAACATTATGATGATAGTAAGTACCTTCTGAGATGTGCCATTTTCCTACCACATCCACATTTAGGCTTTAAGTTCTCAGTAAATAACACCCTTCAGCTTCCTCTTAAGTTCCTTGTGTTTAAAGTGGAAGTATTTCATTCATTGTCTGTAGTAGCCTACAAGACTACCTTTATTGGCTCCTTTGCCAGTTTTCCCTCTTGAAATTCTCTGTGACCTATCACTGAGCATCACAGGTGACGAGCAGTGCTCCAGGCGTGCTCATGGTCACTCCCGGGAGCCAGTCGCTCCCTTCTGCCCTCCACCAAGACCCTAATGGCAGAAGAGATTAGTGGCTGAGTAGGGATCAGAGTTGGCCGTACTAGTGGCCTGCCACCCTGGCAGCCCCACGGCACCCTTGCTGGTTGCCTCTGCTGAAGAGCAGAACCTAGATCCAAAACCTAACCAGGGTCTGCCTTACCTAGACGTGGGGTCCGCCTGCAGGGAGGCATCTTTGAGCAGGTTGGCATTTTCTCAGCCCACATGAGACTACGTCTCACACAGTTACTGGTAGAAGAGAGGGGGGATAACAGGGCTGCCTCTGCAGTGCAGGCCTGGAACCCTGATCCTAGATGATGCCCCTCGGGGAGCGGGAGAGCCCTGCTGCTCAGCTCGGCTCGCTGCCCAGGAGGTCTGCAGGAAGAGTCCTGGGGCCTCTTCGTTGCTTCTGGGCATCATAATCCAGCCCTCCATTCACAGGACCCAGGGAGCGTCCGCTCTCCCTCTGAGATAGTGAAGCTGCTCTTCCTTCCTTCCTCTCCATTGTCTGCGAGCTGAATTTTTAACGTTTTATCCATCAGCTGTCCTCAGAGAGGCCTTGGACCAGAGGAGTGCAGTAACCAGGGGGACAGGGCGAGGCCAGTGCTTAGCTCTTGCTTGGGGCTTCCAGGGCCCAGCAGGGGAGCAGGGGCCCAGCCCCAGCGGAGAGAGCACTGTGGGGGGCCGAGCCTCCTGCCCCAGGGCTTCCCCCTTGGAAGGAAAGTTCTGGTCTGTGCTCTCAGGCCACTCCTGCTGCATGTTTTCCAGGGGAGATGTTAGCCCACTGACACTGTCACTGTAAAATTGTGGGTCCCCACCTTGAGCTGATTCTACCCTTTAAGCAACTGTTGCAATGCCAAGTTCTCGGTGTGATAAAGGACAGCCTCACCAGACTGTAACTTTTCAGCTTCTACGTACATGTACTGACAGGAAAGAGTACAGTGTACAGTTCACTAAAACTCATGATCACCGGCATTTCGGCCAGAACCTTGTGTTTTTTGAGAAAAGAATTAGCACGTTTCTGCCTGTGGCCCTTCTGCCATCTGTGCTGGCCCCAGGGAGCCCCATCGCTTCTGGCTCCGGAGCCCCTGGGAGGCTGCTGGGCTGGGCGCCCTGCTCTCCGCAGCAGCCCTATTCATCTTGCATCATTCCTGCTGGTCGTGGGCCAGAACCTTCCCTTCCCAGAGGTCTGGACTCACTCAGGGTTCCTGCATGTGACGGTTTGTCTGGTGTTCTTGGGGCAGGGGCTTTCCTTTGAAGGCCCTGTGATGGGCTCCAAGTGCCCCGTGAGCTGCTTTTCTGAGGCTGACTTGCACTCCTGTGTATTTCAGTGATGAGAACAATCTACGCCAGCCGTCCACAAACAGTACAGTTGCTTAAGAACCAAAAGGGAAAGAAATCACGCTGCCTGGCTGCCATGTGCTCTGGTTTCGTTCCAGGTCCTCCGGAGGCCCCTTGGGGAGCTGGTTTCTGTTCATTCACTTTGGAGGATGGGCTGATATGGTGGCTGAGCAGTTACTGATGTCGGAAGCCGACCCCCCTGAGGCCTTGCTGTGGCTCTTGGCGTTCAGCTGCAGCCCACGTGACGGGAGTCAGCAGAGAGCACAGGCCGTGGTGGGTGGCGGTGCACAGTGTGGGTGGTGGTCAGGGTCAGGCTCTCCTGGGCGGGAAGGATCCTACGGGAAAGGGGCCCCGGGGTGGGTCTGGCTTTCACTCACCCCCAGGTACCTAAGCGCTGAGTGCTCCCAGTTCCTGTGGTAGCGCGTGGATGTTACGTGGAGGAGGGGTTGTGTGCGGGATGGTGGTCAGAGATGTTTTCCTGTGTTCCCAGAGTTGACTGGAGACCACATGCTGCCCCTCTGCTCTCCTGGAAGCACCAAGGAGATAAGGTGCAGCCCTCAGTCCCCAGGTCATTCTCTCTGTTCTTGCTCAGCTGCCTGGCCTCCCTCCCTCGCAGCCACGCCTGGCCTGGAGGATGCCTTGCAGAGTCTCCGCTCCTCTGAGGAGCTCTGTCCTCTCTCTGACCAGCCGCCTGGCTGTGTCTGCTTCCGTCTGGACTCACTGCTTTCTTGGATCAGTCAACGGGTCCTCACATTACTGGCTTTGTTTAGAATTCTTACTAAAGTAATCACATGATATTAACCACTTTGCTTCTGAAAAGGGACGTGGTCATTTCCTAAATAACAGAGCCGCTAAATGCAGGCTTGGCTAACTGTCTGCGGCCACAACAGTGGTTATTTTATGTGGAATATAATAATCACAGGAAGCAGTGCTTTGATTAAAGGCATTGGCACCTCCCTTGCAAACATTTGTTGGTTTTTAAAACTTCAACTGCCAGTGCTTTTTGCTGCTTTTAATAATTAAAGGGAGCAGGTTTCTTTAGGCAGAGAGCAAGCAGCTCTGTGTGTGCGAGCAAAGCAGAGACCAGGCCAGATAGGTTTGGTGTTTTACTTGGTTAAAGGCTTGCATGGCAGTTGGAAGGAAAGGGTTTGGGATTTTAAAAAGTTGAAATTTGGTGATAATATATTTTGGATAAAAAATAGAACACTATTTAGAAATTGACACAATCCACATATGTATTCAAGGATTGCTATCTGATTAGAAAGAACACCTATTATTTCTTCCCTCTTAAAATATCACATTAAGGAAAATTTTATGTTTTCATCATATTTTTAATAATAATTATAACGCATGAAGTGTTATTGATTTCTAAAGCCCTTTTATATATACTTTGTACTTTGTTCTGTATAAGCTAAGTTGTTAGGTTATGTGTCAAATTCCATGTTGATCATAGAAACTTGAGAGATTCACTTTCCTTTTTAATTTATTTTTTATTGTTGACATTATTATAGATGTCCCACTTCCTCCTCCCATTTTCCACACAGCCCCACCCTGCCCCAGGCCTTCACCACAGTGTTGTCTGTGTCCATGGGTTATGCATATGTGCATATTCATTCTCTGTTTAATCTCTCCCCACCCACCCCCGCCTCCCCTCTGAGATCCCGCAGTCTCTTCCATGCTTCCATGTCTCTGGCTCTATTTTGTTCATCAGTTTATTTTGTTCATTGGATTCCACATATGAGTGAGATCACGTGATGCTCGTCTTTCTCTGACTGGCTTATTGTGCTTAGTGTAGAAATAAACTGTCCAATAAGATTTAACTTCTAGAAAGTTCTGCATTGGCACATCTTTCTACTTGTTAACTTAGTAGAAACAAGTTCTCCCTCTTCGGTGCTCCCTCAGCCTGGATAAAGGGATCAGCACACTCAGGAGGTGGCCAGTGTGTCCGCTTCCTTCCTGGCTGTTGTCAGGTAGCCGTCACCTGGTGATTAAAGCCCTCATTCACGTTTCGTCCCTTCCTCCCTGGTGCCCAACCTCAGGCACTGGTGTGTGTGATGTGCCAGGGAGTGGGCAGGCCCGTTTCCCTACTTTAGTAATCCATGCCTCTTGCTCTCCTGGTTATGTGAGCTTTAATCCTTTTGATGCTCAGTCTATTGGGTGACTTGAGAAACAAACTGTGACCTGCCTTTGGAAGTGCAGTGATTGTGAGATTTGATTGAGCTCTACATTGTCTGTGCCTTTGCCTTAAAAGGCACAATTATGTTCACGTGCTGCACTGTGCACAGCTGTCCTTGAGCTAGAATCGTTGCCTCTGCTGGCCGTCCTGGAGGTGCGAGATTGGGAAGCAAGAGTGATTGTCCGTGCCTAGGACGTGCACTGCCGCACAACCACCGTCCCCTGCAAACTGCCCTCCTGCCGGCCAGTGTTCATGCCTTGGCTAACCTTGAGTTGGCACAATAAAAACAAAAAAGGTCTGTATTTGTGCACCCTTAAGAATTAGGCAGGGGTTCGTACTCTTACCCTGTTGCTCCATTCCTAGGAATCACCCTAAGGAATCAGAGGTCCATACAAATATCTATGCACAAGAATATCCTCACAGCACCATTTGTAATTGCAGTAACTGGAAGTGGCTAAACTTTCAACAGTAAGGATATTGGCTAAATATTATGGCATATTCCAGCTACAGAATAGCATTCTACCATGAAAAACCTCGTTCTCAAAGAGTATATGCTATAGGGACGGTAAATTCCTTAAAGTGCATTGTAAACAGAAAACTGCGAGATACAGAATATTGTGTGTAGTGAGTGCTGGGCTCAGTGCACAGAAAAGGGATGCAAAGGCTGTAAATGTGGTTTCTAACAGTGAGTCCTTCTGAATGGAGGGTTATAGGTCATTTTAATTTTTTTGTTTTTATTTTTTTGTTTAGATTTTCTATAGTGAGCATATATAAATTTTCGCAATGCAAATAACAGGTAATACTTAGAAAAGAAAGCTTATCTATTTCTCCTGAAAAAGTGAGAAAGCATGTAGTTTTTGGCACGTCAGGAGGGCATTTAATGGGAGGGCAGTCTAGGGTGAGAGAGAGTTAGGAGGTGAGTCCCAGGGAGTGAATACTGGACAGGAGGAAAGTGGGTATGAGGCAGAGCGTCCTAAGCCTGACATTTCTGCAGACCCATTTAGAGGGCGTCTGTGGGCTCTATGAATTTGAGGGCAGCTGGGTCTGGCTGACAGAAGAGAGGCGGTGAGAGCGCCTGCTCCCACTGGGACACTGACACTCTCCATGGAAGCGCCCCGGGGTGCAGTTTCTCACGGTCTTGTATCATCAGAACAGCTCACACAGCACTCTGCATGTACGGGAGTTTATAACGGACTCCATTGAATGAGGCCTTAACATCCAGAAAAAAGGGCTCACACAAAATCCATAAAATCAGTCATGGGAACTCTCAGAATAGGCCTAAGTATTCTTTCGAAAGTGATGGAACATTCAGTGAGTTCCATGTGGCATTTTGGGTCTATGGCTTTCTGTTTTTGCTTCTTTTCCAAGTCACAACTTGATGTACCATTCTTGTAGCATGCAAAAGCATCAGCATGAAATATGTTTAATGCACAAACGACCCCAGACCTGTAACAATCACCATTATTATGTGGATTCCACAGACTTGTGACCTCTGCTTGGACTTTAAACCTGTATAAACAGACTATGCCAGCGTCTAGAACAAAAGTGTGTGTGTGCCTCTGTGTGTGTGTGTCTGTGTGGTTGGGTGTGGGTGTGTGCCCTTCTCCCCACCCCCAGCCCCAAAGATAGCAAAAGGAAAACCTCATTCTTATCAGAACACTGCTTGGTGGAGGTCTGCTTGCAGGGGCTCTAACTGATTTGCGGCTGTGATAGTGAGCAAGTCTTCAAGGAGCCTTTTGTTCCTTTCCCCACGATATAAAATGTGCCTGCATTCTGCTGAGAACTTTTCTCCATTCCTTTCATACAAGAAAAGGTCAGTTCCTGGCATGGTGCCCTAGCTACTTAGTGAGCAAGACAAGAGAAAGTCAAGAAAATTCCATTACGCCCATTTGGGTTTGTGTGGAGCAAAGTGTAAACCCAGACCTGGGTTGCCTCCACCGCCCTCCCTTGGGTGCTAATCTTCTCTTTGGGCGGGTTGCTTCCAAGTATCAAATACATCCTAGAACTATGTGTGTCCCAACTTTTTCTTTCTCTCACCTTTTAAATGATACTTCCCAGGTAGAGGTGAAAGCAGTGCTTGGCCACCTCAGGAAGTTGCTCAGAAGTCCAACCCTCTCAGCCAGGGATCTGCAGGAAGCAGCTGGAGAGCGCCGAGGTAGAGACCTCAGGCCACCTGCCCATCAGTGGTTGATCAGGCACCTCCTCCTGAACTTCCTGCTCTGGGCTCCTGGATGCCACCTGATTGCCCGGGAAGTCATCAGTTCCGTAAGTGTCCCCTTATTAGGGTATTGAAATGCTGTCCACACATGGATGCACAGATAGTGAGGTAGACAGCTGGGATGGACCCCAGAGCCTGCCTTGCACAACACCATCATGTCACAGAAGAGAAAATGGAGGTTCAGAGAAAGGAGGTGGCATATCCCAGGCCACATGGCCTGCTGCCAGTGCCCATAGTAAAAGCTAGGTCCCGTGTCTCCCCACTGCTCTTCTTTCAGTCAATGCAGGACTCTCTTCCTCCTTGGGGAGAGAAACAGGATCACAGGGAGAATGTGCTTACTGAGCAGGTCAGAGAATTCTGTTCATTAATTACAAAGAAACTCTTCCCGAAGGCCAGCTGATGGGAGGGGTGAAGAACAGTTCATGGTGTTTGAGCAGTGAATTTTTGGAAAATGAGAATAGAAGCACAGACAACAAAAGAAATAATAGACAAATGGAATTTCATCAAAATTAAAAACTTCTGTGCATCAAAGACAACTCATGAAATGAAGGATACTTGGAAAGCACATACCTGATAAGGGTGTGGTATCTAAACGATATAGGGGATTCTTACAACTCAGCACAGAAAAACAACCCAATTCAAAAATAGGCAATGGATTTGAATAGACATTTCTCCAAAGAAGATGTACAAACGGCCAATAAGCACATGAAAAAGTGCCCAACATCATTAGCCATTAGGGAAATGTAAATCAAAACCACACTGAGGTACCACTCCATGCCCACCGAATGGCTGTTATCAACAAAGCATATCCCAAAGTGGAAACAATCCAAATGTCCATCAATAGGTGAATGGATAAACAAAATGTGCCCTACACACACAATAGACTGTTCAGCCTGAAAAATGACACTTGACATGTGCTGCAGTATGGATATACCTTCAGGGCATCATGCTAAGTGAAATAAGCCAGTCACAAAAGAACAAATATTATATGATTCCACTTACATAGGTACCTAGAATAGGCAAATTCATAGAGATAGAAAGTAGAATAGGGGTTATCTGGAGCTAAGGGAGGAAGGATGAGGAGTTAGTGTTTAATGGGCATGAGTTCCTGTTTGGGATAATGAAAAAGTTCTGGAAGTGGATAGTGGTGATGGTTGTACAATACTGTGAATGTACTTCATGCTACTGAATAGTATACTTAAAAATGGTTAAAATAGCAAATTTTATGTTTATTTTACTGTAATAAAAATGCTCATCAAAAAGTTTATTTTTGCTTTTTATTGCCATAAATATACATAATGACATATATACCTTGGTGAGTGTTCACAAACCAAAACATACATGCAACCAACAATTACTCAAGAACGGACTGTTCCAGCACCCTCTTAAAGGGTGCTGCACAAAGTTCCATGTGCAGCCATTCACCTTGGGCTCCAGCAGAGGGAGGGAAGAGTGGACTAAAGCAATGTGAGGAGAATCCAGGTTGTGAGCTCTGTAGATAGAGCTCAGAGGGCACCCAACTGGACTCCTGTGCTGAGTCATTGCCCCATAAGGCAGAGGATATCTTTCTCAGGCAGATATTTACTATCCAGGCAGCTTTTGCCTAGAGGGGGAAGCAGTTGCCCCACCTTGTTGGAAAACCTCTGGACCCACCCTATGGACTTTCTATAGCCTGAGGCTCATTAAGAGACTGAATAACAATCAGCCTCTGGGTACTTTGAGTCTTTGCCTGACTTACTTCTGGACCCAGGGCTTGGAAAAGCAGACTTTGGTGTGCATCTTGGTCCTTTCCAGCGTCAGCAGAGGGAGCCACAACTGTGGATTGTAGAAAGCTTCAAACAGGGTTCTCAAGACCAGTCACATACAGCATCTGACATTGGCCTACACCAGAGACCATCCAATAGACTGGAAGTCTTAGCAGCTCTATATAATACATAGAAACAAGACCAAAAAGGCAGCCAAAATGGGGAGACAAAAACACAAGCCCCAAATGAAAGAAGAGAATTCTCCAGAAGAAGAGGTAAATGAAATGGAGATAAGAAATCTATCAGATATAGAGTTCAGAAGACTGATCACAAGGATGCTCAACAGCATGAGAAAAAATACAGAAACTGAAGGAAATTAAGAATGACATAGCAGAAATAAAGAATACATTGGAAGGATAAACAGCAGATTAGTGGAAGCTGAGGATTGGATCAGAGAATTAGAAGACATGGTAGAAAAATCACTCAATCAGAGATCAGAAAGAGAAAAAAACCCAAAAAACAGGAGGACAGTTTAAGGGAGCTGCAGGACAATAAGAAATGTAACAATATTCGCATCATAGGAGTGCCAGAAGAGGTCTAAAGTAAGCAAGGATTAGAGAACCTGTTTGAAGAAATAATGGCAGAAAACTTCCCTAACCTGGTAAAGGAAAAGTCACACAAGTTAAGGAGGCATAGAGAGTCCCAAGCAAGAAGAATCCAAAGAGGCCCACACCCAGACACATAATTAAAATGCCAAATATTCAAGACAAAGAATCTTAAAGCCAGCAAGAGAAAAGCAATCTGTTACCTACAAAGGAGCTTCCATAAGGCTGTCAGATGATTTCTCATTAGAAACTGAAGGACACAAGGTATGAAGTATTTAAGGTAAAAGCTAGGATCTGAAACCAAGACTACTCTATCCAGCAAGGCTATCATTCAAAGTAGATGGTGAAATAAAGAGCTTCCCAGACAAAAAAAGGCTAAAGGAGTTTATCACCACCAAACCATCATTGCAGGACATGTTAAAGGGACTGCTGTAAGAAGAACTAGAAATAGAGAAACATAGGCATAAAGAATTAGAATGGCAATAGATAAGTAGATACCAATAATAACCTTAAATGTAAGTGAATTAAATGCTCTCATCAATAGGCATAGAGTAGCTGAATGGATAAGAAAACAGGACCCATATATATGCTGTTTACAAGAGACCCACCTCAGAACAAAAGACTCACACAGGGTGAAAAAATACTTGTGGAGGAATTTAAGGGAGAGGTGGACAGCAATACAGTCATAGTAGGGACTTTAATACCCCACTGAGTTTACTGAATAGATCTTTCAGACAAAAAATCAGCAAGGAAACTGTGACTCTAAATGACACACTAGATCAGATGGATTTAATTGACATTTACAGAACATTTCACCCCAAAGCTGCAAAACATACATTCTCCTTAAGTGCACATGGGACATCCTCAAAGACAAACCACATGTTAGGACACAAAACAAGTCTCTGCAAGTTCCAGAAGACTGAAATCATATCAAGCATCTTCTCAGACATTTACACCATGGAATACTATGCAGCTGTAAAAAAGAAGGATCCCTTACCCTATGAGACAGCATGTTGGGACCTGGAGAGTATTATGCTAAGCGAAATAAGCCAGTCAGAGAAAGACAAGTGTCATAGGATCTTACTCATATATGGAATCTAATGAACAAAATAAATCAATGAACAAAATAGATCCAGAGACATAGACGCATGGAATAGACTGACAAATCTCAGGAGGAAGGCAGGGGTGGGTGGGGAAAAATTAACCTAAGAACTTATACGCATATACCCATAATCCATGGACACAAACAATAGTGTGGTGAAGGCCTGGAGGGGTGTGGGGTGCAGGGTGGAAGGGATCAATGGGGAAAAAAAGGGATATGTGTAATACTTTCAACAGTAGAGATAAAACAAACAAAAAGGACTGTTCCCAGCACCCAGAGGCCCCTGCTCCTTTCCAGGGAAGTCTCTGTTTGAATGTGAATGTGAATATGAGGAAGGTCCTAATGAAAAATGGACCACCAGGAACCTGAGAAACCAGTGCCCAGAAGCCTCTCTGCAAACCTGTAAAACGCCGTGTGCAGCGGGCAGGTCCATTTCTCACGAGCTCAGACAGATGCCATCCAGAGCTTGGGCATGGCCAAGAGCAGCAGCAGATGTGCTTGTCGTGTGCGGGGTGCATCTCCTCGGGTGATTCCAACACAGTGACCTATTATGTACTTTTATAAAATGCACACCTCACTTACTTCCAGCCCACTCGGAGTACAACTCCACTGGTGAGAGCTTGGTACCGCCCACTTCACCTCTGGCCAGGTGTAAGTTGTAATGGTCACTTTTCAGCCGCTCCCTACTCAGGTGACCAAGGTCAACATCTATAAGGATAAGTTGTGTGACAGTGTGCATCCTTGATGCAACTCGGACTAATTATGAGAAAACACCAGCAAGCCCCTGACCAGTGCTCCTCACAGCTGTCCAGACCGCCAAGGGCAAGGGAAGTCTGAGGAACTCACAGCCATGGGGACCTAAGGAGACATGGTGCCTGAATGGCATGTGGTACCTTGGATGGGATCCCGGAACAAAAGAAGGACATCAGGAGAAGCAGAGAAAATCTGAATAAAGTATAGATTTTAGTTAATAGAAATGTATCAATATTGGTTCATTAATTCTCAGAAATGTACCATGTTGATAAAAGATGTTAATAACTGGAAGACTGGGTGTGGGGATGTGTGATCTCTCTGTATTATCTTTTCGGTAAAATTATACATCTAAAGCTGTTCTAAAATTGTTATTTTAAAGTCACCAACAGGCACTTTTAAATCATGAGTGTTGGCAGTGGACACCTGCGGAGCCTGCCCCCTCCTCCACCCTGGGGACCGGCTGCCGGCTGCCCCTCTCCTGCACTGGCACCCGGCACCCTGGGCATGGAAAGGCAGGCCAGGGAGGCCACAGCCGGCCTGCCCATGGGTGAGAGGACATATCCCAGAGGGAGCTCCTCAGAGACACCAGGTCCTGCTTTAGTCATCCCGACACATTGCTAACTGTTCCCAGCACCCAGTCCACATTCTGGATGGGCTGCCCTCAGGTCCCCCCCACAGCGCAGTCCCGAGAATGAGGAACCGGGGTCCTGTCAGAGTCCAGGTCAGCTCATGTGCCAGGCACCCGTCCCACAGAATAGCTCAGTCCTTGCTGGGTACTAACGCCTGAGGCTGGGGAGCACGGAAAACCCGTTGCATCTTCCCTACACGTTACAGGCAAGCTCAGCCGAAAACATCTCACAGCGGATAAAATGCCAGTGTTCTCGCCACACGCTGGCCCCTTGGCAGGGGGTGCCAGCCGTGCTCACGGAGCCCGCCGCACAGGGCGCCTCCTGGGTGCTGCCCTTGCAGGTGCTCTGAAGCTCTTCTTACTGACACCAGCCTCCTAACTCGAAGGCTTCCTGCTGTGGCCACACCACAGGCTGGGGCAGCTACAAGCAGGAGGGTGGAGGAGCCCTCACACGGCGCCAGCCTCCCCGGGGCTGCTCACCTTCCACCACCTTGCCTGTTCCTCTCGGAGAGCACCCCGAAGAGTCCTGAGCCAGCTCTGCCCGGCCTGTGAGCAGGTGGAGGCCAGACGGTGGGGGTCTCAGCTTTGGTGGGACAGCCTTTCTCTGCCAGTGGCTCTGGCTTCACCACCATGGCATCCAGGCCCTGGCCCAACTCTGATATGAACTCAGGTCCAGGCAGAGCCAGCTCCTGGGTCCTGGTCCTGTCCCTCTTGTCCTGGCGTTAGCTGTGGAGAGCCGTGCACGCTCCAGGCTGGGGGCACACACCAGGGGCTGTGTGTCGGAGCCGTGTCTCTCCACAGCCCTCCACACCACTGAGGGGTCCTGCCTTACTGAGTAGCTCAGTTTCATCCAGGGTGCCCTGTGCCCCCATCTCCTCCTGTCGTCTCCCACCAGCCTCTTCTATAGGGTGTTCCCAGCCTGCTGCTTCCTCAGGCTTTTCACACAGGCCCCAGGGATCATTTCTGCAGACCTTGAGCTTCTGAGAGTTTCCACCAACCTCATTCATCAGAACCCGCGTGCCTTCTGCTGCTGTGCTCCCCTCTCCTTGTCCCACCTTCACTGTGCCCCCTGCTCTGCACCTCTGGCAGGGATGAGGCGAGAGCAACCTGGCTGGTGTCCAGGTCCCTCCACCCGAGGCTCACCTTCTCCGCCTCCTGTCCTGCTCTGAGCTCATGCTTCTCTCTCCCGCTCCTCTGTCTTTGGTTGCTGGACCAAAAATAATAGCCAAAAGTTAGCTAGAATCTGAAATAGGGCGTTCAGTTCTATAGTTGCTAAACTCAGAATGAACTTAACCCTGATACTGGCTGCCTCATTCATCTTGCAGGGGTCCGAGTTTCTGATTCCCGCTGCAGGGAGGCAGGTTTTGTATGTGACTAGAGACCTTGGCTGGACCAGGGTTGGAGTTGGCTGGCTTGTAAAGATGGTGCACGGTCAGCTCGGTCACCTCTGCTATAAGAGCTCTGCCACCCCACCTCCATGTGGGGAGCCTGGGATCACTGGGCAATGGAGCGGGAGGTGGTCTTCCCCACTCAGGATCTAGGTGGTAGATGAGCACAGGACAGACCCTGCCTCTGACGAAAGTCATCTACAGCACCTGTGATTTCTGAGTAAAAATCACGTGATGACAACAGAGATACCAAGAGCCACAATGAGCTGCTCCCAAGTTGGCAGCCTGCCCCTCCGACCTCCAGCAGCCTGCCAGTGGCCGACGCTGTGGTGTCCCCGCTTCCTGCACTGAGCTCGCCGAGCACACCTGCTCTCGGAGTGTCTGCCCTGACTGGTGATAGTCAGAGGTGGGCTTCCTGGGCCCTGGGACAGTCCCCGGTACACCAGCTGGGCACCTTCCAGAAGGCCCAGTGTTGGAGACGAAGCTGTCCCTGGGGCTGCTGTGGCTACATAGACATTTGAGTGAGGGCTCAATATAAACTGACACCCACAAATAAATACGTAGATGACTCTAAAAAACGGACAGCTGCTTATTGTGGGTTGTGTCAAAAAAATCACAGTAAATTCTTTGTGCAGCTAAATTATGAGATTCTTCCCCTTCCCTTTTTGCTAAACTGATGTTCTTAGGAAAATTCTTACAGGCACCAACTCAGACCCTTGAGGCTGTATTTAGCAGAACTAAATTCCTGCGCTTCTGCTTCCCTTGAGAATCAGGTGTTCAAACCTTAGATGCCTTTAAAAGACAAGTGGGCTGGTTGCTGGCCCAAGAATGCCACTTATAAACTGTCCGGTGAAAACAGGTGGCATTTTCCTTACAGCATTTCCGGATTCTCATGCTAGTGTGAGCCTTTGCAGAAAGTCAGGCCCCAGCTCTTCTGGTCCACATGCCTTTGCTCTGCACAGCAAGTAACCCCAGAGCTGTACCGGCCCCGCGTTCCAGGAACCGAGGTGCGCACGCCATCTGCCAGGAGAGGGTGCGATGAGGCAGGGACTGCTCACTGGATGGCCAGCCTCGAGAAAAACAGGCTGTGCTAGTCCCCTAGAAGACAAGGCAAGCTCACTTTGGAGCTGACAAGAGCATGGCTGCTCTTCTGGGACAGGATGGGTACAGGTGGCCCACTGGACAGAGATGGACCTGTTCGAGAAGGGTTTTAATTTGACTTCTCTCGTCCTCTTGCAGATGGCTCACACTGATGAGATAACCCATGAGATCATTGGCTTTTTCGACCAGACCTTGTACAGGTGGGATCGTCTTCGCATGGAAGCCCCGACATCGAGAGAACTGGCCAGAGAGCTCCTTACAGAGCTGCGCACAAGCCTAGCACAGGCCCGCTGAGGTGGGCGGGCACAGGCTCGCTGGGCCACGGGAGGAAGCGGTGGGCTTTTCTCTGTCAAATGGGCACCCTCTGTGAGTAGTAACAATAAGCCATATCTTGGCAAGATCTAATAGTACATATTCTACAAAATGAGACGGGATCTTTCGCCCAAACTCAGTCAAATTAATCACTAATGACTGTGTTTTATGCCTTTAGCATTCTCTCTACCGGCTCAGCCAGATGCCAGTTAGAGAATCACTATGGAAAGGCTCAGATGGGAGAACTGGTTTTTATTTGTTTTTTCCCTTATCAAACCAAGATGCATAACTATTATTTGAATGTTTCAAAGTTTCTGGACCAAGAAATTGGTCATGAACCATTGGTCAGTTTAGCAAGTAACTGAGCCCTTTTCCACGGATCTCTTTTTAGAAGTCAGGTAATTTTTACTGGTGCTTCTTTGAATCTATAGGGATTTGAGATGAAGCCACACTTTCTTGCTTATGTAGGAAGTTCTCTAGCAAGGAAAGTTTCCCTGGGCACCCCCTGGGCAAGCCAAGGGGAAGGAGGCAGGTAAAGACAGGGCCCACTGGTCAGTGGTGGGCACATGCTGCTGTGGAGACAACACTGCCTGGCAACAGAGGTAACAGCAGCTCTGGTGCTGACGCTCTGCTTCACGTTTGCTGAGCACTGACTGCTACCAAAGAGCCCCTGCTGCCTCACAGATGGCAGACAGGAGGGGCCAGGACGTGTTCTAGAGACATCGAGAAAGGTTATGTCAGTGTCTTGTTAAGGGAAATGGAAATTTCTAATAAAGAATTGGTAACTCAGAGGCTAATACTTCACATCAGTTGAAGATTTTTTTTCTTTTCAGAGTTATTCTTAACTTACATTGACTGTATGCTCTTTTCTGTATATTCTGTTTATTGAGTGAGTCAAGACTTTCTTCTGTGTCCACTCTGATTTAGGTGTTAGTAACCTCGGAATCCCCTGCAGTCTTGGCTCCTATTTGAGGTACTGATGGCACAGGTAGCTAGGTATTAATAAGTGGAGGGAGCAGAGGAAATCCGACCTTATAAAGTGTGATCCTGCTTTCCTAGGAGGATGCAGCATCATAGGTGCCCCGGGGGTCGCAGCATTGCCCCACACCCTTCCCCTCCCTGGACAGGGGGGAGGGACGGACTTCTCAATGTCCCCGCCTACTGCCCAGACTGTGGGGGGAGGTAAGCACATGCGCAGTGGGAGCCGAGATGGTGACCAGAGAGCCTGTCTGTCTAGCCTGGGAAAGGGATCAGACTGGACAGGAGACACAGAACCCCGAGAGATCTAGGAAACGGATTGGTTAGACGGCAGGCCCAGCGCAAGTCCGTGAAAGCTTGGGAAGTTGATTGGTTATTTTGAAAAAGCTCCTGGTCCTTCCCAAGCCCAAGGTAATATAATCCCAGCTAACAGAGCTCTCCCCCCCCCCCTTATCTGCTTCTTTTTCTCTTCTCCCCCCACCGTCCTGGTAACATGCACTCCCCCTGTTCTCTCCCATGTTCTCTCCATAGCAGCTACCTAGGCCCTGGGCAGACTGTGCGGCTTGAGCCGTGGAAGCTGTGACCAGCCCCTGCAGGCATGAGGAAGGGGTCAGTGTGGTAGCGAGTGACCCCTGAGGCAGGTGCCCCTGGGACTGACCTCCCTGTGGGGCGGGGGTGCCTCCACCTGGACACCCGTCCACACTGTATTTCACAGCAAACAATGGAAACAAGGGGGTCATCCACCTCAGGTCTTGAAGGTGCATTTCTGGAAGACTCTCCTGTTTTGGCCATCCCCCGCCTTTTTGTAGTATCTCTCCATTCCTTTACAGAGCTCCTAAGTTCTCCCAAGCCTTGGACATTTGAGTTGGCAACTGAGCAGACAGAGCTGGCAAAGCGGGTCTCCATTCCCATGAACTCCCAGCAGCCATCAGTCCCTTTGTTTGGAGTGAACCCTCCTGAGGACTTTCATCCAGAGATACTAGGCACCGGTCTGTTTACTGATTCTATCTCCTTCCCTCGCCCTTTCCCACCTCGATAAAGGTGCTGACACCAGCAGGAAGGCTACATTGCAAGCCAAGGAAAGCAGCATGGAGACGGAGCCACCCATTCCATCTCTCTGGGAGGGGCAGTGCACCGGGGAAGGGTGGGGAGTCACACTCTCCCCTTGAAAACCCGAGACAGAAGCCTGTGTCCTTGGCTCCTGAGCAAGCCCAGGCCCAGCCGACAGAAAAGAGCACAGTCAGGGCAGAAAAGTCAGGCCGCTGAGGGATTCAGTTTTCATCCAAGTGCCTTGGATCTGGGGAAAGTCTAGATATGTGGGTTCTTTCAGTCTTTCAGTTTCTGAAAAAAGTTCAAAGAAGTAGGGGTCCATCTAAAACGGGCTCTGATGAAAATGCACAGCTAAAGCCCCTGAAGGCCACTCAGCCTTGCCCCTCACTGCAGGCCCCAGCTGCATGTCCAGTGGCAGGGCTGACACTGGAGGCACTACCAGGGTTGGCTGGTTGGGTCTCCCAGTGTCTGTGCCAGGCAGGTGCCTGCTGCTTCAATCAGCAGGATATCCAAAGGAAGAAAACTGACGGCCTCAGGCTCGGAAACCCAGAAAACTGGCTAACTCTGCCACTCCACAGTGTCACAGACGTTCTTCTGGCTTTCTTCTCAGAGGTTCAAGAAGGCTGCCCCACCGAGGCTTTGCTGACACCGTCCAAGAAGGAAAGGGACAGTCATCTGCCCTTCCACTGTGGGAAGAGCCAGGCTATGGGAGAGTGGAGACCCTGCTGCCCTGTGGGCTATGACCAGGGTGGATTCACCAGGATGTTAGGAGGCTTGAGCTTCAGGGCCTTTCACTGCCAAGCCCCTTCCAGGGCCCAGGGGAGAGGCCGTGGATCCCTTGGTCATTCATTTTTGTAAAATTTGTAGATTTTGATTGCCACCAGCAAAGATAAGTCTCCGTGCTCTCCTACCCACTGGGGCAGGGCAGCGTGGGTGTTCCAGGGTCTGGCTGAGGGGGCCCTGCGCTGGCCCGCCGTCACTCTAGAGTAGTCAGGACACGTGGCGATCCCAATGAGGAGCAGCTCCCACGGACACTAGCACCACCCGTGCCAGCTCAGATGCCTGGGACCTAAGGCGCAGGCCCAAGGCCATCACAGAGTGTGGCCTGTGCCACCTGAGGTATGTGGTGCCCAGGAGAAATGAGGGGCAGGTGTGGGAGGCCTTCATAGTGCCAGAGTGTGGGTCTAGGATGAACCTGGCAAAGGTTTTCCAAGATCTGACAACAGCTCTAAAATTTTACATTACCAGTAGCAAGCTGTGAAGCTGAGAGAATTTTCTCAAGTCTTAATAATGAGATTTTTATAAAGCATGCTGGGGAAAAGACTGACTTGCCTTTCTCTTCTCTCTTGAAAATATGTAAAATTGTCCTGAGAGGAGGTGATCAGAGAGGACAGAGCCAAAAGCTCTGGGAGGAAAGGCCTGCTGCACAAGCTGGGTCACGGGGGACTTGGGGACGTGTGGGAGCCTTAGCACCCGCCAGTAGCCCAGGCTGCACAAAACATAAGAAACCTGCCTGCAAAGGACCCATATGACTTATCCTTTGGGCCTCGGCATCTTCCCCAGATACCTAAAGCCTGGGGTCCCCCTGCCAGGAAAGAAGGGAGTGACTAGAGGGTAGGCAGGACCTGTCACTCACGCCAAATGCGATGCATCGTACACACCTGTACATTTTGTCCCAGGAGCTTGAGTTAAACATCCCACTTCATGTACAGTGAGTTATTCTGACTCTGTTCCTTGTCTTGCAGACAGCGCATCCCACAGAGCACAGCCTACCTGTCCTGCTCCCTGGGCTCCTCCCCAGAAGCTGGGCCTTTGCACTGCAGCCCGGTGGGCTGAGAGGTGGTTTCCGGCTGCTCCGTTTGGTGGCCTGCGCTGCCTGTGGCTACTCAAAGGCCCAGGCAGCCTGTTTTGCTGCAATCAGACATCGTACCAGGCTTTCTGCATGGTCACGCTGCTCCTGACGTGGGACACGGGGCCTCTTATCACACCCAGGAGTGTCCTAGGAGCAGATGGCAAGTGGATAGGTCTCATTTCTGGAGAAGCCCTTGCCTGAGAGGCCCCGGGGCCAGATCTGTTTTACTAGCACTATTAGCCCTTCTCTCGGCCCCACCTCTCACTGGTGGGACAAGATGGGAAAGCGTCCAGGGGCAGGAGAAAGCCAGGTTTCCTGCTGACGGGGAGTAGTCAGGCACAGGGGCCTGGGGGGGCTGCGTCAAGAGGCAGGCCTGAGCCCCCCCCCAACCCTCCACCCGCACCCCAGCCCTGGGGGTGAGGCAGCCCACAGTGTGCGGAGCAAGGGAAACAGGACTGTTCTTTCTGACTCGACAAGGAATCCCCGTCGATTGCTTTCGAGGGAGAAGCGGGTTAATGTAACTCCTGCTCTTTGCCTTTCTTTTCCCCTCTGAACCCCTTACTGCCCTTACCTACCACCGGGGGTGCTCCGCCCCCGCCAGGCTTAGCGTGGGCTCCAAGGGTCTGTTAACCCTCAGCTACCGATCCTCACGCCATCTCACCCCGAAGAACCGGAACGAAGGTGTGTGGGAAAAGCTTCTGACACCCAGTTCCAGGGTTGGTTTATCCGGCCCACGGCCTCCCACAGACTGGTTTCTAAGGGAGGGCTCCTTCCCCAGGCCTGGCCATCAGGGTCGTGCTTGGTGTTTGGGTAGGAAACTTCTGCACTCTGATACTGGAAGTTTCACTTCTTAACTTTTCTGAAGAGATAGGAAGTCTCATAAATGAGTGTGGAAGTCTCACGGTGCCCTCTGGTGCTTCTCAGGGTGGTGAATCCCGTGTGTCAGGCAGGACTCCGGGCGGCAAGCAACAGAAACAGGCCCAGTGGAAAGGAGAAGGGAGTTGATCAGAAGGGTATTTAAAAGCCCACAGACAGCTCAGTGCTAGCCAGCCAGCAGCAGTGCCCAGACCGTCGCTTTTGCCGGTGCCACTGACCCAAAGGGAGCTGGGAAAGCACGTGTGTGGCTATTGCTTCTGGGACACTCCTGGACACTGTGGACACCGTCCAGTGGCTCTCCCACATACCGGGAGGGAGAACCTAGAGAGTGGAAGAGAGTGGAAAGTGTCCACAGCACTCTGTCATCTGCTCTTTAAGCCTCTTGTAGAGCACGGGAGAGGCCGGGTCCCATGAATCAGCCAGCGCCCGGCAGGAGAGCAGACTCCCAGACTCCCCGCCTTTCTACTGATGCAGACCTCAGGTGCCTCCTCAGCAGGGGCCGAGTCCCTGCGGGCCCTGCCCTTGCCCCACCATCAGTGTCCCCCCAGACACTGCCGTGCCTTCTGGGGGACATTCCCCCGCCCCGGTTGAGAAGCAAGGCTCTACCTGGCTCTCTCCTGGAAGATGTCCTGGATAAAACAGTCTCAGAGGTATGAGTGGAATTTAATAGGATCTTAATAAGATAACTACATAATCTGACCCCAAAATTCATCCGGAGAAATAAACATTAAAGATCTGCCGGGAAAATTCTGAGAGTCATATGGAGTAAGTAGAGCGTGAACAGGCATGTGTCCCACAGTGCGAGTCAGCGCAAGAGGGCCCAGAAGCGTGTCCCCCCAGAGAGGGCCCGGGAGCGCGTCCCCCCAGAGGGGGCCCGGGAGCCTGCAGCCGTGGTCCTCGGGCTCCCCACTGGGCTGCGCCGCACCTGCCTCTCTGGTCCAACCCTCCCCGGCGGTTTCCCGTGACTGACAACATTCCAGGGCTTTTCCTCAGCCCCTGCTCGCCCCGACCTCTTCCTGCTGGGCACCTCTGCCCTGTGTGCCCTCGCTCTGCTGGGCTTCCCACATCACCTCTGTGCAGAGGGGCCACACGCTTCTCCTGCCCCGCTGCCCATCGGGCGGCTCGCGGTCAGCTGACCATCGCAGATGACCATTCACAGCAGGCGCCACCAGCGCCATCCCATTCTCCAAGCCCAGACTCCCCGCCTTTCTACTGATGCAGGCCCCAGCTGCTTTCCCCTGGGTCCTCTCTCTCACCCCACCCCAGTCCCCCAGGACACTCCTGAACCTGACCACTTCTCGCCCTCCTCTGCCACCCTGGCCCCTCACAGCCTCAGCACCCCTTTGCAGAGCGAGTGGCCCACGCCACCGTTCAGAGCATTTCACTCGGTAGAGCCAACGTTCGTAAAAGGGTGTTCAAGGCCCTCCACCACCTGCACCCCTTTTACTCTCTGACTTCATCTCTTAATATTCTCTACCCACCCCCCCCCACCAGCTCCAGCCCCACCCCCGCTGTGCACAGCCAGCTCCCGCCTGCCCACATGCCCCGGCTCCATGGGCCCCCCACCCACCCGACTGCACCCGCTCTCCCCCCTCACCCGACACTACTCCGCTTTTGTCCCCAGCACACCCCTTCTAGGCCCCAGTTGTGGATTCTGCGTACTCTTACATGCAGCACCTTTAATAACTTCAGTGTGGCGTTTACCTTCCTTGGCCGTCTCCACTACGAGTGCCTGGCATAGTTGGAGGCGTAGGGAGGTCCTTGGTAAGGATTTGTGAAGTTACTCTGACTGGGACTTAGAATATGATAAAGGCCGTGCCATCAACCGGGAAACGGTGGGGGTGGCAAGTCAAGTTGGCGCGTACTTTTGAAATGAAAATAACCAGAAACAAAGTGCCCGCGCTCTTTCTTCACCGGGTGACGGGGTCGGGAGGTCTGTTCCCTGGGGTGTGGGTGTCCCCCGAGAAGGCGCTGGCAGTTCTGCTTGAGAGGGGAGGAGGGACGACGGGGGTGGTAGGAAGGCTGCTGCTGCCCTGGGAGGATGGTTGACCACTCGGATAAATAAAAAATTAGTGTATAGAATTAGAATTCCTGCCTCATCTCAGTTTGCAAACATTCACATAAACTGTTTTCAGACCTCAGGCACCCTCTCCCCACACCCAAGTGCCTGCCCCGGGTGGGGGGGTGAGGGGTGAGGGGGGCAAGTTCAAAGCCTCTGCAGGGGCCACTGCTTCAGGAGGACTCGTCCCTGGGGGTAGGAGAGGGGGCCGGGGGGAGGGGGGCCTGAGGCTCCAACCACATCACTTGCTGACTTCCAAGAACCCAAAATTTTGGCCCTCAAGGCCCTTTCTATGCAGGACCCAAAACCCAGAAACCACAGAAGAGGAATAACATTGATCATACAGACAAAAAAAACAAAGTAACCAAAAATCTAAATACAAACAAATGGAGAAGTATTTGCAACACATGACAAAGAACAGACTTTCTAACTTCTGAAGTGCTGCTATAACTCAGAAAAGACCAGCAACAGACTTACCAGCAGGACACAGACATGCACACAAGTGGGTGGCAGAGAAATACACACATGACTTTCAGACTTTAAAATATTTACACAGTTTACCAGAAATGCAGGTTATTTCTCCATATCAGGCTGGAAAAGACAAAAATACTGCCATTTAAACCCCTTACATCCTGGAAACAGTGTGGTAATAGAATCAACATATGACCCAGGGATTCCACTTCCAGACGACGCCCCACGAGAAGGGAAAGCAGACGGGTGTCTGCATCAGCGTTCACAGCAGCCAAAAGGTGGAAATGACCCAAATGTCCACGCACAGGTGAACGGACACAAACTGTGGTCTGTGCACGCAGTGGAACATTATTCACCCTTAAAAAAGGAACAGCGATAAGATGGCGCGTAGGTAGCAGCTGCACCCCCGCCTCCCGCAGCCACATCAAAATCACAACTAAACTACAGACCCACCGTCACTCTGAGCCTCCTGAGATCTGGCTGCACAGAAGCCCCACAACCAGGGAGCTGAAGAAGCACCGAGACCAGGAGGAGGGGCGGAGACGCGGGCGGGTCGGGGCTGAATCACGGAGACAAAGCCGCGGGCCCACACCCGGTGCCGCGGTTGAAACCCGGGAGGGAATCTCGGCGGAGGAGGTTTCCCGGAGAAGCAAGGGGTCCCAGCCCCACAGCAGGCCCCCAGCCCAGGGCTCCAGGCCGGGAAGAGACGTCCCCACAACTCGGGGGCTGTGAAACCAGCGGGGACTGTCCCTGAGGGTCGCAGAGGCCGCGGGAGCCCCAGCAGCTCCTCTAAAGGGCCCGGCACGGACTCACTCGGACGCTCCCTCTGAGCCCAGCACCGGGCAGCGGCCTGAAAGGACCCGGGACACTCGGGGAGGAACTAACCTGCCTGAGATCCGGGCGAGAGGCGGAGGGCGGCTTCCTCCCGGGCAGAGGGGCTGGCGGAGGCTGTGGCTCCTGTGGCGAGTCCTCCCCACACACAGCCGGCAGGCAGGCGCCTATTTGAATCGCCAGCACCTGACTCCCACCTTTGGCCCCGCCCCGTGATTCCCGGAGGCCCCGCCCCTCCCACCTGCAGCTCATCCAGGCCATTTCCAGGGGCTTTTCGGTGCAAGTGGCCTCTCGAGCCTCATGCTTAGGACTTTCCTAAAATCCCTCAAACAAGCAGCAGCTGCCCCATACGGCTTGATAAGCGGCCCCAGGCCTGGCACTAGCGGCAGCTGCACTGGCTCATAGCTGGGCCTCTCCTGGGCACCTCCAAGCCCAGCACAAGGAGCAGCCAGCTACGGTTTGCTGTGGAGCTCATGCTGGGTGGCCCTGGGCAAGGCACTGGCACAGGCTGACTTTGCACCTCCCGGGAGGCCCCAGAGACAGTGCACCTGGTGGTCAGACTCGACCACGCTGGATTACAACCCTACCTCATCCACGAGTGACACTCAAGGGGCGCACTTGGTGAACACCAAAGCTCCACTGAAGTAAATCCTGCTCCATATGCGTGTCTCCAGCACAGCAGCTCTTTGGCTGTAATTGCATCTGGTCCTCACAGCTGATTGGCCTGGAGGTCAGTTCCTCCCAGGGACACCAACAGCAACCAAGGCTCAACTACAAGAGGACAGTGCACACAGCCCACACAGGGGAGCACCTAGAAGGCCCAGCTCAGGGGACTGGGGAGGCTGAGCCACTGGACCCTACAGGACACCTACTACACAAAGCCACTCTACAAATTCCAGGAGACATAGCAGCTCTACCTAATACATAGAAACAAACACCTGGAAGCAGCCAAAATGCGCAGGCAAAGAACATGTCACAAAACTAAGAACAGAAGAAATCTCTAGAAGAGGAACTAAATGAAATAGATCCAAGCAAGCTAACAGAGTTCAGAATTGTGTTTATAAGGATGTTTAAGCAGACTATTAGGAAAATAACTGAGAAAATTGATAACATAATAAGTACCAATTTGAAATGAAGGCTACAGGAACTGAAATGAAAAATAACTTACAGGGCATAAACAGTAGAGTAGAGGATGCTGAGAATCAAATCAGCAATTTGGAACAAGAGGAAACAAAACACACCCAACCAGAAGAGCAAAAAGAATCCAGAAATATGAAAATAGTATAAGGAGCCTCTGGGACAACTTCAAGAGGCCCAACATTCATATTATTGGGGTGCCAGATAGGGAAGAAAGAGACCGAGAAATTGAAAACCTATTTGAAAAAATAATGACAGGAAACTTCCCCTACCTGGGGAAAGAAATCAACTTACAAGTCCAGGAAGCACAGAGGGTCCCAAACAAGAGGAACCCAAAGAGACCCACAGCAAGACACATCATAATTAAAATGCCAAAGGTTAAAGACAAAGAGAGAAGCTTAAAAGCAGCAAGAGAAAAGCAGTTAGTTACCTACAAGGGAGCACCCATATGGCTGGCCGCTGATTTCTCAACAGAAACCTTGCAGGCCAGAAGGGAGTGGCAAGAAATATTCAAAGTGATGAAAAACATGAACTACAACCAAGATTGCTTTACCCAGCAAAGCTATCATTTAGAAGTGAAGGTCAAATAAAGAGCTTCACAGATAAGAAAAAGCTAAAGGAGTTCATCACCACCGGACCAGCACTACAGGAAAAGTTGAAGGGTCTTCTTTAAGAAGCTAATGAACAAAAGAATCTGATGAACTAAACAGATCCAGAGACACTGAAGCATGCAACAGACGATCACATTTCAGAGGAAAGAGGGAAGGGAGGTGGAGGGTGGGAAGAGATTAACCAAAGAAGTTATATGCATAACCCATGGCCACAGTTAATAACGGGGTGAAGGCCTGGGGAGAGGGTGGGAGCGAAGTGGAGGGTTCAGTTGGGGGGAAATAATGGGACACCTGTAATACTCTCAACAATAAAGATAAATTTAAAAATTAAAATTTGGGAGAGGGAAGATGGCGGCCCTGTGAGAAGCAGCAGTGCCCCCGCTCCAGCAACGGACTTGATTTCCTCCTAAAATCCTATGCAACCAGCTTGAAAAAAAAACAGAGAAACATACCTGAGTGGACGGAGTGTGAGTGGGGAGCACTGAGGAACCATCACGGAGTCCGGTAAGACAGGGGGCCCTTGGTAGGGGGAGTCCCCCTGAAGCCTGTGCTGGGCTCCGAGCCTGAAGGCTTGGAGGCTGCAAAGCTCCGCAGACGGCATCCAAAAGCGGGGATCCCAGACCCGGAGCAGAGAAGGGAAGGAGCGCCCCGCGCACAGGGCAGAGGGACCCAGGGGAGCGGTGAGTCCAGGAGGAGACAGGGCCTTCCTAGGAAACAAAGCCTCTAGGGGCGGCTGCGACCGGGCGTCTGGTGCTCAGGGTGCCAACCATAGGGAAGACTGTCCCAAGGCCTGTGGCACCCAAGTGGTGAGGGACCAGAGGACTGTGCTGAGCACCCGCACACAGGGACCCTCTGCCTCCCTGTGGGGCACTGGGTTGAGCCCCAGAAAGCGCTGAATCTGTGTGGCGCGGGGGAGGGGAGGAGCCCTCCCACCCTGAGCCCACAGAGCCGGGAGGCTGGGATCTGCGACCAGCCCTGAGGGTGTCCTCCCGCCCTGAGCCCCCGGAGCCGGGAGGCTGGGATCTGTGACCGGCCCTGAGGGGCCCGTGGTGGCCCGTGAAGCCGCTCCAGCTTTGCTGAGACCAGCGGTGCGGGGAGCTGCGGGGAGCTGACTTTGGGTCCCCTCCTGCTCGGTGCCTTGGCGCGAGGGCGGCGGGACCTTGCAGGGCGGACTCTCTGCCTGTGTGTTGCTTTGTGCCTTTGTGAGTTTGATCACGGAACTGGTTCCCACCTTCCCAGCGTGCACTGCGCAGACAGACCAGCGGAGGCTGCCATTGGGGCCTGCACAGTGGCTGGTCTGAGGGGCGGGCCTGGTGTGGACAGCCAACCAGAGCTGAGCAGGGAGGGGCGGAGCCCGCCAGCCTCTCCTGCAGCCGGGAGCCCCGCCCCCAACAGGAAAGGGTGGGTCCCGCTCACTGAGGCCCCAGACACCCCGCAGGGCACAGTCCTGAGGGGGAAGGAGAGCATCTCACGGAGGACATCACGAGAATAAGACTCTCGGGGACTGTTGTTTGGGAACCAGAGGAAATGCTGAAAACCCCTGCTGGGGGCTGGGCAGGCAAAGTGCTCACCAGAATGTGTTCTTAATTGAACCCACGGGGCCCAGGCTGCTGAAACGGCCCAGACAGAAAAGGCAACAGGCAGAAATCAATCTGAACCTGCAGCAGGCCAGAGCCTGGGGAACTAGAATCAGAGGAGAGGGTAGGGACTGAGGAGCTGGCTGTGGAGCAGAGACTAACTCCCGCAGAGTGAGCGCCTGACAGTGACACCTCTAAGGGGAGTGATACCCTGGGCTACACTAGCCACCCTGCACCCTAAAGACGCTACAGAGACTCTGGAGCAAGACCAGGCAACTACAAGGTTGCAAAATAGCTGACAAGAGGAGGTGGCCCACGGAGAGCCTCAGATCAACCATCTACCTAAGGACACCAGAGCCAAACAGAGACGGCTCCTCACATTGGGTGATACACAAGCACCTCCCAGAAGAACTGAAATCACAAAAAACAGTGACCCTCAGACAACATAAGTTGCCCAGAATAAACTCACCTGATTGACTACCTTTTTTTCTGGTGTTTTTTTGTTTGGTTTGGTTTTGGTTTTTTTGGTTTTGGGGATTTTTTTGTTTGTTTTTTGTTTATGGGTTTGTTTATTTTTTCTCTTTTTTCCTTAGGAAGAAGAGAAAGGGGAGAAAAATTTTTTTCTTCTTCTTTTTTAAATTTTATAATTTTTTTTTTCTTTTTCTTTTTTAATTTTTTTTTAACTTTTTTTTAACTAATTTTTTTTTTTTTCCTCTTTGTTATAAAAGAATCTTGTCTGCTTAGCTTGTTTTTGGTTTTGTCTTGGTTACTTTCTTTGTTTTGTTTTATCCTTGCTACTGCTATCAAGACTTTCTTGATATCCCTGCTTAATGACTGGGACTTTATCATTATAACCAAGTTTACTGCTTTCCTCTATAGTGTGCCCCAAATCTCTTACCAGACTCCCTGCCTGCCTGGGCTTTATCTCTCCCTCTCCTCTCAATCCATTGGCATAACTTTTTTCTTCTTTTTCTTTCTTTTTCTACTTTTCTTTCATTCTTTCATTATGCTCCCTTCTGTCTTCTGGTCCGATTGTTAGTTTCTCTTATTCTCTTTATTGTATTTTTGTTTTCTCTTTTTCAACTATTTTCCTATTCCTATTCTCTCCCTTAATTTGTTGCTGGCCCTTCTTTCAGAAACTTTTCTCTGCTTCTGTTATCTCCCAGTAGCTTCTCTATTTTTTACATTTTAGTTTATTATTATTTTCTAAATTTTCACCAGTATTAACAACAGTATACACCTCTGGGCTCCACTGGACCCACAAGATAAAATCTCATCCCACAAGACTGGGACACAGCAAATATATCTAATATATAGATACAAGCACTAAGACCTACCAAAATGGGGAGACAAAGAAACAACCCCCAAACTAAAGAAAAGGAAACACTGCCAGAAAAAGACGTTGATGAGATGGAGTTAAGCAAGTTATCAGAAATGGAGTTTAGAGTATGGATGATGAAGATGTTCAAGGAACTTAAGAAGACTATAGATGATAAGATCAAGAACCTTACTGAGAACATGAAAAAAGAGATACCATAAATACAACTCAGACAGAGATAAAGAATGCTGTATCTGATATCAAGAATGCACTGGAAGGAATTAAAAGCAGGCTCAATGAAGCAGAGGATAGAATAAGTGACTTAGAAAACAAAGCAGAGAAAATCACACAATCAGAGCAGCAAAAAGAAAAAACACTTAAAAAGCATGAGGACAGTCTAAGGGAACTTTGGGACAACATAAAGCGAAACAACATTCGCATTATAGGAGTGCCAGAGGGGGAGGAAAGAGAGCAAGGGATAGAGAACTTGGTGGAAGAAATAATTACAGAAAACTTCCCTAGGCTGGCGAAGGAGAAAACCACACAAGTTCAGGAAGCACAGAGGGTTCCAAACAAGAGGGACCCAAAGAGACCCACTCCAAGACACATCATAATTAAAATGGCAAATGTCAAGGACAAAGAGAAAATATTAAGGGCTGCAAGAGAGAGACCAGCAGTGACCTACAAGGGAACCCCTATAAAGCTGACAGCTGATTTCTCAACAGAGACTCTTCAGGCCAGAAGGGAGTGGCATGAAGTTCTGCAAGTAATGAAAAGCAAGAACATGCAGCCAAGATTGCTTTATCCAGCAAGGCTATCATTTAAATTCGAAGGTGAAATAAAAAGCTTCCCAGACAAAAAATGGCTAAAGGAGTTCAGTACCACCAAACCAGCATTACAAGAAATGCTAAAAGGACTGCTTTAACAAAAAGAAGGAATAGTGAGAGAAAGATACATCCGCATAAAGGGGAAAAATGGCATTAAATAAGTTGATACCAATAGTAACCTTAAATGTAAATGGAATAAATGGTCCAATCAAAAGACAAAGGGTAGCTGAATGGATAAGAAAACAGGACCCAAATATATGCTGTCTACAAGAGACCCACCTGAGAGCAAAAGACTCACACAGGCTAAAAGTGAAGGGATGAGGTAAAATATTCCATGCAAATGGAAAGGAAAAGAAAGCTGGAGTAGCAATTATTATTTCAGACAAAACAGACTTCAAAATAAAGACCATAACGAGAGACAAAAATGGTCACTACATATTACTAAAGGGATCAATCCAACAGGAGGAAATAACCCTTATGAACATTTATGCACCCAATACAGGAGCACCTAAATATATAAAAAATTTCTTGGGAGACTTCAAAGGGGAGATTGACAACAACACAATCATAGTAGGGGACTTTAACACCCCACTGTCAGCATTGGACAGATCATCAAGACAAAAAATCAACAGGGAAACGCAGACCTTAAATGAATCACTAGACCTAATGGATTTAATTGACATTTATAGAACATTCCACCCCAAAGCAGCAGAATACACATTCTTCTCAAGTGCACATGGAACATTCTCAAAAACAGACCACATGTTAGGGTACAAGGCAAGTCTCTACAAATATAAGAAGATTGAAATCATATCAAGCATCTTCTTGGATCACAATGCCATGAAGCTAGAAATCAACCACTATAAAAAAACTCAAAAATATTCAAACACATGGAGGCTAAATAGCATGTTATTAAACAATGAATGGGTTACCAATGAGATCAAGGAAGAAATCAAACACTTCATGGAAAGTAATGGAAATGAACAGACAACAACCCGAAACCTATGGGACACGGCAAAAGCAGTCCTGAGAGGAAAATTCATAGCATTACAGGCCTATCTCAAGAAACAAGAAAAAGATCTAATGAACCATCTAACACAACAACTAAAAGAACTAGAACGAGAACATCAAGAAAAGCCCCAAGGAAGTAGAAGGAAGGAAATAATAAAAATCAGAGCAGAGATTAATGACATAGAGACTAAAAAAACAATACAAAAAACCAATGAAACCAAGAGCTGGTTCTTTGAAAAGGTAAATAAGATTGATGCACCTTTAGCCAGACTCACTAAGAAACAAAGAGAGAGGACCCAAATAAATAAAATCAGAAATGAAAGAGGCGATATAACAACTGATCCAACAGAAATACAAAGGATTGTAAGAAAATATTATGAGCAACTATATGCCAACAAATTGGACAACATGGGAAATGGACAAATTCCTAGAAGCATACAACCTTCCAAAGCTGAATCAAGAAGAGGCAGAAAACCTGAATAGGCCAATAACAACTAATGAAATTGAAGCAGTAATCAAAAAACTCCCAGCAAACAAAAGTCCTGGACCAGGTGGATTTACAGGCGAGTTTTAGCAAACATTCAAAGAAAAATTAATACCTATTCTATTCAAACTATTCCAGAAAACTCAAGAGGAGGGAAAACTCCCAAATTCTTTTTATGAGGCCAGCATCACCCTAATCCCAAAACCAGATAAAGACACTACAAAGAAAGAAAATTACAGGCCAATATCCCTGATGAACATAGATGTTAAAATCCTCACTAAAATACTAGCAAACCGGATCCAGCAATACATTAAAAAGATCATACATCATGACCAAGTGGAATTTATTCTGGGGATGCAAGGCTGGTACAACATCCGCAAATCAATAAATGTGACACATCACATAAACAAAATGAAGGACAAAAATCATATGATCATATCAATAGACGAAGAAAAAGCATTCAACAAAATCCAGCACCCATTTCTGATAAAAACTCTCAGTAAAGTGGGAATAGAGGGATCATACCTCAACATAATAAAGGCCATATATGACAGACCTACAGCCAACATCATACTCAATGGGCAAAAACTAAAACCACTTCCACTAAAAACCGGAACAAGACAGGGATGTCCACTTTCACCACCCTTATTCAGCATAGTACTGCAAGTCCTTGCCATAGCCATCAGACAGGAAGAAAACATAAAAGGTATCCAAATTAGAAAGGAGGAAGTAAAACTGTCATTATTTGCAGATGACATGATACTGAACCCTAAAGGCTCCATCAGAGTACTACTAGATTTGATAAACGAATTTGGCAAGGTAGCTGGATACAAAATCAACATCCGGAAATGAACTTTCAGAGAGAGAAACTAAAAAAGCAGTACCATTTACCATTGCAACTAGAAAAATAAGATACCGAGGAATAAACTTAACCAAGGATGTAAAAGACCTGTACTCAGAAAACTACATGACACTGAAAAAAGAAATAGAGGAAGATTTAAACAAGTGGAAGAAGATACCATGCTCATGAATTGGAAGAATTAATATCATTAAAATGTCTATACTACCAAAAGCAATTTATAAATTTAATGCAATTCCTATGAAAATACCAACAGCATATTTCACAGACCTAGAACAAACATTTCAAAAATTTATATGGCACCAAAAAAGACCCCAAATAGCTGCAGCCATCTTGAGAAAAAAGAACAGAGTGGGAGGGATCACTTTACCAGACTTCAAACTATATTACAAAGCCACTGTAATCAAAACAGCCTGGTATTGGTACAACAACAGGCTTATAGATCAATGGAAGAGAACAGAGACCCCAGAAATAGACCCACGCCATTAAGGTCAGTTAATATTTGACAAAGGAGGCAAGAGTATCCAGCGGAGTAAGGACAGTCTCTTCAATAAGTGGTGCTGGGAAAATTGGACAGATACATGCAAAAGAATGAAACTAGACCACCAACTTTCTCCATACACAAAAATAAACCCAAAATGGATAAAAGACTTAAATGTAAGTCACGAAACCATAAAAATCCTGGAAGAAAACATAGGCAGTAAAGTCACAGACATCCCGCGTAGTGGACTTTTCATTGATACATCTCCTAGGGCAATAGAAACAAAAGAAAAAATAAACATATGGGACCATATCAAACGAAAAAGCTTCTGCACAGCAAAAGAAAACAGCCTCAAAATACAAAGGAACCCAACGGTCTGGGAAAACTTATTTGCCAAGGATGAATCTGATAAGGGGCTAATTTCCAAAGTGTACAAAGAGTTCATAGTACTCAGCAAGAGGAAGACAAACAACCCAATTAAGAAATGGGCAAAGGACTTAAATAGACACTTCTCCAAAGAGGACATACGGATGGCCAAGAGACACATGAGAAAATGCTCAACGTCGCTAATCATCAGAGATGCAAATTAAAACCACAATGAGGTATCACTTCACACCTGTCAGAATGGCTCCATCAACAAATCAACAAGTGACATGTGCTGGCGAGGGTGTGGAGAAAGAGGAACCCTAGTACACTGCTGGTGGGAATGCAGACTGGGGCAGCCACTATGGAAAACTGTATGGAGGTTCCTCAAAAAATTAAAAATGGAGCTGACGTTTGACCCAGTGATTCCACTCCTAGGAATGTATCCTAAGAATCCTGAAACACTAATCAGAAAGAATATATGCACCCCTATGTTCATAGCAGCACAGTTTACAATAGCTAAGATCTGGAAACAGCCCAAGTGCCCATCAGTAGGTGAGTGGATAAAAAAGCTGTGGGACATTCACACCATGGAATACTACGCAGCTGTAAAGAAGAAAAATCTCGTACCCTTTGGGACAGTATGGATGGACCTGGAGAATATTATGCTAAGTGAAATAAGCCAGGCATCGAAAGACAAACATCACATGATCTCGCTTATACGTGGAATCTAAAGAACTTAATAAACTGATGAACAGAATAGATTCAATGACATGGAAGCATAGATGAGACTGATGAATGTCAGAGGGATGGAGGAGGGCGGGTGGGTGGAGGGGGAGAGAGTAACCAAAGAATTTATATGCATATATGCACAACCCAAGGACATGGACAATGGTGGGGAGAGGGACTGGGGAGGGGGAATGAACGGGGTGGAACGGGTCATTGGGGAGAAAAAGGGACATCTGTAATATTTTAAACAATCATAAAATTAAAAAAAAAATTAAAATAAAAAATACAGAATATGGACACATGCTACAACCCCAAAAAAACCTTGAGGGTATTTTGCTAAGTGAAATAAGCCAGTCTCAAAAGACAAATATTGCATAATTCCACTCATGTGAAACACCCAGAGTAGTCAAATTTGTAGAAACAAAAGCGAATGGTGATGGCCAGGGAGGGGGGTGCAGGGAGGGAGGGAGAGAGAATGTTTAATGGGGCAGAGTTTCAGTTGGGGAAGATTAGATAAAGTTCTAGAGATGGTGATGGTTGAACAGTAACGTGAATATACTGAATGCCAATGAACTGTACACTTGAAAATGGTTAAAATGGTTTTGTTATTTTTCAGTCCTCACCTGAGGATATTTTTCCCATTGCTTTTCAGAGAGTGGAAGGAAGAGAGAGAAACATCGATGTGAGAGACACACTAATTGGTTGCGTCCCGCACAAGCCCCAACTGGGCTGGGGATCAATCCTGTAACCGAGGTGCATGCCCTTGGCCAGAATCGAACCCTGGACCCTTCAGTCCACAGGCCAGTGCTCTAACCAGTGAGCAAAATCGGCCAGGGCTAAAATGGTAAATTTTACATCCATTTTACTACAATAAAAATATTAAATAAAATTTAAATATATATCTATATAATTGTATCCAGTAACAAAGATCCAGTTCGTCAGAGGTGCCTCCCCATTGCAGGCTGACGATCCCACCACGGTGAGCACATCCAGGAATCGCCCACGGATGCGCTGCACCTGCGCACATAGAGGCCCAGGGTCATTTACCGCAGCGCCCGCTGGTCAGATGGCTGGTAAAACGAACAAGCTAACCAGCAATCAAAGAGTAAGTAGCACATACCTTTATAGTTGATGCCAGGCCTTGTTATCAGGGTTTTACACAAATTCATTCATTTAATTCTCACACCCATGTAGCAAATTTATCCACAGTTGCAGATGAGGAAACTGGAGCCTGGACAGTTTACACACGTGGCGTCTGTCAGGCAGGCTCTGACAAGGGGACCTGTGGCTTGCTGGGTGTTACCGCCTCTCAGGTGATGCGACATTCGGATAACGGAGCCATCAAAGTAGAGGCCAAGTCCCACAGTCTGGAGCTAATCTGTACGTGGGGAGATCACTGTGTATTCTGTTCCCCACTGTGCCCACGTGGAGCCAGAGGGCTGGGACCTGTTTGCTGGTGCCTAGCGTTAGTCCTTCCTGCCGGTCTCCCAGCTGCGTCGGGTTGGGAGGACGGGTGAACAGGTGGAGGGGCACTTACCTTCTGCTTACAGATTGTTTATATTTGTTTGCACATCTGAGGTATGCAAAATCTTTGTAATCAATAAATACAGGAAGACTCGCTTTTGCCTGTTCCGAGGGAGGCGCACTGTCACGTGATGCTGGAAGGGAAGGTGGCCAAGCCTGTAACTGAAAGACCTGCACAGGTGTCCCCGCGACTTCATCAGCATGGTGGCGTTTTTACAGTTCACTCACAGGACTGACGTTCTAGCACTGGACAGAGTCTTCGAGGAAAAGACGACTTACTATGGTTGGATCCACGTACCCCAACATAGAGGGCGGCTGGCCTCAGGCCTGGTGCTCCCTGAGCTCCCCAGTTAAAGCAGGTTGTGGGCGGTGGCCCCCGCTTCCGGACGTACATCCGTCCAGCCTCGGAGTGGCTGCGGCTCACGTTCCTCTCCGCCAGGTGTGCTGGAGCCACACCTGCAGTTCCCTGTTCCTTGATGTTATTTACTAGAGCAGATAAAATCGTAACGCTACAGCCCCTTTCCCTTACATTATGCCTTTCTTTATAACCCCACAGGAAAGCACACGTGTACCGTCCCGTCACCAAATACTAGAACGGGCTCCTGTCAAGCTCATTCCTCCCCATAATGCACATTTTTCTAGAGCCCCCCTCCTTAAACAGACCTGTGCTAAAAAGTGCTGGAGCCTTGCATCAGTCAGCCAGGAAGTGGACACCCCGTGGGGTGGAGAGCAGAGCAGGGTCTTACCCCGAGGGCTGCCTTCCGATCTGGCCCAGGCTCCTCTCCAGCCTCAGGACAGCACTTCTGCTTCCATGGGCTGCTCAGCAGACCTGTGACAAGGGAAGCCTGTCGGAAGGTAACTTTCCAGGACTGGGGACTCTGGGCAACTGCGGACATCCCAGGCCACTCCCCAGGCAAGAGCCCCTTCTGGGCTGAGGCGTCACAGGCAGGGGGAGCACCAGGAAGGCTCTGCTTCCTGGGCAGTGGGCTAGGACTCTCTCAGGTGGGCACCCTGCAGAGAGCCCCCATGTCCCCACCCTCAGCCCAGGCACCAAGGTTGGGTGAAGTGGAGCAGCCAGCACAGGCTGGGCGAACCCAGGTGGGGGTGGGGCGTGAGGGCCTAGGAACAGGTCTTTGGAGCACTTTTCCTGCCTCTCATCCCAGTCCTTGGGGCTGAGAAGCCAAACCCCTGAACCTCTTTTATCTGGAGACACTTGGCAGGGACCAGATTAGGTTATCTGAGGCGTCTGGAGCAGGCGGAAACGCGGTTAGTGGTCTTTATCTGCGCTCTGTATTCAGCCTTGCTGCACGCACACAAGGACACACGCGCACAGGTTAGGCCGACCCCCGAGTGGGCTCCTTTGGCTGGGCCTCCCCAGGGCTGGGTTCGCCTGCTGTGATGCCCCCCACCCCAGGCAGCAGGTTCTCTGAAGCCAGTGCTTGTCCTGGAAACTTTGTAGTTTTATGGTTGCTTCCTTCAGCCCCCAGGCTCAATTCCTGGCCTCTTTTTTCACACCCATTAGTCATCGGACTGTAACAAAAATGCCTTTTTAGCAGATCCATCTCCGAGACAGCACCAAAAGGTGGGAAAAGATCTATAAAACGTGGCCCTTGAATAGCCCCAAAAGGCCTCTCTTCCCTTCCACCTTGTAAACTCTCAGGTCCCAGCCAGGGAGGGCGGAGGTTACTGTCGTCAGCACAGTGGCCTGGGGGGTTGAGTTCACCCTCCCCACTGAGCTTGGCCTCTGGGCACTGACCCAGGAGGTGCTGGCAGCCCATCCAACCCCAGGGTCCCTCAGCTTCAGCGCCCAGCCTGCCCCGCCGACCGTGGGCTGAGCCGCCTCCAGGCGTCCGGCTGGGGCCTGCTACCTTGGGCCCGGTGCCTGGAGTCCTCGCCATGGCTGGCCCTGCACGGAGGCTACCCGCCCTCTCTGCTCTTGGAGGGGATTCAGCTCAAGGTACCGTCTCACCTGAAAGTCACCTGCTGGCAGTGCCAGGGGCAGCACCCCTTCCTTGACTTCTTGGGAATGGGGTGTGGCAGGCCCTGCCACCCCAGGGAGGCCGCCAGCAGAGGCCACAGGCCTGGGACACCGGAATTGTTTGGCAGGATACATGCTGGGACAGACTGTCTTGCTTACCAGGGCGGGCCTGCCTCGCTGAAGCGCTGGGCCGACTCCTCACATTCCTTTCCCGCCCAGCCGGCTCCATCTGTAGGCTGTGGCTGGCCCAGGGCGGAAAATTGGAAAAAACTGGCTCTGGATCATAAGTCACAACTTTGCTTTCCCCCCGCCTGCGTGTTCCAGTTGTCCTCAGCGAGGCAGACATCCTGCGTGGCTCCCGGGCCCCGCCCAGGCCCCAGGGGCTTTGCGAGCACCCACAGGATGGGGAGTGAGCCCCCGTGTCCTGGAAACGTGACAGCTTTCAGAGCTGTGCTGGGCACTGGGGGGGGGGGCGGCTGAGGTTAGGGTCCCGTTTCTGGTCCTACACGTGGGCATGAGCTCTGCCTGGTGATGTGCCGTCTCTACCTCATTTGGGATGGAGACTATTATTTTAATGTTTTGATTTGAAATTCCAGTAAAAATAAATGCTTTAAAACCCTTTAATCCAAAAATAGAGGCCAAGAGAGAACTGAACCATCTCTTGCATTTCTTTCTGTCTCCTCCCCGTCTCCATTTCCTGCCTTGGTCTGGCCAGAGGTCCCAGCCTCTCGTCCTGGCTGCTGCCCAAAGCCCTGTGTGGGTGCTGGGAGCCCCTGCACCCCCTCCTTCCCAAGCTCAGCCTCTCAGCCTAACCCCGGGCAGGCCAGGGGGGTCATAGCCCCCCCCCCCCCCCCCCCCCCCGCCGTGGTACCCAAGGGACATCAGAGGCCAGCCTTCTGGGCCCGACCACAGGGAGCCCTGGCTGCACCCCCTCCCCCAGGCCAGGGCAGCTCCGAGGGGAGGAGCACTTGCACTTCCGGAGCTTTTCTCCTCCGGGACAGCCGCTGGGCAATTAACCAATTAACTGGCTCAGAGAACAGGACTTTCTCTTCGCCCCCGTTCAGTAAGCCTGAGAATCCCCCCACTGGAAACACTGCTGGTTTTGTGCTCGAGCGTCTCGCTGGGGTGCTGCCACCTGCCCTGCTCCTGTGTCCCATCCCCGAGGGGCTCAGTGGGCCTGGGCGAGTTCCAAGGAGCGAGCCCCTCACCAGTCACCCAGCCCATGGATTCCGTTCCTGGGCAGGGCCCACAGCAGCCCCTGTGGAGTGTTCCCTGCCCACGGTCACTGCTGACACCGTTTCCGGGTCAAATTCACAGACAGCTTTAGGAAGCTGCAGGGACAGGCAGAGAGGGGCTGGGGTTTGGTTTCACCTGACCAGGGGGCAGGCGGTGGACTGTGGGACCCTCCTACGTCCCGGCTCCTCTGCTCAGTGGAAGCATCACCTCGCTGGGGAACAAGCTCATTCCCATCACTGATTCCTGCACCCGGCCCGGGGGGCAGCTCACGCCTTCACCGCTGCTCAGACGGGGTTGGAGGCCACAAGTATGTTCGGGGGGGGGGGGGGGGAGTGGATGTCAGGAATAGTGCTAAGAAGGTAAGTGTGCCAGACACCCCTTCAGACAGGTCTTTGTGGCCTCCCCATGGCGACTCTAAGTTCAGCAGATGAAAGTTCAAGTTCCATGCCTTTGGAAGGTGTCACCTGGCCCCATCCTCCCAGCAAATGGAATCAGAAGCTCGGATCTTCGCTGGCTGAGTGACACGAGGCCCACACCCTCCGAGGTACTGGGTGGGGAGGAAAACTCCGAGCCCTGTGGACCCACACTTTCATCTGCCTATTACTTAACGTGGGACATTGGGGAGAATGAGATCTGTCTGGGTGGGGCAGGTTCCCTTCACTGGCGCACCCACCCTGGGCAGGCAACCCATCACCTGTCCTTGGAGCGCCTGGGTCCTCCACAAATGCTCCAGCCTGGCCAATGGCCTCTCCCAGGAGGAAAGTGCTCCAGGCGGGCTGAGAGCAGAGCAGGGCACGCCAGTTAGAAACCATCAGTCCCAAGTGGTCCGCCAGTCACCAACGTGGGGTGGAAAAAAAACACCCCAAAAAACCCCATGAAAAATGTGGATTTCTAGGCTTAGATGTCTCCTTATTGACTGGGGACCACTCTGGACTCCAGTGGCCTCTGCCAGGCCCTGGCTGCAGGCTCCTCTCCAGCACACTCCCCACAGCCTCTCAGAGGTGCTGGAGGGGAAGCCAGGAAGGCTGGCGAGAGAGTCCGCAGAAACTTGGGTGAAGGGGGTGACTGGCTGCGGCTGGAGTGTGGACAGGAGGTCCCCAGGGAGGCAGGCCCATGCTTCCTCCCCGACAGGGACACCACCTTGCACAAGGTGCCCGAGTCTACCAGCAGCACAGGCCAACTACCCACAGGATCAGCCCAGACTTGGTGCCTGGGTTCTGATGGCTCTTCTGTGACTGGCTGGTGGCAGGACGCGGCCACTGGAAGGGAACAACCATCTTAGTGCAAAATCCCACCCGTGGAAGGCTGGCTCGGCCTCAGTGGTTTCTAAAGCCAAAAAAGTGTGGCTTTAACTTTCACAGAAAGCAGTGTTCTTGTATTTTATTCAGATTTAAAAATCAAATTTGGATTTCTCTACCAATACGGGAAACACACACCCAATCCCACGCCGAGCACATGCAACAACAGGGCGCAGGCCCTTCCAGAACGAGTCACCGCCGGACAATCCTCAGGGCGCCCGAGCTGCAAGCGGAGGAATGTGCGAAAGCTGCGCTTCGCCCAAGGGGACCAGCGCCAGAGCCAGGGAGAGCCACCGGCTGGCGCTCATTCCGGCCCTGCCCAGCCCCTCGCCATCCCGTGACAGCGCCCAGGGCTGTGGCTTCTCCTGGTGCGTTAAACCATCCTGCCCTCTGGGCCGTACCGCAAAGCTCAGCTCTTGCCTTTTTAAACTTCCAGCGTTAGTGGGAAAGACGGGCGACGCCAGCAGATGCCCACGGCCGCCTGTGCCTCTGCCCGCTGCCTGCCAGCCTCCGATGCGAGGCAGTTCAAACTACCTTTTTAAACACAGTATTAAATTCAGAAGCAAACAGGAACACAAAGATATTAATCCATTACATTTTATTAACACATCTTAGATTCTTATCCTGTACTTTCACCAAAAGGAACTAGAATTTTGGGAAATATGTAAATAATGGAACTATCAATCAAAATAACTGTGTAGCATCCGTCTGAAATGACCCAGAGGAGACCATCGAATGGCGCTCACTGGCCCAGCACAAATGACTTTCTGGAATTATACAAACACTCGATGCAGCCGCATGCCGAGGGGACTGATGTGTCTTCGCCACATCTCAGGTATCTTTAATCGCTTGTGTGAGGAACTGCCTTAAACTCAGACCCTATGCAGGTTCAGTGTGTTGCGGTGGCATTTCTGGGGCAGGCACAAGGCCCCATAGCCCCATGGAGGCTGTTTCACTTGCATTCGGCTGACAGCAGCCTCTGGAAAGAAGCACCGAGACCCGGGCGCTGGAGGCTCAGCAGCCCTGTCACCTTCCTTTGATGTCGAGAGTCCATGTGATCCTGGTCCCACCATGGCTACGAGATTACGAGAAAGAATCTCACTGTGATCTTTCCTGCAAAGAAACAGCAATAAAATTTATTGCCTGCTCACAAGAATAATTCTTGTAAACGAGGACCTTTGTGTGCGCCTCTCACTCTGGAGATACGACTGTGCAAGGCAGGAGACCAAGGCCACGTCTCACAGCCCTGGGAATGGGGTTCGCAGGGAACCAGCTGCCAGCCGTGCGCACATGTGGCTGTGAAAGCCAGTGCTGAGACTCAGGCTCCTTGACAAGGAGACACCGGAGAGCCCACGTCAGACCCGCACTCACTCCCACTGCTTTCAGCCTGGACGACCCATGACAGATGCGGGTGGGCTGTTTGCGTCACATGTGCGGCACCATCCGCCCTCAGAGCTGTCTGATTCTACCAACATCCACACCACAGGAGCACATACAGATGTTGGGGTCTGGTGGCTGGCGTGCTGTGGCCTGTCTTCGCTGAGTGGAGTCCCAGCTCCTGAGCCTCCAGGCACTTACGAACAGGAAGGCTTTTTGCTCGAGGGCTCGACTCCTGTTCCTGCTGAACTGAGCCAGTGTGTAAAATGAGAACTGATATCAGCTCAGTAGGCACCGGAGGGCGGGTCCAATCGACAGCCCGTAGAAGCAGTGCCTCGGCTGGGAGCTGCCCACACGGTCCGCCGGGGCTGCAGGACACAGAAACCTAGGCTGCAAATACAAGAGAGAGTCACGCGCGGGAGGAAGCAAAAGGATCTGTGTTGAAAGCACCCAGCCCGGACAGTTTTACTCGACTCTTGTGATGCATTTGGTTTCAGTTTTTTGTAAGAATAACTTCTGCAGCTTTCAATACATTTGACCTTTCAGAGAGACATCTAACTAGTGGAGTTATAGTTCTGCAGACTTTTGGCACATTCCTTCCATTCGTGACAGGACACAGTGCATCCTTGGGCCGAGGTCTTTCCTCCTCCAGAATTGTGCTCGCACCTGAGCTGACCGCTCAGCAGTGGCCTCTGCCCAGCGGCTCCAACTTAACTGCCCCCATCTCACCTTCTCTTCAGGTGCAGAACTTAGCCACTGTGAACAAAGCGGAAACCAGTCACTGTTCACCAATCAGCTAAGCTCTGCACCTCGTCAGAGAGGTCTTCAGCTGGGCACAATGAGAGGGCCGGTGAGCATCTTCTGCGACGGCTGCTGCTTCTGTTTCCGGAGAGCTACAAGACGCACCAGTTCTCCAACTGCAGAGAGAGAGGGACTATGGCTCTGGAGAGCAGCCAAGGTCGTGGTTGCGTGGTAATCCCTGGCAATGTGATTTTAATCTTAAGTCACAAATCAGCATGCCAGGAACCCAAGCAGCCAGAGCACTCTGGAGCCGCCGTGCCTGTGTGCTGAGCCCTCACCGCATACACCGGGTCCTCGGACACGAGGCGGCGACATCACCTCCAGGCCTGCCTCGCTACCATGTGGGTTTTAAGTTTTTTGTTATTTTCTTGGTGTCCTAGAGGGATAACTTTTTAAATCAAAAGGACTCAGAGATGCCCATACAAGTGCCAGTCCAATTTTGGAACATGACCTGGGAAAGGCACCGACCAGCCTCTGGCAGGGTTGGCAGAGACGGCTGTCCCTCCTGTAACCCTCAGCACAAATGCTAGTGCTCTGGGGTCTGCAGGGTGCCCAACTGCGGGAAGGTGCAAGTCACTGGTCTTAACTGAGAAGGCGGGGGCGGGTCAGAGGGCATGCATGTGGTCCCCAGTTCATCTGGAAGGAGAGGGACAGGGAGGACCATTGTAGAGGGGAGGTGAGAAAACAGCAGACCCCTTGCCAGGACCACTCCTTTGCCTGTTTGGGGGCAAAAAACTCATGCTGGAGAGTTGTGAGAGCTTAGTGCACATTGTGGTTCCCACGGCTGAGAACATGGGGACGAGCAAGGAACAGGCTACCCAGGGCAGTTTCACACACTTCAAGAAACACTCCCCGTGAAATTAAACACTGAAAGAGAAATATGATTTACACCGGTTCCTACACGGGGTTGGCAACAAGATAACTGTGCAACTGTTCTGGTTTTGTAAACTGGCCCATCTGTGACGAGGACCTGAAGCTGCCGCTGGGGAGCGCTCTGTTTGGGGAATGTCTGCGCACAGCTGTCTCACTACAGAGGCTCAATCGCTGCAACCATTCCCACCGCGTCCCCTCCAGCGAGCGTGGCTCTTCCGGGAGAGGGAGATCGCACTTTGGAAAAGCTGCAGTATCAGACTTCTTCCCGGTAAGATACTTAAACGTAGTGGACAAAACCGGTTTGTATAAAACAGAAGCAAACTAAACGTCCAACAATGGGTTAAGAAGACCAACAGGAAATATTAAATACCCATTAAAATTATATTTATAGAGAAGCTATATAACATGAAACATGACTGAGGTCTAATGTTAAGTTTAAAAAAAGATACAAAATTAAACATACCCCACCTATACCACATAAACCTTGAAGAAACACTGAGAAGACACAGAAGATGATGGTTGTTAGAGAAGCAATGCACTTACAGTCCCACAGTTCTACTTCAAAACTTCATGTACCACTGCTAAGCTAGTTTTAAAATTTAAACCCTAACTGATAGGGTGTAATTCTAGCAGGTCAATTCCAAACACAACAGAAAAAGCAATTCAAATAATTTAGGATTCCCATGCCAATGTCAGCCAGGGAGTCTGCTCCGACAGCAAGCCCGCCTGAAGACAGGCGCTGAGGCACAAGGTGCAGAGGGGCCTGCGGCAGGCTCTACAGGAGGACCTCCCACCCGCCCCCTCGGTCGGGGCGGGGGGACAACCTGATTGACGTCACGCAGCCCAGGAGGAGGAACTATCTGCACGCAGCTCAGGAGTGGGGCCACTGGTCAGACATTCCCACTGGGCTTCCCAGTCCACCTCCTAGCCCCCTACCCAAGAGGTGCTCCTTCCCAACTTCTGTTCCTACAAGTAACAAAACTGAAGTGGTCAAACTGCGCCAAGGAGAGCTGTGCTGCCCGGGTGGACAGCTGTGCTCCCTGGTGACCACTCACATGCGAGCTGCTGCAGGGACTCGGCTTCGCTCGGCCCAGGCCACCGGCCGCCTGAGCTGGAGCAGAGGCCTGATGCCACAGGTGCTCTGGGCTCAACATTCAGTTATTCATTTGGCTCCTAAGAGACAAACAATGGGGAAGGAATGACAGAAAACTACCTTTTAAAACAACATCTCGGCCACCACCTGGGCTGAGCATCTATCCATCTGCTCCTTGGTCAGCTCGAAGCAGCTCCGGGCGAGCTGCTGCTGCCTGGTGTCCTCACTCACCATCAGCTCCCCGTAGAGGTAGATGCCCATGGCCTGCGGGGACAGGGGCAGAGAGCATGAGAAAAAGGAATTAGCGTCCACACGTGCAGTCTGTGTTTAACAGAAACCTGCTGGGCCAGAAACTACAAAGACCCTAGAAAAGATAAGACGGTCGAACAGTTGTGCTTCAGGAACCCGTGGTCTTTAACCCCCTTCTCTTTCCCGCTTTCACTGAACCTCCAAAGAACTGTCAGTGATCAGTTCCGTGAACACGACCTTGGTGATTTAACTGACAAAGGGATGACAGTGAGCATTTCTCTAGCAATGACCATGTCAGGAATGCTCTGCAACAGACAGGAGGGGCTGTCACAGCCACCACGGAGGCCTGTGCAGCTGACGGAAGCCCTGAGGGACTGTATGCAGGTCACAAGACACAGGCTCCTTCCCAGGAAAGGGTGTCCCTGGGCACTGCTGGAAGTGAAGACCACCACGTCACACGCAGCCATGGGTGGGCAGCACCATCATGCCACCCAGGGAAAGGTGCCTGCTGCTCCAGCCCAGCTGACTGTGGTCCCTCCACTGCGGCAAACACTGGCCCTTCTGTGTCAGACACAATGCTCCACAGACCTACATCTGCATTTTTCCTGGTTTTAAAAACAGCCAATTATGTTCTGGAAGACCAAAGACCCCTCGGGTTCTGCCTCCAAGCTTAATTACGCCATGGATCACATTCTGCTGGAGCAAATTAAAAGAAGGAACTCAAAGACAGCGCAAGACAAAAACTTGTCCAGTAAGAGGTTCACAAATTCCCTCCTGAAAAGGCTGTGACATGGTAATCCTTCTCTGGAAAAGTTCGTGGTTCTAAGCATATTGCAGTTAACTGTGTCTTTCAAACAGATCTTCATCTTCTCTTGCATTCTCTCCTCCCTCATACTCCTCTGTGTTTCCAAACATCTCCTGCTCCACTGTGCAAATGTGACATTTCTTCTGGTACAAAGTCATGCATTTTTCTTTGTAGGAGTAACAAGCCCTTCCTTGCTGGCAGCCCCCCATGCTCAGGCCTCTCAAAAGTCCTTTTGTTTGCCCTGCCCCCGCGCTCCACCCCACACGGCTCAGTGCCGTCAGCCCCGGAGCTGGGCAGAAAGCTCGCTCACAGGCACAGTGGTCAAGTCCACAGGACAAGCTGCAGGCTGCTGACTTCCACCAACAGACAGAACCTGTGGCACATGCTCTGCCACGAACAGCCACGCTGGGACACGTGTGGGTGGGTGCAGAGGCAGCAAGGAGGACATCCCCCAACCCAGTCACACACACAGGCTTCCTGTGGGCTCCTAGAAAGATGACCACTTCCCCCCGGTGAACAGGGAGGAAAGTTCCCGCAGGAAAGACACTCAGCGCAGGAGCTGGCCTGGCATGTCTGGTGCAGAGACCAGACCAGTCCAGTGATTGGGGCTGCCCACCGTGTCTGCTCACATGCTTTAGGGCCAGTGAGGACAAAGATACACCCCCCAGCATCACTAAGCCACACCTGGACCTGAGGTCTGGTGATGCTGTGAAGTCTGCACAAGCCTCACCTGGTAACAGCCACGGGCCACAGCCAGGGGGAACCCACGGGGCCTCCAAGGACCAGGGTTAAGTGCTGTAAAAGGACACCGAGCTCTAGCAGGAGAGTCAGCTCAGAGTGTGGGAGGTAAGCTCCTACCAATTCTTCAAAATGTTGGAATATGTTTAAATGTTTGTTACATTTGAGTCCCTGTGTTGTGTACCAGGCATCCAGGGGATGGTACAGCACTGACAGAACCCCCGTCTGCTGAGAAATGAGACTTACCTGATCCTCCTGAAGGAACTTCTCCACGTTTTTGTACGCTTTTGTGTATTTGTGCTTAACAATGAGCTCACACCACCGATGGCGAACCTTAACAAAGAAGAGAACATCCAGTGAGCAACAAACTGGCAGATTTTGCTTAGCCTTCTAAGTTTAACTACTGAAAACCTTCTGTGTTAGAAATAAGTTACGGCATCCCCACTTATCCTCAGGGGATGTTCCAAGCCCCCTGTGGATGCCTGAAACCTGGGCAAGTACCCCTACACATACTATGTTTTTTCTATACATACATACCTATGATAAAGTTTAATGCCTTTTCCGCCTTAACTAATCAGCACTTACACTGTGGTTGTAACTTTCGAAGTCTGAGGTACAAAAGCCAAACTGGCCCAAATTTCTTCCCTTCTTCACAACTTCAAGGATGGAAGATTCGTTCCTACCATACAGCTCAGCAACCTAAGCTTATGATTTCTTTCTTTCCTTATTAAGTCAGGAACTTGCCCCTTTTCACTTAAGGGAAGCTCTTTACGCTTCTCTCTGGCATGTCCGAGTTGTCGGCATCCTGCTCTTGGTGGCCTGAACACAAGCACTGCGAGATGCCGTGACAGCCGGTCGTTGACGCAGCTGGTGACTAATGCTGGGGGTGGGGGGGGGTGGGGGGGGTGCAGTGTGGAGACACTGGACAAAGGAATGAGTCACGTCCTGGGTGGGACCGACTGAGGGCTCCAGGTTTCATCATACTACTCAGAATGGCATGCAACTTACAACTTACGAACTGTTTATTTCTGGAATTTTCCATTTAATATTTTCAGACTTCAGTTTACTAGTGATGTGCGTACTGAAACCACAGATAATGGGGACTACTGTACTCTCTGAAGTACATTAACACTGTTGACACTTCCAGTTTTAAATTTTAATTTTATTTTTTAAAGAAAGAACCATGCTCCTCGTCAGGAGCACTGTTAGTCAACTTTAGGGGAGGAAAGTGCATACTTCAGTTGGGTGTTTTGATGTTTTTAAAGACAATTTTGCAAGATAACAGATAAATGCAAAATGCGACTAGGAAATCAAATGCACATCCCGGCCAAGCTGCTGGTGCTCTGCCCCACAGGGCTGTTGACAAAGGTTTCCTCTGAAACCACAACTACTTAACGTCCTGCAATAACCGATTTGGTTCAGTGCTGCTGAGGGTAACAATGAACAGAGGAGAGCGGAAGACACTCTCCACATTCCTGCGAAGAGGCAAAGCGTGCTGGCCTCAGGAGTTTGGGGCGCCTGCCGGAGGGAGAGGGAAGGCCACCATGAGGCAAGCAGCTTGCGCCGAGGTCTGTACAACACGCTGCCAACAGACAAGCTAATGTGGATGCTGTCTAGTAAAGACTCACTTTACTAAAGGTTCACCAGCAAGACTTTGCCAGGAACCGCCCCCCCACACCCCTAAAAAAAAACGATAAGGAAGTTTGATCCCAGCCTGGGCTGTGTCTGCTGACAACGGCAGAGCCCCCCCCCCATTTCTCTGCCCTGGAGGCACATTCTTCACATGGAAATTCTACCTGAATTTGGTTTTCAGAGTCATTTCAGGCCATTTTCTGCTGTATCAAAGGTCTCCCGGTTACACCCAGCTAGCAACAACCATTTTATCTTTCACTGTTGGTTCAACACTGGCCATACGTAGAAATGATTATGTGCATCTGAAAAAGCCTTCTTCCATCACTCTGTTTTTATTGCCTTTGAAACAGGGAGACTCTCTTAAAGGAATCCATTTGTGGCAATAGTAAAATATAAGCAATTCCAACATTTTGGCTGGGTCCCCCATAAATTACATCATTATCCACCAACCTGGCCAGATCTTTCCTTTAATCTACTATAAATAGATTTACACCCAAACAATTAGCAATGAAGGAAAGAAAGAAATCTTTCGGAAGGAATCCTTCCCCGAGGCTTGGTGTGCTCCCAGACAGGGTGTTAATTCGGGGACTCTGGTGGCGCTGCCCTTTGCTTGTGGGCAGCCAGGCCCTTTGAACTTGTAAGGACAGGATACCAACAAGCTTTTACATCTACGAAGGAATTTCAGAGGTGCATGGAAATGAGCTAATAGCCTCAGACCATCACAACAAAAGAGAAGCCGGGCAGACTAGATGGGTCTCGGAAATCTTTCCATCTTAATAAAATGTTCTTTCCTATACAACCAACAGAAATTAAGAACAGACCATAAAAGGGAAAGGGCAGCCCCTGAAATATTCTGAGCAGAAAGAACAAGTGAGCAGAGCTCAGAGAAGCCAGCTCCTCATGCCACATCAATCAGAGGAAGTCATCAGAGCCACCAGGCCCCCACTTCCGGAGCTCCGGTCCATGTCCAAAGGCCATGAGAGACCGCACCAGAGAGACCGCAAAGGGCAGCCTTGGGTGCCTCTACCCTGTTTCCTCCCAACTCATGGCCATCTAAATGCCTCAGACACCCATAGCCCACCAAGCACCAGCAGTATCTCTTTTGTTTGCGGGTTTTGTGAAAGCGGCAGCCGGTTCCCATGGCCACCAGATGGGATGGACAGTCAGAGACCTAGGTGCTGCCCTGCGACTTCCTCTGGGCCCTTGGAGAAGAGCCTCACTTCCTACAACTGCACCAGCTTTTTGTGGGTCATGTACAGGACATCAACGGCCTCTGTGAGCTTCGAAATGTTTGAACAACTTAGGTTCGTATGCCCCCATCGCACCATGCCTTTGACAATGACTGCTGTTTCTCATTCTAAAACTTGGGGATAAATTCACGTTTTAGACCTGGTTTTGAGGATGGAGGGTTTAGCCTCTCGTCTTTCCTTCCTGTGCTCTCCTTCATCTTATATTTACACATACAGAAATAACACAGCATTATTTAGAGCCTATTCTCTATTACAATAAGGAACCCGATGGGCAGGTGGGAGGCAGGTTGGTCCCACCATGACTGGAAGGTCCAAGGACAACACAGAGAAAGAGGCTCTTTTACAGTCAATGTGGAGTAAGCATTTCCACCCCTCTTACTGTTAAAACAGTGTATTGTTAGGATTAATAAGAGATCTAGTCTTCTGACCCCTGAAGGCTAACAGGCATCAGGAAGTGCAGGCCAGCCTCCCCTCCTCACCATGAGGAGCAGAAAAACAACAGGCCTTTTCATCACTAAAGAGCCAAGCATCTCAGTATTTTAACGACAGGATGTTTAGAAGACATCACAGAGGGCCCAGCAGATACTTCTTGCTCCTGTGCAGAATTTTTACTTCTCTTTGTATTTCTCTAAGAAACAAAGAAAATTCTTATTTTTTATCCCTTAAACTGTTTTTATTGCCTTTGAAATCTGCTTAGCCACTTATCACCACATAGAACCAGGGTCTTCCCAAGTGGCTGGCAGCAAAGTGACTTTTGTCTCAACTTCTCCCAGCAGTATTTGCACGTTAGGTACTACTGATGGAGAGCCCCTTCCTCTAGGTCACCAAGAAACATAAAGAATCTGAGAGGCCGTCACATACTTGTATCAAATTCCTTCCTCCACTGGCCATGAAGAAGGTGAAGTGCTCTGTGTGGGGAGCCTGAGCCAAGCAGGTCTCTAAGAAGAAAGCTGTCCATTCTGTAGATCGGCTCTTCATTATTTTCCAATAAGCTAGTCACTGGGGGTAGCAGCACTCTGTCTTTTCATTTCCTTGGTGAGATTAAAAATAACCACTGAGCACATCTACACAGCGTGGAGCCCACAGGCTGCCACTGCACCCATGCTTCTTGAGTCCACCCATTCCGTTTCAGTGCTACAAGGGGGTATCCATACTATGTCCAAACTGACCAAATCACATTAACATTCACGTTTTATTACACTTCCATTATGTCTCAACAGAGGTGAAAAATTTCAATGACTTTTTCAACTATAACTCAAATTCATAAAGTTGCTCTAAACTCACGCTAGAAATCTCCAAAAGTTCAAATCAACAGACATCTTAGCTGAATATCATCGTCATGGTCAGGTCAGGCTGGATGGAGCAGCAGGGCAAGGCCGAGAAGGGGGAAGGAGGGAGGGAGGGAGGGATGCAGGGCGGAAAGAGAGGAAGAAAGGGCAAGAGAATCAGAAGGGGGACAGTGCAGGGGAGAGAAGAGGCGGAACTAAGGTGGAGAGAGGAGCCTCGTTCCAGCCAGTCCCGGACAGGGCGGCTCACAGGGCACTTGGAGCCTTGCTGCCTTCAGTGCCCACAGCAGCTGGACCAGGCCCCACCTCCTGCTGACCCCTGCTGGGGCCAGAATGCCCCCAACTACACGCAGACCTGCTGGGGGTTCCGTGACACGGGAACCATTAGCACAGTGCCTGGCACACACGTAAGACGATGGGTGAAGAGAGAATTTAGGCCAATTCTTCCCACAAAGTCACAATGAAGTTGTGATAGACAGATGTGCATATAAGGGGTGCGCGTGTAAACACTAATAAAAATCAGTTTGTAAATCTGCTTTTCAACCTGCTCTGCCTGAGGGATACTGAAGAGAAGAGTGTGGGCGCTGCCCTGAGTGCACAGGCACAGCAGTCTAATTCACACCCTTGTAAATGGATTCTAGAAGTTTCCAGGTTTCTGAAGCCTCGATGAGCAAAAGATGAGTACCCGACAATGCAAATGGGGCAGAGGGAGGGTATCAGAATTTGGGGTGGAAGAATGAAGAATGTTTGAAGAAGCTGATTCCTGTCAGACCCACGTTTGACGGCAGAATGATCCTGTAACTGCACCAGGACGGTGCATCCCCTGCCCCACAGCAGGGTCTCCCCCAGGAGGACAGGTATGTCTGTGTAACAGGCCTCAGTCATCTGGGAGACCTGAGCAGACACGTGGCCTGGGTACCCAAGAGGGATTTTGTAGGAAACACACACAGGCCTCCAGCTACAAGGCTGGTGGCTCGCTCACTCCAAACACATTCACAGCAGCCAACACATATACACACATAAGCATGTAACATGTACACATATGCACTCACTCCCTACTTTCTGTTCCTTACGTTGGTTGGGGACATACTAAATTGACGTCATGATCCAGTGTGTCCTGACCCAGGGAGCCGATGCCCCAGACTGGAGGCCCGGGCCTAACTCAGCAGCTCTGTCAGCCGGGCTAGCTGCTCTCACCATGCCTGGCCCGGCTCCTGGCGGTGGGGCTGCTGTGGGGACTGAGGTTGCTCAGGCAAGTGTCAGGCTAGTGATTCCCATACAGTAAGTGCTTTTCGTCTTAGAAGGGGTAACATGTTTTGGCTTTATTTTCTAATTCAAAGTTCATTATTTATTGAATTAATAAAACCCAGGGAGTATTAATTCCAAGAGCTATTTGTTAATTGGTGAAATGACAGAGCAAGGTGCCTGTAGAGGGCTGTTGCTTGCTGAGGGGAGGCCCTGGACATGTGGAGGGAAGGCTCTCCAGGGCTGGGCAGGATCAGGAGTGAAGGGAGGGGTGAGGGGAGATGGGACAGCAAAGGAAGAGCAGGGCCCTCCCTGCCCTGGGGCTCGACTGAGCCTCAGACTCCCAGCAGGGACAGAGCAGAGGAAGCAGGGCACCACCAGGGAATAGCCTAGAGGCCTGGGGGAACTGGTACTTCTCTTGCCACCCCTGGGAAGTACACCAGGGGCCAGGCGCCTGGGAATTTTCCAAACTATTTGTAAAGACAGATGGCCCAGCCTCACGCCAGCATCAGCCCCAGTCCCAAGGCACTTGCCCCATTTCAAAGCGTTCTCACTGCCCGAAAGGCTCAGCTGAGCTGAACCACCATCTCAGAAGTGAATGAAGTCTGCCCCTCTGATTACCGAGAGTGCCTTAAAAATAGCACCTCCCCTGTGTGGTCCTTTGTGTCCCCAAACCATGCTTCAGATTCCAGGTGACCGAAAGGGAATCTGTGATATAACCATGGGCTCCCCCCACATTAACTGTTCTCTCCTGGAAACAGGAGAGGAAAAATCGCCGAAGGACAACCCCACTCCCCACCTTCATTTCTTTTCATCCTGAGACATTAATGGATACAGACATTCCTGCTGGACTCGAGAATGGTGATGGTCAGCAATTGTTTTCTGTCAAGGGCCAGAGAGAGTATTTTCGGTCAGTTTGCCATTGTATCAAGAAACAGCCCTAGACAATATGTAAATGAAGTGCTGGGATGGCTGTGTCCAGATACAACTACAAAACAGGCTGTGGGCTAGACTGGCCTGGCTCCAGTCTGCTGACCCCACTCTCTCGGAGGCCCATGACCCAGGCTCCCAGGGCGAGGTGCTGGAAGCAGTAGGCCAGCAAATGTTTAACCCCCAAACCTACCAGCATGACGTCACAGATCCTTACACACTGGCTCCGGCCAGCTTCAGCCCGGTTCTGCCAGGAACGCACAAGGGTGTTCCTGAATGCCAGCCTACAAGTCCTATTCCTTTCTCTACCTATGGATTAAATTTCTTCTGCACAAGCCAACGTGCTCCGGCATTCCTTCTAAAACAGCATCTCTTGGGCCATGGGCCCAGGACAAACACAGATACAAAGCAACGGGAGAGGTAGCTAAGCCTGATTCTGAGGAAACGCAGCCTTTAGGGAGAGTAACCCCCACCCCAGCCCACGCCCAGTCTGTCCATGCCAACGAGGTGCCCTCTGTGAATCCTACCCCAGACCTCATATTTATTAGCACTTGACAATTCTCACTGCTCTTTTATAGCTTTTAACTCAAAGGTTTATTTCTAACTTCAATTTTTGACAGTTTTCCATGAAACTACTTCTAAGAAGTATTATCTAATAAGCTAACTTTCCAAAGTGGTTTTCAAACTTTTCTTAAATGTAATTCTTGTAACTTTTAATAAAAATCAATCTGAAACCCTAGGATATAAAGACAGAGTAAAGAGAAGATTGCAAGTGGGCTCTTCAAGCAGTTTCAATCTCCATGCTGGGTAGGAAACACTGTTAAACAGTAAACTCCTCCATGTGGCCTTGGGTTCCTTGGGGGTAGAGTTTGAAAACCAGTGTCTTACAGAAGAATTACTGTGCCTGAGGAATAAATGGAATCAGAGGCTGAGCAGACACTGCTATAGGAACAAGACAACAGATTAGTTCTGATAATTTCTAACAGCCAACACCTCCGCCTTGGTTCAGCAGCCACCATGCCACCGACAAAGTGCATGAGACAATCAAGGTCACAGAGAGTAAGTGACCTGTGCCGCTCGGCCACTGCCATCCTGGAGCCAGGGTTTGGTTTGCTGCATACTCACTGCCCTGCTTAAAAAAGCACCTATGTCTCCTGTAGGAAGCTGCTTCCCTTGCTTTATTTTTAAATGTTTAGAACTTATAAAACAGGTAATTTCACACAGAGAACCCAATAAATGGGAAATCCCAGCCATCTGGCACGTTACTCTGTGTTCTCCCTTTTCTCCACTGGCCACTGCTGGGGTCGCTGGCTTAGGAGCCACCAACGTTCACTTAAAGCACTGCAGGGGATTCCCTCCTGCTAGTGCACATGCCACAGCCCATCAGCCCTCTGAGGACACCAGTCAGTCAGTCTCAGTGTCACAGAAAGTTCCAAAGTGTCAACAGCCCCCAGAAGAGACAAGGACCTCTGAGGCCCCACCAGAGGCACGGCGGGGCCCGCCTCACCCAGCACACCCGCGTTTAGCCAGCGCCTCTTGGGCGGAGTTCACCTTCCCCCCCCCCCCCACGCCCGCACCGCACTCTCCGCGTCTGATGTGTGCCCAGCACCGTGCTCTCTGGGCGGGCTCCTGTGTTCGCCTGCTTTACTTACACTAAGAGTCAAGCCTGTGAGAGCAGCGGCCTGGGGGCCTGTCCCAGGGCCTGCTACCCAGTACGTGCTCGACAAATGTTTCTCAATGAACGCACTACTTTTACCATCTCAGAATGCTTTTCAGCTACTCTAAAATTATAATGCACAGTTGGAGGCTGTAAAACGCTTTGAAGAATGCCACCGTCCTATTTATGACAGGAAGCACTCCCCTTTCTTTTCAGTCCTTTTGATTTCAGAATTTACTGTTGAAGAGAAAAAAAAACCTGTCCCGGGAACATGATCTGGGAAGCCCATTAAACCTCATTTAGAGATCCATTTTATACCTGTAAACAGAAAGACCAAGGCTCATGGCTTTTGTGAGTTAATAAGTCTTACGCCGCAGTAAACAAACCTGCTTTTTCAATTTGTGCCCTTAAATTAGATTTAACTTTGCTTTAAAGTGGGTTTACTGCTGGTAAGGGAAGCCTGCCGGCAGCCAGGAGCGGGAAGGCAGCCGGGACAGACAGGATTTCCAGCCAGGGTTTTGTTTGGGGGCGTCTATGAGGGTCCAGTGTGTCTCATCGGCTCTCTCCTGAGAAAGACAGGAGAGCAGTGGCTGAACGGCTGTCACAGAAAGATTTCCAACATCCGCATTCTGATTCTAGCGCGTCCCATTTCTCTCTCACCTTGCTCATCTGACTCTCAAAGGGCTGTGGCTGTAACGTTCTTTTTTTAACCAAAGGAAATTAAAAGTCACTCTGTTTGCTGTCACAGAGCCAGGTTAATAAATCCCCAGGCCCAGGGTTAAGACGACAAACAAGGCACCAGAGGCCCTCAGCCCTTTCTCGGGGGCTGGCACGAGCCCTGTCCCCTGTCCGAGTCAGTCCCTAGCTCTCACCTGCGTGCCAAATGTCGACAACCGGCCGTAACCAGTTATAACCAGAGCTGTACCTTCATGCGACGCAGGCCCTTTGAAACAGCTCCGGGACCACCACACCGGACACATGCAAGCGCGTGGAGTGACGGCAGGGTCAGAGGTGATGACAGGCCGGCACCTGCATCCTCTCAGGCAAAGGCTATGGAGACACTATTTTACTTAAGGATGTTAATGCCATTAAAGTCAGCTGGCTCCAAAGGTCAGCACTCAGGGACCCACGTTGGGTCCACCTTGAAATACAGCCCAGTTCGTCCTTCTTCCGTCAACACTGCACTAATCGCAATTCATTCCCATGTGTAGTTCTGCAGTTAGGAAACACACTCCACACCTTCTTGCTTTCATTTCATAACAGGTGACACAGGGCCTCTGCTGAAAAAAGGACTTTACCACTGGCAGAAAAGTGAGGATGGGTTACCTCCTTTGACAAGCTCAGAAGGCACCTGAGGGGATCCTCTAGGAGGAAGGCCTCAACCCACTGGCCAGAGGGCCACCCATTGCAGTGCTTCACCTGGGCCCCAGGTGTCCAACCACCATGTGTTGGACACTAGTAGCTGCTATTCCAGAATACCCGGAGAGCCAGGAAAAGTCATCTCCAAACATTAAGTATTGGGTACTGAGGATACAGTTCAGTATAAAGTCTAAGAAAAATCCAGTAATCAGCAAGTGTAGACACTTATGTCTCAGAAGGACATAACAGGGTGCAGTGAGGGAAGTGGGGGGACCCAGAGATGTGGTCAGAAGACTCACCATGCACAGTGAGAGATGAAGGGGGAAAAGACAACTGTCACTGGACAAAGCCCCTAAGCCCAGTGTCCAGCCATACCACGTGTTCTATGAGAAACCCAACCCTCCAATCCCCTCCTCTCTTAATAGCTATTTCTTCCAATACCGGAAGCTAGAGAAGTAGACTTATAAATCCCACGACTTCAGCGTAAGAACTAAAACTATAAAACTCTTAGAGAAGACAGTGTAAGTCTTCCCGACCTTGAATCAGCCAAAGGCTTCCTAGATTTGATACCAAAAACACAAGCAAAAGAAGGAAAAATAGATAAATTAGATTTTATCAAAACTGAAAGTTCTATGCTTCATCATCAAGAAAGTGAAAAGGGCCCTGGCTGGTGTGGCTCAGTTGGTTGGGTGTCGGTTCAATTCCTGGTCAGGGCACAGGCCAGGTGTTTGGCTCTCACCTCGATATTTCTCTCTCTCCCTCTCCCTTCCTCTCACTATAAAAATCAATAAAAAAACTTTTTTAAAAAATGGTGAAAAGGCAACCCACAGAGAGAATATTTTTGCAAATCATAAACTTGATAAGGAACTTGTATCTAAAATATATAAAAAGCTACTATAACTCAATAATAAAAAGACAAATAAACCAATTAAAAATGAGCAAAAGATCTGATTAGACAGCTCTCCAAAGAGGAATGAATAGCCAATAAGCACATGAAAATATGTTCAACATGATGTACCAAGGCAATGAAAACCAAACCACAATGAGATATTCTTTTACACCGAACAGGATGGCAACAATAAGAGAGACAGCAAGTGTAGCAAGGATGGAGGAAACTGGACCCCTCCTACCCTCCTGGAAGATGAAAAATGGTACAGTAACTCTGGGAAAGCCTGGCAGTTCCTCAGGTTAAACAGTTACTACACGACCCAGCAATTCCACTCCCAGATACAGACCCACAAAAAGTGAAAACACGTCCACACAAAAGCCTGTACACAGAAGTGTTCACAGTAGCATTGTAACACAACAGCCCACAAGCGGAAACAGCCCAAATGTCCGTCAACTGATGAATGAGTACACCAGTGTGGTTTATCTCCACAACTGAAAATGTTTGGGGATAAAAAATGAAGTGCTCATACATGCTAAAGCATGGATGATTACTGAACATACATGCTAACTGAAAAGGAACCAGCCACACAGGTCACATATTGTATGTGGCTCCATGTACATGGACGTCCAGAATAGGCAAATCTAGGGAGACAGGAAGATTAGTGTGGGCCTCGGGCTGGGGGCAGGGGAGAGGCGAGAATGACAGCTCGAGGGTACAGGTTTCTTTAGGGGACGGTGAAAATGGTCAACAAATGATTTTGGAGATGGTACAACTCTATGAATATGTGGGTAAACTGTATGGTATATGAATTATCTCTCAAAAATGTTATTAAAAACCACCCAGGAATCAAGCTGGGGAATGCAAAGGGTGCTATTCTACACAGTCCATCCCTGGGGAGAAACCACCTGGTGTCCTGCCAGCTGGGCTGGATCTGGGCTGCTGCTCACCGGCTCGCTGCTTCCCCCAATGCCTGCAGACTTCCTGTGCTCAGCCTGGGCATCTGCTTCCACCAAGGTGGGCAAGACCAGCAGGTCTATGCAACACAGCCTGGGTGGCTCAAGGCTTCAGCAAAGCAACATGCAGACCAAGCAGCTTAAAATTCATTTTTAGTGCCATCTCATAAATTCAGTTTTTAAATTTCATATTCTGATATACAAACAAAATACCATCATTTGCTCATAAATAGGTGTCCTTTCACTCTTCAGAAAATTTGAATCCGACATAATTGCTTTCTCTTTGCTCTCAGGTACCAGCACAAACATTCCCATGTAAGAGATACAAGCCGCCAGGAACTGTATGGATCTCTAGGCTGCCCTTCCCTGCAAGACAGGCTCAGGGACCTGCTCCAACCTCCAAGCAGGTTGCAGGCTCCTTCTATCTGTAGTTCACCAGTTCCACAGCTCCAAGGCCAGGCAAACCGAACTCTCGAATCCTGGTGTGCCATGGAAAGAGAAAGCAGAGGAAGGTGTGCAGGAAAGGCACCAGAAGGGAGAAAGCATCTGGAAGGAGACTTGAGCATTTTGGCAAAAGTGAGCCCTCTACTTTAGGGCACCTGTGGCACACATTACATAAAAACATGGTCCAGTTTACAGTTGTGGAAGAAAATGGCAGTGTTCACAGACAACTGTGTGCTCTTAGCATGGATTTTAGTACAGAAATCTAATACAAAGGTATGTGAACTATTGACGGAGGTATAGAAAAGCCAAAAGCACCAATAAAACCCAATGTGTTGATTTCACCCTCTAGATCTTTAAAGCCAAAATGTACATGAAATGTCGCTGGGTTTGGGGTTGTTCAGAAAGAAGGGCCTCAGGGTGATGTGATTCATACCCTGGAAGGTGTGCACATCTGACATCTTCCTGAGAAAGTCTGAAGAGCCGGGGGACACACACTGCAGGGACAGACAGTGCCCCTTGCAGAGGACCTGCTGGCGAGGACAGTGGCAGAAACAAGGCCAAACAAGCACCAGGGAACTTTTCTAATCAAGTGTGGCTGAACCTGCAGCTAAAAGCCCACGTTTTAAGTGCACTTTTCCTTTTATTTACAAACTCTAAATATTATGACTTGATTATAACTATTTACTTACTAGGACCTTTTAGGAACAATCAGGCAGATTTTCAGAACATCAGCAGCTCACTTTTTTTACCTTTATTATTTAACAAACATCTGACCAGCTCCGACATGCTGTAACAATTCAAGGTAAATAAACACAGTCCCTGGCCTCAGGAACAAGTGCTGAATATTGATCTAAAAGGTGGAAGTTTTTTACTTTGTCATTATTTGCACCTGTTTTTGAAAAATCTCTTCATTGCAGTATAGCAGAGGTGGTGGTGTTTATTGCAAGGTTTCCACAGAAAGTGAGTGCCAGGAGCACCACAGTGAGTAATAGAGAAAGAAAACTAGAAGAAACACCCAGAGATAGCCTCCCAATTCTGAAGGGAATCTTCTAGAACATTTGTTTCATAAGCCAAACAGAAAAAAGAAAACATACACACATGTAACTAAAAAAATTATGTAAGAGCTCTGTCTATTCTTTCCCACATCATTAAAAGCGCATGGTTTAAAAAGTCAGCGCCTTTTTAGAGCGTCAGCCTGCAGACTGAAGGGTCTCAGGTTTGATACTGGTCAAGGGCATGTACCTCAGCTGCAGGCGCTGTGCCCAGCCCCGGTCGGGGTGCGTGTGGGAGGCAACCAATTGATGGCTCTCTCTCCCATTGACGTTTCTCTCTCTGTCTCTCCCCCTCCCTTCCATTCTCTCTAAAAAAATCAACGGAAAAAATATCCTCTGGTGAGTGTTAACAAAAAAATAAAAATAAATGTCTAAAGCAACTAAAGAAAAATACTCAAACTCGGGCCAGCTCTCAGACTCTAGGGAAGGACCGACAATGCTGTGTCAAAGGGCAGCTGTGTCTGCACAGGCACTGCCCTGGCTTTTAAAAAATAAATAGTAAGTCACACTATATATAGCTCACCTACTGAAGTCCAGATTCATCAGCAATTCACCAGGTCAAGGGGCCAATGAGCTAGACCCCTGTCCCTGTGAAGAAACTGGGACAAGTGGCCCAATGCTGGGCGGCAGGTGTCAGACTGCCTTTCCGGAAGCCCGTTCCATCCATCGGGATCTTCCCCTGGAGAACCACTTCACTAACTACCACGCATTCTTCTGTGCCCCCAAATGGTCTTTTTTTAATGTTCCATCTGAAAACCTGCCTTGTGGGCTCAGGGTGGTGCCTCCTGACAACACTGGCGATGACCTGGGGAGGCATCGGAGGGAGCGAGAGAGGAAGAGGCACCAGGCAGCACTGGGGCAGCACTGAGAGAGGGCAGATTCCTCGCACAGGCCCGTTGCCCGCAGGCTACCTCCCACCCAGCTTACAGGCCCCGTCCTCTGTCCATGAGGCCAGTTTCTGCCTCTATGCTGCTCAGATTTGCATCCAGGTGGACCAGAGAGGAAGGAGGCACCAAGTTCACTACAAGGCATTTTACTAACAGAAACCGGTGAGCTTCCTAAACTGGCAACAGAGCCAGAGATTACACCTCCCTTCTCCTCTAAACCCTTCTGGGAGAAAAACAAAAGAGCAATGTTTATTCTGTAGCCAGATACTACCAAAAAGCAACTGGGTAGAACAGGGAACAGAGCCCCACCACTCCTCACCCCGAGCAGGAGTTTTATCATGAAAGGGCATGAACTGAGTCACAGCTGATCAATTGTAGAATTCAGAGGCAGGATTCCTGGCTAAACCTTTATTCTCACCCCTTCAATGCTTCTCTAGAGGTCGCTAACTGTGACCTACTCTCAATTCTCAGAAACTATGCTTTTGGCTCAGATGAAATTTAGAAATGAGCAGTAAAGCTGTCAGACCACTGCATTCTGGGAATCACACCTGCCACCTCCAACTTCAAGTAAGTGCTGTGGCATTTTCTTTTCAAGCAAACAGTGGTTCCCTTAAGAACAACGTGGTAAAATCCATACCTTCCCTGCAGATGCAAAACCCACCATGGGAGGGGAGGGGCCCTTTTACAGGGCTTTCAAGGGCTCCTTGGCCAGAGCAGGAGGAGGCTATGTCGGAGAAGGCTGCAAGGCTGGGTGTTTTCCATTTGCAATCGACCTTGAAAGTGTCCTTTTTCAGAGCAGAATGTGCTGGAGGCTGGCGCGGCCCTCTGAACACTAGTGGTGGAACAGGTTTGGCCGTACTGACTAATCGGCTTCTCCATGTGTACTTGCTACCACTACTTTTGTTTTGCCATTCCTTCTTTTTTCTTTCCTGGGAGAGAGTCTGTTTTCCCCTCTCCCAAGGTCCTGTTCTCTGGGGCCCTGGGAGAGCACAGCTGCGAGGGTGGCCTCCACGGCTGTTAATGGCCTTTCTAGCTACTTCCCTGTATGCTGCAACCTTGTGTCCTGCACTACTAGATGAGATGAAAAAATTGCCTTTTGTGAGTCATTTGCTGCTCTGGAGCAGTGGTTCTTAGCCGGAGTGGCTTTGCATGCACCAGATATTTGGCAATGTTCTTGATGCCAGAACTGAGGGTGGGTTGCTACTAGCATCTCATGGGCAAACAATCAGGGACGCTAAACCTCCCAATGCACAGAACAGCCCCCCACCCCCCAGGCAGGCAGTTATCCAGTCCAAATGTCAGAGCAAGGTGCCCCCGCCAAACCCACCAACCCCCAGATCAAGAATTCTTTCACCAGATGCTAAGGAGCTCCTAACAGTTGGGTAGATTATACTACTTTTCTTTCTCCCTGCCAGTCCTGACAGGTTAAAAAAAAAAGATCAGCTAAATAATAAAATCTGGCCATTTCACGACCAACGAAGAGATGGTGAATCTCTCATCACCAGAAGTCACACGAAGACCATGGATGCTCACCAACTCTTCTCAAGTCACGCTGGTAAGTAACAGTCCTGTGAAGAAGGGGTTATGGCATTTTTCAAACTGTGGACTGCGAATCATTCATGTATTATAAAATCAACCTACTGTATCACAACATACTTTTTTTTAAGAAAATGAAACAGGAAATAATAGAGGACATAAGAGTAAAGAGAGTTTCATGAAACATTTCCCCCCACCCCTTCGCTGTAGTCAAAAGGCCAGGACGCCAGGAGCCTGGTCTAGGCACTGCTGTGCAGACGGGGAAAACAGGGCCCTGGGAGGGTGGGTGACTTGTCTGGGGATCTGGGACCCAAGTCCAGTTTGTTGTGAAGTCAATGCCTGGGCCAATACCAGGTGCTCAGCCTGGGCGTTGCATGAGATCGAAACGTGGGAGAGTTGCTCACATGCACACGAGCAGGTACTCTCCTCTTCACGTGGGGCCGGCCACGGGGTGGGGGAGGGGGTGCTCCTGAAGGAAGACTGGCGGGAAGTCGGAGACCCGATGCCCACACTTCCCACTCCAACCGAAACAAGGAGGCTTCTTTCTTTCAACCAACAGTGTTTCCCCGAATGCAGTGAGAGGATGAATTGGTACTGGCCTCGCCCAGAGGATTACTTTTCTTGCTCGACCTACCAGTTGCAATGCAACATCAGAGCAGGGCATGCTACCCTGAGGAACTTTCTGACTAATGTCCTCCACTCCCATCTAAGAGTTAAGACACTGAGTTGCTGTTTCTGAATTTTCCAAAAGTTTACTTGAGGTGTGTCCCCAACTTTGAAGTGCTCGACTGCAGTCTGTAGAAATAAAGTTGGTTTAAGGTTAACCAAGGGCTCTTGGGAAAAAGGTCACAGAGCCACGTTCCATGGGTCTTCATCTCACCACCACGGGGCAGCTATTTTTACAGCTTAAGAGACCTGCTACAGAGGGCAGAAAATTCATTACTTAAAATGGGATCTTAGAAAGTATCTTTTGTTCCAAGAATCAGTTGTCCAAAGTATTTTTAAACTTTCATGGCTCTATTTGAGCCAAGATGCTCAAAAACTGAAGACAAATATTTCTATGAACTATTTCCCTTCAGCTCATTTTCTGTCCTGGTTAGCAGTGCCTGACCCAGGGTGTGAGAGCTGGTTGACGCCCACACTTCGCGCTCCTCTCCAGGCCCAGGGACATGCGCATTCCCACCAGGGCCCCAGTTTTTAGAGGCTGGAGACGGCACAGGACAGTGTGCTCTCTCCTGCCCAGCTTTACTCTGTTAGTCCTTGTGCACTTTTCCATTAAGGTTCCGGACACATGGTAACCCTTCTCCCAGGGCAGACCTCGGGCTTCACAGCACGCATGAGGCTGGCACAGGGGGGACGGCGGGTAACCTACCACCTCAGACGTGAAAAAAGTTGGCAGGCAACACAGACCAGGCGCCATGCTCACAAACCCTGACAGCAGACCAGACGTTCTGTGAACACAGCCAAACACAGAGCAACACAAGTACTGATCTACATAAAGAGAATTATTAAAAATAAACTTCCCGCCCGGCTGGGCGTGGCTCAGCGGTTGAGCGTCAACCTAGGATCCAGGCGATCGAGGTTCGATTCTCAGTCAGGGCACATGCCCGGGTTGCAGGCTCCATCCCCAGTGGGGGACATGCAGGAGGCAGCCGATCAATGACTCTCTCATCATTGATGCTTCTCTCTCTCCCTCTCTTTGAAATCAATAAAGATATATTTAAAAATAAAATAAAATAAATAAAAGAATTAACTTCCCAGTGGGCCAGCACCCGTCCACTCACAGAGAGAGGAGGAGGGAAGGGACAGGGGGATGACAGAAAACAAGCTGAAGCAACCGCCACACAGAGGACCCTGGTTTGTGCTAGGACAGCTTCCTACACAGGCGAGGCTTTGGGGTGATGGAAGGAGGTCCCTCTGCCCGCAAGAGTTCTGCAGCAGAGTGGGCAATCGGGAAGGAGCCCTGAGGACTAAGCCTAACCGAGTTACGTGAAATAAGAGGCTCACCTGCTCAAAAAGTAGCTCATGTGAGTATATGCTCTCAGGAAAAATGCCAGCCCAAAGAAGAGCAAGGGGAGCCTTTCTATACCTCTGGGAAATATGGGGAATACAGCCCCACCCCAAGTCATGAGCACCCCTGCTCTGTGCTGGCTTCTCTGGATAGACCCCTACGTCAGCACCGCAGTCCCAGGGCCTGAAAATCGGAGCTGTGGCTGCACCGCTCCTCGTCTGAAGATCCCGCAGAGCACTCCCCAGGGCGACCCTCCATATGCAGCTGGCCACACTCCAGGGCCTTTGGCCAGCTCTCAAATGCTCCCTATTTATTACATATTTAAAAGCCCTGATAATGATTGGAAGAGACTATCCTTATTTGTTCAGGTCAAGGAGAAGCACCGAGAATAAAGTTAAGAGTCCTAAAGACTTTTCCACCAAAAAATAATTCTTTCTTCCATGAAATGTTCTGTCACATAAAATAAAGGCAGATGGTTAATCAACTAAATTCCTGCTAATTGGTGTTACAATAAATCACATGTAACTAAAAAAATTTCTAGAAAACACCGTTTGGCCAAAGTCCTGTTGCCCTTCTGGTTCTGAGTGACATTTCAAGGAAACGTCAGTGAGATATGCTGTCTGTGTGACTAACTACGTGCCAGGATGAGAGCTGGGAAAGGAGGCACACTGTTAGAAAAAAATCGGGGCGCCTGGCCTCCAGGCTTTCCTGGGCTGGGCCCTGCCCACCCCAATGCAGGGGTCAACAAACACCGGATGGGGCAGAGCCAATCGGCCCTCGGCTAGGAGTGTTGTGAATGTTTAAAAATAGTTTGAAGAAGGAACGACAAAAACAATTATCTTGAGACATGGTAATTACAAAGAAATCCAAGTTTCAGGGTCCATAAAGTTTCACTGACGCAGGGCACATCTGTCTGCTCACGTGCTGTCCCTCCAGGAGCTTCCATGCCGCCACAGCTGGGACAGACACCATGGGGCCTGAGATATTAACTCTATTCCTTTAGAGTCTGCTGACCCCCGTCTGTCCTGGTACATGCCGACCGAGCTCACGTGCTGGCACTTGCTGTTGCCTGTGTGTGAAAGCCACGTCTGGCCCCCTGGGTCCTAGCTCGAATGTCACTTGTCTGCATGGTCTTTCCTGAATACTCTATCTAGAGACAACTAGTCCAGTGCCACCTGAAGGTGTTTAGTTCATTTACTTACGAGCTGTCTTTCCAGAAGAATAGGAACTTCCTCAGGGTGATCCTCGGCTACATCCCTAGTGCCTGGTAGTGTTGGTGAACCGCATGAAACCAGCCTAGTTATATAAAGCTAGCAGAGTCATCCTCAGGCCCTAGTCTCCTGTCATCGAGAACCGGGCTGAGGAGAATGCCCGGGCTTTAGGCATCATGGTGTAGTTTATGAGACATAAAACAAGCAACCAAATAAAATCTGTATACTTTTCAAAGGTTTAAGAGGTTATATATAACAACTGAGCTGAGCTGTAAGTTAAGAACACGATGTTTTTATGCCAAAAGGAAGGGGAGCTAACAGTGTCTGCCACCTCACGGCTGCCGGGCACAGTGCCGGGGGCCCGGGCCTGCGCCGATCCTCCCGCCTCCGTCGGCCCACTGCCTGTCATGAGGCCTGGCACTTGAGTGGCACTCAGCACCAATTTAAACTTAACCTCATGTCTATACATAGAAACATCTTTAACACTAATTAAAAATAATGGGCTGGCGTTTGGAAATACCAATAAACAAAAATATAAGCTGAAATAAACAGCATGTCTGATCTATCTCAGGTGGGTAAAAAGCTGTATGTGTCTTCTCTGAAGGTTTTCAATTAGCTCCTGAATTTATGGGGCTTTAAAATATAAAACAACGGCCCTGGCAGGCAGCTCAGCTGGCTGAAGCATTGTCCCATATACTAAAAGGTTTTGGGTTCAATTCCTGGTCAGGGCACATGCCTAGGTTTCCAGTTTGATCCCCGATTGGGGTGCAGACCGGAGGCAACACATCGATGTTTCTCTCTCACATCAATGTTTCTCCTCCCTCCCTCTCTCCCTCTCCCTCCCTCCCTTTCTCTAAAAAATACACGAGAACCTGTCCTCAGGTGAGGATTAAAAAAAAAGTAAAACAATGTCCATCTTACCTTTTAATCTAATAATAAGCTGGCTTTTCTCCATTTACTCCATTTTAATGATTGTGAAATTAATTTTAATAGCATTTTAACCCAACATATCCAAAATATCATTTCGACATTTTAATCAGTAAGGAGAAATTATCGGTAGGGTATTCTGCATTCCTTTCCACTGTATCTTCAGTATCCACCGTGCCTTTCACCCCCACGGCCATGGACCAAGAGCTCAGCAGCCTGATGGGTGACACTCAAACTGCAGTTTTTAAATGCTCAGTTATTTTCAACTGAACACAAACCAAACTTACTTGTGTTTTAGGAGTTTTATATATATAAAAGAACGTTTCTCCTTTTGACTGCGTGACTGTATTTTACTTAAAATGACTAAATACAATAAATATTATTTTATAGATATAAAACCCCCTGGCACTCACCTCAGGAGTCACACTGCAGTCTTTACAATAAGCTAAAAGATATTAAGGACCACATCATACTGCTTTCCCACAAGCATCCAATTTTGCTTTCAACCCACAGCTGTTAGATTTAGTTTTCATTTCCGTTACACATGGCTCCTTTCCTGTCCTGACTGAATGCAACCGAGCAGCTCTGGCACGTCTGAGCCAAGTTTCCCTAACGTGCAGCAGGACGGCGCCACCATCCTGCACAGGAGGACCCGCCCGTGTCTGTAATTCAGAAGCACTCCACCCTGCCTGCTCATTCCTTTAGGAGACTTATGTCCACCCATCCTTATGATTTAAAAAGAGGGAAAACCCCAGTATTAAGCAGGTTCAGGGGCCCCCTGCTGGAGGGAGCACAACCAGGGGAGCAGTTTCCACTTGGCTGGATGGGCTTGCCCTTCAATCACAGGCACACAGCATGGGGGGGAGGGGGGAGCAGCAGGGCTGATGGAAATCGCAGTTCCGACAGTCTGGGAAGCTACAGGCCTACAGTGTTCACAACAGCAAGGGCCCCACTGTTTACATTGAGGACAGTCCTGGTTACCTCTGCATCCTGCTGGGGGAGGTGGTATGTCCTTTCGAGGCTTTGCAGAGTTCTAGGGTTCAGGGTCTTCTGCTCCAACAGATGCTCCAGAAGCAGGACCAGCTGGTCTGGAAGGAGCTGAGGAAAAACCAATAGCCAGTGAAAATGCTGTTCAGCTTACAAGAAATTAAACCCAAACGTTTAAAACAAAGACAGCAAGCCCAGGGCAACCTGGGCACTTCAACAGATGTGTGAAGCATGGACAGACTGAAGACTAGACTTTGGTGGAACCCCCGGGTTTGCACTATATTCTCAACAATACTGCTTCCAGGGCCTGAGCAAGCCCTGCTCTCTGAGGCCTGTTATGTCTCTATATTTAGAGCAGATCAAAACTGTGGTTATCTTTTTTCTTTTTTTTTTTTTTAGGTTGTATGTGTTTTTAAAGGGTGTATGTACAATGTGATGATTTAATATACATACACTGTGAAATGACCAAAACTATACTTATCTTCATAAAACATTCTCATAGTTGATTAGATCCCTTTATGGCAAACATATGCCAAAAATGTCTTTTAACCTAGACAAAGAGTCAAGAAACCACCTGATCTTAGGCCTGGAAGTTGAACAGAAATAAGCTGCTTTCAGATTCCCTTCCTTACCACTTGAACCTTGCAAATGTACACCAAGAAATAAAGAGCATGCAATTCAACAAGAGCCATGTCTCACAAACCCTCCCTTATAAAAACTATGTTTATTATGCCATTAAAAAATTTTAAAATGTTGTAAACATGATCACACACACACACACACACGGTCACCATATTCCTGTTTTCACACAGGGTAGGTAAAAATTGGTGTTACATAGTTAAGGGCAAAGAGAGGAGGGTGTTTTTATATGGTACAAAAATAGTATTTTATGAACAAACATTTGTGAATCCAAGAATATAAAACTGTTGTATTCCTTATTGTGCCCCAGTGCCTAGTGCACCCCTAGAATGGACAGCACTCACCAACTGTAAGAGGAGGAAAGAATACATTTAGGATACATCTTGATGGAAATGAAACGTATTTATTCTAAAATCAAGGTTTTAAAATTTAGCTTTACTCCTTCCCTACTTATGCCCCAAAAATCCATCTGTGAAACCCAAACTTCCAAGTCTGCAAATCACTCCTAGGCCAACAGAATATTTATGACAACACCTGGATTTTAATCCCTACTTTCTGTTACTCTCAAGAAATTTTAATAGTTATTGGCTTCTCTCCCTACGTCTCTTTACCTCTCTGCCCCAAGTGTGTACTCTGCCTGCCCCCCCTTCCAGAATGCACATGGGGGAAACCGGGTGAACTGCAGGCACGACACTCACCATGTAACTCCACAAAGCAAGCATTTCTGTATGCCCACATCTCGCCCTTCTAAGTTCCAACATAACCAACCCACTTCCCTACACAGGCACAGATACACGGCCCTTGATCCTTGGGCATTTTTATTTCATAATATCCCTCCATGCACCTAAGAATCCTGGGGATCTTCTCAGGCTGACAGGAGAAACCAGGTGCCTTCGGCCAAAAGAGAGGGTTACAACCAACACTGACCTGTGTGGTTTTCTACAGGGGCTCAGAGGACTGACTACATCCTTCCGGAGAAGTCGTGCTTATAAGATGCTTTGAAGATAATTACTACATAACAGCCAGAAACAAAAATGCCACAGTTTTCCATTTTCTATAGTTTTAGAATATGAGCCTACTTTTATGGTATTAAAAGAAATCTTCTGTTTTACAAAACAGGACAAATTCAGGGCCACCAGCCTCTAGAGAGCCTCCCCACCCAGTCATACCGTGAGCCCTTCACTGGTGGGTCCTCAGACTGGGCACCTCGTCCAGCACCCAGGCTGCCCGGCCCTCCTTCCTGACCATCTTGCCCTGCAGCCTCCCTCTCTGGATCTTCCTTGCCTGAGGTCCAAGAGGGGTCCTTTGCTGGTGGAGGCTAAGCCCTCAGCCTGGCCCCTAGTGCATCCCTCAGTCCCCTAAGGTTACTCCCTGACAGTCCTCCAGCCTCTTCACAGAGCCTGCCCTTTCTCCCCCATTAACGTCTCTTCCTACCCAAACCGTCTCCTTCCCAAGTATGCTCCACACAACCCCCACCCGAGGTAGCCTGCCGGGGCACCCCTGGAACGGCAGCCCACCTACTTCTACAGGGGGTGAAGAGGGGAGGGCCCCAGACTGGGTCAGAGTAGCCACACAGCCCGGTACCCCCACAGGCATTCTTAAAACTGGTAGCAACCAAGCCCAGGGTAGCAACAGCCCAAATGTCGAGGCCACACTGGATGCAGAAGACAGCTTCTGGGAAAGGGCCCAGCCTGATACAGAGCAGAACACCCATGGGCTGGGGGTGGGCATCTGGTTCACTAACTAAATACAGCAGGAACCAGCTTGGGCAATTTGCAGAATTACAGGGAAGGACAGAGTAGAAAGAAAAGCATCTCCCTATTCTGTGCCCACACTTACAAAGAGGTCTATTGTTAGAACTCGCATTCGGGATTTGGTTTAAACTAGAAAGACCCACAGAGGAAAGACACCCTTGAGGAAGAAGACAACGAGCTCGGTCCTCAACTTACCCTAATTGGGTTTAACCAACAAACGCAACTCCACTTTAAAATCGAAGAATTACCAATATGTGAACCTAGGAAAATATCTGGAGTCTCACTTTTATGACTCCTACAGCCTTTCTCTAGGCAGAAGTTTGTGCATCTACACACAGAGACTGAACAAAAAGGATTCCTGCAAGTTTTCTTCCTCCCCTAATTTTTACACAATGGAAAAATACTCAAAGCTAAGCCCCCCGAATAAAGATAAACAGCTGAGATGGAACGGAGGAGGTTTTTAATAAGTTTAATTTGCTCTAATTGGAGAGAGGTAAAGAGCAGGCATGCACACAGCCCGCCAGGTAGCCCTCCCGGGCACGGTGGCGCCGAAGGCCGCTCTGCGGCAAGAGCCGGCCTGCTCGGGGGAGAACACGGGACCCCAGCAGGCCCAGGACGCTCCCTCCTTAGTGCCCAGGGGCGGCCTGGCCCCCTCGCCTGGCCTCACCGGCCGGCGGTAAGCGACTCTCACACAGTTAACCACCTGCAGCCACCTGCCTTTCAACCCTCTCTCTTCTAATTCTCCAGGGGATAATGTAGATTCTGAACAATGAGAAAAGTGGAGAAAAATCAGACAACAAACAGTACAGACAATAAAACTAATTCAGTATCTTTCATTCACAAATAAGTAAATGTTACATAACTTTTACATGAGATTTTAGACCTTAAAAGAGGCTACTAAAGCAAAAACGTGGTAAAATGCAGTACATTTCTCTCTGTAAAATAAACATTTATTCCCTGTAAAGCCACCCTATGATGAAAAAGAAATACTATGTAATAAACCAGAAGTTTGCAAAGCAACCGAGAGAGCCATCCCCAGCGTGCTCAGACGCAGCCGGGCGGCGGGCACTGTGGTAATGGGCAATGTTGTGCGGGTCACTGCACTCCCCCTACACAGAAAGCAAATTAAATTTCATGGGACTCCTAGGCCAACTGTGTTTTAATACAGCAGCACTGACAGAGACGAATACTGCTTTAGTCGAACTACGGAGTGATTAAGAAAAAATACAGCACGCGTTTCGGAGCATTATCTCATCAGAAAGCAGCTCTGTCAAACGTTATGGAAAGAGCTTGCCTTTATTGCCGAGGGTCTAATGGCGCTCACAGCCACAGCTCGACAGTGACAGGAATAGAAAGTCCTTCCCTTTGCACAAACAAGGGATTCATGACGGAGTTATTATTTTTTCCATATGGAAACCAGTTTGGTATTTTTAAAATGCATCTGCCTCAAAACTAAGACAAAATGACGCGATGGGGTGCCAGAGTCATGTGGGTACTTGAAACAGAGAACTCCACAACCCTGTGAAACCTACTCAAATACAAAACACAAAATGCCGAAGGAGGGCAGGCAATACAAATGCTATTTGTTAAGGATTCAGAGGTCTGTATTCTCGCTCTGAATGTGGAGGATTCCACAGCTGCTCACTACCCAGAAATTTACAAAGCAAAAGAGAAGTCTACCTGGTATTTTTTTCCCCAGTCAACTTAAGAGCTAAGGCAAGCCACACAACTTTGAACAGTTTTTAAAGTTTCTAGAAAGACTCTTGAAAAGAAAATATGAATTTTCCAAACCCACCCTCCCAGTCGACAAGCAGCACAAAGAAAACAAACCCTGACTCTTCCAGAAGCCTCTTACTGCTGTCAGGGGACGTCACTCACTCCTGGCTCCCAGGAGGACCACCCGTGCGACTGAGGCCCTCCACCATTTCTTCCATCAGCAGGATCAGAAAGGGCCAGCTCGCCTCCTACAGAAAACGTCCCCGACGCGTCTCACTGCTGACCTTGTGCAGGCAGGTCCTGACTTCAGGATCTGGGTGCACATGGACATCTGAGCCCCACTGTCTGCACCCCTCCAAAAGCACAGGAGGGTACCTCCCTCAAGGCCCAGCTGGCTGCTGCAGCCGCGAAGGAAGTCTCCGAGAGGCTCGCAGACAGGGAAGGAGCCTGAGACTAATGCAGCCTCCAATTGACAGTGGCGTGAGTTCTATTATTACCCCATTATCACTCTGGGATCTGTGCCTAAATGAAGCATGCTTCCTCCCTGATGCCATTTCCTTTTATCCTGGCTGGAGACTAAAAGCAGATCAATGGGGGCAATACTTATGATGTCACTTCAATTTACAGCAACGGCCCCTCCCTCTCTTTCAGTCTGTCTGAATTACACAGAAAGATCAATTCTTCCCAAAAATGGTTAAAAAATGCTTAGGGAGCATTCTTCTTCCAGAAAAGCATTCTCTGCTATATTTGTCTATGTTTCTACCGCAGGAACTGTTTACACTGAACAAAAACAGAAGAAATGGGGGAGGGAGAAATCTCAAATTCTCCTGTATGCAGGAGATTTGCTGGTTGAAATTCAACACAAGCTGGGTCCAAACCAGGCTCAGGCGGCTGACCTTTGATAGTCACATGCAGAAGTCTTTCTGGCGTAGGGACACAATGGAGACAGCAATTCTCCTTTGCCCCTTGGATTGAAAAGGTAATCTCACAGACATAAAATGCCTTTTTTATAAGACTTCCCCAAAACTAACAAAATCCTTCCAACTCCTCCCAGAATACAGGCCCAACCACACTATATACCCTCAGGTGCCTCCACAGTCCACAAATATATGAGCAAACAGAGGGGCAAAGGAACTCTGAATACAGGACACAAGACTGAACTTTAAAACAAGAGTTCTTCCTCACAACCCAAAAAGAAAACACAAAATCCTAAAAGTATCAGAATACTGGCATTGTAACTGACCCTGCCCACTCCAACCATGGTCTCTGCGTCAGTGTTAGTATATAATCTTCTTTCATCTATCACCTTCTTAATTATAAACATTTTTAACTGTCTAAAATGATCTATTTAATAATATGTACATTGGCAAGTGTCTGCTCAAGAGCAGCTGTCAACTAGGATATCATGATATAATTAAAATAGTTTTAATTTAAACTAGTAAACAGGAAAAACAGAATTGACTTGAATTGCTACCAAAAACAAGCTAAAAACAAAACTTGCAAATTTAAGTATAGAAGTTTATAGTTCACATTATTTTGGGGACACAAATTTATTCTGCCAGCAAATAAAAGTCACAATAAAAAAATAAGAAATGAAAATAATTTTCTTCAAAATAAAACAAAACCAAGAGGCATGTGTCTGTTCTGCAGGATCCGTTATTTTTAATTATCAAACATTCTTCAGGGAGTAGGGTTGTAGTCAAATTTAAGAAAGAAAATTCAAGTAGAAGTTTATATACGTGTAATTCATTTTACGTAGGAAACAGCATATTTACTATATTTTGGGAAACGGTTCTAACAGCTGCATTTTAAAAAGACTGCTGAACTTCTGAGCCATGGCTTGGTCATGGGGGGCTTCCAAAAGTGACGAAAACAGACACCATCATTAACAAACAGTATCCGAAATAACTTACTGGCATAAATTCTTCTCATGTTTCCAGATTTTAAGGGTAAAATTTTCATATGCTAATATTTCCCTAACTTTTATAAAAGTATTATCCAAACTATATGCAATCTGACACAAAGCATATTATTTAAACTACATGAAATGCCAATTGGATCTCATAACCATGTGCACATGAATGTTTATATTACACGTTAGAAAATAAATCTTTGTAAATACTCAAATTGAAAATTCTGAAGTGTTTTTATAAGAGATGCTCGAGATCTTCCTCATTTGCCTCCCCTTCCCAGGAACCTGCCATACCAATAACCAAAGGGGCCAAAGGAAGACCATTCCTGGTCTGAGATTTATGCTTCTGAGGAAAATCATCGCTCACAAAGAAGGAACTGTAAATTCCTAAGTGATCCAGCCCATTCGCCTGCCATGACAACAATGGCATGCTCGATGTCAGGCTTGTTTCAGGCTTTCTCAAGAATTAGAAACACTTGAAAGTATCAGAGAATATTTTCAACTTTTCTTGTATTTGCAGTATTTTTTTCCATTTCTTTAGAATTAATGCTCTTGCCTAAGTTAATAATGTTGTATTTAATAACTGATGTATTTATCCTGAATAAGCACATACATTTTATAAATCTGAGTTCCTAACTTACAGTGGCATTTCCTAACTCAAAACTCTAGTCATACACTAATTTATGACCCCTTAAATTATATCATACGACTGAAACTATCAGCTGGTTTTATGTGTCAAAATTATGGCTATGCTATATAACCACATAGTGGAATATTATGCAGCTATTAAAAAGAATGAGATAGAACTGTTTCTGTAATAAGGTAAGATAGCAAGAAATGTTACTGAGGGTCAAAGTTAAGGACAGAATGTAGAATATGTTTGATTTGTGTAAATAACTTCCTAGAGATATATTTTAAAAAATTAAGTAACTCTTTGAGTCAATTTTTAATCTGAGTAACCTAAATGAGCTGCCTGGTCTTTTTCTTTTTTCCTGCCTTCAGCTCAGGCTGAACTATTTTTCTTAAATCATGTTTAAAAAATTTCCCCAAAATGTACTCAATGGAGGGAAGATCTACTTTATGAAGAAATTCAATACTGTGATCTAATCTAGGAGCACTGAAATTCATAAATGATTAAAGCACATGCTCTGAAGAGGTGCTGAGTGGGAACCAGGGGCTTTTAACAAAGCAGGTCCAGTTAGTTAAGGACAGATCCGGGCACTGGTGTGCACCTAGAAACCTATCAGTGCCTCTCTATTCTTAGTCACGACAATAACATTTGAAAGTAACGTAGATCTCAACAGTTCTTATTCCAATACTTCTACAAAGAGATAAACGCTAATGCCATTAAATATAAGACATAAGTTCTGTGTGAGCAACACACAAATATTGGAAGAATTTAAAATTTTCCAAATGCTTTGCAAATATACATAAAGTGAGGCGGCAAACAGTCTCATGCTCAGACTTTTATGTTGTCATTTACATTAAATGAACTAGCATTTATATGTTTTCAGGGTTTTTTGCAAGGGAAAAAAGCAGCAACTGTAATTTCATTCAAAGCCAGAATGTCTTCCTATTTTTCTCCAAATTCCTATATTACCCTACTATGTGAAAATCAGATAGCTTGTGTGGGATTACTTATTACAAATTTAATACTTTTAGTAAATAACTGTATCAACATTAGGTTCTTCTTTGTAACAAATAACCCTATGCTCCTGTTGAAAAGTGTTCTATATACAGTGTGCACAAAATTAAGGTGTTTGTATGTACAAATACGCAATCCTTTGGAATAATCACTTTGAAAACATAGATTTTCCCCTAAATTACAAGTGATTAATTAGCAAATGGGAAAAAACTAAGCTCTTACTGAAAATATGCTCTTCAGAATCTTACAAATAAAAACATAATCCTCTTCTTCTAAGTTTAAACAAAGAACTGAGTTCAAACAAAACTATATTTTAACCTGTATAAAAAGAATGTACACTTTTAAGACAACTCCTTAAAGAATGGAACCCACTGTTGCTCACTTCATGCGCCACCTACAGCATGCCTGATACAAGTTTATCAAATTTGAATAAAGGACTTAATGTTCTATCTAGTACGATGGAGTAACACAGTAAAAATAATTGCAAGACAGCTATCAATCAGAAATTTGGTGATTTGAATAAATCTATTAAAAGATAATGTATACATCGACACATGAAAATTCAGGCCTGAAGTGATTCTCACTTCAAAACTAAAACAAACCCAAAAAATACACACATTCAAATATACCAACATAGAAAGTTTTATAAATAACTACAGATGCGGTAGATGATTCTTATTTTAAAAATTAATGGTAACTAGAAATTTAATTAGTGAAACATAGTTGGATAAACATGTTACCTCATATTAAAAAAAATAAAAACTAATAGTAAAATAACTGGCATGTCTCTTCAACTGTAATCAACTGTAACCAATGAAATGATGGCTCTGCAATGCTTCTAAAAAGCTAATAAATTAGATTGCTCTCAGTGCAAAAACTCAATAGTATATCTGGGAGAGAGCTGTCTCTTTCCACAGCATTCTTGTTTAAACTTGTCATTAAAGACTGAAGTTTTTTCAAATTATTAAAATGAACAACTAAAAAAAAGAAGTTACAAAAGCATTTAGACACATTTATACTAACAGGAGTTGCAAGGTGAGAGAAAGACAAGAAACAGGAGGGAGAAAACAAGTCAACCGCTCTGGCCCTCAGCTTCGACAAGCAACTCAGGCACGGATACACACTCAACATGTTTTTAAGCGTAGAACACAATTTATAAACAAATTTCACGGCTGTGTGTTTATTCTGGTCTAAAATACTAACATTCCATACTCCTAGTTCCGGTACTTTCTTCTTCACAGGCCCACAGTCAAAACAATATAAATATCTTTTTGGTCAGATTTTATTTTCTAATATTCTTTCCATATTTTCTACCAAATCCAAACTATGCATACATTTTAGCCACATGTCCACAATTTGTTGTGGTTTCTGTCATAAAGTCGACAAAGAAACATATCCTTCAATATATATATAGCTGACCACAACTGAAGAGGAATGTTCGGGGGCGTGAGGCAGAAGAGTGTGAGGAGTCAAACTAACTGGATTAGTGCTGAAAAATAAAGGAGTAAAGTTGTTTTTATTTAATAAAAATGTGTTCAGAGTACTGTACAACCTACTACCCACAGTCTCGGTGTTCCTTCACAGATGACTGAATGTATATAAAGCGCAGGAGAGAGACTTCCCTCAAGGCCTGTCTACTTTTGGATTCTAGTCCCGACATTTCACATCCTGGATTCACTTTGAAAAGTTCTATGAGGAACAGAGCAAAGGATGCATTTAAAGGTCAGAGATTTGTATTTCTGAAAAAGACAATGGACTTTAAAACTGCAGGAGAAAGGCGGGAAACAAACTTCACGTATTTCCAAGAAGTGTTGACTTCATTTTCAACAGCATTTCCCTCCCTGCCACCTCAGTGCCAGCCATCTGAGGGAGTGGAAGCTGCCAGTGGGCCGGGGCCCCACGGAGGGCAGCGGCCGCCTGCGGGCCCAGTGAGGAGGGAAACAAACAGGAGCGCGGGGGCACTGCGGGACCACCCCGGGAGAGACGCCGCGGCGTGGTCCACCCCAAATCTCACGCTATGTGCAAATGGCTGACTGATTCACAAATTAACGTACTTCCCACCACACTAGGAACTATTACGAACAAGTAGACTGAAATAGTTTTATAAAAATGTTCTTCTAGGGCAAAACGTCCACTTCTACTGCTATGAGTTCAGACATTATGATCTTACTTTTACTGTGAGCTCCAACTTGGACTCAAGGCCCTGGAGCAGCCTGAAGCTGATACAGGAGCAGGAAATCTGAAATGCAGCCTTGTTTGCTGCTGTGCAAATATTTTCTCAATTCAAGTACTCGAAAATCCATTAACAGAAGCAGGTCTTCAAAGATGCAAAACACTTTTTAGCCATGGATCTAAAAATCCTAAAAATTGCTAGTCACGAATCTAAAATTCTAGCAGGTCTAAGACTGACCAACACCTACCTCTTCATAGGTGTTGGCACGACCATGATTAAACCTAAGATGTTTTCTAGTAGCAATGTAAAATCTCAATGCTTGGGATTTTATTTAGTTATTTTTAGTAGACCCCTAAAGAAATTTCATGAAAATGTAGTTAAGTTTTAATATTTCTATTATTTTATATCTGCCTTTATATATGTATAATGTGCTCAGGTAAGAAAAATTCAGTATTATTTTATTAGTTATATGTTTTAACAGCACAGAACTTTTGGAAATTATAGGCAAGTATCTGGATTTCTAAGTTTTCTGACTGCTTGTTAAACTTTAATAGAAAGTATTATGTGTCTACGGAAAACCAAACTTGCCCTCCCCTCAGTATTCCAGCTTCATTTATCTGTATAAATTAATTTGGAATTTCTCTTTTAAAGAGGCTTTTAGAAAATTTTCTTATATAATTAAAACGAAAAACGTTTTATAAAATGTTTACTCTTCACATTTTAACAGAATTTCTGCTACTTTGCTTTTCGCGAATGAAAGTTACAGCATACCAATGACAACGTACCCATTTTATCCCAAAGTGAAACAACCTATTTAAAACAAATGAACTTGAATAACCAGTAATCACAGGTCCCCCAAAAGGAAAGGTGGACACACAGATTTAAAAATTACTAATCGCAACCTGAAAGGCTGAGAACCACTTTTCTGCCGACTTGACAGGGTAGGGTCCCACCTCAGACCTTTACAGATAACAGCTGAGACAGAAACAAAAAAGGCACAGCTGCTCCCTCCGGGCAACCCAAACTTCCCTGGGAGTCAGTTTAACATGCAGCTTCCCTCGCTGTCTGCGGTCAGCTGTCCGGCACTAGGTGCGGTGTCCACCTGAGGGTGTCTGCGGGACCGAGGCCCGCGCCCCCCAGGCGGGCGCGCAGCCCGGCGGACCTGCGGGGCTCCCCGAGGCTCCGGGGAGCCGGCCCTTCCGCCGCGCGGCCCTGGGCCGAGCTTCCCGCGCGCACCAGCGCTGTTCACCGGGTCGTCTTTCCCTAAAGGCTTGTTACACGGAACCCCAAAAACTGCAATTCCGACGCCCATTCAGAACAATACAAAAGCATTAAAACAAAGGCAACAGCCCGTCAGAAGCATAGTTTTCTTGACATAGATTTTTACAAGTGTTGCGGGCACCTGGAACTCGGGTGCACGCCGAGCGCTCCCGCCTCCGCGGTGGGACGCCAGCGGCCCGAGGGCTGCGGGCTGCGCGCGACCCCGGCACCCGGGGAGCGGGACGAGGCCTGCGAGCCGCGCGGCCGAGGTGAGGCTGGAGGCGGGAAACGAGGAGGGATTTCGGCGGCCGCAGAAGAAGCCACCCTCGTCCTCCTGACACCAGCTGACGACCCCGGCCCGCAGCTGTCAGGCCGGGCGGCCGGGCGGCCGAGCCGGAGGGAGGCGGGCGTCTTACTTACTGAGGCTCCCGCAGGGGCGCGGACCGGTGCCTGGAGTCCTCGGGCTCCGCCGGGCGCCGGCTGCTAGTCCCGCGCCGCCCGCGCGCCGCCCCCTCCCCGCCGGCCAATCCCCGCGGGGCCGCCCGCGCCGCCGCCCCGCCCCGCCCCGCCCCGCCCCGCCCCGCGCGGCCGTCGGGCCGGGTTCCCACCGCTCGGTGCCCCTTCCCAGCCACACCCCGGCCCCCGCGCGCCGTGCCAGGCAGCTCCCACCCAGCGATTACTCTAATTAGAAGTTTTAGTCTCAGCAGTTAAACAATGTACGAACCAGTCTCAACACAGCCTGCAATTCAAACAGCTTTGAGAACAAAGGCAATCAGAGCTGTAGCAATTTTTCCTCTAATTTAGAGAATGCGAAGACTTTCTCTCACTGCACACTGTACTTAAATTTTTTTTAAAAGTTTAACCTCTAAGGTACATGTCATTTCACAAATAAATTAGCATTTCTGTGCAAAAACGCCAGACCAGGATGGCTATAACTAACCAAGAAAAATCGCTCTCAAAAACAACAACAAAAAAAAACTTGAAAGTTTGGTCCCTCCTACAAAACAAATGTTCCTGGATCACCCACTGGAAATAAGCAAGATGTATAGAAACGTGGGAGAGCTGTCTTCTTAGAGTTTATACATTTTGTAAATAAAAGGTAAACTGCCCAGGAAACTACCCTTTACCATCTTTCCAGTAAACAATCTGCATAATTCCTTATCAGTACTGGTGGAGGTTGCTAATGTTTACACTAATGTCAGCGGAATGGCTACTTGTCGGTCCAAAGAGGAAAACACCAAATGCCAGAATTCAGTTTCCTGGGTGCAAGGGCAGCTTTAATGCCTAATGACTGGCATCTTCACCGGAAACCACCAGAACATTCCAACAGCACACCAGAGGCCAGTCTTGTTTCACATCTCACAGCAATCCCAGTAGATAAAGGTCACTAGATTCAACCAACAAAATCAAAACTGCAACTATCAACTAAAGTAACCATTGCAAGGATTATGGGGAAATTTACTTATTAGGAAAAAGTGAGAGGAAGCCTCAGCAAGGGAAGTAATCAGACCTGTTTTCCCCAGAAAATTAGAACAGTCCATTCACAGTTCTGAGTATTAAACTCTTCACTCAAGTTTTAAATGTAGAATGTAATTTTCAGGATGAGTAAAATTATACCTACAAAGATTGCTTAGAAAAAGCTAACAAAACACCAAAAACAAAACAAAGCCTTTTTATACTTTATTTTCTAGTACTGGTTTGATCTTTAAAGCAATCTGTATCCATTTTAGAAGAATTACTGAACAACTTAGAAGCTTATGAGAAAGATTTAAGAACAAAAACATAGGCAATGAACTATGAAATGAAGAGTAATAAAAACAACCACTACAAAAATGTTGCATAAAATAGGTTATATGACTCACATATCTTCCCCTTTCACTATATTTCTTTTCAAAAAGATTTTAATTTTTTCGAAATTTCAGGAAAGTATAGTTTTCAGTCCCACTCCATGTATTTATCAGGATATGCTCTAAAATTTCTCCATTTTTAAATGAAAAATATCTTAACTGTTCACATTATGGAAAATTAATTTAGTACCTTATTTCATTACACAAAATGCTATCTTTGTTTAGCAGCTAAGTTTGTCCCTCTAAATATTAAATGAACAAATATCTGAACACAGTTCAGTTTCACTGTAATAACCATTTTAAAAGTTAATCTTTTTTTTAGCATGAAAATCAACTAATTTCAAGTAAAAACAAGTCAAAAGTAAGCAGCAATTAAAATCAAATGCAAACATTCTCAAATGCTAATGTGTCTACCTCGTTTAACTTTAATGCCCTGAAAATAAGATGGCATTCTTAAAATGCCTAAACTAAAAAAACCAGGTGCCTGGGAAATAAAAATAATAGAAAAGACTCCCAAACACTTGTTTTCAAAGATGAAATAAACATGATAAGTGAGAACATAGGCAGAAAGCTCCTTCGGAGAAAATACATTCCCCCAAAGCTTATCCTTCCAAAATTCCCCAGAGTTAAGATCTAAACTTTTAAATGGCTTTAAAGTCTTAGCTAAGACAATCTCCATGTACAAGACAGGACACCTCCTTTAACATTTATAAGCTTTATACATGTTTTCAAATATATGAGAACATTAAAATCATTCAGTATAACTCTTTAAAAAAATAATTTTCCGGTCTGAAAAATCCATGATATCTACCTTCAGGTAATACACGTTATAATAAACATAATAAATACTCTGCAACGAAGACAGACAAAAAAATTTTTACAAAAAATACCAAAATGTTCTTGTAAAAGTAAACAGCCGCAAGCACCCATGCTGTTATCAATCTCATCGCTAACACAAGCTTATTTTAATTTAGCATTTACTTTTTTAAAAGTAAAAAGCCATTAAGCTGTTAGTGAAATCTGCAATTCTGCTTTACACTGAAAAGTAGAGAGGGCGGATTTAGACGCACGTACTGTCCCGAGAGCGTCTCCACCTAGAGTTCTCACCAACACCCCAGCTATCACTTCTCACTGACCCCAATACTATTGTCCACGCTTTTTTTATAATGACCATTTACTTCCCCTTTTGGAAGTCAAACCAGTAGCCCTACTCCGTAAAAGGACCATGTTCTGGAAGCAGCTGCCTGTGGGAGCCGTTTGGCCGGCTGTGGCCAGCAGCCCTCCGCTCGCGGGCGGGCGCGAGCCCCCGCGCCCCGGGCGCGCCCCGCGCCTACCTCTTCTCAAAGCAGGAGCGGCGACGCCTTCCCAAGGCTTTTCAAAGGCACGTCCCCAAGGACACTATCCCCTCCGCAGGACCCGCTGGGCGACGCTGCGCTAACTCTACTGTCTTGCTCCCCACTCTCAACAAGCGTCACTGAAGTGTGATGACGGGGAGACCCACAGTGACATCCGTCCCTGGGGCACGTTCTTCTCGGAGAGCAGTGCGGCCCAAATTAGAAGCGCGAGGACTCAAAAGGCACAGCCCCTGGCTCTCCGGAGGGCTGCGCTGCGGCGGCGGCACCTTTCACGCGGGCACTTCTCCCCGTTCCGAAGCCGCGGCCCTGGTGGGGGCTCGGGAGCCCCGACATTACCAACAGTGCCCTTCACCGGGAGGACCAAGCCACCAGCATCCACCAGGACGGCGCAGTAGGTTCCCGCAGGAAAGACGGGGGAACAGCGGGATTCAGACAAACCCCACGGCCTGTTTGTCCCCCACACCCCACCCTCTCGGACCCCAGCCTCCAGGCCTTGGCCCAGGCCCCGGGGGCACCACTCTCCAGCGCAGCTTCGTGGTCCCAGCGCCCACCCACCTGACAGCAGGGTCAGGGGCTGGAGGGACTCGGGGAGGTGGGCGGGACGCGGGGCGGGGACTGGAGCACCCCCCAGGGCGCTGTCTGGGCCCCGCCCCGCCCCGCCCCTGCCCTGCCCTGCAGTTGTCCAGGCAGCTGAGGCCCCCTCCTCGCCCTACGCGGCTGCACCGCCTAGGATTCGCCTGGGATTCGGGTCTTGCTTGGTGCGAAAAGACATATTTGCCTCTGAACACAAACAGCAAGTGTGGCGAGTCACCTAGGGCCCAGGTCTGTTGCAGCCTGGCTACTCACCTAGCTAGTGACCTTGGCACAAGCTCTGCAACTTCCATTCTCTCACTGGTAAGAACTCGAACCAGCTCTCAAAGGTATCAGGAAACACCACTGGCGCTCCTTCTGTCTAAAAACCCTCTTTCTATCCGAACACCCCACTTTGCTCCTGGACGTGAATTTACAATGGCCTGCCCTCCTTAAAGGCTACGGTGCAAATAGTATGGGGGGTAGGGAACACAACCGTCGGCCCTACCGAACCAACCACCCAACCACCAAATGTAAACCAGTTGCCAAAGAACCTCTTCCCAGCCTGATTTCCAGTCGTCCCCCCCCCCCCCCCCAGTACAGGCCCTCACCAAGCCTGCCTTGTTCCAGGCCCTGGATAATAAACCCACTTTGCCCACCAGAGTCAGGCCAGGTGAGTTTCGTTAAAGCACAACTCTGATCTTTCTGTCCTCTGACTTGAACAGTGACGTGTATGCCCCCATGTGTGTGGCTCAACATGCTCCTTTCCAGTTCCAGCCCTCTCCTCAACCATTCAACAAATGTTTCCTGTAAACTGATAGGACTTGCTGACACCAGCCCCTCTGCCTGGAATGCATCCCCTGCCCAACGACCACCACTTTTCAAGGGCTACCTTTTTCAAAATCCCTTCTAGAAACCATTTTTGCTTTCTGGGTTTTAATCTCATTCATTCTCATGTAAGCAATTCTATTCTGCCACGTAACAGAACGATTAGCATGCCACTGTGCATATGCTCGAATCTCTGAGCTCTCTGCAGGCCTGGGAGTCCTTTTTTAAAATCTCCCTACCTCCAAGTACCCAGCACAGCCAATTTTGAGTTAATGTACTTGTAGCAAGAACCAAGTTCCAATCTTGTGCCCATTAACACTGATTTTTAGCAACTAGATGATGAAAATGTTATAATAGGGTCACCTTTAAAAGAGAAATTCAAAGATAAAGGTGTGGGTTTTTTTTTAAAGCCTTACACCATTAATTTCACCCGCAAAGAAAGCCATTACAGGTAAATGTCATATCTATTTCAGGGACATTTTCTGCTAGGAAGATGTTGACAGCTTAACCACTATAGCTCTGCTTTATGCAAATGCAGGTGGTGCTTTTCTCCTAGAGAATTTCACACATCTGTCTGTCATCTCAGTGGATGTTGCCATGCAGAAAAGGGGCACACACTATCCACAGTCTTCAATGAGATGACTGGGGAAAGGGGTCACAGAAAAGTCAAGCCACTTAGCACACAAGAACATATACACAGCGGTTAAAACTACGTAAAAATTACAGATATGAGCACCAAAAAGGATGTTTATACTGTTAAAAATAGATTATCATTTTTATTAGAGGCTCCTCTGTGAAGTTAAGTGTTAATAAAAAATTATAGCACAAAAAATTCACAAGATAAAGCATGATTAATTCAAACATTCGTAAGTCAATAAAACTATAACTGGATCATTCTTTTGAATAGAGAAATGCCAATTTCCCCCAAAGTATCACTATAAATTATCTGTATATCACACTTAAAATTTCTCCTTACATTCAGTAGCTGACATTAGATATTACAGTAGAAACTCCATTTAAGCTAAAAATACAAATAACATTTTCTACAGTGTAATAGCTTAGATGTGTGTACATGTACATATATATGTATTTTTCCTGACAGCGGTTATAACAAACTATAAGAAGCTGTAAAACCCCACTTCTAATAGCACACCCTGTATCTGCCTACTATGTAGCCCTCCGAACCCCTCACTTCACTACCTTTATATTATCCATGTTCTCTGGTATGGTGAACATGGCAATGACCAGGTCCTGATCCCTGGAACCTGTGAGTAGCTGACATGACATGACACAGGGGAGTTAAGGTTGTTAATCAGCTGACCTGGAGATGGGGAGATGATCCTGGATTATCCACGTGAGCCCAAGGCAATCACAAGGTCCTTATAAGTGAAGAAGGCAAGGGAAAGAGAACCAGAGAGACAGCTGCTTGAGGAGGACTCAGCCTGACTCTGCCGGCTTTGAAGATGCAGGAAGGGCCCATGGGCCAAGGAATGACAGCTGGCGAGGAACAGGGTTCTCCCCTAGAGCCTCCAGGAAGGAACAAAGGCCTGCCCACACCTTGACTTTAGCCCAGGGAGACTGTTTGGGCATCTGACCTCCAGACACTGTAAGATAACAAATCCGTGTTGTTTTAAGTCACTGGATTTGTGGTAATCTGTTACAGCAGCAATAGGAAACCAATACATCTGAGTTCCAAGCTCCTCTTATAATCAACCTCAATGCTTCTTAATGTTTGGCTCAACCTGTGAGGAAAATAAAAACATCCTTTAAAAGCTCTCAGCTACACCTGAACTCTGATCAATTTCATTCTAGAAGGTAAGATTTCTTCCAGGTCCCTCTGCTCACCTCTCACCAAGTACACAGCTTTATAGGGGATTTCAGGCTCAATTCTAGTGGCTGAGAGTTTGTTGTTGGGGGAGAGATGAGAGGAAAGCTGGACTGAGGTCTGAAGCCCTTTTTGGGTCTGGTTCCTAACTGCTTGGCCGCTTTTATAGTGCCACAAAGGCCAGGGCAGAGCATGTCAGTGAAACAAAGGACAACCATGAAACAAAGCGCCATGGGCAACCACGTCTTGATCAAATCTAAGAGCGATTCAAGTTAATAAGTAACATAACCCCACCACCTTTTCATGGCTTTAATTATTACAGCCAGTAAAAAATATTCAGGCCATCCCTGTTTAGTGATGTTTTATTTACCCCTAAAGGCTAAAGTCTTCATTAAATGCAGAAGAGTTGTGTTCAATTCAACACATATGGTGAGATCACAGCCCAGTTTATTGTAGGTTTTTCATGTGTCACCCTCCCCCCAAACACAACCCCCCCGACACACACACACACAAGGACTCTGCATACACAGCACTGCAATTATAACCTGGCTGTATCTGACTTTACATTCTGCATAACTGATTTAAAAGACATCCTTATTTCTGAATAGTTTCCCTTACTATTTTTCTAGCACCAATCTTTTCATGAGGCTCCTACACTATTCACAGGGCATGTTACTCTTTGGGCAACCCAAACGGCTGCTAGAGGGTCTGCCTTTGCCCCCAAATCTTTCATTCACATAAACCTGGTTAAGATCTGAATGGCACAGGGCCTTTTGGTTTGAGAAGCCTCACAAAATGTCTGAGTAGTAAAGGGAATGAGTGAGTAAGAGGTTGGAGCAACCCATACGCCCACACCATCAACGCCATTACTTTCTTTTTTCATGGTGTATTGACTTTTTCATGGAACTGCCTGATTATGATGTTTCCAAAGTTCACACTGTTTTATTTTCCAAAGGGAAACAATTAACCAGCCTTATCTTTCCAGGTAAACTCTTCACTGAGGAATGACGTGCAGTTCCTTATCATGTCTTACATGAGAAAAACAATTTTTTCCGATCATTTCTCACCTAGTGTTTTTTTATATCACTGGTTCTCATTACTGTCTGAGGAGCTCAACCATGATGAGGAGACCTGGGACCACTGGAAATGAAGAGCCTGAACCACTGCGAGAGAGGGGTGCTGAGGCGGGTGGCTCTGCCGAGTGCGGCCCCTCCTCCTACAACATGCCACCTGGAGGGAGCGGGAAAGCGTGCATCTCTTGGAGCACCTCGTCAAAACGTGGAGAGCAGTAGAAAGATGACCCATCTCCCTGCTCTCCCCTTTACTCCCGGCGATGGAGACAGGCTCTGAGAGAGAACTGGAAAACGTGGCGTCTCTGGCAGTGGGAAATAGCTCAGGATGGACACCTGGGTTCAGGCCTCCACGTTTTCCCTGTTGAAAAGGTGCTTACCCTGTGGCTTTACAAGGGTCAAAGGCTGAAAGCTAAACTTGGCTTTGTGTGTGATCATCTGTTTTATTAGCAGCACTGCAACACCATGATATACAGCCCTCCCTGGTCTCTAGTTCCCAGAAAACCATTCCCGGTAGTAATACAATTCTAAAAGAGGGAAATAAAATGCAGAATAAAGAGACTGGGCATTGTGTTTTATGAAGGACAGGAAAGTAATGGCTGTTTGATTTTGTATGGGCAACTGTTGCTATTGATGTAGGGATGTAGGTGTAAGCCTCTGGTGAAGCAGTGACCTCAAGGTCACCTGCCCCATGCTCCTCTCTCCCCCACTGAGGTCTGCGGGACTGAGGACAAACCAGGTGGTGACCTCCTGCTGCTCTGGATGATGCAGGGCTGAGGCCTGTGCTTGCCTTTTCTAGTTCCTCTTACATGCTTCTAAATGCTGTTATATTCCCAGAATTAAATTAAATTAGAATAGCATCTTTAACATGCTTTAGGTCCGTGGGGGGGAAAATATCAATCATGCAGTAACTAAAAAACTCAACATCCCCAAAACTGTCTTTACAAACTTTGAAGAACAAACCATGTCAGCTATCCTATTTAGTCTGCCAACACAGATCGTTGTTCTTGAAAGTGAATAACAAAAGTGCTATTTTAAGGACTTCTTACAATTAATACCATGAAAAATGAATGACTGAATAAACAAACATGATGCCATGGCAGACAAACAAAACAGCAAACATATACATTGTTTCTATTTGTACAGCTTGCCCTAAGGCTTTGTGAGAGGTATTACTTAAGTAAATGCTGTGTTTTGCCAGTAGGATAAGATTTACTCAAAATTGTGATCCAGTTTTTAGCAAAGCCACAAATAATTAACACTGAAGACAGCCATGTAAAAATACATAAATTTATAATGTTTCTTTTAGTAGCACAGTACATTTGTTATTGACTTATTGTTTGTAAAAACATTATTCTTAAACCTGACAATGCAATTTAAGACATTTAATTTTTGTCCTGTGAAAATACAGAATAACTTGTAATAACCTTCTCTGAATAGAGGAATAAATGGAAACATGGAAGGATGTCTGGCTTCCTCTTTGCAGAAGAGTTTAAAGCTGACAGTCCTGAACAACTTGTCTGGAGGCATAAAGGTTAGATAGAGGCCTGGTGCCAGCTCATCCCGAGCCCTGAACACTGACGTCACCAGATGGAACAAATTCAGTTTTTTAAAACTTTTCTAATAAGTCTTATTTTTTTATCCCCCCAGTTTTACTTTTATTTGATCCATGTTGAACAAGACGCAGACCAGACTCCAAAAGCATATAAAATAGCCTGGCTGATCTCCTCCTAACCCTCCCTTCCCTGCCATTACATTATTAAATATTTAAAGCCATTGAACACATACCTACAGGTGTTGCATCTGACTTCTGACCATCCAGCAGGCCCTCAATACCTAGAGCTGGTCAGTTCTCCACATGAATCTAAATAGTGCCTGGTTTAACAAGAACACTTGTGCTCGCTTCGGCAGCACATATACTAAAACAAGAGCATTTATATTGCCAAATTTACTGGCAACCTTATGAAACCTGCCTGGTCAATAAATTAACCAAAGGTTATCTTCAAGTCCAAATCCCCAATAGTGGTACTAAGCTACACCAATTCTAGGACTGCTCCTGTTACCTACCCCCTGGCGGCAGGGGGCATCTGCCCTCCCAGAAGTAATGACTGGGTGAGGCTAATAAAGCCACCACTCAGGACACCATCTAGTATTCCATATGAACAGAGACTGCTGCTGGTGATAACATCTACAACTTCTTAGAATCGTAATGCAGGACTAATAAAAAGTAGAGGGAAAAAAAAAACTCCCTTAACAATAAAAACCATCTCCATGAGGAGATCCTTTCTCTTGCAGGAGAGCTGGGAGGCAGAGTACCCATAATTTGCTTGTATTATGGAAATATTAATCATTTTTCAACAAAAGGAGTTATTTACAGCTGCTTTGTCTTCATTTGCTAGGTTTAGCCACCAGAATCTCTAAATAACCAGGTAGTGGCCTGGCTTTGTTTGCCGTGGTTACTTACCAAGGGTTATAGCAAATAGAGGCTATGTCGTTAGGCTTTCTATCATTTTATTCAGGTTTTTTTTGGGGGGGGAGGGGAAGTGTGTATGTGTGTTTATATTCAGATTTAAAATTTGCGGCAGTTGCCTAGAAACCAAAGCACAGAAGAATTCACAGCCTACTTGCCTGTTAAATTGCAGCTGCTGGAAACAGTATGTTTCCCAAGTACACTCTGGGTTGGGTTCATTCCTTTCTACCCCATCACTCAAGGTTGATGGTATCTAGCTTTCCAGGAATCTGCTTTAGTTATCCACCACTTTTGGTATAACTGGAGAGAAACCAGTGGGTTTTTCTTTACCCCCCTTGAATGCACTTGATTCTTCAGGAAACTTATATGCCTTCCCCTGTGTCAAGACAGTATGTACAGCTTCAAATTTGGGTGATACAGACCTAAGAACTTGCTTTGCCACAAAGCATGGACAAAAAGATGGATGGATGGATGGATAGAGGAAGGTTTCCTACACTAAAACCACTTCCTACACTGAGCAACTGTCATCGAAGGAGCTCCACATATTTCCTCTGTGCCTAAAGTGCCACCATTCCCCACTTGTCATCACACTCTTTGTCACTTTTTGTCTGGGGGCTCAGTGGGAAAGCTAGTCAGGATCACTGTCAATCAGAAAGTGAAACCAGATCAACCCCCAGGAATTTATTGGCTTGTTCTGCCAGGTAAAGGGCCACACTATTTAGATAAATCACTTGTAATGTTGCCACAGATCTCAGGACTAAGCACTTCCCTTTCTCCAAGAATGTCTGAGGCCTGCAGAGAGCAGCTGGAGAGGAGTAAATAGGCTGTGGGCTTCCTCTTTAGTTGAGCAGACTGAACCGTTTACTACTCCTCAACGCTCTCCGCAGTGCTCCAGCAATCTCCTAGATTGCCCAGAACAAATGTTATGCCCCATTTACTCCACAAAGTGAGGGGTGGAAGAGAAACATAAATATTCCAGGGAAAATGCAAGTTAAACTTCAAGAAAACCCCTGAATATATTGAGCTTTAGTGTCCAAAACACTGTGCTTTTTATACCATTATCTCAAATAATAAAACCCTGCACGTCCTTTATAACCAAATGTGGCAATACTTCAGATGACAACTTATAGGTGCCGAGGACAGACATTTTTCATGGTTATTTGTCCAGCCTATCATTTTCTAGCAATGAACTCTAACCAGCTTTCTGGTTGAAATAAACAAAGGATGATTTCAGAAAGAATTCTTAAGATAAAGTGGTTAGAGGTTGATAAAGGAAACTCCTTTTTTAAAAAGTCACAATAAAGCCTAAAAGATGGATTAAAAAAATACTACTCCAGGAACTTCTTAAAAGTTACTCATAACCAAACTACCAACAATGCTCTGAGGTCTTCTTGGTAAAAAAACGTCAAAAGCCCCTACGGGATCTCTAAGGTTCTCATGCCCACTCTTAGGCTGCAACATCTCGTACACGTGCGATGTTTCAACAAAACATCAGCCTATCTGCTTTGAATGAAAGTCTGATAGATGTTACCACTTTTTCCAAGTGGCACAATGAGAATGCATATTCTGCCACACTGCTGCGAGCATCCGATCCCATAACTGTTGGATGGGCCAGAGATGACACTTGGGCACTGACTGCTAAGGTGCGCTGGGGGCCAGGCTGAACAAGGGCACAGGGCTCTAAACCCTACAGCCCCAGGCTGACTTCAAGCCCAGTCTTGAGGTCAGATGTGGAGCTCATGGCAACAGCTCTCCTCCATCTCTCCTTACGCCACACCTGGTGATATTTGGAACAAACCACAGCATTCTCCATAAGTTAAAAAAAAACACCTCCCCACCATCTTGACATCTGCTGAAAATAATGCGTGCCACATTTGTTTTCTAAAAGCAAGTAAATACATATTTTATTTTATAGCTAATATTTTTAAAGATAACTAGGGAATAAGGAAGGCTTTTATAAAAAAAAGATTGAACACCTTTATAAGGGATAAAAGATCTTCCCCTGCCCACCTTCGTTATGATTGTCATTTTAAGGATTAGCTACTCTTAGAAACTTTTTTAAAATTTAGGATTTTTTTCTATAGACAAAGATTAAAAGCAAATAGGACCTATCTGATAAATTCCATCTTCATGCATTACATCATCAAAAAATAAAGTAAAAATATTTTATTTTCATATTTTCAAATAACTTTTTTTTTTTTATGTCTTTCTAAGAAACCAGTGGTACGATCTTGAACAAGCAAGGTCACTGGAAGATTCCCATTGCCCTCAAGCTTAGACTTAAGAGAAAATTTGCTTACAGAGGATTACATGTACATCCTCATAAAGGAAGTCAGTAGATGGCAAAATCTGGGGGGATTTAAACACAGATATTTCTATAATCCTTTGTATTTAAGAAAACTCAGTGCTTTCAATGTCATAGGCACGTCTCCATGGAGTCCGAAGTCACTATTCTCCTGTCCATTTTCTGGATGGAATATCTGAAAGCGCATCGTAGGAGGAGGTCTGGGGGAATAAATGATGGGGGGGAGGGAGGTGCCTGCTTTTACTGACAGACAAGCTCTGTGCCATGCAGTAATTGCTTCAAAAAAAAAAAAAAAAAATTTTTTTCTTCTGAATCTGGTGTCAAAGGGATTCATTTAAGAAACAGCATACCACAACTATAGATGAAATTACTTAGAGATTTACTTCTGCTTAGATCTTCAAGATGTTCCCACTGGTCCTCAATAGGTTCAAAATGTTAGCTCTGGTTAATGACTGCTCCTACAGAATGCATAAGAGGGGGGGATTTTTTCAAATGTTCCAACAATTAGTGACACATTTTAGGAGAAAATTGGGGTGTGGTTATTGTTAAAAAAGGTTTTCTTCCAAATGAAATGGTAGGTATGTTGTAGGGTGTCTTCCCACTTCTCTCCCATGTTCATAACTAAACCAGAATTTTATTAACCAGTGCAATCCAGATATTAGAGAGAACCACAGCAAGGCCTGCTTGTCGAGCTCCTCTCTAGTGGTCCACATTTCACCATCAAAACAGCACCTGCCTATCTCAGTGTGGCTCTTGTCAAATCAAAGGCTCCTGAAAGCATGACTGTTCCAACCTTTCTCCAAACAATGCCTTTAGCCCACGTAAAAAACTGGTGAGCCAAATGAGGTCTCCGAGGCCACAGTACATGGTTTAAGGGGAAGATGACCAATATCCAAGTAGAGTTTTAAAAGTAGCTCACCTTTACTTTTAAACTGTTTCAACCTCACCCCCCATGCCATTTCTGTCCCATTTATAATTTTCAAATGATACGTGTGGTCTCAAATTCTCTGTCTCCATGATCTGTGTAAATAGAGACACAATTTGCAACTGAATTTGCAATTACTAAATTCGATTTGCATTTACCAGTTTCTTGTTTGTTTGTTTTTTAAATCCTCGCCCGAGGACATTTTTTCCATTGCTTTTCAAGGAGAGTGGAAGGGGGAGAGACAGAGAGAACCAAAGAGAGAAACACTGATGTGAGAAAGAGACACTGATTGGTTGCCTCCCACACCCACCTGAGCCTGCAACCAAAGTATGTGCTGTTGGCTGGAATGGACGCTGGGACCACTCAGTTTGCGGGTGGGCACTCTAACCACTGAGCCAAACCGGCCAGGGCTGCACTTACCAGTGTTGCTTTGGCATCTTGACGCTATGCTATCAAACTGACCAATTCTGCAAGAAAGCAGAAAATTGGGGGGGGGGGGGGCTGTTTTAATGAGTGTCTGGATCTATTTTCCTTTGTCAAGGATCACCTTTAATAAGACATCTGTCCAAACCATTATCCAAAATATAATAAGTATAAAGTTAAAATAATCTCTTCCTACATCTTGGCTCTGAGCAAAAAATGATGATGTTTCAAATATAACTGAAAAATCCCTGGCCTTCAAATATGAGCCCTGTGAACAAAGCACCATGAATGTCAGAACTTGGAATCAAACTTCTAGTGGCTACGAAGTGGGAGGCACATCCTCAACGTGTCGTTTAGAAAGCAGCTCTCTCATTTTCAGTGGCTTCACTGCACTCATATAGCTGCCAACACAACGGACACAGAACATACAAAATTTTTAAATTTCCATTTGGTTAAGCAAATAATGCAATTTGATATTATAAATTTCAATTTAGAGTATTCCAAACTGAGCTGCTCACACATGGAATTCTGGGCACTGAAGTTCTGGCCGTACAATATGATTTTTACCATTTCTGTATGTAGACTCATTATGTATTTCAAGCTCTATTCCAATTTCTGAAATGTCACAAAATAAATACAAGAAACAGTACTGTGATTCGCTAAATCTTGCCAAGGATTCCACTGAAATCTATTTCTAGGTGTCAAAAACTTCCCATGTGATCTTTTTGGTGAAAGGCATATTAAGTAGGTTAAATTTATCATTATTTATAGTGCCACATAATTAACCTAATGCTTCATTTCCAAGAAGGGGAAAACTATGAGTCCTGGAACTGTATCTCAGTAAATCCCACTTAACGTGAACTCCCTGGGGATGGAGAGGGTCGCAGGCACGTGAGCCTATTATTTCCATCGGCTGCCGCAGCTCTGCGGAAGAAAGGCAAGCCTGGGGAACACCAGCGGGGAAGGGGGGCGGGTGAGGCGGCTCTGCGGGAGGGGAGTCGCCAGTGGGGGCTGAGGGGCCACAGGTGAGGACGGAGAGGCACATGAGGCACTTGGAGGGCAGGAGGCCCCTGGACAGACAGGTCGGGGACAGAGGAGCACAAAAAAGGGGAACGAAGGTATCGAAAGGCAGGTGAACCGAGGACACACTAGGCAGGCACCTCAACTGCGCCAACTGTGGCCAGTGGTAAAGAACTGCCTGGGGGATTAGCAGCACCCAGCAGGGGCGCTATTCTTAGCTATCAGCGTTGGCTGAAGTTGCCGGCTCCCCCCCAAACCACACCAGGTGTGCCTCCAACTGCATTTTTTCCAGCTGAAATCTCCGTGTAGGTTACGCAGGCACCCTAAAAACAGCCACTCTAAGAGGAACTCCAGTATTCTAGCCTCGGCACAGGATTAGGGGGCAAGCTCACACAAAACCCTGGTTAGCAGCGCCTGGGAACTGGTCAGGGCCGCACACGCTATACTCCAGCGGAGGCCCTTTATCACGGAATAAAGGCACAGAGCAGGAACAGCTACCAAGCACCCGCCCGACGTGCTGCAGTCATGTATTCGAGGACGTTTCAATGAATGTGCATTTATTCCTAATGCACGCGCGCCCATTAGTTACTAGTTGCAGCTGGCCAGCCTCTGGTGCTACTGAATGTGCCTAAATGAAGGCCCGTGCCTCAGGGCAACCTGGGAGCAGGAGCTCGGGAGAGCACGGGCTACTGGACACCTGTGGTGAGGGGGAACAGGGTGTTTCAACGGCCCCCAAAGCACACAGGAAAACATCTCTGATTTCACCCTGAGGCCTCTGTGTCAGTGTAAACACCTTTAAATGACAGAATTTCCTTATCTGAGAACATTCCTGAGAGGCACATATTAAACCCACGGCTGCAGGGCCCGCCCTGATTCTCCGGGGCCAGAAGTCTGCTTGGTCCTGAAGGGACAGGCCTTCTGATGGGCACTGTGAGGACTGATAGGCCCTTGGGTGACCTGCTGGGCCCCTGCAACCCAGGAGAGCCTGGAGGTGTACCTGCAGCTCTGGGAGGGGTGGAACAAAAAAGGAACACTGTGGATAGATAGCCTCGGCTAGGCAGGGCTATGGGGTTTTCTTGTACACACATGGCAAAGCGTGTTTCCAGGCCCGCTTTGAGTCATGCTGGAAGGGGTTCTGGGCACTACACTTTAGTTTGATATCCTGGACCATGTGTCTTTGGATCAGGCTACTTTCCATGTTATGGTTAATACAACAGGATGAGAGAAACCACAAAGTACAAAAGCTACAGGGGACAAGGAACTTATTCATGTCCTTTAAGCACTGGAAAAAAATGGCTTTAGCAAAAACACATGCAATCAAAAGAAGGAGTGGGGGCTGTAGAACATCAAAGCCTCAGCTGTGGTACCAGGTCCACAAGCAGGAAAATCCCCCGGCACCTGGGGCAGGCTGGAAAATGGGGAGCAGAGAGTGTTCCATGTCTGAATGGAGATACATTTCCAAAGGGGAACCTAAACGACGTGATCCAGCAACCACTTAGGAAGTGTGTGTCTTCCCTCTCCCACCCTCCAGCGTCCGGCTGGACCAGGATGGAGGTGCACAGGTAAACTTCAGCAATTGTTTGGTTCCTCCTGGGACTGACACCCAACAGCCCCCTTTCGGGTTCAGGGGCATGCAGTTCTGAGCTCCTGTTCCACCAGCTGGCCACTGTCTGGGCATCAGTGGAGCTATGCTCCTGGCTTCCGAAGGATGGCGAGGTTTCAATCAGGTATCAGCTTTTATAAAACATTTTCTGAGGGACTTACTTCCCTGCACACTAAAGTGGAGGACATCACACTCTGGCATTCTGGGAGCATGTGCAGCGCGCCCACCAGAGCGTGTTCTGCTGCTGGATGCTGGGAGAGAAGGCGCCCACTTACATTTCCTGACATTCTCTTTAAACTAAGAGCAGGTACATGAAAAGCAAAAGCAGAGATGCACCGACTCCATTTCATTTCAGTAAAGACAGGTACACACAGAGAAATCTGTTAACTACCAAAGTCATTAAGACTCATCACCCAAATTTGTATGATGAAATGCACTTTGTGTGCAGGGTGTGTGAGCTGCCCACCGCAGGACGAACCGGGCACTGCAAGCACCACACTTTCCACAAGCCTGGGACCCATTCTCACTGGAAGGGGTGTTCACCAACACAGAGAGCAAGGGAGTCAGAAAAGCCAGCTGGACTGACAAGACAACAAAAATACCAAAGAAGAGGCAAAGCGTTAGAATTACACCCCTTTCAGGGTTTGATTATGCTACGCTGAAGTCAAGACCACCTGCATTTTAATAAAAACAAGAAAACGGGGGATGGCTGTGTAGCTACATATTCCTTAGAAATAAGTTCGGAGTATGATTTCAGCATTACCCTCAGAGTAGAACAGAAATCGCTCACAGTTAATGCTCAACAGAGGCTCACAGTCCATGGTTTCCACGCTGTGGCTCCACGCTCCATGCACGGGTCCTGAGGAGCTGGGAGCACACCCTCTGTGCCCGACGTGATGTCAGTCCCGTTCGCGTGGCGAGAGGAAGGGAAACAGGGCCAGGCTCTGCCACTGTTCGCACCGATGGTCACACACACAAAGGTGAAAGGAGTACAGGCACACCTCCATTTACTAACTTCACATATTTTTTTTTTTACAAATTGAAGGCATGACCTTCCACCAACAAAAATATTAAAGACACTTTACTGCGATGCTCTGGACCTGAATCTGCAACGTGTCTCCGAGGTGTGCCTATAATCCGCAAGCCCTCATCGCCCAAACCTACCACAGATTCATGAGATCAGATCGCAGTCTACACTTACAGGTTTATTTGAGTACACAGGGGATGGGTCTCAAAGGGAATTTAGGAAGGTATACAAGTCCCAGGAAAGCCAGGGCTACAGCTGGGTTAGATGCTGAAATCCAGGACTCATCATCAACCAAATTACTTTTTCTTTCTAAAAGGCACAGATGTTTCCAAAAAGGCACAGTTTCAAAATCACTGAATTCAATTAACTTAAAAAAATTAAAAGTAGCCCAAATAAACCACTCTTGAAGTCACAAAGTAGAAGTAACAAATATAAAACACACTTCCTTTCTTTTTTTAAAAACTAACTTTAGAGAAAGGAAGTGGGGGGTAGAAAGAGAGAGAGAGAGAAGGAGAGGAAGAGGGAGAAACACTGATATGAGAAACACTGATCTGTTGCCCCCATACGTGTCACAACGGGGGACTGAACCCACAATGTGGGTATGTGCCTTGACCAGGAATCAAACCCACCACCTCCTGGTGCACAGTCGTCACTCCAACTGAGTCACACCGGCCAGAGCTCCCTTTCTTTCCAATAATTATTTTCTCTAAGACTTAAAGGACAAACATTAAATATTAAAAGTAGCTCTCTGGATGACTAGATTACTAGCAGTTTTCAATTTCTTCTTTATATCGTCTGTATTTTCTAAATTTTCTCTTGCAGACAGTATCACTTCTATAATGACAAAAAAAGGTTAATTTTCCTGGCTCAAGTTGGTTTGTTTGAAACTGTAAGAGGGCAAAATACACTGAACTGAAAGAAAAATACAGGAGAGGTGCCACCCCAGAAAATAAAACTTGAGTCCTCTGTGTAGAAACTGGGGACACTCCAGGCTGCAACAGTAGGCTTGCAACCAACCTGGAGTTCCACAAGCCACCCAACACGAACTGGAGTCCTCAGGGAGCCCACCGGTCAGCCTGCTGGGCATGCTGCAGGTGGTGCCACCCTGTGTCACGCAGATTCCACCAGGAGACTCTCAAAGGCATACACCAAGGCCTAGTGGAAACTCAAGTTTTCACATTAACAGTGGACTTGGTAATTACAAATGAAACCAAACTAAACACAATACAGCCTCCTACCCCCAAGTAAATCTTCCTCAGGAGCTTCCATGGTATGGCTGAGTTAACTTTTCTCCTCATTGTGTCCCTGAGAAGCTGCTGGAAGAGGTGCTTATAATACTGAAACGTCTAAAGTATCAGTAACTGGAAGAGGGAGAGAACACTCACTGTTGGAAAATCCACCACCTTTAGTCAGTGCTAAAGCTGTGAGGAGCTGGTAAGGCGCCAGGTCTCTCAAAGGCAGGGTGCAGGAGGGGGCTGGCACGCACCAGGGGGCTGGCCTAATGGATGGATGCAGGTTTGGAGGGCCCAGGAGGGTGAGATTCAGCACACAGGGAGAAAGGCACCGATACCTGAGGGCTCCAGGTGACTTAACCCTGCTGAGAGAACACAGGCTCTGGAAGGGGCCACTCCTCATCAGGAGCATGCAGGCAGAAGGGTGAAGACCCGGGAAACAGACTGGTGAGGTGATTTACCGTCTTCCTCTAATGCCCATAAGGAATTCAGTAACATCAGCAAGAGGCCGGCCAGCTTGACTCTTCACTCTCATCTCTGCCCTATACTCTCAGCTACATCTCATCTCAGAAATATGCGGCTGGCCTCTCGGCACCCTGTTTATCCCAGAGACGGTGCATGGTGACCGGAGGATTCTGCACTGGGGAAGGTGGAAAGCACGGAAGCCTGCATCCTAGGAATGCCACCCCACAGAGGCCATTAGAGAATCGATTCACAGAAAATGAGCCCAGATCAATGACACGCAGCTCCTGCCAGGCAATCCTGGAAACTTTGCTCCCTGCATCCTCTGAGAGCTGCTACTGCCTCCCACCACCTCTCCTCTTCCTTCCACATTCACAAGAATTTAGTATTTCAGCAACCTGGACCAAAAGCCTGTTGTAACCTAGAGCCATGGCTCTCATGGTATCAGAAACAATGGCTCACTTTTAAAACTATCTTTAAGTGGAATTCTTAGATATCCTAACACATCACACAAACAATGGGAGGGGTCCATAATACAAGGCCCCATCTCTAACAGAGATGAATTAGAAGGAAGGCGGGCCAGAAGGCACTGCTATGGATTACAGTATTTACAAGGTGAGTACTCTCTAAGACAGTGAGAGGAGGGAATCCTTGGGAAAACAGCTACTAACATAAATTGAAGCAGGTGTGCCACATAGTTAGACACAAAAGCTTCCCTACGGATGACAAGAGTTTCTGAAATGGCAAACTATTCTTGGGAAAATTCAACAAAGTACAAGCTTCCCAGATTTCCCTGGCAGTATCATTCCTAGAAAGTTCAGTAAATACTAAAAACTGTGCACATAAAAGTTAGGCTCTAAACTCAAATATCAGACACAGGTTTTCACCTGGTAACTCTCCAGCGGGCATGCAGGCTGTGCAGGAGGCGGCACAGCCCCCGCCAGGCTGGGAAGTGCTGTGCATGGCAAGTGTGACATTCTTGGATGCAGCCACTGACCAGGAGCACCCCCAATCACTGTGACACCCACATCACCCCATGAGGGTAACTCTGCCCCATGAGAACCAGTCCTTTATACCAAACTGCCCCCTCAGGACAAAGTGCCAATGGAGGCCAGAGTAATTCATGCAAATGGTGTTGAGTTGAGGCTGTCCATTCAGATACCAGACCATCAAAAAGTCTCCTCCACTACCCTCTCCCGCAGACTCTGTCACTTGGGTGCTCCTGCCCCTCTCATCCTTCTTCCCTCTGGGTAGGTCATGTGCCCCCTGGAGAATATTGTTTTTACTTGGTCACTACTTAAACAAACTTTGGACAAGCACAAATTCAAAAGACAAATGGTCCTTCAATGAGTGCTCACCCCCACAGTGGTCATGAACTTCACCCATGATGAAAGGGCTACTTTAACAGAATGCTTGGCTATGACTGGTTATATGACTTATTTAGAAAAATAAGTTTACTTGATAAACTCACTGCCAAAATAAAACATACCTACAAATCCTAAACAAAAATAATGAACAACTTTGGTCATTTGGCCTCAGAAGCGCAGTGATCCCTGCCATGCCCAATGATGTACAAACGTTTCTCGTAGTTTTCGTCAGGCCTTTGGAAAGAGCCTAGCTGCATTTTAATAAGGAACCGTTAAAAGCAACCTAATTCTATAAATAGAAACTTCACCAATTTAATTATTTAAAGCATCATAAAATGTGGTTCTATGGACATGTGTGTCTTTTCTATATTAAAACAATGTGCACAATCGGAAATATAAACTTACAACCTTCGGTTTGAGTAACAGGGAAACTAACAAAAAAAAAAGGTCCAAAAAAATAAAATTTCTTCTCAAAGTAAACTAATTTAGCGTTCAGACAATTAACATCTCTCTCACACACACACCTTCCATACTTCATATCGAGTTTACAAGAAAAAACAGCACATTGTTAAGCCAGCCAAGCGTGGCTGGTGGCAGACCCCAGAGGTAAGAGGACAGAGAGCAAGGACTGCAATTTCAGGTAATGCTTGAAAAAGCGCAAAAACCTTAAAGTAGTTCCTAGCTTTCTTTTGTTCATAAAAAATACCAAGTAAGGGTGAAAGGTTAAGATGACTCCTTAAGTTTGGCTGCGGTAAGGATGTGGAGACACTGGAAGCCTCACGCATCACTGGTGAGAATGTAACATGGTGCAGTCATTTTCAAAAACAATCCGGTAGTTCCTTAAAAAGTTAAGTATAAATTTACCATACAGCTCCTAGGTGTCTACCCAAGAGAACTGCAAAAACCGTGTTTATAGCAGCACTATTCATGACAGCCCCAAACTGGAAACCACCCAAAGGCCCATGGACAGGTGGAAAGACAGACCACACGTGGCAAAGCCACACAATGGAATTCTATTCAGGAACAAACCCCTGATGCAAGGTACAACTGGGATGGACCTCCAAATGCTGTGCTCAGTGAAAGAACGCAAACACATACGGCCGCGTATTATATGATTCCACTGATGTGAAATGCCCAAAAGAGGCAAATCTATAGAAACAGAAACTGGTTGCCTAGGGCTAGGGAGACGAGAAAGCGGGAGTGACCGCTACTGGGCAGCAGGGATCTTAGTGAGATGGTGCAGATGTTCTGAACTGGACTGGTGATGACTGCACACCCTGGAAAACTTACTAAAAAGCAGGGAATTATATACACTATATTAAGGTATGTGAATTATACTTCCAAGCTGTGACACACACACACAGACACAGACACACACACACACACACACACACACACACACACACACAGCTGAAGCCCTGGGCAGCTACAAAGTGAAACATCTGTGTTTTGGTCGTCTCTCTCTCTTTCTTGACTCCATAGTAGGAAAGATGACATCAGGCCATTAACATTGTGAGAATGCAGAATTCTGCTATTCAATTTCCTCTTAAAGATAATAAAGGAACATTGGGGGAAGGAGGCGCTCAGGGGGAGCAAATAAATCTGCTCTTTCCTCATTATGGAGTTCAAACCGGGTCAGGGCCCTATTAGCTGGTAAGCATGAGGAGCTTACTTATTACTGCCTGCTGCCAGCAGGGCTGGGGCCTGGGAACGTGGAGTCCCCTGCCCTATGGCACAGACCTTTGATGGCAGACCCAGGCTGGGCATGAGCCTAAGCATGATGACGGACACTCCAAACAGTCAGGAAAATGAGAAACTCAGGAGAGTCTTATGTTTAGTTCATGCACTAAAATCTAATACAAGTCACTTAGCTCCCAAACCTCAAGGTTAGGTTTTATTTGTTAAAATCAATATCAGCAGCACTTCTCAATTTTGCATAATGAAAAACCTCAATCTGGTAAACAGGCATACAGTGCACCATGCCCTAAGATGACCTATCTCGCCTTCCCCTGCCGTCACCACCCGAGTCAGCTTTCACCAAGCATCTACTAGGTACAAACACTGCTTCACTTAGTCGGGCAGGGGCAACGTGGCAGCTTGCTCTGCACTCATGACAGACCCCTTCTGGGCAGGACGAGGGACTAGACAGCAACCGGCACTGCTGCTGTGGATGCAGACCGGGCTCTGGAGCTATGTCTGAATGCTGTGGGCTGACAGTACTCATGGGAGGCTAAGGGGCAGGGCAGCAAGCATATGGAATAGCCCTGCTGGGAGACAGCTCATGGAAGAAGAGCAAGGACAAGCCAGTCAGTCTCCTTAGTTTCCCAACTATCCACAGCCAGGACACCAAGACTGCCCTTGCCACCTACTCATAGGAGGGCCCAGCTGGAAGCCTCAGCCCATGTGCCATGTCCAGAAGACAAGCATCTTAGGGCCAATCTGACAGAAATGGTATGGAATTATTTATAGTTAAAGTTGGTAGGACAAAAAAATTCATCGTAGGAGAAATGAAATGCTGTGGAAAAGAGTTGAACGGACAGGAAAAAAGAAATACTACATTTATCCCCTCCTCTCCCACCACCACCCTTGAGTATTTTTATTTTAAGAAGGAAGCAATGAAACTTCTCCCTACCAACATTCTCCCCCCACTCAGAGACACACTGTCAGACAAGCTGGCTAACAGGGCCACTGGTATGGTGAGCCCCACACCCAGGCCGAGGACAGATCATCATAGTTCTAGGGCAGGCAGCACTCATACAGCGTCACACCAATACGCACGTCAGACCACTGCGCTACAGCCTGCGAAATCCTCGAGCCGCTCACTGCTCACGGAGACGTAGAGCATGGCCTGGGAGGAAACAGGGAGAATGTTCTAGCAGCCTCCTCTGAGCTCATACTGCACCTGACTTTGCGTGAGCCTGACGCTGAGCTGCTGGTCTGTCAACAGAGGTAAGAATATTCCAGAATGCCAAGGACAAATGACATTTACCAGCAATGTTTTCTCATGTTTCATTCCCCTTGGTCCCATCCCACTTTCCCTCTCATTCCTTCATCTCTATTTAAAATAAATTTCACAGGGGAAAGGATCAGGTGGGTAAAGTGGCAACCCACACTTGACATGAAAATTATTCTACATTAAAACAAATCTTTCCCATAAAATATTCAAGTATGCTCATAATTAAAAGGGCATGTGGAGTTTCAGTCCTTACAATTAAGAAGCCACAGTCGGTCCAATGGGCTTTGTCCAATGACCCTTTTAACTACTTGAAAATGATGTCTGATTATCAAATAATGTTATGGCTTATCTATAAAAACTTCTTTCTAAAAATTATTGATCCTGACTTACAGAAGCAAGGACATTCTGTGAAGCCTTTTTAAATCATGCATAACACATCACTCACACTTGGAGACAAACACCAGGCCCATTTCTTCTGTATCTGAGTGGGTCTCTATTACTGAGTCAGTGCCCAGGGAAACTCACTATTCTGAGCCAGTTCTTTAAGAATGATAGTTACTGTGAAGTCGGACCTCTGTAGTGCTGGGGGGAAAGTACCTCAGCACTTGTTTTGAAAGCTTCCTGCAGTTCTATAGTGCTCAGGACACCAGCAAGCATTGTATTTCTGGATGACCAGACCTTCTGCAAACTGAGATCACTTTAATTAAGATCTGAACCTAAATCAATAAAATAGCATCCGATGACTTCAATGAAAACTCTCTTTGGAGGAGCCTAGTGGAAACTTTCAACAGAACCTGAGGTGAAATTTGCCTGGGACAGAGTGGCCCACACAGCAGATTCCTAGGTCAGCCTGGGAGACAGGTGTTAGGAGTGGCTGGGACCTGCTGGAAAGGTAATTGGGCCGTCTCCCTAGTCTTAGAGCTGGGGACACTTCAGCTGGCCCACAGACACCACACTGATGTTCTAAACACGCGCCCTTATGGTTATTCTTCCATTGTGGCTACATCTCTTGGTCGATCCTACTGGTTCTCAGGGCTTCTTTGGTTCTCATAATGCACCACAGATGATGATGGACATTAAATCCTGAAAATGATATTGGAAAAGCTCGTCACCAATAATATTAATAACTACCATTGTTAGTATTACTAACATTGTGAGCAATGGCCCAGTGGCAGCGTCTGCTAAATGCTTTACAGAAACTATTTTACAGATGAGGAAACCTGGCTAGTTGTCCAAGATACAAAAGCTACTAAGAGCTGAAGATGGAACTTCAATCCATTTTTCTGACTACAGATTACATGTCCTGAAGGACTAAAGAGGGGGGGAAATGTACTTTATGATTTAAACTTAATTCTAAGAGCACAGATGAGCCACAGGCATCAGCTGAGGCCATCTCAAAGGTCTGTGGAGAGGAACGTTAATGAAAACCACAACTTTTAAGGATAAAAAAATAGTGTCCATCCACAAGAGATTAACATTCCCTTGCTAAGAAAACTAGAGTTGGAAAACTGCTCCAGAAGTGAATGGTCTTGACAAATTAACACTCTCTGAGCTCTTGTTACAACAGCTACTTTATTTTAATTTTTTAAATTATTTCTGATACTAAGATTTACTATAATGGTCTTAAAAAAAGAGAAAGCATTGCCCTGATCAGGTGGCTCAGTTGGCTGAAGCAACATCCTCTACACCAAAAGGTCGCGGGTTTGATCCCTGGTCAGGGGCATACAGGAGGCAAGTGACCTATGTTTCTCTCTCACAGCCATGTTTTTCTGCCTGGTTCTCCCTTCCTCTCTCTCTAAAATCAATAAAAACAATTTAGCCCAGCAGGGCGTGGCTCAGTGGTAGAGCATCAACCTAGGATCCAGGAGATCACGGTTCGATTCCCAGTCAGGGCACATGCCTGGGTTGCGGGCTCGATTCCTAGTCGCGGGGCGTGCAGAAGGCAGCTGATCAATGACGACTCTCTCATCATTGATGTTTCTATCTCTCTCCCTCCCTCTCTCTGAAATCAATAAAAAGATATAAAAAAAATAAAATAAAAGCAATTTAAAAAAGATAGTAATAAAGTATTTCCAAATATGCTGGTAACAGTTTTCAGAGGAAAAAGTCCCACTAGAAAGGCCAAAGCGATGCTTCCCTGCACTGCATCCTCATGTGAGCGGTGCCCCTCACCCTCCGGATGCTGGAGAGTCATTCTGAAGAGCAGGACTCACAATCAAGGCGGTCACACATATTTATAATATGCCCCCTCTCTTCTCTGTGTTCAGCAAAATAAGTTTGATACCAAAAATTAAAAGCCGAGGAGTTGCCAATACACGTACAAAATCTACAACAATCACTTGTAATTTACTCTCCTTCCATCCTGTTTAAGGATTTGAATGCAAGAGCAAGAAGTGTGGTAGCAACACGTCAGATTTCCTCTCTTCTGCTATCTGGAACTCCATCAGGATGACAGCAGTTCCCAAAAAAGGGATTGAACAAAACACATCTCTCTTGCCTTCTAGAGCCCGGTTTACTCCACCTTCACTTTTTCCACTGAGCCTCTCCCTAGGATGGCTCACGACGAGAATGACTTTGCATTATGAGCGGGGCAGCTCTCCGAGCATGAGTCAGAGTCAGAAGCAAGCAGCGCCAGCTCTGGAAATAGCTAGCGCCTGCAACTTCCCTCCAAGATGGGAGCCAGTGGTTACACAGCGGGCCTGGCCCAAACCTCCCCGGCTTGGAGGTCAAAGGCCAATGAAACAGATAGTGTGTGAGAGTGTGTGTGTGTTCACATGCACACGTCCTCCAGCTGCGTGCACACGGGTCCATCAGCAAGGTTTGCGGGAAGACAGTTCAGCATCACTTCTCTTGTCTGGTGCTCTATGGCTGGGCGATGCTACTGCTGACCACGCCACTGACTCCATCTCTCAGACAGACTCAAAATGTGCCAGGATGAGCATCGCAGGGGCCTCAGCCGGGACTTCTCCCGGGGCTTCTCTCCAACACCTTTCACTTTGTGGGGAGGGAGGGCACCATCTACAAGTCTGAAGCAGCTCACTACCTACCTTATTTCTTTATTTATTTTTACCGGCCTATTTTGGGCACTACCGTTCTGTATCTGCCAGTTGTGTTGCAGAGAAAACACAACCAGCTTTTTTCCTAAACAAAATACTGTATCCCTACTCACTCTGCCCTGCCAACAGTGCAGAGCGCTCTGGTAAACTAGTCTTTCATAATCCAAGTTCAGCATTACTTTTATCCATACTGTTATGGGTGGAGGAGGTACAATTTGGCCTGCAAGCCAACAGCCAAGTCAGAGAGGATATGGAAAAACTTCACTTAACTCTAAATCTGCAATACACCAAGGTACAACTAACATACATTAAGACTTATCTACACAGACTGAAGAGGCGTTTGTGACAGTACCTTTACTGCATTCCAAAATAAAATGCCTAGTTATCTGGTCACACCTATGTTTGATTTAAAAACAACACAAGAACAATTTCATGTTGCAGTTGCTTGGTCCTATGACAAGCATCACGAAAACTTCAAAGAACCTGTGCCCTGTAAAAGTCACTAATATAACATGAAAAGTAAGATTTCATGTCAAGCTGCAGGCACCCAGCTGCCTCACCGAGGAGTCTTTGCCTGCTCTCTGGAATGACAGCCTTCAAAAGCAAACCAAGCCAGGGTGGGCAGGTCCTCTGTAAACCAGAAAGGCCCTCACTCTGACCAGGTTTCTGGGCCACAAGGAAGGGCCTTGTAGGGGCATCCTGAGTCTCCCAGACCTTCTTTCCCTGTTTCCCTCAGTGTCTGTGCCCCACAGAACAACAAAGACCAGCTCGACACGCTTCTGAATCTAAAGCTGCTCCTCCCCCATACTTTACTTTGGGGAGCGACCCAGGCAGACAGTGAAAAGAGCAAAAAAGGGGACACACCTGTTTCTAGTCCCAGGCCTGTGACCTGAAACCCTCAGGGTTGCCCTGGCCAGTGGCTCAGTGGGTTGGTGCACCACCCAGTACACCGAGAGTTTGCGGGTCTGATTCCCAGTCAGGGTACATACCCAGGTTGTGGGTTCAGTCCTGTCAGGGCACATCCGGGAGGCAACCGGTCACGTGATGTTTCTGTCTCTCCCTCCCTCTCTCTGAAACCAATAAACACATCCTTGGGTGAAGATTAAAACAAAACAAAACACCTCTCAGGGCCTCCATGTTCTCACATGTAAAGTAAGAGTTGGAATTAGAAAAGCTGTCCGACCTTCTCCAAATCTAACAACTCCAGTCCTGTAAGGCCCCCAAAACAACTGCTGAAGTGCAACGAGCTGTTCAGCTTCCCACGTGACAGTCCCCCGTCGCCTCCTCTCTGTGGCCTGATGCACTCAGGTTTCAGGACCTCACGTGGCCTCGCAGCACTGTACGTGGCCTCGCAGCACTGTACCCACAGCGGGCTCCTCCTGGGGCTCTGATTCATGATTTCTCCAGTTATTTTACAGGGATCCTTGCTGGTGTGATTTTATTTTCTGAAGTTACTTCAACTTTTAGCTCTTCCTGATGTCCTGGGCGGCAGCACGGTACCGAGACGAGACTTCCACGGATGCTAAAACTGTTCTAACATTTAGAAACTCAACGGGACCAAAAATCTTTTCAGAGAAAATAATCATTTCACAGACCATTACCTGTACTAGAACTCACTTTTTTATGAAATAAATTAAAACATCGCAACTCTGCCTAGCAAAGCTAACACCAGTGGCTGGACCTTCCCGCAGACAAGAAATGCGCTGTAAGGTGGCAATGGAGGAGAAGTGCTCAACAGCGAGTGCTTTTCATCAGCTGGGCATCTGCATAAGCCCCACCAGCCTTCAAAGGAACTTCAAATCAAAGCAGTCTGAGCAAAAAAAAAAAAAGCAATGACTTATTAAGTATAAAGATAGTTATAGATGGATCTAAAATGGAGCTTTGCTAGAAAACAAACCTCATCAACCACCTGAAGAGCACTCTGGGTGCTCCCCGCCTGCAGCAGGAACGACGACAGTTCTGTCCACTACAGAGGACGAGCTGGAGAGAGATGCAAATGGAGCAATGCAGCAGCGCTGAGCAATGCACTGGCCGTCTGGCATATAAAGCCAGGAGAGAGACAGAACCTACAGGCTTGTAAAAGTACTACTGCTGTATCTGCGGCAAACCTAAGAACAGTTACAGGAAGAAACCAAGGCTGGCTTATTTTTAATCTATAAATTTACTTACAGGCTAAATAAATACTTTCCTGTCTCACTGTTGTGGAGAAGAAAATGCAAATGAATGGTGCTGCTATCCACACGCCATTGGTGCTCTAACATGTATTAAATACCTAGCAAGGGCCAACTGTCTTCATCCCTACAAGGCTCCACTGAGGTAAGTATTGCCCCTTTGACAGGATGGCACGTGGTGGCGCAGTCAACGTGGGACCACCTTGGAAGCCAGGTCTGAGTGGCCCAAGCCTGTGCACTGCCACTGGGGACAGAGTCACTTCTTCAGGACCGGAGCATACCTCTGCGGAAACAACTGCATTTCATCAGAGGAAATTCCAGAGGGGATAAGAATGGGTCGTTCTACTAAGATCAAAAGAAAGCCACACCCAACAAGGCTACAAGGACACAGAGGACCCTGAGTCACAGGCAGCCAGGAGTCTGAACAAAAGCAAGTTGTTGCAACTCTGAAGCTTGAAGACTGTGGGCTCAGTGACTCACTGGGAACGTTGGGTGAGACATTTAGATTTTCCACTTACTGGGCCACTGCCTTCTGACCTGTGAAATGAAGGACAAAAGCACATTAGGGTATCTGGGCACTTATATCCGAAGTGTCCAGATGAGGCAGAGAACTGGGAACCTTAAACACTGCCGGTGGGAATGTAAAATGGTGCAGCCACTTTGCAAAAGTCTAGCAGTTTCTTAAAAAAAAATGTACCAAAATTATGGTCAAGCCATGCCAGTCCTACGTATCTACCCAAGAGAAATGTGTCTACACAAAGATAGCTAAGTCACTATTCATAACTGCCAAAAACTACACACAAAAAAAAATCCAAACATCTGTCAACAAATGGATAAACAAAATGTACATGCACACAACACAAATAGCTTTTTGATAAAAAGGAAGAATGCTGAACTGATAGACAAAACAGGGCAGAACCTCAAACCATTTTAGTAAATCAAAAAAGCCAGATCCGCCCCAGCTGGGTGGCTCAGTTGGTTGGAGAGCCATCCTGTACACCAAAAAGGCTGTGGGTTCAACTCCCAGTCAGGCACACATGCAGGAGGCAACTGATTGATGCCTCTCTCGCAGATCAATGTTTCTCTCCCCACCCCCACCCCGTCCGTCCCCTCTCTCTAAAATCAAACAAAAACATATCCTTGAGAATAAAAAAAAAAAAAAAAAAAAGCCAGATCCAAAAGCTAAAGTTCTCCGTGATTCCATTTACATGAACTTTCCTGAAAAGGCAAAACTATGAAGACGAAAAGCAGATTAGTAGTCGTTTGGGGCGAGGGGCAGGGATAGAAATGACAACAAATGGATACAAGGGAGCTTTTCAGTGATGAAAATGTTCTAAGACTGGATTGTGGTGATGGTTCACAACTGTGTAAGTTTCTTAAAACTCAAGAAACTTGGCTGGTTTGGCTCAGTGGTTAGAGCATCAGCCGGGGGACTGAAGGGTCCCAGGTCTGATTCCAGCCAAGGGCACAGGGCACGTACCTCGGTCGCAGGGTCGATCCCCAGCTCCGACTGGGGCGCATACGGGAGGCAACCAATCTATGTCTCTCTCACATCCATGTTTTTCCCTCCCTTCCTCCCTCTGAAAAGCAATGGAAAAAATATCCTCCAGTGAGGATAAAAAAACGAAACCACCAACTGTACATGGGTGGATTTTATGGCATATAAAACATATGACACACAACCCAACAAAGTTGCTGAGAGAGAGCAAAGCCACCCCCTCCAACTGTCCACAGGAGCACTCAGCATCCTTCACCTTCACTGTCATGAGTAACTGCTGAAGGTGGATCTTCAACACTGAAAACTAAGGCTTGTGTGTGACAGCTGAGAAAAAAATCGGAAATCTGACTATATTTGAACATAATCCAGAGGTATGTGCTGCTTCCCTTCTGAATCTGTCCTGCTGTTTCTCTTGAATATTTCACATCCTTCGTGGATGTCATAACTTTTTTTCTTAGACACAAATGGAAGTTGCCACTCAAAATTAAAAGCATGAGCTTTATGACTTTCAGCTATAAATGAGGCTACATAAAATGACTACCGTTGCCTTTTCTATGAAAATGCCAGAAAACTAAAAACATATAGTCTGAGACTTTTTTTTCTCATTTTACATGGTTTCCCTGGTATTAATTATCGTAAATCAGTTTGTTTTCCTGCTTTCATACATATAAAATCTGAATCTTCACAGATGTAAGATTCAGAACTTAATGCTCTGAAAAACCAACATTTCTTGATTTGTAGAAAGATAATAAAATGTTAAATGATTTGGACATATACTTAATACCGTTTCTGTGGCCCACTTGGCAAATCTATTTTGTCTTCATCATCAGAAAGACACAAGGGACATATACCTATTTTTTTAAATACTTTTTTTTAAAAGATGTCCTGCTGTATCTGTGTGCTGAAAACCTGGGATGCTTTTTGGTTGTTTTAAATATTTTATTGATTTCGGAGAGAGGAAGGGAGAGGGAGACAAAGATACAAACATCAATGATGAGTCACTGACAGACTGCCTCCTGCACGCCCCCCACCACAACCGGGACACGTGCCCTGACCAGGAATCTGACTGTGACCTCCTGGTTTATAGGTCGACCCTCAATCAAAGCCAGTCTGGCTGGGTGTGGGATGCTTTTTGAATGACACAACACAACATCCAACCACCACAAGAGAGAGAAACTCTGAAGAGCTCTGGAACTTTAAATCACTGCCCTTAATCCTATAATATTCTCATTTCTCATACTGCCTTGAAACCTAAAGTTTAGAGTGAAGGAAAACAACACAAAAACCCCACACCAAAACAAAGCAAATAAAAGGGGGGAAAATAAGAGTATGAAATATATTGAAAAGTCTATGTCCCCAAGCTCAGAGGGAGCCTAAAAATTTGCTGCAACCCTCTGATTTCATATTAGCAAGCCCAAGAAAAAAACTAACTGCAGTTTCAGGATGTTCTCATGAAGTCAATCTGAATTTTAAAAACAGAAATCATGGCATCCTCGATTCTACAAAGTAACACAAGTTGAATGAACTGAAACACACACGCCTCCTGCTATCAGCCTAGACAAGGCTGTGGACAGTGCAGACGGCTGTGAGCGAGAGGACTTCCTTTCCTTACAGAGATACAAGCCGCTTTGTACATATACCCACTGTATCTCTCACACAGGTTTCATTCAATCCTATTTTCTACTCCTTAGAGTTTTTTACTTCTCAACTGTAAACTCTTTTGAGGGCCATTTACCATTCCATCTTTGCACCCTCTACTCCTTACTGAGGGTTTTGTATGTTGTGAATATGCAAGGAGATTAGTAAATAAATTGTTTAAATAAATACAGAATTTAATAAGGAACGCGGTATACAGAATTATAGGCAGTATTACATTTCTAGCCTTGGGTTTCCAAACCATGGTAATTCATAAGCGTCAGCAGAACCTCTATGATGGGTTCCAGCTTTACTTGCAAAACATGGATGAATTTATTTTTAAAAATCACAGATTCAAATAAAGACACTAACACTATTTATATGTACATCAATCAAACCCCTATCTGTGCTTACAAATCAGGTAAAAGCATTAAAATGGACTCCGTTGATTCAATTACCCAATTCCCCACCGTCACGTCCAGCCTGCGAGCTTAAAGGCTGCTTTATCAAAACAAGGCCCAGGCACGGAAACGCCAGGGCAGGGTAGCCCCAGGTGACAGGCGCCACATACGCATGTCCATAGTCCGTGCCGCACTGGTTTGAATTTATTCATCACATGTTTTGTGAATGATCTGTGATGTGTTGTGTGTTTGCCCTCCATGGCCAGGCACATCTCCTGTTTCTCGGTGTTTTCCAGCGGCTCCTACACAGGCCTCGTGCGCAGCAAACCCAAGCAAACTTGTGCGCTGATTAGACTGACTCGGGTTTCCGGCTCTCATGATCTGAAAAATGAGTCCTTTAACCTCTTTCTGTGGACTGTTCCACGCACATACAGATGACGGTCATGGAAGCAGCACACGACGGGAAGCCCGCTGACGGGCAAGAGCGCGAGGGGAGCGGAGGCGAGACGGGGTGTCCGCGCGAGACGCTGCAGCGCGCCGCTCGGGGCCAGCAGCTCCCCCCGGCTGACCCCACGCACCCTCAGCGAGTTATCTGTTGCCGGGCACAAAAACGTCAGAGTCCACTCAGATTTCTCACAAATACAAAGCCAACTCAAGTCTTACGGCCCACAAACTTTCAAGTTCCTAACAACAGGAAAATAAAATATATTTAAAACACTTCGCAAGTTATCATTCACCTCATCTTACAAATGAGGAAAATAAAGCTCAAAAGCCAAATGACAACTAGGAAAACTGACCTGCGGTGAGACCTATTAGAGCAAAAAGTTTTGGAATTTAATGAACAAAATCTGGGCAGGAGGAGAAGAGACCAGGTCACTGTGAGGGAAAGAAATGAGACCGGCATCAGACTTTACGCAAGATAATGGATCAACATTAATTAAAGAAAACACGAGCCAAGGATTTTATGTCTAGTTGAACTGACCTCCACCTATAAAGAGCACAAAGTTATAAAACTGCAGACTCAGGAAATAAAGCTGCCCCAAGCTCTTCCTGAGACTCCTACAGAACTAGCTTCAAAACCCCACAATGGCCGGAGATCAATAAAGGGCGGATGATGAACATTAAATATAGATTCACTTGCAGAATTAAAACTAAGTGATTTTATAAAAGATTCAGGATAGCACACAACGTCTACACGTTCTGACACCATAATATAGTACAGCTACCACAAAGCGGGAGGAGGGAAACAGGAAGAATATACGAGAAATATAATAAACTTGCTCCCTGTTGAAAATGTTTATCTAGAAGAAAAATAACAGTATTTCAAGTCACATGATACCAGTTAAAGGATAAAGGGCAAGAAAAGGTTAATATCTAATTTCACTATTTCTCACAGCTGGGGATCAATACACAGAGAGGGGAAAAAGTGGACAAGAGAGGCAAAAATGTGTTATGTCAGAATAATCATTAGAACAAAAATACAAGCCTTTCTAAAAAAGAAAAAAAGGGACAAGAGGAAAAATACAGCACAAAACTATATGAAAGAATCAAGGCCAAACATTAATTTTATAATTAATGTAAATTGGCTTAACTGGCCTATTAAATAAAAGGACTTTCAGATGAAAGCAAAAGTTCAAGTAAAAAAACTCACGGAGCACACAGGACGTGGCAGGGCTGGCCCAGAGTCAAGTCTTCCCGGCCCTGAGAGCTCTCTTTACAGAAGCAATGAGAAAGACGACCCACGACAAAGCCAGGCAAGCTCTATGCAGCCTGCCCTTAAAGAACAAAATAATTAAACAAAACCCTGAACATTACAGTTTCTTAAATGCAATAGCCAGGTATGACTTTGTAAGATAAACGTCATTTTGGGGATTCATTCGCCTAATTCATTCAACAAATATTTATCAAGGCCGCATGTGATCAGGTTCTTTTCCAAGGACTGGTGACCCGGGGCCCGAGTGTCATTTTTCCTGTGTGCAGACACCTGGAAATATCAATGAAATACATGTTGCTGGACTTAAAGATACATGGTAGTGTCAGCCTCCTAAAAAAGATTAATGGAAACAATGACAGGTCCTAAACTACAGCCACACCAGTAGGTGCTAGTAAAATAATGCATCTTATTAGTGCCATACGATACCAGGCACAAGACGCAGCTCATTAAAATGCCTAAGATGAGAATGATTGCCAAGCAAAGCATTCTGTCACAGGGACGTAACTAATGCTTCCTATAAAACTAAAAAAAAAAAAAAAAAAAATATCACAAAATTTCCCTCTGCCTGCCTCCCTTTTCCATCCAAACTCATGCTTTGTATTAAAGTGCCTTTCATCTTCCATGGCATAGAAGAGTTGATGGCTGCTGGCATCAAACTGCTAAAATCAACAATAGTATAATTACCTGCACACTTTTAAGCGCTTTCAAAATACATGCCGGTTGGGATTTTCCTAATTCAGAAATGTGTGCTTAACGCTGGTGGTCTAGGGCTATCAATAATTGGGGTGAAAAAGGATTTTTACATCTTGCCCAAAGCATTCTCTTCTGCAGCCATTATTGGATTTGTTTGTGCCTCACCTACTTTCCTAAAGTGTTTGCCTCAGTCTACAACATCCTTGGATCACGATGCTGGTTTGTGACACGACTTTAATGTACATTTACATGAGCTGATACATGGAAAGCACTTAGCAGCACAGTGCTCGACACATGACAAGTCAGCTATTATTATATGAATAGTTCTTTTTAAAATATGTAAATAAGTGTGTGAAGGTAAGTGGATGACTACCCTTTAATATCCCTGTTATGCTAGTTGAAAATGGGAAGGAATTTGAGTACACTCAGATTTCTCAGAATACCTTTTTCTTAACTGCAGATTCTTTAAAAAATATAATAATAATCAATCTACAGAACAGATGAAAATTTAATGGTCTAAAATTATACAGATCAGACTTCCTTCCTGAGGCTACCAAAAACACATTTTATCAGCAAATTCTTCCCTGGTCCAGCTTTAAAAAGAGGGTGGGCGGGGGGGGGAGCCAAGATCTTGTGAAACCGGATCTAACTTGAGACCTGGGTACAGAGTTTAATAAATTATTTATCTGTTAGGGATTTACAAGGAAAAAACGAAGACCTACTCATAAGACCAAGTTCCAAATATTTCGAGAAAATAACAAATTGCATATTAACAGCACTATAATTACTCCTTTTGTTTGGTTTCTTTGCAATTACTTTTAATAAATTACTCTGCCTCTCCCCATCACTCAAGTAAGTTGTCATCGGAAGGCACAATCAGTACAACCCAGGACACAAAGCCACTCTCAGATACGGAGGGCGGCTGGTGCCTCCAGAGCTGTGACTCAGTAGAATCCATAAAGCTTTTCTATGGAGATCAAGTATCAATGAAGCTTTTGTAAGAGATTACGGCTATATAAATGTAGACTAGTTATGAATTCTCACAGGCAAGAGCGCTTTCCAAAAGAGGCAAGGGCACCAGTGCCTGGGAAAGGCTGCCTGACTTGGAAAAGAGTGGCTGCCCATGCCCACCACTCTGCTAACCGCAGGGCATTTCCCTGAAGCGAAGGGAGAGGTTCAGCACTCCCTGAATTCACCCTGTGCCACTTTGTCAAGCTTTCCGGCCTGATGGCTCAGGAGTCAAGCCTGACACAGTTGCTGTCTGCTATTATGGGGTCAAGAAAAAGCCAGATAATTTTTATTAGTCTTAAATATTGTTCTCCAGAAATCATAAACCAAATATAAAACACACCTTTGCCACAAAAGGCAAACAGCAGTAAAGCACTTTGTTAAACAGTTTAAAATTTGCACCTACCTTTATCATAGTATTTCAATATTAGAATTGTAATAAAAACATTCTCTTAGAATGTATATAATTTTTAAAAAAGCAGTAAATGTGGTAAAATGCATAAACCAAGCTGGGTTTTGAATACAGTTTTAAAAATCTTCTGTGAATTATTATTCATACTATCACTGATTGCAGTTCAGAATCAAGTGTGTGAAAAGAACAAATGGAATAAAAGTCGAGTGACAAAGCTTCAGAATTTAGGAAGGATATTATCACAAAGAAAATAGTTCCAGCATTTTTTTATTTTTTTCTCTAAGACTCAGAAAACAGAATGTGTCATTTTGCTCCAACTGAAGTGGTCAGTAAATACTCCAAAAAACACTTTTTCACAACCCATTTTCTAGATGTTTATGTTTTACTACATAGATCAAGGAAAATTTCACCAAATTTTACGCAATTTTCTGCTCAAGAGCATTGTTTTTCAGATTCTGGCAGAAAATAATTAAGGTGACCTTAAAGGGTGCTTTCACTGGAAACCACTTGCACCTAGAGTTCTTTATGACCAATTGTAACCGAGGCCAGACAACCTCACCTTCGCCAGGACCACTCACTTCCAACACACACACACATAAAGGACGCTTGTTAATAACAATAGACAACCTTAATACTGTTCAATTTCAATGTTTTAACAGTGTATCGATGAATATTTCTGCCATCATCATATATTCTTACTGATAACCGCAAATGAGTATTTTAAAATTTGTTCCCCATATATTATCAGAGATATGTAAAGTAGGAAGGGTGCTTCTTCTGAATCTGAAAATTGGAATTTTCTTCCTCTAAAGGAAATATATGCAATTCATATATTTTCCTCAAATATACAATTTCTAAAATATTATTCTAGTTATCCCTAATCCTTAGACTACTGATCAAAGAATTACTTAAAACTTTGTTATTTTACATGGATATATTTGTTAAAAACACATAATATTATTCCTTAACCTTTGAATGTGACGGGTAATTTGTATTATCTTTGAATCAGTCCAAGATACAAATAGAAAAAAAAAGTGTGGGTTTTTCTTCCAAAACTAATAGCCATTTAGTAAAACCTGTTAACATTATTTTTCAAAGCACACATCATACCACTCGCTGCTGCAATCCCCAGTGTCAGCCGGCCCTTGCAGAACAGGCTAAGCCACTCACCCTGTTCTTTGTGCAGTTGTTCATGCTCCCCTGCTTGCCTTTCTGTTACACAAATTGTTCAAACTAAAGAAAAGGAACTCAAAATAATGAAAAAGGAAGAATATCAGAATGTAAGGAGAAAGTACCCAAGGACCAGAAGTAAAACAAGTGAGGTGTGTCATTTAAAATGAAGGAAACAAAAAACAGTATAAAGGAATCAGTTACGCCAGTGGAAAAACACTAAAATATGATGAAATAAAGTGGAAATAAATGTCAAAGACGACAGAAGATGCATAAAGGAATGCTGTATCTTCAGAAAGATAAGACATGAAAATCTGTGCCACCCGTAGAGACCGGAGAGCTACGGGTGCTGGGGAGGGTGGGGATGACACAACAGCACAACAGACCAGGAAAAGGCCACAGCATTTTCAATTCCTTCTCTGGGTGGCCCTCTCACTCGCCCAGTTTACTTTATTTCATTATTCATTATTTTAACCCGCAGCCGAGCACAGGGCAACTTTGTTTTGCTTCCCCTTCTGAGTTCACTGAGAAGCTCAACCAGTACAGCATTTCAAGCTGCATCGGGCTGTGCTCCACTCAGCGGCCTCCTTTAGGACAGCAGTGTCTCCGTAGATCGCCCGCATTCTTCACGTGTAATCTGTCGCCCCGTGCCAGGCCCGGACCCTGGCCTTGCACCACTGATGTGTTCCTTCCTCCAGCAGGTCAGAAGACTGCTCTCCACAAGTCGGCAAATGTCAGAGGGAAAACGTTATGGCCCTAGCAGAGCTCAACACAGACTAGTTAACCAAGTTCACTCAGCGAGGCTGAGTCCTGCGCGAGACCTGAGGATGGGAACAGAGGCCAGGGGATGGAGGAAAGGGCAGCCTGAGGGAGACACAGGGCAAAGAAACAAAGCAGGCAAACAAAGAGAACTGCTAGATTTAAAATGCACACCTACCAGAAAGGACTCCGAGCCAGGCTCTTATCTTACAGTAATATAAAATGAGTACCGCAGAAAAGATCAGCTTTCATGCAGTAGAAAAATACAGCAGGTGCAGGAAAAAGAAACGGACTCATCTACTTCACCTGTGGCATGGCAGACACTTAAAAAAACTTACTAAACTCAACAGTAAGTTAACTACCTAGATTCCTACTAATAACAGGTTCAAATCCTAGCAAAAGGTTAACACATGACCTCGGTTTGACTGCTCTTTACACACAGAATTCCACCTGTATTTTGGAATAGACTCTGGGGCAATCGGGCCGCACCTCGGCAGGACAGCTTCTGCGTCTTTCGGAACTTGGTCTAAGGCTCCTGGTTGCTGACTGCACTCCCTCCCTTTCACCTTGACCTTGAAAATGTTGCACGCTTTGCCTCAGCAAGTTCCAAACCCTCTCCTAGGCATGGCAGAGGCAAACAGTGGGCAAGGGGCTCAGCTGCTGCACAGAGTCGGGAAGAGAGACTGGAGACACCCATAATTATTTTCTGACACAACTTTGAAAGTACCCATCTTCTCGCCACCTCCACCTTCAAAGCTAGTCAGCTTTAAGCTTCATTCCTTGAAAGGAGTTCAGCATGTTGATCCCAACCTACTTCATTTTTATATCCTTTGTAAGACTCCTACCCACGTTTTCTGAGGAGAAAAGGCAAACGTGTAATTCTCCCCATAAGAGCTAACACAATACCCTCTCTCAAGGGGAAGGCTCAGGGAAGAACTCCTTTTCTTGGGAGGAAAATTCCTCAGTCTCCCCCCACCCGCTTCTCGTTCTCAGAAGGCAGCCGTCAGGTTATGGGTGTCACAGATATGGTTACCTCAAGCTCAGATTGTGGTAGGGATGGCACCTAGCAATCCACAAAGGTAATGGCTTCCCCTTCCTTTTATGTATGATACTTGTGTGCCTGGGTAATCTTATTTTTGGTTTAAAAAATAATAGCTAGAAAATACCTTTTTAAATACTAAGCAAACTGCAATTCTTTTTCCTCCTTTGGACATTTTATGATCTACTTCATCAACTCACGAACATTCTCAAAAACACCTAGACCGTGAAAGTTAAACAAACACAACCAACCACAACATGCTGAGCTATGGTCAGAAACCTCAAGTCTGTTCAAAATGACAACTTTTGCTATTACCGTTTAAATGGAGTGACACGTATGACTCTTTTTCATTTAGAAAGGGAAAGGCTGGGGTGTCCCTTTTCACACACTGAACGTCTAGCTACAGATGACTATACTCCTAGGCCGGGTCCTCTCCCAATTCTTTGAGAAGCCGCCCTTTGTCCTTAAATGCACTCTGGAGCTTCAGTATCACCTTCATTCTGATGTGCTTTGTGCACATTCTCGGACGCTGCAATGCCCATACTAAGGCAACACATCACAGAAGTTGGCAGCAATGCTATCAGCAAGAATTTGGCTTCAGAATGAGGAGTGATTCATCATACATTCTAGCAGCAGAAAAACAACACACCGCTATTTTAATCCCTTGGTGCTATCAAGAATCAAAAAACAGTACATAGAATAATTTTTAAAAGCCACAAAAACCCTATCTGCTGTAACATTATTCATTTTTGAGTTTTCAATAAAAGTCACTTAGAAAACAACAGGCTACTTACCTTATTCCACAATATTTATTACAATAACGCGTCAAGCTTTAACTTAACACAATTTCTGGGGAAAATGGGCAGTCCAAACTTCTGCAAAGTAACACTGAAATTCTAAATTCAGAAAAACGTCTTGTTTGCTTTACAAAAGTAATCCACTTTTTTTCAGCTTCTCTCTCCATTTTTTGAGATGACTCCAAAGCCTAAAGGAGGGAGCGTGCTACTGCGTCCGTCACAACCAAACTGAGAAACCCAGTCCCGTGGGTGGCATTCCCCCTTCTTCAGGGGTGCTGAGCACTGCCACAGGAGTCCCACCGGCCCGTACGGGGAGGGACCCACTCACGCGGGGCTGTCGGGGATCCTGAACCCAGTCTCCATCCCGCCACTCTTACTTCGCGAGGGCGCAGCACGTTGCTAAGCACGAGGATTACCGGCCAAGACCTTTACGGAACCGTCGCGGCAATTCAGGCCACTGCAAATCTAACGTAAACTTACAAAACGCTCCTCTATTGTTGTGCCCGGTCCTCAGGGCACACGGGGAAATTTACCAAGAACCCCACCCCGCGCCCTCTCTTCGGGGACCCCTACCTTTTCAAACACTTCTTCGGTCGCCCTGCGTTTCCGTTTTCGGGGTCTCCGGTTCACTCGATTCCATTTCAAGACCTGAAGTTCAAAAACCAGGGCATCTTCAACAGGACCGCGGGCGCGCAGGGCCCCTCGGCGTGGGAAGCGCTCGACGGCCCCGCCGCGCAGCCTCCCCGGGAGCCGCGGGCGCGGCGGCCTGGCGTCGGGCGGGCGCGGGGCTGCGGCGCGCCCAGGCCGTGACCTTCGCCGGCCGCTGCCGCCCGCCTCGGCCCCGGTCGCCGCTCCCGCGCCGGAGCCCCCGCGCCAGGGCCAGCCTTCCCGCCGGGGCTCCGCGGAGGGGACGCGGCGGGGAGCCGCCGCCCGGGACGGAGGGCAGCGCAGGGGCCGCGCCGCCCGCACTCACCTCTGCGCCCACTTGCCGCGCGAGCCCGCACTCCGCCCCGGCCTGGCGCTCCGTCAGCAGCGGCTGCGGGGGAAGGGGACAGTCAAGTTTACCCCCCAGTCGCCCCCTCCCTCCCTCCCTTGCGCCCCGCCACCTCGGCGCGCTGACCCTGAACCTCGCCCGCCGGAGGCGCGAGTGGCCGCCGGGGCGCCGCCGCCCGGCCCTGCGGGCGCAGAGAAGCGGGCGCTCGGGGCCCGCAACCCCGAAGGCGCAGAGCGTGCGGCGAGCGCGCGGGGCCCGAGCGGCGGCGCGGGCGGCGGGCGGGCGCTGGGCGGGGCGGGGCCTGCCTTAAAGGTATAGGCGCCGCGCCGCGCTCCCCGCAGGTCGCCCCCGCCCCGCCGGCGCCCGGCGGTGTTATTGTTCTCGGAGAACATCCTTGGTGCCCCGCGGGGCTGGCCTGCGCCCGCGCGCCCGCGCCCTCCCGCGCGCGGACCCCTCGGGGCGCGCTCGCCTCACCTTTCCAGCCCCCCCGCGGGCGCAGGCCCCTCCGGAGCCGAGGTGCCGCCCGCCCGCGAGCACGCGGAGCGCCCTCGGCCCGCGGCCAGGCTCAGCTCGCTGCTCTGGTCAGAACCCTAAGTGCCCAGACGGCCTCGGAGGGGAAGGAACTTTCCTAAGGGAGTTTTCTCCGGGAATGCATTACACGCCTTTAGGCAGGCGTTCTCCAGTGGCGCCTACGGGCTCGGGGCGGCGGCAGGTGACCTCCCCGGGCAGCAGAGCACGGAAAAGACCGGGCGCTCCCCGCGCGCCGCGCGCCCGTACCGCGCAGAGCCCGCGCCGCGCTCGCCCTGCCCCCGAACCCGCTAGGCGAGTGGGGAGAACTTAAAAGGCGGACGACCTGTCTTCAGGATTGGGGGAAAGGTTTGCATTTCGTTTATAAAAATGTACCACGCCCCAGGTTGTCCCCGCCGACCCCCAAGGGCCTTCTTCACGTCGCGTCGGAAGCGGGCCGGCCGGGGCGAGCGCCGGGGAGAGGAGCGGGGCGCGCGTTTGCGGACCCTGACCACCCCTTTAACTTTATCGCGTTTCTTTAAAGAAGGTCGGCTTTGCCCTCTCTTTATTGCTGCTCCATCCTTTCAAGATCAAAAGCTTTAGATCAAAGCCAAGATCAAACTCACTACTTTAAATAGAAGCAACTTTGCCGTGGACTATTTTACACAAAGAGGAGCTGCTTAATGGAGACATCACAGTGGAAAACTTCATTTTACCGCTTCATCCCGTATTCACAACTGAAGTACTTAAAATTACATTGATGGTGCACTCTTACTTCCTAAAATAAACAACAGGTCTGGTCAGATGGGGGATTCTTGACCCAATGTTTGTGTTTCCAGAAATCCAAAAAACCAAAAACTATACAGTTATATGGAAATAGTAACCATTCTGTATCCGTATAAGCTAAGTGCTATGAAATGTATGCTCATTTGCTAAAGATTTTTCAGTGTTATCAAATGTCCTTATATATAATGTATAACTATCATATTCAAATTTTCTCCGGTAAAAGAAATGCATGAAAATAGTTTATGCCTTGCAACAGGCAGGTGAAACTTACAAATGAAGCAGATTATATAATTGCAGAGCTACTTAATTTTACATGGAAATAAAATTTTCAACTATTTAAGCTCCCATGCTACTAACAACAGTTCCAGAATCAATAGAAATCTATCACAGGCTGACATGTACCCACTGGAGTTGTTTTCCTTGGGAACTCACCATCCCTAAGAACTCGATAGGAACAGTTCACTATTGATGTACTAAAACGGTGCCCGGCCCAAATCGACCTTTCTTAATTGTCCTCTTTGTTGATTTATCAACAATTTAAAAACATGTAGTCTTTCAAGAAACAAAACCAAAATAGCTTCTGACAATCCAGTAGCAGAAATAAAGATAACTATTGCAAATTAAATCTTATACAGCCTTCTATGAAGGAAAATCTGTTGTTACTGCTGAGTAGTTAATACTTGAAGGCTTTTTCTTCCTTATATCTCTCATCTGGTTGTCCTCCCCCCCCCCCCCTCTCTCACACACACACACACACTCACACACACACACACACACACATACCTGTTCCTCACTCTATAAATCCCCTGGAGCCACTGGAAAGACCTTAGGAATTGAGACCTAGGAACCCCATCTTGCTGCCACGGATGGTCTCCTTTTTTCCTAACACGCGGCTCATGCAGAACCTCAAAGTTTCCGGCATAAGCCGAGCCAAGGAAACACACCACTGTCACTCTGCTCCCCTAATACTCTGGGTGGGTTGGGAAAATTGTGGTCCATTTTAATTGCCTCCTAATTTGTTCCCTTTGCACTCCTGCCTCCCCACCCGCACCCCCACAATACATCCTCCACAGAAGAACGTGAACAATATTTACAAAGGTGGTTGAAATGATATCGCTCTGCTCTACGGAAAACGGTTCCCTCTCTTCCTCGCCTGGCGGCCCCGACTCACCCTCTGGTTCTGGCCTTACGCAGTGCTGCTCCAGAAAGGTCCTTCCTCATTCCCGCATCCAAACTGGGTCACCCCGCTACTCTTTCTAATAGCATCCTGTTTATTTCCTATGAAGTGCTTATCTTTTATAGCTATTTGCAATTTTTAATTTTTAATTAAGAGACTTTAGTTTTTATAGTAGAAAAATTTACACAGAAGGCACAGAGTTCCCATATGCCAACATAACACAGTTTCCCTTATTACTAACATCTTGCGTTCCTGTGGGGCATTTGTTACAACTGAGGTACATTTGATACACTATTATTAACTGAAGTCCAGAGTTTACACTAGGGTTCACTCTTTGTGCTGTACAGTTCTATTATACCTATTTTAAAATTAATTTATTGAATGTCCACTTTCCCATCTAGACTTCAAGGTCCAGGAAGAAAGAGATCCTGTCTTTTGTTCTGGATTTTTGTCCAGTCACTAAAAACACTGCCTTGCAATAGATGCTCAAGAAATAAATATGTTGAGTAACTGAATGTAACGATAAAGGAAGGAATGACTGAAAAGCATATAAAATTTCAAGGAGGGGAGTCCTAAGATGAAGATCTTTCTAATTAACTCCTGCTTGTTTCTCCACTAAAATACCTTAATTTGTAAAGAGCATAGAATTGTGCATTTTTTTAAAAGAGACACCATGGGACATCAGTTACATAGCCAGGGTACTTCTAAAATGATCTCTCTCTTTCTCTTTTAAATAAAAAGAAATGAGAAATAAAGGATCCTAATTCCCTCATATATTAACCACTAAAATTATAATACAAAATGGTGCTAGGAGCTGAATTTAATCTAGAATGAAATATTAACCTGTTGCACGGCACTGGAAAATATTAATCCTTGTTGATTGTGTTCAATATAACCTCAATACATTTCTCCTTTTGTCACCTAAATCTCCGTTTCTTCATGGGCTGATCCCAGTGAAGGTGGGGTGCGGAGAAGCTGGAGGAGGGTGACTTTTTAAATTTGGAATTCTGTAGCTGGGGATGGATTCGCTAATAACTATCTCTGAGAACGTGCTGAAAGCACTTTAAAGTTATCTTTCAAAAACAGATGTTTTCTATTTGAATTATATCTTTAAAAATGCTTCATCCAGTAGAGATGCGGGTTTTGAGAGGAAGTTGCTCTAAGACGTTCTCGCCCTAGCAGCTCACAATGGCCGAGGACAGTTCGGAGGCTGGGGGAATGCCACTGCTTTACCATGGAGCGGTCCTCGGCCTAGTGGCTGGAGGTCACTTTTGGAGGGAAAACCTTTTCTTCTGCTTTCTTCTGATTTGTCCTGGTAGAGAAGAAACGAATCCTTTCCCTGGAAAATGACAGTGACAGCCATTCCCCATTGCTGGCGCGGATGGTGCTGTGCGTGGTGAGGAGGGAGCGCGGGAGGCACAAGCAGCAGCTCGCCTTCCTAGCCAGCTGAAGGCTGGAAGGGCAGACAAGGCTGGAAGGGCAGACGAGGGAGCCCTTCCTTAGGCCAAACCACCTCAAGTGACAGACACTCCCCTGGGCACGGCAGAGGGAAAACTGTCCACTATAAGGAGTCAAGAAATCTTTTCATACCAAACAAGGTAGACAGGTCCCGAAAGCTTTGGCTGGCCTTAGAGGGTTCTGTAGCCAACATATCTTCAGGGTGAATTAAAAAGTCAGAGTCTAGCCCTGGCAGGTGTCGCTCAGTGGTTAGAGTGCCAGCCCTCAGTCCGAAGGGTCGCGGGTTCAATTGCTGGGTCCCAGTCGGGGCTCATGACGGAGGCAACCAGTCGATGTGCGTCTCACATCAGTGTTTCTCTCTCCCCCCCTCCCTCCCTCCCTTCCACTCTCTCTAAAAAATCAGTGGAAAAAAATATCCTTGGGTGGGGATTAACAACAACAACAAAAAAGAGTCTACACATGTCTGGAAATAAAATCAAGTTTAGTTTAAGTTGCAAGTAATAACAAGCAAGGATTAGAGGCCAAGTTATCAAATGCTTATGTCTTTAAATTTTGCTCTGTCATTTTTAATGTAACATTCCTTTATGATAGCTTGCGAGTTGATTTTAGAAAAATAATATATAATGTGTATTATTGCCCATGTTGCCTCTGTGTTCGAATACACGCCGGATGTCTTTCTGAGGAGGACTTGGCCCTGCCAAATGCACCTCTTAGTGGAAGTCCTTATAAAGCCTGGTTTTCTAAAAAGGAAGCCCATCCCACGTTTGCTCTGCAGTGACCTGGCTGACAGAACCTCTGCCTCTCAGCAGCCATGACCCTGAAGTCCCCGTTGCTGGGAGCCTTTTACAGAGCTTGCCAGGGGAAGAATGGCTCTTCCATTTCTTGATACCCACCCCCCCAATCTGATGAAGCCTCAGCTGTCAGCTATCGGCTCCCTAGAGGAAAACACACCTACATGGCTCACAGGGCCCCCATTCCCCACACACATCAGTTGTCAGGAGGCTGGCAGATTTTCCTGATGCCCAGACTCCTACCAGAGAGCCCCTTGGGTCAGGAGAGTCCCACGCAGCTGGCGCTGGCTGCGTCCCGCTGGCGCTCTTTGACATTCCTTTTAGCGCAGTGCATCCTGGTAAGAAGCCATCAACCTTTATTGAGGTGCATTATAAGAAACAGCCCCATAAAGCCCATCACAATGTTTACCGAAAGGATGGTTTTAGAGGGTTGTTGATTATGTTAGATAGTTTTCTGTGAGGACCCACTTCCCCCTGGTATCAGCGTCAGGAATAGCTGGGCCTGGGCAGCTGGTTAGTTTTACCCCCTGAACACTGCAGCTGACCCTTTTTCCTCTCCAGCAAGCCCTGGCTCTCCCCAAAGCCAGGCGCAGGAACTTCAGGGGGTGCAGGCTGTGTGCTAATTTGATGCCTGGCCCAACCTCTTTTCCTACCATTACTTCATGTTGCTTCATTTTTCTTGTTTTAATTTATTTTTGATCATGTTATATTTTGCTTTGGAAGCTGCCTTAACAATGTTTTGGACAAGGAGGAGTATGAATAAATAAAATATTCGGGGTTTATTTTTTCTTTCTTTAATTTTCTTTTTGGGTGGCTAGGGGGGTCTGGAAAAGTTTCTGGTTCTAATATATCTCTCCATTAACAACCCTTAGAGGTGAAGCGTGGAAGGTAAGGACATATGATATACTCTGCTTATAATGCAAGAAAAAGGATAGTTAAAGATAAAACAAAAAAATTGCCCAGCCAGGCCTGGCTCAGCAGTTGAACATCGACCTGGGATCCAGGAGATCGCGGTTCGATCCCTGGCCAAGGGCATGCGGGAGGCAGTAGATCAATGACTCTCTCATCACTGATGTTTTTCTCTCTCTCTCCCTCTCCCTTCTTCTCTCTGAAATCAATGAAGACATATTATAAATAAATATAATACTATACAAACATCACATAGGACTAATATAAAAATGCTAACCTACCAAGCATTTTCTGTCTCTTAATATCAAACCAGAGGGAAGGGGCTTAGGTTGCAGGAAGAGCAATGTAAACGGACGCATGGATTGGCTACTCACACAGCAAACACTCTCAGTGCCTTCTGCAAAACGGAGCATGAGCCTACGTGAACGCAGGGCAAAGCGACGCAGTCCCTGTCCCTGGGAGGCCTGTGACCAGGCGGCCGTGCGGTGTGGCACAGGAGCTGCCAGCCCGTCCAGGTTTGAATCCAAGCTCTGCCACATGTTAGCTGTGTGGCCTCTCTAAGCTGCTTTCTCACACAGCTATCGAGGCCGAATGCCACATGATGTGCTTCCAAGAGGAGGAACTGATTATTTATAAAAATCTAGGCCACTGGAACTAAGGGCATATGACGTCACAACAAGGAGAGGAACGACCTGAAGACCAAAAAGCACACAAGCGCCACATGCCTCTGAGAGCACGGACCTCAGGACTGGCGGGAAGACCCCGAGCGCCCGGTCCTGACAGGGTAGAGCAGTGTGCAGACCCTTCTACTCGTGTCTCACCCAGTCCCATCTTCAGTACGAGACACTGAGCCTCGGAGGACTTTAGTGCCGTTAGGACTTCGCACTGTGTGGCCTGTAGATCTCCTATCTGGAAACGTAGTGCTCCTTCTACTCCAGCACCAGAGCTTAGGGACCATCTAGCACAACCGTCTTGCTTTACAGGATTTGCTTAGTACGTAGATCAGATCAACCTCAGATCAAAGCGCAGCCCATAAGATACAATCCCATACCACAGTCATCTATTGAAGCAGCCAGTTTAGAAAACAGGTGTCAGTCTATCTCCCTCAGCACCTGCGTGACTACAGTTCCTCACAGGAGCGTAACGTTCATGACACTGTAGCCTTAAAGAGTCCCACAGGTGAAGCATACGATTCGGTAGGAGTGGCTTCCGATCAACAGTTCTCACTCCTGACAGCTTATTAAAACCCCCAGGGATGTCCGGCCGGGCGTGGCTCAGCGGTTGAGCATCACCTAGGATCCAGGAGATCGAGGTTCGATTCCCAGTCAGGGAACATGCCCGGGTGGCGGGCTCAGTCCTCAGTCGGGGGCGTGCAGGAGGCAGCTGATCAATGACTCTCTCATCATTGATGTTTCAACTCTCCCTCTGTCCCTTCCTCTCTCTGAAATCAATAAAGATATATATATATATATATATATATTTTTTTTTAAATCCCGAGGGGTTACAAATCCCCTTGCCCGCGTGGTACTCAAGGCCACTTAGATTTTCATTTCTGAGAGTGGGACTCAGGCACCAGTCTTTTTTTAAAGTCCCCCTCACACCACCCCTTCTCCCCACAGTGATTCCAACTGCAGTCAGTGTTGAGAACCACTGGTTTAGATTAGTTTAATGATGACCCATCTCTAACAGGTTATTACGAAGAAATTCCAGATGTTTGAGAAACATCAAAATTTCAAGGTCAATGCCACAGAGAACAGCGACCTTTTATGTCCTATTACAGTAAATCCCTTTGGGCAGACAGCAGACGCAGTGCTGGGTGGGCTGGGCTGTCAGGCTGACCCAGGATGGTGCTTACCCTTAGGAATGAAATCTGGGCAAGATTGGTTGAGTGCATACACAAAAGAACTAAAAAGACATGGGAGATCTCAGCACTACCCAGGAGGCAAGAATGGATGGATACTTGCCTTTTTAGTTTTTTGCAGGTTCATGGTTAATATAGTTCTGGATCCTGAATGAAAAGGGCATAGCTCCTTGGCCTCAGGGAACCTGGATTTAGAGCTGACTTGGAAGGCTACACACATGACGGGTGTTGCCCACTTAGCCTCTGTAGACAGTGTTCCAATTATGTCGACGGCTGCCACCCCTTCCCTGGAAACGTTTTGCACTTGCAAGACTGATGGCAGGATTAGAGGACAGAGTGCACCAATGCAAAAGCCCCTCGCTCTGTGCAGAAGCCACCGTGCCGTGGGGACGCAACCAGGCTGAGCTTCCGCTGGGTCTTGGCCTCTGTGCTCTCACCACACGGGCTCCTTGTTTAGAAGAGACATAGCGCACTGATGCTCTAGGACAGCTACTCTGGAAATGCCTCACGAAAGATACCCCTTACTAATTAATTAAAGTCACACACATCCAGCGTGTCATTTCCCAAGTGTGGAAGGCAAACACCCACGTCTCCGTCCCGAGGCTGCTGCCCGAGGCGGGGTGGGTGTGGTACCTGCCAGGCTGTGCGCTGCCTTTAAAGGAGCCTGGAGGTCCGGAGGCTGTGGCCCCTGCACTTCCACCGTCCTTTTTCTAGCTTGTCTATTCTTTTTTTTTTTTTTTAATATATCTTTATTGATTTCAGAGAGAGGGAGAGGGGGAGAGAGAGAGAGAAACATCAATGATGAGAGAGTCACTGATCGAGCCCGCAATCCGGGCATGTGCCCCGACCAGGAATCGAACCCCGATCGCCTGGATGTTAGGTCGATGCTCAACCGCTGAGCCACGCCTGGCCGGGCTAGCTTGTCTATTCTTAAAAACTTTGGCACTCAGACCGGGTTGCTGTCACCTGGTCTCCTGAAGGTACCCAATGAAGACACAATTTGCAACTAAGGAATGAGCCTAAATAATCTCACCTCTATTCAGAAGATCTCTCTCTCTCTCTCTCTCTCTCACACACACACACACACACACACACAGAATAACTGAAGTAAAATCCAGCACAGTTGGGGGTGGGGTGGCTGTCCCAAATAAAAATAATATACCAGAAAGCTATTTTCCAGAATGTTCACCAAACATTTAGAGCCGTGTAAGCGGTGTTCCAGGAAAACAGTGGGAAGAGCCAGAATTGATTGGCTGCTAATCTCTTTACCTTTCCTAGGATGTTTCCTCCAGCAGCGGATTAAATCCCTGTTTAATGCTACCCAGGCCCAGCTGTGTCCATATTAGGAAAGCCCCAGCTCACATCTCCCTCCCTCTGGGTGAAGAAAGGATCTGCCCTCCCTCGCCTTGCTCCGCTCCCACCCCCGCGTGTGGAGGTGGGAGAGGAGGAGTGGGGAATGTGAACCTGATCCAGTGTTGATCAGCCAAGCAGCAAACTCTTATTGTTCTTTAGATACCAAACATAACTTCTTTCTACCAGGGATAAACCCAGCCACTCTGCACACAACACTGCTTTTGTGCTCAGTAGTGTGAGAGATGGAAAACAGCACAAAGAACATTAGAGCTTTATTAGACCCAATCTAAACACCTCCTAACTATGCAGAACTTAAGAATACACCCGGTTAATTTATATTCCTATTAATATTACGTATATTAGACTTTCTTGAAACCTAATAATCTTCTGGTCCTTTCTGGCTCTTTTTATAATTATGGATTTCAACTTACAGTGTGCATACAACGGTCTCTTTTAGGTCTGGCTGTTCTTGGAGCATTTCTTCTTTCACTGCCTCACTCTCTGAGGCGCAAGGGCACTGGAAATCATGCTAATGCACAAGTATGATGTTGTTTTTAAGTGCTGGCCTAAGAATGTGGCTGACTTGTTTCTGCACAAAGCCATGTGTGATGACAACTCAGGCCTAGGTACCCTCTGCCCTGGTCACCGAGAAGTCGTGTGGCCTTGGGCATGTCACACAGCCTCTCTGCACCTGTGAAACGGAGACAACGCGATCTGTGAGGATGAAATGAGATGGCACGTGAAGCCAGAGGTCCGCGTAGACCAGTAAATGCTCATTCCCTTCTGAAACAAAGGGCTCTCTGGGATTTTGAACCTAAGTAAGCTTTCAAAGGTCTCAAGTTGCTGATTCATAACATCCTAATAAAAAGCCGCGCTTCACCACCACACGGATGCAATGCCATTGGATGGCACCGGTAGAGACACGGGACGTCTGAGCCACTGCAAGCAAGTGCTTGTCCCTTCCCGAAGGACGGTGGACATCTCTGCTTTATTCTAGAGGACATCATTCCCTTCGGGTCCCGTGCACTCACAATAAGCCCACTGCTGCTACAAAAAGACCCTAAAATGTGATGGGGCATTTCTTTGTTGTTCTCTGAAGGGACCAGCATGACCAGGGGCTAGATGCAAAAACATTTAAAACCCTAACAGCAGCCACATGCAGTTAAAACCAATGTAATAATTAGTAACTTGGGCTTTTAAGTTGGACAGATTTGCTTTTTAGTTTCCTCTTCTATAAAATGGGTATAATAATTATGTCTATCCTATAGAACTGTGACTAGAAGTAAGTAAATATTATGTTTAATGAGCTTAGCATAGACCCTACTCAATAAAACAATAACCTTTCTTTCATTCTGGATGTTCTAATATGTAAAACAGTATACCCAGTATATTGGGGGGAAAGGGGAATGGAAAGAGTTAAATAAATACCATTTAGTAGAGAGTTACACAACCGATGCATTCCTGGATTGACCCATTTACAGCATAATTCACTAGAAGGCATTTATGCCAAACCCCGGCAGACATCCCTCAATTACAAAACCGATGTCAGTGACGAAAAATATGGCTTGAGGAGGAGAGACCCAGTGAGAACTCGGGAGAAGCCCACTTTGCAATAAATACGACCAAGGCGAGTCTTAAAGAGAACACGCCACCGCCTGTTGCAGAGAAGGAAAGGCGGCAGGCGGCACCCAGGGGGAGGAAGGGAGAGAGCAGGGAGGAAGGCGATGGGAGCCCGAGGCAACGCCTCCGGGAAGGCCACCGGGGTGAGGTTCCTCCGTCCAGCCCAGCCCCGCCCCGTATCTCTTGTCCCCCAGGAGTCTCAGTCCCTAGTTCTGATGTATTGACTCTGGCCTCCCTTCCATGCATTTTCAAGCCAATAAAGTTGCTGAAATTAAAGAAGAATTGAATTGTGAGGCTTTTTGGCATAAATAATGTCATATTGGAAAGTCAGGGGTAATAACAACCAGGATGCCCTTAAGGCTCTTAAGAAAAACCATCTGATCTCGCAGCCCTCAGTGCGGTCTGAGATTTCCTTCCACCTACAAAGGAAAATATTTTTAGCATGTAGCACACTTTGTAACAGACATATAAATGCACTGGAAATATAATTTTAGGGAAGCATCTGGCTTTGATCACTTCTTGTTAAGCCTCACCCCGAATAGGTTCTACTTTCTCAATAAGAGGAACATGGCACTATTCCGCTGCAAGCTATAGCAATTTCTCGTAAACATTTCATTACTGGCTCTGCTTGTTTATATTTTTTAAAGCGGCAAATACTCTAATGATTTAAACATAAAAACAGCATAAAAAACGAGGTGCTCCTTCTGGAGCATTTGGTCCCAATGGTTTCCCTTCCTTCAAAAGGCCACCTAGAACACACTGGACTTTTTTCCCAAGGTCATTCAGACAACAGACTTAAATGAATCCTTATTTTTATGTCTCCAAATGTATCCTAGGAATAATAGTTGCCACTGTCGATGGAAAAAGTCACCTGCAGTTCTTACTGATTTGCAGGAATTTCAAGACATTAAAACCCTAGAAAAAAAATTTTGTCTCCTGTTAGTCAAATCCTCTGTGAATGATTGATCTAAATTACAAGCAAATACCTATTCTTCAATCACCAACAGCATAAATGCTTTTGCAGATCGATTATTACGATTTCTCCAATAATCTTTAAATAGCAATTTTGCAGTGGGAGAGAAAAGAGATGCACAAACGGGCTTTCCCTGCAGTGTCCATTTGTAAAACAGCACTTAGGATGACAAGGAAAAGCTCCCAATACCGCTCCAAACCGAGGGCAAGTTTCCAGAATGAGGGCAAGTCAACAGGTTCCCAGGGAGGAAAGCAAGACACTTACAGGAAAGTCAATCCCAACTTTCCTCCTCTCAGAGACTACCAGGCCTCAGCGCGGTACTAGGCACAGGATACAGTGACAGGAGTCGCAAAGCAACTGTGGCCTTCCCCCAGGCCAGCTCCCCCCACTCCCCAAAAAAGCAGCGAGGACGCAGGGAAGGCAGGCTCGCCCACGGGCACAGTGCTCAGTGGTGCAGGGCTGCCTCAGAGGGCACCCGCTCATCCCACACAGGCCCATGCTTCGGTGCGGGTCGGCTCTCCTGCACCCAGCCTCGCTCGCTTGTTCACCTCGAAATAAAGCAGTCTTGCAGCTTACACATCAGATCGGCTGGGCCCCACCTTGACTGTGATGGTGGCAGTCGTAACTATACAGGATCAAGAGCAGAAAACACTGAGCTCCTGAGGCCTAAGCTGGAGGCCAGGCCTGGAGAGGCGGGGCCTTCTGCTGAAAGAGCTGGACACACTCCTTACGGAGTGCCAGTAAAGCATGGACAACTGTCAGACAGAGATGCGAGTGTGACATGAATTTTTAAACACACACGTGGACTTGGGCAGTCTGACAATCGCTCACTTACCTTGACCTGTGGTAACCTGCCAGCTGGCTGCCTCCGACAACTGTCCTGCTCTGGGTCAGCAGGGGAACAAAATGAGGACAAGCGGCAGGGACTACAGTCAGGCTTTGCTTTTGAAAGCAAATAAGAGGAAATGGGAAACATCCCTAAATGCTTTAGAAGGTACACTGACACTTTTTTGTTTGGCCAGTTCCTTTTTCTCCTTTGTTGTTTTGGCAACCTGGTATTTATTGTCTAATTTGTTTCCATCGCAGGAGAGGAATAGCTATATCTTTCCAAAGGCAAAGACCTACACTAATCTCTACACACGCTCACATTCATTCACACCAAAAAATATACCAGGTTCTTCGATGCAATAAAGCCAGTATTTCCTATGCAAAACATTCTGTAGGATATACAGGACTACCATCTAGAAGTATCTCAATGAAAGAGGCACGTATACCAGGGCATATATTCATGAAGAGTCCTGGAAGGGAGGTTCACATTACTCCCAAAGCACATTTCTGTCCACTAAACAGTTTCAGAAAAAAGAACAGTCACAAATTAGATTAAAAGTCATCACTGCTCAGGGCTCTCTTCTGTATTATTATTATCTCTTCATAGTTCTTGTAAAAGCTAAGGCAAGGATGGAACCAAGCTGATTTGGATTAAAAGCAACCCTGTTAAAAACATAAAATGCCCCAGCCATGGGTAAGGCCCCTATGCCCAAACATGGTCCACTGGACTTTGCACCTTGAGGACAATCACACTGGTTTCCTTGCACAATGAGTTGGCTGACCTGTGACCGAGTGAGTGTAGCCAGGTCCCCAGCCTGCCAGCTGCCGTCTTCTAATGTCCTCAGTCCCAGGCTCTGCTGAGCATGGCAAATACGAGAAGTCGACCTCTGCACTCCTCCCAGGTCCCAAGTCGAGGTCAAGGCCCTTGTGCGCGCCTATAGCAGAGGTGGATTTGTAGACACCTGACAGGCGATGAGCTCATGCCCACTGCCTAACACAATGCTTAGGCATATTGGTTGAACCTATAAACTAAGCCACAATGCCCAATCTTTGGATTTCCCAGGAAGAATATAACACCAAAGGATTCTAAGAGTTTAGATTATATTCAGAAATGAAGGAAACTTCTTTTGACAGAATATATTGCAGAATATGTCATAATTTTAGATTCCGTCTGTCGGTCCCAGCCTACTTATGGAGACTCTCATTCAGCGGGTGTGGGCGGAGTCCAGGGTCAGTGGTTTCACACAGCTTCCTGGATGATTCCCATCAACAGGTTTCAGCACAACTGGGCTAGGAGGCCCTGAGTGCCCCTCACCCAGCCTGCAGAGCTATAGGAAGGGCCCAGCCTCAGCTCATTAAACCCATGTGTGCACAGGCCATTACCAACTATCTCCATCAACTGGACTGAGCCAAATAGACTTTTCAGAACTAGCGGCTCCAGCTTCCTTTTGCTTCTGTTCCAAACGGCAGACCAACAGGTTTATCCTTAGTCCGCCAAGGAAACACTGGAGTTTTCTCCACAGTTACAAAGAAAATCTTCCAGGAAACACTTCCACCCTCATTATGCACAGGAGTTTGGTCTTAGACCACTGTGAGCGAAGCTCAAGTTCTCTCTGGAAATCAGGTTTCAGGAGGGAAGAGAGAGGGAAGACACAGTTTCATTTGGGCACCAGAGGAAAACGTCTCATTTCGCCGTGGAGCCCTGTGCTATGAGAAGGCCAGCACACCTGAGCAGCGTCAACAAGAAGCCTGCGCGGCACACAATGCCCAGCGCAGACCTTCAGTACCCACTTCTCCCTGGGAGAATGGACCCTGTTTCCAGGACTGCTGAGAAGTGTACTGAGGAGTCTGTGGGGAGGGCAGGTGCCCGGATAGGCAGCGAGTGACTGTGGTGACTCCTCAACATTGTAGGCCTTGGCCTCCGTGAGGCCAGAGACCTAGTGTTGTACCTCTAAGGATCTCTGACGAGGCGTTTAGTCACTTAGAAAATGAGTCCAACCACGGACAAAAATAACAGCAAAATTATTACAGCCCCCGAAGCACAGCACATTATGGCAACTGCTTTTACTGATGTAAGAAGCAAGGACCTCATTGCATGTATAGTTTGAAAAATAAAATTTTCTCAGGAATTTGCAAAATAATGTCTCAGTTTTCTTGAGTGACCATTAAGTGCAGAATTCTTATAGGCCCTGCTGAGCCTGCACATCCCAGTGGGCCTTAGAATTATGCGGATAGTGTCACACAGTCTGTGCTAAAAGACACCTATAAGTTTTTCCTCTAATAAGCCACCTGGTCTTCTGGGTGCTAAAAGCTCTGATGATGGAAAGTCTCTTGCATCATATCAAGTTTCCTCAACTTTGTGACTACAGCATTTTCCCTACCAGACTGAAAAGTTTTCCATCATTTGCTTGTGTGCCTTTGGCAACTTGCAGGTGTTGGCTTGGAAAGGAGCGGCACTTTCCAAGATGACACAGTCACCTGGTGTTCTAAACTCTGGGATCAGGAGCAAGTCTGGGCGCTCAAGTTGATTCCTGCCTATTTCCAGGACACCGTGATTGGCCCTTCCCCGCTTCTCTCTCCTCCTCACTGCCGCTGCTGCCCATGATTTTGCCATTTAATGGCTGCTAAGCACTTTCCCCAAAGAGTAGAAAGAAGACACACAAGCGCTGTTAGTACCTCAGGAAACAGGCCGCCTGGGAGTTGAAATGAAGAGCCAAAGGGAGGCTGGTGATTCATTTGCGCTGCTCTGAGTGTCTGCGTTAACAATCACTGGTGCTGTCACAGCGGAGGGAATGGCCGGCTCTATCTTTATCCACCCACGTGACAAAAAGACAGGTGATTTCAATGATGCGTATCCAGTGGGAGATTCTCAGGCATTATGCACTCAGATTTTAATTCAACTAACAGCTTTAGAACAGCACCACCCAGGAGCAACACATGCAAGCCACATTGTCATTTAAAATGTTCTAGCTGCCAGGTTTAAAAAGTAAGACATAGCAGCTAAAATTAATTTTAATAATATATTTTATTGGGTATATAGACATTGGGTTATGATGTATCCAAAATATTATCATGTAAGCAATATTTTAAAAATGCTTAATGAGATATATTACCTTCATTTTTTTTGTAGTAAGGCTCCTAAATCTGATATATTCTCGCAGCCCATCTCAATTTGGATGCTAAATTTTAATCAGAAATGCCTGGTCTATATTTTGATTGCATGAAATTTACAGCTGAAAAGTGGATTTTATTCACATACCTAAGTTACTCCAAACAATAACTGGATTATTAGATCTTACTTTAAATTGAGATTAAATTAAGTTAAAAATTCAACTCTGCAGGTGCACTAGATATTTTTCAAGTGCTTCAGAACCACATGTGGCTTAGCGGCTGCCGTGCAGAACAGTGAGTCCAAGCATCTACCGTATACATCACAGCAGGAGTCGGACACAGGCCTTGTTTCTGGGCGGCGAGGGATGGGTTGTTCGAGACACATATACAAACAGCAACAATATAAAACAGGCTATTATGATACTTGCTAAGTACAGAGAAAGGAAAGCAAGCATTCCAAGGAGAGAAAAGGGCACGCACAGAGGAAGGCCGGTGGTAAAGCTCGCTATTTGCTGACTGGTAATTACGGTTGGGCATATGCTTAGAGGGGTAGTGAACAGACTTTAAAAAGCTTGCTTGGGGCATCTCTGGCGACAGCCCGATACAGCAGGCCACAGAGCCTGTTCTAAAGGCACTGCTAATGAGAAAGGTTTCTGGTGAGGGTGGATCTGGGCTGTTGGGGGAAGGTTCACTTACATGGATGTGGACCATGATGGCAGCGGTGACAGCCTGGCTAGAAGACCAATTAGCTACTGCACTAGTCACGGCAAAATATGAAAAAATGGGGGAGGCACTAGGAAAGAAAATTAGAAAGTTAATAAGTATGTACGTAAGATTATCAGGACTTGGCAATGCGGTCAGGAAATCAAAGAAAGGGAGGACTCAGAGCTCTGTAGCAGTGAAAATAAGGAAGTACAGAAGGAAGGCCTGATGGGAAAAGTTACTTCTAATGTATTCACACAGAAAGTTTTAAAAGAAGATTGGAATATATGTACATATGGGCTGGAGTGGTGGAGACCTTTGGGCAGAGATAAAAAGAAATCAAAATCTATTTATGGAACTGTCAAATTAGCAGAATGGGCAACTTTCTTAGAAATGATGTTTACTATTCCATGGTGGGGGCAGGTCTGAGTAAATTAAATTATGGTATTATTTATTGGAAAGCTTTGCAAGTGTTAAAAATTATTGCTCTTGAATTGTATCAGGGGATACGGGAAACTACTTAAGAATATATATACTCTGTATTTCGCTTTCATTTATGTTTTGAAGAAAAGCTCTAGCTCTAAAATCTTAGGAAGCTCCTGAATTGCTCCAGTTTTACCTCTAGCCCTTAGGAGCACATCTCAGGGCGAGGGATGCACAGGACTCGGCACCAAACACCCATTAATGGGAATCACACAGCGAAGTCCCCTCGTGGCACACAAATGTTCACCTCCTAATGTTCTTTATATTCCTTTAAAGTATGTTCCCTTAAGTGACTATTTACTATAGAATATTAAATGTAAGATTCCACTTTTTTTATACAAAGTAAAGTGATCTACAATTTCCTGCTTCTAAACTGGCGAGGTACCAGTAGCGCTTATTGTTCAGGAGCTAGCATTTGGGGTAGACAGGCAAACACGACGTTCATCGCAATCTAGAGCACAGTGGAATAAAATCCATTTTTTTTTGTAACATAATTATGACAACACGAGTATAGGAAATTGATTTTTTCCTGTGATATTTTAAAAGTCTAATAATTGCTGGTTGTTTTTGTTTTGTTTTGTTTTTTTAATTTCCAGGAGGTCACACAACTAAACTGTGGCCCATTTTCTAACAATCCCCCCCCTCCCCTTTGGCAACCATCAGCTTGTTCTGTGAGGCTGTTTCTGTTTCATTTGTTTACTCCTTGTTTTGTTTCTTTAATTCCACATATAAGTGAAATCATATTGTACTTGTCTTTCACAGCACACACCCTCTGTGTCCACCCATGTTGTCAAAAATGGCAAGATTTTGTTTCCGTTCGTGGCTAAGTGGTATTCCACTGTATGTGTGCACCACATCTTCATCCACCCATCTACCAATGGGCACTCGGGCTGCTTCCATATCTTGGCTATTGTAAGTAATGCTGCAATGAACACGGGGGTGCCTGTGTCTTTTAAAGTTAGTGTTTATGTTTTCTTTGGATAAGAGCCAAAAGTGGAACTGCTATATCATAGGGCAGCTTTATTTTTAATATTTTGATGAAACTTCATACTGCTTGCCACAGTGGCTGCACCAATTTACAATCCCACCAGCAGTGCACCAGGGCTCCCCTTCCCCACACCCTCGCCAGCACTTGTTATTTGATTTGTTGATGGAGCCATTCTGACAGGTGTGAGGTGAGACCTCACTGTGGTTTTAATTCGCATCTCTCTGATGATTAGTGACAGCAAGCATCTTTTCACATGTCTCTTGGCCATATGTATGTCCTCTTTGGAGAAGTGTCTATTCAGGTCCTCTGCCCCCTTTTTAATTGGATTTTTTTTTTTTTTTTGGTGTTAAATTGTATGAGTTCCTCACATGTTTTGGAGATTAACCCCTTATTGGATGTATCACTGGCGAGTATCTTCTCCCATTCAGTAGGTTGTCTTTTCGTTTGTTGGTGGTTTCCTTTGTTGTTTAAAAACTCTTTAGTTTGATGTAGTCCCATTTGTTTACTTTTTTCTTTTGTTTCCCTTACCTGAAGATACATTCCCAAAAAGTTATTGTTAAAGAATTTACTACCTTTTTTCCCTTCTAGTTTTATGGTTTCAGGTCTTAAACTGACTTAAATGAGTTTACTTTTGTATATGGTGAAAGAATGTGCTCCAAAACCAAATAGGTACATGTCCAGTTTTCCCAACACTAAGTTTGGATAATAAAATTCCAGTTTTGTTTTAAAAGAATATGTACCTACATGCCGTAGAGCACAGAAAATGTGTGGAAGGAAGGATACCAAACTGTTATCAGGCACAGATTACCTCTGGTGGATAAGACTGAAGAGGCAATGGCTTTGACATTTTATATTTTGCTATTGCTTGAACTTGCTCAGAAAACATATTACTTTTATTTTTTAAAAGGGAGGCAAAGAAAAGGGTAAACTATATATTCATACAGGAAAAGGAATGAATGGACTTATTTTAAAAATTATCTCTGGGCCATTTTTATTTTATTACAAACTTTTTTATATTAAAAAACACGTATGTAATACTTCTATAATCAGACAAAAAAGTCATAAATGGAAATAATCTATAATACTGATGATAGAGTCAATTTTAAGTCTGTTTACAAGGCCAAAGGTTACGGGGCTGGGTGTTCTTTAAGGAGGCTTGGATCCAATTTCGTTTACTTCTTTGGGGCTCATGCTTACTTTTATTGCTGGTGAAGCTATTTCCACATTTTTTTAAATGATTTCCATTCAACGTGGCCAAAAAGGAAAATCGAGGCCAACCACAAGGCAAGCCTTCCTGAGAGAAGACAAAAAGCCTCTGTAACCTATGGAATGAAAACTTCACCAGTGGAACGTGACTCTTTTGTCATGAGTGACTTCAATTGCTCGGGGACAGAAATTTTTAATGAGAACAAAGAGCATCAGAGCGATTTCAGTGCTCTGGTTGTCGTTCAGGCCAAGACACCAGTAACTTTATATCACAATGATGGAGACAAAGAACAAGGTGTCCCATTCACTGCCAGGATCCTGCCACCAGAGGGTCCGGGCCTTCGCACAGCCTTTCACTGAAGCGGAAACGAGAAGGAACGCTCGGGGGGCACGAGCAGGTAAATCACCATCAACCATAAAAACAACGGCAGAAAATGGGTAAAGAGATGAAAAGGTGCCGTCTGATCATTCACCAATGGAAAGATGTGCATTAAATCAGGGCCTTTTCTGTCGGGCACTGTTGTTTTTACTGAACAGTTAGGCACCCAAGGAAATACCAGTTGGCTCTTAAAGACAATTTATAGCTGGGCTGGCCTCGTCGCACCTGGCTGTGTTTTGACAGCAGGTTTCGTCAGTTTACAGCAGAGATTCTTGTCTACACAATAAGCTGTCACTAACGCAACTGGACCTTTGGAAGAAGCCTAAGGCTCAGCGGCTAATCTCTCTCCTCCGAGTAGCCCTCCCCCTTTTAATGAAAAGCAAAAGCCTCCGGCTGGGGGCACAGCTTCAGCCTCTTGGGGGGACCCAGGAGCCTCGTGGGGGTGAGGGTCAGCCCCTGCGCTGCAGCCTGCAGCCGAGTGGGGGTGCTTGCTTCTGGGCCCTGAGAAAGGACCCTTGCTTTCCTCTTCCTGGGGGCTAACTGCTGAACACCACGGGCTTGTTGTTCGGATCCAGGAGATTTGGGATCCTGCCCTCTGAGCTCTCAACACCCCCCAGCTTCTGAACCACCCTACGAATGTCGGGGAACCTTGCAACAGCCCAGCCTGGGAACACTAGGCAGGGGGTTCAGGGGATGACCCCGCCCACCCACCGCCTCACTAAAACAAAGGCAAGGCTTGGCTGTTTAGGATCAGAAGACCTAAACCTGTTGCCCTGAGATTTCCGTCCTCAGCCAGCAGCCTGGGTTGGAAGGTACCTTCTTAGAAATCACAGGAGCTCCTTACAGTCCGTACGTCGAAAGCACTTGCCTCCAGGACTGGGTGCTGCCTCACCCAGCCCTGCTTCGTTTTGCCTTTTTAGGGCTCGGGATTTTATTCCTCTTTGTTTCCACAAGGATTGGGCCAAACAACGAATTTTTAACAGGTGGCCCCAAGGCAAGGGGACTTTCCAAGGAGTGAGTTTGTGGCGGCTGGGGGCCGACATTTTCTGTGTGGTAGAGCACGACAGACACGAGGAGAGGTAATGGAGAACAGCCCCCCTTAACCTCACGGTTCACAGACAGTCACTGACATTCAGACACTCCCAGAGGGAAGCTCATATAACTGGCCATGAAACCAGAAACCAGGAGGCTGACGGGCTAACGGGTCCAGGGAGGGTTCTCTTCCCTGGGGGGGCCACTCCCAGGCGGGGCCACGATGATGGGTCTGCAGCCATACATGGGGGAGCTCCAGGCCTGCAGGGTCCTTTGACCAGCCCCACTCAGGATGCCGCCCTGGGACTTCCCAGGGCCCAGGGCTGCCCTTTAGGCTCCGGGAGGCACAGGCCCCAGGGAGGTGGAGGGGAGAGGAGGCGCCAGGCCAGGGGACTCCCAGGGAGCTGGGCTGGCCCGGAACCATCTCGCCCTCGGAAGTGCCCAGGGGGTGGAAGGGAGGGAGAGGGTGAACCGTTCTACGTGGAGAGGTCCCGGCGTCTAAGACAGAGAAATGAATCTCGAGGGCCATTCAGATGAGAAGCCAGCCCGAGGAAGGGACGCAGAGCTCGAGGAGGAGGTCGGGGGCAGCAGCACCGGGGAGTGATGGAGAAGCCGTGGGTGGCGGGTCAGGGGACGCCGCGGCGGCCAGCTCGCTGCCTGGCTACCTCCAAGGCAGAGAGCCCGAGCTCCCGGTGCAAAGGCACTGGCGGCACTGCGCTGTGGCCTGTGACGCCCCCAAAACATACACCACACTTTAAAGAGCTCATTGCACAGTTCGGGGGCGAGCAGCTAGTCCACCTCACACCGGTCACTTGGGGCAGAGGCTGGACGGCAGGCCGAGCAGGGGTGGAGACCGTCATTCTCCTGACTTAGGGATACTCCAACTCAGGAGAACTTTCACAGTTCTAAATATATAAGCAAGTCACTGTCGGGACTGAGCCCATGGCGTGCTCCCCCCCCACCCGCTGCCTCCCCCAAAGCAGGATCCGAGCTCACCTGTGGGAGTCCGGGACTCTCAAGCCAGTCTCGGCAGATGCTTTCGACAGACAAATCAAGCCTTTAAAAATAGAAAAACAACAGAGTAAAGGGTTAAAAGTTACAGAGCCATGATAACAGAGGATCTCTGCAAATATTCGGGCACCGCACGGCATGGCTACCCGTGTTCTCTGGGGGAGCCTGGCTGCCCCAGCCTACGGTGCGGAAGGCGGGGCACACTCGGGACAGCTTGCCTCCGGTCCCCAGGATGAAGCCCAAACACGGGGCAACCGGGATCGGCGCCTTCCTGCTCTGAGAGGAACTCTGGGCTGGGAGCCAATTCAGGGAGGACCCGGCATGTTCATAAGACACATCAGGCATGACCACTTCCTAAGAGTGGGACAAAATGAAACCTGAGCGTCGCAGTATTTAGTGCACCCAAGTGAAATTCGAACTTTACAGTGACAATGAGCTACAACAAGCAAAGCAGTGCAGTCGCTGTGGGGAGCAGGGAGGCTCAGGTGCAGAGTCCGGGCCTCCCCGACTCTGCCTTCACACGGACCCACGCCCTGCTTTCCTTGAAATGTTGACTGCTCCAGAGTCAGCTGAAACCCTGTTGGTTTCATGCCCCACTGATTTGAATTCTCCTTAAATGCACTAAGTATCAAGTATATGTAGCATCAGTGGACTTGAGGTGTGTCTCCCTGAAGTTTAAAGCAATTCCTCCCCTGCTTCGAGGTAAGTCCTGCTCAGCCCAGTTTCTCCGCTGACAGAGGCCTCCGCGGGCCCCTCCCAGGCTGTGTGTGCCATGTCCACCTCTGTGCCACAGCACCATCATGACTTGTGAAATCGATTTATTTGATTACTTGACCTTTAACCGTCTCCTCAATGGATCAAAGCTCTCTGAGATCAGGGTCCACACCTGCCTTCTCACTTCCTAAACCCAGCATTGAAACAGGTCTTGGCATAAGAGGATCTCCAGAAGGACTGGTCCAAAGAAATAACTTTTAACAGGTAACCCCAAGATATTTTTATTTTTTATTTGAATGAATGAAAACGCATTTCACTGTTGAAGCAATAAAAAGCATTCCTTTTAAAGACAATAATCACCTTTCCCAGTAAGATACTCCCAAGTTGTTAAGATGTGTCTTTTTACATTTTATATATTCTATGCTACGTTTTCTATGTATAATATTCCCTTCTTTTCTTTTGGAACTATAAAAGCAGCTGTGGAAAGATAGGTGCCTCCTGCGTTTGTTAGGGTGCTGAAGACCCAGTGCTCCCCTCACCTCATGGGCTACAGGCGGGCACAGTGGGAAAGGGAGGGAGAGAGGAGTGGGCCTTGGTGGGTGGGGGACTGGGGAAGGAGGGGGCCGCCTGGTACTGTCCCTTCCTTTTCTTCCCCAGGGAGAAGCATGTCACTGGTCCATTTTGTCTTCCCTGGACAGGGCAAAAGCAGAGGCGGCTGAAAGGGGCAACTGTGGCTTTTTTCTAAACAGAACAACTATACAGAGGGAAAGAGACGATGCAGAGAGAGTGCTTTGGATTCATTTTCAAGACGAAGCCCGTCTGTGGGACGACAGGCCAGGGAAGGGGAGAAAGCATAAGTGAATCTGGGGAAGATGGCAACTTCCAGAGGCTGCTGGTCCAGGTTCCCAGACTCAGTGGGGCTACTGGACACGTCTCTGTATGAAAGCCAGGTGCCGCCATCCCTGGGCCTTCCCCCACTTCTTTGTTGTCAATTAACAGCATCAATCTCAGTGTGAATGGTCAAGTCCACTCTATAAGCAGGAAAAGTGTGGACATGTGTGTACATGCTCATGTTCATGCATACATGTGTGCGCTCATGCACTTGTGTGTGCATACTCATGTAATTCCATGAATGTGTACACCATGTACCTATGTGTGTGCACTCCTGTAAGTGCGTGCATGTGCGCATTAATGTTTGTGTGTGCATGCTTGTGTGCATGTGTACACTCATGTACCTGTGAGTGTACATACTCATGTGTGCTTATGTGTGCACTCATGTGCCTGTGTATGTGCTCATGTGTGTGCATGCACATATGCACTCATGTACCCGAGTATGTGCATACTCATGTGTGTGCATGTGTGTGCACTCCTGCCTGTGTGTGACTATGTCCTCACCGGCATGGGTGGGACATGGGGTAACTGGATAAAAGGAAGCAGCTCTCAGAGCACCCTACACCAAGATCATGACTCTTTCTTTAGACTTGGTTTATTTGGTTGGCTGCAGGGAGAGGTGCTGGAAATGCCATTAACTGGCATAAATGCTCTGCCAGGAGGAGGAAAGTGGCTGAAGGGGCCAGGATACTTGAAGAAGTATCCAAGGAGACTTGGAGTTGTTTTCTAGTGAAGACTAGAGGCTGGAAGGTAAGATATAGTTTATAACTTCCATTGAAGACAAGATGCTCAATGAAGGCCGCTCTTGTTTGGAATGAATGCAGACCATCCCAACCCTGTCTGGCACCCGGGAGGGCAGGTTGTCTATTGGGGTCAAGTTCCTGCCCCAGGGCTTGAGTGGCTGTGGAGGTTCTGCAGGCTCTACATTGTCCGCCCTGATTTCAAGGCAAGGGCCCGATTCTCCCATCCTTCCTTCACTGGTGCTTCTCTCTAAGCGCCCCATTCATTTGCTTCCTTTCTAGTCAGAGAGGGACACTACCGTGTCTGGAGCCCTGGGGCCATATGCTCTGCTCAGCCAATCTTCAAGGGATACTCAGGAAACTTGTAGCCAGAGGCTGACTCTGACCTGAGCTTTTCTGTGCTGGGCACTCTGGGGAAATGGCATCCTGAAACTTCCCCAACCTGAGGGGAAGGTGGGGGACTTCGAAACAATGTGGAAAAGGGCAGGGTGATGATGAAAGAGGTAAGCACACAGGATCCACTACGGAGGGCAAGGGGAACTGGGATTAAATGTCCTAAAGAAGAGAAGTCCGGGGAGTGACTTCACAGCCATTTCCGAGGGATTTTACAAAAGATGGTCAACAGCTGTTGCTCATCCCCACGGAGGAGTAAGAGGACAGGGATGTAAATTTCCTTCTGGGAATTTTAGCCTGAAGACACTTCTTTAGGGTGTCATAGGAGGGGCCTGGGAGTTGAGTGCTGGAATGTTATTACTGAGTGAGGGCCAAGTCTTCACGGGAGAAGTGAGAACAGGCAGAACCTTCTCTTTGTGGCAGACGCTTGGTGGATGCCCCTGGACAAGGCCCCGTGGAAGGCTGAGATGCGAAACCCCAGGGCCAGGCTGTCTGATGGGGACATGAGGACACGAGTCAGAGTGCTGCTGACTGTGCTGGTCGAGAGATGTGGGGCCCTACGTGCGTGGAAGAGGCTCTGACTGCCTCAGGCGGGACAGCTGGAAGGAGGTGCATTAGGGAAGTGTTCTTCAAGAAGGCAAGGCTTGAACTGTCTGGAGGAAAGCTGAACTGTCGCAAACGATGGGGAGGGACCAGTGGAAATGGAAGGAAAGCACAGGCAGGGCAAAGCAAGCAGAGGCAGGAAAGCCAAAAGCCACAGCCAGCTGGGCTGGCACACAGAATGAGGACCCCAAAGTCCTGCCGGTGAGCTTCAGCTCCATCAACAAGGCTCTGAAGCAAGGCTGCAGAATGGCACGGACAGAATGGAGTCAAGAATGACTGAGGGAGAAGAGGCTGGAGGCAGGGAGACCAAAGGGGAAGCTGTGAGTGTGTTCAAATGAGAGGTGATAGGAGGAGGCCTACATGCAGGTGGGACGCTGGGGGTGACCAAGTCCTGCTGGAGGGGTGAAAGATGGCGTCAGGCAATGGGCCCCATCACTCTCTGCAGGATGACTTTACATAGCGTGTATATGTCCAGGTACAATCCATGCTACAGTCTACAACCTGGGCAACTGGCCAGCCAACTAGGGATTATTTCATGGGAAAATATTAAGGCAAATTTTGCTTTGCCATGTCAGTATCTATACACATAGATGTTATTATACAGTAGCACTAAAAACAAAACTAATTCCTCTGTCCACTGCCAACAAAAGGTATAAAAGGAATAGCTATTGATCTGGTCAAGACGGCGGCATAGGTAAATGTGGTACTCAGGACCTCCCACAACATCAAAATTACAACTAAACAACAGAACAATCATCATTCAGAACTGCCTGAATCTAGCTGAACGTAATCCTATAACTAAGGATATACAGATGCTACATTGAGATTAGTAGCACAGGTGGAGATGCAGAATGGGCTGGTCCCACACCCACGTGTGGTGATTAAAACTGAGAAGGGTATCTTGGTTGCGGAGATCCCCCTGAGGAGCCAGGGTTCCCAGCTTCACACCAGGCTCTCCAGCCCAGGGGTCTAGTGCTGGGAGGAGAAATCCCCATAACTTCTGACTGTAAAAACTGGCAGAGGTGTGGCTGAGTGAGATGGAGGCTGCTGGAGTGCCAGATATTCCTCTTAAAGGGCCCATGCATGGGCTTACTGATGGACTTACTCTGAGCTCCAGCACTGGGGCACTAGGGATATACTAGGAGTAACTGAGTTGTTTGGCATCAAGGTGAAAGCTGCAGGAGCAGCTTTCTCCCAGAAATAAGAGCTGGCAGAGGCCACTGTTCCTTTGCTGAGCCCTCCCCTCACAGAGCTGGCAGACAGGCACCATACCTGAGTATCCATCCACCTGACTATCACTGTTTGCCCGACCCTGGAGATTCCCTGAAACCCTGCCCCACCGAACTTGCAGGCTCACCCAAACACTTTCCAGTGGCTTTTCCATACAAATGGCCTGTCTTGGCTCAAGATGCTGACTTTCCTAAGATCTTTCAACAAGTAGCATCTGGCCTCTGCCTACCCCATACCTGTTGCTAAGTAGCCCCAGGCCCAGAAATAGCAGCAGCCAGCCTTGGTTGACAACTTGGCCTCTCCCAGGCACCTCCAAGCCCAGCAAAATTAGCAGCCATCTTCAGATCAGCATCATGACCCAAGACAGGCCATTTGTATGGAGAAGCCACTGGGCCCTACAGGACACCTTCTACATAAAGCCACTCTACCAAGACCTGGAGATGTGGCAGCTCTATCTAATACACAGGAAGAAACATAGGGAGGCAGCCAAAATGAGGAAAGAAACATGTCCCAAATAAAAGAATAGAACAAAATTCCAGAAAAATAACTAAACAAAATGGAGACAAGCAATCTACCAGATGCAGAGTTCAAAACACTGGTTATAAGGATGCTCAATGAACTTAGGGGAAGAGTAGATGAACTTACCGAGAGCTTCAACAAAGAGACAGGAAACATAAAAATAGAGATAGAAAACATAAAAAAGAACCAGTCAGAAAAGAACACGCTAACTAAAATGAAGAATATTTTACAGGGAATCAATAGTAAAGTAGATGAAGCAGAGGATCAAATCAGTAATTTGAAAGATAAGAAAGCAAAAAACACCTAATCAGAATAGCAAAAAGAAAAAAGAATCCAAAAAATTAGCAAAGGGTAAAGACAGAAAGAATCTTAAAAGCAGCAAGAGAAAAGCAATTAGTTACCTACAAAGGAGCTCCCATAAGACTGTCAGCTGATTTCTCAACAGAAACTTTGCAGGCCAGAAGGGATTGACATGCAATATTCAAAGTGATGAAAAGCAAGGACCTACAACCAAGATTACTCTACCCAGCAAAGCTATTATTTAGAACTGAAGTACAGATATAGAGCTTCCCAGAAAAGAAAACGCTAAAGGAGTTCATCACCACCAAATCAGTACTACAAGAAAGGGTCTTCTTTAAGAGGGAGAAGAAAAAAGATTTTAAAAAATATGAATAATAAAAAGGCAATAAATACATAATTATCAACAATTACTTTAATTGCAAATGGATTAAATACTCCAATCAAAAGACATGCGGTGGCTGAATGGATAACAAAACAAGGCCCTTACATATGCTGCCTACAAGAGATTCACTTCAGATTAAAAGGCACACACAGACTGAAAGTGATGGGAAAACATATTTCATGAAAATGGAAACACAAAAAAACACTGGGGTAACAATATTTATACGAGACAAAATTGACTTTAAAACAAAGGCTATAACAAGAGACAAATAAGGACCCAGCAATTCTACTTCTGGGAATTTATCCAAAGAACCAAAATACTAAATTGAAAAGATATCTACTTCCATATGTTCATTGCAGCATTATTTACAACAGCCAAGATATGGAAGCAACCTAAGTGTCTATCAATATATGATTGGATAAAGAAGTGGTGCAAAAATACAATGAAATATGATTCAGTCTTAAAAAAAAGAAATCCTGCCATCTGCAACAACATAGATGAACCTAGGGGGTATTGTGCTGAGTGAAATAAGTCAGACAGAGAAAGACAAATGCCAGATGACTTCACTTACATGTGGAATCTAAAAATTGAAATAAACAAGCAGAACAGAAACAGATTCATAGATACAGAGAACATTTTGTCAGTTGTCAGATGAGAGGAGGGTTGAGAAGATGGGTGAAAAAGGTGAAGGGGTTAAATACAAATTGGTAGTTACAGAATAGTCACGGGGATATCAAGTACAGCATAGGGAATATAGATAATAATATTGTAATATAAATGGTGTCAGATGGGTACTAGATTTACCACTGTGATCACTTCATAAGTTACATAAATGTCTAATCACTGGGTTGTACACCTGAAACTAATATAGTATTGTACGTCAACTGTAATTTAAAAATAAAAATATTTTTTAAAAAGGAGTAGCTATTGCTTTAATGAGCACCTACTATGTACCTACCATACAGTATAAAAAAAAAATCTCATTTAAACTTTACAGTGTCTGTGCAAGACCAATATTATTGTCAGGTATCATAATGTGCCTCTTTGTGAATTTACAGCGCAGACAAGCCTGCTCCAAACAACGCTGACCCCTCTGTCTTGCTCACATCTCTCTGGCTGAAGGTGGCCTGGCCCTTGCCGCAGTTGCCCTGTTTGCTACCCTTGGATTAGAGTTCCGAAGAGGTGGGATACCCTTGAGAGGGACAAAAGTGTGAGGGCAGGAGAGTTCATCATTCAGCTGCATCCAGGAGCAAAAGACACTCCCCCATGAGGGAAGAGGACCTGTGTTTTCAGATCACTTTCCTCTGGAAAGTTCGAAGCATCTTATAACCATTATTATTTCATTCCTCATATTATCCTTGTGAAGTAGGTGTCAATTGTTGTGCGGCTTTTTAGCAGATGGAGCAACTGCAGCATAAGAAGAGTGGCCAACGTCAACCCAGACAAAGGGATGAAAACAAGACAGGCTTCTGGACTCCGGGCACCAGTGCAGACTTCACACCCCGCCCATGCCTGTCTGTGGATTGCTGATGTGGACCAAGGTCTTAAACTTGGAGAAGATGAAAGCATTAACTCCAGCTGCTAGTTTTTGCTTTTTGATCCCAACTATTGACTTGACAGTACGGGTGAATTTTCAGGTGTGGGTGTGGATATACAGCAGTGGTAAAACTGAAGGTTGACTTTTCAAATCAGGACACTCAGAGTCCAAGCCCATAGGGACTGTTTCCCCCAAGATCATGTGGCTGGAATCATCACCACAGACAAGCAGAAGCATTTCCACTTCGCTGGGACCCAGGACTTACAGGAAATTACTCTTCTGCATGTCTGATCGCTATGGAAATTGATTTTCTACAGAGAGCTAAAAGTACACAGACTGCCTCAGCTGCGTGCCCTCCAGATCTTGGCCCGCGACCGGCACTTCCACCTCCTGACTGAAGCCTCTGGGCCTCCGGAGCAGCAGATGTGTCCACCCCCTGGCTGGAGAGCTCCCCTTGCAGGATTCCTACATCCTGGAAGGTGACTCTGCATTTCAGAGGTCCGTCTCCAGTCCCTGCGAGCTATATACGTGGTCACACTTGGTTACTGCAGCAGGGGAGAGAATATGCTAGATGCCCAGGCTTGATGCTGGTTAGATTCCACAAAGTGAGCGATTACTCTTCTCTTTGTGATGTTACGTACACAGAAACAGACCCTGGCTTGCGGGGAAAATGGCATCACACATGCTGCATTGCTCATCCAGTTGATTTCTGAGGGTGGAGTATCAGCCACATCTGCCACCTGTGCCTATCAGCTTCTTGTTGATCAGGAGAAATGTCTCTATAACTCTTTATTCCTGTCTTCAGCCTCTTGGGATTCTAAAGGTCATATTCTACCCATGTCTCTGAAGGAGAGCACACGGCCCAGCAACTTCCACATGAACAAAAGGACAGAGGGAAGGACCCTCGGGATGGCGGGTCCCAGGCGCAGGCACTTTGGGAACTCCAGTGCTTGGTCTGAAACGGAAGATGCTCTTGTTCTGGAATGAAACTAGTGTACACCTCAGCTTTACACACTTATTTGTTCTCTTGATCAAAACAAGTCCTTTGTGTTCAGGTACAGAATGCAAGTTGCTGACTTAACATTTATAAAACAAGGACGCCCTAGCTCTGCGGAGAGGAAAGGTGCTGAATTAAAACCAACACATGAACATGCACACACAGACACAATAACTCACGAGCAAAGAGAGAGCTGGTCGCTGTTGATACACCTGGAATACGGGGCGGGGGGCACACTGGGTAAGGTACTCCCCCGGGTGCTCTTTCGCCGTGGCAGGCCAGGGCCCAGGATTCGTCCAGACAGCCTCCTAAGCACTCCCAGCTTTTTCTTCCCTTAGTCTCTTAAACATCAGCATTTAAACAGAAACCTCTCACTGGCATTGTCCAAAACACAACTGCTCATCTCGCTGCTACTTTCAAACACTCTCTCTCCAACTCCCTCTGCACCACACCGACTCCCCGGACAAAATGGGGGGGGCCGTATTTCCAGCACAACATCAGAGTGACTGAGTGGCCCAGAAGGAAAGGCCAGGTTCATGCTGGACTCCACTCAACGTTCACAACCCATCACCCGCGTCCTATCTCCGGAATCTCTCAGATTGCCCCTTCTCTGCAGCCCCACCGCCACCACCCCTGCCCTCGTCCAGCTCTCGATCTCCTGAGTGAACTGTTGGGCTGGTTTCTCCCTGCTCTCCGGCTTCTGGTTCTCCGCCCCCACCTGCCTCCCACGCTGCCCTCCCGCCAGGGCGCCTCTCCAAGGCGCTGGTGGCACGCCCTTCGCCTGGCGGCTGGAGGCCAGGACTGGGGAGACCTTTCTCTGTGCACTCAGGACTGAAGCTCCCGAGAGCCCTTCCTGCGCTGAGCCCTAACGGTCTTCAGCAGTGCACTCGGGGCTCCCTGGGGGCTGGGCATGGCATTTACTCCTTTCTGCTGCCTAGTGTCCAGCCTAAAGCCCGGTGTGGAAGGTGCTCAACAGAGAATGTTAAACTCATGGAAGCAGGAGAACAGTGCCAGAGCAGTGCGACAGAGGGTGCCACCCGAGCCCCGACCAGTGGGACTGATCCGAGAAGCCTTGCCCTGTTCAGAACGGCTCACATGTCTAACAGATGTGCCTGAGGATCGTTTTGCTACGGGGCCAAAGATTAGGGGCTCCGGGGACAGGTGTGGGGCCTTTGGAGAACTAGGTAAAATTGGAACAATATGCGGCACAGGTAAAAGGATAACCAGTCTGTTTCAACAGCCAGCTCAGATTCTCAGATTAGTTAGCCGGAGAGGTGTTTGAGTTTCAAAGCGTTTTCTGTACACTTGCTGAAATAGGTCCACTGTAGGAATGGGACTGCTTTAGCTTTAAAGAGGATTTTCATTTTTTTATTTTTTATTTTTTTAATTATTATTATTTTTAAAAATATATCTTTATTGATTTCAGAGAGAGGGAAGGAGAGGGGGAGAGAGAGATAGAAACATCAATGATGAGAGAGTCATTGATCGAGCCCGCAACCCGGGCATGTGCCCTGACCGGGAATCGAACCCCGATCGCCTGGATCCTAGGTCGATGCTCAACCCCTGAGCCACGCCCCGCCAGGCGAAGGAGGATTTTTAAAAGCAGCTTTAAACCTGTTGGCCCAACCATCATCCTAACTGGGCACCGTATCCCCTCAAAGGGGAAGAAGTTGGTGCCATTGGCCACCATTAAACAGAGATGCTGCTCGTGACTTCCTCAATCACAACAAAGCCTCCGTGTGGGCCCACAGTGAGTCACCTCAATAAATATTCATAGTGATAAAACCCAGGTCCCCAGAACAAGAGGCTCAGGGCCATCCAGATGAACTCCCCAGCCTTATTAGGAAGTGGGTAGAAAGAAAGACTTCCTAAACTAACAATGCACTTGGTTGCTTCCATGAAAATCACTATATTTGTGCCCTAAGAAATTCTGGAAGAATGCATAGTCATTTCTCAGAAACAGACTTTGCTAACAGGAGGTAATATACCATTTCTGTTAGTGTTTTCTTCTTTTTCCTGCATTAGATCCTAAGGAAAGCACACATTCTATCAGAGGACCTGAAAAGTTATTCCAGGACAGGTATAAAAGAAAAGGGGGAAAAATCTTGCAGGTGAACTATTGTTCTTGACCCTAGGAATAATCACCTCATCGGATGTGATTTTTGCATGAAGAAAACCCATATTTCTGTTTAAAAAGAAAAGACAGTAAATGTGAAACATTTCAGACCTTCCAAAACAAGCCACAATTCCTTCCAGCAACTCCTGAAAAAGCTAATTAGTTATCTTGGGCAGTGACTACAAGCCCATGCAATCTCCCTGGATAAGACTTCCCTTCAGCATCAAAGACATGCACAGAAAAAGGTAAATTAAGGAATTTAACAATTAATGCGGCTATGTTAATTCTGTGTGATGCACTAATTTGCTTTATGTGCATTTGTTCCCATCTGATTAAAAAAAAGAGCCTAACAATAATACAATAATATTTCTAACTGTTGAAGCAAGAGTTGGAGGTAGAATGGTCCCTGGATCCTCCCTGAATGTCATGTCATCTCCTGGTAGCATAAGTCATGACACCTTACCCTTAAGACCCCCAAATCAGGTGACCTGTAAGACAGGCCCACTGACAGGGAGGTGTCTGGCTTGGCATTGATCTAAGTCAATGTCTGTGTGAAGGAATTCATTTCCACACTTGGAAATCTATTCCAACCACAAAAACATGGCTAAAATTGTGGGTCAGAAAGGAGAGTAATGTTGGCTCTTCTTGAAAGAAATGTTTAATTTCTCAAAATGCCCCCTTTACTGTGAATATCAATTTTGCTATTAAAAATGTTTCAGGGTGTTCACTTTTAGCACCTAAATTAAGACTGGAAATGAGAAGGGCAGAAAACAGGAATCTGGAGGGACGAAGTGACCTGCTCCGAATGTGATAGATGGGAAGGGGCGGAGCTGGGGTCAGAGCCTTGAAAAGCCTGACTTCAAATCCCAGGCTCTCGTTACTGCGCGACATTGTCGCCGTCAGCTGAACAGTGTTTCTTTACACTAAGCCATGCTAACTACTGCCACCTGAACTTGTAGAACTTTCCTCTCTCCCTCTCTTTCCACAGCAGCCGAGGCTAAACGGTGCCCTTGGCTTGCCTCATATACCACTTGGGGGGCTCCTGACGCCGGGGCTCCCCGCCGTGCCCGCTAGCCCCCAATATCCACGTGGGCCCATTTCTAAGTTTGGTTGACCCTCCCAGGGCTCCTGCTGGCTGGGCCAAGTCCCTGCCTCTATTAAGAGAGGAAGATTGGACTTTCTCAGTTTAATAAGCCAAACAATGGCAGTCAAACTAGGCTCTTAATTCCTAAACTGGTCCTCACCTTTTTTCTTCTGGGATGTTCTCCAACAGCATTTGAAGGAAATCCTGGAATCAGAAAAAAGCAAACCGTTAAAGGTGTCCATCGATGAACCACTGCCCGCAGCCGCTCCCCAGTCCCAGCGCTCCCAGCTCCCGAGGCTCACCTGCTGGCGAAGCTGGGCCCACGCTGAATTATTAGACTATATACCCGATTTATTCATTACCAGGGCTTCAGTCCAATCAGGTAAAGAGATTTGTTTTGTAAAAGCCACAAACAAGTTGAAAAATGTAATGTTAATTTGACCTATATCCACGGCTTATTTCATTCCATGTTTCAACTCTTTTCAAAAGGCTGGCCGGGGCACGGAGCACTGTCCCTCGCTCCCCAACCAGGTTCTCCTCTTCCTGAGCCTTGCCTGGGTGTCCTGCTACATGCCCAACCGCCTCAACTGGGAGGCTAGGGACTGACTTGCAACTTTCTTGCACTGCTCTATGGAAAGATGAAGACCAAGCTAAAGACGAGTAATATCCCAGTGGAGGAACAAATAAGTCGCAACGCCAGCATGGTTCCCGGTTCCCTGCCTCCATCTACAGCCTCTCCCAGGGCCCCTGTGCGAGTCCTCCATTCTTTGACATTTAAGATACTTCAATAATAAATTTTTTAAACTTAAAGACATGACTTACATACACCCATTGTTTCCTTTACTTTGGAAAATTTCAAACACATTCAAAAGTAGACGAAAGAGTATAATTAACCCACAGCCAATCTGCCCCACCCACTTATCTGCCTCCTGTATTATTTAGAAGTGACTCCCAAACATTACATAATTTCATCATGTGTCAGTAAATGGCTCTAAAAGGATTCTTTTAAAACATACCCACAATACCAAAAGGCCTAAAAAAATTCACATATGAATGTTCAAAATCACATTTATATTTAATTGGCACCTTGAATATTGTGACCAGTCATTTCAGTCCATCTAATTCTGGAACCTTGACTTGGCCTCAACTACATTTGTCAGATAAAATATAGGACACCCAGTTAAATTGGGGGCATACTTACACTAAAAAGTATTTGTTGTTTATCTGAAATTCAAATTTAACTGGGCATTGTGTATTTTTATTTGCTAAATTTGTGTTAACCCTCTGTCATCTGAAGATGTGATAAGAAACATTTTAGAAAAATACAGAACATGAAACAAACAGGAACAACCTTTAGCTTTTTGGGGATCTGCACTTGAAGTTTTTCTTTTAATAAACTGAAAATCTTTTAAAGCAGGTCCTTGCAAGAGGGAGCATGTGTACAAGCTCGGATGACCCACCACAGCTCTGCCAAAGGCAGGTCCCTACAGATGGAAGCCCCCGCCCCTGCCCAGCCTGCGGATCCCAGCGCCGCGCTGGGCCCTGATGAGAGCCACTTAACTCAGAGTGCGAGATGGAAGCAGCGGCGCAGGCCCTCGGATTACAAACAGATGGAATCAGAGAGGAGTGGAAATCTGCAAACAATTTGTATGACAAGGTGTTCTTTTTCTATCATCGCGCTAGGCACAGCCATCACTACACTGGCGAAGCAGCCATGCCCTTCTGTGAGTTTATGGGGGCGTAGGTCCATTTCTTCCAGAGGCAAATTCTCCCTATTAAGGGCAGTAATGAAAAATTTATTTCTTGCAACCTCTGTTCTCCTTCTAAGACTTTACTTGTCTATTGCTGCTTTGCCCAAAATAAACGACACAAAGAATACCAACTAGTATTAAAAGCATGGATCATGCAGTCAAAATGGAAAGGGACAACCCCAAATAGAATAATGCCTCACATCTGAAGTCCTTCCTCGCACCTGCAGTGGACACAGCACATGCAGAAAAATGCCAAAGGAAACAAGAGCAATATTTAGAATGTGAAGAATTATTTCTGCTTGAGGTTCCTGAAGTCACTATTTTTTAATAATTATTTTATTAAAATGTTGATTTGGAAATTAATTTATCACAACTGATTTATTAATAGATTACTTGGCAGAAATTTCACTGGCTGAATGGCAGTATTCTTGCTTCCTGAAAACCTAAGTACTGTAAGTATAATTTCTTACTAATTTCACTTCATTTTCTCCTTAGAGCCCATATCAACTTATCCCATATTTGTGCAGTAAGTTATGCTCAATTATGTGTGTATGTGGGGGGAGGAATTACACTAATTTAATGGCAAGGGGGAGAATTTAATTGCATGAGAAGCAGGAAATGCAGAGTTAACCTTAATTCTGCCCTTTGCATTTTCCAGTTATAATTGGATCTTTCTTTACAGGACTGCAGAGCACAATGTTCCAGAATTTTTAGCGAATACAGGAAAAGTACAGGAGGCCCCCAAGAAACCCTGTTTCTTTTTTTTTTCATCCTCTCGAGGATATTTTTCCCATTGCTTTTCAGAGAGAGTGGGAGGGAGAGAGAGACAGAGAAACATCGATGTGAGAGAGACACATCAATTGGTTGCCTCCTGCAAGCGTTCCAACCAGGGCCAGGGATCAAGCCTGCAACCGAGGTAAGAAGGTAAGCGCCCTTGGCTGGAATCAAACCCGGGGCCCTTCAGTCCATGGGCGACACTCTAACCACTGAGCCAAACCAGCTAGGGCCCCTGTTTCACTTTTTAAGAAAGGTACCTGTCCCACCTCTGAGCAGGTGGCCACTGGCATCTTCCTGCCTCAGAGCTGAGGCTGAAGGGCGCACAGCAGTCCACTGGGGGCTGCTGACCGAGGCTGGGGATGAGGGTCTAGGGGTCCTATACCCCCGACAGCCTGACCATCTCTGAGGCACGGTGCCCGTATTCCCACAGGCTATGTGAACGGCTGCCTACAGTGCGAGGTGTTTCTCTTCTGTCCTGGGAGCCACCTAATCCAAAAAGACACATGGTCTCATCCAGGCAGTCACTGTACCACCCACAGTGGAAACAGCCCAACTGGCCCTTCTTACGCCTTTCACAGACCTAATCTTTAACCACAAAATGCTAGTTTTCCTATGTGTGTTTTTCTTATTTTTTGTAAGCTGGCATGTACCTCTGCAGCGGACTCCTCACAGAAGCGTTTCCAAGGTGTCTGATGATTACTCCTTCCCTCGCCACCTCTTTTCAACTCTTCATTGTCTTCACTCTTCCCTTCTGCATGTTGGCACTTTTATAAGTAATACAAATCTTAATTGGACAAGGAGGGCTCTCCTTCAAGGCAGATTCCAGGATCACAGAGGAACTAGGACACTGACATTCATCTAGGGCCATGCACACACCCAGTTAGAACAAATGCACCTCTATGGTATGCCTGAAAAACCTAAGCAACAGAAACCCTGCTGCTTTACAGCGGGCTAGGACGAAATTTTATCTAGACTCCTGGCAATTGTTACAAGCTCTTAGCCCAGGCAAAAAGTACATTCTTTGGCAATTTTTGTTTTCATTTTCTGCTCTAATAATCTATATGCTAGCCAGGTCAGTCCCAGACAGCTTATTTTTATTAACATCTAACACTAAATTAAGCATTATGATTAAAGAGAAAACTACACTGATTTTGGCACATGGCTAATTGGAAATTACTTTTTAGTCCTGGTGAAAGTATTCAATAAAAAGGAGGTGCATCGTGGCCTGTGTGGCTCAGTGGTTACAGTGTCAGTCTACGCACCAAAGGGTCGCAGGGTGGAGGGTTCGCTCTGGTCAAGGGCACATACCTGGGTTGCAGGTTAGCTCCTCACCCCTGGTTGGGGCGCGTTCAGGAGGCAACCAGTCGATGTGTCTTCCTCACATCGACGTTTCTCTCTCTGTCCCTCCCTTCCTCCCTCCCACTCTCTCTGAAAAGCAACAGAAAAAATGTCTTCTGGTGAGGATTACCCCAAAAAACAAACAAACAAAAAAGCAGGCGCATATAGATTCTACTGGGTAAATTGGCATTGACTTGATAATTACACAGGATTAGCAATTTCTGTAAGATGTTTTATGAATAATTACCAAGGTGATGGGGAAGGGAGGTAGGAGAGGCAAAGCAAACAAAATGTTGAAGCAAGGGCAGTGTGTCGCCAGGGTAAGAACTGAGGAGAAATGAAATGGGCAGGAAGAAGGCATGGTCAAGCTCAAGAAAGCAGTTTTAATTGGGGCTGGAAAGATGATACTGAAATGCTGGACAGGTGGAGCATTCAGAACAGAAGGAATTATGAAGCAATTTGGGGAAAAAAGAAATGGAGGGGCTTCTGAGTAAAGACACTGGATCATTGCCTTCCTCATCAATATTATTAATATCATAAATAAAATTAGTTAACAAGTAAACAAGAATATAATTCATTTTAAAAATCAGCAAAAACTTCACCAGCAACCTTCGAACCAGGAAAGATGTACATTCCTGTGGCACAAACTTCAAGGAGACAACTAAGAAAAGAAATGCATGATTCCAACACAGCTCCCAACCTTCCTGCACCACCTCCAACCTCAGGCTTAGCAGCAGTGCGATGGGCGAATTGTCCAGGCCCGGCAAGTTCTCACATACACTCACACATTTGGGAAGAAACAGGAATATTTTTATCTTTCCTCTTTTTTTTTACTGGGAGGGACTGGAAATGTTTGGTGGGGAAAATGAGTAATACCTGGGAAATAAACACCTAAGGATGACACTGATGAACTGCACAGGTTCTAGAGCTCCAAGCTGAGTTAGTGGGACAATACTGAGGGAGTAGCCGCAGTCAGAAAAAGCTGTACCCAAATTAGGTAAAGAGGATCTTGGCTGGGGACATTTAACAAAATTTCAAGAGTTAGAGAAGCCAAATTCTTGCAACAAAAGCTGTATGCAGCTCCATGGAGCTCTTCCCCTTTGCCCCCTCCATGCATAATATTCAAGCTTAAACTGTAGCTTAGAAGGGGAAGAAAAACATGTCTAAGAAGAGTTGGGAGGTAAATCAAGGATAATATTCCAATACATATGAGAATAAATAAAAGGTCAAAACAGTGCTACTGACACTGAGAATCAGCAAGAAGAAAAGTAGGGCAGAAATAAAAATAGAGACAGAAATAAAAAGCATAACTTAAAGAATCCAGTCTCGAAGAAAACATAATTCAAGGAACAGAAGAAAATTCTTCATGAATGCATTACACTGCAAAATAAATTAACACAAGATCATAATAACAAATTCAGTAAAATGAAATCTCAAAGACAGTATCACAAAACAACAAAATGCGATGAAAAGAGAGATTTCAAAGCAAAGGAGATAAATTAGGGACCAAAATAATGCCAGTGTAGGAGCACTAATAAAATAGAAACAGCAAGGAAAAGAACAAACATTAAAGAAAAAAACATTAATAATAATGTTATAGCATTAATAATAAAAATAATAATGCTGCCTGACATAAACACATGCCATGAAGAACAAAAAGACAAAAGCAATTTAGAAAATAACTAGCATGGAAGACAAAGGTGATATAAGGGTAACTGGTCATCTGCAAGAAAATAAAGAGAGAATGTGTTCAAAGATACAATTAAGACAATTTCAGTGAAAGAAGGAAAAATACAAGCTATATCTAAAAATACACACTGTTTTCCAAGAAAAGAAAAAAAAACTGATACAGACCCAGGCACACCAAGCCATTTTCTAATTATATATTTTTATCTGTGATTAAATGTCAAAGGTAAAGAATTTTCTGTCATCTGAGTGGTATAAAAGCTAACTTCAAAAGTTTTAAGAGCAGTATTTAATGTCAGAAGGCAGTTGAGCAATATCCACAAAGTTCTCATGAAATGAAAAAGCAACCGAAGAATATTATACCCAGGCAGTTTGTAATTCAAATATAAAGACAGCAAACAAACAGTCTCAAGCACATAAGAACTCAGACATCACAAAACCAGTGAGTCTGCAAGTTGAACATCAATTTGATATCAAAATTCAGCCAACAAAAAGTTGAATCAAAATAAAGCATTCATGAATATAGAAATATGGTAAAATGACTGGAGGCGAATACAGAAATCCTTTAAACACAAAGCTAAAGACTATACAACTGTGAAAATTCAGTTACAGCACATACTATAATTAATGTGACCCTTAACTATGCAAAGATATTAATTAAGAAATATTTAGAATTGGGGGGAAAAGCAGTAAAAGTACATAATTACTGAGTTCCTAATCTTTTACAAAAGTGAATAAATTGATGCTTTCTAAAATGAAATATATAGCTAAAGAAAAAAATAACAATTTCAACCTCTAAAGATTGTTTGTAATCGTGTTTTTTAACCATAAAAGAATCTTTTAGGAAACAATCTCTCTTACATTTATATGTAGCTCAGGAAAGTCCTTTATATTCACTTTCTTTTCTTTTTCATTTGTTAAATTTAAGTAAAATAAAATTTAAAACATTTCATTAAAAAGCACATATAATTCTATTTTTATAAAATTATTTCTAAATATATTTTTGTATCTATACATGTGTGTACACATATGTGTAGCTATATATACTATATATACATAGAGATATAGATATCTGTACACATATCATATACAACATATAAAAAGAGAGAGAGAAGTACACAGTGCAATTTTTGGAATGACATTCACCTAATATTAATTTTAGGTGGTGGTGGGGATTTGAATGATATTTTAAGTTCTTCTTTGCACTTTTCTGTGTTGCTTGAATTTTTAAAAAATGATTATGTGTTGGTTGAAAAAGCGATCATTTCCAAACTTACTATGATACTGACTTAAAGATAGAAACACAGATAAATGGAAAAAAATTGAGAGTCCAGAAATAAACTCTAACATCTATGGTCAAGTGATTTTCAATAAGGGTGCAAAGACAATTCAGGGAGGGAAAGAATAGTCTTTGCAACAAATGGTCATGAGACAACTGGAGGTTCATGCACAAAAGAATGAAGTTGGACAATCTACCTCACACCATATATAAAAATTAACTCAAAAATGATTAAGATACCTAAACATAAGAGAGAAAACTATAAAATTCTTAGAAGAAAACAGGATTAAATCTTCATAATCTTCAATTAGGCAATGAAGAAAATATTTGCAAATCATAATCTGAAAGTGACTTCAATCTAGATTATATAAAGTAATCTTTCAACTGAATAATGAAAGATGACCAATATAAAAAAGTAATCAAAGGATCTAAATAAACATTTCTCCAAAGAAGATATACAAATTTCAGTAAACACAGGAAAAAATGTTCAGCATCATTAACTACCAGACAAATGCAATTTAAAACAACGAGAAACCACTTCACACTCATTAAGATAACTATTACAAAAACTAAACAAAAACCAAACAGAAAGCAGCAAGTGTTGGCGAGGATGTGGAGAAACTGGAACCCTCGTGCATTTCTGGTAAGAATGTAAAATAGTGTAACCAATGTGGAAAACAGTAAGGCAATATCTCAAAAAATTGAATTTCCATATAAGGTAGCAATTCCATTTCTGGGTATATACTAAAAAAAAAAAAAAAAAAAAAAAAAAAAGAAGCAGGGACTAGAAAAGGGATTTGTTCAAAGCAGCATTATTCACAGGAGCCAAAAGGTGTAAATAACCCAAGAATCCATCAACAGATGAATGGATAAACAATATGTGGTCTTTATATACAGTGGAATACTGAGTCTTAAAAATGAAAAGAATTCTGACATATGCTTCAAGATGGATGAACCTTGAAGGCATTATGCTAAGTGAAATATGCCAGATACAACGGGACAAGTAATGTATAATGTGACTCAAAGGAGGTCCCTAGAGCAGTCAAACTCAGAGACAGAAAGTACAATGGGGGCTGCCAGGGACTGTGAGGAGGAAGAATGGGGAGTAACTATTTAATGAATACAAACTTCGGTTTGGGAAGATTAAAACATCCTGGACACATGGTGTCACAACAATATGAATGTGCTTAATGCACCAAACTATATACTTAAAAATGGTTCAGATGGTAATTTTATGTATATTTTACCGTAATTTAAAAAGTAAAAATTGAAATAAAAAGAAGAATAAAGTACTGATACATGATACAACATGAACTTGAAACATTATGCGGAATGAAAGAAGCCAGTCACAAAGGCCACATAGTATTTTATGACTCCATTTGCATGGAATGTCCAGAATAGACAAATCCCTAGAGACAGAAAGCAGGTTAGTGGTTGCCATGGGCTGAGGGGGGTGCAAATGGAGAGTGACAACTAAAAGACATGGGGTTTCTATTTATTGTTGACACTGTTACTGATGTTCAACATTTCTCCCTGCTTTGCTCCCATGCACTCAACCCCTGCTCCCACCAGGCCTTCACCACATTATTGTCTGTGTCCATGGGCTATGCATATATGATCTTTTTTTTTTTTTTTTTTTTAATTTATCTTTATTGTTCAAAGTATTACAGATATCTCCCCCCTTTTTCCCCACTGATCCCCTCCACCCTGCATCCACCCCACCCACAGGCCTTCACCACACTACTGCCTATGTCCATGGGTTATGGATATATGCATATAAGTTCTTTGGTTAATCTCACCCACTCCCCCACCCCCGCCTTCCCACTGAGATCCATCAGTCTGTTCCATGCTTCTGTGTCTCTGGATCTATTTTGTTCCTCAGTCTACTTTGTCCACTAGAGTCCACATATGAGTGAGATCATGTAAAACTGAATCAAGAAGAATCAGAAAACCTGAATAGGCCAATAACAACTGATGAAATCAAAGCAGTTATTAAAAAAAACTCCCAGAAAACAAAAGCCCTGGTTTGGATGGCTTCAAAGGAGAGCTTTCTAATTCTTTAAGTTGTAGGGTTAGATAGTTTAGTAAATATTTTTCTTGCTTTTTAAGGTAGGCCTGCAGTGCTATGAATTTCCCTCTCAGGACTGCTTTTGCTGTGTCTCAGATTTTGGGTTGTTGTGTGTTCATTTTCATTTGTTTCCAGGAAGTTTTTTGATTTAATCTTATTGGTACCCATTCATGGTTTAATAACATATCACTTAGCCTCCATGTGTTTGAATGTTTTGGGGTGTTTTTACTGTAGTTTATTTCTAATGTCATGCCATTGTGATCTGAGATGCTTGATATGATTTCAATCTTCTTAAACTTGTAGACACTGGTTTTGTGTCCTAACATGTGGTCTGTCTTTGAGAATGCCCCTGTGCACTGGAGAGGAATGTATATTTTGCAGCTTTGGGATGAAATGTTCTGTAAATATCAGTTAAATCCATCTGATCTAGTGTGCCATTGAGTTACTGTTTCTGTGTTGACTTTTTGTCTGGAAGATCTATCCAATGAAGTCAGAAGGGTGTTAAAGTCTACCACTATGACTATATTGCTATTGATCTCTCCCTTAACATCCTTAAGGTTATTATTGATAAATTCTTATTTATTGCCATTTAAATCCTTTATGACTATGTTTCTCTCTCTATTTCTTCTTACAGCAGTCCCTTTAACATTTCTTGGAATGCTTCTATTTCTACTTCTAATTACAGTAGTACCTTTAACATTTCCTGCAATGCTGGTTTGGTGGTGAAATATCCCCCCCCCAACCTTCCCCTTTTTTTTTTTTGGTCTGGGAAGCTCTTTATTTCACCATCTACTTTGAATGATAGCCTTGCTGGATAGAGTAGTCTTGGTTTCAGATCCTTATTTTGCATTACCTTGAATACTTCATGCCATTCCCTTCTGGCCTGTAGAGTTTCTGATGAGAAGTCAGCTGACACCCTTATGGGAGCTCCTTTGTAGGTAACAGATTGTTTTTCTCCTGCTGCCTTTAAGATTCTCTTTGTCTTGAATTTTTGGCAATTTAATTATGATGTGTCTGGGTGTGGGCCTCTTTGGATTCTTCTTGCTTCAGGCTCTCTGTGCCTCCTGAAATTGTGTGACTTTTTCCTTCACCAGGTTAGGGAAGTTTATTGCCATTATTTCTTCAAACAGGTTCTCTAACCCTTGCTTACTTTTGACCTCCTCTGACACTCCTATGATGCGAATACTGTTCGATTTCATGTTGTCCCACAACTCCCTTAGATGGTCCTCCTTTTTTTAATTGTTTTTTCTTTTTGGGTCTCTGATTGAGTGATTTTTTTCTACCCTATCTTCTACTTTGCTGATCTGATCCTCAGCTTCGTCAAATCGGCTGTTTGTTCCTTCCAATATAGTCTTGACTTCTGTTATGTCATTCTTCATTTCTGACTGGCCATTTTTCATAGTTTCCATCTTTTTTTAATGCTGTTGAACATTCTGACAATCAGTATTCTGCATTCTATATCTGATAGATTGCTTATCTCCATTTCATTTAGCTCTTTTTCTGGAGACTTCTCTTGTTCTCTCATTTGGGGCTTTTTTGTCTTCCCATTTTTGCTGCCTGTCTGGGCTTGTTTCAATGTATTAGGTAGGCCTGCTAGGACTCAGTCTTTCTGGAAGGTCTCTGGTGCAGGTCAATGTTAGACGCTGTTTGTAACTGGCCTTGAGCACCCTGTTTGGAGCTATGAACAACCCAATGCTTGAGGTCCCCTCTATTGGGGTTAGGTACATTTGGACAGGACCAAGATGCACACCGAAGTCTGCTTTTCCAAGGCCCGGGCCCAGAAGCAGATCAAGCAAAGGGTAAAAGTACTCTGAGATCTGCCTCTGCCAGCAGGCTGATTTATCTGATTCTCTTAATAAGCCTCAGGCTGTAGAAACTCCATAGGGTGGGGGAGCTGATTGTTATTAGTCTCTTAATGAGCCTCAGGTTGTAGAAACTCCACTAGGGTCAGAGGTTTTCCAGCAGGGTGGGGCACATTTGCTTCCCCCTCAGGCAAAAGATGCTTGGAAGGTAAATGTCTGCCTCTGCAGTATGGGGAAATGACGGCACAGGAATCCAGAGGGGTGCCCTCTGAGTTCTATCTCCAGAGCCCACAACCCTAGATTCTCCTCACACAGCTCCAGTCCACTCTGCTCTCCCTCTGCCAGAGCCAAGGTGAGTGGCTGCGCACGAAACTTTGTGCATTGGCTCTTTAAGAGGGTGCCTGCATTTCTAGCTATTTCTCCCTGGCAGAAACCTGGCTGCTTTTCGTCAGATGTTATGTGGGCACCTTTCTCAGTTCTGGTGCTCTGAGCTGGGAAGCCCAGCCTGGGGTTTAGGCCTCAGAGTCCTCAGTAGGAACCCCCTACAGCAGAGATATCCCTCCAGACCTTCAGCTGCTGCCTGTGGCACTAGAGCCCAGCCAGCCCTCTAGTGCCTCTGCACTTCCTACCAGTCTCTATGTGGTGTCCACTTTTCCTCCTTGGTAATGAGGGTGCTTTCCAGCTTGTCTTCAGTTGCAGTTTATTATTCAGGATATTTTTTCTATATTTTAGTTGTAATTCCATTTTGGTCCTGGGAGAGTGTCAGTGTAGTTTCCACTCAGTCCACTGGAATATTTAATCTCCCATATATGATCTTTGGTTAATTTCTTCCAGTCATCTCCCACCCCCTCTCCCCTTAGATCTGTCAGTCTGTTCCATGCATCCATGGCTCTGGTCCTATTTTGTTCATTAGTGTATTTTGTTCATTAGATTCCACCTATAAGTGAGATCATGTGATATTTTTTTTCCTCTGAATGGCTTATTTCACTTAGCATAATAATCTCCAGGTCCATCCATGCTGTCTCAAAGGGTATGAGATCCTTCTTTTTACAGCTACATCGTATTCCATGCTGTAAATGAACCACATCTTTTTTATCCACTCATCTACTGATGGGCACTTGGGCTGTTTCCAGATCTTGGCTATTGTAAATAACGCTGCTATGACAGGGGTGCATATATTCTTTCTGATATATTGAGATTCTTAGGATATATTCCTAGAAGTAAGATCACTGGGTCAAGTGGCAGTTCCATTTTTAATTTTTTCTGGAAACTCCATACTCTTTTCCACATTGGCAGTACCAAATGCATTCCCACCAGCAGTGTACTAGGGTTCCCATTTCTCCACATCCTCACCAGCACTTGTTGTTTATCGACTTCTTGATGGTAGTCATTCTGGCAGGTGTGAAGTGATACTTCATTGTAGTTTTAATTTGCACCTCTCTGATGATTAGTGACACTGAGCATTTTTTCATAGGTATATTGGCCATCTGTATGTCCTCTTTGGAGAAGTGTGTATTCAGATCTTTTGTCCATTTTTAAATCGGATTGTTTGTCTTCCTGGTGTTGAGTTGTATAAGTTCTTCATATATTTTGGATACTAACCCCTTATCAGATGTATCATTGGTGAATATGTTCTCCCATACAGTAGGTTCCCTTTTCATTTTGTTGGTGGTTTCTTTTGCTGTGCAGAAGCTTTTTAGTTTGATGTAGTCCCATTTGTTTATTTTTTCCTTTGTTTCCCTTGCACTAGGAGATATACTGGCAAAAATACTGCTACATAAAATGTCTAAAATTTTACTGCTTATGTTTTCTTCTAGGATTTTTATGGTTTCATGTCTTACATTTTTAAGTCTTTTATCCATTTTGAGTTTATTCTTGTGTATGGTATAAGTTGGTGGTCTAGCTTCATTTTCTTGCATGTACTTGTCCAATTTTCCCAACACCATTTATTGAAGAGACTGTCTTTATTCCACTGGATGCTCTTGCCTCCTTTGTTAAATATTAATTGGCCATAGCAGCATGAGTTGATTTCTGGGCTCTCTGTTCTGTTCTATTGATATATATATATATATATATATTGGTTCTTATGCCAGTACTAGGCTGTTTTAATTACAACACTTTGTAGTATAGTTTGATATATGGTATTGTGATCCCTCCAGCTTTGTTCTTCTTTCTCAAGATTGCTGTGGCTGTTCAGGGTCTTTCTTGGTTCCATACAAATATTTGGAATATTTGTTCTAAATCTGTGAAATATGCCATTGGTATTTTAATGGGAATTGCAGTGAATCTAGAGATTGCTGGGTATATGGACTTTTTAATGATGTTAATTATTCCAATCCATGAACACAGTATATGTTTCCACTTGCTTGAATCTTTATTTTTTTTCAGTGTCAGATAGTTTTTTATTTCTTCCTTGATCTCATTGGTAATCAACTCATTGTTTAATAACATGCTATTTAGCCTCCATTTTTTAATGTTTTTCAGTTTTTTTATTGCAGTTGATTTTGAGTTTCATGCCATTATGATCTGAGAAGATGCTTGATATGATTTCAATCTTCTTGAACTTGTAGAAACTTATTTAGTGTCCTAACATTTGCTCTATCTTTGAGAATGTTCCATGTGCACTTGAGAACATATATTCTGCAGCTTTAGGACAAAATGTTCTGTAAATATAAATTAAATCCATCTGATCTAGTGTGTCATTTAAGGTCGCTGTTTCCTTGTTGATTTATTGTCTGGAAGATCTATCCAGTGATGTCTGTAGGGTGTTAAAGTCCCCTCCTATGTCTGTATTGCTGTTGATCTCTCCCTTAAAGTCCATATATATATGAAGGTTTTTATATACATAAGTGCTCCAATACTGGGTGCATATATGTTGACCAGGGTTATATCCTCTTGTTGGATCAATACTTTCAGTATTATGTAGTGACCTTCCTTTCTCTTCTTATGGCCATTGTTTGAAGTCTATTTTGTCAGATATGAGTATTGCTACCTAGGCTTTTTTTCTTTTTAAAAAAATATATCCTCATTGATTTCAGAGAGAAGAAGGGAGAGGGGGAGAGAGAGACAGAAACATCAATGATGAGAAAGTCACTGATTAGCTGCCTCTTGCACGCCCCTGACTGGGGATCAAGCCCACAACCCGGGCATGTGCCCTGACCGGGAATCAAACTGCGATCTTCCGGATCCTAGATCAATGCTCAACCACTGAGCCACGCCTGGCTAGGTCAGGCTTTTTTTCATTTCCATTTGCATAGAATATTTTTTTCCATCCCTTCACTTTCAGCTTGTGTGAGTCTTTTGTTCTGAGCCAGTATCTTGTACACAGCATATGTATGGGTGATATTTTCTTTTCTTTTCTTTTTAAATATATCTTTATTGATTTCAGAGAGAGGAAAGGAGAGGGAGAGAGAGACAGGCAGAAACATCAATGATGAGAGAGTCATTGGGGATCGAGCCACAACCCGGGCATGTGCCCTGACCAGGAATCCAACCCCAATCGCCTGGATCCTATGTCGACACTCAACTGCTGAACCACACCCGGCCGGGCTGGGTGATGTTTTCTTATCCATTCAGCTACCCTATGTCTTTTGATTTGAACATTTAATCCATTTACATTTAAGGTTATTATTGATAGTTACTTAATTATTGCCATTTTTAATCTTTATGCCTATGTTCCTCTCTTTCTCTATTTCTTCTTCTTACAGCTGTCCTTTTAACAGTTCTTACAATGTTGGTTGGTGGTAATGAACTCTTTGAACCTTTTTCTTTTTTTGGTCTGGGAAGCTCTTTATTTTAAATAACAGCCTTGCTGGAGAGTATTCTTGGTTTCAGATCCTTGTTTTTCATTACCTTGAATACTTCATGCAAATCCCTTCTGGTCTGAATTATTTCTGTTGAGAAATCACCTGACAGCTTTATGGGAACTCCTTTGGAGGTAACTGTCTCTTTCTTGCTGCCTTTAAGACTCTGTCTTTGTCTTTAACTTTTGCCATTTTACTTATGATGTGTCTGGGTGTGGGTCTCTTTGGGTTCATCTTGATTGGGACTCTCTTGCTTCCTGAACTTGTGTGACTTTTCCCTGCACCGGGTTAGGGAAGTTTTCTGTCATTATTTCTTCAAACAAGTTCTCTACCCCCTTGTTCACTTTCTTCTCCCTCTGGATCCCCTCTGATTCGGATTTTCTTATGTTTCATGTTGTCCAAAAGTTCCCTTAAACTATCCTCATGCTTTTTAATTCTTTTTTCTTTTTGCTGCTCTGATTGAGTGATTTTTTTTCCTACCTTATCTACTAATTCACTGACTTGATCCTCTGCTTCATCTAATCTACTGTTTATTCCTTCCAGTGTATTCTTTATTTCAGATACGTTATTCTTCATTTATGACTGGTTGCTTTGCATGGTTTCTATTGTGCTGAGCATTCTTAAAACCAAGCTTTGAACTGTTTCTGATAAATTCCTTACTTTCATTTTATTTAGCTCATTTTCTGTAGATTCCGCCTGTTCTTTCATTTGGGTCCTGATTCTTTGTTTCCTCATTTTTGTTCTTTCTTTGTGTTTTTCCTATGTATTAGATAGAACTGCTATAACTCCTAGTCTTGGGAGGGTGGCCTACTCTAGCAGGTGTACTGTGGGACACAGTGGTGTAGTCTCCTTGATCTCCTGAGCTGCGTGCTCTAGAAATGTTCCTTGTGTGGGTTATGTGGGCCCTCCAGTTGTAATTGGTTCTTGATTGCTGTTGTCCCATCTGTGGGTGGGCTCAGCCCTTGGACTGGCTGCATGTGAGGCTCAACCCCAACCACGTCATGCAAACTGTTGTACAGGCAGTGACAGAAAAAAAACAAGACAAAACAAGACCAACCCAAAAACAACATGAAAAAAATAAAACCACCACCAACAAAACAACAACAGAAGAAAAAAAAGAAGAAAAAAGAGACAAAGAAAGAATAATAAAAAACAAGGGGCAAAAAGAATTAGAGAAGGAAAAAAACAAAACAAAAAAGAACATGAATGGAAAGAGGCGATAATAAGAAATAAAAAGAAAAATATAATAAGCATGGAGGATGGCTGAATTCTAGGCAGCCATTAGGGATGTTGATGCCACTGTCAAAAGATGGAATCACCAGAAGAGGTTTGGAAAGAATTTATGTCATGCACATTGAGACTTGAAAGACTTCTCCTGGTAAGGGGGTCCAAGAGAACTGGATGAACAGTTTTGCAATCAAAACTGGAAGTCATGGAATATGGGTCCCTCCTCTTTGAAGACACACATGCCGGAGGGAGCCCTTCACTTCCTTCTGCCAAAGGTTGTAGATGAGTGGGTTGAGCATGGAGGTCACCAGGTTGTAGGAGAGGGACACCTCCTGCTTTCTCTCTGGGGAACAGAGCACTAGTGGATGACCTCCCGTTGTGCCATGAAACAGAATGACCACAACCAGGTGGGAGGTACACAAACTTTAATAAATTAATTAAAATAGAAAATAGAAAAGAAAAACGGAAACAAAGACTAAAAAAGAAAAAACTAGAAGAAAAGGAGAGAAATAAGGGATATGAAAGGAAAAAGATAAGAAAGAAATGAAATAGGAAAAACAAAGAAAAGATATTTTTGGAAGGTCAAGTTCAGGAGATTCCAAGATGGCAGCAGACTGAGTGGAAGCTGCACTGACACTCTCCTGGGACCAAAATGGAATTACAACTAAAATATAGAAAAAACATCCTGAATAATCAACTGCAACTGAAGACAAGCTGGAGAGCACCCTCATTACCAAGGAGGGAAAGTGTAAACCACATAGAGACCGGTAGGAATTGTGGAGGTGTGAGATGGCTGGCTGGGCTCCCACAGGAGCAGCTGAAGGTCTGGAGGGAGATCTCAGCTGCAGGGGGTTCCCACTGAGGACTCTGGGATCTAAACCCCAAGCTGAGCTTCCCAGCCCAGAGCACCAGGACTGAGAAATGTGCCCCCACATAAAATCTGGCTGTGAAAAGCAGCTGGGTTTATGTCTGCCAGGGAGAGAAAGCTGCAAATGTAAGCACCATCTTAAAGAGCCAACACACAAAGTTTCCTGTGCAGCCACTCACCTTGGGCACCAGGGTAAGGAAGACAGTGTGGACTAGAGCAGTGTGAGGAGAATCCAGGGGAGGCTGGCTAGGGGAATACATCTCAGAGGGCACCCTTCTGGACCCTGGTGCGGAGTCATTCTCCCATACGGTAGAGGACATCTTTCTCAGGCACACATTTACCTTCCCAGCAGCTTTTGCCTGCTGGGGGGGGGGGGCGGGGGGCAGGCAGGGAAACAAGTGTCTCACCCTGCTGGAAAACCTATGGCACCACCCTGTAGAGTTTCTGAATAACAGCCTCTGGGTGCTTTGAGTCTTTGCCTGACTTGCTTCTGGACCCAAGGCTTGGAAAAGTAGACCTTGGTGCACATTCATCCTGTCCAAACACACCCAGCCCCAGCAGAGGGAACCACAAGCTGTGGAGTGTGGAAAACTTCAAACAGGGTACTCAAGACCAATCACAAATGGCATCTAACATTGGCCTGCACCAGAGACCATCCAAAATAATGGGAGTCCTAGCAGGTGTACCTAATACCTAGAAAGAAATCCAAACAGGCAGAGAAAATGGGGAGACAAAAAAAAAGTCCCAAAGGAAAGAATGAAAGAATTTTCCAGAAGAAGAGCTAAATGAAATGGAGATAAGCAACCTATTAGATATAGAGTTCAGAATACTGCTCATAAAGATGCGCAACAGCATGAAAAAAAGATAAAGAAACCATGAAGGAAATTAAGAATCACATAGTAGAAATAAAAAACAACAACACTGGAAGGAATCAACAGCAGATTAGGGGAAGTTGAGGATCAGATCAGCAAATTAGAAGACAGAGTAGAAAAAAAGATCACTCAATCAGAGATCCAAAAAGAAAAAACGATTAAAAAACAGGAGGAGCTGTGGGACATGAAATGTAACAATATTCGCATCATATGAATGCCAGAGGAGGTCAAAAGTAAAGAAGGGTTAGAGAACCCGTTTGAAGAAATAATGGCAGAAAACTTCCCTAACCTGGTAAAGGAAAAAGTCACACAAGTTCAGGAGGCACAGAGAGTCCCAAGCAAGAGGAACCCAAAGAGGCCCATGCTCATATTTAAAATGCCAAAAATTCAAGACAAAGAATCTTAAAGCCAGCAAGAGAAAAGCAATCTGTTACCTACAAAGGAGCTTCCACAAGGCTGTCAGCTGATTCCTCATTAGAAACTATAGGCCAGAAGGTATGAAGTATTTAAGGTAAAAGCTAGGATCTGAAACCAAGACTACTCTATCCAGCAAGGCTATCATTCAAAGTAGATGGTGAAATAAAGAGCTTCCCAGATGAAAAAAGGCTAAAGGAATTTATCACCACCAAACCAGCATTGCAGGAAATGTTAAAGGGACTGCTGCAATTAGAAGTAGAAATAGAGAGAATGAGAAACATAGGCATGAAGAAAAAAATGGCAATAGGTAAGTACCTATCAATAATAACCTTAAATATAAATGGATTTAATGTCCCAATCAAAAGACATAAGGTAGCTGAATGGATAAGAAAACAGGACCCAAATATATGCTGTCTACAAGAGACCCACCTATAACAAAGGACTCAACAGGCTGGGAAAAAAACCAACTTGTGCAGACTGTAAAGGAGAGATGGACAGCAGTCATAGTAGGGGCTTTAACACCCCACTGACTTTACTGGATAGAGCTTCCAGGCAAAAAATCAACAAGGAAACCGTGACTCTAAATGACACACTAGATCAGATGGATTTAATTGACATTTACAGAACATTCCACCCCAAAGCTGCAGAATATACATTCTCCTCAAGTGCACATGGAACATCCTCAAAGACAAACCACATGTTAGGACACAAAACAAGTCTCTACAAGTTCAAGAAGATGGAAATCGTCTCAAACATCGTCTTGGACATTTACATCATGGAATACTATGCAGCTGTAAAAAAGAAGGATCCCTTACCGTATGAGACAGCATGTTGGGATCTGGAGAGTATTATGCGAAGCAAAATAAGCCAGTCAGAGAAAGATAAGTATAGGATCTTACTCATATGTGGAATCTAATGAATAAAATAAACCGATGAACAAAAATAGATCCAGAGACATAGAAGCATGGGACAGACTGTGAATCTCAGAGGAAGGCAGGGGTGGGTGGGTGGGGAGAGATTAATCAAAGAATTTATATGCATATATGCATAAACCATGGACACAGACAATAGTGGGGTGAAGGCCTGGGGGGAGGGATACCGGGTGGAGGGGACCAACCGGGAAAAAAAGGGCACATTTGTAATACTTTCAACAACAAAGATAGTAATAAAATAAAAAAAAGTGGAGTTCACCTTTTTGTGCCTGCTGCAATTACCTTTTGGATATGCTGCTTGTGTAGCTCAATGGATCCTGCTCTGATGTTGTCCAAAGCTGGCCACTTGGTGTGCTAGTCCTGGGCCTCCCGACTGATTCTCTGGTGCAAGCCAATGTCAGTCGCTGTCCCTGCCTGGCCCTCGGCAGCCTCTCTGAAGCTTGGCAGGACAGAGCCCCAAGTAGTCCAGAGGGCAGGGCCTCTGTAGGCCAGATGCTGGGTCTGCCTTGGGTCTCACACCTTGAAAGACCCCACTCTGAGGGGCTCTCCATTCCCCCATGGAACTGCGCTCAGCAGAGATATCTGGGACCTGGCTAGGATGATTTGAACAGACTCCCCTTGGGGGTGGTGTCTGTAACCCTTGGCAGGGGCACTTCCTCTCCTTCCCAGGGTTGCACAGGCTGAATTAACTGGGAAGCTCAGATCTGCTTCCCCGTAATGCCAGCACCGTGCCCAGCACACGCAAACTGTCTCCTGGAACAGAAGCCCACCTGGGGGACACAGCCGCAATAACTCAGCTCTGCACGGCTCCCTGGCACAGACATGGGTTTTCTTTTAAGGATGATGGAAATGCTCTGAAATTACACAGTGGTAGTGATGGCACAACCTTGTGTATATTCAAAAAACCACTGACTTAAACACTTAAAAGGTAAATTTTATGGTATGTGAACTACATCTCAATAAAGCTGTTATAAAAAACAATAAAGTTCTTACTTGAAAGAGATAAAAGAAAAACTGAATGATTTGGTGGAGAGAGCACTAAGTGTTCCATGGGAAGTTGAAATCAGAACCTCAGAAGTCCCAGTAGATGCAATGCCCTCATTTAACACTGCAGGGTCTTGGGGAGAAGTCGTTTTTAGCAGTAGGAATTTCAGCTAATCAGTCAACCAAGCATATAAGACTTCTGAGCCAGTTTCCAAGTTGCCTTTCCAAATACATGTTTAGGAAAAGCCCCTGTTCCCTAACCAAAGAATAAAAAGAGCGTCGAGATGAGGCATAGCCACCACACTCGTGCTCTCCCTCCGTGTGCTCAGATTATACTCGGACATCCTTTACATCTGACATCGCGGACAGCGTGACCCCAAACCGTGCATGAGCCCTAATGTCAAATATCAACCATCCCCATCAGTCCAGACAGAGCTGAGGCTGCATCTCTGAGCAGCCAGGAGCACTGCTTCCAGAGCCCGCCCCTCTTTGCTAACTTTCTTACTGCTCCGTGCAGCGCGGCCACACACCCGTAAGCTGACAGGCTTTCTCTGAATGTTCTGAGGTCGGCTGTCTGACTGTCTCAGTGCATCTTGTTAATCGACCGGTTTATCAAATATATATGGTGTGCCGATCACGTATTAAGTACTGATCAAATAAAGAGCATGGTCTGGCCTTGATGAGCTTACACATACAATAGAGGAGACAGGAAAAACCCAAATGACCTTAAATGAAAATATAATGATAAATAACGGCAATGACAAGGAAGGCAATGCCAAAGGCAAAGGGCCGAGAATAACAGAGTGGGTGCAGGTCTCACTGGCCGGGGCGCCTCTGAGTGTGTGACATTCACACCGAGACCAAAGGATAGGAAGGAGCTGACCTTGCAAAGATCGTTCCAGGTGGAGGAGCAGTAGGGCTGTTCTGTTGCTTTGGTTTTTAAGGTCACTTAAGATGCAATTATCCACATCACTGTGCACAGGACAGCTTTGGGTCACAGACTGTCCCAGAACTACAGGAAGGTCACCCTCCCTAAAACAACGCTTCCCTCGGTCCACTTCATTAACTTCTAGTTTTTCCTACTGTGTTAAATCATAAACCTTCCCCCACTTTTTAATACTCACATAACCTAGTCCCCACATGCCACACCCCCGCCAACTCTGTATCACGGACCCGTGAGGACTCATAAATTACCTGGGAAAGAATCAATTGCCCGTGAAACGTGTGCACAAATTTCCTTAAAAATGAAAAATAGGCATCGTGTCCAAGTCTTCTGGCAAAGAGCCGGAGAAGGAAATAGCCCTAGAAGGAGGAAGAAGAGAGATGCCCGCCACGGATGCATCAGAAAAATGCGTACCCAGTCGGCTCTGGCTCACCCACCAGCGTTGTATGCACATCTGATGGCCCGCCGATGTGCCCCAGGCTGCCCTCTCTGTTCTTACCAGTAAGGGTGGGCCTAGGAATTAAGGATCAGCTATGGATGTGAAGCCTGGACGCCCACCGAGGACCAGAAGGGGAGCGGGTCCCGGCTCCTCTCTCCCTTAGCTATCGAGAGGGGCCTTTACAACTGCAAGTGCTTCCTTCCTACCCCTGCCTTCCAGTTGGAACCTGACAGCAATTTTAAGCTTCTGCCCTTCACAGCTGATGTGACGCAGGAAGAAGGGAGGCACAGGGCAGGAAATAGTTCAGGTTCCTTTGATTCATGCCTCAGTTTGGGGGTATAAAGTATTTTAATTATGACAATCAGATAAAAACCTAGTCAAATATCATTACAATGCTGGTGATTTTTTTGCTTTGTCCAACCATGCTACTAATCTTCACTGTCTATGTGTATAACCTAAAAAGTGACACACCATAGTAACTGGCTTCTGCCACTTAGATGCGCTTACCTTTAAATAATGAACCTGCATGAAGACCTTCTCTGGATTGAGCCCATGTTTGATGACAGATGATCCTGAGTCACTCACATGGCCAGTTTTCTCTTTATTGGGTCTAAAATGATGCAGTAAAAGTTTGTTACAGTATAGCACATTCTTAATTAGTCCATAATATTGTCTTAGTCCTATTTTCAGAGTTGCTCAACAGTGTCTTAATTCTACTCAATAGTACCAGGTATAAATTAAAACAGTTTACATGATAAATCTGTATACTGAACAAGGAGGGATTTATATTTCGGTTGGCAACCTGAGGTTGGCTGCTCACAATATTTTACATCATCTTATCCAAGATTAAAGCTTGCCAGACCCTCAAGGAATCTAAGCTCCAATATGCATTAGTTAAGAACCTACATGCTTTTCTTTTGGTGGGAATGAAGCACTGGGAAATGCAACGAAAAATGTAGCTTTACTTGGAAGAACACAGAACTTACATCTTTAAAATAATTTTTTGACCCCAATGTTATCCACTTCTCTTGATTTGCATTTAGTAATTAAGGCTCCTTTAAGAAATATTCGTTTAACAAACAAGTAAGACAGAAGCAAACTCACAGGCAGAGAACAAACTGATGGTTGCCAGATGGGAGGGGGTAGGGAAACTGGATGAAAAGGTGGAGAGATTAAGTACAGATTGGCAGTTACAAAACAGTTATGGGGATGTCAAGCACAGCACAGGGGATACAGTCAATAATATTCTAATAACTCCGCATGATGTCAGGTGGGTACAAGACTTATTGGGGATCACTTCGTAAGTTATATCAATGTCTGACCACTGTACTGTACAGCTGAAAGTACCACAAAATTGAATAGCAACTGTAACTGAAAAATAAAAAAAAATTTAAAAAGAAATATCTGTACTCTGAAGCCAGTCTAGAATCACAAAAACAACAAATGGTATCGAAGCCCATGTTTTTAGAACAGGTAGGGACATTTGTGACCACACATTTCAACCTCCTCATTTCACAAACAAGGGAAGCTGAGGCACACGGGAATTAAGTTTGCATCTGAGGTCTCGTGGCTTGTTTTGATTCATGTTTACATTAGGACTGAAACCAATGTCTCCTTATTATCTATCAGATTGTTTTAAATATTTTAAAAAATTCCTTTAATAAAATATAATTGTGTTAGAGTGAAGCTTCACCAACTAGCTAAAATTAAAATATGTGACAAGGTATTTGCCGCTTTCAGCTGTCCTAAAACCAGTTCCTTGTGGGACAAACACTGAAGAGTAAGTGCTGGAGTGAGTGGAAAGCACAGTCCGATGAGAGAACTGGCACAGCAGAAAGGCCGGTGGTTATTTTTAACAGGTAGTGTGGTGTAAGTACGGGGACACAGCCATTGGAATCTAAGAGACCTGGTGTTGAATTTCAGCCTTACTTCTTATACCTGTTTCTCACTAGCAGGTTAGCTAAATTCTCTAATCCTCAATTTATTCACCTGCAAAATGGAAATAATCTTACATACCTCCCCAGGTCCTATGGAGAATTATTGAAATAATATATGCAAAATCCCTAGTAAGGGCCAGGGATACATAAATTACTCAATAAACTTAATAAAATATTATAAAGTTGTTAGCAACCAATGTTGCTAAATTCAGGGTTGGTCGTCCGATGTTAGAAGCAATGGATTCAGGCTCTTCTCTGACTTAATCCCACATGTCCACAGACGCAACAGGTAAGGATGTTGGGCCCAAATGGATGTGCCTGAGGGTGACCCAGCTTGCCGAATCAATCGCTTACAGTGTGCTCTGACCGCCAAGCACAGAGCCTCCCATTAGGCCTCTGCCAAAGATTCCAGTACATTCTCTCAGCGGACACGAGGCCTGGAACCAGCAATACCTAAAGATGAGAGCCAGCCACTGGAGCAAACCGCATAGTTCCCATTTTTCTACTTGATCCTTGACTTACCTACAGGACTACACTTGCGAGAATAACTAGTCCCTTTCATCACCATTTAAGACTCTATTGAAAAGCATTAGCTTTATTCCTGTTCTCAAGTTTGTCCTGGGTGGAGCGTTTTTATAAAGAAAACCACACTGGCTTTGGTAGGGAAAGCTCACAGCCACAGCCTTGCAGCCAGGGAGGCTTCTCAGAGCTGGAATTCAAACCAGTTTTCCCAGCCCCAGGAGAGACAGTTGCTGTAAGTTTCCTAAGCCCCTGAGCTCCGAATTAGACTAGTAGAAGGGCTGGGGCACAGCCGAGGGATGCTAATCTCTGCGCAGAAGGCTGGCTTCCAGGCTCAAGTTCCTAATGACGCGTTTAGTTGGTGCTTTTTTTCCCCTTTGCCTAAAAATGTCCTTCCAGAAAGCATCCCTCTCTTATTCTCTTCTTCCACCCTCTCCAAATGAAGACGTGTTCAAGAAAATTCTTTTATGCTGACAGCATCCAAGGCAAACGTACAAGTCCCCAAGAGATTCCTTTTAAAGTAGACGTGGTGCTGGAGGGAGCAGTGCCCAGGCACGCTTTGCAAGAAATCAGAGGGCTGGTTTTATGAGGCCAAGATGCTCCAAAGTGGGAAAGGGCTGACTTCCCATAAAGCCACTTACCCAGGTCTACACAGAGACAGTGCACAGCGACAACGCAGGAAACCAGTGAGTAATGAACCCCACTACCTGCAAGAACAGATGACTCTCACAGGCGAGCGAAAGAAGTCGCACCCCAAGCAGTGCGGCGGCCCCCCTTGCCCATGGTTTCACTCTCCGCAGTTTCAGTTATCTGCGGTCAACCAAGGACCAAAAACATTAAATTAAAAAATTCCATAAGTAAACAACTTATACGTTTTAACTTGCACGCCGGTCTGAGTAGCTTGATGAAATCTGCCTTCCCACGCTGTCCCGCCCAGGGCATGAATCACCCCTTTGTCCAGCGTGTCCACGTTGTTATAAGCTCCCTGCCCGTTAGTCACTCGGTAGCTGTCTTAGTTATCAGATCAACTGTCACAGTGTCTCATTGCTTGTGTTCAAGTCACCCTTACTTTACTTCATAAGGGCCCCAAAGCGCAAGAGTAGTGTTGCTGGCAATTCGGATACGCCAGAGAGAAGCCAGAAAGTGCTTCCCTTAAGTGTATGTACAGGAAGAACAGTCCCTGTAGGGTTTGGCACTATCCCTGCTCTCAGGCATCCGCTGCGGGTACTGAGCGGCTGCCCCATGGACAACGGGGTGGGGAGAAGCTACTGCACACACAAATGTACAATCGCATTTAGCTGGAGCCAAAGAGGGGGCAAAATAGAGCTACGGGGATACAGCACAGGTCAGAAGAAGGATTACCTTCGGGCAGGAGTACTGACAGAGTGGGGAAGAGAGGAAGATTTCTGGGATGCTGGGAATGTTACAAATAGTGATCAGAGTGGTGCTTTCATGAGGATAAATAGTAAAAACCTGTTGAGCCATCTAGAAATATCTGTGTACTTCAGTGTATGTTATATTTTAGTTAAAAGGTTAAGAAAAACAGATGCACGGTTTACACTGAAACTGTATACATTTCAAATGAAATGAAACTGTATACATTTTGTGAGAACAAAAAGGAATGAGTCTAGCAAAGCGGCTCTGCTGTTCATGGGCCATGGACACACGTGACCAGGATTAACCAAGCCCTCCACATCTGACAACCAACGAAATATTTTTTAAAAATAACGTTGTGAGAGGCAGGAAGAACTGTGGCAAGTACAATTGGTTCATTCTACTCCCAGTTTCATCCACTTTCCTCCTTGCCACTTATACAATCAAATCTGAAAAGTTAAATGCTCACTTTCCAAGTGTCCTTGCAGCTACCGATAGTCAGAAGGCATGGCCCCGGCCAATGAGACAAAAGCAGGTATCTACTGTGGTTGGAAGTGGGGTTCTGGGATAGCTTTGCTTTCATTATAACAGGGGGAAATAACTGGTACCGCACCTCTTCCCCCCACCGTCGCAGGTGGAGCTGTAACAACCACCTTGCGGCCACGGAGCAGCAATTCAACATGCTATGGAGACCAGAGTGAATGAAAGGAGGCAAACAGCTCATACACCTCAACAGAAGGAAGAACAACATGCAGATGGCCAAGAGACACATGAGAAAATGCTCAACATCATTAATCATCAGAAATATGCAAATTAAAACCACAATGAGGTATCGCTTCACATTGGTCAGAATGGCTCCATCAACAAGTCAACAAATGAGATGTGCTGGCGAGGGTGTGGAGAAAGGGGAGCCCTGGTGCACTGCTGGTGGGAACGCAGACTGGGGCAGCCACTATGGAAAGCAGTATGGAGGTTCCTCAAAAAATTGAAAATGGAGCTGCCTTTTGACCCAGTGATCCCACTTCTAGGAATATATCCCTAAGAAACCCGAAACACCAAACACCAAACCCGAAACACAAAGAATATATGCACCCCGATGTTCATAGCAGCGCAACTTACAATAGCTAAGATCTGGAAACAGCCCAAGTGCCCATCAGTAAAGAAGAAGGAGCTCTTACCCTTTGAGATAGCATGGATGGAGCTGGATAGTATTATGCTAAGTGAAATAAGCCAGGCAGACAAAGACAAATATCACATGATCTCACTTATATGTGGAATGTAATAAACAAAATAAACTGTTGAACAAAATAGATCCAGAGACATAGAAACATAGAACAGACTGAGGGGTCTCAGAGCGAAGGTGGGGGTGGGGGAGTGGGTGGGGAGAGATTAATCCAAGAACTTATATGTTTATACACATAACCCATGGACACAGACATTGTCATGGGGAAGGCCTGGGGGTGGGATGGATGTGGGGTGGAGGGGATCAATGGGGGAAAAAGGGACATTTGTAATATTTTCAACAATTAAGATTAAAAAAAAAAGGCAAATGGTCTTTGATGGTACCATTCAGCTGCTGGCTGCCCAAGATTGCCTGCCTTCAAACTTCTTACTGTGTGAGGAAAATAACCCCATTTGTTTAAGTCAGTACTGCTTACTATTCTATTAACTGTACTTAGATTCATTCCTAATAGATGGAGAATCAATCTAATAGTAACAGCTACCATTTCCTGCAATTCTCGTGTCAGGTCCTCTGCCAAGATATATATATATATATTTTGTTTGTTTGTTTGTTTGTTGTTTTTTGTTAATCCTTACCTGAGGATAATTTTTCTATTGCTTTTCAGAGAGAGTGGAGAGGAGAGAGACAGAGAGAGAGAGAGGAAGGGAGAGAGAGAATCACTGATGTGAGAGAGACACATTGACTAGGTGCTTCCTGCACACACCCTGACCTGGGACCAGCAACTAGGCTCATGCCCTTGACTGGGAACCAAACCTGAGACCTTTCAGTGCATGGGCCAACGCTCTAACCACTGAGCCACACAGGCCAGGGCCAGGCTCTTATGTATCATGTCCTCCTACCGTCACAAGAACCTGACAGCACAGGTACTGTGACTATGCCCATTTAAAAGCAGAGGTGAGGTCTGGACACAACCAGAAAACTAATTAGTGGCAGAGCTGAGGCTGGAACCAGGGTCCATGGAACAGCGAAGTCCTTGCTGCATTCTGGGGCCTTGTCACGTTCCAGGTCCCCATCTTGGTTGTGCCAAATACAAGTGGGGAATCTCAGGGGTGCTGCCTACCCTCCTGGAAGCTCAGTTTGCTCCCCTGTAAAGAGTGTGATGAGGCCCAGGTAATACGAAAGCACTCTGTAGACGTGAAAGTGTTCAGCATTTCTTAGGCATTATGTGCCAGTGTTTATTTCCTTGGCTGGAATACATGGAATGCGAGAGATCAAGTTACGAAGGTCGTTTGGGCTGAAATGCCCTTGGTTTCTGTTGTACCTGGCACAAAGTATAACAACTGAGATTAGCATGACCTGCCCCTGCCCATCTCCTTCCTCCACTGTACTCCCAAAGCAATATGGAAATTTAAAGAGTGAAGACAGTGACACCTGATACAGTGATTTGATTTGGGATCAAGCCTCCTGAAGAAACGACGGATTCTCAGGACTATCCCCAGGGTGGGATTTGGGAAAATGCCTCTGACAGGTGCTCAGGTGTGTCCGCTTGGGTCTGAACACCTATTGCTCTGCCACAGCCCAGATGGGCTGTCTGCCAGCCTTCTCTATCTCTCTCCTGGTGCAAGATCTTCACCTATACACTCACTACTGTGGTGCTGGAGCCAGGGACTGAGCATCCCAAAAATGAGACAGAGGGGGGCTAATCAGCATTTCAGCATCCCTGTCTGCGTATCAGTCACAGCTGCCCCACAAGGTCTGACTGTTGGGAGCAGGGCCTCACTCACCCACAATCATGGAGGGAGTTAACAACTACCTTTTTGTAGACACTGGCCTCAGGGTACTCATCTGAGCCCCAAATGCAAAAGCAGGACCTCAGGGGAAGCAGCATTACACACTGGTTAGGAGCTCGGGCATGAATCTTGACTCTTAAGTGCCACATAGTCTTGAGTGAGTCACACAACCCATGAAGCCCAGGTCCTTCATCCATAATGTAGTAGCACCTGAGAGTGCTTAGCCAGAGTTCCCGTTGGTGTTCAGTCATGATATAAATGTACCATCGTTATCATAATGAGTCAGGGATTGAGGCTCAGGGAGGGCTGGCTCTTCCTCTCACAGGCAAAGACATCAAAGACACCACCTATAGTTATGCACATATGACGCTATGGGGGGCAGGCTGGGGAAGGGAGCACAGGAACTCCAGCTACTATTCTGATAACTTCTTGCATCTAGAATTCTTCCAAAATAAACAGTTTTTTAGAGAAAGATATGACACATCAATGTAGCCTTACGCCTTCCATTTGCAGGATCCCTGATTTTGAATGTATACCCTTTCAGGGCTCGTCTTTAAGCTTGCTCCAGCCACATCATCATCGGAGAACAAACAGAAAGAAGCAACAAATCTTAGGGGATACTTAAAGCTCCAGTAGGCCAGGTCTGGGCATATTCCTTACACAATACACCACACCATTCTACACCATTCAGTGAGGAAATTACTAAAATTCTGGGTAAAAAATGGAGGCAGAATAATTGAAAATCCAGGATTTTTTTTTATATATGTATCTTTATTGATTTCAGAGAGAGGAAGGGGGGAGAGAGATAGAAACATCAATGATGAGAGTCATTGATCGGCTGCCTCCTGCACGCCCCCCACTGGGGGTTGAGCCGGCAACCCAGGCATGTGCCCTGACAGGGAATCGAACCGCGATCGCCTGGATCACAGGTCTACACTCAACCGCTGAGCCATGTCGCTGGTTGGGCCCAGAAAATTCGGGAATTTTATACCCTCCATTTGTTTTTACAACTATTTTTCTAAGAAGTATACATAATAAACACTGGCCACCGACTTGCTTTTGGACAGTGCTGCCAAAGAGAACTGGACAAAAAGGTGCCCGCCTCTAACTAATGAAGCTGCATTGCATGGAGCTGCTGGCGTCTGGCAAGTGTGACTGCGTGCTTTCCGCAGTGGGTTTAGCAGCTACCCCGCAAAAAGGGTTTTCCCCATCAGGGACCATTCTCCGATGGCAGACACGGCAGGCCATTACTGTGGTGCTGAAAGGCAATTGCCGGAATGATTTAAGGCGGAAGGAGGCAGCTCTCCCAGGAATCAGAGGCAGTGAAGAAGGTGTATTCCGCCCGACCCCACGAGAGCAGCGGCGGGGGTGCTGCGGGAGAGGTGGGCCGCCCCGAGCGGAGACAGGCAGGCGCCGCAGCTCTGGGGCCGCGGGAGCCCGAGCACACTCGGCCCGTTTTGATAAGCAGGGTAGGAAAAGGAGAGATGAAACTGAGAAAAGCAGGGAGTAATGAGCATCGATACAGAACCAAAATAGTCCTCAGGCTCTGAATGGGCATAAATCGGGAATTCCTCCCTAAGAAACAAAATCGCAAGCAGGGAGGAACAGGCACGGATTCACACGGTGGCCTGAGCAGTGCATCGCCGCATTCAGCACAGCAAGGGACAATCCGGACACATTTTCCAAGGAGACAAGGGGGCGAAGACGCCCGCACGACCACGCAGGGGGTTCCGATAAGGGGGGCTTTCAAAGGACACTGCAAAAGGTGAAAGGGGGGTTCTGGGGAAAGAACACAACCAAAGCTAAATGCGAGAGCCCGGAAGCTGTGAAACTGTCGCCAGGAAGACGGATTCCCAATGAACCGATGCTGATGGAGAAGACCCGGGACAAGGAAAGGGGCTTTGGAAGTAGCATCCGGAGCGTAAGGAAGCCCAGGTGCTGAGAGGTGAGGACGAATAGAACTACCTGACTCTCACTTTGCTGCAACTTTTTAGCCAAGAAGGAAGGTTTTCCAAGTGTACAGGGTAGAACAAACACTGTCACGTGGGAACTGCTGCCCTGCACGTGGAAAGTGAAGCTTGGTACCGGCAGGGGGCTCCTTCACCCGCTCCGGGGTCCGGGCCCCAGGCTCAGGGGAGGGCCAGGCCCACCTGCCCTCAGGCCTCTGGGGGATCGAACCTCGGAGACAGCGGGCGGGGCGATGGCCTCAGACGGCACCATTCTGCCACATACAGGGGACAAGAGGAGGGGAGGGGAAATTCGTGACTTGGGTATTGAACAGACAGTTGGTGAGCACTGAGGAGAGAACATGATTAACCGCAGGAGTCAGCGCGGGATCTCGCGGCCACTTTGCGAAATTCACTTGGGCCGCAGGCATCCGACTTCTACAAGGCAGCCGGCAGAACGGATGCGTGGCGAGTGTGTGGTATTGCTTCGTGGCTTCACAGAAGGTTAAGGAACAGAACCCCAAGGCTGTTGATTAATTACTTGCTATAACCAGGAGGGAGTCCTCGGGGATGTCCAAGGCATGGGGACTCACTGGCTTAGCAGATTTGCATAGGACTCTGGGCTAGGAGTCTCCTGGCTGGTTGATGGACAGCATCCATCTTCAAGAACAGAAACCACAGGCTTCAACAGTTAATAAGGACAGAGAGGTTTTTAAAATTAAGCATTCACCTATGAAAACTATTTGGTATATTAAACTGTCTGCAAACTCAACGTGCAGCAAGAGGCGACTGGTGTGGCTTCCAAAATAATGACCACGACGGTAGGTGGGATGACGGGAGCAAGGAGGGTGTCGCAGGAAACACTGCTGGGGAGGGGGTCCGACAGAGTGTAGAGCTGGGGGGGCACAGCGGGGCTCTGGAGCCAGACTTCCTTCTGCCTTCATCCCAGCTCTGCCACTCTCTAGCTGTGGGAACACGGCTAACCGTCTCCACGCACCTGTCTCCTCAGCTGGCAGGGGAAGGAAGATGGTGCTAGTGCCTGTCTCACAGGGCCGTTCTGAGGATTAAACGAGATAATATCTAAAGTGGTTAGAATAGTATTTGGGACATGGGAAGCCCGCAGAGAATGTTACTAAGGAGAGAGTTGTATGGGAGCTGGAATGGAAGACTGCCATGGGGAGATGTATGACCCTGGGTTTAAAAAAGAAATATGGTATATGAATGAGTAAACAAGATGTGGTACATATGAGATTCATATATCACAGACATATACAATGGAATACTACTCAGGCATAAAAAAGATGAAATATGCCATTTGTGACAACATGGATGGACCTTGAGGGTGTCACACAGGTGCATCCAACCTAATTAAAGGTGGTCCTTGCTGGTCGGGACTGTACAGATAAAGGGAAGCAGCCAGAGTCCCAGCGCATTCGACAGAGGCGTAATGTCAAACACAATGCTGTGTTCAGTTCAGGCGTCACATCTGGAGAAGGCTGTTCAACGAAGACAGCAACAAAGCACCAAGCCCAAGAAGACAAACGTTCTCCCAACCTGCAGTGCGTATGATGAATTCATCCACGCCTGTGACCCAGTGACCAGGAGGAAAGGAAAGATGCTGGCCTTCAGAAATGAGGATGGTCTGGGAGAGCACAAGGCGAGTCCTGTGCAGCTCTGAAGGTTGGGGCCGAGAGGACCGGGCAGACCTTATCCCCAGGCAGGTTCCGGCCGGTCTGAGGAAGACGTTGTGAGACGGCTCTTTCCACAGGGACGCTGCTCCTCGCAGGAGCACTGAGTCGTGGGTCCTGGAAATACTCAGGCAGAGCTGGCAGCTGTCTGTCAGGGACATGGGAGGCTAAGCAAAATCACTTTTTAAATCCTTTCTGACCCTTAGTATTCTATAATCTACAATAGCCTGGAATATGGGTAAGTTGCAGCATTTAGAAGTAAAACATTACTCATCTACTGCCTGGGAGTCAACAGGTTTGCTACGTGGCCTTGGCCTCATAAATCAGCATCAAGAGTGATTTTGATTAAAAACAAACAAACCAAAAAAAACCCTAAATGAATTAGAGGAACCTTAACTGAATTTTATTCAACCACATATATTTGGGGATATATTTAGCATAAGACTATAGGAGCCAAGCAATACAAGGCTCCCATTATACTTTTACAGCGCTGGATCCTGGGGGAGGGTGGCAGAGAGAGGCGTGTGGCACAATATACCTGAACTGGCAGCCTCAGGAGCCAGCTTAAAAGGGGCCCCGCACTCTGTTCAGGGCTAAGGTGATCATAATGAAACACAGGCTGTCAGTCTGAACACACATGCAGAACCCAGGACTATGGAAAGCCTGCACATTACAGGAAGCAAACGTAGAAAGGACAAAAAAGAGAAATACTTTTTGTACTGCGTCAAAGCTCCACGACTTCATTCCAGAAAGGGGCAAATGAGACAAGCACCTGCCTCATTTTTCAAGGGAGGCTGGAAGCGCGTTTTGAACACCAGCGACATGTGCGGTGCTGTGCGCAGAGGCAAAGGGAAGGCTCGTGTCCTCTCAGGACTGCGAGAGGAGCCGGCAGGCCGTGGGGGCTGAAGGACTTTCCCCTCCTCGGTGGAGGGTGGCAGGGCTGGAGGGCCTGCCTGGGTCTAAAGCCCCACATGCCAGGGATGAAACACAGGACGAGAGGCTGCGAGAGCTCTTTAGTCTCATAGTTGGCAAGCTGTGCACCGACAGGAAATATGAGACCACTCACCACAGCACCGACGGTGAGAGCAAAAAACTCGAAATTACCACAATGCCCAGTGGTTAACAAAGGGCTAGAGAGTCAGCTATGAAACGTTCATATCCTGGGATATTCTGCAGCAGTTTAAGAAAAAAGACCTATGTATGTGGGTAACAGAACAAGGCTCAGGATTGTATTATTAAGAGGAAAATAGATTTTAACACATTAGCAGGTATTTTTCTTTCACTCTGCAGCAGGTGCAGACAAATACTTGTAACAGCTTCTGTCAGCCATTCTGGGTCAAAACCGTCAGCCCAAACACAAACTAAATGGGGGCAGGAGGGCGGGCAGGCAAACACTTGTAGAACGAAATCCACGCAGAACCCAAGAAGCCGCTCGCTGCGTGAGGGGCTTTCTGAGTGGGACACTAGCATCGACTGGCCAGAATGTAAGCTCACAGTGTTCGCATGGGCCGAGCACATGAGACGCCCTGGGAGGACAGGAAAAGTGACAGGGAGCTAACATAGACTAGTTTAAGCAAACGGATTATTTTTAGGAAAATATAAAAAGTGCTACAGTGAATCGGTGCTACACAGAGTAGCAATATGGAAGTATGCATATATACTTATAAAATTGTTATTTTCTGAAGGATTCACAAGAAAATGCTAGCCGTGATTACCTTAATCAAGAACTACAGTGGTAGGGATGGAATTTTATACTTTTCTAAACAGAAGTTTCCTGTTAAATACTTTTATTTTTAAAAAGATTATGGTTAACTAAGCAGTGACTAAATAACTGATTTATATCTTATTTATGATTTTCTATATGAAAAAACCCTACTAAAGGTTATTGCAAAAGTGGAACACCATGTACAGTAAAAGTATGTGATTAGGGGCCTCTCGAGGAGAATTCTATCCCTCCCTTAGAAATACCTGAGTGGTGAGTAACCAGGGAATGATCTAGAAAAATGAACAGGGAGGGTCATTTGAGTTCAGCTATTCAGGACATGTCCGTTGTCTCTGCTGGATAAAAGAAGTGAGAGCTGAGGGTGTCCCTCCACCAGGAAACAGGAACTGAGTGGGCAGCTCCAGGGGTGGAGCTGGCCTTTGGGACAGGAAAGGGCAGAGTCTGTTTCTGGTGGCTGACAGCCCCAGTTTTCAGAAAATGCTGGCACAGGTGCAGCACCCTCCTCCTACCCTCCTAAAAGGAGAGAACCAGTCTACACAGCTAGCATGTGTGGTTCAAACAGAAAAAAGCAGACGGGGGGTGGGGTGGGGTGGGGTGGGGTGGGGGGGTGAAGGACAGGAATCCCCAGGGACCGACGTAGACACGTTAGAAACCCACGGGCCATGCGGTGGCTGGAGCTCAGCAAGACTCTTCAAGGCCATAAGGGCAGGAACTTTTCCTCTCAGGGCTGTGGTGAGATTCTGCACAGAAGCAGGGAAGCTGTATAGAGCAGAGCCAGAGGGGACACCTAGGTGGCCCTTATGTAGAAATTAGACCAGAGTAAGGAGTGTATGAGGATCCTACTGGTCTCAGAAACATTGCTAATTTAATTCTTACCTCAAGCTATCAGTCTGAGCATCTTCATTTAACATTCACATTTTCGGGGGGTTTGTTTTTGCTTTTAATTCCATGTTTCTCATTCGAAACCAAGCATTCTTGTACTTTTAAAAAATGTCTTAAATTCTTAGTAAAATTAACTTCTGAACACTCTGGCCAATCGTAAGTTTGCTGGGAGGAAAGGTGGGTGTTTCCAGGCTCTGGCTGGTAAAGAGATGGGAACAGGGGGCCCTTTGTGGTCTCCAGGGGAGGGTGGCAGCAGCAAAGGACATGGCTGGCCCGGCTCAGGGCCCTGGAGAGAGGAGGGAGCAAGGCAGAGCCAGGAAACCAGAACAAGCTGGGAGGGAGAGTGGGGCTGGCTGTGGGGGCTGCGTCCTTGTCTCGCCTGTCACTTTTTGGGCAAACATTTACCAGGTGCCATAAGGTCTAGGTGACAGTGTCTAACATTGCTGAGTATTTACTATCAGCCAAACAATAGGGAATGGACAATATTCAGCCACTTTAGATGCACAAAAAATGGCAATTTCCTGTGATTCAGCCTAACACAAGTGTTCTAAATGCCTTGCACATATTCATCACATGTATTCCTCACACTCACCTACAAGGTAGAAACCACTGTGTTGCTTTACAGAGAGGAGACTCAAGCTCATTCAGTGTGGCTGCGTAACTCTCTCGGGCCACTTAGCCTGCGGTGGAGTCAGAACTAGACTCAAGTCCAGGCAGGTCGGCTCCCAGGCTTACTCTTATGAACCCCACACTACTCTCCTGGGTTGATACTGAAGACTGACGCTCTGGGGAGAGGTCAGGCCGGCATCCTCAGGTGATGCTTTGTCCAGGAAGCACTGGATTCCCATCTTTCACTCTGCTGAAAGCCATAACGAATCTCACAGAACCACATGCTCACCCGGTTCCTCTGGTGGGTCACTCCTTGTCCCCAGTCAGGGACAGCTCTCCATCACATCACTAAAAGGCCTCTTTGAAGCTGTGCTGACATCAGTCAGTTCTGAACAGCCCAAATAAAGGGCTCAGTAGGAGCCTTAGGCCAACCAAGAAGAGAATCGCAAGCTCCTCTAAACTCAGGCCTGGGTTCCTGAAACAGCCACCTAATTCCATCCAGTCTCTAGATTCCATCTCTCCGATCACGTGTCATCCCAAGTCTGGGTCACCTTCCCAGAAATCCATTTTTATTATGTCATTCTTGGAACTGAAAGTAGCTCCCACTGCCTGGACGGTCACGTACAAACTCTAGAATTTGGCATCCACTGCTTCGCTTGTCCTTCCCTGTCCGCCCCAGGCTCACAGGTCCTCAATGGCTGCCCTCTCCAGTAAGCCCGTTCTCATTTAATGCCCATTTCCACATTCGACTCACTACGTACGCCTGCCAGGCTTTGCTCACTGGTTCCCTTCCCTCCGCCTCTTCGCCGATCTCAGTGCTCTCCCTACTTACCATCCCGGCTCAAGCCGCGAGCTTCCCAATGGCTCCTCTAACATGCCTACCAATATGAAACTCTGGGTTCCTAGAAATCTGAGGATGCAGCCTAGGATTTGTCTAAGTATGTCTTGTGATCAGTATTTCAACTCTCCAAATAATATATAAAGCACCTCAGGGATAGAGATCATGCTGTATACAACACTTATTTCAACACTTATCAAGTCCCCACTCAGTGCCAAGCACTGTGGGGTGCAGTGGTAAGGAAAACACAGTCCCTACGTTCAAAAGGCCGATGGTCAGGGGAGAGATGTATTAGTTCAGACCATATAAAATTGCTGTATTTGTAGGTTAAAAATGGTTGGATGTTGGAGATTTAATAATGTTTCATTCTAAAGACAATTATCAAATAATGTAGGGATGGAGGAAAAAGCAGAGCAGTTAGGAGCCCCGAGGAGGGCCAGCAGCTCGTCCTGCCAGGGCAGGGCCTGGACTTCTGGAAGGCAAGGATCTCTGTGCTGAGTCAGAACCATTTGGGGTTGTGCAACGAGGGAGGAATGTTCTAAATAAAGACACCATGAGAAAAGGCAAGGAGACGATAAGGAACAGGCAGAAGTAGGTGTTACGGGCTGAATTATATTGCTCCGAATATTGAATTATGTTGCGGTCCTAAGCCCAACACCTGAGACTGCTGCTGCATTTGCAGACAGGGCCGTTAAGGAGGTAGCTAAGTTAAAATAAAGCCAGCAGTTTGAGCCGTAACCCAGTCTGGTTGGTGTCCTTACATAAGAGGACATTAGTATGTACAGAGAGACACTGGGGCTGCCGCACACAGAGGAAAGACCGTGTGAGGACACAGCAGGAAGGTGGCATCTGCAAGCCACGGAGAGAGGCTCCAGAAGAAACCGAACCTGCCGACACCTTGATCCGGGACTGCGAGCCTCTAGAACTGCAGGACAATACATTTCTGTTGTTTAAGCCACATACTAGTCTGTGGGATTTTGTTTGGCAGCCCTGGCAACCTAATACAGTGGGGTTCTATGAAATATTTGGGGTGGCTGGAGAGGGAAGCAAAGAATGGCAAGAGAACAGACTGAAAAACAGGTCGGAGCGACGGTGTGGGGCGCCTTGACTGAATATATTAAGAATCGTGAAGTTTTTCCTGGTGATGAGGGGAAACTTTTAGAGGGTTTTAAGCAAGGAGGTGGCAGAATCATAAGGTGTTTTAGGTACAGCTCCCCGGTGGATGTGCGGAAGATGGATTTGACAGGCAAGATTAAAGGAAGAAAAACCAATGTGGAGGCTGCTGGCCTGGGGCACACAAGCCATTAGGTTCTAAACAGAGAGACAGTGTTAGGGATGAGAAATTGAGAAATACTTAAAGGCGAGTTCACAGTGACGGCTGGAGCCCTCCCTGGAGGGGAGAGGAGAGGAGAGGAGAGGGAGGAGCTAGAGGACTCCCAGGTTTCTACCTATGACTTCAACACTAGCGGAGGTGAGCAGATGGGATGGGGAGATGGGAGACGCCTACTGGGCAGCCAGGAAGAGATGATTTCAAATGGGCAGCTAAGCACTCACAACTGATCTTTAAGAGGGGGCTGGGCTGGGCTGGGCTGGGCTGGCGACTTGGGACCCTCTGGCACAGACAGGAGGTGTGACCAGCAGTACCTATGCCCCACTCATATTCTGTGGGACTTTTATCACCTGTGTGCACATCAGCTCTTGGCATGTTCTCTGAGACTCTCTGTCAGATGTGGCCCTCAGGTTGCCTAAGCCTGGTTTGCCCGTGAACTCTAGAGCCAGAAGTACCCAGAATGTACATCTCTCCAGGCAATGACGACGGGGCAGGGGTATTCACACTCTGGGCCCCTTGCCCCAGTGGGAACAGCTCTGAGGCTGACCCCTAATGCCTCCCGAGCAATCCCGCATAACCGGGCTTGATAGCATGACACCCAGCTTGGCCTTCCTCCCCTCCTTCTCACTTCCACTTCCCCTTCCGTTTCCCCTCCTGAGAATACTTCCTAATAATCTTTCACATGACTCTTGTGTGAGGGTCTAATCTGGGGAAGCCCAGCACAGTCAGGGGATGTAAATGAGACCACTCCAGGAGGACACACGGCCAAGAGGAGAGCCTCCGGGGACACCAGCTCTGGAGAGGCAGGCGGCCTCTCCAATAGCAGACAGCCAAGAAGACAGAGGAAGGATGGCAGAGGGCGACAAGGAGAACCAGGGAGGGCCAGGTGGCAGAAAGCCCCAGCAAGCAAGAGCCACCAGTGGTACCAAATCAGGCAGAGGGGCCAATGAAGCAGGACTTAAAATGCGTTTATAGAATCCAGTGCTCACAGGGCACAATGATCTCAGGAAAAAACAGCTTCCCTGGGCTTCTGATCCCGGTCCCTGGCCCACAGGATGACAGAGTCACCCTCGCTTGCACACAGATCCTCCCTTGACATCTTCCTCATGGACAGCGGGTTTTAAATAGATACATTTAAATTCTAGTTTCGCCTCTAGAATTAGAGCTGTATCTGTAACTGTATGAAGACTGACGGCATCCAAGAGGTCAGGGTAGACGCGGAGGCTCACGTGCTCCTAGAATGGAAAGAACAGGCCTCAGGCCTCAGTCTTCCCTGTGGGGCAGGAGGCAGGAGGACAGGGCAGTGGGGCCAGTGGAGACGGAGGTGAGGTGCTGGGGAGCCCTCGGGCCCAGGCTGGAGGAGCATGGAGAAGACTGAACCTCTGAGCCAGGGGTGGGCGGCATGTGACACAAGGGACTTTAAGGCAGCCTCGTGGGGCTGCGAATGGACGTGTTCCCACACGTGGGTGGGAAAAGACTGCTATGTTCTTCAAGGATGAGAAAGAAAAAATTTGAGAAAAACTTTAGAGGTGAAAGCTTTGTGCATATTAGAGAAGGTTTACACATGGAGTTTTTAAAAATCCTCACCGGAGGATATGTTTTTATTGATTTTAGGGAGAGAGGAAGAGAGGAAGGGAGAGAGGGGGAGAGAGAAACATCAACATGAGAAAGAAACATCGATCAGTTGCCTCTCCAACCCACAGAGCACCCGGCCAGGGCTACACGTGGACTTTCACCTCTGCAAACTCACTGTAGCTCAGGCACGTGTGAAGGCAGAGCTCAGGACGCACGCTTCACTTCGGCTACAACAGAGCGGCACGCAGGGTTTGCCCCGTTATGATGGGATGCCTCTGTGACCGGGGTGAGACACTCACAAGATGCCTGCCTCTCCTAGAGCTGTGTGGACTGGAGGCAGCAGCAAGGACAGAGTTACACCAGGCTTTGGGCTTGTCAGAGCCTCCCCAACGTGATAGAGTTTAATGTTTTTTTCAGCACAAGCTTGACTTTAACAACGAATCCAGAAAAAAGGGGGCGTGACAATAAATCACAACAAAAACCAACAGAGATCTCTTCTGACTCCATCACTACAGCTCTTCTACCCCACCAGCCTGTCAGAGTACCTAAAAGCACTGAGAGAGATGCCAGAATCCAGCTGTGCCCTGGGGACAGAGGCACCAGAGCCTTTAGGAAGCCCCTGCCCCCTCCCCGCCAGCGTCTTCCCTGGCAGGAGTCCGGGCTCTGCCCTGGCCCAGAGGGAAGGTGGGGGAGCAGGAGAAAGTGAAGCTGAGGCGCCGGGCAGGGTCGAGCAAGACAGTGACAAGCTCAGCTGTGCCTAGTGCACAGCCTGCCCAGGGCGGGTGGAGAGGAGAGGGAGGGTCTGCAGAGAGCCCTGCCCAGGGCGGATGGAGAGGAGAGGGAGGGTCTGCAGAGAGCCACTGGGGTCTCATCTACGGGAAAGGCAGCTTTAATAATTAACAATGAGAAAAGGCCCAGAGTCAGCAATGCGCCCCCAGGCACTGTGAAGTCTGAGCAGAGCTCCTGGCCTCAGCAGCCCGCAGCACACCGCAGGCCCAGCACGGAAGGCCAGGAGGTGGGGGAACACGAAACCGCCACCAGAGGAAACCGCCAGCCTCGCCCATCTAAGGCGCACGCGGTGGGGGCCACGATTCACCGCTGGTATATGGGTACATGGAACGCACACACGGGTAACAGTTCCTATAAATTACTGAAATTAGCAGGTCGGAGCCAAACAAAATTGTAGCTTTCCCCTTCGCACTTTAACACTCCAGCATCTGTAACCAACACAAGGTTTTCTTCCCCCCCCCCCCCCCCCCCCCCCCCGGTAGTTACTGAAACAAATCTGACACGTGCCGTCGTGTGTAAAAGCACAAGGATGCTTGGTCCAAGGGTACCTTTTTTACCCCGACCTTCATGTCGTCCCCCAGTTCAAGATATGTGCGGTATTTTTATTTTAATACAAGTAAGTGTGACATCAAGTTTCTTGAAGGCAGGGAGATGGTTAGGGGAAGATGACGTCTCCCCCGCTCTGCTCCTTTATCAGCTGTATGACACTGGACACCTTGGTCAGTCTTTCTGAGCCTGTCATCGCAGGGAAAATGTTCAGTAGGCAGCAGGGGAGGTGGGGAGGGGCTGGCCAGGGAGGTGGGGGGAAGCCAGGGAGAGTGTGACACAGCAGCAACGGGGAGAAAGCGCTGTTAGCAGGGAGTGCTTGGCCAGGGTGCAAGCTGCTTTAAGGGTGGGCGAGAGGTTTCCACAGCACCTGGCGGCAGGGAGGCGCGCTTCACGACACAGACCCAGACTTCTAAACTGCTCGCTTCATCATTCCAAGACCATGCAGTCTCTTAAAAGAAAACACACACCATAGCATCTTTGGTCACTGTGTTGTTTTAAGAGACTTCTTTACCAAGGCCTTATTTGCATATTAAGACAAAGTCAAGCCCGAGAACAAAATTTTACAACTCCAATTCCTCCTTTCACTCCGAGTCATCCCTAGGTTCTGTGTGTCCAGGGAAGAGAGAATTCTAAAAGATGGGAGTAAACTAAACCCAGACCATGTAGTTTGGGGCAGGTTCAGAAACATCGCCTCTTCATTGTGAGTGCCTCTGGTAACAGTATTTCCCGTAAGGGTGTGCAACAAGTCTTGCAAATGCAGTCATTTCACAGTTAGCCTAAATTTAGGCAAATATGATTTCTGAATACAAAAACAAAGGGAAATACAGGCCACAATAAGCCTTCTAGCACACGGGTCTAAAAAGTGTCTTCTTCCTCCAGGCTCCATACACGAAGGCAAAGCTGGGCTGCCCACAGCCCCGTGGAGTAGCAGTAAGTCCCTCACCTGTGTGCTGACTTCCCAGCATGCAGGCTGACTGCTGCAAGCTGAAAACACATGTCATCCCTGGCGTTAATCATGATGCCCACCCCCCACCCCCAGGGCTGTGGTCATGCAGAACTGAGGCATCAGAGGGACTCAGACACTTGGAGAAGGAAGAAACCCAGCCGAGAGGTGACAGGGTCGGCACAGCTATTACACAGTCGCATAGGAGCAGGTGCCTGTGTCAGCCGCCCTAAAACAAACCTCTCTGACGTTCAGCTCCTTCCCCTCTGAGCACAACCTCCTCACAAAGTCCATACACACTGTCTCCACTTCCTGACCACCCATCCACTCTCCTACCAACCCCAACATGGCTACGCCCCCCCCCCCATAAATAAGTGCACGCATGTCAAGATCACAGCCTCTGCACATGGCCCCACCTCTCTCCCTCCCGTTCACACCCTCTGCAGCATCCCACACCCACGCCCGCCTTCTTCACGTTCTTTCCCGGCTGCTGGTGTCTGCATTTTCTCTACACTAATTCCCCCAGCTCCTCTGCTGGCTCCTCAGCTTCCTTCCAACCCCTTCTCTCACACTCCTCTATCCCTGGTGATTTCAAGGTGCTCAGATTTTAAAGTATTTATAGGCCACAGGTTCTAATCTTTCCAATGAGCTCCTCACTTGTAGACCCCACTGAGTTCTCCATATTGAACAGCTACTTGGGCATCTCAACTTGAATACATGCAAAATGGAAATCTTTTTTCCTCCAAAGCCCGCCCCTCTCAAAGTCTGTGCTGTCTCACCACATGGTACTATCACCTGCCAGCCACGCAAGTCAGAAGCCTACAAACCATTCTGGCCACTCTCATCTCCTCTTCCCCACATTCAGTCCACCTGAGACCTGCCAGTTCCACTGCCAAACATGTCTCAAATAGGCCTGCTTCCTGAGCCTGTCACTGCCACCACCAGGACAGTTTCTGTGGCAATTGCAGCATTCTAACCCAGCTCCTCCTCTCTGTAAGCTGCCTGCATCCACCCCACGCAACAGCCAGAGCAGCATGTGAACCCACAGGACAGAGCGTGAGCCTTCCCTGCTCAAGGCCCTGGGGCAGCTTCCTTGCACTTGAAGCAAGGCCCTCAGCCTGGCCCCTACCTGTTCTCCCTGCCCTCCCGACCACACTGCCCTCCTTTCTGCCCCTCCACACCAGCATGCCAAGCCCTTTCCTACCTCAGGGCCTTTGAGCCTCCCCCAGAGCCATTACCAACTCCTCACTATAAACCACTGTGTTCCCTTCGCCCTGTTTCTCTCAGCACTGTAAGTAGCTGTGCACGGGGCAGCGACCCTGCTAAGTAGAAGCTTCGGATGCGCAGGGCCCCTGCCTACGTGGGTGGAGCTGTCCACTAGCAGAGTGAACAGAAGCGGGAACAAGGTGCCGGTGGGGACTGCAGAGCTCTGGCTCGGGCTCTCCCGACAGTGGATGAGTCAGCGCTGCTGGCAGTGTGAGTGTGTGAGCTGGGACTTCGCCGAGGGAAAAGCAGCCACCCCACGCTGCCCTGAAGCACGAACACGCGGGTCCAGGGTCAGGCTGGGCCTCCGGTTCCCTCACACCTGGGCCTCCACGGGCAGTCACTGCGGAGTGGGGTGTTTATTTAAAAACATCGAGAACAGGGAACCAAGTCCAGCTGGCTCCTGCCCAGGAGGTACACTGGCCTTGGGGGTTGCCATCTAATTGCCATCTGAAGTGGGGGCGATTCCTGGATGGCCACCTTCCCACCTGTCTGACTGCGGAATCCAAACTCTTGGCTGTAGCCCAGAGGGGGCAGGATGAAAGCTTCTGTTGCCATAGCAACCGCAGTGCTCCTGGGGCCTAGGCTGGAGGTTTCAGATAAACAACTATTCAGAGAAGTGAAGCAAAGGAGCAAAGCAGAGAGAGACAAAAATGGAAAAAAGGCAAGAAGTAATCCTACAAGTGCTGCAAGTCGCACTCTACAAACAAAACGAAGGAGCTGGGAGTAGGATCCTCCCACCGGAGTGGCCTCCTGCTGGGCTGTATCCCGAACAAAAGGCCCATTGACACAAACATCTGTTACTACTAAACACTTAGGAATCAATATTTTCCTAAAGGGCTTTTTTTCCCCTTTTTGGCTTTAAAGGGTAACTGCCTGCCAGGCTACCAAACCCAACCTTCTCCACGTCCCCAGCCACCACATGAAGCCACTATTAGAACTTCAAACGAAGAATTGGGTCCCGGAAATGGCCTTGTGCTAGTTTTTTCCTTAGTAGAGACACCAGGAAAATGTCAGAAGGAGAATCCAAACCCACACCCTGTGTGACTTCAAACATAACAAGCACATCCCTGGGAGGATGAGTAACCTGGTCCAATTTAATTAAAAAGGAAGCAGCAGATCTGATACATGGCTAAATGTGTGGACGGAAAGGAGGAGATGGAGGGAGGGGAGGGAGAGGAGGGAGGGGAGGGAAGGGAGAGGAGGGAGGGGAGGGGGGAGGGAGGAAAGAGAGGAGGGAGGGAAGGGGGCAGGGAGAGGAGGGAGGGAAGGGGGGAGGGAGAGGAGGGAGAGGAGGGAGGGGAAGGAGAGGAGGGAAGGGGGCAGGGAGAGGAGGGAGGGGAGGGAGGGGAGGGGGAGGGGGGAGGGAGAGGAGGGAGGGGAGGGAGAGGAGGGGGGAAGGGGGAGGGAGAGGAAGGGGAGGGAGGGGAGGGGGAAGGGGGAGGAAGGGGAGGGAGGGGAGGGGGAAGGGGGAGGGAGAGGAGGGAGGGGAGGGAGAGGAAGGGGAGGGAGAGGAAGGGGAGGGAGGGGAGGGAGAGGAGGGGAGGGAGGGGAGGGGGAGGGAAGGGAGGGAGGGGGAATGGGGGAGGGAGAGGAGGGAGGGGAGGGAGAGGAGGGGGGAAGGGGGAGGGAGAGGAAGGGGAGGGAGGGGAGGGAGAGGAGGGGAGGGAGGGGAGGGAGGGGAGGGGGAAGGGGGGAGGGAGAGGAGGGGGAAGGGGGAGGGAGGGGAGGGAGAGGGATCAGCCAGTGCTTTACCTCAACACCTGCAGCTGCTCCGGGGAGTTCCGCACCTCGTCCTGGAGGCGCCGCCAGTGCAGGCAAGCCCGCAGCTCCTGCAGTTCCTGGGCCTCGTGGGGGGCCAGCTGCTTAAGCCACAGACACACAAACACACATGCACAAAACATAGTCACTGTTGTCCTTATGCAAGGTCAGAGCCACCTTATGAAGCAGCTGGCTTTATTTCAGGGGGGATGGTAAAAGACAGCCTCCCCGCTGCACCTTGCGCCCCATCAGAAAAGGCAGGAGGCCAAAGGGACCTCTTAGGTACTCAAAGGAAGAACCAGCTTTCACTGTCTTGCTGCCTCTTGGGAGGCACCCCCGGCCCAGGAACCCTACCCCGCCCTAGAGAGAGCAGGCTCCCCGAGGGGCCATTTCCACTCTGATTCCACCAGGCCCTTTCCTGCTTTGTGTTTCTGCACAGGGTGCGGGAGGTCCCTCCACTTACTCCGTTTCCCCAGCCCTCAGTTTTGTTAAGGGCTGTTTACTGTGGAGCCTGCTAATGCAACCCAGATGATTCTGTTTGCATATAACCAGAAACAGTGCAGAGCCTGGACTCACTGTGTGGAGGAGGCCCTGCACCTGCCCTGCTGGTCAGACCAGCCTCTGTCACTCGTGCTCACCAGGTCCCATGGCTATCCTCTCCACAAGAGAGGCCGCAGAACCTCCACTGGGGAGGGAATGTCAGTGCCTAGACACAGTTCCAGAAATTAAGGTCTTTTACAGAGTCTCTGCTAGGCCCTGGGGACATTATGGAACAGCCCCTACACCATGAAGTCTGGCAGGTGGAGGGTGGTGGCAGTGGTGGGGGCGGGGGTGGACTCAGAGCACAGTGATAATAGAGGGGAATGAAGGAGCTGAAAGCCCCCTGGCCAACCAGCGTGGTCAGAAGGCTTTCCTGAGAAGGCGGTAGGAGCTGAGCTGGCCTCGGGGACAGCAGGAGTCAGCCCGGGGGAGGAATTTCAGGAAGAGGGAAAGCATGTGCAAGGCTCCTGGGGCCTGGAAAGAGCCTGATGTGTTTCGGGAATGAATGGCAGGGACGCGGTCAGCTGAGGAACAGGCTGCCATGGGAGAGGGGCAGAGGCCAGATGATCAATGGACTTTGTGTGTACCATTGTTATGGACTGAGTTATGTCCCCTCCCCCCAAATTCATAAATTAAAGCTCTAACCTCAAATGTGACTGTATTGGAAACGGGGCTTTTAAAGAGGTAATTAAGGGTAATAAGGTCATAGAGGTGGGGCCCTAATTCAATAGGAGTGAGTCCTCATAAGAGGAAGTGACGCCAGCTTTCTCTTTCCACGTGCGCACAGAGGGAGGGCACAGTGAGACGGGGCTGTCACCAAGCCAGGGCAGAGAGAAATCAAGCCTGTCAGCACCTTGGTCCTGGACTTCCAGCCTCCAGAACTGTGAGAAAACGAATGTCTGCTCAAGCCCCCAGCCTGTGGCATTTTGTTATGGCAGCTGGGCTGCTAGGACACCTGTGAAGGAGTTTAGACTTTATCCAGGTTGATGACGAGGTATACGATTCATTCTTGCCACTAACTCACTTCACCTCTCCCTGCAGAATGCCTCTCGGAGCAGAATGCCAATTTCTACCTCCTTGCTCAGGGATTTCGCACTCCCCGATTCTGCCACGCTCGCCAATGCTCGGTGCTGCACAGTGACCCATGCGGCCTCACTCCCTCTTCCCTGGGGGATCCAACTGCTGCCCAGGAGAGTTGGGGAGGCGGCCCACCCTTCCCTGCCCCGAAGAGCACCCCTCTACTGCTTCTTGGAAGGTCTGCCTCAGGCACTCGTCAGGGACCAGCAGGAGCTCAGTCTCACTTACCCTTCAAGGAAGGGGTCAGAGTGAGGGACATGCTCTGGAAATATTTCCAAGCTTTGTGCTGATTCTAGAACGGCCTCTCTGCCTGGTGGGGGGGTGATCTGGGCCACCCCCACGCCAGGCCAGGGGAAAAGCAGGGACAGAGAAGCCTCAGCTGCTACTTCCCTCTGAGCTCATGTCAGAAGTCACCTCCTGTAAGGAGACTTCCTGGGTCCTCCTAGTCCTGGCCTCTCCCGCCTTCGGACTGGCAGCGTTTGGCGTTTACCTCTCTTTCGTAATTTATTTTCTTCTTCCTTCCCGGTGTGCTTTCCTTATCGCCTCCACTAGACTATGACCTCTTTCAGAGCTGGGCTGTCCCCCACAGATGGAGCACAGAACAGACACACGGAAGGTGTGCCCTGGGAGAGGCAGCCAGGCCAGCTTGGTGCCTGCGACGGTGGAGACGGACGCAGTCAGGGCAGGTAGAGGTGGGACCCATGCAGAGACGCAGGAGACCCAGAAGCTCAGGCAGGGGGGAGGGTAAAAGACCAGTGCTCTCGGGGGGTGCAGGAGAAAAAAGGACAGATGCCTGAAATACATTCGTGATTACCAAGAACAGCACACATCTGACTGTGTCAGGATGGAAGCACCCGGGGAAGAGATGGGGGCAGAGGCGCATGTACATGAAGCCCATTTAACCCTTGCGGAATGCCTACACGTGCCAGGCACGGTGCTAGGCTCATTTACACGTTACCCTATTCCGCCTGCAGGGTAAGCATTCTCACACCCATTCTATACATGAGGAGGCTGAGGCTCAGGGAGGCTGGTGAACAGCAGAGCTGGGACCCCAAACCTGCTCAGACCCTGAATCCAGCCACCCCCCCTCACCTGCCATGTGGCCTCGCCCCACGGAACTCTCTGTGGCAGGGGACACAGACCTGCACACTGCTTGCTCCAGAGGGGCAGACGGCTGAGCAAGACACAGCTCTACTTTGAAAAAGTAGTCTGGTTGTGAGGATAGAGGAAAGACAAAGAAAGTGGGGGAGAAAGAGGTAAGTTAGTGCCAAAAACTGCGGAATTCAAAGTTCCTAGAAGAGTAGTGGTGAACTGGGAGTTGAACGATCAGTCTGGGCTTCCCTGAGCTAGTTGGTGAAAAATAAACAGGATTTCAACACGCAGAAGGAATCTGAACAAAATCATCCAGGTATGCACAGACTTGGGAACTTAGAAAATGTTCAGCAGTCAAGTGTGTAAGGGGTGGAAATGGGAGGGAAGGAAGGGACCAAATATTCGGAACTAGAAAATAAGCAGGAAGTAGTTTAGCTGCCAAATCCTCATTACAACTGGTGGCCAATTCTCTAAAGCAGAGGTTGTACTGGGAAAGTGCTGACCAGGTCTGGCCTCTGGGCATGTTGCGTTTACATATTTTTTAAATTAGTAAATTTCACAGAAAAATCCAAATTTATAACTTTGGTTAAAAAACTAGGAGTCTAGGCTATCTTGAGCCCTCCCTTCCACATGACAAGTGGTGAGAGCTGAGGACCAGCTGCCGTTCGCCACAGTCCTCCCCATTCCCTAATCTTCAACACCAACTGCTTCATTCTTTACTGGCCAGCAGACATGAGATTATGGCTTCTGATTTAACTTAATATCTCATTATTTAACAAAACACGGTCCATGTCACCACAACCACACCCACAAAGGGGAGCCTGAGTAGCCACAGCACAACCTTTTCTGCAAGTCTTTGCTCAAATGTCCCCATATCAGAGGCCTTCTCTTGGAGCCTCTAAAACAGACCCCACTCTAGCTTCACTTTCCTCACAGTACTCCCCACCCGCCATGTTACGGATGTGTGTGTGTGTTTGCTGGCCGTCTCTCCTATGGCTGCATGTGAACCCCACAGGGCCCGGGGACGCCCCTCTCATCACACAGCTGCCTCTCAGCTGCCTAGTGCACAGTGAGCCCTCGGTACACATCTGTTGAATGAACAAATGACTGTGACTTGAACTTGACTGCAGGGAGTGAAATGGTTCGGTCACTTTAAACCTACCTGCTGGGCTCTGGCCCAGAATACATCTTCCAAGTGAGTGGCAAACCCTTCGCTCAGCCACTCCTCCGTCCAGTCACGGGCGCCGATGGCAAGGCCAAACCAGGCGTGAGCGATTTCATGGCAGAGGCGGGTCCCGCAGAGATGGCTGCCTCCAGTCACGGCGCTCTGCGAGAGGAAGACGATGTGTGGGCTGCGGAGAATGGAGGAGAAAACAGTCTTGTTAGAGCTCGCCCCGCGGCGGCCCCGCGGGCGGCCTTCGCAGCCTGCGCCTGCTGTTACGGTGTGCGTGCTAGATCATGACCGGGGTTCAGCTCAGATGCTTTTAGAAACACATAAAGTGGCAGTTTACATTTCTGGCAGCGGTTCAAGTTGCCGTTTTTGCCAAGCAGTTGTCTCCGTCATCAAACGCTATTACCTATAATAAGTAACCTGCACCCCAGTTTTACACTGAAGAAATTACAAGGCAATGGAAGCATTTACTCAGAAATCTGGATGTAAAAGAAGAGCAGGTGTGAGAATGCGAAGTCCCTGCTGTCAAGAGATGATCAAAGAAGACCCTTCAGCCAAAAATCCGAGCGGCTTACAAACAAATTGGGGAGTCATGCAGAAGGACAGAGAAAGCAGAGAAGAATGGAACCGAAAATTTTCCATTTCAGACAGGCTGGTTACAGAGTTAGCAAACTAACAGGTGCCACAATGGGCGGCTTTTCCAAGACACCCAGATAAAAGTTGGGTCTCTGTAAGGCAAAGATTGCCAATGGTACCATCTCCTATCTGTAGATGCTTACATATTCACATGGCATAAGAAAATTATGGAGAGAGAGAGACAGAGAGAAAGGAGGGAGTTAACCCACCCAGGTGTGCAAACGGCCCCAGGGCTGGCACCAGCCGTGGAGATTTATCTAATCTCATTTTCCATACTTTGTTTTGAAACCCAAAATACCATGATTAGAACTGCAGAGATGAAATGGGAGGGAGGGAGGGAGGGGGGAGGGAGGCTGAAGAGAGAACAGGCAAACGGATTACCTCCTATGCTCCCACTTTCGGCATTTCTCATTACCCAGGGCTTGTTTACAGTCTTACTAATGAAGAATTTGCTCTTTAACAAATCTCTCCTCCATCAATTGAACAAAAACAGTTGTGAAACCTCCCAAATTAAGAAACTGTACACACTGGTTTCCTCCTTCAAAAGCCACGTGTGCGCCATCGCGTCGGCTCCGCACAAGCCAGGACTGCCTCCAGGTCTGTCCTCCGCCCCCACGGCCACCAGTAGAGAAAACCCCACCTGTGTTCCTCTTGCACAACATCACCCATTCAGCTCAGAGAGCCCAACTGAAATCACCGAGTCGGTGCCAAAACAGACAGCTTTTATGTGAAATAATAACAGGGCAGACTCGCAAATGAAAAAGCGTCTGCCAGGCTCTCAGCAGAATCCACCAGAAACCCCAGATAATAAAAGTATGGTGGGGGCATTTAGGACAAGGGGACACCCACAGAAGTTCAGAGCACTAATTCAGAAAAAAAAGGGGGGGGGAGGAAGAAGGAAGGAAGCGAGGGAGGAAGGAAAAGGGGAAGGGAAGGAGGGAACTGAGAGGCACAGGAGCTAAACCGTTCTCTGACTGAGAAGTGCCCTGTGGAGAAGACGGACTGCCACCTGGCTCTGTCAGTGAGTGACCCCTGGCTCTGGCATGTGCAGTGCTGCAAAGAAAAGCCACAGAAATGTACCAAGTAAATAACATTCCAGACATACTGTTGGCAGCACTTCACCCTTTGGGCTAAAACAAAACACAAGTAACATGAGGCCTTACACACAGGCTCAAAGACAAGCCTGCACCAGAGGGGTCTGCCGGCCAGAGACCCAGAGACCCAGACGGTGCACCGGTTACAGAGGCTCTAGGGCTGACCGGCTGCTCCACCCGGGAAGGTTACACAAGCTGATGACTGTTCCTGAAGAAAAAGCCTGCCCTGTCCTGTGACCCGATCACTGTTTTGTCCCAGTGGGGAAGCCTATCCAAGGCCCATTTATGCAAATATCAAAGTCTGCGAAGGCCAAAGGAATGCACAAAAGCAGCTGTGTGTGTTTGCGGTGGCGGTGGGGGTGGGACTGTGTTCCCTGCCCTTTAGTGTCTCCCCTCCAGCAGTCTGTCTCCACCAGACCTCCTTCCCCACCTGCCAGTAACTTGGGAGACACAACCCTGGCTGTGGTGTGGCTTGGTGGATTCAGGACAGGCCCCGGCATTGCTGGAATCCCATCTAAATTCCCACTTCCCATCCTTAGTCCCTTCTTCCTGGCCGGGGAAAAATGTATTTCCTGCTGTCCTCTGGGAAAGACCGACGCTGACAACCCCCCCACGGGAAGGAAGGCCCTTCAGTGCACATGGCTGCCCCTCCTGCTAGCGGTGGGAGAGCATGGGCCTCGCCCTGAGAGGCAGGCTCCGGCTCACGCCAGGCCCCAAGCGCTCCTGCAGGGGGGCTCGCGGGGCGGGCTTTCCTGCCGGGTGCCCCAGGGTTATAGTTCCTCACGAAGGAAGTGGCTTTTCTTAAAACTAAATTAAAACATAGATGAGATTTTAATAACCTGTCTCAAGGGTTAACAAAATTCTGACATAAAAGCACAATAGAATATTCTTTCAAGGATAATTTCCTTCTTTCCTTTTGACCCTAAATATCAGAATTTCTCAAGTTAAGTAGAATTTTTAAACTGCCTTTTTCAACAGTGAGTGAAGAAAAGTATAATGTTCGTAAATTCACTTCACGGAGTGGTATTAAGTATTCCTTTACCCAGAGAGGATCTACTGCATGCCCACCTTCAAAACACAATGGATGGTTTAAATTTTCCACGCCTACCTTAACCTTGATTTATAAGTTTCACCCCTGGCTCCCCACACATCCCGGTTCTCAGAATCTATTCATGGCCCTAATCAGCCAGCAGTTCATCAGTCTCCACGCTGACAGGGCCCATTTGAAAACAGGTTTCCTTTTTTCTTTTTCCCCCCTGAAAGGGCCTGTGTCAAATGCCTCTAAAAATGCCAAACTGTCAATTCATCATCCTGACAGAGGATGGAAGAAAATCACTAGGATGACATCTTCATCCTAAAAATGGTGGTGCTTTTTAAATCACAGAGTTTATCATTTTTCCCAAATAAGAGACGGGCAGGAAAATAATATTTTCAGCACTCAGAAAGCACCAGGCCTCTTGCTTGTGTTCTCTTTGGCTGCAAGTGGAGGAGGAGCACATGGGGCAGAGCGGGGCCGGCGACAGCAGGACACGTGCTCTCATTCTTTCCCGGGAGACCACCAGCGGGGCTGCCTCCCCACAACGGCCACGTGGTATTGCTTGTCTGTCGCCCTGGCCCTCTGAGATTAAAAATATCATTTCTGGTCTGAAAACAGTTTCTTAAGACAGTTCCTAAAAGCTGCCTCCCCACCCAGAATAGAAGGCTGGGACCATTAACTGAAAAGATGCTTCTACCAGAGAGGAAGGAGCGCCTTCGTGGCTCGCGGGAGTCGCTCCAACCCGTGGGAGGGATGCAGTTTGGAGCGGAAATGAAGAATTTCATCAGATCTTAAGCAGGGGCCGGCTGTGATTTATTTCTGCTTTGTCTAGGGAGACGTGACCAGCGTGGGCCATCTTGCTGCTCAGCACTTATCTGCTCGGGCTCCAGGCGGCTGCCTCAGCTGGTCCGGGCAGGCTGCGGGTGGGACCAGAGCACAGGAAATGGCCTTTGGTTCAGGACAAGAAGAGCCCTGGGCTGCCCCACCCGTTACACTGGAGCAGATGCCAGTTCCCCTCAGGGGAAGCGATTCACTTTTTATACAGATCCCCGGGAGATGCGTCCAGGAAAGAGACTTTTATATTCATCAACTTTTGAACTTTTGTGCATTCAGAGTTTTTATCAATTTCAAGGACCCGTGGAGCCCAACTTCCCATCACAGAAAGGAAAGAGGAGCCACAAAAGAGGGAAACTGAGGCTCCTTTCCCTCCAAAGTGAAACTGGATAATTCTAAGGGTCTCATAACCACATGAGAGCAACTTTTGCTCGCATGACTAATTACCGCTAATTTAATTTGCACAACTCGCAGGAGTCTGGGGCAACCTAAAAGGGAGGCCAAATGCCCTTACCCCTCCCTCAGGCTCAGAGCAGGTTCTCTCTTTCCTTCGTGAGCTGTGAAGATATAAGCCAGCACCTAAACCGACCGCTCAGCTCCCGCCCTGGATCTGCGCAGTGAGATCCCTCCCGCCCTCTCTCCCAGATGCAGTCAAATGCAGCGCACTCATCTGTTGTCCCAAAGGCAAAGGTGTGGCTGGGTGACCCAGCAGGGTCCCTGTGCCCTTCTGGAGCTCAAACTGCTCCCTAGGTACTAGTCACCTTCCTTTGCCCCCATCTGGCATTTGCTGTGGCCACATAGTTGGTCTTTAAACTGCAGCCGTAGGAGATGAGAAAATGTTATTTTGCGGAAACCAGTTCTAAAAATATAAAGAAAACTCGCTACCTCTGGCCCAGCCAGCGTGGCTCAGCAGTTGAGCATCAACCTAGGATCCAGGAGATCCAAGTTTGATTCCAGATCAGGGCACATGCCCAGGTTGCGGGCTCGATCCCCGGTGGGGGGCGTGCAGGAGGCAGCAGCCGATCAATGACTCTCTTATCATTGACGTTTCTCTCTCTCTCTCCCCCTCTCCCTTCCTCTCTCTGAAATCAATAAAGACATATTTAAAAAACACACAAAAACTTACTACCTTTGATCAACACGGGAATTTAGGTTTGAGAGAAAAAGAAAACATTAGTCAATGTAAGTTTTTATTTTAAAAGCCTGAATAGCAAATAGGCAGCAAAATATCTACTCATTTATCCAGATGAATTTTGGTTTAGAATGCCAATGTGACTATAGCAGGGTGACCGAGGAAGCCCCGGGCTATATCCCAGAGACTCCTACCAAAATCATACCCTCCTTCTAAGACTCAAACTGCCTGAAGATTCTGTGCTAGGCACTGTATTTTACATATGTCAACTCATTTAAAGTACCCATGACCTCAAGAGATAGATTTTATTATCTCCACTTTACAGATGACAGTGAGGCACAGAGAGGTTAGTAACTAGCTCAAGATCACACAGCTAGCAAGTGACAGAGCCAGTATTTAACTCACGCAGTCCTGACCCACTCTGCCAGGGTCACTGGGTTTAGACCTGTGGTTTGGGGGCTCCCAGCCCTCTATGCCAGCTGAAGCCAAGTGGTGCATGGTCATTGCACCCCAGGCGCTTCATCTTCAGAGCCACCAGCCACGCCCTGGTTCCTCTGCTCCTTAAATCCATACCATAGCCAGAAGCGGGCTCGAGATTACCAGACCTTCTGATCAGCAAAGTTTCGGCCTCCTCCTGGTGAGAAGGCGGGTAGGGTTAGGGCCTGGAAAACAGAGGCCACCTTTGGTAGAGCAGTGGCCACTTCACCTCTGCGCTACCAGTGAATTCATCCACAGCCCTCAGCCCTGCATGCTAAGTGGAGGCAGTGCTAGCACTAAATTATTAGGCATCGGCTGCACCTAGCTGGCTACCCTGCCTGAGGAAGGTGGGTTGGTGGCTACTGGGTATGCTCATCTGTAAAGCTAAATAAAAGTTGCAAGTGAATGTCTCAGGTTTTAAAGCCAAAGAATCAAAGGAAAAAACAGTATCTGACTGGATTTTCAACTTGATAGGGACTCCTCTCCCTTTGAATCTTAAGGTGCCTGTTCAGCCTAAGCAGTCTCTGGAATCTCATAGAACAGAACAAGAAATAACATGTGTGTGTTTTTTGTTTTTTCTTAAGTTACTGAACACTCTGGGGTTTTGGACACCAGGGACACACCCATACGCAAACTCTATGAACATCATTTATTGTAGTTGAACAGGTCTCCTGAATCATCTCTGAATCACGTATGAACTGAGAGCTGCGCATTTTCTGCAGGATCTGGAGCACTCTCCTGGTGAGGGTTTACCAATTAAAACATGCTGGCAGCCCCCTCTGCAGCACACGGATGACCAACCGTGATTCTCTCCCTTCCCTCACCCCCACTGCCATCTTTCCCAACCAGGATGATGATGTTTGCGCCCATAAAAAGGCTAATAAAATTAGCCTCCACTGTGATCCAGGGAAGATCTTTATTTAATAAAATAATGCATTGCCTCACTCCCAGAACAGCAATGAAGTGGCACACGGGGAACCACAACAGCTCGCCCAGCTGGTTTTTGCTGGTTGTCGTCTGTGCTACGTAAGAGCTAGGAAAGCTGCTTCATGAAGGGACATGTCTGGGCAGTTTGCACCACCCTCAGTGAGAAGAGGTGGTTATGAGTCTCCTTTGAAACACAGTGCATGTACTCTCTGGATCTTCAAACTGTCTTTCAATGTTCCCTGTCTAGAGAAAAAAATTGTGGGGATTTCCCAAAGAGTACTCAGAAATTTAACTGGTGAGGGGGCATCGGTTGCTTTCACAACTGAGAGCAAGCATCCACGGCAAGTCTGGCACTCAGGGAATCTTTACACACCGACTAAATCTGAATCTCAAACAACAAATACTTTTCAGTGTATGTCCCATGCAATACACTGTGAGTACAGCTGTGAGTACTCAAAACACATAGTTAATGAAGCTACTGCAATAATCATAACCTGGTCTTTTTCCATACAAACAACTGTAAACCTACCTTTTGCCCATCACTGTATTTGCTAAACCTGGCAATCCTACCTGGGGGTGGGGCTCCTTAAAACAGACCGTCGGGCCCTACCTCAGGAGTCTGACTCCTAAGCCTGAGTGGCACCTGAGAATCCGCACTGCTGTGAAGTTCCCAGGTGAGGCTGGTGTTGCTGGTCCAGAGAGCCACTGATCTATACTGTGCGGCTGCATAGCATTAAGTTAAAAAAAAAATTCCATTACCAAAGTTACAAGTGGGAAGAGTTCACCTAGAAACCCAGATTTTCAAATTATATTGAAAATCTGAAAGATCTGGCCATACTAGCCCACAATCCCGTGTAGCAACTGCAGCTGAATAGCTGCTGGCCCTTTGAGATGGGGCTCAGCTCCCAGCTCTCCACCACTCCCTCCTGCCTCCCACCACCGGCTGAGTCCACTTGCATTTATAACCACCTTTGTGCTTCCCCCCATCCCCCTTTCCTACAGCAAGATGAAGAGGAAAGTGAAATCTCCCCTCCACCACCACAAGTAGGCAGAGAAAACCAAGTGTTTTCCAGAGGATGCTCTGCCCATGTGCTCATTTATTTTTGCTGCCTGACTCCTCATAGGCATTTGGACTTAATCTCTTGTTTAGTTTTCCTTATGAGAAATTCTACTATCAGTCTTGTTTATGGCTGTAAAATGGTTAAGCAAACTATTTTTACCTGGAAAGGGCAAAGACACTGATTTCAGCCTAGTTCAAGTCAGTCGCCACAAGTTCCATATCACTAAGAGTGGAATTAATTAGGTTTATTGTATTTTTGAAATCTAAACACAGTTTCAATTATTACTTGCCACTAATGGCTTATAATGAAGGCAGAGCTTGTTAGCTAAGCAAACAACTGGCAAGTCTGTTTAAAGTGTAAACAGAAGGAAAATTCATGAATTAAATGAATGAATTCTCCAACTGTTCTCCCCGGGCTGTAAAGAAGCCTTCAGCTGCCACAATATACATCACCACCTTTGTTAAAAGGATTAGCCTGCTCCAGTCTTCTTTATCCTGTCAGAGATCTTCTTAGTGGTGGCTCACAAAATAAAAGTCTCTGAATTTTTGCAAGTTCTCATCTGCATGAGTAAGTGCCATTAAGGATAAGGGATCACCTAGCCACTGGGGGTTCATAAAACACTGAGCTTTAAAGAATAGCCACATTTCCTAATCTCTGACTGTGATCCATGAACAGACCGATGACCGGCAAGCTTGTGGAGATAAAGGGACAAGAGTGCCCATATTTTCCAGGGTGGTCCCGCAAAATATGGGACAGATGGTCATTCTCAGAGGTATTCAACTTAACAGCATTTCCCTTTAAAAGGTAATAAACCTCACCAGAAACAAAAATAAACAAATAAAAAGTTTTGCTCTCCAAAGTCTCCTGGTTTTAACAACCTTTCATTTAAAATTATGAGCCCTGAATTTCTTCTCTCCAAATGGAATGCATCAGGTTTATTGGCTGTCTATAGTGAAATCCCATTTCTCTGGATGCTCCCCTTGATCTGTCTGTCTGTCATTCTTGGATGTGTTCACCCCGTGCAAGTGTGGGGGAGGACCACAGGAATTCCTCTCCTTCTAAATAATTCCTAGCGCCATGTCCCCATTCCTGGGTGGCTGCCATCTTGTGATTTGAAAGGCACCTGGATGCATCTGGCATGCATTCAGCTGCAAGTAACAGAAAAGACAGCTAACGCTGGCACACACGAGGAGGGGGTTTCTTTCTTTTAACAAGACCCCCGGAGGAAGGTGGTTGCTGGGGTTGGTTCAGTGACTCAGCAATGCAGTCAGTGCTCTAGGTCTTTCTATCTTCCCACTGGGCCATTCTTAGCATGTTCGCTCTTGACCATGCATGCCACCTCATGGTCACAAGTTGGCCACCACAGTTCCAGCCATCACCTTTATGTTCAACATAGAAAATAAGAGGAGGAGTGGTGGTGCTGTGTCAACAACTACTACCCCTTTTATCAGGAAAGCAAAACTTTTCCTAGAAAGCCCATAGCAGATTTCCACTTGGTTATCCCCAGCTATGACTCCCTTAGCATGGCAAAGAGGGGCCCTCGCTCCTTCTGATTCTCCCGGGGAAGAAGGCAGAAGGGGTTTGCTTATGGGTGTCGGGCTCACCAACCCACGGGGCTGGATACAGCACTCCAGCATAGTCCCTGTCCTCAGAAATATCAAAGTCATTCCTGGATCATCGTTTAGAGTGCAAATACTTTTGGGAGGGATTATACACTAAAACGATTCACACTGAAGTGTTAGCAATGCATCACATGATATTTGTCTAGACAGGAGGCCTCTGAGCACAGGGACTGAGGGGTGGGCAAGTATGGAGATGTCAAAGACACAGTCTATCTATTTCCCAACTTCAATTGATGCTGGCTGGCATTTAGACTTTTCTTTTACCTTCTTAAACTGCACGGAAGACCAAAACGCTAGCAAAGCTACAGGCAGGACTATATATTCCAGTGGATTTTAGGGACTCGGGCTTTGGACTCCTGGCTCCCTCACCCAGCAGCTGCAACACTGCAGCATTCTCCTTTGCAGCTGTAACAAATTACCACACACTTAGTAGCTTAAAACAACACAAATTTATCATTTCACAGTTCTCTGGGTCAGAAGTCTGACACGGGTCTCACTGGGTGAAAATCTATGCTGCTAGAAGCCAGGTCTTTGTGTGTGTCAGGTGGGAGGTGCCTGGAAGGGGCGCATGGCTCTCCTGGGTGTTGGTCATGCTCTCTTCCTTGGTTAGGGTGCTGGGTAGAGATGTGCAGTTTATGGGCTTCTGATGAGCTGTACACCTAAGGCATGCATGCACTTTTCTGCATGTGCTTTACTTCACAGAATAGTTGAAAACAAACACAAATATTTTGAGAGGTCTCCATCTCTGCTTGGAGAAATCAAGGCAAAGATTAAACCAGAGCCCCATCCATAGGGACAGAAATGAGGCCAGAGGCTGGGCAGCCTGCCCCACGGTCTCTCAAGTTGAATGTAGTCGAGGCCAGTTCCCAACACTAATTATACACATATTTTTTAAATCTCTTGAGGAAAATTTTTGTTTTCATTTGCCTTTGCCATGTAGTTGCATTTCTTTTGCAACTGAAAGGTACCTTGTATCCTTCAGACACACCTGTAAAAACAGAACTGATACTGTCATATATACATGTCTGCTTCATTTTCTTTCAGACACAGTGGAAAACATGCCATAATAATAAACCCCTTTTCCATCCTGGCAGCTGGAAAATTACGTTATGATTGAAATGACATCACTCAGCCACGACGCCGAGCCAGCAGCTGTGCTGAGAGATCCGGGTGAGGCAGTGACAGCAGGGATGTGAATGCCACTCGGCAATGAATCCCACCCTTTTTATTAGCAAATGGCCTTTTCATTGCCAAGACATTCAGAAAGTGAAACTGAGGCAGCTACCTCGTCTAAGGCCACTGATCACCCAACATCCCTTATCTCTGAAACTAACTACACTGGCCGAAACTGGGCAAGAAGGAGAGCAGGGAAGAGTTCGTTTCAGACAACCAGTTCCACAGGCGGAAGACCGGCCACCGGCGCCAGGGCCGCGACGGTTCCCGGGGAATGGCTCAGCCTTCTATCAATTAATTTTTTTCTAAAGTGACCACAAGTAGTAGCAGTCAGATTAATGGCATAAGTAGCAGTAGTAATAATAATAATAGTAGTGATAATAGCATTACGATAACATCCTTTGATGTAGACTGTTGATGTTCTGTAACAAAATACTCTAGGCAAAACCAGCATGCTTATTAGGCAAACATAACATCAGAATAAGGCCCAGCTCTCCTCCAATTTTTCAACTGTTACGATGAACCACATGAAATTGCTGATATTTGACTATTTTCAACCTCCAAAAATGGGCAATTTCATATGGCTCATCTGCTAGGCTGTCCCTCCCCCGCCCCCAACACCCTTCTCTGCAAAAATGTCAGGAGCTACCACAGATCTAGGGAAACTTCCATACTTCTCGAGCAACAGAGCAGTAGAAATGCTGCAGCCCACTGTAGAGAAGAGCAGAGGACAGGTCCTGGGCAAATGCCACTGCACTGTCCTCTGAGAAGGCTGGACCGGGTCAGAAGCCTCCGTGCTTTGTCTGCCATGTGAAGCCATGTGTCTTAGAAGTGGATTCTCAAGTCCACAGCAGAGCAGGAGTGGCCAGAACAGGACACTGAGGGAGGCTGAGTGGATCTGTTGCTGATGTGCCACCCAAGCCCAGTGTCTACACCTACAAGCCAGAGGCCACAGGCTGGAGCATCGCCGCAGAGAGGCCGGAATGCCCACCAGCCTGTGCAGATGCCTGACCCTTCCTTCCCCAGCGGAGTCACCCCCAGTGGGCTCAGACACTGCGTGGACCCAGGCTCCAGTGGGAGATGGCATGCTGTTTTGGAGCTGCTCCCCACAGGGGAACACGTGTACCATATTTGTTTAGCCAGCTACCAGGAAAGGCGCTGCGGAAAGGAACAGGACTGGAGGTGAGGAGGAAAGCTGAGAGTGCAGGGGCACTGTCAGGGAGAAGAAAGGTAGTCCACGACGGGGGACAATAGCCAATCAGGCAGGGACCCGCTGGGTCCAAGGCCAGATGCCGGCTCGCAGCAGGTCTGTGAGCTCATGCCACAGGGAGCTGTAAGAGGGCTCTGGAAACCCTGGACACTCAGTCAAAAGGGATCTCAGAGACCCACCCTTCCCCATTCTCCACGTGAGGAAACAAAGGCCCAGAAACCCAGGGCCCAGCGCCATAGGGTGGGAGCTGCCTGTGTGCATGACCCAACTCCGCAGGACACATTATTCAAAACCGGTCTACAAAAACCTGGCCCAGCGGTGCCAGCCTGAAGCTGGCGACTAAGGTAGAGTGGTGACTGAGGGCACTCTCTGCATGCCACCCTCTGCAGCCACAGTCACAAAATGCTCCAGGAGACCAATGTTACAGCCTAAACCAGAGGCTGACTCTGCAGATGTTTACTCTGGTCAGACTGGGCCTTTTCTTCTGCTGACCAAGGGCTCCCCTTAAGGAAAGAGTCAGCCACATCGGTTTGCTGTTGCTGTTTGCTGGTTTCATGTGGGAGGAAAGTGGCAACAAACAAGAAAAAGAAAGCATTTCATACTGTTTCCTAAGTGTCCCAGCTGTGGCGCTACAGTGGTTTACCTAATTGTTTCACATTTTCTCTCTTGTTCTTTCACTCTTTTCTTTCTTTTTTCTTTTTGAGGCTCTGAAAATTCACCTTTGGGTTGAACACATCTGTGGAAAGCAAGCCTGGCACAAAGAAACACTGGTTAGCGTCAATGTAGGTAACCTTAACTACAGTGTTTGCTTCTGCAAACACTATAATGTATGAAATAAAATATTAATAGCCATTACCTCAGTTCTTCTGAGAACAGACTGAGTCACAGCTCCGTGTGTGTGTTTGCACACTGGCCCCTCACTGTGAAAACTGCTCACGTTACTAGGTGATGGAGGCCTCAAAGCAGGCGAAACCAAGCCCAGTGTGTTTTTATTCCATAATGTCATGGGCAGCATTGCTTATTTTGGCAACCAAGTTCAGTTCTCCTGAACTTACCGCCTATTACCCATTTTAAGACTAATCACCTAAACACGTACTAGGAGGGTTGGCAAGATTATTTTTAACTTAGAAAGGAAAATATTAGAATACTGGAATAAGAATAACAGCTCTCTTATTTATCAGCGGCCAGACTCTGCAAACTCTCTGACATTCGAAAGCACCAGATGTATTTCCAGTGCCTCATGTCTGTGTGCTGGATATGGACAGAGTGAGGTTTTTAAACTTTGTGTGGATGGTGTGAGGTGCACCAACGACATTCAGCTTCCTGGGGCTCTGGCAGGTCTGTTCCCCACTTTCCTCCCTCTGCTTGTCTACTGTCTTCCCGATAAGCTTCAGTTCTTAGTGGCTTAAAACCAACCGTTTGACAGTTTTGTGTATGATGACTCTCCAGCTGAGTTAAGTAACAAATGGGAGCGCGGCGCCCACCAGCCCCTGGCGCACGGTGAACAGGCCGCAGCTGCGAGTCCCTCCCTCCTGCCCTCTCTCCGCCGGCCACCGCCTTCGTGTCCCTGTTACAATGGATTCTTCAGATCCCTCATGAGAGTGCAGAGTGGGCGCCCCCCTCTCCGTGTCGGGGGCCAGGCGAGGGCAACAGCTAAGTCACTGCTGCGGACAAGACCCTGCGCACGCTGAGCTGGACCCACAAGCTCCAGCCACAGCTCGGCTGCGGGGCTCCTGAGCTCGGCTGCTTCTTTAGGTGGCCCGCCGCAGTGAGGTGTGTTTTTTCAATCTGTGAAATAAAATTTGGTGTGGTTGGAGAGGCAGGGGCGGATGGGAACCCACCCACAGGCAAATGACGTCAAAAAGCTAGAGGGAAACATTGGGCTTCTCTGTTCTCCAGAAGCTTCTGCTGTGTTAAGCAACCTGAGAAGGAAGCCGACTTTCCAATAAAAAACAGCCGCTTTGGCAGCTGTCTGAGACAGCCTGGGGTCTTGTACTTCCCTTCTCAGGAAAAGTGGGGAAAATAATTTCCATAAGTTGGAAAGGAAGACACATGGAGTTCAAAGAGTCCTAGAGCTGCAAAGGCGCTTGATGGTTATTAGGTGTAATCTCCACTTTTAATAGCAAGTCAGGAAACTGAGGCGCAGAGCAGGCCGGGGACTGAGCCTCTGCCCTGGATTTCCAGGACAGCCATTCTCTCGGCCACCTGCTGTCACAAGCCAATGGCCTGCACCCCTGTGGGTGGTTCAGAGGAGAAAGTACCTATCCTTCCCCTTTGCAGAGGGGTTGTTTCCATGGAGGTTCCTGGACTGCTGGGCGGAGACCTGTCCTGTCCCGCTGACATCCCAAGGCCAGAGAGCCTGCTTGGGAGGAAGCTCCAGAGAGGCTGTGTGTGTGTGTGTGTGTGTGTGTGTGTGTGTGTGTGTGTGTGTGTGTGTGAGGGGCACAACCACCATGCAGGCTGCTCCCACTTACACCTCTGCCCACATTAAATAGCCTGATGTGTGGGGATGAGCACCGCTGGCCACGCACCGGGCCCCCTGCACCCTGGAACTCTGGGGCCTGGGGCCAAGCGCTGGGCCTCAGCTCTTCAGGTTCCCCTCTGCAGAAAGGACCCTGAGGTGAGAGCTGAGGGACAACTGAGGAGTCACAAGGCAGGGCTGGCCACACATTCTACACGCAGCTGCAGGTACAGCTCTCCCCTCTGTCTTCAAGAAACCAATTCTGCTGGATTTAAAAATTCTGCTGTGACTCACAAAACTGTGCTTTCCTCAGTAAATTAACCCTCCCATCAGTGACCTCCCCAAAAAGAACTCCTTCAGTTAACAAAGTGCTACCCTTATAATTTTATAACATAACAATATTACCCTTGAGTTGGACAGTTTTTACCCTTATATTTTAAAGACCATTCACATTCATCTTTTCTTTCTCTTTTTAATTGAACCCCAACAGCTTTGTGAGGGCTGTGGGGGTTTTCCCACCTGGTGAGAAGATGGAGGCTCAGAGAGAGGCAAAGACTGGCCTGGGACAGCCAGCTCAGGCACGGCGGAGCTGAACTCCAGCAGCTCTTCCGCCTGCTACTGACCATGCACACAGTGGGGCCAGCATTAGTTCCATGGGTCACCAAGTGATTTCAACCAGGGAACCTAAGTTCTTGGTCCAAGATTGGGTTGGACAAATAGGACATAGAAGGCAGATACTGATGCTGAGCCACTAATTCATTCATTCAGCAAACATTTACTGAGAGCCTGCTAAGTGCCAGTCCCTGTGCTCAGTGCCTGAAATACATTAATGACCAAAAGGGACAGGGACTGGGGTCCTCTTGGAGATCACAGTCGAGCAGGGGGAGAGAGTCAATAAGCAAAATCTTTACTTCTGTATTAAGTCATTCCCTTCCTTCCCTCTCTTGGGTCCTGGGTTTTCTCAGTAGAAACTTCAGATCATGTTTGGATCTGCACCCCTGCTTTATGCTCCAGTCACTCCTGGCCTCTGCAGCCCCTCCCCCAAAGCCCCACTTTCCACTTCCCGAAGAAATGACAGGCATAATGGATGGTTCTGCACAGGGTCCGACTGCTTCAGTCCACATGCTGGCAGTTGTTAGTGATGGGTGTTATTATCTGATCATTGACAGATCTCATCATTCGTAGCTTTCTATCGTGGCTTTTACAGAAGTGGGGTGTGTGTGTGTGTGTGTGTGTGTGTCCTAGAGTATATTTTATGATAGGTTTTAACAGGATTGGGGTACAGGTGTGAGGTGAGCAGCTTTCCAATAAGGGCTCAGTGATACAGCCAGGGAAGGTAAGTTTGAATGACAGGACTGTCCCTCCAAATATAACTACAGAAAAGAATCATGTATTTTTACTGTTTTGATTAACTAAAACTTTTAACCACATATTTGTCTTTTCTTCTTGTCTATGTGTAAATCTCAGCTTCTTGCTCCACAGGCTGACTCCATCTTAGTGGTCTGTTACCGGGGCTCAGGGCAGTTATTCAGTGCGGCCCCTACACAATAATTGCTTTTATAATGTTTCCAACCACCTTTCTTAAACAATATGCAAGTGGAGTATCAAGAAACCAAGGTATTAAATTTACTGAAAGATCACCGATTGCTTTTTAGCTTGTTACTGAGATAAATGAAATGCATTCTTCAATCAGGAAAAAGGGAGGAGAGGAAGAAATCGCATAAAAGCCTAAGTAGCAACTCAAAAATTATTGTCCCGGTTTATTTTATGTTGCAGCTACACAAGCCCTCCCTTTTTGTGTGTCCATCAATAAGATATCTGTTGTGCTTTTGTACAAAGAACAAAGATGCTTTTATCAATTCTCAAAAGTCTGTAGGACAAACCATTCATGCTGTCAAACCCTCTGAAACCTTTTCAGCAAATAATGAAATCTATCAGTGACAAATGTCAACATACTAATTTGTTAAATGCAAAACAAAAGCAACATTCAGACGAGGCGCTTCATTTCATGTTATATCAGCACTCCAATTTGTACCAAGTTTACGGCAGCCCACGGATCATGCAATATTAAACAGGACTGCATTATGGTGACTAAGCCTAGAACAATAAACTCCCCTTAGCTAGAATGCTAATGGCGCGGCTGAATGCGTGCTGTGATGCTAGGACATTCAACTCCTTCCAACTACTAGAAATTCTACAATGACACCAATCTCTAATCAAAAGTGGTAGTATAGCCCAGATAGATGCATCTCAGGTGGATAAAAAAGGAAACCTGAAAAATAAAACTGAAGTCCTAGAGAAGACCTTAGAACTCACTTAGTCCCATAAGACCCAATGCAGCAAAATGAAATTCTTAAGGTATGAAATATACAATGAGAGTATCTTCCCAATTTTTATTGTTGATCATGATAAAAAGGATATTTAACCAAGACTGTCACATTCCAGGTTATAGCAGACTTGTTTTAAAAAGCCTGAAACAACAAGAGTGGGTGATGCTGAGGCACAGGGCTCTCCCCTGTCTGCACTGTGAGAGGGAGAGCCTCTGAATAAGGTTTCCCTGTTATTTTTTTAAATGTTTTTATTGATTTTAGAGAGAGAGGAGGGGAGAGGGAGAGGGAGAGAGAGAGAGAAACACTGATCGGTTGCCTTCTGTATGTGCCCCCAACCAGGGACCAAACCTACAACCCAGGCATGTGCCCTGACCGGGAACTGGACTTGCGACCTTTTAGTGCATGGGACGACACTCCAACCAACTGGGCCACACTGGCCAGGGATCCCTGTAATCTTTTTAAAAAACAGCTTCAAATGATACCCAGTTTCTGGTTTTCTTTTTTAAGTGGCTGGCACACACATGCACACACACAGGTACACACACACACACAAAAGCATATTTCTATCGAAGAAAATAATAGAAACCCAAGGGCCAGAAAACATAGCTCAATTATGGCTAAAGAGGTAGAAAAAAACATATCTTTGTAGAAGTCACAAGTCACACCAGTGACATCCTGGGTAAATTTGCAGTTGGGCAATTGCCACCTGCCTGTCTCAAATGCCACTCCTTGTCATTTCTTTTGGGTAAATTGCACTCCTATGCTTCTAGTCCTAAAGGGGGGGGGGTGGTGCTCTTGGGGGAGATATTAAACAGCTGCTGTGTTTCACCTTCACAGTAACCTGTGTTTTAGCAGCTGATCCCGCTTACCCTACCACCACCATGGATTCATTTGCTGAGCTGAAGCTCAGCACAAAAAGCAAGATCCAGTCTGCTTCATTATTTTCCTTTCTCTTCTTCTGAACATCATTCATACTGAACCCTGTCAACCTTTCCTCACCCCTTTTTCTATATGTGTGTGTGAAAGAAATATTAAATGATACATTTACCAGGAAACTGAAACGTCTTTTTTCCATGCTTAAACTACTCAGTCAATTAACAGCACGCACAAGTCAACTCTTGATACTCAACGTTTGGTCTGGGAACAGGACCGCTGGCGTCTTGTGGGAGCTTATTAGAAATCAAGAATCTTGGCCCCATCTCAGAATTGCCAAATTAGAATCTGCATTTTAATAAGATCCCCAGTTGACTCATGCACTTTAAAATTTTAGAAGTACTTTCCTAAGTGAAAAGTATATGCATTGTAAGTAAAAGTGGTTGAAGAAGCTAGATTTTGTTTGTTTTTCCTCTTGTGGACAGCAAAAGGTGTGTGGGACACTGTGCAGGAGGCAGTCCTTAGGACTCAAAGGTTAATCCCATATTCTGGAGATAAACTCCACATTTAACAGCTATCAGATGAACATCAACCATATGCACAACACTGTGCCAGGTGGAGGGGGTTTAAGGATGAATAAATACAGGGCCTGTCCTCCCATTTAAAGCATTCATTATTCTCTCAACATAATAAAGGCCACATATGACAATCCCATACTCAACAGTGAAAAGCTGAAACCTTTTCCTCTAAGATCAGGAACAAGACAAGGATGCCCACTCTCACCACTTTTATTCAACATAGTATTGGAAGTCCTAGCCAAAGCAATTAGGCAAGAAAAAGAAATAAAAGGCATCTAAATTGAAAAGGAAGAAATGAAACTATCAGTATTAGCAGATGACATCATATTATATATAGAAAACCCCGAGGTGCCACCAAAAACCTATTACAACTAATTAACAAATTCAGTAAAGTTGAAGAACACAAAATCAATATGCAAAAACCAGTTGCATTTCTATATATTAATAACAAACTAACAGAAGGGGAAATTGAAAATAATCCATTTATAATTGCATCAAAAAGAATAAAATACCTAGGAATAAATTAAACCAAGGAAGTGCGTGGTCTGTACACTCTAAACTATAAGACACCTCATAAAAGAAATTGAATTAGACACAAATAGGTGAAAAGATATTCTGTGCTCATGGACAGAATTACTATTGTTAAAAAGTCCATACTACTCAAAGCAATCTATAGGTTCAATGTAACCCCAATCAAAATTTCAATGGCATTTTTCACAGAAATAGAACAAACAATCTTAAAATTTGTGTGGAACTACAAAAGACCTGAATAGCCAAAGCAATCTTGAGAAAGAAGAGCAAAGCTTGAGGCATTATGCTTCCTGATTTCAAGCTTTACTATAAAGTGAGAACAATCAAAACAGTATGGTACTGGCATAAAAAATGGCACACAGATCAATGGAACAGAACAGAGAACCCAGAAATAAAACCATGCATATATGGTTAATTTATGACAAAAGAGCAAAGAATGAAGAAAGGACAATTTCTTCAACAAGTGGTACCAGGAAAACTGGACAGCCACAAGGAAAAGAATGATGCTGGACCACTATCTTACATCATACACAAAAATTCACTCAAACTGGATTAAAGACTGGAGTGCAAGTCCTAGCCAGTTTTGCTCAGTGGTTAGAGTGTCAGCCTGCAGACTGAAGAGTCCCGGGTTCAATTCTGGCCAAGCGCATGTACCTTGGTTGCAGGCTCAATCCTTGGGCCCCGGTCGGGGTGCACACAGGAAGCAACCCATTGATGTGTCTTTCTCACATCGATGTTTCTATTTCTCTCTCCCTTTCACTCTCTATGAACAGGAATGGAAAAAATATCCTTGAGTGAGGGTTAAAAAACAAAAAAAAACTTGAATGCAAGACCTGAAACCATGAAACTCCTATAACAAAACATAGGCGATAAACTCCTTGACATCGGTCTTGACTATTATTTTATTTTTAGATTTGACATTAAAAACAGAGGCAACAAAAGCAAAATTAAACAAGTAGGACTACAGCAAACTAAAGAGCTTCTGCACAGCAAAAGAACATCAACAAAATAAAAAGGCAACCTACCAAATGGGAGGAGATATTTGCAAATTATATATCTGATAAGGGGTTTACAACTCAATAGCAAAAAAAAAAAGTGATTAAAAAATAGGCAGAGGCTCTGAACAGACATTTTTCCAAAGAAGATAAACAGATAGCCAACAGGTAAGTGAAAGCTGCTCAACATCACCAATCATCAGGGAAATGCAAATCGAAACCACAATGAGATATCACTTCACACTATTTAGAATGGCTATTATCAAAAAGAGAAAAAAAATGAATGTTGGCTAGGATCTGAAGGGAATCCTTATGCATTGTTGGAGAAAATATAAATTTGTGCAACCACTATGGAAAACAGTATGAAGGTTCCTTGAAAAATTAAATATAGAACTACCATACGATCCAGTAATTCTACTTCTGGGTATTTATTTAAAGATAACTCAAAAATATATTTGTACCTCCAAGTTCACTGCAGCATTATTTACAACATCCAAGACACGGAAAACACCCGTGTCCACTAACAGATGAATGGTTAAAGAAAATGTATATATACACAACGGAGTATTATTCAGCCATACAATGGAGGGGATCCTGCCACCTGTGACAACATGGATGACCTTGAGAGCGTTATGCTAAGTCAGATATGTCAGACAGAGAAAGACAAATACTGTATGGCATCCCTTATGTGTGGAATAAAAAAACCACCTCAGAGATACAGAAAACAGCTTGGTGGTTGCCCGGGGTGGGGAGTGGGGGGGGTATAGGCAAAATAGATGAAGGTGGTCAAAAGGTACAAACTCCCAGTTATAATATAAGTGAGTCCCGGGGACGTGATATACAGCAATGGTGAGTACAGTTAGTAATAATACAATATTGTGTGTTTGAAAGTTCCTATGAGAGTAGATCTTAAAAGTTCTTATCACAAGAAAATAATTTGCAACTATGTGTGGTGATTGATGTTAACTAGACTTGTAGTGATTTAGAAATAGAAACCAAATGGTACCCACCTTCAGAAACGAGGGGATACTGGAAAGGTCAGTTTTGCCAAGATCTGAGAGACAGTGGGCTAATCCAAGCATGGAGTTATTGTAGGAAAAAACTTGAGCGAGGCCTAAGAAATGGGGCTCCTGGAAAGCATCCCACTTAACTCATGAGTCCAATGTTTTCTCACTGTGAAGCTTCGTAATTTCGTTTAGTCAGTTCTCAGAATCTTAGATACACCCAGAACTCAAGGCTAAGTAGAAAAGACACAATAAAGCCAAATATAGATGACATTTGGATTATCTGCACTCCCTACTCTCCTCATCTAGGGGAAACCTGAAAGTTGACAGATGCAGAGAAAAATGTTTAAAAGAATTATTCATATTGGCTAGTATTCCAGGGGCAATGGTTTGCTTCCCATGACACCTTCTGCTCAAGTGCCACAAAACCCCTTCCTACTGTGGGGTGGGCAGAGCTGTGAGAAACGGGGAAACAGAGGTGACGATGCAGGAGAGAGGGGAGCACAGGGAAGACCTGCGCGGCTCGGGGAGGGTGAGAAGCGGCAGCTCCGCCTCGCCTCCGTGGGGCCCGAACCACTGGCTCTCCACAGGTGTCATCGGGACCTGGCGCTACTGTTGTTTCGATCCATGAAGAGTAATTACATTACAGCTGACTACTGTGGTCATCACAGTCAATTGGGTGGCACTTAAAGTTTACAGATTAAAATATTCATAAATCACAGAATTCGAAAGTGAAAAAGATCTTTTGCCACATTTTACCCAATAGTTTCATTTTACAGAGGTGAAAACTAAGGCTCAGAAAGGGTAAGGGACTTGCTCAAGTCCCACAGCAAGCACGCTGGTGGCGGCCAGTGGTTAGTGGTCACATTTATGCTGACTCCCCACACTCTTCATATTATAACAGTGGTTCCTAACCTGGGTTCTCCTGACTCCCCAAAGTCCTCTAAGTCCATGGGACTCCGTGAACTATGCTCAGTATTTTTGAAAGTTCAATGGGATCTATGTATTTGCTGGGGGAAAAAGGCAACGCAAATGAAAGCCCCAAGTTTCTGCTTTTGGTTAAATTGACTTTAACTCAGTGTGTTAATTCTAGTTAGAGGGGCAGTAATTTGGGACGTAACCAATGTAAGTTTTAAAATTTTGCAGCGTTCATTGAAAAGGTTGCCTGCACTTGTTCTCATTTTTTTGATTTTTGTAATTTTAATAATTAATAAGGTAACATGTACACAGTAAAAAAATTCTGTGTAAAAAATTAGTGCATGGTCCATCTCGTATGGCTCAGTGTTTGAGCATCGACCTAGGATCCAGGAGATCATGGTTTGATTCCCGGTCAGGGCACAGGCCCGGGTTGCGGGCTCGATCCCCAGTGGGGGACGTGCAGGAGGCAGCCCAGCAATGACTCTCTCATCACTGATGTTTCTCTCTCTCCCCCTCCCTTCCTCGCTCTGAAATCAATAAAGATATATTTTTAAAAATATAAAAATTAGTGCATGAAGAGAAAATTCCCTTCTCAGCAGTCCTCCAGATCGGGTGATTCTTTTCCACGGTAACTACTTTAAATGCTTACTATGGCTCTTTCCAGAAAATACGTTCAGCTGTGCAGGACCATGGGTTATGGACACTGCAGCTTGCTTCTTAAGCTGATCCTGTGCCTTGAAACTTCCCCGCACGCAGTTCTACCTCATTCCTCTTGAAGGTGCAGAGACTCCAAGGAGTGGAGGCGGGATGCATGTATCCTGGCCCCTGCCGATGGATGCCGAGGGGTTCCAGCATCTTGTGTTCCCCAAGAATGCAGAAGTGAACACCCCTGCCCGCTTACCCACCTACACTCTGGTGAAATTCCTAGCAGTGGAAGAGCCGAGTCAAGGAGAACACGTTTTTGAAACTTTGGTAAATTTTGCCAAATTGCCCTCAAAGAAGTTACATCAATTTCTCCTCCCATAAAAAAATAGTGAGAATGCAGGTTCACCTGCCCACTTTTCTTTTGAGTTATATTTTCATTTTGGGGAGAGAGAGTTTTAAAAGATATCTGTTACAACATTTTATAAAATAAGGACTTCAGTCCCTTGTCATGAACTGCAAATATTCTCCCTCTTCCATTTGTTTTATTTCTTTAGATAAAAAAGTTTTAAAATTTAATGTAAACTTGTTTATCACTGTTTCTCTTTAGGTTTCTAGGTTTTATTATATGCCTGGAGAAGGTTTCCCACATTTTATTTTTTTATTTGGCAGACCTGTTTCCTACATTTTAAATAAATTCATTCATATTTGTTTACTACTGTGGTTTGATTTTTTTCCCCCACATTCAGTGTTTGATCCGTATTTTTGTGAAAGAAATATGGTTTGCCTCTAAGTTTCCAAATTACTAATCCATTGTTTCAGTAACATTTATTGATCAATCCATCTTTTCCTCACTAATTTGAAATGCCACCTCAATGATATAAAAAAATCTTAAATGTATTTGAATCTATTTTTATCACATTTCAAATGCCTAGTTCCTTTCCAGTAACAAACTGCTCTGATTAACGTATCTTTGTAACATGTTTTAGTGTTTGATAGAACTAGAACCCTTTATTAATCCTAAAAATTTTTCCCATTTTTTCTCAAAAGTGTATTTTTTTCAGATGACCTTTGGTATCCTTTTTTTTACTTTTCTAAAAAATACATTTTTATATGTTTATGGTCTGGGACATTTATTGAAGCCAATCTATATACCTTATTGTATTTTACATCCAATTTTTATTCTTTTTTTATTTAACTAAACTTTTTATTTTAGAGTAGTTTTAGATTTCTGGAGGATTTGTGAAGATAGTATACTCCACATCCAGGTTCTCCAACTGTTAACATCTCACATTAGTACGGGACACTTGCCAAAATGAACCATACTAATAATATACCGAACCAATATTAATACATTATTATTGAAGTCCATAGTTTATTCATAGTTTCTTAGTTTTGACCTAACGTCCCTCTTCTGTCCCAGAACCCCATCGAGGACCACGTTACATTTGGTCTTTATGTCTCCCAAGCCTCCTCTTTGTTGTGACAGGTCCTAAGACTTCCCTCGCTTTTGAAGACCTGGACAATTTTGAGGAGTACTGCTCAGGTGTTTTACGGAATGTCCTTCGGTTTGTGTTTGTGTGATATTCTTTCTCATACTTAGGAGTTACAGGTCTGGGGAGGAAGAGCACAGTGGTAAAGTGCCATTCTGGTCACGTCAAAGGACAGGCTATCAATGTGACTTGGCACTACCGATGCTGCCCTGGGTCAGGCGGCTGGGGCGGGAGGGTGTTTGTCAGGTTCCCCCCACCACGCTACTCTTCTTTCCCCTTGTCCAGAGGACCCTTTAGACAGGGTGGGGACCGTCCCGCCTGCGGGCCGGATACGCCCCACAAAATCATTTGGTCTGGCGCTGCCAAGGCAACCGCTGGCAGGACTCGAAATTCAATAAATCTAGGAGCATTTTTCATAGCAACATAAATTTATATTAAATGTATCATAATAATAAAGTAAATTTTGAGGGACAAGCAAGGCTCTTGGCAGAAAAAAGGTTCCCCACCCCTGCTTTAGAAGGATGTCAACATGCAACGCCCACACTTAAGGGTTAAGGTGTTAGGACCAACCTCCTTAAGAGGGGATCTTTACACACAGGATTTGGAATTCCGCACAGGAAGTTGGTCTGTTTCCCCCCGTTTATTTATTCAGCCATTTACTCCTATCAGCACGGACTCCCTGGTATCTATTTTATGCTTTGGGTTATCATCTAAAACTGCATTGTTCGCGTATTGCTCAGCTTGCTGCCGGTTCGGCCACTGGGAGCCCTTCCGTCCCTCTGACGTGCCTTCACCACTGTCAGGGGCTTCTGCTGATTTGGGTGCTTCCTTACTTCCTGGCGTGGCTGCATTCCACAGGCCTATCTTCCCCGTTCCCCGCCCCAGGCCTAGCCTCAGCCTTTTCCCCTGGGAACCCTGGTCCCTTCTATCAGAAAATATTGTTAGAAGCCAAGATCTGGATGCCAGGTGAGATCTTTGCTGCTGGGGCTTCCTTGTTTCCAGGTCCTCTGAACTGACAGAATAAATAAATTTATGTGTGACGACTAGCTCATGCATATGCACATATCTATACATATTTCCATATTCAGACATCTGTACCTATATTGGTATCATTTTAAAATCCCTTCCCCCAACCAACTCAGCCTGTATCCTACTGATGTTTTATTTTATTATTTTTTTAATTAAATTTGTTGGGGTGACATTGGTTAATAAAAGCATTTATATAAGTTTCAGGTGTACAACTTTATAATACAGCACAACATCTGTATACTCTATCGTGTCCGCACCACCCAAAGTCTGGTCTCCTTCCATCACCATGCTGTGACCCCCATTACCCTCTTTGGCCTCTCCCACCTCCCTTCCCCTCTGGCATCCACCATTCCATTGTCTGTATCTATGAATCTTTTGCTTGTTTGTTGCTTTTTGTTTTATATTCCACGTATGAGGGAAATCTTGCGGCTCTTGTCCTTTCCCGGCTGACTCATTTCATTTAGCATAATCCTCTCAAGGTCCAACCATGTTGTTGAAAATGGCAAGATGTGCCACATCTTTTTTGTTGTTGTTGTTGCTGCTACCCCTCACCCAAAGATATTTTTCCCACTGCTTTTCAGTGAAAGTGGAAAGGAGGTTGGGAGGGGGAGACAGAGGGGAGAGAGAGAGAGAGAGAGAGAGAGAGAGAGAGAGAGAGAAACATTGATATGAGAGAGACACATTGAGTGGTTGTGTCCTGCATGCGTCCTGACTGGAGCTGGGGAGTGAACCCACAACCCAGGGACATGCCCTTGACCAAGAATTGAACTCAGGACCCTTCGGTTCATGGGTAGACCCTCTAACCACTGAGCCACGCAGATCAGGGTTATTTCTTTTTCTTGTCTAATTGCTCTGGCCAGGACTTCCAGTACTCTGTTGAGTAACAGTCAAGAGAGTGAGCATACTTGTCTCACTCCTGATCTTAGAGGAAATGCATTCAATTTTTAACTCTTGAGTGTATTAGCGGAGGATCTGTCATATATGTGCTTTATTATGTTGAGGTACTTTTCTTCTATATCCATTTTGTTGAGTGGTTTTATCATATATGGATGCTGCATCTTGTCAAATGCTTTTTAAGCATCTGATATAATAATATGATTTTTATGTTTTCTTTTCTTTTTTTTTAAATATATCTTTATTATTTCAGAGAGAGGAAAGGAGAGGGAGAGACAGAGGTAGAAACATCAATGATGAGAGTCATTGATCGGCCGCCTCTTGGACACCCCCAACTGGGGATCAAACCCACAACCCGGGCATGTGCCCTGACTGGGAATCGAACCCCAATCACCTGGATGCTAGGTCGACACTCAACCGCTGAGCCACGCCCAGCTGGGCCTATGTTTTCTTTTTTTAATGTGGTCTATCACATTGATTTGTGGATGTCGAATCATCCCTGCATGCCTAGAATGAACTCCACTTGATCGTGATATATGATCCTTTTAATACATTTTGTATTTGATTTGCTAGTATTGTGTTTAGGATTTCTGCATCTATGTTAATCAATAATATTGGCCTGTAATTTTCTTTTTTTGTGTGTTGTCCTTGCCTGGTTTGGTATCAGGGTAATGCTGGCCTTGTAGAATGAATTAGGAGGTATTCCTTCATCCTCGATATTTGGAGGAGGTTGAGAACGACTGGTATTAAATCTTCTTTGAATGTTCGGTAGAATTCACCAGTGAAGCCACCTGGTCCTGGACTTAAGATTTTGGGGAGGTTTTTGATTATTGTTTCATGCTTCAGTCTAGAAAAGTTGTACAGTTCTAAGAATTTGTCCATTTCTTCTAGGTTATTGAATCTGGAGGTGTATAATCTTTCAGAGCATTCTCGTGTAATCCTTTGTATTTCTGTGGTATCTGTTGTAACTTCTTTTTCAATTCTGATTTTATTTATTATTCTATCTTTTCTCCTTGGTGAGTCTAGACAGAGGTTTGTCAGTTCTGTTAGTCTTTTCAAAGAATCAGCTCTTTTCTTTCTGTGCTCCCAAGTTACCTTGGTTGTACCTGGTATTTGATGAGTTGTTTTCCTGCGTACACATCTGAAGGAGTAAACTCTGTTCTTGTTTACACACTCCTTTGTTCCCAACAACCCAAGTGATAAGCAGGGCACTTCCTTTTCACTATGCTCTCACTAGGCTCTGCTGGGAAGCGAGCGGGGAGGCAAGTTTTGCATTATTGTGACTCTGCTCCCCTCCTAGTAATGGCTTTCAGCACCCGCAGCGCTCCTTTACGCTTCCAGCTACCTCTGCCCAGCTCTACTGCAATGGGGAGGGGGAAGGGAGGTGCCTGTGCTTAGAAACTGCTTCAGTCCCTTTAGGCTCCAGGCTGCAGGATGAGGGCTGCAGCTGGAATTCTCCCCCCTTGCTGGGTGGCAAAGGGCGTCAAGGGTTACCATCCCTGTCCTCGCCCTTGCCCTGCCTTCCACTCATTCCAGTGTGCCCACCTTCAGATGTCCCAATTCATGGGTCTCTCAGGCATGTGTGTGCTGAGTTATAGCTGTCCGATTTGTTTTAAGTTTAAGGGAAGAAACAATGAGGTCTTCTCACTTGCCATGATGCTGTCACTTTCACATTGAATTTACAGATTACTTAGGATTTATTTTTGTAAGAGCTTAATGTAAAATAAGTTATAATTAAAAATATTTTTATAAATCTTTCTATCATTTTTCTTCTTTTATGCTTCCCAAGTAAGTTTAGATTTCCCTCATTAAGTTTATTCCAAGAAATATTTTTTCTGTGCCCTTTCTAAGTGAGAGATCTTTCACTATAACTTTTTAATGTTTGTCAAGTACAAAGTTAATGACTTTTTAAATTTTTATTTGAGAGAATGGGAGGGGGGAAGAGAGAGAGAGAGAAACGTTAATCAGTAGCCTCCTGCATGGGCCCCAACTGGGGATGGAACCTGCAACCTGGGTATGTGCCCTGACCAGTGTCCACCTCGCCACCTCTTGGTGTGCCAGATGCTGCTGCAACCAACCAAGCCGCACTGGCCAGGGCAAAAATTAATGATTTTTAAGTAAATTTATTTTGTGACCATCTGTCAAAAATGCCTGTTTCTATTTTCCATTCAGTTGTCTGTCTTGAGTTTTGTGTGTCTTGAGTTGCCTTGAGTGTTCTGCAAATAATTTTGCTTCCTCCTTTCACTAACTGTATCTCTTATATCTTTGTCTTGTCCATTTGTATTGTCTAAAACAGAAATGGCAAACTTTCTCTATAAAGAGCCTGGTATTGTGGGCTTTATCACATACAGCCTCTGTCACAACTACTCAGTTATGCAATGGCAGGACAAAAGCAGCCACAGGCAATATGTAAGTGACGGGCAATACTGCATTTCAATAAAACTTTATTTACAAAAATAGGCAGTTGGCCCACAGGTGGCAGTTTATTGATTCTAGTCTAAAATGCAAATTATGTTACATAATGATGGTGATGGTGGGTACCTTGTCTTGTTCACTTTAAACAAAATGTTCTTAACTTCCATTATTAAGCATATTGTTAGTTTTTATTACAAATACCTACACATGCATGCTTCAATAATGTTAAAGAGAGAGCCACTTTGTCCTATTTTCTCTAAAAGTATTTATTATAAATATTGTTGAATTTTAACTGCCTTTTTCTTTTAAAAACTACTGCGCTTTGACATCTTTGACCTATAAGTATAGTAAGTTATGTTAACACATTTCTTAAGAGGAAACCATTCTTACACTTTTGGTATAAAACTCACCCTATGTTCTATATTACTGAATTATTTTTTTAATAACCTATGTATGATTTTTATACTGATACTCAGAAATAACAGTAGTTTTCAGTATATTATTCTAATTTGTCAGGTTGTGGTATTAGTATTTTGCTAGCTTTATAAATATAATTTGAAAGACTTCCTTTCTATGGAAATATTTTTATGAGTAGCACTTACCTGTTTATTGAAATTTTGAGCAAATTCACCTATGAAACCATAGGGTTTTTTTAGGGAAAACTCTTTGATAACTTTCTCTATTTCTTCCTTTATTTAAATTGTCTAGTAAAGGTTCTTCTGGTATCAATTTTTGGTGACTCATATGTTCTTAGAAAATCATTTATTTCACCCAGATTGTCAAAATTATTTGCTGAAAAGTTCACAAAGTACTATTTGTGATTCTTTTAATTTCCTCTACATCTGTTGTTGTCATCTGTTTTTATTTCTAATCTTCTGTCTTAGTGAGTTTTCCCCTTTCCTCCTTTTAATTAAGCTAGTCCACGTTATCTCTGTTTCATTGGTTTGGCAAAAAATCAATTTGTGTATACATTTATCAATTCTGGTTTTTGTTTTCATGCTTTCTAGTTAATTCATGTCTGCTTTGAAATTTATTTCTTGTGTTCTTTAGGTTGATTTTATTGTTATTTTCTAATGTCTTGAGAAGTGATATTTGGCTATAAATTTTTCATCAAGGGCAATTTTAATGACATTCTATAGGTTGAGCTATATGGTGTTTTCTTTTTTTTTCTAGAGATTCTACAGTTTACGTTTAATTTCTTCTTTGATGCAAAGGTTCAGAAAAGGTTTTTGGGGGGAGGTATTGCTCCTCCTTTATTTTATGTATTTCCAAATTTTATTATTTTTATTGCACTGAGGTCAGACATAGTTTTATTCCTACTTTTGAGGAACTGACTGACATTTTTAGTAAGTCCTCAGATATGATTAATTTCTATAAATGGTCCATGAACCGGGAGTATTTTTTAAAGCAGACACCTTTACATTTTTCTTTCTAAGAACACTGCAAAGTTGTTTCTGCTCTACTGGTTTCTTCAGAGCAGGAGACCTATGTTATTCATGTTGTACCTTTAATACCTGGTAATATGACTGGGACACAGTTTTTGTCCAGTAAGTGGCTGTGGGGTGAATGCATGCATGAATGAATGAGTGAATGCTGCTGTATTCAATGGGATTATTTTTCTGGGGTTAATTGACTCTAGACAGTTTCTCCTCATACCAGCACAAGACTGATGGACGACTAAACATTCATTCATAGGGATCCACAGTAAAATGAGTCAATAAAAATGTTAAAAAAGGATTTGATATGTAGGTTGTTAAGAACCTGGTTGTATATTCTTCTTCTTTCTTAAATGTCTTCTCATCTGCTCATTTTAAACTCATATTTTAAGGCTCAAGTCCTGATTCATCCATGAAATCAGGCTGTCTGACTTCACTGAGTCTTTCCTTTCTCTACGCCTGCTCTCTTCGTTGACCAGACTCCTTTCGGCATGTGACCTAAAGGGCCTTGCACTATTACCCAGATGCCATGTGTCTCTTGTCTTTCTGGTAAAACTATAAGCTTGTTGAGTATCTTACATTCCTTTCTATCCTACAATGTACCAAGGAGAGTATTCAAAAAAGCCTGTTGTATCAACACAAAAATAGTTCAGATAAACTAATATCTTGGTTAACATTCTACCACATCATGGTCTTGTGACCTTAGCTACGTGATTTCACATCTCTGGGGCTGAGTTTTCTATAAGGGCACACTAAAGACCTTTCAAAGCTTAATAAATGCAACAGTTTTGTCATATATTGGACTCTACAAAGGAGAGAGAGAAGCAACCACATTAAGAAAACAGCATAAAACAGATGTCCAGTTGGTCAAGCAACAATAGCACCATCGTTCTACACAAAAGCCAGCAACTGCCCTGCTCCGTGGGCTCTTTCTCCTCCACCCTTCAAATGTGGCCATCCTCAGCTCTCCTCCTCCTTGCTGTACTCAAAGAATGTCAACTGGCACTAACATGTGGCTCTCAAATCTGCTCCTTCTGGGCCTTCCTCTCCAGAGCCGCTATGTGCAGCTAACTGTCTGTTAGACATTGTACAGAGAGATACACAATGGATCTTTCGAGTCTTGTGCTGGTCGCTAACATTCAATTCCCTTAAGCTCGGCCTTGATTTCCCTGCCCCCTCACCCTGCAATCAATTCCTTTTCCTGATGTTTCTACTTATACTAATGGCACTGGCATTCTCCTCAGACTCATTTTTGGTCCCATCCTCTCCCTCAGCTCCCATGTACAATCAGTCGTCAGGCCCTCAAGAATCCACCTATCCACCACATGGAACCCGTTCTTTACTACTTCTACTGTTACCACTCTACTGGTAACACCGCCCCCTTCTCGGAAACACTTGCTTCATAACTAGCCAGTTTTTATATGTGTCAGTCTATCCTATACAACACTGCCAGGTTAATCTTTCCACCGTACAGTTCGATACTATAAGATTGATTAACTGTCTATCATGTCTCCATGTTGTTAGTTAACCAATCAATCAACCACTAAATCAATAAACCACAAGTCTATGTCCTTTCCAAAACAATATGATACAGGACTTAGAAAAAGTTATTAAGAACAGCAGCAGAATCGCCTTCAGAAAGGCTCTGAAGTGAAACTGGATTTACATTCTACCTCTGTAACAGACTACCTGTGTGGTTGGGCTAATTAGTTAACCATTCTCAGGCTCTTCAATCGGTTAACATTTAATGAATATTTATTACACACCAGGTACTATGCTAAGTGATTTACATGCACTAAATCACTTTAGTCCCCAACCATGGCTATGGGGTAGGTGGTGCTTCGATCCTAATTTTCAGATGAGGACTCTAAGGCTCACTGAGGGTACATACTTTGCCCAATGTGCCATTACTAGTAAATAGTGGAGTGGAGGTCAAGAATTCAAGTCCCTAACACCAGAGATACCTGGTGAAGGGTTTTTTTTAATTGAATTAAATTAAAACATGTCCATTACCTGGAAAGTTCCTTCATGCCTTGTTTCACTCAATCCCACATCCACCACAAAGACAACTACTGTTTTGGGTTCTAGCACATAGATTTACTTTGCCTGTTCTTGAATTTCATATAAATGGAATCATATGATATTCTTTTGTACCTGGCTTCTCTTGCTCAACATAATGTTTTTGACATTCATGTTATTGTGTCATTAAGTAGTTTATTTTTATTATTGGGTAGTTCTTCATTGTACTAATATACCACAATGTGTTTATTCATTCCCCTAGTAGTAGGTATTTGGGTTGCTTCCAGTTTGGTGCTATTAAGAATTAGTCTGTTATAAATACTTCTGTACAAGTCCTTTCATGGATATATCTTCATTTCTTTGGGTTAAATTCTTCAGTGTGGGATTGCTAGGTCATATGGTGATAAGTTTTTAAGTTTATAAAAAACTCCCAAAAAGTCTTCCGAAGTGGCTGTACCATTTTTACTTCCGCTACCAAGGACGAGAGAGAGTGCCAGGTGCTTGCTAAGATTTGGTAAAATAAAATAATATCGTATTTTAGCCAATATTATCCACCCATCAGCCATGCTTGTGGGTATAGATGGCATCTCAAAGTAATCTGAATTTAATTTCGCTCACAATCAATGACTAATTTTCATTTGCTTATTGACCATTTGTAAATCTTTTTTGTAAGTGCAGTGACTACTCAAGCCTTTTACCATATTTTAAACATCTGTAAAAAATACCTTTATTGATTTCAGAAGAGAGGAAGGGAGAGGGAGAGAGAGAGAAAAAATCATCAATGATGAGAGAGTCATTGATCAGCTGCCTCCTGTATGCTTCCCACTGGGGATCGAGCCCACAACCCAGGCATGTGCCCTGACCAGGAATGGAACTGCGATCTCTTGGATCCTAGGTCGATACTCAACCCCTGAGCCACGCCTGGCAGGGAATTAGCATATTTTATATTGTGTTGTCATGTTTATATAGTCTTAATACAAGCCCTCTGTAATGTAAATATTTTGTTCTAGTATATGGCTAAGGTATTCATTTTCAAAAATACATAATCAGAATTTTAAAACTTATTAATTTTATCATTTATGGTTAATGCTTTATATGTCCTAAGAAATCTATATATATTCCAAAGTCATGAAAATATTTTATGTTTCCTTCCAGAAGAGTTATGGTTCTACTGTTCTTGTCTAGATCTACAATCTACCTCAAATTAACTTTTGTTTATGGAGTGAGGTAGGGGGTTGAGGTTCATTTGTTTTCATAGTGCTATCTAGTTTTTTAGCTCCATGCTCCTCAATGATTTCCCTTGGCATCTTCGTGAAAAACCAACTGACCATATGTGTATGGGTCAATTTTTATTTATTTTATTTTATTATTATTATTTTTAAACATATCTTTATTGATTTCAGAGAGAGGAAAGGAGGGGGAGAGAGATAGAAACATCAATGATGAGAGAGTCATTAATTGGCTGCCTAGCCCAAAACCCGGGCATGTGACCGGGAATTGAACCCCGATCTCCTGGATCCTAGGTCGATGTTCAACCACTGAGCCACGCCTGGCCGGGCTGGGTCAATTTTTAGATTCTGTATTCTGTTCCACTGATTGATTTGTCACCTTTATGGCAATACCACCTTGTGTTTAGCTCCCATTGTTTCTAAGCAGAGGTTTGCCACCATTTCTAATATTGCTCCCCTGAATGTAATGTGTCTCTCTAATTTGTCTGCATTTTAGATTTTCTATTTATCTTTGACATTTAGCATTTGACATGACATACTTAGATGTAATTTTGTTTGTAGTATGTTATCCTGCTTGGGGTTTGCTGAGCATAATAGGTCTATGTGTTAATTTCTTTGATAATTTTATAAAATTCTTGGTCATTATTTCTTTGAATAGTTTGTTTCTGCATTCTCTCTCCCATCTCTTTCCGTGACTCCAACAGCATATGTGTCAGACCACTTGATAATGCTCTATAGTTCTAAGATGCTCTGTTCAGTGTTTTCATTCATTTTGCTCTATATGATTCATTCTACTTTATTTCAGATAAATTCTATTGACTTATATTAAAGTCCACTGATCCTTTCTTCACTGTGTCTAGGCTGTTCTTTATACCATTATATCAATGTATCATTTATGATATTTTTCATTTTTAGATTTTTCATTTAGTTCCCTCTTATAGTTTCCTTTTCTTTTATGATATTCCCCATCTATTCACAGATATTGTCTACCTTTTCTATTAGATCCTTTAACATACTTATTATAGTTATTTTAAAGTTCTTGTTTGCTAATTCCAACATGTGGGTTTTCTGTGGTCTGATTCTAATGACTGATATTTTTCCCTTGATTTGGGGTCTTGTTTCTCCTTCCTTCCTTCCTTCCTTCTTTCCTTCCTTCCTTCTTTCCCTCCTTCCTTCTTTCCTTCCTTCCTCCCTCCCTCCCTCCCTCCCTCCCTCCCTCCCTCCCTTCCTTCCTTCCTTCCTTCCTTCCTTCTTCCTTTCCTCCCTCACTCCCTCCCTTCCTTTCTTTTCCTTCTTATTTTTTAAATTTTTTTAAATTGTATACTCAGAACTGAGGGTAAAAGATTTAAGGAGACAATATTTATGCCAGGAAAAAATATGGCCCATCCTTTGTAAGACCAAGTCAATATAACCTATAGTCGAACTATGGTTTTGTTTTGTTGTAGTTTTAGTTTGATTCAGTTCACTGCTGGCTTCAAAAAGTTCTGAAGTTGGGATAATTAATATCCCTTCAGTAGAGACAATTCCAAGAAGAATTAGGTGCAGGCATTATCTCACAAGTATTTTAAAGCTGTCATCAAAAAAAAATGATTCACTACTCAATTAAAAATTCTCTTGAAACAAATAAAAAAATAGAAAATCTGAGCAAAGAAAGAAGTTATAAAAAAAAGCACTGGAAATTATAGAACTGAAAAACACAATGACTGGAATAAAAACACTCACTGGGTAGACTTGACAGCAGACTGGAGATAACGGAGGACAGACTCAGTGAACTAGAAGGCAGATCAATAAAATTTACTCAGTTTGAACACAGCAAGAAAATAGATTGAAAAATATAAAGAGGGCTCAGAGGGGTCTGTGGGAAAGTAACAAAAGACCTAACATTTATATCATCAAAGTCTCAGGAGGAGATAGAGTATGAAACTAAAATAGTACTCAAAGAAATAATGACTAAAAACTCCCCAAGCTTGGCAAAAGACACAAACTTATAGCTTCAAAAAGTTGAATGAATCCCAAATAGGATAAATCCAAAGAAATCCACACCAAGACACCTCATAGCCAAACTTCTAAAAATCAAAGAGAAAAAAAAATATTGAAAAAAGAGAAAAATGATGCATTATCTATAAAGGAACACCAATTCAAATGACAGTGGTCTTCTCATCTGAAACCATGGAGGTTAAAAAGAAGTGGCAGAATATTTTCAAGCGTTAAAAAAAATGTCAACCCCAAATCCTATATATAGTGAAATGATCTTTCAGAAATAAAGGGGATATAAAGACAATCTCAGGTAAAGAAAAATTTAAGATAATTTTTTGCTAGCAGAGCTACTCTTTTTCTTTTTCTTTTCTTTTTTTTTAATATGTCTTTATTGATTTCAGAGAGAGGAAGAGAGAGGGAGAGAGAGATAGAAACATCAATGATGAGAGACTCATCTATTGGCTGCCTCCTGCATGTCCCCCACTGGGGATCAAGTCCACAACTTAGGTATGTGCCTTGACCGGGAATCGAACCTCCATCTCCTGAGTAACAGGCTGATGCTCAACCACTGAGCCACGCCAGTCGGGCTAGCAGATCTACTCTTAAAGGATGGCTAAAGTAAACTCTTGCAACAGAAAAAATGATAGGAGGTTGAGGCATTCAGAAAGAAAATAAGAACAAAATGGGTAAAAATGAAAGTAAACAGAATGAACTATCATTCACCTCTTGGGCTTCTTTAGTCATATTTTATGATTGGATCAAAAGTTATAATATCACCTGATACAGAACTCAATGTATGTAGAGAATATACTTAAAATATATTTTTTAAGTGGGGAGGGGTAAAGGGGCCTAAATGTAAGGTTTCTGTGCTTCAGATAAAGGAGTAAAATGTCAACAACAGTAGGCTATGACTAAATTCCATTTGTAGTTGGTATCATATAGAGAAATCACTAAGAAAAGTATAAAAATTATATACTATAAAATATTATAAATAATCAAAATGTAAGGCAAGAAAAAAGAAACAGAGAAATGTCAGAGTAACAACCATAAAACAAATAATGAAATGGAAGACTTAAGCCCTGACATATCAATAATTACATTAGATGCAAATGGTCTAAATATACCAATTAAAAGACAGGACCCAAACCAACTACAGAAGAAACTGCCTACAAAAAAACTCACTTTAAGCATAGTAGATTGAAAATAAGAGTAGAAAAAAAGGGTAGAATAAAAAAGTAGGAGTGACTATATTACTATCAGATAAAGTATACTTCAAAGCAAATAAAAGTACAAGTGACAAAGAGTATCAATCCTCCAAGAAGAATTAGCCATCCTAAATGTGTATGCACCAAACAACAGAGATTAAAATTAAAAGTACATGAAGCAAAATCTGATAAAGCTGAAATAATAAATAGAAAAATGCTGAACTGTATTAGCTACTTCAACAATCCACTTTCAGCAACTGATAGAATAGACAGAAAATCTGTAAGTATCTGGAAGAACTGAAAATCACCATCAACCAACAATATCTAATCTAACATTTATAGACTACTCTATCCAACAACAGAATACATATTCTTTTTAGGCACCCACAGAACATTCACCACAATGGATCCTGGGTCACAAAACAAATATTAACAAATTTGAGAGAATCAAAATCATACAGTGTATATTCTTTAGCCACAATGGAATAAAACTAGAAATCAAAAAGAGAAAATCTCTAAATATGTGGAAATTATACAACACATTTCTAAATAATCCATTGGTCAAAGAGGAAGTCTCAAAGTAATTTTTTTAAAAGTTCTTAAAACTAAGTGAAAATGAAATATGAAAATGTGGGATGTAGCTAAAAGCACTGGCTGAGAAGCAAATTAATAGCACTAACTGCTTATATCAGAAAACAGAAAATATCTCAAGTAAATAATCTAAGTTCCTACCTCAAGAAACCAGAAAAAGCAAAATGAACCCATGGCAAGCTGAAGAAAATATAGATCAAAGAAACTGAAAAGTGTCAAAACTCAGAATTTAAAATCAAACAATCCAATTAGAAAATGGGCAACAGACATGCACTGACATTTCATTGAAGAGAATAGACAGATGACAAACACATGAAAAGATATTCAACACTGATAGTCCCTAGATAAATGCAAATTAAAACCACAATGTGGTATTACTACATGCCTGTCAGATTGGCTAAAATAAAAAATAGTGATAATTCTAAATGCTGGTGAGGATGTGAAAAAACTGGATCACTCATATATTCCTGGTGGGAATATAAAATGGTACAGCCACTCTGGGAAATAATTTGGCAGTTCCTTTTAAAAGTAAAAATGGCCTGGCCAGGCTTGGCTCAGCGGTTGAGCATCGACCTAGGATCCAGGCAACGGGGTTCAATTTCTGGTTGGGGCACATGCCCGGTTGCAGGCTTGATCCCCAGTCGGGGGTGTGCAGGAGAAGGCTGATTGGTGACTCTCTCATCACTGATGTTTCTATCTCTCTCTCCCTCTCCTTTCCTCTCTCTGAAATCAAGAAAGATATATTAAAAAAAAAATTTTTTTTTAAGTAAAAATTAACTTATATGACCCAACAATTGTACTGTTTTCTACATTTATCCAGAGAAATGAAAACTTATTTTCATACAGAAACTTGTATATGAAGGTTCACAGCAGCTTTATTTGTAAAGAAACTACCCAAATGTCCTTCAGTGGTGAATGGTTAAACAAACTGTGGTACATCCATACGATGTGTCTCTACTCAGCCACACAGAGGAACAAACTATTGACGCATTCAACAACTTAGATGAAAATATGCTGATTGAAAAAAGCTAATTTCAAAGTGATACATATTGTAGAACCCCATTTATACAACATTTGTGAAATAACATAATTATAGAAAAGGAGAACACATTAGTGGTCACCAGAGGTTAGGGAGGAGGAAGGGGCAGGTACAGCTGTAAAAGGGTATGAAGAGGGAGCCTTGTGGTGAGGGTATAGTTAAGTATCTTGATTGTGGTGGTGGTTACAGTTGGTGGTGGAAGCCACACACATGATAAAATTGCATAGAGTTATATACACACATGCACAGAGAAATGAATGTATGTATAATTGATAAGGTCTGAATAAACTCTGTGGATTGTACCAATGTCAATTTCCTGGTTTGCTAACATTGGGGGAGGGTGGGTTATGGGTATAGGAGACCTCCCTGTACATTTCTTTGCAAATTCCTGTGACCCTAAAATTATTTTTAAATACACGCATTTACACACACATGCATGGTCTCAACTTATTCTACGATGGATTAATGTTCTGTGAACACTATAGCCAAAAATGTTTAAAGTCTCATTTTATGAAGAAGTGAATAAAATTCTAATTGGCTGACACTGCCACCTCAGCTGTTATGAATAGATTTTCCTGCTCATATTCACTTTTACTCCTTTCTTTGTCATTAACTTAGTTATGTGCTACTGTAATTAAAATAATTCCCCTTTTATGATATAATATTGGGAAAAAGCTGAGTTTGGTGAACAGACATATTTTTAATAGTCAGTCAAAGCAAACAAGGGCTTTATAATTAGGAAACTTTCAGTACGAGCATTCCAGTCCCCATAAAAACCCACTGCTCACTGCCAAACAAGGGAAACCTTGTATTTACACTGGATTTCTCTATGGGCTTAATTTACTTAAACATGCATAGCCCTACCTTCTCTCTGAAGTTCAAGAAAAGAGCCCAGCTTGCCTTCAGTACCTCAGATACGGTCACAGTGCTCTGTGCATAGGTGCAACTGAGCCTGCTTGTCCCTGGGCAAGAAACAGGTGGGACAACCTAGCTCATCTGGTCACCCAACGTAAGTTCTGTCAGAAACTCACGAAGGTGCAACAGCAGTAAGGCATGGTGCCTGCCCTCCTGGCGCTCAGTCTAATGGAGACTGCTGGATACGTTTAGCATATTGGAGTTTACATCGCTTCATTTGATCGTTAGTACAACTGATGAAGTACGTAGTATAAAGCTCCATTAGAGGAAACAGAGGTGCGGCTGGGAAAGACCAAATTCCCCGCCCAAATCAAATGCCAGGTCCAACTCCAGGCCAGGGCTTGCTCCTCCATACCATGGAATCCCATGTTGTGTGAATTTAACTTATATGAATTAAACCATATCCACTCATAATAAAAAAGCAGAGACTAATAATTTAAACAGTACCATAAGACAACACTGCACATGTTTCATTGTTGACTATACATTAACCTAATATTACATATTCATATTACATGACAGATTTATATCAACACATTCACATATATATTTTGTGGGTGCTTCAAGGGATTTTAAAGATAATCGCAACTACTGGAATTTTAGACTTAGGAACATAATTTAAAATGTTGTATAAACCTGGTGTAAAGCTGACCCCGCTGTCCCACAACAATTCAATACTAAGGAACGAAGAACCACCCCGCCGTGGAAAATCAGCATAAACCCCCTTTCTAAGAAAATCTTGTGTATCATCTTCTTTTTACTTTTCTTAATTCTAAAGGTAATACATTATTAGAGAAAATTTGACAAGAAAAAAGCAAAGTTAGCCCACTTCTATTCTGGATTTTTTTTTTGGATCCTCACCTGAGGATATGTTTATTAGTTTTTTAAAGAGAGAGAAGCGGGGGAGAAGGAGAGGGTGAGGGAGGGGGAAAGAGAGAGACAGAGAGAGAGAAACATCAGTTACCTCCCATGCCTCCCATACGCGCCCACAGGGGTCGAACCTGCAACCACTTTGGTGTAGGGAACGACACTTCAACCAACTGAGCCACCTGGCCAGGACACAAGTTTGCTTTCTTAAATATGTAACAAGAACCAGTAAGATAATCTACTTCAAGAAAATTAGTAAATGCTTAGGCTTACAGACCACATGAATAAAATGGATTTGTAGCCCTTTCTGTAGTGCTCAAATACAGAGGTATCTTTTCTAAAGCATTAAAGTTAGATTTTTACGAATTCAGTTTATGGACATCTCAGGAGTGTTTACAAATCCAGCAAAGCACATCTGGGCCTTGGCTATATTTTATTTGTGTACTTAAAGAGTGCCAAGGAAATTCCTTAGGTCACCATCTGTCAGATGCACATTACTTCTGCCTCTTCGGGTGAGCTTTTTCATCAGACAATTCTCTATTGGTCTGACCATCCATACCTCTCAATTTGCCACAATGCTTTGCAGTTTTAATTTTCACCAACACTTTTGGTTTCACTGCACTAAGCTCAGGTTGCAATGACACTGACCCTGGCCGCTGAACCAATAGAGTATATGTGGATTTCATAATGATGGGTCAGTTGTTTGTTACTGAACAGAGAATGTGTTTCAGATTATCTGGCACTGACCTGATTTCATACAATGAGATCCTTTTCAATAAAGGCAACTCTTTTAGTGAATATGCAGCCAAACTTATTTTAATTTTTATGATTTTGTAAGACTTTTCATACAAAAAGATTTCACAAATCAGAAAAATTTTTTTCCAGGCCACATATTCCCATGTTCAGTAGCAAAATATGATTACTGTGCATGTATTTTACCCACCTGAGCTCTTAACAGAACCAGCTAGAAGACTATTGGTGGACTTTAGGCTTGTGACAGAGACCTCTACTCAGCAAAATCCACATTCTCCTCTCTTGTTGCTGGACTTCCAGGGTTAGGCTGCATCTCTCAGCCTCCTCTGCAGCTAGGTGTGGCTATGTAATTGAGTTTTAGCCCATAGAATATGAGTGGGAATAATGTTAGCCCAAGCCCAGCTCATAAGAACTGCCCATGTGCACTCCTACAGGCTTTTTCTCCTTCAACTATCTGAATGGCAGGAGATAGCTAATACAAGATATCTTTACATCCTTAAGTATAAAATAATAATTGCAGCAAATATTAATATAGTATCTACTTTGTGCTAGTTCCTGAATTAAAACTATATATACATTAATTCATTTTATCTTAATGACCAGGTGAGACAGGTACTACATTTACATTGTCCCCACTTTTCAGATGAGGAAACTGAAGTGCAGGGAGGCTAAGCAACTTCCCCAAGATCACACAGCTAACTGGCAGGGCTGTGGTTAGCAGTCCCAACTCCAGTGTTTGGACTCTGAGCTATAGTGGCTCCATTTTGCTCGAATTCTTTTCAGATTGGTAGCATGTGTTTCCTATTTTGTGATAACTCGAACTTAGCCTAAATATGTGTTCAGACAGAAAGTCCTTACTGGCCAACCGAATCTCATCTACAGCTTTCCTAGCAGTTAGGTGGGGTACCATGAACAAATCCTTGCATGTTCATTCTTTAGCTGGTAGAGGAGCTACCTTGGGTTTGAACTTCAAAGCCTCACTGAAGCCTCACTGTCCTTCATTAACAATTTACCTGCTAATATGTCAGGGCAATCCAAGGCAGAGGAAAAAGTGAACAGTATTGTTAAAAGGTATTTCGTGGTTTCTTCCTCTCCCCATCTCTCTCCTGACCAAGGTGGGAAGGTTTGTGGCCTTCTTGGTGCTGATGAGAACAGAGGCCCATGGGAAGGGTCCAGGTAGTGCTTTGCACTTCAAAGCTTCTCCTGAAATTCCAAAGTGGAGGCACTCCAGGAAGTGACTGCATCTTGGGGTGTGGTCCCGAGGAGTGAAGGGGTGGCCAGAAGTCTACCCTAGGTCCCAGCTTTCAGAACCTGTGTCTGGGAGAGAGGCCCCAGGATGCCCATCATTCTCACCTGCTCTACATGGTCTTCAGTGTGTCAGATGATATTTCTCTGTCATCTCAACCTTCAACTCATGTTTAACATTTTAAAAAAGTGTTTTCTGCTATCAACTCACGCTGTTTCATATAAGTATACCTATGCTAGAAGTATACTTATGTTAGTATATGTTAGATATACTTACACTAGAGATAAACATTTTTCTTTTTTTTTCCTTTCTTTTTTTAAATATATCTTTATTGATTTCAGAGAGAGGAGAGGAGACGGAGAGAGAGAGATAGAAACATCAATGATGAGAGAGTCATTGATAGGCTGCAGCCCGCAACCCGGGTCATGTGCCCTGACCGGGAATCGAACCCTGATTGCCTGGATCCTGGGTTGATGCTTAATCACTGAACCACGCCCGGCCGGGCGAGGTAAACATTTTTCTGATACTTAGAAGTAACTCTCTTATTTCTATAACTTCATTATGCTCACACATAGCGATCCACACTCATACACAGTATTTTCACGCCATTCTTGAACTGGAAGTGGAGTAATTAAAATGCATGTAGATGAAAAATATGGCCCTTGAGTTGAAAAAGATCCCCAACACAACTCTCTACTTTAACAACTCAAAGGGCAGCTAGAAAGGCTAATGATTTTACTACCAAAGGAAATCAGTAAGACAATATGGGCTAAATCTTGAGACTACTAATCAAAATCTTAATGAATACTTTCAAAAAAATTCTAATTACTGACAGCCTATTTTCCTATCCTTGGCCCAGGAAATGTTTATAGATGAAATTTCTAGACAAGAATCCATCCTTGATCTTGATCTCTACACAGATAAAAGGTATTAATTAATGTTTGGCAGGGATATTACAAATAATATAGTTGCCCTGTTTAAAAAAATAAGAAAAATACTGATTAAAAGGTCAATTCAGCTGAGCAAGTCAGCCTTCTGCATCTTGCAATTATTTAGAGCTCAAAATCTTCTGAATGCCTTTCAGACCCTTCAAAAAAATGTAGCGATTTCTGTCTCTGGTTTTTAAGTTATAGCATGTGTTACTGGGAATTTAAAGAGCTTTCCCATGGCCTAGCTGGCATGGCTCTGCAGTTGAGCATCCACCTAGGATCCAGGAGATCGTGGTTTAATTCCCGGGCAGGCCACATGCCCGGGTTGCGGGCTTGATCCCCAGGGGTGGGCATGTAGGAGGCAGCCAATCAATGACTCTCTCATCATTGATGTTTCTGTCTCTCTCGCCTTCTCCCTTCCTCTCTCTGAAATCAATAAAGACATATTTAAAAAAAAATTTTTTTTTTAAAGAGCTTTCCTGTGGCTCCTTCCTTCATCACACTGAGTTTGTAGAAGGCTGAGACCAAGCCATATTTCTCCTGGCTTTCAACAACAACAACAAAGATAAAAAGAAAAGGAGAAGAAAAAAAAGACTTAAAAAAGGAAGAAAGAAAAGACAAAAAAAGAAAAAATAGGGTCCACATGTCTTACGATACGGTGAGTTCTGTGAAGTCAAATGGAAGCAGCACTGCCGCCCCTTCGCCTACGTGTGCCACGGAGGATGCGTCAGCATTTGAAAAGCACTGGAAGGTCTCCGATGAAGACCACAGATCTGTATAAAGTATTATCATTTTTTAAATAACTCAATTTTCCTGTGATTATTTGTAAGAACATTTTTTTGGTTGCTGTTTGTAACCAATTTAAAAATAAAACCCACCGAATGCAGGATATTCCTGTAGAAGAACATTAAGTCATCGGTACTTCCTGGGACAAGAGGGAGCCGGTGGCGGAGCGGTGCCTTTGAGCACGCTCGAGGAGCTGCGTAACGATCTACTTAAATTCTTTTTCCATTGAGTTTTAAAGAGAATCCATAGTTCCCCATGATCACAAAATAGAACATAATTCTCTCATATTCTTTGCATGCTCCCTTTGGTTGTTTTTAAGAGGAGCTGTATTCTACACGCAGGCTTCCAGGCTGAGGATGCACTTTACTGAGCACAGTGGCTACGACTGGACTGAATTACGTTGGGATTATCCATTTATTACCGAAAACTTTTTTGTTGTTGTTAATCCTCAACGAGGATACTTTTCCCGTTGTTTTTCAGAGAGACAGCAGGAGGGAGGGAGGAAGGGAGGGGGAGAGAAAGAGGGAGGGAGAGAAACACTGATGTGAGAGAGACACACTGACTGGCTGCCTCCCGCATGCACCCCATCCGGACGTGGGGAGCAAGCCTACGACCCAGGTACATGCCCCTGACCGCGAATCGAACCTGCGACCCTTCAGTGCGCAGGCTGATGCTCTACCCGCCAGGCCACAGTGACCAGGGCCTACCTAAAACTTTTTAGAGCATGCTGATGAGACACAGAATAAGACCTTACTGTTTCAAAGAAGCTACCCCAAATTATACTAAGCACTTTTTCACCCTTTATTAAGTCAATATATTAACTACGTAAGTATAATCACTAGAATTAAAAAGCCTGTTTTTCTCTAAGGTCCACAAATAACTGCTCAGAGACTCCAAGCTGATGGATCCTTATGAACAAACCAGATATGAAGGGAGAGAAAAGTGAAACCAAGAGCAGCGATTTTCCCTCTTCTTTGTTCCTTCTTCCAACTTGGCCAAAGTCCCGAGCTCCTTCTCAGAGTTATCTCCTCACCGCCCAGGCAACTGTAATTTATTAAGTTATACTCTGGCTCCAAAGATGTCAGTCAGGTGCCTCCCAATGTGACAAGATGAAGACCACGCCACACATATGTTAATTCCAAAGAGTTCCAGAGTCAGAACTTTAAGATTATATTCTTGGTCAAAAGGTATAATGCCTTCTTTCATATTCGTTCAAATTAGAAAAATAAAAGTAGAGGTTTGGGGAAAGTATTCAAGTATTTTAGCAGGGAGTTTTCGCCTAAGTTTCCTTTGGCCACCAAGCCAAAGCATTTTGACAGATAATTGGACTAGAAAGAGTGCTCCTGGAAACCATCAGCCGGCATTCCCACCCATTAATTAGGTGATTCATTTTCATCTGTTCCCCTCCCCGTTTTTCCCCCATTTCCTTTTACCACCCTTCTTTGTAGGCTTTTCTTTGGATCACCTAGACCTCTGCTATCCGCCTCGACCCATTTATTTGTGTTAAAGCTCACTGCCCCCTGGATGTATTTCCTGTTATTGCCTCTCCTGGCCTCTGGGTTCCCCTTTGACAAATCTTCCTCTGTCTTGCTACTTAACCTCCCTGGGGAGACCTTAACCATCCTGCACCGGAGAAACCTCTCGGGAAACCTCCCCTGCCTGCTCCAATTTCCAGTGATTTTTATTTCCCTTAAAGTTCTATGGCACCAGTGATTCGTACCACATCAGCAGCACTTCATTGCTGTTAGATAATCTTTCTTGTCTTTTCTTTCTAACTAAGTAGGCAGCTACTCAAGGGCAGGGAATAGTATTAAATCTAAGTCTGGAAAAACATACCACATAAATGTAACAGATAGTTACTAATTAAGTAGGATGGTGGGCATATCTCAGGGAAATAAATTACAGCCACATTTGGGAATAATGGGATTTGAGATTAAATTTTAGCTATTTAAGTTGTTTTACTCAAGGATATATGTATGGAGACACATGGGTATAATAGGCTAACTAGCAGGATAGAGATATTTTGCCTTAAAGAGGCATTTCTATTGCTTCACCAGTTAGTGACCCAATATTACACTGAAGTGAGGTTTCAAAATTCCTCTGAGAGGTTCTGAGCATATGAACTCAGGAGCCCTGGGTTTGAGCCCATTTCTGCCATGAGTGATCTGAGTAACCATGACTAGGTCAACCTTCTTGGCTTCGGTTTCCTCCTCTATAAAATGAAGGGGTTGGAGAGATGACTTTTATAAACCAAACAAACAAAACAGAAACAAGACTAAAGATTTAATACCCTCCCTGAGCTCCTTCTCAGGAAGTGTGATGTTTACCCTGCTATCAATCTATTTTAAACACATGCCCCACTTGGAGGATCACTTATTAGGATACCCAGAGAAATGTCATCCAAATAAGACCTAAAGAAAAGAAAAAAAATGATATGGACAGTCTAGGTACTACTTTTATTGTCTCCAGAACTATTTGCTTCCTATGGGTATCATGTTGGAGTATAAAAAACAGTAGGAAAAATCTTCAACCCTTCATATTTCTTATTGTTCTATGAGATTCAAAAAAGGGGCCCTAACTGACCTTCAGTGCGAGCAAATATCAGATAAGCAAAATACTTCTCAGTCTGGAATGATCAGGTCGACAAGGGGTGCAGGAGCTCAAGTGCGCCAGAAAGCCAGGGTGCCGCTCCCGCGCTAGTGAGAGCAGCACATGCCAGAGCCGCTTCGTAAATCAGGCCATCTCCGTGGTAAAGGAAAAGGGGTCAAAATACCAAGACAAGCGTGCCTTTGGCTTGAGCTACGTGTCAGATTGACTGTGGCCGAGAAGACTGAAAGCAGCCAGCATTACGGAAGGCGTGCATGTGCCTCACTCAGATGGCAGGGAGTTTGAAAATCATGCCCTCAACCCGGAGAGGCTCCTGCGCGGACGATAAATAAAGGACACATTTAAAACAAAAAGGCGGAGAAGCAGCCAAGGCCTGGAGATAAAGCGGTCACTTGAGCCGTGGCATTACCTGCGCCGATGGTTAAGAGCAAGGCTAAAGATAGCGAGATGAATCAAGGCCACATGAAAGGACTATAATGAGAGCGAGTGGAAAGGCTGCTGACAGAGACGCAAAAATATGGTGTCAGGGTGGGGCACTGGAATGCAGTCCAGGGCACAAACCTTTTTCAAGAATGGAATTAGGAGTTACACCCATATTTCAGAAAAGCTGGGGGGGAGGCCGAGGGGGTTGGAGAAAAAGAGGAACGGCCAACCATGGGCACTGAGAAAGGGCACTAAGCTGCTGGGGCAGTGGGCTCTGGCCTCACCCAATCTGGGCACAGAGAGGCGGGTGATGGGTCGACCAAGCTCAGAAGGCCGGCCAGCCAGAGACAGACCTCAAGTAGGGCAGTGATCCTTTGAGGCCAAAGGCGGGTCTGTAAAAACCCAAATCATGGTGACTTTTTAGTTTTTCTGGCTCTTATTCAGAAACCACGTAACCACCAACATTCTACTTCTTTTCCCACTGAGCCAACCCACAAGCATATATCCAGTGATTACCCTGTGCCAGGCCCCAGTGGTGACTCTTGCCTAAGGCAGGGCCGAGGCTGCAGACAAACTGTGGCATCAGCAAGCTGGGCTTACTGGAGTGTGTCAAGAGCCCCACCTCCGTGGCCACATCTGGGGTCCAACCCCAGCCCTCCCATTACCAGTTCTGGGACCCGTTTTAATGCCTTTGAGCTTTTCTAGCTATAAAATGATAAATATCTATTTTGCAAGGTTGTTTTGCAGATGGAATGGGATTTGAATATAGGTAAAGCATTTAGCATGTGCTGGGTATGAGCTTGCTATTTTGAAAATGCAAGTGATTATTAATTCTCTGTTCTCTTTTCCTTAAAAAACAAACAAACCATGTTTTGACCATTCCCTCTCCCTTTTTAAAAAATTTGTGGCCTCAATCCCTTCCCCTACCCAAGTGCCCAGAGCCCTTATTGGGCCTCATCTTTCCTATTAGGAGGGAAATCAATTTGATAATGTCACCATATCAAAAGGGTAACACAATATTGCAGACTCTAATGGGATTGGGCAATAATTACATAAAAGAATAATTTGTGGAGTGACATTCATAGCAGGTAGATGAGTAGTCAATCATTCACTCTGCTTCTAGGTAAGATGAGCCTTACCTGGCCTTGATTCTACATCTCTACATGCTTCCTTTCATACTAATTCAGTCTAATTTGAAGGTAAATTATGTAAATAACCAAAAATTACCTTGTTCTACATGGCTATGCCACTGCACAGCAAATGATGGCCAAGAGACGCTAGTAAACTTTTCCAATACATGTTTTGTCCAGACATGAGCCGAATGGAAACTCAATGAAACAGATAAGGGTTGGTGAATCAAATCTCCAAACAAAGTTTTGGTTAAATAAAGGCTCGAAGGTTAATCACTAGACATAATCTACCCAAGCTAGAAATAAGGCATTCACTAACAATCAACAGCTCTACAGGATCAAAAACCTGGAACTTCAAAAACAAAATTAAACTAGCACAAAGGCTACTGCCACAGCAACATGGACAAATTTCAAAAACATACAGTTGAGTGCAAAAAATAAGCTGCCAGCTATGTGCTGACCAATATTATTTATTTACATTAAGTTTTTTTTTAATATTTAAAAAAAAATTTTTTTTTTAATATGTCTTTATTGATTTCAGAGAGAGGAAAGGAAAGGGGGAGAGAGAGAGAGAAACATCAATGATGAGAGAGTCATTGATCGAGCCCGCAACCCGGGCATGTGCCCTGACCGGGAATCGAACCCTGATCACCTGGATCCTAGGTCAACGCTCAACCGCTGAGCCACGCCCGGCCGGGCTTTTTAATATGTTTTTATTGGTGTTTAGAGAGAGAGGAAGGGAGAGGGATAGAGAGAGAAACATCATCGATTGGCCGCCTCCTGCACACCCCCTACCGGGGACCCAGCCTGAAACCTGGGCATGTGCCCTGACAGGGAATTGAACCCTGACTGCTTGGTTCCTGGGTCAACCATGCTCAACCACTGAGCCACACCGGCTGGGCCACGTTAAGTTTTAAAACACTACAAGCAATACTAAATACATGTTTTAAGAGTACATATGTATGAAATAAAATAATAAAGATATGTAGGGGAATGAAAAATAGTAGTGGTTGCCGAAAGGAGGGGCAGGGAGAGGAATGAAATTGGGGATGGTAACAAAGCAAGTCCATTGTACTTGTGACGTTTTCAGTCTAATTTGGATGATAGTTACCACCCAAATATATTATGTTATTCTCTAAATCTTTTTATATTTCTGAAATATTTCATACTAGGAAAATGTAAAAACTAAAAATAATTCTATGACTAAAAACTATTGACCTGTGAGAAAGAAATAAAGTCTCTTTGATGGTATTAGTGAGCAGTAATAATAAAATGGATCCCAGAAACCCTTATTTCCATTTCACTGTTTTCGGTGGGGGGTGGTTGGGGGAGGGTTAGATATGAGGGGGCTGAGCTATAGGGAAGAAGGTACCACCTCCTTGATAGAGGCAGGGGTTCTTATTAACAAGGGCAACCTGGGTGAGAGCAGAACATCAGTTTCTGGCTCATTCCGGCTCTCAAGACCTTCCCAGCAGGCCAAATAGGATGAGATAAGTGAAGCAAGAAGCCCTATACCTTTTAGGATCTTCACCTACACTGGAAATCAGCTAAAGGACAGGAGTTCTCAGGGCCAATTTCAAGGGCGTCTGACCTGCGTAGTCACACAGGGGCCCCTGCTCCTTGTGCATGGTTTAACGCTCTACTGTCACTGTCTTGAAATTCTGAACAGTGTTGTGTCTGAACTTGTGTTTTATAAGTGAAGACCGAAGGGGCAATGGAGCATGCTCGTGAGTAGAGGAGCTACACGCATACATGTGTCTGCAGCTTTCTTGCTGCCCCCCCCATCCACAGAGAGCAGTCGCGCTGCCCATGAACAAAGAATTCCCAGAACGCGTGGGCGCCCAGTGAGACTCCAAGCGAGCACAAGGGAGCTGTGTTATGTCCAAGACTGAGCAAGGGGGGCTGCTGACAGCCCTGAGGAGCTCTGCTTTCCATTCAAATGAGAATTTTCAAATGAAGAAGTGAAAAGTATCCTAAGAAACACCAAAAACTGAGGGGTCCAATAATATCATTTCTTATTATTCCAGTTACTTCCTTGCATTAGCCAACCATTTACGATGAAAATGATGACTTAGAAGCAATGGGAAAGGTAGGGCAGTCCACAGTTCATTTTCCTCTAATTTTCCTTTATTGGTCAGTAAGTGAAAAGTAGAGAGCTGGCAGAATGTGTGTATCAAGAAGTAAAATTAAAACAGTGAGTTTTGTGCAGCTTTATTGCTTTTCTGATTTAAAAAAAAACTGTGTACAAGCTAATTGTGTACTTAATTTGCACTTAAAACTGACTTTGCGTAATATAAACATGATTAAACTTCATATAATAATTTAATTTTTAAAAATTTTCTTTACTTAAACAACATTAAATGGCAAATAAAATACACCATAACAAGTTGAGAGAGAGACTGAGGAACAAGAGAAATACTAATCTGGGTCTTTCCCCTGCTTTTAAATAAGGTGCCCTGCACTTTCAGTTTGCACTGAGCTCAGTCAATTACGTAACAAGTCCAGGGAATACTTACCTACCCAGTTCTCCCCCAAAGGAAGTCTGGTTTCTAACTGTCTGAAGGGAGTGCTCAGTTAATTGATAATATTTGCATTTATGTGCATCTCCTGGGCAGTGTCTTGGAAAGTTTACATTTTGAATACATGCTTTGAAAGAAAGAAAAATTAATATAAGTCTTTTGAAAAGTAGGAGGGACTCTAATTGGAATATATAATTCCTTTCCTAATGTTACTTGGCAGTGTTAATCACGCTTTCTTCTGAAACCATCTTTTCCCAAATATCATTGAGTAGATATGGTTACACTTTTTGGTTAAGGTACCTTGAATACCTTTGTAGGACTGAGGGTGAGTGTGTGTGTGTGTGTGTGTGTGTGCTGCACACTCAACACAGGGGAGCTTAGACTAGAACTACTCCCTCTGAAGCCTTGCTCTACACTGTTTTTAACTTCTGAGGGCTCCTCCTTGGATTCCCAGTTAGGAATGGGGGTCCCTAGTTTTATCTTTATTTATGCTACTTAGGACATCTCACAAACATTCCTTGAATGTCTCAAAACCCTAAGAGACATGTGATATGTAACTGTAATGACTGAAAAATCAATGGTTTGAAATGGATTTTCTCTAAGGTCAGAAAGCAGGGTCCTAGAGATTAAGGGACTCGCAGGTATTCTTACTGCCAGTGACTGCCCTCCCCACTCTGGGGTATTTGCTGTACATCTGAGATAGATGGTCTGAAAAGAAGACGAAGTCTAGCTACGGCCTCTAAACTGCTTTCCTGGGAAATGAGTGACAAGAGGCCTACCTGTCCTGGTTGTCATAGTAATTAATGCTGATGGATCTTGGGAATTACTGATTTTGGTTAACTGTTATACCCAGCACTGAGTTTGTTTATTTGAGCTTTGCAATTTTCCTTAATAAATAATCAACAAATCCATAAATCGGTGGCCATCATCTATAGGCAAACCTCCAGAGTGCTCTGACAGTGAGAATGGAAAACAGCCAGGGGAGCAAGGGTTAAGAAAACAGGAAAGATTTAATAAACATGTTACTGTCCAGCCTCTCATTTTCCTGGCTGGTCTGATGTTATAGCTTTATTTGATACCTTGACATGGTTGAAATGAAAGGCAACTGGCTTAAATTACCCACCTACAGGGAAGTCCATGCACTAGAAAAGAAGCCAGGTGCACTCACCAAGAGTGTTCCTTGATGTTCTGAGTCAGAACAGGTCCTATCAGAGATGGGAGGACGCTGGCAAGGATACTGACCGAGGGGTGCTGACCGAGGGTCATTTCTAACTTCAGGCCAAGGTATTTGGAAGGGAGCAGTCAGCTGTCCGAGCTTCCAAAAGGCCAGGTGCCTCCCAGGCAGGAAAAGAATCAGACAGAATTGGAAATCAGACAGAAACATAAACCTATTTTCAGAGGTGAATTTTATATAAACCTATTATACGAGGTGAATTTTACCATTCTTTTAATATATATTCAAATAATTTAGGCTAAGAAAGAAAGTAGGGAGGATGCCTTGGATTAAATATTTTCTTTTCCTTTACCAATTGCTTGGAACAGGCAGACTTATGTGCGCACTGCTAAGGTTGACCTTGAAGTGACCTTTGAAAGCAAACACCCCAGTGAAACTGTGAGGAAAACCAAAATGACTAGACATTCCAGACCACCGCCACATAGGCCAGGCTGTGCTCATGACAGCCAGCCACCTGTAAAGAGCATGGGTTTTTAAACAGAAAGGGATAGATGCAAATATCTTCTCTGATTTTACAACAGAAATAAAATTTTACATTGGATAAAATTCTGTAAGTAACAGAGATCTAAAATAGTTCAAAATTTTAGAGAAAGGCTTCCTCAGCTTGATAGGTAGTAATAGGAAGACTTTACTGTTTCAAATCTGAATGGTAAGAATTTAATACCTAAATCTAATCAAAACAGCAGACTGAAAAGTGTATAATATGGACTAATGTGTTATTAGCTCATGTTCACTACAATGAGATTAACTACCAACAGCATTATAATCAGATCTTGGTATTTTGCTGGGTTAGATCTATGTCAAAGAACATGTAGCCAGAAATAAGCTTGATGTATTTCAAACCAAAATTCTGACTTCAGTAAAGTTCGTTTTAAAAAATCCTCACATTTTGTAAACCGATTATGAATCATCAAACCCTTTGAAACCTCTTAAGTAAACAGTCTAAAAAAATCCATTTTGAACAGTGGTTACATTGATGATGCTTATATTTTTAATCAAACAAATGAGTTTTTTTAATGAGAGTTTTTGTAAAAACCAAAGATTTGGTTTTAAAAGGCCATATATTTGATGTGCTTCACACCAAAAATGTGCATATTCAAATGAGTTGCTTTAAAAAATATTCTCAAAGTCTATAAACTGACTAAAGTCATTAATGTCTCCTAAGGACTTTTCTTAAAATAAACAATCTAAAATATTCTTTTTGAAAAAGTGGCTTCACTGATGCTTGTTTAATTTTTAATCAACCAATAAGCTTTATTTGTAAAATTCTAGACTTGGTTTACAAATGCCACGAGGCCTGGGCAGAATCATCGGAGAGGAGCCTGCATTTCCTTTGTGCATGAGAGTTAATAAGATTAAAGCTTGAAGAATTGAATAAAACCCTGAGCTGGTTAAGATGGATGTATCACATTTCAGGGTTCCCATTTCATAACCAGCATGTCCCACATTTCATAAAATAAAACATGCTGGTGAGCTTATTTAACGGCTCTTCAGGAATACGTTGATTTCAGATACTTTAAAAGGGGAGCATGTCCATTTCCTCTCTCGAGCCACATGGCTTTTTGTGTACTCAGCCTGCCTGGTTTTAACCTTGCTCCCGCTTCTCAATCAGCAATCCTCTGCTTTGCATGGGCCAGTTACATGGAGAAGACAGTATAAATTTTTGTGCTAAGAGAATTTTGTGTATGAATTACTAGTCTCTAACTTTGACAAGGACGCAGTTCGCACTGTCCTTAATCATCTGTAAATACAGCAGCTCTGAGCTAAAATGCCAAAGACCTGTTATCTCTCTCCAGATCATGTAATGGAACTGGGGCTCTGCCGCTTTCTGCTATCAAGGTGGTTATTATCAAGTATAATTTGTGGTTGGAAATGTTTGGCATTCCTGTCTAGCAGTAGCCCAGAATGTTTAGAATAGATTTTTACATAGGAGTTCAAACATCTGTCTGTTTTAGGTCAGATTTCTATGAGAACTTATGCATATAGTCTCTAAACACATGCAGCTGTCCCAGATTAAATGGGAATGGTTTCTTGCATTACGATGACAACAAAGGGTCAAGTTTAAAATGAAAAATATAAGAATAAGGCTAAGAATGGTAAGCAAAATGTATTCCCATTCTACAACATGCCAGATAATGTTACCAATTAAGAGCTGGGCTCGGAGGCTGTTTAAGGACTATCGTAGCAAGACTCATTAATTAGCAGTTTATAACACCAATTTGCCTATGGACTAATAAGCAGCATAACAATTTCATTACAGAGCCCTTTCATTTGCCATTCCTCTGTTAGAGGAACCCAGTTTGTTTGAAGTGAAAAGTGCTTATTAAATGAAGCTGTATATAAAACTGCAAAGACACATAATGTCACATTTTGGAAAGGAAGTTAAAAAAGAATTAAAACAAGCTGTGATGATCTTAACAAAGACACACAAAACCTGTTACTAGGAAGAGTTCTTTGGTCAGATTTCCTGTTTTTCCCTAAGTCCTGGTTTGTTTTAAACACGCCGTCAGTGCGGTTTACTGCGGCTGATGAACGTTTGTCCGTGTAAAGTCCAGAACTGTTCCCCAGGACTTATTTAAAGATATTCTAAACGATGCGGACTTCTCGTCTCCAGACTGTGGCCTTAGCAGTAATTAAGAGATGGTAAGTCATGGATCAAAACAGCTGAAAATTAATATTAGAAGCTATAAAGTTATTCAAGTAAGGGTTAACAAAAGACTCATAAAATGAAAGTTTCATAAAATCTCTCTTTAACCCTAGGAAATTTTACCACAAGATCCCAGAATAAACTTCGACTGCACATCGAGTCAAAGCCACACAAGTGTTGATGATGGTTCTTCGTTCTGTTTTATTCACTTAAAAATATCCTCTGCAGAGACGTATCTGACTAACGGCAACCAACTATGCATTTTAGATAACTGAGCCATACTGCTGTGCATGAGATGTAGGGAAATGAAAATTCTACCCTTGGGGAAAAAGCATAAAACATGAACATTTCTCCAAGTATTTTATAAATTACGCAGCTTTATTAAACACATACCATTAGAAGTCTCTTCTATACTGACAACACTTTTCTTAATGGTCTTTACATGTTTAAATAAATGGCTCCTGAAAATGTGCATTTATATTATATAAATAAAACCTTAATTAATATAAACATACCCAGATATAAACTTTTTAGAAATGTCAGCTTAAAACTTTCCAGTCTAAATAAATCCTCTTATGAATGGTCCAGCAAAGTAATTTCAATGCGTTTTTCCCCCTAAAAGGCTCACAGAGATTTACAGGCACAATCCAAAAGAAAAACCCAAGTAGCTTTGAAGAAGACTGAATGTTTCATTCACATAATAAACAACTCTAAGCATATCCAATAGATGGATAGTTTTTGAAACCGACTAAGGTCATGTGATTTTTTCTTTTTAGTACTTCCTATTATCTCATAATATCTTGTCCACTTATTTGTTCTCCTGTTTATTCTTATCTCCCCCATTTGAATTGTAAGCTTTCTGGGAGTCAACACCACGACTATCTTGCTCTTTGCTCTATCTCTAACTCTTAGCATGGGGTCAGGCTAGTAAATGCAAAGAGTGGTTCAATAAAGAATTCATGAATGGTCTGCTGAATAAGCTAAAAAGACTCAGTTATTTCAGTGTATCTCACTTTGTCCAACTTAGCCCACGTGTCAGAGTCTCTGACTGTTTCCCCCTTCTTCCTTAGTACGGCCAAGTTTCCACTAAATACATACATGTCCACCTGGAATAAAGACTACAATTTCCAGCCTCCCTTGCAGCTATGTGTCACTAAAGGTGAACTAATAAGATAAAACTAATACAAAATAATATTGAATGTAAACTTAAATTGAAAATTAAAATTTGAAAAAAGATGAAAAAAAATCGCTGCATCAGCTACCGGGAAAGCTAATTGAAAGACAGCTGATGTGAGCCCTTTGCTCTCTCTTCTTCCCCTCTCTCTTCTTCCTGCTGCCTAAAATGTGCATGTCTGGCTGAAGCTCAAACAGTCATTGTGGACCACAGGAACTTGAGAATGAAAATTGTATGTTAGCAACAGAAAAGAAGACTGGGTTCCTGCCCTGGAGGGTACCACTCCACCCTGAACTCTACCTCTGCCCTTCTTTTATAGGAAGAAATAAATAAATATCTTTCTTACTTAAGTCATTATTTTTTTGTTTTCTGTCACATGCTGCCAAATCAAGTCTTAGGGATGTGATTTTGAAAATAATTTGAAAAACAAGCACAAGTAGACTTTATGTGTGCTTTTCTAAATATATTATTTGATAAACACATTGAGATCTCTTTCCAATGACTAGGCACATATTTTGTCTTCAGAATTAAGCCTGATACTATTAAAGAATATGAAGAAATTAGGGTCTGGGTTCCTATCCTTAAGAAGTTAATGATTTAGCCAATGAAAAAGAAAACACATGAGCTGTCCACCTCTCCTTCCCAACACACCCACCCAGAGGAAACTACAAGGAAACAACACAGCAGCAAAGAATGAGGAGTGAAATTGTGCAGTGAAATGGCAATTGTGGAAGGAATTCAGAAACCAATGGCCAGTGAGGGCTGGGGTTCTCAGGGAAGGTTCCGGGGAGGAGCTGGTTCTTGAGGTGAGCCTTGCAGGAGGGGCAGAACCTGCAGAGGCAGTGGAAACTGGTTGGGTGTCCCCAGGGTGGAGACCAACAGCAGGGAAACCACTGTTTCAGTAATGAGCACAGCATGTTCAAGGAGACTGGAGGGAGGTCAACCAGATGTGTGGCCTCAGGAAACACAGCCCTCCCTTTTCTCAAAATGTGGCCTCAGCCTTGAAGAGAGTCCTCATAAAGGATGGCTTCCTAACCACTGACGCCACATTTAGGAGATAAATCCCTGCTCCAGATTCTCCTTGCCTTGTATCTAATGTACAAATGATATAGCTACGGCTCCACTGAGCCCACTCTGCAGGATGCCCTAGACTCAAGGCCCCTGCTTTTCTTTAGGGATTCTGCTAAGACATCAGCCTAGAAGTGACTTCTGGAAAAATGTGCTTCCTACTATGCAACAAGCACACCTGAAGTCTTATTCACATCATCTGATGAGGTGTTTTAAATTAAAATGTTAGGCAGAGGTAGTGTGCTCTGCCCTGTATGCTGTGAAATAACAACAAAGCCATAAACTGACCAGTCATTGCTTCCAAAGAAGAGGCCAGGGAATTCTATTACTCACAAACTAAACACAATCACAGGATGAAACAGAAACTTTCCTAGTAAGTTCCCTTTCAGCTGCTCTTCACAGACAAAGCCACTGTTCACATTTTAAAAATCAACCAACCAATACCTTTGAGGAAAAGAAGAGCACTGTCTAATCTGATGAAAGACTTGGACACAGCCTTCAAATGCAGAATATACTTTGGAATAGCAAGCACTGTTATGGCCACTGAGGAGCCCCGACGAGGTCAGTTAAATAGAAGGATCCCTATGGAATCAAGGCCCCATCAGGGTTACTATTGAGTAATAAAACACCAAGGAGTGAGCCCAAAATATAACAAATTACATAAAGTGTTTTTCTATCTAGAGGTTAGGAGAAGTGAATAATCTCTCTGGGACCTGGTTTAAGGCAAATGAAACCAAACTTGACACTTTCTCCAAAACTGGGCCTAAAATGGCTTCTGGGCAGCATCCCTGGCAGCCTGGTGGGGCAGGAAAGCACAGGGACAAGGTGGGAGGAGACTGGAGTGCTGGTTTGGCGATGCCGCCTTGTAACTTGTTGTTGACCTTGGTTTCTTTATCTGTAAATAAAGGTGGTTGGACTGGAGATGATCTATCCAATACCCACTCTGGTTCCAACACTGACTCTATGCCAGTAACAGATGAGTGCACAGGAAAGAAGGAAATACGATTTTCTCTTCTTTTCTGCTCATCACAACTTCTTCTCCATATGCCCCAAATCACATTAATTTACCAATTAATAAATAGCCATTCTTGGTTGCATTCTCCTCTGAAGCTTGGTGAATTTCAGGCTTATTTGGTGACAGCGACAGCTGCTGCCCTCCTCAAACCACATCCTTCCCCTTCATCATGAGACCTCCTCGCTAGCCACAGTTTGCCTTGGCCAGAGCTCCCTCTGCGTCAGCTTCCACCAGAAACTGCCACCCATATGCAGAGTTCTAGTTCATCAGCCTCTCTGAAGTGGATCCAGCTGGCCAGAGTAGCCTTCCAGGTGGTCAAGACCAAAGAAATGCATAGCATTGGAGGCATATTAAAGCTGAAAGGGACCACAAAATGCATCCAGTTCAACTATCTCCAAGTTATCGATGAGGACAGTGAGGCTCAGAGGTTTATTTATCTAAAGTGGCCTAGCCGAGCCAGACCCTGTGTACTGACTCTAAAGCCAGTGATGATTTTGAAATGACTGACTGAAATAGAAGCTACTATTTATGGTGTGCTCTGTGTCAGGCACTGTGTCAAGTGGCTTCTTAAAGGTTAACATACACAAGCTTGAACTCAGCATCTTTTCTCCAAATCTGTTTCTCCTTCTGTCTTCCCACCTTCATTCAATGGCACCCCCACCCATTCAGCTGCTTATGCCAGGAACTTGGGAGTCATCCTTAATGCCTCCCACTTCCTCATGACTCCCTCACATAAAACTCTCAAGCCCTGTCATTTCTCCAGAGCATATCTTACAACATTATTTTTCTTCACCATCACCATCTCCACCCGAGTCTAAGCCACCTTTGCCTCTTGCCTGGATGATGGCCACACCTCTGATCTCACCATCCCACTGCCACCACTCCTGTTTCTGGCAATCCATTCTCCAACCAGAAGCCAGAGTAATTCTGTTATAACATAAACCAGATCATGTCATGCCCACCCCTGTTCCCACCTTGTCACTGCTTAAACCCAGGGTCTTCCTAATACACTTAGGATGAAACTCAAATCTGTATAAGATCTGCACAGTCTGACTCCTGATGACATCTCCAATCTTGATTCACCCCAATCTTCTGACAGCCCCCTAAGTCTATCTTTTCAGTTCTTCCAAAGTTCTAATTAGTTCCAGCCACAGGCTGTCCTGCATGAAATGCTCTTCTTTCTACTCTTAGCCTGGCTCACTTCAGATCTCATCTTAAACATTATTTCCTCAGATGGACCTTCCCTAAGACCCCACTGGCAGCCACTTCTGCATAGCATTTACCAGTTTGTGGTATTATGTTTTTGAAAGTGTTTGTAAGCCCCATGAGGACAAGGACCATATTTATTTGTTCATCATTGTAGTCACAGAATTTAGTGGCAGGCACATAGTAGGCCCTAAATAAATATTTGTTAAATTAACTTATGTGTGTTCTTAACACCAAATGACATCAGAAGAAGGAAGATATAAGAGATAGTGAACTTTAATGTTTAGTTGATTCATTTAAAACAAAAGGAGTCTGTAATAGGCAGAAAAATGACCCCCTAAACGATATCCTTGTCCTAATTCCTGAAACTTCTGATTAAAAAATCTTAAGATAAGGAAATTATCCTGAATTATCCAGGTGGGCCCTTAATGCAATCACAAGTGTCCTTAAAAGAGAGAAGCAGAAGATTTGACACATAGAGGAAACGGGGATGTGAAAAGAGAGCGGAGAGGAATCTAAAGGTGCTGGACTTGCAGGTTGGAGTGATGCAGCCACAAGTCAAGGAATGCCAGCAGCCACCAGCAACTGGAAGAGGCAAGAAACAGATTCTCCCCACAGCCTCGAGAGGGAGTGTGGCCCAGGTTTTAGCCCAGTCGTGCTGATTTCAGACTTTTGGACTCCAGAACCGTGAGAGGATCAATTTTCGTTGTTTTAAGCCACCAAGTTTGTGCTAGTTTGTTACAGCAGACATAGGAACTAATACAGAGTCCATAACATTATGTAGCTATGTCACAGCGGTGGTACCTGGAGAGGTTCTGCTCCCGCCCTATGCGGCACCCCCATTCTTAGTACCATCTCTGCTATACATTCCCTAAATCAAGAATTATCAATGGGGAATGAGAAAATAACAAGGCAAAATAAAGGAAACCACCGACCACCAAGGGTAAAAATGCTTCAAAGCTCAGGACTTAATGTGAAAGCCAAAGTAAGCGATGTCTTAATATTGCTTCCAAAATGTTTTTGAACTCACAGACATCTTCCATTTTCACTTTTATAATACAGTAAATAATTTATAATACAAAAAACTGCTTTAGAAGAGCTAAAGAATCATATCCCATGAAATGAAAGAACTTGTACTGTAAGTGCACCTTCCAGTCTACCTCTGGGTCATGGTTCTGCCTCACACATTAAAGGCCTGGACTTGGCAGACTGATGCCGCACTCTGCTTTAAGACAATCTATAATTTTATAAGACAAGATGCCTAGAAATATAAACTTTCAATGACTCATTTTAACATCACAAGAAGTCAAATAATATTTATGAGGTGAGACACACTGTGAAGATACACATTTTAATGTACTCCCAATATTCCCACTCAAAGGACAGGGATAATAGCTCTCTTCCCAGAGCAGCCATCTCGCTATTATTCCATTCAGAGCTTCCAGATGAGTAAAGGATATTAAGTCGGAGAAAATTAATCCTGCCAAAGGAAATCGGAAATTTTCAAAGCTGTTGTCAATATGGCTCTGCAGTTTAAGATGAACATACATGAAGTGAATTCAGAGTAGTTAAAATCTGGTGGAAGAAATGACTATCCTAAGCACTGCTGTAAGAGAGTAAAAATAAAACTCTAGATGCGGAGAGGAAGAGGGAAGATACTGCTGAGGGAATCAAGTGAGGTGACTCTAGGCTGCTGAGTCTTGACAGATGACAAGGCAGGTAAGGATATTTCAATATAAGAAAATTTCCTGAGCAAAGATGCTTCTCAGAGAGCAGAGAGCATATCTGAGAAGCAGTTAGAAATATTATAAAGCACTTCGCTCACCATATTCTGAGATCATTTAGCTCAACTGCCACAATTTATAGATAAGAAACTGAGGCCAACAAGTACTATATCACTTTCTCAAGGACAAGAGCTCTAAGTGGCCAACTTGGGCCTCAGACTCAGATCTGCTCTACCCTCCTCTGGCACTGTGTGTGCTCTCTGCCTTTCCACATTTATTTTTTAAATTCTTTTATTTTTATTGACTTTTAGAGAGGAAAGGAGAGTGGGAGGGAGAGAGAGAAACACTGATGTGAGAGCAAGACATCAACTACCTGCCTCCCTGCACAATCCCCAACAGGAATTAAGCCTACAACCTGGGCACATGCCCTGACAAGGAATTGAACCGGCAACCTTTAGGCACATCGGACAACACCCAACCAACTAAGCCACACTGGCTAGGGCTCCACATTTATTTTAGACAGTAGAGATGTGTCTACTAGCTTAAATAATGCCAAATCATGTTTTATTTCTTAGGGGCTAATTAATTTTAAGCACTGTCAATCTATTCTATAATGAGCTATTTCAAGCTGACTACTCTTTATCAGTTGTTTTCAACATGATATTCAAACAGATGTAACACCTCACCGTCTTTCTACCCCTTCCTTTACCCTTTGCCCCCCTTAATATGCTTGGTGGTAAAGAGCTACTTGGTCAAATAAGTTTCTTTGAGACCATTCAGTTTTACACTTAATTCCTCACTACCCACCCGGCAGACAGCAGACAGTGTTGACGCAGCGCCTTCGCTGGGTGCAGGTTCTGGGTGGGTGTGCACGCGTGCTGGTCCCTGGGTGCGTGGCCGAGTCAGGTGCATCAGATGTGACATATGCCCAGCTGCTGTGCTCAGGGGCATCCATCTCTCTGCTGCCCTGCCCTCACCCCAGGCTGGTGCCCAGAGGTGTCAGCCTCCCAAGCAAGAGCTTACTTCCTGGCCTCTGGTGGACGGAATTCAGGATGTGAGCTACCCTAAGACATGACCTTGGATCACATGTCCCTGTCCCTATGCCAGTTCTCTTTAGTGCTTCCTCAGTGGTGATGCACGTGCATCTGATGGCAGGAGCGCCTCTCCTCCACCAGTCTTTGAGTCTCACGCCAGAATCAAGAGGTCACCTGTGTCTTTCTATAATGTCGTTTTTACAACAATAATTTGCAAATATATTTTGTCTATCTTAAGGATATTATTTATTGAAACTAATGGGCATTTGATCCACATGCCAACCACCAGTACTAGGCAACCTAAAAATGAGTTTCCTCACAAAGGATAAACTATGTGCGGAGCGCCGGCGTGCGGGGGGAAACTGCTTTTCCACCCGTGCCACGGATTCCACGCAATATCCATTTGATGAAAGAGCTTGCCAAATACCCTAGGCTCCTTTCTCTGAACGCTGTCTCACTCATTTCGACCTTTCTGATTTCACTGAAGAATTCATCAATCTCATTTTGAAAAGCACAAGCCTCGATTGTTCTGGAAAGACTTAATAGATTTACCTCTGTTGTATTTAAAAGTAACAGAAAAGATTCCATGACTTCATGCCGCTATTGGATAAAAGGACCACAGACAGTGAGGTGGGGTTGAATGGACTGCAGGGTCAATAAAATCTAATTTCAGATATTCATCCTCAGTCTCCCTTCTTCGGGCTGCTTATGTTCAGTCATCCTATGCGAGGAATCATTAGTCTCATTGGCCAGGAGTACAATTCTGCCTTTGCACTCCTGTCCTGTTCACTATTTACAGTTCTAACATTATTAGGATGCTGACATTTACCTGACTCTTTCCACTCTACTTTTGTCCTTCATCCTTGCACCTCTGAGCCACTTTTTGAACTGACATGTAATAACTGTAATAAATGAAAATTTATGTGATCAATAATGGCAGATGATGTAAAAATATGTCAGCTGAGATGAACTTCACTTTGCTGACCAAGTATTATCCGAAATAACATGACTGACAGTCTTTCTAGCACATGCACAATCTTTCAGAAGACAGATTATTAAGAACAGGATTCTTTCAATAGTGTGGTGAAGGCCTGGGGTGGGGAATGGAAGGGGTTAATGGTGAAAAAAGGGGACATCTGTATTATTTTCAACAATAAAGATAAATTTTTTGAAAAAGGGAAAAAAAGAACAGGATTCCTGTGAAAATAATAATCAATATTATTTCTAATTAGTAAAATGTGTGTGAATAAAATGACTTCATTGATTTATCCTTCAAAACTGCCACAGCACCTACAGACCACCTGATGGGTGGGGTGGGGGTGGGGTGGGGTGGGGGAGGGGAGGGGAGGGGGAGGGAATCATACAGGCCACACCGAGAAAATAACTGGTCTCAGCGATCCAGCCAGACTTAGGTGTGTGTGACACTCAGCCAAAAACTGTCTTAAATTTCAGACCCCACTGTGAAACTGAACCTGATGAAGAAGTGTTTATCTTCCCCACTTCTCCTTACCCTAAGCCCAGCCTGCAGCTGGTCCTCTTACCACCAATCCCCCACCCCGGGTAAATGCAAACTTCTCCACATCTCCAGTCAGGAAGCTTGAGATAACCTCTGCTCCATGTCTAACACTGAAGTAAGGGCAAATTACTGCTATTGTTACACTTTATAAGAATAGTTCTCAAGCTTGGCAACTCATTAGAATCACCTGGGAGCTTTAAAAAATTAAAAAGTACCACCCTGGCCTGCATGGCTCAGTGGTTAGAATATCAGCCCACGCACCAAATGGTCATGGGTTCAATTCCCAGTCAAGGGCACATACCTGGGTTGTAGGTTCATTCCCCACCCCGGGCGGTTCGAGTACAGGAGGTAACCTATTGATGTGTTTCTCGCACATTGATGTTTCTCTCTCTCTCCCCCTCCCTCCCTCCTTCCACCTCTCTCTCTCTCTCTTCTCTTCCCTCCCTTCTACTCTACCTAAAAGCAATGGAAAAATATCCTCTGGTGAGGATTAACAAAACAAAGAAAAAAATTAAAAAGTACCATTGCCTAGACACCACCCCAGATCAATTTAATTTAATCAGAATCACTGGGATGGAGCACTTACGTTTTCTTAAAGCTTCCCAGTGGTTCTAAGGTGTACACAGGACAAGAATCACTGCCATAAGGTGGCCCTGCCCTAGAGCATCTCCCAGCCCCTCAGTTATTGTGCCCACTGATTACACCCTCCTGCTGGGATCATCATCTCTCCTCAGGGCTCCTGTGACAAGCTCCCTGCTGGCTCTCTGGATCTCTTTGGATCTAGTGATGCTGGCGCATTTTTACATCTAATGTCATCGCAGTTCTCAAAACAGTCTTCATCCCTCCCTCTGGCTATGCTATTCTCTCCCTCCAGTGTCTATCGTTTGACCACACTTTGGAATCACTGGGGCCTTTAAGGTACCAGTGTCCAGGCCACTCCCCACAGCAATTCAATCATCATCTCTGGGTATGAGATCCAGGCATAAGTGCTGCTGAAAAGCAGCTCAGATTGAGAATCAATACTCTTAGGACCTGCATTATCTTTCTATGACCACATATTGTTATTTCAGCTACCACTGCTGAGCTTGGTTCTGAGCTTCTTGACAGCCATTCTCAACAAAGAACTTTTTTTCACTCAAGAGCTTACAGTCCACTGGCAAAGACGGACTTGAAAAACTTCCCTTTAACTCACACTGATTTAAGTGCTAAAGTGGAAACATGGAAAATCTTCCGTAGGACATAGAAGAGGGAGCAGTTAATGGCTTGTGAAGTTAGGGAAGGCTACTCCAAGAAAACTGTACTTGAAGGGGGTCTTAAGGGTCATCAAATCCAAAGAGTAAAGGGAAAAAATGTTTTATTAGAAACATATACTTATCTTTTAAAGTATTTTTATTATTGACAAAAACTGACACGTAACATTACTAATAGGTATTTTTGATCAGTTAGGACAGTGTTTCCCAACCATTTTTTCACCAATATATTTAAATATCACAGCCATAGGTACATTTTCATCTTACCTATAATGTTTTTGTGTGTATATTTTGATTTTTTTTTTTAACAGACTTTATTTTTAGAGAAATTTTAGGCTTACAGAAGAATTATACAGAAGGTACATAGATTTCCCATATACCTCCTGGGCTACACATGCATACCACCTCCACTGTCAACATTTCCCACCACAGCAGTACATTTGTTAACAGCTGATGAACTTACACTGACATCGCTATCTCCCAAAGTCCATAGCTTATGTGAGAGTTCACTCTTGGCGTTGGACTTCCTCTGGGTCTGGACGAAGGTATCATTGCAGTATCAGACAGAACAGTCCCACTGCCCCAAAACCCTCTGTGCTCCACCTACTCATCCTCCACCTCCCACCCCGGCAACCACTGACCCTTTCACTCTCCACAGTTTTGCCTTTTACAGAATGTCATATAGTTGGATCATACAGTATATACACTGGCTTCTTTTCCTTCGTGATGTGCACTTAAGGTTCCGCCACGCTTTTTCATGGCTGGATAGCTCATTTCTTTTTTGTGATGAATAACATTTCATTACCCTGATGTGTCACAGTTTTTTTTACTAGTTCACCTAGTAAAGGACATCTTGGTTGTTTCCAAGTTTGGGCAGTTATGTCTAAAGCTTTTCTAAACATCCATGTGCAGGCTTTTGTGTGGGTATAAAAACTTCTTAGGGTAAATACCAAAAAGGGTGATTGCTGGATTTATGGTGAGAGTGTGTTTAGTTTGTAAAAAACAGCCAAACTGCCTTCCAAAGTGGCTGTACCATTTTGCATGCATTATCAGCAATGAAGGCAAGTTCATGTTGCTCCACATGCCCCCCAGCATTTGGTGTTGCCAGTGTTCTGGATCTTGGCCATTCTAATAGGTGTGTGGTGTCTTATTGTTATTTTAATATATATGATGACATGTGGCATGGAGTGTCTTTGCATCTTCCCCAAACTTTAATGTCACGATACACATGGAAACTATCTGTAAATTCTCTGCATTAATCACCAAGGCAGCCTGTGGCTAGAAGAACTAGGCCTGGGACTCTGGCTGTCCCCATCCCTCCCGGCCGCCTGAAAGCTGATGGCAACTCTAACCCAGCATACCTGTAACACATTTACAGGACATGCCAAGGCACGCCTGTAGGGCTGCTCTAAATTAGGATACCTTTAGCTACCAGAAACAAAAGGCCAATTCCAACTGTCCTGAACAGTGAGTGTCCTATTCTCTCTCAGAAAGTGCAGGGCTGAGCACCTCCAGACAAGGAACGTCAGGTCCTGCTCCACTTCTCTACCTTTGTTTTTGCTGTGCCTTATTTTGAGCTTTCTCCTCAGGCAGGTGGCAAGGTGGCTGCCACATTCCTACGCATCACATCCAGACGTGGTAAGATCAGGAGACGAGAGGTGTCCTTCCTCGCGTGTCTATTTCTCTCAGTGAAGAAACTTTTCTCAGACGCCTACAGAAAGCTACCCCCTCATATTCCCTTGGCCAGAATTTTGTCCAATGCCCTTCCCTAACCAGGCTCTTGGCAAGGAGAAACGGGATACCATGATCAGCGTAGATGAACCAGAACAGACTCATGGAAATGTGGACAGGATTCACCTTCTCTGAGACACGGAGGCTGGATAAACCACCAAGCACGGCCAAGGCTCCTCCAGCAAGCAAGAAAGCGGGCCTGGGCTGGGCAGGCAGCCGACAGGGGCAGCCTCCAGGTACATCAGGTCGAAGCAGGCTGCAGGCACAGCGGTTAAGGCACACGCTCTGGAGCCAGGCAGTTGACTCCACTGACCATATGCTAACTGGGTGTGTGGAATTAAGTTTTGTTCTTTCTGAAGAAAAAATAATAAAAGTTCCTAACCCAGGGTTGCTGGGAGGATTAAATGTATAGTGCTGAGAGCAGACTTGGGCACACACAGGGCTTAATAAATGTTAGTGGTCATCTTCACAGTGTCTATCATAGGCTACCAGCAGCTAATGGGCAGGGACCAGGTCTGTGGTGGGCAGCCATTGTCTCTGATTAGCACTGAGCACAATACCATGCTCAATTAGGCATTCAATAAGTTCATTTGGTTTTTCTGTATATTAATTACTTAATTAAAAGGTCTATTTCCTCTTATTGCCAGCAAAACGATGTTACTGATTAAAGGGTAATATTTACAATTGGAAATACTTCAAAAAATCTATTGCTCCCTGGAAAATATATTAAGATAAAGATAATAAAATACTATTATTTACAAAGAATATTTATTGAGCCCATGTGCCATAGACTGTTACAAATGTCTTATGTGCATTATCTCATTTAATCCTAAAACAATCTATGGAGTCAGGTTTATCAGTAAAACACTCTAAAAGCTAACCTCAAACAAAATACAGGTTTGTATTTAAAGTGTAAATGTTTCCATAATATAATGTCAAATGAAAACCTGAGCTACCCAGTTTCCAGTTCTAAGACATGTTTTCTGCCCTTCCTACCATCCTCACCCATTTAACTTTGCTGAAACCAAGATGCATCTCACAATGTTTTTGTTTACTACAAGAATGTGTGTGTATGTGTGTGTGTCCCACTGTTATTAATGTGGTGACGCATTCGCAGATGGGAGGAAGCTCAGCAGTAACAGGCGTCATGGAGTCAGGCTCCACGTTTTACTCATTAACACTCATTAACCAAATGCATGCTGATTAGATGCGCTCTTTCACAGAGGGCATCAAAACGGGAACAGAAAAACTAACTGCAGTATTACGTCGCCCCAGCGGCAGTAGCCAAGTAATTCCCACTTTAAGCGGTAGAAATTATGTGAAGCAGTTAGGGCCTGAATGTTAAGGACTAAGTGATATGTCCCCAGTCCTGCAGGTGGCTTATAGTCAAGATTTATCACTTTGCTTCAGTCCAGGGACCAAGTAAAGAACTACACATTCGAGGACACCATTTAGATCCTGGATCTATCATGAGTTTGCCGAGTGCCCTGGGCAGTTACTGAAAGGCCCTGGGCTCTCATTCATCTGTTAAAGGATATCAACTGTCCCTACAGAATGTCTAAGAACATTAAGAGTAACTAATGAGATTGTTCTGGTTCCAACATAACTCAAATTTTCTCCCACTCATATCTGTTTCCTCTTTTACCGCACACGAAGGCCCCAACCTCCCACTCCGCTAATGATTCAACCTCTTAAGGAAATCAGCTACTTGCCTGGCAGCTAATATAGTTCTGCTTCATTACTTCTTGAATGAATTTCATTTTCTTCAGTCTTCTATAAGAATCTGTTCATTTCAAAAAGGTAGGTGTGAACAAGAAATCGACAGCATAAAGAACCAAAAAGACATGTCGCCTGGCCTACAGCAACAACCTGACTGTCCTATGCCCTCGGCCTTTCTCCACCCATCCAGCATGGAATTCCCTAGCTCTCCCACCACCAAACCTACCGCCCTACTTGCACCCACCTCCAAGCGTGCCTCCCCTTATGTGTGCCCATCAAGCACCACTTACCCTCACTCTAGGTGCCCCCTGCTCTCACCACAGCAATGCATCCGCGCTCTCATGCTCTCCTTCCTCATGGATACCCGCAGCACTCTAACAGTCCGTCCTTAACACCTCTCGCTTCACTGCACATTCTTCTTCAGCAATTTCCCAGCCTCTTAGAAGAGCTTCCTCACTTGATGTCTTAACCTTCCTGCCCCCATTCCCTCCTACACTCACTCCAATTAAGCTTTCCTTCCCACCATTCTATCACAGTTGCTTTTTTCAAGGTCTCCAGTTACCTCCACTGGACCAAAATCCCACAGTCAATTCTCAGGCCACATATATTCCACTGCTCGGTGGCTGACACAGGACCACCACACTCAGCTGTCACACCTCTTGTCTTCTCTTTCAGTCTCCCTCCATCTGTGCCCTTGGTCTCATACTTTAAATCTGTTATCCTAAAGGCCCCTCCAAACTTTTATCTCTAGCCATGGGCTTCCACTTGAATTCCAGCTACAATTCCACTCAGATATTTCAAACTCAACAAATTTAAAACCAATCTTGATTTTCTCCCACATCTTATTCTTTCTTATTCTTTTCTTGTTGCTTCTATCTCAATAAAACGGCATCACTATCTCAATAAAATGTCTGACGTCGGGCCCCCAATCTTGCTGTCCTTGACTCCTCTTTTTCTCACATCTTACATACAATCCACCCCAAAGTCTCATTAGCTCTATCTTCAAAACAGCCCATAATTTGAACTTCTTACCTCACTAATTGCTACCACCCTAGTCCAAGTGACCATTTCTCTCTCACATGGATTTCTCTATTAGCTTTCTAATTTGTATGCCTGCTTCAGCTCTTATCTGTCCCTATCCCCCAACCCAAAATATCATCCAGAATGATCTTTTCAAGGTATACATTAAATCTTTTACTCACTACACAAAACCTTCAGGTGGCTCCCCCACTTATCATTCAGAATAAGAGACCTTCACAAATGGACCCTCAGCAGACTTCTCCACCTGCACTTCTATGACTCTTTCCCTTGTCCACTCAACACCAGCAGCCTTGCCTTCTTGTAGTTCTCCCAACTCAATAAGCACATACACTCCTTGGGGACTCTGATTCGCCTGGTCCTCTCCCCGGCTTCACTCAGGTCTGTGCTCAAATACCACATTATCTGCAAGTCCCACCTAAACTCCCCATGTGTAATAGCAAGTCGTCTTACTCTTAGTTCCTTTACCCTGCTTTATTCAACACAGCACGTCCATGACCTGACTGCATATTCATTTGTTTGTTCACGATGTCTCTCCCAGCAAAACTTAAGCTCCACAATGGAACGGACTTAGTCTGTCCAGAGCACCTACGATAGTACTTGGCACCTAGTAGCTATTCAGTAAGTGTTCGTTCATGAACAGATGAATGAATGATTCAGTTCCTGGGCTTCTCCACTGTTTCCTGAGATGGACACTTTTTATTTCCACAAGGCACTCATCGACTGGCTCAGGTAACCTATGCCCTGGCCTGGAAGGCTTCATACCATCCCACCTGAACTCCACTCCCATGAGTAGCAACTCCTGGCCTGCTCTGGCCTCACATGCAGCCCTCAGAGCAGGCCCACCTGCCCCTGGGGCCATGCGTTCTTCCAGAGCACAGGATTTGGTCTTATTTTGCATCCCCAGTGCTAAGGGTTTCTGGTGCTGAAGTTCTTCATTATGTGCTTTTGGGTTTAAATAACACGTCAGTTATAACTGAGCAACTCTATGAAGAAAAATAAATAGCCCAGATACAGTTAGATAAGCAAAAAGTGTACCTAGATTTATCCAGGCATTATCTTCCATAGTATAGATCTTACCAATGATGAGAAAGCAATAATTTAAAAAAATAACACTGAGAGAGACAACAAGATGGCGGCGTAGATAACAGCGGTCCCCGCCGCCTCCCGCAACCACACCAAAATTACAACTAAAATACAGAACCACCATCACTCAGGACCTCCTGAAATCTGGCTGAACAGAAGCCCCACAACCAGGGACTGAAGAAGCAACAAGAGCGAAAGCTTGCAGGCCAGAGGGAGTGGCAAGAAATATTCAAAGTGATGAAAAGCAAGGACCTACAACCAAGATTGCCCTACCCAGCCAAGCTGTCACTTAGAACTGAAGGTCAGATCAAGAGCTTCTCAGACAAGGAAAAGCTGAAGGAGCTCATCACCATCACACCAGCACTGCAGGAAATGGTGAAGGGTCTTCTTTAGGAAGAAACTAATAAGCAAAAGAATCTGACAAACAAAACAGACCCAGAGACACTGAAGCATGCAATCGATGGTCGTATCTCAGAGGGAAGGGGGTGGGGGGTGGGGAGAGATTAACCAAAGAAGTTATATGCATAACCCATGGACACAGACAATAACGGGGTGAAGGCTTGGGGAGGGGATGGGAGTGAGGTGGCGGGGGTCAATGGGGGCAAAATGGGAACCTGTAATACTTTCAACAATAAAGATAAATTAAAAAAAATAATAACAAAATAACACTGAAACATATATAAAAAGGTGTGAAGATATACTGGAAGGAAACAAAAAGCCAAGTGCAAATACCGTACTTTGGATTATGAGAGAAGAAACTATAAAACAGTACAATCTTTTCCCTTCTGAAGAGTAAGTGTTCAAGAACCATGACCCTGACACTAACACTAGACAAGACAGAAACAGTCTGGTTAAACTGAGTGAGTTTCCCCTGTAATTTCCATAACAAACCTGGTTTCAGAGACTCTAAGGCATTCACTTACCCAGTGGGCTGAAGGAGCAGGCGGGGCAATAACAACAAACTAGCCCCTCATTCAGTGGCTGACCCTCCTCTAGATGCCAGACACTGTGCCAGGCACTGGGGACATGAGTTCGAAAAAGACTGTGAGCTCCTTGAGAACCGAGGCTGGGAAAAGGAGACAGTGAACAGATCATCGCAGAAGAATATGAAAAGTACAATAATAGAAAAGATATGGAATGTGCAATGGGAAAAGAGGTAGCTGGAATGAACTCACTCTGGGGGATCAAAAAGGGGTCACCAGGGATGAAACTCCTGACGTGGGCTTTCGAGGATGAGTAGAAGCCTGCAGGCAGCAGGGGATTGGCGCTTAAGGGAAACAGAGGGCAAGCCAGGCAAAGGGACAAGATGTGAAAAGGTGCAGAGGCACAAGAAAACCTCAGATCATGGAGGCAACTGGACAGAGACTGTATCTGTGTTGAGACCCAGACAGACGGGCAGGGAAGGGCCTTCTGTGTTATGCTAAGGTGGTAACCAGACGATTCTAGTTACTTTTCAGGCAGATTGGATAATCAGGTTTTCATTTTAGGAGATGATTCTGACAGTAGTGCGGAGAAAGGACTTGAGGGGAGCAGGGCCAGAAGCAGGGGCACCCAGGACAAGGCTTCATCAAATCCAACTATGACAACAGGGGCTCAATCGGGAAGCACCTGCAGAAGGGAGAGGAGAGGGCTGATTTCAGAGATACTTTGGAGGAAAAACAGGCGGTTTGATGACTGATTGATGGAGCGAATGGGAGGTCAGCAAGAGTTCAGGCTGCTGTGGAGGTTTGTGTCTCACTTAAGTCATTGAATGGATAATAGTGCCACTAGCTGAGAGAAAAGGGAAGTGGGGGGGGGGAAGGTGACAGCTATTAAAGAAATGGCTACATCTCTGTCTGCTCAGCTTGGGGTCCTGAATATGGCAGTGCGGCCTCCATTATGTTCAGGCTGTTCTCTGGAGCTCCCAGAGCCAGGCTTAGGAGAGAGTAGGTGGAGTGCCCTGGCCACTGGCCTCTCTGGAGAGACCTTGTGTCACAGGGCAGGGCCCTACTTCCCTGGCACTGTGCCCCCACACGAAGGCTACATTCAATAAAGGAGGGGTGAAACAGTCAACCCCACCTCTGACAGAAACAAACACCACAGGGCTTGGCAGCCCACAATCTTCTAACAACCCAATAAGTTTACTGGCAGAGAAATACGTTTATGGGGGGACAGCATGGAGTTCTTGAAGACTTCGGCACTTTCTTACCACCTATGTGTGTTTCTTCTTAAGTATTATTATGTCCATTTAAGATAAACATTCTAGTTATAGTAAGAAAATATTGTTGAATTTTATTCAGTGTTGGTGCATAAAAATGGATAGATTAGCAAGTATTTATCTCAAAACTACCACTACCATAGCAATTTCACTAAGCTCTCATTAGTCTCATTATAATGCAGACTCCAAGCAAAATGAGGTGTACTTTAAAGTCCTTTGAGGAAAACTCCTGGTCCTTGCAGAGTCCCCAAATGCCATTTAAAGAACACAGGTCCAGGGGAGTTACGGTTTCAAGTAAGCTGGAATAAGCCTACCTCGCCCTCTTTCCCAATGAATGCAAATCTAAAACATTAGAAGGCTTGGAAGACTCTGAAAACTGAATAGTAGCAGGGGAGTTGTAGATGACAAAACACTATTGAACCAATGGAGAAATTCCCATTGTTTCTCCAGTATCCCCTGGACTGGACTCAAAGCATCCTGAAGTCCAATGATAGGCACCAAGCCAAGGACAGAGAGAACTCAGGAGAAAGCCTCTAATTCAAAGGGGAAGCAAAACGAGGAGAAAGAACCCCTAATGCTCAGAGACAGAGAGGAAAAGAAAGCCCCCACTTCCTCTTTCCTTTCTCTATTTGCTCGCACCCCAGCCCCAGGCAACCCTGCGTGGCTGTGGTGACAGATAGTGAAGACAGGGGGGTAGAAGCACCTAAAACATGGATGGATCTAGAGGATGTTATGATAAGTGGTATCAGTCAGATAGGGAAAGACAAATACCATCTGATTTCACTTATTTGTGAAATCTAAAGAAAATAAAGAAACGAACTCCTAGATACAGAGAACAAACAGGGTTGCAGACACCAGGGAAACAAGTGTGACTGAAGTGGAATGGGTGAGATGATGGGGGGCAAGTCATGTAGGGGACAGGAGGCCATGATAAGCGTGACTTTCACTCTAAGTGGAAGATTTTGAATAAAAGAGCCTTCAACCTGCTGTGTTGATAACGGGCTGTAGGAAGACAGAGGTGGAAGCAGGAAGACCGACTAGGAGATCGCTGGTTTGGACCAGTGGCAGAGGACAGCAAGTGTTTAGAAGTGCTTGGGTCCTGGATCTATCTGAAGCCACCAGGATTAGCTAGATAGTCTGGCTATGGGACATGAGAGGAAGAGAGGAGACATGCAACTAGAAGAACAGGGATGTCACCCACTGAGGAGGAAAGACTCAGGGATGGCAAATCTGGGGCTGGGCGGGAGCATCAACATATTAAGTTTGAGATGCTATTGAACGCCCAGCGGAGAGAAGCCAAGAAGGCAATAGGCCATAAGGTTGACTAAATAGGGAACGGGGAATGAGCTTCCCTCGATAACTGATGTTAGCACTGACAATCCTCACCAGCTGTGATCTTTACCATCCCCGCTCACACCCAGCCAATGCCTTCCACTGCTCTCTACCTAGCCCCAAAGGCAGTAAAGTAAAATTCATCTTAGAAACAGATTTTGGAGAAGGGGCTTAGCAATCACCTTTTTATGCCATTATTTTGATTAGCGTCGTCTTTTGTTGTCACACTGGGGTTGCTATTGGCATCTAGTGGGTGGAGGCCAGACATCCTGTAGTGCACAGGACAGTCCCACAGCAAAGGATTATCTGACCCCAAGGTGCTGAGGCTGGGAAACCCTGATTTATACACATTCTAGGCATTATCAAGAAAATATACCCACAGTTCCAGGAAACAGTTTGGGGGTTCAGCTCATATTACCAAGGCACGGGGATATAAAGTACAGAGTAAGGAATATACTTAATAACACTGTAAAAATTATGTATGGTGCCATGGTGCCAGGTGGGGACTAGCATTACTGGAGGGATCACTTCATAAATTATATAACTGCCTAACCAGTTTGCTGTACACCTGAAACTAATGTAAAATAATACTGAATGTCAAGTGTAATTGAAAAATAACAAAAAAATTAGAAGTGTAAAAAGCATATGACAAAGTTCAACATCCATTCATGTTAAAATTTCTCAGCAAACTAGGAATAGAAGACAGTGTACTCAACCTGGAAAAGACATTCACATCATACCTACAGCTAACATCATACTTAATGACGAAAGACTGAATGCTTTTTTTCTTTAAGATCAGGAAGAAGGCAATGATGTCTACTCTTACTACTCCTATTCAACATCATACTGGAAGTTCTAAGAAAGCAGTAAGACAAGAAAAAGAAAAAGTCATGAAAATTAGAAAAGAATAAAACTGTCCCTATTTTTTGACTCCTAGACTAATAAATGAGAAATAAGATGAAAACAAAAAAGGTCAAACCACGAAAATGTATATACCTATACATTAACTATGAAAACTAGAACCCCCAAATTAAAAAAAATACCATTTATATTAACTCCAAAAAAGTGAAATACTTAGGTCTTGATTTAATAAAGCATGTTTAGGGTATGTATACTGTAAACAACAAATCACTAATGAAAAATATCAAAGAATACTTAAATAAATGGAGAGACATGTTCATGGATTGGAAGGCTCAAAGTAAGGACTCACAATAAAGATGTCAACTCATCCAAATTTATCTTTAAATTTAATGCAAACCCAATCCAAATCCCAAAACATTTTTTGTAGATATGTATAAGTTAATTCTAAAATTTATATGGATAGGTAAAAGAACTGGACTACCCAAAACAATCATTAAAAAGAAGAATAAAGTTGAGAGAATCATACTACTGAAGCTTTATAATAATTCTTAAAGTTGGGTAATCAAGGCAGGTGTGTTACTGGAGAAGGCAGACACATATAGACCAATGGAAGATACAGAAAGTCCAGAAATAGACCCAAATAAATAGGGTCATCAAGTTTTTGCAAAGATGCAAAGGCAATTCAAAAGAGAAATGGTAGCATTTCAACAAATGATGTTAAAGATATTAAAATATCATTGGAAATACAGGGTCAATAAAATGAATCTTGACCTAAACCTCATACCTTAACAAAAAATTACCTAAAAGTGATCATAAATCTAAAGCATGAAAAATATAACTTAAAAAAAAATAAAAATAGAAAATCTCCATGACTGGAGTTACTAAAAGAATTTCTAGACATGACATCAAAAACACAATCTATTTTTAAAAAGCTTGATAAGCTAGCCTCCCTCAAAATTAAATCATTTGTTCTGTGAAAAATACTGTTAAACAATGAAAAAACAAGCTACAGACAGAAAATATTTGCAAATCACATATCTGACAAAGATCTTGTATCCATAATAAACAATGAACTCTTAAAGCTCAACAGTAAGAAAACAATGAATAACGGAACTACCTGAACAGATACTGCACCAAAGAAAAGAAGCATATGAAAAAAAAAATGTTCAACATCATCAACTATAGGGAAATGCAAAGAGAAACCACTACATGCCTGACAGAATGACTAAAATTTTAAAACTAACAATACGATGTGTTGACCAGGACATAGAGCAAGGGGGGACTCCTATGTACTGCTAATGGGAATGTAATATTGCAAAGCCACCTTGCAAAAATAGGTAGCTTCTTATAAAGTTAAATATATACTCTACCATGTGATCCAACAATCTCTCTCATAGATATTTACCCTAGAGAAATAATAACTTACGTTCAAACAAAAACCTGTACATGAATGTTTATAGAAATTCTATGCATGTCTTACTTATATGGGAATTACATTTTCTTTGGAAAAGGTGTGTGTACACACACACACAAACTAGCAGGAAAAAAATCAACCAAATGTGCCCTGGCCAGGTGGCCCAGTTGGTTGGAGCATTGTCCTGTACACCAAAAGGTTCCAGGTTCAATTCCCAGTCAGGACACATACCTAGGTTGTGGGTTTAATCCCTGGTTGAGGGGTACAGGGGAGGCAACTGATATCCCTCCTTCTCCCTCTCCCTCCTCCTCCCTCTCTCTTTCTCAAATCAATAAACATATGCTCGAGGATAAAAAAAAAAAAAAATCAATGAAATGTACACAATCTCATCATGGCTCTTGTAGATAAATACACCCAGTTCCACACTCCCACCCTGCACCACTACCTTCCTTCCTCAAGATCCCCTGCTCTCGATTTGACTGATTTGGGGGAGGGGGGAGATAGAACAAAGACAAAAACAAAGAATGGTAGAAGAATCCAGAAAAAAACACTGAAAAATCAATCAATTCATCAAAGGAGCCTTTGAACTTATAGCCTGGAAGAGACACTGGTACTATCCATAAATAAAGAATTCCCTTTGCCCTCTATTCTCTCCAGTAACCTATTTGGAATTTTATATAGACACTATTTCAACTGAAGCAAAAAGAAAAAAGTTTAAGCATTTGCCTATAAACTCTGTAAAGTCTTTGCTTTTCTTATCTGGTTTAAAGAGAAAGAAACAGCAAAAATCTAATATAAACAAGAGTCAATGCATTTCTTAGAGAGGGCTTGCACCTCTTTAAGTCACTGGGTAATAGAGACCACAGGGCAACAGCTGAGCCAAAGCAAAACCCTGACAACAATAACCCTAAGTAAAGAGCTAAAGTATACATTGTTGGGGGGGATCACTAACATATGTCCTGGGATGGAACTCCCCTAACTGGACTCTTGTCCATCCAATCTTTTCTGCTTATTCATTTACATACAATAAAATGCACTAGTTTAAAGGGTACATTTTGATGAGTTTTAACAAATCTGTACACCCAAGTAACCACACACGCCCTGACAGTCAAGGTGTCGAATATTTTCCATTTTGCCAAAGAGTTCATTCATGCCCCATCCCAGTTAATCTGACCTGCTGTCTGTCACTACAGATTTATCTTTTCTGGAGTTTCACATGAATGGAATTATCCCTTATGTACTCTTTCATGTCTGGTTTCTTTCAGCATAATGCTTTTGAGATCCAACTGTGTTGCTGGGTGTATCGTTTCTTTTCACTGTTGTGTAGGATCCCACTATATGGATAGTATGGGTATACCACAACTTGTTTATCCATTCACTTAATGGGGGACATTTGGTTCTTTCCAGTTTAAGCGGTGATGAGCATTGATGTATAGGCCTTTGTGTAGAGATACACACAATTTTAGTTTTAATTTCTCTTGGGGCACTACATAGGAGTGGAGTTGTTGAGTCATTTGGTAAGTGTATATTTAACTTATAAACTGCTAAACTGTTTTCCAAAGCTGTTGTACCATTTTGCATTCCCACCAGCAAGGTATGAGTGTTTCAGTTGCTCTACATCCTTGCCAACACTTGATACTCTCAGGCAGCCTTTTAAATTTTATCTATTCTAATGTGCAGAAGTGAACTAAGGTGTCATTGAAGCTCAATTTGCATTTTCCTAATGACCAGTAATGTCAAGTACCCTTTCAAGTGTTTGTTGGCAATTTGTATATCTACTTTTCTAAAGTCTCTGTTAAAAAAAAATCTTTGGTAAATTATTTATTGGGTTGTCTTTTGTAATTGAGTTGTAAGAGTTATTCATTCATTAGAAGTCCTTTGTCAAATATATATGTATTGTGAATATTTTCTGCCAGTCTGATGGCTTGCCTTTTCAATTTTCTTAACTATGTCTTCCAAATAACATAAATTAAAAAAATTTTTTTTAATATATCTTTATTGATTTCAGAGAGAGGAAGGGAGAGGGAGAGAGAGGGACAGAAACATCAATGATGAGAGAGTCATTGATTGGCTGTGAGCCCACAACTCAGGTATGTGCCCTGACAGGGAATCGAACCCCGATTGCCTGGATCCTAGGTTGACGCTCAACTGCTCCCATGCCTAGCTGGGCTGTCCTTTTTTTTTTTTTTTTTATTAAATATATCTTTATTGATTTCAGAGAGAGGAAAGGAGAGAAAGAGAGATAGATAGAAACATCAATGATGAGAGAGTCATTGATCAGCTGCCTCCTGCACGCCCCCAACTGGGGATCGAGTCCTTAACCTGGGCATGTGCCCTGACCAGGAATCGAACCCCAATCGCCTGGATCCTAGGTCGACGCTCAACCGCTGAGCCATGCCCGGCCAGGCCAAATAACTATACTTAAAAGTCACTTGGAATACTCTGTGTGGTTATGCCACCAACTGAAACATAGTAAGTTGTTTCATTTTGCTTTTAATTTTTAGGGATTGCTTAAAAAATAACTAGTTTTATAATTATATACAGTATTTACTTGGCTCCAAAGTAAAATCTACAAAACAAGGTGTAGTCAGGGGAAGTCTAGTTCCTATCACTGTCCCTGCCACCATCTCCTTTTCCTTCTGACATAGTTAACAATTTTTGTAAAATGTATCATTTATATTTCCATTGTTTTTGTCAGATACCAGTGGAATTGATATTTAACACACTATACACACTTTTTCCACCTTGCTTTTTACACTTAACAATACATCCTAAAGACTACCATATGGCTGTGGAGACAGTTTGTATTCTTTTTCACAGCTACATAGTGCTCCATTGTGTGGATGTACCATAGTTTTCCAAAATATATATATTTTTATTGATTTCAGAGAGAGGAAGGGAGAGGGAGAAAGAGAGATAGAAACATCAATAATGAGAGACCCATTGATCAGCTGCCTCCTGCACACCCCCTGCTGGGGATCAAGCCTGCAGCCCAGGCATGTGCCCTGACTGGGAACTGAACCTCGATCTCCTGGATCATAGGTCGATGTTTAACCGCTGAGCCACACTGGCCGGGCTGTACCATAGTTTTTAAAAAGGGTCCCAAATCTATGGGCATTGGTTGTTTCCAGCCTTTCACTGTGTCAATAAATAACCATGTACGTGAGTATTTTCATATTTTTGCCAGTGTGCCTTTATAATAATTTCCTCGAAATGGGAGTGCTGAATTAAAGAACTATCTAATTTAGTGGATATTGTAAATTTCCCTCCATGGAGGTTAAATCGCTTTGCATTTCCACCAGCAATGCAGATGCCTATTTCCCTGAGGCTCCACAGAGTATGTTGTCAAACTCTTGCAACTTTGCCTGTCTGATAGGTAAGAAAAAATACCTCAGTGCAGTTTTCATTTGCACTTCTGCTGTGATGAACAAAGCTGAGCATCTTTTCATATGTTTAAGAGATATTTGAGTTTCTTTTCTGTGAACTGCTTGTTTATATCTCTAGCTCATTTTTCTGTATGGTTGGGGGGCGGCAGGTTCCTATTCTGTTTTTAGAAGCTCATTACTTTTTGTCTGTGGCATAAATTTTTTCCCAATGAGTCATTTGCTTTCTTTTTTTTTTTTAATAAGCAAAAGTATTTTGTTTTCATGTGGTCTAATTTGTCAATCTTTTGTTTTATTAGTTCTGGATTTTGAAATCAGGAGTTTTCTCCACTTTCAGGTTAAAAAAGGAATTTATTCATGGACTCAATTCAAGGACTCAACACATCTTTAATGATGATCACCTTTTCCCCTTCACCCTCTTATTAGAGGATTAACAAGAGCAGTCTTATGTCCAGTCAGTTCACATGCTGAAAGCCACTCACTCCCCCATTTTAAAAGTCAAACACCTGATGTAGTTCAGGCGGTCATTCTCCTAACGCTACTCTTTCACACACATGAACCCCGGATCACTCAGGCAAAGCACGGGGACATGCATGTGACACTGTGTTTCCCCTACAGAGCTCCTCTGTGCCACCTGTGGTCATAGAGTCAGACAGTATCCAAACCACCAAGTGCCCCAAATGCCAAGAGAGAGCTTGAGTCAAAGTGTTTTCTCCCCTCCCCACTGAGGGAATGGGCAGCAGAGGAAAAGTGCGAGGGCGTAATGAATTCTCCCCGGGGGAGTCAGCATCTGTCCAGCGGCCAGCGTGAGCGCAGGGCACTCAGACAGATGCTCTGCGGATGTTTTTATGGAAGACAGGGTAATACTGGTAGAGAGAGCAGCTGCAGCCAGCTGCTCGGGGGAATTCTGCCCAGTGCCCTGGCATCACAGGCATGGCCTTGTTTGTGAAGTGCACCCACTTTAGGAATGGGGGAACGGTTTCTTACTTCTCTTTCCAGAGACAGATCATGTTTCCCATCTAAACATTTCTTTACCAATAGGCTTTTGCAAGAATGACTTCCACAACTGCAGTCTGGTATGTGGTGAGACAGTGGATCTCAAAATAAGGCCAAAGAAAAGGTCTGCTTTTTTTAATGTTGAAAAATATAAATCAATGATTTCACAGATTTGATAATAATCTAAGAGGAAATAATAATCAGGAATATATGTACATATATATGACCTATTATATGTGTGTGTATATATGTATGTATACACACACACACACACACACACACACACACACGGCCTATTTGCTTTCTTAAAACAAGGAATCCAAGTATTTCTAATGCAGGTTTCCTTGTATTACACTTTGAAACACTCTGCTCAATAGTCTAAATCCTCTGAAAGTCTACTTTACCTCCCAAATTTCTTGAATTGCTTCTTCAGTCCCTTGGTTCTGAAACACTCCGATACCCATGACTGTTTTGCTGACAGTTCTATCCCTGGCATCGGCACAATGCCTGGCACACAATGTGTACATCACACATATTTGTTGAATTAACAAATAAAAATCTGAAACAAGTAAACAGCCACATGCAAAAGGATGAAGTTCTCATACTATACAAAAAAATTAACTCAAAATGGATTAGAGTCCTAAATGCAAGTGCTAAAACTATAACACTTTAATAAGAAAACATAATTATAAATCTTCATAACCTTGGATCAGGCAATGGATTTTTAGATATGACAGCAAAAGCACAAGCAACCAAAGAAAAAATAGATAAATTGGACTTCATCAAAATAAAAACTTTTGTGCTTCTAAGGACACTATCAAGAAAGTGAGAAGACAATCCACAGAATAGAATAAATAAACATCTATCACAGCATCTGCCTTCACAAATCCTATAAAAATAGCCTCAGGTACCAACTCCAGAACCACTGCCCATTCATCCCTCCTTTCCTTGCTTTCCATCTCTGATCCTCTCTTTTCCATCTCTTCTCATCTTCTTTCTCACTCCGTTTCTCTTTCTTTTTCTTATCTGTGACTAGGGAATGTAATTTATATTTTTATTTTTTAAAGTAGGACTCTGCGTGTGTTTTTTTGGGGTTTTTTTCTGGCTTTGCTTTTTTAAAAAAATATCACCAGGGAATTTGTTTGGGTTAAAGAGCCTGGGTACCACAGAGTCTCACTATGCCACAGGTCGCCTGCTTCCGTATACTTATCCAAGGCTTATGAGCAGACGCACACAAAGTAGGCCTTTGATCCCGAAAACCTAGGCATCCCACTGGGATGAGAATAAATATTTATCTCTGTTTGCTTTTTTCTGTTGGGGCCTGGTTTCTGGCTTGCTTGATGTCCTATTTGGCCAAAGACCAGCCAGGTCAGGAAAAGATCACTCCACAGTTCCAGCCTTGAAAACATGTGGGAAGAGCCTCCAAACAGTTCCCATATGAATTTTGGAAGGGTCATCTGAGTACACCACAAGTGTAAGGAAGTGTGTGCAAAGAAAAGACATTCTCTGCCCTCACGCTAAGTTAGAGAAGAAAACCAAATATAGAATATTCTCTTATGAGGTTTTTCCATACCCTTACCTAACTAGACAAGAAACATTCTAGAATGTTCTAAGGGGGTTAAAATAGCTATCTGGTGGCTGTAGTGGAGAAAGAAGTAGAGGGTTTGAGGTAACACAGACCACAGTTCTCAAATCCTAGTTCTGCTACCTATGAGCCAAGCCTGTAAACTCAAGCTAATTAAAACCTACTTTATAGAGTTGCTGAAAGGTTTTGCACACATGTCACATATGTAAAGCACTGGCACAGTTCCTAGGACACAGCAGCAGGTCAGTTTTGGTAGAAATACTCGATCTGTCCCACTCTCTCTCTACTGTCTCTGGGGTTCCAGAGCTGCAGGTCACTGCACTCATTGATCCTAAACTGAGAGCCACAGGAAAGAAGGCAGTTGTTCTATGGCGCTAAAGTGGACACCTGTCTCTGAGAAAGGGGCACATACCCATCTCTGCCACAAACCAAAGTCATTACTCAATGAAAAGCAAGGTCTACTGAGAGCCAGTTGTTAGCCCCACTGGGTACATTGTGTGTAGGGAAGGAGCAAGCAGGTGCCCTAAGCGGCAAAGATGAAAAATGACTCCTGCAAACAGCTTGGGCAGGCAGGCGTCTACAGCGCTCACTGCTGCCATCACCAGCATCACTACCCATCGCCACTGCTACTTCCCCACTCCCATTGTCGGTATTGCCATGACGACCACCGTGGCCATCACCCTCTCCACTAGTAACATCATCAGCACCATGACCACACCCAATACTGCCTTTTCTCCCTCTTATCACAACCACCACTACCATCATCATTATTACATAGCATCAGTCAGGACCCCGGATGCTAGAGAGAGAATGGCCAAAGGTCAATCTGACTGGCACGAAGCCTTGAAGAAGGTTCTATTTGGAGAACTTCTGAATCATCCGTGTAAAGTGTGTCACACCCATCTCTCTGTATGTACAAAAATGGCTCCACCTAATGCAACTTGCTGCAACAAAGGCCACAGAACTTCAGACAGACTCCCTCCTCCCCTTCCCCACCCACGAGGACGCAGAGCAAGGGCTGGGAGAAGGCTCCCAGGCCCCACGTGTCTCTAGCACGGCCCTGTGCTGGGCTGCTCACTGCGTGCCAGCAGACAGGGTCAGGTCAGGTGTAGTGGGTGAGTCGTCGTGCCTGGGAAGTGGCAGGGCTGGCCGGCCTTCCGCCTGCCAGGAAGAGGGTGCTGTGTACTCGCTGGCCAGGAGTTTTGTTACAATGAATTGGAGCCCACTGACAACACAGCTTTGCCAGCAGTCCTCGGGGAGGCGCATGTCTTGGGACAACAGGGGACATTTGCTAGTGCTCTGCCTGTAGCCACAAGGAAACTGAAACAATATCCTTTTAAAATATCTTTCAGAGAGACGCTGCTGTAGTTTCCTTTGAAGACATAAGAAGTATCTAATAAACTTGTTCACATTTTAAAAAATCGATCACAAGTTTTTGCTAAAAAAAGCTATTTTTATTTCCTTGCTTCCTTGTAACTTAACAGTTATAAACAGCTAAGCTGAATATTTAACTATCCTTTTTAAAGGACTTTTTAAAAAGTAAAGGTTATTCCTAGGCTGACACTGAATATGCCAGGTCTGTAGCTAGAAGCAAATTTTTATAGCTGGTTATAAACCCCTGAAATATGAGTTTATACTGGAAAAGCTGAAGCAACCTTAACTCTAACCACGCCAATGGGCGCCAATTTAATTACAGTCCCAGAAGCAAATAAAACAGTCTCTCTTCTACAGTATCATCACAAAGAACCCATTAACTCTCCAATTACTAAATGAGGAAACAACATTCTCAAGAACCCAAGCCAAGGAGAAAAGAACAGTGCATTTTCCAATCTGAAACCCTGAAACTGGGTTTCAAAGTTTCAGGCTGAAAAGAGGTACCCCCTGCACAGTCCTGTTTACCTCACTTATGTAAAATAAGAGTGTCCTTGCCAAGGCCCACATAAGACTATTTGTTTAACAAATAAAGATGTGTGTTTCCTGGAGTGTTTCTAATTGGGATCTGAGATCCCACCTCCTAAGAAATTCTGGGCTTGGATACCTCCCACATGATGTCTTTGACAATGTGGGGATCCCAGATTGAGGAGAGTGGAAGGTCTGGTGCTCATAAGGGAGCCTGCACATGGCCAAAACTCAGGAACAAATGGTTTGTCTCCCACCAACGCATCCATCACGCTTTCAACAGGAATGAAAACTGGGAAGGTCAAACCAATATCCAGTAGGATTTGTAAACTGAGCCATTCAGTAGGCAAGCAAACTTAAAAATAGTAGCGTGGGGGAGGCCAATTTCCCTCATCCCCTCTGCTCTCTCACTCCCTCCTCCCCAATCTGCCCTGCCCCCCTGCTATCTTTGCAACAGCAGTCAAACAGCCCTGTTTTCAAAGCCACGCTAACATCTTGGGAAACGCCAGGGCAAAATAAAAAATTCTTTGGCGGGGCGTGTAATATAAAACTTGAAGTTGTTCCTGTTAAATAAAAACAGCCATGTTAATTTTGGTGCCATTGAAAACACAGGAAAATACTGCTGCCAAATGAAAAGGGGGGAAAAAGCTTACCAAATGGGAAGCAGTTGTATTTTCAAGACTTGGGAAGGGTACTACAAAAACGAGCGCGCAAAACTGAAAGGGGAAAAAGAAATGTAAAGGATGGTTGTTTAATCATTTTCTTTAATTAAGTTATTTTCCTCTCTTTAATTATTTTCTTTAATTACTTTCCTCCATCAAGGTAACGGAATGCATCCATAATTCCCTCGCGGAGACACGGATTCAGTCTCGGGGTTTCGTTCCCGTGCTGTGTCAGTAACCGGCCATTTTTCCGCTCAGGCCCTAAGCCCCGGGTGCCACCCTGCAGTGACTGCTCTCAGTAACACACTCCCAGGTTTTACAGATTAACTGAGTTATGCAGCAGCAACAACAACAACAACAGTCTGTAGAGTCAAATCCTATTTTGAGCTTAATTTTGACAAATGGTTGGAAGAGCATAATAACAGAGGCAGAAATAGTTTATTTCTGGTTCCACCTCAAAGTTGAGGACTCTTCTCAGCAGTGTCTCCAAGCATCTCTGAGTTCTTAAACACAGCAGACACCAAGCTATACTTGTAATGATGGATCTAATCACAAGCCATTCACAGGAGACCAGCTTTGGCTGATTTTAATACTGGTGGAAAACAAATGAAGAAAGAAGTGAAGGAAAGGAAAGCTAAAAGACTCAAGACTCTTGAAATCCTCTTGTTAGTGGATTGATGAGATTCCGGAACGTTGATTTTTTGTTGTTATTCTTAAAAATGTGTTATGAGAGAATATTTTTTACTTTAATTTTAATTTCTAGGATAATAGTAACTGTTATTATTATACCACATATATCATTATTGTTATTATTATTATTCCTGTCTTACTCTTCCCTGCCTAAACTTGTGTCCGTACACTGGGGAAATCACACTAGATATTTTTGGCAAAAAGTAAAATTACTTTCATCACCATTGCTATTCCCAATGCATTCTTTCCATCACTTTATAAATAGCAACTAAATGTCAGCTACATGCCTGGTACTGTGTAGTATGCTGGTTGGGACACAATTCAATGTCAGGTGAATATTTTTCATAGATGGTGTTTTTTCATTCCAAAGCCATGGCCCCCTCAAATTGACATCTTGACAGCACCCCAGATTCTCAGTGAGAACAATGAGCACACAGTAACCTTGGCCTTGAATCAAAATATAAGTTAGGTTTCCCTAGTTCTGAAGTCACTGTGAAATTTTGGTGAATCCTCCAAATTTGAATAAATAGATAGTACCTAAAAATTCACTGCCACTGCACAGCCAGCAATGCTGCTCATTGTATACCTCCTCCCATGAGTCTGCCATGGAAACCCAGGGAAGGTAAGTGTAGGGGATGGCACAGGGGAGGGCACTGGACGCCCAAGATCCCCTGGGCGGCTCACCAGTTAAGAGACCTCATCTCATTAGATTGTCCATGGAATGAAGCTAAGAGGGGTTAACAGCCTCTTGAAGGGCTGAATGAGAATTTAATGAGAATCAAAGAACTGGGAAAAGTGGTTAAATAAAGTGAATTTCCAGGAACACAAACAGCCCAGTCTGAAGTAAGGAATGACTAAGCATGTGTTAATAAAGTAGTAAAAGGGAGCCGTAATGATCTTTAAGTGGAAAGCCAGTCAGCTGCCCAGCACAGTTGTCAGAGTTAAATATAAGGTTCCAGGATTGGTGAATGAAATCATGGCACCAGGGAAAAGTGGCTCAGACTGCAGGCTCCAGTCCGAGACTGGGGTCGAGTTTCAGCTGTGTCACCTGGGAGAAGGGTAAGACACAGAATTACTCCTTTCTCAGGTTCCTCAGCAACAAAATGCCAGTGATAACAGCTTCCACCCTGTACAGGTTGTAAGGCTCAAATGGGACATCTCATGAGATGTCCTCAGCACAGTGCCAGGCCTGGGGTGAAGGGCTCCTTACACGAATCCTGATTTCACCATGGAGACACCTTTGCACCTTCCTGCACCTGAATTTGGGCTTTTCAACTTCTGAGGGATGAAGAAAACTAGAAAGTGAGCTAGAAGAAAGCAGCTGGGGTGATTAAAGAAAAGGGAAATAAAACTATAAGGAGGAACTCAAAACGACTGGGGTCGTCTAGCCTAGGGAAGCAAGCGCTGCAGGTTTACAAACAAAGCAATAAAGCACCCCGTTATCCAGTACAGGAGCTCGCTCTTCTGCTGGAGTTAGGCCAAGAGGGGAGGTGTACTGTCACAGCAAGAGTAGCGAAGGTTAACTGTAAAAAAGCACTTACCATTTTGGCTTTATGAAGAGTCATTTCCCATGGCCTTAGAGACCAGACAAGCACAAGCCTATTTCCTACTAGGTCAGGCATCCATGTGAAAACACAAGAAAAATGACCCTCCATTTGCTGCTTCAGCTTCTAGCAAGATCATCACACCCTTAAAGGGTCCCAGGGTCCTGCCAAGTGGGGAGATGGAGCAAATGAACAGCAGCTCCCCTCGCTGCACTCGCTGAGCCTCTCAGCCCTTCTGACTGTTCCCTCTAAGTGATGACTGTCCTGACAAACCAGTGTGGGAATCACTGTAGCTGTGTGTGTCTATAGGAAATAACTACTAGGGAGATCAACAGGCTAAGTGTGTGTGTGTGTGTGTGTGTGTGTGTGTGTTTGCACACACACAGTGTAGGGGCCTATGGCTTCATTAATTTTGTATCCACTAAAATGGTTGTCCTTTAGAGATTAAAAAAATAATTTGCCATGCTGGTAAAGAACACTTCTGTCTATCGCTTGCCTCCCATTGGTGTCAACAACAAAAATTAGATTATTCTAGCCAATATGAAACCATAATGGGGTAGCATCCTGGGCTCTGCCTGCACTTTAAAACTGAGTTTTACATGATATGCTCTAGAATTGGGGGAGGGGGCTGGCATATGGACATTCAATGGAGTTTTAAAAACTGTTTCAACAACTCTGCCACAATCCAGCCAATTCCTTGAGGAGCCTGGAAATTCCGACACATTAGGCTGTTTCCATAACCCACTACTTTCCACCTCCCCTTCTGGCATTTCATTCCACTTTTTCTGTATTCAGATCACGCTTGGCTTTCTGCCCAAGTCTGAAGATTAAAACCATTAAAAATCTCTGTCTTCCCAACATCCTCCTATTTAAAAAAGGAGACGGCATTAGCCTTCCCCTTCATTTTTTTCCTCAATGTGGTTAAAGAATATTTTCCCTTTTCCGCCTTCCAATTTTCTGACTTGAAACCTACACAGCTTATTTTGTGAGACTGGGCGCTGGCCTCTGGCCTGGGCTCAGCGCACTCTGCTGCCCACCTCCGAGTCTCTGAAGTAAGTGTTCTGCTCCTAGAAGCCCAGCTGTGGGTCCCACACCAGCCTGTACCATTCACTCAACAGCAGGGCGCAGCCCAAATAAATAAAACCAGCAGCCAAAATTGTATAAATAATATCTAGTTTTCTTTACCAGAAAAATAAATGGCATTTCTTAATGCTATTTAAAAATTTCATGTATGTGGATGCCTTTTTTAAAGAAGTTTTCTTTAAACTTCCAAAGTCACTGAGAATGGGACGTAACCCCAGAGCTGTTAAAATGGGCAGACCTGAAGGCCGCCGCCTGAGACCGCCGCACAGGCATCATCGCGGCTCCCGCACAGGCATCATCGCGGCTCCCGCGCAACGCGTTACATGAGGACTTGAACCTAAACAGCCGAGAGCCTCACAAGGACGTGAGGTTTGGGGCGGGAGACTAATTCTTATTTCCATCCCTACTGTACTGTATGTAGGTTCCTCCAAGTCCTAGTGAACCACACAAAAGTGCTTTTAAAACTTCCCTGAGGAGAAATTTCACGAGGTACGACCTGTCATCACAGCGGTGGGGTGAACGGGGTGAGGCACACCCCAACCGCGCGCAGCACGCGGTGCAGCCCAGAACCTGCTCAGTGCGCTGTTCACAGCTAAAATACTGAGAACTCAAAGATGCATGTTTTGGGAAAATAAACTTATAACACCCATAGATTTGAATACCATGCAACTAAATAAAAAGATGAGAAAAGGCTCTAAGGCCTAATGATAGAAAAGTCCGGGATATAACCTTAGGTGATGAAAGCACAGTGTAAACGGGGTGCGTGCTCTGCCTTCTCTGAAGGAGAAAAGGAAGGGGTGACAGCGATCCAGTCTTCTTGACTATTTATTATTGCATCCACATGAAGAAACACAGAAGATTACACAAAAAACTAGTGCAGAAGCTGAGGAATGAGGGGTTGGGGTAGATGGGAACACAGGTGGGGAACAAAATTAGAAAACAATTCCACTAAAGCAACTTACTATTCAAATGCTTTTTAAGGTTGATTCTTTCGAAAGTATCTTAAATCATTCCTATTTTGGCCTAAAGGATTATCTCAATTAACACAGGCAGGTACTATTTACAAACCACTGTGTATGCTTCTGGGAGCCCCCAGTATTCAAAGGCAAGCAGCTCAGGTGTCACCCGGCCCTGCAGTCCCTCTGGCCTTCCCTGTCCTGGCCTTCCCCCTGACTTGGAGCCTCTCTGGCTCCATCTGGAAGGGACAAGTGTTGACACAGGGTTCTTTCAGATGTTTCCGTCACACAGTCACGCAGGCCTTTCAAGCACAGGTCAGATAATGCCTCTGATACCCTGAGAACAAACCAGAGACAGCTGCTTCAGAGAGGACAGGAATCAGTTTCTGAATCAAAAGTGACAGGAAAAGAGATCAAGGACACATGAGGACATTCCTCGGGCTCCAGAGAGTTAAAGTTAGGTAGCATTGTCATTCAGACATTTGAAGGCTGGAAGGGGAAGGTTCCAGAGCTGCTCACAGACTCTGACAGCTTTCTCCAACCCTAAGTTCTCATGATGCTTCTGTCCGTGAAAGCAAAAATGAAGTAGCCCTTGTCAGTCAGTCTGGGCGCTGGGTTGTAAATGACAGAAGCCCAACTCAACCAGCTTGGACCAAATGCAGCCCTAATGTGAAGGTTCCCAGATGGAAAGGGTAGGGCTCATGGGCACATGCTGTTTCTCACCTGTACTTCTGCTTCTCTTACCTTCTGTGAGACCAGGTTCCTCCTGGTGACTGGAGACATAGTCCAGTCACTCTCATACCACATACCTCTCAGCCTCTTGTCCTTTTCATTACTTCTGGAAATCCCAGGGAAGGCCTTGGGCCAAAGTAAAGTAATAAGATTCCAATACAGAGGTGCCGTGGAGCAGGGGATGATGGGTGGAGGCTGTGTCCCTGGAGGGAGCAGTGGGCAGTACTGCCATGGCCTGGGAGGGTGCTTCCCTCGGACCCTGAGTCAGACCTCGGGAGGTTACCTAGAGGACCAGGTGCAGATGTCTCCTCCAGCGTTTCTGTGAGCCGACGCCATGAGGGAACACAGTGCTGGCAGTGGCAGCACTGTCGAGGGAAACATCTAGATCTGGGCCCATTTCTTTCAGACTTTGGAGGAAGTGCTGTAGAACAGTGAGATAAACAAGCTCCCTCTCTGTCATCTCTACCTTTAGAAAGACGGTACAGATTTCCTTCAACAGTACGGGGCCTTGCCCGGCCGGGCGTGGCTCAGCAGTTGAGCATGGGCCTAAGATCCAGGAGATCACGGTTGGGGAGTGCGGGAGGCAGCCAATCAATGACTCTCTCATCATTGATGATTCTCTCTCTCTCCCCCTCTCCCTTCCTCTCTCTGAAACCAATAAAGATATATTAAAAATTTTTTAAAAAGACTTTATAAAAACAAACAAACAAAAAACAATATGGGGCCTTAGATGTGGGAGCCAAGAAAGAGGAGCTCCCTGGGTAAGGAGCCATCATCTGTATCCTCAAATAACATAAAACTATCCAAGCACTGGTAGGCACGAGGTTGAATCCAATGGGGTCCTTTCTTCTATTCTCTTTCGTCACCCTAACTTCTGGAAACCAGCTTATATGACTTTGGAAGGCAAGAGAGAGACCCAAAGTCTAAAATGATAAATTCAAAGAGATGCAATGGTGACCTGGACCACATAAGACAGGTCTGAATCACTCCCGAAGAGGTCTACCCAGACAGCACTTAAGCTGAGGAGGTGTCCCCACCCTGCCTAGCCCCACCCCAAGGAGCTGGTCACCAGAAAAGGCACAGGGCTTCAGTAGAGGACACCAGAGGCTGGCAGGCTTTCTGGGTCCGATTTCCTGTGGTAGTCTGGGGACTGGGGCCTGAGCCCCCTACCAGGCAGTGTGCCCTGCTGAGCTCTGGGGCCTATAATCTCCTGATTGCTTGCAGCTCTGCAAGGAGTTATCAAAGCCAGGAAGAAATGGTTTGAAGCCAAACAGAGGGGGTAAGAGAGCTGAGAAGGCTGACTGGGGGTGGAGGGAGTCTGAAGGGGTGTGGGGGAGGGCCTAGGGGCTGAGAGGGCTAGGCCAGGAGAGATGAGAAACACGAATTTTAAACAAAAGCAGCGTTTGCAGTTGGGCCCCTCTCGGTAAAGCCCTGCCACGAACGTATTAACCTTCCAAGGATGAGAACGACACCCGGGTCCTGGCGCTGCCTGCTGGGCAAGGAAAGCTTAGGGGACATAATGTCTTCCAGGTGGGTGTGCCCAGGAGCACACAAAGGGGCTTGACAGGTCCTTCAAAACTGACTGTCAAGGTCAAAACAACACCACCTGCAAGCACAACTGAAATATCTCCATCCATCCCACCCCCACTGGGTTCTCTGTTGTTGTTTGTTTTAAACCAAAGCCCAGTTTGAGCAGGACAAGCCCGACAGTTGTTCAAACACATGTATGTGCAACTTACCAGCTTGCAAATGGAGACAGGAGGCTAAAACAAGGGGTGGGGGCAACAAGCTAGCTGCTAGCTCTGAGGGGGCAAGGGGCTGGGGCCTGAGTGGTAAATTGCCTGGCTGAAGGAAAGAGGGCTGAATTCCTCCTTGGAGCACACTCCTGACATGGTATTTGGAAATGCTGTTTTGCGTTGATGGTACATAGAGCAGAGGCGGCTATTAGGAAAACGGGGCCCTTACCCTTGAGATCTGCGTATTTTGCAATTAAAGAGGGGTAAGAGAGGCCCCTTCTGAAGCTTGAGGGCCTAAAATTTAAACGCCTACTGCTGTCCAGGTGCCCAAGGAGTACAAGAAAATCGCAGGCTTCTGATGTAACTAGCTGAAACATCAAAAGAAAATATATGTGTATGTAAATTGCTGAACAAAACTGAATCACCCCCACCTTTGTTCAAAATAAAAACTCCAACCCAATTAAATCAAAGAATGCTAGGGCTCTAAGGCACTCTGCAGACAATTCGAAATCAGCCCCTTACTTTTCAGAGAAAGAAACTAGGCTAGGGAAGCCCAGAGATGGCCTGGGATCCCAGGGCATTCCTGGGCCCAGTCCCTCAGGAACACACCTTCCTTACAGTAAGTAACAGACAAGCAGGGAGTATCACCAGGGAGCTCCCCTACCACCCTCTTTCCCCAGTCCGGCATTCTCACCTGAGAGAAGACAGCAGGGTATGGAGTCTGTGAAAGCTTCCCAGGATGCCCACACAGTCCCCACCAAAGTCACACTGCTCTCTAACACCTGAGCAGAATCATCTGGGCAGATGTGTTCACATTCCAGATGCCAAGACCCTATTACCCCAACCCACTGAATCACAGTCTCTGTGGGCCCCGGTGAGTGCAGGGACCCCAGGGCATGAGCCAAACCACTGGGTACAGGCAGAAATGATGGAACTTTTTTTCATAACTGGTTTTCCTCACCCTTTTAAATTCCTGTTTTTGTATTTTATAGAGTACCTAATATAGTAACACTATACTAAATATATACAACTTATAAATAAATATCAATATTTGAAGAGGGCAATGTGAAAAAGAGATGTGTAATCAGAAGAGTGTGGGGCCTCCTGCATTGGACTGTGAGCCCATCTTCGTCACCGAGATAAAGCACGGCCCTGGCCCAGGGCTGACACCGCAGAACCTCAATCACCACTTGACCAAATGAAAGCTGGACTCCACAGCCACTGAGCAACCAACTCCAAGGTTACTTCTGATTAGAATCATTTTCCAGTGTGTGTTTTGATTTCTGGGGACCAAGTAGTCCCATGAACTGCACCCTGTAAAGGGGATCCCTGCATATTCTGGCCCTGTTTTTGAGATACACAAGCACCAGGATCTTAAATCAGGGTAATGAGGGGTATCAAAGGCTTTCTCAGAAGCCCTCCAATAAACACTGCCTTTTAACTTTGTTTCATTCATTCGTTTCCTGAACTAATTAACTATAGTTCCTTTTCCCACATTATCAACATTCCACAAAATTAGTCTTCCTTGGAACCTACTATAAAAAAAAACACACACGCTAACCCCTGATTTAGGCTAAAGGTCTCATATTTCTCTGTAGCTACAGAATCATCAGCATTCATCACGCCTGTCCATTGATAGGTGTCTACTGAATGAATCCTCGGCTTTGCCCATCTATCCCTTTCCAACTACCAGCTTTCAATAGGATGTTCAGAAATTGCGTACGCATGATAAAAGCCAGAAAATGGAGCTGACTCATTCTCAAGGCAGGTTCTCAGGGTCTCCTTTGAGGCCAACTCAAAAACTAGGATCTGCCAACCACAGTCCCCACACCTTAGCAAGATGGCTTCTGAGGCACGGGCCCACTGGCAGGTCCTAAGAGGCACCCCTCCTCCTTGCCCATTCCCAAGTCTTGGCAAGGGAGCCAAGGCACCATTCACGCTCTCCTGAAATGAAATTCTAAGATTTCCATTTCACGGTGAGAAGAGTTAGAGGTTATTTTCAGCAAGCTAACTGGGTAGGTGAAGGGCAGATTTGGCATTCTGTCTTCCTGGAACAATGTCTAGACTTTCTGAGCAGTCACCTCTATAAATAGCATGGTTAGTTAACCAAGAAATATAACATGTTCTACTCTGAGTTCCACTCAGATTAAATCAGGGTGGACTTTTGCACTGTATCCACAAACCCCACAAAGTAATCAATTTTTTAAAAAGTAATCCATTTTTTAAAGGGGTGTTTCCTCACCTCTTTGGCCTTTTAAAGCAAGCACTTCTTTTTTTAAAAAGGCAGCTGGGATAGTCTTCCAGTTACAGTCTAAGGGTGGGGTAATGCGGCGGCAATGTCTTACCCACATTATGCCAACGGGCTCTGCGGCTCAGATGGGGGTGGGTTCCAGCTACATATGAGCTGTGACACAACAGAGGTAATGTTCCCTCGAGCAGAGCTAGTCATACGTGTGCCTTGCTGGAGCACTGTCTCTGGAGTTGGTGTCTTCCCCCAAAAGGAGTCTAGCCTTAAAAGAAACATACACAGCTCTTTGCCCACAGACGTACAGAACACATCCGGAAGCCAGCAGTGTTGGCTCACTCGGACATTTGCAGTGGTTTGAGGAGTGAGAACCAGCAAGACTGGGAATACTCCAACTTGGCCACTTGACACATTGAATTCCATTGTTCATTTTCACCCAGGGAATGTAAGCTCTACTCAGCACTGGTGTTTCTGTAGAGAAATAAGTGGGAGGGGGAAATAAAAGACTTTTCTTTGCAATGGAAAAATGGAAAGGCAGGGCCGACTGGCCATCTCAGACTCAAGGGCTGGAAGAGATTAGGGGCCCATGATGACATCAATAGAGAGAGAGGAGATTGCAAATGTAGGTAGAGGGAAGATTGCTTCAGGAAGGCCTTTCAAAGGCCTGACAACTTCTCTTGAAGGATGGCCCAGCGGTGTTCTCTGAAGGCTGGACTGTCAGTCTGTGCGTGTGTAGAACAGTTCAAAGAAAACAAAACACTTAAGCATAATCTTTCAGAGGGTGAGGAATCATGGCGTAATGATGATAAAATGCTACTTCTGGATCTGACAAGCAGCACAGCTGTTTGATGGCAAGAAGATTCTGGCTGAGCCAAAAGCTATGAGTTCACTCTGCCTGTTGTTCCAGCAGAAGAGAGAGAGCCTGGTCCCAACGTACTCCTGTGAATCTGTGGCTGCCTCCAATGAGCCCACAATGACCTCTGATCTTCAAGTCAACTCTGTGACACTATGGTTCCCATGGCCAGCCCCTGACGCAGACATGCACACCTCAGAGAGGATGACAGATAAGTCTGAACCCAGGCTCTGTAAGCTATCCAGAATGAGACCCTTTGACTTCTCTCTCTGACTTCCCAGCTCTAAGTGACTTGGGGATATCGTCTATCCTCCTGAACCTGCACTGTAAAGAATGGAGCATAGCCCGACCACATAACTCAGTTGTTGGAGTGTTGTCCCATACACCAAAAGGTTGTGGGTTCAATTCCAGGTCAGGGCACATACATAGGTTGCAGGTTAGATCATACCAAAGGCAGACGATCAATGTTTCTCTCTCACATCAGTGTTTTGCTCTCTCCCTTTTTCTCTAAAAATCAGTAAAAACATATCCTCAAGTGAGGATTAATAAATAACAAAAAGAATGGGGCATACACACATCCTTCTCACTACCTGCCTCACTGAGTACAGATGGGTATCGTCAAGACTAACCAAATAATTGCAGCCAAGGACTGTCAAGAACATCACTTTATAAATACCAGTTTCTAGTTCAACAAAGATAAATGCAAGAACCAGAACACAGAAGTGGAAAGCCCTTCTCTATAAAATAGGAGGGAAACAAAGTCAAATAATATTCTCAAGAAGAAAAATAAACATAGAACACAAAACGCAGAAACGAACACAAAGAAAGTAACAAAGGGATGGCGGGGCAGGGGGGCAATAAGCCACCTCGCAGACCATGCCACTCACCAGTTCTGTTTGCTCATCGCTACAGCAACGGCAGCGGTGCCAGTAAACAAAGCATTAAAATTTTACAGGAAAAAAAAGGATAGTATGAGCTGTTTCTATCATTCACACCCACCTGTTTGAAAAAAAACAGAAGAGTTATATTGGAAAATGGGTAGAATGCCCTTCAAAATATTTTTTAAAACAATCCATGCAGAAAGAAATTTGAGAATTTATTAGCCTGGGAAACAAACAATAACTATCACAAAGAAACAAAACCCCCACACAGACCCCCAAATCTGCAGCATATCAAAGAGCAGAGGAGCTGGCAGCCTTGGTGAACAGAAAGGTGCTCTCATATACAGCTCGTCAGATTTCCAGAGGAAACAATCACTACGGCTGCACGCTGCCTTGAAACCAGGGGGTCACAGCCCCTGAAATTTACAGGATTATGTAAAAGTATGGCTGTTTGGTTTGGGGCATCAAAAAATTCGAGTAGAATCTAACAAAGAACAAGCAAAGAAAAATTCTCAAAGCTGTGAAACCTTGCTATTTAAGATAATGACAGAAATTTATGGCTGCTTCCTTCCCGGTAGAAAGCAGCACAATTAGAAGGCTGAAAACAAGAGGCCCTTTGTCCTGGCACGTTATGTTTTGCTGATTCCATTACACATTGGCTGGGAGATAAGAATAAACAGGACAACACCCTGTCTAACCCCAGGAGGAGGGAGGAGGGAGGAGGGAAAGCTGGTTGCATTCATTCTTGGGCATGTATGTGCACACCATGTATTTGCAAATTGAGGTGCTTAAGACAACTGCATGCAATAGTCAGGAACTACTCTAAGCATTCAGAAGCCTTTCATTGCACAATCAGATCTTTTAAGAACAAGCTATGTGTAATAGGGAGCTTTATAGTTTCTCTCTACTGTGAAGTGCATTGAAGATATTTAAGTAATTGACGATTATTTCTCGATGCTCTTTATTTACCAATCCGATTTTTGTTCAGTCTTTTAAAAGCTTGAAAATTAGGATGAGCAAACATATAAACACAGCCTCCCTCCCTGTATCAAAAAAGCATACAAGGAATCAATCAACACCTACTGGGGAAAGGAAACGTATTGATCTGAGACTTGTCCCTTCTCCACAAAGGGGGGTCTCCAGTTCAGGCACTGGTGCTCCGATGTCCTAACAATGGAGAATTTTGCTTAAGGACAGCAGCTGCTAAGTACAGTCAGCTTCTAACTGGCCTGTCAATGAGATGGTATGGCACTGCTGATCCCAGAAAACTGAAAGAAGATTTGACCTCTCTCCACGTAACCCCTGGCTGCCTGAACTATCAATCCCTCCTCCACCTCTACCACTTCTTACTGGCTCCCCCACTCTTCCTCATACTGCTATGCGAGTGGCTCAGGTGACCAAGCCCCAAGGGACCATGGAGTCTCCTGGCTTCAAAAATGAGTTTAAGAAGGGGGTGAAGGAAAGTCATTCTAAAAGCTCATTACCCTCCAACTACACTGGGCTTCTTTCTGCTCCTCCAACCCATTACAGTGGTTCCCACCTTGGGGCCTTTGGACTTGAACTTTCTCAGCCTGTGCTGTTTTTCCACCAGGCTGTCATGTGCTGGCTTTTCCCATCCTCCAGTCTCACTGTAACCGCCACTTTTAAAGAAGCCTTAGCCTCGCCACCTAAACAAAGCTACCTGTCCCCAGTCACTTTGTCACTTGCTTGGTTTTATTTTCTTCATAGCACACATCTTGGTTTTGTTTTTATGTGCACTGTCTTCTCCCCTGACTAGAATGCAAGCTCCATGTGGACAGAGAGAGACCTAATCAATCTTAGTCCCCACTGTAGACTCAGCATCTTCAGTCCTACCTGGCACACATTATGGGCTCAACAGAAATTTATCGCAAGAATGAATAAATAAACAATGAACAGATGAACAACAATCTACAGAACCAGTGGGCAAGGTCAAAGCAGAACTTGTGAGCCTTACCGAGCACACAGCTGCTGTGTTGTTTGCTTGCTTGTGGGACCAGGGCTGAGACCCATGTGAATGGCCAAGCATGAGGCAGGGTCATGGAAGATGTGGCTTTTTATTCAAAGCTCTACATAAAAACCACTCCGAAATGATTTGTAGGAGATTCTTGAAACTGAGATAGAAAGGGGGGGAAAAAGAATGTATTTGGACATCAGCAACATTGTTCTGCCAACCTAATTATGCCCCATGACATGTAATTGTGAGCTGCTGAAAGACAAATGATGAGGCAAAGCATTTATTAAAAACACACTCACAGGTAAGACTGAGGTGTTAATTTTTAAGCAACTGTCATAAATCTGGTTCCAGGGTATTATTCCATTAACATTATTATCATTATAACAGAGTATAAGCATGATGACGAGCTCCTTTCCTGCGTTTCTCAATACCTAGGAAAGCAGGCTTCCGAGTCAGCCCCTGCTGAGAGCCTGAGAAAGCACCGGGTACAGTGGAAACAGCAGAACGCTAATTACGCCAACACGGAGACAGCGAGGTGCCCATACAGTGGAGACTCCTGTGAAATGCATTCAGACCTTCATACAGACATCATGGCACACAGTCCATGAAATGTGCATTCCATCGCTCCTTACATGGCACATTCAGCCACACAGAAGGCGAAAATAAAGCAAAACACAAAGCCCACACTTACTGAGAAAAGTATGGGAATGGAACTTTCCACAGTGTTTCAAAAGCAAACTGGTGGTTTTTCTCAGAATCAGATGAAATGAAAGGATCTGTTCCCTGGAACAGGGATTCGGAAAAGAATTGGAGGGGAGGTTAATATTATATTACTAGGTGACAAAAATCATTAAGTGCAGTATTGATAAATGTTCTAGTTATTGTAATGTTTGAAAAGTATTTTGAATTCTAAAAAGACATTTGTGTATTATTTACCTTCTTTCAAACTGATTTGCCATTTTCGTACATTCAAGTTGTACTAATATGTTTTTCCCACTTCACTGAATATCAGAATCAGGCTCTCAAAAACAGACTTGGAGAAAGAGTTTTAAGATTATTCATACAACCCATGCTACGTAATATTTAAAATGCAGTACAATCACTACAGATATCATCCAAAATTAGAAATAACTACTTAAAGTGGTTATTAAGAATTTACCCACTTTCATTCACATGGGAATGTTTAATGTGATTTACTGAAAAAAGAATGCGAAAATGGTTATAAAATGAGTTTCATTATGATTAAGACCTAATCACTAAAGAAGTCCGGAGGTATGAAATTTATAATCTTGCATATATGTTTATAAAATGTGAACTCGGAAAGAACCATTTAACTTACCAAGAACTCCTTTGATCTCTGGTGCAAAAGAACAGGACAATGACAAGTTTCAGTGTGGAGGCCTTTTCAGATGGTTCTGACTAGCCTTGGGATTTCTCTAGTCCTACTTTAGGCATGGAGTTGACCTAGAAACTGTCATTTTTGTTCCAGCTTTGCTTTCTAGAGCCCCAAGCAAAGCTGAGACCATAAGTAAGGCAGCAGGATGCTGGGAGCCAACTGAGTCATAAACCCCACTGGGCTGCATGTGGCTCAAGGTGTTGGGATCCCAAGAGAGTCATGCCAAACAAGTGGAATCATTTTAGGTCAGTTAGGAAAAACACAGAGTGTTCCCCCATGCTCCCAACTGGCAGAAGATACCACAATCCCCCCTCCATGGCTCAAATACGGGGAGCAGTAACTAAGCCCAGGAAAATATCTAGGCCAGGGCAGACTATTTCCACAGTCTAAAAAGAAAGGGAAAAAATGGGAGGAAAAATGAGATTTGACAACCCACCACAAATGTTTAAATGTGAAGTTCTCCTGTTCCTCAGCATGAAAGCGGTCTTACTGCTGCTACGTTATTATCAACATCACATTTTTGACATTTGTGCCGAGTACCATTTAGCCTTACAGTACTTAGGCTTATTGCTTTAAAAATACAGAGTTAAGCATGTTTAAATCACTTTAAATATCTCAAAAAGCAGCAAACACACAGCCTACCTGTTCAGGCACGCAAGCTTGCAAAGAAAAGCTTTATAGAAGGGCCCGCAGGTCAACAAGCTCTGGTTTTGGCAGACTGACGTCAGGAAGGAGCTATAGAAAACAAGGTCCTCGGTAGGAAAATTCTCTGCCTTTGCTCCCCTCAGGTCAGAGCTTGGAACTGTTAGCAAACATGCCCTGAAAAACTGTACTCTCATAAAGTGCTAAAAACTCCCAAATAAATATGGCCCCTCAAAACTGTGTACAAATGAGAAACATTTAATGAACAACCCTTTCTTTGCCAATAATTCTGATTAAATTAAGTCCAGCAGACTCTTCAAAGGGACCAAAGAAGCCCCCTTGTTAAGACGAATTCTATATATAGACATCCAAGACAATTATAGGATGCATGTAACCAAATATATATAATTATCCTAGTTTCTACATTCCCATTATCTTCATAAATATAGGATAAAAATCAGTCTAAATGACTTTCTCAGACCTCCTCAAGGATTAAGACTAGCCAGCCAGCTTTTAAAAAGTATACGTATATAGTAAAGATCAAAAGCAAATGTTCTGGACAGTTCTTTTCTACTCATGGGTTTTACTAAGAATGTGTGCAGTTTTCAGGGAAAACACCACAAATGACAGCTGTTCAAAAGCATGGAAATTAATTGGCAGCAGGAATCTCCTTGACTAACAGGGAAAAACTTAAAGTCACATGTTTTGATGAGCTTATTTTCCATCCTTAGTCAAGCACATTCACTGTTAATGATTAAGATTTTCAAATAGAAACACAACCAAGTAAAGTCCCGAGGACATAACCAAGTAAAATGCTGACTGAAACCCAGCTACCTATTACTGAATGAACAATGGCATTAATGAATGAATTTTAGGTGTAAATAATAGATAGGAAAGGTTCATCTTGCAGGCCTTGATTTTCTATAGGAACTAAACTGAGACAACAATAAGAGCAATGTATTTATTGTATTAAAAATTAGTAGCAAGGCATGTATCTCCTACCCCTACCCCACCTCAGGAAGCCATCTGCTCTGAGCCGCTTTTCTAGCAGTGCCGTGGGATTTATACCGATCCATCCACAGTTTCTCTGACAGAGGGGCTCTCAAGGCATTGCCCTTGTGACCAACAGTGAGAATGATGAAACAGCTGGTCAGGATTAGGCGAGCAGCCTATGGCCCTGGACCCAGGTTGTATCACCCTGCCCAGAGCTCCGACCTTGGGGTCATTAGCATTATGCTCTCACCACCTAAGCTAATCAGCCACTGATCAGCCACAATCCAGCATACATCAATCTGGGGGCACAATCTCTTCTAAATCCCAGCAACAATGTCATTTTATTTTTAAGGCAGCTGAATTGAGTCCAAGACACCCAAAGGCTCATGCATGGTAGAGTCTATGCATAAACTGTCCCTCAAGGCAGCAATGAGATGTCCAAGCACAAGCAATCGTGGCCCTTCCATCCTAATCAAATGACAGCTCTGACAGAGCTCAGAAAAAGCAAGATATAGTCACAGAATCCCCCAACCATGTTCTCTGCGAGCGCCACAGTGGAACAATGTACCTGGCCATCCCCAGACTTGGAAAGTTGGCAGGAACGATGAGTATGTCCAGCCTGGAAAATGGGTGGGTCCCCAGGACAGAGTGTGCTGCTGCGAGGCAAGGAGAGACCAGCTGCAGAAGGGTCTCTTGGCAGGCACCTTCGAGGCAAACTGGGGCGAAGACCCGATGAGGAATGATCTCCTGGGTGGTGGCAGAAGCATTCTGAAAGCGGCAGGGGTATTCCATGTGGCCACAAATGCCAACACACCTGGGAACAACACACAATAAACATACACTTTACTGGAGATTGGCTTTATTCTCCCTGCTTTGGAGCTGAGGGACTTTCACTGGCACGGCCGACTTCTAGCAGAGCGCGGTTCAGAAAGGCTTAGGAGCAAAACCAGCTACCTGTGTTCTCCACTGGTCTGGGTCTATGCAGCAGTGGAACATCACTGGCGCAGGTGCTTCTTGGTGTTTCGATCTAAGCTAAGTGAAAATAGTAAAATCTTGTTTTAGAATATATGGGGACAAAGCCCCAAGGTGCAAAACAACAAAGCTCCCCACAAAAGCAAAAAATAATTTCTGCCCTTATAATTGTGCTTTCAAATATCATTACAGAAAAAAGTGTCTCCAAAGCAGGGACAATTCATAACTCAGAAAGAAAGGGATGGTGCAGCCAAAGTAAAGATCCCATTCTGGAATTTACTAGAATAAAAGATGTGGACTCAGGTAGAGAGCAATGAACCAAATGACAGCACAGGTTCCAGCTTTTCAAAAGAACACAATCCATTCTACTGTTCTTTACAAAGGCCATCAAAAGGTGTGCTGTTAAGGAATACAGAAGCACTTTTTTTAATACATTTTTTAAATTGATTTGAGAGAGAGAGGAGGGTGGGGGGGGGGGAGAGAGAGAAACATTGATTTGTTGTTCCACTTAATTATGCATTCATTGGTTGATTCTTGTATGTGCCCTGACAGGATTGAACCGGCAACCTTGGCATATTGAATGAAGCTCTAAACAAATGAGCAACCCAGCCAGGGCCTACAGAGGCACTTTTGTACAAGATTTTCCCCAATCCACTTTTAATACAAACTTAACTAAATCAGCCTTTTAAGGAAGCAGATCAGAGTCCAGCCCACACCATCTGATAACTGTCAGTTATTCTACCAAAGGTGGAGCTGAAAAAGGATTCCTAAAGCCTGACTCATAGGCCTCAAGAGAACGTATCTACCCAAAGACACTGACGTCAAAGGGAACTCAATTTTTTCACCTGTTAACCCGTCCTTTATTCAAACATAATGGAACACTCCTCTACTTTTAATTTATAAATTATAGTTCTAACTATGAGGCTTATTAGATTCACTGTGAATACTAAAAAAACTTTAAAATACTGGTACATTCCAATATGGGAGGGCTGCGCCTTTCGCCCACCCAAGATCAGTGCTGCCCACAGAGATCCACACAGCTATGGAGAGAAGCTTTGCCCTCTGCCATGTGGCCATAGGTGAGGGAAAAATAATGGGGGAAGACCCACAAATACTTCTCCCAGGTTAAAGTGACAGGAAGAATATAATTGTTGAGCTAGCCAAAGTCCCTGGATTGATAACCTTGCTTTATGGAGAAAGTGAGTGGAGGTGCCCATTAGTAAACATTTAACTGAAAAGGCTGCAATGTCCACCTAATGACTAGTACTGTGCTGGAGCATCAATTTAATCACAGCTCTCACAAAGTGAAAAATCACCACTTATTAAATTATCCACCACAATACCTTGTCCTTATGTATTTATATGGGTATGTAATGTGTGAGGGTAATTTAAGCTTGCACTCTCTGTTGGCAAGTTTGCAGAGCACATTAACTAATGGAGAAATTAGAGGTGAAGAAGCAGCTTCAGGACAAAGTTAGAGCATAAGTTTAAATTCTACCTATCAAAGTGCAATTTTGCAAGGAGGCATCCCATTGGCCTATCTAGAAATACCATGGGGCAAGATTATTTTTTTGCAGCCAAAAACCCCAAAAGTTAGAGAATAGCTTGAGATAGCCAAAGATAGAACATAAAAGCCAATCTGTTCAAGAGAAAAGGTGAGTTAAATTCTCTCTGGACATGAATGGCACTATCCAGGGTAATGAAGTTATTTCAGTTGGATGAATTAACACTGTTTTTCATAATCAAAGCATAGAAAATGTAGGACTCTAAGACAATCAAGCTATGGGCAAATGAGACCATTAAGGTTTCCAATACAAATGGAAATGGCATCAGGGAGGCCACACATGGGTTCCAACATGGGAATCAGGACGCCTGGACTTCTGTGGCTGTTCAGCCGGCTCACTGTGCCCTGAGGCAAGCGACTCAGGCTCTGGGCCTCCTTTCCTCACCTGGTCTCACAGAAGAGGCTACTGAGGAAGAGGAGGAACTGATTGGAAAGGGGGGTGAGGGAACTTATTGGGGTGACAGAATGTTCTCTATCTGGGTTAGCATGTATACAGCTGTCAAAAACTAACCAAGCCAAACACTTAAGATCTGTTCATTCTGCATTAATTATACTTTAATTAAAAATAAACAGCCCAGCCGGTGTTGCTCAGGGGTTGACCATCGACCTATGATCCAGGCGACAAAGTTTGATTCATAGTCAGGACACATGCCTGGGTTGTGGGCTCAATCCTCAGTAGGGGACATGCAGGAGGCAGCTGATCAATGACTCTCATTGATGTCTCTCTCTTTCTCTCCCTCTCGCTTCCTTTCTCTGAAATCAATAAAGACATATTTAAAAAAGAAACCAAAATGGTTTCTAAGGTTTCTCTGGCACTCTGGTTCTAAGCCAATGCACCACGTGAGCCCTCTTCACACAGCAGCCATGCTCCTGAAGAGGTGGGGAGCACTCACTTTTATAAACTTGTGACTAGGCTTCCATAGAACCAGCGTTACCTCAAAAATATTCAACCTTTCCTTCAGACTAATCTTCAGTTACACATCGCTGTATATGTGCCTGCTCCAATGTACTCTCAATATCACCAACAAATCAAGCATTTGTAAACAGCTCTTCCCGGTGCCCAGACTTGTAACCAGAGTAAACATTTTATTACTTAAGGTTAATAATACTTGATTGTTAATTATTAATAATCTGTAATACTAATAAGAATAATAAACACTAATAACTCCTACCACAACTGCTACTGACATTGGTTGAACATTCACTGTGCCAAGTGCTGCTCTGAATAGTGCACATACACTTCCCCAGTTAATGCACACACCACTCTCAGGAACAAGAACTATTCGGCACAGCGTGAGTCATCATAAGCTCCTCCCTCCCGATTCTCCTTCTCCAGAAACTTCATTTTGCTTCTTAAGTAAATTTGGACCCTGGAGTTTTCTCCAAGCTGAGCTCAGCTGCTCTGTGATTCTCCGGGCTCCTGCTCCTCCCTGTCAATATTGCCTATTAATATTGCCCAGAGTGGGAAGAAGGGTGAAACATACGCTAGGCTGGTAAGTGGCAGAAACCAGACCATTGGTTCTCTCTTATACAATGTTGGGCTGAGATGATTTTACAAGAGGTCTCTCCAAGGAGTAAGAGTGGCCATGTCTTACTCAGAATCACAAGACGGGAAACTGCCTCGAGAGGTTCTCCTGCTGCCACCGTCGGGTTTCAGACAGGGCTGCAGTGAAACCACCCGGCACAAACGGTTCTCCGTCCTGGGTTCAAAAGAAATTACTGGAAAGTCTCCCAAGGGAATGCATATCTTTTTTCCACAACCCTTCCTTGGTTCAAGGCGACGCCTCAGTTAGTATCTTCTGCATTCCTGCTCTTCTCAGGTCACTCCCCCGGGAGTTGCCTGTACCTACATATGAATAAGTCTCTGACGCTACCTTTGAGGAGTTTACAGTTTTGTTAGGTGAAAAGAATTTTAAATTCTGATTAGTTTAGTGACACAGTAAAATGTTTACACAATTTATTAACATGTTTTAGGTAGCAGAGTAAATGCTTTCTAAATACCTCCACCAGTCCCCCAATGGGTTGCCGACAATAATGCCAATATACATGAGGACGGAGTAGCGTCTGAAAGCTGGGTGTGTTTTCTCTGAACATTCAGCATATTAAAAAGCAAAATGAGATATGTGCAACATGAGGCAGAAAGCCGAAATAGTCTGGGGGAGCAAGGGCTGGAAAAATAACCAAGCCAAGAAGATACGGAAAGGTCCTCGTACAGTGAAGGGAGCTCTGGGAATTGGCATTTCCCGATGATTTATATCTACCATTCCTTCCTTTCTAGACTTTCAGAGAGAGAAATAGGGCCTCATCCTCTGAGGGCCAACTTTTCATTCACTTTACATCCTCTACCAAGTCTGCCCTTTCTTTTATTTTCTTTTTTTAAAATATGTGTTTTGGGGGATTTTTAAAATTGATTTTAGAGAGAGGAGGGGAGAGGGAGAGAGAGATAAAAACAACAATGATGACAGAGAATCACCAATTGGCTGCCTCATGCACGCCCCCCTGGGGATCAAGCCCACAACCCACCCGGGGGTGTGCCCTGACCAGGACTCGAAAGGGGACTGCCTGGTCCATGGGTCGATGCTCAACCGCTGAGCCACATCGGCTGGCAAGCCTGCCCTCCTTTAGGGTTAGCAGCCTTGGTGCCTCTCCCATGTTTTTCCATGCTCTGTGGTGCCTGTTTCCCATGCTTTTAACCATTTTTGCTGAACTCCTCTAAACTTTATCCAAGCATCCTGCTTATCCTGTATGGCCCCAAAGTGAAGACAATGGTTTAACAAAGGCCTCGAGAGGTTAAACATAATACAAAGATCCCCCTGTGGCTGGAGAAGGTTACACTACAGCCAAATAAAATTAATAAACTTTCCACAGTTTCTCTCAGTGCCTTATAATTAATGTATTTACCAAAATGCTCACCAAGAGTGGGCTGGAGTGCATATGGAACTGGAGCTGGAAGAAAGACTACTGTTCCTATAATTTGGCCACATGAACAGTGATCAGAAGCTCAGTGACCAATACTCTGGCCAAATTTCTGGGACCCAGATGAACACGTTAGGCAAATGAAAGCCTGTGGTATATGAGGCCCCTGTAAAAGTTACGTTTACGTGAACTGAACTAGTGATCTTAGGGAGGTTTGAAGTAGGAAGGGGGTTTGGGAAAGACAAGGGGACCAGATGTGAACATAACCAAAAACACCACTGCAGTTGGCACTTCAGAGCACCTGTGTTGGCAAACTTAGCGAGGAGCCAGAGATGTAATGGATAAAAACACAGAGCCACCCTCTGCTGACTAAAGACAGCACGCATGAAGCATGCAGCCAGGGAAGGATCAAGCAAATGTAAGCTATTATTTTATCAGCAGTACATTTCTGATGGACAAGCACAGTGATAAATGAAGGGAAAGCTCAGTCATAGCATGTCAGACATGGAAGGGAGTGTGGGAGGGACTCCATCCCCAGGCCTCCCATAACCATACTAGGACAAATTTCCCTGCCCTGGAACCCTTGACCTCTGTCTCCAGCTGATCACTGGCCGGGTCACTCTGGACTCTCTGTTGGAATCTGCTTGCCCACAGAGGGGCTACTTCTGGCTGAAGGCAGGCTGTGTGCATCTGTGCTGAGGGGGCTAGCAGTGGGCCAGCTGGGTGGAGGTATGTCTGATTTGGAAATGAAGTATTAGAAAGCCCACATACACTGTGCACCTGAGCACTCCCTCAGCCCAGCTTCTGTCAGTAATGAAACTTTTCTTTCGTTGTCCTTCTGTCTGTTTCTCAATTGGTTCTGAACTCAGGAGGACAAGAGAGGAGTTGTATTTACCCTTCCCCTAAACTCCAACAGGGATTCAGATGTCCGTCTTCCCAGAATCCCACTTTGTGTGGCCGTGGCCTCCTCCACAATTATGGGTGCATGAGAAGCGAACAGCGCCCTCAGTTGCTCCGTGCAGCAGAGGGCACACAGGAGATGCTTGCTGCCCATTCCCTACCTCCGGTCTCTGTAACTGCTGCTAGGAGGAGCAAATAATAGATCTTTCTTTGCCTTCCCCTAGCCTTCCTAAGGCACTCATTTTCAACTGCATCCCTCCTCTAACAGTGCATCAGCCCTGAGGCTGTGGGTGAAGAGCAGGGTGCACCTTCACCATGAAGAATCTGAGAAATTCACCTCCTCGCCACATTCCCCCGCAAATGCTATTTTACAGAGAAGGAGAGCAGGGCTTTGCCCAAAGAAACACATCCAGTCAACAGGGATGGCACCTCCAGGCTCGAAGGTAGTGCTCTGAACTTCTGCTTTCTGTTACAACATAATGCATTCCAATCAATAATAGTGACTCAGTTATGGCACTGCCTCTCCAGGTGGGAAGGCAGATCGGACTACGGGTGAGCATGGATGTTATGTACAATTTTAAGATTCTGAATTATCTCTCCAGGGGCTTGAGCCCAAATGTGAATCCAGGTATTGTAACTCAGAAGGGACATAACTGTGAACATGTTGCTGTTTGAAGTCCCAGTATTATTATTTTATCTAGAAAATGGAGACAATAAAGCCTATCTATCATACAGGCTTATCCTCAGAACTAGCTGAGATGACATTCACATCAAGACTTTCCCTGACTTCAAACATCCAATGGCATCAACATCAATTCAGGATAGGCTAGGATATGCTGCAATAACAAACATCCCCAGTATTTCAGGTGCTTAACACAAAAAAGTTATTTCTCACTCATACCAAGTCCACTGTGGATCCATGTGACACTCCAGGGCACCTACCTGTCCTCCCTACTCAGAAATCTGGCTACCCAGAATTGTAAAATGAGGCCTACTACGGGATTTCAATGACAGGGAAAGAGAGCACTAGGTCTCACAAACAAATATTCCCACGTGAAAGTCACATACGTCACTTCTGTCTACAATTCTGTTCTTCCCTCGAGAGTGCATATGTAAAATCCAAAAAGCAATCTAGGATACTCTATATAGCTCAGGGAAGACAGTCCAAAATAGGTAACTTACTGAATAAGAAGTGGAAATTACCTCCCTTCCCCTGAAAAGCAAAAGGCAGGCAGTAAGATATGCCCATCATAAGAGAGGGGCTCAAAGGCTTTATCTTCTAATGACACCAACCACTGCTGTCACTGCAGTAAAAGCAAAAGCAACATGGCAAAACAAAACCAACACAAAAGGACTTTTCATTCCACGAGCATATCTTAGCTGGCTTTCAAGGATGAACTAACTAGCTGTCCTATGACTCTGGGCATTCTTCACTAGAAGGCACTGACTTAGTGACTACCTGTAAATAGGAAAATGATTAAACTGAGCTGAATGTAAAAGTCCTACAATGAAGCACGATGTCACACTGCATGACTAGCACACTCCTGTGCCTAGTATGTGCATTCCCCTTCCCCCCTTTGGCTCTCAAAGCTAGAAATAGTTGAACATCTGGGCAGGCTGAACTGATTTTCTCTGATCAACCCTGAAATAGAAGGAGTTGCTACTGAAGTTAAAAGAGCCCTGACCCAGCAGGATTATCATAACCCAATGGCCTTGTGACTGCTTCCTTGTGTCCTATGCTCCTAAGCAGGCAGTCCTCCCCCACTGAGGGAAGGCTGCCCCACAAAATGCACTGCTAACAGCAGACACAGGAACCAGAACAGCAGACTGGACTACAAAGGAATCCATCAGACAAGCAATTTTTTTTTATTAAGTTGTGTTTTTGACAAAATAAGCACTGAAATCCAAAGGTAAAAGGTGTAGAAAGAGAAAACACTGAAGATTCTGTTGACTTAACCAAATATACAAAAATATTTCACCTGACTTCACAGAGGATTTAACATATACTTATTTTATTTTCTCGTTCTTTCTGCATAAACAACATGCCCACACTTCTGCCGTTCAACTCTCTTTCCCTCCCAGTAGGGCTTTTCCTGCTTTGATTAATCATATTTTGGTTTAGTTTCTCAGCAGGGATGACTCACATTCCCAGCACTTGGAATAAATGCATCATTCTGCTCCCTTGAGTGTTTGTTTTTCAGCAAGTTTCCAATACAAACCTAGAGTCAGCCTCGGAAGGTGAGAGGGACCTCTCTGCTGCCAGAGCATTTAGTGAGCAGGTCTCTGGCTTCACTTCCATCCAGGGTCCCACTGCAATTGTGAAGGTGGAGGCTGGCATTGGCATGGTTACGTAGTAATGCCAGCTTGAGCACCCTATAAACAGAAAGAGGAAAGTCACAGTGAGGCCAATGTATGGTTCTAGACCTTGCTTGTATCTTTTCTCTTCAGGCATTTGAAGAACCTGTGCCCTAAGATGGGATGAGCCAATTCTTAGACATGGGTCATGTCAACTGAAGGGGCATTATTCCAGGTCTCAGGGGAAGCATAAGAGAGATGACAGTTTCAGGGCAGGCAGGGAGGTTCGGACTGCTCCAGGGATCAGTTTGAAGCCCTTCAAGTGAGGCTATAAATAAAGGGTGGTGGTTACAGCGGTCACTAACAGCTGCAAACACATAAAAGTATAGGTTGTATGCTGCTCTAGAGACAAAAAAGTCTAACTCATCCTTATTGCCTAGCACAGTACTTGGCATAAAAAAAAAAAAAAAAAGGAGCAGCTCAGCTGCATGGATGGATGGATGAAAGAACAAATGAATTATCATTTCTGTTCTGCTAAACTATGTTGTCTAAACTCAATTCAAGTCCGTCTCAAATGGATACAGTAGACTACAGTGAGACTAGAGAAAGGAGATACCTGGGTTATAGCCCCAGCTCTAACACTAATTAACTGTGGAAGCGCAGGCTTTATACTCCTCATTCCTCTTATCTGTTAGTATACTGGGCTGGTCCCCCATTCCTCAATGAGCAGGTGAAAAGCAGGCCTGGGAAGGTTCTATGGAGCCAAGGACTCCCAGCTCGTTGTAACAAGGCTGGACTTATAGCTGGGGCTCCCCACGCCAGCCAAGGGTGTGCCTGCCAGTGAGCCTACACCTTAGAGAAGGCTTTTACCAAAGGATAAATGATTGATAACCTGTAACACTATACTCCCTTACTTCTGAGATGGGAAAGTGATTTTAATGTTTCTGAAATCTGAATGTGTCATACAACCTGATGTTATACAGTATTTTTTTCTGAGCATCTGCTATAAATTGATGGTGTGTCTGAAGAAGAATGACTATTCCCTCATATTATGGAGCACAGTTCTCCACTTCCCATGTTCTTCATGTTGCATTAGAGTAACACAACCTAGCCTCTCTTTCAGCCCCTCATTAACTCCTTTGCAGGAACTATGCTTCTCTTTCTTGTTTTAAGTTTTAGAGGGTTAAACACTCATGGAGTAGCCTATGGTTGTACAATTTGGTCAGTGAGTGGCTAAGATGTCATATTCAGGGTCAAAATGTTAACATGCCCACAATGACCAGCAGAGCAAATAGCATTTTTCAAAGTCCTTTACCAGTAAAAATCAATGATAAAGGTTAGATTTTGATCTCCACATGCTTGGCTTCCTTGTCTCTCAACTAATCCTGAACTTAGGGAGGTAGAGAGTTGTTATTTATTACCCTCTGAAACTACCCTCTGAAACTTAGATCCAAAAAATACACTGCAGAGCTCCTCTGATGAAAAGCAAAATTTTACACACAAAACAAAGACCTAAACTTAAGGGGAAAAAATATGATATCAACTTTGAATAAATATGATATGATGTCAAGTTTGGAAGTCATTAGAGGAAATACTTGAAGGAGGAATATAGAAGGGCAGGATAGAATGGCAGGAAACCCATCACAGAGGTATCGGTTCTCTCAAAATTGCTTCTGGAATCAGAATAGCAGTCTTGAAATCACTCCTTCCACAACTAACTAAAAAGCTTAAGGCATGCTGCTCTTTTTAAAAAGTACTTTTATTTTTTAATTGATTTTAGAAAGAGAGGAAGGGAGAGGGAGAGAGAAACATTGATTGGTTGCCTCCCGTAAGCACCCTGACCGGGGACTGAACCCGAAACCTGGCTATGTACTCTGACCTGGAATCAGACCCATAACCCTTTGGTGCACAGATGACGCACCAACCAACTGAACCACACCAGTCAGGGCAATACATGCTCCTCTTTAAAGATGAAGGACTTCCAGCTATGATGGCAGCTTAAGTAAACGTGTAAACACAGTACTTGCCTTCTCCCACAACCATGTCATAATTAAAATGAAACTACAGAAAGCCACCATTCAGAACTGCTTGAAATCTGGCTGATTGAAGTCCTACAACTAGGGAATTAAAGAAGAAGCCACATCCACACTGGTAGGAGGGGCAAAGAACCAGAATGGGCTGGTCCTACACCCACGTGTGGCAGATAAAAATATGGAGGGATATCTCAGCTGTGGAGATCCCCCCTGAAGTCCCCACTGAAGGGCAGAGGGTCCTAGCCCCACACCAGGCCTCCAGTGCTAGGAAGAAAAGTCCCCATAACTTCTGGCTGTAAAAACCAGCAGGGAGTGTGGCTGAAGGAGGCTGAGGCTGCTGGAGTCCCAGGTGGTCCTCTCAAAGGGCTGGTGCTCGGACTTACTCAGACTCACTCCCTCTGAGCTCCAGTGTTCTGGCAGCAGCTTGAATGGGGCAGAGGCAGGCAGAAGGAATTGAATTGTCTGCTGGGCAAGAGCTGGGGGGAGGGAGCTGCTTTCTCCCAGACAGAAGTGCTGGCAGAGGCCATTATTCCTTTGATGAGCACCCCCCCCCCCCCCACAGAGCTGGCAGGTGGAGTGGCCATCACCCTGGCTCACACTGTTTGTCCTGCCTTGGTGATTCCCTGAGGCCCCACCCCACCCAACTTCCAGGTCCATCCAAGCTGTTTCCAGTGGCTTTTCCATAGGAACGGCCTGTCTTGGCTCATGCTTCAGATTTTCCTAAAATCTCTCAAACAAGCAGCATCTGGCCTTAGCATGATCCCGTACCTCTCACTAAGTGGCCCCAGGCCTGGCTCTAGCTTCAGCCGGCCTTGGTTCACAATTTGGCCTCTCCTAGGCACCTCCAAGCCTACTACAAGTAGCAGCCATCTGCAGATTGCTTTGTAGTTCATGCCAGGTAGCCCTGAGCAGGACATAGGTGGTGGATGACCTTGGCCTGCACCTTCCAGGAGGCTCCAGAGTCAGCGCACCCAGTGAATAGTTTCAGACCATGTCAAAGTATCACCATCCAATCACCTCCACAAGTAGCACACACAAAAGGCAGACTCAAAGAGCACCAGAACCCCACTGAAGTAAGTCTTCCTCTGTAGGGTGGCCGCCAGCACAGCTGATCATCCATGGTGGTCAGAGGTTGGAGGTCAGTGGTTGGTGATCACAGTCAGTCCTTGCAGCTGACTGGCCTTGGGGTAAATCCCTCCCATTGACATTCTAACAGCAACCAAGGCTCAGCTACAAGAGGAGGGTCACCCAGCCCACATGGGGGAGCACCTCGAGTGTCCTGCTTAGGATATTGGCAAGGCTGTGCCGGTGGGCCATACAGAACACCTACTCCATTAGGCCACTCTACCAAGCCTGGGAGATGCAGCAGGTCTACCTAATACACACAAACACACACAGGGAGGCTCCTAAAAGGAGGAGACAGAAATATAGCCCAAAAGAAAGAAAAGAACAAAACTCCAGAAAAAGGACTAAACGAAATGGAGACAAGCAACCTACTAGATGCAGAGCTCAGCACACTGGGTGTATGGGTGCTCAAGGAATTCAGTGGGGACCTCAACAGCATGGAAAAGGGCCAGTCAGAAATGAAGGGTGTACTAAATGAAACGAAGACTAATTTACAGGGAATCGACAGTAGAGTAGATAAAACCAAGAATCAAATAAGCAATTTGGAATATAGGAAGCAAAACACATTCAATCAAAACAGCAAGAAGAAAAAAGAATCCAAAAAATGAGGATAGTGTAAAGAGCCTCTGGAACAACTTCAGGTGTATCAATATTAGCATCATGACAGTCCTGGAAGGAGAAGGGAGAGCAAGAAATTGGAAACGTATTTGAAAAAATAATGACAGAAAACCTTCCTAACTTGGTGAAGGATATAAACATACAAGTCCAGGAAGCGCAGAGAGTCCCAAACAAGAGGAACCCAAAGAGGCCCCGCCAAGAAACATCCTAATTAAAATGCACAAGGTTAAAAACAAAGAGAATCTTAAAAGCAGCAAGACAAAAGCAGTTAGTTACCTGCAAGGGAGCTCCCATAAGACTGTCAGCTGATTTCTCAACAGAAACTTTGCAGGCCAGAAGGATTGTCAAGAAATATTCAAAGTGATGAAAAGCAAGGACCTACAGCTAAAATTACTCTGCCCAGCAAAGCTATCATTTAGAATGGAAGGGCAGATAAAGAGCTTCCCAGGCAAGAAAAAACTAAAGGAGTTCATCACCACCAAACCAGTATTACATGAAATGTTAAAGGATCTTCTTTAGGAAGAAAAAGAAAAAATATAAATAATAAAATGGCAATAAATACATATCTATCAATAATTAAATATAAAAAAATAAATAAATGATCAAGCAGGACAGAAACAGACTCACAGATACAGGAAACATTTTGACAGTTGCCAGATGGGAGAGGAATTGGGAGGATGGGTAACAAAAATGAAGGGTTAAGAAGTACAAAATGGTAGTTACAGAATAGTCACAAGAATGTAAAGTAGAGCATAGGGAATATAGACAATAATATTCTAATGACTGTAAGGTGTAAGATGAGTGCAAGATTTTTCAGGATGATCACTTGGTAAGTTATGCAATGTCTAATCACTGGGATGTACACCTGACACTAATATAGTAATTAATGTATGTCAACTGTAATTTAAAAATAAAAATGATTTTAAAATGAAAAGAAAAAAGGAAAAAAAAAGACAAGATAACAATTGCTGGCAAGGATGTGGAGAAAAGGGAATGCTTGTGCTCTGTTTTTGAGGATGTAAATTGGTGCCACCACTATGGGAGACAGTATGGAAGTTTCTCAAAAAATTAAAAATAGGACTACCATATGATCCAGCAATTCCACTCATGGGTATTTATCCAAAGGAAATGAAATCACTCTCTCAAAGAGATATCTGCACTCTCAGGTTCACTGCAGCATTATTTTCAATGACTAAGACATGGAAACAACCTAACCATCCATGGAGTAATGACTGGATAAAGAAAATGTGAGATAGATTTATTTATTTATTTATTTATTTATTTTAGAATTTATTCAGACATAAAAAAAGGAAATCCTGCTATTTGTGACCACAAGGATGGACCTTGAGGGCATTACGCTAAATGAAGTAAGTCAAACAGAGAAAGACAAATACTGTATGAGATCTCACTTATATGTGGAATCTAAAAAAAACAAACTCATAGAAACAGAATAGATTGGTGACTGACGGGTGGAGGTTTGGTAGGAGATTGAGGGGAAATGAGTGAAGGTGTTCAAAGGATGGAAACTTCTTGTTATAAAATAAGTTCTGGGGATGTAATGTACTGCAAAGTGACTGTTAACAATACCATATTGTATATAATTAACAATACTTTATTGTATATTTTAAAGTTGCTAGGAGAGTAGATCTTCAGAGTTCTCACCACACACAGTAATACTATGTGAGGTGATGGATGTGTTAACTAACCTTATTGTGGTAACCATTTCACAATACATACATGTGTCAAATCATCACATTGTGTACCTTAACCCTTTGCGGTAGTATTAAATTTGGACATGGGTGTCGTACTGGTCGGAATTAAGAGCTTTCAGAGAAATTATGAACTGATACATGAATGAATAGAGTTAAGATTCGTACGGTTCCTTGCTGTGGTGGCTGAGAGCAGACATACGACCGGAACGGTAAAAAAGCTTTGGTGGCTGAGAGTAAACAAACAACCGCAAAGGGTTAAACCTACAATGTTAGATGTCAGTTATATCTCAATAAATCTGGGTAGGGAGGAAAGGAAACACTATGTGGAGTAGACTTTCTCCCTATATTCTGCATTAAATTTTTGATCTGATTTTTTTGCAGCCTCTCTCTGGTCCTTGTACCATCCATCTAGCACGTAGAGAAGATAAGACTTTTTGGAAACAGCAGGAACTAAAACTGCTTTCAATAGAGAATACTGCGAATGGAACAGGAGGTATCTCTTAGACACCTGCACGAGGTCATGGAGAAGCCTCACAGAGTGCCCAATGACATCATGTCCCAGCACCTTTATCAGAAAGGCTGTACACCCAAGGTGATGTGGGGAGGGCAGTGGAGGCTGTAAATGGATGTGGCAGGGGAGAGGAATGAGATTAGCAGTTTAAAAAAAAAAGTCAGAAACCCTAAATGACCTGCAGTTTGGGAGCAAGACAGCAAAAGTGTTAACAGAGTCGGAGCCAAATCCAGCAAAAATATTTTAAAACTGTCACTGCTCCCTCACAGTCTTCTCGGAAGTTAAATAATGGGAGAAAAGTCACTTTTGGGGGGAGGAAATGTATTAAAAACATCGCCTAAACCCATATTTTAAATACTCAAGAAGATTTTCTCCTATACAGCCCTCAAGATTTTTAATTTTTTGATTCTTAAAGTTCCTCTATTTAGTGGAGCTCACTGGGAATAAACTGTTTCATACTTCAAGCTTTTAAAGCAAAATACTTTTTCAGGATACCAAGTGACAGTCAAAGCAGGGCAGATCAATAGCCTGGACCACATAAGAACCGGCCAGGTGCCCACTTCCCAAAGACCCTGGCTGGACTCTTTGTAGAAGTTTCTCAAAGGTGTCCAGCCCTGGGCTTCTTGCCCAACCCTGGGTGAATGCTGAAGCCACTGCTGAGACAACTGAATGCTTCCAGTGCTCTGAGGGGGATTTTACTAGTCACTACTATCAGGGCAAGTATAGTGTCCTTAGGTGGCAGAAAAATTGCTTCGAGTTGTCTGCTCATGGACTATTCCACTGAACCCAATCTTGCATGAAGATTGCCCACTGCCACAGGGAGCTAGCTGCTCAGGGAATACCTGATCTCATCTTCAAACCAGACTGCGGAAAAAGGCAAATAACAAGGTGGAAATACTGCCCCAGAATGCAGAGCATACATTCCAAAGAAAAGAAAAATAATTTCTGGATTATCTATTGTTTGGGGTAAGCCAGCCTTGCAAAGAGAATTGATGAAGAGCATATCTCTTTTGAGTGTGTCTAATGATTTAGTTCCAGCTCTGGAATCTGATTACCTGGGTTCAATAGCCTGCTCCACACTTACCAGTTTGGACACATTACCTAATCTCTCAATGCATCAGTTTCCTCAACTATAAAAACGGAATGATCTAAGTATGTACCTCATAGGATTATGTGAGGATTAGGTTAGATAATATATATAGAAACCACTAAGGCATAGTAATTGGCACATAGTAAGTGCTGAAGAAATCTTAACTGCTGTTGTCTTCACAGCTGCCTTCCCGTTGCTTGAGCTGACTTTCTGGAGGCAAAGACAAAAAATGTTGAAGGTATGGCTGCCACATGTGCACCAAAGCCTGTGGCCTGATGATGAGGCCCACATATGGGGTTTAGGTTGAATGGCATTAAAACACAGTGCACACAAAGCGATCCATTTAAAGAAGAATGACAGCCCAAAAGGGGGCATGCTGCATGACTTCATATAGGAGGGCCATTTGGAGACTATTTAAATGGTGTTTACTTTAAATGAGCCATCCTTGATGAAATAGACAGTGAATGCCTTCATTTTCCTTTTTGATTCAATCCACTTGCCCTAGACTCCCTTGCTACCCCAGCTGCAAAACAAAGAGAACACGCTGTACTTGAATCAGCCCAGAGTTTTCCTCTGCAGAGGCCAGAAGCCCATCACACCACTGGATGATTTCAGGGCCAGGCCTGGAATCATTAGCAAGATGAACAGGGAGTGGAGGGGTAGGGACAATAGGAACGGGCCCAGAGGAAGTGGCACTCCCAAACTGTGCAGGCCTGAGCAGCCACCCAGCTAGCCTCCCTTCAGAGCTTCCTCAGAAAATTCCCAAAAGCCTCGATGACACCTTCGCAAACTGGAACTTATTTAGGGGGTGAAATTCACAGGCTTAGATTGTCTCACTAGTAAGTCAGATAGATCAGATCAGATATTGTTATGATCACACTAGCAGATGCTACAAGATCCAAAAAGACATTTTCATCTCTGAAATAGGACTGAAATTTTCCTTAAAGATGACTGTTTTTTGTGGGAATGAGAAGTATGTGAAATGGGGTCATTTTTCAAATCATAGGAGGCTGTCTAAAATTTAGTTTTGAAAATACTTATAACTAGAGAGTGTCAAAACAATTACAATAATTATCTGCTTCATTTACTACTCAAAAAACTGTCTTACGAATAGTTTTGAAGATCCTGTCTTCAAAGGGAGAAAGAACTTTTTATGCAATACTGTCTAAAAAGCTTTGCTAATTACTTGTGAAAATCATTTTTATAAAAAGAAAAAAATTATGAGAAAAACATGAAGGTACTGTAGTCATTTTTACATATCAGTCATGCCCACTAATAGTATATTAAATATAAGATGTATGTAAAGTCATTGTCCTCTTCTTAGGGGAATCCTGGGTAAACTCACTCAGCACAGCAGACACAGCCATACAACTCAGCTCCACGAAAGCAAAGGCAGATGGTTTATCTTTGCAAAGTCAGGCATCTCATCGAATTTCTTGTATTTAAAGGATTATAATTTTCACTGAAAATTAAAACAGGTACTTAAATTCTTCCTATTAAAAGCGGATCTGCTCTGGTCAGTCTGGTTCAGTGGTTAGAGCATCAGCCCCAGCACCAAAGGATGGGGGGTTGGATTCTGGCTCAGAGCACCTGCCAGAGGCAACCAGTCGATGTGTTTCCCTCAAATAGGTCTCTCTCTCTCTCTCTCTCTCTCTCCCCTCCCCTTCTCCCTCCCTCCCTTCCAGTCTCTCTGAAAAGCAATGGAAAAAATATCCCCTGGTGAGGATTAAAAAAAAAAAGAAAAGCAGATGAAAGAAGGTGAAGGGATTAGCCAAAGAACATGCATGCACAGCCCAGACACAGACAGCAGTGTGGTGAGGGCCAGAGGGAGGGGGCAGGGCTGGGTGGAGGTGGGCAAAGGGGGGAATGGGAACATCTATAATAGTGTCAACAATAAAAAAAAAAAAGTAAAAAAAAAAACGAAAAACTTTTCCACTGTAGGTTAGTCAAACAGCATGAAGCACTTGGAAATATCAAACTGATAGATGCTTTTATTTACATATCATATTTCTCTACTCAATAGTCCCTACTGCTTTCCTACCTCAAGATTCTTTCTTTCTTTAGGCAATAGTCTTAGTCTCAGAACTTCCTGCCCAAAGTATTCCATACAACAAGATATTTCATTATTTTGGAACATCTCCGTATCACAAATTAAAGATGCTTGGCTATATGCATAGGAATACATGTATTTATAAGTGCATACAGACATACTCTGTATAATGTATATGTTATATATATTTTGTGTATTTGTGACAGTACATATAAAAAATACATAAAAGGAGGGAAAGCTCCCAGTTTCAGTTGCTCTTCCTTGGCTTCCTTCCTGAGTGCTTGGGTCTTTCAGCAAACCCCAGCTCTTTTTCTCTCACGGAAGCCAAGCCTACACATTCTGGTTTTATGAGCTGGTGCCACCCTCCTGAATACCCATGGCGTGACTGTCTTTCGTTAGTCCTCCGCTGTTGCTCAAGGGCGGGAGCTGGCACCAGAACAAAGGAGACAGTAAGAACACCCTGGGCTGGTATGCGCCAGCACTGCCTAACCAGGGCCACGTGCCAGGTCATGCCACCGCTTCTCAAGCACGGATGCCACTGGCAAGGCTTTGGGTTTCCTTCCCTGCAACATGGTACCGCCTAGGGCACAGGAGACCCATGAGAGAATGACCTTCAAGATCATTCTTGTGAACCAGGTAAAAGAGCGCCACCTACTGAACAGAGGACACAAGCACCTCCCTAGGTTTTGAGGTTTCCCTTTGTGGCTAATGAATACCTAAAGGAAGACATCGCACCAGGACTGCTCTTCCGCGTCTCAGCCTCCATTCTGACCTACGGCACAGACAACCTACTTCCCCTGAAAGTTAAGTACAAAATGGACTGTCGAATTACCCCAAACCATACTGCTCCAGATGGTCACAGGTACATTTTAGTACTTGACCCACATGAGAAAACTCATGAATATTAAGCCTAAGACAAAAATCCACAGCAAGAATTGGTATACACATGCCTGCAGAATCATCAATACCCAAAAGAAATCATGATGAATTCCCCATATGCCCAGCTCTAAGAAGTGCAGCTCTAGGAAGGCAAGAAAGAACTAGTCAAAAGCAAGTCACAAAGAAAAGAATGACCTGACTCAGACTAGAACGTGCTAGGCATTATTTGAGCCCTTATGAGAGATGTAAGAGCAGAACAGCATACTCAGTCACCAGTAGCTTTCTGAAGAGAAGAGATGAATGTATTCACTCTGTACTCCTACCCCTTGAAACACATGTATGTGTACTAGCCCAGGATAAAGTTTCCTCAGTTCCAGAAACAAGCAGCTTTCTCTACTCTGCATTCTCTGTGGTGAAAACACTTAATCATAACCATTCCTAAATGTCTTTAATCTACCACTTCCTTATACATAATTCCTGGTTGCATGCGGTGGGAGCAGTCTAAATGGTATTGCTCATTTTAAGCCATCAAGGGGGAAGAAAAGTTGGCTTTCAACAGCACACAGGAGGGTCTGGACCCTGAAATCTTGGCTTTTCCCTGGAATTTCCCACACAAAGTCAAGAGAGAAAATGTCAGAGAGCTGGTCTGTTGGGCAAGCCAGAGAGCAGCATTTTGCCCAGGATGAAGTAATGTCTACAGTCTCCTACTTTTGAACAGAAAAATGAAATCAGATCCTATGTGAGGGCACATATAGTTTAACACCTTTCACTTCACCTGCTTTTCCTCGTACGTTTGGAAGCAGCTTACATTAGTCAGTCTTGTTCATTTATTTGAGGCTTCCCATGAAAAATGTAAGAGGAATATTTTATTTTTCTAGGATGTAGAAATACACTAAATTAGACTCTGCAAAAATAAAACTAAGCAACAAAAAAATTAGCAAACAGGGAAATGAGAATGTACCACACCCATTTTTTTCTTTTAAAATCTATTGAGCCTACAGAAAAGGCGTGGGCTCCAATCAGAAGCAGAGCCAGAGAAAGGACCCTAGAATCACTGCCGTCACTGTCAGTGGTGCTTTAATTTCTTCTCCCATGAACATATCACTTGTCTCATTACACAGAACACAGTTATTCCAGAAATAAGCATTAAGCACCTACTGCAGACAAGGCACTGGGTCTCTGTGCTTAATAGGTTGGCTATATTTTGGCAGGGAATACAGGCCAACAATAACACACAGGCTAGCATTTCCGTCTGCCCAAATGACATTATGCTGAGGAAGTTAAATAATAAAGGAGACACACAAGTCAATCTAAATCTACAGCCTCGACTTAGCTCTCCTGAAGAAAGGATAGTGGCTTCTCAGCTAATAAAATTCTTATGATGGTTATCAGGCTACAGTCTAAACCATTGGCCTTCTTATTACAAACAGCCAAGGAGTGATTTCCCTCATACAGCAAGGCCTTCTGATTTCCATGCTCTGTCCCCAGGCTGCTGTCATCGCTGTGCCTGTGATGTGCCTCATTGCATTATGCTGCTCCCAGGTGCTTTTCCCCTTTCAGGAAATCAGCTGACGCCTGGCAAAGGTGCTAATCAGGCTGGTGTGGCACTGGGATGGAAACTATGAGCTGAGGGTCGAGTTTGCACTCATATTTTCAAGGATAGCTCATCATTAAAGGGCACTGTGCATAAGAGAGGAGGTCCTATGAGACCAATCTACCAATCTAGAAAACACAACTCAGGAAGGAAGTAGTATCATCTTATATCCACAGACTATTTTTTCTAAGAAGTGTAGAGACACCTAGAGATTACTCCCCCCTCCAGAACAGCAACTCTGGAACTGGCAAAGAGCTCTGCCAGCATCTTTCCTGGCCGACCTCTGACAAACCCAGCTTGGGCTGCAGGAGGTACTGCAGTATTAGGCATAGAGTGCTTTCTCCTTGCCAAGCCTCCCTCAGTTTGAGTTGGTAAAGTCTGGTCTGAGATATCACATAAGGTATAAGTGGTATGAACATTAGCAAATCCCAATTGCATGTATTTATTTTAACTCTGTGCTGAATTGGTAATTCTGAAAAAAGGTCCACAGATATATTCCTGGAGATATGAAAATTTTCCACAAAAATTATAAAGTCAATTCTTGTTTCAATTTTTATGCTAATCTTCAAACAGACAACAACAGACAGATACTGAAGAGGTCAGAAGACTCTCCTGTAGAGGACCAGTTAGTAAATATGCTACGCTTTGTGGGCCATGTAGTCTTTGCTTCAACTATTCAGCTCTGCCACAACAGCACCAAAGTAGCTAAAGATGAGGGCCATGTTCTAATCAAACGTTATTTCCAAAAACAGGCAGTGGCTGCTTCTGGCCAGTCAACTGGGTTATCCAGATATAACTGAGTACTGCCAAACCACCTCCAAGCTCACATGGGCCTCAGTGCTGTGACTGCACAGCGACAGGCAGCAGCACTTTCATTATTGAGAGGTAATGAGAAAACGACATAAAGCTGATGCTTTTTATGAGAACAGACACCACAGCAGGCTGTGCGAGGGCAGCTCTCCAGCACGGGGCAGGACGGTGGTGGAGAGCCAGATCGCCGCGGCTCACGCACGGGGCTGTGCGCAGCACGTCCACGCTGTGAGGGACAAATACGTTTCAACAACATATTAACCTTTGCATTCAACTTATGTCGTTCATTTGAAGTTTAATGATTTAATAATTTAATCTGTGCCTAATTTATAATTTTATTTTGGCTTTATAGATCTGTAAGAATTATAAGCATACAAAGTTTATATCTAGTCTTAACACTCATAGTTTTAAGATATCATTCTAATACAAGTAATTTCAGCCAACCCTGGTGGACATGATTTTTCTTCCCTCTAAATAGAAAAATAATGCTCGAGTCTGAGACACACAGCCAAAAACAAGCCTTTCCGTCTGAATTGCGGGACCAAACCGTGAATGGAAAGTATGCAGGCCTGGTGAGATGGGGCAGGGAGAGCCACACGGCATGGTGGAGGTGTGGCTACCACAAAGCGCAGAAACGGAGGCTGGAGGTGTCCAGGTGTCGGGGTCGCCTGACACTGCAGTGTTTCCGATAATCAATTTCAGCATGGCAGGGAACCAAGGAGGGAGGGTGGAGAAAGAGGTTGTGTGAATCCACCAGAACTTCACTAGACAACTGCCAACCAGACACCGAGCCTGGATGGAGAGGCTGTGCGCACACTAACCTCAACTGCTGAAGAGAGGGCAGCTTTCAGACAGGACACATGTGGACAGTGAATGGAGCAAAGGGAAATTCACAGGCGGCATCCTGTCCGCTGGGACACACCAGCGAGGAAAGCCATGAGCACCAGGGGAAGAAACACTGCAAAATAAAGGTAAAAGAAAATATCATTCTAAGGACTCAGAAGAACAAGCCTCAGAAATCAATTTACTGTAGAAACCAGTTTAGGAAACTGGCATTCCTATTATGCTACAAGAAGATACAACTTCTATGAAAAAATAGTAAAAAGTGTGAGAAGACAACAGACTGAAACAGTATAACAGAGTGAGTTCAAAAGATAACAAAGACAAATCAAAAAGATAAGGAATGATTGTAAGGAAACTAACAATTTAAATCTATAATGGAATTAATAAGGAACAAAATGTTTCCATGGAAAATCAGTGGTATAGAGTGTGAATAAAAAATGAAAAGGCAAGCTACACAGACTGAGGGGATATATTTGAAATACATATATCTGATAAAAGGTTTGTACCTAGAATACACAAAGCATTCTTACAACCTAATAATAAAACAACCAAAACCCCCACATTAAATAAATGGGCAAATGACTTGAAGAGATGCTTTTCAAAGGAAGATATAAGAATGCACAATAAGTACGGAAAGTGGCTCACCATCACTAGTCATCAGAGAAAGCAAATTAAAACCACAACAAGACAGCCTTGGACACCCAGTTGGAAGGCTAACATTAAAAGGACTGACAACACCAGTGTTTGCAAGGATGCACCGCAACAGGACCCTCATCTATTGCTGGTGGAATACGAAGTGATACAATCACTTTGGAAATAGTTTGACAGATACTTACAAAGTTAAACATGCACTTATATGATCCAAAAATTCCACTCTTATGAATTTACCCAAGAGAAATGAAAATCTATGTCCTCAAAAAGACTTGCACACAAATGTTCAAAGCATTGTTTATCATCATGGCTAAACATAATTCAAATGTCCACCAACAGGTGAGAGAATAAACAAACTATGGTTTACTCATAATGGGCTACTATTCACCGATTTAAAAAAATAATAAACTATTAACTCCCACAACAATATGGATAAACCTCACAAACGTTATGCTGAGCAAAAGAAGTCAGACACAAAGGATTACACATGGGATGACGCCATTTATATGAATCTTCAGCAGAGACAAAGCTAATCTACAAATACGGAAATCAGATCAGTGGTTGACAGGAGTGGGGCTAGGGAGGAATGAGTTAAGGAGAGATGGCAAAGGCACAAGGGGAGTCCCAGGGTAAAGGAAATGTTCTACATCTTCACAGGGGTGCCGATTAAACTAATTGGTGTAATTGTCAAACTTCATTGAATAAGGCTTAAACTGTGTGCATTTTATTACATGTAAATTATACTTTAATGAAGTTGATTAAAAACAAAGGTATTCACAGCTAGCTTCTTTCTAGAAATTTGTGAATTGCATAAATAAATAGAAATTCTATGAGCCTCTAGGCAAGAAAATCATATTTTCAAAGAATTTTTAAAAAATTGATATTAGAGGCCTGACCAGTGGCTCAGAGGTTGAGCACTGACTCATGAACCAAGAGGTCACCGGTTCGATTCCCAGTCAGGGGACATGCCCAGGTTTCAGGCTCCATCCCCAGTAGGGGGCATGCGGGAGGCGGCCGATGGATGTGTCTCATAGATGTTTCTCTCTCTCTATCCCTCTCCCTTCCTCTCTCTCCAAATAATCAATAAAAACATATTTTAAAACATTGATATCAGATTTTTCCTCAGAAATGCTAAGGAATGATAATGAAAATGTTTATAGTTGTTAAGAGATAGAAGAAGTCCTAAGAATTTTAAACCTAGACAAGGATTGTTCATAAGTGAATACAACTAAAAGCCAACCTAAATAGGGAGGGCTCATAAAATATACCACACATCCACCCTTCTAGAAAAAGAACAAAGTGAGACCATTTCCCAGGTGACTGAGAGATGATTCAAACTTAAAAGCTCAAGAATAAAGACAGTCTAAATACTTACTGCAAATATGATTTGAAACTACATGATATAAAACAGTAATTGTAATTCATAGGAAATATAATACAAAAACAAAATACAGAAATAATATGGGTCCTAAACCCCGATTGTATTAATTAAAACTGGGGAATATGGGTAAGGGAAGATGATAGAAGTAAATGCCCATTAAATTCCTTATTTGATACTCAGTGAAGTCAAGAGCTATTGGTTCACAAACTGTAAAAGATCCATTTATGGAATACTCTACAGTCATAAAAATAATGAGAAAGCTCTTTATGCTCAGATATGAAATTATCTGTAAGACAAATTTATTCTAAAGGGTGAAGTACAATACAAAAATATGTACAGAATACTACAGTCTGTGCAACAAAGGAGGAAAAAATATATTATACATATATTATACATAGGAAATTGGTGGCTTTGGTTACCTTGAGGAAAGGGTTACTGGGCAGCTGAGAATTAGGAGTAAAAAGGAGACTTTAGTGCAATTTTTTGTCCTTTGTTTATTTGTAAATGAACCACAGAAATGTGACCTATTTTTAAAACTAAAATTTTTAAATGTATTATTTGTTTTGTTTTTATTTTGAGAATCAAGTATATACTCACTGAAGATTCTAGTACATGTGTAAATCTAGTTTGTGATAAAGGAGATACCACAACTCAGAAAAGATTCAAAATAAATGACCTTGAAGCAACCTGTTTCCTATTTGGAAAAAATATATATTTGTAGTCCTCATTTCACAATCCTGACTAGAATAAACTACAAACAGATTAAAGACTTAATGAAAAAATTTTTAATTAAATAAAAATATTTTAAAAAAAACAGATGAATCTCAGATCAAAGAAAGAAAGATCTTCAAAGAGTAATCTGACAGATTTGACTAAATAAAAATTAAAATCTACAATAGATCAAAACATTATATAAAATCAAAAGGCATACTAAAAACTGGGAAAAATACTTTTCATAAATATGATGATATTAATATCTTTATTTTTTAAAGAGCCAATCAAATTAATATACAGAACAAATTTTTTAAAACTTCACTGAAGCCTCAGTACAAAAATGGGCAAAGGAAATAAACAGAAAGGAAATGAAGATGGTTAAGAAAACTATAGGGACATATAAAATCTCATTGATAATCAAAGGAATCCAAGTTAAAGATACACCTTTTCTTGCCTGTCAAATGGGTGAAGTTCCCAGGAAATGGGGACCCCATGAAGGGTATGAAAAATGTATTATTGGTACAACTGTAAATTGGTACAACCTTTCTGGGAAACAACTTGGGATATCTACCAACAGCCTTACACATGCTGAAAACTTTTGCTCAATAATCCTAATTATATACTAAATGTCTCCTCAGGAATTTAATGCAATTTTATTTATAATAGGAAAAAAAACCTGGAAACAATAAAAATGTCTAGTAGTACAAAAATGTTAAAATATGATATATGCATACAATAAAATATTATGCAGACCTTAAAATAATAGTTTTGAAAAATACTTAATGACCTGGGAAACATTCAAGATACACCATAAGTAAAAAAACTGTTATATGCTATGATGACAATTTTGAAATGACAATACATACCATCCATATAGATTAATACGTACCAGCCATATAGTTTTACATACTGGCAACAAAATGTTAGCAACCACTTTTTCTAAAATCATTTAATTTTATTACTTTTAATTTCTCCAAAATTTAAAGTTTCTATAAGTGCCATATTTTAAATGAAGAAATATTACAATTACAAAAATCTCACCTGGCATCAACATGCTCAGGCTCTCACTGAACAAGTTAATTATTGCAATATGCAAGTAACTCCCAGACAGAACCTTGTGGGCTCATTAGCACTTGCCTTCCATCTTTTACACCTCTGGTGCAGAACTCCCGTGGGCGAACAGTGTTTAGAACAGAGCCTGACCAGGACAGCTCTGGTGGGCCAGCCAACAGCACTATCACTCGGCGTAATGAACACCCTGTGCAGGCTCCACAACCCAACCACAGGCAACTCAACTGTAATGGTGTTTCCGTGACACACTTGCCTGCCCAGAAAGTCTTCAACCAAGACCACCCACTTATGGCCCACAAACCACCAGGTCAAAGCAACTGCTAAAACACTCTAGGAATTGATAAGTCTGGCATGAAGAGCCCCACATGCCTGCCCAGGCTCCCCAAAGCCCCCTCCTCCTCCCCGCTGTTTTCTCTGGCAAGATGTTTTCTAGCATGTTCATTCCAACCCAACTAATAAAGGAGCTCTTTAAAGTTGCGAAAAACACCACGTATTGGGTTCCCGGTCGAGCGTGTGTGTGATACATAAAGAAGCACCGAACACATGTATAGTACCTTCCCGAAGCTGTGTTGGCTTGGCAGAATTTTCCCCACTCATTAAAACAACAAAAGATGCAGCTGCTCGGACTGTGGCCTGCCATGTTGACATGGCAACGGGTGGCTCCTGGCATGGAAAAAGGGCCCTGTTGTTTACTGGAGATCCCATAGTATAAACACATGGCCTGCAAAAGACAGACAAAGAAACAAAGGGGGAGAATCTTTAAAATAAGTTGTCACTTTCCTCATCACCATGGTAGAGAAGGTTAAGTTGAGCTTTCAAAGAAAAAACATTTGAGGCTTTGTAGTTGACTAGTTTCAAAGCATTTTCAACTGAAACTGCCAAGGGCTGTCTAAGTGGTAATTTCTCCCAAATGAATTACTTAAATATGTAAAGAGAGTTGTTTTTTAAGGGAAAAATACTTTTTGGTTAAAGTTTTAAACACTAGTCTGCCAAGTTAAAATTTATATTACCCTTGCCCCTCCCCTTAAGCTAACCTTACGCCTTTAAAAGAAAAAACTTTAGAGACATTCTTACAAAACTCGGAAAATATTCTGGAACAGAAAATAAGTTTGGAGATCACTGAGATATTAATGTTTGGAAAAACAAGCTGGTGGTCTCAAATCCAGTGGTGGTGGGCTGATACCCCAATCTTGGAAACCAACATCTCTAATAGAACCCGTGTGGGAGTCCTTGTGTGGAGGCGAAGAACAGGGGTTGGCATATAAACAGGACTATAGGTGACAGGCTGTGACAGGAAGGCCAAGTGTAGACGTTATCAAAGCAAGTTTGGGAAACCAATGGCATGACACTAAGGCTCATTCTGTTAACAATTAAAATAGACAAACCTTTGCTTACCAAGAACGATCTCTTCCATGATTAAGTCACAGTTGACAGAGATGGAAAAGATCAATGAGATCAAGGGAATACATTCTTTTGACACCACAATGTAGAAGGCACAAAACTGAGTCAGGAAAGTGTCTTAGGAAAATGTTCCCACTTTTTGCTTCACTATGATTAACATTTATTGTATTCCTAAAATGTGCAAGAACACACAGAATGATGGTCCCACTCTATGAGTCAAGGTCCAGTCAAGAAAAAACTGCCTAGGTCTTAACAAACAGAGATAATTTAATATAGGGAATCGGTTTATACAAGTGCTATAAGAGCTGGGAAGCCAAACAGGGCACAGTGAGGCAACCCAGAGATTAAGCACAGCAGTAAGTAGCTGGGACTCTTTGGGTTGGAGAAGCTGATGTTATTGGCTGTTGTTGCGTCATCCAGCAGACGCCAGCAGAAATCACAGTGGGGACTGTCCAATGGGTACCGGGATTAGAGGACGCTCCGTCACTGTTGGAGATGCCAAAGGAAGCTGGGGGGGAACATGAAACACTGTGTTTCTCACCAACTCCTGCTGTCAAATTTTTCCACCAGTGCCCCCCAGCTCCACACTGGTCAAACCTACCAGGAAACAGAAGACAAGGTAGCCTAGGTAATGAGGTGCATGGTCATTCAGAGAAGATCACAATAAGAGCAGAAAATGGACCTTAGGGCAGATAGGCAGGTGCAGTCTACCTTCCTAGAAGTATACATGATAACTCACAGGTTTGACAGGGAACAGGGAAAGATCAGAAATTCAGACTTTATTCCTGCCTGGGTTTCTGATTAAATGACTATGGAAAAGCTCCTTGACCTGAGTCACATGTAAAATGGGGATGGAACACAGGTTGGTGACCTCCACTTTCTGTTCTCGTCCATATACCTATGATTCTGTATTCCAAGTTTATAGATCCAAGAACAAAATTTCATGGAAGATCCAGAATCTCCCATCAGTTCCAATGAGCCTTATTTAACTGTCCTGCCTAAGGCTGTTTAAGAACCCAATGAGTTGCCTCTCCCAGGTAGGGCTGGTGGGGGTGGGTATGTGGTGAGAGGTATGCTACAGCAGCTCAAGTAGCCTAACAAGGTTGGGTCAAGCATGCCTAGTTCTGATCATTCTATCTATTAAGTGTTTTGTTTTTTTCCAAAAGCCCATCTTAGAGAAGGGTCCCAAAAAAGAAAAGTGAGTATTGTCAGTGGAAACAAGGTGTATTCCCAGTTGCCAAATGGCAGGCATGACTCTTGCTTCCTCTGGCAATGGCAGACCTTGAGATCGAGGCTTGCTTTCTCACTGAACAGGATGGATCCCACAGTTTTTCTCAGTTCAAGAGCTCTAGGAAGCCACTTCCAATCTAAGTACACTTGTGAAGTTAAACTTATTTGTGATGCTCACAGGAAAATAGCAGGCTCTTGTCTACAGATGTCCTAAGACTTTCTCTGTTTCAGGCAAAGGGGAGCAGTCCCATATCATGGTCTGAAGTCCTAGGGTGCTCAGGTCAAGTCTAAAGTATCTGTGCTCTCTTGCTGTTGTGCTCAGCACCTCATTTCCTTAGGATGACTCTGGTGTTTCAGTCTCCCCTTCTCTGCATAGAGAAAAAATCCTCCCCAAAATATTGGCTTGCCAAGGTCTGCTGTCCTTCGCCCTAACAGGTTGGGTTGGAGGCCATGCTAGACACCTCTTTCCAGAAGAAACAAGCAGATTTGAGACAAGGCCATATCTGAGGAACACTGCAGAGGAAGAATCAGAGGGACTTAGTGGTTTGCTGAAGGACAGGGAGAAGTAAAGAAAGGCCTCTCTGAGGTAGCCAGCTTCCAAGTTGGTCCCTAATAACCCCTGCCTCCTTATATTCACACCCTTGTGTAGTCCCCTAGCACAGTGTATGACGGTTAGTCTGTGTGACCAATAGGAGATGGCAGGTACCACTTCTGAGATTATTTAAAAATCTGTGGCTTCCATTTTAAGGGTTCTCCCCCCCCCCTTTTCTCTTCCTCACTGACTCTGGGGAAAATCCAGCTGCTATAGCATGAGGACACACTGGGAGCCTATGGAGCACTCATGTGAAACCGAGACCTCTAGCCCACAGTCAGTGAGGACATGTGGTCTGTCAACAGCCATGCCTGTGAGTTGGGAAGAGGACCATCCAGCTCCAGTTAAGCCTTGAGATGCCTGCACCGCAGGAGAATGCAACCTTGTAAGAGATCCTGGCCACGACCACCCAGTTAGGTTGCCCCTGGATTCCTTAGAAACTGTGAAATAGTAAATATTTATTCTTTTAAGCTGTTAAGTTTGGGGGTAATTTGTTATCCAGAAATAGGTAACAGAATTTTCTCAGGTTTCCAGCTCAAGTGAGAAAATGAATCATGAAGTTATTAAACAGGAAAGGAAACTCAGGACCACAAGGAAGGTCACAGAAGGGTCAGGGAGAAGAGGAGTTCCTACCTGTGTAATTTGCATATAAAAGGCTTTACTCACCATATGGCAGAGGGCATTGTAAGGACACAGAGATGGTGACTTCCTAACCCCAAACAGCTCAGTGTCCAACAATGGGACTGAGTGTCTGAAATCAGACTGATCTAAGAAAATTTAAGAATGATAATTTTAAAAAGTAGTGTTTTTTTGTTGCAGGCAGATTTGAGTCTGGGTGCCACACTCAGATAGGGGGGTTGGGGTGGGAACTGTTCATCAGAGTGACAGCACAAAGAGCACCCCAAAAGTAGAGAGGAAGTAACTAGTCACTCCAATTAGAGGGGGAAAGACAGGACTTTGGGGAACATCATCAACTTGAATGATTTTTGCCAGCACTTTAATCATCTTTCCCAGTGATCCCCATGACCACCACACTAAGAGAAACAAGAAAAAGACACCAGCAAAACCCAAAGATACAGGCCGGAAGCCCCTGAGCCTGACAGTCTGGAAGGAGAGCCACGCCACAGAGGTTCAGAAGGTCAATGTGCGGAAGCCGGAAGGGGGACCAGAAATTCCGACCCAGCCAGAGGAAATACCTGACATCAGGTGGACAGGAACAACACGCACGCCCGGATTTCACATATTACAGATGGTTGGACAGTTTTTGGTATCCGTACTTAAATGAACAACATCCAAAATTAGTGTCTCCGTAAGCAGTTTACAAAACGATCAAGGATCTGATTCATTTTAAATAAAATCTCGAAATGTGTTTCTAAGCCAAAGAATACTAAGTTATTTACATGTGTCTGACTCAGGACTTACTTTTTAACCATGACACCAAATTCACTCACCGAAAACTGCTAGAAGCATAAAAATTGGGGGTTAAAATTCTTCAGGGGCTTTTCTCAGGTCTTGGGCACACAGCCAAAGATTACCAAACTCTATAACCACTATAATCACAATAGAAAATTCCTAGACAGTCAGTCACTTGCACACAGAGATACCTCATGTCAGTGACCCTTTAAATGAATCAAAGGAAATGAGTTTTGAATTAAGCTGTTGAAGATTTTTAAAAAGAAAGATAAATAACTATATTTTAACAGGAATGAGATCTTTAACCTCTGGATAAAGCTCTAATGGTGGAATGTTAGGCATCTGACAGCAAGTGGAGAACAGGTGAACATGGGGTCTTCATAGTCATGACAGTCATCCTCTCTACTTGGTGACTGAGGGTAAAGATGGCTCCCATCATGCACACATTAACTGAGAACTATATGGAGAGCTGGTTTCCTGCCCTCCATACCCCAAGAGGGGAAGGATATCTCTATGCACTTATAAACATGTTCTACAGTTATCTGGATGTGTGATCACAAATAAATGCAGCTGTGTTTATGCGGCGTGCACAGCCTTGCACCTCGGCCATGTTGCTAAAACACGCCAGTCGAAAATTCTCTGATGCTTACTTCCATACTGGATAATTCCTTCCAGCACGCAAAGGAAAACTCCCACACCCGGCTCAGCTCACATGCTGCATGGGAGACTCCTCGGGGAGCCCAGTTAACTGCACAGGAGTTGTGGAAGTGGGAGGAGGACACTGAAAATCAAAAAGAAAACAGGGTAATACAGGGGTTGAGAGGCAGGCCCCTGACTTGCTGCCATTAAAGAACAGAAGTGAGGAAGAACCTGCCAGAATAACAATGACCTTGGCTTTGTTATATGTCCGTGTGCTCCCAGAGTGGTCAAATAAGGATGAGACATACCATGCTGCTTTGATCTGAATGTGTTCCCCCCAAATTCTCATGTTGAAATCCTAATGCCCGATGTGATGGCATTAGGAGGTGGGACCTTTGGAAGGTGCTTAGGTCGTGAGGGCAGAGTCCACATTAATGAGATTGGAGCCTGACAGAATTCCCAGCCTCTGGCTCACCCAGAAGTGAGCCTTCTCCAGAACCCAAACATGCTGGACCCCAGATCTCAGACTTCCAGCCTCCAGGACTGTGAAAATAAATCCATTTATAAGCCACCCAGTCTGTGGTATTTTGTCATAGCCTGAGCAGACAGAGACCTATGCCATCTATTAAAAAAAAAACAAAAAAACACTTATAGGGGATTTATTCAAACCATGTATTTTCTTTCCCTTCATTTGACTACTGTATGCATTTTGTCTTTTTGCAGTTGGGGTGAAAAGGGGGTTATTTTTAGTTTAAAAATGTTTCAGGTTCCATTACTTTGCATAAAATCACCCATTTTCAGAGACTTAGTTATCACCATTCAGTGAATGGGGAGGGGGCTGCTCCAGAAGAGGGTAGGAAGTGAGGAGTCCACATTGCCTGCATGTGGCTGGATGGGGTGTTTTCCCACAAGGAGGCACTGAGCTGGTCACTGGACGCCGGTGGCCCACATTCTTTTATAGGTTTTCCAGGGTCACAAAGTCCTCAGGTATCTACCAATTCCTCGCCATCTGTTCTCCTTCCTGCACCTGACCTTTTTTATGATGCCCTAATCTCATTAAACCCAAGTTACAGTCTCCACTGCAGGTGAGCAACCCTTTTACCTTCTTGTGCCACAAAAATGAAGAGCCAAACTATCACAACAAGAAGTGTCAACTATGACTCTCTCTCTCCTACACACACACACACACACACACACACACCCTTTCCTTATCATCACTCTACTTCATGGCACAATTACCAGAACCAGGATCCATCAAACATACTAAAGGTATGGCAGGTCGAAGAATGAGGATTGGACTCCGATTTTCCATCTAGTCAAAAAGGACTGGACTGAATAAAAGTGGCTTTGAGTCAGAAATCCACCACTTTTCACCAGAGGTGTTTTGGATGGAAAATTGGCAAGCTATTTATAAAGCAAAGACAGTATTTCTCATTTGGAAGTCCCTTGTGAATATAGAACTTTACATGTGGAAAGCATTTGGAGATCCTCAGATGGAAACTTCTCGTTTTATACATGAGAAAATTGAGCTCCAGAGAAGTAAAATGACTTATCTGAAGTCACAGAGCTAGTTGGCAGCATGGCTCTGAAGAGTACTTCGGGCTCTTGCTCTCACCATCTGGTTCTTTTCAATATATTACACTTTTGGTTATAGTTTGCTGTGTTTTGTCATTTTCTGTTGATGCTGTTTGGTTGGTCATTTTGGTTACTTGTTTAACACGGTCTATTGTCTTTTCTCCCGCGACTCGAATGGGATTCTGGGAAACGGAGGCGGATCTACGTGCAGCAAGGGGAGAAAGAGGCTAGAGCAGAACCTTCCAAACATTTTCACGTTTGGAAATCTCGGTTCCTCCTTTAAAGCTCTACAATATTATAGAAATAATGTGTATTTCCAGTTTAGTTCTCATGAATTTCGTATTGGTTTCTGGAAGCAAATAAGAAAAAAATTAATTGTAGAAACGTTCCTTTTAGATTTTAGATCTCTTCTGAAAGATCTTCCGCTCATTTTTTTTAATTTTAAAACTTTCCTTTATAGTGAGATATAAAACAATGAAACTATTTTAGTGGGGTAGAAAACATGTTTTAACATCTGGTTCTGATGTCAAACTAAAAATACTCCAAAGGTCTACATCTTTCTTGGTCCAACAGCTGAGCAATAAATATAATAGAAAAAAATTGCTCTCTTTTGTATTTTGCCAACTTTATACTGGTCTTGTCTAAAACAAAGAAACATCATAGTGATTTAGAAAATTTTAAATTTTAATATTACTTTAAATTATAATTATTTTCCTAATCAGTTTCTTTATCTTTAACAATGATCCAAATAGTTGTAGCTTTAAAAATAAATTTGCTATATTTAACCAAATTTCTCCTCCACTCAACTCATGTCCAGTGATGTCATCAGCTTAAGCCCAGATCTCCTAGACCACTTGGCTGGTTCCACAACTATTTTAATGACGCTAAGGGAATGGGTTACCAGAGAGAATGCTTTGGTTTTAACTAACATTTCATTCACTGGAATGGGAAAAATATGGGAACATGCAGAAAGTACATAAACTTTGAATAAAGATTGCCATTTTTGAAAGCTGTTTTCTTAGGTCTGTTAAGAACACAGAATCAAAGAGATATGAAGTCCCTTTCTAACTTAAGCAAGAACATCTTTACATACTCTTGACCTTGACCCTGTTCTCAAATAGTTCTTCAGAATATTTTTAAAGGACAGGAACACACCACACAAAGTAAACATTGTTTCTAAGAACCAAGCTGTATCAGATTTTCATATATGTGTTTGCTTTATCAGTCATTTTTAAATGTCAGCTAAAATTCGTATCTAAATGATGGAGGGAAGAAAGAGCATTTCAGTTCAAGAGCTGCCACAACCCCACAATGGCTAAACCAAGGCAGGAAAATGTAGCTTTTATACTTATTTCCAGATATTTTATTTTAGAACTAGAATAATAATGGGAAAGAAGAGGTTATTGACAATAATTGGAAGGAATACACTTTCATAGCTTCAAATGTACTTTCAGTTCACCAGAGAACACTGCCACTTGGTAAAAATGGGAGGACAGCCCTCAGAGAAGAGGGGTTTTAGGGTAGAAAGACGGTAACTTCTTTCCAAATTTGAGGTTTATTTTGTTAATAAACTTTTTATTTTGGAACAGTTTTAGATTTTTTTAAGTGCAAAAATATAGAGAGCTCCCATATACTCCATACCCAGTTTTCCCTATTATTAACATCTTATAATAGTATGTTACATTTGTCACAGTTGATGAACAAATATTGACTCATTATTATTAGGGAAAGTCCAAATTTTACTCAGATTTCCTTAGTTTTTCTTTAATGTCCTTTTTCTGTTCCAGGATCCTACATTACCTTTAATCGTTGTATCTCCTTAGGTGCTGGGTTTCTTAAGGCTTTCTTAATGTTGACTTTGAGTTCTGAGGAGTACTGGTAAGGTATTTTGTTGAATGTCCCTTAGTTGGGATTTATCTGATGTTTCTGTCTTGGTTAGACTGGGGTGTGGCTTTGAGGGAGGAAGGTCACAAAGATGTCTGTCATTCTCATCACATCATACTAAGGATACACACTATTAACATGACCTATCACTGTTGATGTTAACCTTGCCCCCCTCAATGAGGTCCTGTCTGTGAGGTTTCTCCAATGTAAAACTACACACCCCCTTTCCATACTGTCCTCTTGGGAAGGAAGTCACTGTGTGTAGGCCACACTTAAGGAGAGAGGAGGTATGCTCCACTTCCTGAGGACAGAGTGCCCCCATAACTTAGACTTCTGCACCAGGGATTTGTCCCATTCCCCTCCTTCTGTTTATTCAGTCAGTCACTTATATATATCAGAATGGACTCAGATGTTTATTTTATACTTTGTGTTACCATCCAAAGCTATTTTCTTTATTTTGTTGTTCAGCTTTGGCCATTAGGAGCTCTTTCACATGGCTCCCTGAACCTTTGACATACACCCACAGTTGCAGGTTGTAGATGTTGTTTGAGCATTTCCTTATTTTCTGGCACTAACAAGATGCTCCAGGCTCATCTTGTATATTTCTCGCCCTAGTCCTAGCTATTTCTCCAAGAAGCCCTGGTTCCTTTATTGGAGAATGGTACTAGAAACCAAGATCCAGGCTCTCGGTGTGCTCCTGCTTCTAAAACCCTTTCGGCTGACAAGCAAGGAAATATATGTGTGTATGCTAACCCTTGGAAACACCATCTCTATACTTATTTCTGTGTCCAACCATCCATATCTATATTAAGCTAAATGTGAGTCCATAGTGATGTCTCCAGTTCTAATCCATTTCCACATGCATTTTTCTAGCGTCTTCCCTTTGCTCATCTAAAACCTTGAACTTCGACAGTGAGAAAGCTGGCTCCCACCATCTGCCATTCACTTACTCAGTTGTTCAATTCCAGCATACATGTATAGTGATACCAAAATATAACCTATATACCCATGGGAAACAACTTTGTCAACTGTGATATTGTGTACAGTTTCCTTTGCCTTTAGCTTTACAGACTCCACATTTCCAAAGTTATTTAGGTCAGCATCCTTTCCCCTACCCACTTCAGTGAGGTTGTTTCACACATTTTAATATCATTAGATCATTTTGTCACATTTTATATTCCACCCTGGGCTCCTCTGACCTCCTAAATGATTTCTCACTTATGTAGAATAAACCAACATGAGTGTTATTCTGGACAAGGGGTGTGGTAAGGTAGGAAGGGAAGAAGCCAGTGATGGAACTTAAAGGAAAGGAACCAATTTAGAGGTTACTTAAGTTTCTGACTAATATAGATTTAAAAGAGAAATTTATTGAAAGCTAACATAATTCATTTATTTTTTTAAATGTCGAAATCTTTGTATACAGTCAGGAACATGGTAAAGATTAAATGTGTAAGAAATGTAGCTCTTTTTCACAATTAGACATGGCTTCTTCTAGGAGCTTCCAGTAATTTTATTCAATTTTCCTACTTGTAAAATGAGAATAAAAAGTTCCTCATCCAGGACTAAGAATTTATGGTAGGTATACTGATAGTATTCTGCATTCAAGGGTAAAAATGTAATAACTATTTAAGTTTTAATTAGAGGAAATAAGCTCTACCCAGTTATATTTTTCACATAATTGTGATATTTTATATTTTCACCCAATTATACCCATATAAAGCATTGCAACCCTGATAATTACTATTCACTCATATCACTAAGGAATTATTTCTGTCAATCAATTTGGGATCCTTGGGCATTTTAAAGTCCTTAAAGTATCCAAACAGTTACCAGTATATACCTAGGTTTATTCTTAAGCACATGGGAGAATTTACAAAGATCTGGTGGCTGTTCACAGAAGATAATCTTAAATAAAATCCCTCCCCTCCCCAAAAAAGGGGGGGAGAAAAAAAACATCTTTTGAGGATTAAAAAACACCACACATTTATTATCCCTGTACAACTGCATAAATGCCATTTCTGCACTCACGTGTAATCACAAACTTCCAAGGATACAGTTTAAACTCCTGCTGTGACCATGCATTTTATTAAATTATCAGAATTTATCAAGAATCAATTCACAAAGTCAGCCTCTGCAGGAGCAAATTGTGCCCAAGGACCTCTTTAGTTTATGGAAACCAGGAGTTATGCATTCCTACTCAACTATACGTAATGCAATTCACAAGTCTACTCTCTTTCTTTGCAGTGAGCACTGAGCAGACAGACATGTTTGAGGCCATTAACGGGTATTTCTTCCAAATACTGTCAATAGTTTCTCCTTCCCCATTATTCAATTCAAAAGTTAAATATCTATGAATATAAAAACTGTCATTTCCTAGTTAAGTATTCAGAGATAGTATAGTTAAATCTTATGAAAACCCCATCTTTAATAATTTCAAAAAAAACTTTGAAGTTACAATAAGAACACCTGTTTCTTTCCCCTCATGGTCTCCCAAGAATATCCAATGTTATTCTACAAATAAATCACTATGCTTTGTACTGATGTAAGTTTGTATCAAGCTTGCAATTTCCCAAAGGCTGCCTGAGACTCCTGCAGAAATAAGGCAGAAAGTGAACGCATTCCAAGTGGGGCAAGAGACCAGAGCAGGGGGTAAGATTAGAGGCAAGGAATGGGGTAATTAGGGCTCAAAGTCAAACTGATGCTTTAAAAAAAGGTAAAAGGTTTTTTGGGGGGTGGGTTGGAGAGAGATATAAGCACTTTAGCGAAACTACTGTTTCCACTAAGGCGGTCCAATGTCAGAAGGCGCTTAGGCAAGCTGGCAGAGACCACCACTCCTCCAGCCTAGCTCTGCAGTAACTACCACACTGATTTCTAGTACATCAGCACAAAGAAACAGTTAAAATAATGAGGGCTCTATAAAGTTTCATTTAAAAATTCTCAAATTCTAAAATTCCTGAACAACTGTTGGAGGAGTGGCAAGAAGGACAGAACAAAAGGCTCCTGAAATACATCCCCTGGAAATCAATGCCTATCGGTTCCTTCTCCCCACACTAAAAACCAGGAGTCTCCCTGCTATCGAATATGAAGAATCATGACCAGAGTAAGTCTGCACTGTCAGCAGGACTGTCACCCCTCACAAACAGACCATCTGAAGGCTTGGGAGGTTCACATTATATGATGACTGACAAAGTCCAGAGAGGCAGAGCTGCCAAGAGACAGGTACAGTAAGCAAGTCACAAAGCAGAGCTGGCTTTATTTGGAAGCATTCACACGGACCCAACTTGGCAGCAGTCTGCTCCCTCAGGGGAATGAGAGGGAACTCTGAGAAAGTCTACTCAGAGACACAGACCGCTCCCATCCACAGCAGGGGAAGTTGCTGCAGAGATCCTAACAGAGAACGAGGCTCGGGATTTAATCATCAGGCTTGCCTTTCAATCTCCTAACAGAAATACAAGGGGCTTAATAAAGTAATCTTTTCATCCTGACTTAAGGGAAGTAATCCTATTAAGAGTTGAGCATGCTTGGGAATTTACCTGCTTCACTGTGGCTCTAAGGATTTGAGGCTGGATAGGTGATGGCCACAGAATAAAGAGGTGCACCTTTGCAGAGTTGGTCCCCTGCCTGAGAGCGTTCCTGCAAAGGCTCACCTCCCAGTGTGTGAGATCAACAGATAGGGGCTGCGGGTACCCGATACCTACCTGCCACTCTGGTCTGAGGTCCATGTAACTGATCGCCCCTGGGGTTTGGTTCTGTACCATATCCTTATGGCGTGAGGAAAGTCAGTAGCTGTCTGAGCCCCTGTCTTCCTGATCTGTAAGCTCCAAGTGTCAATGTCAAACAGGAGTTCCCCACAGCCAGGAGCCTGGCTGCAGCGAGCGTAATAGTCTAACTGCTCCCTCCACCGATCCGCAGGCAGAGTCACAAGTTCACGTACAATCTGATTCCTGAGCTCAGAAACAACCGTGAGCTTGGGAGACCTTGTAAATTTTTCAATACCTGGCACAGCAGCAACATCCACCTCCTCAACCTTTAACACAGATAAATCACAGCAGTCCAACACCAGCAAGAAATCCTCGCTCCCATGATTCCCTGTGTCACAGCACTGCTTCCAGCTAGAAATCCCAGAAGCCTGTTCCTGGTTGTCATGGTTACCATCTTTACCAGAAGTATCTCTTTCACCTTCATCACAGATTGCAAAATCACTGTATCCCATTTTAGATGAGAAGGTCCTTGTATTTGTCACAGGAACAAGGCAGGGTTCCGGCGTCCTAAATTTGCAGGCTTCATTTGACTCTGATTGGCAGGTTTCCTCAGTGGAACCACTCTTTTTCCTGTATCTGTTTCCAGACTCAAAGAAAAGTACTAAGGTGCCCTCAATGATTTGACTTTCGAAATCCACATCTAAATCCAGTACATAGTGCTTCACAAGTATGTGGCTGGTGTTGGCCATGAGAGGCAGGTCATCTCGAGAAGGGTCCAGCTTTATGTCCATGGTGTAGGTTGCTGAGAGCTTTGTTAAACTCTCAGAAGGGGCTTCCTATCTGCCTTAATCATTCGGAATCATAAATGGCTGTCTGTCAAAAACACACACACCCTGATGTCACAAATTATGGTTCCACAACTTTCAGTCCCCTGGCAAAGAAAAAAACAAACAAACACAATTAGACAAAATTCCAAGACCCTAAATGCTCCAGCAGCCACTGCTTCTGCAAGTTGACTACCTTCTTAAATGATCCCCCAATGTGGTAGAAGCTCAGGGCAAGAAGGCAGACTAATCTTTGTGACTGGCATCAAAGAAAGCTGCATTACTGTTTCTAAAAATATTTCCATTACCAGTGGAATGGAAGGGGCCTCCACAAAGCCAGAAGAATCCTGCTCCTAACTAGAACAGCCCTTGTTTTGGAAAAGAGCAATTGTTATGCAAAAGCATAACTGAACATCACTATACCTCTTGTTTTAAAATATATTAAATGTATCATTTCTAATTTTGCGCATCAAAAGATAAGTGACTGTTTCTCTGCTGTGATTCTAAGTAACAAATGTGAATGAAGGCTAAATGGCCTCAGACACTTTATTCTTTGAGAGTAATAATTTAATACATACAATGCAACTCCAGGGATTAATGTACTTTTCACATTAGGACTGCTCTCATATCAGCACTTCCAGTAAATTACAGGAAAACGAGCCAATTTACCAGGACTGCAGTCTAAGTATTCCTCAGAGATTGTTCATGGAGAGTTTTCAAATTTATAGTTAAATACTCAAGGTATATCATTACATCTTAATAGCTGAAAACCCATTAACATTCTGGATAATAGCCTTCTTGTGGCAAACAAAAAGGTCTTCTCATTTGAAAAAAAAGTACGCAAATACCTATAAAAAAGGAAGGAGAGAAATTAAAATGTAGAAACAGATGTTGTAATAAAATGCCCAAGTTCTTCATAAAAGTTCTGAATCAAAATGTATTCTTATTTTATAATAGCAATCCAGCTAAAAGAAAAATTATTTGAAATTTTTTCAGTCCCTATTGTGTACCTAATGTCTTTCAGCATGTGCTATTTCTTTATTATTATTCTTTTACCGAAAATGGAAAAGAAATAAAAACTCTAGCAGAGTAGATATATTTAAAATAACTTTTGTATTTATAAATATCAGGAGGTATTTTTTATCAACTACAAAAACTACTTGCTTGACTTTTCAAGCAAAATTGAGCCCTGCCTTGTCATTGTTTAACTTCTCCTCGCTTCTCTTCCGGCCTTCAGCATGTCTACTTGTCCCTTATTTCCCTTCCTTTTAGGATCTCATTCCAGCAATCAATTCCTTTGAATTGTCATTTTCTACCTCTCCACAGGCTATTCCCTCATCAAAATGCTGTCCAGCCTAAAAAAAAATCTGGCTTCCTGCAACCTTGCACAACCTGTTTTCATGCTATTTTCCTGTACACGGAGACCACACTCCCTTTGCATCCTGTCCTCTAGCCAACGGCCTGCTCAACACAGCGCTCCCTGAGTAAGACCTGACACCACACCTCCTTGCTCTCTGGACTAAGCAATGTGCCATCACTGGAGCGCTCCTGGCTTCCACCTCCCATATGCACCTGCCAAATTCTATTCTCCCTCCACACCCAGTTCACATGCAATCACCTTCCAAAATCCTACCCTACTCTCTACTACCCCTCTCCTCACCAAACTGTACTTGTTAACATACACCCTGACTTTTAAGAGCAGTAGAAATTGAGAGAAATCAGGGATGTAAAGAAAATTTTGAGATTACTTCATGGAGAAGTTGGTACTTCCCTTGGTCCTAGAAAAGCCAATAGGCAAAGGAAATAAGCCAGGGTATTTTTCTTTTCTGCATGAGAGCAATTGAACTTGTCATGCAAAGAATAATAACCTTAAATAAAGCCACTGGCCATATCTGTGTAATGAAAAACAATGGATGTTAAAAATATTCATCCTGTTGGTATTTGGGGCTGCTACCATGCAGTATTTGTTGACTGGGCTCTTTAAAAATGTTTAATGAAAAAAAAATCCTGAATACACACACACACACACACACACACACACACACACACACACACACGGAAAATCTGAATCAACTGAGTTAAGGGTTAACTTAGTGGCTGTCTAAACTATCATATTTTAAAAAGTATAGTTTAGCATTTGTAACAGTATTGATATAACCATTCTTTGTCCAACCCTAATAGATTCCTTCATTTACTTCTGAAAATTACTATAACTTAAGAATAAATATATTCCATAGAGCAGTTTTCACCTCCTGGTCCCTGGCGGGAAAGGACAAGCCTGCCTTCGGTTCCCACCCGCGCCAGGTTCGCACACCCTGACTGTCACCCTCGCTGGCACTGCTCTGGCCCTCTTCAGCGGATTCTTGAACACCCTGCACAGATGCAATTCTAAATCTTTTCTTCTTCTAATTTTCCAATTCCGTGCCTGCTGAATCATTCGCAGGTAACTATTTGGCCTCCTACTTGGCAGGTGATTCTGAATCTCTGAAGCTCCATCACGCCTCAGAGACCTCTAGTTCCGCACAACCACCGCCTTCTCTGACTCAGAGGACACCAGAGCCGTCCCTTTTCCCCGCATCCCAGCTTCTGGGTATGACAGGGCCAAGTAAACAGCGCTCTTCCTGCCCATCCGAATTCTAAACATACTGAGAAACCAGAGGAGGCTATGCAGAGGAGACCAAAAAATCAGCACTTTTCCTGATGAAGGCCAAACTGAAGAACATGGCTGAGCGTGGGAGCCAAAGGTGCCTGCAAACCAAGTCCCCGCATTTGATAGTTCTCCCCGGAGGGTCCTGGGCAGCACTGGCTCAGGTCAAAGCCCCTGGAGGGGGTTTTGTAAGGTCTCGGTAAGGCAGGGCGTGGAGAAGTGAGGAGAGCAGCCCTCTGTGGTCAGGACTGATGCCAAAAGCAAACGAAGGAGCTGAGCTCAGCGGGCGCACCCCATTTCTCCTTCCCAAACTTCCCAGAACAAGTCACTCCACCTCCGTGCGGGCGAAACGACCAGGAATGTTACAGGAATTAAGAAGAAAACAAGGAAGGAAACATCAGATATGGGAAAGAAGCGTTCCCCCACCATCACCCCCTCCCACTAATTTGGAATCTTGTTTCATTTGGCATTTTTCTCTTGCCGACATTTGTGCCTTTCTGTATCTCCATCCCAGTCCCACTGCCACCCTCCCTAAAAGCACACATTGCAGTATCTATATACAAAAGCATTACGTTGTACTCCTTACTCTAATACAATGTTATATGTCAATTATATTTCAATAAAACTGGAAAAAAACTATAAAAAGCTATATTTGGCCCTGTTGCTCATTTTAACTAGGGTTTATTTCACTGAACTTTGGGACTGAAGATTCCCTAGGGCTCACTCAGGACAATTTTTAGTTCTACAAATGAAGACAATGAGGCCCAGGGAGGGAAAGCAGTCTGCACAAGGTCACCCATCCTGGATGCTTCTCCACTTGCCGATGCTTTTCTTTCCCTTGGAATTCTCATCTCCAGCTCTCATGGCCATTTCCTTCATATTGTCCAAGTCATAAGTCAAATGTCACCTCCTAAGACTCTTCCATATCCCCACTCTACATTTTTTTGGTCTTCTTTAAGTTGTATGGACTAGAATCAATTTGTATTGAAACTGCTTTGGGGCAACAGGGGAATTTTTAAGCCAGCCCCAGAAGATCCAGAAGACCAGCATCACCTCTGCATGGTTCCAACCTAAGTTATGCATAAGGTGTAAGTCCACTGTAACTTGCTGCTTATCACACCTATTTTGCACTTGCCTTGGATTCATGCATTGACTGTCTCCTTTTTCTGCGAGTACATAATTCTGGCTGGCATCAGGCAGGGTCACAGTCCCAGGTTTAGAGAAGCACTGAACTGCCTGTGGTTGCAAACGCGTGTATATGGCCACTCTGGAGAGCCTCTCTCATCCAATAGTAACCATATTTCTAAGCTGTCTGTTGACTTCAGCACTTTTTGCTGTCCCGGCGCTCCGGTTTGGAATGCCAGCCCGTCTCCCTGAAGCATTTTTCCATTCTCTGTCATAAACCATAACGTATAAAAGTCCCCCCTTTATCAAACCCCACGGTTGGTTTCCAGTGGCTAACCACTGCTGCCTCTAAAATGTGGTGTCTATTTTAAATGCTTAAATGATTGTCTCAACAACAGCATTAATGTCTTCAAAAAGTTTAATGTACAGCAATGTTTCTCTTAAGAAAGGAGGGGAGTAGGGAGAGGGTCAAAGACTAGCAGAGCAACGGCGCAGCAGACACCTTCCCTCCTCTCTGTCACCCAAACAGAAATGTGCGACTCACAGTGCGAGACCGCCCTGCACAGCCATTCTGCGTCCCTCCTGAGACAGAATTCCTTCCTCCTTGCAAGCTGTAAAGCAACGAGTCCCTCTCAGGGCCCTTAACGTATCATGCTGCCCCATTTTATAGCTGCCTCCATCTGCCACTGGTCTAGAAACCGCGTGGGACTCCCAGCTCACCTCCGTGTTCATGACCATGTTAAGTAGAGTACACCGTACCTAGTAGGTTCTCAATAAATATACACAGAATCAACATCTAAGGGCATCTGTGATTTCAACGTCTAGTAATTTACAGAACTGAGACTCCGGCCTGCACAGGTCCTAGCAGAAAGTTATTAGTTAGCAAACATCTTCCTCCAGACAGCTCTCATTTTCTCCTCACGGGATATACCTGCACCTCTTTATCCCACATCTGTTTTGTTTTAAGCAACTCGGGAGAAAAAGAGACATTTTTGCATATATGCTTATTATATAGTATTGAGCACACTGTGAGTAGTTACAAAATATTTAATTCTACAGATTACTTGTTCAGAGGAAGACAGCTTTCTGCTCTTCCAGGAGTGCTAATTCTTCAGGACAGTGACTGCTCTTAATGACAGCCACTTTCCAGAAGTATACTGTTTCTGGGCACAGCTCTTCACACTCAGATGCATACAGTCATAGGAGCATAGCTTATTGCTGTGAAATTCGAGAAAATAATTTCAGAATTAGAAGGAATCTTAGAAATGCAAATGTATTATTTTGTGTTTAGAAATGTCACACTGACATTCTATAACTTATTTCACTCATGGTTTTGAAATATAGCCAAGTAGATGCACACAGATTTAGCGACTTTTAACTACCATTTAGTGTCCCTGTATGAATATCCCACAATTTATATATTTCCTTGTGTGTGTTATATGCCATTGAGTAGGCTCTGACTCCAGGTGACCCTATGAATGAGTGATGTCCATAATGTCCTGTCCTCAACAGCCCTACTCAGCTCCTGCAGACTCATGCCTATGGCTTATTTTATGGTCAATCTAGCTCACTGGTTTTCCTCTTTTCCAGCTGACCTCTATTTTTCCCAGCATTACTGTCTTTTCCAAAGACTACTTTCTCATGACGTGCCTGAAGTAGGACAACTCCAGCAATGTTTGAGGCTTAATTTGCTCTAGGACCAGGGTATCCCTGGAACTGTCCTCCACCAACACATTTCAAAAGAATCTATTTATTTCCTGCACGCCTTCTTCACTGTCCAGCTTTCACATTCCTACACAGTAACTGGGAATGCAAGGGTCTCTAATGAAACATCTTTCCTTGTAATGATCTTTCCTCATTCTTCCATTGCTGCCATTCTGAGTCTCAGCCTTCGCTTGATTTCTTGACTGCAGTGTCCATTTGAATTGAAGACTAAACCAAGGTAAGCAAAATCTTTAACTATGAACATCACTCATTCATAGGGTCACCTGGAGTCAGAGCCTACTCAATGGCATATAACACACACAGGGAAATACATAAATTATGATAGATATTTAAGTTCTTTTAAAATTTCATTACAAACAGTGCTGCAACAAACATCCTGGTACATGTTTCCTGGTGCACATGTACAAATGTTTCCTGGGTAAAACACCCAAAATTCCATTTTGCCTGATATTAACATTGTCAGACCTGCTTTCTTTTATTTGTTTTTCCCTGATATATCTTTCCTATCCCTTTATTTTTATTTTTAACTGCTCTGGGTTGCTTTGCCTTGGGTGTCTTTTAAAGCAACATTTGGCTGCATTTCTAAAAATATAATTATCACTTTTGATAACTGAAATTTATTTATTTACATTTATCATTCCTGTTGTAACAGCACTGATCTCAGCCAACTTACTCTGTGTTTTCTATCTACCATGATTTTGTTTCTTTGCTTTTACTTTTCTGCTTTTGGTTAAATTTTTTCTGAATTCTTTTTTCTCCATTTTCATAAGCAATATTAAGCAAATTATTTATTCAAAATGCCCACTTAAAGTCAATCTCTAGTAGCCTTCTGAACAATATAATACAAAGACGCTAGAAAGTTCTGCCATCAGTCTTTCCTCTTCCCCACTCTATACCAGCTTCCATATTACTGTTGCTATATCACATTGTTTTTAACAACCCTCATCCAACTTTAGAAAAAAACCTCAATACTGACTTTTATTTGTTCACCAGCTTCCTTACTCATGACTGATACAGACATTCTACTCCTTCCTTCAGGGTTCAGTTTTGTTCCAGTTACTATTGCTACATGACAAATTAACCCAAAACTTTGCAGCTTTAAACAGCAACTATTTTATTACATTCTGTGGGTCAGAATTTGGGTAACACTCCGCTGGGCCATTCTTCTGCATCTCATGAATTTGCCCACGGCACTCAGTGGTCCTCAGCTGGAGGATGGGCTTGTCTGGCAACCAGAATGGCTACGCTAAGCCTCTCTAGCATGCAGGTCTCAGAAGAGTTGAACATCTCATATGGCAGCTGGCAAGTGTCCCAAAGAACCAGTTGAAAGCTGAATGGGAACCTTTCTGATCTAGCCTCGAAAGTCCATGTGGTATCACTTTCACCACATTCTACTGGTTTCAAAAGAGTCACAAGGCCAGTTTAGGTGCAGGGAGAGGGACTTCAGAGCCATCTCTCTGTCTTTTTAAAAAAAATATGTCTTTACTGATTTCAGAGAGAGGAAGGGAGAGAGAGAGAGAGAAACATTATTGATGAGAGAGTCGTCACTGAATGGCTGCCTCCTGCACGCCTCCCACTGGGGATCAAGCCCACAACCCACGCATGTGCCCTGACCAGGAATCAAACCACGATCCCCTGGATCATAGGTCAATGCTCAACCACTGAACCACACTCGCTAGGCCAGCTCCATCTCTTGATGGGGGAGTAGCTAGGTCACACTGGAGAAGAGCATGGTAGATATTGTTATGGACATTTTTGGAAAATACAACCTGTCACAATTTCCTTTTTACTTAGTATATATTTAACAATTCTTTCAGAAGGAGTCTATGCATAGAAAACTCAACACTTGTATGTTTGAAAATGTCTTTATTACATCCTCACTATTGGATGGTCACTTAACTAAGTGTAGACTTTTCAGCTGACAGTTATTTTTACTTAGCACTTTTAATATATTTACTATATTCTGACTATATTTACTATATCGCCTTTTGTTAATAAGAAGTTTGCTATTAACCTGCATTTCTTGATATGTATCTGCTTTTCCCCCTGGCAGTTTTATATTTTTTCATTATCTTTGATATTCACAGTTTCACTCAATATGTCTAACTGTAGATTTATTTTTCTTTGACCTGCTCAGGATTCAGTGTGCTCCTTCAGTCTCAGGACTCGGAAATTCTATAGTACATAGAATATATTCCATGTATAGTATAGTTTTAATTAATATCATCCTTCGCCTTAAATGAAGGAGAGTACCACTTCTGGTAACTGTGTAATAGTTTATTTCAGAACAACCCTCCCACTGATAGCACTTATAAACTCTAAACAACAATAAGAAATCTGAAGGCACGAGAGTGAGCCAAAAGCTGGTAGAAACTATAGGAAGTTGACACTTGGGAAAAGGGAATGTCACTGAGTTCCCGATTTTATAGTTTTTCATCTGAGGGCAACCCCTTGTTGGTACTATGCCAAGCAGCTAAACTTAAGAGTGAAACTTGCAGTCTTACTGGCTGAAGAATCAGAAAACAACGTTCAGGACTGACTCAGTAGCTGGAAAATAAAGAAGGAAAACTCCAGAAAAGGCCAGAGCCCCATATTCTGCATATAAACTGCTAATTCTCTAAGTATGGGACAAACCAAACACTCCATTCATAGCTAAATGAACGACTAAACTGGCTTTTCTGCTGCTGTTCACTGCAGGGAAGACAAAATTGGGAGTTCTGAGTTCAGCCAAGTTAACTGCCTGCTGATACAAAACAGTAATACTCTTCAGAGGAACACAAGGAATCCAGAGTTTCTATAAAATATCAAACACAATGTCCAAGTTAAAATCCAAAATTATTAGACATTTAAAAACAAAAAAATACAACCCATACCCAAAGAAAATGCAATCAGTGGAACTGATTTGGGTGGACCCAAATATAAGATTTAGCAGATGTGAACTTTAAAGCAGATATTAGTATTATAGTTAAGGACATAAATGCTGTAATATAAATGAACTAAAAGGAAAACTCAGCAAAGAAACAGAAATTACAGTTTAAAAAAGGAGATTCTAGAACTGAAGAATACAATATCTGAAATTTAAAATTCACTGTTTATTAGCAGATTAAAGATTATAGAAGACTAAGTGAACTTGAAAATATTTATAAAGAAATTATACAATCTGAAAACCAGAGAGAGAAAATACTGAAAAGAATGAACAGAGCCCAGGTTCTTTGGGGAAAAAAGTCAAAAGGTTTAACAAATATAACCCAAGTGTGAGGAGGACAGGTGAAAGAGAAGGCCATGCAAAAAACGCCTTATAAAATAATGAGCAGTGAGAACAACCAGCACTCGGACTGTGGTTTCCAAATACTATTCTCCAGTAAAAGGAACAGGGCCTCTTTGGAGAAAGGGCAGATTCTAGGGCTGGGGTAGGTAAAATACAAGATGAGCGTGGAGCACCAGATAGGCCCCCAAAGTAAGAAAATATAAAAAATAAGTTACCAAAAAAAAAAGTGGCCGAGTTGGATGAGCATCGTCCGTACACCAAAAGGTGGCGGGTCTGAGTCCCGTCAGGGCACAACCTAGGTTGCCGGTTTGGGAGGCAACCAAGCGATGTTTCTCTCTCACATCGATGTCTCTCTGTTTCTCTCTCTCTCTTTTTCTCTCTCTCCCTTCCTCTCTTTAAAATCAATTAAACAACAACAACAAAACAGTAGGGGCATCTCACAAGGACACAGAAAGCAACCTAAAAGAACTTCCAATGACCAAAGATGGAACAATCTCAGCAAGAATAAAAATAATGACAATATTGGATTAGAACCCAAAGAATGAGGTAAATATCATGACTCTATTCTGATATAAACAAATGGTTGAATAAATAAATAAAATAAATGGAATGGGGGGTTTATTTTATTTTTCTTACAGAAAAATTCCAAATAATAGATACAGAGGCTACCTCTTCCAAGAAGTAGAGCTGACTTTCCCTTCCCTTAAATATAAGCTGTACTTAGTGACTTGCTTCCAAAGAACAGAGAATGAAAAAGGAAAATATTCAGTTTACAGCAGAGAAACCTGGCAGACACAAACTTAACCACATTGTTAGGTTAATGTCACTAGTGGTAAGTTGTACTGATACCACGATCCCCTGATATGATTCAATGAGAAGGGCATCTAACCACTACAGTATTCTTCCCAAAATCCATAACTTCAGTCTAAGCATGAAAAAACAGGCAAATTTGCGTTCAGGGAATGCTACAAAATACCTGACCAGTACTCTTCAGAAGTGTCAAGGCCATGGAAAGCAAGTAAAATCTGAAAAACTGTGACAGACTAGGGGAGACACAGGGATTTGAGGGTAAATGTTAAGTGGATCTTAGGTTGGATCCTAAAAACAGAAAAAAGAGGACATTAATGGAAACCTGTAGTTAATGGCAGCGCACCAATGTTACTTTTATAGATTATCAAATATACCATGATATGTAAGATGTTAACAATAGGGGAATCTAGGTGATGAGTATAGGGGAACCCTATACTATATTTGCAACTTTTTTGGTAATTCTATAAGTATTGCAAAGAAACCATTTATTTTAAAATAGTTAAAATTTTCCAAATTTGATGATATAAATCTAATGATTCAAGAATCTAAACAAACCCAAGTATGATAAATGCAAAGGTAACCACAGCTATGCACATCATAGTCAAACTGCTCAAAAACAAAAATAAATGAAAAGTCTTGAAAGCAGCCAGAACAAAATGACATTACATGCAGGGTAACAATGACACAAATGACAGTAGGCTTCTTCTCAGAATGGCACTTGACTACTCATCAGAAACAGTGGAGGCCCAGAAAACACTGGAATGAATTAGAGGAGCACATCTGCCTCAAACATATTAGTCCTAAAATCTTATTTATTTTATTAGGAAGTCCTTATTTTTTCTACTTAGCAAAATGGCAGCCTATTTCTGGTTAAATTATCCAAAATTCTGGGTGAATAGAGGTTGAAGAATTTCTACTTTATTCAAAATTAGCATTTCCTCTTGTTTATTTGTTCATCTATTTTTTTTCTATTTCAAAACAAATATATTCTAAAAGGCTAACCCTCTCCTACCCAATAAAAATACCGAGCTCTTTCCTTCTTTGGTAGAAATTCTCATGAATACTGAACAAACTGGCAGAGCATGGAAGTAGTTTTCTACTCAAAGGTCTGAGCAGCTATCAAACTCTCCGGTCCCTCAGAAGTTTTCTTTCAGCTCCTCATATTCATATCTCCCCAATTTGATAGGAATTGCTCACTGGTGCCCTAAACAGTTAAGAAACTTTTAAAGTTGAAGTCATTTTTAAACAGCAGAAACAAGCCAATCAAAAGGTCACCATTATCTCTGGTACAATTTTAATCTTTGAGTTTAGGATGTGCCCATGTGCCTTCAGTCATTTTATTTGGTTTCTAGCATCTTAACTGCAAGCTTTTCCCCTTTGTTCACTCCTTTTTATTTTTCTTTACTTCAAGTAAAAATACAGTGTTAAAACATTAGCTATACATTTTAACTGAACAAGTACCAGGATATTCAGATTTTAAAACCCCTCTGGAACCATAACTCTAGCAACCCCCCTCCCCCCTCCATATAAATACACGCTACAATAGGGTCTTTCATTGCAAAACCCAAACCCTCGAGGCAATGTCATTTATCACTGAGTAAATAATGCAAGATAACATAATGAAAAGGGGATTTTGCTTTATTCCCTTAACTATAAATAAAAATATGTAGCACTTTGCAGGATTACCACATGTGGTATGATATTAACTTAAATACCAATCTTTAAGCCAAACTGTAAGTAAGATAAACTGTGCTCTCTGGTCTCAAGTTTTAAAAGTCTCTCTTTTCTTTAAATTTACTGCTTTCATGAAGCATATACGAGTGACTGTATGTAATTTGTGATTATGTAGTGAAAGACCCAATTGTGATATGTGTATTACGCACCCCCTTCCAAATAAAAGCCCAACAACTGAAGTTACTGTTGCTGTGGGAATTATAAAAAGTGCTCGTGATGAAGATCAACGCAGTGAAGCCAAGTCACAATCAGAGTCAAAGACCTTTTCCCGGATAAAGAAAGCAAATCACTGTCAGCTGTGGCTTGGTTTATACATTATACCCAGTTAGGGGGTGGGAGAGCGAGGTCTAAATGTGAGCACTGAAAACAAAAACTGATTTCACTCACATCAGTATCACACAGTCAGTCATACACTGAACGGTGCCTCCACGTGGGGACAGGACAAACGCAGCTTCCCTGGTATCAGGCCGCTGGGTCTACTCAGGCTGCCCTGACCACATCTCAGCATCCACATGCCACTCCTCTCTGGTGCCTAATGTGTTTATGCTCACACTACCAGCAGGCATTGGGTTGCAAAGATCAGAGTGAAAGTGACTTCACTCTGTTTTCAAAGAGGAGAAAATTTATCCCTTTGATTGCTACTTGCTTGCAAAGTAGAGCTTGCTTCGTGTTCTAGAGTGCCACTTAAACTAAATTACGGCAGTGATGGGAAGAGGATTCCCGGGAGAACTCATTACTGTTACAGAGCCATCACAGAGAAAAGATTTCATTTTTCTATTCCCTTTTCTAAAAGTCATTCTTGCCCATGGAGGCTGACCAGTGAAGGCACAGGAAGGGTTATCTACCTGCTGAACTGCAACAGCTGGGTCCTCCTTAGGAGATGTGTCTTAATAAACACCGATTTGTTTCCTGGCACTAACAACAGTTAAAGATTTCATACGAAATACCTAAATTTTAAAACTACAAAGTAACCTTTCTGTGTCAAAACTGCTAAAGATGTGCCAAAGGAACACAACAAAGAACTAACCAATTACAGCATAGCCTGTGTGGTACACCTCTCCTACCAAGTTTGCCTTGGTCCTCAAGCCATCGCCTTATCCTTCCCTTGGCCCTTGACATCTTGCTTAAGGCACAAGACTTGACACATGCAAGCTCTCTTTTTTCCAGGGACAAATAACTTGATTTGTCAGTTTTTTTAAAAAGTGTATTATGAAAAACTTAAAACTAGTAAAAAGCTGTGAAAAGATCTATTAAAAATAATCCATTTAGAATAATTGATACTTGAGTGCTCACTATGTAGCTGACACTCTCCTAATCTCTTGCAATCATTTTATTCTTACTATCCCTTTTTACAAAAAAGAAGACGATGCTCAGAGAGGCTAAGTGCCCAACATACTAAGATTTGAACTCAAGCAGCTGGTCTCCAGAGTGTTCCTAACCTCTATGCCATGGCCTCTTTTGCATGGCAAATCCTACAGAGTAACCACAACATGCCACCTTATAGCAATTTCATTTGGGAAATCAAAGAGAGGTCCTTGCAGACAACAGCAAAGGCTGAGGGCTGGGCTCAAGACTGTGAAGGAAGCCCTAGCCAGTTTGGCTCAGTGATTAGAACATCGGCCTGCAGACTGAAGGGTCCTGGGTTTGATTCCAGCCAAGGGCATGTACCTCGGTTGCAAGGCTCAATCCCGGCCCCGGTTGGGGCTTGTGCAGAAGGCAACCAATCGATATGTCTCTCTCACACTGATGTTTCTCTCTTCCTCTCTCTCTCCCTCTCCCTCTCTCTACCCCATGGAAAAAATATCCTTGGGTGAAGATTTAAAAAAAAAAAAAAAAAAAGACTGTGAAGGAAGAATAATTAGGTCAGAGAAGAAAGGGGTGGGCACAAACAACAGACACTGCCCAGCCAGAGTGATTCGGTGGTTGAGCATCGACCTATGATCCAGGAGATCAATCCAGAAGATGGAGGTCCGATTCCGGGTCAGGGCGCATGCCCGGGTTGTGGGCTCTATCCCTGGTGGGGGGGCGTGCAGGAGGCAGCCAATCAATGACTCTCTCATCGTTGATGTTTCTCCCTCTCTCCTTCTCCCTTCCTCTCTCTGAAATCAATAAAGACATATTTTTAAAAAACCAACAAAATAAAAACAATAGACGCTGCCCAGCTCTTTTCCAATTCTAATATTTAAAAGAAGAGCTAAATGAAAACAAGAAACAGACTCTGACAGGTAGGAGTTTTGAGGCACATTTTAAATTTTATAATGTTTAGAGCACCTAAAACATAGTATTTATATTCCTTTCATACTTTCGATGAATAATGAGTGTGTCTAGGTTTAATTAAATAATTTTGTCTTACATTTTGTACCATATTTTTATTCTTCTGTTAAGCACTACAAGGATTAAGTAATCTGCTTCCATGCCTTCCCCCATTACTTTGTGCTTCAGTACTCAGACTTACTAAGCATTAACCAGAATAAGAAGCTGAATTTCCTCGACTAGATCCATGGTCACAATTCTGAGCCATTTCGCCAGTGCTCTCAGTAGGGCTTCTGACATCTTGCTCACTTCACTTGGACCACACCTCCCATCCATGCTGGACCTCGGTAATGCCCCACTTGGCATTTTCCCACTCCAATCCACTGCGATGTGCAAATTCCCATGCCTTTCCTCTTCTAACCACCCTCAGTTTGCAATACCAGTAATTATCTGGTCACTGCACCTTTCCTCTCCACCAGCCCCATCCTCACCACCCCCCACCGCCATGGCCTCCGGGCTCCACTCCTGCTCCTGGCCATGGAACTCTGCCACCTCCTTCCTTCCCATACCCACTTTCCCACCTCTCAGCTCATAGGAGCCTTTGAAGTTGCTCAGGTTTTCCTTTGAGGAACGAAAACAAAAACACAATAACAACAAAATGTGCTTTCCCTTGTTTGATCCAATAACTCCCATTCTAGTCTTTGCCTTTGTTTTGCTATTAAAATTTTCCAACCGAGAGTTTACCCCCTCTTCTATTTTATTTTCAGGCATTTCTTAAAACTTGAAATCTGGCATCTGGCCACACCACTATACTAAAAGTTCACTTTTAAACATTCACAGTGACTTACTTCTTGCTAAATTTAGCTTGACATCAGTCCTTATGCTCCTTGACTCTCCGTGGTGTCTGACACCACTAACCACCTCCCAGTATCTCTGATGGTTTCTGGGCACTGTGCTACCTGCAGCCCCTCTTACATGTCTGCCCCCAGAATGCCGGGTGTACCTCAAGGCTCAGACCTGGGTGCTCATCGCATTTTAGAGTCTTTCTTTTGCTCCCATCTCAAGTACTCAACTCTCCGATCTGTGGAAAAGACTCAACTCCTTATCGCCAGCTTTGATCTTTTAAGTTCCTGTTACTCTATCTCCAAAGCACTGCTTCCCACACTACCTGTGGTAAAGGGCTAGTTCTTTCTTACCCCTTCCGTTATAGGTCAATACCTTTGTAAAATATAATAAAAAACAAGTCACACACACAAAGAAAAAGAAATAAAACCTGTAAGATACATGCCCCAACTTATTTTATTTTTCGGTTAATTCTCACCCAAGGGTATTTTTTCCATTGATTTCTAGAGAGAGTGGAAGGGAGAGAGGGAGAAGGAGAGGGGGAAAAAGGGAGAGAGAGGGCGAGCCCACATGAGAGAGAAAGAAACATCACTGTGGGAGACACACACCGGCTGGCTCTCCCGCACTCCCCTACCGGGGCCAGGGAAGGAGCCTGCAACCCAGGAGCATGCCCTTGACCGGAATCGAATCCTCGACCCTTCAGTGAGCGGGCCGGTGCTCTAACCACTCAGAACACCTGCCAGCGCAGCCCCAATTTATTTTAGATTTAACATAAACATAATTGGAACAAACTATAGCACAGGGAAAAAAGAAGATAATTACTATAAAAGTTTATAAATGATGACTCTATTTCTGTAGTTGTTTCCTTGCAAACCGTCTCAGTCTGTGGGCAGGCACTGGCTGCTGCATAGTCTTCAAGAAGCACCGCTCTAGACACACCAGCTTCCACATTTATGTTATATCACCTTCCACTGGGTCCAAAAGTTTTGCCTCATCCTGACTCCTCTTTCCTTTGTGACTCTACCCAATCAATTATCAACTTTTAAATACTATTCCTTCAAATTTTTTCTTTTACCCAACTCTTCTCCATATTGACTGCAACAACCCTGATCCAGAAACTAAACCCTCCTACTTGAATTATTATACAACAATCTTCTAAATGAGCCTCTCTGTGTGGTGAGCTGTCTTTAGTTCTATTTATGAATACAGTCGTGTACCACTTAATGACAGGAATATGCTGAGAAATGCTTTGTTAGGTGATTTCATCATTGTGCGAACATCACAGAGTGCACTTACACAAACCTAGGTGGTTAGCCTGCACACCCAGGCTGTATGGTATATTGTCTATTGCTTCTAGGTTATGAACATGTAAGGATGTTTCTGTACTAAATATTGTAGGCAATTGTAATATTGTAACACAATGGTATTTGTGTATCAAACATAGAAAAGGTAGAGTTAAAATACGGTATAAAAGGTAAAAAATGCTATACCTGTATGTAAAGGGCACATACTATGAGAGGAGCTTGCAGGACTGGAAGTTGCTCTGGGCGAGTCAGTGAGTGAGCGGTGAGTGAATGTGAAGGCCTCAGACATAACTGTACACTACTGTAGGCTTTATAAACACTGTACATGTGGGCTACATTAAATTTATAAAACAACACAAGATTAAATCAAGCAGAAGAGAAAATGATGCAGTCAAGAGGCAGGTAAGCACAAGGTGCATGAGGCTGCTGCCTGCCAAACGTGGTGTAACGTTTTATAGCAAACTTTTTTTAAGTAGAAATATCACCTTCTGCTAAAATAACATTAAAACTATAGTAAACACACCCACCAGAAACGTAGTTGTTTATTAGCATTATCCAGCATTATGTACTGTACATAACTGTATGTGCTGTACTTTGGTACAACCAGCAGCACAGCGAGTGGGTCTGCTGACAGCAGCGTCGCCACAAATAAGTCCCATGTTGTGCTACAACGGTTACGATGGCTGCAGTGTCAGGACGGCGGCAGCCTCAAGAGGTGCTGGGGATTTTCAGTTCCATTATAATCTTGTGTGACCACAGCAGTATATGCGGTCTGTTGTTGACCAGAATGTGGTCATGCAGCATAGGGATTAATACGAGCGTAACAATCAAAGACGGACCACGAGGTGATGAGGTGGGCCCACGGCATCATGTAACCCCAGTTCTTCCTCTCCAGCCCCTCCCCTTAAACACGGAGAGACTGCAATTTCTAGAACCCCTGTAACTGGTGACTGCCGTATGACTAGCTCTAGCCAATTTACTAGTTGCAAATGGAAGTGTGAGTGTCACTTCTGGGCCTAGTATTTAATTGCTGGTGCTCCAGAGTGCTCTTTTCCCTCTCTTCAGGCAAACAAAATATGAGATGTAGGCTATTCTATCAGCCTGGGTCTCCAAATGATTGTGACAAGCAGAGCCCCCAGTTGAGCTGTGATGAACACCCAGCATGAGCAAGAAACATACCTTTATTTTTATAAATCACAAAGATTTTAGAATTATTACTACTGCTAGCTTAATCTACCCCAACTTATACACTCTGAACCAAGCATCTCCTCCCTCCAAAACCATTCTACCAAGACTGATTCCTGGGGCACCAATTTAATGTTATGTTCCCTGCTTTAAGAAAAAAAAGAGAAAAAAAAGCGTCAAATGAATTTCTATCATTTAAAGAAAAAAATGCAGACTCCTTAGCATTCAAAGCTCTTACCAACCTATATCTTCAACCTTATCCTACCAGAGCCACCTCCTATTGCCTGGCTTTGTCAGCCTCACATCCAGCCACCACTCCTTCCTCCTGCCTCAACAAAGGAGCACATCTCCTCTTCTCTTTAAAGGAGAGGCCAATTCTACCCACTTCACTAAACGTTCTTCCACAGCCCCGATAACAGCTGACATTTACCGAGTACTTACTAAGTGCCAGGTCTTGTTCCAAGCATTTTTTATGTATTAACTCATTCAGTCCTCACAATAACTCTATGAGGTGGGCACTATTATTATTAAACTCATTTGCAGGTGAGGAAACTAAAACACTGGGATCAAATAGCTTCCCCAAGGTTCCCCAGCTAATCAATGAAGCCAGGTGCACCCAGCAGTCGGACTCGAAAGACCATCCTCTTCACCACTGCCCACGGCTGCTCCTTGGAGGCTCCGGTCTCCCTCCACTGAACTCGCACGACCCCGTGTGGCTCTTTCTCTTTCATGTGATATCCCTGTGCCCTGCATAACTAGTCACTATTTCATGTATGCAGGCTTTATCCACTAAGAGAGACTATAATCTCCTGGAGTGCAGGAGCCACTTTACCATACTTTGTATCATTCAACAAGAAAACGCCAATAAAAAAAATCACTTCTGTGATAAGCACAGGTCCACTGGAAAGGGTATGTACTAATCATGTTTTTATTTTCTGTATTTTATGACACTTTGACATCACAGGGTGTTGCTGATCCTGGAGACACAATCCCTTCCAGGGCTAGCTAATATGCAACCAGGGTTGATAGCCCCACCCACCTCCTTTATCTAACTCTTACACACCAAGCTAAATTCCCCTACACTAAATCACTCCAGGGCAAGATACCAAACAACACAGACTACCCCTGTAGCCCAGAGCCCGCCGAAATTACTCAAACTAGCCAATCCTAAACATGCATACACCACCCTGCTTTGCCTTCGCCCCAAAACCACAACCAAAACTCCTGCCCATGTTTTCCCTGCACTCCTTCTGCCTCCAGACTGACAGACTGACGCTGGTGCTTCCATGTGTGGCCCTGTGTGGCATACCCATCCTCTTGGGAACTGTAAACAATAAACTCTTCTTTCAAAAGCAGTTTGTCTCAATGTCTATCACCCTACCATACCTAATTTAATAAAATCTCAGGTACATTTTAAAACAGAGTAGCATCCTATCTGGAGGTCCTTGGAAATGCAAACCACACACTTGAGACCAAGGAGGATTCCTGTAGCTATTTCTTGATTTCATCAATTTCCACAGATGCTGGAAGGAAGGACATTCAGGGGTGATAGAGGAGACAGAGGAGCAGTCCACAGAACAGAATAGGACTGGTGAGCTTTGTGCTCAGCATGAGGAGGAGAGAAGCCCATCTCATCTTCCAGTTACAACTTTAGCTGTTATTACCTCAGCACTGAGTTGGTGATTATAATTATAAAGACTTCAAATCTTTAAATGACCTCAATTTGTTAGCCCTTTCATATTTTTCCCCCATAAGGAGTAGCAGTCAGATTCCTAACCCCAAAAGGGTCTTAAAATAACCACAGGGGAAATAAGGAAAGGTGAAGGCTAAGGAAAGTGAATCCGGGGAAAAACAAAATTCCAGGAGAGGAAGTAGGTGGGGCAGTGGGAGAGGAGAGAAAACCGGGAGGAACCCCGCTACCCAGCCACCAGGAAAAGAGCATGAGGATCCTGACCTGGCTTTGAGAAGCAGGCTCAGTAATCCACACACGGGTTTTCTCACTCTCTCTCCCGGACAAAGCTAACCAGTATGAATAAATGCTAAACAGACACCTGCTGAATAACCTTAACCATATGAAATTGAATACAGTTTTATGATACTCATGGAGATTTAGATATAGTCCACTGTCATCCATTAACATGAAATATTTTTTCTTGTCCTGTTCTATATCTCCCTTGAGACAAACATATTGCTTTTCTTGTACGGCATAAGGGGGTGCAGTTTTGCAAAGGCTCTGATGTTCCAGTGTTCCTATGAATTAAGTGCACATTCAGCCTCATTCCGCTGAAAAAAAATGCCAGAGAACGCCCATGCCACAAACACTTCAAGTTTCCAAGGTCCAGGCAACAGGTGCGGAACACACCTAGACTATGGCAGCCAGGAGAATCCAATCCACCCAACACTTCCCTAGAACGTGCTGACCCCAAGAAAGCAACATGAATCTAGAATGCTTAGAGAAGCCATGTAGAACACACTCTTGCCCTTTTGGGGATCCAGTCAATTCAGAACTCCTCTGGACTATTCAGAAATCCTTGAGAAGGCACTTGACCTTTACACACTAGTATTAACAATGAGCAACTGTATCTAACATCAGTTGGGTGCTTGCTGTGAGACAGGCTAGGCACATTAAGTACATTATTACACTTAGTCCTACTACCTATCATTTCCATTTTACAGATGGGTAAACTGACACCCAGAGAGGTTAAGATACTTCCCTAAGTTAACAGTTATTTGATGGAAGAGTTGAAATTTCAGTTCATATGGTGTGGCTCCAGATTCCAGATTCTTAGCACTATACTCTATTGCCTGAAGCACAGTCCAAGCCTTGATCAAAAATCCCTGTTTAAAGCACAGAAAAGTGCATTAGACCCTAAATCCATTAGCTGAATGAGACAGACAACACTGAAACAGGTCAAGAAATATCCCATATCACCACACAAACATGAATACCCAGCATCCCCAGGTCTTCCCCACGGCTCTTAAATGCCACCATAAACTGCCGCTTGTTGCCAAAGTGATTTACACTATGTTACAGCTCATGGTTTTAAAGAGTGACAGAATCTTACACATATACTAAATAGAAGGTATAATTTAATCCTGACCTAATAAAATTTACATATAAAATTGCATGACACCAAACAACACTTTACATGTTTACATCCTCTTTGTTACAGATAAAGTCATGTATTAGTGATGATGTGATAATGTCATAACGTAACACTCCATATATCCCTGAAAAGGCAAAATACTACCCAGAAACCATTCCAACCATCAGACACTGGACTAGATATTCGAGGAATTGGAAGATAGTGGAAAGGTACATAAGGCTAAAAAATTAGAAAACAAATCCATGTGGTAGGCCTACTTCTAAACCAGCAGGAGTACCAGCCTTGTTTATACACGCTTCTTTCACTCAAATTCCTCCCCATCACTCTCCAGAAGAACCCAACTTCTATAGACAAGTCCTGAATGGCTGGGAGGGCTATCATGACACTGCCCAAGTCTTCTCTTCAAAAACTGAACCACCTCAATTCTTTCACCTGCTTCTCACATGACACAGTTTCTAAAACCTTCATAATCCAGGTCACACTCAAGTTCACCCACTGTCCTCACTGTACAATCTGAGTACAACAGTTGAAATAAGGTGTGACTACAGTAGATGCAAAAGGAAGGGCTATTATTCCAGGAAGTGCTTTGCACACCACTGGACCAAGATAAATAAATATTGAATACTTTTGTGAATATAATTCAATTAACACAGCCTTTAAAAATAAAAAGAACTGGCTTAATATTTAAAGATGAGGTCTTTATCAGACCACCCAGCCTTTTTTGTTATGCTAGGATCAAAATTAACAAAACTTTTAAAACTCCATTAGGAGAATTAATATAATTTATTATTGTCTATAAATACTCACATACTGGAAACAGGATCAGGATTAATAGAGTTGGGCTGCAGGGTTCAACAGGGTAAAAATAAAGAAACTGGAAAAAATATAGATAAAAATATCAACTTTTTCAGTAAGATTTCCTCTTCTAGAAATGTTAAAGAAACACTATTTTTAGTAGATGCTATTTTTTAAATTCAACCCTTAAAGAAGGAATATAAAAATAGTTTACTAACAACAAATGTTCTGCTATGGAGAAAAAGTTACTGCTCCAGCTCTTAGGAGAAGGGATTTTACCAGCATAAAGAGATGGCAGATACAGACTCCTCAAATCCATGACAATAAGAGATGCCAACTCCAGTTCCCACTCAGCATGAGTCCCTCTACCCTCAGCCAGCAACTATTTCAACTGCCCAGGCATCTTTATGTGCTGCTAAAGACCAGGACAACCCAAATGCCTACCAACTGAGGAATGGCTAAACAAAATATGCTACATCTATGCAATGGAATATTAGCCATACAGGGACTGAAGTACTGATACAGACCTCAACATGGATTAACCTTTAAAACATTATGGTTCAGCGGCTGAGCATCAACCTAGGATGCAGGAGATCAAGGATCAATTCCTGGTCAGGGCACATGCCCGGGTTGCGGGCTCAATCCCCAGTTGGGGGCGTGCAGGAGGCAGGGGATCAATGACTCTCATCACTGATGTTTCTCTCTCTCTCCCTCTCCCTTCCTCTCTCTGAAATCAATAAAGAGATATTAAAAACAAAACAAAAAAACATTATGTAAAGTGAAAGGAAGACACAAAAGGCTACATATTATATGATTCCATTATACCAAATGTCCAGAATAGGCAAATCCACAGGGACCTAAGAAAGTAAATTAGTGGTTCCCAGGGACTGGGGGAAAGGCAGAATGGGAGTCAGTGCTAATAGCTAATGGGATTCCTTTTGGAATGATGACAATATGCTAAAATTAGACAGTGGTGATAGCTGCACAAAAATGTGAATATACAAAAAAACCCTGAATTATACACTTTTGAAGGATGAATTTTATGGTACGCAAATTATATCTCAATAAAGCTGTTATTTTTTAAAATGAGGGGGAAAGAACAAACCATTTAAACAAAGCGTTATAGCAATTTTCTCACCTGTGTCCTACAGAAGATAGAAAATCTTATGTAATTTTGAACAAAAGACTCGGTAAAGACATGGATTATTATAAGCTTGGTGTTTTAAAAGGACTAATTAAAAGATGTGCATCTTAATCTGAATAGGAACTTGAAGTGTAAAAGCTATGCTACACCAAGTACACATCTCCCTCCAACATGGCATAGCATTTTAATCTTAACATTTTTATATTATTTTAAAGATGATTTCAAAAAGTATAAACCTTGGGTATTTGTTTAAAACAGTATTTCCCAAACTTCAGTCATGTGACATCCTCATACAATCTGTGTTATTATTTATTAAATACTTTTCTTCAATCCACTTTACCATTGACTCACCTTTTATAACATCATGAAATCATGGGTTTGATTTGCTAATTTACATTTTTCTACCATATATTAAAATAGATATATAACTATTTAGATTAAAAATATGCTTATCCGCATACCACTTTAAATCATCTTGCACACAAATTGAGAAAACACTAATTTAAAAAATCAGCTTAACCTCTGAACATCTATATCTACACTTTAAAAAATGACAAGAAAATTAGAATGTTCAGAAAACAGAACATCTTTTTCTATCCTATAAAGTTCTGGGGTTTTAAAAAATTTATTTTAGAGAGAGAAAGGGAGAGAGAGAGAAAGAGAAACATCAATTTGTCGTCCCATTTATTTATGCATTCACTGGTTGATTCTTGTATATGCCCTGACCAGGGATCAAACCCACAACCTTGGTGTATTGGTATGATGCTCTATCCAACTAAGCTACCTGGCCAAGGCCTAAAGCTCTGTTTCATAAAGTTCTATTCTATAAAGGCAATGCTCGACGGGAGCAACAGGACTGGCACTTAGCCAAGAAAAGGTGTTTGCGAATAACACTGGAGTGGTGGGGGGGAAATGGCAGGCGGGAGGCCCCACAGGGACACAGCTGCAAGCACAGGGTGCTACAAGCTCTTGGACACGGTGCAGTACAGGCCGGGTCCTGCTGCCATGCTCTGCTTGTCCAACAGGGCTGCAGGAGGCAGAAGCCGTCCCATGATCAGGTGGGCCGGCCTTTGATGACCCTGTTTCCCTCCTGCTGACACCAGTCCTGAAAGCCCACAGAGGGGCCCACTTTCTTTTTAAAATTTTTTATTTATTGATCACTTTAAGAAAGAGAGAGAAAGAGGGGGGCAGGGGGGAAGGGACAGAGGGAAACATGGATTTGTTGTTCCACTTATTTATGCATTCACTGGCTGCTTCTTTTATGTGCCCAACCGGGGATGAAACTAGCAACCTTAGCATACAGGGATGATGCTCTAACCCAGCCAGGGGCCAAGGGGCCGACTTTTAAGGTAATGACTATAATGGGGGGGATGCTTCCTGCCCATTCTTCTTCATTAATCGTCTTTTGAAAGCTAGATACAACAATTTTTATATAATTCCATGTAGGAAAAAAAATCATACACCATTTTAGATATACTCCTGCCCCCGACAGTGTACTTAGGGTACTAGTCTGTAGGCTCATTAACATGGTATTTTCTTTACATTCTTGATGCCTTTTAGGCACCTAGCACATGGTTTACAGACTCTGAAAAGGGAAAGGGTTATTCTATTCTTTTACCATGTGAATTTTTAATATGTAGCCCCATAAGTGTAAAGGAGGCTTCCTAAAGATTATTCAGAAAATATTAATTACAGAACAACAAAATCTGTAAGTCTGATTGGTTTCATGTTATAATATTACACTGTCAAAGTGGCCTTTGGGGGATTTTTAACTTAGGAAGACTACTCATGATTTCTCAATGACTTTTATCCCAAGCATCTCTGTACAGTTTCTCAGTGAATACTAAACATTCAGATAGCTTCATTACTAGCAATTAAAATCCATATCTGTAAATATCCCCCAAAACTCATGAAAACATTTGTATCTCAGAACTCAAGAGTAAAAGTACAACCAGATAAATCAGCACATGTGCTTTTCAGAAATAGGCACAGTGCTTCTCGAAGTGTGGTCAAAGAAACACATATGCTACAATCAACTGGACAGGGACAGGTTGGTGGGAGTGCTGCTTGTTAAAAATACAGATTCTTGGACACTATGTCAGATCTACTAAATCAGGTTCTCCAGGGATAGGTGCCACTAATACACATTTTAAATGAGATGTCCAGGTAATTCTTATATACCCTAGTGCTTCTGAACCACTTAGCTACTTGAACCAACTCTTTCTATCACAAAGCCATAAAAATAGGATTCTCACAGGTCATTGCACATATAAAATAATAATCAAGGAATAAATATTTAAAATGAAAAAGAAGGCAAGGTGAAAGCTCTCCTCCATTACAGTCAGCAGAATTTAGATTCCAGTGCAGACTGCAGCCATGAACAAGGGTATTCTCCCCCTATGAGCACAGCGTTCTCCGCTCCTTGTACCTATAGTGAAGACACCAGTATCATTCTGTCCTTCAACTTGAAACACAGCACACTCTAACAGGAATGCTATCCCTACATAAAGACCAAAGGATGTATGGCACGTGATGAAGTTTTCACTCAGTCTTTCTCAGCAGTGTGACTTTGCCACCACAATTCGGCAAAGTGGTTCTCAACCACTTCGAATTGCCACTGGTTTTCAAACTTGGTGTGCACTTAGAATCACCTGAAGACCTTGTTAAAACAGACAACTGGCCTCCAAGAATTTGTATTTCTAACAAGTTCCAGGTGATACTGGCACTGCTGGTCCAGAGACCAGGCTCTGAGACCCACAGGCTTAATCTAACTGTGGCCTCCTCCCAACCAGCACTATTTACAATTCACTGTGGAGTTCAGTGATGCTAAACAATGGCCCCATCTGGTGAATGCTCTCACCACATGCTGTAGGGCTTCTTGTATAGGACTCTTGCTGCTCAGTATCTTCAAGAAATTCCCATCCTTCAAAACCTGTAGTATGGGTGATAAACTTGTCTTTTCTTGGCAACTCCCTTCCTATCCCTCCAATTCCTGGCCTCTGTTTGACCCTCCAGCACCTGCTTCCTACCCTGCAAGGACAACCCTTCTGTTCCCTATAGGAAACTATATACTTAGGAAGGGCAAGAGGTCCCTCTGTTCCTATCCTAGAGAACTACACTTCCTTTAGCAGGAAATCAAGACAGGCTCCACCAGTTAGCAATTTATCTGGTGATTGTTACAGGCTTAGAGCTGTACAGACATGCCGCAAGGAATACTGCATGAAGAGGCAAAATTAGTTCAAGGATAAAGTCAAAGATTCTTAGAAATATAAAAAGCATTAAGTTCTCAATATTTATATTCTGGTCCTTTGCAGGAATAAATACATAGATTTCTCCATTCAGATAAGTCCAGAATTTATACACCACAATTGAGTGCATCATCCTCTTTATATGGCTTTCAAATCCACCTCATCAAGGTTGAAATTATACTCCCAGCATCTGGTTCTTTTTTTTTTTTTAATATATCTTTATTGATTTCAGAGAGAGGAAGGGAGAGGGAGAGAGAGAGATAGAAACATCAATGATGAGAGAGTCATTGATCAGCTAGCCTGCAACCCAGGCATGTGCCCTGACCGGGAATCGAACCCTGATCACCTGGATCCTAGGTCGATGCCTAACTGCTGAGCCACGCCTGGCCGGGCAGCATCTGGTTCTGAGCAGTTAAGTGAAAACGTGTAGAGTTCATCCTTCCCAAGGAAATAGGTTTCAACAAGTTTCTAGAAACTGAAAAGCATTTGGGAGCAAAACAAAAAAAGGCACTTGATACAGCTTAAATATTTTTAAAAGATCTTCCAGAGCTCCATTATCTTTTAAACTTGAACTTACAGCCCTGGCTGGTGTGGCTCAGTTGGTTGAGTGTCGTCCCATGCACCAAAAGGTTTGATTCCTGTCAGGGCACACGCCCAGGATGCAGTTCAATCCCCGATTGGGGCACATACAGGAAGCAACCAATTGATGTTTCATTCTCACATCAGGTTTCTCTCTCTCTCTCTCTCTCTCTCTCTCTCTCTCTCTCTCTCTCTCTCTCTCTCTCTCTCTCTCTCTCCCCCCTTCTCTCTCTAAAATCAATGAAAGCATGTCCTCTCAGGGGAGGAAAATAAATAAATAAATAAATAAGTGAACATATAAATGACAATTTGGGGTCCTTGTTAAACAGAAAGTTTTAAAGGTACGGTTAAGCAATATATTTTTCTTTTAGACTTTGCTATATGCTTAAGAAAAATGTATAAACCTTGAAAATGAATACAGAACTACACCAATAGGGAAGGATGTTTTTAAAGTGTTATAAGCTGGTTAAATGTTGCAAATACTGCATAGCATTAATAACTTACCCTGTAGTGTAAAGTATATGAATTTCTGAAATTATTCTAAGAAAATAACTAAACGCTGCACGTACTGTAACCACAGTATTTCCAGAACCTAAAACACTCTCTTTATTAGAAAAGATGTTAAGCCACGTTCCAAATCAAAAAGATCTGTTACTAATGATAGTCGAAGTCCCTGGGCACCCACTGGTTCCAAGGTGACCACTGAAGAGTCGAGTTTGTCAAGTACTGAGCGGGGTTACAGACTGAGCATGCAAATCGTTTAGGGCCATCTGCCACTAGACAGTCACCGATGGATGTGCTGCTGCTGCTGCTGCTGTTTATAGTGTAGCTTCTCTGACAAAATGTCTTCTGACACTTTCCTACTTAGTATGAATGTCCATTTTCATGGTTTAGAAAGAGCAACCCATTTCTCCTCTGAGGTGCCAGATCCTAACACCAAAACAAATCAGGCCTATGTGAAAAACTGGTTATCATCTTTACTGAGGTAATAAATTAATCTTTTTCTTAGAAATCCTCATACTTAAGTACAGAAATAAGGTTACAAAATATGATTGCTAATCACCAATAGAGAATTTAGCTGTCACAAAGTATTCCTTGATAAAAGCTGCTTTTTATACTTCACCAAATAAATCAGCTCCCACAGAAAATAATTTGTATGAGAATCAAGTAAAAATATCAAGGCTTTTAATGCCACTTACTTACTTCCCATTTTGCAACGACAACACTTGTGACATAGTAAAACCCAGATCACCTTGTATCTGCAGAGAAGATTGTTGTTAATCCTCACCTGATAATATTTTTTCCATTGATTTTTTTTTTTCTTTTTGAGAGAGAAAGAAACATAGATGTGAGAGAGAGACATCTATTTGGTTGCCTTCTGCATGCACCCCAAACCAGTGGGGATCAAACCTGCAACCCAGGTACATGCCCCTCACCAGGAATTGAACCCGAGACCCTTCGGTGCACAGGCCGACACTCCAACCACTGAGCCACACCAGCCAGGGCAGGTAAGGTTTTGTTTTAATGCTCTGTAAGAGGTGGTAGTTAGTACCTATTCTTTTCTTTTTTAAAATTTAATTTTTCAATTACAGTTGACATTCAATATTGTATTAGTTTCAAGTATATAGCATAGTGATTACACATTTATATAATTTAGGAAGTGATCCCCCTGATAAGTCTAGTGCCCACCTGACATCACATATAGTTACTACAATATTATTGACTACATTCCCTATGCTGTACCTTACATCTCCCTGATTATTTCACAACTACCAATTTGTACTTCTTAATCCCTTCCCCTTTGTCACCCAACTCCCAACCCCCCCCCAATTTGGCAACCATCCATTTGTTCTCTGTGTCTATGAGTTTGTTTTGTTTTGTTTGATGAATAATACAGGGTAAGCTCATTAAATAAGGTAAAAAAGCAAGTTCCACTGGAAATATGGATTTATTGAACATAGCATTTAAGGCATATTCTACACATAGTTTATGTCCTGCTCAGAGTCCACTGTAATTACATCTCAATCAACACTGTACACACATAAAGAAGAACACTTCTAAGAGGTTATAAGATTTAAGGATATGTTGATATTTCTTCTACCAAAGAAAGCAGACTGTATAATGAGATGCCCAAATGCAAGAGAAATGCTCTGAAATTAGGTCTCCTGGAACAGAACCAGGGCCTTTTGAAATATAGTATACTTAGAGGTACAGGACCACAAAAATCAGATCAAGAAAATAATGAAAAACAAACAAACAAAAAAACCCTACCTATGTAAAATATACAAAGCAAGCTGGATAATTCCATTATTTTTTAAAACACCACAGGCGGAAGGGACACGTTCAGGGAACTGATAATGTTAGAAAAAGAGTTGAGAAACACTTAGTGGACAAAGTAAGTAAATAAACATCTAGAAAGTCTTAGTCCTAGTTTCATTTCAGAAACTCGTAGGCTGTCCCTCCACTGCTTTTCCAACTTGCTCCATAACTATAGGTTATTTTCTGTCTCTCCCAAAATCTCTTACTCGGTGCCAACAACCTTCACCTTCACCCCACTCAGCAAAACAATGGTTCATTTCTGACATTTGCATTACTTGCATCAGCAGCACCTCTGAAATATTTAATATCCATAGTCTAATCTCAGTACCCTCCCTATTCTCTCTCTCTTGCTTACTCCTCAACTCTTTTACTTATTTCATTCAAATTGGAATGTATTGGTTTCAGAGGTTTCAATAAAGCTTTGCAATGAGCGAAAAAAAAGAAACTCCTCCAACCCACCAGTTCTTCTGACTCTAGGGCAGCATTTCCAGTCGGGGGTGATTCTGCCCCTCAGAGGACATCTGGCGACTTCTGAAGACATTTCTGATTGTCACAACTGGAGGGGCCAGCTACTGGCATCTAGTAGGCAGAGGTCAGGAATGCCAAATATCCCACAATGCACAGGACAGCAGAGAATTACTCATGTTTCAGAAGTGGAGAGCCCCTGCTATGTGGCCTTCCTTACATATACTCTGTTCTGATGTCTTCTAAGTCTTTCTAGTGAATGACAGTACAAGCTACCCAGTTACTCAAGGAAGAATCCTGGGGATCATCCTAGATTTCTCACTTTCACCTACACATAATGGTAAAGTCCTATCAATTTAAACTAAGTATTTCTTGGATCCACCATATCAGGTCATTCTCTCTGGAAACTATCTAATTGAGGTCATTATCTCTCACCCAGAATATACTATTATAAGAATGATAATTAAGTACACACGAGTAAAAAACTTGGGAGTCCACTCTCACAAATAAAGACGCTACAGAAATATGAGGTACGATTCAAAAGAAGAGAACACTGTATCCTTTCTTTTTAAAAGGATTATAACACCGTATGAATATAGGCAAATCAGTTCAGACTCCCAACTGCTGAGTGAAGAGTGAACAGGATGTATCAAAGCATCCTTTCAACCCTCACACTCATTCTACAGCTCTGTTTCTTTCAGACATTACTCAAGCACGTCAGACCTCCAAATATGCACCAAATTTGCTGTGTACACAAGATGTTATCGGTGCCAAAAGAAACAGGCTGATATGTCTCCTTTGCTGCCAAAATATATCAAGCATATCCTTATTCCCATCAGTTTCAAAAACTAAACCTTCAGGTGCAAGTGTCAAAGAAATACAATGTAAGCAAAAGAAAGCCAAGAAAAAATCATAATGAAATTGATCATATACATATATTGTGAAATATATATATTTCAAAATAATTTCTTCGGAAATCAAGCAACACAGAGTAACGAGGTAGCAACAAAATGAGTGTGCCATAAACTATTGTGACAGTCAATAACATCACGAACAAAAAGCTCTTTCTAGCCACAGAACAGTAGTGTGGGAACTGTACAGTATTCTAAAAGTCAAACACCCACACAATATATATGTAATATGAGATCATAAAAAGTTTCAGGATCTGTTTCAAAGACAAGGCTCTCAGAGAAAGGTGATATGAACTAAGCTGTGAAAATGCAGCCTGAATTCCATTAATATGCTATCACCCCAAACAAATGAGAAACACCTGTTACCCTTTTGACAGTTTTGGTGCAGTTGCTCTTCCATTGCCTGCTAAGCTCAGAAGTAATGTTCTGTTTTAAAGACCATATGAAAGGAGAAGACAGAGGAAGAGTATGGCAGGCAAAACCATTTACATTGCAAAGCTGATACTGACCTAAGAGTCAATTCAAAACTTAGGATAAATCAACTCGAGCCACACAACCCAGGTTCAAACCTCAATTTTTTTTAATCCTCACAGGAGGATATGTTTTTACTGATTTTAGAGAGAGGGGAAGGGGGAAAGAGAGAAGAGAGAGAAATATGTATGAGAGAAACATCATACACATGCCAACGGGGATAGAACCCGCAACCTAGATATGTGCCCTGAGGAGGAATTGAACCTGCACAGGCAGACACTCCAACCAACTGAGCCACACCGGCCAGGACTCAATTCTCAATTTCACCACCTACCAGCTTCATAATTTTAACAATTAATTTCTCTCTGCCTCAATTCATCTGTAAAACTGAACAATGGTAGTACCTACTTCATAGGTAAAGTGCTTAGAACAATGTCTGGCATACTGTAACACTGTAGAAATACAGGTAATGTAATATTATCATCATTATTTTTTCCTTACTATTTTTAGACTAAATATTAAATAAGAAGAAAAATAACACTATAATGTATGCTCAAGCTCCAGTTTAACGCTGTTACCAGGTACTTTGTTCACAGTTCAATAACAATGTTATTTCAGTTGATATCTCCATTCCTATCCTCCAGTAGATCACAGTCCAATCAAATCACCAAGTGTTAAGTCATACCACCTGACATGAGAAGTGTAAAGAGTCATAATTCACATAAAAACAGATGCATAGATGAATGGAACAGAATAGAGAGCCCAGAAATAAACCTACACATACAAGGTGTGCCAAAAAAATGTATACACACAATGTCAGTAGCTTCTATTTTGAAAATGAAATGTATTTTAATAAACACTGAACTTTATAATTATTCAAAGTGTATACACACCTTTTAGGGGCACCCTGTATATAGTCAGTTCATTTAAGACAATGGAGCCAAGACTATACAATGGGGAAAGGACAGTGTCCTAATAAATGATGCTGGGAAAATTGGACAGCCACATGCAAAAGAATGAAAATAGACCACTATTTTACACCTTGTACAAAAATTTACTCAAAATAAAGACTTAAACATGAGACCTGAAGAAACCATGAAACTTCTAGAAGAAAACATACATGGTAAACTCTGACACAGGTCTTGGCCATAATTTTTTAAAACTGACACCAAAAGCAAAAGCAACAAAAACGAAATAAACAAGTGGGGCTACTCAAACTAAAAAGCTTCTGCACAGCAAAGGAAACCATCAACAGAATAAAAAGGCAACCTACTGAATGGGATAAAATATTTGCAAATCGCCCAGCCAGGCGTGGCTCAGCAGTTGAGCGTCGACCTAGGATCCAGGCGATCGGGGTTCGATTCCTGGTCAGGGCACATGCCCGGGTTGCGGGATCGATCAATGACTCTCTCATCATTGATGTTTCTATCTCTCTCTCTCCCTCTCCTTTCCTCTCTCTGAAATCAATAAAGATATATTTTTTTAAAAAATTGCAAATCATATGTCTGATAAGGGGTTAATGTCCAAAATATATAAAGAACTCATACAAATCAAAAGAAAAAAAAAATCTGATTAAAAATGGGCAGGTCTCAAGAGATACTTTTCCAAAGAAGACATATAGATTGTCACCAGGTACATGGAAATATGCTCAAAATCACTAATCATCACAGAAATGCAAATCAAAACCACAGTGAGATATCACCTCACACCTGTTGGAATGACTATTATCAAAAAGACTAGAAATACTAAGTGCTACTGAGAATGTGGAGAAAAGGGAAGCCTTGTGCACTGCTGGTGGGAATGTAAACTGGTGCAGCCACTATGGAAAAGTATGGAGGTCCCTCATAAGTTAAAAATACAACTACCATATATCTAGCAACTCCATTTGTGTGTATTTATCCAAAGAACAGGAAAACAGTACCCTGTTCATTGCAGCATTATTTATAATAGCCAAGATATGGAAAAAAATCTAAGTACCCATTGATGGATGAATGAATAAAGATTATATGTATACAGACATATATATCTCAATTTCTTTATATATACAACGGAATATTATTCAGCCATAAGAAAGAATGAAATCTTGCCATTTGTAACCACATGGATGGAATTCAAGGGAATTATGCTATGTGAAATAAGACAAACAGAAAAAGAAAAATACCATATGGTCTCTCTTATATGTGGAATCTAAAAATAATTTTTTTTTAAAAAAGCGAGCTCACAGGTACAGAGAGTGGATTGATAGCAACCAGTGGCTGATGGTGGGAGCTGGAAGAAAAGGGTGAAATGTTGTTTTTTTTAATTTTAGTTTAAATAAATTTAAAAATAAATAAAGGAAAAATGTAAAAAGCATAATGCAGTATGCATCAAAAGTATGCCATATGATATACACATACAATGGAATATTATTGAGCCTAAAAAGAAATAAAATTCTGATATAGGCTACAACATGGACGAACCTTGAAAACATGCTAAGTGAAATAAATCAGACACAAAAGGAAAGTGCCTGATTGCACCTACATGAGGTACCTAGAATAGGGAAATTCAGAGACAGAAAGTAGAACAGAGGTTAACAGGGGCTGGAGTGGGGAGGAGGTGTGGGGGGAAGGTGAGGGGATTTATTGTTTAATGAGCACAGAGTTTCTGCTTGCGATGATTAAAAATTCTGGAAGTGGAAAACAGTGATATTAGAAACAGCGTGAATGTGCTTAATGCCAATGAACTGTACACTTAAAAAATGGTTGAATTAGTAAATTACCACAACAAAAAAATCTTTAAGTTGTTTTTTATTTTTTTTTAATGTTTTTTATTTTATTTTATTTTTTTTGTTAATCCTCACCCGTGGAAATTTTTTCATTGATTTTTTTTTAGAGAGAGCAGAAGGGTGGGGGAGAGACAGAGAGAAAAATGTCAATGTGAGAGACGCATTGATTAGTTACCTCCCTCACTTGGCCCAAGGAATCAAGCCTGCAACTGAAGTACCTGCCCTTGACCGGAAATCAAACCCAAGACCCTTCAGTTCGCAGGGCGATGCTCTAACCACTCAGCCAAACCAGCTAGGGCTCAACAGGAAGTTTTAACACGAGTGTCAGCCCTAACGGGATTCAAATAAAGGACAGATCACTTATTCTCAAGTTCCTAACTATGGACACCAAAGAAGTGGGTGTCAACTCTTAGCTGGCCTTTGTTGAAAATACCCTCCTGAAATGGGTACATACCTTGCAAATTTCATAAGGAACATTATTTCACTTCGTTGATAAAATCCTTTTTTTTTTACTTCCTTGAAGGGAGAGAGAAGGAAAGAGAATTATACTGAAGAGATGCCTTTGTGAATGGCCTAGGCATAATGGAGGTTTTATAAGGAGAATCATGATACCAAGAGTGCAAAAGTACACCTGTGCAGGGCATCAGAAACGAATGTGTAAACAAGTGACATTCAACTCAAAAGTGGCAAGGGTTTCCATGTATCCCAAGTCCCTATTTTGATACATATAACAAAGTAAAATATTTGAAATATCTACTCCAAACATCCCAAGAAAAAGACATATTGCAGTACAAAAACAATAAAAGTAAACTTAACAAATTAACAGTTCCTAAAATGGCTTAGGGATTCCAATTAGGATAATTTAATTCTCTAATAAATGGGTAATTACCATATCAAATATCATTCATGGAATAACAATTTTCAAAGTAGAATGGAATTTTCAAAGAACCTAAGGTCTAAACCAGACTAATAATACCAGGGTGGGGCAAAAGTAGGTTTACAGCTGTCCAACAATAATACAGTAATTAATAAATTATAACACAAGAATAAGCTCTCTGTTTTGAGTACTCACAACTGTAAACCTACTTTTGCCCCACACTGACAAGTCTCTGACAATAAGCCTGGCTTGTTCTAAGCTCTTTACATACACTAACATCCTATCCTCACAACAATCTTGTGAGAAAAGTATTATTATTCCTATTCCACAAATGAGGAGACTGCGGTGTAGAGGGGTCAACTACCCTGCCCCAGCCTACTCTCTTGAGCTAGGACTTGAATCCTGGAAGTGTGGTTTCCCAGTCCCTGCTCTTAATTTCAGTGGTTTACTATCTCTTGGTAACATTAACAAATGGACAACAAAAAGTACAGGCAAACTCAAACTGCAAAACAGTTTGGGCATCAAACATAATAAAAGCTTTGAGGAAATCATCATATTACAACAGAGGACAATAAATGACATTCATAATGACTGCTCTGAGACAGGGGAAATTAAAACGTTTAGTATACTTCGTGTTTAAGGAATTATTTAGTACACTTGAAACTTCTCCATCCAAAACAGTCAAAATATAATTTTCATTTCTAAAGTTGTAAAACTTTCAACTATCTAAAATTACCCATTCCCTGAGGGCTCCAAACAAAGGGTTGGACTGAACCATCTTATTTGTCATTTATCTCATTCTTTAAGGATGGGGTGTATGTGTGTAGGGGGATCATAAACTAAGACTTCCAGGCTTGAATTCCAGGTGTAAGAACCTAATACTAAAGATATTAAAAAGTGTCAAATAATTTGGATAGATCAGTGAACAAGCTTACAGAATCATGTGACTATTGTAAAAAGCCTAGAATTTTATCATTAACAGTAGAGTTTGGGGGGGGGGGTAGTTAGTTTTTCCCCATTGCCCCCTCCACCGGATTCCCACCCCACTCCAGGCCTTCACCAGAGTTATTTTTAAGTACTTTTTTAAAAAGGTACTTAAATAAAAAGGCTTTGAAGTCATACACAAACATGAACTTAAAGCCTGGGTCCACTATTTAATTACTATGAATATTTGCCAGGTTAATTTCATATAACTGAGACTCAGTTTCCTTCTCCGTAAATTGAGGATAATAATTCCTAACATAAAATGTTGTGTGAAGTAAGGAGAAGACACATACAAACTGCTGGACAGTCCCTGGGATATATAGCAGATGATCAAAAATGAGTGACTACTAGTATTCTCTAAACTTATTCTTTGTTTCTCAAATATAAGAACCAAACCTTACCAATTAGCAAGTCATTTGGTAGGCTTGCGGGAATTATATGAAGTACATGTGCCCTTTTCAAAAACAGAACATACTAAAAGTACAAGAAAATACAAAACCAAACCATCAGTGAGATAGAAGATTTCAGAATCCTTCTCCTCCCATATCTTTTCTGGTTGGTTTTGTAATAACCTGTATTCCTTAATCAACCATACGAATCTTATTGTTTGTTTGTTTTGCGATCTAAACATTCCTACTGGGGTTCTGTTGCTTATTTATTTTGGTGGTTACCTTTGCAAGGGTAATTGTCATCACTGCTTGGAAACCAAAAAGAAATCCAGGACGAAGGAGCATTTTTTAATGAAACGCTGTAAGTGTTCCATCCATCTCAACAGGTGATTGGATCCCATGTGGATCATTTATTATCACAACAGATTTTCACACTGCGGCGCCACCCCTTACCCAACAAATACATGCATTACTGCGCAAAACTCCGGACTGACAGAGAAAAAATGCTCTTTGGGCACACAAAAACTCAAAACTTGGTGCACTCAGTAAGGATCCTTGGAGGAGGGGGCGGGGTGGTGGCGGACGGGTGCAAGTGAAAACCAACAGCATCGGAAACTGTTCTGTCTCCTTAAACAAGCCTGGAGGTGAACCTGCGGGTCGAGGAGCGGGAAGGGTGGGTGAGGCGGGCCTGGAGGCGAGAGGAAGGAGGTGGCATCCGCGGGCCGAGGAAGGGTCTGTGCCACCGGGGAGAGAGTCAGCGCCCATCGCCACCCCGAGAGCGGCCGCGGAGAGAAGCGGCCGCGCAGCCCAGTCCCCAGGACCGCGTCAGCCTCCGGGAGTCTGGGACGGATGAGAGAGAACGGGGACCCCGAGACCGAAGAAAAACAGAGTAGGGCGGGCTACCGGTCGCCCTCAGAATGGGATGCCACAGTCCCCGCCGCCATCCCGGCGCAGGACACGCAGAAAGCGGGGACCCCACAAGGAGCGCACAGGTTACCTGTCTCAGCAGCCTGCCCCGCGGTCTCCACTTCCGCAGGCTCAGGGTTACTACGGGCTACGGGGCACGCGCCGAGTGACGTCATCCACGTGCGCCGGGACTGCCGAGGGCCTGCCCCGCCCCCTGGGGGGGGCTGATCGGGGCCGCCTGGCGCGGGGGTGTGCGCAGGCGCAGACAGTGACGACGGGAGCGGCTTTGCTGGACTGGGTTCTCCCGGCGTCCCCGTTCCCCAGCAAACTACTCCTAGTTGCAAAATGTTGTTGTCACCTAAGAAAAAACAAGTTATTGAAATACAAAACTGCGCTTCTTATTCCGGTTTTTACCCCGGAATAAGACTCCGCATACTCATTGCGCCACAGCTCATTCCGGTCCCGCTGTGCACCAGGCAGCGCCGGCGCAGAAGCTGGTGCAGAACCTGGTGCAGAACCTGGCGCAGAACCTGGCGCAGAACCTGGCGCAGAACCTGGCTGCAGCGGGGATCAGACGCGAGCCCAGCCAGACGGAGAGCGCTTGTAGCTGAGCTGAGAAAGCAAACACTGAGTGTCTCAACAAATACATATGCCTTCTGGAGATGACAGTGTGTGGAAGAAAAGCCAGCTGCTGGAAAACTAAAGGAGGGAGGGTGAGATGTCCAGGGAGAGCCCTCTGAAGAGGTCCATGGAGGAGAGAAGCCAGCCCTGCAGGGATCTGGAGGCGCGGGAAATAAGAGAGGGAACTGTATGTGTGAAAGGTATGAGAGGACAGAACACGGTGCCCTCCAGACTGAGAAAGCAGGCTGGGGAAGAACTGGTGAGGTCAGCAAGGCAAGGAGGATCCTGATCTTGCAGAGACTTTCTGGGTCTTTGTAAGGGGAATGATTCAAGTGTCATGAGAAGCCAGTGAAGAATTTTAAACACATGACTGGCAGGATCTGGTCTTATCAGATCAGCCTGGCTGCTGTGAATACAATGAACTATTGGGAGACAAGAGTGCAGAGATGAGTTGCTTTTTCAATGATTAGGTGAGAAATGATGGAGAGAAATGGACACATATAAGGAATAACCTGGAGGTGGCTATAACAGACTTGGAGATGGATTGCATAAAGGTAATAAAGAAGGAAAGGTGTGAAAAATGACTCCTAAATTTTGGGCCTGAGGTGGACAAAGTATCTAAAACAATGCCTAATACTTCACAAGATTGGTTCCTCCTCCTTCCAACCCGGATCCCCCTGCTTCTTTGTTACCAACCCCTCTCTATTCTCCTCTTACTTTTCTGACCCTCTCCCCTCAGTTACCATAAAGGGGCTCCTTTTCCTTCGCTTTTTCCTTAACTCTTTCTCCCTTGATCTTCTTATGCTACACTGGAGGTTGCAAATTCAAAAGCCTACAGTGCCCAGGCAGTGAACACGAAAGAGTGAAGCTCGTGGATAGAGACTGTGGAGAACTGGAGCTCATGGTCTCCCTACTCAGCTCTCTTTGACTTTTGCCAACCAGTAATGCTATCCCAGCGATGTCAGATCTCCTCATTTTTTGAAAAGAAATAAATATGCACACAAATAAACTCTCCCAAATTTTAAACGTTGGTCACTAACTAGAATTTTGTTAAAGTTTTATTTTGGACCAAACAAAACTCATATGCAGGCCACAACTTTGCCTCCTTGGTGGATATTTTCCCAGGGTGGTGACTGTCTGCTCTCAAGTGACTATAACCTGTAAGCTGATAACTCCCAAGTCTATTTCTCCACTCAAAGCTTTGAAAAATTTCTTACTGAAATTCACAAATTCCACTTCGATGTCCAGTTGGCATCTCAGACTTGACATTGAAAACTGAATTCATTATCTACCCCTTTCCCTAACCTAACCTATTCAAATATTCCCTGTCTCAGTTAACAGCAACGGCATCCACACAGTCACCCAAGACTGAAATCCAGAATCATCCCAGACTTTTCCTTGTCTCACTGTTCAAACAAACATGTCCTGACCTCAATATTGATCACATCTGCCCATTGCCTCCATCCTTACTGATCACCATCTTTGCTCAAGCATTCATTCTCTCTCTTTGGGCAAGTCACTTAACCTTTCCACACTTCAGTTTTCTCACTTGTTTTATAAAGCCACCAAACATGTCAGAATAGTTGCCTAGAATTGTTTGTGGGGTTTTATTGCCTGGTTATTTTAAATCCAAGGTTATTGTGACAGGGAAAACTGGGCTTTATAGAAACTATTAATACAAAATGAAATTAACAGTGTCTAAAACAGGACACAGTTTTGTTACAGAGTAAAAACTGACTGAAAAATAACTGCTGATTAGAAATATTGAAAACAGGGAAAATTGAGGAAAAATGGTAAAATTTATCACTTATTAAAAGTTAATGGAAAAATCTCATGTTTTTGACAAAATCTGTTATACAAAGTTTGTGTAGAAAGAAATTGGTTTTAATTAACCGCAAAAGAAAGCTCATAATGTCAGAATTCCTAATAGCTATAATTTTTCATGAAGAGGAAAAAATAACACTGAAATATAACAGTGTAAGGTTTACATATAAAAGACTGGAACAGATTCCATTGAGAAAAGTTTCAGTAAAATGGAAAAAATGAGAAACAGTGGAACTATAGTATAAAATTGATCATGGCATTAAATTAACATTATGAAATTTGCTCCAGAAAAAAAACTATTTTTATACTAAAAGTGGTACATCCAAACAATGGACTATTACTCAGCACTAAAAGTAAATAAGCTATTAAGTCAGGAAAAGACATGGAGAAACCTTAAAGTAATAAGTGAAAAAAGTCAGTCTGAAATGTCTGATTCTAACTATATGACATCCTGGAAAAGGTAAAACTATGGAGACAGTAAATAGATCAGTAGTTGCTAGGGGTTCTGAGGGGAGGATGGGTGGAGCACAGAGGATGTTTAGGGCAGTGAAAATACTCTGTGTGGGACCTTAATGATAGCTACATGCCATGATACATTTTTTTAAATCCATAGACTGTAAAACATCAATAATGAACTGTAATGTAAACTATGGACTTTAGTCGATTATGACATGTCAATGTAGGTTTATCAATTGTAACAAATGTACCACTCTGGTGGGGGATGTTGATACTAGAGGAGGCTATGCATGTGTAGGAAGGAGCAGGGTGTATATGAGACATTTTTTTACCTTTCCCTTTATTTTTCTGTGAACCCAAAGCTGCTCTCAAAAATAAAGTCTTAATTTTAAAAAACCAAAATAAAGCAAAATTTTTTTTTAAAGTTTCAAATAAAAATTTAAAACTTGAACTGAACCAATTAAAAGTAAACAAAGGATCTGAATAAACTCTGAAGAGGGCCTGCAGATGGAAAATAAACATATGAAAAGATGCTCAACATCACTAATCATCAGAGCAATGCAAATTAGAACAACAATGACATATTACCTCACACCTGTCAGAATGGCGGTCATCAATAAGGCAACAAACAGCAAGTGTTGGTGGGAGTGTGGAAAAAAGGGAGCCCATGTGCCCTGCTGGTGGGAATACAGATCGGTGCAGCCACTACAGAAAACAGTGTGGGAGTCCCACAAGAAAATTAAAAACGGAGCTGCCTTATGACCCAGCGATTCCACTTCTAGGTATATAGTCAAAGAAACCCAAAACACTAATTCAAAGAAATATATGCAGCCCTCTGTCCCTTGCAGCATTATTTACAATAGCCAAGATATGGAAGCAACCTAAGTGTTGATTGATAGATGACATTTTGATAAAGAAGATGTGATTCATATATACAGTGGAATGTTACTCAGCCATTAAAAAAAAAAAAAAAAGAAATCTTACCATTTGCGACAGCATGGATGGGCCTGGAGGGTGTTATGCTAAGTGAACTAAGTCAGTCAGAGAAAGACAGGTATCATGTAATTTCACTTACATATGGAATCTAAAGGACAATATAAATGAACAACAACAACAAAAAAAAACAGAAATAGACTCATAAATACAGAGAACAGACTAAGGGTTGCCAGAGAGGAAAGGGGTTGGGGGACTGGGTGAAAAAGGTGAAGGGATTGAGAAGTACAGATTGGTAGTTACAAAATAGTTATGGGAAAATTCAGCAGAGGAAATATAGTCACTAATATTGTAATAACTATGTAAGGATGCTAGTTGTTTACTTGAAATACAGGGTGAATGTTTTGTAAAGTATATAATTATCTAACAAATATTCTGTACACCTGAAACATACAAAATAATATTGAATGTAAATGGTAATGGAAACATTTTTTAAATTAAAAAAAAACTTGGATTGAGCATAGAAATTTCTGATATTTACAAGTTATAAAAAGTTGGTTTATGTGCAAGAGTTTTCTTAATTTGATGATCCAGGGTAAAAAAAACTCAGAAAACTGGAAAAGTGTGCACTTAGAGTTATGTATATGGCAGTTAAAACAGACAACTAGAGCCAAGACAACAATCCACTCGATACGAGCCATGCTGTTTTTCTGAGTCATTCGTGCAGTACCCATCGTGACCATGCTTCAGCTGATACTTTATATTGTTATATATTTGTACTCATAAGAATAAAGGTCCCCTTCCATTGTCTTTTTTTTTCTTTCTGCCTGTTTCTAATAGTTATGTAGGAAAAGTTACGTTTTACAAAGTAAATTATTTTTTAAAAATGTAATTTAAGAAGAAACAATTGCTAGGCTTTGACTTCGGTTAATGTCAAATATGGTGTGTTTTCTGTGAAGGATTTTTGCACAACAGTTAAAACTATAATTACCTAAGTGCCATCTTTCTTACAGTGGAGATGCTTTGGTTTAAATCTGAAATATATAAAAATCCTGATATTTTTATGTCAGTTTCTCATATCTCAAAATACATAGAAAAGTTAAATTTGATTTTTTTTCTTCACTTCAAGTACAGTTGACATTCAATATTATATTAGTTTTAGGTATACAGCACAATGGTTAGACACTTATATAACTTACAAAGTCTAGTACCAACCTAACCCATACACAGTTATTACAGTAATATTGACTATATTCCCTATTCTGTACTTTACATAACCATGAGTATTTTTCAACGGACAATTTGTACTTTATTCCTTACCTTTTTCACCCAGTTCGCAACCCTCCTCCCATCTGGCATCCATCAGTATGTTCTCTGTATCTATGAGTTTGTTTCTGTTTTGGTGGTTTGTTTATGTTGTTTTTTAGATTCCACATATAAGTGAAATCATATAGTGTTTGTCTTTTTCTATCTGAGTTGTTTTAGTTAGCGTAATACCCTCTAGATTCTTTCATGCTATCCCAAATGGTAAACTTTCATTCTTTTTTATGGCTCAGTAATATTCCGCTGTGTATATGTATAACATCTTCTTTACCCAAATGCCATCTATCAGTGAACACTCATGTTGCTTCCATATTTTGCTATTGTAAATAATGCTGCAAGGAACACAGGGTGCATATATTCTTTTGAATTTGTGATTTGGATTTTTTGTATAAATAGCCAGAAGTGGGATTACTGGGTCATATAATAGTTCTATTTTTAATTTTTTGAGGAACCTTTATATTGTTTTCCATCGTGGCTGCACCAATTTGCAATCCCAACAGTGCACGAGGCTTCCCTTTTCTCCACACCCTCGCCAACACTTGTTGTTTGTTGACTTATTGATGATAGTCATTCTGACAGGTGTGAAGTGACATCTCACTTCAGTTTTAATTTGCATTTCTCTGATGATGCTGAGCATCTTTTCAAATGTCTATGGACCATCTGTATGTCTTCTTTGGAGAAATATCTGTGAGGTCCTTTGTCCATTTTTCAATTGGATTGTTTGTCTTTTTGGTATTAAGTTGTATAAGTTCCTTATATATTTCAGATATTAATCCCTTATTGGATGTATCATTGGTGAATATCTTTTCATTTGTGAATATCTTTACCCATTCAGTAGGTTGTCTTTTCATTTTGTTGATGGTTTCCTTTCTTTTTATGGCTGAGTAACTTTCCATTGTATATATGTACCACAGCTTTTTTCATTCACCTCTCTATTGATGGGCACTTGGATTGCTTCCATTTCTAGTCTATTGTAAATAATATTGCAATGAGCATATAAATCCCAAATTTTGATTGGGTCCCAAGAGTGTTTGAGATGCTTTGAAAATCCATTTAAAAGTAGTTTTCAAGAAAATGCTTTTTTGATGAAACTTATTGGTGTAAGAATAATTTTGATGTAAATATTTATGTTCATATACACAAATACAGAATCAAAACAACAGAGTTAACATCTTATATTCGTCTTATAGTTCCTGAAAATCCTTAGCTAGTCTTTCAGTTCTAAAACTCATATCATGAGTATGTGTTTGTGTCACAAGCAGAGATACTTTCTTATGGCCTGCATAATTAGAGTATGTGTATTCTGGTTTCAGATATGCTTTTCACTGATGACTCTTTTTCCTGCTCATGCTATCAGCTCTATGAAATCTATTCATATCCCACTGAGATTTAGTGCATTAGATTCTATTTCAAAAGAATTTCTCACTTGGCTCAGGTGAACTAAGTAAACAGAGTAAGGGAAGACAGACACTGCTGGCTGTCCTTCGATTCCCAGTCTCTTTTCTTCATACAAATAGAACCCTCACATTATCTTATCCGGACACATGACTGCTAAGAATAAAGACAGTGCTTGTCAGCCTCCCTTGCAGCTAGATGTGGCCTTGTGACTAAATGCTGGTTAACGGTAGTAAGAATAAGTATGATGTGGCAACCATTCTTGTAAAATAGGTGGAATATAAGTTTGTTCTCCTCCCAGCCTCCTTCCTGTTGATTGAAATGCAGATGCTTTGGCTATTCTTAGAGTAGCTGGCTTGGTTAAAATTCAACCTTCAGAGCCTTATGTGAAAGCAACAAGATAGGAGTCTGGATCCCTGAGGCATTTGTGGACAGTCACCATACCAGCTCTGAACTATCTACCTCTGCACTTGTACAAGGGAAATAAGCTGCTTTATTTTTAAGTCACTTTATTTTTGGTCTGTTTCTTCTACCAAACTTAACTGATATAAGGACTAGGAGTCAAAAGAAAAAGGCATTTTCAGACGTGAAGAGCAAGAGGAAAAATGCTCTCAGTGGAAGCAGAGGCTTACTTCAGTAGCCCCAGACCACTGACACTAGAAAACAAAGGTCTGTGAGATATTGTCAGAAGGCAGTAACACCTAAATTCAGTTTCATCATAAATCAAGTGATACACGTTTGTGGTCTCATTTGTTGTACCCTATCTCCCCTTTCCCTTACTAACAGGACCCTGATTTGTAGAAAAAACCCTACTGACCTCAGAGAAGCAGCCCCTCCTTCAGTCTCAATGAATGAATGGTTACAAATATAAGCCAGTTATGGAATGCCATTCTCTCTGCCCCCTATTCATGGTCCCAGTTGTCCTTACAGCTCAGGGTGGCCTTGGTGCCCAGTCTAGCCAATAAGAGGGAAGGGGGAGGCTGCTAAAGGCTCCTGGAACAGGTTTTTTACCTCTTAATAAAATATAGTCATAAAAGGAGAGCTAGCTGGCATGGTACTGTTCCTTTCTTTATTGCTTGGGACACCAACACAAGGGAAAAGATGTTTGGAGCAGCCATCATGACCATCTTGACCAAGGGAAGTAGCATAAGTGTGAAAAGTCAATGTACTGAGAAGGAAGGGGGAGGGAGGGGGGGAAGGGGGAGGGAGGGGGAGGAAGGGGGAGTGCAAAAGCCCGAGTCATTGCCGACATTGTTGAGATGCTGGCCCAGCCACTGGCATCTCCCTCTGGACTTCTCAGTAAACAATACTGCTTCTCGTTTTAGCCCCTTAGTAAGTGTTTGGTTTTGCTGTTCTGGCTGCTGCTGCTGCTTGTAACTAATTTTTATTCTTTTCAATTAAAAAGAAAAAGGAAGAATTTCAGTGTTTTTTAGTGTCCCAGATTCCCCTCGTCACTTTTTCCATAACAAGCCTTGTTTTCCACGCTGGCACAGGACTCGCTGTTGATACTTCCACGTTACTCCTGTTCTTGCTCTGTCACTGCTACCATCTTTCTCTTTCGAATGTGCTAAATAAACCCTTCTAGTGATTTGCTCTACTTTACATTGGATTTAAAGTGCCTTTAAATAGCCTTTTTGCAGCTCTAACACCAACCTGGTGTTTGGTGTAGCATTCCTACTGTTTTGGCCTGAACTGTAAACAATTCACAGTAAGAAAATGGGTCTTGGTGTTCAATAGAAGATGGCGTGTGCCTTGCTTTGTTACAAGAGGTGAGGATTTCTGGGTATGAGTGGCCCCCGAAGGCCCTATCCACCAAAGGAAAATCCGTAATTATTCCTGATTATATCAGTATCCACATGACCCCAGCAACTCACCCAACTTCTCTGAGCTTGCACTTTTCTCACTTGTATAATGAGAGAATGTCCCTAAATGATTTCATGGTTGCTTTTTAAATTTCAAATTTCTACTTTTCTAACTTCACCTAGATACCAAATATAGTTACGTAAACCTCTAAGCTCTTAATAGAATTTCCTTACAAATAAGGAAATTAGCCTAACATCTGTCTGCCATGTCTCTGGCCCATTTAATGTCACCATAGTCAACCCACATGTCATGCTAAAGAAGGAGAGCATATTAGAGCCCAGCTCAGGTTTGCATGTCGTGGATCTCCTAAGGCAGCGGTTGTGGGAAAAAACAGAAACCTCTCTAAACCTCAGTGGGCTGATGACACACAGGTGGTATGAATGTGTCAAAATATAAATGAAGGATTTGAAATATTGCAAGTTTCCAGGAGAAAAAAATATTTCCAAGGGCACTGAGACTGAAAATGATGCTCTTTTTTACTAAAAATAAAAAATAAGAGGCACAGGGAGGAATGAGGCACTGTTGCCAGAGAGAATGGAATATAGTGAGTCCTAGAAATAAGTAGAATGGCACCCGTGAAAATACTCATTCTTACCAGAAAAGCAGACAACAGTCTTCAAAGGATTCCACGGATGACAGAGCCTCTGGCTTCTAGAAAAGAGTCTCTCTACCCTCTCCTCTGGTCTCTCTTTCCTTCTCTAATGCTGGAGTGCATTCAATGGAAAGGGAGTGTGCAAGCTTCGCATTGACACCTTCCTGCTAACTGAACGTGTGTCATAGAGCAACATTCATTTTTTTTCTTTCAGCAACATTTACTGAGTTACACCATGTGTTAGGTGTATTTCTAAGCTCTGAAGATACAAAGATGAAAAAACATGTCCCTGACATCAAAGACAATCTAAGCTGCTCTGGCAATAAACATGGTTTATTACCTTAGAGCAGCGATTTTCAAAGAATTTTTAAAACAGGAAATACCTACTTATTTAGCCAGAGGCACTAATCTCTTTTCCCTTAGATTGTCAAATTGAAAAGAAAAAAAAAAAAAAAGACAATAGCCAACACAACAATAGCTGTCCAGTGTGACTGAATCAAAATTATACCTATTTTTTGTCAGATTGGCAAAAAATATATTTTTGGTGTGCCACAGAATTTTAGTAATTATTTTATGTGCCATGAGATGAAAAAGGTTGAAAATCGCTGCCTTAGAGGCCGGAGCTCTGGACTTGTGTTCTAGGTGGGTTCCAAATAGGGAGGCCAAGATGGCAACAAAAGACAAAGCAGGGAATGAGAGTAACACTGGGGAGGGGGATGGATGCTGAGAAGCCAGGAGAGCTGAAGACAGGGAAGAGTGGGAGAAGTCAAAAGGACATGGCCTAAGGTGTCCCCAGGGTGGTCATTCGGGCTGGCAGGATGGAAGAACGAAGTAGTTTGCCAGCCCCGAGCTAGCATGGGGAGCCAGCCTCAAGACCTAGCTCTGACTGGTCAAGAGAGTGGTCAGTACGTAGCGATTTATTGATTGAAAGAATGGGTGAATGAAAGGCAAGACTCTTGTATGACTTTTGTACCCATGTTTTTAGGAAGCAGAAAAGCAGACACATGAGAATGTAAACCTTCTCTATGGGTGGGGCTTAGAGGAAGTATAGTCTATCTGCACCCGGGTGTAAACCAACACAGCACAACGTAACACTTCCCCCAAGCGCGAATACAAGGGCAGAGCTGGGGCATGCGATGCCAGCGAAGCTCTCCCTGGTGGCCCCCCTCACGAGGAACTGGGCCATCACCCTGTGGGAGAGCTCCTGCCTGTCAGGTTTGTGCAGATGAAGCAAGCTCCACCAATGATAGTGGTAGAAACAGGCAGTGTTGGGGTCCACTTGCTCACCAAAAAACCCCACAATGATTTCACAAGCAGTAGCAAAAACTTGCTATTTGTCCCATTCTAGAGAGAAGATATATATTCCTAAAAATCTGTGGGATTCAACTTAATTGAAGGTCTTTCAGAAGTCACTGAATTTTTCTAATTCTATCACTGCCAGTAATAGTAATATTTTAAGGATTCTGAATTTAAAACCCACTTAAAATACAAACGCTTCCATAAAAGGGTTGATAAACACTGATCTCTTGCCTCCTAACAAAAGGTTACCACTGGCTGGATGCTTGTATTTGTTGGAAATGTGGTTTCAAGTATCGTGTAAGGGAATTTATTATAAAAATACAGTAGTGACTCACAGAATCCAACACAGGGAGGCAGTGGGGTCAGAGGAACCATGGGAATCCTGCAGGAATCTCTCTTCTCTCCTCTCTCCTTGTTTTCAAGCATTTCTGCTTCACTCTTTTCTCTTTTTCTAGATCTGCTTTCTCTGAGTATGTAGCCACACAGTGGGTTAAGACAGGCAGAACTGGGGTCCACTCAGAACACTAAGTTTGTATCGCCTCCTTCTAAGAGACACTAGATCTCCTAATTCCAAAGCAGTGAGAGAAGGAATATGACTAAGACCATTTTCGGTCAAGTGTCTACCACTAACCCAGCCATCTCCAGAGGGGGGGGCAGTCACAGGACACAAACATGTCCACCACTAACCCAGCCATCTCGGGCTGGGGGGGGCAGTCACAGGACACAAACGTGGCTGCTGAATGTCCTTCTCTGGAAGGGACTGGGGGAGGGTGATTCCCAAGTCTAACATTTTATTGCCAGGAGTGTGAGAATATGAAGTAAATTCCTCTGCTAATCATGCAAACATTCTAGACACCTGGCTCTGGGTAACTGTTGGCCCAGCATAGAAAATGCTGGCTTACAGATTTGCAAAGATACATCTTGGCAGCTCAGCAGCACTGCCGCTTCCTACCCTCTTCGGCATCCTTGGAAAAGCTTAATTAAAATCTGTGATTACCAGATGAGATCCCAAGGTGCCTGCATACTCCTCGGTTGTGTGTAGCTGCAACGTTCGGCCTAAGTGAGAATGACTACAGCAGAATGATTTCGGTGGGCGCCAATTCACTCCCGCTGTCAGGAAACTAATGTGATGGGCTACACAACGGAGCTCCATCAACACTGCCGTTTGGGATAGTTTGATGCTCTTTCTCATGAAACTGAGTCTCTTTTAAGTTACTGTGGGTGAAGAAGAAACTTTCCTCAAGGTTCTTTCAGCTGTTCTAATAATTAAATTTACATGAGACAGATTAATACGAGAAAAATGACCAAATTTAATTACATACATATGTACGGGAACCCCACATACATGAGAGTCAGAGACCCCATATACATCAGAGGTTCAAAGAGAGGAAGGGAAAATGACATCTATATGACATTCTGAGCTTCAGAGGGGAGGAAGGTCTTTGCAGGACAATAAAGAGGAGCAGATGCTCAGTCATCAGTAGTTTGCCCGCCATATAGATGGTTCAAAAATGTTCTCTGACAATCTCTTGGGCAAGTCTCCTAATTCAAACTCTTCCAGGCAGTGAAGGCGGGCACAAGCTTCTCCTGAGCCTGCACGGTGCCAGTTGCCTTTAGCTCAGATCCATGGGCATGGCATAATACTTGGAGCCTTTTCAGAGGAGGCAGCCCTATGATAAAGTTGCATGTGGTCCATCATGAACATTCCTAAAGTTCCGATCATCGGTGTTTATATATTTTCTTTAAAAATCATCTCGTTCATTATTGGCGACTGAGTTTTAGAGAGCAGGAGTCAGGAGGTAAAGCCACACTTAGGGGCTCTTTTGAACATAGGAAAAAACCCATCACTGTGTCCTGCTGTACTGTCTCCTCTTCTCCAAGCGATTCTCAGCTATGCTCCCCAAAGTCTCTCAGAGGGTCCCCAGCGGGAATGAGTCTCAGCTGCCCACAGAGGTAATGTGACAGTTTATCCTTTATTGGTTTTCCTCCCTTCCCTAGATGCCCTCCCAAACTCCCGCCCAGTGCTCCCTGGGATCAACTTTTCTGTAAATTACCTACACCTAAACCTCTGTCTCAGGGTCTGCTTTTGGGGGGACCAAACTAAGACAGCTCTTCACCCGTACAGTCTGCTGCATCTCTTCATAGCAGTTGGAGAATTTCCAAAAAATTCTCTTCTTATGAGATCAATTTAATGAGCAGTTAGTGGGTACCCGTGGGCACAGAGGAGCCATTTATGACACCTATCTGGCCCATTACTTTGGGAAGAAGGAGACAACTGTAAAGAGGAAAATGAATAAATAAATGATGGAAAGAGAAAGATGAAATTTTGTATGTAGGTGGCCCTGTATGGGGCTAGGATAGAGCAATAGTACTCATTTCCTAAGATACTGCTCTTCACTCTGATTCCAGGATATAAATGTCTCCATCTGGGAAAGTAATGTCCTGCTATTAAGAAATAATAATATACAACTCTTGGATGACATTACCTTATTAATTGTAGTTCCATCTCAGTTGAACACAAATGCTGTTCAGTGTTTGGATGACTGTTCAAGACATGAAGTAAAGCTTGCCAAATCGCTGGCTTTACAGTCATAAATAATGTCACCATCTTTCACTTCACATTTTCCCCTTATAGGGCCACATATTGGCAAACTTGTCATGGGTAGACTTTATGCCTCAAATTATATTTTGAGCATGAACTCTAATCTTTAAAAGTGGCATATATCTCACAGCTTTTCTAAAACTGTAAGTCCAAACACATGATACAAAATCCTACGTGAATCATTCATAAAGTTTGCAAATTGTCTTTTCTTTTCTAGCACAGTGAGGGTGGCTTTAGCTGTCCTAAGAAGAAGCACCGGGTGCGTTGGCTTGGGCCACGCCAGCTCCCGGAGGAGTCCAGTTTACTTCACAGCTGATTGAAGACACTTCAACTAATCCAGTCCTGAATTTCCACTGATTTCTGACCTTCGTTGAAACAAGCCCCCTGGCTTTCATTAGAAGTAGCATTGTGTAATTCTGCCTGTGTGTGAGCATACAGAACTCTAGGATGTCCCGGCATATTGTCACCATTCCGAGTGTGCTGAGGTCCTAGCTTCTGAGAAGCTGACCTGCCAGCCAAGGAGCGCAACTCACTGAAATTCTCTGAATATCGGATAGGTTTTTTTCAGGTACTTGGAAGTGGAAGAAAACTTTTGTCACCTCAAACTACCCCTAAAATAGCAATAGTAAGAAAGTCTTTTTTGTGTGTGTGTTTTTAAATTTATTTTTCAATTATAGTTGACATACAATATTATATTACTTTCAGGTGTACAACATAGTGATTAGGCATTTGTATAACTTTAAAGAATGAAAAAGCACTTGTAAAACTACACAGTGCTTTTTGTTTTATTTTATTTTAAAATTTTATCTTTATTGTTAAAAGTATTGTTACAGATGTCCTCTTTTCTCCCCATTGACCCCTTCTACCCAGCACCCACCCACCACCCTCCCCCCCGCCCCAGGCCTTCACCACAGTACGGTTTGTGTCTAGGGGTCATGCATATAAATTCTTCGGTTAATCTTTTCCCACCCCCCTACCCACCCATTCCTGATCACCCTGATAAGTGTAAGAGAGACTTTGGAATGTTAAGTGTCCCATGAACATCCCGGTCACTTGCAATCACACTGGCGAGAGTTTTTCTGGAATCACTTTCTTTATATTGCAGCAAATGTAGGGTTAAACTAGATATTCTGGGGTCACAGCAAAAGTCTAGCATGAGAGGTGGGGTTGGATGAGCGCACAGAGTCACAGGCTCAGTGGCTGTAAGCCAGTCTTCCAACCTTGCCTAGATACCCCATACAGTTTGGGTCAAGAGGTAATGGCAGGAGGGACAGAGACAATTCATGGAAACGCCCGAGAGGTAGAGGCCTGCGGAGGCCGCACGGAGGAATTCTGTTGTCAGCACGGCCAACGAATCAACATTTCCAAGAACAAAACTGCAAGCGATGAGGGTTCAAATTGCAAAACAGCTGCAGGAAAATGAATAACTGTGCTCTGGGAAGTGAAAAGCTGCTCAGGTGGCAACAGGCGCCAGCAAGTCGATATAAAAGGAGAGGTGGAGCAGGAGTCTGGGAGACAGCAAGACCGTCACCGCCAACTCAACCCATATGCACCTTGCAGCATTACTTTTCTATTTTGATGAAAATCTGCCATTTTTGCCTTGTTGCAGACCAAATAAATCAGTGACTAACATTTCCAATTTATGTTGCTTTTTCCATAAACTTGTTTTGGTATTTCAGTTTTTTGACAATACGGTCATGCTTTCAGTAGTTACAAAAACCATCTCCTCTCCGCTGTGAAGCTGCCTAAGAGAAGCACTGTCCACCTTTCCCCTCAACCCTCAAAATACCAAGCTCACCAGTCACCATGTTTAACAGCTTTATCGAGGGATACTTGACATACAATCGGCTGCACATATTTACCGTGTAACGTCGGATCATTTTTGATGTGCATACACCTGTGGCACCTTAACATCACAGCAGAAATTTCTCCTTCCTCCTTTGTGACCCTTCTGTAGCACTCCTCCCCCTCCCTAGGCAACCACTGATCTTCTCCTGTTGCTATACATTAGCCCGCACTTTCTAGAGTTTTATGTAAATGGAATCCTACAATATGTATTCCTTTTGATATGGCTTCTTTGATAACGTGGTTATTCTGAGATCCATCCCTGTTGTAGTGTGCACCAGCAGCTCTTTCTCTTTTATTGCTAAGTAGAATCCATTGTATGGATTGACCATATTGTTTATTCATTCACCTATTGATGATATTTGGGGTGTTTGCAGTTTGGGGCTATTATAAATCAGGCTGTTACAAACACCCAAATACAAGTCTCTCTGTGGACATAGGCTTTCTTTTCTCTTGGGAATGGCTGGATCACGCGTTTAACTTTTTAAGGAACTGTCCAACTGTTCTCCAACGTGGTTGTACCATTTTAAATGCTCACCAAGAGCGTATGAGTTCCAGCTCCTCCACATCCTGGCCAATGTTTGGTATGGTCAGTCTTTTTCATATTAGTGATTTTCGTAAATCTGTAGATGTATCATGGTGTAATTTCAATTTGCATCTCCCTAATGACTAATGCTATCAAGAATCTTTTCATGTGCTTATTTGATATCCATATATCTTCTTTATTGAAGTACCTGTTGAAATGTCTTGCCCATTTTCTATTGGGTTATTTTCTTATTACTTAGTTCTGAGAATTCTTTATATATTCTGTATATTTCTTTATCACATATATGCTATAAAAATATTTCTCCAGTATACGACTTCTCTTTTCATTATTTTAAAGTATTTTTTTAAACCGCGTAAGTTCTTAATTTTGGTAAAGTCCAATTTGTCAATTTTATTTTGATTATAGATCATGCTTTTGAGATCATATCTAAGAAATCTTTATCTAACCCATGGTCACAAAGATTTTATCCTGTGCCTTCTTCTGGAAGCTTTATTGTTTTAGGCTTTCCATTTAAGTCTATGATACATTTTAATTTAATTTTTGTAAAGGGTGTGAGCTATGGACTGAAATTTGAAATTATTATTCTTTTTGATATGCATATTCAATTGGTCCAGCGTTTATAATTTCCTGGTTGGTGTTGATACTGTTGGTCTTTGAGACCATACTTTGAATTACACTGTAATAAAATGTATGAAAATTGTTAAAGATATGTAAGTGAAAAAACAAGAAAATTCTTAATTCTAAAAAAATGAATAAAAGAAAAGAAATTTAATTAATGTTACTTGGCTTTGTAGTTAGTATATGTACAGATGTACTAGCCTATTCAGGTTGCTATGACAAAATACCATAGACAGGGTAGTTTAAGCAGCAGATGTGTATTTCTCACAGTTCTGGAGGCTGGGACATTCAAGGTCAAGGTGCCAACAAATTCTGTTCAGGCGAATACTCTCCTTGTGGCCTGCAGACAGCTGCTTTCTCACTCTGATTTCACATGCTATAAAAATATTTCTCCAGTATCTGACTTGTCTTTGCATTATTTTAAAGTATTTTTCAAACCTCGTAAGTTCTTAATTTTGGTCATGTACAATTTGTAAATTTTATTTTGTGTATAGATCATACATTTGAGGTCATATCTAAGAAATCTTTGTCTAACCCATGGTAACAAAGATTTTATCCTGTGCCTTCTTCTTTTTTTAGAAAAGAGAGAGAGAGAGAGAGAGAGCTGTGGTCTCTCTTTTCTTCTAAGGGCACTAATCCCGTTATAAGGGCCCCACCTTCAATGACCTCACCTAATTACTACCTAAAGATTTCATTTCCAAATATCATCCCATTGGGCATTAGGGCATCAACATATGAGTTTGCCAGGGGACACAATTCAGTTCATAGCAATAGTCATACTGATACAAACGCTTGATTATTGATTTTCCTGAAAGTGGCAATAAAACTAGAGAGGGGAAATGGGAATAGTGGAAAAGGAAGTAAATCTCCATCTCTCAAAAGAACAATATATAATGTCAAAAATTGATAACTCAAGAAATAACAGTATATGTCTATTTTTTAGTGATAGGAAGGTAGTTATAGGGCTGATGGCCTCTCCTAATTATTGGCTCTCAGGAGTGAGTGGATCTAGGATGTGGCAGGAGCCAGCTGTTTTTTATTATCAGCCTTTTAGTATTATTTGATTTTATTTTAATAATGTGTGTTATGTTGCTTAAAATAGAAAATAATCAGATCTGAAAATACAGTTATTCTATACAGAGTTTGATGTTTTTGAGTAAAGTTGGGCCTGTTTTGGTTCAATGTTATAGTGAAGGGCAGAGCTGAATGAGGCTTTTCAGGATAATTAAACCAACGAAATATGAAAAATGGTCCTTTCATTAATTAACCAACTAACCTAACTGTTGGAATTATAGGCAACACATAGACCTAAGAATAAGGTTGCCAGATTTAGCAAATAAAAATAAATCTGACCCATGCAGTATTTGGTACATACTTATACTAAGTATTATTTGTTGTTTATCTGAAATTCAAATTTAACTTGGCATTGTGTGTTTTATCTAACAACCCTATCCAAGAAATAAATGATTCATGAAAATTGGTAGCATGGAACCCAGTGGGGATGGCAGTTGGAAGATTTTTTTGTTTACTCATCTTGGATGGAGGTGGCCCAGGATTGAGCTCACGGTACTTCTGGGGTGAGATCCAGTGTTGCGCACATTTGTTTCCTTTGTCCACTCCAGTCCTCTGAGTCTGCCACAAACAGATATAGCAAATGCACTTATAGTAGAAAATCACCAAGTTGCAATCCTTAAATATGAACCTGGGCCCCCAGATAGATAATTTCTAAAGGCTAAGATACAGAGTAGTCAGAAGTGGAGCAAGTATGCATTTCTGTCACATTTACTTTGTGTTGTGGGCATTTTGAGCAGGAGAAACTTAGGTCTGTGGTTTTGTACATATTGTCCAGTTGTGACCTTTATACTAATTTCCCCTCTTCTGTAAATGTAAAAAAAAATTTTTTTTAATTATTGTTATAGAAAATTTAAAACACATGCAAAAGTGGAGGGAATAATTTAACGAATCTCCACCTACCGATCACCAAAACTATGACCAACTCACAGCTGGTCTTTCTTCAGCTCAGCTCCTACTCTTTACCCCTCCCAAGATATTGTAGAGCAAATTCCAGACATCATCTAATTTCATCTCTAAATATTTCAGTATGTATTCCTGACATATAAGGAGTCTCCCTTTTAAACATAACCACAATACCCTCATCACACACCCTCCAAAATCAACAATGATTCCAAAACAGGCATTTTAAATAAAATTTGCTAGATGAAAAAGAAATGTTCTGCCCGGATTGTAGCCAACACAAACTTTTCTGTTATTAATTAAACAACATGGACAAATTTAGATACCACTCGGATACCACTTCAGAGGAGGTAAATTCAAACACTACACTTGGGTATTAAAATAGCTTGCCATTTTTCAAAGAAATGTTACTATTGTTCATTCGTTCATCGATCCAACAGATATTTCTTGAATACCTATCTTGCTAAGCACAAGACTCACAGATCAACAAGACCTGAACTTTGCCCTTGAGACGTTGTGAAATACGAAGCTTTACATCTAGCTACATATGACTCAAAGCAGAAGGAATTAGGTACAGTTAAGGATACGAGGTAGAACCAGCCACTGAAATGAGTTCTAAAGGATGTGTGCCTAATCTGACGTAACTGAAGAGGGCTTTTCACTGGAGGAATCAGCATGAACAAAGGTATAAAAACGATAAAATCTCCTACATTATTCATTCTTCAAGTGCAGAAACTAGGCCTTCCACATCTTTGCAAATCTTACCCTGGCCTGTGGCAATTAGCACAGTGACAGACACACGGTGGCTACTCGATGAACATTTATTGAGGAAATGAATGTAAAAGTCACTTTTCACCCAAGTGGTTATTAATACTGATTCTTAGCCAGTCCTAAAACTCACAGCTTATGTGTTGTTTCCATACACCAAGACCATGCCATTGAACCCATGCAATCACTATTAGGAAAAGGTAAGTGTAGAGATATTTACAAATGCTGAACATTTTCAGAAAGATGGTGCTTCCCTTACGCTCTAGTTTCTTTTATATGCCTAAGCAGTTAGTTGGTGATTGTTTGCTGTTCTCCTTTATCAGCTTAATAGATGGTCATACCATTTGTGGTTCCCCAGTTATCATAACCTGCCCATTGGCCTTCTAATGAGCAGATATAAAAATTGCTTCACTGACCATTTTTTCTAAAAATAAAAGCCAGAGTGGAGGAGTTTTGCTAACCACATGATTTAAATATATTGCCACTGAAAGGCATGTGTGTGTGTGTGTGTGTGTGCATGTAGGGTTTGGATAGGGCTCTAAATTAAAACTTAAATAGTTCTCTGTAATCATTACATGGACTGAAAGGCCCTGAGTAGGATTTAATACTATCTGTTCTATAGGAGAGAAGGCTGCATATTTACCAGCTGGCCAGCAGTGTAGTAAATTTATATGGAGTTATTTCCATATCATTTTGTTTATTTATATAGGCCCGATTAGACCCTTTTAAAGGCTTAACTTAGTGTGGCTGCTGCAGACAACTAGTTTACACCAAGTCCTTCTTGGCAAGACTTGAAAGAAAACAGTAAATGGTGTAAACAATTGTATGTGATTACACACTGCCAAATATGTGCATCTGGGAAGACAAACAAAACTTATTAAACAGACAACAAATAGCTGAGGTAAATATCAAATATGTTAACTCTACAAACTACAGGGCTGGATCTCGTCAAAGTTCTATTAACTCAGCACAGCTGGATTAAAATAAAAAGAGCCCTTTAGACTTAAAAGCAGGAGATCCCCAAGTTAGAAAGTCTGGATTCTGTTCCTGTCTCCATCACTAATTCGCTAAGTGACATTGATTATTACTTTGATTTTTGTTTGAGTTTTCCCATCAATGGCAAGGGAATTTTAGGGCTGCTCCTGAGAGCATAAGAGAATGGTTGCCATATGCCTTCCCTGGAAAGGAACAAAAGAAAACCTCCCTATTTATCCTGCAATCTCCAGGACCTTGATGTTGCTGGAAATTGAGTTGACTTGGGTAAAAATTGGTGACGGATATGACACTGGCAAGTTAGATCACCACTGTGGCCATGGCAGGCTTTGGGGACTAGCCACCAACATGGGGCCATAGTTACTGCTGACCAATTCTGCTTCTGAATGCACAGGGGAGAGGAAAGCACAGAGACGGGGAGAGCCTGGCAGCCCCAAAGTCATACAGGACACTTACCTACCACTTCCAACCACAGGCGTTTGGACCCCCACATGTTCATGGACATTTCTGTGTATTAATAGAACTTGCTTCAAAAGAAAAGCATTGTCAATGAATCAGTGGACCTCATCTTACCTACCCCGTTCCTTTCCTGCCTCATGCCCTGAAATGCCTTCTACATCACACCCTACCTAGGGGTCCCACTTTTCTCTAGGTCAGAAATGTTCAACTTGGCTCACATAAAGAATCAGCCAAGGAAATTTTAAATATCCTGACGTCCAGGCTTCCACTCCTAGCATCTCTGAGGGTGGGACTAAATCCTCAGTATTCTTTAAGTTCAGGATGTGTAAAGTGAACCCACATTGAGAAGCAGTGAATTAATGGTCCGAAGGAATGATCATATTGTAAAATAGTAGTGCTCCTTAATCTTGGAGGTTCACTTGAGTCATATGTGGTGATTTAAAAAGTCACATTTGGCCCAGCCAGTGTGACTCGGTGGCTGGGCATCATCCATGCGCCAAGGGGTGGCCGCTCATTCCCAGTCAGGGCACATGTCTGGGCTGTGGGCTCCATCCCCAGTCGGGGGGGTGCAGGAGGCAGCCGATGTATGTTACTCTCTCATCGATGTTTCTACCTCGCTTTTCCTCTCCCTTCCTCTCTCTCTCAAAAATCAATAAAAACATATATATTTTTTGAATGTTACATTTGCCTGGGCCCCACTGGCCCAAAGGCAACACTCTTCTACTCTGCTGCTTCCATCTCAGTTCCGACCACTAGCACCTCCCTCCTGTGCTTCTGCAGCAGTATCCCTGTTTCCACAGCACCTAGAAGAGCCTTTGATCATTTATCATCCTGCTCACAATCCTTCGCGCTTATAACAAAATCCAATGTTCTGACCATAGCCAACTGGCCCGGAGGGACTCACCTCTGCCCCTTTCTCTCCTGCCCATTACCTCCCACTCTGCAATTTACTCAGTGGTCTCCAGCCTCGGACATGCCCAGCACATGCTCATCTCTGGGCCTTTGCATTTGCTGTTCCCTCTGCCTAGCATTTCCTCCCAAGTATCCGTACGGTTTTGCTCCCTTCCTTCAGGATTTTACTCCTCACTGGATACCCTCCCTTGACTACATCTACCTCGAATAACACCGCCCTTCATTTTGGCCCCTTTATGCTGCTATATTCTCTTTCAAAGCTCTTAGCAGAAACCACATTAGTTGCTAGTTTATCTATTTAGTGCCCATTTGCCCCCCACAAAAATAAGCTCTGTGAGGGCTAGAGCTTGTTTTATTTGGCTGTAACCCGATGTCTGGAATAGAGCCGGGGACACAGTAGGCATTCCACAGAGTGGACGAATGAATAAGTGAATGGATGAGTTACTGTCCCCTACTTTCATTTTACACTCATACTCAAATATGTCATCGTTACAAGGCTATCTCAGAAAGAGGCCATTTAGATCAACCGGGTTTCTCAAATAAAGCAACACTTGGATGTATTTTGCTCTAATTGATTTGACCTCCTTTAATTTGAAACCTGAGTTTCCCTAGACCTCACCAGCCAGTAATATATTGGATCATATAAAACATCAGTAAAAATTTATTTTTATTGGAAAAGGTAATTGCTCCAAATTGGGGCTATCAGATTTAGCAAATAAAAATATAAGCTGTCTAGTTAAATTTGAATTTCAGATAAGCAATGATAATTATTTAGTATCAGTATATCCCAGGCAATTGGGACATACACTAAAAAATTTGTTGCTCATCTGAAATTTAAATTTGATCAGGTGCCTTGTATTTTATCTGACAACCTTAACCCCAAAAGTTATGGAATTTTTTTAAATATAGGAGCAAGTATGGAGTCAGGTAACCTGGGTTTGAATCTTAGCTCAGCCACTTATTGGTTATGTGAACTTGGGGATGTTATTTAAATTTGTCAAGTGGTAGTTTTCCCATCTCTAAAATAAGGGTAATAATATCCACTTTGTATGGTTATTGTGAAGATTAAATGTAAAATCAATCTAAATCACTCAGTGTAGCACCTGGCTCATAATGAACACAAGTAATATTACTGCCATCATTGTTACCAATTTGTCAGGACTGAGGGGTTTCCTGGGATGTGGGACTTTCAGTGCTAAAACTGGGAGCATTCCAGGCAAACTGAGACAATTGGTCATCTTAGTAGCCACTTAAAAAAAAATTTAGTACTGCTATGCTACTGCTCTCACTTTGAGCTTTCAGAAATAGTAGATGCAGATTGTTTTCTATCAAATGTCAACAAAGGTCTGGTTGCTATGGAAATTTTTCGAGCCTATATTTCAAAAAGCAAATTTATTCCTATTAACCTTAGATACATTTAGATCTCCATTCCTGGAAAGAGGTGTACTTGAGTTCTATATATTTAGAAAATCATTCATGCGGCACTATTAAATGTTGATTACACTTAGACTATCAACAACCAAAATGAGGCATTTGACGGCCTGTAGTTCTGTGCATTTGTAGTTCTGCCCTTTGTTCCCTACAGCAAAGGGAGATGTTTCACAGAGGAGGTGCACTAATGTATGCAAATACAATAATTGCAGCAGCAAGGTTCAGAGTTTATATCTCAAACCTCCTAGGCAGGGAAAGGGTACCTAAGGCCCTCTGATGATTTTGTCTCTGGGTCAGATCGGTGCCTCTGCAAGCTGGTACTTGGAGAGGGAGGCATCCGTTCAGCCATGCCCAAGGGCAGTGTAGCGGTTACACGGCGTCTGTGCCGCGTAACCACTTTCAGAGCTAGTCTCACCAGACAGCGCAGAAGACTTGGTTGAGGTTTAGGCAGCCTGTGAGTGATGAAATGGTGAGGCCATCACCAACAGAAGGCAGGAGCGGGCGAGGGGGGAAAGGAGAGGACAAGCCCAATTAGGCGCCGGCCTCATCTTATAAATGGGGGAGTTGCTGGAAGAAAACCTAGAGATTCAACTATATTATTTATTATGTTATAATAATACTTAAATATAGTATATAATTTGTAGTTACAAAGGTCACCTGTGGAAGATCTAATAATTATCATTTACCTCAAGAGGTAGGAGAAAGAGGTGGGATGGTCAAGACTAAACTAAAACATCGCCTTTCGTACCAGAGTTCCTAAATAGTCTAGCGGGACGTCAAGATATTGAGAAATAAGCATAAAATATAGAGATGAGGTGGAGGCCAGAGGAACTAAACCCAGAAATCTTGATTTGTTAATGACTAGAACCGAGAGGGAAGGCTGAGGTGAAGACTGCCGATCCCATTCGGAGCTTCTCCCAGACACTGTCATGGGCACAGGCGACTTTGATTTAAAAAATCAATACAAAGATGATGCTGTTGCCCGGCCGGGCGTGGCTCAGCGGTTCAGCATCGACCTAGAATCCGGGCGATTGGGGTTCGATTCCCGGTCAGGGCACATGCCCGGGTTGTGGGCTCGATCAATGACTCTCTCATCATTGATGTTTCTGTCTCTCTCTCTCCCTCTCCTTTCCTCTCTCTGAAATCAATAAAGATATATTTTTAAAAAACACACAAAAAAAACCCAAAGATGATGCTGTTGTGGTAGAAAGTTGTGCTCATACTATTCTTTTTAGGCAAAAGTGAGCAATATTCTCAATATTGTGTGTTCGATGAGTTTTCAGAAAATTGAGTTGAAGTTGTTTACACTTATTTTGTGCTTCGAGGGCCTTAGGAACTACTTGGCAAAATTCAAACTGTTAAGCAAAGAAATATTTTGGAAGAGGGAATGAGGGAAAGAGAGAAGAAGAGAATTCCAAGGTCACTTCCTTGGTGCCATCAATAGCGAAAATAACACCCACCAGCTTTAAATGCCAAGCACCTGAGCGCTGCCCTGAACCCCAGGCGGTGTTTCTGGAGGAAACGCCCGAGCGCCTGGCGCCCGGCGGCCCCGGTGCCGGCCCCGGCTCTGCCTCTGTGCCTTCAGCACTAAGCACTTTCGCGTTTTTTCATGTCTCTTTCCTTTCCATCCGTATTAAGTTTTCTCAGACATGTGATATTATCGTACATAGGTCGTTTATCGCTGTTGTAGTAACAAGGGAGAAGATTTAAAAAAGGAAAAGCGGAGCATTTGGTCTTAGCAGTGAACCCACGTCCCTCCTTTCGAGTAAGTTCACCGCCAGAGGACACGAGTAGATGCCGTCGGTCCCGCCCTGAGTGAGCACAAATAGGGGGGCCCGGGGTGGAAGGCTGCTGCTCGCTCTCTATTTCCCTTTCATTTGAGCTTGCATTTTCCTTCCCACTCAAGAGCTGTTGAGGCCCAGCCTGCTCATGTGAATTAAAAGCCTTCCAGTTACAAAGGAGCCCTTCTTAGGGTTAGAGAACCTTGTCAAGCTCAGATGCACTTTACAAGGGACATGTCTCCAATCGCTGTCAAATCGTCTCCCTTTGAATTCCCAGTCCTCCCGTAGCCAGCCTCACTCAAGCTTTCCTGCCAGCGGCCGTTTCTGCTCTCCCAGGGCCGCTTTCACTTGCGAAGGTGCTGGCCCAGGGGCTGAGGGGTGAGGGTGGGAGAGTGGGTGCCTCCCACGCAGGAAGCCAGGTGGGAAACGCCTGTTTCTCTCCTCTCCTACCCAGAAACTCGGAGCAGCACGGACACTAAGCCCTCACAATTGTTGCTGTGGCTTTGAACTGTGGTGGCAAACGACAGTTGTGACTTCATTGAAGAAAGCCAACAGCTGGCAGGCCTGGTGGGTGTGCTCCTAATTTGTGCACAGATAGCTTTGTAGCTAGTTCACAATGGGCTCCGGCCAGCAGTGACTGCAGCCAGACAAAAAAAGAAAAAATGCCCTTCTATTGAAAATGTGGCTTCCTTTTCCCCATTGAAGTCAATGTCAAAATTGCTTTTGTGAGAGCCAAAGGGTTGAGCCCAACAGTTTTTTAAAAAAGGAACACACACACATACACATGCACAAAGGCAGACTTCAAGGCCCAGCACACTTTCTCATGAATCCCGAATGCCTACTGCCTTCTGGCCAGTGTGCAGAATCAACTTGGTATCTAAAGACACGATTTTTGAAAAGTGCTAGCATGTCTAGTAAGATTATTCCTTTACCTCCAAATAAAAATGTAAGAATCCTTTCCACTTGAGAAACCCCCCTTGGGGACGTACACACAGGGCCCGGTGGAGGTGGGGAGACAGTTAGCTCACCTCTTTAATTTCACAGCTTGATAAACTGCTCTTGCCTCTTAGCACTTGCACGTCCCTCCAGGAAATCTCCTCTTCCTCGCTCCGAGGCCTGTGGCTTGGGAGGGATTGACTCCACCGTCTGCTCCAGGGTGGACCCTGGCTTAAACAGAACAGTTTTTCTCACTCACCTACTTACCTCCCCTGGTTCCCAGATAAGCCAGTAACCCAACCAGATCCCTCGAAACAGAGAGGCCCTGGCCAGGTAGCTCAGTTGGTTAGAGTGTCATCTCGATACTCCAAGGGTGTGGGTTCAATCCCCAGTCAGGGCGCATACAAGAATCAACCAAGGACTGCACGAATAAGTGGGACAAGAAATCGATGTTTCTCTCTCTCTTCCTCTTTCTCCTTAAAATCAGTTTTAAAGAAAGAAACACAAGGAGACATTTGAGACCTCTGAGAAAGACAAGCATTCTCTTCCTTCCACAGGTGCTACCTGAAAAGAGGCTCACGGTTCCTCTGGAAAGTGTGGGAGGACATCTGAGGTCTGGAGTTGCTGCAGCCAGGATGCCACCACACATAGTGGGTGTTAGTAACGGGTGCTGGGTAGTTTGAAAGACTCATATTATTTTAATCACCATCAGCACGCATGGTTTTGTCTGGGTAAGGTTAAGAACTCAAATACTACTAGACACATGAAAACAATAAAGTCAGAGGAGTTTCGCTAAATAATTTTCACTTGAGAATGACATGTTTAAAAAACCATTTCTATGAAACAAACTGGACTATAACCTAACTTTTAACTCTTCAAATCACAAGGCTCATGGAAACAAATGAGGTAAGCTGATGTGACTAATACTTGTCCACTGGGAAAGCCCACCAGAGCTGGTTCAAGTGTAAGCAGGCATCCAGCGGCCACAGAACACAGCTCTGTTACTCAGGAGCTGCCCGTGGTCTGCCAGGAAGGCGTGCAACTTGGCACCCCAAGTCCCAGTTCTACGCAAAGCCTCGGAGTGCTGACTGGCCATTCGGGAGGCCCCCGACCAAAAGCCTGCAGAGTGGCTGTGTGACACCGCTCACTTCATCATTTCCTGCACCGCTTCCCACCTACGATCCCTCTGGCTTCATGGGGTCTGTTTACAAAGAGAAGTAAATGTCCATATTCTGCTCGGCCTCCACATAGGTTTTATTGTAACCCTTTAAAGCTTTATGACATTCTGGGGCGTATTTCCCTCGCATTCCAGCATGACCCGTAGTACAGTGGAAACAGACTGCCTTTAGCATTTCATAGCCTGAACATTTTATGACATCATTCTGTGAGATGAAGGGAAGCTATAAGAAAAATCCAATTTGGCCTGCTCTAGCCACAGTTGCCTTAATTAGCCTCCGATTTTAATGCAATGAAAGGAATAAACCTAAAGATGGCTGGCAAGAAAATTATGAGCTTTCAGGTACACTTGGTTACTGTAATTTTTCTGCTGGCAGAAAATGTTGTTAAACTATAGATTTGCTCTGTATCTTGAGAACACAGACTAGAAGAAGAAAGAAATGCACATGCATAAATGTTTAAAGAGACATTAAGGTGCACTGTCTGGCAACATCACCACCCTGCCTCTTACTGTCCCCAGAAACCCCAGCACTTCCTCTCCGGATGGCGTCCCGCCCTTTCTGCTGCGCCCTGCACTTTCGTGAAACAGTCCGTCACCCTGAGCCAGTTGGGTCTGCCCTTCGCTATAAAGCGACATTGTCTTCGTTGACCCTCCTCGGGGTAATCTTGAAGCAGAGAAGTGTTCCGAGCCTCAGCTAGACGAAGGCACGTTTTCTCCTGAGTGTGGGCAGTAGTCCTCCGAGTAAATAGATGCTTCAGGAGCAGCCAAGTCTCCATTTGGTGTATCTGAGTGGGAGTTTGATATTTGCACTGAGAAATATTGAATTCCTAGAACACGAGGAGATGATTCAAGAATTTTCTTACAAGTCAGTTAAACTTTAAATCAATTATTTGCATATTCATGAGCAGATATATTTCTTTAGTGCACTCTAAGCATAAAGAAAAAGAGCATCAAGCAGCCGACTCTACCTTTTCTACGGACATGTCTTGTGATACATAAGAATCAAGAGATGTGGTTTTAAAAAAACAAAGTAGATTTGACAGAATGTTCTCAGGGCAACTGACTACCCAAACCTTTAATATCTATGGAGTTAGATGAGGCACAGCTCTGCTAGGGTCTCTGATATGTTGTGATCTGTGGATTTGTATCATATGCTGTGAACCACTTGCCGGGTGGTGGGCCCGGCCAGTCACCTGCATCCACTCCCAAAGCAACTTCGTTGCTCTTCCTCAGGTAAGATGCACAGTAATCCCAAAGACTTGTTCAAGCGTTTCTCTAGAAAAATGGCAACTTCTCTTTTACCCCTCTGCCCTCATAAAGAACATGAATGCTGCCAACGGAAATTTAAAAAATTGAAAAAATTTAACAAAGGGGTGGTATTTGTGATTTCTCTCTCTTTAAATTTATCTTTACTGTTGAAAGTATTACAGATGCCCCTCTTTTTCCCCCTTTGATCCCCTCCACCCAGCATCCACCCCTGCCCCCTCCCCAGGCCTTCCCCACACTATTGTCTGTGTCCATGGGTTATGCATATATGCATATGAGTTCTTTGATTAATCTCTCTTGAATATCCATGTTTTTATGGTTGTGGGGCTTAGGTAAGCCACTCCACCTATCTGGGCTTCCCTCCTTCTTTCTTTCATTCCTTCATTTCTTCATCCCTTCATTTATTCAACAAGTATTTATAGACTACCTACTATAGACTGGTCTACTAAACAAAATCACGCCCTGATGGAGCTAATATTCTAAGGGTAGGACAGAAGAAGACAGACACTAAGCCATAATACCTGATTGTTTTTAGTTAGTTTGCTGGGACAAATAAAACAAATTTATTACTATTCTACCAAAAGGACTTTATATTTAATTATTTTAAATTGGGCTCTGCCTTTTAATTAAGCTTTATAAAATATTCTGAAGAGCCTGTTTCAGTGCTTTTCTTAGGGCAGCCTTCAGGATAAACTGGAGGCAGAAGGGGAAAAGAGGCAGGGCCTCCTCCACTTACTAACTGCATTGATTGCAGAATTAATTCAGCCTCTTAAACACCTCGGCGTGGCCATATTACCTTCTCTAATCACCTCCTGGGGTAATCTAAGGGCCAGACCCGGATGAGCTGTGGGACAGAGCACTGTGAAATATGAAGGCTGATACTAAGGATGCTGATTAAACTACAGTGACGTCAGTGACAAAAAGGCAAGGGGGGGGGGCTGCAGGGGGTAAATGTAAGGTCATTTCTCCCTGAGGTTGTTTTTTGTTTTTTGTGGGGTTTTTTTTTTTTTTTTCAGATTCTAAGGGGGTCCAGATTCAACTTGACATGGCACCATTGACAGTTACAGAACATGTGTTAGACACTTGCCTAAACATAAACTTAAAACCATAGATTGTTGACACTGCTCCCAATGGGCTCATTCATTCCCTTGTGGGTAATCACCTCCACAATGGGCATTACCAGTTCAATGAATTGACCAATTAAGAAACTGCCTGCACTTCCACAGAAATTCTTACTCAATTTGGGCTCCAAACGTTGCATTTGACTTGTGTTCTTTAGCACCAGCATTAATATGTAAAGATATGTAAATGATTTCCCTTAGTGGAAATTGAACAGACTATTGGTGAAATAAAACTGTGGATAGATTATATCTTTTTCTATTCTCAATCTGTTTTGGACTGAAGACAAGAAAAGACCATATTAGCAAAAGAAAATTTGGCCTAAATGTGAGAACAGTTGGCTTTAAAAGTATATCGTTAAGTATTCACAGAATGGCAAGGAGCCAGGAAAGCACTCAGTGGAGGTTTCCATTCCACTCCCCGCCTCTTGCTTGCAGAGTATGTATTTTTTGTCTTAAAGTGCCATGCTCCCAAGCTGAGAGAGGTAGTTTGTCTTTCTTATTTCTATGTAAATAAAACAGTTAAATATGAAACAAGCAGAATTTTGATTTGAAGAACAGATAAGTAGGTTAATAAATGTTAAGCTAATGGAACTGTTTTCCCTCAAAGACCTTGTCCTTGTTCCGGTTGACAGTCTGGTCCTGTTCCCAACGCAGCTGAAAGCTAATTGACTTTGTCATTCCCCAAGCATGGGAGTCAGGCTGGTGAAAAGACCAGGCTCAGAACTCATGCTAGGGATGGAATGAGTCTACGCTGCTTCTGCTATAAGTGTGAGATTAAAAAAATTCCTTTTGACCTAAAAGAGATGTATGTTATAACATAGCAATAAAAAGCAATGAGCTACTGATACAAGCAACAAAACGGCTGAATCTCAAAAGAAGACACAATAGAGCATATACTGTATAATTCCATTTATACAAAGCTCAAAAACAGATAAGACTAGTCTATGGAGAGTTCAGAACAGTGGTTGCCTGTGGGAGGGGGGTAATGACTGGAAAAGGGCTGTGAGAGAACTTTCTGGAGTGATGGAACCATCTTATATCTTGATCTAGGTGGCAGAGAGATATACACACATATGTGAAAAGTCATTGAGCTGTACCTTAAGATTTGTGCGTTTTACTGCATGTAAGTTTTATCTCATTCATTTTTTTAAAGAGCATAAAAACGCTTAGGAGCTACCTGAGCACACATTTGTAACAATAACAATGATTAATGTATTTATAACATTTGCCGGTCTGCAAAAGACTTTCATATCAGTGTCTCTTGATTCTTGCAAGCACCTTTGAGATTAGATGAGAAAGGTGAGGTGCATCGAAGTTAAAGTTTACAAGGTGTCCCTGCCGTCCCCTTTCCACAGCTCAGGGACACCAGAGTGCCTCAGTAGCAGTGTTTCTTAGGGGGGCGCTGATGATGGCATTTGGTTAGGACGGGTTTCCATGATGTAAGTCTACTCCATGAATTGCAGAACATGTGCCATCCTTGGCAAATGCCCTTCCCTAAAGGTCAACTGCACATTTGCAGATGTCCCAGGAAGGCACTGCGTACAGACCTCGGTTGAGAGACCTTGTGCTTGCTGCATCCTTGGATAATGAGGCTTGAGAGCCAGTTAATTCCCAACTCCCAGAGGACCTGGAGCCCTGATGAGGGCACTTTTGTTAGGGCACCGATACAGAATGAGATGTTGGGCTGGGTCCTCCAGTTCCTGCATTGGCTTGAGGTCCACTACACAGGTCATTTTATCCATGAACCCAGCATTGCACATCCATAAGTGTGGTGTTAGGGTGGGGTTCGAGCTCACAGTCTGTTCCCTGGAGGTCCAATCCTCTAACCATGTTTCTTTCCATTGTTGCCCTACTAGGATCAAGTATCTGCAACTCCCTTTGGTCCTGGACCAGAGGAGGTTAGCCGGGACCACTAACTCTGCCACACCCCCTCAGAAGGGGAGCCCCCATTGTTGTACAACCTACAGCAGGGCTTTCTGCAAAAGATGAGACTGCTGAGGGTCTCATGATGACAAGTGACCGAGGGCTTGAGCTCAGGTCTCCTTAAATCTTGCTCTCAATCCACTACATCCTGTGTTGGCAAACTATGGCTCGTGGTCCAAATCTGGCCCCCTGTCTGCCAGCTCGGAGATACTTTAAAAATGTTTTGATAGTTACATTTTGTTAACCTAAGAAAACATTCAAACCTGTGAAGAATTTTTTGTATTTGAGCGAAACTCTTGACATATGCTAGGGACCCAAAATCTCAAAGGATTGAAATAATGCTCCCGAGAATGGCAATTCTGCACTTTATTTTATACATTACAGTCAAAGGAGATGCAGGGAGGTGGGAGAAAGCAAAGTGGGGAAACCCTTGGCATTGGATAAAAAGTAAAATGATAGACACACACTTCTTTTACTTAGGTGGGTGTAGAATAGTTAACAGTCAACAGTTAACAAGGTATCAGTAACAACGAGAGGATTCCTGGTCTCTGTCTTGGTGCATTGAGGGCTTGGGAAAGGGGGAAATTACTTCGTTTTGCAAAGGCCTGTGTTCATCCTGTATGTTATTTCAGATGTAAAAGACAACAGACAGGCTTAGTTAAGGTGAAAATTAACCTTTGTGAAGGAAAAATACTGCCTTAGGGCGTGACTACCAACCATAAACTGCTTATGTTTAAAAAGTTTTCATTTCAGACCATCCTTTGTGGTTATTTTAGGTCTCTGAGTCTGCAAGCCTGCCACACAGGCAGGGTTAGTACGTGGCCCCTTTTTGTCCACAATTTAAAATGGTTACATAAACATCTACACAAAATATCCCTGATTTCGCTTCTTGTCCACAGAGTCTAAAATATTTACTATCTGTCCTTTTACAGAAAAATGTTTGCTGACCCTTACATCGCCATTAGGCTTTATCCCAGTGTGACAGGGTTTGTGACGAAAGCTCCCCTGTGGCAGCAATTGTGATTTGTCTTATACTGTTAGAATTGAGCAAGGGGCAAGAAAGAAATCAGCTTTATTAAGATATCAGCCAAGCCTGTCCGGGAACAAGGAGAGTTAAGTGAGGGTGTAGAGATAATCCATCATCTATCGTCCTATCCCTGTACACCAAATGGTTCTATTTGATCAGCTTCTCCCCATCCCCCGTCTCCCCCACAGCAGCTTGACGACCAGCTCTACTCTGACATGGTTGACATTAAGAAAATCACCCAAGAAGTGTCAGGAGAACGCTGCTGTAAAGCTTTAGCAATCTGCTTAATCGATTAGATTTTTGCCTTGGGGTTCTCAGGGCCACAGACCATCCATTCGCCCATCAACAGACTTGAGGAGACAGACAGAGGAAAGAAGAGACCCCTCTCCTTTAGGGAGGAACTTACTGACAAGTAAACAGATGTTTACCCAACAGTTGAGACAGGAGTGAGAAGAGAGCCATGCGACCTTGCTAGAATGGAAGACGAGTCCCGGCTAGGCCGTGAAGCACGAGTTCATCTGCCAGGTGAGCGAAGATCGGGAGAAGGGCATTTTAGGCAGAGAAGGGCATGAAGTACCTACTGTGTGTGTTTTCTTTATATATATAAAAAATAAATAAGGGCATGGAAGCAAGATGAAAGGTGGGGTGCTAGAAATCAGCGGGGAGCCTGGTACAGCAGGCACCAAAGGTGAATGTAAGGGCAAGAGATGCTTCTAGAAATAGTCAGGGGCCAGACCCTGAAGGCTTTTGTAGGCTGTTGTCTTGGGTTGGGTTCCCCCAGAAGCAGACCCGGAGGCAAGGTGAGGTAGATTAGGGATGGCTACAGCTCTTGGCTACTTCTCCCACTGAGAGGTGGAGGCTTATTCCTGACCCCTTGAATCTGGGCTGAACTTAGTGACCTGCTTGACCAACAGAATGTGGTAGAAGTGACACACCGGAGCTTCGGAGACAGTCACGAGAAGCCTTTCCGCTGGTGCCTGGGTGTCCTGAACACCTTCCCTCTGGGATCTCTGAAGCACCGTGTCAGAGCTCTGATGGCCTCACACGTCCACGTTAGGCTATGTGTAGGCACTCTGGACAACCGTCCCAGCGGAGTCCAGCCTCTAGCCATCCCCGAAATCCCTGCCAAAGTGCCAGACACGTGAACGAAGCCGTCTTGGATACTCTGGATTTGCCCAGTTGTCAGCTGAATACCAATGAGTAACTTTAGTGAACACCACATGCCACAGAGGACTTGCCCGCTGAGCCCTGCTCAGATTCCTGACCCAGAAAGTTGTGAGAAAAAGAAAATGGCTGTTGTTTTTGTCACTGAGTTTTGAGGCAGTGATGGGCAGCCGTAGATCACGGCTTCGGTTCCCAGGGCTGCTGGGACAAAGCACCACAGACTGGGTGGCTTACACAACCAACGTTTATTGTCTCACGGTTGCGGAGGCCAGACGTCCGAACCCAAGGCGCTGGCAGGGCCCTGCTCTGTCTGAGGCCCTAGGGGAGGATCTGTCCTCGCTCTTAGCTTGTGGTGTTGCTGGCAATCCTTGGAATTCCTGGGCTTGTGAGACACATCATTCCAGTCTCTGCCTCTGTAACGTGGCAGTTTCCTTCTTCGTCTCTCCTTTTCTTAGGAGAAAACAAATCATTGGAGTAGGGCCCACCCTAACCAAGTGTGACCGTATGTTAATTACATCTGTAAAAACCCTCTTTCCAGATGAGGTCACATACTCGGGGGTTAGGAATTCAACATTTTTATTTATTCTTTTGCTGGGGAACACAATTTAAGCTACAACTATAACAAACACAAAGGTGTGAGTACCAGGAATTTATTTGGAGAATGACCCTAGGAAGCACTGGCAGAGAGTAGAGAAGTTAGAGAAGAAATCCAAGCAACGTCCGTTACGGAGCAGATGGCTACTGTGGGCAGCGGCAGTCAATCCACCGGGAATCTGGCGATAGTATGGGACACACCTCAAAGTTATGCTCTCCCTGGTTCCCGCTCAGGGGCCAGGAAGATAGAGAATGTACCCTTCCATTCCCATCCATCGTTGGCTGAGGGCTGCTCCCTCGGAGCATTAATTCCTGGCACTTATGGCCCATTGCCCACAACTAAGAGAAAGCCCTCTGGCGGAGAGTAGCTGCTTGAGATAGGACGCTGGGGGCATGTCTGGAACGGCGATGCCAGGGAGGTGAGAGGGGCACTTGCAGCCTCTGCTGCAGCCGGGCTGTGGAGGTTGAATTTTATTCTGAGGTTATGTGGGCTGAAGGGAGTGGAGAGCTGATTAATGCAGCAGAGCGATGTGTTCAAATTTGAATTATGAATTACTCTGATGGGAACTGAAAGGGGCTGGACACTCCAGTTAGGAAGCTGTCTGTAATCCAGGGGAAAACTCATGAATGCACAGTTAAGGGCAATGGGAGGTCAGATGGAGGGGAAGAGATAGACTCAAGATGTATTCAGGTATAATCAACAGGACATACAAAAGGAAGGTAAGGATAATTTGAGGAGCTTCTGGAACCCTAAAGGAACTTTAAACACTGACTAAGCTAAAAGTGAGATCTTTCATGTGGATAAAATACAGATGTGATAGCAACTTGCCTCAGGGCCCTTGCACAGGCTGTTTCCTCTGCCTGCAACATCTCCTCATGGTCATGACCCACTCCCAGGCATGTTGTAGCTCTTTGCTAAAATGACTTCTTCTCAAAGAGGCCTGTCCTGCCCTGGCTGGTGTGGCTCAGTGTTATCCCATAAACTGAAAGGTCATGGGTTCGATTTCTGGTCAGGGCACTGACATAGGCTGTGGGTTCCATTAACGATTGGGGTGCATACAGGAGGCAACTGGTCTATGTTTCTCTCTCACATCTATGTTTCTCTCACTCTTTCTGTCTCCCTTCCTCTCTCTCAAAAATCAATAAACATATCCTTGGGTGAGGGTCAAAGAGGCCTTCCTCCTATTGCCCCCTCCTGCTTTCTCTTCCTCTGCTTGCCTCACCCTGACAAATATTCATAGTAACTGTGCATGTGTTTACTGCCTGCCCGCCCCCACCCTGAATACTAGCTCCACAATGGCATGCTTTTGACTGTTGTGGTTGCATCTCAACGTCTAGAGCAACACCTGACACAGTGAAGGAGGTGAACACTAGTTGAATGAATGGACAATTCAAAAAATTGTAAACACAAATGGACTATAGCTGCTTTTGTCTTCTAGGGGGGAGGGGTGATGGGGACACAATTTTTTCTCCAGGAGAAATAAAATTTCTCCCCCCCCCCCCCCCCCCCCCCCGCAAGGAATGGGGGTGAAGAAGAAAGGGAGAGGCCCCTGGCTCTGGCAGCGTGCAGGCAGGGCTTTTAGATATGCAAGGGAAGCCTGGTGTTAGGGGTGTGGCAGGAGAAAAGGGACAGCGAAGGCTCCCACGCATTGGCTTTCAGGAGGAGAGTTCAAAGAGGGCAGTGAGCGGACCTTCTCTCGGGGTGGAAGGGGGAGACGGGCCGCAGGGCCTGCAGAGCAGCTGAGTCTCAGGCAAGGTTTCATGGTATTTGGAGATTCCACTCTGTCTCCTCAAAAACCTGCTACAAGCACAGCCCTTATGTGAAATTTTGGGGGGAATGAGGAAAGGGCCCGAGTTCCGCATCTGGGCTGACGCATTATGGGTCAGGCACAGTGAGCAGAGAACCGAGGTGATGCAGAGTTGGGACTCAGGGGCATCCGAAGGATGGAGCCAGGGAGCCCCTGAGAATTCAGGGTGGAGACTTTGTAGAAATGTTGAAAAACTCTTCGCAGTGACCGGTCGCGTGTCAGCCCAGCCGCGTGAGTGCCACGCCCACTGCGTTCAGATGGCGCTTCATCACTCACAGGGCGTTTTCGCAGACACGTGTTTTTTAACCTGCATCGTGTACAACAGAGGGGCTGGGTCCTTTATCCAAGACCACCTGAGCGTCAGATCTTTGGCCTGGAAGTCAAATATGTGACTATATTACTCCTGGCTTTTGCAGATTTCATATTGAACTTTCAGCTATTTGAGAAGTTCAAGTGATGCAGTAACGTGACGCTTTTGTCTGGGCACAGACTGGACTCTGCTCTGGGAGGCTGGCGGGCAGGAGGAGGCCCGGCAGCGAGTGAGCCTGGCCTCCCGTCCGCCGGGCACAGCTCCTCTCGCCTGCCTCTTGCTCCGTCCTGTGCCACACGCTGGAGGTTTTGCAGAGTCGCAAGGTCTTAGGATCTGACTAGGGCAAAGGGCAAACGACTGAAACTTCTCTTTCCCCAGGTTTTCAGAAGGGGAGCTTAGGGGCTGGTTTTAGAGGAAAGAGCGATGGTGGTTTCTCATGCCGTGTTTGAGTCTTCCGTGGTTAAAGCATGAATGGAGTATAGTCTGGGCTTGGAAAGTTCAGATGCTATATTTCCCCAGTCCCTTCTTTAGTTTAATCTGTTGCTATGACATCTTACCCGAAGTATCCTGACTTTTCTCAAGAGATTGTTCTGGGGAAAAATGCAAAGATACTCAAGTTAGAATTGAGCATGCCACAGATCACCCTACCCGCTGCGCTTGGAGTTGAGGAGGAACGAGTTTGTAGCTATGGTCATAATTGAAGCAAGGCTATTTTACATGGACCCAAATTGAAATGAGAGAGAAATGTCATATAAAATTTTCTGTTAACATATATGCTTATGGCTCAGGTTTGTGGAATGGGAAATAAACACACCTACTTTTAATCCCCAAATAATCCATGAATAGAATCTAGGGTGGCAGTGGTAGGAAATTTAACTATTTACTCAGATCCATGACAACTGCTTCCTCCTTCGTCCTGTGAATGGCTTTAGTGTGCCCTGAAACACAAAGGTAGTTTGTGCAAAATTAGCACTAAATCTGTTTCTGGTCAGTGAGACTGAGTAAGTGGGATTTGGGGTGATTTCTTTGCTTTTTTTCTTTGTATTCTCTGTATTGCTCAATTTTTAAAATTATGAGTATGTATTAAATTTCAAAACAACAAAGCTACTACAAATTAAATTGTTCCCATTGCCATCAGGGTGCAGTCGGGGAGGCAGAGCCACTGTGAGCTACGGAACTGGGATCTGTCACAGGAGGGAGACCTTCCCATGGCAGGAGGTGCTGGGAGGTGAAGGCTGACAGGGAGGGTGGGGATCAGAGGAGGCAGCGTCCAGTCAGAGCCAAGCACATCCAGCCTCCCGAGGAGAGACCATCAAGAAGCAGCTGATGGAGAAGCTGGGTCTCTGTGTCTCCACAGCCAGGCATCTGGCGAAGGGCCAGAAGCCAGGAGGAAGGAAATGTGGAGCGCTGGGGACAGACCAGCCTGCAGCCCTCCAGCGCCTCCAGCCGTGTCTGTCGCTGTGTCTAACCGACGACCTCCTGAAAGCTTCACTTCTTCGTGCAAATTCCCCTTTTGGACAAATCTAACCTGGAAGGAGCCACAAAGGGCGGAGATTCTGGGACACGCACTTCCACCTTAACAAAGTCGACAGCCTGTATACAGATACTATGAAGCACCATGTGGATTTGATTCTGATCAAGGTCTTTAATTAAATTAAACTGGGCGTAAGAAAGTCTATACGTAATCAGCTTACCCCATTCTTTATGAATTCAAACCTCTGCACAGTCTCTCATATGCATACATCTTGTCTTGTCACAACTTGTCGCAATTGGAAAGAGTCAGTTATTGGACAGTGGCTGTTTGGACTATGGAAATAGCAGTATTTTGTACTCATTGTGTGTAGGAGGAAAATCTAAACTGACACTCTCACATTTTTACCCCTCTTAATGGTGTAGAGTCAAAATCTCATTAACTCCAAAGTCATTTCTGTTCTACTCATACATCATCTACCAATCAGTGTCAGATCACGGGAATTTCATTGCAAGATACACAAGGAGATCAGCCAGAAAACAATGTTTAATGACTGCTTTATTTTCATCCCAGTGTTTTTAGCACAGTGATTACCCAACTGTCTGATAAAATGACACAAAAAGCTGGTCTTTCAGTATCACTCATTTGTTTCATATTTATTAAGCTTCCACTATGTGCCATGCGTGTGTGTGTAAACAGCCCATGATATGGGAAATTTTCAACAATGATACCAGGACACAGACTAAGAGAAAACCCCAAAGATTCAGCTTGGTCGTGAGTAAAAGTCATTCCCATCGCAGTCACTTGAGAAATCTCCAAGGCTATTGTCTCTCTATGATATAATTAGGAGTGTCATTAGTATATACCAGATTAAACTTATCATGTTTTGTTTAGTTCCTCATTTTTACCTACTTTGTGCTTTATCGACTCTTGCTTGAGAAAGCATTGTGATGTGCCTAGGTTTTTAAAAAATTTTAGGAGATTCTAAGTGTTGCCACTTAGAGCCAAGAGGTATTGGCTTTTCCTCACCATTATGAAAAGAGTCTTATTATTTTATAATCACATGATGAGTTCTTGGAACATTCTCTTTAAAAGGATAGATGCCGTATTGCAACAAAATATGTTATTAAAATTTCATAACCTGAAAACAGCCATTTGTGGTTCTGTCAGTACTTAGGGCTCCTTCAAGATAGTGCTTGCAGTTCTCCTGAAGTGCATTATTTATGACCATAAAGGAAGAGTGAAGAGCTCCAAGTGATTAACAGAAATGTTGACCAGCACAATACAGCGTGATAGCTTATGGATTTGCTAAGCTTCACCTTCTTTCTGACCCCACGATATAGTGGAAAGAGAGTGGGCTTTGGAGTCACCAGATTTGGATTCAAAATCCTCAGCTCCATCATCAGACTTCTGGCAGGTTATTTATCCAGCCCGAGGCCCAGGCTCCTTATCTACAAGATGGGAATGAGTATTTTTAGTTTGAGCCAAATGATATTGCTGCTTCTCAGCCATTTTCACTTATAAAAGTGACAGCTGCATGTGGTTCAGCCTAGTCTGTACTTTACAGATGGGTAGGGGGTGCAACGCTCCAGAAGGTGAAGCACTCGGCTGCTGGTCTGCAGCGTGGTCAGTGCTCAATGGATGTTCATTCTGCGAACGCTGCCTTTGAACTGGCCGGACTTCGGGGCCACTTACTTGGCGCCTGCATCTGTTTTCTTCAGGTTATATCATCTCTGAGCTTCTGGTTCCTCTGAGTCTTACTCTGACATCTTCCTAGTCTATTAAGGCCTCAAAACAGAGCCTTCGTCATCACCTTGAGCCACCCTTTCTAAACCTATGATCAAGTTCACTCCAAAATCCAAATCACAAGGTATAGGATCAGAAAAACAGAATGTCAGACTGGTGAGCGTAGCTACATAGCCTCGACTTCAGAGTAGGTAAAGTGGGAAGAGGCAGGGGCATCAGTAAAATCTAAATACAGCACAGCCCACCGCGGGCTCTAAGTGTGGACAAAACAGTTGTGCAGAACGGGGCTATTTGGATGTCAAAGTGAAAGCCTCGGGGCAGGATCGAAGCCTCTCACCAGCCCTCACCTGTCTCATTTGCATTCTGTCCATTTGCGGTTCCTAGGAGGGTGCCATCAGGGGTTCCTTCCTCAGGGTGTCCCAGAGAAACTACTGCCAAGGAGAGGAGGCCGGGGCTCTCCTCAGCCAGCTGCAGAAGGGGGGCTTCCAATTCCTCATCTGTAAAGCACTGGGAGTTAGAGACTCTCTTAGCCCCTTTGGGCGCTAACTTCTTTGGTTCTTTAATTCCATGCTCTTTAATATTACAGCTTCCTCCCCAAATACCTGGGTTTTCTAGTTCATTATGGTCAATATGTGTTTGTCGAAAACAAATGCAGCAGTCCTTACAGTTATTCAGAAGGTAGTAAGTAGGCTCCAATCTGCTTTGTGAAACCATAGTGCTGGGGACAGCCAGCATTTATTCATTCACTCAGTGAAATGTTGGTGTGCCTGTTACCTGCTAGCCACTGTTCTTGGGGCATATAAAAGTGAACCAAACTCCCTGTTCTTTATATTTGGGGGTAAACAAGAAATAAACCCAGTAAACAAAGGGAAACTATTAGAAGACGTTGGGCACTATGGTGAAAATAGAGCAGAGTAAGGGACTAGAAGGCCAGCAGGACCCAGTCACTTCCAGCCACTTCTTGTAGTGTTCCCAAGACAGATCCTGGTCCTCACGGAGCTTCCCTTCTGTTCCCACTGTGCGTTCAATGGCCACCCGCTCCTGGTGGCAGCCTTGGTGAGTGGGCTCTGCAGGCACCACAGGGCAACAAGCATACACTCATGCAAACTGTACACCCGCTGGAAAGGACTTGACCCATAAGATAGTCACACATTTGGTCACATCTAGGCATTGAGCACTGGTGCTCAATAAAGACAAGGACATTTCCTAATTTTCTAAAAAGAATTTCCTTAATTTTGATAGCCTAGGAAGTTCTAAGAAACGTAGAAGGCCTCAAATCCTCTGGGCCCGGCTCTAGCCAGGGGTTCGCAAAGTGTCCTCCTTGTACCAGCAGCATTGGCATCACCGGGAACTGGTCTGGCTGCAAATTCTGTGTCTCATCCCAGACTAACTGAATCAGAAGCTCTGGGATGGAGCCCCGCAGTCCATGCCCAATAGCCCTTCAGGTGATTCTGGTCCAAGATAATGCTGAGAATCACTTAGATCATACTTATGGAAATAGATAATAAAAACATTTTCTAGTTTTAGTAGTCTTCTCATTTGAGCTGTACTACAACAGTGCAGAATCAGCACAGCAGACATCATGCTCATGAAAAAAATAACTAAAAACAAGGTACACTTAGGCTCAGAGAGGCTAAATGAGGGCCCGGGATCACACAGCTGGTAAGCGTTGGAGAAGCAGTGCTCCCGTGGGGTTCTGTTTCCTTCCTGCTTCCAAGCTCTCCCCCTTTTACTCTTTCTCAGCCCTCCATCTACACACTGGAACTGAGATGCCTGCCTTAACACGGAACAGCATAGATTATAGTTGATAGGCCGATATTGGTAAAAAAGTCTCCATGTCTGGACTGGAAGTTTCTCTAAGTGGAGGGTGTCGCACTGTAGTTCAATGTTTCTCCTTTTAGCAAGAAGCAGGGACCTTGCAAAGCTGGAAAATATTTACTGAAGTGGCCTCTCTGGTTATTTAGTGTCTGCCGGCTGTTCCGGAGCCTTCAAGAAGGCCTGGAGCCCAGCGCCTGCCCCTTGCAGCAGGATTCCCAAGCTGGGGTCTGGCGGAGGCCGGTGTGTTTCTGTGATCCACACTGCCATCTCCTGGGCAATCTCGCTCAGAGCCAGCGGCTAGGTTTTCAGTGCCAATGTTCCAAATCAAAGACGGTCTACTTATCTCACCGGACTATTCCAAGAGCTGAAATGATGATGGCAATGATAAAATGCAGAGAATGTTGGGGATTACAGCTGTCCTCACTGTTTTAAAAGCACCTCCCATACAGAGTACAGCTGATCGAACGAACAATCAAAGAAGAAAATACATAAGAGAGTCGTCTATTTTGGAAAGGTGGGAGCGGACGGAGTGGCCGCGGGAGGAAGTGAAGACCTGAGAGTGTACAATCCACAGCGACTGGCTCTGGATCTGAGTACTTTGTAAAACAACAGAGATTTATTGTCTCACAGTTCTGGAGGCCAGAAGTCGGGAAGCAAGCTGTCAATAGGGCGATGCTCTCTCCCAAGGCCCTAATCTGTTCCGTGTCTTTCTCTCAGCATCTGGTGTCACCGGCAGTCCTCAGTCTCTGCCTCTTCCATCATCACGTGGCATTGTCCCTGTGCTTCTGTGTCTCTTCTCATAAGGACACCAATCATATTGGAGTAGGGGCCCATCCTACTCCACTATCACCCCATCTTAACTAATTACACTTGTAATGAACCCTATTTCCAAATAAGATCACATTCTGAGGTTCTGGGAAGCACATGGGTGTTGAGTTCAGATCTTGGGCCAGCTACTAATTAGCTGTTTAACCTGGAGCGAACTATTGGTTCTTTCCGAGCATTTGTTTTCTCATCTATAAGGCGAGGGCAAGAATACGAACCCCACAGGTCTTTTGTAAGGATGAATGCAAAGGGCTTAGCCTGTGCCTGGGGCAGAATAAGTTCCAAGCAGGAGACAGCTATTATTTTTGCTTTCACTGTCAGAAAAAAAATCATGCTTAACAAATTTAAAGAGAAGAGAAAAAAGGTTCACACACACAGTCTATGGATCAAAACATGTCATTTAAATCAAGAGAACTTTGGGAGCCCAATTCTACCTAACATTCTTTTCTCTCTTCATTATATTTATCCTAGTAAAAAATTCAGATTTAGCCTAGGAGACAGTGGGCTGTAGTTAACTGATTGTTTCTCATGCAAGTGATAACAGTTGGCTATTTCAGTCTCATGTGGGACCCTTGCAAGGGAGATATTATTTTAAAATCTAAGAGTGCCTGTAGCTACCTTTCCCATTCTGCTCCACCTCCACCCCCAGCTCTGTGCAAGACTAACTTTCTGGGACTACGTTAATTTTAACTCAACTCCTTGACTCCAAGTATGTCCAAGACCTTGGTGTTAATAGAAGGGAGCTGTGAGATCTACTTGGCAGAAAGTAGCCCCCTCTTCAACCTGAGTAAATTTCCCTTCATTAAGGTTGGGTACTGAGGATATAGAGATGTTATCTGGGGAGGCCATGATTATGACTTTTTAGAAATCATTGACATTTAAGATGATCTCCTTTTCCAATAAATTAGAAGCTCAACAGGCCAGGACTTTCCCATGGGAGGAAGGAGGTTGAGAAAATTCCAGAGGCTGACACTGTGGGGTACATTTTTACCAGAAGGAAGGCAGTAAAAATGAGTTACCTAAGAGCCTCTGAGCGGTAACCGATTTGCCACCTGAGAGAAAAGCCCCCAAGTCATCAACTGTGGTATTTACATGAGCAAAATGTTCCGTGTGCTCCCCTAAAAATGTCCATGTGGCTCTGTGTATACATGTGTTTACAGAATGTGTAAATAAATACGAGTAGAATATGAAACACATGCGTCTGTGTTTATAAAATATGCATCCACTTATGCTAATGAAATTACTCCCATCTGAGAACAAACGGCCATTATCTCCAGAAGTGCTGTAAACTAGGGAGATTACTGTGATTTTTGTCCTCACACTTGGAGAAACTGAGTCACAAATGTTTTTGTCATAACAGGCAGGAAATGTGGCTATGTCAACAGTGAAAACTTTCTTGTTTAAGGAGCACATACGCTAGAGAGAAAGTTACTCTTAGAAGCCCTGGTTCCACAACAGAGGTCTTTAAACTCACAATTCACTCCAGTGTTCGCTAGAATTGACATCCCACATATTCATGAACTGTGTCCAGTTTTAGCAAACTTCTCCAAGCCTCCCAACAACTTGGTAAGCATAAAAGTCTCTGGGGAGCCTAAAATGTTTAAAATGCATATTTCTGAACCCCACATCTGAAGAGTCTAATTAAGTATGTCTCAGGGAGTAGCAGGAACCTTCATTCTTAGCACGTGCCCTAAGTGAGGCGTGGGGCTGGGGACCATGCTTTGAGGAAAAGTGCCCCGAAGTCCCAGAGGTGGAAGAGGGGCAGTTTTGTTTTTTTCTAGTGGGGGGTGGGGTGGATCAATGCAACCTCAGAAATCAGGGATTTGGTCTCTTAGAGTCCCAGGCAGACTAAATATAGGCCTGCACAGGCTGGTGCACCTCTTCAGACAAGCCAGTCCACAGAGCCACACTCTTGCTGAGCCAATGCCCACCCTTGGTACAATAGAGCTTAAGATTTCGACTCTGGATTGTGACCTCATGATACCAATTTTAGTGGGTATTGAGCAACATTTTTAAAAACTTTTGTTTTGAAATAGAGATACACAAGAAATATCAAAAACAGTTCAGAGAGGTCCCATGTGAGGTCGCACGTACCCATCACCCAGCTTCCCCCAATGGCAGCATCTTTCATGACTATAGTACCTTATTAAAACCAGGAAACTGACATTGGCACGAACATTTAACCACTACAGAGGAGTGGCCTTGCTCGGAATTCACCAGCTTTTACATACACACTTGATATGCATGTGTGTAATTCTGTCAGGTGTGTAGATCTGTATAATTGCCACCACCATCAAGATACAGCCCAGCTGGTGTGGCTCAGCTGATTGAGCATCACCCCACGCACCAAGAGGTCACCAGCTCGATTCCCGGTCATGGCACATGACCCCAGTAGGGGGCAAGCAGGAGGCGGCCTATTGATGTTTCTATCTCTCTCTCCCTCTCCCTTCCTCTCTTTCTAAAATCAATAAAAACATTAAAAACAAAAAAGATACAGAGCTCTCCACCACAAAGTCAATGTTACCCTTTGTAGTCAAACTCTCCTCCCCCCACTCATCCCATTCATACCCTGGAAACCACTGATTTGTTCTCCATTTGAGTGGCATTTAAAAAAATGAAATAGAACAGAGGGAATGGAAAATAAGAGAAGAGAAAATATCAGAGTGCAATTCAAAGGAGAGGAGGAAGTATTGATTTGGGAATTTTGTTCTGTTATACATGTATATGTATATGTGTATGTATATGTATATGTATATATGTATTGGGTTGTGTTAGAAAGTATATTTTTTATGGAGAGTTGCTGGTAAAAGAAAAAAATTGAGAAATGCCCCTGTAAGATAAGCCTACAGCATCAGCAAAGCCTCCCTGCCTCCCGGGGCTCACAGTGACAGGTGGAGTAGAGACCTTTCATCCTCTGAGAGCTGTTATTGTCCTCCAGGCCTTTAATTAATGGCTATCTACTTCACATTTAGATGGAAATTCACCAGCTGAACCTTAAATGTTTGGATATTCCTGCTTAGACCTGCAGACAGGGGACAAAGGGAATAGAAGAGGTAAAGGAGCTCAAGGACTGTCCAAGTTCTAGGCTTTCCTTGGCCCAGCATCCACTGGCTGTTCAAAGGAGTGGATAGCGTGTTCCTGGGACAGTTTTTTCATCTATGAGCCATTTAATGGTGTGCCATGCATACTCAGGTGAGTTCAGAGAAATCTGAAGGGTTTATCACAATTTTAAATAAAAATAGTTGTTAACATTTTTATTAACTTTAAGAGAAGTAAGCCTTTACTTTCTTGTTTCACCAATGAAGCTGGCCGAGTTGGTGTTTTGGTGATTAGGGACCGAATCCCGTGTTCTCGCCCTACTCTCATGCTCCTCCTTCGCTTCCACCTTGGCTGGGGCTGTAGCAGCAGCCACGGGGGAGTAGCCACAGATTCAGCTGGATCAGCCAAGAAGGCCTTCACCTTTTCAGCAAGGGGGAAGGTAATCACTCTCCACAGGCAAAACTAAGACCCTCTTGGGTCCATTGATGATAGAGCGGGGCCCTGATGCAACAACTGGGTAACCAGTCTGCAGACGCGCCTGGCAATGTTTCGAACACCCTGCGGGGAAGCGAGAATGCAGAGGCTCCTCTGGGCTGTCGGGCACTCCAGGCTGTCGGGGCTGCCACGGTCAGACACCTGCTGGGTGACCAGCTCAGTGAGAAGGGGGAAATGCTCAGCAGTGTGGCTCACTGGCTCCCACTTTGTCTCCAGTATGAATCAGCTGCAAGTCACTCAGGATTTCATTGGTGCCCCTGGAGACTGTAGTGGTGCCTAAAGCCTGGAAGGAGGAGGTCTTCTTGGGCCTCAGCTCAGTACTCTGGGCTGGCACAGTGGCCTCACATGGGGTGGTGGCACCAGCACAGGTGGCAGCTGGCACCTTATTGGCCAGCAGCATATCCCTGATCTCAGTGAGGTTCTCCCTGCTGGGCACAAAACCTAAATGCCCCCGAACATGAGGCACCAGTTTCTCCAGAGCTAGGCTGTGTTCCAGATGTCCTTGCACAGCCTTGCACATCGTGATTTTTGCCCACCAGGACCGAAGCCTTCCTGCTCAGGAACATGTGGATCTGCTGCATCTGTCTGCCTGGAACCCCCACTGTCTGCTCCCACAACTAACAGTTTTGGATGATCACCCCAAAATTAGATGATCTTAAAGAAGAAATAGGGCTTCCAGGTAGCCCTGTCTTCCCTGGGCACTACAGCGGTACATTGGGGATTGTCACACACAGTTTAAAGATGATGTCACTTTCAAGAGGACACCTGATAAAAGGAGGCATTAACACTTTAAATAATATATTTAATATTAGTAACAGAGATGATGTTTTATAATATTTTACAAAAAATATATCTGGCTAGAAAATAAGTGGATGGATGCCTAGATGAGGTTCCCATTGATTTTTCCCCCTTATTCCTTATTTCTAATGCATTAGAGCATCCTGACTCAAAGGCATAGGTCATTGAAAATGGCAAGTGTTTGGTGAATTTGTCAAATGTGTTCAGAAAGTACGGGAAGCTTTCTCCCTAGGATGCCTCTTAGCACCCTGCAGTTGTGATGTTGATGGGTTGTCCTGCTCGAAAGTAGAGAGATGGAATGTTTCAGCTCAGGAGATAGTGGCGAACAGATGGGCACCTACTCCATTCTCAGGCTGCAGATAGCCCTGGAAATAATTTCTTCACGTTCTGTAGCAATATTTGGACATGAGTTTTAAACATGCTGAACAATATACCGTTGATCTATTTCACCAATGAGCGAAGGAAATCACCTAGAGTTGGGAAGAGCCCAGCTCTCAGGGCCCGAGCCTTTAGCATTACGGCTTGGCTGTCTTACAAAGTCTGACAGCCTATTCTCAATGCTAAGAATTTTCATAGTTTGGGCCTGAAGTGATTGATTCAGGTCTTTCAAGATACTAAAAATTTGCTGCCAGATGTGACTTGAACAAGCATCCTGAAATCACAGAAACGATCGTTATTACAATCACCATCCTTCACTTCAGAACCTCACGTGAGCACTCTCTCTACTTAGATGGCCATCATAATTCATTTAGAAAAGCAATGTCTCGTGTTGGCTACTCCATTCTTGCCACAACAAAAATGGCACCCATCATCCAAATACGGGTATTGAGGAAAAAGACATGCATTTGGATGATCGGTGCAGTTTTCTCCATTTTCTTAAATACTAACTGAAGATCAGGAGAATGTCAACCATTGGCGATCCTCTGGGCATAACCCCTGGTAATACCCCCTCTTGTGGACACAGAGCTCACCTCCTGCCAGCAATGATTCATGGCAGGCCTTTTAGTCACATTACATCTTCCAGGTTATTTAATCAAATACACACATGTCAGCTTCCCATAGCATGGATTCTCATTGGCAATCAGCAACAACAGAGCCATTAATTCTTCTTCCTCATACAAACATGGTAGGGACAACAGTGTGCTGTCCCCACATAGATTTCCTCCTGGCATTCCCCAAAGTGTCACGTCCAGGCCAAGGTATTTAAGAGCCACTGTACCTTCTCCATCTCTTCTCAAGCTGCAGTGATCTCGGGAGATGCTCTTCTACACGGCCCAGCTCCGACACGGAAGGGCTGGCCCGGCTGCCTCGGACTTAATGAAGCCATGGGTTCAGGGTTCATCTGCTGTTCCGTGCAATCCAGCCTAACTTGATTGGTAAGTTGATTCTTACTTTGGACGTGGCATTTTAATCCAGCTATAAAGGAAAAGCTACACATGTGATAGTGATGGGCTCTCCACATTTTATGCCACTGGATTTTATGTGATGTCCACAGAGATGTTTTATACAGGAATTTTGTGAATAAATTTTTCTCCTGGCATAACATTTATAAATTTGGGACTGGTTTTACCAGGTGCCTAGCAGCAGAGCAAACGACTTGTTTTTACTAAAAGGAGTGGGAGTTCGAATGTCTCCATGGTTTTGGTCGCTTCTTTGTCCTTAGCAACAACACGGCGGACTGCAAAGCATTAGCTTGTACTTGTCCCAGAAAAAAGCAGCTGTTCTACTAGAGAGCAGAGAGTGTTTTGTGTGAAAATAGTGCAAAAGTTTGACAAAGTTTCTTAGAAGACAGTACCCGTTCAACTTGATTTTTTTTTCTGTTTCTTAGGTGAAATAATCATTTGTTTGATTCACACAGACTCATATTCCATATTCACAAAAGTGTCCTCCCACTGCTGAAACGCAGGGTGCTTTTCTGAATTGTAGTTTATGCTACTATGAACTATATTTAAAACAGTAACCCAGTGTTCTAAATTGTGAATATAAGGTAATTCTCTTAACCCAGGTCCTCAAGAAAGCAGAGCCCGAGGCAAGGATTAAAGTTCTAATATTTTATTTGGGAGGAGCAAAGCCAGGGCAGTGAGGGTGAGGGAAAAGGGTCTGTGAGGCAAGAAAGGATGTGAATCAATGAGATGTACCCCATCACTGCCCTGGCCCTGGCACTGCAATGAGCCAGGACGAGAAACAGTGGACTGTGCACCTCCACTCCCAAGGGGGACTTCTCTGAGAGAGTCACAACTGCATGGAAGAGGCAGAATCTATCTGCCCAACTAATCCTGTCTTCTGTATCCCAGGGGTCAGTGTGCACCCCACTGATGGCCACATGCCCCTCACCACTGGGTTGTGCCATCTAACCCCTTGGCAGCTTCTTAGGCCCATTTCTGTCTTCTACCAAATGAAGATAATATAAGACATCCCTTATGAAGTGCTTTGAAGATCACATTGGATAATAAATTTAAAACCTTAGCCGTAAGATTAATAATAAATGATCGCTAAAGGAAAAGATCGTGGGACTCCTAAGTGCTCCGCTTGTGAGCAGAGCTCCCGCTCATCTATGAAATGATGAAGAGCTTGTGATCAGCAGCCACAAAGGAGCAGCGGGGACGGCTGGCTGTGGTGACACACTTAGAACATGGTCCAGCACCATGGCAGCTAGTCTGACCATAGTTATGAGCGTGGAGGGAAAGAATGGGATCCAAAAATGTTTCTGCAGGAATAATACTAAGCAGAAATTAAATGACTTATGATGGAAAGAGCAATGGCCAAACACAATAGCTTATAATGGCTCCCTCAGGGAAATGTCTATTTCAATATTGTTCCAGGAATTCAGAGAATGCTGGAAATCATTTATTCCACCTTGTTTCTGCCTTTTTTTTTGGTAAAGTTCACATCTCCATCTGTTGTGTCACAGGGGCAGAGTTACTCCTTTACTCTGGGAGGTAAGAAAATCAGAGTTCCAAGAACTGGCTCTCCGCTCTCCCCATGTGGAGTTCACTTATTTTGAGTGGCACAGTTACAGGTTTCACTACGGAGTGGCAACCCCACTGCATTTCAGCCAAGAAGCTCACGCTCAAGAAACTGTATCTCAAGCCCTGCTGAAAACAGATCCAGCATTAACACAGCCAAATGAAACCCTGAAGCCAAGACATTTAAAAATGGTTGTTCTCATGTTGCTTGTTACTTCTTTACACAGAGCACAACCAAATACCTTAATTCTCTGTTGAGTCCCTTAAGGACACAATTTTTCAGTCAGCGAATACTTCTTGAGATTTGGGTGGGACTATGAACATTAATATGTGAGCATTGCATGAGTTTCCTACACTCAGGACCTTACAGTTTGGTTGAAAACATGTGAATTAACTAATACAGTAGTGAAAGGAATGCCCTAAGGCTGTATAAGATTCTGGACAAATGAGTGATCAAGATAGCTAAGGACCAGACAAGTCAGTGGGGATGTAGAGCTGGGGCAAATTTGGAGAGGACAGGAAGAGCTTGGCTGGGAGAGGGAGGGAGGGAGCAGATGTCCTAGGCCTGAGGAGCCTTACCTGCTAGGCCTGTGCGGGGTAATGGGTGAGGCAGGAGAGCGCAAGGAGGAGTGAGCCTCGGTCCTCAGACGCGTGGTCTAGCTGGGGAGGAAGACGGGATCTCCAAGCCGCAGGGCAGTGGTGTGCAGGAGAGGCCGGAGCCGGGAATACAGGGCCAGCGAAGGGTTAGAAATCAGATTCTCAGGCTGCATCCCAGAAACTCCGGGGGTGGGCCCCCAAATCTGTGTTTGCCAAGGTCCTCAGGTGCTGCTGGTGATGCTGCAGCCTGGGACCCCTCTAGTGATGGTTGTGGGAAAGGGAAGGGCCAGCTGGTGAGACGTTACAAAGGCAGAGTGAACGGAAAGCCCGTATGGGTGGAAAACTTAATGAGCGCACTCGGTCTGCACGGGGACCGACTGGCTGGGCAGGGGCAGGAGATGGGGAGGGCCTGTGAGCCCCTTTCGATTTTGTTTATTTTGTTCATTAGGCACAGAGAACAGACGGATGCTGTCGGGGGCTGGGGGGGGGGAAGGGAAAGTGAGTAAGAAAAAGCCCTCAGAGATGGACCACAGTGCGGTGATTGCCGGAGGGGAGGGCGGCCGTGGGAGACGGCACAGAGCGACAGTGGCCGGGCGGGAGGCGGGCAGGGGCAGAGCCCACGGTGGCACAGGCTGGCTCCAGCCTGCTCGCGATCGCCGTCATTACTGAGGGTTTCGGAAGAACAGAAAAGTGTAAAGAAACAGAAAAGAACAGCTACTCAGGTTCAACCAGTATCTACCCTTAGCTTGCTCCTCCCTGCCTTTTTCCTCTTTATGTTCTAGTTTGGTGCACACCACTTCGTAGCCTGATTTTCCTTTTACCCTGAACGTCATGCGACGAGCATTTTTCATGCCGCTAAAAAGCTAAAACAAGGCTTTAAAGGCGACGCAGCATTCTGTGTAGAGATGTGTTCTGTATTTAAGTTGTTTCCAATTCCTTTGCCATTATATGTAAGGCGGCCGTGCAACACCCTCATTCTTAATTTACGTTACTTTTTTTTATTATTTGTTCAGTTTCTTCTCTTTGTCACCACGACAAGCAGTTCTTTGATCACACAGGGTACCACTTTGCGAGCTTCTAAAACTCTCTGCCTCATACCATTCGGCACGCTCCCTAAGGGACGGGTTTCCCAGCCATCGAAGCGAGGGAAACATGGTGCGTGACATCTTTTTTAAGCCCTGATAGAAGAGAGGCTCCAGGGTGAAGCAGGATGGAGGGAGGAGGCGACAAGGGGGGGGGGGGAGAGAAACAGTTCACAGCTCCCAGTAACAGCCAGCTGCCGTTGGCAGGCGGCATCTCACTCATCCCTCTGACCAGGACGACTGGTCACCCATTGCACGGGTGCGGGAACCGAGCCCCAGACCCAGCGTTTGCTTCGGAAGGAAGAGTGGGCACCTCGGGGTGTGCGTCTCTGAGCAACACGCCACATGCCCTTAGGCCAGGACTGGTGTTTCATATTTACTGTGAAAAACAAATCCCTCAACCCCTCATCTTCCGGCTCGGAATCCTCCGTTTATGACATTATACCAGCGACACCTGCACTGAATCCAGCCCCCTCGGGGTGAGGCTGGGTGGGAGCGTGGTGCACGCAAATCTAGGCCTCGCTCCCCGAAGGGTGGTCCACAGGCAACACCGTGTTTGTTAGACACGTGGGATCTCAGATCCCACCCCAGACCCAGGCTCAGGACCTGCGGTTTAACGAGCTCCCAGGGGACCCGCGTGCACGCTGACGTCTGTGTGTTCTGAGAGATTCTTAAGAAGAGGGATTTTCTTAGGGTGTGTGTAATCCCAGTGCGGCGCTTACAAACCATAAAACAGGTTTCCCAGCTCGGTTATGTTCACAGAAGCGGCTCAAGGAATGCTGGCTGACAGCACAGTCGGCCTGGGGACTCTCGGAAGTTTGGTTGTGGGATCAGAGAGCTTCAGCTCTGCCCAAGTCTTGTTCTCCTCTCCTAGTCCTGCTTCTAACTGCAGCCAGTTCCAATGATGCTCAAGTTCCAAGGTGGGCTGGGTTGGGGGGCAGCTGGAAGAATCCTGTAAATAAAAAACAGCTGAGCCAGTGGCCACTAAAGGTGAAATAAGCCTCCACCAAAGGACAATGGCCACAAAGGCAAAACAATGCAACACTTGGGACGGAAGGAGGAGGAAGGTGATGCCAGGCGATCTCTCTCCTCCGTGCTTTTTTCAGAAGCATACTTTTGTTCAGGACTCACAAGTCCTTAGAAAGGGTGTAGTCTAACTTCCTTGTTGCAGGCGGGAGGCCACCAAGAGCCTCTAATGCCACCACGCAGCTACTGTGCAGGCTTAGGGGGTGGTCGCACTCCTAGGCTTCCAGGCCCAGTCCCGCCTGCACCACATGCGAGGCTAAGATGGCTTGGTGCTCGACGACATTTCCAGCTCCTTCTAGCACGCCCTCCTGTGCTTCCCTCAGAAGTAAGAGAGCTCCTTTACCGACCCTCCCACGCCTGGGCTCTGGATACGATTTGGGCTACTTGGATTAGATGCACCCCCAATGCCTGAAGGTGGAAGCTGGCCAAGGCATCTCTCTGCTCTTTCTGCTGGCAAACTTGGCGACAGAGGTGGGACTGTGCAACACAGCTGCCCGGGGTTTGAGAGGCATGGGGGGACCCTCGTTTTTGCCAGTGCAGATCTGGGACAAGAGATGTGGTTCTAGGGAAAAGCTGAGACGATCAGGGTTTCTGATTCCTGAAACTTGCATCAAAGATGCTCCCCAAGGCTACAATTCTGGGCAACTTCTCTCCTCCTCCCCCCCTTCCCCTCCCCCCTCCCCTTCCCTCTCTCCTTTTTTCCAAAGTGGTTGCTCTAACTTATTGATCTCATCCCATCCTTGCTACTACAAATTAATCTTTTGCTAGTTGATAGGTATAGAATGGTACTTTGCTATAATTTAAGATTTTAACTTTACTAATGAATTGAACAATAAAAAATTTACTGACAATCTGTATTTTTCTTTTGAAGAACTGTTTATTAATGTCTTTTTCCTATTTATCTATTGTTTTGATGTTTTTCTTGTTAATCCCTAAGAGCTCTTTATATATTAAGATTATTAACTCTTTGTTTATTATCTGTTGCAAAAAAAATCACACCTGCCTTGCTTTTTGTCTTTTCATTCAGTTTATGCTAAATCTTAAGACTTAGAAAACTTAAAGTTTTATGGGGTAACAGCTATCAATATTTTTCTTTTAAAACATAATGACTTAGTTATTTGTCCAAATTTCCTTTGAGTCTTTTTTTCTATATATACCATCACATTAATCTATGTAGCATTTTACCAGGAGAAAATGAGCATTTCTGGGACAGAAGAATATATGACATTGAGTATTCATTCCTGCCAAGAAATTAAGCTAGACTGACTTTTCTTTAATTAGACATCTGTTAAAGTATTTTAAAATTCCTATCCCTTCCTCCCTCCGCTTTGGCAACAGTCAACTTGTTTTCTATATCTAGGAGTCTGTTTCTCTTTTGTCTTGTTTTTTCAGATTCCACATATAAGTGAAATCATACGGTATTTGTCTTTCTCTGTCTGACTTATTTTACTTAGCATAATATTCTCCAGGTCCACTTATGTTGTCACAAATGGCAGGATTTTATTCTTTTTTATTGCTGAATAATATTCGATTAAATAGACACCACACCTTCTTTGTCCATTCATCTACGGATGCACATCTACATCGCTTCCATATGTTGGCTATTACTAGTAATGCTGCAATGAACAGAGGGGTGTGTTTATCTTTTAGAATTAGTGTTTATGTTTTCTTCAGATACATACCCAGAAGTTAAATTGCTGAATTATATAGAAACTTTATTTTTAATTTTTGAGGAATTTCCATACTATTTTCTTAGTGGCTGCACTCTTTATAATCACACGCACAGTGCACGAGGGCTCCCTTTTCTCCATATCCTCACCAGCACTTGTTATCTTTTGATTAATTGATGGCAGCCATTCTGACAAGTGTGAGATGATATCTCATTGTGGTTTTAATTTGCATTTCCCTGATGATGAGTGACATTGAGCATCTTTTCATTTGCCATCTGTATGTCCTCTTTAGAGAAGTATCTATTCAGGCCCTCTGCCCGTTTTTCAGTTGGATTGTGTTTTTGGCAAGCTTATGAGTTCCTTATATGTTTTGGATATAAACCCCTTACTGATATATTATTTGCAAATATATTCTCCCATTGAATAGATTGTCTTTTTGTTTTGTTGATAGCTTCCTTTGCTGTGCAAACACTCTTTAGTTAGATGTAGTCCCATTGTTTATTTTTGGTTTTGTTGCCCTTGCCTGAGGAGACACATCCAAAAACATATTTTTAAGAGTGATATCAAAGAGTTTAGTCTCTATGTTTTTTCCTAGAAGTTATATGGTTTCGGGTCTTACATTTAAGTCTTTAATCCATTTTGAATTTTTCCCCCAGCACAACTTATTGAAGAGATTGTCTTTACCCCATTGTATATCCTTGCTCCTTGGTCATAGTTTAATTGACCACATAAGCGAGGATTTATTTCGAGGCTCTCTGTTTTATTCCGTTGCTCTATATATGTTTTGATGCCAGTACCATACCGTTTTGGTCATTGTAGCTTTGTAGCATAGTTTGATATCAGGGAGCATGATACCTCCTAATTTGTTCTTTCTCAAGATTGTTTTGGCTACTTGGGGTCTTTTGTGGTTCCATATAAATTTTAGGATTAGTTGTTTTAGTTCTGAGGAGAATGCTGTTGGTATTTTAATAGGGATTGCATTGAATCTGTGTATTGCTTTAGGTAGTAAGGACATTTTAACAATATTAACTTTCTAATCTATGAACAAGATATATCCTTTCATTTATTTGTATCTTTATCAACTTCCTTCTTCAATATTTTATAGTTTCCAGAGTAAAGGTTTTTACCTCCTTGGTTAAATTTATTCCTAGGTATCTTATGCTTTTTGATGTGATTGTAAATGGGGTTTTAAAAAATTTCTCCTGATTGTTTATTATTGGTGTATAGAACCCACAGATTTCTGTATATTGATTCTGTATCTTGCAACTTTATGGAACTCATTTATTAGTTCTAATAGGTTTTTGGTGGAGTCTTTTGGGTTTTATAGATTATATAATATCCTATTGGGCAGCTTCTTGATTCCCTACCTTTCTGGGGATGACTATGATGACACAGCAGCTTTTGGAGGGCTGTTCCTCCAAGCCTTCTGATGATTTTGTAAACATATGACTCAGCAGTAAATCTTCTTCCGCTTAAAGTGCCCAGGGCACTTCCATTTTCTGCTGCTCAACCATGACTGATACATTCCACTCTTCTAAGTGTGAGGCATACATTTACAATTTGAAATGGAGGTAATTGCCAAAAGAACAAACAGACCTGACTCAGCAAGAGCTACTGGGGATAGGAAAGCTTTAATTTTTCTTCTTAACATTTGTAGGCAACATTTCTAGTGTTGAGTAATGTCTTACTTTGTCACAGTATAGCTTGCATTCATTCATATGGCACATTCAGCCCAGAAGGTGGTCCATATTAAAGCCGATTCAAAGGTTGGAAATTAATCATTTAGAGAAAAAATTTATTTCAAAATTTTAGCTTATTTTAATAATAATAATAATAATAATAATATAAATAACTGCTATATATTATGCTTTTTCTGTGCCCCAGTCACTATGCTGAATGTATTTTATCTCATGTGCACTATTGGTTTGAATGTTCCCATAGGGAGATGTTATTATTTCCATTTTACAAATGATGATAAACTGAGATTCAGTGAGATTAAGCATCTTGCTCAAGCTCATACAACCAGAAATGGACAAAGCTGTCGTTTGAACCCAGCCCTGTTTGACTCCGAAGCTCACAGCCCTTCCACTTTTGCTTCCCGTCGAGGGAGGGAGGCTGCAAGGGGGGTTTTGGAGGCATAAAGAAGGTGCGGAGCCGACATGGGGAGGACGGCTCCACCTTCATCGTGCACAGTGCTGGTTACAGAGACCATAGCGAGCAGGGCGCTAGCGTCGCATGCGAGCTGCATCATGCTGAATCGTCATTACAGGTCACCAGCATGCCCACACCAGGATGGTTGGGGTCACGGACGGGACACCCAGACCTCTCAGCCCTTACCCGGCACACCTGACATCTCCCCATTTAGCACCCGCCCGAGAGACTAGGACATTAAGGGTTCATGTAGCTTTAAGACCTGCAGGGTGTCTGCTGCAAATTCTAATGTAGCTAACGGATGATAACGGAATTTTTAAAAAATCTTATTTTCTTTCCTGGTGAAAAATTTGGTCATGTAAAATTTTTATAAAATTTTTATATATGTCTTGATTCATGGAGTTATAGGAAAAGGGGCTAGTAACAGGTACTTATGAAAAGGTAAATTAGACCAAGGTAGAAGGACAGGAAATATTCCTTTTGTTTTTCCATCTTTTATTATTATTATTATTTTTAATCCTTACCCAAGGATATTTTTTCCATTGATTTTAGAGAGAGTGGAAGAAAGGGAGGAGAGGAGAGGGAGAGAGAGAGACAAAGAGAGAGAAATGTCATGTGAGAGAGACATACGGATCGTTTGCCTCCCGCACGCACCCCGACCGGGCCCGACCAGACAGGGGATGGAGCCTGCAACAGAGGTACATGCTCTAGACTGGGAATCGAACCCGAGACCCTTCAGTCCTCAGGCTGACGCTCTAACCACTGAGCAAACCTGGCCAGGTCTGTTTTTCCCTCTTGGCTACCTGAGGGTTCTGTGCCATCACCTTTTGTGAAAGGTTTATAAAGACCTAATATTTGACCAGGGTCTTACTCCTGATCAGAAAAACACACAGAATGGGGTATATGGGAAAAACTCAACAGTGGTCAGGAAAACCTTCCCTTCCTCACCGTCACCCCACAAAATAGCTCTGTGCACATCCCTGAAACATCGGAATTTTCAGTGCTGTGCTAAGTGCACCAACGTCTCCTCGTCTGTTCAAGTGATCTTTCCTGTTTGCTCAACGTGTGTGACAGAAGGGGATGGAGGAGGCAAAGCTCTGCCACCCACAGCAAAGTCCTTTGCTCACCTGGCCATGGGCTTCCAGGCCTTGGCAACTGGTGCCGAAGAACTCGGGGCCGGGTTTAATTTTCAGTGTTGCCCAATCCCCAAGCCAGGCAGTTACCTGGCTGCAAACAAACGCTGGCTTCCCTCCCCTGGGTACGAACGTCATGGGGGGTCACGGCTCCCAGGTTGTTCGATGTCCCAGCTTTTCTCAGGAACAGCTGAGACAACTGCCATTTCTGCGTGCGCAGGCCGAGGCCCCCAGCGCCGGTGGGGCCTCCGGGAGCCCAGCTTCAGGACTTCGTGCTCCAGCCCAAACAGCCCACCCGCAGCCAGAAACACGCCGAGTCAGCTTCTGCTGACTCAGCCTGGGCCCTCCTCCTGTAATCTCTGAGCTGTTTCACTTCTTGATTCATTTCCTTGATTTCTGAGGGTAATTTTCCGCAGCTGAGATGGCGCATTCTGAGCGCTCGCCGAGCTGCTGGCCACTCACCACCGTCAAGCCGCAGACAGCTTTCTGCCTCCCGACGCGCGCCCTTGTTTCCGGGCTTGCCCGTCTAGGAGGTCGTGTCTTGTCCCCTCCCTGCCATCCCCGCGATTGCGGGCATCTCAGGACGTTTGTATCTCTTTCTTTGCCCCTGGGAACTGTGTGTTCAATCTCTACTAAACTAGAATTCCCTGGCTTCTTACCTCTCCTTTCTTGAAGGGTGGTACATAATTAACTCTGAACATCGACTGCCCCTCTTTGGCAATTCACCTGCTTTCCGCGTTCTTCCTGCCCATCTGTTTATCACAGAGAGGGGGCTTCTCGCCCATGTCTTTATTCCGTTTGCTTTAAAAGGCTTTGTGCTTCTTTGGAAAACGAAAATGTTATCTGCTGCCCTGGAGCCCCACTCTGTTGTTTTGCCGGAGCTGCTGGGTCACACTCCCCCCCTGCCCTGGGTGCTTGAGTATTAGACTTGGAGGTGCCGAGTAATCCCAAATGGAGCCACATTTAGAAGCCTGAGGGATTCCTCAGAGCGCTGTCGCTCTCATGTGTTCCCATTACCGGCATTTGTCACTATGTGCCCAAAGCTACTGGGAGGACCTTTGAAAATGCAGGAGAAGCCAGGATGGCATGGCTTTGGCATTTCCCGCAGTTTCTTTTCCCTCCCGCCACACCACAAACAGGATTCCTTCGTTTCTTTCCTTTTCTCTCTCTCTCATTGCGTTGCCTTTCCTAATAACAGCAAATGATTTAACTAGAAGTCCTGCGATGAGATTTTCCAATCACTTATACACACTGTTTTTTAAACACAAATTGAAGAGGATTGTTGTGCATCTTACTTTTTCATTGACTCCTGTAACTTGAGGATTATTCCCACCCCCCCACCCCTCTGTTCTTTCTTTTTACAACAGTGTCAGATAGGGCGTTACTATTTTCACATGCAGCGATCAGGTTTCCATGCACATAAAGATCCTTTTACATGACTTTAAGAGGCCTGATTTCAGGCCCCTGTCTTAGGTGTCAGGCAGAGTGCCACGCCTCTGGGCGCTCCATCAACATTTCTGGACTGGACTGGAACTGAAATGACACGTTTTAAGGAAGAGTCGAATAGTAGATTGAATAGGGGAGGGGAGGTTTAGAGCACCCAAAGGCACCCAGGGTGCTGCTAGTTTCCAGCTTTCCCTGTTGTTGTTGTTGAATTCCTTTAGAACAACCTGAATTGTTTTCCAACCTCTCATCAGAGTAGAGGGCGAGTGTTCTAGTCACACCAGGGAAGACAGGAACACTGGTCCTCCGTGTCGGCATCAACACTTGATTTAGATTTTCTCTCTCAGAGATGACTGGCATGTGGACCCGCCTGGAAGTCTGCAGATCTCTTGAGGCCTCGCCAAACCTGTGGTTTACATTTCCAGGGTAAAATGGTAGAATGACTAGCTCATGCCTGCTTTAAGATAAAACTCAGAAGACAGTGGTGATTTGAAGGGAAGTGGACCTGGATGACCCTAAAAGCTTACAATGTGACTTTCTTTCACAAATGGATCAGGATACCCCTTGAGTATCGTAATATTTTCATAGCATTGAGATTATAATTTTTGAAGTGTAAATTAGGTCTAGCCTATCACTCCCCATTTATAATGTTCTGTGCCTTCTTGCCAGTGGGATAAAATCCAAACCCTTTATCAGGGCTCTCCATTGGCACCTGCTCACCGCCCAGGACTCTTCATCCTGATCTACATTTCACCTGTCGTCAGTGGCCCTGGAGGGTTCCCTAAGGCAGCTGCTCTCCCCTAGGGAATGTGCCTTAAAACCACCTAGATCAGGGCTTGAATATATGATTTCTACCTGCCTCTCCCCTCTTCCACTTTTGGAAATAGAACTTTGGTGGGGGTGGGACCCTGGGGCAGGTGCAATATTTCAAAGCATCCAGGGGATTCTGACACACACCCACATTTGGGACCTACTGTTTCTGGGGAAGCTTCTGCACCTAGCTGCTATCCTGACACCAGATGGCTGGAGCCATTTTCCCGTAGCATTCAGGACTGCCATCGGCTGGACTAACGCCTCAAAACCCAGGCCAAGGAAAGAAAACACAGATAGAGGGAGGACTCCCTCTGCCATCTACCTGGGGCCCACCGTTTGACTTTGTGCTTCCTGTCTGGAAATTGCCTGGAGAATCCCATGTACGGGCTCACCTTCCAGAGAGATCTCCTCCCCACCCACAGTGAGCCTGTACCTGACAGGCGCAGCAGGGAGACCGTGCCAGCATGTAATGCCCACAGTCCAGGGTGCCCAACTCCCACAAGGTCTGAATACTTGAGGGGTAGACTAAATTTCTAAGGACACTGCTGGTTTTCATGTGTTTTATATATACATTTATACATTCATACACTGTTATATTTATATGTTGTTTTTTATACGAAGCATCCCCATCTGCACAGCTCCCTGTGGGTCAAGCCCCCTGCCTGCCCTCTGACCTTGCTGCTTTCACAGTAATGATGGAAACCCCTCTCCCACCTCTGGCACTTAAGCACCAGGACCTGACCTTTCTTGTTTCAAGACTGTGTCATCCCCACAGCTCTGCTCTCAGAGAGACAAGTTCTGTGACTCCCTCTCCTACCCTAGGTCCTGCCTGCAGAGGTGACCACGCAGAACTTGCTGATGCTGAAGCCCCTCACCAGCCCCCTTCTGACCTGAGGAGTGTGTCCCCTGGGATCTCCCACGGAACACGGCCCTCTGGGGGCTCTGGGGGCCTCACATCCATTCCACACCCACTTCCTTGCCTTTCTTCTTTAGTGCAAAGTCACAGAACCTGAAATGCACCGTTTTAAAGTACACAACTCAGTGGCATGTGCCACAGTGATAATGTTGTGCCCCCACCACCTCCATCTAGTTCCAGAACATGTTCATCCCCTTGAAAGAAACCCCAAACCATTGAGCAGTCACACGACATCCCTTCTCCCTGCAGCCCAGGCGTCTCCATGGATGCACCCCTTTTAGGCCCTTACTAGAGCCACCGCTCAGGGTACTTGAGTGAGCCCGAGGCTGGCTTCTGGTGACTGTGGCCGGCGGGGCGGGCAGGCCGCGGGGCCTCGGGGGGGCAGGGGCTGCGGACTGGACTTTCCCTCGGAAGGAAGCACAAGAGAGCGAGCCAATGCGACAGCCCCAGGACAACGCTGAAAAAGAATTTGCGAAAGTCTGCGTGGCTGGGGACAGAACTGAGACACCTAAGAGCCAAGGAGAGAAAAGTGAAGAAAGGGAAAGCGGAGGAGAGAAGTTTTACAGGGTGATGCTGTTCCAGCTGCCTGGCCTGGGTGGTCTGTGAGCCTGCGCCCTGCGAACGCTCCTGAACCTCGGCGCGCGTCAGGGTCTCTGTGGAGAAAACGATCACCCCGATTTAAAAAATGGGCAAAAGATTGGAACAGACGGTTCACCGAGGAGGATACACGGCTGGCAAACAGGCATATAAAAAGATGCTCAGCATCATTGCCGTTATGAAAATGCAAGTTAAAAAATCACAATGAGCCCGGCCAGGCGTGGCTCAGGGGCCGAGCGTCGACCTGGGATCCAGGCGATCGGGGTTCGATTCCCGGTCAGGGCACATGCCCGGGTTGCGGGCTCGATCAATGACTCTCTCATTATTGATGTTTCTATCTCTCTCTCTCCCTCTCCTTTCCTCTCTCTGAAATCAATAAAGATATATTAAAAAAAAAAATCACAATGAGATACCACTATGCGCCTAACAGAATGGCCAAGATTAAGGTGGCTCACCATCAACTAAGGTGGCTCACCATCAACTAAGGTGGCTCACCATCAACTAAGGTGGCTCACCATCAACTAAGGTGGCTCACCATACCAAGTGCTGGCCAAGGTGCCGAGCAGCGAAACTTCCTTCCATGCACTGCTGACGGGACGTAATGTGGCACCATGGCTTTGGAGAATAGTCTGGTGGTTTCTGAAAAAGTTAAACCATACACGTGCCACACGATCCAGCCATTCTACTCCTAAGTACTTTCCCAAGAGAAATGAAAGCATGTGCACATAGAGCTTGGGGCAGCCCCGAGCTAGCAACAATGTAATTAATCTGCATGAAAGAGCAAAACCAGAGTACAGACTATATGATGCTGTTTGTATGAAATCCTAGAATATACAAGCCAATCAACAGTGACAAAAACAGACCAAGGGTTGCTTGTGTTTGTGTGGGGTAGGAGAGGGAGAGATTAGAAAGGGGCACGAGGAAGTTTGGAGGGGCAACGGGTATGCTGATTATTTTTATTTTGAGGGTAGTTCATACATATGTCAAAACTTACCAAATTGCATATTTTAAATGTGTGCAGCTTATTGATTATATCTGAATATAAAGCCTTTTTTTTTTCTTTAAAGGAAGATCTTGTTAGCGTTCCTGACTTCCTGTGACTCTTCCATAGCAGCTGAGAGAATGGATCTAAAGCAGAATCTGGTGACAGAGCAGTCTGGGTCGCTTGGCTGGCCACACACACCCCTGGGGGCCTCTCCCAGGATCCAGTTACTTTCAGCACCTGCTGAAGGCCGAAGATGGTCCAAAGGATGGCTCTGACTGTGTCTGGATCATAATTAAAGCTGCAAATAACCCAAAATGAATTAAGTTTCCCCTGCTAATGTGTCACTCCTAATTTTATCAATTGGCCTCTGAATGAGAGCTTATCCTGCCTCAGAGACAAAATTTCCAAATTAAGTGAACTTAAACTGCTAAGTAATTGCAAACTTGGGGGCTTTATCTCAAGAACAACTGCTACTGTTCTTTGATTACTTACTCAACTGGATTATTAGCTCATTACCATGACCATCATCGGACTTTGATGTGATGCCCCTTGAAGCACATAAATAAAGCATTTTATAAGACAGACCAACCAGCCTGGCCCAGGAGAGCTGTGATTATCTTAACTTTCTGAGTGTTTGGAGACTCTTAAAGGATACCTGATAAACAAGTGAATAGCCTGTACCACTCATCGAAGTAATCAGCAGCTTACTACCCCTGGGTTTGGAGACATCAATTTTTATTTAGCCCCAGGATCTAGGTTATGAACTTTGAGGTCATCCTATTAAACCAACCTCTTTATTGTTACACAGTGTTGACCTTGGGATGCAGCCCATTGTACCTGGGCAGACTTCTGGAGCAGAAAAGGTGATGAAAAAAGGACCTGCATTCTAGACTGTTCCTCATCAGCTGTGTGATGTGGGCATATTGCTGGACCTCTCTGAGCCAAGACAGAGAGAGTCATTGGGCAAAGTAAGAGCTTTGCAAGAAGAATCCACCTGCTGCAACTGTGCTCAGTTACTTATTCTCAGGCAAGACATTGAACTGCTTTGGGGGGGTCCCCCCTCTTGAGTTTCTGGTGGTGCCAGGCATTTGTTGGCTACTTCTTAGAGTTACTGTGAAGATTGACTGTGGTCAGCTATGTGAAACATTTTATGCTTGTTAAAGCTATTATTTTTCTCATCTGTAAAAAGAAGGAATTCAATAAGGGGATTTGAAAAGTCCCTGTATTTAGTTTCCTGCAGCTGCCATAATAAGGCACCACAGTCTGGGTGACTTGAAATAACAGAAGTTTGTTTTCTCACATTTCCGGAGGCCAAGGTGTTGACAGGGCCTTGCATCCTTTGAAGGCCCTAGGGGTGCATCCTCTTTGTCTCTTCCAGCATCTGGTGGCTCCAGGAGTTCCTCGGCTTGTCGGTTGCATCACTCCAGCCCCTGCTTTCTCTTTAGCACCACCTTCTCCTCTAGGTGACCCGAGTCTCTGCCTTTCTCTTCTAGGGCCCACCTCGCTAATCCTGGACTAGCTCATCTCAATATCCTTAATTATACCTATCAAGACCCTTTTCTAAATAAGGCCACATTCAGAGGTTCTAGATGGGCATATCTTTTGGAGGGGGCTACCATTCAACACACTACAATTCTCTTTATCACAACGGCCCTAATATTTTGTTCTGGATGACAATGTTCGGTCTACACTTAAACCAGTTTGACTTGTATATTGAGTGGTATAAAAGCTATCACCAGCCCTAGCCGGTGTGGTTCAGTTGGTTGGGCATAGTCCTGTGCACCAAATGTTGCCAGTTCGAATCCTGGTCAGGGCACATGCCCGGGTTTCGGGCTCCATCCCTGGTAGGGGGCATGCATGAGGTAGCCAATTGATGTTTCGCTCTTACACTGATGTTTCTTCTCTCTCTCTACCCCTCTCCCTTCCTCTTTCTTTAAAAACCAATAAAAAAATCTTTTAAAAAAGCTATAACCAAATATGACATTCTGATTTTGTCTGAGAATATATATTTTTAATACTTCCATATAAAAATACATGCAATAATTTGCTACTGTGGGAGTAGGGAACATATATAGAACAAAAACATATTAATGACAAGTTTGTGCCATCTAGACAAAAAATAAAATTTTCAAGCAGCCTGTGGCATCATAACCACAACAATGAATTCGCTAAGAAGTTGGATTAAATTAAGAAAGTTGGAGGAGTGACTATCACCACTGAGACAAGTTTATTGGAATTGGTGCCCCTGGGTTAGTGACTTTTGGATTTATCCTTCAGCTGGCAGGAGAAAAAGCTAGGCTGCTAGTCTAAAAAGCTACAGTTGAGGGTAGAAAGAGAAGGGTGTTAGAAAGAATGTTCCTCATAGACGACGGTGGCTCCTTGTACTTTCTTTGCAGATAGTCATTGAAATTATGCAACGAATGAGATGTCCCCATGTTCTCTGGTCCTAATTTTAGAGACTGAGCCACGGAGATGATGTAAGGACTCAGGATGTGTCATCAGAGCCACAGCCACCAAATTTAATTCCGAGTAAAATGGATCATAGGCAAGCTAGCCTATTCTTAGACAATCTGTTGTATAGGATTGGGTCAATAGCATGAGTCATTAAGATGGCCAGATTTCATATTACCTGCAGCCTGTGGACTAATAAGGTCAGGACAGACTCTCCCTCCGTCCCTTACTCTAGATTCCCCAAGGTGTAGATAAGGGGAAGCTGCTGGGTTGGTGACCACCTGACACGTCCTCTCTGTACTTCCTGTGTCCCCTGCACCACTCCCTACTTTCAGAATATCTACTCATCAGTGGTTGGCTGGCGGAAGAACAGTCACTTCTCCGATGTCTGTTACAAGAAGGCAGCACATGCACAGCCAGTCTGTGCTCTCTGAGGGCTATGGAGCTGGCACCTGGACCTGGGAGAGCAGACCTCTGGCTCTGAGGGTTGTGCTCTTGGGACTTGTGTCTTTAGTTTGCACCTCCAGCTCCATTCTCTGTCCTTCTTCGGCAGCTGTAGGCCCTGGAAGGGTGACCCTGGCTTCTAGTTTGGCGTGGCCAATGCAGAGCCTCCGAGAGATGGAGGAAAGTGAGGTCAGGGCATTTTATTCATGTCACTTCAGGGTCACCATGGGCAGGTCACATGCCTCAACCCAAGGTCTTAGCTCCTGACTGGCAGCCCCCTTCACCCTGTCATCTGTGTGTGGGTTTTGGTAACCTTCAGGCCCAGGGGTGATAATCAAGTTCTCCCAGCCCCTACTCATGCTGGGGGATTGGATCCTCTCTGTGTCTTACTTTGTCTCTGCCCATAGCCTTGTCAACAGTCCCTCTGAGCAATTCCCCTGAACCCTTCCTATGTTGAGTGTGCCATCTGTTTCCCATAAACACCTTGACTGAATGCAGCTCCTTCATTTATAAAAACTACAAAATAGTGCCTATCTTATGGTGTCTTTAGGATTAAACAGGATAACACGTAAAAAATATTCAGCATAATAATGAGCACATATTGTGCATCACTTCAAATCAATTCAATTCGATCCTAATAAATCCCAGTATTTATTAGGACCCCACTAGGTGCAAGTCATGGAACCAGCCATTCCCCAGATTACAACAATGCATTAGCAAATGCATCAGGGCCTCCTCCTTCAGAGAACTCACAACCAACGGCTTCATTTTTCTCTCTGTTTCCCCCACATTCAATTATAATTTGACAAATGTTTATTGAGGGCCTACTGTGTGTTGGGTCCTATGTTAATAATACTAGCGGATAAAACAGCAAAATAGAGACACCTCTGATCTTAGAAAGTGAACAGTCTAGTGGGAGGAGAGAGGCATCAATCATAATTACATCAGTGAATATGTTTTGCAAACTGATACAAGGGTCCTGAAAGAAGAAAACTTGTTTCTGTAATGTCTACAAATCTGGCCTGAACCAGGTCAAGGAATGCTTTGCTAAGGACACGATATTGGCCATGATAAAAGGATGAGTAGAACTGAGCCAAGCAAAGAGCTGGTAGAGAAGAGTGTTACACAGGAAAAAACCCATGTGTAAGACCCCGTGGAGGGGAAGGGGTACCATTCATATGGACTAGAAAGAGGGAAGGAGGGGCTGCTGCTGGGATATGGGAGAGATGACCCTGGAGAGGTGGGCAGGGGACAGGTGGTTCAGGGTCAACGTTGTGGTTTTTATTTAAAACAAATGTAGAAACAAACAAAGCTATTGGGATATTTTAAACATCAGGGTTTCCTGATCATTTCAAGGTTTGAAAAAAATCACTTTGGCCGCAACAAAGAAAGTAAGATAGATATGAGAAGACCGGTTAGGAGACTTCTGCCACAGTCTGGGTGAAAGGTGGTAACTAGGGCTGGAGGGGTACCAAGGGAACTGAAGAGAGCTGGACCAATCCAAAAGATACTAAGGAGACAAAAAGAACAAGAAAGTTGGTGGCCGATGACATATAGAGGTGAGGGAAGGAAGTGTCAAAGAAGAATCCTAGGCTTCTCTCTGATGGGTCATGTCAGTAAGAGATGAAATAGTGGACACATATTTGGCTCGCTGTGGAGGGGGTGGGAGGACCGTAAGTATAGCCCTGCATGTGACAAGCCTTTTGAGACATCTAGGTGAAGACGTCCAGAAGCAGCCGGAACTGACGACCCCCAGTGCGGCCGGGGATGTGAGGCGACAGGAGCCCTCCCATTGCTGGTGGGAATGCAAACTGGTCCAGCTGCTCTGGAAGGCAGCGTTTACTCAAAGGAGTTGAAAACTTATATTCGCACAAAACCTGCAGAAGGATGTTTATAGCAGCTTCTAAAACTTGGAAACAAGCAAGATGTCTTTCAGTAGGTGAATGGTTAAGCAAACTGTGGTACTTGCAGACTAGGGAATACTATTCAGCTCTAAAAAGAATTATTAAGCCATAAAAAGACACGGAGGAGACCTGATGCGTATTACCAAGTGAAGGAAGCCAATCGGAAAGTGCTACGTTCACATAGGATTCCAGCTACAACGTGCTGGAAAAGGCAAAATTATTGAGACAGTAAAAAGGTCAGTGGCTGGCAAGGGTAAGGGTAGTGGGAGGGATGAACAGGAAGAGGACAGACAAGTTTTAAAGGAGTGAGAATATTTTGTATAAATTATAATGATGAACATATGTCATTATATGTTTGGTCCAAATTCCCAGAATATACAAAGCCGAGAGGGAACCATAATGTAATCTATGGACTTTGAGTGTTGGTACGTAGCAAGTGTACCAGTCTGGGGAGTGATGCTGATAATGGGATAGGCTATGCATGTGAGGCAGAGGGATACGGGAAATCTCCATATCTTCCTCTTGATTTTGTTGTGGACCTAAAACTGCTCTTTAAAAAAGCATTTTTAAAGAATGAAGCATGCAAGGCTGGTACAACATCCGCAAATCAATAAATGTGACACATCACATAAACAAAATGAAGGACAGAAATCATACGATCATATCAATAGACGCAGAAAAAGCATTCGACAAAATCCAGCACCCATTTCTGATTAAAAACTCTCAGCAAAGTGGGAATAGAGGGATCAGACCTCAACATAATAAAGGCCATATATGACAGACCTACAGCCAACATCATACTCAATGGGCAAAAACTAAAACCATTTCCATTAAAAACAGGAACAAGACAGGGATGTCCACTTTCACCACCCTTATTCAGCATAGTACTGCAAGTCCTTGCCATAGCCATCAGACAGGAAGAAAACATAAAAGGTATCCAAATTGGAAAGAAGTAAAACTGTCATTATTTGCAGATGACATGATACTGTACATAGAAAACCCTAGAGACTCCATCAAAGTACTACTAGATTTGATAAACGAATTTGGCAAGATACCTGGACACAAAATCAATATCCGGAAATCAATGGCATTCTTATACATCAACAATGAACTTTCAGAGAGAGAAACTAAAAAAGCAGTACCATTTACCATTGCAACTAAAAAATAAGATACCTAGGAATAAACTTAACCAAGGATGTAAAAGACCTGTACTCGGAAAACTATGTGACACTGAAAAAAGAAATAGAGGAAGATTTAAACAAGTGGAAGAAGATACCATGCTCATGGAATGGAAGAATTAATATCATTAAAATGTTCATACTACCCAAAGCAACTTATAAATTTAATGCAATTCCTATTAAAATACCAACAGCATATTTCACAGATCTAGAACAAACATTTCGAAAATTTATATGGAACCAAAAAAGACCCTGAATAGCTGCAGCCATCTTGAGAAAAAGAACAGAGTGGGGGGGATCACATTACCAGACTTCAAACTGTATTACAAAGCCACTGTAATCAAAACGGCCTGGTATTGGTACAACAACAGGCTTATAGATCAAAGGAACAGAACAGAGACCCCAGAAATAGACCCACGCCATTATGGTCAGTTAATATTTGACACAGGAGGCAAGAGTATCCAGCGGAGTAAGGACAGTCTCTGCAATAAGTGGTGCTGGGGAAACTGGACAGATACATGCAAAAGAATGAAACTAGACCACCAACTTTCACCACACACAAAAATAAACTCAAACTGGATAAAAGACTTAAATGTAAGTCACGAAACCATGAAAATCCTGGAAGAAAACATAGGCAGTAAAGTCACAGACATCCCGCGTAGTGGACTTTTCACTGATACATCTCCTAGGGCAAGAGAAACAAAAGAAAAAATAAACATATGGGACCACATCAAACTAAAAAGCTTCTGCACAGCAAAAGAAAACAGCCTCAAAATACAAAGGAACCCCATGTCTGGGAAAACTTATTTGCCAAGGATGTATCTGATAAGGGGCTAATTTCCAAAGTGTACAAAGAACTCATAGCACTCAGCAAGAGGAAGACAAACAACCCAAGTCAGAAATGGGCAAAGGACTTAAATAGACACTTCTCCAAAGAGGACCTACGGATGGCCAAGAGACACATGAGAAAATGCTCGAAGTCGCTAATCATCAGAGAGATGCAAATGAAAACCACAATGAGGTATCACTTCACACCTGTCAGAATGGCTCCATCAACAAATCAACAAACAACATGTGCTGGCGAGGGTGTGGAGAAAGGGGAGCCCTAGGACACTGCTGGTGGGAATGCAGACTGGTGCAGCCACTATGGAAAACAGTATGGAGGTTCCTCAAAAAATTAGAAATGGAGCTGCCTTTTGACCCAGTGATTCCACTCCTAGGAATGTATCCTAAGAATCCTGAAACATTCATCAGAAAGGATATATGTACCCCGATGTTCATAGCAGCACAGTTTACAATAGCTAAGATCTGGAAACAGCCCAAGTGCCCATCAGTAGATGAGGGGATAAAAAGCTGTGGGACATTCACACCATGGAATACTACGCAGCTGTAAAGAAGATGAACCTCATACCCTTTGGGACAGTATGGATGGGCCTGGAGAATATTATGCTAAGTGAAATAAGCCAGGCAGCGAAAGAAAGATATCACATGATCTCGCTTATACGTCGAATCTAAAGAACTTAATAAACTGATGAACAGAATAGATTCAATGACATGGAAGCACAGATGAGACTGATGAATGACAGAGGGATGGAGGAGGGCGGGTGGGTGGAGGGGAGAGAGTAACCAAAGAATTTATATGCACATATGCACAACCCAAGGACATGGACAATGGTGGGGAGAGGGACTGGGGAGGGGGAAGGGACGGGGTGGAATGGGTCATTGGGGAGAAAAAGGGACATCTGTAATATTTTAAACAAAAAATAAAATAAAAAAATAAAAAAAAGAATGAAGCAATTGGATACAGGGGTCTGGAGCTTCAAGGGGCAATCTGAGATGGAGATTGGAGTTTAGTAACCATTAGAAAACAGATAGTAATTAAAACTGTTGACTGGCCTTGGGAGACTGTCTACTGACAGGGTCCACAAAGAACTCCAGAGGGGTGCAAGGCAAAGCAGTAGGGTGTGTGACAAAAAAAACACACAAGAGAGTGTTGCAAGAAAAAGGGAGCAGTCCACAATGTCTAATGTTCCTGAGAAGTCAGGAGGAGAACTGAGAAATGTCTGTTGAATTTAGCAACGTGATAGTCATCAGTGATCCTGGCAAGAGTTCTTTTAAAGGGCAAATGGAGGTCAAAGCTAACTTGCAGCAGGGTGAGGAGATGGAAGGGGTTTTTATACTCACTGATCCTTTTTCCATTTTCTCAAGAGATTTGACTGTGAAATGGTAGCTGGAGACGTAAGGGGGCCAAGGGGAAATTTTTGTTTGTTCTTTTAAGATGTGAGGTATTTGAACTTATTTAACTTGTAATAAGACAGGTCTACTTGAGAGGAGGTAGTTGGATATGCAAGGAGACAGGTAAACAGTGGGGCAGGTTTGCTGAGAAGGCAAGTGGGTGGCTCCAAAGCTCAGATGCAGGGCTGGCGTTAGGAGGAGGGAAGGAGGAGCGCATGGGGCAGACATGGTTAGATTTCTAGCTAAAGTGAGAAAAGTTTAAGAGCTCCTGCCTGACGTCTTAATCAGTGAAGTTGGATGTGAGGGGCTGGAGGTTTGACAAGAGGTGAGTGAATCGATTGGAGAAATGTCCAACAGAGTTGAGGGTAAAGTATGGGTTTATGAATTGCTGGGGAGCCCCATGTATCCAGTTGGTGTCACTTGCCCAGAGTGTCATTGAAATGAAGCCTTGTGGGATCTATGCTGGAAAAGGCTGGAATAAAGAGAATGTTGGGTTAGGAAAAAGTAAATAATGACTGGACACCTTGAGCTCACCTCCTTGCGTCCTCTACAGACACTTCCACAGTCATCTTGGGAGAGCCGATTCTGCCTTCCCCCTGGCTCCTAAGGCATCCATGTGGGGATCATCTGATGCAATAGTTACTTGCATTTTTGACACTCAACAAATATTTATTGAGCCTACCATGTGCTATCAGAGAAAAAGACAAAGACCAAAGGAGCCATACTGAAATACAATAGTAAGAATAACAGCAATAATAACAGTAATAAGCTCAATTTGTTTACTTGCAAGGCAAGCGAAAACACCAGTGAAGAAACTCACTAACATGCTTTCTGGAGGAGAAAACTCAGGGTTTTTGTTTTAAGAATGAGAAAAAGTAAGTTTCATGGTGACTATGGTAACTAAGGATTGACACCTTGCACCCTGAATAGGATGGTTTAGAAAAAGTCTCATCGTTCATTGGTCACAAGAGTCCTCGGTGAGTTCCAGTGTGGGTCCTGCATCCCAGGTCACTGCGGCCCATTGAACCCACCGAGGTGAAGCAGCCTGCAGCTCTGACACCTCAGCAAGCGCTGCTGAGGGAAGCCGGTTCCCTGCTCAGTGGATTGCGACGTTCTGTGCTCTGGGGAAGCTGACAGCCCCGTGTGGAGGGCAGGAAGGCAACTGGGCAGGTAGGAGCTGTGTGATGAGGAGATGACAGAGGAGGTCCAGGGCCCCTGCTCACAGGTGGGCAGCTGCCCAGCCCAGGAATCTGGCCTCTGAGAGGAGACCTGCCTGGGGACCAGGACTCACCGAGCACAAGTGAGCTTTGAGACAGGGCTGGACCTTGTCAGGTGGGAAGCCGCAGGTGGCCCAGCCTGAGGCAAGAGAGCCCTTGGCCTCACATCACCCAGACTCAGATCCTGGAGCCAGACAGGCTGCGGGCACGGACTCGGGAATGAGCTGGTCTGAGTTAGAACCTTGTTCCTTTGCTTATTAGCTCTGTGTCCTTGGGAGAACTGCTTACCTTCTCTACGCCACTGTTTCCTCATTTGTCAAATAGGAATCATAGCTGCCCTTATTCATGAGGGCAAGTGGGAGCAAATGAGATAATTCATTTAAAAGCGAGATGCTGGGTGTGTAATTAGCTCTCAATAAAAACATCAGCTCTTACTATTACTCAGAGTCAAGGTATGTAAGAGAAGTAAAGAATTTTGCAAAACTATTTAGTTCTTCCTCCTTGTTTTACAAATGAGGAAGCTGAGCCCAGAGATTAAGTGACATTCCTAAAATGAGCTGGTTTCTAGCAGAGCCGGTCCTGGAATCTGGGTGTTCTCTTTGTTTCATTTGATGGTAAAGAAGCAACATGTTTAGCACCTGGGTTCAAATCCCCACTCTGCTGCTATGACTATATGGTGTTAGGCATGAGAGTAAACCTGCCTAAGCTTTGGTTTCTTCTGTGGTAAACGGGACAAAGCCCTCAGTAGGCTGTGCTGGCCTCCTGAGTGGCTCAGTCCCTACACACCCAGTTCATTATAATCCCCCTTAGACATCAAAGCTCTCTTGTAGTCAAGACCCTGATAGAAAAAGGAGCCTCTGCCCCCAATCCTTTCTTCCAAGTAGGGATTAAACTAGATGGCAGACAGCGAGGACACCTGCAAGAAACCCAGCCTGTGGAAGCTTATTATGCCCCCTTCCCGACCTTTTCCCTTCAGGGCAGTGGCCTTGGAGAGTTTGTCTGAGTCATTAGGCACAAATTCATCATCACAGAGTGAGCCATGGGAGGAAAGGCAAGCAAAAGTGTAGGAGGCTGTTTTGAGCCAAGTAGGGAAGCATGGGACAGGGTGTGTTTCAGCAGAAATGTGGGGTTTGGTGACAATGTGGTGGTGGCCTTAAATGTCCTGCCAAAGAGTTACATTAGTTTTTCCCCAGAAAATGAGGAGCCATGAGAGGTTTTGGAATGAGGAATTGACAAGATCTGACTGCCTTCGAAAGAAGCATTAAGAGCAGAAACAACATGAGGGACCAAGACTGGCAAGAGGAGAGGAGATGGGAGAGCTGTTCAGAAGCAGAACAAAGGTGACCTGATTAGATGTGGGGGCCCAGGCACGTGCCAGGGCCAAGACTACTCCGAGATTTTGGGTCTGCATGATCAGACGGGTGACAATGTCATCTCACCCAAATACTCTCCTCAGAGTTCTGGATTTATTCTATATGGTGCCTGAAGTTTAGGGCCTCTGAGTAGATCAGTACCTATGTATTCAATTCATTATAATTCTCCTTCCACATTGAACGCTTTATGAAGTCAAGACCCTGGTAGATCCCTGGTCGGACAGCTCACTTGGTTAGAGCATCGTCCTGATAAACCGAGATTGCGGGTTTGATTCCCAGTCAGGGCACATACAAGAATCAACCAATGGTGCATAAACACGTGGAGCAACAAGTCAGTGTCTCTCTCTCTCTCTCTCCCCCAGCCCTTCCTCTCTCTCTCTAAAAATCAATTAAAGAAAAAAAGACCCTGGTAGAAAAGAGCCCCTGCACTGACTGCTTCCTTTTTAAGATCTCAGCTTCCGGTGGCCTTTATCGACTCCCACCCAGGCAGTCACAAGAGCCTCCGAAGTGGTGTCGCTTCCTCCATTTTCTCTCCACTTCTATTTACCTTTGGTGTTTCCTCTGGAAAAAACAGAATCCTGTAACATGTCATTGGTCAAAACTTGGATGGCCCTCTGCCTCAGTGGTGCTTCTCAAACGCCCTCTGGTGAAGGAACGGTTTTCAAAAAACATTTCTAGCCCTGGCCAGTGTGGCTCAGTTGAAAGGTCGCTGGTTCTAGTCCCGCTCAGGGCACATGCCCGGGTTGCCGGCTCGATCCCCACTAAGGGGATCACTCTCACATCGATGTTTCTCTCTCTCCCTCCCTCTCCCTCCTTCTCTTTCTAAAAATCAATAAAAATATTTAAAAATAAATAATAGAAATAAAAAAAAAACATTTCCAATGCATCATGGGTCATTGCTTTTGTAAAAGACAATAAAAATGAATTTCTAGAAAAATGAAGAATGACATAAATACAGGTCCCAATTTTTTATTATTAGATTCTATATGTAGTTTTTATCTTTTCAGATTGCTCTAACTTTTGACTCTCATTTCTGTATTTATCATGGACAGGTAATAAACACGGCAGACCCCACCTGGAGTAGCAGTGTCCTGCAGAACAGCCGAACTCCTCACTCTCCTGCTCAATCCCTCCGCAGTCTCCAGGCTTCTGACTATTTGCACATTGAAACTCTCCACGTTGTCAACCTGTGCTTTACTCACTGTCCCTCAGACTCACCTTTAGCTTTGTCGTGTTACTTTATATTCCCCCTGGCCCCAGAATGTTCCATTCTGGCTACCAAGCCTCCACACCAATCTAAAGTCTAACGACGATAGCAGCAGCAGGTCTAGATCGAACATCTGCTAATCCCAGACACTGAGCTTTTATTCATGATTTCATTGAATCTGTCATAGGTAAAGTGCTCATGTTTGTAATTATTTACATGTTTTATAAACTAGAGCAGATCTAGTGTTATCCCTACGATAACAATCATTGGCTAAGGAACAGTCACCTATCTGGGCTGGTAAGAGTTGAACTGGATTTTTGCTGGATCCAGGGGGGAAAGCTGAGCTGGTAGAGCACAGGTTTGGAAATGCCCACGGCCATGCCTGCTACTTCAAGGGGAGAGATGTCTCAGTGATGACACAGAGAAGAGGAAAGCTGACAGATGCAGAGACAGGGCCCCGCTTCTCGCCTCAGTTTGAGTCTTCGCTCATTAGAGTGGCCCCAGCTCCTCACGGAAAACAAAGAACCTGTTCTCCAGCCCCTGGGCCTGCTGCCTCGCAGCACAGCCACCGCTCCTGGGCATGCCCCTTCCCAAAGCAGCCTGCGACCAGTGAGAGGCTGGCACGGGGATATAGGTGCTGGCCCCCGCCCCCACTCAAGATACTTCGGAAGGGTTATTCGGGCTTCAGAGGTGCTGGCCGGGCTGCTGAGCCCTTCGCTGCTGCTGCCCCGTGGCTGGGCGCCCCCTCTGCCCACCCTGCTGCTGCAAAACCTGCCAGTTGCCAGTGTTATCAGCAGGGACAAGGAAAGAAAGCTCATTTTTTAGACAGGAGACGGGACCATTCCTGTGACACGGGCCGGAGCAAATGGGAAGAGGAGGGAACTATAGAAATAGAACAGGGTGTGGGAAGGACCTGCAAGAAGTCAGCGGGCCCAAAGCAGGAGGGGAAGAGCTTCAGAACTGGCCGCATGAGGGGAGTTGAAGGAGATGAAAGTACGTGGTGGGGGAGCAAGGGCCGAGGGGGGCAGCAGGCCTCACACGTTCCTCAGGCCGGCAGGGAGAGGATGGACTAGGCTCACTGCGCTGGGTCTCCCCCTTTCGCCTTGACCCTCACAGCCCATCTTCACACACTGCGGTCACTCTCCAGCCAAACGCCCTCCGGGGGCTTCTCACCACACTGTGAAGAGACCCGAGTGTCTTGCTATGACCTGCGAGGTCCTTCAGAATCGGGTCTTGCCATCCTTCCCCACTCCATCTCCTGTGGCTCTTCCCTCACCCACCTTTCTGGTCACCTGGCCATCTTCTCGCTGGTCCTTGAATACACCAGCCCATCTCCACCTCAGGGCCTTTGCACCTGCAGCTTTCTTTGCTTGTTCTTCAGTATGTTCTTTTCTGAGCCTTCATTTGCCCCATTCCTTCAGTCTCAAATCAAAGGTCATTTCCTAAGAACTCTTCCCCTGATTAGTTTCTACCTCAATGCCATTTTGTGTACTTTGTAACACTCTGCTCCCTGAAATGGTTTTATGTCTTTGTTTATTACGTGATTCTGCTCCCTAATTATCTCTTTCACAAAGAATGTGAGCCTCACTCAGACAGAGGTGTGTCCGCCCCATTCACCACCATAACCTCAGCATGTATGGCACTGGCACATAGCAGGTGCTCAGTAACTATTTGTTGAGTGAAAGAATGAATGAGCACAAGCTTAAGGAGTAGCTCTACAGCTAACGGGTGGACAATTAATAGAGCAGAGTTTGAAGCTGCAGTCAGCAGGCTCTGAGATGACTGCCACTTAGCAGAGAAGCTGCAGGCCAGTGGGAGCATGCGGTTTGGAATCAGACAGACCAGGGTTTGAGTCTTGGCTCTGCTGCTTCCTGGCTTGCCGCAGGCCTTGGACAAGTCCTTTAACCTTCAAAAACCTCAGTTCCCTCATCTGTAAAGACAGGAGCATGAGTATAAGCCACCTCACAAGGTTCTGGGTTGATTAAAGCAAGTGCTGGACATTCAACAAGTGCTAAATAGGCGTTAGCACTACAGCTTGGTGCTTTAGTTTCTGCTGCTCCAGAGATTACTGGTCCTGTCTCCATCACCAGCACGAGACGGTTCAGACCACAGGTGCTGGGGACTAACCTAAGGGAGGGCTGCTACATCTCCCTGGTGAGCAACCGCTGGGCATTTCTTTCTATCGCACTCACTAACTGCCCTCCTGGGGGGAAATAAGCAGAAGTGCCCTGGCTTCGAGTGGGGGCTGCAAATGATCATTCTAACTGTTACTTCTCAACTTCCTGCCTCTGACACAAACCAGAGCCGATCTCCTGGGGTTGCTGGTGAGGAAATGGGTGATCGCTGTTTCCTCACAGGATTTAGAGCTGTTACAAACTGGTAATGTCGCACACACCACTCAGATCTACACTGTTGTGAGTTGGAGTGTGTTTGTAATGAGAGAGGAGAAGGCCTGAAGCTAGCAGGGAGCAGCTGTGCAATGGGGGTGGGTGGAGGCGGGAGGGAGAAATCCCATGTGTGGAGGTGCCCACCTTCCTCTGGTCCAGCACCTTCCATAGTCTCTGGTTAATACGCAGGTGATGGGTTTATGCATCCTGACCCGGAAAAGAGCTAATCACAGTCATCCCACACGATGCAGGGGACATAACTGCACAGGTAAATGCAGGTGGAAACTGTCCATTCCCATGGCCCTTCAGCCCCTTTTTGATGGCAAGGGAACTTGTTTTCTTCTGTTCAGATGAAAATAACAGTTGACACTAGCCATATGATGAAGGAAACACTTACACAGCTGGGTTTACTGCAGGCTGGGCACTGTTCTTAAACACTTCACTTGCATTGCTTGTATAATCCCATGAGGCAGCTACAATCTTTAGCACAAATTCACAGATGAGTGAGCTGTTGCTCAGTGAGGTAAGTAACTTGCACACATTTACATGGCTAGTGAGGGGCACAGCCAGGACTCTGACCCAGGCCTTCTCGCTCTAGAGTCTGCACACTTGTCCACTATTCGAAGGGGATGGTTTGCCTTTGAGGTGGTGGGCTCCCCATCCCTGTGGGTGGCAAACATCAGTCACTGAGCTAGACAGAGGTCTCTTCCAGGTATTTAGTGTGCCTTCTGTATCTACTCAGAGCTGAGCACTCTGCCAACATCATCTCACGTCATGCTCATACCACCCCTGCCACCTAGAAAAATCACCCCATTTTACAGATGAACACACTGAGATTAGAGAGATCGTGTAATGGCTGAGGTCTCCAGACTGGTGAGGGCTGGAGCTGAGAATCCAGCAGGCCTGTCCAACCCCGATCCTGAACTCTTCACTTCTTACCATTGATGGTTTCCAAGGAATTAAACTTCAGGAGGGCTGGGTTGGACTAGTCAACTGTGAAGGTCCTGGCTGATCTGACACATAAAGGGACAAACTCTTGAACAGAGCTGCTATGCCAAAAATTTTAGTCATCACATTTCAGATTTTATATTTAAGAAAATATTTCTCTTCCACAGCTGTCCCCCACCCTCAACACTCTGCCATGTTTCTGCTGAAAAGCTGCCCAAGGATGCCCAGCCGGGTGTGGCTCAGTAGTTGAGTGTCGACCTAGGATCCAGGTGATCGGGGTTTGATTCCCGGTCAGGGCACATGCCTGGGTTGGGGGCTCGATCAATGACTCTCTCATCATTGATGTTTCTATCTCTCTTTCTCCCTCTCCTTTCTTCTCTCTGAAATCAATAAAGATATATTTAAAACAAAACAAAACAAAAGCTGCCCAAGGAGCAAAGTGGACCCTTAGGATGTCTGCTCTCTCTGTGGTGGTATCAATGCCCTCTTGGCCTATGAAGAGACAGTAACCATCTTTCCTGGTGGTACCACCATCTGCCCTCATCCAGGGTCCCCATCTGACAACCTAGACCAGCATCAGCACACCAAACAGGTCCCCACCATTGACCCCAGAGGTCAGTTTTGGGTCTGCCTTGCTGGCCTGGTCTGCACATTTGGCACAAGGGTCAGCTGCTCCGTCATTCACATTCTTCCCTTGGCTCCCAAGCCACACCTCTTGCCTTTTAGCCAACCCCTCCCTTCCTTGGCAACTTATCCTTTCCAGTCTCTTGGCTCCAACCACCATTCATCAGTGAGATTTTCCAATTTATATCTCAGCATGGATTTCTCTGAATTCTGGACTCACAAGCCTGACCACCTACTTGACATTTCCTTGGATGTCTAATAGGCATTTCAAATTTAGTGCACCCCATAATTAATTCTTAATCTTCAACCCTGCCCCTACTTCCCTCCTGGCCTTCCTAGTTGAGGGCCACTCCACCTTTCCAGGTGCTCAGGCTCTGACCCTTAGAATCATCCCGAACTGCCCGTTTGCATCTCACCTGTCAACAAGCCTATTGGCTATACCTTCAGGCCAAAATCCAGCCAATTCTCACCACTCCCCCCACTACCTCCCTGGATTAGCATCTCTCAGCCACCTCAAGAGCATCAACCTTCTCTCTTTGTCTAATTTAACACAGTAGCCAGAGTATGAAGACCGGCAGATCATACCTCTCCTCTATTGCAAACTCCCCAGTGGTTTCCTCCCAGTGGAACACAAACCTCACTGGGCCCTCTGGGCTCACCCCTACTCGCCCCCCCCACTCCCCCACCCTGAGGCTTATCCCCTCTACTTCCCCCCTGGCTAGTTCTGCTCCAGCTCCACTGGTCTCCAGGCCTTTCCTCAAAGGCACCACACACTCCCCCTCAGGGCCTGTGCACCTCAGGGCTTTTCTTTCCATGGGATGCACTCCCCCCCATCCACTGGCTCCTGCCTCACCTCCTCCAGCTCTTGGCTCAAACGTCACTTACTCAGGGACCTTTGCCCGGACTCCTCTATTTACAGCCCCCCCCCCCCCCCCCACACACACACATTCCCTCTTTAATTTTTCTCTACAGCAGGCCCGGTTCATCTAACACACTCATCTATTACTTGTTGAATTTTTGTCTCTGTTAAAATGTAAGGTCAGTAAAGGCAGGTGTTTTATCGGTTTTGTTCAAGCGCTATCCCCAGCGCCAGTGCCTGGCCCACAGTCTGTGCTCCGTAAATGCTGTTCCAGGAATCAGCGCGAACTGCCTGCCTTGGGGCAGCAGCATTGTGGCTGCAAAGCGGTGGCCAGCACGCGGCCAGCGAGCCCCAGTTCAGCGCAGCATCCTGGAGACACTTCCCAGCGTCTGCTGCCGGCTTCTCTGCAAAACGCAGAGTGGAAACTGAGGTCCCCGAAGCCCTGGGACGATCGGAACCTTGAGCAGACGAGGGCTGAGCGGAGGACCCGAACGCGGGTCGGCACAGGGGTGAAGGGCGGGGCAACCCCCTTCCCTGAGGCGGCTGGGGGGCCGGCGGACCGGCCGAGCGCGGGGGCCGGGGCGGGGGCGGGGCGGGGCGGGGGCGCGGAGGGGGCCTCGCGGGGGCGCGGAGGGGGCCTCGCGGGGGCGCGGAGGGGGCCTCGCGGGGGCGCGGAGGGGGCCTCGCGGGGCGGGGCGGGGGCGCGGAGGGGGCCTCGCGGGCCGGGGCGGGGGCGGGACGGGGGCCTCGCGGGCCGGGGCGGGGGCGCGGAGGGGGCCTCGAGGGGCGGGGCGGGGGCGCGGAGGGGGCCTCGCGGGCCGGGGCGGGGGCGGGACGGGGGCCTCGCGGGCCGGGGCGGGGGCGCGGAGGGGGCCGCGGGACCTCCCGGACTTCCGCGTCGCGTCGGGGGAAATGGTGACCGTCCCGCGGTGCCGGGTTCTTGCCGGGTTGAAGGCGATCGTGCAGGTGGCCGCGTGGCCGTCCTCAGATGGCCGGGAGCCTGCGGGGCGACGCCGGAGGAAGCGGGGGCGGCCGCGGGGGCGGCGGGGGCGGCGGAGCCGGGGGCGGGGAGCGGCGGCGGGGCCGGGCGGCGGGGGCCGGAGCGGGCGCGGCGCCAGCGGGGCGGGGCGGGCGCGGAGGTGTTCCCGGGGCGGGACGGTGCCCGGGGCGCCTATAGGTGCCCCGGCCTCGGCGGCGGGCACTCTCCGGCCGCCCCGTGTTGCGCGGTGACGCTCGCAGCCCTGCAGACTCGGCCCGCGGCGCGCCCTCGCCCTCGCCCTCGCCCTCGCCCTCCCGCCGCCAGCGCGCAGCGCCCAGCAGCCGGCCCCAGCATGACGGACCAGGCGGCCTTCGACACCGACATCGTCACCCTGACCCGCTTCGTCATGGAGGAGGGCCGGAAGGCCCGCGGCACGGGCGAGATGACCCAGCTGCTCAACTCGCTCTGCACCGCGGTCAAAGCCATCTCCACGGCCGTGCGCAAGGCGGGCATCGCGCACCTGTGAGTCCTTCTGTCCAGCTGGGGATGTGCCCGACAGGCTGAGGTCTGGCCCCCTGGCCATCCTGCCGTCAGCCTGTGTGTCTGTCTGACAACTGGGAGGTTGGCACTCGCGCTCGCTCTCTCTCTCTCTCCCTCCCTCCCCAAAGGTTGGTACTCAAGCCCTGGTTCCCCCCTTACCTGAGCTTGGAGGTGCCCACCTGGGGGCCTGCCATCCCACCCACACCTGCCTCCATCCTGCAGCCCTCTCAAGGCGCTGACCGCCCTGCCTTGCTTGGCACCCCTGTCAGCTTCCTCCTGGTGAAACTGGCTGGCGGGTGGGCACCAGGCCTGCTGGCCATGCCCATCCTAGCCTCATACAGCACAGTGCTGGCGCGGTACCCTCCTTCCCCTTTCTCTTCTTTGACCTCTTTCACCCTCTATGGAATTGGGATCTCAAGTTGGGTTTCTAGCCCAGTATCTCCTTGCGCCTAAACAAGTCCTGTTTGGAGCCAGGGGGGCCCCAGGCAGGAAGCCTGCAGCCCAGAGCTCTCAGGAGCAGCAATGCTGGGTGCAAGGGTGCAGCAGGTCCAGGCAGGTCTGAGACTGCATTGTTAAGAAGTTTTCCGTGGTGCCCGTGTTTCGGGTCTGCAGATCACCTGTGTGCGGCAAAGGAATCATAGGACATGGGGGTTCAAAGGACACCTTCTTGCTAGGCTTTTTTAAGTAACACAGATGCCCTTTGGTTTATTCTGGTGTACACCAGTATTTTATACTTATCTGGTCTTCACTCAGCTGAAGGGTACCTGGGTTTTCAGGTTGCCCCCACTCCTTCCTAATATTCCACACACTCAGGGACACTATAAAAATTGGGCACGATGCTCATAGCCTATCTGAGACAGTATAAATCCTGCAACCTGGCGTTCTTTTCTGGTGAACCTTTGGCTCTGGTCCCACAGCACAGCTTGGTGACTTGTAAAGGAGTGTATGGCCACCCTTATTTCCAGAACCAAGCAGGGATGGGCCTGGTCCGGAGAGGGACTGGGACAGGCATGTTAGGACCTGTGTGACTCCATCACTACTTCACCATGGCCCTTCTTAATAATACATTTCTAAGGCATCTTTGCTTTAGGAAACACACTCAGTTAAAATCTTACTTCAGATTTAATTTACAACAAGCAGAGGTGGCCTCATAGCTTTACCTGTCTTTGAGAACAAGAGGCTTTCTTAAAAAAGAGTATTTGTCATTTCCTGTGTTACTTCAAAAGTATGTCTGTACTTTTCACGCACCCAAAGAAATTTGGAAATGCAAGATCTGTTTTGAGGTGCCTATTTCCCACCTTTTAAGGAACTTCAGATGGTGGGACCTGGACGAAGGGTACTAATGTTGGCTTTGTGAAATATGTGTATTTGTTTAGACTAAATAGTGGTGGACATCAGGTTTAACAAATATTGTTGTTGTTATCATTATAAACTACCTAGTAAGATGCACTCATTGACAAAAATTTAAACCACTCAGAAGAGCACAAAGGGAAAGGGGAAACCCACCTCTATCCATTCTCTGGGGTGTCCTCCATTAATAATTTACTGGTTATTTTCTCAGGTACTTATTTATACTCATATAAAGTTATACTTGGGTTTATATTTACATATGTCCATATGTAAATAGCAAAAAAAGTGAGATCACAGTTAAAATATTCTTCTGCAGTTTGCTTTCATCATTCAACAATATATAATGACCATCGTTCAATGGTAGGACTTATAAATCCACCGCCTTCATTTTAACTGTTACCTAGTGTTCCATTGCAGGGATATATCACAAGCTATTTTACTCTTCCCCTGTGTTAGCACATTTCATTGGTCTTTCATTATTTCAAACACCATTGTATTCTTGGAACAGGGGTTCACGCCTGGTCATGTGAGTAGTTGGCAGGGAGGACCGGAACCGAGACACTTAAACACTTAAGTGCTCCTGTGGGAAATAGAAGTTTGCTGTGTCAGTATGACATGCCTAGGGAGGCAGCAGTAAGACAAGATCTCAAGTCAGGGCTCCAGATTACATTCATTATTGGCTTTGATGTCCTGGATGAAAAAGCCAGAGTGCCTGAAAATAGCTTGTTAGTCCTGAAAACTTGCCCTAGGAGGGCATGTACGTAGGATGACAAGATGATTGCTGATATGCAGGAACCTCACAAGCACCAGTTTCGGGCGCTCTGCCATGATGTCTCATTAAGGAGGCTTCAGGAGGTTCAACCAAGAGCCCGGCTGGAGTCCTCTCTCTCCCATTCTCTCTCCTTCTCTCTCTCTCAACCAAGTTGCTCTTTAGTCACTGTTCTTGATCTTAATAAGATATTCATAGAATCATTAACTTTTAAGCTGAAAGCCTAAGAAGTCACCTGGCGCCATCCCTCTTTCTACAGACCAGGACCCCAAGGCCAGGGAAGACAAGGTGACCTGGCTTGTGGCCCAGGTTGGGCTCTTTTCACCAAACCACACATCTCTTCCTTTATTTTTTAGAAATCAGTTAAAGCTGATCCAACTCTAAATCTCATCTATTAATTACATCTTTGATGTGAATTAAGACTTGTATCACAAGACGCCATTGTCTTAGAGCCAACCTGTTCTTGAAGCCCCTTCTCTGTGCTCTGGCTCCTCCACCCACTGTCAGCAGACATTAGGGCGGCCAGACTTCTGTTCTCTCATGAGACCTGCAGCCTGCAGATGGACCCGATGAGTTCATGGTTCAGGTTCCAGGGTTCCCCATTTCTGTTTCCATTCCTTTAGGAGAAAGTGGTCCTCTGTGTCTTAGACTTTTGCTTTAGACATGTTCAGTTGGTTCCCCTTTGTACGTGTTTCCAAATCACTGTTTGAAGAACTCACTGGTTTTGTTCAGTTCAGAAAAGGGTTATTGAGCACCCACAATATACAAAGTTCCTGAAGAGCCTGAGAGGAGAATGCTATAGGAAAAGTACAAGTATAGAATTAGTTATAAAACACAATAGAGATTCGGAAAGACGCTTTCAGAATCAGATGCAGGTGCCAAAAATAGGGTGTAGATGCAAAGGATGGTGGAGCATTGAGATGGGCATCTCTGGTGGGTAGGAACAGATGGTCACAAGGCCTGAGGGCTGGAGAGCATTTCATCATGGGAGGAACGGTACCAGGTGGGAAGATGTTTCTGGAAAAGTTGCTCACTCAGTTTGACTGGAGCATGCTGTACATGTGGTGGGGTGTTTGTGGACTCTGCCTTGTGGGTGCATTGGGGAGCATCAAATGGAAAAGGTGAATACTTTATATTTTGCAGGTATGCAAAGGAGAGAGAAGAAAGGTTTTTGAGCAGGGCAGTGCCGTGTTTAGAGTTTAATCTGGGGAAACTGTGGCTGGAAGTATAGCATTGGAAGAGGGAAAGCTAAGACATGGAGAAAAGCGATAGAAAAGGGGAGGGCCAAGAAAGGCAAGGACCAGAGCTAGAGCATTAGCAGGAGGTGGGGGAGGACCTGGGAGGAGTGTGCGTGTGGACCGGGTGAGAAGGGCAGCTTCTCAAAGGGTGGGTCCTAGCAAGTGACAGCAGGGCCTGCCAATGAAAACAAAACTAAACAAAAGTAGAATTCCAAAGGCGGGGCTGATCTTTTGAGGCTGGGGAAGGGAGAGAAGATGATTCCAACATTTTGGAAACATTGAACTTAAGGTGTCAGAGGGCTATGCAGTTGGAGATGTGGCCCAGCCAGCAGTTGGACGTGCCAGTCTGTAATTTGGGCATGAAGCACTGACTAAAGATTTGCCACCGGACTTTGGTCCATCCTGCCCTGAGGCAGAGAGGGAGAGGAGAAAAGCAGGCTGGGAGGAGAGATCAGGAACATGCAAGGCTTCGGAACAAATTTCGGAGAGAAGTGGAGCTGGGCTCAGATTCCTGGCTCTGCCATTTAATTTTTGTGAGGGTTTGAGCAATTGATATGACATCCTCTGAGACTCAGTTTCCCCACTTGTAAGATGGAGTCAATTGTCTTTTTGAAGCTCAGAGAGTTGTGTGAGGATGAACTGAGTTTATTAACGGGTACTAATATCATCAGTTTTTTTAAGCTGAAGATGATTGTTATTATTTTTATAAACTGGTATCTTTTTAGTTTGCTTTTCATTCCGTAGTAATTGCCCACATGCAATCAGTAGGCATGTATTTCAGGCTAGACCATTAAATATTAAAACAATGCTGCACCCTCAGATTGGTTACGGGAAACCTCCCCCCACGTGGTCAGGTGGTGTTCAGAATGGTTGCTTTTATCTATGGGGTCCTCTCAGTATCAGTGGAAGAAAATAATAAATAACTTAGGTTTTAATTTTGGAATTACAGGCCAGTTAATACATGCTTCAGTCTATCTTCAAATTTGCAGCGTTTATGACATTAAACTTTTGGAAACGTTATCAGGCCTATTTTGCGTTTCTTGAATGAACTTCTGACCAGACTGTGACTTCCTTTCGCCCCAGAAGCACAGCCGGCCACTCTGTGCCCTACTTGCCCGTTTTGGCTGGCATGACCTCGGGCCGAGCCTGGGGTCTGTGACCTTTCAGGGCTGCTCTGGTTGGTGTCTCTCCTTCAGCGTATTTCTGGTCTGACCCTTGAACGTTCCCTGCTGGGTGAACAGTTGGTCATTTACCTAGAAATCAATTAATAACAAGTCAGTGTCACCTTGGACTTTAGTGATAAGAATTAGACAATAATCTGCCTCCTTTTTCCTCTGCTGACGTTTCTGGAAACGAGCGTCCTCCCTTGTTCTTTGTGTGCTGTGGAAAGTGCTTCCTTCTGTCCCGGCTGCAGGTGGACGTCGGCGGAAAGGGGCTAAGGCAGCCAGCCGGGAAGTCCTGAGCATCCTTCCTGAGCGTGGCCCTGGCTCTGGTCCTTGTGTCTAGGGCCGTGCTTCAGAAACCAGAAATCACAGACCCCGTGGCTGCGAAATGGCTCAGCCCCTCCGACAAACCACGTGCCAATTTAAAAACAATGTTAATATTTAATCCAGATTTCTAAGGGTATTAAATACTGGCCAAATTAACCTATTTTTCTAAGGAGTTCCCCGTGTTATGAATTAAAAGGACTTATAGGGGTTGGATTTTTTTCCCCAGATTTTCAGAGACGCTTACAGTAAACAAGATATATTATAGACAAATTTTCCAATCAATTTTTGCTCCTCAAACTCCAGAAGGAGAACTTTTGTGTCTTTAGGGGTTTAAAAAGGAACTGCCACAGGGGCTTAAACCTTGACAGGATGATCCCCCCCCAACCCCAGTGGACTTGGGCTGCAGAGCCAACTAATTTGAATGAAATGGAAGCGAAATGTTGAACTTGTTGCGTTTTCTTTTGTTGTTAATCACCTGTGACACGGTTGGCACAGGCTGTCTTCCCAGGAGCTGCCTGTAAAACTGGTTTAGAGGTCTTGGTTTCCACTCCCCTCATTAATCAGCATTTACTTAGTGGAGGCCATGGGGCTCCATAGCACAATGGTGCCTGCCTTTGGGCTGCCGTGAACCTGTGCATTCAGGGGTAAGCCCTCATTCTTACAAAGCCTGGAAACAAACAACCTCCCAGGAAGTTGAGACACCTTGATGTGTAATCAGTAAGACGGAAAGGCCAAATTAGGACCCATGTCTCTGGTGCAGTGTTCTTGTTCTTTCCGTGGTTGTGTGACTGCCAGGGGAGGTAGGGATGGGCATGGGACCAGAATACCTCTTGCTCACTTGCCAGGCTCTGTTCTAGCCCTTTACTTTCAGCAACTCTTATTGCCCCGTCTCTATACTGTGATGTGGATGTACTAAATTCCCATTTTACAGGTGAAGAACCAAAGGTGACTTGCCCAGGTTGCTTAGCATGTGACGGGCAGAGCAGGGATTTGGACCCCAGTGGTCTAGAGGCCCAGCCCATGGGGAAAAGCCCGTGATGGGTCCTTCCCCTCCGTGATGACTTGCATTTAGGAAAAGCTTCCTCAGTGGATCAAGTCACTGGCCGTCACACCTAAGGTCCCTGTTCCTGCTTGCTCAGCACCCAGCTGCTCCCGACTCCTTTTCTGCATGGGTGGGGGAGGGAGCTAAGCCTAGAGTTTACAGCTTGTTTGGGTCAACCTATTTCTTCAAAGTTTCCTCTTGTTTCCCTTTCTCTATGGATTGTGAGGCACACTTGGCCCTGGAAGACTTTTTTGACAGGGTCGAGTGATGATTTCCCCACATTCTTGCAACCTCATTTGCTGCCTGATTCTGGCCCCAGGGAGCAACACACTGGGAATTCATCTAAGAATGAGCCAGGCGGTGTGCGAAAGGCGTTGCTCAAGTCTCATTGAGGCTTATGAGTGCCATCCTCTCCTGTTCACAGTGGCAGGCACGGAAGCTCCTTTCAAACCAGCCAGGCTTCCAGACCCACTGGGCTCTCCTTGAGTCTACTTAGAAGTCAGCTGATTCATTTTCTAAGCCCTGGTTCAATGACCCAGCAAAGGAGAGAGCTGTGTGACCAGGAGCTGAGGCCTACGTCTGCTCTCGATTCTACAGGTGGTCACGCTGCTCCTCTGAGTGGCCACTGGACTGTGTGGTGAAGGCTCTTGTTCACCTTTCCTTTGAGGAATGATGACTGATCAGAATGCACGCATTCATTGTTTCTAGGGGGGGCTCTGAAAACTGGTGGAGAAAATAAATTCCATGTGATTTTCAGCTACTTAGTTCCTTGAGGGTATGAAAATGGGTTACCTTGGGGACTCCTTGCTGCCTTGAGGTGGGGGGAGAAGCCTGGGCCATGCATCGTGCCTGAGCAGCGGCGCAGGGCTGTGCGTGAAGCACCAGTCACAGTTAACCTGTGAGCCGAGGTGAGAGCGAAGGTTATCTGTGATGTATATAAACAGATATCCTCACTGTGGACATGGCGTGTGGCAGCTCATTCTCCTGAACCCTGTTTCTACCTTAGTCACTCTTCTGTGCTTTCTCGCAGACTTTCCTAACACCACGTTTTACAGGGACCTTTCCCAGGAGATGTCCTAGAAGTTATAAAGTGTCTGAACTCTGAGTTGGAGGCGCCCAGAATCATCAAGCTCCATGCTTTTTAAATATTATTCTTCACAAGCAACTGGAGGGTGACTGAAGAAGCGTCCTTCTGGCTAAAACAAAGGAGGGACTCTCAATCCTGGGGGAAGTTAGAGAGAAGGAAGGGAGGGGTGATGGCCTAACCTGCAGGGAGGCAGAGCCCGAGAAGTGGTCAGTTGTCTGTGATGGGTCATTTCATGCAGGGCGGGTGTGGTGAGTGTCCCCACAATGCTCATCCTGCAGCTTCTTGTGTGACCTCACCCAACCCCATCATAACACCCTCTGTTTCCCAGGGGCAGGAGGCACCTCAGAATTCTGGAGCAGCAGTGAGGAACCCAGCTGGTGGTCCTGGTTGGAGAGTCAGCTGCTCTGACACCAGTAGTAACCTTTTGCAGCCCAAGGCATGATCTGGGGCTACAGAGCTGGCTCCTCACTTTGTTTGGCCAACTGCTGAGTATGCAAGCTCAGAAAATGTGGTCCAGGGCATCAGGAACTCTTTCCCTCCATTCGATCCCCGAAACAAACCATGGGGACTCTGTATCTGGGATAGTCACTGGGAAACCAGTCTGTCCTTGAATGGGGTGGTGGGGGCGGGGAGTAGGGGGTGGAGGTGAGCGCTGGCCCAAGAGCACCGCAAAACAGAGCCGGCCTTGCAGGGCCCTCTCCTCTGGGTCTCCTCTTGCTTAATTTCCGAGCTCCCCGAATCCAAGGGGAAAAAGTTATGCAAATATGCACAGAGTGCCCTTTCCCATTTGCAAATGTGTGACAAACAAACTCCCTCTTTTCTGTGGATAAATTTCTGACACGGAGCTGTTCTGTGGCGTCATTATCTGCAGACTTACGTGGGTTCCCTTAGGGCTTTTCATACCTTCCCCTTTTTAATGAGACATTCAAGATACCATTCAGCTTAAACGGCCCCTTTGCAGTGAGACCTTCTTTGACTCCCCGCCACCCCCCAGGCACCTCATTTCATTTCATTAGAGCACTGGTCACTATCCCACATTATCTCACTCATTCAAAAGCACTTTGTTTCTTGTTTGTCTTCATGAGGCCAGTGAAACCACCCATCTTGTTCTGCACTGTGACCCCAGCACTCAGGACAGCTTCCGGGGCACAGTGGGCACCCAATAAATATCTGAAGTAAATGAACACTCATGCAGCTCCCCTAGGAGATGACTGGTCTTCCCCCCTCTTGCTGAGCGAGATACCTGAGCCAGTGGGACGTGGGCCAAAGCGTGAGCTGTCCTTTCCTATGCCTGCTGTCCCTCTGCCCCAGCCTCCTGGGCCTCCCCCAAGCTGTCCCAGTAGGCCAGCTCCCCAGGGGACTGCAGGTGGCTTCCCCTGGCACTCCAAAGTGTGGACTGACCTTAGGAGTTGATCATTCCTGTGCTCATTCCTTCAGGCAGTTTCCCTTCTCCTCAGTAAATGCCACTCATTCAGTCAACAAGTATTTATTTTATTTTTTTTCTAACCCTCACCTGAGGCTGTTCTAATTGATTTTATAGAGAGAGGGAGAGAGAGAAACATCGATGTGAGAGAGAAATGTTGGTTGATTGCCTCCAGCACTCTCACAGACCAGGGATCGAACCTGCAAACTTTTTTGGTGTATGGGGTGACACTCCAACCAACCGAGCCACCCAGCCAGGGCCAGCAAGTATTTATTGAGGGCCTACTATGTGCTGGAAGTTGAGACACCGGGGAAAACAGAGGACAGAGGTGTCCTCACCCTCCTAGAAGGAGAGAATAGGCGACCTTGCCTGCGTGATGTGTATGCCTCTCAGCACGCACAGACCCCCAGGAGAGCGCCTGCAGAGATCATGCTCCGGAGCCCACATTAGGCACCTCTCGTACATTATCGCCGGCAGTCCTCCACCAGCTTCCCGAGGAACCTGCTTCCATGGGCAGGGGCGACCAGGAGGCTCAGTGAGGCGAGGGGCCGAGCTGCAGTCGAGCTGGGTCCCCGTCACAATGCCCATGTCCTTCCATCAGCTCTCCCTGTCCTGAATGAGCAGTGACTCTAATCCTGGAAACCTCTGGTTAGGAAGGAGGGGGATCGGTGCCCGCCTGGAAAAACAGCTTCTCACCCGCCAGCCCTCCTCCCACTTCCTCTCTTTTCATCATCTTATTTCATGAGTAAAAGACCAAAGGATGCTTGGGACTTGCGGCTCTAGCCCGTGTCCCTGGGAAACACTGGACAATGGGGTGATGAGATCGCTGGAGTTATCTAGACGACACACTGGGGTTTGGACGATGTCTGGTGTTGGTTCAGACTTGTCCAGCAGGAGACATGCAGGTTATGTTTATAATGTATTTTGGGGAGCTGGAGCAGTGGGTGCCGGGACAATCAGTCCCAATCAGGGCTCCTAGAACTCTGGCCAAGGGTGCAGGTGCTTCACGGCATCTTCGGCGCTCCTCCTCCTTCCATCCTGCTTCCAGCCTCTTGTTCTGTGCACCCTTCCTTTAAAACCTTTCCCCTCCTCTCTGTTCCTATCCAACCCCAGGCTACAACAACCCTCCTTTTCTCTCATTCTAACAAATGAGGCTGCATTTTGGACAAGCCCTTCGGATTCTGGCAGTTCCACAATTACTGACTTGCAGGTACCTTGAAAATAAGGTAGAAATTCCGGGCGTTCCAGTCCTCCAGCTCTTAGGGCTCCTGCCCAGTGGCAGTGGGGTGTCACTGAAAGAGCCCTGGCCTGGGAGTCCCAGTGGGCTTTGCCCTCTGCTCTGCTGCACCAGTTTGGACAAGCCCTTTGCTGTCTCAAGTGAGCTTCTATGAAATGAGGTGGTGGGACCAGTGCTATTTTCCTTTTACGATGGTTTCAGCTATAAAACCATGGACTCCCTTGGCTTCATTCACATCTCAGGATCCCTCCTCTCCAGAAGGTTTCCTTGCTTGCTGTGTCATTAAGCATTAACCTATACATTCAGAGGTAAAAGCTGGTTCTGGGAGGAGGTAAAAAAATCAGCCTTTTTGTGTAAAAAAAACAGATATACATACAGTGCATAAACAGATATACACCATATATTTAGTATTAAAATTAAAATTTCATGGGGGAGATTTAAAAATTTTAATTTTAAAATTATAATTTCATGTGATTTGGAAAAAAGTCTAAAAAGACTCCTTAGAGGCCATACCAAAAAGAAAAAGGTTGAGAAACAGATTTAACCACAAAGGTGTGCTGGGTACCATGACAGGTGAATGACAATGTCTCCTTCCCTCCAGGGGCCTATCTAGAGGGGTAATCATACTTGTCCTTCCAAGCCATGTGCCTTCTTTTTTCTAAATCCCACTACATGCCATTTCAGCTGGTTTTTGTGCATTTACATATGCTGGTGGTCATGACTTATATTCTTGTGGCTTTTCTTCCCTTTAGCTATGGAATTGCTGGCTCTACCAACGTGACGGGTGACCAAGTGAAGAAGCTGGATGTCCTCTCCAACGACCTGGTCATTAATGTGCTACGGTCATCCTTTGCAACCTGTGTTCTTGTGTCGGAAGAAGATAAACACGCCATAATTATAGAACCTGAGAAAAGGGTGGGTCTGAACTTCTACCGCCCGAGGTTTTCATGTAACCATTTTTCTTCCTAGCTTCATAAATGATTCCCCTTGATCAGCGAAGCTGGGTTCCTAGGAATCACCCTAGATTCCTCCTGAACCATGAGTCATCATTTCACAGATGCATCCTCACTACCAAGTCTCAAACTGTCCCCACCTGTATACCCCACCAGCATAGTTCATGCCATTGTCGCTGCTCCGGTGGACTCATACATGGGAGAGACTCCTATATACTCATCTCCACTCCTAACTTTTCATTGTCATGTTCAAGGCTCTTCAAAGCCTGGCTTCTGTTAACTACCTCTTTTGCTTCATCTCCATCCACCAAATTCCCACCCTCCCACCCAACTCTCCTGCCCATCTGAACTGCTCCCAATTCCGGTCACTGACTTATGCATTGGAGTCCATTTGGAATCCTGTTAAACTGATGGTTTCCTGAGGGTGGAGAATGAATTATAGTCTTCTCTGTATCCCGGCATCTAGATAATACCTGGCCCATTGGAAGGGCTCAATAATAAGTTACTGTATTGTTACAAAAGAGAATGGACAGAGTATATCCAGCTTTCCTAGAACAACAATCATATGATAATAAAAAACATTTGAAAGGAGCGGTGCAGTTATATGGGCTTGTTTACTGCCTTTCCCTGTTTTCATGTTTGAGATGAATTGGGGACATGAGGGAGTAGAATTAGAAAAAGGCAATCAGAAGATGAACTTACAGAGGCCGCCTGATACATAGTCTGGACATTTTTTTTTTAAAATATATCTTTATTGATTTCAGAGAGAGGAAAGGAGAGGGGGAGAGAGAGAGAGAAACATCAATGATGACAGAGTCATTGATCAGCTGCATCCCGCAACCCGGGCATGTGCCCTGCCCTAGAATCGAACCCCGATCGCCTGGATCCTAGGTCGCTGCTCAACCGCTGAGCCACGCCTGGCCCGGCAGGACATTTTGAAGAGCGTAGGGAGCCACATCCGATTAATGTGTTTTACACGATTCCTAAAATATAGCACATGTCAGATTCAAAGTTCATGTTCTCTGTTGGGCTTCTCAAGGTACTTGGCAGTTTCAGGTGTGTGGATTAAATTTGTTGTTCAATATTCTCTACCAGTCAGCCCAACTTCTCTGACGATAATGTTCTTTCCTAATAGGCATGTTCCCATTTGCCAGATGACAGTTTCTCTTGCATCAGCCAGGGCAATTTAAGAGCAAGTGGTCAGGGAATCAGAGAATTGTCTTAATTTTATACAGAAACCTAAAAACCACATCTTAAAGTAGCTTAATCTGGAGATGGAAAATCCCCAGTGGTGTGCTGGTAAACTGGTTCTGTCTTAAAATAAAACTCTTTGATTGTAGTAGTTGCCAATATCAACTTTGTAAATACTCCCCCATAGTTGATTTCAAGCTACCAACGTGACATTGCTGAGAGCAGAGTTGGGAAGAGATGTGCACAACTCACTCTTGAGACCAGAAACCAGCCCACTCCAGTGCACCACTGACAATCCCATTCAAAGACTGAACCTTTGGTAGGCTCACTACGACAGAGGGTTATTTCCTTTGGGAATTCCAGTTGGGATATCCTTGAGAACTCTGTGCACTGCAACCCAAGTGTCATCTATGAGAAGGTTCTTCTAGACCTTAATGTTGTCTTTGCTTCACTTAAGGAATTATGTTTATATCCCTAATGAATAAAAAGAAATAAATGACTAACCTTGTTTCTCTTCTTCCTTTGGCTGCCAGGAAACTCAAGTCAAAATTATGATTCAGCTATATCAATGATGTAGGAAATTAAGACTTATCTGTATTCCATCACCTTCATCTACACCTCCTATTCTAAGTTGTGTTTTCTCTGCCTACTGATGCTTTGATATTTATATATATATATATTCATTGTTCTCATTTTGCATGCCACTCATACCTTCTATGATAGAGTTTAAATAAGAATCGCATTTCTTGAACATTCCCCTAGATTCCCCTTTTTATCCCCTTAGTGTATACTTTCTATTTTGTTATAATGTGTTTATTTTTAAAGTAAAGTTGTATTTCCTTTTTTTAATTCAGGGTAAATATGTGGTCTGTTTTGATCCCCTTGATGGATCCTCCAACATCGATTGTCTTGTGTCCATTGGAACCATATTTGGCATCTACAGAAAGGTAAAATGTAATATATCAAGCCCCTGGTTTGGGATCCAGAGGAAGGTTAAGGTTGAGCATCCAGTCCTGTTTCACTATTGGTGGAGCAGCCAGAATGTGTATCATGAAACTCTGTGAGGCTTGAATAGTCTTATGTCTTGAGTTCTGACTTTTTCAGCATTAGCTGCATAGTGAAGATCCATCAAGTTGTTAAAAGAAAATGTAGTATAGTGTGGGTGGGAAGAGAAAGATAGTTTATTCATAACTGTATCATGCTTTCTTTATAATAGAAAATGAAATTAAAAATAAGAGTAGAGGGTAGTTACAGTGGTGATACTATGTGGCTGAGAATTGTGAGAGTGTGACAACAATAGAGATTATATATGTCAGAATTGTCCTTGAAATTCTCCACATCAGGGCTCTGCAAACTATAACCCTTTCTGGAGACAAATTCAGCCAGGTTCCTGATTTGTATGTCTGTGAGCAAAAAATAACTCTTCTGCATTTGTAAATGGCTGAAGAAAAACCTAAAGAATAATATTTCATGGCCCATAACATCTATATGAAATTTAATTTTCACCACCCATAAATAAAGTTTTCATGGCACGTGGTCAAGCCCTTTGTTTACACGTTGCTTGCGGCTAACTTCATGCTGTGCTGGCAGGGCTAAGCCGCGAGAGAGAGCCTGTTTGACGTCAGCTGAGGACGTTCACTGTCTGCCCATGTTCGCTGCACGCTGCTGCGGCGTGGGGACCTGGAGCCCTGCCTGGCTTTTCCACCTGGGTACCTGGGGGAGTGACTCTACCTCCAGAGCCTCTCTTCTTTTTCCTTAAGTGCAGCGTGCGTGTGTGTGTGTGTGTGTGTGTGTGTGTGCGCGTGAGCACGCGCCTGGGCCCATGGTGGTGGAAGAGCCCTCAAGCATACAAACAAATAGAATGAATACCTGTGGGCCCATCAGAAAACATGAAATCTGAACTATGTCATCTTGGCCTCAGCCCTTATTTAGTTTCGAAATAAAACCTCACAGATGCCATTAAGGCTGAGTCAGATTATGGTCATGGACAAGGTGGCTGGTGAGCTGACTGCCAAGGTTTCTCCCCACTCTCGTTTTAGAATACAGAGGCCATAATATAAGTAGTGAGACCCCAATTTTCACTTTATTATTCAAAGTGACTTGTCTAGCATTGCACAGAATCTGCTTTCAAATATATGGAAAGCAGGACCACTTGGGACAGTCCTCTTTTGTCACTGAGTGTATTTTGCTTTTGTCTCAGCTGAGAGGGAGATGCACATCTAATCAATTTGAGTAACGGGTTCTAATGCGCATACCAGGAAGGCAAAGGCAAGAATTTATGTAGTTTCCAAGTCAACCGTGAAATATACCATTCCTGTTATAGACACTGAGGCAGATCACTTTACCTGCAAAGTATCAGATCTATAGTCTGTCAAGAGAGGTTTGTAACAAAAGTCTTCCTGTGAAGGAAGACCGCTGGTTAATGACTCACCCCCAGCGAAAGCAGTGTGAATGTCTGCCAGCCTGTCTCCACCTCAACCCCCCAAATAAAGACCCTGAAAGGAAAAAAAGAAAACTAGGAAACAGAGACATTGGCTGTCACAAAAAAATCAAACCAGCTTGCAACAGCAGCTTAAATTAAAGATGCTGCAACTCAATGATGAATCTCCCTACCCTTATCAATGAACCTGAAATGACTCTTAAAAGACTGAAAAAAAAAAAAAAGATAAGTGGGATACTGCCTTGAAGTCATTTTGGTTTTCAAAAGCCTTATCGATTATTTAAAACCATTTGAGGGCCTATGGGGCATAAACATTGATTGTGCCTAATGCTTCAAAGGTGACCTTTCCTGCTTTCTGCACAGATGGCTCTGGGCTAGCATTCAGCTCCCTGGGCAGCTGCTCAGCTCACAGCGTCTGTAACAGGAACCGGCAACGGCCCAGACCTGGCCCATGCAATGCCTGGAAACAGGCCCCAAGGGGACCTCCAGAGGCATGTGGTCCAGTGTTCCCTGCAGTTCCTGCGGCAGCACCTCAGGAGGGGCCACTAGCTTCTGGCTGGGGACACCCAGGAGTATAATTACCCCGAGGTGTTGGGCAACCATCACAGTTACAATGTTTGTCCAAATACCGAGTCAAAATCTGTCTCCCTATTGTCATTTGGCCTTTTAGAGCATCAGAAAATAAGAATCTTTTATATGTTTAGTAATGGTTTTCCTGCCCTCCTTTTTCAAAAAATCCTCTTTGAGCTCAACATCTTCCGTACGAGATAATTCTTAGACCTCACACAAGCATGGTCACCTTCCACCGGGCATGTTATAATTTGCAAACGTCCTTTAAAAAATCCAGTGCCCATGACTCAAAGCAGAGTTTTAAAAGTGTTCTAGCAGCTTCAGAATTCAACTCATTTCCTTACCTGAGCAGAGAGACGGATTAATAATCGCCAGAGGGAACAGCGGCTATTAGCAGTGGCTTCCCGACAGTGACACTGGCTCTGGGGGGCTCCGGGCAAGGAAAGCTGTGCTTTATGCGCAAAGGGAGATACTGAAAATTAAGTACAACGCACCGAAAATACTGCCTGGCACAGAGAAAGTGCTCAATAAACGGTAGCTATTAATTCCACCAGTGCAGTGCTGTGCATTAAGGTTCAATGGACGGGATCGCAACTCTCACTTAAGGGGGCGGGGGAGAGGGAGGGAGGGAGGAAGGAAACAGAAATCGGTTCGCGTTACGATCAGCCCAGGGGACGGGCCTGCCTCGGGGCAGCTGCCCTGGGGACTCGGGCCGCACCCAGGACGCACCGCCGGCCTTTGTATTGATCGCTCCGCGCCCCTCCTCTCGGGCGGCAGCGCGCCTGCGGCTGGTCCGCTCGCGCGCAGCGCTCCAGCTCGAGAAGAAAATTCGAGCCTCTTTCCCAGTAGTTCCCATAAGAATATGTCGCTCGCTCTGATTGGCTTGGCTTAGGTCACGTGCCTACCCCTCAGCCAATCATTATGGCCTGAAGCCTGCGATACTCTGGTTGGCCAGGCCAGGGTCCTGTGCCCGCCCCTGGAACTGAGAGGGTGGGAGGCGCATTATCCGCACAGCCGCACGGTGGCCGGACAAAGCCAGCGATGTCCAGTACAGATTATAAGCTCTTTGAGGCAGGGACGTCATTTTATACATTTTTTTGGTCTGCTAGGTTTCCTGGTGTAATAGGTAAACGATTTTGGCTACCTTACTGGGGACTCTGCCAAATGCCCTGTAGGACTTTCTAAGGAGCGTTTGGCGGCCTCTCTAAGCGAAGACCATCTGGTGACCTGACGGCCACATCACACTTGTGCCTGACCTTCGCCTCCACCACCTAAGCCTCCAGAATCCATGGTGTCTTTACCTATACTCCTTATGGGGTGGCGTGGAACAAAACAAACCAACACCCGCGCGGGTGGTGGCCTGGGGTACAAGGCCCAGAAGCTTTCTAACTTTGCCAGGTTCCTTGTGATCATCGGCCCCTGAGCATCCAGGTGGGAATGCAGCAGGTCTCCCGGAGCAAAGGCATTCACCGCCGGGGCGGGAATTCATGCCTTGGAAAGGGGTCGGGCTGGAAAAGAATTCCTCCACATCCACGATTCGATGGCATTATTGTCTGTTTCTTGTGAGCATGTGGGTTATAGACAGTGTTGCCATCATTTCATGCAAAGATGTCAAAGGGTGAGGTTACTTGGGGACAGTATTTCAGGGAAAGTCTGCTGGCTCTGGCACCTTCCCCACAGGCAGGCGTGGATGGTGCTGGGCCAGGTGAGGTCTGGGGACCTTTGGCCAGTGGAGAACTGATTACTCCGCACCTCCAGCGGCTTCTAGCCAGTTAATTCGTTTCCATAGTCCCGTTGTCTGGTTTCTGCCGCCCTGCCTGGCCAGGTTCAATGGTTGTGACAGAGGATAGAGGCCTGAGCCCTCCCACTCTGTGACTGTCTTCAAAGGAGGCTAGTTCTTTTTCCAGATTGTGCTCTGGCAAAATTAGGAGTTAGGGAAAACAGCTCAAAGTTTCTATATTGTGTTTAGTCCGCATTACCTATGCTGCTCTGTCCTGTGACTGCAAACGAAACCAATCAAGCAACTTGGCCCAACCCAGCCGCCAACCAACCAACCGACCAACCACCTCAACACAAACCTTTATTAAACACTAGGAGTGGGGATGAGGGAAAATGGAAAGAAATTATTTTGGCAATTCTTCCTTGTACATAGGTAGTTCTTACTCTCAGTTGCTGGAATCTCTGGCTGAGGAAGGAATAAATAAAATCGGCAGAAATTGCCCATTTTCATTTCTCTTTAAGTTCAAGTGGAGAGTATTCAAGCTGAAAGATTTGTTTGGGGCTGTTTTGAGGAAGGAAGAAGCCAACCAAGTGTTAATAGAGAAGGTAATTATCAGTTAGCAGTTATTGATTAGAGCCATCTCCTTCAGATTCCTCAGTATTAGACAAAGTGTAGGTCACGTGATCCAGTGGGCTGTGTTTTTAATGAAAAAAAAGAGAAAAGGTTAGAGTGCATGTCATGTTCTAAGTGTAAGTATTGTTTGGTTGCATTTCTGTAGTGTGTGCACCTGAGTGTGTGTTGATACTGGTTTGTGATGGAAAATGTATCTCTTACCATGGGTCATGGTCAGAAAAATGGGAAGCATCTGCCCTGCTCTGTAATGACTTAGAGAGATGCTCTAAATTTCCGTATTTCTGAGAATTTCTCTGATGTGTTTGTGATGTGGACCACACTGCTCACAGGGGGATGGGCTGCAACTGGCACGGACTCGTGAAATTGATGTCCTCCCCGGACTCGCAGACCTGCAGCCCAGCCTTAATTTGTTTAAATAAAGATGGAAGAGGCAGGTGAAAGACATTGATGCCCATAATAAGATTAAATTAGTTGGAGCTGGCAAGAAGGGATGCTCTTTTCTGAAAGTGAAAATAGAGAAATAAGGGAATATCAAATTAGTGCAATTGGAGGAGGGCCATAATGGGAAGAAGGAGCCAGCTGCCGGAAACCTGGGGCATGTGGGAAGGCCGCTGTGGGAGCAGAATCAGGACATCACTGATTTGTGAAGGAAGGTCCCTCTAAGAAGATCCCTGTTTCACTAGGAAAGCACCTTGATAATGCATCTTGCTAATGGTTGAACTGAAAAAAGGAACTGTAAAACAGAACCAAACCGTGTTTTCTTTTCTTTCTTGTCCTAGAGCTCTACCGACGAGCCTTCTGAGAAGGACGCCCTGCAGCCGGGCCGGAACCTGGTGGCCGCTGGCTATGCGCTCTATGGCAGTGCCACCATGCTGGTGCTGGCCATGGCCTGCGGCGTCAACTGCTTCATGCTGGACCCGGTGAGAAGCCCTGGGGGGGGGTAGGTGCTTGGCTGATGGCTATGAGTGTCTGTCGTGTATGTGTGTGTGGCAGGGGTACTTAGAGGTGGGAGATGAGGTCTGGAGGGACAGAGATGGAGTGGGGAATTGAGAAAAATGGGGGCCACGTGTATGCCATGAGAAGATTATGGAGGTGAGAAGTGATATCTGTCCAGGGCATAAAAGGGGGCCTTTGTTCCAAGATGGAATCTTTAGAACAGACATTACTCAGCTGACTGAAATGCCCATCGAGGCCAGGCAAGCCCTATAAGCCAGTAAGGTGTGCTGGTGAAGGCCCGCCAGGGGATGGTGGGGACTGTGGTGAACTGGACAGGTTCCAATGTTTAAAAAACACTTTTTTTGTGTGTTCTCTTTTTTTTAATGTGATGTTTCTGGATTTGTAAAACACCGTGCTAGCCAACTAAAACACATTTCTGGGCCAGACAGGGCCTGTGGATGGTCTGTTTACCACCCACTATATTCATTACTAGCTTGTTTTCCTGGGGTGAACACATAGCCCAACTGAATCTCTCTGATGTGCACATGCATGCAAACCTTTGTTAACCTCTGCAGCTCCGACAAGGCTCTGATGAACTCAGGGACGTGAAAGTAAAGAAGGAGATGAAGCTAAATCCTTAGTCCATCTTATAGAGAAAAGCTGCCTTATGGAGAGAAGCCCAAGGTGCCATGAAGAATATTCATTGGCAGTTTTAATTTGTGGATCATTTCTTCTACATATCTATTAATTGGAGTTATTTATTTATTGAGTTAGATGACAGTTTCAACAGAGCAGATACATTAGGGAAAGAAATCTTTTAAAATATCTCATGCAACTCAACCTGCCATTGAATACAAACTCCATAGAACAATCTTTGCTAGGTCGGCATGTTCATTATGTGCTTGGTCCAGTGTCCCAAGGTGAAAAGAATCGGGCTTATAAACACCTGTTAGTTTTAGAAGTGTCCTTGGATGACATTAATGAAACATGTTGTTTATTTGGTGCTTTTTGCTGACAAACTGAACACAAGGACAAACAGCTGGCTGGAATCCTGGGAGGGACAGGCTACACCTGGTGAGGCCCCGGGTTTGTGCACATAAGTCAGAGTGTAGGTGCCTTTGCCCCCTGCACTCTTGCACAACTGCACTTTGCCTCCTTGGAAGTACTGGCGCTTAATAAATAAACAAAGGTGGGGGACAGCACTAGATTAAGCCTCCAATGAGGCGACCTCAGGGCAAACAGTGGCAGAACCAGAGCACAGTTCACTGGAGCCCGGGCACAGTTCCTGAAATCACTGGTGAGAGTGATGGCTCAGCTCCTAGACTCTCCCTCCTTCCCTGACTTCCTCCAGGTGACTTCTCTGTTACCTTTGCGTTGACAGACATGTAGCAAAACTGAACTCTCTTCTTGTTTCCAGATTGCGGACCGGTGTCTCTGGGAGTAAGTTTCTATGTATTTGGTAGTCTTTTCCTTCCTCACACCTACTGGCCGCTGGGTGTTTGGAAGAACAGTGCCCGCTGTCCTAGCGCCCTGCTGGCTGCCCTCCTGGATCTGACCCTCCCTCTGCTGGCTGATCCCATGGGCTGAGCCTGGGACTAGCTTCACCTTCCCTTTTCACTTTGGCTTGCTGCCAGGACAGGCTGAGGCTTCCACTAACAAAGACCCGAATGCTATATTTGCATTTTAATGGGCTTTGACTTTCAAAAAGCTCTTCTGGCTCCTGTCTCCACGTGCAGATCTCCCTGCACACTGGGCGCTCTGCCCTGTACCTGGGTGGTGTGTCTAGACGCACGGCTACCTGAGCTCTGAACTCCTGCTATGGGAGGGCTTCATTTCCAGCTTTTTGGTAAAGATATTTATTTACTTAGTCTTCTGACCGTAAAAAAATATTTCTACATATTTGTGGTCAGAATAGTTGGAAATACTAAAAAGCATAAAAGAAAAAAAGAGGAATCACTCATGATGACACCTTTCAGTGACCACTGGAATTCTAGTCTCTCTCCTCCCCTTTCCCTTATCCTTCCTCCTCCCTCCCTCTCTACTTCCACAGGCCCCTTATGAGAATAAATGTCCGGGGAGAGACGTGCTGATGGGGCCTCCCTTCTCCTAATGCTTCCTCCACGGAGCAACCCCCTCCCCAGATGAGCAGAGCCCCAATCACCTCCCTCAGTCCAGAGCGACTGGAGTTAAGTGGCACTTCTCAAATTCCAGTGTCTTCCGAAGAACCTAAGCTCTAAAGGCGCCAGCTTGGCACAGGGGCTTTGTGGGAGACGTTCTGAGCAACACTGAGTCACTGAGCAGAAGCAGCGGAAGTCATCTGTGCTGTAAATCAACGCAGGCTCTGCTCTTCCCATAGCAACACGCAGAAGGGGCACGCCATCCATCCGCAGAGCCGGGACTGAGCAGCCCCGAGCGCGCTGCTGGAGCCGGCTGTCCCTGTCTTCCTTTGCCCACCTCCTGCCTGCACAAACCTCTATTTAAGTTAATTTTTTTGAGAAGGCATAAACATCTTATGTTGTGGACACAATTCTCATTCTCTCCGAGGGTTTGCTGCTATTTTACACATATCTGCCTCCATATTTTTGTATGTTTTCTTTCTTCTTTTACTGAAACCATTTAAAAGCAAAGTCACAAGTCTCCTCTATGCCCTGTCGACGTCTGCAGCAGCCTCTGGTCTTTCCACGGCTCCTTTTCACCAGTGTCCCCGATGACCCTTCTTCGCCCTGGCCCTGCACAGTTCTTGGAGAGGTGGCCAGGAGCTCCCTGTGCTGGTGATCATTTCACAGTGTATACAGATATCAAATCGCTGTGTTGTACACCTGAAACTAATGTAATGTTATAAGTCAGCTATCCCCCACTAAGAAAAACCCACAAAACAAGAACCAAGCTCCTTGTGCTGATGCATGGGTGTGACCGCAGGCCTGGCCCCCTGCCCGCAGCCTGGCCCAGCCTCACGCAGGCCCAGGGAGGGGCTCATCAGCTCTGCCCCGTTCCCCCTGTTTCACAGGCCATTGGCGAGTTCATTTTGGTAGACAAAGATGTGAAAATCAAGAAGAAAGGGAACATCTACAGCCTCAACGAGGGCTACGCCAAGGACTTCGACCCCGCGGTCACCGAGTATGTCCAGAGAAAGAAGTTCCCCCCCGTAAGTGAGGGCCCTGGGAGAAGGCTGGGGGAGGGCCCCACCTGTGTAGAAGTGTGTTGGTTCGTGACTGACCCTGGAGGAGAAAGGGGGCAGGGCTGAGAGCAGCTTGGATGCCACTGTGCCCTGACCCATGAGTAAGTCCCCACCCAGGCATTGGGGACTGGGACCCCTGTCCTGGGGCGTTAAAATCGGAAGGTCCGTTTTAGCCTTTGCCACTTTCTCTTGGCAGAATAAAGTCAGGATAATCAAGCCAGCTGGATGAATGAGTTCATGGCATAAATTCTGGGGTCCCTGATCCCAGATGGTGCAAAATGTGGTGCTTGCACCCAGGTACCTGCCCCTCTGCATCTGACGGGTTTCTGTCAGCCATCTCAAGTGTGAGGGGTCCATCTGGTGTCTCTCAGTTACAAATTACTGAGTATGAAGGAAAGAAATGGCTGGCTGCAGAGCTGGTTCTTTGTGGGCATGTCCAGTTTTGTCACACTCTTGTCAAATGCCGTGGATGGCTTCTGTGTCCTGAAGAGGGAGCCCAAATGTTTTCAGCATTCAGGGCTGTCAGAGCTGGCCCAGGCTCTCTCTCCAGCTTTGTCATCTCTGATGAAAACCCCACCCTGGGCCAGCTTCTTAGCTTGGCAAAATCCCTCTTAACCTGCAGAGTTCTGCTAAGTGGTAGCATTTTTGTGATGCCTGCCCCAACCCCATAGCCAGAGTCAACAGCACCCTCCTTGGGTCTCCTGAGGGTGACCCACTGTAAGACGCATGAGAGTCTGTCTCCACTGTTTCATTTTCTGCTCCTTGGGAACAGGATTTTCATCACATTTCCTAGCAAAGACCTAAACACACACCTTGTAGGTGGTCTCTAAATGATTGTTGAGTCAAATAAGTGTGGAGGCCACATGGAGAACTCCCTTTTTTTCTGCACCCTAATTATTGCTGGTCTGTACCTTGCAGGATAACTCAGCCCCCTACGGCTCCAGGTACGTGGGCTCCATGGTAGCTGATGTCCACCGCACCCTGGTCTATGGAGGGATCTTTCTGTACCCAGCAAACAAGAAGAGCCCCAAGGGAAAGGTAAACACCCTCTGAGAAGCAGTGGATTTCACTTGCAGCGAGGGGTGGACTTAGGGAGAAGAAAAGGTTGTGCTGGCTGTGAGACTGCCGTTGGATGCTCAGGATGTCTGTGACATATTCTGGTCTAGACTAAAGGCTGTCCTGCTTAAAGCCAGGCAATATCAGCTAAAAATGGTCTCTGCAGAGTCTTCCATTGCTAAAGATAGGTGATGGTGTTTTGGTCAGGAGGGGGCTAAAAGTGCTCAGTGCTTCCGGTGGGCACATGGTTTGGCTCGAACAAAATACATTCCATTCATAAAGAGAAATGAAACAGTCCAGCCCCATTACCGAGGCAGCAAATCAAATACGTATTCCAAATAGAGGTTTTCTTTGATTGCTTTCAAAAGGCATAAAGTAGAAGTAGCTAACGAGCCGACATTTGCTGCTTGGAAAATGGTACCTTTCTAGGGAAGGGAAGAACCGCAGGGGAGACCTAGAGCTTTTAGGTACGCTGGTAGGACTGACTGCACCAGGCACAGCCCGCAGCGTTTGCACAAGGGTGTGCTGGCTGTGGGCCCCGCTTCCCTTCTGCACAGAGGGACAGTGTTGCCTTCCCAAGTGCTGGCCTTTTGTTTTTCCCAATAGACTGTCCTTTTTTTAATATGAGAGGAAGAAGAGGGACAGCAATCCCCTTAAGATAGAAATCTGTATATTCAGATAGGTTCGGACCTCTGTTTAGAGCATACGGTGTCCACTGCACTGAGAGCATCCTGTTTATGTAAAACAGCACTCCTGCCACGGCCACCTCAGGCGTCCCAGCCTGTGTGATTAGCCTGCTTCATAGCGCTTTTCTCTAATGTCTCAAAAAAGTGTTTTTTAACACAAATACTAAGGTTCCTTCTTTTTTTCAGTTTTTCAAATCTGGCCATGACACCTGTATGGAAATAGCGTCAGGAAACACCTGCAAAAAGCTGTCTGCTCAGTAGGCGACTGCATGAAATACATACAATAAAAAAGTTAATATTTAAAAGCAAATGCCAAGGCATATAATATAGTAAATCTGAACCCTCAAGCCTTGGGAGAATTATAAAAGGAATGTGTATAGAGTTGCAAACAATATTACACTGTTTGGAGGAGCCAGTCTGCTTTCCAGATGTCTGCAGCCAGACACAACCATGAATTTTTTTATGCTTTTAGAATAGGCAAAGCTCCATCCAAAACACACACGGAATCTCTCATTAGGTCCAGTTTCCATGTAATAAAAAGAAGGGAACCATCAGTTCTGCCAATATGTCATTCAGTCCTGAGCCCAGGTGCTCTGTCTCATATTTGCATCGAGCAATCTATTCCTGCCTCTGGCTTGATGAATGGCTTAATTTAACCAAATGGCTCAATTAACCATTTGGTCTTATATGCAACCTTGGGCTGTGGGGGGGGGGGGCTTTTACAATCTCATGGAAGGAACGGGAGAGTGTCAGTTACCTGGGAGGCTTCCACCAGCTCGGCACTGTCTGGCTGTGGTCTGAAGGCTCTGGCCTGCGCTCTTGCTTTGCAGCTGAGACTGCTGTACGAATGTAACCCGATGGCCTACGTCATAGAGAAGGCGGGCGGGTTGGCTACCACCGGGAAGGAAGCCATACTGGACATCATTCCCACGGACATCCACCAGAGGGCGCCGGTCATCTTGGGGTCCCCTGACGACGTGGCTGAGTTCCTGGAGATATATAAGAAGCACGCTGCCAAATGAAGAGACATCTTGTCCACCCCCCCCCCCCATGGCCTTTTATCTGGACTTTTATCTCACATGGCCCTACCCCGTTCTGACTGCATTGTACATCCCTAGACAGCAGAAATAAAAAGCACAGATATCTTCAGCATCAAATCTGTGTAATGCCTGGTGCTGCCTAACCCAAATGCTATCTATATAATAAAATGCTATCTATATAATAAAATGCTATCTATATAATGCCACTAATGGTCAAGATATATTTTGAATGGATAGAGGAGAAATAAACATATTTTTCCTTTTTCTAAAAATAGTCTTTATTACTTTGTGTCAAATAGTAATAAAAGTAATAATCAGGGTCGGTGCATATAACATTAGGTAATTAATCTTCACAGCGACCTAATGAGTTAGACGCTTTGACTAACACTGCACCATTACATCATGACGAAATGGAGGCAGAGAGGTGAGGTAATCGGCCCAAGGTCTCCAGCCAGTGAGTGGCGGAGCTCAGCGCTAACCCAGGCAGTCTGGCCACTAACCTCGGAGTTAACCTACATATTGTCTGTGCAGAACTAACCTGAGCAAGGCTGCTTATGCCCTCCTGGGGACTGGAGAGGTGACAAGTTAGTGGTGGTGCCCATCGACAACCTCCTGGCCTCCCATATGTGGGTGTAATTATCTGAGTCACAAATGAAGGTTTACGTTATTACTCAATGGTGATTTTTAAAAAAATAAAAGCATAACACTTCATTGCATTAAAAAAGCCTAGTAATTTTTAAGATCTAATTATCATAAGGAAAAAGATTCATCATTAAAAACAAAATTTAGAGAAATATATTGTTGTTGCAAGCGAATGTATTTCTTTAGACTAGACTCTCTGTATAAACATTTACTCCCTTAGCTGACCTTGGTTCTTTCAGGACTAGAATTTCCAAGATTATGGCAAATTTTATCAGGTTTTAAGAATCATAGGTAGTTTTCATTGAGTTCTAGATTTTTTTTTTTTAATTTAAAAAAAATTTTAAATTATAGTTTACATTTAATATTTTGTATTTGTTTCAGGTGTACAGCATAGTGGTCAGACAATTATTTACTTTACAAAATTGAGCTCTAGATTTTACAAAACATTATTTATTGATTTATTTGTGAACTTGAATCAGTTTTTTGTGTAAATCTTCCTCCTTTTCTTCCAAACACTCCTCATCAATTCCACGGTTTTCCAACAGGAAATGTAGTTTGATCTGTAGCATTGGACCTGCTTTTGTGCACTGACGGGACCCAACACCAGTATTCCCCCCTCCCCCCTCCCACTGAGGCTGGCCTCGCAGAAAAGTCCTCTGAAGCACAAAGCACCTTTTGGCTTGTAACCAACTTGTAAGTCAGATCTTGTAAATTTGGTTCTCAAAACACCGAGGCTAGACATCTCCGCCTGGGAGCCGGGTGGGAAATGATGCTCCCCTACCTCAATGCCGGGACGAAACTCCACCCTAACAAATGAAAAGCTAAGCAGACTGGAAACCCCACAATTCTTGGGTCCCTAAGATACGGGAGAGCAAAGGACAAACTACTGCCCCTAAGATCAGGGAGACCAGCAGGTGAATTCGGGGGTCAGGTACCTCCAGAGCAGAGACTCACGGGCAAGCCACCATGGGAACTCGTGCATTAGGAGAACCTGAACTATAATCGACATTGCTGGAGGCTCAGTGTGGGCAAGGCTGTGAACTAAAAACTCTAGTCATGGGGGGAGGAGGCACAATAGAGTGAGATTTGCCTCTAGAAGCTTGACCATATTGCCATAGTAAATATCAGAGAAAAATGCCCTTGGGCTTCTGGCAGGGTGGAGGGGGAAAGGGACTATTTTGAAATACACCAGAGCACTCTGCTGTTCTTAACAAGGCCAGCCTTCAGGGGAAACTGATTAACCAGAGCCGAACCTGCTATTATCAGAGCCTGACTGACCTGGGGAGGGAAAATACCTAACTCCAGCCCACCCCAGCCATCTTTTCTTACCTAAGGGGGAGAAACAAACTGAGAAACACTTGTGAAGTGCACAGTCTAGAGGTGTAAGTTCACTAAAATCTGAGATCTAATCGTAGGACTGTAGAACACTTCCCCTCCCCACACCTCACTGTCACAATACAAAAAGCCTCTTTACAGTAGTTCCTTTAACGTAGTACATCGTGTCCATCTAGCGATAAAAAATTACAAAGCATAACAAAGGCAAAACACACATTTTGAAGAGGCAGAGCAAGCATCAGAGCAAGACAAGGTGGAGATGTTGGCATAGAACAATCTGGATTAATATGCTAAGGGCTCCAATGGATAAAGGAGACAACATGCAAGAACAGATGGACAATGTAAGCAGGGAGATGGAAATCCTACAAGAGACCCAAAAGGAAATACTAGAGATTTAAAAGTACTGTAACAAAAATGAAGGATGCCTTTGATGGGCAGGATGTGGCTGAAGAAAGAATCTCTGAGCTAGGGACTATAGCAATAGAATCCCTGAAAGTTAAAAACAAGGAGAACAAAGACCGAAAAGAACAACAGAATATCCAAAGACTGTAGGACAAACTACAGTATGTGAACCAGGAATGCCAGCAGAAAAAGAGAGATAGAAAGGAACAAAAAAAATATTTGAGACAATAATGATTCAGAATATTCTCCAATTAACGTCAGATGCCAAACCATAAATCCAGGATGTTCAGAGAACACTAAGCAGAGTAAATGCCAAAGAACTACTTCTTCAAACTACAAAAACAAACAAAGATAAATTAAGTAATCCTGAAAGAAGCCAGAGGAAATAAACACCTTCCCTATAGAGAAAGATAAAATTAAATCTTCTCAGAAACCAAGAAAACAGTGGAGTGAATATGTAAAGTGTTGAGAGGAAAAACTCACCAATTCTGTGTCCTGTAAAATTATTCTTCAAAAGTGAAGGAGAAATGAAGTCACAGAGTCCCAGCAGGAGCTGTGGCCCAGGAGATGAAGGGGTGGGGGAGGGGCTGGACGGTGGGGAAAGGGGGGTTGTTAGTATTTAAATAGAACACATCATGAGTGAGTACAAGCTAGTGGTCTTTGGTTCAGGAGGGGTAGGGAAGTCTGCTCTGAAAGTTCAGTTTGTTCAAGGAATTTTTGTTGAAAAATATGACCCAATGATAGAAGATTCCTACAGAAAGCAAGCTGAAGTAGATTGCCAACAGCGTGTACTCGAAATCCTGGACACAGCAGGAACAAAGCGATTTAAGGTGATAAGGGATTTGTATGTGACGAATGGCCCAGGGTTTGCACTAGTATATTCTGTTACAGCTCAGTCCACGCTTAATGACTTAGAAGACCCGAGGGAACAAATTTTATAGGTTAAGGACAAAGAAGATGACCCAGTGATCTTGGTTGACAATAAATGTGACCTGGTAGATGGGCAAAGAACAGGTTTGGAATTTAGCAAGACAGTGGTGTAACTGTGCTTGTTTAGAATCTTCTGCGAAGTCAAAGATCAATGTTAACGAGATATTTTATGACCTGGTCATGATAGGGGGAAGGGCACATAATAAAAATAGAACCACAGTTGTTTAATGATTATTTACTAACGATAGATAAGAGGTTTTCTTACAGGTCCCGGGAAACTAGAGTATGAAACGGGCATAAAAGATAAGACATCTTGGAGCCCAGACGGGTTCATTACTCAGAAAATACATTTTAAAAGCAGACAAGGACAGGACATGATTTGATTTGATTGCTGTGCCTGGACCCTGACCCACTCCAGGAGTTTGCCTCAGGAATGCTGACCAGTCTCTGCTCCCAGGAATGGGCTGAGCTGTTTGTAACACTATAGATCAGCCACCTTGTTATGGGACTTCAAGCTCCTGGAAGCCCGGCTTCAGGCCCTCTCCTCCCCTTTCCCTGTTACACTTGCAGCTCGCAGCTGTACCTAGTTATTTTCTCCCCCACCCGTATATAATTAGCGAACTGGCGAGGGGTTCAGAGAACAGAATTTCCAGGGTGATCTACTGCTCTCCTCATACAGCCAGCATTATTGGAATAAATGCTCAAACATGAGTCAACCCTGTATTTGCTTAATTTGGCTCAAGTAGTGACAGGAGGCCTCGGACCCAGTGTCTGGTATCAGTCATTCAGATAAATAGAAAAACACCAATAGAAAAGAAGCCTAAAAAGAAATCAGGTCTGCTGCGTTAGACCTGCAGTAAGCAGCAGCTCTGAGTTAGGTTACAGAAATGGAAAACTGTTGCCTAATTGGAGAGTGCTAGCACTCCAGACTTCAAAAAATACATCTGAAGAAGCTCCTCGTATTTTATATATTATGTAAAAAGTTCAGATCTTGGTTTGCACAAGTTCCCTGGAGAAAAATTGCTCTGTATATCTTTTGGGAAATAGATAATAGTATTTCTTCTTCTCAATAGCAGTTATAACAGATGTAAAATAAATATACTTGACTCTGATATGATTATACAAAAGAGCATGGAGCTCTGGCTGATGTGGCTCAATTGGTCGGAGCCTTGTCCCCATACACTAAGAGGTTGGGGGTTCGATTCCTGGGCAGGGCACATACCCAGGTTGTGAGTTTGATCCCCAGGAGGGAACTGATCAATGTTTCTCTCTTACATCGATGTTTCTTTTGCTCCCTCTCTTTTCCTTCCCTTTTCTCTAAAATAAAAAAACATGTCCTTGGGCAAAGATTAAAAAAAAAACCAAAAGAGCATAGATGCATTTCAAATGTTAGATATTCCTACTTATGATCAAATAATTTCATATCGACCATTTTATCATGATTCCTCCCTGTCAAGCACTAAAAAGTTGAACCATTATAGATTATATTTGTAATAATATAGATTATGAAACTTCCCCTCAAACTCATTGCAGCACATAACTTTTTTGAGTCATTGACTTCACTTTATATTTTAAAATTATGAAATATCATTCCATCGTTATATTATGATTAAAATTGTACATAATGCTTTGAAAAAATGGATGTTTTATAGGAAAAAAACCTGGGAAAACTGATTTCTATGGTTTTCAAAGCAAAAGTATATAATTTACTAACAAAAAGAGTGAAGGAGAAATAAAGACTTTCTCAGATAAAAAAAAATTGAAGATATTTGTTGCCAGTAGACCTGCCTTTCAAGAAGTGTTAAAAGTTCTTTAGAGAGAAAAAAAGTAATATAGACCAAAAACTTGGATCTACATAAAGAAAGAGAAAACACTGAAGGACAAATAAGTGAAGGTAAAATAAAAACTTTTACTTTTCTTATTTTTAATTGATCTAACATAATAGTTATTTCAAAGCAATAATAGCAACAATGTATTGATTATGTCTGCCTATGTGTGCATCTTATGTACACGTGCTTATATAGACTTACATACAAGCAAATGAATGGCAGCCACGATACAGGGCTGGGAGGAAGGAGTTGGGATTATTTTGTTATTATAAGGCACTCACACTATCTGTAAATGGTATAGTGTTATTTGAAACCGGACTTGGATTAATTGTAAAATGATATTGCAAACTCTAAGGCAACCACTTAAAAAAAAGAAAGTACTATGCTAGGAAGGGAAATTGAATCATATCAAATGCTCAAACCACAAAGTGCAAAAAAGGGTGGAAAATAAAAATGGGAAGAAGAAACGAAGCCAACAAACAGAAAACAGTAACAAATATGGTAAATATTAATCCAACTATATCAATAATCACTGAATTTCAATGGTCTAAATTTATCTCTTAAAAGACAGGTTGTTAGAGTGGGTCAAAGAACATGACCCAACTAAATGTCCATAAGAAACCCACTTTAAATATAGAGGCTAACAGTAAGAGGATGGAGAAAAACACACGACACTGACACTAATCCAAACACAGCGGGGATAGCTTTATTGATTTCAGGCAGAGCAGACTTTAAAGGAAGTTATTAAGAATAAAGAAGGGCATTGCATAATGACAAAGGGGTCAATTCTCCAAGAAGGTATAAAAATTCTTAACATGTATGCACCTAACGACAGAGTCTAACTTCATTAGTCACAACTGATGGAATTAGAAGGAGAAATAGATGAATCCACTATCATAGTTGGAGACTTCAACAGTCCTCTCTGAGAAATGGACAGAGCCAGCAGGCAGAAAATCAGTATGGACATAGCTGAACTTAACAAATCATCAATCAATAAGATAAAATTGGGCTCTCTTTGGTTCGACATTTTAGCGAAGCTGCGGTGGCAGCAGCTGCTCTTCAAGTTTCAGGAAGCTGCCCAAGGATGACAAGAAGAAAAATGCCAAGAAAGACAAAGACCCAGTGAACAAATCAGGGGGCAAGGCCAGAAAGAAGACGTGGTCCAAAGGCAAAGTTAGGGGCAAGCTCAATAACCTAGTCTTGTATGACAAAGCAACATATGACAAACTCAGCAAGGAAGCTCCCAGCTATCAGCTTATAACCCAGCTGTTGTCTCAGAGATTGAAGATCCACAGTTCCTTGGCTAGGTCCGCCCTTCAGGAGCGCCTTAGTAAAGGACTTATTAAACTAGCTTCCAAGTACAGAGCTCAAGTAATTTACACCAGAAACACCAAAGGCAGGGATGCTGCAGCTGCTGGTGAAGATGCATGAACAACAGGCCCCACCAACTGTACATTTTGAAAAATAAAACTTTATTAAATCAAAAAAAGGTATAATCGGCATATTTAGACTACTTCATTCAGTAACAGCAGACATTCACCAAGATATAACTCATTCGTGACCATAAAACAGATCTTAACAAATTTATGAGAATAGAAATCATACAATATCTGCTCTCAGACCACAATGGAAATAAATTAGAAATCAATAACAGAAAACTAACTGCAAAATGCCAAAATACATGGAGAGTCAATAACACACTTCTAAATAACATATGGATGAAATAAGAAGCTCAAGAGTAATTTAAAAATATTTTGAGCTAATTAAAAATAAAAATACAACTTATCAAATTTTGTGGGATACAGTGAAAGCAGGGCATAAAGGGAAATTTATAGCACTTCATGCATATATTAGAAAAAGAGGAAAATTTAAAATTAATCATTGAGGCATCTTCTAGAAAAAGGAGAGCAAATTAAGTCCAAAGTAAGCATAAGAAAAGAAAGAATAAGAGTTAGAACTGAAATCAATGAAACTGAAAACAAGAAATCAACAGAGAAAATCGATGGAACCGAAGATGGTTCTTTAAAAAGATCAATAAAGTCATAAGCTTCTAGCCAGGCTAACTAAAGAAAAAAAGAGAGGACATAAATATCCAAAATTTATGAAGAACTCATATAGCTCAACATCACAAAAAACAATCCAATTAAAAAATTGGCAAAGGATCTGAATAGACACCTCCAAAGAGGCCATACAGATGGCCAATAGATATATGAAAAGAAGCTCAATGTCACTAATCATCAGAGAGATGCAAAATAAAACCACAATGAGATATCACCTCACACCTGTCAGAATGGCACCATCAACAAATCAACGAAAAACAAGTGTTGGCGAGGATGTGGAGAAAAGGGAACACTCATGCACTGTTGGTGGGAATGCAGACTGGTGCAGCCACTATGGAAAACAGTATGTAGTTTCCTCAGAAAATTAAAAATGGAGCTGCTTTATGACCCAGCAATTCCATGACTGGGAATATGCCTGAAAAAACTTGAAACACTAATTCAAAAGAATATATGCACCCCTATGTTCATTGCAGTGTTATTTACAGTATTCAAGATTTGGAAGCAGCTTAAGTGCCCATCAGTAGATGAGTGGATAAAAAAGCTGTGGGACATTCACACCATGGAATACTATTCCACTGTAAAAAAGAAGGAAATCTTACTTTTTGCAACAGAATGGATGGACCTGGAGAGTATTATGCTAAGTGAAATAAGCCAGTCAGAGAAAGACAAATACCATATGATTTCATTTACATGAGGAATTTAATGAACAAAATAAACTAACAAACAAAATAGAAACAGACTCAGATACAGAGAACAGACAGACAGCTATCAGAGGGGAGGTGCCTGGGAAGGTGGGTGAAATAGGGTGAAGGGATTAAGCAAAACAAACAAACAAACAGGCAAAAAACCCAACAACTCATAGGCAATAAGGTGATTATCAGAGGGAAAGGGGGGTGGGGCAGGTAGAAGAGAGTAAAGGGGTGATGAAGGATGCTGGAAGGAGAGTTGACTTTATGTGATGAACACACAATACAATATACAGATGATGTATTATACAGAATTTGCATGCAAAGCCTATGTAATTTTGTTAACCAATGTCACCCCAATAAATTTAATAAAATTTAAAAGTATTTTTTAAAGCCAAAGAGAGAGAAAGAGAAAGAAATGAAAAAGAGGAGATGACCAAAGATCCCATGGACATTAAAAGGATAACAAAGGAATACTATGAATAACTCTATGCCCACAAATGTGATAGATGTGATAGATGAAATGGACCAATTTCTCGAAAGACACAATCTGCCAAAACTCACACAAGAAGAACTAGATACTATGAATAGCTCTATATCTATTAAAGAAATTGAATCAATAATTAATAAACTTCCAAAACAGAAAACACAAGGTCAAGATAGGTTCCAGTGAATTCTACCAAACATGTAAGGAAGAAATAATATAAATTCTCTAAAATCTCTTTCAGAGGATAGAAGCAGAGGAAATACTTCTTAATTCATTCAATGAGGTATTACCCTAATACCAAACCCAGACAAAGAAGTTACAAGAAAAAACAACACTGCAGACCAATATTTCATGAACATAGATGCAAAAACCCTCAACGAAATATTAGCAAATCAAATCACCTAAAGTATAAGAATTATATATCATGAACAAGTGGGATTTATCCAGGCACACAGTCTGGTTCAACATTTGAAAATCAATAAATGCAATCCATCACATCAACAGACTAAAAAGGAAAAATCAAAATCATATCAATAAATGCACAAAACACATTTGATAAATCAATTCATGATGCAAACTCTCAGTAAAGTAGGAACAGAGGGAAACTTTTTCGACTTGATAAGATCTACAAAGACATACAAATAACATTATACTTAATGCTGAGGAACTCAAAGTTTTCCCACTAAAATCAGGTACAAGATAAGAATATGTCCCCTCTCACCACTCCTTTTCAATGGCATACTAGAAATCCTTGCTAATGCCATAAGGCAAGAAAAGGGAATAAAAGGTATACAGATTGGGAAGGTAGAAATAAAACTATCTTTGTTCATGGATGACCAGATCATCTATGTAGAAAATCCAAAAGAATAGATTACAGGATTCAAGGTTAATATACAAAAGTCAATTGCTGTTCTGTATGCCAACAATGAACAAGGGGAATTTTTTCTTTTTGTTAATCCTCACAAGATATTTTTCTATTGATTTTTAGAGAGAGTGGAAGGGGGTGGGGTGGGAAGAGAGAGAGGGACAGAGAGAGAGAGAGAGGTTGTCTCCCCCATGCCCTCAGACTAGGGTCAGGGATCAAACCTGAAACCCAGGTACGTGCCCAAAACCCTTCCATGCACAGGCCGACACTCTAACCACTGAGCCACGCTGGCCAGGGCCAAGTGGAATTTGAAATTAAAAACACAATGTCATTTATATTGGCGTCCAAAAAATGAAATACTTAGGTACAAATCTAACAAAATATCTACAAGATGTATATAAGGAAAACTACAAAACTCTGATGAATTAAATCAAAGAAAAACTAAATCAATTTTATGATCATGAACAAGAAGACTCAATATTGTCAAGATTCCAGTTCTTCCCAACTTGATACAAATCTATAGATACAATGCATTCCCAATCAAAATCCCAGCAAGTTATTTTATGGATATCGACAAACTGATTCTAAGGTTTATATGGAGAGACAATAGACCCAGATTAGCCAATGCAATACTGAAGGAGAGAAACAAAGTCGGAGGGTGGGCTGTCCAACTTCAAGACTTACTGTAAAGCTGCAGTAATTAAGACAGTGCGGTATTGGCAAAAGAGTAGACAAATAGATCAGTAGAACAGAATAGAGAGCCCAGAAAAAGACCCCCATAAACATAGTCAACTGATCTTTGACAAAGGAGCAAAGGTAATGCAATGGGACAAAGATAGTCTCTTAAAAAATGGTGCTAAAATAAGTGGACATCCACAGGCAAAAAAATAAATTTCAGCATAGACCTTACACCTTTCACAAAAATTAACACAAAAGGGATCATACACCCAAATGTAAAACTGTAAAGCTTATAGAAGATAGCATAGGAGAAATCGTAGACGACCTTGGGAATGTGATGCCTTTTGAGATACAACAACAAAGACACTATCCATGAAAAGAAGAATTGATAAGCTGGACTTTGTTAAAATTATAGACTTCTGCTCTGGGAAGGGTCATATCAAGGGAATGAGAAGAAAAACCATAGACTGGGAAGAAATATTTGCAAAAGACATCTGATAAAGAACCGTTATCCGAAATGTACAAAGAACTCTTAAAACTCAGCAATAAGAAAACAAACGACCCAATTTAAAAAATGGGCCAATGACCTTCACAGACACCTCACCAAAGAAGATATACAGATGGCAAATAAAGATACGAAAAAATGCTTTAAACAATATGTCATCAGGGAAATGCAAATTAAAACAACAATGAGTTACCACTACAACCTGTCTGAATGACAAGAATCCAAAAGACCGACGCCACCAAACTCTGCCGCAGTAGGAGCGCTCGTTCATCGCTGGTGGGAATACAAGATGGACAGCCCCTTGGGAAGACAGCTTGCAGTTTCTAACAAAAAGAAATACATTCTTACCATTTGATCTGGCAATTGCATTCCTTGACATTTACCCAAAGGATCTCAAAACTTACGTCTACACAAAAACCTGCAGAAGGACATTTATAGTAGTTTTAGTCATAACTGAAAAAACTTGGAAGCAACCAAGATGTTCTTCAGTAGAGGAATGAATAAATAAACCGTGGTCCACCCAGAGAATGGGATATTATTCAGGGCTAAACAGAAATGAGCTGTCAAGCCACGAAAGACAGGGGAAACTTAAATGCACATTATGACGTGAAAAGCCAACCTGCGAAGGCTACGTCCTGTATAATTCCAGCTATGTGACATCTGGAAAAGGCAAACCTATGAAGACAATAAAGTGGTCAGTGGTTTCCAGGGGTCCAGGTGGGGGAGGGGAGAGGTGGACAGCCAGAGCACAAAGGATTTTTAGGGCAGCGAAAAACTCTGTATATTATAAAGAGAGACATGTCATTGTACATTTGTCCAAACCCATAGTATGTACAACTGCAAGAGCGAACCCTAAACATGTATGGACTCTGGATGACAATGATGTTCTAAGGCAGGTGCATCCTTGGTAAGTCTGTGCACTCTGGTGGGTGCTGTTGATAATGGGAGGATATGCATGTGTGGCTGCAACGAAATGGGAAATCTCTATACCTCCTTTCAATTTAGTTGTAAACCTAAAATGCTATAAAAAACAGTCTTTAAAAAAATTAAAAAGCAAAAAGCAGAGTACTATGACAATACAAGTAGAAGGCCCATGGGAACTACAAAATTAAAATTCGGGTTTAACATATTCCAGTCCCACTTTAACTTTGTGTTTGTGTTTGAAGAATGTGTGTAGCACTTTATATTTTTTACACATTGAAAACTGGACTTGGTATAACTATGTTGTAGGAAAGTAGAAATTGCTTCTTTATTTTCCGTCTTTCTCTTCTGTTATGGGACAAAGTGGACGCTTAGGCACCAAGCTGGTTCCACTGGTGTGTGAGAAAAGGTGGGTGCCGTCTGCAGGAGCCAGATCCCTTCACGAAGCAGGGTAAAGGGCACTGTGTGTTCACTGCGCAGCACGTAGTAAGTACTGTAGTCCAGTGGGGACCAGCGTGCAGATTTCTTTTAACATTTTGATATAATTGTGTAATATTTTTGCTTTTTTACCTGATGACATTGTTTCTTATAATAAAACATTTTCTGATTGAAAACTTTAAAAAAAGCATATGTTGGGATTACTTGAGAGAATGTATGCAAACATCTGAGCAGAGCTGCTGACAAAGATGTGGATACTCCAGTCACATCCAGATCCTTGTCTTTGGGTGGAAGGCCCTGGCCCAGGGGTGAGATTGCCTCAGCCGTCAGGAGGGTCTGCTTGTCCTTACAGACTCAGGCTCGGGTCTGCGAGCATCTTTCACTGAGCAGAGCAAGGCCACAGACAGCTGTGTGGTCACCAGTGCGTCAGTGGCACTGAAGTCAATGTGAACTGGAGGCGCTTCTCCCTCCCTCTGGGCTTTGACCTCAGCTGCTCTGAGGTTTCCCCCTTGTGTGCCCTGAAAGAACTTTGGCATTTGCTGAAAGGTCATCAGTGGCAATTTTAGATCATTGGGTAACTCGAGCTTCTAACATTTCCATGTAGCTGCAAGGAGTAGACTGCTACACTCCCTGTCAGCCTGGGCTCGATGGTGGCAGGGACAGCAGACCCTTCCCCTGGTGACCCACATTGCTCCCCCCTGACCCCTGCATCGTCCAGTCTTTCCTCATTCTTCACATCCGCAGTGTGCTGGACACCAGTGCTTCTCCCCGTAGTTGTTTCAAAGCAGGGGTTTGTTTGTTTCACCGCCAATCTGTTGTGGACAAACACTTTTATAAAGCAAAATAAAAAGAATCACTGGAAAGGTCAATAAACACGTGAAAAGATGCTCAGCATCACTGATTATTAGGGGAATGCCCATCAAAGCCACAGAGGCTATCATTTCCCTGAGCTCATCAGAACGCTATTACCAAAGCCAGAAAATAACAAGAGTTGGCAAGGATGTGGAGGCACTGGGACCCTTGCGCACTGCTGACAGCCACATGGAAAGAGGCATAGTGGTTTCCCAAGAAATTAATTACAGAATTACCATATGAGCTAGCAGTTCTCCTTCTGGGTGCGCCTCCTAAAAGAATCGAAAGCAGGGACTCAAAGAGATATCTGTCCAACCACACTCAGGGCAGCATTATGCACAACAGCCTAAGTGCCCACTGACGAACGGATGGCAAACAAGATGTGGTCTAACGGCGAACGTGGCTCAGCCTCAAAGGGAAGGAAAATCAGGCAGATGCTACAATGTGGATGAACGTGGGAGATATTACGCTAAGTGAAATAAGACAGTCACAAAATACAAATATTACATGATTCCACTTATATAAAGTACCTGGAATAGTTAAATTCATAGAGACAGAAAGTAGAAATGTTGACTACGAGGGGCTGGGACTGAGTGGGAATTATTGTTTACTGGGCACAGAGTTTTATTGAGAAGATGAAAAAGTTGTGGAGATGAATGGTGGTCGCAAAATAATGCGAATGTACTTAGTGCCAATGAACTATACACGTAAAAGTGGTTAAAATGGGAAAAAAATCCTGGAAATAATGAAATTAAAAAAGTTATAAAATATGGGCCACGATTATTTAGTGTTAGATTGCAATCTCATTTAAAATTAAATTACATTTTATTGTTGAATTTAAGTTACATTTTAATAAATATGATCAGAAAAAACATGACATTTGAAAAGTGTTACAGAAATTTTTAAATACTTTCCACTTTTCTACTTACCTGATCATGGACCAGAACAGTCTGCAGACTGTCCATGATCCACTTGTATTTTGCTTTACAGTAAAATGACTTTTTAAAAATGGGTAGTTCTGTGAATTTTAACACAAAGATTCCAGTTGCCGTCACCATAGTCAGCATACCGATCAGTTCCATGAGGCAAAACACTCCTATTTTCTGTCCCCTCCCCTCACTCCTAGCCCCTGGTAACCAAGGACCTGTTTTTATCTCTATAATTATGTCTGGTTGAGTATATTATGCAGATGGAATCATGGAGCATGTAGTGTCTTGAGACTTGGCTTCTTTCACCACCACAGTGCCTTTGAGATTCATCCCATTGCTACATGTAACAATAGCTTGTTCCTCTTCACTGCTGAATAGTATTCCATTTTATAGATCTACTATAGTTTCTCCAGCACCCTTGAAGAACATTTGTGTGTTTGCGGTTTCTGACAATTATAAATAGAGCTGCTATAAATATTCGTGAATGAGCTTTTGTGTGAATGTACATGTTCATTTCCGTAAGGAAGATGTGACATCCACTCTGCATGACATTGCTTTGCACCAATCGCATGAGAAACCCTTCATCCGATGACAATGTTAGATTTCAAAGGAAACCTGGAAACCAGTCAGCCAGGCCCCCGTCTCCATCTGGCAGTCATTTACTGGTGAGAGCCAGCTCCTCCTGTGATTATGTCCCAAGAATCAGGGCTGAACTCCCATGTGAAAGACAGAGCTCGGCTATTTGTTAATGGCAACATGACTCATCAGGATCAAAGAAAGTTTCACTGGACAGTCCTCACAATTCCTGGAAGCTCTAGGGAAAGAAAACGAGGGTTTAGATGTGGTTTAGATGCTGGTGATGTCAAAATGAAGATGCTCTGGCATAGAGGTCCCTCCTAGAGAGCTGCATCTTCCTGCAGCTCTGGCACAGTCCAGGCTCAGAGAGGCGGCGGCCTGCCGCAGCGCCTCTGAAGAGCACACGTTTCCAGAGCAACCTGACGTCCGCCCTGGACGGCAGCGAGTCTCTGCACCCGCCGACGGGGCGGCAAACACGTTCGATGCTCATTCAGCTCTTGCGGCAAGAGAGCGCCCTGTGACACGCATCTGGCCCATTCTACCTACGTGGAAGTCCACTGGGGTGGGAGCTGGAGTGTGTCCTGGGAAATTTTTTCTTTTCTAGGCTCTTTCTCTCCTGTGTGGGTCTTCAGCGTGGGCTAGATGTTCAGAGCTGAGGTGGCCATTTCGTGCCCATGAAATGACAAGCATGGGGGCAAAAGCCAGCACCAGGGATCACAGAGAAGACACAGAGGCCCCTTATGGAACTTTTGAACGACTAAATGAATGCCAGCAGCCACCTCCGAGTGAACTTGAGAAAACAGGGGAAAAGTAAACCCCCACATATTTAAATCACTCTAAGTTTCCTATTACTTGTAGCTAAATACATTCTAATTGAAATAACTATCAAAGGAAAAAATCAAATTGCAAAGCAATGTGCATATTCTATTTTGTAAAATGAAATTATATACATACATACATATACATACATAATAGTTATATATACGTAAACATTTGGAAGGGTAATAATAGCTGACAGGTATTGAGCACCCACTGTGTGCCGGGCACATCCTACCACTTTAATCCTCACAACTGCTCTATAAGGCAGATAGATGTATCGTTCCCCCAATTTCCAAGTGAGGAAACTGAGGCTTTATACAAATTGCAGGTAACTAGCCGGGGACTCAGAGCCAGGTCTGTCTGTCCCCAGAGAAAGTGCTTGGACCCCCCAATGCAGCCCCCTATTACCAGAACAGACTCCCAGCAGCTGTACGGCAGTTATATCTAGGGAATGGGTTGGGGGGTGGGCTGGTGGTGAGGACTTTTTCTCTTTCTTTATATACTTCTGCAGTGTTTCCTTTTCAATAAGCAAGTATTATTTTTGTTATAAAAGTGAAAATCTAGAGAAATTGATAAAATAACCCTGGTGCTAAGCACTATGCTAGGAATAGAAATTATTTCTTCCAGATTTGGATATCTATTATGGACATCCATCCTGTCATACACACTTTTTGGAAATAAAAAGCATCCTTCAAACTTACATGAAAGAACCCTGGCTGAGGTCCCAGATTGCATTACTCGATTATGTCACCTACACCCCAGATAAGCTATCTGCCAATTTGCTTTCTATAACCACAGGGGAGTTGGGTTCTGCAGGAGACAGATGTGAAGAGTCCTTTTCAGTCCTTGAATAAGAGAGTTTTATGGATCATTTTTTAGTGGCTGGATTTCTCATCTCCCACCTGTTACTAAACGGTTGCTTCCTAGGATCCTTAAAAACAGGAGCTCATCAAGAGAAAGTAGGCCTGCGTCCCTGGGCTTCCCGGTTCTATTTCCAGCTTGGCAGCCTTTCGGAGAGCCACTGCGGACAGATGTCCCGAGGGCTTCCCAGTTATCTCCATCACGTGGGCTGGGCACTTCTTAAAGGGCCTGGGCCAGCTCTGCTACCACGGAGCTGCAGCTCTTGGAGATAAACAAGGATTTCTGCAGAAAGAAAAGAAGGGTTTGGAAAAGTGCCCGCCACGATGACCGACAGAAGCCCCTTCGAAACGGACATGCTGACCCTCACCCGCTATGTTATGGAGAAGGGTCGCCAGGCGAAAGGGACAGGGGAGCTCACGCAGCTGCTGAACTCCATGCTGACGGCCATCAAAGCCATCTCCTCGGCCGTGCGCAAGGCAGGCCTGGCCAACCTGTGAGTCCGGGAGCAGGTGCGGGTGCGCAGAGCTGCGCGCACGGGCCAGGCCCAGGCGGGGTGCGGGCAAGCTGCAGGCCCTTGGCAGGAACTCTGGTCAGAGCGCTTTGCCTGTGTGCCCTGGACAGAAGTTGCCTCAAAGTTTGTCACGTGTGCTTTGATAAAGGGGACTTTGACTAGTTTCAAAAAGGAACAAAATACTTGGAGACATGCTATGGAGGGGAAAAAAAAAAAAGATATATATATATATAAAATTTTTCCAGTTGCCATGTATTGCAATGGTAACCAGCTCAGTGGCTTGTTACATTAAAGCACTGAATTAGCCTGACTTTCGTATTTGCGTTCTCACTGGCACAAAGCAGCAGCCAGGAGACTCTTTGGCCCCTTGCAGGTGGGAGCCTTTTGTCATGACCTTTGCCAATACATTAGGAGCTAGGAATCGTTTACAAAATAACCTCCCAGGGCCCCAGCCTACATCTCCTTTCTTACCACTGAAAGGAGTCTTTGGTTTTTAAAACAGCTTTTTAATTTCTCCTCGGGGACGCCTTATCTTCTCCACTCGGTGGGGAGGAAGCTGGGCGGATGAAATGCACAGCGTCCTGCCCTTTGTTCGCTTTGGTGCTTTATCGGAGCACTGAATGGGGCCAAGTTCAGGCCATGGCCGCCCATCAGCACAGCCCAGTGTTCAGTGTAAGTCTGTAAGAAAAACAAGCCGTCTTCTCCGGACTTCCCTTTTCACTGTAGTCATTCCAGCGGAGGTCCTCCTGGCAGGTGAAGGGACATTATTATTATTACTCTAAAATGAAGAAATAACAAAGTCCAATATTAAAATTTTATTATTAACAGTTTAGCCCTTTTAACACAAAAAATGTGATAGCATTATATGACAAGCTGTAATTATCACAAGATAATTACAGAATTAGTTATACAAGCTTTTGTGACCCAGTAATAGGACCCCGGTTAAGATGCCTTATGACCAACTTTTCCCGCTCCGTGTGTCACTGTCATTTGGAGCTGATGGCCAAGCTCTACACTTAAGGGCCTTCACGAATGTGGGGTGCAGCCATTTGCCTCTTCCTGCTCCTGCCAGACGATGAGGCCTGCGAGGGACAGAAGTAGTGACCTTGCCTCGCCCTGTAAGTGGGCCCGCTTTGCTTAGTGCCCTTTCCTGCTCTCATCCCGTGTTATTCACCCAAGTCCGCCGGGCGCCTGCTCTGGGCAGGGCGCTGGGCTACGCAGCGGCTGCCGTGGTCGGGTTGCGCCCATCGGCCGCAGAACTGACTCTGGCCGTTGAACGCCCAGGTGAAATGGACTCAGGAATTGGAAAATTAAGGTGCTCATCTGACTTTCTTTTCCTTCCATGTGATCGTGGGCAATGATCTTATTCTTGCTAGAACCTCAGTTTCCCCACTTGCAAAATGAAGGATACTGACAGCTCCTAACTTGCAGGGTTGTTGTAAGGGTTCGTGAGTCCGTGAGGTGGTGATTCCAACCCTAAAAGCTCAGTCAATGCCTTTGTCATCATAGTTCAAAGCCCAGACCCGGGAAACGCGCCCGCTGCAGACTGACCACCAGGTGGCAGGCGCGGCCCGCGGAAACAAGGCCTCAGGATTCGGCATTTCTCAGGGACTGAACTGTCCTCCATCTGGTAGGAAGTCCGCATTCTGCCCATTCAGACAGCATTCTTCCCCTTTTTTCTCTGTAAAAGACACAAAAAGTGGCAGCAGGAGAAGCCCATTGGCTGGAAATTCCTTCTTTCTAGCAAGATGCTGAGATTATTTTAAGAGGCCCCAGGATTGCTTCTCAGAGAGCTGACCGGTTGCACTGTCCCAGAGGAATTCTGCTCAGGAGAATGGGACTTTTCACATGTTCCTGCCACTTCCCATTTAGGGGCCTCAGGTCCCTCATCCTCTGCTTCCTCTTTTTTGAAGACATTTCTATGCACAGGCACAACTTAAAAGTAATCAGAAATGTTCGTGTTTTCCTGCCTTTTTCTCACTCCTTGCTGTAGGAAGAAGGGAAGGCTAGACTGCCTCCCCTGAAAACCTCTCCGTGGCTTTTCTTGTCAAAATAGTTGAACCTACCACTTAGAAATGGTCAGGAAAGCTTTAGTGCTAGTTTAAAAGCTGGAAGGAACTGTCTTGTGGGTGCAAAACACCCCTTCACCCATGCTCTCACTCGGAGCAGTTGTCAGGCAATCTCGTTGTGAATGAGCCTCCACTCCTTCTGGAAGGAGGGGTGTGGGCGTGGGTGTGGGTGTGGGTGTGGATGACACAGCAGGAGCCCAGCACCTGGAGGGAGGGTGAGAGGGCCTGTTGAGGGGTGGGTAAAGGTGTGGTTTGGGGGTATTGGGATGCCGTTTGCAAGCACAGGACAGAGAACCTGTTTTTCAGCTTCGCCCACCACAGGCCTTGGGAGCCCTAGCTCTTCATTCACCAGTAGCAGCCACCTCAAGAATCTGCATTAAACAAGAAGCTGGGTTTAAGGTGCCTTTAAATTCCAATGCAAAATAACCCAGCTTTGCTGTTGTTGTTTGCTTGCTTTTATTCTGAATCAGGAGCTACACTCTTCCGGGCCAGGCTAACAGCATTGTTTTCCAAGGCAGCGGGCTCATCACAGCAGACATGAGGTGATGGGGGAAGGTTGTGGGGGAGGGGAGAGGCTGTCAGTGGGAAGAGGTTGGGAAATTACTTGTTGATAAATCCCAGGTTCTCAGCCCTGGCTACCTGTTAGGCCACCTGAGGATTTTGTCAACAAATAAATGGTGTTAAAAAGGGAGAGGAAGAGAAATTACTGCCCTGCCTCCTTTTACACCATTCAGTGGACATGTATTGAGCATCTCCTATGCCTCTGGATACTGTGGAAATAAATACAGTAGCTACACCTCTTGCCTCAATGGGCAGATAATCTAGCTGGAAAGACATTCCCATGAACAGATTGTGAGCCGCTGTGGACTGGATGGCAAGGGTGTGCCTGGCTTGGGCTGGGAAAGTGAACGGGGACCAGGGAAGCTTCCAGAGCGGGCCAGGAGGACCAGCAGGGAAAAGCTGACAGTGTGGGGGGAGTATTCCTAGGGGGCGAGGAGCATCATGAGTGAAGGTGAAAAGGAGAGGAGCAGCTTGCTGGGTGCTAGTGGCCACAGGACCTTTACAGCGGTTGGAATGCAAAAGGCTTGTGTGGAGTGGTAGCCGTGTGGCTCTTGGGTGAAAGAGCATGGGGGTGGGGCAGCAAACCCAGGGGTTGGTCATAAGGCAGGTGTGTGCTTGGAGGCTGAGACTGGCCAAGTGAGGGTGAGAGGCCCAAGAGACAATGCCGGTGTGGGAACAGGTATTGCTGGTGGGGTCTGAAGGGTTCCCCTTCCACTGTGGGGATTCGGGAACTCTGGACTGCCAAGTGATCTGATTCAAACATTTGGAGGATCCCTCCCTTGAGGGTGGAAGGGGTGAGACCTTTGCATATTAATACTCTAAAACACAAAGACTCTAGATAGAACTTTATAACAGTGCTCTTTCTGTTACTGCTTGAAAAGAGATAGTGAAAAACCATATTAAATTAGTTAAGTCAGTCTCCAAATTTCCTTCTTATTCAAGTAACACCACTTATGGCAGGACAATTTTTAATTCAGCACAGCAGGCCACTATTTGAGGATAAATAACAAATATTGAAATTCCAGGGCTGGAAAGTCATGGTTCTTTACTTTTTTGGAGTCATTGATTGTAGCGTTGTCTGACTTTGTAACTCTGAGTCTTCACCAGCTAGTGCTCAGGGCAGGCTTGAGTTTAGCAGGACTGGACTCTGGTTAGCACGCTGGGAGGAGGGGCCCAGGACAGTATCCCGGAGGCCGAGAATCACTGCTGGGGGACGTGTCATACTTGGTCTGTGCTTATAATTTGGAGACTCCGGAGTCATAAAGGGAAAGGCAGATACACAGGTGGTGTGTTAGTGTCTGGACTTGTTTGTTGCAGCTCAGGATCCTTCACTGATGTCGGTCAACTTTTTTTTTTGTCCTTAGGTATGGGATTGCGGGCAGCGTGAACGTGACTGGGGATGAGGTGAAGAAACTGGACGTGCTGTCCAACTCCCTGGTGATCAACATGCTCCAGTCCTCCTACAGCACCTGCGTGCTGGTGTCAGAGGAGAATAAAGAGGCGATGATCACGCCCAAGGACAAGAGGGTGCGTGTGGAAGGTGGGGGTGCGGTTCTGCTTGTGTCCACTAGGTGGCGATACTGAGTCGAGAAGACTGTTGCCTCGCATTTCTTGTTTCTGGGATTTTCCTCTATTGCTTAGATTTTTATTTTTGTTTGTTTTCCGGAAACAGTTGCATACTTCTTTAGTTGGAAGTCTTATGCTGTCTAGGAAAAAAAGACTCCATAGCAGGGCAGTGAGTCATTCAGGAAATAAATCCGAGTGATTTATGGAGATGCCTCAGTGGGCGGGTGTTGGGGGAAAACCCCAAAGCCTACATTCAGGATCGATTCTAAAGAACTGACATGTAGCCTTACTAAATTCCTAAGAGCTTTAATAGGAGAAACTTACAAACATAGGCAAAGCAGCTGCTCCTAGTGGTGGTGGCCAGGTGTAAATCCACACCCTCCTAGGACAACGTCTCTTTCTATAGGGGGTTACTAGTAAAACCGTATGATGGGCAGTCACATAGACCACCAGAAAGCACAATGCTTTTCTAAGTTAGCAGATAACATCAGGTGGGTATCCACACTCTTTACATTCACTAACCTCCTTCCTGGGGCCTGGTGTTTATCTTTGGGCCGCCTTCTGGCTTTCTGGGTAGTCAGCCAAGCCTGAGGCTACAGAGAGTTAGACAGTCACAGAAGGTTAAACAGAGAGTCCAGCACTTCCCAGACGCCTTAACTGCTGGGGACATATTGCATCTCTGAGCTCCCCTGCAGCGGGGTTCATGGATTTGTGTTTAACGTACCCGTCAGTAACAAGTGCTGGCATTTGGGGGTAAATTGAAAATCATCAAATTCAGTGAAGAGCAGAGTTCCTGGGAAGAGCCTTACTATATAGCCTCTCGCTTTTCCCCTCCCCACTTCTACTCCCCCCCCCACTTTCTCAAGGGGGTTATGGTTTCAGCAGAGGTTGCTTCATTCCTGACACACTGTCAGACTAACATAGAAAATAAATCATAAGGATGGTGGCTGTCTTGCATTAATACAGTGGTCAAGTTTGTTAGTGCAGGGCACAGCTGGGAGGGGCCATGTCCACTCTGGTTTCATGGGCAGTTTACTGAAGAGAGAGGTTGCTGGTGGCCAAAAAAAGCCAACCATGTTCAGCTGTGATACAGTAACACAGAATAGATGCTGGGACTATTGGCCCTCAATTTATTAGGGACAAAGTGCCATTTCTTTATGATTAGTTGGTAGGATGGAAAAGGTAAAACCAAATTTATTAAGCACCTACTGTATGTCAGGGACTGTGCAAAGCACTTTACTCTTCTTGTCACCTAATTTAAGCTAAATCACACTTTTTCTTTTCATTTTCAACTTTCACTGATATGACCTTCAATTCTTTCTCCAGTCTAATCTACCACTTTCTTTCCTGGCTGGCCTGAGCTACACAGGTCTTCATGCGGGTTCTTGAATACTTTCAAGAACGTATATGTTCCCATTTACGTTCCTTAGACACTTTCCAACAGGTGTTGGGTGCCCAACAAACATCTGTTGAATGCATGCATGAATGAATGGGCTAAGTTGGATTATCCACAGGGAGAATGGGAAATTTCTAAGTTAAGAATTACCCCACTTTTTGTGCCCTTTCCCACCATCCCTGCCCACCCCTGTTGAACTAGGGTTAAAAAAAAATAAAGCTCAACTCAAGCTAGGGCATTACCCGATGGAAAGACAGAGAAAAATAATTTTAGTGACTCTCACTTTACTTCAAGTTTTTTTTTTAGTGTGTATTATTATTTTTTTTAAATTTTTATTTATTGATTGAGAGAGAGAGGGAAAGAGAGAGCGAGAAACATCAGTTTGTTGTTCCACTTATTTGTGCATTAATTGGTTCTTGTATGGCCCTGACCGGGGATCCAACCCACAACCTCGGTGTATCGGGACGATGCTTCACCAATGGAGCTACCCGGCCAGGGCTCAAGCGTTATTAGCGTGTTTAAGTGGCCAGGAGACTCCAGCGCCCATCACCGAGGCTGTCATACTGGCTGGGGCGGCCTGTGACAGCAGCAGGGGGGGGTGTGAAGCACATGCTGTCACAGGCCCACCCGCCGGCCTTCTGGGCTTCACCTCAGGCCGGCGGGCTGGGCGCCGTGAAATGCAGAAGAGCGCTTCCATTCTTCTGAGTACCTGTGCACGCCAGCTATCTTAACAAGGCAGACCCAGAGGCCCTGGCACATGGCTCTGAGATTTTTTGATTTTTTAAAAAATATTTTTTTTGGCAAATGCTCTAAAATGAAAAAAGCCTGCCTGGGGAAAGAAGAGTCAGAAAGCATTCTCAATAAATCCATAACTGACCCTACTGAGGATGTGGGTGGAGTGGGTCCAAGTTTATCTTCAGCTCCCCCCCTTCCCTGCAATATGCCCATCTCGGACCTTGGTTCCTCTCACAGCTTCAGCAGCTCCCAGTCCCCGTGGGCCCAGGTGGGAGGGGAGGGCGGAGCCAGAGGAGGCAGAGGGGAGGGGAAAGCTTTTTGGAGGTGGGGGGACCCTCATCGCCCTGCGTGGCCCCGACTCACGTGTTGTGGGCAGGTGGGCCCTGAGCGGCGCACTCCACACTCCTCAAGTCATTGCAGCTTTTGATAAGAACATCCCTCTGCTCTCAGTCGCTTTGCGGTGTGGTGTTACCTAGACTGTGCTCATCAGAAGTGGCCCTTCCTCTGTGCATTAGGGGAAATACGTGGTCTGCTTTGACCCACTGGATGGATCGTCCAACATCGACTGTCTGGCCTCCATCGGAACCATTTTTGCCATCTATAGAAAGGTGAGTAGACAGGCTGATCTCTAATGCCACTTTCCTCTGGTGGTTTCCGGAAGGTTCCTGGCCTGGGAGCCGCGAGTCTGGAATTCTAATCTCTGTCGTCCCACCAGGCAGAGAGGCCCTGTCAGCAAACGGCGAAGCCCGCTCTGCCTCCGGCCCCTTCCTGGGGGGACGGGGGAGATCATGCCCTTCTCCCCTCCGCTGCCTTCGTGGGCGGCAGGCTCAGAGGACAGACGGGGCTTGTTTTGAAAACCTGGATGAGACACAAATGTCAGATGTGGGGTTGGGTCCCGGGAGGCATCTGTTTCCTCTTTTCGTATCTCAAATCTGACTGCAGTACTTTTCTATCGTTGCCACAATTCCCCAGCCGTTAGAGCTTGAAGTGATGACCTCCTAGTCCTGCAGGTCAGTCTGGCTGGCGTGGCTGGTTCTCTGCTCCGGGCCTCCCAAGGCCAAATCTGGTGTCAGCCAGTCTGGCCTCCTATGGAGAGGCTGGGCTGCTCGAGTAGCATTAGCCTCCCGGCTCATTTAGGTGGTTGGCAGAACTCAGAATCAAGGAGGCCCTTGATTCTTGGCTGGCGATGCTGGAATCAGTCTGTTTCTGGGGGCTTCCTGCATCCCTGACTTGTGACTCCTATGTCCTTAAAGCCAGCAAAGGCAGGGCAAGTCTTTCCCACACTTCTGGCCTCTCTGACACCCTTACTTCGCCTCATTGCCCTGCCTCCAGCCACAGAAAGTTCTCTGCTTTCAATGGTTTGTCTGATGGGCTCACCGGATAGTCTAGGATAAGCTGCCTATTAAATTAAGTAACTCTAATTACATCTGCAAAGTCCCTTTTGCCATGTCACACAAAATAGCCCCTGATTCTGGGGATTAGGGCATCTCTGGGGCCATTCCATCTACCCCACGTACTTAACAATAGTCAGGATCATATGGGTTGGTTTGTGACTTCATGACACTTCATGACAAACCACATAAGCCACACTCTTGCTCAACCTGAGAATCAGTCCCTGCCCCAGTCAGGATGGCTGGGCCTTTGCCCTGTGGCTTTGGGGCAGAAGGAGGCCAGCGGCACTTGAAGGCCTCAGGCTGCTCAGATGGGTAACTGGTCCTCAGACTGGTTTTCAAGGCCCATCTCCCTGGCTCCACAGGACACACTCTTTCCCTTACACTACCTGTGACCAAGCAAGTGCCGGAGGAGTGGGGGTGCCTCCTGCCATCTATGGTTCTGTCTGAACACCTGGATAATGCTTGGCTGGAGGTTGTCCAAAAAAGGGGCAAGAATTTGATTTTCAGGGCAAAAGCTTAGCAGAAAGCTAATCTTAGCAGAAAATGCGAATGAGCCTGAACTTCCTTTCTGAGGAGAAAAGCAAGGCGCAGACAAGGGGTCCACTCCTCCTGCCTCGGAGAACAGAAGGGACGCGAAGCCCGCGTGGGCTGGAGGAGCCCTCCGCTCGCTGACGGCTGCGCCTCCTTTTTATTGAAGAGACAGGGAGGCTTTTGTGGAGGGAGGAGGAGAGGACACAGGACACTTCTCTGGCATCTGAGAAAGTTAAGACGAAGATGCTTCAAGACTAAGCAAAATTGAGCCGCGGGGTGACTAAAGGAGCTTCATTTCCCCTTGAGGTATAGCTGGTGCGATTTTCATGAGATTCTGAAAAAAGACCTGCAGGTGGATCTCTGAGGCGACTGATACCTGCGTTTTCCCCCGGCTCTGGCTCCTGGCTGCTGAGCACGAGTCAGCGCTCCGGGGCCGGCCCCGGAGGCCGGTGCACATTCTACAGTCACTGGTTTTTTTTTCTTTCTGGTGAACAAATTGAAGCACAGAGAAGGTAAGTAACTCAATTAACATCATCAGTCAGGACAGGGATTCACACAGGCACCCTAACTTCACCATCACAGCTCTTAATAACTCCCTCCTCCAGTTTTAGTGAAATATAATTGACACGTAATGTTGTATTCATTTTAGTTGTATAACATAATGACTTGGTATATCTATATATTGTGAAATTATCAACACAATAAACTTATTTAACACCTATCACCTCACATAGTTACAAATTATTTTCTTGTGATGAGAATTTTTATGATTTACTCTCTCAGCAACTTCCCAACACACAGTGCAGCATTATTAACTATAGTTACCATGCTGCCTACGACAGCCCCAGAACTTATTTATCTTATTATTGGAAGTGCCTTTTGACTGCCTTCACCCATTCCCCCCCACCCCCCACCCCTTGTCCCTGGCAACCACCAATCTGCTCTCTGTTTCTACGAGTTTGTTTTTTTAGAGTCCACATATAAGTGAGCTCACATAGTATTTGTCTTTCTCTTTCTGACTTTTTTCACTCAGCACAATGCCCTCAAGGTCCATCCATGTTGCTGCAACTAGCAGGATTTTCTTCTTTGTTATGGCTGAATAACATTCCATTATATATACACACCACATTTTCTTTATCAATTCATTCATTGATGGACACTTTGGTTGGTCCCATATCTAGGCTTTTGTAAATAATGCTGCAGTGAACATGGGGTGCAGGTATGTCTTCAAGATAGTGATTTCATTTCCTTTAGACATATACCCAGAAATGGAATTTTTCAAAGACCGTCCGTACTGTTTCCACAGTGACTGCACCAACTTACATTACCATCATCAGTGCACAAGGATTTTCTTTTCTCCACACCCTCGCCAACACTTGTTATCTCATCTTTTTGATAATATCCATTCTAACGGATGTGAGGTGATATTTCATTGTGGTTTTGATTTCTATTTCCCTGATAATTGGTACTTTTAAACATCTTTTCATATCCCTGTTAGCCCTTTGTATGCCTTCTTTGGAAATGTCTATTCAATTCCTCTGCCCATTTTAAAATCATATTTTTTATGTTTTTGCTATTGAGTTATATGAGTTCTTTTTATATTTTAAGAATGTTGGGCATCAAGGCTGTGGGAAATCAATGAAGTGTTTTAAATAGAGAAGTGACATAGATCTGAGCAGGGCAAGGACAGAGTGGCAGAACCAGGCAGGTGGTCACTCAGACCAAAGGGCAGAGGTGAGGTGGGCAGAGACCTGAGAAGAGTGGGTTATAGAACTGACTGGACTTAGTGAAAGGAAGGGGAAGGTGATTCCCAGGTTTCTACTGGTCAGATGAAGGTGCTATTTGCTCAGATGGGGGGCAATGGGAGAAGAGTGGAAGTTTGTGGGGGTGAGACAGGGCAGATGAATTCCTTGTTGAGCTTGAGGCATCTGTGGGATACCTGAGTAAGGGTGTCTTGTAGGCAGGTGGCTCTAAGAGTTGGGCCGCCAGGAAAGATGAACATGGAGGTCTGGGAGGCACTGACACCTGCGTAGGGCTCGGAACTCTGGTGGTGGTGAGATTGCTGAGGAGTGTGTAGACTGAGAAGAGAGCTTATTAGTCAGGACTCTGGTATAAATGGCAGGGATGAATCAGGAAACCCCAAGACAGAAATATGGCCTCAGACAGGGCCTGGGCCAGAGAAGGGTCAAGCTTTTTTCCTCAAAGTCTCTCATCTTGTCTCCCCATGGCCACTGCACCCTTTCCTCTCTCTGTGGGCCTGTTTTTTTCTGATTCTTTGGCCAATGACAAAGGAAAGATGGTCACCCCAGTGCTCCCAGGTCAACCAGAATGTTCTAGCCCCAAATACAGATTTCTGGAGCAGAGACTCTGATTGGGCCAGTTTGGGTCAGGAATCCATCCTAGACCCCATAAAACTTGTGGGGAGGGTTTGGGACTCATAACACAAATATAGCAGCTGAGGGTCCCCACTTTGTACAGGGTCACAATGAAGAAGGTCCATTTTGCACTGGATAGACACTCAGGGCTGGGGAGGAGCCAGTAGGAATACCAATGTTTAAGAAGAGGAGTTGGAGCCCGGCCGGGCGTGGCTCGGTGGTTAAGCGTCGACCTAGGATCCAGGTGATCAGGGTTCGATTCCTGGTCAGGGCACATGCCTGGGTTGTGGGCTCGATCAATGACTCTCTCATCATTGATGTTTCTATCTCTCTCTCTCCCTCTCCTTTCCTCTCTGAAATCAATAAAAAGATATATTTTAAAAAAGAAAAAAAGAAGAGGAGTTGGAAAAAGCAAATGAGAAGACACATCTAGAGAGTTAGAATGAAAGCCAGACAAGAGGGCGGTGGACAGAAGCTCTGGAGAGACACATCCCAGGGAGGCAGCAGCCAAAGGATCCAACACTGCCTAGAGGTCAGGAAAGAGGAAGCCTGGAAAATATGCACCAGGTTTAGTGGATAGGGTCAGCCTGCGGTGCGGACAGGAGGAAGATAGTGTAGACAGGCTCCAGATGAAGGGTACAGACGCTAGGACACAGGTGAGGGCAGAGATAGGGCAATAGCTGGAGGGAAGTCTTGTGATCTAGAAAGTATTTCTAGCTATTTTTTTTAAGGCCAGGGATTCTCTGAGTAATTAAAGGCCAGTGGAACCTGTCGGGGAGGAGTGATTTCCTTCAAGCCACAGTGCAAGTTTCCGAGGACCAAGGAGAGAGTGTGCCGCTCAGCAGAGGCCGCAGGATCGGCTTGGAGGAGGGAGATTCTTGGGTCTGGGACAACTCTGGTTTCACAGGAAGAAAATGTGATCCTTCTGATGGATGAGCAGAGGTGTTCCAAAAGCTTCAGTGGGGACGACTAAAGACTTTAATTTAAAAAACCTAATACCACCTTTGCCTTCTACTTCTCTGAAGGTTCTTAGAGGCCAGGCCCTGGAGCAGTGGTTCTGAGACTTCTGGGTGTGTCAGAATTGCCTGAGGGGCTGATGCTGAGGGCCCAGCATTTCTGACTCTGGAGGCAGGGGGCATGGCCCAGGGATACGCACATCCAAGACATCTCAGCTGATGCTGATGCTGATGCTGATGCCACGTCCACTCTGAGAACCCCTGTTCTGGGGCCTGCTTCTCAGAATCCGTGTGTGGCCTGGGAACCTGGAAATAAAGCCAGATCACTGAGCACCTACACACAAGTCAGATGAAAATGTAATTCGTTTTTAAAAATGTGTTGGAAAGAATGCAAGATGGTAAAAGTAAGGAAAATATTAAAAGGAGTGTGCCATTTTTAATTAAATTAAATGTAGCCCTAGAAGAATATTAAAGGGAAAGCAACATTTTAAAGAAAGCCTTAAAGAAGGGTGGGATTTGGTTTTAGAATAAAGTTGCTAGGGTGTCACTAGCAGAGGGCATGCTGCCCTGTGTTTCGTTAGCTGTTGAGAGTGATGCTGTTCTAGCTACGTGCTGTGGTCCAGCCCCAGCTTTATCGCTCACTGGTTTCAAGAGGTTATGTGAGTGCCTTTCTGACCACCATCCTTTCTCTTTCAAATGAGGGCCCTAGAGTCTCTCCATTGTTCCGCAGAAACATAACGCAAAAGCACTTGAGAGATACAGAGTCCCATATCAATACACGTTTTTATTTGACCCTTAAAAGTTATTCTTCGGGAGAGTTAAGAAGCCCACGCCTTGGCAAAGGGTTCTCTCCAGAGACAGTAACGCACCCTGTTTCTCTCCTCTCTCCCCCAGAGCTCAGAGGACGAGCCTTCTGAAAAGGATGCCCTGCAGCCAGGCCGCAATATCGTGGCCGCGGGCTATGCCCTGTACGGCAGTGCCACCCTGGTGGCTCTTTCCACTGGGCAAGGAGTGGACCTCTTCATGCTTGACCCAGTGAGTAGCCAATATGACAGTGTCAGCACTTGGGGCTCTGTAATTCTAGTCCCCTGGGGTAATTTCCTGGAGACATCGATTTGTTGTTCCACTTATTTATACATTCATTGGTTGATGCTTTTTGTTGTTAATCCCTCCCCAAGGATATTTTTTCCATTGGTTTATAGAGAGAATGTGAGGGGGAGAGAGAGAAAGAGAGAGACACACATCGATAGGTTGCCTCCCACACACACCCTGACTGGGGCTGGGAATCGAACCTGGAACCCAGGTACATGCCCTTGACTGGGAATCAAACCCACAACCCTTTGGTGCATAGGCCAGTGCTCTAACCACTGAGAAACACCTGCCAGGGCCATTGGTTGATTCTTGTATGTGCCCTGACCAGGGATTGAACCCACAACCTTGGTGTATTAGGACGATGCTCTAACCAACTAAGCCACCCGGCCAGGGCCCTGGTCATTCTTAATACTTGCTCCTGGGGCCAGAGAGTCTAGTCTGGGGAGCCAACAGCATCATCAAGAAACATTAAGGACCTTTGTCCAAGTGAGGGAATTTGAGGGGTTCTGCAGGCTCGGTCCTCTCCTCTTAGGCCCTGCCCTTAGAGTTCATTCCTCTTTGGTTTATGGGAATACAATGATTTATGATCATTGCTGCAGATTTCCAGACAGAAACATGAATTCTTTATGCAGCGCCATCCAACAGAACCTCCTGTGGCAATGGAGATGTTTGGGGGCCTGCGCTGTCTAATACGATAGCCATCGCCTCATGGGACTGTTGAGCACTGCAGTGAGGCCAGTGTGCCCGAGGAGCCGGGTTTAAAATGCTACTTCATTTTAATTAACTTAGACAGCACATGTGACTAGTGGCTACCCTAGGACAGCGACACCATGGGTTGGGAGGACGCCCTTAATCTACACGTTCTTCCAATAGGAGGCGAGAGCGGTGGGAAGTGGCTCTGCCGGGTTCTGGGTTACGCTCCGTTTCTCACCGTGAGATGCAGGAGGGAAGGAGCACAGCCCCAGGGTAGATGAGCCTGGTGCTGCCTAAAGGAAGAAAGAATCCAATAAAACCACCAGAGCTCAACAAATAGGGCTGAGCTTTCATGGCAAGTACAGTAAAAATGTTCAGCAGAAATTTTGGAAAATATTTGTAACTTGGAGAATTTCTCTTTAAAATGCTGGATGCTCTGTCTATCACTTGTGAGCTACTTTGCCAAATATAGTCAGGTCTTGTGAAAATTCAAATTATTTTGACAGAAGGTCATTTCAAAGTTTCTAGTACTCAGTAAGTAAAAAGCACTTGTTCAGTGTTTCAATTTCATTTGAACTTACAGATGCTTATTAAGCATCTAGTAGGTCCCACAGCACCGTTCTCGGGGGAGACCAGCACTGATCAAGCCGACAGATATTCCAACCCTGGTGGGGTTTACATGTTGGTGCTGTGTGTGGAAGGAAGGGGGCTACAAAACTTCAAAACAGTTAAGCCAAACTTTATAATAGGAAAATCTAGTATCTTTTCAAATACAAACTTTTCACATTTAAACTCATCAGATTAAAACCCACTGATGTTTCAGTTTACTGGATACCCTGAATTCTCCTTATTTTCAAAGACACAGGTGAAACTGGAGAAATTCTGTAGTTCACAAACACTACCCTCAGACCATACAACGACCTTTCTAAAATTGTTCTGGAGTAATGGGTAACAGTTATACAGAGCTTATTAAGTGGGCAGTAGGTATCTGTTCCAAGCAATTTACATGTGTGAGTGCATTTAAACCTCACAGCAGCCCTCTAAGGTAGGTCCTACTATTTTTCCCATTTTCAGATGAGGAAAGTGAGGCACAAAGAAGGTAAATAACTTGCCCAAGGTCACACTAGTAGCTCGGGAGCCAGGAGTCACACAGGCTGCAATATTGTGACTTCTAAGAAAAGTATATATTTGGTCATTCACGTGACCAAAATATATTCCTCCTATACATTTGATTTTTATCCGAGGTTCCTGGCTCACAGCTCTCAAAACTCTTGAAATGTCCTAAGTATTAAGAATGATAAAGGTGTCTTATGTTATTGAGGTGACTTTCAGAGAGAGGCTGGGGGCTTGTTACCAATGGAGCCAACCATGTGATTACAGGGTTGGAACTCTCATTCCCACCCTCTGATCTCCAGGGAGGGGAGAGGAGCTGACGGCTGACCCAGTCACCAATGGCCAGCGATTTAATCAATCATGCTTATGTAATGAAGCCTCCATAAAACCCCCCAAAAATGGTGTTCAGAGACCTTTCCAGTTGGTGAACACACGGAGATTGGGGATAGTAGTATGCCTGGAGAGGTCTGAGCCGTTTGCTTATACCTTGCCCTGTGTATCTCTTCCATTTGGCTGTCCATGAGTTATATTCTTTTATAATAAATTGGTAATCTAGTAGATAAAATATTTGTCTGAGTTCTGAACCACACTAGCAAATTAATCAAACCTGAAGAGGAGGTACTGGGTCTTCTATAAACCTCTGACTATAGCCGGTCAGTCAGGAGCATAGGTGGAGGGTGGAAGCAGTCTTGTAGGACTGAACCCTTAGGCCCTGGAATCCGATGCTATCTCCGGGTAGTGTCAGAGTTGAGTTGAATCAACCTGAATTGTCATACACCTGCTGGTGTGTCTGAGACACACACACACGTTAGAATTGGTCCCAGAACACCTATTTACAGGCAGTCTTGTGCTTAACTACTATATCAATTTTGAGTAAATTGCTCTTGATTGCAAGCAAAATATATCCAAGAACATTCCTCAGTGTTTCTAAAGGCAATAGGTAGGTGCATTTGGCTTAGGGGCACAACTTAAGGATTCTAGAGACACAGCCGATGTTTTCCATCTTCAATCATGACAGGGGACTTGGTCTGGACTTACGTAGGCCTGAGAGTTCGACTGCACATCAGAAAAAAGAGACAAATCACTATATAATCTCTGCCAATCCTTCTTTATTAGCCTGAAATCCCTTTGGATCACAACACCCTACTATAAAGGACATTTGATCAAAGACTCCGTGTGGGAAGCTTAGGGCTTGTTAGGGAGGTTGACTTCAAGTTGAAGTAGTTTATGGCAGTTGAAACAGATAGAAAACTCATGGCGAGTGGCCAGCGGGTTACTTGGGCAGGGACTCAGAGGGCAGACTTCCTTGGTGGGTCAACCAGAGCCTGTCTGATCTGTGAGTTTGCAGGGCTGATGACTTGATTTTGTTAAGAACACTTTGTGTGCAGGCACAGAGGGACCACCTCGTGCTAACCGAACTCTCAGCTGTGGTATAAGCCACAGTGTCGAGGCATCGTTTACAAATGGCCTGTGTTGTTTCTGAGTGACAAAGATACAGTGCCTAATGATGAGGTACCTTCTCCTCAAAGCCGTGGGTAGCTTTTTGATTTTTTTTGTTGTTGTTGTTAATCCTCACTGATATTTTTTCCATTGCGTTTTATTTTTTATTTATTTTTTTAATCCTCACCAGAGGATATTTTTCCATTGCTTTTCAGAATGAGTGGGAGGGAGAGAGAGAGAGAGAGTGAGAGAGGGAGAGAGAGGGAGAGAGAGAGACAGAGGGAGAAAGGAACATTGATGTGAGAGAGACACGTGGGTTGGTTGCCTCCCAAATGCTCCCAGAGCAGGTTCGGGGATGAGCCTGCAACTCAGGTAAGTGCCCTTGACCGGGAATCTAACCCTCGATCCTTTGGTGCTCAGGCGGACATTCTCACCACTGAGCCACACTGACCAGGCCCGTGGGAAGCTTTTCAATAATCAGTGGTTGTTAGTGATCACAGAGTCAAAACAAAGGAATATATTTTCCAGGTTAGGGTAAGGCTCCACAACCATCTCCATCTCCCAAGAGGGCACAACTCTCTAGGCGTCTGAGTAGCCCCCCGCCCCCCCCAGGTTCAGGGAAAGATAAACAAGTGAATGGCATTAGCTATGCAACAGTTGTGCATATGTCTCGTTCTTTCCTGGTAAGCAAGAGAGAAAAGGATTCTGGCTCACTTAAGTAAAGGGTGCTACTGCATTCACGGGAAGCTGAAGACCCAGGCTAGAAACGGGCAGGCCTAGAGGACCAGGAAACAGGAATCACAGGAATGGTCCGGCAGCACAGCAAGTCTGGTCTGGACACCATCGCTGATTCTGTCTCATTCAAATGCCAGCGAGGAGTACTGTGCCACACTAAGTCAAGTGCCTGACCTTGGGCTAGAGTCTCCCTAGACTGGCATCCAAAGAGAAGAGTTAATTCCCCAAAGGAAGTTAGGGTGCCTTTAGGAAGTGGGACCCCATGCTAGGCTGCTCCAAAGCAAAAAATGTCCTCAGCAGGATATTAAAGCTCATGACCCAGAGTCCATCAAGAACATACCTGTAATAGAAATAAGTTAGATGTACTGAGTGACAGAGAGTGGGTTGTGGAGGAGCCGTGGGTGGTTGTGCTAAGAGGGAGTTGAACTTTACAGCACTTACTTTGCTTGATGATTCTGAGGAGTTGAGAAAGTTAGTTTTAGATTGGGTGTAGGCTGGAAAAGGGTACAATTAACGATTATATATCTCAATACTTTTTATCCAGGAGGTGGGAAGATTAAAGTGAGGGAGGAATCGCTGGTAGAGAAGCAGTTATCATGGCATTCCTCAGTAGCTGAGTAGCCTTGTCACTGTCTTATTTCATGCGTGATCAGCATGGCCTTGCCTCTTTATATTCTAGGAAGTTTCTAGTCTAGTTGCCAGCTGTGAGCTGTCATCTTGTGGTTTATCAAAACTGATTACATTTCCAGGCTCTGATTTCCCTTCCAGTGACTTAGGGCTACTTTCCAGCCTTTCAAGGTGAAATGTGCAGCTGGCCAATGGCTAATCACATCCACAGGAACTGATATCAGCAGCACCCAGGATACCTGAAGGTGTCCTCCAGATAGTGATCACAGTGGCTGTAAGGGGACTGGGCACGATGTTATTAATAATTCTGAGGATGTCTTTAATTTTTATCAACTATTCCTTATGCCAACTGCATACAGTTTCTGATTGGAGTTCCCCTTTACCCCATGTAAGAGTTACTGGGATAACAGGGACTTTTAATGGTTTCCAAGACTGAATCATTAAGATAAAATAACTGGACCACAAATTAGTGGTTGAACAGCATTCCCCACCTCTTTTGTGTAACGCGTTCTTCTCGTCGTTAATGGCCCAGATCTTCCTGAAAACACTAGGAATGAACTGAGGGTGATGACTTGGGGGATAAACGCAGCTAGGTTCCTTATAAATGAGTAGTCTGGCTGACAGTGAAAGTTACAAAGGAAACTACCCTCTGAATTATTTTATCTCCTGTTATATTACTGCTCACGCCTCCTGTGCAGGCTCAATACTGTCAGTATTTACACAACTCATGAAAATATCACCGGGCAGGCTTCCCAAGGACTTGGCAACCCCGGGCCCTTCCAGGAGGCCCACGCCTTCTAATGCTCTCTGATTGCCGGGGAGTGTGCTCTTGGCATGTTCCCTGGTATCTCTCTTCTTAGCGGTATTTTTCTTCAACTTTCTAGGCTCTTGGCGAATTTGTTCTGGTGGAAAAAGAGGTCAAAATTAAAAAGAAAGGGAAGATTTACAGCCTCAATGAGGGCTATGCCAAGTATTTTGATGCTGCCACCACGGAGTATGTGCAGAAAAAGAAATTTCCTGAGGTGAGTGAAGAAAGCCAAGGGCGGAGTGCTGTCTCCGTGGGTTCCTGTATCGATGGCGTCTGAGGGCCTGGCTGGGAGAGGCTGGTGCCGCAGTCCACGGCTCTGATCGGTATGAGAGTAGCAGACTCTGCCTTCATACGCAATCACTACCATTTATAGCCAGTTTGCCTACTAAAGATAATACTCCCCAGTTGAGTTTTTCCAGGAGAAATTTTTTATAATGAGCCCATGTTTTCCCAAAACTCAGAGGTTCAGGCCAGAACCTCTCTTCAGTCATTTGTGTTCTAGGCTACTACCTATATAGATTCTGTCACTCAGTTATATTTGCTTTTAGATGGAAGCGTTATATTTGAAAGTCCCATTCACATGCTCTAATATTGAGGCTTTGTGTTCACCCCGGGTTTTAGGAAGCTCTTTGACTCTCAATGGGATCACCAAGTTCTGGACTTCATGTGACTGTTGATACAGCCCAAACAATCCATTAGGCATGCCCACCGTTCAGGGAGAGCTTTTAAGGCAGGAATGGGAACATGGTCAACGAATTTCCAGATCAAGTGTAAAGCCTAGCCTAAACTGGGAGTAGAACAAAAGCTTGTTTACGAGTGGGACCCTTTCTCACTAAATTCTGGGAGATGTGGTAAGAGAGGCCTGTTTTCACACATTGGAAAAGTGTTGGTGTGGGAAGCCGACATAGTTGTCCCTGGAAGCTCCTTACAGGATCCCATGGGACCAGGTGCCACTGAGTCAACAGGATGCTCGGACCTCAAATTAAAACTTTGAAGAGTTTACATATCTTTTACTTTTGTCTGTTTCTTTCTTTTTTTGGGGGGTGTGTGTGTGTCATTTTTTATTATTGACAACAAAACCCAGTCAATTTTGACTAATAGGTTGTTTCTTTTTTTTTCTCCCACACACCCTTCCAACCCCCACCTTCCCTCTGAGATCCCTCAGTCTGCTCCATGTTTCTATGTCTCTGGATCTATTTTGTTCATCAGTTTATTTTGTTTATTAAATTCCACATCTGAATGAGATCATGGGGTACTTGTTTTTCTCTGCCTGTCTTATTTCACTTAGCATACTACTCTCCAGGTCCATCCATACTGTCCCAAAGGATACGAGATCCTTCTTTTTTACAGCTGCAATAGTATTCCATGGTGTAAATGTACCACAGCTTTTTGTCTACTCATCTACTGATGGGCACTTGGCCTGTTTCCAGATCTTAGCTATTGTAAATTGTGCTGCTATGAAAATAGGGGTGCATAAGTTCTTTCTGATTGGCCTTTAGGGTTTCTTAGGATATATTCCTAGAAGTGGGATCACTGGGTCAAATGGCTGTTCAATTTTTAATTTTTTGGGGAACCTCTATACTGTTTTCCATAGTGGCTGCACCAGTCTGCATTCCCACCAGCAGTGTACTAGTGTTCCCCTTTCCCCACACCCTCACCAGCACTTGTTCAATGATTTGTTGATGGAGCCATTCTGACAGGTGTGAAGTGATACCTCATTGAGGTTTTAATATGCATCTCTCTGATTAGTGACTTTGAGCATTTTTTCACACGTCTCTTGGCCATTGGTATGCCCTCTTTGAAGAAATGTTTATTTAGGTCTTCTGCCCATTTTTTAACTGGATTGTTTGTCTTCCTTTTGTTAAGTTGTATGAATTCCTTATATATTTAAGATATTAACCCTTTATCAGATGTGTCCTTGGCAAATATGTCCTCCCATACAGTGGGCTCCCTTTTCATTTTGTTGATGATTTTTTCTTGCTGTGCAGAAGCTTTTTATTTTGATGCAGTCCCATTTGTTTATTTTCTCCTTTGTTTCTCTTGCCCTAGGAGATGTATTGGCGAACATATTGCTATGAGAAACGTCTGAGATTTTGCTGCCTATGTTTTCTTCTAGGATTTTTATGGTTTCATGTCTTACATTTAAGTCTTTTATCCATTTTGAGTTTATTTATGTGTTGGTGTAAGTTGGTGGTCTATTTTCATTTTTTTGCATGTACCTGTCCAATTTTCCCAACACCATTTATTGAAGAGACTGTTTTTACTCTATTATATGTTCTTGCTTTTTTGTCAAATATTAATTGAGCCTAATGGCTTGAGTAGATTTCTGGGGTCTCTGTTTTGTTCCACTGATCTATATGCCTGTTCTTGTGCCAGTACCAGGCTGGTTGGATTACAGTGGCTTTGTAGTATAACTTGATATCTGGTATCGTGATCTCTCCAACTTTGTTCTTCTTTCTCAGGATTGCCGTGGCTATTCAGGGTCTTTTTTGGTTTCATATAAATTTTCAAAGTGTTTGTTCTAGATCTGTGAAATATGCTGTTGGTACTTTAATAGGTATTGCATTGAATTTATAGATTGCTTTGGGTAGTATAAACATCTTAATGACTTTAATTCTTCTAATCCATGAACATGGTATATTATTCCACTTGTTTGTATCTTCCTCTATCTCTTTTTGCAACATCCTGCAGTTTTCCAAGTACAGGTCTTTTACCACCTTGGTTAAATTTATTCCTAAGTATCTTAATTTTTTTGTTGCAATGGTAAATGGGATTGTTCTTTTAGTTTCTCTTTCAGAGAGTACATTATTGGTGTATAAAAATTCAGTTGAGCCCAGCTGGGCATGGCTCAGCAGTTGAGCGTCAACCTAGGATCCAGGTGATGGGGGTTTGATTCCCTGTCAGGGCACATGCCTGAGTTGCAGGCTGCAGCTGATCAATGACTCTCATCATTGATGTTTCTATCTCTCTCTCTCCATCTCCTTTCCTCTCTCTGAAATCAATAAAGATATATTTTTTAAAAAGAAAAAAAATGCAGTTGATTTCTAGGTGTTAATTTTGTATGTTACTGCCTTGCCGAATTCATTTATTAAATCTAGGAGTTTTTTGGTGGAGTCTTTGGGATTTTCTATGCACAATATCATGTTATCTACAAATAATGACAGTTTTACTTCCTCTTTTCCAATTTGGATGCCTTTTATGTTTTCTTCTTGTCTGATCGCTGTGGCTAGTACTTCCAGTACTAAGTTGAATAACAGTGGTGAGAGTGGGCACCCTCGTCTTGTTCCTATTCCTAGGGGAAATGGTTTTAGTTTTTGCCCATTGGATATGATGTTGGCTGTAGGTTTGTCATATATGGCCTTTATTAGGTTGAGGTATGATACCTCTATTCCCACTTTGCTGAGAGTTTTTTATCAAAAATGAGTGTTGGATTTTATCAAATGCTTTTTATGCACCTATTGATATGATCATGTGGTTTTTGTCTTTCAATTTGTTTATGTGATGTATTACTTTTATTGATTTGCGAATATTGTACCATCCTTGCATCCCTGGAATAAATCCCACTTCGTCACAGTGTATGATCTTATTAATATATTGCTGGATCCAATTTGCTAATATTTTGTAGAGTATTTTAGCATTTATGTTCATCAGGGATATTGGCCTGCAATTCTCTTTTTTTTTAGTGTCTTTATCTGGTTTTGGAATCAGGCTAATGCTGGCCTTGTAAAAAGAGGTTGGAAGTGTTCCTTCCTCTTGAACATTTTGGAATAGTTTGAGGATGATAGGTGTTAGTTCTTCTTTGAATATTTGGTAAAACTCCCCTGTGAAGCCATCTGGATCAGGGCTTTTGTGTGCTGGGAGCCCTTTGATTACTGCTTCAACTTCATCAGCAGTTATCAGCCTCTTCAGATTTTCTAACTCTTCTGGATTGAGGTTTAGAAGTTTGTATTTTCCAAGAAATTTGTCCATTTCATCCAGGCTTTCCAGCTTGGTGGTGTATAGTCGTTCATAGTATTTTCTTACAATCCGTTGTATTTATATTGGGTCAATTGTTACTTCACCTCTTTCATTTCTGATGTTATTTATTTGGGTCCTCTCTTTCTTTCTTGATGAGTCTGGCTAAATGTTCATCAATCTTGTTTATCTTTTCAAAGAAGCAGCTCTTGGTTTCATTGATTTTTTTTATTTTTTATTATTATTTTTTTTAGTCTCTATGTAATTTATTTCTGCTCTGATCTTTATTAATTCCTTCCTTTTATTTACCCTGGGCTTTTCTTCTTGTTCTGTTTCTAAGTTTTTAAGTTGTAGGATTAAAGAGTCTATTAGAAGTTTTTCTTGTTTTTTGAGGCAGGCTTGTGGTGCTATGAGCTTCCCTCTCAGGACTGCTTTCATTGTGTCCCACAGATCTGAGGTTGTTGTGTGTTCATTTTCATTTGTTTCCAGGAAGTTTTTGATTTCTTCCTTGATCTCTTTGGTAACCCGTTCATTGCTTCATAACATGCTATTAAGCCTCCATATGTTTGAATGTTTTTCAGTGGTTTTATTGTAGTTGATTTCTAATTTCATGCCACTGTGGTCCAAGATGTTTGATATGATTTCAATCTTCTGGAACTTGTAGAGACCTGTTTTGTATCCTAACATCTGGTCAATTTTGAGAATGTCCCATGTGCACTTGAGAAGAATGTATATTCTGCCACTTTGGGGTCGAATGTTCTGTAAATATCAATTAAATCCCTCTGCTCTAGTGTGTCATTTAGGGTCACTGTTTCCATGTTGATTTTTTGTCAGGAAGACCTATCCAGTGAAGTCAGCAAGGTGTTAAAATCCCCTAGTAAGATTGTATTACTGTCAATCTCTCCCTTAAAGTTATCTGGAATTTTTTAAAAAAAAATAAATGTAGGTACTCCTATGTTCGGTGCATATATACTTATCAGGGCTATATCCTCTTCTTGGATTGATCCCTTTAGTATTATATAGTGACCTTTCTTATCTCCAATTACGGTCTTCATTTTGAAGTCTATTTTGTCAGATATGAGTATTGCTGCTCAAGTTTTTTTTTCATGGACTATTTTTTTCCATCCTTTCACTCTCATCCTGTATGAGTCTTTTGTTCTGAGGTGGGTCTCTTGTAGACTGCATATATTTTGGTCATATTTTCTTACCCATTCAGCCACCCTATGTCTTTTTATTGGAACATTTAATCTATTTACATTTAAGGCTATTATTGATAGATACTTATCTTTTGCCATTTTAATTCTTTGTGCCTATGTTTCTCTTTTTATTTCTTCTTATTATTATAGCAGTCCCTTTAACATTTCCTGCAATGCTGGTTTGGTGGTGATAAACTTCTTTAGTCTTTTTTTGTGTGGGGGGAGCTCTTTATTCAAATACCTATTTTGAATGATAGCCTTGCTGGATAGAGCAGGCTTGGTTTCAGATCCTTGTTTTGCATTACCTTGAATACTTCATGCCATTCCCTTCTGGCCTGTAGAGTTTCTGATGAGGAGTCAGCTGACAGCTTTATGGGACATCCTTTGTAAGTAACAGCTTGCTTTTCTCTTGCTGCCTTAAGATTCTCTCTATGTCGTGAATTTTTGGCATTTTAATTATAATGTGTCTGGGGGTGGGCCTCTTTGGATTCTTCTCTGTGCCTCCTGAACTTGTGTGACTTTTTCCTTGACCAAGTTAGGGAAGTTTTCTGCCATTATTTCTTCAGACAAATCCTCTATTGCTTGCTTATTTTCTTCTCCTTCTGGCACTCCTATGATGCAAATATTGTTATGTTTTATGTTGTCCCACAGCTCCCTTAGAATGTCTTCCTGTTTTTTAATTGTTTTTCCTTTTTGGATCTCTGATTGAGTGATTTTTTTCTACCCTGTCTTCTAATTCACTGACCTGATCCTCAGCTTCCTGTACTCTGCTGTTTATTCCTTCCAATATAGTCTTTATTTCTGCTATGTCATTCTTGATTTCCTTCATAGTTTCCCTATCTTTTCTCATCATCTTATCAATCAGTATTCTGAACTCTATATCTGTTAGATTGCTTATCTCGATTTCACTTAGTTCTTCATCTGGAGAATTCTCTTGTTCTTTCATTTGGGGCTTGTTTTTTTGTCTTCCCATTTTGGCTGCCTATTCGGGTTTATTTCAATGTATTAGGTAGATATGCCAGGACTCTCAGTCTTTTTAGAGGGCCTCTGGTGCAAGCCAATGTCAGACGCTTTTGTGACTTGCCTTGAATACCTTGTTTGGAGCTATTCACAACCCATGGCTAGAGGTCCCCTCTGTTAGCGCTGGGTGCATTTGGACAGGACCAAGATGCACACCAAAGTCTGCTTTTTCAGGGCCTGGGTCCAGAAGCAGATCAGGCAAAGAATCGAAGCACTCTGAGGTCCACGTCTGCCTGCAAGCTGATTAATCTGGTTCTCTTAATGAGCCTCAGGCTGTAGAAACTCCACAGTGTGTTATCAATCTCTTAATAAGCCTCAGGCTATAGAGACTCCATGGGGTAGGGTGAGAGGTTTTCTAGCAGGGTGGGGCAATTGCTTCCCCTCCAAGCAAAAGCTGCTTAGAAGGTAAATTTCTGCCTGTGAAAGATGCCCTCTGCAGCATAGGGGAATGACTCGGCACAGGAATCCAGATGGGTGCCCTCTGAGCTCTATCTCCAGAGCCCACAACCCTAGATTCTCCTCACACAGCTTCTTTTCACTCTGCCTTCCTTCTGCTAGAGCCCAAGGTGAGTGACTGCACAAAAAAACTTTGTGCATTGGCTCTTTAAGAGGGTGCCTGCATTTCCAGCCATCTCTCCCTGGCAGACAAAAGCCCAGATGCTTTTCACAGCCAGATGATATGTTGGCACCTTTCTCAGTTCTGGTGCTCTTGGCTGGGAAGCCCATCCTGGGTTTTAGACCCCAGAGTCCTCAGTGGGAATCCCCCACAGCTGAGATCTTCCTCCAGACCTTCAGCTGCTGCCTGTGGGAGCCCAGCCAGCTTTCTCGCTCCTCTGCACTTCCTACCGGTGTCTATGTGGTCTCCACTTTCCCTCCTTGGTTCTGAGGGTGCTTTCCAGTTAGTCTTCAGTTGTTAATGAAAACATCAACATCACAACTTTTCTGGAGGGCAATCTGGCCATATGATTTAAAATATATATATATATATCTTTATTGATTTCAGAGAGAGGAAGGGAGAGGGAGAGAGAGATAGAAGCGTCAGTGATGAGAAAGATATCACTGATCAGCTGCCTCCTACTGGGGATCGAGCCCGCAACCTGGGGATGTGCCCTGACCAGGAATCGAACTGCAATCTCCTGGATCCTAGGTCTATGCTCAACCACTGAGCCATGTGGGTCAGGCTATGATTTTTCACTTATGGATTGTTTTGAGACAGAGAGAGAGGAAGGGATACAGAGAGAGAGGGAAAGAGAGAGTTTGATTTGTTGCACCACTTATTCATGTATTCATTGGTTGATTTTTATATATGCCCTGACCAGGGATTGAACCTGCAACCTTGTTCTATAGGGATGATGTTCTAACCAACTGAGCTACCAAGCTAGGGCCTGTCAATATGATTTTAAATATTAAATATCCGTATCGTTAACTCAGCAGTTTATCTTAAATTCCCCCAGGAGTTTATCCTAACAAAGTAATAGGTCAAGTGAAACGAGATAAATGCACAAGGATATCTCATTGCAGCACTGTTTATAACAACAACAAAAGGAATAACTGAAGTATCCATTCATCAGGGTGGGTTAATATATTATGGGCATCCACAATATCCAATATTGTGCTACACGTCTATTCATCCATTAGAAAGATAAGTCATTCTTAATACAGTATATTGATATTGAAGTATGTCCACAAAATACTGTATGAAAGAAGTGGAGTAAAGAACTAAATCTAATTTCCTGTATATAATTGTATATGTGTGTGTAGATGTTCATGCACACAAATATATGTATATAGTTGCATATGTGCATAAAATGTCTTCAGAGAACGTGCCATTTTGTTAATATGGTTTCTGGAAGTTGAACTTCTAAGGTTCTTCATTTTCTCTGCATTTTGTGAATATGTGCAATGGACACGTGTTACTGAATAGCCATTCTTTTTATAGAAATTACGATAAAGCCATGTCATTTGAAGAGGCCAAACAGTATGCGACCCCAAAAAAGTTAAGGGGAAAAGTTTATCAGGTAGTTAATTAATAAAAATAGCATATTCTTTTTTGGGATTTTGTGATATTTAATATAATATAGCTTAAAATTTTTGTAATATGTTGTTATTTCTTTTTGTATTTTAAAATAAATACTTTGCACCTAAAAAAGAAAGAAAGAAAGAAAATAGATCATTCCATTTTGAAGAAGTCACCTTTCTGTCCTAATGCTGTGCCTCCCAGAAGCCCGACTCCAGTGAGAGTGGGCAGAGTGCTCCTCCCCTCCTGGTCATCCCCGGAGGCCTTTGCTTCCCTGCAGGATCTGTGTGTTCTGACCCCATTCAACCACACACCACACCCAGGAGGTGGGGAGCGGTGCAGATGATTCCTGCCCTTCTCTACTGTGGAGAGAGCATCTCCTTTGCCATTGCTGTCCCCTGACAATAGCGGCTTCTCCTGACCCTGACTGCACTCTTCTACTTCACATTGATAATAGTAGCCTGTGTAAATGGTGTCAGGTGCTGTTCCAAGTGAACAGTCAAGTAACTTGTTTAAGGTGACCCCATTGAACCAGGATTAAAATGTAGACCGCCTGAATCCAGAGCCCATGAATGCTGTGCAACCCATTAGTGGGGATGAAATTAGTGTAGGGAGTTGTTACCACCATTTATTTTTAGATGACATTACAACAGAACAGAATGAAATGAAATGAATAGAATAGAATAGAAACTAGTAAATAAAATAATTGTTTTTGCAAAACACTTGTTTTATTTCAGCCATGTGTGTGTGTTTGAATGCACACTGTGTTTTTCATAAAATGTATTTCTTTTTTTAAAAGTTTGAAAACATCGCTGTGCTATGTGACCTCTTCATGACTTTCATCAAAACTGTGGCATGTGATTCATTATCTCTTTTCACTCTGACTTTTGCCAACACCTGGAGTGATTTGAAAGTCCAGGGTCCTTCCAGTAGCTGGTTTCTTATAGCGCCTTATCTCCAGATATATTCATCTCAATTTCAGTTCATCCTACTGATTCAATAGCTAAATCCTAGGGATCATCAGTTCTTAGACACTGCTGAATTTTGACACTGTAAAAAACTCATGTTTACTCTTCAAACAGCCCCCTTGCCTTTCATATTTCTTACATTGTGTCTTTATCCATTTGGGCTGCCATAATGGAATACCATAGACTGACAGGTAATAAACAGCAGAAATTTATTTCTCACAGTCTGGAAGCTAGAAGTTCAAGATGAAGGTGCTGGCAGATTTGGTATCTGGTGAGAGCTCTCTTCCTGGCTTATGGATGGCAATCTTCACACTGCATCCTCGAATGGCAGAGGAGTGAGGGAGCTCTCTGGGGTTTCTTCTAGAAGGCACTGATACCTTCACAAGGGTTCCACCCTCATGACCCAATCACCTCCCAGTGGCCCACCTCCTATCACCATAGCGTTGGGGTTAGGACCTCCACATATGAATTTGAGAGGGGACAGAAACGCTTGGTCCATAGCACACACCGCCATGTCCCCAGCCCTGACTTGGAGTTCATCATGCCCCTCGATTCTTCCTCTTTGTCCCTATGTATTGTCAGGGTCCTCTTGTCTCTGTCCTTTGTTCCTCTCCTGACCTCACTGACACCCCAACAGCCTCCATCCTATGGCTGATGATACCAACTTCCACCCACATCCTCTACCCCCTCAGCTCCTTACCCTTCTACTTTCTCCTGACCCTGAGTCACTCCTGGACCCTCTACTCTAATGCATGTACCGAACAGTACGAAGCAATGGCGGCCCCGCAAATGACGTCACCACATTGACTGGTCTGTTAGTGCCGATCAGCATCTTGCATTTGGCCTTGGTCCTATCTGACAGAGAAAACACCTTCCATCAGCTCTCTACCTCTCACCTGGGAACACATGACAATCTCTTCCCTTTTTAATGACCTCACGCCCAAAGTTCATCCTCCCACCTGTGCTCTCAGCCCCATCTCTTCCTCCTCGCTCAATCTTCCTTCCCCTGTATTTACATCTTCCTGTTCTCTATTGGTTATTTCCTTTCTGCCTATGAACATACATCTTTTTCATCCTAAAACTTCCCATCCCACCTAATTTTGCAGCTCTAGCCAATGCTCAAACCCTCTCTATCACATTGCAATGAACACACACCACCACTCACTTACACACACACACACACACACACACACACACACACACACACACACTCGCATATACATGATCCATTCAGCCTCTCTTTCCTTTTCTACCCTTAAGTCCTCTGAAATTGGGCCTCTGCCCCTACAACTCCATGGAAGCTGCTCTTGTCAAGGTTACCAATGAATTCCTTGTGGTCAAGTCCACTGGGACTTTTCTGTCTATATATTATTCATTTTCTCTGAGCATTTGGAATTATTGACCACTCCCATTGTCTTGGATTTTTCTTCTCTGACTTTCATGACTCTCCCCTTTCCGTTTTCTGCCTCTCATCTCAGGAATCTTTTTTTCATCATTAGTTTCCTGTTGTTCAGAGTACTTTAAAATTAAAGTTTGAGGTGTCATTTAGTTTAAGAATGGAAGAAAAGAGCCCATGTGAATTGAATCGACAAATTAAAAGTTAATTTTTCTCAATAAAAAATATCATCAAAAACTTTTTGTATCAAACAAGCTGATTCTCAATTTTATATGAAAAAAATGAACAAACAAGATTAAGTAATGCAAGAAAATCTTAAAAGGGGGGAAGATGGTGAGGTGGAAACAGTGGTGCTACCAGATATTAAATCATGTTATAAAGCCTCAATAATCAAACACCCAGGCACCAGAACACGAAGAGCTAGAGCAGTGGTCAGAACAGCAAGTCTGGAAGCAAATACAAACAGAAATGGGAACTCTGTTTATGATAAGGACAGAGCCAAACCAATGGGGAAGGATGGACTCGCTCAAACTTTAACATCTCAGTTCCCACATTCTCTATCTCATTCTGTCTTTCTGTCTCCTTTCCATGGTCTATATATACACTTAAGGGTCTCTTATTAAAAATCAGAAAACAAACAACCCTCCCTTTGTTCCTGTGTCACCTAAGTTAATCTCTTTTTCTTCTACACGTAGCAAACCAAATTCTCTTGGAAAAATAGTTTTTATACACTGTTTTTACTTCTTCACTATGAAAAGAATATTTTAAACTATATTGGTTTATTTTTAATTATAAAAATACATGCATTCTAGAATTGTATACCTGAAACTTATATAATTGTATTAACCAATGTCACCCTGATAAATTCAATTAAAAAATAAAAATACACCCTCTCAAAAAAAGACAATACAGAATACTCTGCATTTTAACAACTTTTAAAATGTAAGAAGAAAAAGGTTGTAATTAAATCTGCACTAACAACAACAGCCACATGAAGCCACTGAGCACTTGAGCTGTGACTTGCCTGATCTGAGATGCTCTGTAAGATACACACTGGATTATGAAAGCTTACTGGGAGGAGATTAAAGATGGCTGTGGATTGAATGGAAGCTACACTGACACTCTCCTGGGGCCAAATTGGAATTACAACTAAAATATAGAAAAACCATTCTGAATAATCAACTGCAACTGAAGACAAGCAAGAGAGCACCCTCATAACCAAGAAGGAAAAGTGGAGACCACATAGAGACTGGTAGGAATTGTGGAGGTGCGAGACAGCTGGCTGGAGGCAGCAGCTGAAGGCCTGGAGGAAGATCTCAGCTGTGGGGGATTCCCACTGAGGACTCTGGGGTCTAAAACCCAGGCTGGGCTTCCCAGCCAAGAGCACCAGAACTGAGAAAAGTGCCAACATAACATCTGGCTGTGAAAAGCATCCAGGTTTCTGTCTGCCAGGGAGAGATGGCTGGAGATACAGGCACCCTCTTATAGAGTCAATGCACAAAGTTTCATGTGGAGCCATTTACCTTGGGCTCCAGCAGAGGGAAGACAGAGTGGATGGGAGCTGTGTAAGGAGAATCTAGGGTTGTGGACTCTGGAGAAAGAGCTCAGAAGTCACCCATCTGGATCCCTGTGCTGAATCATTCCCACATACTGCAGAGGCAGACATTTACCTTCCAACAGCTTTTGCCTGAGGGGGAAGCAATTGCCTCAACCTGCAGGAAAATCTCTCAACCTACACTGTGGAGTTTCTACAGACTGAGACTCATTAAAAGAACCAGATTAATCAACCTGCAGGCAGAGGCAGACTTCAGAATGTTTTGATTCTTTGCCTGGTCTGCTTCTGGACCTGGGCCTTGGAAAATCAGACTTTGGTGTGCATCTTGGTTCTGTCCAAATGCACCCAGTCTTAACAGAGGGGACCTCAGGCCATGGATTATTGGTAGCTCCAAACAGGGTACTCAAGGCCATTCACAACAGCATCTGATATTGGCCTGCACCAGAGACGTTCCAAAAAGACTGAGAGTCCTAGAAGATCTACCTAATATTTAGAAACAAACCCAATTGGGCAGCTAAAATGGAGAGACAGAAAAACAAACCCCAAATGAAAGAACAGGAGAAGTCTCCAGAAAAAGAGCTAAATTAAATGGAGATAAGTAATCTATTAGATACAGAGTTCAGAATACTGATTGTAAGGATGCTTAATAGCATGAAAAAAGATATGGAAACTATGAAAATGACCAATCAGAAATGAAGAATGACATAGCAGAAATAAAGAATACATTATAAGGAATAAACAGCAGATTTGAAGAAGCTCAGGAGAAGATCAGAGAATTAGAAGAGAGGGTAGAAAAAAATCACTCAAGCAGAGATCCAGAAAGAAAATACAATTAAAAAACAGGAGGACATTCTGAGGGAGCTGTGGGACAAAATGAAATATAACAATATTAGCATCATAGTAATGCCAGAAGACGAGGAAAGCAATCAAGGATTAGAGAACCTGTTTGAAGAAATAATGGCAGAACACTTCCCAAGCCTGGTCAAGGAAAAAGCTACACAAGTTCAGGAGGCACAGAGAGTCCCAAGCAAGAAGAACCCAAAGAGGCCCATGCCCAGAGACATCACAATTAAAATGCCAAAAATTCAAGACAAAGCATCTTAAAGGCAGCAAGAGAAAAGCACGCTGTTACTTACAAAGAAGCTTCCCTAAGGTTTTCAGCTGACTTCTCATGAGAAGCTCTACAGGCCAGAAAGGAATGGCATGAAGTATTCAAGGTAATGCAAAACCAGGATCTGAAACCAAGACTACTCTATCCAACAAGGCTATCATTCAAAATAGATGGTGAAATTAAGAGCTTCCCAGACAAAAAAGGCTAAAGAAGTTTATTACCACCAAACCAGCATTGCAGGACATGTTAAAGGGACTGCTGTAAGAAGAAGAAGAAATAGAGAGGGAAACATAGGCATAAAGAATTAAAATGGCAATAAATAAAGACTTACCAGTAATAACCTTAAGAACTTTAAGGGAGACATCAACAGCAATACAGTCATAGTCGTGGACTTCAACACCCCACTGACTTCATTGGATAGATCTTCCAGACCAAAAGTCAACACAGAAACAGTGACTCTAAATGACACACTAGATCAGACGGATCTAATTGATATTTACAAAACATTTCACCCCAAAGCTACAGAACATACATTCCACTCAAGTGCAGATGGGACATTCTCAAAGATAGATCACATGTTAGGACACAAAACCAGTCTCTACAAGTTCAAAAAGACTGAAATCATATCAAGCGTCTCAGATCACAATGGCATGACATTAAAAATCAACTACAGTAAAAAAACTCAAAAACATTCAGATACATGGAGGCTAAATAGCATGTTATTAAACAATGAATGGGTTACCAATAAGATCAAGAAAGAAATAAAAAACTTCCTGGAAACAATTGAAAATGAGCACACAACAACCCATAATCTATGGGACACAGCAAAAGCAGTCCTAAGAGGGAAGTTCATAGCACTGCAGGCCTACCTCAAAAAGCAAAAAAAAATTTAGTAAACTATCTAACCCTACAACTTAAAGAATTAGAAAGCTACCCTGTGAAGCTGTCCAGACCAGGGCTTTTGTTTGCTTGGAGTATTTTTTATTGCTGCTTCATTTCCATCATTTATTATTGGCCTATTCAGGTTTTCTGATTCTTCCTGATTCAATTTTACATGACCTCACTCATATGTGGAATCTAATAAACAAAACAGTCTGAGGAACAAAATAGACCCAGAGACATAGAAACATGGAACAGACTGACGAATCTCAGTGGGAAGGCAGGAGTGGGGGGGTCGGTAGGGAGAGATTAATCAAAGAATTTTTATGCATATATGCATAACCAGTGGACACAGACAACAGTGTGGTGAAGGCCTTGGGGAGGAGGTGGATGCAGGGTGGAGGGGATCAATGGGAAAAATTAGGGGGTTATCTGTAATACTGTCAACAATAAAGCTAAATTTAAATAAATAAATAAATAAATAAGAAAGAAAGTTTAGTGGTAGAGAGGAATGTAAAAAACTTGAGTTATGATATCTATGGATTACACATTGAAATGAAACATTTTGATATATTATTTTAAATGAAGAATGATTTCTAAAGCTGTTTAAAATTTGGTCAGGGGTAAACACTCCTTGGAGTAAGTGCAAAAGTTGTCACTGTTCCCGGGGTCCTGGCTCTCAGAAAGCTGGAAAGTGCTCTACGGCCTGGTACGCTGCTTCGTGCAAGGAGCTGCCACGCAACTGTGTGAACTGTAGGGCAGGAAAACTTTCTCTTCCCTTCTAGGTTCTTTGGCTGGTCTAACAATTAAATTGACATAAGAGATTAATAGGAGAAAACGAATTTAATTTTGTACTTATGGGAGCCCCATAGAAATATGAAACTCAAAGAAGTGACCAAAGCAGACAGCTTTTATTCCTTTTAGACAAAGAAAGAATAAATGTGTGAAGAACTGACAGGTGTAGGGTAGTAAATTAGTGAGGAGCAACCAGGTTTGTCAATTCAGCCTTCTCAGCCCTGCATTCCCTGTCTCTGCTGCTAAGGACGCCTCTCCCCCCTGCACACGGAGGGCCCCTTTCACATCGGAGACTTGTTTCCTGCTCTCTAGGGAACAAAGGAGGGCCAGAGTACCCTTCTTGCCCCGGCTATTTCTCAAATAACTTTAATTTAAAATAATCAAGATTCCCAAGTGGCATCCTTTGGGGTGGCAAAGCCTGCTCTCCTTCAGTATGTACTTCCTTCTTGGATAGCTGCTCTCTTAAGATAGTTTCAGGACATAGTGTCTTACTTTAAGTAGTCTTACATTTAGTGAATTCAGTCACTGGTCAAGGTACGGGGGCTCCTAATGAATGAAATGCTTAATTATATAGTGCTTTCAGTTCCTAAGCTCCTGGGTGGAGGGTGAAAGACCTGGAATGCAGGGGCCGCACCAACTGGACGTGTGACCCTGAGCGGCGCTGGCTAATCACAGAGCTCACTACAGCTTGTCTCTCCCTCTCTGCGTTCTAGGACGGCGGGACGCCATACGGGGCCAGGTACGTGGGCTCCATGGTGGCCGATGTGCACCGCACCCTGGTCTATGGAGGGATTTTCCTATACCCAGCGAACCAGAAAAATCCTAAGGGCAAGGTAATTCTCCTTTGTCCTCTGGCTGCATCTGGTCAGGGAGCCAGTGGCGTTCCCTTTCTCTCCATGCCTGCTTTTCGGCTACAACCTTGTTCTGGGCATATTTGTCTGTGATGGGCAGGTAGAAAAGAACTGAAGTGCCCTTCCCATTAGTGAATTTGAGGCTGTTGTGGGTCTGGAGGAGATGGCTGAAGCTGTGATTGGTGATTTTTCTGGACTGCCCTTCCTCTGGCTTCCTGTCCTTCATTCACCAGGAGCCAGCTGTGTTCATTTCCCACTTCTCACATGCTCTGTCTGACTTTTAGTTTCAGCACCAACTCATTTTGGGCCATAGACCCCTTTGAGAATCTAATGAAATTTATGGACCCGCTTCCTAGAAAGAAATTCATGCAAACATACACATTACATACATATTCAGGGGATTCACAGATGACCTGACTCATCCACGATCTCCCAGAAAGTTTCCAAACTCCAGAGTAAGAACTGCTGCTCTGAACTCATTCAGAATATCTGGAAAGGTAGCTCCCAGAAGATCTTAAGCCATTTTATAACACAAAACAGAAAATACTGGTATTATCAAGTAGGAATCCAATGATCCAAAGCATCAATCTTGAGTAAACCCTCCCATGGAAAGTTGTCTGATTTTTAGCCAAACACTGAAATCATAGGTACATAGACAAGAACTACCATATTCTCTGACACGCCAACTACTGGCCACATGTATACATGTCTCTTGGGTGGGTGATTTGAGTAATTGGAATGGCAGGTTCAAAGCCACCAACAGAAATCTAACAGCACATGAGACCAGAGAGGAGAGTTTTACTATGCAGATTGGTGTATCAGGCATTTCTGCATGTGCGTGTATGAACCTCTTGTACTAAGAATCACAGAAAAGTCTGCATGAGAGGTGCCAGAGCGAAGAAGTGTTATGGAGTGTTAAATGAGATCAAGCAAAAGTTGAGGAAACTCTTAAATAGAACCATTCTTGCCACCTACTCAGTTCCAACAGGGAAAACATTAAGACTAATTATTACTAATTATTAAAATGATTTAAAATTAGTCAAGAAATACCTACTTATAATCTTATAGACATTGCTATAAGGAGGCATAATTCCATATGTAGATCTATATTCACAACACTATAACCACCACCCATATTTAAAGTACCATTGGCTCTTGACCTCCACGTTTTAGCTCTCACGGACTCTGTGATCACATCTGTGTTTGTGGGATGTGTGTGTGTGTGTGGGGGGGTTACAAATCTCCTCCTCTGTTTGCTTGTCTCTGTAGAGCAATGTAGACTTTACAGAAAAACATAGATTGTGTGGCCTGCAGGCCAAGGCACCATGAAGACCTGGGCACTGTGTTTTCAGATGAGTTCACTACACCAGAACAAACTATGTGAGAATGCTGTGCTCTTTTTGTTTGTTTTTGAAGTATCTGAATCAACATGGTACAAACAAAGGTCAGTTGATTACAACCAGGGACTTCATTGTCTGACACCTCCAAACCCCTGCCCTCACACACCCAGAGCCAGGGAAAGGGGAGAAAAGAGCCAATCTCTACAGTTGCCAGGTCAGAATCTCCCTGGTGGTCAGTCGAGGACAATGTGGCCTCCAATATCCCTCCTGTGGATGACCAGGGAAAAAATAGCTGACTCAAGTGTGCCCACATGCATTGGGGCTCCTCTGTGCCCTGCCAGGCTGCCCACGACTCTAAGGGCAGGAGGTCTAGGGTGAGGGCATCGTACCCTGTTTTACTAAAATGGCAAGTAAATGCCCAGGAGCTCTAACTTACTCTCTCCTGAGTGCCTGGCTCTCCAACCCAGACCAGAGATATTTTATTCCTCTCTAGGCAATAACAACATTTTAAAAATCAGCATCAGATATGGCTGTTTCTCCAAGTAGTTTTAACATGTCTTCAAAATGGATTTGAAGAAAAGAAAGAAAAAAGTTGCATAGAGCTGGGTCAACCACTTTCTGAGCTGATTATAGAAAGGAAATCTTTTTTAAAATCACAGATTTTGCACCTGTGAGGGAAGGAAGGAGAAGATAGAATGGTATTGAGTCAGAGAATGCAGCTAGAATGTCACCTTGAATCTAACATGATGTGATGTGTGTGTGTGTGTGTGTGTGTCAGAAATAGACCCAAAAAGGAAATTCATTCCAGTCCAGTTCAGTTCACCATGTACTTACCCACACGGAAGGTCACCTGCTAGTTCTCAACGTGCCTTTTACAAAGGGTATTCCGTGTTTGGAACAGGCTCAGCCCTGGGTCCGTGAGCACAGCTTGGCAAGCAGGGCATGGGCCAATCTTATCCCCTATTTCTGCCCTCTACCCTTGGGCAAGGTATGTGATAGCCTTGTTTGGACGCTTTCTTTGTGTCAGGCAGTGTTGGGGCTGGAGATGCCACAGTGACCAAGACAGATGCTGTCCATGCCCTCAGGGAGGGTGACAAAGGAGGAAGGCAGATGTCAGACAAACCTCACTGCCAGGACTGCTAGGAAGGGTGAGTGCAGGATGCTGTGGACTGTAAGCAACGGGAGTTAACTCAGTCTAAGGAGCAAAAACAAGCAGTTTAAGTACCAGCGAACTATTTAGCTGAGTCGATGCTTGAGGTGTGCTCCTTGCCACAATCCGGGGCACTGGTTATCCGGAAAGACCACCTAGCAATCCCGTCCAAGCTTGACTCCTCACAGACAGAGCCTCCTAACCAGGCTGCAGGCTCATTTGCCCCGTTGCAAAACCATCAAGAAAAGGGCACCAGGACCCCATCCACCCAAGTGAAGGGGCGGGTCTCTCACAGGGTCACAAGCCAGGTAGTTACTGAGCAGAGGTGCCTGCTGAGGCCAGTGTGGTGCCCACCGGCCGATGCATCCAGCCTCCCGGAGGGGCTAGATCTTGGGCAGCCCAGCCTGCGGAGGTGCAGGAGCCGCCTCGCAGTGACCAGATGGAAGTTCACAGTAGGAATTCCTTGCCAAGCTTCAGGGGAAGGGCTTGAGAGTTTTGGCAACTTGCAAAGCTTGTGTGCCTGACTTTCCCTGCAGCTCCGGCTCCTGTACGAGTGCAATCCCGTGGCCTTCATCATTGAGCAGGCGGGAGGCTTGGCGACCACAGGCACCCAGCCCGTGCTGGATGTGAAGCCCGAGACCATTCACCAACGCGTCCCCCTGGTTCTGGGGTCCCCAGATGATGTGCAGGAGTATCTCACCTGCGTGCAGAGAAACCAGGCAGGCAGGTAGTGGACTGGACCCTGCAGGCCCTCTTCTTTGTGTCTTTGACCCTGAATGAAGGACCCCGATGACTGATAGGCAGAAACCGTGGTGGTGAGTAAGAAAAAGCCAGGCCACCCTGTCACAAACAGGAAAGCAGCGGCAAACTGCTTGGGACAGGTCCAGAGGCCAGAGGCGACTCTGTCGTCATTGTAAATGGCTAAGAATAAAGATCCATATGTGAAAAGAACAACTTTGATTTATCTTTTGTCATGAACAGTGGCAAAGAGGGTTGTAATTCTAAGTCTGTGAGCTCAAGTAATCCATAGCTATTTACTTGGGGCAAAAAGTACAGAGATCAGTTAAGAATTTGTCTTGGTGGGTTAAAATTTGAACCTAGTGTCTTATCTTGTAATTCATTTTCTTTCTCATGGAATAAATCCATATATTGAATATATGCATACTTTATGTATATATTTAAATGTGTACATATATATATTTTAATGGCTGACTTAATTTCTTAGCAGAATTTTTGTCTTATTTGGATAAGTTTTGTGTTAGAAATCTCATGGCTATTAAATTCTAAAATTTCAGATCCATCCTTTTTTGGGAGCAATAACTTGGATGACTAGTAACAATATGAATGGAAAAATACAGTCACCTATTGAGAAAGCAACATACTAAATGAACTTAATATTTAAAAATTAACACTTATTTTTCTCAACCCCTTGACTTTGCATTTTTGGTTTTGGGAGAAATATTTTAATCAATCCCAGGGCTTCACCAGAGTGACAACTAGTTAAATGACTCTCCATTTGTCCAAATTATGTCAACATTGGGACGGGGGGACATGCGCATCAGAAATCTCATCTTGTTTTAACAAGAATTGTTATATATGTGTATGAACTCAGAGGCCAAAAATCCTTAATGAAATGTTGACAAATCAAATCCAGAAGTATTTAAAACAAAGATGCATTTGGATGAATTCACGCTTAACTCAGAAAATCAAGATTGTAAATGTATTATAATCACTTCTACATAGTAACATCACAGCAACCTCTAGACTAATGTTTGACCAAAGAACTTGGCACAGTAGTATAGTCAAGTTGACACTTAAAATTAATCATCTCAGTGCCCTGACCAGGTGGCTCAGGTGGTTGGAGCATTGTCCTGCACACCAAAAGGTTTCGGGTTTGATTCCAGGTCAGGGCACACGCCTGGGTTGCAGGTTTGATCCCCAGTCAGGGTGTGTGCAGGAGGCAACTGATTGATGTTTCTCACATCGCTGTTTCTCTCTCTCTTTCTTCCTTTCTCTCTAAAAAATCAATAAACATATCCTCGGGTGAAGATTAAAAAAATAACCATCCTCGGGTGAAGATTAAAAAATAACCATCTCAGTCTGAAGTACAAACAAGGAGAGATGACCAAGCTATAATGGCTGGTGAAAGGGCATTGTTTTGCAAATAGATATGGCAGAATCCCATTTTTGTAAAAATTTTAAAAAGTGCACAACAAAACTACCTATGTTTTTGGGTAAAGGCCAAGAAAAAAGGACTGTTAATATCACTGAATTAATAATTGTGGCTCTTTCCTTGAGGAAGAGGGGTGTGTGCTGGAGAGACGGAGTACCAACAGGGGTCTCTGCCTCACTTCAGTGCTTGGCTCTTAAAACTAGGGCAATGTGCTTGGATGCGTCTTGGGCACGTCCTTTCGCCCGGGCAGCAGGCTTACTGCGTGCCCGCTGCCTGCCAGGCCCCGTCCTGTGCTGAGAATAGAGGCAGGCAGAGCTCCTCGACCTCTGGATGGATTCGATGCTAACGTCGCAGAGACACAATCAGCAAAGCCAACAAGAAAAATGAAACTGCTCGTCAGGTGGCATAAAGGCTGTGGAAAAATAAACCAGGGAGGGGGAGAGCAAGCCAGGGGAGGTTATTCTGATTCTAGTTTGGGGCAGTGACAGGCTTCATGGAAAGGGTGGCAATTCAGCCATACTCAGGAGGAGGCGAGGAAGCTTTTACACAGCTGGGGGACAGGCTATAGGTAAGGGGACAGAAAACACATATGAAGATAAAATAAAAGTGTTTCAAAACATTAAAACACTATAGTCAAGCCTTTAGGCGCCCCTCTCACCGCCCCCACCGCCCCCACCCCTTTCACCCCTCTCACCTCTCTCACCCCTCTCACCACCCTCACCCCTCTTACCGTTCTCACCCCTCTCACCCCTCTCACCGACTCTGGGAATGGCCCGACCCACATCTGAGAGTTGGCAAGGTGCGTGGGGAGGTGATGCCTGAAGGCTCCAGCAGGGAAATGGTCAACCCTACCTGAGACTGTTTTCTGGCCTGTTCCTGGGAGTTTCTGGGGCACGGAGGGCTTTCTGTTGGGAAATGCAGCTCATCCCCAAGAAGCTGTCCTCTTCTTGGAAGTCAGATTGACACCCAGGACAGTATGGCCATCATGTAGCAAAGGCTCTGAAGACTGCCGGGGAGAGTGACGGTAGTGAGCCAGGAAGTGCGACCAGGATGGCTACTGCCCTTTGAGCTCCAGAGAACCCAATATCACCCCGGGGGACAGAGTGCAAAACCTCGGAGGCAGCTCTCAGAAGAGGACTTGCTCTCAGAGACCAGGACAACGGTGTCAAAAAGCCGAGCAACAGTGCCCAAGATGAGGTAGGCCATCTAGGGTTACCACTACTTTTTGAGGAGCATATATAATATTAAGTCCTGTTTCCGTCATGGCCCATGTTTGCTTCATATCTTTCTTATGAGCTTTCTCTCTCACAAAGAAAAATAAAAACTATTTGATGTCATCCAGTGACAGTGGCCCAAGAGAGTAAAGAGGCAGTGCGTGTCTTCCTTGCATTTTGATGAGTGCGAATCCCTTTCGATAAGGTGTCTCTGGTCTCTGGTAGGGAACCCAGCCAGTGCTAGATTTAGATGAGAGAGGACATGTGAGGAGGCAAAGGATTCCCAAACCTTGTGCCTTTTGTCTGCTTGGCAGATCTCTAAACTCACTGCTACTGCTGATGTCCATGCTGAGCCATGTTAAACGTCTGCCACCTTAGCAGATTCCCTTGTGGACTGTAGCATTTTGTTGAGCTCAGTGGAATCCTAAGACACCAGATGAAAACTTTTGAAAACATAACTCAGGCTTGCTGCACATAACGAAAGGCCAAGAACCACTTCGAGTGGACAGATTTCTCCCTTGTCCTGCCTGGATGGTCAGTAAGTCTATCTTGTCCTGCTGGTCTTGACGGGCCGAGTGCAGCTGCGCCCTCTGGGTAGCTGAGGAGAAGCTGAGGCCAGCTGTGTGTCCCGGGGCTGGCGTTCCTTTTCCACACTCGCTGGCTTGGTCCAGGGTCTCGGGGCTGGAATTCCAAGCCTGAGTGTCTGCGGGCCAATACGCCCTCTGAGGCTGCGGGGGCTGACTCCTGTTGCCTCTTTCACCTTCCGATAGTAGGTTTATGTTTCAGACAAGACTTTTGTGTAACTGAAATTTGTTTTCAGCTTTATTTAATTTATGTTCATTGGCCTAGTTTAAAAATATGATAGCGACGGCTTGGAACTTTTCACAAGTTAAATTAATATGTCTTTGAAAGTCACAGAAACTTCTGATATGGGTTTAATCACTTGGACATCATTTAGTTTGAAACTTTCCCCAAGTTTAAAGATAAATGTCTTTAAAAAAAAATGACAAAACCTCATAGCATGTGTTTAATCGTTTGGACACCTGAGAGGTTCTGCTCTTTCATTCCTGTCAGCACCTGGGCCATTTCTCAGTCTTGAGCTTCCAGAATCCGGGGACAGCAGCCTGAGCTGGCCTGTCATGGTGAAGCAAGATGACAGTCACAAAGATATTCTTTCTAGTGCCTTTTCCAAGACAAAATGTACAAGTTTGCATTTTCCAAAGATGGCCACAGCCCTAGCTTCCATGTCACATGCTCTACTAAGTGACCTCACCCCTTCCAGTCACGAGGTGGACCTCAGCCCCCCACCCCCGGATCCTGGGCTCTCTCTGGTGACATCCTCCAAATACAATACAGCAGCAGAGATTCCACTGGGACTAAGCCAGGTCCTAAGAAGCCTGCAGTCCCTCACTGGGTGAGCTGGCACACTGTGTCTAGGGACACTTCTCTCAGAGCCATTCTTCACGCAGTGGGAGCCCAAGCCATGGAGGAGCCCGTGTAGGTGCTCGGGTCAGCAGCCCAGGCTGAACGCCCCCCAGCATCTAGGACAGTCATGTGACATGAGCCCAGTCAGACCTACAGATGATTCCAGCACGCAGGAGAGACTCCCAGTGGAAAACCCCACAGATCAGCCCAGGCAGGTAACGGGAAAGATGGCTGTTGTCAAGCAGCTGTATTCCAGGAAGTTTGTTCTACAGGAAGAGATAACCAGACAGTCTTTTCACTGCACTCCCCAGTGGTTCCCTGTGTCCTAAAGACCCACGTGTGGACCCAGCCTCCCCTCCCACACCTCAGCTCACTCGCTTCCCACTTTCTCTAAATGCCGTTTCTCTTCTCTCAGGGATTCTGACTGCAAGTCTCTGCTCAGACACCGCCTTTTATCCTGTCTGACTGACTGGCTCCCCTGGGTTCATCTCAGATTTCTCTTCCTCTTGGTGTTCCCAGGCCCTGCCTCTCTCTTAAGTTACTTTACAGCACCTACCTGAGAGTGGGAATGTCACTTCCCCAAGGGATGACTGGGTCACAGTGGGGGTACATCAGTTCCAGATGTTTCAACATAGGTGCCAAGCAGCAAAAGGGATTCCGCTTGGGAGCCTCCCAAATCTTCCTGTGACCACACTTGTTAGTGTGATCACAGAACCCACAGAGTTTCATTCTAAACACATGTGTCATTTTAGGTCGAAAAGTTATAAATTTAAGAACCCATGAGGGAAGGCCACACTGAGGGTCCAACATGGCACGTGGTCCAGGACAGATGGACTTGAACAGAGGCTGCTGGAGGCCTTGAGTCCTCAGTTGCCCTACACTTCATATCCTCATGAGGAATTACAGGGTCTATTAACTAGATACTTCCACATACTCTTTGCATTTCCTTGAGTGGCAACATGAGAATTTTAAACACACAGGCAACAAATGGGATTATGTGCTTCTTTAGTCTGCAGAATGTAGGCAGTTGTTTTAAATAAACTCAGAGATAAGGTAGCCAGGTGTAAATGAGGCCTCAGACTCTCACTTTTGACTCTCTCACCTATCGCCCACCTCTGAGGCCACAGCACTATTTTTGAAGCCCAGCCTCAAGTCCAGGCTCTTAATCTTCTCCCCTTGTGGCCCCAAAGACAAGCATTCTTGGTAATCCACTATGTTTTGTCCTTTCTGAACTACAAAGTAGCCAAATGGTCTTTATGAGCAGTTGGAGAAAATGCCTTAGAAATTGGCCCTGTGACATTTGTCCGGTCATTCAGTGGGGTTGTAACTTTTTGTGTCAAATGACCATGACCTCTCGGGCCCTTTTCTAGTCTGGAAATCTTATGTACGTGTATTCAATTATTTAATATGTGGACATTTTCCTTATTAAAATAATTTACCTTTGTCCTTTATGGGTGGTTTGTTAAATTTTGCTCCATTCAAGGGTTGGGTCTGACACAGTCAATGGAGAACTAACATGAGATCTACATACTTATCACTAGAGGAGGCAGAAGGCCCCCAGCCCTTCACCTAATGGACCACTGCACACTCAGCTATGTCTTTACAGCCCAGTTACAGTTTTCTCTACACAGAAAGTTAATGTTTTAAAAACAAAAAGAAGCTCCACCTCTACTTTGAATTAAGTTTTATTTTAAAAGACAAAAATATATACATCCTTTTCAAACATAAAACTGCAAAAGTTATTAGGCAAGTCAATCATACAAAGTTGTTAACACAATAATTAAAGAAGTGGTAACATTTTACCAGTGTAAAGTGTCACACAATTCAAATCACAGCTTAGATCACCAATGACTCAAGTATTTTATCCCACAGGTCTGATCAAGTGTTTTGTGTGTTTTTTTAAAGTTTTCTTTTTTTTCTTTTTAATATCTTTATTGATTTCAGAGAGAGGAAAAGAGAGGGAGAGAGAGACATACAAACAGCAATGATGAGAGAGTCATTGATCAAGCCCACAACCCAGGCATGTGCTCTGACCGGGAATCAAACCCCGATCGCCTGGATCCCAGGTCGACGCTCAACCGCTGAGCCACGCCAGGCTGGGCTGGGTGTGTTTTTTAAAATATATTTTTACTGATTTCAGAGAGAGGAAGGGAGAGGGAGAGAGATAGAAACACCAATGATGAGAGAGTGACCGATCAGCTGCCTCCTGCACGCCCCCTACTGGGGATCCAGCCGCAACCCGGGCATGTGCCCTGACCAGGAATCGAACCGCGATCTCCTGGATCTTAGGTCAATGCTCACCCACTGAGCCACGCCGGCTGGGCTGATCAGGGGTTTTTTGTTGTTGTTAATCCTCACCAGAGGCTATTTTTTTTTCATTGATTTTTTTTTTTTTTTTTTTAAAGAGAGAATGAAATGGGGGGAGAGAGTGAGTAGAGAGAGAAATATCAATGTGAGAGAGACACATAGATTGGTTGCCTCCCAAACACACCCCTACTGGAGCTGGGGATCAAACTTACAATCCAAGTACGTGCCCTTCCCTGGAAATCGAACCAGTCACTCTCCAGTGCACTGGCCAATGCTCTAACCACTGAGCCCCACTGACCAGGGCTCTGATCTGTTTTAAGATAAAATTGCTCCTCTGGATATTCTGTTCTTTTTTTTTTTTTTTTTGATCTATCTTTATTGATTTCAGGGAGAGGGAGAGAGAGAGATAGAAACATCAATGATGAGAGAGTCATTGATCGAGCCTGCAACCCGGGCTCGAACCCCAATCGCCTGGATCCTAGGTGGACGCTCAACCGCTGAGCCACGCCCAGCAGGGCATGGATATTCTGTTCTTAATCACGTCTCTCTTTATCACCACCTCACACAGTAGGACAGCTGGCCATGGAGGCAATTCCACAGTGCACAGTGGTTGTCCCCGTCCTTGGCCATCCTTACGTAGCCATCCATGCCCCATGCTGTATCCCAGCTGAAAGAAGAGAGGGTTTCCATTTATACAAAGAATCGAACACATTTATCTTTATTAACAATAACACCTGATGCTTAAACAGTGCACCTGAGGCCCAGACAGATTCAGAAAGAAGCAGGAGAAGCAACTGTCCTTGCTCACGGCTGAGTTCCAAACCTGCACATGCTTCTATCCCCAACCCATTCACAGAACTGCAAAATTAGAGACTGAAAAAGAAAACTCTTAGGGCCAGGTGTGTTTAGGAATTAAGAAACATTTCAACTTTAGAACTGCAATGGTAGCAAAACCGTATCAATGCGCTAGGCAGCGGACAGTATCTTCAGGTTATAAGCAAACCTTCGTTTGGGAGTCACCCAAAGTGGGCTAAAGACTCTGGGTTCAGAAGTGTGCTCAAGGTTTGAGGGCATGCATCCAAATACTGGTTCCAAAAAGGATTCGCTTTCCAATACCAAATATAAGTATTTCTGGCATTTTATACCTGTTCTTCACAATCCAATATTTATTGTTACCTGATTCTGCTCCTTCAGAGCTATAGCCAACCACCAGAACGCCATGATCCAGGTCCTTGCTGCTGCAGTCTTGATCATAATAAATGCCTGGGAAAGTAAAATCTGTGCTGGGGGGAGGACCTCCAGGTGAGACGTGACAGTAAGCTTGCCTATCAACCGCAGTAAGGGAGGCACCTCAAAGTTCAGTTAGATGGCATAAATCTAGATAAGATTTAGAAACAAGATTTTTAAAAAAATCTAGGCTGGGAGTTTGACCCTCCAGTAGTACTAACAGAAATACAAACTGCCACTATCACTTTTAGAAACAACTTGTCAAGAGGCATAAAAGACCACTTGATGAAACCTTATGCTACTTTCAGGATGTCAGTTTACAAAAACAGCACAGAATACAAAATAACTTGAACCAAGGTTTTTTCCCCCAGTTTTAATTTCAATAGTAAAATTCTTGGAACATTTTAAAGGTCTAACAATTTTTAAAAAGTAAATTAAGCTATAATCGATCAAATTATGTAGTCATTTGATATATTTACAAAGCACTTAAAATCATGTACTATGGTTTAAGTCATGTCAAATGGACAACATCTGGCACAAATATTACATGTACAGAATGCACAACTATATGAAATCCACACACTCAGGACTCTGACATTGAATTCTACATACTGAAGAATTGGTCTTACTGTATGTCGGAGTGGTTTTATAATTTTCTGCCTAGATTTATATAAAGGCAAATCCTTACCTTTTTTATAGAACTGGAAGGACAGGAGGCTTGCATCTATAGCAACAGAGATGGGCCCCACACTTGCCACTGCTTTCATAAGGGATCTCTCGTCCTATGGATGGCCACAAAACCAGTGTCATTGGCAGCAGAAAACTCAGGTTTGTATTTGCAAGTGTCATCCTTTTAAAGGTAAAAGAGGAGAGACTTGAGTAGAACTACCTTCTGGGGAACATGTGTTCAAGACAGTTTTCAGTTTAATGATTTTCTAAGTCGAGTTTGTTATAAAGCATCCCAGGAGGTGAAGTGCTACTGGTCACTCTGAAATTGGAGCCTTAGCTTGTGCCTATTCAATGAGATACTCTCGGTCTACCTGTCCACGCAAAATTTTTCCTTTGGAGAAATCTGTACTATACATAGAGTGGTATGTAAATTTCCATGTAACACAGAAGTAGCAACAGCTATATGCTGACCATCCAAACAGAGAACTGTGAAGTTCTGACAGTCTGCAGATATTCTCCAGCCTTGAATGTGAATTCCAAATATGGTGTCTGCTTTCTCTAAGTGCTCAACACTCAAAAGCAGAGCTAAAATGATACAAAGCCCGTTTACCTTTCCATAATATGGGTAGGATGCCTCTGAGTCCAGGCCTTTGTTGTCCTTGACATACTGGAAGGCATTATCCATTAGGCCACCACTGCGGCCCTCATTGCCCTGCGAGTGAGAGCAGTCCACCAGGTTCTGCTCGCTCAGCGAAACAAGTTCCCCAGTTTTCTGGAACATCTGTCCTTCAAGGGCACCAGTTGCACTAAAAGCCCAACAAGAACCACACAGACCCTGAAAACAAAATTCAAAAGTGCTCAGTCTACAAAACAAATAGCAAGACTTTGACAACAGCCAATATATCTGGAAACTCTTCTTCAAAATAGCAAACTGCACATTGTTCCATGGTCTACCTCATCGTGGACAGCAAGTTGGCTTTACTCCTGGAGAGAGTCCTGCTGGACACTGTCAGACCTGATTCTTCACAGGAGTTACACGGCCTTTCTCTCTCCAAACCACAAATGGAGGTATTGGAGCAGATTAGTTCTCGGAACACTTTCCCCTTCCTGTGCTTCTGGTTTTGAAAACCGTTCATCACCTGCCTGAATTCTTCATTGGCCTACAAGGAAAAGTTAATAGACTGTTGAAGTAAGAGGCTGTTTTGCTAAAGCACTGAGGACAAGAAGCAAAAAGCAAAGCCTCCCGTGCCACACTCACCACGTCCCCAAAGGCCATGGTGAAGCCACGCTCCCCTTGGCTGTACTCCCGCCGGCGCAGGTCAGTCCTTTCCATATTCTTTCCCCACGCTGCTCTCCTCCACCCTTCTTCATTCTAGAGGCAAAGAAATAAGCCACGGTCTTTATTCCTATTTACCACCAACTCACCTTCTCCAAGCGGACTTGCAGACGGAGGAAGACAAACCTCTGTCAGGGGGGGCTTTGCACCCCCGGGAGCCGTGCCCAGGGCCCAGCAGCAGGGGTGCCTCCCCTGTTGGGTCAGGAGCTTATGGCCTGTTAAGAGCCGGTCTCACGAAGCCATGCTCTGTTATAGACTCCCAACAGCAGAGACCATTTTCTGGGGGGTCCCTCTGGACAGGTCCAGGTGTTATCAACATCGTTTTAGTTTCGGGTGGTCCCACTGTGCTTCTAAACTGAGATCAAGCGTTGGAGCAGCTGAGGCTGTCCCCAAGCAAAGGGCGCCAGCAGGAGTGGAGGAGTCGCGGCTCAAGCCCTAGGGAAGGACAAGACAGGGCTGACTGGACCCGTCCTTGCCCTGAGACGCAGCCACCACGGGCGGAAACATTTAATTTACCTCCCAGGTAACTGCGCCAGGGCCGCGGGGGAGGCTCAGGATGGGGGGGGATCAGCGCCGAGGCCCCGCTCCCCGCCCAGGGGATGCTGAAGCGGCGCGGGTGGCGCCCGGTCAGGCCTGGGGAGGTCGCCCCAGGCACCCCGAACCCTCGGCGCCCAAGGCTGGCGGCCTGGGGGGGACGTCGCCCGCCTGCGGAGCGCGCGGTGAGCACCGGCTGCGGGGCGCCACGCCCCGGGATCTCCGAGGCCGGGCTGGGCCCGCCGCCCAGGCCACCCATTCACGGCCCGCCCCTGCTAGCCCCGCCCCCTTCTAGCCCCGCCCCCTTCTAGCCCCGCCCCCGCCAGCGCGGGCCGAGATTGGCTGAGCCGGCCTAAGGGCGGGGCCTCCGGGTCGGGGCTCCCCGCCGGGCGAGGCTGGGTCCCCACGCGACCCAGGGCGGCGCGCCCCCGTCCTGGACGCTGCGGGAGGGGCGCTGGGGGCCTCGGGACGGGGGCCGCGGGCAGCTACTGGGGTCAAGCCCCGAGCGAGGAAAGGGGGCGGCCCGGTGGGTGCCCAGGGGAGGCGGGTTTGCAGCGCCCCTGCCCCTCTGCCCCGGGCACGGGTTCCCCACCGAGGCCCTGCTGGGAACCGCAGTGGGAGCCACTCGCAGGAACGCGGGGGTCAGCGAGGGAAGGGAGTGGGAACTGCTGCTACCCCCGTCTCCGCGTGACCACTAGGCCTTCCGCAGGAGCTGTCCTTGAGATTTAAGAAATTTGCCTTAGTGACATTTACTTCAGTGATTTTTAATTTACATTTAACGTCAGGATTTAAATGACAGTTTGTGCAAACGTTTTAAATGGAGGAAAGTCTACGTATTAAATATTAATGTACATAATTAAGACTTTAAGGAACACAAACCAGAAACGTACGTTTGTGCTTTTCTATTACAAAAAGTATTCATTGTTGAAAATACCTCCTAGAAGAAACACCATCTGTACCTCGTTTCCCTTCCCACTTCACGTCTTCTGTGCCTCGTTTGAAATGTTTTGATGACAGTGGTGTCATGTCTCATGTGGACTTGTAAACGAATTCCTATTTAGGACTAAACTGATAAGCCTTCTAAAAGCACTATCAGATTCACAGCTTTTTTTGATGGTTTTTCTTTCTTACTTTAAAATACACATAAAAGTGTGTATTTTAACAATCTGTAAGTGGGCAGTTAGTGGCATCATGTCCATTCACGTCGCACAACCCTCACCACCACCATCTCCAGAACGTGTTCGTCTTCCCAGGCGGAAAGGGGGCACCTAGCCCACAGTGTCTCCCCGTTTCCCCCCCAAGCCCCTGGCAATGGCCATTCTATCCTCTGGATCCATGAATCTGTCGCCTCCAGTTAACTCACATACGGGGATCATGTGATGTCTGTGCTTCTGTGCATGGCTATTTCACATAACGTAATATCTTCGGGGTTCATGTTGTAGCATGTGTCAGAATCCCCCTTTTTGAAAGCTGAGTATTTACAACCTATGTTTTACACAGTAGCTGCACCCTTTTACATTTCTGCCAAAATTGTAGAAATCTGATATGATTTGCAAACATTTTCTTGAATTCTGTGAGTTGTTTTTCGTTAAGTTAATAGCGTCCTTTGATGCACAAAAGTTTTTAATTTTGATGTTTATTTTTTCTTTCGTTCCCTGTTCTTTTGGTATCATGACAAAAAAAGTTATTGCTAATGCCAGTGTCATGAAACTATTTTGTGTTTTCCTCTAAAGTCTTGTAGTTTTAGCTGTTATGTTTGGTCTCTGATGCGTTTTGTTTTAATATTTGCATATTAAATAGAACCCCAGCTTCATTCTCCTGCATGTGGATGTCCTGTTCTCCCAGCATCGCTTGTGGGAATGACCACCTTCCTTCTGAATAGGCCTGGAAACCCCATACAATTTTGAAATTCAGTTCATTAAAATTTTTATTTTAAGGTCTTTGAGGAAATAGAGTCTCAAGCACAACTGGAGGCTGAAGCTCTTAGATGATTATAAAATTATGTTGTAAATGACTGGAGGTTTGTTATTTTTTATACACCAGGCAGTTCAAACCAATAAATCAAGAAGGTGTGTAAGTACATGTTCTAACATACGGTGTTACAGTCACCCTTGGGTGACAGATTGATAGGACTGCACAGGGTGGTTGAACCTGCTGCTGCAGGAACACCTGCACCTCAGGCAATTGCCTCAGGAGGCTGTGCAGCAGCTGCTGCTCCAAAGAGTGGCATCTCCTTTGTTTCTGGAATGTGACACAGGCACTGGAGAAAGCACAGCCTCTTTCTATACCAATTGTGCCCCAAAGCTAGAATGAGAACAAGAAATATCTAAATTCCACATAAATATGAGAGGCCATTTAAGCAAGAAACTGTAACATCTATTTATACAAAATCTGTTAAATAACCTCTCACAGAAAGACAACTTGGAGAATCATTTTGTTCTTGTTCCTACTCTTCTCTCTTCATTTCTTGGTCATATAACTTAGATGAGTGCCGTTATTTTATGGGGTTTTTTAATTGAATTTATTGGGGTGACATTGGTTAATAAAATTATATATGTTTCAGATATGCAATTCCACAGTACCTCATTTGTAGATTGTATTGTATGCAAGTCAAGTCCCCTTCCATCACCATTTATCCCCCCTTTACCCTCTTCTGCCTCCTCCGTTTCACCCTTCCCACTGGCAATCACCATGCTGTTGTGTGTGCCCAGGAGTCTTTCTTTTTTTCTTTGCTTAATCCCTTCACCATTCTGACCCAGCCCCCAACTTTCTCCCCTCTGACAGCTGTCAGTCTGTTCTCTGCATCCAAGAGTCTGTCTCCAGAGTTAGTTTATTTTGTTCATTAGATTCCACATATAAGTGAATTCATATGGTACTTGTTTTTTTCTTACTGGCTTACTTCACTTAGCATAATGCTCTCCAGGTCCATTCGTGCTGTCGCAAAAGGTAAGATTTCCATATTTTTTTATGGCCAAGTAGTATTCTATTGTGTAAATGTACCCCAGCTTTTTTATCCACTCATCTACTGATAGACACTTGGGCTGCTTCCAGATCTTGGCTGTTGTAAATTGCGCTGCTATGAACATAGGGGTGCACATATTCTTTCAAATTAGAGTTTCGGGTTTCTTTGAATATATTCCCAGAAGTGGAATTACTTTGTCATAAGGCCATTCCATTTCTAATGTTTTGAGGTAACTTCATGCTTCTTTCCCCAGTGGCTGCACCAGTGTGCATTCCCACCAGCAGTGCCCAAGGGGTCCCTTTTCTCCACATCCTGACCAACACTTGTAATTTGTTGATTTATTTATGATAGCCATTCTCACAGGAATAAGGTGATATGTCATTGTGGTTTTAATTTGCCTCTCTCTGATGATTAGGAATGTTAAGCATTTTCTCATATGTCTCTTGGCCATCTGTATGTCCTCTTTGGAGAAGTGTCTATTCAGGTCCTTTGCCCATTTCTTAATTGGTTGGTTTGTTTTCTTGGTGTTGAGTGAGTTCTGTTTATTCCTAATAAATTTTGGATATTGAGCCCTTATCATATGCATCAGTGAGTACGTTCTCCCATTCGGTGGGTTGTCTTTTAATTTTGTTGATGGTTTCCTTTGCTGTGAAAAACTTTTTAGTTTGATGTAGTCCCATTTGTTTATTTTTTCTTTTGTTTTTCTTGCCCAAGGAGATATATCAGAAAAAACATTGCTATGAGAAATATCTGAGATTTTAGTGCCTATGTTTTCTTTTATGATTTCTATAGTTTTGCATCTAACATTTAAGTTTTTAATCCACTTTGAATTTATCCTTGTGTATGATGTAGGTTGGTGGTCTAGTTTGATTTTTTTGCATGCACCTGTCTAATTTTCCCAACACCGTTTATGGAATAATCTATCTTTACTTCATTGTATGTTTTTGCCACCTTTGTCAAATAGTAATTGACTATAAAGGTGTGGGCTTATTTCTGGACTCTATTCTGTTCCATTGAGCTATATGTCTCTTTTTATGCCAGTACCATGCTGGTTTTATTACTATGGCCTTGTAGTATAGCTTGATATGAGGTAGCAACATTCCTCCAAGTTTACTGTTCTTTCTCAAGGTTACTGTGGTTATTCAGGTTCTTTCGTGTTTCCACATAAATTTTTGGAATATTTGTTCTAGTTCTGCAAAATACTCCATTGGTATTTTGATAGGAATTGCATTAGATCCGTAGATTGCTCTGGGTGGTATGGACATTTTAATTATGATAACTCTTCCCGTCCATGAACATGGTATATGCTTCCACTTATTTGTATCTTCTTCACTTCCTTTCTTCAGTGTCTTATAATTTTTTGAGTACAGGTTTTTACATCCTTGGTTAAATTTATTCCTATGGAATTTTTTGTGTGTGTGTAAGTTGCAAATAGGATTGTTTTCTTACTTTCCCTTTCTGATAGTTCACTATTGGTGCATAAAAATGCAACTGATTTCTGGATATTTATTTTGTATCCTGCTATTTTACTGAATTCATTCATCAGTTCTAGTCATTTTTTTGCGTGTGGAATCTTTGGTTCTCTATACCCAGTATCATGTCATCTGCAATTAATGGCAGTTTTACTTCTTCCTATTCAATTTGGATGCCTTTTATTTCTTCCTCATGTCTGATTGCTGTGACTAGGACTTCCAGTACTATATTGAATAATAGTGGTAAAAGAAGACATCCCTGTTTTGTTCCTGATCTTAAGGGAAATGTTTGCAGTTTTGCCCATTGAGTATGATGTTGGCTATGGGTTTGTCAGATATGACCTTTATTATGTTGAGGTATGTTGCATCTATTCCAACTTTGGTAAGAGTTCTTATCATAAATGGGTGCTGGATTTTATCAAATGCTTTAACTGCATCTATTAGTATGATCGTGTGGTTTTTATCTTTCATTCTGTTTATGTGGTGTATCACCTTTATTGATTTGTGGATATTGTGCCAACCTTGCAACCCTGGAATAAATCCCACTTCATCATGGTGTATTATATTTTCAGTGTATTACTGGATCCAATTTGCTAATATTTTGTTGAGGATTTTAGCGTCTGTGTTCATCAGGGATATAGGCCTATAATTTTCTTTCTTTGTAAGGTCTTTATCTGGTTTTAGAATTAGGATAATATTGGCCTTGTAAAATGAGCTTGGGAGTCTTCCCTTCTCTTGGATTTTTTTTTGGAATAGATTGAGAAGAATAGGTGTTAGTTCTTCTTTGAATTTTGGTAAAATTCACCTGTGAAGCCATCTGGTTCAGGACTTTTGTTTGCCAGGTTTTTTTGTGTGTGTGTGTTTTAAATTACTGCTTCAATTTTATTAGTTGTAATCTGTTTATTCAGATTCTCTGATTCTACCTGATTCAGTTTTGGAAGATTGTATGTTTCTAGGAATTTATCCATTTCTTCCAGATTGTCCAATATGTTGGCACATAATTGTTCATAATATTTTCTTAAAATCCATTGTATTTTTTTGGTGTTAGTTGTTGCTTCTCTGTTTTCATTTCTGACTTCATTTATTGAATTCTCTCTTTTTTTCTTAATGAGTCTCGTTAAATGTTTGTCAGTCTTGTTTATCTTTTCAAAGAACCAGCTCTTGGTTTCATTGATATTTCGTATTGTTTTTTTAAGATTCTATTTCTTTTCGTTCTGCTCTGGTCTTTATTATTTCCTTTCTTCTACTCACTTTGGACTCTGTTGTTCTTTTTCAGGTTCCTTAAGTGTAAAGTGAGATTGTTTATTTGAGATTTTTTCCTTGTTTCTTGAGGTAGGCCTATAATGCTATGAATTTACTTCTTATGAGTGCTTTTGCTGTTTCCCAGAGATTTGGGGTTGTTGTGTTCTCATTTTCATTGGTTTTAAGGTATATTTTGATTTCTTCCTTGATCTCATTGATAGCCTATTCATTGTTTAGTAGCAGGCTATTTAGCCTCCATGTCTTTGTGTGCTTTTCAGTTTTTTTTTTTCTTGTGATTGATTTCTAGTTTCTTACCATTATGGTCAGAGAAGATGCTTGATATGACTTCAATCTTCTTAAATTTATTGAGACATGCTTTGTGTCCTAAATGTGGTCTATCCTAGAAAATGTTCTGTATGCATTTGAAAAGAATATATATTCTGCTGTTTTGGGGTGAAATGCTGTTAAGATGTCAATTAAATCCATCTGATCTAGTGTGCCATTTTTCTATTTCCCTGTTGATTTTCTGTCTGGAAGATCTATCCATTGATGTCAATGTGGTGGTAAAATTCCCTACTGTGACTATATTGCTGTCACTCTCTCCCTTTGTGTCCATAAAGATTTGCTTTATATATTTGCACCCAACAACAAACATGCTCCCATGTTGGGTGCATGAATGTTTACAAGGTTTATATTCTCTTGTTAAATTTCTCCCTTTATCATTATGTAGTGTGCTTTTTTGTCTCTGACTTTAGCCTTTGTTTTAAAGTCTGTTTTGTCAGATATAGGTACTGCTACCCCAGCTTCTTTTCCCTTTCCATTTGCATGAAATATCTTTTCCATCTCTTTACTTTTAGTGTGTATCTGTGTGTGTATCTTTCATTCTGATGTGTGTCTCTTGTAGGCAGCAAATATATGGGTCTTGGTCTCTTATCCATTCAGCTACCTTATGTCTTTTGAATGGAGCATTTAAGCCATTTACATTTCAAGTGATAATTGATAGGTACGTATTTGTTGCCATTTTATTCTTTTAACAATGTTCTTCTGTTTATTGTTTTCTTCTCCTTCTTCTCCTTCCTCTCCTCCTCCTCCTCCTCCTCCTCCTCCTCCTTCTTCTTCTTCTTCTCCTCCTCCTCCTCCTCCTCCTCCTCCTCCTCCTCCTTCTTTTTTCCACTTAAATCAGGCCCTTTTACATTTCTTGTCATACCAGTTTGGTGGTAACAACCTCCTTTAGCTTTTTTTTGTCTGGGAAGCTCTTTATCTGACCTTCAATTCTTAATGATAGCTTTTCTGGATAAAGTAATCTTGGTTGTAGGTTCTTGCTTTTCATCACTGTGAATATTTCATGCCAATCTCTTCTGGCCTGAAACATTTCTGTAGAGAAATCAGCTGACAGGCTTATGGGAGCTTCCTTGTAGGTAACTAACTGTATTTCTCTTGCAGCTTTTAAGATTCTTTCTTTGTTTTTAACCTTTGGCATTTTAATTATGAGGTGTCTTGGTGTGGGCCTCTTTGGGTTTATCTTGTTTGGGACTCTCTGTACTTCCTGGACTGTGTGTCTTTTTCTTTTACCAGGTTATGGAAGTTTTCTGTCATTATTTCTTCAAATAGGTTCTTTTCCTTGCTCTTGCTCTTCTCCTTCTGGTAGCACTATGATGCAGATGTTGTTATGCTTTGTGTTGTCCCAAATGCCCCTTAAATTATCCTCATTTAAAAAAATTCTTTTTCCTTATTGCTGCTCTGATTGCATGTGTTTTTCTAGGTTTTCTTCCAAATTGCTGACTTGGTCATCTGCTTCATCCACCTTCTGTTTATTCCTTCCAGTGTATTCTTTAAAAAAAAAAAAAAAAAAAAAAGGCTTCATTGATTTCAGAGAGAGGAAGGAAGAGGGAGAGAGAGGGAGAGGAACATTACTGATGAGTCATTGATCAGCTGCCTCCTGCAAGCCCCTTACTGGGGATGGAGCCTGAAACCTGGGCATGTGCCCTGACTGGGAATCAAACCATGATCTCCTGGATCATAGGTTGATGCTCAACTGCTGAGTTATGCCAGCTGGGCTCCAGTGTATTCTTGATATTAGACATTTTATTCTTCATTTCTGACTGACCTTTTAAAAAATATATATTTCTGATGTTCTATTTCATGCTGTAATTCTCACTAAATTTCTTGAGCATCTTCATAACCATTACTTTAAACTCTGTATCTGATAAATTGCTTGACCCCATTTCATTTAGCTCTTTTTCTGGAGTGTCCTCCTGTTCTTTCATTTGGGGCTTGTATCTTTGTCTCTCATTTTAGCTGCCTCTTTGTGTTTGTTTCTATGTATTAGATAGATCTTCTATGACTCCCAGTCTTCCTGGGGTGTTCCTACATAGTAGGTGTTCTGTGGGACCCAGTGGCACAGTCTCCTTGATCACCTGAGCTGGGTGTCCCAAGAACATCCCTTGTGTGATTTATGTGGACCTTCCTGCTATAATAGAATCTTTTTTTTTTTTAATCTTCACCCAAAGGTATTTTTTCCATTGCTTTTTCAGAGAGAGTGGAAGGGGAGAGAGAGAGGAAAAAAGAATATCAATTTGAGAGAGACAGATCAATTGGTTGCTTCCCACACTCATCCTGACTGGGGCCACGAATCAAGCCTGCAACCAATGTACGTGTCCTTGGCCAGAATCGAACTGGGGACCCTTCAGTCTTTGGGCTGACACTCTAACCACTGAGCCAAACTGACCTGGGCCTGTTGTAATTGAATCTTGATTTCTATTAGCCTATTCATGCCTGGAATACACTCTCAGGCTGTCTAACTGTGAGGTTCAACCCTGACCACAGCATGTGAGCTGGTATGCTGTTGCTAACCACATGAAGTGCAATTAGCCTCAGCAGGTTTGGTGCCTGCTGAGATCTCCCTTTAGATATGCTGGGGGTTCTTTTTTGTTTTGTTTTGTTTTTAATATGTATTGATTTTAGAGAGAGAGGGAGAAGGAGAGAGAGTGAAACAACAGTCAGAGAGGGAAACATTGATTGGTTGCCGCCTCTATGCACCCCAAACGGGGGTCAAACCCACAACCTCGACATGTGCCCTGACCTAGAATCGAACCGCTGACCCTTCAGTGCATGGGACAATGCTCAACCAACTGAGCCACACTGGCCAGGGCTAGATATGTTGTTTTTTAATCTAATTGGATCCTACTCTGATGTTGTCTGAAGCTGGTACTGGATGTGTTAGGAGGGCCTGTTAGGAGGGACTATGCTGCAGACCAATGTCAGATGCTATCTGTGCCTACCATCGTTGACCTGTTTGGAGCTACAAGAGTTCCACAGTGTGTGGCTGCCTCTGGTGGGCTTAGGTGTATGAGGGAAGGTCCAAGCTGCACACTAAGGATGGCCTTTTTCAGCACCAGGTCCTGGAGCAGGTCAGCAAAAGTCCCAAGGCACCTTAAAAATCACCTCTATTTGCCTCCTCCTGCTGGCTGGCTGTTAGGCTCAGCCATTGTGAGAGTGTCTGGAAGATCAGGAGGAGGGAGTTAGTGGCCGTCCCATGAGAAAGCGGTGCTGGTCAGACTTCTGGGAAGGTGGTGGGTGTGTTACCCACCCCAAAGTCACATGACTCAGTCTGTCCTGGATTTTACCGACCTCAGCAGGGTGGATCCTCTACAAGTTGGGTGAGCCCCAAGAGGCCGGAGGGTGCATCTGCTGGAAGCTGGGAGGGTGGTTCTATCAGATCTTTCATGAGGGGCAAAGCACCAGTCAGGTACATGGGAAAGAGCGGGGAATGGCCCTTGGCCCAAGGCCAGGGAACTCAGTCACTGACATCCCCTGAGTCTGCCCAGACCACTACACCCTGGCCAAGGCAGCTGACTCCTCAGCTGGGCCTAAGCTCTGCAGGGTGAGGTAATATGGAGTCAAATGATGGCGCAATTGCTTTCCCCCAGGCAGATGCCACAGTGGGGAAGTGCTTGATGGCATCTGCAGTAGAGAGGAATGACTGAGCACAGAGTCCTAGAGGCTGTCTCCCAGCTCCCTCCCCAGAGCCACAAAGCCCAGACTCTTCTCAGGCAAATATAGTCTGCTCTGTTCTCACTCCACTGAAGCCCATGGTGAGTGTGAACAAAACTTTGTGTGTTGGCCCTTTAAGAGGGTGTCTGTGTCTCTAGCTGTCTCTCCCAGGCAGACAGAAACTCCTCTGTTTTTTAGTGCCAGCTTTTATGTGGGCACTTCTTTTCCTGGCTCGGGTGCTCTGGGCTGGGGACCCTGACTTGGGGTTTAGGCCCCATGCTTCTCAGAGGGAACCCCCTGTAGCTGAGATATCCCTCTGGAACATCAGCCCTGCCCGTGGGAGTGGAGCTAGCTCTTTTCACACATCTGCCCTTTCTACCAGTCTTGATGTGGCTTATTCTGTAAATCTTTGGTTATAAGACTCCTCTTCAGCCAGTCTTCAGTTGTTTATTCAGGATGATTGTTCTAATTTATTTGTAATTCCAGGATGCTGGTACCAATGGAATCATTTAAGGGAAGCAGTTGTTGCTTCCTTGGATCAGAACTGTGTACCGTAGTGAGCTCTCATGTGCTATTTCATTTGGCCATGTGCGCAGAGAACCCAAAGAAAGATCAGATTCCTTTTCAGAGGGTGGATTTTTTCTCAAAAGTGGAAGATGGGTTCCTCCGTGGATCCTATGGGTTTGAGAATAAAGTTTAGATGTGCTTGACCCGCAGCTACAGGTCTGCTTTGAGGACAATAAAACCAAGATCAGGAGGCAGCAACCACTGGGGGTTGTGGGGACACAAAGGACATGAGGAAAAAACAAACATAAACCACCAGAGTCGAGTCAGTGAAATTCCAAAGCTTATACTAAGAAGATCTCCAGGTTTTAGTTTTTGAGGGGATCATGAGATGATCATGGTAGGGAGTAGGGATGCTTGATGATACAGTTCTGTTTCCTTTTTGAGGTCTCAATTTTTTAAAAAAGAATGTTTTATGTATGTATTTAGAATTGCTGGATGAGTGAACCTCATTTTTTCATACCTGAGATTGTCACTGAGTCAAAATCATTACAAATGTGACAAATGTGACAATTAATTATCATAGGTAAGGTACAGAGTTTTGTCTCCAAAAAGGTGATCAAGTAAGGAAAAACCCAGGAGGTACAGGACAAAGTTCCCTCCTGGAAGCTGGTGGGGGGGATGCGGAGGCCCATCTGTGTGAGCAGCAGCGTGCCTTCTGTGTGGCTCACCTGTGTTTTCCTCCTTTCAGCAGGACACCAGGTAAGCTGGCATCGAAGCTGAGCCTTACCCTGGGGGGCTTTGGTGCTTTATCTCAGGAAAGCCACAGTGATCACATTTCATTCCTCCTGGTGCCTTCTGGCACCCAGAGTCCAGTCTGCCAAGTAAGCCTGCTGGCCTAAAGCATGTTTAAGTTACTTCTTCATTGGAGAGAGGAACCTGGCACCACCCTTGATTTCTTATGCCCTACAGTTGTGACCATCCTCATCTGTAAAATAGGCATACAATAACACTTATCTCCTAAGGCAGTGGTTCTCAAAGTGGATCCCCCAATAATAGCATCAGCAACTCTTGGGAATTTGTTAGAAAAGCCAGTTGAGGGACCCCATCCCAGATGCACTGAACCAGGAAATCTGAGGATGGAGGTCAGTAATATCTTCACATGCCCTCCAGGTGATTCTGGTACACACTCAGGTCGAGAACTGTGGCCATTGGGTTGTCGTGAGAGCAAACAAAGAAGCATGTGTGACATGTTCAGAACAGTGCCTGGCACATGTTCTTTGGCTAGTATCATCACAGGAATACTTTCTATTCATGCTATAATTTCCAGTAGTACCAGGTACACAGATGGAGATGCCTCTCCTGAGGAACAGCCCCCAGGCTCATATATGTGTAAGCTGACTCTTAACAGCACAAAGGGCTTCTCTGTCCTGATTACCTACCATAATGCTGCAGAAACTGATTTTTACTTATCCCATGTTTTTTACATATATATAGATATAATATTATTTTATTGACATATAATTCACATATGAAATTCACCCTTTAAACAAATATTTTAGTGGTTGTTTTTTTCCCCAGTATTTTATGCAAGATCAGCATTATCTAATTCCAAAAGCCATTAAGGCACAGAGCTTTTGTCTTTAAAAGAAACCTCGTACTCATTAGTCCCAAATAGTCCCAATTCTCTCCTGCCCCCATTCCCATAATCCACTTTCCGTCTCTATGGATTTGGCTATTCTGATATTTCATATAAATAGAATCAAACTATGTGACCTTTTCTGTCTGGCTTCTGCCACTTTGCATAATGCCCTCAAGGTTTATTCATATTATAGCATGTAGCACTATATCATTCCTCTTTATTTCTGGGTAACATTTCAATGCACAAATCACCATTATTATTTATTCATTCATTAATGGTCATTGTGTTGCTTTCATTTCTTTTGCTATCGTGAATAATGCTGCTGTGAACATCTGGTTACACAGTTTTGCATGAAGGAATGTTTTTATTTCCTTGGGTATAAACATAGGAACTGGTATGTAGCACTTTTTGAGGAAATGACAGACCATTTTCCACAGTGGCTACAGCATTTTACTTTCCCATTGGCACATTGTGAAGGTTCCGATCTCTGCACATCCTCTCTACCACATCTCACTGTCCATCTCCACTGTCTCCATGCCAGTAAATAGAAGTGACATCTCATTGAGGACTGGATTTGTGTTTCACTAATGAGTGATGATGTTGAATACTTTTTCATGAGCGTACTGGCTATGTGCATATATTCTTGGAAGAAATATCTATTCAAATCATTTGCCTATTTGTCAATTGGGTTATTTTCCTTTCATTGTTGCGTTGTAAGAGTTCTTTATATATTCCAGATGTTTTATATTTATGAGATACATGATTTGCAAATTTTTTCCCACTCTGTTGGTTGGATTTTCACTCTCTTGGTAGTGTTCTATTTATAAATTGTGTTGAAATACACATAATATAAAATATACCATTTTAAGTGTACAGTGCAGTGTTATGAATTACACTTGCATTTTGTGTACCCATCACCACCATCCATCTCCAGAATTCTCATCTTGCCAAACTGAGACCCCTTAAATAACTCTCCACTCCTCCTTGCCCACAGCCAGTGGCCACCATTACTCTACTTCCTGTTAACATACTAAAAACCACTGAATTGTACATTTTAATGTGGTGAGCTTTCTGACATGTGAATTATATCTCAAAAAAGAAAAGAGAGGGGGCTTATTCAAGTCACTGAACATTCTATGATGTCTCATAGCATTTCTGTCATCTAGCAGAGTTGATCAACAATTGTCTGAGTCTCTACAAAGATAGACCTCCAGGGAAATTGAGGAGAAAGAGAAACAGTTTGTAGAAAAATGGTATAAAAGGAGCATGGAGTAAAGACTCATTTTAACCAAGTGTCTCATCGGGTCATTTCCAAGAGTACCAGCCTAATAGAGTCATATGGTAGAATAATTTTGTATTTCCCCCTGTTGAGCTCTTAAGGATCTTGGCATTGCACCCAACAGGCAACAAAGCCTTTGTGTAATCTTAATGGGGAGTTACCACCTCAACATGGATGGTTTGGTTATTTTGCCCAATTAATGAAAGAGAGGAAATGGGGACTTATCTAAACTGTCGTTTCTGTCTTATACCTTTGGTTTTCCTTGTGGGTTGCAGACTCAGTGAAAATCATTTATGCTTTTTCTTCTTCCTGTTTGTTATTTTGATTGAGGTAGAAGAAAGCATTGATTAGTAATCATGTTTTGCTAGAAAGAGTAAACATGATTACCAGAATTACAAAATACCCAAAGTTTCCATTTTAAAACTTTTCTATGTTACTGCCAAGTGCCCATTAAAACAGTCCCTGGGAAAATGACAACGAATAGAAACCACAATTTTCAGGCCCCTCGACTTCAGTAATTTACTGCCCTTTGCACTGGCTTTGAAATAAGACCATTTCAATCTCACGTTTTGTAGGGATAAACTTCGGGCTGATAACTTACCCTCTTCAGGCCTCAGTTTCACGGACTGTGAGGCAGAGTAATAAGAAGCTAGGAACATTTCTTGGCAAGTGGAAGGGGGAGACTGAGACAAATAGCTGAACAAACTGGTGGAGCAATTTACAGCCAGATACAGAAGGTCACCATGGTGGAAAGCTCCTGGTACCTGGCAAGGGGTAAAACTGGTGCTGGACCTCCCCCCACCCCAGGGTGGCCTTTCTTCCCCTGGCATATCACTGGTCATGGAGTTTCGACCCTCTGACTTTTCATATGACTGGTCATGTGATTTAGATTCCCTGACCTTTGCTCCCTAGAGATAACATCTTGGCCTCAGTTGTACTTCAGCTGCAGGCCTAGAAAAGCAGCAAAACCAGGTGAGCAATGCCTGGACCAACATTGATGACTAGTGAACCCAATTGATGACTGGCATCCACCAAGTAGTAGAGACCACGACCCTGAAAAAACACATCTGGAAAAGTTAATGAACATTCTATTGAGATCCTTTGCTAAGACCTCCCCTAAACTAAACATAAAAATATTATTATAAAATTAATTCCTGGAAATGGAACTACTTTCTGAATAAAGTTATTCAAAATTGTGCTCCCACTTGTAGTGATTGAGAATTTCCATTTCCTCACAACTCATAAATAAGCTCATTTTATAGGCAAAATGTGACCTAATTTGCATATATTTTGGTTATCCTCATTTCTAGTTAGTAATTATAAAATCAAAGTATTACTATGTTCACCATCCTATTTATCATTATCATGATCATTGCAGTAAATAAGTGATGGTAATACTATTTACCATGTATTGAGAAGCCATGCACCAGGCACTTCACATACAGAGATGATTTCACTTAATTCATTCTTCACAAGAACCATTTGAGGTACGAATTATTCATCTATTTATTGTACCATAGAAAAACAAATTTGAGTTAATTGTGTGCCCTTAGGCAAGTAATTTGATTCCTCTGTGCTTCTCCATTGCAAGAGAAAAATGAAAATAATAACATCTCCCTATCTACATAGGGATGTGCCAAAACTTAAAGTACCAGATATCTGCAAAATATTTTACGATGCCTGCGAATTGTTCAAGTGACAACATGAGATGTGATATGTTCACAGTTTAAATGCGCTGGGAAGATGGCAGACTAGAAAGACTAAAAAGACACAAGGTCTAGGGACTTGGATGCAGCTTGACCACCAGTCAGTTGTGTGATTTTAAGAAAGTCATATAATCACTCTCTTAAAGATCGAACATAAAAGGAAGCATTTGGACCAGGTGGGGCTCAACCTTTTCAGGATTAAAATGTTTAGAATTATTAGTTTGCTTAAATCCACAATTAGGCTTTACTAATAAAATTACTTTTATTGTCAGCTTTATTGAGGTATCATTTAGATAAAATAAAATTCACTAAGTTTATGTGTACAGGTCAATGAGTTCTGATAAATGCATCCAGTGGTGTCGCCACCACCAACACACTCGAGGTATAGAACTTGCATCACTTCACAAAGTTCTCTCCTGCCCTTTGTAGTCCATCTCCTCTCCCATGCCTGGCCCCTGGCAATCTCTAATCTGCTTTCCATTACTATAGCTTTGTCTTTATTCTGGACTATCACAGAGATCCCAGGGATGATGGTCCACCAGCTCACTTTGGTCTCTAAAAGCTTCCAGGAGAAAAATGCCCTGTGAGAAGGGAGCTTCTAATTTTTTTTTCTTCTCTGTGGAAAATTAGTTTCCTGAGAACTGGACACATTGAAAGTATTTTGAGGTGAGTCATGCCAGCCAATTGACAGGAGCACTGAAAGCCTGATGGTTCATGATTTTAATAACAGTATCATCCAATAAACTGATGGCTCCATGGTAGGAGGAGGACCTCCCACATAGTTGTCACATTGAGGATGACCCCTTTAGCCCTAAATTACTCTCTTGTTTTATTATGAGCCTTTACCTTGTTTAAAGACTACAGATCATACTTTGATTTTTAGTAGTAATAATAAAATACGTAGTGATGATAGTTACTTTTTGATCACTAACTCAGTGTCAGGCATTGTTTTTAAGTGACTGACATAGGTTACTTCAGGAAACACCCCTAAAGGAACTACAAGTTTACATGTAAGATGTGACTGGCCTGCCCTGGCCAGTATGGCTCAGTGGGTTGGAGCATCGCCCCATACCCCAAAAGGCTGCCGATTCAATTCCCAGTCAGGGCACATACGCAGATTTGGGTTTGATCACCAGTCGGGGTGCATATGGGAGGCAACTGATCGATGTTTCTTTCTCATATCAATATTTTTCGTTCTCTGTCTCTAAAATCAATTTAAAAAGAAAAAGGAAAAAAAGATGTGACTGGCCTAAGTGGAAAGGGGGCTGGAAATAAACACTCACTGAGGTCAATAAGCAATTTAGTAAATTATGAATTGACTCTGTCTCACCACAAAATGAGATCCTAAAATTCACCTATGCAATTTTTATGAGTTTATTTGCGCCAAACTGATGATCATTCCCAGGAAGCAAAATCTCAACGGATTGAGAAAATGTCCCCTCCACCATGTCATTTTTTTTTAATCCTCACCAGAGGGTATTTTTTCCATTGCTTTTCAGAGAGAGTGGAAGAGAGAGAGAAAGAGAAAGAAACATCGATCGAGAGAGACACACCGGGGCCGGGGATCAAACCTGCAACTGAGCTTGGTTGGAATCGAACCCAGGACCCTTCGGTCCACAGGCTAACGCTCCAACCACTGCGCCAAACCGGCCAGGGCCCCATATCATATTTTAAATCAATTGAGGTGTCATTTATATACCATGAACTTTAAACATTTTCCATATACTTTAATGAGTTTTGGAAATTTATACAGCTGTGTAATCACCATCACAATCTAGATTTAGACCTTTCCATCACCCTAAAAGATTCCCTTCCCCATATTTAGTCAATTCCACCCTCACCCCAGGAAGCCACTGGCCTGTTTCTATCCCTCTAGATTAATCTGCCTTAGAATTTCACATAAGAAGCACAGAGTGTACTCTCTTGAGTCTGGCTTCCTTTTCTCAACATAATGTTACTGAGATTTGCCAATACTGTTATGTGTATTAGTAGTCCCTTTGTACTGCTATGTGCTACTCCTTTCATGGTTATATATTTTATTCATGTTAGGAGGCTAGCATTATCCCAATAACAAAACCAAACTAAGATATTACAAGAAAATAAAACTAAAGACCAAAATCCCTCATGATATATACAAAACTTCTCAGTAAAATATTAGCAAGTAGAATCCAGAAATGTATGAAAAGGATAGTTCGTGATGGCCAAGTGGGGCTCATCTGAAGATTTCAAAACTTATTTAACATTTGGAAATCAATTGGTGTAATTCACCATGGTAAGAGACTAAATAAGAAAAGACATATGATCATCTTAATAGATAAAGGAAAAGCATTTGACAGAATTCAATATTCACTCATGATAAAAAAGTCTCAGCACACTATGGACATGAAGAAAATCTCCTTAACTTACTCTCATAAATATCTGAAGCTAGTAGCACAATCCTGTTAGATTATTAAAAAGGCAAGTACCTCCTATTCAACACTGCACTGGAAGCCCTGGCTGGTGTAACACAGCAAGAGAAAGAAATAAAACTCATACAGATTAGAGAGAAAGAAAGCTCTTTATAGACGTAATTGTCTATAGAGAAAACCCCACGCATCTCTGCAAAGGAGCTCTAGACTAATAAATTTGTTTGTCAAGAGTGGATGATATAAGGTAACACATGCAAAAGTCTACTGTATTTATATAGAACAGCAATAGATGATTGGAATTTGAAATTTTTAAAAAGTATCATTTATAATGGCATTCAAAAAAGTTACTTAACATATTTTATTATAAATTAATTTAGATTTATTATATTATTTTTATATTTATACAATATAATTGATTCTGTTATATATGTTACATATTATATATTTATATTTTTATTTACATAAACATATATAATTTAATTTATTATTTGTTAATAAGTTAACAAAATATGTGTAAGATCTATATGCTGAAAGTGATAAAATACTGATGAAGGAAATCAAAAACTAAAGAGACAGAGAAACACACCATGGTTACAGACTAGCAGATTCACTATTTTTAAAATGTCAATTTTACCCAACTTTATGTAGATTCCAGTACAATTCTATTCAAAATCTCAGGAAGATTTTTTTTGTAGATACAAGTTGATTCTAAAATTTACATGGACTATCAAAGAACAGCCAAAATAATTTAGAAAAAGAAAACCAAAGTTAGAGGGCTCATGCTAGTTTATCTCAGGGATTCTGTAGAACTATAGTAATCAATGAAGTTGGTGAAAAGATAGACAAATAGTGCGATGGAACAAATAAAGAGCCTGGGAAATAGACCCAAACAAATATTGACTGATTTTTGGCAAGGATATGAAGACATTTCAACAGAGAAAAGATAATCTTTTTAACAAATGGTGCTGGAACTTGACATAGATGTCCCCTCACAAAAAAAGTCCAACCTTGACAAATACCACGTTACACAAAAATTAAATTGAAAAGGGTCATAGGAACATTATATTATGTGAAAGAACCCAGAGACAAAGGGGCAGATATTGTAGGATTCAATGCATATGAAATGTCCAGAATAAGCAAATCCAGAGACAGGCCGTGGTATTAGGAAGGCCACAGTATATAAAGGAGTTAATATAGCAAACCTGAGCTAGCCATATTTAGAAAGGTGTGTTTACAAGATTGTCCCTTGGCTGCCACATGGAAACAGATTTTTAAGGGTTCCCACCATTTCCCTAGTTAATAAGGGTGGTTTACTGTGCCTAAACTGTTTGTGCAATCAGTGACCTATGTTCAACACCTATCTGCTTTCCTTTTGGGAGTCTGGAATTTTGGTACATGTTAGACAGAGGGTGCCTGGTGGCCAGCCCCCAGTAAAAACCTTGGGCACTGTCTTAGTCATTTTGGGCTGCTATGCAAATTGCCAAGGATTGGGTGGCTTTAACAGCAAGACTTATTTCCAGCAGTTCTGGGGGCTGGGAAGTCCGAGATCAGGGTGCCAGCAAATCTGGTGTCTGGTGTGCTCCTGCCTCCTGTGTGCAGATGGCCATCTTCCCATTGTACCCTAATGTGGTGGAAAGCAGAGAGTGGGAGCAAGTTCTCTCGTGTCTCTTCTTATACGGGCACTAATCCCATCATGAAGGCCCAACCTCAAGATCTAATTACCTCCCCAAGGCCCAGTCTCCAAAAACAATCATATTGGGGATTAATGTTTCAACCTATGAATTTGGGAGGCAGGGAGCACACACATTCAGTCCATCGCAGACACCGGATCTCTAATGAGCTACCCTGGTTGGCAACACTTTGCACATGTTGTCACACATCAGTGCTGGAGGAACTGAGCATGTCCTATGCAACTCCACTCAGAGAACTATTGGAAGCATACACCTGGATTCTTCCAGACTTCCCCCGTGTGCCTTTTCCCTTTGCTAATTTTCCTCTGTACTCTTTTGCTGTAATAAAGAGTAATCATGAGTATAACTTCTGGGTCCTGGGAGTCCTTTTAGGGAATCATTTGCACCTGAGAACAGTGTTCGAGACCCAGGAATGACACTCTTAGTTATATACCCCAAAGAAGTGAAAACAGTAACTCAGATGCTTTTACAGAAATGTTCATGGTAGCACTATTCATAACAGGTAAAATGTGGAAGCAGCCCGAGTGTCCAGCAACAACGAAAATGTGTGCTACGTACAGACAGTGGATTATTTTTCAGACTTAAGAAGGACTGAAGTTCTGGTACATGCTACAACATGGGTGAACCTGAAAACATGCTAAACCAGACACAAAAGGTCATGTGTTGTATGCTTCTGTGGTAGGCAGTTAATGAGACATGAGCAGAGCAAGGCCGATAGGTCAGGTACAGAAGGTCACCCTGGTGGAAAGCCCCGGGTGCCTAGCAATGGGCAGCACTGGGCAAACGAGGCCTTCACCCCCAGGGTGACCTTTCCTCCCCTAGCATATCCCTGGTCATGCGGTTTAGACCTCCTGACCTTTCACACGGCTTGCCATGCGATTCGAACCCTCCCCTGGCATATCACTGGTCCTGTGGTAGACCCCTTGCAGGAGGAACAAGGGGTGGAGAGTGGCCTCGTGCATCTCCCATGTGGGCCCTTGCACCACCGCTCCCTTAGGCATCAACCCCTAGGGATAACATCTAGGCCTAGGGCGTGTTTCAGCTCCAGGCCCAGAAAAGCAGCAAAACCAGACAAGAGTCATAGAGACAGAACATAGTGGATTAGAGGTTACCAGGGGCTGAGGGAGAGAAAAAATGGGGAGTTATTGTGCAATGGGTACAGTTTCTATTAGGGAGATGAAAGAGTTTTGGAAATGATAGTAGTGATGGCTGCCCAACATTGTGACTGTAGTTAATGCCACTGAGTTGTATGTACTTATAAATGGTTTAAATGGCAAATTTTATGTTCTATATATTTTACCACAGTTTAAAAAAAGATAAAATACTACACAGTGTAGAGTCAAATTCTCAACTCCACATAGCATAGTCTCCTGTCTCTTAAGGAACGCTTGCCTAAAGGTTGAATTCTCTCAAATACTTCTGATACAAGGATAAATTGGTAAAACCTTTCAGTAGGGCTAAAAACAAAAAACAAAACAAAACAAAACAAAAAACCCAGCCCTGGAGTTGCCTTTGTTTTTTATTATCTCCTCCAGGCGGGAGACGGGCCCAAACATTCCCAAAGCTCTGAGTGGGCCAAAAATGTTAAAAGTTTGTGTTGCTTTCTCCTGTAAAAAAATTAAGTAAGGTTCCCGGGCTGGAGCAAAGCTTAGGCAAACCAGGAACAAAAAAACCAAAAACAAAAAAACAGAGAAATTTCAGATGCTGCTTCAACCCGGGCCCCCACACCCATTCCTAGGCATCACCCAGCAGTTGAAACTTTAACCTGAAGATTTAAGTAATTTTACAATGAGGGGAAAAGGAGATTTTTAAAAAATGGCTTTGTGGTTTTTGTTTTATGGCTATTGCATCTGGATCTATGATAAAAACTAATATAAAATAGTCTATGCTTGTAATTTCATGAGTAATTTTCTGATCAGTAAAGCTAAAAAAACAAAACCTCCCAAATGTTACACAGCTGACTTGAGTATGAAAGCTAGGTAACTTTCCATAAGTGATGATTTTTGCTATAATTACGCCAATTGGAGCCTCTGAAAACAAAGGAAACAGCATGAAAAGAGAGGTAATCTCTACTTTGGGAGTTTTAAAAAGCAGTTTGTAGTTGTTAATGAGATCTTGTAAAATCAGACATCTGATAGAGGCTGATAATTTTCCGGTCTCTGCATATTTTTGAATGAGTCAACTTGACCCAAATAATAACAAGATTAAGAGGGTTTGGGAAAGCCTTGCTTGTTGCTTGGATTTGGGACACTGCTCCCGGCTGTGCAGGGATTTTGCTTTGACAAGGCTGAACAGTGTGGGGTTTTCTTGGAACCCTAGTTTACAGATCTTAATTGCCTGCACCTGACTCTAAACTGAAACCTGATTCTCTCTGCTGTGGGCCATTTCAGCCTCAGCGAAAACTGTGCTGGAAGAAAAGAGCACAGAACTCTGACTACGGTATCATTGCAGATTCAGGACCTCCCTGAACACACTATAGGTGCTGGCTGGACTGCCTGGGTCACAGACACTTGTCTGCAAGAAAGGGTCTGCTCTCTAATGAGATCATCTGAAATTGGGCTGCTGATCAGCTCTGGGTTTCTGACACAGTAACTGATTGCATTCCTAACTTGTGATTTCTGCCCTAAAGGACAAGTTCCTAGAGGACACATAACAGGGACTGTGAACTCTGTGTCCATTCCTGGATGAATGGACTCTTGACCTCCCCCTTGGGGCTGTCTCACTGCTGTTGATGATTACACAGGCTTTGGTTTTCTAGATTAGTTGCAGTTTGCAACAATAGACTGATTAATTTTCCTCCTGTTTCTTCTGGTACCTACAGTTTAGTAAAGCAAGTTGATTATTGAGTGCAGCTACCCCAACAAAGAATGAATCTTTTCTAGGTGCTCACTGGAAACATCTTCAGGATGGAAGCCTGTTGGTGGTTATGAAAACCCATTTTGAAATTTTTAAAAATTCAATTTTTTTTTTCCAGACAGAACCTCGAACAAGACATGTCTTTCCAGTAAAGTTGTATAAAAATGTTTTTGTGAGAAAATACTTTTATTCCTCCTTACACCATACATAAGAATAAACTCAAAGTGGATAAAAGACTTAAATGTAAGTTGCAAAACCGTAAAAATCCTAGAAGAAACATTGGCAGCAAAATCTCAGATATCTCTCACCAATATTTTGGCCAATATGTTTCCGAGGGCAAGGGAAACACAGGAAGAAATAAACAAATGGGACTACGTCAAACTAAAAAGCTTCTGCACAGCAAAAGAAACCATCAACAAAACAAAAAGTGAACGCACCTTATGCAGAACTTACTCACCAAGGATCCATCTGATAAGGGGTTAATCTCCGAAATCTATAAAGAACCTCTAAAACTCAACACCAGGAACATGAGCAATCCAATTAAAAAATGGGCAAAGGACCTGAATAGACACTTCTTCAAATGTTACAGGATAGTGAGAAGCTGGAAAAATTCCAAGGCAGGAGGAACAGGGAAACTGAGACAAGAAAATTAAACAAGGCCAAGCAGTTAGGACAGCCTGCAGCTGGCTTGTGAATAACAAGCCGTTATCTTTCCCAGACCTAGGACACTTGAGAGCAAATGGTTAAAAGTTTTCCTAATGAGAAAATGCAGGAAAGGAGGGGGAAGGGCAGAGGAAAAGGGCAATTTTATTTTTCACTCCCTGAAGTTTAGGGTCTAAACCAAGAAGCCAGCAGTCTCGGGGGTTGGCAGTATAAAGTTGCCAGGTGGTTCTCACAAATTCTAATCGAAGTAAAAAGGGACCTTGAGAATTAATCTGTACCAAGATATTCCAGAGGAATTTTTAAATCTATAGACAGAAAAGTATACAAGGCAGAACCCCCTCCACTCGCTCCTCAGATTAGCTGAGAGAGCCCGTCCATGCAGTGGCATTATGTTGGATGACAGATTTGCTTGCCTTGTTCCTTTAATAAATTTGCAAGCCTTACTTTCTTAATAAATTGGCTTTGTCACAATGCTGTCCATCACTCATTTGAATTCATTCCTAGAGCATGACAAGAATAGAGGTGGAGACAGCCCTCTCCCTCTGACTCAGGGAGCTGTCCAAAACACCTTTGTGCCTGTAACGCAAAGAGGACACCCAAATGGCCAACAGACACGAAAAGATGCTCAAGGCCACTAATCAGAGAGATGCAAATGAAAACTACAATGAGGTATCACCTCACACCTGCCAGAATGGCTACTATCAATAAATCAACAAACTGGTACTGGACACAAGGGGCTGCCTGTGACTACTTGAGCCAAATTAAGCAAAGACAGGGTTGAGTCACATGTGAGTATTTATTCCATTATTGCCAGCAAAATGGGAGAGAGGTCAGTCACCCTGGAAATTCTGCTCTGACCCCCTCACCAGTTTGCTGATTACATACTGGTGAGGGAGAAGATAACCATATGCAGCTCTGAGCTACAAGTGTAACAGAGAAAGGCCAGGGTCAGGTATGCAGTCAGGCCTTCAGGAGCTCAAAGTCCAATACCCAGGTGGCTAATCTTCTATGTTACAAATAGCTCAGCCCATTCCTGAGACAAACTCCTGGAGGAAGTCAGGGTCCGGGCACAGCAACCATATCAAGTGTATCCTGTCTGTTCTCAAAATGTATTTCTTTTCTGAGTAATGGACCTATCAAGGCACCTTATCTTTTTATAGCCTTGTTTCATCCTTCAGTTTCCCAGGGTCTGTAAGAAAACTATCTATAGTTAGTAAGGTGAATAATAATTAAACATCTGTGGCTCTATTCTTATTATGTGCCCTTCCCCACTATCAAAACAACAAGTGCTGGAGAGGATGTGGGGAAAGGGAACCCTTGTACACCGCTGGTGGGAATGCAGACTGAAGCAGCCACTTGGAAAATAGTATGGAGCTTCCTAAAAAAATTTGAAATGGAACTGCCTTTTGACCCAGTGATCCCACTTTTGGGAATATATCCTAAGAATCTGGACACACCCACCAGAAAGAATATATGCACCCCTATGTCCATAGCAGTGTTATTCACAATAGCCAAGATCTGGAAACAGCTCAAGTGCCCATCAGTAGATGAGCGGATAAAAAAGCTGTGGTTCATTTACACCATGGAATACTACGCAGCTGTATAAAAGAAGGATCTCTTATCCTTTGAAACAGCATGGAGGGACCTGGAGAGTATTATGCTAAGTGAAATAAGCCAGGCAGAGAAAGACAAGTATCACATGATCTCACTAATGAACAAAATATACTGACAACAAAATAGAACCAGAGGCATGGACACATGGAACAGCCTGACAACTGTCAGAGGGGAGGGCGCTTGGGATACTGGATAAAGGAAGGTGAAGAGATTACCTAAAGAACATACATGCATAGCCTATGGACACAGACAATAGTGTGGTGAGGGCAAAGGGAGGGGGGCAGAGGCTGGGTGGAAGTGGGCAAAGGGGAGGTAAGTGGAGGATATCTGCAATAGTGTGAACATTAAAAAATTCAAATAGAAAATAGTATCATTCCTCTTGCATACAACCCTTTCTGATGAAAGTCTGATGAAAGCAGGGGATGATTTTTAAAAAGTTATGGTTGCTGCTCAGCCGGTGTGGCTCCATGGATTGAGCATTGTTCCACGCACCAAGAGGTCACTGGTTCGATTCCTGTTAGGGCACATGCCCAGGTTTCAGGTTCAATCCCAGGTAGGGGGTGTGCAAGAGGCAGCTGATCAATGACTCTCTCTCATCTTTGATGTTTCTATCTCTCCCTCTCCCTTCCTCTCTCTCTAAAAATAATTTTTTTAAAAGTTAGGGTTGCTGAAAAGGACATGCTAATTGTGCAACAATGTTCAGACAAAAAACAAACCCCCAGTACCTGAAATGCATCAGGGCAGGGCATTAGGACCTTTGTTTTGCAAAACTGTTCCTGGGAGCTTCCCTTTCTTTGGAAAAGAAAACTTCTTGCATTTCCTTTTCAAGCTGTTGAGAATGTTCTGATTCACACTGACTGCTGCAACTTGATCACACCTCACAGTGCTGGGAAGCTTGGGTTGGCCCACTCAGCTCTTGGGCTTTTCATGCAAAACACACTGGTGAGGTGGGCAAACTACTGTCATAGCCAAACAAAACTGGAAGTGACTTCTTGCAATCCCTCTAAAACCAACTGTTGGCGACATCGAAAACAGCACCAGGTGTTAGACCAGTGGAGTCAGACTGGCCCTTGGTTCAGCAACTTCAGTACTTGAGTTCTGGCTAGGAAAGAATTCACAGCTAAGACTCCAACTGTAAGACAAAGTTTATTTAGAAAGTCACAGAGGTAGAAGAAGTGAGCAGTAGAATAAATGGGCTCAGGAAACAAGTTACAGATGCAAAAGAAAGGCTCTTGGAGCTTAGGAGAGAGAAAGGTAAAGGTAACATGCCAGGTGGGTAAGAAGAGGGCGAGGGCAAAGGTTCAGGCAAGCTCCTGAGAGGGAGAGGAAGAGTGCTGCATCTTTTCATCCTAAGGGCTTTTAAAATTTTTATTTGAGAGAGGAGTTGAGAGAGAAAGAGAGAGAGAAACATCAGTGTAAGCGAGAAACACCAATAGGTTGACTCCTGTATTCACCCCAAGCTGAGATCCAACTCGTACCTGGGTATGTGCTCTAAGCAGGACTCAAACCAGCCACCTTTCCGGGTACTGGACGATGATGCTACAGCCAACTGAGCCACACCAGCCAGGGTTCTTAAGGGCTTCTGGGGAGGATATTTTAGAGGAGGTCCCAGGAGATGATCCCAATAGAATAATCATCAGCTATGCAGGTGTGTCCTTTCAGGGTCATGATCTCTACTCTTTGCTTGGTGCCAGGGCAGGGGGTCATTAGTCAATGCAGCTGGTTCTGAGGTCAGCTGTGGCATCGCATTTCTGGTGTTGCTGCTTTTCTGGGCCTAGAGCTTAAACACAACTGAGGCTTAGATGTATTTGATGCAGGTCATGTTACCAGTAGGGGTCTGGGCCTGACAGGTCTGCCTCAGGCCAGCTTGTAGTGTGTGGGTTCTTGACTTTGTGTAGGAAAGCTTTCACAGTATGAGTCCAGGTGGCTTTGAGAGTACATTTATTACAGCTGGGGACAGTGAAACAAAGGAAGTACATAGGGTAGAAGAAGCAACAGGAGGGAGCCTAGGCGGGGCTCTGCTTTGACTCTCAAAAATGTTATAGGAAAGAAGTGAGCCAAGGCGGGGCCACTGTTAGCTCATTGAAAAGTCAGAGAAAAAGGGAGCCTTGGAGACAGGTACAGGGGGTTAGCCTGGGAGGAGCTGCCCCTGCCCACTGCTTCCCTGATTGCTAGTCTCGTGGGGACCCTTAGAGTTTGGAGGAAGTAAAAAATTCATGCCTGAGAAGGGGCATGGGCGTATTCTGAGCGAGCCTCCCTGGATCTTTGTTTTGAGTGTTTTTTATCTTTTTTCTTTGGGCGAGCATCTTTGGGGAGGGTTTCATTAGCTTTTCAGGTGTGTTTTTAACATGCTGGTACATCAAAATGAGCATACAGGGGAGTTTGGGATTACTCTTTGGTCCGCTTTACTGTTTAACATTATTCTTGGGTCTGTCTGGCTCTAGTGGCGTGTTTGTTATTTGTTTCTCTGACTTCATCTGTCCTTGGGTGTAGCTGGCACAAATGGCATTAATTGGGTCCCTGTGTTTTCTACTTCCCAGACCAGGGTTTTTTAAACTATTGTATTCTCTGGTTAGGGAGGAGGGCATAAACCAGTTGCTCTCGTGTCCTTGGTTGGGGAAGATAAGGTCTTGCAATTCACAAGCTGGCTGCAAACTGTTTAGCCTTGTTTAATTTTCCCATCTCAGTTTCCCCATTCCACTAGCCCAGGGATTTTCCTAATTTCTTACTATCTTGACACAGGTCAGAACCACATTGTCCCGGGGGCTTAATGCTTAAGGGTTATTCTCTGCCTTTCTTGTTTGTTTCTCTTCTAAGGGGGTCTAACCCACATGACTGGCAACATGCCAGGGGAGGAAAGGTCAGGGGAAGGTTGGAGCCACATGACCAGCGATAGGAAAGGTCAGGGGTCTAAACTGCATGACCACAATATGCTAGGGAAAGAAAGGTCACCCTGGAGACAAGGTCCTTGTTTCCCCAGTTTGCCCACTGCTAGGCACCTGAGACTTTCCACCCTGGTGACCTATGTACCTGGCCCATTGTCCTTGCTCTGCTCATGTCTGTCTAATTGCTTACCACACAAGAACTCGACTACGTTTTTCCAACTGAACTGGAAATCCTAGGACAGAAGGCCGCACTGGGGGGCCCTACTGGGGCCTCTGTTAACCTGAGGCCTACTGTGTGGATTTTGTACTAATTCTCTCCAACCATACCCGGTAGCTCACTGTGCCTAAAATGTTTGTAAAAACAACGTGGTTTATGCTGAACACCTGCTTTCCTATTGGGAATCGGGAGTTTTGGCACATGGTAGGCAGAGTGTACCCATGTGACCAGCTCCTAACCTTGGGAACTGAGTTTCTAATGAACTACCCTGGTTGGCAACACTTTGTACGTGTTGTCACACCTCAGTGCAGGAGGAATGGAGTATGTCCTGTGCAACTCCATTTGCAGAGAATTCTTGGAGGCTTTTACCTTGATTCCTCCGGAATTTCCCCCGTGTGCCTTTTCCTTTTGCTGATTTTCCCCTGTAGCCTTTCACTGTAATAAACAGTAATTGTGGAGTATAACAATTCATGGATCCTGGGAGCCCTTCAAGTGGATCATTGAGCCTGAGCACGATCTTGGGAACTCTGGCAGAGGCCTTGTTCTTTTTGGCGAAATATATGGAATTTGTGGTGTTCACAGAGCTTTTAAAATCTTTCAATAATATCGCGCTTGAGTGATCTCATAAATAACAGAGAGAATATCTCTCTCTCTCCCAAATTAAGGTGTCAGCAGGGCCATGTTCCCTCGGAGGGCTCTGGGGGAGAATCCCTCCTTGAGTCGTGTACCTTCTGGCATTCGAGGTCAATGCTTGGCATTCCTTGGCTTATAGAAGTTATCATTCCTGTCACACGGCCATCTTCTCCCTGGCTGTCTTCATACTACCTCCCTCTGGGTGTCTATCTCTGTGTCCAAATTTTTACTTCCTTAAAAGAATACCAGTCACATTGGATTAGAGTACACCCTAATAATCTTATTTTAACTCGATTACCTCTATAAAGATCCTATTTCCAAATATGGTCACATTTTGTGGCATAGGTGGTTAGGACTTCAACATATATTTTTGAGGGGACACAATTCAACTCACAAGAAGCTCCTAAATCCATTTTTATTAGAAGCCCACAGTTAAAATTCTTAGTCATCTGACTTTCTAATATGGCTGCTGTAGTTTCTAGGAACACCCCAAAGACAATATTCTCTTTTGAAATTAGCACGTTTTAGGTAGTTGAACAGTGTGTAACGAGCTGAAAATGTATGTTGGGCCAACCAAAGGTGGAGACTAGGCATGTGCATAAGGAACTATAAAAAAACTGTATGAACTGTACTTAAAATGATAAAACTTATATTTAGATAAGTTACTATCTTAGCAAAGTAAACACTGATTTTGAGAAACAACGTACTGGAGATTAATTAGGAAGTAACTGCAACAATGAGGCCCTTAACTAGGTAAAAGCAACTGAAATAGATAAGAAGGAAAGAGGGGTAGGAGATTGATATGGGGATAAACCTGGAACCATGTTGGATGTAGATGTTCAGGAAGAGTCAGAGACCACTGTGATGTTTTAAGCCCAATAGTGCTGCCATTAATATAAACTTATAACCTTAGCTCCCAAACCCAAACCAAAATAACAACAAAAACTCAAAATAAAGTCTGTTTTAAGACAGCAGTTCTAAAAGGAGCTGGGAGATTACCATCTAATTCCTGGCCCTGGTTCTAACATGATGCCAGCTTTCGTTACAGTGAGGGCCATAGGCTGAGCCCAGAGACCACGATCACAAGCAGAACCAAAAACTGGGATGTGGGTATGTTTTGTGGATGAAGACATATTGTGCTGTGTTTAATATGGCTGTTGTATTGAGGCTCCATTCATGTGCTGTGGCCCACAGATTGAATGGACATTCCCAGTGTCCATTTTTCAGGGGAGCAGAAGACCATCAGGAAAGGAAGCTGGAATTCATCAGGTGGGTCTACAAGCAGGTCAATGCAGTTCTCTCTCTAGGGCATTTCTTTCTGGGCCTGGATCTCTGGGGTTGGCTGTTGGGAAGAGGAGATATCTAGCTGTGGTCTCCACTTGCAAATGCTAAGTTGGTCTGCACTGCCTAGAGCCTTAATGGGGGACCAAGTGAATTTAGCCTGCAGGACCTGGAGAGCACTCCCATGTCCTGAAACTGAGTCTTCCCCCTTTTTTTATGTTTTCTGTGCATTTTACTTTGATACATCTTTCAGTTGTTAAAATTGTACTTAAATGTTTCAGCATTTTGCCAGACACCTTACAGTAAGGACCTATAGAAAGGCACTTCTCCTATAGGCCTACTGGAATATAGGGGTGGCTTTTCTTTTTCCACACCTCAACTGAGATGTTTTGGTTCATTTTAACTCAGAAATTGATAGTATGATATCTGTTCCTATCCAGTTCCTATCTTTTTTTGGAACAGAGTAGCAAATCTCACCAGTTGTCTAAGCAAATATGTGACTTACTATAAAATCCAAGTTCTTTCAGGAAGTTCTACCTCCAGGATACTGAAGGGTCCTTGAAAAGAGGCATCTTGGCTTTTCTGTGGTCCTATAGGCAGAACAAAACCTTCTCCACCTAAAAGGAGATTTGGGAGATGGGATGGGTGGGTCCTCAGAATTAAGGCCTGTGTATATGAAGTGTTCTCTTTTCCAATGTATTGTTTGAGACATAACTTCATCACTGATAATGAGGCTACTTTATATACACTTAGCATTTTTACTTCTCAAGCAACAGGAGGTGACTAATACTACTGGGGGGAGAGATTTACCAACCAGCAGATGTGGCTGGGCCACCCCATAAACAGCCAATCTACGCAGAAGATTTGCCTTCACAGGATAAACGCTATTGAACACAGTGTCCTTATCTTACTGACTGTTGATCGAGAAACCACCTGTGAAATGTGCCATAAAACAGAACATGAGAATATATTGGAATATCCAAAATCCAGAGGCCAATAACACAAGATTATAGACTTTGAAATTAATTACATTGTAATCAGCAAATAGTCTCTAAAACTTTAATCTTTAGAAAATTTTCAGATTTCTTATGACCTAGAATATGGACTGTCCTTGTAAATGTTCTACATGCATTTGAAAAGAATGTTTAGATCAACTTACCGGAAAGTATTTTTTATATCTTTAATATCCTTATGGAGTTATCTAGTTGTTCTATTCATTACTAAGACAGGGTGTTGCATTAGGCAGGGTTCTCAAGAGAAACAGGATGCAGGATTTAAATATTTAAAACATTTAAATATCTTAAGGAACTGGGGATTCAAAGACGGCTGCAGAGTAGCTGGAAGCTACTCCAAGCTTTGCTCCCAGCTCTGAACAGGATATACAGCTAAATTACAGATCAATCAACTTGAAAAACAAATCAAAGTATAGCTGATCTAAGATATTATGATGAAAAAGCACAGAATAAGCCACGTACAGACTGGTAAGCGCGGGAGAGAAGCAGAAGGGGAGAACCCCCTCATGCAGGTGCAGCAGCCTTCTCAGGGGGATACCATGCCAAACTCCCTCCCCCTAGGAGCATGGGATCTCCACCCCACACAGGGATCCCCAACCCAGAGCAACAGAGATTGGAAGAGCAGCCCGCTAGCGATGGGCAGTGGAAATGAGTGGGGATTCTGCCTGCCTAGGAGACTTGGACTGCACCATCCCAGGAAAAGGGCACACGCCTTTTTCCAGCACCAGCCTGGAGAGTTTGATCGGGACTCTGAACGCGGGTGAGGCCCTGCTGCGGTACTCAGTCCTGCAGAGGGGTCTCCTGGCTCCATCCAGCAGTGACTTTGAGGGACTATCTGTTCACTCGAAAGGCTTTGAGCAGAGACCCAGTCAGTGACTAAACTGTGCGGATTGATAGAAAGAACTTGTCTCTCCAACCTTGAGTGCACAGTTGGTTCCCCTCCCCTCACCCGTTGAGCTACTTGTCTTGCTCTGTCCTGCTGGGTTTGTTGACTTAGGGGAGCCAGACTTTTTGCCCATCTTGCTGGGTTAGGTGCCCCAGCAGAGCTTGGAATTTCAGCCCTGCCTTGCTGAGACCAGCCACACAGAGGGATCAGAGTGCGACGCAGGGCTGATTTTTGGCTCCCTCCTGCTTGGTTTGGCAGTGGCAGGGGTGCCAAGGAGCCATGGAGAGCTGGGATTTTCAGACTTTGTCTCCCAGGGAAGCTTCTGTCTGGAAGCCAGATGAGTGAGTGCTGGGCTCTGGTGCTACATTGTGGAAAGGCAGATCTACACTGTGATTTCAACACAGGCCAATCAACTTGAAAAACAAATTAGGATTTTCAAGTAAAGCCCTGTTGTTCTCTGAACAACCACTCTCTTGTTGAGGTGGTTAGCTACTGGGATTTAGTAGCGACTGAACGATTAATCGGGAGCCAAGAGACCTCAGCTGCCCACCAGGAACTACATGTTATCTGGTAAGAGAGACTTGGTAGGCACATGATTGAAAAATTGGTGACAAGGAAGTCTGGAGAACGGCGTGTGAAGAAACCTCTCTGACTGGAGCAGAACCGTAGAGATACTGAAGTTCCTTGTGAATGTTCACCACACAATAACCTCAGCAGGGGAGGACTTTGATAATCAAATGGATTCGATGATCAGTTCTGTGGATACCAGCGAGCCTCTGACTTCTGTCATCATGCAACAGGCTCATGAACAGACATCCATGATGGCAGGGAAGGTGGTTATGCACTTGCTCAGCAATGTAAACTTCCACTCACCAAGCCCTACCTGGCCCGTGCTGGGTGCGTAATCTGCCAGCAGCAGAGACCAACACTGAGTCCCTGGTATGATCCCATTTCCTGGGGTGATCAGCCAGCTACCCGGAGGCACGTTGATTACATTGGACTGCTTCCGTTATGAAAGAGACAATTGCATTGGAATAGACACTTAGTCTGGATACTGATTTGCCTACATGTAACACTTCTTATAGAATGCTGCATTTACCATCATGGTATTGCTTCTATGGATCAAGAAACTCACTTTACATCAAGTGAAGTGTGGCAGTGCGTCATGCTCAGGAATTCACTGTTCTTACCATGTTCCCTACCGTCCTGAATCAGCTGGCTCCATAGAACAGTGGAACAGCCTTTTGAAGAATCAGTTACAGCACCAGCTAGCTGGCAATACCTTGTCAGGGCTGGGACAAGGCTGTCCAGGAGGCTGAATGCTCTGAATCAGTGCATATATGGAATACAAGATATCCCTTTAGGTTGTCTTTAGTATTGCTGTATCTTGTGATTACGGTCAATGGAAAACTACAGCAAGCCAATTCAGGCAGGACTACTAGTGATCTGCTTTCCATTGTTCAGGGAACCAACGTGGAGATTCTGCCAGTTGTTATTGCAATGATTCATTCCAGAACTGGAGAAATAACCATAGGATTGGTTTGGGGACCCACTGTGAGATGGACCTGGCTTAAAACCCTATTTACTATTTAACCTCCATAAGCCCCTACTCTGACTGGTCAACTACAGAGATGTCACCCTGGTAACAGCCTGCAGATTCCTGTGTGGAAGGCTGGGAGAAAGGGTAACAGTACTGTCTTTTGACAATGTAACAGGGTCCTTCCTCCAAGGGACCCAGCCTCCCTTTCATTCAAGGAGTGATGAGTCTTTAAACTGGCTCAGGTCTGGGAATTGACTGAGGGACCCTGAGTCTGTGTTTTAAATTCAAGTTAGATTTATATTCGACTGATCTCGAACTCTTCCACTTATACTTATCAAGTAAAAAGAGTAGATTGTCCATCTATTTTACTTCAAGGAACAGCATTGTCTTAGTACATTGTGCTGTTATAACAAAATACCACAGGCTGGATTGCCTATAAACAACATAAATTTATTTCTCACAGTTCTTAAGGCTGGAAGTCCAGGATCCGGGTGCCAGCATGTCAACTTCTGGTGGAGACTCTTTTCCAGGTTGCAAAGTGCTGACCTCTCTGTGTCCTCACATGGTGGAGGAGGCAGGGAGCTCTTGGGAGTCTCTTATATAAAGGCACTAATCCCATTCATGAGTGCTTTGTCCTCATGGCATTATCACCCTCCAAAGGACCCACCTCTGATGCCATCACCTTATCGGTTACACATGAATTTGGGGGGAATGCATTTAGATCGTAGCAATCATGCTCAATCAGCCAATGCCCTGGGTCCTGTGAGTCAATCTATTCTGATTGCTGCTTTGACTCTTTTGTCCACTATGGTAATCATGCTCACCTCACCTTTGGTGATGAGATGACACTAAGTGTTTTCTACCACTCAGGATCCAGTGATCTCTCATTGCATGTCATTTTCCTATTCAGCAGCAGAAGTTTCCACTGTAATTTTTTACCTACGGAGAAAGCCATGATGGTGCTCTTCAAGAATTTTTAGGCTCCTCTCACAAATTTATTTCATGCAGTTGTCATAAAAAGTGTGTCCTCTGGACCCTTCTGAGGTGAATAGGTAGGTCTAATGTGATAAATCCACTCTCGCACTACAGTCTCTCTAAAGCTTTAGATCCCTTCCTCTATGGTATACCATGTCAGTTCTGACATCTCAACTTCTAGTGAAGGCCATCTCTTGGCCCTTGTTTTAGTCAACAAATCAAATCATTAGAGTCCTTTCTATTCCCTGAAAGTTACAACATTGAATCAGTATTATCTGTTGAGTAGGCCCATATCAATAATTTAGCCTGATTCAACATTACATTCCTCCTACATTATCGTATATCTTTCATGTCCATTTTCACACACATACCCCAGATTTCTGTCTGTATAAACTGGAAAAATCATACACTTCTTTTGGAATGTAGCGCACCTCTTAGTGGTCATACTTTGAATCCCACTTTTCAGGGCTGACAGGGAATTGAGTCTAGTATAGGTGGAGAAACAAAGAGGTGTGGGTCCGGAAGATAACTGGCAGTGTCTGGGTCGTCTCAAGTATTTCTTATTGGCACTTTTCCCATTGATCTTGGTTCACATTAGCCAGCTTCACATTTCTGGTAATTAATGGCCATTGTGAATGACATGTTGTGTAGTTTCTGAATTACATTTTCTTCCTTTCTGAAAACTGAGTTTTGTTCATGAGGTAATTGAGTTACTGGTGGACCTTTTTTGCTGTGTCAGGGTTTGTTTTTACTTTGATAGGATGTATTTACTATGGTATTGAACTTAATCCTAGGCACGGTCCTCTGGTAGGGAGCAGTCCTTACTCTTAAAGTTTCACTGAAATGCCAAGGTATTTATTAGGGTTTCTTCTCTGTGGCGAGTCAGAAGTGCTTACATCTCTCAGAAGAGCATGACATCTGACATCAGGATTTAGCTCCCAGTCCCACAGCAGACAAATTCTGCTTGGGTTTATGGAGATTTGGCCTGTTCTTGGCCAAGTTTCATGTTGAATTCTGTAGTACAATACAAAAATATATTTGTTTCTGGTTCCTGGTTCCTGGCACCAAGCTCCTAAAACTCTTGAAATTTCCTGAGTGATAGGAGTGTCTTTTGTTATTTACAATGAATGCCTTTCTTTCATACATTTTATAAATTCATGCTAATGAGGTGATTTAGGCTAGAGTCCCTAAATAGTGTCAAGATGAGGCTGGTCACCAGAAAGACCAAGTAGTTAGAGAGTTAAAACATTTAACCCAACCCACAAACCTCTAGGAAAGGGGAGGAGGGCTGTAGATTGAACTCAATAAATATTCTTGAACGAGATTTAGAGCTTCCAGATTGGTGAACACATTTACTTGCTGGGAGAGAGGGTGCTAATAAGAACCCTGGCTACCAAGATTTAGAATAGCAAATATTAGCAAGGCTGTGGAACAAATAAAACTCTCATGCATTGGTTTTTTTAAAAATTATTATTCAAAATATTACAGTTGTCCCCTTTTTCTCCCATTGACCCCTTCCACCCTGTACTCACTCCCCACCCCAGGCCTCCACCACACTATTGTCTTTGTCTATGGGTTGTGCATATATGCATATAAATTCTTTGGTAATATCTCCCCACCAACCCCCACATTCCCTCTGAGATTTGTCAGTCTGTTCCATGCTTCTATGTCACTGAATCTATTTTGTTCATCAGTTTACGATGTTCTTTAGATTCCACATATAAGAGAGATCATGTGATATTTGTCTTTCTCTGCCTGGCTTATTTTCCTTAGCATAATTTTCTCCAAGTCCAACCATACAGTCCCAAAGGGTATGAGACCCTTCTTCTTTACAGCTGCATAGTATTCCATGGTGTAAATATCCTACAGCTTTTTTATCCACTCATCTACTGATGGGCACTTGGGCTGTTTCCAGATCTTGCTATTGTAAATTGCACTGCTATGAACATAGGGTTGCATATATTCTTTCTGACTAGTGTTTCAGGATTCTTAGGATATATTCCTAGGAGTGGGATCACTGGGTCAAAAGGCAGCTCCATTTTTAATTTTTTGAGGAAACTCCACACTGTTCCATAGTGGCTGCACCAGTCTGCGTTTCCACCAGCAGTGTACTAGAGTTCCCCTTTCCCCACACCCTCGCCAGCACAAGTCATTTGTTGATTTGTTGATGGAGCCATTTCTACGGGTGTGAAGTGATACCTCATTGTGGTTTTAATTTGCATCTCTCTGATGATTAGCGATGTTGAGCATTTTTTCATATATCTCTTGGATATATATTCATATGTCCTCTTTGGAGAAGTGTCTATTTGGGTCCTTTTCCTATTTTTGAATTAGAGTGTCTTCCTCTTGTTGAGTTGTATGAGTTCTTTGTACACTTTGGAAATTAGCCCCTTATCAGATGCATCCTTGGCAAATAAGTTCTCCCATACCCTGGGGTTTCTTTGTATTTTGAGGCTGATTTCTTTTGTTGTGCAGAAGCTTTTTAGTTTGATGTAGTTCCATTTGTTTCTTTTTTCTTTTGTTTCTCTTGCTGTAGGAGATATAGCAGCAAAAATTTCACTACATGAGATGTCTGTGACTTTACTGCCTATGTTTTCTTCCAGGATTTTTATGGTTTTGCAACTTACATTTAAGTCTTTTATCCATTTTGAATTTATTCTTGTGTATGGAGAAAGTTGGTATTCTAGTTTCATTTTTTTGCACGTACCTGCCCAATTTTCCCAACACCATTTATTGAAGAGACTGTCTTTACTCCATTGTATGCTCTTGCCTCTTTTGTCAAATATTAGCTGACCATAATGGCTTGGGTTGATTTCTGGGTTCTCTGTTCTGTTCCATTGATCTATATGTCTGTTGTTGTACAAATAGCAGGGTGTTTTGATTACAGTGGCTTTGTAGTACAGTTTGATATCCGGTAAAGTGATACCTCCAACTCTGTTGTTCTTTCTCAAGATTGCTGTGACTATTCAGGGTCTTTTTTGGTTCCATATAAATTTTTGGAATATTTGTTCTAGCTCTATGAAATATGCTGTTGGTATTTTAATAGGAATTGCATTGAATCTATTGATTGGTTTGGGTAGTATGGATATTTTAATAATATTAATTCTTCCAATCCATGAACATGGTATATACTTCCATTTGTTTATATCTTCCTCTGTTTCTTTTTTCAGTGTCCTGTAGTTTTCCGAGTACAGGACTTTTACATCCTCCATTAAATTTATTCCTAGGTATCTTATTTTTTTGTTGCAATGGTAAATGGTATTGCTTTTTTAGTTTCTCTTTCTGAGAGTTCACTGTTGGTGTAGAAAGGTGCCATTGATTTTTAGATGTTAATTTTGTATTCAGCTACTAAATTCATTTATCAAATCTAGTAGTACTTTGGTGGAGTCTTTAGGGTTTTCTATGTACAATATCATGTCATCTGCGAATAATAACAGTTTTACTTCCTCTTTTCCAATTTGGATACCTTTTATGTTTTCTTCCTGTCTGATCATTTTGGCCAGGACTTCCAGTACTACGTTGAATAAGTGTGGTGAAAGTGGGCATCCCTGTCTTGTTCCTATTTTTAAGGGAAATGGTTTTAGATTTTGACCATTGAGTATGATGTTGGCTGTAGGTTTGTCATACATGGACTTTATTATGTTGAGGTATGATCTGTCTATTGCCACTTCACTGAGAGTTTTTATCAAAAATGGGTGTTGGATCTGTCAAATGCTTTTTCTGCATCTATTGATATGATCATATGATTTTTGTCCTTCATTTTGTTTACGTGGTGTATCACATTTATTGATTTGTGAATATTATATCAGCCTTGCATCCCTGGAATAAATCCCACTTGGTCGTGGTGTATGATCTTTTTAATGTATTGCTGGATCTGGTTTTTGTTGAGGATTTTAACATATATGTTCATCAGGGACATTGGCTGGTTATTTTCTATTTTTGTAGTGTCTTTTCTGGTTTTGGGATTAGGATGATGCTGGCCTTGTAACAAGAGTTTTGGTGTTTTCTCTCTTCTTGAATTTTCTGGAATAGTTTGAGGCGGATAGGTGTTAATTCTTCTTTGAATGTTTGGTAAAACTTGCCTGTAAATCCCTCTGGTCCAGGACTTTTGTTTGCTGAGAGTTTTTTGATTACTGCTTTAATTTCATTAGTTGTTATCGGACTATTCATGTTTTCTGATTTTTCCTGATTCAGCTTTGAAGATTGTATGCTTCTATGAATTAGTCCAGTTCACCCAGGTTGTCCAGTTTGGTGGCATATAGTTCCTTACAGTATTTTCTTACAATCCCTTATAGTTCTGTTGGGCCAGTTGTTATATCACCTCTTTCATTTCTGACTTTATTTATTTGCATCTTCTCTCTTTGTATCTTAGTGAGTCTGGCTAAAGGTTCATCAATCTTATTTAACTTTACAAAGAACTAGCTCTTGGTTTCATTGATTTTTTTTTTTGGTATATATTTTTTAGTCTCTATGTTATTAATTTCTGCTCTGATCTTTATTATTTTTTTCCTTCTTCTTCCTTGAGGCTTTTCTTGCTGTTCTCTTTCTAATACTTTTTGTTGTTGTGTTAGATGCCTTATTAGAGCTTTTTCTTGTTTTTTGAGGTATGCCTGTAATGCTATGAACTTTCCTCTCAGGACTGCTTTTGCTGTGTCCCATAGATTTTGTTTTTTTTTCTGTTCATTTTTGTTTTTTTCCAGGAAGTGTTTGATTCCTTCCTTGATCTCATTGGTAACCCATTCATTGTTTAATAACAAGCTATTTAACCTCCATGTGTTTTAATATTTTTTAGTTTTTTTATAGTGGTTGATTTCTAGTTTCATGCCATTGTAATCTGAGAAGATGTTTGATATTACTTCAATCTTTTTGAACTTGTAGAGACTTATTTTGTGCCCAACATGTGTTCTATTTTTGAGAATGTTCCATGTGCACTTGAGAAGAATGTGTATTCTGCTGCTTTGTGATGAAATATTCCATTTCAATTAAATCAGTATATCTCTGTTTCCTTACTGATTTTTTTTTTCCTGTTGATCTGTCCAATGATGAATGTGGGGCGTTAAAGTACCCCACTATGAATGTGTTGCTGTCAATCTCCCCCTTAAAGTCCACCAATCTCCCCCTTAAAGTCCACCAAGAAATTTTTTATATATTTAGATGCTCCTATATTGGGTGCATATATATATTTATAAGGGTTATTTCCTCCTGTTGGATTGATTCCTTTAGTATTATGTAGTGACCATCTTTGTCTATTGTTATGGTCTTTGTTTTGAAGTCTATTTTGTCAGAAATAAGTATTGCTGCTCCAGCATTTTTTTTTTTTTGTTTCCAGTTGCATAGAATATTTTTTCTATCCCTTCACTTTCAGCCTGTGTGAATCTTTTTCTCTCAGGTTGGTCTCTCGTAGACAGCATATATTTGGGTTCTGTTTTCTTATCCATTTAGCTACCCCATGTCTTTTCATTGGAACCTTTATTCCGTTTACATTTAAGGTTACTATTGATACATACTTATTTAATGCCATTTTTCTCGTTTATGCCAGTGTACCTTTCTCTCAATATTTCTTCTTCTTAAAGCAGTCCTTTTAGCATTTCTTGCAATGCTGGTTTGGAGGTACTGAATTCCTTTAGCCTTCTTTTATCAGGGAAGGTCTTTATTTCACCTTCAATTTTAAATGATAGCCTTGCTGGATAAAGCAATCTTGGTTGCATGTTCTTACTTTTCATTACTTTGGGAACTTCATGCAAATCCCTTCTGGCCTGAAGTGTTTCTGCTGTCAGCCTTATGGGGATTCCCTTGCAGGTCACTGCTTGTCTCTCTCTTGCAGCCCTTAATATTCTCTCTTTGTCTTCAGCATTTGCCATTTTACTTATGATGTGTTTTGGAGTGGGTCTCTTTGGGTTCTTCTTCTTTGGAACCCTCTGTACTTCCTGAACTTGTGTGCTTTCTCCTTCACCAGGTTAGGAAAGTTTCCTGTCATTATTTCTTCCACCAGTTTCTCTATCCCTTGCTGACTTTCCTCCCCCTCTGCTATCCCTATGATGTGAATGTTGTTCTGCTTCATGTTGCCCCAAAGCTCTCTTAAACTATCCTCATGCTTTTTAAGTGTTGTGGGTTTTTTTTTGTTTTTTTTTGCTGCTCTGAGTGTTTTTTTCTACCTTATCTGCTAATTCTCTTATTCTGTCCTCTGTTTCATTGAGCCTGCCTCTAATTCCTTCCAGCATATTCTTGATATCAGATATAGTATTCTTCATTTCTACCAGGTTCTTATTTATCATATCTATATCTTTTATCATGCTGCTTTCACTAAGTTCCTGGACATTCCCATTAAGTGTCTTGTGGTTCTCATTAATTTCACTGAGCATCTTTGTAACCACTACTCTGAACTCTATTTCTGATAACTTGCTGAGCACCATCTTGTCATGGTCTTTTTCTCGCAATTTTTCCTTTTCTTTAGTTTGGGGATTGTTTCTTTGTCTCCCCATTTTAGTGACTCTCAGTGTTTGTATCTGTATATTAGATATATTTGCTGTCTCCCAGTTTTGTGGGGTGGGATTTTGTAGTGTATGTCCAGTGGGGCCCAGAGGTGTGTTTTCCTTGTACTTCTGAGTTATATGCTCTAGGTGTGTGCCTTTTGTGGCTGTTCTTTTTGTGGGTTCTTTGGGCTCTCCTGTTATTATTGGGTCTAGATTGTTGTTGATCCATTCATGGGAGGACCCTCCTCTTAGGTTGGCTAACATTGAGGCTCAGCCACAACCATGTTGTGTGAGCTGTTCTATAGGTACCGAAAGGGCAAAACAAAATGCAACCAAACTGCTGGGAAACAAACAGTAACTTACAAAATATCCTGAAAATCACAATGAAAACAACCCAAGAGAAAGCAGAAGTGGGAGAGTGAAGTGAAAACACAAATACTAAAGCAAAAAAAAAAAAAAGGATATAATTGCTAATAGTAAAAAATAAATAATAATAATAATATCATCCATTGTTAATAGGTGTGGAAAATGGCCTAGCCCCTTGGAAACATTTGGCAGTTCTTTATAAAGTTACATACACACTATTCATAAGATACAGCAAATTAATTCCTTGGTATTTATACATGAGAAATGACAAATGTTCACACAGAGATTAGTACTCAAACATTCATAACAGTTTAATTCATAATAGCTCCAAGTTAGGAACAGCCCAAATGTCTATCAGTTGGTAAGTGGATAACAAATTGCAGTATATGTATGTAAAAGAATACTATTCAGGAATAAAAAGAATAAATTACTGATGTACAAAACAATATGTATGACTCTCAAAAGTGTTATGGTAACTGAAAGAAGTCAGACAAAGGACAGCATGTGCTGTATGGTTTCATTTATATGTAATTATTAAAAAAGGCAAAACTATTATGATAGAAAGTAAAGCAGTGGCTGCTAGGACCTTGGAAGAGTGAAAGAACAGGAATGACTACAAGGAATCTTTTAGGGGTGATGGAAATATTCTATAGCATGATTCTGGTAATAGAAATCTACAGTATGCATTTCTCAAAACTCAGTAATTGTACAATGAACACTGCTGAGTTTCACTTTCTGTTAAATACACCTCTACAAAAATAGTTAATATTTTTAAAGGAAAAACAGATTACATTCTGGAGGGAGTCACATAGTGAGTCACCCACAGAGATGAAGTAACTGTCATTCTCCGGCATCACATTTCTGTACAAGGTCCTCTGAGTACAGCCCAGGTGCTCCCACTCCTCCTAGGTGAACTCCACAGTGATGTTCTTGAATGACACTGCTGCCTGTAACAGCACATTTCTTTCTTTTTTCCCCCTAATGTTTTTATTGATTTGTTTTTTAGGGAGTAAGAAAGAGAGAGAGAGAAACATCGATGAGAGAGAAACATCGGTTGGCTGCTTCCTGCCAGCCTCCTACTGGGGGTCGAGCCAGCAACCTGGGCATGTGCCCTGACCCAGAGTCAAACTGACAACCTCTTGGTGCATGGGACAATGCTCAACCAACTGAGCCACACCAGCTGGGCTACATTTCTTTTCAATATGAAGAGTTCAGAAACAGGAAACCCAAAAAATACCTTTGGAAACTACTTCTTACCATGTTTAATAACAAAAGTTTAAGACAAAATGTTAGTAAGGATGCCTATTATAACCATAACTTTGTCTTATACTTTGGGATACTCATATAATCAGTATGAATATTATTCTCATACCCTAATTAATTTTTATTTATTTATATTATACACATATGTTGCCAGTTAATATAATACTGGTTATGGTAGATAGAATAATGCTGCCTTAAAGATGTTCACAGCCTAACCTGTGAATATACTACCTTCCACACAAAGGGACTTTACAAATGTGATTAAGCTTAAGTACTTTGAAATTCGGCTATTATCCTGAATTATCTGGGTAGGCCCACCCTAACCACACAAATCTTTAAGAGCAGAGAACCTTTCCCGGTTGTGGTCAGAGAGACTGACAACAACAGGCAGGTTGGAGGGAGCACCTAATATTGCTGGTTGTGAAGATGGCAAAGGTGGCCATAAGACAAGGAATGTGGAGTGGCCTCTAGAAACAATCAAAAGGCAAGAAAACAGATTCTTCCCTACAACCTCCAAAGAGGAATGCAGCCCAGGGAGATCTGTATCAGCCTTTTCACCCTCAGATTTGCAAGATAATTAGTTTATAGATTTAAACCACTAAGTATGTGGTCATATAATAGCAGCAGTAGAAAACTAATACCTTGATTGAGCTTAGTGCTTTATTGTTTTAAGATAAAATTATTATAAATAAGCTTCCTGTAATCTTTTCCTGTACCCCAATGGACTGTCCTGAGCACTCTCTAGGGTACATATACCCCACTCAGAATCCTCTCCTGGGGTACAATGAGATACATGTAAGTACTGGAGGTATTACACATGACCAAACTTGTCTTTCAGAAGGAATACTTTAGAAGAGTACAGAATATCTTAAAAAAAGAGAAACCAACTTAAGAGATGACCAGCTATCTTAATGGGGATGAAATACAGGGAACTAAACCTATGAGAGAAACAAATAAAATCTGGTCATTGATTTTTTGGGCAGCTACAGAGAGAAGGTGTGTGAGTAGTTGGGTGGATGTTTATGGATGTCAAAGGAACTCAAAGAGTCTGGAGGCTCTGGTTAGAAATAAATAATAAAGATTTATTCAAGAGTCTTGGAGTTTTCAAACTGAGAACACAACTAGGCAAAAACCCAGAAGTGTTCCAAAGAAGAATGAAAAGTTAAGACTTCTTACAGTAAAAAGTACATTTTGAGGATGATCAGTTCTGCTTTATTAGCCCTAGAATGGTTATCAGGCAGATGTCACGTGGTCTGGAGACCTGCTGTATATCCAGATATTTACACATGATTGAAAAGTTCCAACAAGCTTAAGTTCCCAGGCTAATTAAGACAAGAATAGAATTGTTTTCTCATGCCTCAACCTACTTAATTTTAGTAACGACTACATTTTATTTCTTCATTCTATTCTTAAATGGCATAAATAGAGATAGAGAGAACAGGAGAATGGGGTTGGGCAGAAGGTGATAGTGAGTCCAGTTGTGCTCATTCTATACTCAAGATCTTTCTGAACAAAGACTTGAGTGTTCCACTGCACAGTTGGTTATAGGATTTTGGAGTACACAAGAGAAGTCTAGGATGCAGATAAAAATTTAGGAGACATTGGCCATTAAAATGATAAGTGAAGTCATCAGAGAGAAAGGGCTGACTCAGAAAAGACATATAAGCCCAGGAGATAAGAAGCTCAAACACAGAATTTGAAAGAACACCAATATATAAGAAGCTATTAGAAAAAAAACAGGCCATGAAGCTGAGAGGCAATTTTCTAAATGGCAGTAAGATAAAGTGGGTAGGACAGTGTCGTGGAAAATGAGAGGAGGTCATTTAAAGCACAAATGATTCTTCCAGTTGAAGATATAATAGATTGAGCACACACATTTATATCTTCTGCATCCAAAACCAAATTCTGGTAAAATACAAAACTTACTGTAATCTCACACCACAAAGAAATACACTAAAGTGTACCAGCAGAAGGCCAGAAAATCACAGGGTAATCTACCCTATAAGTTACAGGAGTAGATACAGTATCATATTAAAAAACAGAGGACCGTTGTCTATATCTAATATAAACATAGAAATGGTCAAAAGGAACAAGGTTCTAATGAGACTCCAGAAAGATGTCCAAGCTCAAAGTGAACAAGACAGAACCCAAGCATGTATGACTGGCAGGGCAGTTAATGCAAGAACACCAGAGTACCTTGGGAGGTCCTCATTTTGTGTATATCCTGCAGATATAGATCTACACAAATACTGTGACCTTGGATGTTTATAGCAGCTTTATGCATAATTGTCAAAAGTTGGAACCCATCCAAATGTCCAATTGGTAAATGGCCAAACTGTGGTTAATCCCTACAATGAACACTGATCAGCAACAAAAAGGGATGAACTACTGATGCATGCAACAAAGTGGGACTCTCAAAAGCATTATGCCCGTGAAATGAGCCAGGCATAAAGTATTACATACTGTTTGATTCCATTTATCTAACATTCTGGAAAAGACAAAATATAAACACACAAAGGAGGGGCCTCGGCAGCTGCCAAGGAAGGAAGAAGGAAATGAGGAAAAAGGGGCACCAAGCGAGGTTCTTGGGTAATGGGGACCGGTTGTAAAATCTAAAGGAGATGAAAAGAATCTAAACATCTGAAACAATGTGTAAAGAGCAGAGCAAGGTTGGAGTGACATCACCTGATTTCAAAACTTAATGTGAATCAACAGCATGATATTAGCAAGACGCCAGACACAGGCTGATGGACCAGAACAGTGTTCAAATATAGACCCACCAAGTAAGTCAATGAAGACGCTCTTCTCAACCAAGTGTGCTGGAAATTTTATACATACACACACAAAGGAAAGTTAACCTCAAACCATGCTTCACACCAAAACAATTAACTCAAAATAATTATAAACTTAAATAATAATAGAGATAAGGCCTACAATATAAAACTTCCAGAAAAAAATAGGACATAATTTTATTGATATTTTTTTGAAAGGGCAAAAAACAGCATAACTCACAAAAGACTAAAATTGTTATATGAAGAATTGATAGGTTAAAAACTTACTCTTTGCAAGACACTGTAAAGAACAGGAAAAATCAAGCTACAAAGTGAAAATATCTTCAAAACATAGAAAGGACCACTTAAAAAGGGTGAATTTTGCTACATGTAAATTACACTTTAATAAACAAAAAGCTCCTCAATCAGGCACCAATACCAGACTCATGTAGGCGCCCGGTGTCAAGCCTAACCCCCACTGCAGCACCTTCCTCAAGTGCCTGCTGGGTAGCCCTGTACACTCCCCCCAGGACATCTCGGATGGCACTCCGGGAGCTAACCAGCAGGCACATGTGCCCAGAGACACCCTTCAACTGAGGACAGAAGCAGCAGGTTCAATACTCTACCTCCTTTCCCAGGAGACACTCTCTGAAGGAGGTTCCCTGTACTTCCTTGGAGCATCCTCACAGAGACTGAGCCCACACTCCACTGTGATCAGAGGCTTCATAAACTGCTCTTAGTCTAGTTTCTCCCTCTTTATGTTTCAATCATGCCTTTTTTTCTGGGCATTTATTCCAACATAAACCACTTGCACTCAAGTCATGGTCTCAGGGTCTGAGAGAATCCATGCCATGTCACTTTCCACAATGACCAGTCCAAGATTTCACTCCAGCTGAAGCCAGGCTCCTTTGCAATGACCTTCAAGGCCCCACATGACCCATCTCTTTGATCTGCTTTGTTACTCTCCCCTGACATATTGTGCTCTAGTCCTGCTTGCTGTCCTGGACTCCCTTTACACTACCCTGCCTCAGGGCACTTGCACCACTTCCTTCCTCAGGCTAAAGTATTCTCTAGATACCTAAGCATCTTAATCCTTCATTTTCTTTAAAGTTTGTCTCAAATATATTCCTATGGAAGCCTTTCTGACTACTTTATTTACGATTAAAAGCTGTCCTTCCAAACCCTCAGCATATAACTATGCAGCTTTATTTTTTTACAGCAGTTCTCCAACTACTGACATACAATGATGTCTTTTTAAAAGTTCATATTGTTTGTTTTTCCTCACCTGAATGTGTGCTACATGAAGGCAGATTTGGTCTATGGTATCCACTGTCTCACCAGTGACTTAAAGAGTTGCTGGTGCATAGTAGGTGATCAAGTAAATGAATGATCAAGTAATTTGTACACAAGAATGCGAAATGTTACAACCAGTATGGAGGACAACTGTGCAATATTTATCAAAATTAAAAATGCATTTCTAGCATTTAACCCATAATTCCCCTTCCCCTACCCATGAACATACACATATAAAATCATTTATATAAAGTCATTCATTATAAACAACTTAAGTGTCTTTCCTAAGAAACTGACTGATTAAGAAGCACAAATTGCCAATTACAAAAACAGTCATGGGGATGTAAAGTACAGCATAGGGAATATAGTCAATAATAATGTAATCACTGTGTATGTTGTTGGATGGTTACTAGACTTATTGAGGTGATCGCTTTGTAAGTTATATAAATCATTGTAGCTTGATAGGAACCTAACCTGATAAGTGTAGCCCACGGCATAAAAGAAATAAACATCTATTTGGCCAAATAGTGTATATAAGCAATGGCTGAGCCTCCCTTCCGGGAGGCAGAGTTTTAGATATGAATTCTCCATCTCCTTTACTTGCTGCAAGTAAATAAAACTACCTTGCGATAGCCACGTCTTGTTTTTTAGTACAGCACTACTTGTAATGTCTAAGCCCTTGGAATGTCTTGCCTGGTAAAAGCCTCTTAGCTCGGGGTGCCTTGGTCTATGCCACGTAGTCTATGCTAACAGTGTGATTTACGGTGGGGACTTGGGGCCATGTGTATCAGTTTGACCTCTGGAGTCTAAAGTCAGACATGCAGGAGTTCAGGCGTGGCAATATGACTGACTGGCCAATAAAACCTGCGGAGTGGGGAACAAAGGGACTGGGGGCCATTTAGGGAGAGTGGAGATGGACCTTCCTCCCTCTATCTGGTTACCCCTTACCCTGGACCCTACCCTCACAAGCTCTCCAATGAAGTGGCCCTTCCTAAGCAGCCTGGTCCTGGGTCACCCAGCCCACCTTACTCCTCAAGGCTGGCTCAAACCCACCAATGTCACAGTGTGGTGGATTTGGGAGGTAGTATCATTACTAAGTCTGGCTCATTCTGGGCAAGGGGACCAAGAGGTACTTCTGGCCATGAAAATCTGGGGTCTGCTCCTTTCTGGGCTCTTCTGCCTCGGCTCTGGAGCTCTGCAGAGAGACCTATGGTCAGAGGGTTGTCTCTTCCAGGTAAGACTCCTATTCCCAGAGCCCCCTACTTCCAACCTCACAAGGAGTGGCTTTGTTCCAAGGGAGCTGAAACCTGGCCTGGGAATCAAGATAATTTTAGGATCATAAACCTGACTGTCTTGGAATATCAGACTTAAAGCAGAAACAGCCGCAGCAGCTAGGGTCAGGAGCCTCAGTATGACCCAGTGGGGTCTGAAGAGACACTAGGAGTTCCAGAATGCACTTGTCACATGGTGAGATTCCACCCACATTCACCTAGAATTTTATCCCTGGGGGCTGGGGCACAGTTCAGTCCACTGAATGCTGTGAAGACACTAGGGACAGTTTGAGTTGGGAGCAAAACCACTGGTCTTAGGATGTAAGCGTCATTGCTGGCTAGCCTGGGGCCTGAGCATATCATTTCCCCAGCCGGAACCTTTGTTTCTTTTCCAAACAATGCATTATTTTTTTAATTAAGTTAAATTTTATTTTATTTTATTATTTTTTAATTTTTTTTTATTGACATCACATCAGTTAATAACATTATATAAATTTCAGGTGTACTGCATTATAATCTGATTATCTGTATATTCTATTACCTGCACACCAGGAATTTGACTCCAAAGACCGGGGAAACAACAAAAATAAACAAGTGGGGCTACATGAAACTAAAATCTTTCACACAGCAAAGGAAACCATCCCACAAAACAGAAAGGCAGCCAAGCGAATGGGAGGAGGTATTTTCAAATAATGCATTATTTTTTAAAATGCTGATAATTATACCTACCTCCTGGATGGCTGTAAAGACTTACTAACCACTTAACAAAAGGAAAAGCAGTTGCCACTCATTCTTAGAGACATACTCTGCTGCGTGCTATGCCGGAGGCATTTTTGGACCGCAGAGGAAGGGCCATTGTAAAATTTCACTTTCCCATCAGAAGCCTGACTCACCCGGATTCCTTCTCTCCGCGCACAGGTGACAGAGCTGGAATTTACCTGCGTCTTTCTGGCTGCAGAGCTTCGGACCTCCCTGCAGACCCCCTTTCTGCACTTTCTGGCATATTCTACAAAAATTACTACAAAATTTTATTTTCTCCACCCCATGCCTTTTAAACTCAAAGCTGGGAAATGTAAATAAAATGGTAGAAAATGAAGCACAACATTATGCTAAAAGAACGGTGCCTGTGGCCAACATGTTCACCTCAAGAAAGAAAAAGGAAGGTAGCTTTTCAGAGATAAAGATGTGAAAATACACACAGTCAAAGTGGTTGTTACGCGGCTGTGCATCCTCCAGAGGTGGTAGAAGAAGAACATCTTTTTACTAAATTACATATATTGAGTGTGTTTTTGGACGATATTATTTTTCAACATCAATCATTTCTTCTATGACAATGACAGGTTTTAAAAAACTGGATTCCAGTCACACCGGGTTAGCAGGGAACGGACTCCTCAGGAAGCGGTGAGTGCGGGGCGGGGCCTCGGCGGGGGCGGGGCCTCGGCGGGGGGGGCCTCGGCGGGGGCGGGGCCTCGGCGCGGGGCGGGGCCTCGGCGCGGGGCGGGGCCTCGGCGCGGGGCGGGGCCTCGGCGGGGTTAGTGACCTCCCGCGACCCCGCGCGTGGGGCAGTCTCTCTTGGTCGGGGCTGGGCGAGTCCCCGAGCATCGCTGAAAGCGTCCCGGTGGTCCCGAGTGGGTGCGGGGGACTCCGAGGCCGCTTCCCGGGCCACGGTGACCCTCGCTGGGAACAGAGTCCTCCGTGTGCGCGGATTCCCGAAGATCATGGACTCGCCCTCTTAAGGAGGCTTGAAGTTTCCGTTTTTGCAATTAGGGACCCTATCGGGGGTCCCGTGCGCTCCCGTTAGGAAAGACAGAAACAAGAACCTCGGGTGCAGAAGGTGAACGTGACCGGCAGCGGTGGCCCTTTGATAACCCTCCCCCCCCCCGCACGTTTATTCCTCCATGTAAACCAGACGCTCTCCATTTTTACTGGTCTCAGAAAGGCCAGAGAGTTCTGCAGCTGGTTCTTTGCATCGCCCTTGGAAGTGTCTGCGGAAATCTGTTAAGGAGCCTTGTTGCTCCCGAGAAACTTCGCAGACGTTTCCCGTTTCCTCACTTTACGTGGACGCCCGTAAACGCCCGTTCCGGGCGACAGCGCGCGCTCTGCAGGGCGCGGCGGGCGGCCGCGGCCCCGAGTCCCCCCCCACTGCCCCGGCGCAGCCCCGCCTCCCCTCCCCCCCCGTTCCCGGCTCAGTCCCGTCGTCCCCCCCCCCCCGCCCCGGCGCAGCCCGCGTTCTCCCCGCTTCCTGCGGCGCAGCCCGGAAGAAACGCGTTGTCCCAGCCGCGCTGGCCGCGTCCTCGCTTCCTCACTTGACATCGTTTCGTGGCGCAGTTGTGGGGTCACGCTTCGTGCAACATTGTTTTCTTTGCTGCACATTATTCTACATAGCGTATTTATTTAATTATCCCCTTTGATGGATTCTTAACTCCTTTCCAGTTATCACCATAAATAATGTGCAGGGAATATCTCTATTTATATATCTTTGCATATTTATGTGATTTCTGTGCTACAAATGCCAAAAGTACAAGATTTCTTTTCCGTTGAAATGTGTGCACATATAAAAATTTGAAAAATGCCAATAAATCGCCTTCCTAAAGGATGTGCTAGTTTATGTTGCTTCCCAACACTTCTTCCCACACCGGATGGCATTAGAGAGCTAAATGAATCACTATTATGTTGTATATTCATATTTTTGTTGGATGTGTGTCATGTTTAGCTCTATAAATGAGCTCTTACAAGTGGTGCAGTTGCTCTGCACTCGTCTTTTGACGTTTGTTTTGGGACGTAACATATAACTTCTTATTGTGGTGGTTGTTGGCCAAGTAAAAGTATTAAGTTTTTACATAGTGAGTCTTTTTCTTTTTCACTATTGTCATGCATTGAAAGGCCATCCAAATCCAAGATGTATAAATTGTCACCTATTATTTTTTCTAATATTTTATGAGCTCTCTTTCAATCTTTAGATGCATTTAATTCATTTTGGAATACGAATTGAAAGAGTAATGCAGGTTTTTAGTGTGTCATAATTTAGTAATCCATAATCATTTTTTATTAATTTGAAAATATTTTTATTACATATCAAAGTCCATACAAACTTGGATCTATCTGTGGACTCTGTAATCTGTTCCCTTAATCTGTCCATCATCACACCATTTTTACATTTTTTGTATTTTTCCTGGCTATATTCTTACATGTTATCAACCAAAATAAACTTTAGAATAAGTGTTTAGGGTATAACCCATAAAGTAATTATGTTTAGATTCTGATTATCATTCTTAAAATTAATTTCAAAGATTAGACAAACTTCTGGCTATGGCAATGTGAAGAGGTGGGTGAATTCTCTCAGCAACCACAAGTATAAAAGTGGACAAAATTGTCAAACTTAACCATTCAGGGGGCTCTAGAAACTGTTCAAAGGAAAACAACAAGCGGAGGAGTATTTATTTATAAAAAACTGCTAGAAATTCAGGTAAGAACAGTGAAGTTTTGTTGTTTGGGGCTGCTCCCCTCACCACTTCCAATGCAGTCAGAAAGAACTATCGTTTTTCTGGAATGGGTGTATCAGCCAGGATCTGGTCAGGAGAGAAAAACCACACAGTAATTTGATCAGGAAAAATTTATTATAAAGAATTACTAGCTATTAGAAGTGATTAGAGCCCTGTGCAGTGTGGCACAGTCGGTTGGGGCACTGTCCCACACAACAAAAGATTGTGGGTTATATCCCAGGTCAGGCCAGTGCAGGAGGCAAGTGATATTTCTTTTCCTCCCTTCCTCCCTTCCTCCCTTCCTCCCTTCCTCCCTTCCTCCCTTCCTCCCTCCCTCCCCTCCCCTCCCCTCCCCTCCCCTCCCCTCCCCTCCCCTCCCCTCCCCTCCCCTCCCCTCCCCTCCTCCCTCCCTTCCTTTTTCCCTTTCTCTAAAATCAATTTTAAAAAAGAAAAGTGATTGGAGTAACAAGGTATTGACTAAAGAAAGGTAAAGAGAACTCTAAAGACTATCAGAACAGCAGGAATGTCAGAAGCAGCCGCTACCCTTGTGGCTCAGACAAAGTGTCCAGGGAACACGCGGCTCCCCTAGCCCCCAGGCAGAAACCCAGAACTTGGAGAAAGCATAGCTATGGCTCCCTGAATGTCAGAAGTCATAGTGGTGCCACAACAATGGAACTTTCTGGGGGGAAAAATCTGCCCTCTGGAACTCTCTGAAAATCTGCCTACTAGAGAGTGGGGCAAGCTCTTTCCGGAGAGACACTGACCCTAATCGGCCTGAAGGGGTGACAGGAGAAGCTGCTGGCCCTGGGTGCCGCTGCCGCTATGTATGGGTGGCTGGGTGCTGGAGACGCCGCCCACGCCGCAGGGGGCTGGCCCTGTGGAAGATGCCTGCGTTGCAGCCGTGGGTGCTGGAGGAGCCATGAACGCTTGAGGAGTTGCGAGCTGTACCCTGCCAACGGAGCTGGAACCTGGAAGGAAAACCCCTTTCCCCTGCTGTGTGTCTCTGGCTCCCTCTACTGACAAAGTTTAAACATCATTCCAAATGGCAAAGGGAGCTATTTAAAAGGCCCGAATCTAATTTTACAGACCACACAATGAAGAATGGATCTGGAGCAAAGAGGTAATACGCTTAAAATGGGCACAGTGGGGCTGGTCCTGAAAACCAGCAACATTGCTGCTAGAGGGATGGGCATGACATGGTGCCGGGGGCAAAATCCCACAACCCCACGGCTCTGCTAGCCTGAGGTCACAGACCCTGCTGGGGAAAGGGGTGAAACAAGTTTCTCCCCTATAGGAGTGCTAGATAAGCCATATCCATGGCTACCTGTAAGTCTACACGTTTGCCCTGGGGTAGAACCAAGAGATTTGAGTGTGAAGTGAAAGTCAAGGCTGACTGGGAACTAGCGGAACTTCGAATGCACTCCCTGAACCACACACAGATCCTTGGGCCCAGGGTGGAAGCCTTGTGGGCTCACGTTGTTAGATCCCAGCCTCGGTCCTGTGACTGCTTGCTAACCACCAAGTTAGGCAGACACCTGTGCAACTCCAAGGACGCCATGCTGGAAAACAAAATGAAGAATTAAAAAGATACTCAGAGGCATCAGCAGCTGCACCTTACCAGGAAAAGAAACCCTGTAGACTAAGTCCAGGCAAGTAGCTAAAGAGAAATAAGCAACAACCAGGGAGACAATGTGAATACAGAAGCACTACCAAATATTATCCAAAATGCCCAGCTTTCAACCCAAAATTATAAGACATGAAAAGATACAAGAAAGTACGACCCAAATGCAAGGGTGGGGGAAGCAGTCAGTAGAAACGGCGCTGAGTGGGTCCAGGTGTTGAATTTAGCAATGATTTCAAAACAGCTCTTATAATATGTTCAAAAAATTAAAGTGATATTAGTAAAAATGGCAGAGTAGGTCGCTCCAAGGGCCTGTTCCTCTGTAAAAACGTTGAAATACTAAGAAAAAACTGTCAGATTCAACTTTATCAGAACAGTGAAAAATAATCAGAGGTTTACAGCAACAAGAACAAAACAAAATGAAAATGCCAAATTTAAAAAAAGGCAACTTAAAAATGGTAGGAAGCCCTGGCCGATGTGGCTCAGTGATTGGAGCATCAGCTTGCCCACAGAGGGGTCACAGGTTCGATTCCCGGTCAGGGCACATGCCTGGGTTGTGGGCTCCATCCCCAGTGGGGGACCTGCAGAAGGCAGCCCATCAATGACTCTCTCATAATTGATGTTTCTATCTCTCTCCCTCTACCTTCCTCTCTCTGAAATCTCAAAGACATTAAAAAAACAACAAAGAAAAATACTACAATAAAGTCATTTTTTTAAAAAATAGAGTGCTGAAAGCCTGAGAGGAGAATCTCGGGAGAGTTTCTTTGGAAAAATAGGACATTCAAAAGTGCGAGTGTATACTAGGGAATTTAGAAAGCTATTGTACATGCCTGGGCATGATGCATGCTCAGAAAAAGACCTGAGAAGACCCTAAATTTTCACCTCTAGCTGACCTATTGGCTCAGTGAGCAGCAAGTGAAGACTAAAGCAGAATAATATATAGCCTGGCTAAGTGTTGAAGGGGAGGTACAGCCCAGAGCCTATCTGCAAAGACTGGCAGTTTCAATCTTTCTCTCTCTCTCATCTATTTATCTATATCTATTTCTATTTCTCCACCTCCTAGTGTTCAAGGAGATCTGTCCAAACACTAGCTGAATGCAAGGTAAAAAACACCAAGACTTCAGAGATGACGTATGACAGAAAATATAGACTTCATCAAAATAGTTTAGAAAAATCATTAAACAGCTACAACCTAAAGCAAGCAACAAAAAAACAAACCCTGAAGAGGGAGAAGAATCAGATTCCCAATGTCACCACATTATAATAGTATAATTTCCAGTGTTACCACATTATTAAATGTCTAAATTTCAACAAAACGTATGAAACATACAAAGAAACACAACAATGAACTATCTGAAAAGGAAATTAAGAAAACACTTCTTTTTACAATGAGCACCCAAAACAGTAAAAGGAAGATTGCACTGAGCCTGTAGATCACTTTGTCTAATATTGTCATTTTGACAATATTAGGTCTTCCAATTCATGAGCATGGGATGTGTTTCCATTTATTTGTGTCTTCTATAATTTCTTTCAGCAGTGTGTTGTAGTTTTCAAGATAGAACTCTTTCACCTGCCTGGTTAAATTCAGATCATAGCACTGCTTATGTGAAAGATCCTGAATAGGTACATTCACAGAGACAGAAAGCAGATTGGTGGTTCCCAGGCGCAGAGGGGAATGGGAAGCAATTGCTTAATGGGTACAGGGTTTCCTTTTGTGGTGATGAAAATGTTTTAGAGTTAGACAGAAGTAGGGTTACACTACTTTGAATGTACTAAATACCACTGAGTTGTTCAACTTTAAAATGGTTAATTTTGTGCTACATGAATTTCACCTCAATGAAAAAAATATATTTTAAAGAGAATAATGGCAAGGTATATTTAAAGAATTATAGGAAAATAATATGACAAAGATCCAATGAATAAGGAATCTCAATAAAGAAATATTCAGATGAAAAGTACAATAAGTGACATAAAAATTTAGCAGATGGGCTCAACAGCGGATTAAAGGTGGCAGAAGAAAGAATCAGCAAACTTTAAGCAGCTAACTGAAATTCAAGAACCTTACCCATTTCTTAATTGAGTTGTTATTTTTTGTTTGTGAGTTTAGAAGTTTTCTGTATATTCTGGATATTAATCCCTTTATAAGTATGTGGTTTGCAAATATTTTCTCTCATTTTGTGGGTTGTTTTACTTTGTTAATAGTAATTTTTGATGCAAAAAGTTTTTAATTTTGAAGAAGGTCACTTTGTCTATTTTTTCTTTTGTTGCCTGTGTCTTTGGTGTCATGTCCAAGAAATCATTGCCAAACACATCATCATGAAGTTTTGCCCTATTCTTTCTTCTCAAAGTTTTAATATTTTAAGTTTACACTTAGGTCTTTGATTTATTTGAATTACTTTTTGTATATGTTATTATATAGGGATCCAAATTCATTATTTTACATATGAATATCCAGTTTGCCCAGACCATTTGTTGAAAAGACTTCTTTTTCCATCTTGGTGCCCTGTGAAAAATCATTTTACCATATATGTGAGGATTTGTTTCTATTCTATTGTATTCTATTCTATTGTATTCTATTCTATTGTATTCTATTCTATTGTATTCTATTGTATTGTATTCTATTCTATTCTATTCTATTCTATTCTATTCTATTCTATTCTATTCTATTCTATTCTATTCTATTCTTCTATATTCTTCTTCTATATGTCTGCCTTTATGACAATATCACCTTGTTTTGATTATTGTAGATTTGTATTAAGTTTTTGAAATGAGGAAGTGTGAGACAACCAATTTTTTCAATATTGTTTTTACTATTTGGGGTTCCTTGAGATTCCATATAAATTCTAAAATGGTTTTTTTATTTTGGGGAAAAAAAAGTGCCCCTTGGAATTTAATAAGGGTTATATTGAATCTGTAGATCTGTTTGAATTGTACTGACATCTTCACAATATTAGGTCTTCCAATCCATGAACATAGGATGTCTTTTCACTTATCTTTATCTTCTTTAATTTCTTTTAGCAATCTTTTGTAGTTTTCACTGTACAAGTCTTTCATATTCTTGATCAATTTCCAAGTATTTTATCTTTTTGATGCTATAATAAAATAAATTGTTTTCTTTGGGGGGCAGGGGCAGCTCTAAATGCTATTTCTTGCTAAATGTCAAAATGTAGCACAGTATTTTGCAGATGCTGCAGAAAACAGGATGAGCTGACAGGAACAAATGGATAAATGTAGCCAACTGCAAAGAAGAAATCAATATGCAATTAACAAAATAATGTATACAAGCAATGACTAGCCTCCCTTTGGGGATGCAGAGCTTTAGTTATGAATCCGGTGTCTCCTTTACTTGCTGCACATAAATGGAACTACCTTGCAACAACTTCATCTCGCTTTTTGAATATAGTACCCCAAGTGGTGAATCCCTTGAATTTAATAACAAAACTGCTTTCCACAATGGTTCTGTTTTTGCATGTGAGAATTTTGTTTATTAAAAATGCAAGATGGGGGGTCACTTGGCTCAGGAATAACTTAGCACATACTATGACGATTTTCACCTTGTGAATTTAGCCCTCAGGACTACCCTTTTCACCTTAGCTTGCTTACAGTTAAGGTATGCTGCTTCTGTTCTGAGCTTATATGGTCAGAATAGAGACTTATATTGTAGATAGTGTTAACTGAGTTAGAAAGCATTATGTTTCCTCATCTTTTCTAAAAACAAAGTCACAACTCTTTATCAAACAGCTAAACAGAATAACCATTAAATAGTAAAACAAGTAAATAATCTAACATCATAAATTATTTAAAAAAAAACCCCAAACATCTTAGATTTAAATGGCCAGCCCCTCCTGCCTGCTTATCTAAGGCCCAAAGAGCTCTCAGCTCCAGTTGGGAGCCTGAGCCCAAAACGCAGGGTTAAGTAAACTCAATAGCCAGGATAATGGAGTCCTGGTGTGGGAAGCCAGGCAGGTCCTTACATCAACCCTGCAAATGACTATTTAATCCTACGCCAGCTAGAATGGCCCATTCTAATCAGAGGACCAAGACCGGGATGACAATAGACTATGACTGACAATAACTGGGGCTTAGTAAGAAAAGAACAGAAACATTTATTTCTCAAGAAACTAAATTGTTCTTAATTTATATTAATATTTTTCACTTTAGTGTACAGAAATGCAACTGATTTTTGTGTGTTAATTTTGCATTCTGCTACTTTGCTCTACTTAGTTCTAACAGGCTTTTTTTCTTGGACTCTTCAGGATTTTCTACATGTAAGAGCATATCATTTTCAAACAGAGATAGTTTCTTTCTTCCTAATTTGTATGCCTTTTATTTCTTTCTTGTTAAATTCTTTGATTTTGTCTAAGTGCTCTGGCTAAAACTCTCAGTACTATGTTGCATTTTGCTTTGTTCCTGACCTTAGAGGAAGGGCTTCATTTTCCACCACTGGGTATTATGTGCTGGGGGGCTTTTCACACATGGTTTTTATTATGTTGAGCAGTTTGAAACCCAAATATTTTTAACATGTCTTATTTTGGGTTGTTTCAAGATTACATCATTTTGTCTTAGAGGCAGTTTACAGAAACATGTTTATTAGTGATGTGACAAACATGTTCATAAGTTTAAGGAAAAAATCATGTTTATTAATACCAATTGCTTCTTTTACCTTATAAAATTCTGTCCAACAACAGCAAATATAGGAAATGGTTTGAGGTCAAATATGCTTTAGAATATATAAATTATACATATCATAGTCTCTTCTTTGCCTGTAGCATCAAATCTCAGCTCCTTGGAGTGACAAACAAGGCTCACCATGATTTGGTCCCTCCTCCTCTCTGACCCTGGCCCGAACCATTTCCCCAGCAGGTTCTTTCAGTGCAGCCAGGGGCAGTGAGCCTGTGGAATGGGTGTGTGTTCTCAGGTTCTTTCTGCCTAGAATCCCCTTCCCACCTCATCTTTCTCTGTTGAACTCCTACTTACCCTTTATGATACAGCTTGAATTTCATTTCTTCCTTCTCAGACCCTTCTCTTTCCCCAGCTTTCTAGTCTAGCTGCCCAAGTTGTGCTTGAGTCTATCATAAGTTCTTAAAATGTGTTACAGTAAGTATCTTCTGTGATCATCCCCCTGATGAGCTCCTGAGGGCATGGGTAGCATTTTTCATCACTGTCCCCGGGATCCTGGAGTATGGCAGGTGCCACAGGTCAGTGTTCAATAATATTATCTGACTAATGAAATGGGTCGAAATTGAATTTCATGCAGCTCTCTACCACTCACATAAACCTTCATTCATATAAAATAATTATGATTCACAAGCAATTACAAAGAGTACAAAAAGATCCCCTGTGTCCTTCACCAGGTCCCCACGGTGGTTACATCATCCTTACGGATTGAGCGGTAACAAAACCAGGGACCTGAAATTGGTACAGCGTGTGCAGAGTTCTGTGCCATTCCGTCACACGTGAAGATCCAGGTAACTGCAGCCACAGTCCAGGGAGAGATTGCATCACCGCAAAAATATTTTATGCTGCTCCTTCTCAGCCATCCCAACTCCTCCCCACCACCATCCTAATCCCTGGCAACCACCAATTTGTTCTCAAGCTCTACCGTGTTGTCATTTTGAGAATATTATATACATTGAATCATAAAGTATGTGGCTTTTTGAGATTGGCTTTTACACACAGCACAATGCCCTTGAGATCCATCCACGTTGTTGCTGTACCAGTATGATTGTTCTTTTTTCCTGCTGAGGGGTGTTCCTAGTACAGATGTACCGCTGTTAGTTTCATCACTCACCTGCTGGGAGAAATTTTGGTTGTTTCCAATTTTGGGCTATTATAAATGAAGCTGCTATAATCAATCATGGAGAAATTTTTGTGTGAATATAAGTCCTTATTTTTCTGGGATAAATATCCAGAAATGCGATTGCTGGCTCATATGGGAAGTGTATATTTTGGTGTTTTTTTTAAGAAACAGCCAAACTATTTTCCAGAGTGGCTGTATCACTTTATAATCCCACTGGCAATACTATGAGAAATCTAGTTTCTTGACATCCTCACTGGCATATGGTAATGTCATTAATTTTTATTTTAGCTGTTCTAATCGCCATGTGGTCATTCTCACAGTGTTCCTAATTTGAACTTTATTAACACCTAGTGATGTTGAACATCTTTTTATTAATTATTTGCCAAACACACGTCCTCTTTGGTAAAATGTCTCTTCATACCTTTTGCCCATTTTCTAATTGAATGATTATTTTTACTGTTGATTTTTAACAATTCTTTCTGTACTCTAGATTTGAGACTTTGTCAGATATGTGGTTTGTAAATAGTTTCTCCAAACCTGTAACTTTTCATCTTTACCAGGGTCTTTCATGTAAAAATGTTTTACTTTTGGTGTAGTCCAGTTTTCTATCCTTGCTTTTATTGACAATGCTTTTGCTATCATGTCTAAAAACTCTCACCATGCCCTAGGACCCAAGGATTTTCTCCTGGCTTATCTTGTAAAAGTTTCAAAGTTTTATGTTTTACATTTAAATCTATGATCCATCTTGAATTAATCTTAGTATTTGTTAAAAACACTACCTTTTTTCATCATGTTGCTTTTGCACTTCGGTAAAAAAAGCAATTTGCCATATTTATGTGTTTATTTCCTTTCACCAAGGCCACATCTTATACTATAGCTTTATGTTAAGCCTTAATACCCTCCAACTTTATTCTGCTCTCTAAAAATTGTTTTATCTATTCCAGTTTCTGTACCTTGACTTTCCTTCATAGAATTTGAAATAAGCTTGTCTACGTTGACAAAAGAAAATCTCTTCGATATTAACATTTTACTGTGTTGGGTCTTCCAATCTATAAATTTAATATGTTTCTCCATTTATTTAAATCTCGTTTGGTTCCTTCAATCAGAGTTTCATTGGTTTTTGTCATATAGATCCTCTATTTTTTTAAAAGAATGTTTTTAATCAAATATTTCATTTCTTGGAACTGTTGTGTATGGCGTGACTTTAGATTTTGTTTCCAGTTGTTCATTGTTAGTATTTAAAATATGATTGATAATTTGGTCTTGATCTTTTATCCTGAGACATTGACAAAGTAATTGTCATTTATTAGGCATTTTCTTACAGATTTCTTGGGATTTTCTATATAGACAGTCACGTCATCCATAAATATGGACTATAATAGTTCTTCCTTTTTAATCCGTATGTCTTTATTTCTTTTTCTTGCCCCACAGTACTGTCTAGCACTTATTGTATTATTGAATTTAGGAGAAAAACATTCATTTCTTCACCATTAGGTGAAGGTTAACTGTAGGTTTTCTGTAGATGGATTTTCTTAGGTTGAGGTAGTGCCCTTGAATTACAAGTTTTCTGAGAGTTTCTAACGTGAATGAATGCTGAATTTTGTCAAATGCTTTTTCTGAATTACTTGGTTAACTATGTGCATTTTCTTCTTTATACTGTTAATACAGTGGATTAAATTGATGATTTTTAAATATTGAAGGAGGCTTGCATTACCAGAATAAACTCCATCGGATTATAATGTATTATTATTCCTTATATTCGGAATGCATTCGCTTTACCTTGCTTGTTTTTTTTTCTCCCTAGTTTCCTTATGTGAAATTTAAGACTATTAATTTGAAACCATTCATCTTTTTTAATGTAAGCATTCAGTGCTATTTGTTTTGCTTAGCAATGTTTTATCAGTATCATCAGACATTTTTATGTTGTATTTAATTTTCATTCATTTCTGTGTTTGTTTTTTTTCCCTTCAGACTCCCCTTCAACCACGACTTGTTTAGAAGTATGCAACTTAATTTCAAAATGTTTGGAAGCTTTCTTCTCATTCTTATTTTTATGTCACTTAAAGCTTAAACTTTGGGCGCAGTAGAGGAAAATGCAATTGTGTTAATTTAGTCACTTCACATAGGTCCTTCAAATATCATTGGAGTGAACTTTCCAAGTATTAATTTTACATAGAAGTTCTCATCTTTTGCACGTGTAGAGTGACCATAGGGGACACCCTGAAAATACAACCCCAGGCTGCTGGAGATGTGTTTATCAGGGGAGTGCCCAGACAGGAACAGTGGGAAGCGGGTGAGTCCCCACTGCACATTGCTTTCTGGGCCAACCGGGATCCAGTAGGGACTCAGGGCCCAGGAGAGGGGCCTACACCTTAGCTCCAGTGCTTTATGCTGCATGACCAGAGTCGCCCAGGCCCTGAGTGGGGAGAAAGTGGAACGAGCATGGTGACTCGCAGGCCCTTCTCTGTGGAACAAGCACTCCGGGTGAGGGGAGCACCAGCCTCTCCCCTGCTGGTCAGGCTGAGTCTGAGCTTGTGTTTGCAGCGTATACTGCTCAGCAGGCCCATGGCTAAGTCAATGGGTAGCACTCGCCAGCCTGGGCAGCCTTGAACCCTGGATATGAGCAGTGTCATGGAGCCTCGAGGGAAGCTGGCCTGTGGGGAGGCGGGTCTTTCACAAGTAGAACCTGCGCTTTGGCCACTTCAGCAATCAAACTTCATCACTCCTCCTTTCTCCTCACACCCAGAGGAAAAGCAAAGTTTCTCACAGGTTTGCCAATCTTTCATTTTTCAAATGCTGTCAACATCATTTTACAAAACAAAGGACATCTTTCCTCTGATTAACTAAGAATCACATACTGCAGAATAAGCAAATTTGCCCTAAAACAAGACATTTAGTGACTTCCATGGACCACCCTCCTTCTCTCCGTTGAGCTGCTGAGTTGTGAAAGGTGGTATTTGAGTCACCTCGGGTGGTCGGTGTGCTATCAATAGCATCTATTACACAGGACGCTGTCACCCCCTTGTCTGTATGAGCAGTGGAAGTGAGGAGATAGTGGGTGGTGGCTCTGCTATCAGTGAGGGTATCCACTGTCCCTGCCCCCTTTCAGTCCCTCTATCCCTGCCATGCCCGGGATGGCGGCAGTGCTGAGGACACTAGCCAGCTTCCTGATAAGCTGCGGGCAGAATCGCCCCTGTCTGACAAGGTCACCTGCAGCCAGAGCATCCAGATCGTCATGGGAACACCTGGCTCCATACTCACCACTTAACAAGGTCCTTCAAACAAAGCCACCTTAGCTGCGCATGCGAACAAGCTGTCTGCTAAGATAAGCAGTGAAAGAAATGGTAGCCTTGCCACTTTCCAATGAGACAGTTAAAGATACGAACATGAAACTGAGTTAATAACTTACGAGCACTTTTGTCACACAAATCAATGGATTTGTGTTTTCCATGCATTTGTTCAGTATCGGTACCAAATAATCATTAAAGATCTTCATTGATCACCAAGAAAAATGGTGTTGAAATATTCCAGTTGGTTAATTTTCTTGATTCATCCTGGAACAATTGGATGACACATACACTGATGGGACAAAAGCACTGGTGGCAGAACCCCTGGTACCTTAACCCAGATCAAGGAGTGGCACCAAACTGCACTAGTAGGAATTGTATTCGCTATCACACACTTGCTGTGCAAAGTGCCAGTTTCCGTTAAGAATGTTCTGGATAAAGCAGTAAAAATTACTTGTTATTAAACCTTGATTACTGAATTGAATATATTTGATAACATATGATGACATTGAACTTATGAACACCACACATACGTGCATTAAAGTGAATGGGAAAAAGAGTAGATAAGATTCTGAAAAAGCAGAAAATCATGACATGGAAGGTTGATGGACCAAATCAGATAAAATGTAGCACAGAAAAGAAAGAGTCAGAAAATATGAAAGAGAAGCGTATGCACCTGGCGTCTGTTGGCACCTTCATCTTGGACTTCCAGACTCTAGAACTGTGAGAAATAAGTGTCTGTTTAATAAATAATTTACTTCCAGTCAAGATGACAGAGCAGGAAACCACTTTGCTCGCCTGTTCCCATGATTACATCAGCATTGCAAATAAATTATAGAGCAACTGCCCTTGGAAACCACCTGAGGACTAGCTGAAGAGAACTCCGATAACTAATGATATAAAGAAGAAGCCACACTGAGACTGTAAACAGGAGCAAAGACACACAACAGCTGGTCCCACACACACATGTGGCAGTTAAAAATTGGGAGAGATATCCCATCTGTGAAGGTCCCCAATGAGGATCAAGGGGTTTCAGGCCCAACCTGAACTCCCCAGCCCACAGCACCAGTGTCAGGAGGAGGAGTCCCCATGAAGGCTGGTTGTGAAAATCAGCAGGGACTCAGTCCTGGTGACACGGAGGGCAGCTATTGGCCCAGGCATCCTCCTAAAGGGCCTGAGCACAGACACACTTGCTCACAAAAATTCGTCCAAAATTCCAGAGTAGGGTCAGAAGCTTGAAAAGCACCAGGGACATGTGGGGAGGAACTGAGTTGTCTGACTTCGGAGCGAGGCTTGGTGGGGCAGCTTTCTCATGGCCTAAGTGATGGCACGAGAGTTGGAAGATGGCGGCCCTGTGAGAAGCAGCAGAGGCCCCCGCTCCCAGCTATGGACTCGATTTACTCCTAAAATCCTACGCAGCCAGCTTGGAAAAACCAGAGAAACACACCTGAGTGGACGGAGTGCGAGTGGGGAGCACTGAAGAAACACCATGGAGTCTGGTAAGAGAAGGGGTCGTAGGAAGGGGGATCCTCCCTGAAGCCTGTGCTGGGCTCTGAGCCCCTAGGCTGCAAAGCTCCCTCCCCTCGGGGTGCGGACCGAATCCAAAAGCGGGGATCCCACACCCGGAGCCACTAGAGGGGAAGGAGCGCCCCGCGCACAGGGCAGAGGGACCCAGGGGAGCAGTGAGTCCCGGAGGGAACGGCGCCTTCCTAGGAAACAAAGCCTCTAGTGGCGGCTGTGACTGGCTGCAACCAGCGTCTGGTGCTCAGGGTGCCGACCATAGGGAAGGCTGTCCCAAAGTCTGTGGCATCCAAGTGATGAGGGACCAGAGGACTGCGCTGAGCAGCTGCGCACGGGGACCCTCTGCCTCCCTGTGGGGCATCGTGTTGAGCCCCAGAAAGCGCTGAATCTGTGTGGGGGGAGGGGAGGAGCCCTCCCGCCCTGAGCTTCCGGTGCCGAGAGGCTGGAACCTGTGACCAGCCCTGAGGGGCCCGTGGTGGCCCGTGAAGCCGCCCCAGCTTTGCTGAGACCAGCGGTGTGGGGAGCTGCGTGGAGCTGACTTTGGGTCCCCTCCCACTTGAACCGTGCAGGCAGACTTTCGGACTGTGTGTTGCTTTGTGCGTTTGTGAGTCTAATCACGGAACTGCTTCCCACCTTCCCGGCGTGCACTGCGCGGACAGACCAGCGGAAGCTGGGATTGGGGCCTGCACAGTAGACGGTGTGAGGGGCGGGCCTGGTGCGACCAGCCAACCAGAGCTGAGCAGGGAGGGGCGGAGCCCACCGGCCTCTCCCCGCAGCCGGGAGCACCGCCCCCAACAGGAAAGGGTGGGTCCCGCTCACTGAGGCCCCAGACATCCCGCAGGGCACACTCCTGAGGGGGAAGGGAGAGCAGCTCACAGGAGGACTTTACGAGAATAAGACTCTCAGGGACTATTGTTTGGGAACCAGAGGAAATGCTGAAAACCCCTGCTGGGGGCTGGGCAGGCAAAGGGCCCACCAGAATGTGTTCTTAATTGAACCCACGGGGCCCAGGCTGCTGAAACGGCCCACACAGAAAAGGCAACAGGCGGAAATCAATCTGAAGCTGCAGCAGGACAGAACCTGGGGACCTAGAATCAGAGGACAGGGTAGGAGCTGGCTGTGGAGCAGAGACTAACGCCCGCAGAGTGAGCGCCCAACAGTGACACCTCTAAGGGGTGTGATACTCTGGGCTACACTAGCCACCCTGCACCCTAAAGACTCTACAGAAGACTCTGGAGTAAGACCAGGCAACTACAAGGTTGCAAAACAGCTGACAAGAGGAGGTGGCCCACGGAGAGCCTCAGATCAACCATCTACCTAAGGACACCAGAGCCAAACCTACACGGAGCCTCACATTGGGTGATACATAAACACCTCCCAGGAGAACTGAAATCAACACACAAAACAGTGACCCTCAGACAACGTAAGTTGCCCAGAAAAAACTCACCTGATTGACTACCCATTTTTCTACTGTTTTTTTGTTTTGTTTTGGTTTGGTTTGGTTTTTGGGTTTTTTTGTTTGTTTTTTGTTTGTGGGTTTATTTTTTCCCTTTTTTCCTTAGGGAGAAGAGAAAGGGGAGAAAATTTGTTTTTTCTTTTTTAAATTTTATAATAATTTTTTTTTTAATTAAAAAAATTTTTTTTAACTAATTTTTTTTTCTCCTTTTTATAAAAGAATTTGGTCTTGCTTAGCTTGTCTTTAGTTTTGTTTTGGTTATTTGCTTTGTTTTGTTTTATCCTTGCTTCTAATATCAAGACTTTCTTGATATCCCTGCTTAACGACTGGGACTTTATCATTATAACCAAGTTTACTGCTTTCCTCTATAGTTTCCCCAAAATCTCTTACTGGACTCCCTCCCTGCCTGGGCTATATCTTTCTCACTCCTCTCAATCCATTGGCATAATTTTTTTCTTCTTTTTTCTTTTTCTACTTTTCTTTCATTATACTCCCTTTTGTCTTCCTGTCCGATTGTTAGTTTCTCTTATTCTCTTTATTGTATTTTTGTTTTGTCATTTTCAACTATTATCCTATTCCTACTCCCTCCATTAATTTTTTGCTGGACCTTCTTTCAGAATCTTTTCTCTGCTTCTGTTATCTCCCAGTAGCTTCTCCATTTTTTACATTTTAGTTTATTACTATTTTCTAAATTTTCACCAGTATTAACAACAATATACAGCTCTCTCTAAGCATTGCTTTTCTTTCTCTCTTTCTTTTGTTTTTAAGCATTTTTTTTCTTTTTCTCATGTGTGTGTTCTCCCTTCACTCTCCCAGTTCTATTTTCACATGGGTTGTTTTCATTGTGACTGTCAAGATATTTTGTAAGATATCTCTTGTTTCCTGGAATTTTAGTTGTGTATTGTCCTGCCTGGCCAGCACCCGTACGACATCTTACACGTTGAGGTTGGGGCTGAGACACAGTTAGCCAACCTGAGAGGAGGGTCCTCCCAAAGACTGATCAACAACAATCTAGACCCAACCACAACAGGAGAACATAAAGAAACCACAAAAGGGACACCCACAAGAGGGACACGCATAGAGCAAAGAGCTCAGAGGTATAAGGAAAACACACCTCTGGGCTCCACTGGACCCACAAGACAAAATCCCATCCCACAAGACTGGGGGACAGCAAATATATCTAATATATAGATACAAACACTAAGACCTACCAAAATGGGGAGACAAAGAAATCCCCAAATTAAAGAAAAGGAAACATCGCCAGAAAAAGACTATGATGAGATGGAGTTAAGCAAGTTATAAGAAATGGAGTTCAGAGTATGGATGATGAAGATGTTCAAGGAACTTAAGACGACTCTAGATAATAAGATGGAGGACCTTAATGAAAACATGAAAAAAGAGATACATACTGCTGGAGCCCGCCAGCAGAGTCGAACAGTCCTGAGGAAGGGGTGAGGATGGAGAAAAGACAGACACAAAAAAGATGGGATCGGGAGGGCTGCAGCTCGTGACTGCTGCCAGCTGCTAGCCCCGAGTTTATTTTCCCAGCTCAGTATATACAGGCACTGTTGATTTTGCTGAATAGCACCCCTCCCCACATTCCTACAAGGCCATTTGAATGCTCTTTCAGAGTAAACACTCTGCCACCTGCATGAGCTCAGACCTTGGTAACTATCTTTATCTCGGCTTCTAATGGGAACTTTTGGGGAGGATTGAGTCCTTGGCTCCAGAGCCTCAGGCTACATGGACCATGTCCAGACACGTAGCGGGCTCTCAATATCAAGGGTCATTGTGGGGAGGGTCGAGTCCCTGACTCCAGACCCTCAGGTGGCGTGGACCATGTCCAGACACTTCACCGGCTCCCAACAACATCCCATAAATAAAACTCAGACAGAGATAAAGAATGCTGTATCTGATATCAAGAATGCACTGGAAGGAATTAAAAGCAGGCTCAATGAAGCAGAGGATAGAATAAGTGACTTAGGAGACAAGGTAGAAAAAATCACACAGAGCAGCAAAAAGAAAAAACACTTAAACAGCATGAGGACAGTCTAAGGGAAATTTGGGACAACATGAAGCGAAACAACATTCACATTATAGGAGTGCCAGAGCGGGAGGAAAGAGAGCAAGGGATAGAGAATTTGGTGGAGGAAATAATCACAGAAAACTTCCCTAGGCTGGCGAAGGAGAAAGCCACACAAGTTCAGGAAGCATAGAGGGTTCCAAACAAGAGGGACCCAAAGAGACCCACTCCAGGACACATCATAATTAAAATGGCAAATGTCAAGGACAAAGAGAAAATATTAAGGGCTGCAAGAGAGAGACCAGCAGTGACCTACAAGGGAACCCCCATAAGGCTGACAGCTGATTTCTCAACAGAGACTCTTCAGGCCAGAAGGGAGTGCCATGAAGTTCTGCAAGTAATGAAAAGCAAGAACATGCAACCAAGATTGCTTTATCCAGCAAGGCTATCATTTAAATTTGAAAGTGAAATAAAAAGCTTCCCAGACAAAAAAAGGCTAAAGGAGTTCAGTACCACTACACCAGCATTACAAGAAATGCTAAAAAGACTGCTTTAAGAAAAAGAAGGAATAGTGAGAGAAAGGTACATCAGCATAAAGGGGAAAAATGGCATTAAATAAGTATATATCAATAGTAACCTTAAATGTAAACGGAATAAATGGTCCAATCAAAAGACAAAGGGTAGCTGAATGGATAAGAAAACAGGACCCAAATATATGCTGTCTACAAGAGACCCACCTGAGAGCAAAAGACTCACACAGGCTAAAAGTGAAGGGATGGAGTAAAATATTCCATGCAAATGGAAAGGAAAAGAAAGCTGGAGTAGCAATTCTCATTTCAGACAAAACAGACTTCAAAATAAAGACCATAACAAGAGACAAAAATGGTCACTACATATTACTAAAGGGATCAATCCAACAGGAGGAAATAACCCTTATAAACATTTATGCACCCAATACAGGAGCACCTAAATATATAAAAAATTTCTTGGAGGACTTTAAAGGGGAGACTGACAGCAACACAATCATAGTAGGGGACTTTAACACCCCACTGTCAGCATTGGACAGATCATCAAGGCAAAAAATCAACAGGGAAATGCAGACCTTAAATGAATCACTAGACCTAATGGATTTAATTGACATTTATAGAACATTTCACCCCAAAGAAGCAGAATACACATTTTTCTCAAGTGCACATGGAACATTTTCAAAAATAGACCACATATTAGGGCACAAAGCAAGTCTCTACAAATATAAGAAGATTGAAATCATATCAAGCATCTTCTCGGATCACAATGCCATGAAACTAGAAATCAACCACTATAAAAAAACTCAAAAATATTCAAACACATGGAGGCTAAATAGCATGTTATTAAACAATGAATGGGTTACCAAGGAGATCAAGGATGATATCAAACACTTCATGGAAAGTAATGAAAATGAACAAACAACACAAAACCTATAAGACACAGCGAAAGCAGTCATGAGAGGAAAATTCATAGCATTACAGGCACATCTCAAGAAACAAGAAAAAGATCTAATGAACCATCTAACACAACAACTAAAAGAACTAGAACGAGAACAGCAAGAAAAGCCCCGAGGAAGTAGAAGGAAGGAAATAATAAAAATCGGAGCAGAGATTAATGACATAGAGACTGAAAATACAATACAAAAATCAATGAAACCAAGAGCTGGTTCTTTGAAAAGGTAAATAAGATTGATGCACCTTTAGCCAGACTCACTAAGAAACAGAGAGAGGACCCAAATAAATAAAATCAGAAATGAAAGAGGCGATATAACAACTGGCCCAACAGAAATACAAAGCATTGTAAGAAAATATTATGAGCAACTGTATGCCAACAAATTGGACAACATGGGGGAAATGGACAAATTCCTAGAAGCATACAACCTTCCAAAGCTGAATCAAGAAGAGGCAGAAAACCTGAATAGGCTGATAACAACTAATGAAATTGAAGCAGTAATCAAAAAACTCCCAGCAAACAAAAGTCCTGGACCAGATGGATTTACAGGAGAGTTTTACCAAACATTCAAAGAAGAATTAACACCTATTCTATTCAAACTATTCCAGAAAATTCAAGAGGAGGGAAAACTCCCAAACTCTTTCCATGAGGCCAGCATCATCCTAATCCCCAAACCAGATAAAGATACTACAAAGAAAGAAAATTACAGGCCAATATCCCTGATGAACATAGATGCTAAAATCCTCACTAAAATACTAGCAAACTGGATCCAGCAATACATTAGAAAGATCATACATCATGACCAAGTGGGATTTATTACCGGGATGCAAGGCTGGTACAACATCCGCAAATCAATAAATGTGACACATCACATAAACACAATGAAGGACAAAAATCATATGATCATATCAATAGATGCAGAAAAAGCATTCGACAAAATCCAGCACCCATTTCTGATAAAAACTCTCAGCAAAGTGGGAATAGAGGGATCATACCTCAACATAATAAAGGCCATATATGACAGACCTACAGACACCATCATACTCAATGGGAAAAAACTAAAACCATTTCCATTAAAAACAGGAATAAGACAGGGGTGTCCACTTTCACCACCCTTATTCAACATAGTACTGGAAGTCCTCGCCATAGCCATTAGACAGAAAGAAAACATAAAAGGTATCCAAATTGGAAAGGAGGAAGTAAAACTGTCATTATTTGCAGATGACATGATACTGTACATAGAAAACCCTAAACACTCCATCAAAGTACTACTAGATTTGATAAACGAATTTGGCAAGGTAGCTGGATACAAAATCAACATCCAGAAATCAATGGCATTCTTATACACCAACAATGAATTTTCAGAGAGAGAAACTAAAAAAGCAGTACCATTTACCATTGCAACTAAAAAAATAAGATACCTAGGAATAAATTTATCCAAGGACATAAAAGACCTGTACTCGGAAAACTACGTGACACTGGAAAAAGAAATAGAGGAAGATTTAAACAAGTGGAAGAAGATACCATGCTCATGGATTGGAAGAATTAATATTATTAAAATGTCCATACTACCCAAGCAATTTATAAATTTAACGCAATTCTTATTAAAATACCAACAGCATATTTCACAGACCTAGAACAAACATTTTGAAAATTTATATGGAACCAAAAAAGACCCTGAATAGCTGCAGCCATCTTGAGAAAAAAGAACAGAGTGGGAGGGATCACTTTACCAGACTTCAAACTATATTACAAAGCCACTGTAATCAGAACAGCCTGGTATTGGTACAACAACAGGCATATAGATCAATGGAACAGAACAGAGACCCCAGAAATAGACCCATGCCATTATGGTCAGTTAATATTCGACAAAGGAGGCAAGAGTATCCAATGGAGTAAAGACAGTCTCTTCAATAAGTGGTGCTGGGAAAATTGGACAGATACATGCAAAAGAATGAAACTCAACCACCAATTTTCACCATACACAAAAATAAACTCAAACTGGATAAAAGACTTAAATGTAAGTCACGAAACCATAAAAATCCTGGAAGAAAACATAGGCACTAAAGTCACAGACATTAAGTCACATAGTGGACTTTTCACTGATACATCTCCTAGGGCAAGAGAAACAAAGGAAAAAATAAACATATGGGACTACATCAAACTAAAAAGCTTCTGCACAGCAAAAGAAAACAGCCTCAAAATTCAAAGGAATCCCATGGTCTGGGAAAATTTATTTCCCAAGGATGTTTCTGATAAGGGGCTAATTTCCAAAGTGTACAAAGAGTTCATAGTACTCAGCAAGAGGAAGACAAACAACCCAAGTCAGAAATGAGTAAAGGACTTAAATAGACACTTCTCCAAAGAAGACATACGGATGGCCAAGAGACACATGAGAAAATGCTCAAAGTCGCTAATCATCAGAGAGATGCAAATTAAAACCACAATGAGGTATCACTTCACACCTGTCAGAATGGCTGCCACCAACAAATCAACAAATGATGTGCTGGCGAGGGTGTGGAGAAAGAGGAACCCTAGTACACTGCTGGTGGGAATGCAGACTGGTGCAGCCACTATGGAAAACAGTATGGAGGTTCCTCAAAAAATTAAAAATGGAGCTGCCGTTCGACCTAGTGATTCCACTCCTAGGAATGTATCCTAAGAATCCTGAAACACTAATCAGAAAGAATATATGCACCCCGATGTTCATAGCAGCACAGTTTACAATAGCTAAGATCTGGAAACAGCCCAAGTGCCCATCAGTAGATGAATGAATAAAAAAGCTGTGGGACATTTACACCATGGAATACTACACAGCTGTAAAGAAGAAGAATCTCGTACCCTTTAGGACAGTATGGATGGACTTGGAGAATATTATGCTAAGTGAAATAAGCCAGGCAGCAAAAGACAAATATCACATGATCTCGCTTATACATGGAATCTAAAAAACTTAATAAACTGATGAACAGAATAGATTCAATGACATGGAAGCATGAATCAGACTGACGAATGTCAGAGGGATGGAGGAGGGTGGGTGGGTGGAGGGGGAGAGAGTAACCAAAGAATTTATATGCATATATGCACAACCCAAGGACACGGACAATGGTGGGGAGAGGGACTAGGGAGGGGGAAGGGACGGGGTGAAACGGGTCATTAGGGAGAAAAAGGGACATCTGTAATATTTTAAACAAAAAAAAAAAATTAAAAATTAAAGTGATGGCATGAGCCATTGTTACTTTGTGAACCCTCTTTCCCACCCCCCACATATACACAGCCTGCAGCCGCAAGCCAGTGCCAAATCTGAGGCTCCATTAACCTGAATAACACAGCTCTTGCCTCACACTGGTGATTCTCTGAGACCTCACCCCACCCAATTCATGGGCCAGCTGGAATTTATTTCAGATGTTAATTCACACAAGCGATCTGTCTGATCTGCCTGAGCCCATACTGCGAAGTTTTCTAAAATCTATCAAAGGTCCATAAAATCAAAAAAAGCAACAGTGGACCTTGGCAGGTCTTGTACTTTTTGCTATGCAGCCCTAAGCCCGGCACTAGTGGCAGCTGGCCTCGTTTCACAGAACAACTCCTCCTGGGTGCCACCAAGCCCAGCACAGGCAGCAACCAACCACAGATCATGTTGTAGCTCCAGCGACATGGCCCCAAACCAGACACAGGTAGAAGCTTACCTGAGCCTGCACCAGAGCCCTTCCCAAGAAGACCCAGTAGCAACATACCTGGTGGCTATCTTCAGACCACACCAAAGCATCACAGCTAGTATCAGAAAAGAAACACCAAAAGTAAGAACATGGCAGGCACCAGAGCCATGCTAAAACAAATCCCACTCAGTAGGGTCAGACTCTGCACAGTAGCTGTCCATTATAGTGATGACCAGTCTTCACAACCACCAAGCCTGGGGTCATTCCCACCAACTGATGTGCCAACAGCAATCAGGGCTCAACTGCAGCAGGAGAACACACACAATCCACACATGGTACATCCCTGTGGACTTGCTCAGAAACTCAGAGACACTGAGCCACTGGGCCTATATAAGGCCACTCTGCCAAGACTGGAAGTCATAGCAGATCTACCTAATACATAGAAACAAACACAGAGAGGAAACCAAAATGGGGAGACAAAGAAATAGGTCCCAAGTGAAAAAACAGGACACAATTCCAGAAAAGAACTAAACATAATGGAAGCAAGCAATACTGGATGCAGAGTTGAAAACACTGGTCATAAGGATGCTCGATGAACTTAGAAGAAGAACAGATGATCTTAGTGAGAACTTTCATAAAGAGATAGGACACATAAAAAAGAGATAGAAAACATAAAAAAGAACCAGTCAGAAATGAAGGGGAGAAACACTGAAATGAAGAATACATTACAGTCAATCAAGAGCAGATTAGATTTAGAATTCAAGGTAGTGGAAAATGCCCAATCAGAACAGCAAGAAGGAAAAAGAATCCAGGCAAAAAAAAAAAAAAAAAAAAAGTGGGTAGTTTTACGGACCTCTGGGACAACATCAAGTGTAACAACATTCGCACCACAAGGGTAAAAGAGGGAGAAGAGAGAGAGCAAGTGACTGAAAATGTACTTGCAGAAATAATGATGGAAAACGTTCCCAACTGGGTGAAGGGAATAGGAATACAAGTCCTGGAAGCACAGAGAGTCCCAAACAAGATGAACCCAAAGAGACTCACACCAAGACACCTCATAAAAAAAAATGGCAAAGGTTACAGACAAAGAAAGAATCTGAAAAGCAGTTTGTTTTGGAAAAGGGAGCTCCCATAAGACTATCAGCTGATTTCCCAACAGAAACTTTGTAGGTTAGAAGGGATTAACACCAAATATTCAAAGTGATGAAAAGCAAGTACTTTCAACCAAGGTTCCTGTACCCAGCAAGGATACCATTTAGAATCAAGTGAGAGATAAAGAGTATCCTAGAGAAGAAAAAACTGAAGGAGCTATAAGAAATGCTAAAGGGACTTCTTTAAGAAGAAGAAGGAAAAATAAAAAATATGAATAAGAAAATATCACAAAGAAAATATTCTCACAAAGGCAAACACATAATAAAAGCAGTGGATCAACCAACACTAAAGCTTGTACAAAGGTTAAAATGTAAGAGCGAGCAGATCATGTGTACTTATAATAGTAAATTAAGGGATACACACATGAAGTAAAAAATAATGACAAAAACATAAACTTGGAGAGGGTGAGTCAAAAATGATAGTGATTTTAGAATGTGTTTGAATTTAAGTCACCATCAATTTAAGATAGACTGCTATAAACATAGCTTGGTATATTTGAGGCACATGGTAAACACAAATCAAAAATATACAAGCGATACACAAGAAATAAAGAGAAAGGAATTGAAGCACAATGCTACAGAAAATAAATAGCAAACAACAAAAGAAAGAGACTAAAAAGGAACAGGGAACTGCAAAACAATCAGAAAACAACTAATAAAATGGCAATAACTACATACCTATCCATAATTACTTTAAATGTAAGTGGATTAAGTACTCCAATAAAAAAACAAATGGATAAAGAAGAAATGGGACATACAATGGACTATTACTTGGCCATACAAAAGTGAAATCTTACCATTTGTGACAACATGGATGGACTTATAGTGTATTATACTAAGTGAAATAATTCAGACAGATGCCATATGATTCTACTTATATGTGAAGTCAAAAAACAAAGTTAATGAACAAACAAAACAGGAGAAAACTCAAGGATACAGAGAACAAACTGATAGCTGTCAGATGAGAGGTGGACTCTTGGGGGGTGTGTGTGAAAAGGTGAATGGATTAAGAAGAACAAACTGGCATTTATAAATCAATCATGACGATATGAAGTACAGCTTAGGGAATGTAGTTAATAATATTGTAATAACTTTATATGGTGTCAGGTGGGTGCAAGGCTTCCTGGGAGAATCACTTTCTAAGTTATATAAATGTCTAACCACTATGCTATACGCCTGAAAATAATATAATATTGAATATCAACTGTAATTGAAAATCTAAAATTTTAATGAAAAAATGAACAAAATAAATAATATTGTTTAAACCACTTAGTCTATGGTATTTTGTTATAGCAGCCTGAGCGGATGAAGGCATAGAGAGTGCATAAGATGGTATAATATACATGTCTCTGGGTTGTAGAAGTAGACAAGAGAGTGCGAGGAGATGCAGCATCGGAAAGATAATACTGTGTTCTAGAGTTGATGAAGAATGTGCATTATCAGTTAATGAAGCAGAAGAGATCTCATGGAGGACAGAATTTTTTAACCTGAAACTAGCCACACTTCTTGAAACTGTAGAACTCAAAACACAAAAGACAATCTTAAAATCAACAAGGAAGATCATTACCTACAAAGAAAGGGTTATTAAATGATGGCATAGTTTTCAATAGCAACTACATAAAGTATATTAGATGGAAGAGTTTTCCAAAGCCCTTGAACAAAAAAACTGCATCTACAATTGATTATCTTGTAACATTATACTTTTTAAAAGTTCAATAACAATACACTATAAATAATATTTAATATGTCCCCAGAATGCAAAATTGTAAATAATCCAAAAATTAAATAACATCTAATATATCAATTTTGTTACCCTGAACTCAGAATGTTGAAAGAAAACTAAGGAAATATGATATATACAATATGACACTATATGTAAGCCCCAAATTATCATTATATACAATTTCGATTATCCTTAGCTATAATAAAAGCATAACACTTTTGCAAGATGGACATACACCAAGTTGGAATTTTCTCAAAAATTAAAAATATAACTACCATGTGATCCAACTACACTCTCTTCAAAACAATTCAAAACAGGATCTCAAAGAGACATTTGCACACCCACACTCATTTCTGCATTTTTCACAACAGCCAAGAGAAGCCCTCATGTCCATCAGCAGATGGACATATAAAGAAAGTGTGGTCGGTACATACAGGAGCCTTGAAAAGGAGGAAACGGTGTCATGTCCTACAATGTGGATCAACCTCCAGGACATTATGTTAAGAGAATTAAGCAAGTCACAAAAGGACAAATACTGTGTGATTCCACTCCCACGAAGTATCTAAAGTAGTCAACATCATAGAAACAGGACATAAAAAGGTAGTTGTCCAGGCCTGGGGGAGGAGGTGGGAGAATTAATGTCTAATCTGTGTAATCCAGGGTTGAGAAAAGAAAACTTTCTAGAGATCTGTGACACAGCAATGCAAGCATAATTAGCGCTACAGGCCTGCACACTTAAAAGCAGCAAAGATGGCTTAAGAAAGGAAGACTCATAGGCACACATTTCCATGACATAGGATTGTCAACAGATTTTTAGATCTGACACCAAACACCAAAGCAACAAAAGAAAAAAAATAAATAAATTCAGCTTCAGCAAAAGTAAAGACTTTTTTCTTTCAAAAGATACTATCAAGAAAGTAATAGACAACCCACAAAATGGGAGAATTTTGTGGAAATATTATCTCTGGGAAGACATTTTTACCTAGAACACATAAAGAACTTTTACAGCTCAATAATGAAAGACAAACCAACTAAAAGTTGGCAAAAGATGAATACACATTGCTCCAAAGAAGACATACACATGTGAAAAGTGCTCAACATCAGGGAAATGCAATCTCCACCCCCAGTGAGATGCCATTGTAGAACCACGAGGGTGGTGCTCCTATGTCACTGGGATTTCCCTAGGATGCCAGGGCTTCTTCAAGGGGACTTATTCTTAGTGGAGGAGGAAGTCTCTGGAGCCAAACACATGTGGTGCCCCCAGGCTATCCCAGTTCCTGGCGTGAGACCTGCAATCGATCCCCTGACATCCCCGGGCCCGCTTTCCTCACAGAAAAACAGGTGAAATGTGACTCATTCCCAGGCTCTGTGTGGACACCCAGTGAGCTACAAGGAGGTGGAGCAGCAGAGAGTGCCGAGCACACAGGGAGCCCCTTCTCTGCATGAGCATCGTGACTTCCATGAAGGAGTGGTGGGATGGCATCACAGTCACTAGTAATGCCGTCCTGCTTCCTACCTCATGAGCTGCCCTGCAAAGTGTCATGTCAAGCCTGTTTTTCTGTAATAAAGATGGTTGGCTGCAATGAAAATATGAAACACTTGTTCCCTTTTTTTCCCATTGCACCTACCCGAGTATTTTCCAAGGACTAATGTGCAAGTCTCTGCAAGATTCCACGTCACCCATGGACTTGGACTCACCTTCGGTTGAAGCAGCTATGGGCCTCCAGTTGGCCCCGCTGTGCAGGTTCCAAGGAAATTTCATGGCTCGGAGGTGGGGGGCAGCCCAGGTTCTGCCTCCCCCTGGGAACTGTTCATCCAAACAAGGACTCAGAAGGCAGGAACGGCCAGGCAAGTGAGAACAGGCCCAGAGGCACCCAGGGGCCAGGTGTGAACCTGATGGTGGTGACTGAGGACCCAGCGCATACAGGGGCGGAGCAAGTAAGTTCCCTTCAAACACAACTCCCTCAGTGTTCCTAACAACCCTGGGAGGGGAATGTGTTACCCTCTTTCACCATGAAGACCGTGAAAAGCGGAGAAGTCACAGGACTAATTCACACCAGTAAATGAGGGTCCAATCTGTCCCTCACCCACCACATTTGTCCCTCACCCACCCAGTGCCTGCCACCTTAGGCAGGGATATATTGGGTGGGCCCATGGGGCAGATGCTCACCCACCAGGGGTGGCAGCTTCTAGACCAGCCCCACAGCACTCACTGAGTCTGGCACAAGCTCTGAGGCCGTTTCTCTGCGCTGAGCCCCGCTGCACAGGGAGGCGCAGCGGCTGGGGAAAGCACAGCCGAGGGGAGAGTCTCCTTCACAAAGTGCCCAGGGGGACTGGGGGACGTGGGTGCCGCCTGCTGCAGGAGGGGAGGAAGGCAGCAGAGGAGCACCTGTGGGCTGACCTGGGGTTTTGTAGGATGGGGTGAGGGCCTGACATGAGTCTATTCTCCCCCAAGCTCTTTGTGGGGGTCCAGGCCTCCATTGAAATGTCAAGGCTTTAGCTTCATCCCATCGCTGTTGCTGGACTACCACCCTGGGCCACAGCTTTGAATGCTGGCTGGAGCTGGGGCCATGCTCATGGAGCCTCAGCTGTCCCAACCCAATCTGAGCCCAGGCAAGGAGACAGAACTTAGACATCGGTAAGAGGCCCTGGCCAGGAGGCAAGGGGGTGAGGGCCAGGGTATGGCCATGTGGGAGCAGAGCTGGGACAAGGCAGTTCTGCAGACAGAGGTCTCCTCAGCTCAGCTTCTGTCCCTCACTGTTTGCTCATCTCATTCTTAGATCCAGGAATTGGGTCCCCTGCTTTGACTGTGGGGTCTGTACCAGTGCCCACAGCAGGGTGACCCGAGACCCCTCCCTCAGCCTGGACCTCCAGCTCCCACCTGCCCTGGGCCCACACACACCTGGGCCCCTACTGCCCCTGCTGGTTGTGCTAGTGAAACTGGGCCACAGTGTGTTACGAGCTGTTTCCAAAGCGATGTCAATCTGCGCAGCATCTATTCCCTCAAGAGTCCAGCCATGTGTGGGAGGGAAGATACAGTAGTTGTGGGGTGTCCTTGAAGACCCGTGTCCCTGAGCCCAGTCCCCCAGCCACAGCAGATGGGTCTTCCTCCCTCAGGTGAACAAGATTCCCCCCCACAGAAATCCTACAAGGGACTTGGTATCCTCCCCAACGTCCTTTCCTGTGTACCCACCTTTAACAGGGTTGTCACCATTATGTCTTGTCACCCCCTGGTTCCAGCCTCTCCCCTTCACCCCCTCCACTTCCATCATCCCACTGAGACTAGAGGATGCTTCTCCTGCCAGGAGGCCTTGAGGCAGAGAGCCTGTCCCCTGAGGCCAAGCCTTTTCCTCTGGGCTCAGGCCACAGTCTGGCCTTGGGAGCAGAAATGATGGGAGGGGTCCCTGGGGATTAGAGAGCTGTGTGCTCCCAGGAGCAGTCAGAAGGAGTTCCTGTCAATCTGGAGGGAGTGACTGAAGGGTCACCTGTGGATCCATAGCACCCATGACCTCCCACATCCTCCTTCCTTCCTCTCAGGTGCCCTCTCTAGGGAGCAGCGCAGATCTGAGTAAGGAGAGAGCGGCCCCCAGAGCATTTTCACACAAAACCACCTTTATTCATAATTGACACACAATGTCCCAAAGGTGCTGCTCCTACCCACACCCCCACCCTAATGGTCCTGCCCCCCCTCCCTGCCTCCCACCCTCCCATGTCAGTAGAACAGCCAGGATCAGCCCTGGGATGAGAAGGAGCCCTTGGCTCCTCTGGGGGACAGCCAGGTCACATCTAGTCTGGACCCTCGGGGGGCTGGCAGCGGGAGGGACACCCCACTGCTCCATACTGGGTGCAGTGCCGCTCCCTCCAAGTCCCTGTGACAGACTCGTCACACTCTCTTTTGAGGCTGTGAGGGGCCAACCAGCCTCAAAAACCAGTGTACTCTTAGAAAAGCAGTGAACATTCCATGGAGCCAAAACGACACGGCTTTCCAGTAAAGGGCGGCTCCACGTAAACAATGGAAAACTCCAGGACTAATGTTCTGGTGAAATGTATTCGCGCACAGACCCTCACCCAGTTCCTCTATGAAGGCAAGAGTGCCACAGCGGGACCTCTGCTCCCAAGGGGCTTACATGGATATACAGGCCTCACATGGCTGGAGTTTGCAATGATTTGCAATGGAGTTTTGCAGAGATATTTTTCTGCATTGCATTTACTGGGTACAGAATTTTGACAATTTTCATGCTAACTCTTACTTTTCTCTTGGTCAAATGAGGACATTTATAGATTAGATAAAATTTATCTAATCTACATAAATTGGATATTTATTTACAGATTGAAATTTGGATATTTATAAATTAGATATTTATAATGGTAAAACATAAAAGTGTACCTCAAATGTCCAAAACTGAGAAGCTGGTTTAGCACATTATTCTGACTACACAATGAACTGCTACATAAAAAATGGTGTATTAATAATATATTTTTATCATTGAGTAAAACAAAATCAATAAAATTATATATGGTATATTTTCATTTTTGTGGAAATAATGCCATATTCTCAAGTTCAGGGAAAGGTCTGGAAGGATACCCACCTGAATCCTCCTGGCAGTCATGTCTCTGGTTGGTGACATTAGAGGTGATTTTTATTTTCTTTCCTGTCCTTATCTCTATTCTTTACTTTAAAAAAAGTTCATGGAATATAAACTTACTTTCAGATTAGTTTTAATAAAAATAAATACTGAACATATATGCAAACCTCAGTTCTCCTGCTCTATAGGTCTCTACTTCGCGACCTGGGTTATGAGGGTGCCCTCCAGCCAGATTTCAGTTGGGATCCAGGGTGGTTTCTCTATATTTTAGTTGTAATCACTTTGGTTCCCGGAGAGTGTCAGTGTGGCTTCCACTTAATCTGCTGCAGTCTTGGAATCTCCTAAATTCTTATTCTCAAGTAAGTTCAAAAAAGTAGAGAGGAGATAGTGTATCCATAAAGAAAAACCTACCACAGGAGTATGCACAGGGCAAATGACAGTAAGCGCCTGTTGAATGCCAGTACTCACGAGGAAAGGCAAGAATTCAGGTGTTCCAGTTTGGAGGACAAGACAATACTATTTTTACTTTATTTTATTTTTTAAAAACTATATCTTTATTGATTTCAGAGAGAGGAAGGCAGAGGGAGAGAGAGATAGAAACATCAATGATGAGAGAGTCATTCATTGGCTGCGTCCTGAAGCCCCAGGCTGGGGATCAAGTCTGCAACCGGGGCATGTGCCCTGACCGAGAATCAAATCTCGATCTCCTGGATCCTAGGTTGATTATCAACCACTAAGCCACACCCGGCAGGGTAGAAAATACTCCTTTTGAAAAGTTTCATGGCATTAAGGTCATCAGTTTTTATAATAAAATTATAGAGGCAGAAATTATGTTCCCATATAAAGCATAGTGGAGAGAGCTTTGGGAGTCTTTAAAATCAAGACCTGGCTTCAAATGCTGCCTCCGTCCTTTAGAGTTCTGTGAACTTGGACAAGCCACTTAGTGTCACCTTTCTAAACTGCAAAGTGAGGAAAGTAAGGCCAGTGCGTGGTTGAACACACTGGTTCACACAGGACATGGTAGCTATTACTGTTTTTGTTACGATTACTTTCGGGATTCACCACTTCACTGTGGAAACAACCCTGCTCCACATTAAATCAGAAGGACATTTGGCTGGACACTGCATGGAGCAATAGACAGCCATTAAGGGTCACCTGCCATATTTGCCTTCTGTGGAAAGGGAGTCCTTGAGCCATTTGTTAAATGTCCGGTGAATGAGGGCTGGGCTTCAGCTCAGGGCAGAGGGAAAGAGGGGACACACTCACTAAGTCCCTTCCTGGGGCTCGGTCATGGGGGAGACAATGAGGCAGCAGGCAGTTACCACTCTGTGCCCACCGCCCTGGGGCTTGGATGCCCAGAACATGGGCGCACCTGGGCAGTCACACAGCCGCACATGCACATCGCTTATCTTGTACCCTATAGGCACCAAGTTCCCACCAGGGCACAGGCCTGCGCTCTGGCCAGAGCCAGACTTGGCGAGGACCGAGGCAGAGTCAGGGAGCCGCCCCAGAGGGCGCGATGCCCACTTGAGTCTTCAGGAGTGAGGAGGCCAAGGGAGAGAGCAGGGGAGCACATGCCAGGGACAGGACAGAGCATGGGTAAGAGTGACCTGGGATGTGCGACCTGGGAGGTGTGGTGTCCTCTTCAGGGCACCCCTGGACTTCAGTATGACAGGAGGGAGGGAGCTGGGGAGAAGCAGCGAGACCAGTTGGCACTAAACAGGGCCTACCAAGCAATGACAAAGGGCTTGGGAGGGTTTTAATCAAACAAAACTGATAAAAGTGCAGGACAAATAAGAATCGTATATAATTTGTTCTTTAGTCATTGGTATTTTAGAAAAGATGATTGTTAAATCTAGTTTCTTCTTTTCTAATCAATCGTCTAGTGTTTACCAGACAGGATGTTATAGTATTTAGTGCTCCTGGTAGGAATATAATTGAACGTCCTCACTTTGGGGCAACTTCATTGGAAACAAGATAACATTATATGCAGCCATTCTTCCTGCCGTCTTGTGCTCTACGTTTTTGTGGTTAAAGGGTAAACAGTGCTCACAAATATCACCTTAAAACGTGCCCTTTTAATGCCTAATCTTCAACAGCAGATGGTTATTAAATTAATATTATTCATGACCACAAGTTCACCTCAGGGCTGGGATCAAAAGAGACCATGCACTTGGAAAGGTTTGAAGTGCCCAAGGCAAAGGCCACTTGGACTAACTTTTCCTTTCCCTCACCCGAGGATATTTCTTTCCACTGATTTCAGAGAGAGTGGGAGGGAGGGAGAGAAACATGGATGTGAAAGAGACACATGGATTGGCTGCCTCCCCACACCCCCCGACTGGGGCTGGGATGGAACCTGCAGCCCAAGGCCATACCCTGACTGGACTAGAACCCGCAGCCTCCTGGTGCAGGGCTGACGCTCTGACGCACACAGCCGGGCTCAAGCATTTCTTTCATGATCCAGGCCATTCAAAGGGCAAAATGAAAAGGACAAGTCGGTAGATGCATCTGATTGTGTCCCCTGGGTATTTCAGAGATTCAGACTACTGTGTTGACTTCAAGAGACACACAAGGCCCTGCAGAGATGCTTCCCGGAGCCCACTCCATTGCCTGACAAGGACAGTTATTCCCTCCAAAGAGGCTCCTGGGAAAAGACTCACTTTTTATTCATCGGAAATTCCTTGTAGTTGGTTGCAATCCCTCCTAGCTGCCAGCTCTTCCCTGAGATGTCAGGGGTGTGGCACCCAGTCAGGTCAGGGCCCGGGTGGGCTCCTCAGTAACCTTCACACCTGCAGGGGGGCTGGCAGCCAGCAGCCATGGAGGGGGTGCCCCCCAATCCAGGCCTCACAGAGAAGCTGGGGGTCCCGGCGGAGGTGGGCTGCACCCGGCAGGATCTGGGGGCTGCCGCTCTGGCCCTGAGCAGCTCGGGCCTCCTGGACCCTGGGAAAGGGGCCGAGGCGCCCACAGAGCCCGGCAGGCGGGAGGTCTGGCGGATGGGCCTCCTGGTCTGTGCAGAGGCCTCCTGGAGGCCCGGGTGCCACACCTGCACCCCAGCGGGGGGCCAGGCGCTAGGAAGTCCTGAAGGGGTGGCCTGCACTGGAGGCCTGACCCCTGCCCTTTGATCTGTGCCCCCTGGCGCTGGGCCTGCGCGTGCCCCCGCTCAGCCGTTCCCATGGAGACAGCAGCAGCCCCTTGGAGGCGGCTCAGTGCTGCTGGAGCCCAGGAGCAGCGAGCGGGAGAAGCCCCGCGTCTAGTCTCCTTCTTGGTTCGTTTGGGGCACAACTGGGCACAGATGGGCAACGTGCTGTCCAAGTTGTGCCTCTTGATCCAGCGCCGCCCCCGGGCCTGGTCCGGTGGCCGTCGCCCGGGGGCTGTCCCTGCGCGCAGGGCTGACCCCCCGCCCGGCCCCGACCCCCCGGCGGCTCCGGCTCCCGCCCCTGCCCTGGGCCCTGGTCACAGGCGCCTCCGCGGGGACCCTGCGCCCGCAGCCTGTGGCTGGCCCGATTCTCAGGGGGGGCCGTGCCGGGCCCCCCACCCTGCGAGCTGCCCTCTGGGGCCCCGCCCCGCCGTCAGCCCGGAGGCCCCGCCGGGGAGGCCCGAGCTCCCTGCGGGCAGCGCCAGGCGGTGGGCACCCTGCAGGGCGGCCTCTGCCCCGCCCCCAGGGCGCAGGTTCCCGCCCCAGCAGGGAGTCGGGGCCCTGAGGCCCGGACCCCCCGGGACCGGCCCAGAGAGGGAGGGGAGGGTGCAGGCAGAGTCCCCAGAAGGGAGGTCAGGGAAGGCGGCCAGGGGGGGAGAGAGCAGCCCCCAGGGTGCCCCGAGCAGCCCCTGTGCCAACGGGCGTCCGGCGCTGACCCCCAGGCCCCTGGCGACCCCGGGGGCCCTCGCTTCCGGCCGGGGCGGCCCTGGGCCCCTGGACTCCAGTCCCCAGCGCCCAGGAGGCAGCCTGAGCGGGAGCGCCCAGCCGCCCCCCAGGTGCGCGCCCCCCGAAGGCCGGGGGGTCGCCGGCTCAGGGGGCCCCGAGGGAGACGCGCTGCCTGCCCCGCAGCCAGGCTGGGAAGCAGCCGCGCCCTCGGGCCCCAGCCCAGGCTGCGCCCCGCTGCCCCCCAGGCCCAGGGAGGGGGGGGCCTGGGAGGACCCTCCGCCCGGCCTCCCAGAGTCCCCGCCTGCCTGTGAGGAGGCGGATGCTGGGGAGCCCGGGGGGAGCCCCCCTCCGCTGGCCTCTGCAGGCAGGAGGGCGTCCAAGAGGAAAATGCCCTTGCCACCCCAGCTCCCGCTGCCCCCCCTGGAGTGGGGTCGAGGTGAGCTGCCCCCACCTCCTAAGCTGCCTTGCCTTGCAGCTGAGGAAGACCTGGGCACTGACACTGACCAGGACCTGGGCACTGACACTGACCGGGACCTGGGCACTGACACTGACCAGGACCTGGGCACTGACACTCACCAAGGCCTGGGCACTGACACTAACCAAGGCCTGGGCACTGACACTCAGCAAGGCCTGGGCACTGACACTCACCAAAGCCTGGGCACTGACACTGACCAGGACCTGGGCACTGACACTCACCAAGGCCTGGGCACTGACACTCACCAAGGCCTGGGCACTGACACTAACCAAGGCCTGGGCACTGACACTCAGCAAGGCCTGGGCACTGACACTCACCAAAGCCTGGGCACTGACACTGACCAGGACCTGGGCACTGACACTCACCAAGGCCTGGGCACTGACACTCACCAAGGCCTGGGCACTGACACTCACCAAGGCCTGGGCACTGATACTGAGGATCAGAGTGAAGGGACATTGCAGGGCCCAACAGAGGTCAGGGCTCACTGCAGTGCCACTCAGTCTTGCCCTGCTTTCCCTCCCCCTGGCTCGGGGATTGCAGACACCCTGCCCCTGGCCATTCACACTGGGCAGGTCCCTGCTCCCATCGCAGGCAGGGCATCTGCACATTTGACATCTCAGCTGACTTCAGATGATGACATCAGCGAAATGGACACTAGTTCCCCTTGCTCTGCTTCTCAGCTGACTTCAGATGATGACATCAGCGAAATGGACACTAGTGCCCCTTGCAATGCTTCTCAGCCGACTTCAGATGATGATATCAGTGACATGGACACTAGTCCCCCTTGCAATGCTTCTCAGCCAACTTCAGATGATGACATCAGTGACATGGACACTAGTCCCCCTTGCAATGCTACTCAGATGACTTCAGATGATGACAGTGAAATGGACACTAGTCCCCCTTGCAATGCTTCTCAGACGACTTCAGATGATGACAGCAGTGAAACGGACACTAGTTCCACTGGCTCTTCTTCTCAGTCGACTTCAGATGATGAGGACGTGAAAATGCACAGTCCTCCCCGTGGACCTGCGGCAGTCCCCATGGGTGGGGGGAGCCATGGGGTCAGTACCTCCACCCCAGGCCCCACTCCCTCACAGACATCCAGAGCATCCAATTGAGAGGTGGACTTAGGGAGGCGCAGAGCACTGCTTCTGCCTCACTTTAGCCATATAACTGGGGATCCATCTGGCCACAGCCTGGCTGCTGCAGGAGGAGGGGCATGCACCCCTCCCAGTGCTTGGGGACACTGCTGGTTCCACCTCAAGTCCGATCACCTGGAGCCCACCTGTGCATATCCCAGGTGGCATGGCCATGGGAGAGTGTAACGCCATTCCCATGACTGGAGGCCTGGTGTTCACACCTGCCCTCAGTGCACCTGCGGCCACCCGGACATAGAAAACCTCCTGCCCTTGCAGCAGCCACCACCACGGAGCACAAAGGTACGTCCTGAGACCTGTCTGTTTCCCCTTTTATCAGACCCCAGGGGCTTTCCTGGCTACATCACATCCATTATGGATGCAGGTCCCAGCACCATCCCTGCGTTTAGACACAGCTGTAGTTGCACTTTATTTCCAAGCTCCTAGACCCCACCTGTGCAGAATGCAGGTCATGCTGTGGGAGGGCACATCCCTCCCCGGGTGGAAGGACCTGTTATTCCCACTTTCCCAGTACAACTGGGGCCCACCTCGGCGGAACACGGGTGGTGCCCTCACAGGGAAAATGCCTCACCTGGGAGAGGCCACTGTGTCACCACATGCCACCAGATCACTTGCAGCCCCACTCTCCAGACCACAGGTAGAGTGATGGGGGACAGCACAACACCCGCAATGACTGGCTGGCTTTTGGGCTCCCATTCATACAAAGTCCTTGGTCACCCCGTCCCCAGCAGTACTGCTGTGGGGGGAATAGCACCAGACATTTTTTCAGAGAAATGTGTACTCTCAGTCAAAACCCCTGCCTCCATCCCCAAGTTAGACCACCCCTCTCACTTTGGAGGAACTAGGACTGTGTTTGGAGGCTCCTGCTCACAGCAACTGTGCCTGTGCTCTGGGTGGAGCACACACTAGCCTTGCATGTGGGGAACTGCCCAGGGATTCGTAAGAGCCACCACCCAGTTCACCCACAAATCTCAATAAATTAGGAGCAGAGCTTCCGCTGCAGACCTTGTAACCATAAATGACTTTGTTCCACTAGGAAGAGGCTTAACCCCTTTCACTGAAACTTGCGGATGGTCCTACATGAAGTGAGAGGACCACACCTCAGGGGTTTGTGTGTTGGGGGAGTGGCATTTGAGGGTGAAGGGCAAAGGAGCCCAGTTGAGAACGACCTACATCTTAAATCCCTTCAATAACCTACAGCTAAAGTTCAAACCCCTTGATTTGGCAGGAAAACCTCAAAATCTGCTCACTCGACCCATTCCTCTGCCCTCCCTGCCTTGCATTTTATATATCAGGACATAGAACTTCCTGCTGTTGTCCCCAAATAACCATGCTGTGCTCAGGCTGTTCTCTCCTTCTAGATACCTTCCCTTGACTTCCTTCCCACCCCAATGTGATAATCCTTGCCCACCATTTATGACTTTTCTCAAGTATCTTGTCATTCAAAAGTCTTCTTTGTCTCTTGTCACATCTGGACTAGGTACACCTTTTATGCCCTGGAATTCCCCATGCATAGCTCACTGTCATACTTATTAGGTCGTGTCAATAGTAAGTGTGTGGACAGTAAGTCTCGGGGGCAGACGGGATGGTGGTGTCACTGCCAGAAGCCCCTGTTCTCTGTTGTGCCCTTGCTTCCCGCTGGGAGAGCCTGGAGGCTCAGTTATTGAAGAGGGGAGTTGGTGACCACAGGGGAGCTCACAGTGACTCTAAGGCACTTTCAGAGCCATTCGATGAGAAGAGTTTGTTTTCAATCCTCAAACCAAGGAGAAATTTCGAGGGCCTTTTTTTTTTTTTTAAATGGATTTTAGAGAGAAAGGAAGGGAGGGAGAAACAGAGAGAGAAACAGAGAGAGAAACATCAATGTGAGAGAGAAACATCTATCGGTTGCCTTCCAGTCAAACCCGAAACCCAGGCGTGTGCCCTGCCTAGGAATGGAACCGGTGCCCTTTGGGGCCTGGGATGAGGCTCAGTCAACCGAGCCGCACTGGCCAGGCGCCCGGGCTTTTTGGTTCTGTATTTGCTGCATCGTTGGTGGTAGGCAGCCTGCAGCAGCAGAGCAATCCCACTGTTTCTCTCCTCCTTCCACAAGCGGTTTGCCTGCCTTTTAGGGAGGTTAGTTAACAGCAAACGCTACAGAAAAGCCCTGCACTTCATCAGCGGGCAGTGCCTTTGGTCTGGAACCTGAAGCCGGTTCATTTGGAATCACACAAATATAAAGGTCATGACATTAATCACAGCACCTACCCCTGAGCCTTTCTCCCTTTTAGAAGGGGTGGCCTGTCGGGGGAGGCAGCAGAGCAACAATTCTTCGTGGTGTCTGAGGCTTTTTCAGTTGCAGCTGTGGTTTCTGGTTCGGTTAGTGACGATTTGATAACAGGCTACAGCAGTGGAGACCCTGCCTCATTGGGCTTCGTCTCCATCGCGCAGTCGTTTTGAAGCTTAAAATGAAAGATGACGGAACACGCCCTGGTTGTAAGTGCTTGATAGCTTTTTAAAAACATTGCCTTTCCCCATAGCAGGTGTGAGATGTGGCCAGTGGGGAAGGGAGCTCCCACACCTTCCTTCCAGAACCCATGGAGCAGAGCCTCGGCGCTTTCCCCCGGCGCAGATGCCCCTCTTTCACCCCTCACTGCTTTCCCAGGCCCCTCTCCTGCCTGCCTCTCCCACAGCTAAAGATCCTGCTTCCAGTTTGCTTGCAAACCCTTAAGGTGTTGATGCAGTATAGAGGAGCAGTTTTTATTTTTGCTTTTTTGTTGTTTATTTGGACTTTTTTGTTGTCAATCCTCTACTGAGGATTTTTTCCATGACTTCCCAGACATTGGAAGGTACAGAAGGAAGTAGGGGAGACAGGGCTGGGGAGAGGGGGGAGTATCCATGTTTCTCTCATACATGAGGGGGATGAGAAACATTGATTGTTTGCCTCCGGCACTGGCCCTGACAGCGGCCAAGGATCGAACCCACAGCCCAGGTAAGTGCCCTTGACCGGGAGTCAAACCTGTGACCCTTTGGAGCAAGGCCAGTGCTCTAACTGGGGACTCAGGCACGGCCGGGCAGTGTCGGGCTGGCCACGCAGAGGTGACACGTGTTGGGCCAGCAGGGTCTGAGGACAACCAGTTTGCCCTCCAGCCGCCCGCCGAGTGGGACTCGGAAAGCAAGGAGGCCGCGCTGTCCCTCAGGGAGAGTCCTTAGGATGGGCCAGCGGAGAACAACTGTAGGAGACAGAGAGCCCTGGACTGTGAGCCTCGGCAGCAGCCCTTCCCGGACCCCTCTCGAGAGTCGCGAGAGCTTTGCTTTCTCTCTACAATAGCCCTTGGTGCCCTGTCCCTGGCTCACACTGTCCCTGAGTTTCATTCTTCGACCCCATGAGACAAAGGACCCGGCAAGGAGAACTCCTGGTATCATAACCACTGAGCAACACTGGTCAGTACGATGTGGATTTTTGTAATTTAAAAAGTTCTAAAATCTTAAACAAGAACTTTGAAATAAGTTTATGACCTCTCTCTCTGTTATAGTAAACTTCAGTGACTAATTTCCTTAAGTATCATAAAGCTTAAGGAACATTTGTGCTAGCAATTTCCTAAACAAACTAGTAACTGCCTTCCCTGGCATGCGTCCCCCTGTCAGTTGGATATGTCCGACAGGCTGCAGAGGGTTTCCACTGTCCTGATGGGAGTGTCCCATCAGAGCAGATAGGAAAGGAAAATGCAGTCCTGACTAAAAGGCTTCTCATCTGAACTTGTTTGCAATTGATCTGGTTTCAGAGCAGCCATTCTCCACATTCTCCAGCTGCTTTGCTCTTTCTATCTCCCAAAACACAAACAGGCATAAGATTAACCTACTATCTCATTATTAAAGGCAGGTAAAGTCATTTAATGCTGTTTCCATCTATGTTTATCCTTATGCACCATTTTAACACTTTATTAGTTTACTTCCCTTGGTTTTCTACTTACGGTGATTTCAAAAAACCTCATTTCCAGCATCCTTTGCAAAGAGAACCTCAGTAGACTTTTGTTTTATAGACTTTTAAAATTATTTTGTATGTAGTTTTTCTCTTTTATACCTTTTCATAAAGAATATTTTTTCCTATTCTGTCTCTCTTTTTTTGTCCATTACTCACAAACATTAAGGAGGCTTCTTGAACCTGTACTTGACCCCATGATCTAGTAGGTTTTTGAAACTAGGTCCACACTCAGTTTAGCAATTTGAGTCACTTCAAACATAATCTTGTTATTCAGGATCTTTGTGCTGTAAACTGTCAGACAGCATTTAGGTTGAACATCATGTCTTTCTTGATATCCTTCAGCAGAAGTTTAGTAGGATCTACTCAACAAAAGTATCATATAGCAAGTAGGAAAATATGACCTACAGTTGAGCTTAGAAATGTTTTTCTTTGTTGATGTTATTTTTCTGTTCCCATTTTTGTGTTAGATCCCTGTGAGCTTAAACTCAGAAAACAAAATATATCATCATCTTTTATTTGTCTGATTCAGTCATTCAACTAATGTTTACTGAACACCTGCTATGTACCAGGCCTTTTCCCCCAGGTTCTAGGGTGTAGAAAATATAAACGTAATTAATACCTTAGGAGAACAAAAATGAATTAAAGAGAAGGAACTGAGAATGACCAAGGACAGGACTGTATTTTGTACAGGATGTGCAGAGAAAGCCTCTCTAGGGAGATGCATTTCAGCAGGGGCCTCATTGAAGGGGGGGAGCCTTGCAGACATGAGGCTGAGCTTCTCAGGAAGTGTTCCATCCTGGAAGAGGTGGTGTCCAGTGCCCAGCCCTGAGGCCTCTTCCCATGCTCAGGGAAGAGAAAACAGGCCTGTGTGGCTAGAGTAGTGATCACCATAGAGCGCTAGGAAACAAGATCAGAAAGGATGTGAATGGTGATAGCATACAGTATCTGTTGTCCATGGGAACCATTTATTTACATTTTACTCTGAGTGAAATGAGAAATTATTGGAGGGACCTGAGCGAAGGAAGGACACGCGATCTGATCTATATTTAAAGAAATTATTTACCTACTGATTGCATTAGTTTTCTCACGCTGCTTAACAAATTACTTGACATTTAGTGGCTTAAAACAACACGTACTTATTATCTCGGAGTTGCCAAGGATCAGAGTTGGAAGGGAAGGGCGATTTAGCTGGGTTCTCTGCTCAGCGTCCTCTAAGTCTAAAATCAAGATGCCATTTGCAGTGCGGGGTCCATTCCAAGCTCGTCCAGGTTTTGGCAGAATTCACTTCCTTGTGGTTTCAAGGTTGAGGTCCAGGTTCCCAATATTTGAGTATCGTTTGTTTTTGCCAGCCTAATATATATATTTTTTCAATTGAGTTAAAAAAATGTGTAACATAAAATTGAGCATCTTAACCATTTGATCAGTATGAGTTCAGGAGTGCTAAGTATGCTCACGGTGTTGTGAAACACCTTTAAACGTTTTCATCCTGCAGATCTGAATCTCTGTGTCCTTTAAACAATTTCCCTTCCTCCTCCCTCCCATCCCCTGGTAACCAGCATTCTGCTTCCTGTCTGTGAGTTGGACAACTATCTGTGCCACATATAACTGGAATCAGAGTGTTTGCCTTTCTGTGACGGGCGTGTTTGTTTGCTTCGCTGCATGTCAGCCTGGGGCCTCTCTTAGCTCTTAGACATGTAGAGTGTGTGAATTTGGGGGCACTTCAGGATCCTTCCTACCATGTAAGTGAAGAACAGGGTTGTGGAATTATAATACTATTAGGCTTTCTGCTGATTTGCAAGAGCTTGGTGGCGAAAGAAAGCTGTGTAAATCTCTGCACTTGGTGTGTTGTTCTCTTACTGTGGACTTTTAGGGAGTATGGGGGTCTCCCCATTGGCCAAGATGGAAGGGGGAGATTCTGAGCGTGTCAAAAGCTGCAAGGATGAATGGACAGGGCCTGAGTTCGCCAAGGAGAAGTTGGAGACCAGGTAGAAGCACTAGAGATATCTAAACCATTGCTTCCCCAAACTTAATGTGTATATGAATCTCCTGGGAATTGTGTTAAAATTAGGTTGAAACTTAGTAAGACCACAGCCTGACTCTCCTAATCATCTCCTAGGTGACAGCAATGTTGTTTGTGGAAGATCAAGACAGGCTGATGATGACGGCAGGTTGGGCTAGGGTGGTAATGGTGTAAATGAGAAAAGGTCTGATTGCGGCTATGATTTGAAGATAAACCCTAAGGGCTTGCTGAGCAGGAATGAGAGGCACGAGGATGACTTTGAAGTTTACAGGACCACAGAGGTTGTAGGAGGAGCTGGTATCAGGGCAGAAATCAAGTGTTCAGTTCAATAAACCAAATTGGAATCCACATAGAGATGATCACTAAACTCAATGGGTAACAGCAGGTTTATATCATATGCAATGTTGCTCGAGACTTAAATTTTTATTTTTCCATGTACCACTCTTCCTGAGAGTCTTGGAATTTATTTCACTGTATTAAAAATTTAAGCGATACAAAGGGCCTTTCTGATTTGTGGTGCGTTTTCTCCCTCTTGCTTCTCTCGCAGTGACATTAGTAAAACCAGCAGTGTTTCCTTGCCATCACACCAATATTCTTTACAGTGAAACTGACATATATTACTCAGATCATTAGAGCTGCTCCCAGAAGCTGGCATGTGCATCACTGTGTGTATTTATAAAGCACATGGCACTCAAGCACTCTCTAGGAATAGAATTCAATTTTTAATTTTTTTATTTCAGCGCCTGTCGGTTTTGGTAGATGCCTCACTAGGAGATGAATTACTTCTCTGGGTATAGAGGCAGTTTCATGAAATGAGTGATTATTAGATCTTTCCTAGGCTCGAGTATTCAAAGTCAGTTTTGTCACATTATGAGAGCTTGCACAAAAGTCCACCCTCACTGATTGCTTTACCACAAGAAGTAAATGGCATAGACTAAGGTGGTATTGAGGGTGTGCTTACTTATAATTTCCCTCAACATTAACCATGTGAAATCTTGTCTTACTCAACTTGTTTTCTGAAAGAAAAGCGTTGGACAGGATATATGCTGGAAACTGTGCTGCCAATCTGCTCTTTCATGGGATCTGCAGGAATGCTAGAGTAGCCAGAGAAAAGTTTAAGACTTGGACTTGCAACATTTCATATATTTTAATAGATGTGTAAATAAAACCTTGCTGTGCTTAGCACTGCTGGGGTGCTAGCTACACAACGTCCAGTGAAATAAGGTTATGAGCATGGTTCATAGTTTCAGGTATGGGTGCAATGACGGCCGCACAGGGCAGTGTTGGTTTAGAGGACTGTTCATTCTGTGGAACAGGTGAGTATTCACTGCACCTTGAGCCAACATCTTTATAGAAAGGCCTGTTTTATTTTCTTTAATGTTCAGTAATAAAACCTGGTAGGTTTCATTATTAGAAAAAACGGGAATGTGCTGGGAATTTCAAGGATGTGCTGGCAATTTTGTTTTTATCAATAAGACTCTGAGCAGATGGAAATGAAACCACATCATTTGATGAGAAGGATGAGAGAAGGAGGCGATCCCTATGGGGAGTGCTAAGGAAGTCAGAAATAACATCTGTACACCTTTCAACCTGGAACTCTGGGCTAGCACTCACGGCCTTATAATACAATTAGGCTTTCTGCTGATTTGCAAGAGTGTGGTGGCTAAAGAAAGCTGTGTTAATCTCTGCAATTGATGTCTTGTTCTGTTACCATAATCAGTCAGGGAGTATGAGGTGTCTCCCCATTGGCCAAGATGGCAAAGAGAGATTCTTATACTGAACATGTCAAAAGTTACAAAGATGAATGGACAGGGTCTGAGTTTGCCAAAAACTAGACAGAGGAATGGATAGGGCCCAGAACACCAAAATTTAGAAAGATAACTGGATTGAGAAAAAAAGAGGCCTCCCCTCCCTATCCTTAGAAAAATGGCAGGCTTGAGCAGGTATGGTGGATGGTCTTTGAGAATAAAGTTCACCATTCTGCCAGGTTGAGGCACCTGAATATGCCTCTTTTCTTTTGTACCAGCACCTGTTTCACAAGTTTGGCTTTTGATGCGGCAGGCAGCTGAACCTGCATTTCAGTGACAGTTCCATAGGCCTTTCTCGTATTAAAACCCAGAATCTAAATCTAGGCATCCTTGTTCTATGAACTGGTTCAAAGATGGCTTAATTTTTCATACTACTGTACATATTTTAATGTCATGCATTAACCAGAACATAAAATTAAGCTTTTGCATAGTAATTTATAAAACTAACTCCTTTACTTTCCTTTTCTGGGGAGCACTAAATCAAAAAAATTGGAGAAAGAAATATCCAACATGTAGCGGCAATTAATCACCTATCAATCTGAATGAAGATCTTATACAACTCAATGGGAATCTAAAGAAACTTCAGTTTCAAGATTGGGATAAAACACCTTTGGGAAACACTGTCATTCATAACGCTGGTTGGAGAAGAGGTAAAATGTTTGCATTTCGTTTGGGACTTTAATATCTTTATTGGACCTAGAGTGTGTTTACATGAGTGTCATTTGATTTGCCTTTGAATAATGTACTATAAAGTAGATAGAAACTATATAAAAAGAAACAAATAGAACAGAGAAAATTGGAAGTTCACACAACATTTTGAAAATGTGTATAAAAAATAAAATGACCAAAGTCATTAGTCATGTTCTCCAATAATATAACAATAATGATGCCTCCACTAGAACACTGATAAATACAATGTACTATATAGTTAATGTAATCTAGTAATTCCATGACAGGTTAATTAGTCAATTAGGGTTTTCTTTTCTTCGGCATTATAGTTTGATCTTGTCTGCCCAGCCTCATACTATATTTAATAATTGGATATGAAAAAAGCAATCTACTATAATTACATTTTAAGAAAAGAGAGTACTAGACATTCTATAGAAAAGTTTTAAATTACTGTATATACCATACTTAGGAAGCACTAAGTGCGTTTTCTTGAGACGATCTTTTAAAAAAAAATCCAAAATATAATACCATAAAAAAATCCATTAAATGACAAATAGGTAAAATAGTTGTCAAAAATGAACACCTTTACTTTTCTGTTTTAAATGAAATGGTATGGATATCAAGCAGTTATTTAAAAGCAAATATACTCATGAGTAAAAGAGTAGAAACAAATGTTCAAAATTGTAATAGTAGCTATGTAGAGATGGTTTATTATTAGTGAATTTTTCTCTCTTTTCCATATTTTGGTAATATATTTATTTGAATGTAGCAGTTTACTTTTAAACCCCATTAGGGTTGGAATTTTCTTACATCAGTGCCTAATCCATATTAAGTACTCAATAAATGTGTGTTGAATGAAAAATTGAGAAAATTATTACATTATGATATATTAAATTGATCAAAGTATATTGTCCCAAATCCTGACATTTTCAGTACTGGCCTTGAAGGCTGTTGCAAAGCAGTGAGGCATGTCCTCTCTGCTGTATTTTCTCAGTGGAGTGTGATCAGGATTTGTCTGCAGAGACTCAACTTTCTGTTCACTGCTGGCTTACAAAGTACAGGGACTGGCTTATAAGCAGGTTACTCTCTGTGACTCAATTTCCTTATCTGTAAAATAAGAATTATAATGATGTCTCCTTCCTAGGATTGTGTGAGAACCAAATGTTTAACCCATGTAAATCACTTAGTGTAATGCATGGCACATTGTAAGTGATAAATAAGTGTTGAGCATTATTGTTATTGTGTTGTTGAATCTATTATTTTCATTTTTATTATTAACAGAAGTTTAGCTCTCTAGTTGGCCAGTATGTTGGACTCAGTCCCTAATGCCTACAGTGGTTTCTGCCACATGGAACAAAAATTGTTTAAGTCTGATTGAGAGAGATTAAAAATTTGCATTAGGCTCTGAAGGGAATCATTAATCTCCAGATGACTCCTGAAATACAGATAATATCTTCCTTGAAACTCAAATTAGGAGAACTTAAGATTCTGAAAGCTGCCACTCAGGGTTCAAACATGGGATGGCTAAAACCCCTTCAATGGGAATGGCTTTCCGCCTTCCTTGCCGCAGCTTGGACAGAGGATCTGGAGCTGGATGAAGCCTGGGTAATGCGTGGAGGGATGCGGAGGGGGGACAGAAGCAGCAGCCTGACCAGGGGCAGAAATGAGCTGAAAGTGAGAAGGGGGAGCACTCCCAAGAGAAGACTTTTCTTCTGTCCATTCTTCTGTTCCTTCTCCCTTCACTCTGTCCCCTCACCATCATCATATGCCTTAGGGAAGCAGAGCTTTGGGGCGACGCCATCTCAGGACACCAAACAAACAGGGCAGGTGGACTGGCTAGCTGTCCTCTGCAGAACATTTAAGGTCTGCAGGTTATTTTACACTTGAGGGAGGAATATACAGTAAGTATGTTGTCCAGTTACAATTTCAGTGTCCAAACTGGCAACTGTTTCTAAAAATTTATCAAAAAATGATTTTTTCAATGTACCTTTAATAAAAGAAAATTTAGTTGAAATCTGTAATTCTGATTTTTAGAAATTTAGATGCAGTTTTATAGTGGGAGGCATTTTTTAGAGGAAATTCATTTCACTGATGACTACTTTCTCAGTGGAGGATTTTCAGACATGGTGTTCAAAGCACTAAACTCAGTAACACCCAAATTTGGTCTTCCCACTGCCTGATAACCCTGAGTGCCATACTACAGATGATGAATACATGTGGATGAGAAATGATTGAATGAAATGTTTTCCGTATCCCAGCAGTAAAATGGGGAGGGGATTTTTATCAATATACTAGAGAATGAAATACAAAATTAAATGAGAACATATTTCAGCTTACAATTTTTCAAAATAAATATAATAAATAATGATTGTGGGGTAAAATAAACACTTTCAAATGTGTCTGGAGAGAGTATAAGTTGGTAGACTTTCTGGGAAATAGTTTGCTTGTTTTGATCAAGAACTTTAAATATTTTATTCTCAATACCCACCATTTTATTTTGTAGGAATTTAGTCTAAAACATAATTAAAGACATGCTCAGAACTGTGGAAAGTTTTACTAACACTAAAAGTTGAAACAAAAGAATTGATTAGATACATTTTGATGAGTTATTATATTATATATCTTGTAAAAGTCATGTTTTTGAATGATTTACATAAAATGGATCATCATTAGATATTAATGCTTCTTAATTCTTTATAGATATTAATGGTTTTAAAAAACAATATGAAATAGTATACAGGGCATTATAATGTCATGTCTGAGAGTTTAGCTCTATCACAATATTACTAATTGAGAACAAAGATGAAAATCAAGAAAAACCCTGACAACCACATAAGCCCTGAACCAGCAAAATAAAAGGTACAGAATCTGTGCACTAAGGCTCATCTATTTTCCTTGTTTAAAAGGCCCCTGGAGTGTTCTGTGGGTGGTATTGTTTGTTGTGTGTGTGTGTAAATGCTGAGCATGTCATCTGCAAGCAGGGGAGCTGAGGGGCGCCCTGGACTTGCTCTCTTTTCTGCTCTTCCTCAATCTACAGTCAGGCCTTCTCCACTCTGCCCCTAAATGATGGGGGAGGTCAGAGAAAAATTCAGATGACTCTTGTGTCTTACTTGGCTCCTTCTCTCTGGTCTTCATGTCTTCCAGGGGACCCCTGTCCCCCAGCCCTGCCCCCTCCCCACCCGTTAGCTGAAGGGCATCAGACTTGCCACTGCTCTCCAGACCAAGCTGCAGGCAAGGACGGCCTCGCAGACCCTCCTGGGGTGGCCCCTGCCTGCTTCTCCAGCTTCATCTCTCCTCTGTCACATGTGCTCCGCTGAAGTCACGACCCAAATTACTTCCCATCCTACATTCCTCACATTTGCTGGCCTCCTGGCCTTTCCCAAGCCGGGCCCTCTGACTTGAACACACACTCATCTCTTCTGCCTTTTCTCCTGTGAGCTTTCAAGCTGCTCGTCCTTTCGGGCTCAGCTTAGAAACCCTTGAAAGGCTTTGGGGATCACCCAAGGCTGGAGCCACCGCCATCCTCTGCCTCACACCGGCTGCTTCTCCATCGCAGCCCTGCGCCCATTAGCCCTCTCAGAGGCTGGGGGCTCTTCCCTCCATCAAACTCCTCCACTAGCTGAGCCACTGCCTCCCCCAGCACCACATGAGGAGCACCAAATTCTAAGTGAGAGGAAGGCTGTCAGTGACAGATACACAGATGGGCAAGGTGTAGACTCACAGCTGGAGAGGAGACTAAACAAGGAACTTAAAGCTCTTGGTGTTTTGTAGATAGAAGCAAAGTCCTTAAGAGCTTCACTATTAATAGAGTGGAAGACAGTGTCCAAATCAATAACTAAGACCTTCAAGAAAGGCATGTCAAGTCAAAAAAGAATGAAACTATATATGAAATAGCAGCAAAGTAGGTAAAATAACATTTGATCATTTATTACATGTGATAATTGCTCTGGCAAATTATTACTTCAGTGTGGGCTGGTAACCTCAAAATGATCATTTTAGTTCTAGGTGTGTCTAACTCGTGTTTCCTTCCTCAATGCAGGATGATCAATGATAGTAAATGAAGTTGCTTATACATATAATTGATAAAATAGGTTTTAAATATGCAGTATATAGAATTATAGAGTTTGTAGAATTTTTCAGTTAGAATTGCTTGAATTGTTAAATTACTTTATTGTTTCTTTGCTGACTTTTGTGAAGCCTTTGTATATAAAGAAGCCAGCATTGTTACATTTATAGATGCAAACCTACTGCTTTGATGTGGACCAATTTTCAAGTGTTAAGAAAGCAGTTAAAGGAAAGGGGAAGATAAGAGCTCTTTCCATTCTCTTTCAGGTAATCATTATACACAGACTTAACTCTAACAATTCTTTTTTAATCACCTGCAGTATTGATGTGAAATATCAAAACATTCTTTGAAAGAAATAGAAGAGCTCACAAGTGGAATGCTAACTGGTGGCCACGGTGCGGACCCACACCCCTGAACCTGCGGCCGAGACCCCCTCCCCGCAGTGCAGGGGCCCCAGGCTCACCGCGCAGCAGCTGGAGGTCGGGATGCCTGGAGCCCCTGGTCCTGCTGCCTCACAGCCGAGGAGCCCCCTCCGCCAGGCCTTCCCCGCCAATCGCAGCCCAGACCCAGACTGGAGAAGCAACCAGGGGCTGGACAGGCCAGGAGAGTCTGTCAGACAGTGACCCTGAGCTGTGGGAGCTCCTGAAAGGGAGAAGACAGGCAATGTCGTGGCCTGGACTCACTGCCTCAGAGAATTTCTGCAGTCGAGCTGCGCTGGAAGCCCTGGGGTCCTGTCTGAACAACAAGTCCTCGGGGGTTATCCTGGCAAGAGATATTCTGGAGGAGCAGAGGTAGGGGATGAAATCGAGCTGCTGTGTCAACGCCGGGCCTTGGAGGCCTTTGACCTGGATCCTGCACAGTGGGGGTCAATGTCCAGCCTTATTCGGGGTCCCCAGCCAATCTGGGGCCTATGCAGCCCTTCTGCAGCCTCACGACCCAATCATGGGGCTGGACCTGCCTGGCGGAGGCCATCTCACCCATGGCTGTATGTCCGATGTCAAGAGGATCTCAGCCGCATCCATCTTCTTTGAGTCTATGCCCTATAAACTGAACCCCCAAACTGGCCTCCTGACTATGCCCGGCTGGCAATCACTGCTCGACTTTTCCGACCACGGCCCGTCATAGCTGGAAGCAGCGCCTATGCCCGCCTCACTGATTGTGCCCGCACGAGAGAGGGGTGCGATGAGGCCAAAGCACACCTGCTGGCAGACATGGCCCACATCAGTGGCCTGGTGGCTGGCAGGGTGATCCCTTCACCTTTCAAGCATGCCGATGTTGTCACCACTGCCACTCACAAGACGCTTCGAGGGGCCAGGTCAGGACTCATCTTCTACCCGAAGGGGGTACAGTCTGTGGACCCCAACACTGGCCGGGGATCCCTTATATGTTTGAGGGCCGAATCAACTCTGCTGTGTTCCCGTCCTTGCAGGGGGCCCCCCACAACCATGCCATTGCTGCAGTGGCTGTGGCCCTAAAGCAGGCCCGCACCCCCATGTTCCGGGAGTACCCCTGCAGGCTCTGAAGAATGCTCGGGCCGTGGCTGATGTCCTGCCAGATCGAGGCTACTCCCTGGTGTCTGGTGGCCTGACAGCCACCTAGTGCTGGTGGACCTGCGGCCCGAGGGCCTGGATGGGGCTCGGGCTGAGCAGGTGCTGGAGCTTGTATCCATCACAGCCAACAGGGACACCTGTCCTGGAGACCCAAGTGCCATCACTCCAGGGGGCCTTCGGCTTGGGGCCCCAGCCTTGACCTCTGGACAGTTTCGTGAGGATGACTTCCGGAAGGTGGTGCACTTTATAGATGAAGGGTCAACATTGGCTTGGAGGTGAAGAGCAAGACCCCCAAACGGCAAGATTTCAAATCCTTCTTGCTCCACGACCCAGAAACAAGCCATGGGCTTGCTGACCTCAGGGAGTGGGTGGAGCAGTTTCCGGGGCCTTCCCCTGCCTGGTTCTGATGAGCACTGAGGGCTCCAAGGAAATGAGGCCCATGGACTAAAGTTATTCGCCTTCCCTGTACCTGAACCAGAGGAGGGGATCGCCGACCAATGTCAGCCTGTGGCGGCTGTGACTCAGCCTCAGGCTCTGGGTACCTCAAAACCCGGTCCCCGCGGGCCTTGGGCCTCGGGAGCGTGCAGGGAACAGGGTGCAAGCTGTGCGGGGTGAGAGGCTCTGACAGGTGCGGGCCCGCCTCTGCCCGGCTGCGGGAGCCCACGTCCAGCTCTGACTCCCACTGCGTTCAGACCGGACAGGACGTGGGCAGGAGAAGGAGGGGAAGGAGCAGCCAGGCTTCCGCCGCCTCTTACCCAAGACGCGGCGCTCCTGCCAGTTTCCCGCCTCTGTGCCCCTGATGCCATCCTGGCGGGACCCTGCCACCCAGCCCCCGCTGGCCCAGGGCCTTCCCGAGGACTCCAGGAGGGACGGGAGGTGCTGGGTTGGGAGCCCCTCCCGGCGGGCACCTGGTGCCTGCTGTGCAACAGATGGGCTGCTGGGGTCACCGACAGGTAACAGAAACCCCAAAATTACGATATTCTAAATCCATGAGGTTTTAAAAACTCTGTCATGAAAGGAAGTCTTAGGTAGGTACCCAGGGATCCAAACTCGCCTGCTTTCTCATCTTTTCATATTGGCGCCCACCCTCAAAGGTCCTTCCTGTGCCAGAATGGAGGCTGGAGCTCCAGCCATCACACCCTCACTTAGAAAGGGCCCTTCCTGAACCCCAATAACTTCTACCCAGGTCCCATAGCTGTCAATTTAGCCACGGGCCTCACCTAGCTGGGAGATGTGGTCTAAGCACAGTTTTGCCCTCAATACAATCGCCTTCCACAAAAAGGGAGGAATGGGATTGCATAAGACAACCTGCAGGCCCCACTACATGCTGTTGCTCTCTAGCCTTTGCAGGGAGGGGGGTGTTTATCACACACACAGCTCAGGAGAAATAAATGTGCTCAATAACTTATGAGGAAAAACCTAGTCTGTGACTCACACTGGGCTAGGCCCTTTGCACACATGGTCCTGCTTACCCCTCAGGGCAGGCGTTCCCAGCCCCATGGTGCAGATGAGCACCGAGAGGTGTAATGCTGACAAACTAGAATGCAGAGGACCCTTTAGATAGACCAAACCGTCTGACACGAGTTGCTGCACAGTACTGCAAGCACAGGGGCCTAAGGAATAGGATTCTGTGTGCTAAGTCCACAAAGGCCCCTCCGTCTAAGGCTGACAAAAATCAACAAACAGGAGGCTACGACCGCTGCCCTGTAGCTCAGGAAGCAGGCCTCGCATGACACACCAATGAAAAAATAGTCATGTCAAAATACCCGTATGGTGCTGTAAAAGCAAACATGCTTGGTAAAAAGTCAAAAGGAATGGAAAAGTTTGAGCTTGATATTTCCCACCATAGACTAGGGGTTATTAATAAGTCTGGAGCTCCCTTTATGCATTCAATAGCTTTATGCCTGTTGTATACTTGCTGCTCCATTACCCACCAGGGATTAGTGAGGTAAATTAGATATGGCCCTGCCTTTAGGGAGCCCACCATCTATGGGGAGAAAGGAAGTACACAGACAATCTGATCATATCATGACAACTGGGTGGCATGGGAACACGTGAGAAGGGCATCCAACCTGGAGGGGCAGCAAGGGAGGAAGAGAGAGTTGTCGGAAAAGACTTGCTGAAGAGTTGATAGCTGAACAGGGTCTTGAAAATTGAACTGGAGGGGACCAAGCCAGGTGTAGGGAAGGAGAGTCCAAAAGTAGGCAGATGCCATAGAGGGCGGCACATGGGACGGCTGGCAGGGAATGAAGAGAGGAGGGAGGAGAGCATCGTGAAGAGTTGGCAGGGCCTTGCTGTGACGGGTCACATACACCATGCCTAGGAGTTCACATCCTCTGGCCACTGGCATCCTTCCCTCCTTGTTTGGGAGGAGCTATTTTACCTGTGTGCAGTCTTGGGGCATTCTTAATTTAGGCGCCCTCTGCTCCCCCAGCGGATGGGTGGGCAGTTGACTCCAGCTAAGGCAATTGGAGCATCACCAAGTCAAGGGGGAAAGTAGTTGGATGGGGCGTGAAGGAGAGTGTTGAAACATCTTCACTAGAGAGGAAGTGAAGGGGGTTTCTTTGCGTCATGAAAGGATTACTAGTTGGAAGGAAAGCCAAGCCCGGGGTAGACATGATGTGTGATGTTTTCTTATAGCCTGGGTTCTTGTTACTTCATTTTCATGTCTCATAACTGGGTGGAAATTCTGTATTTCATTCACTGGAAATATGTACTCTGTAGTTGTAATCATATTTTGTAACTGAAAATTCAATACTTACTGTTTTAAATGAACACTGTTATGGAAGATTCAGATTATGTAGACATCACTTCTCTATGATAGTTTGGATGGGGTTCTATTGAACACATTTCTGAGTAATATGTGCGAAAGCCCTATCCAATTTTCCTCTCATCCCATGTTCACCTAACAAGCTTTTTGAAGTTTCAACCCAATAACAACAAAGTTTCCAGTAGAAAGATAATTCCTGTGTTATTTATGTTATATGAGAATTCTTTAGTTTTCTGTATTTTAAGGCCTTCAAACTGTTGCACCATCTCACCCAAAATAAAACAGAACTGACTTCCTAGCAGAGCTTCTGCCTTCTTTACCTCCAGGAGTGAGATTTCAAGACACACCCGGGAGCCCTGATCCAGGGGAAGGAAGCCAGAATTGAGAGGAGGTGCTGCAGCTGCTCTAATAGCCTCTCATCCCTCCGGGTGGAGAAGGGATACTGGAGAACTGGAAAGAAAACCTAACATTTCCAAGACTTTGCTTCCTGGTAGAAAGAGCTGAATGGGGGAGACGGAGGACCTTGTCTCACTGCCACCTTCCAAATCTCATCACCTCAATTTACACTAAGACGTAGTTTCAGCGGTAGCTTCCACCACTGGGGCCAGAAGGAGAGTGGAATGGAAACGGTGAATCCAGCGTCCAGCGGCCACCACACGGAGACGTCACGAAATGCCCTGGTGGAGGAGGGACGGATAGACCTCGCTTCACCCTGCCCTCCCCAGGGGAAGCTCTGATGTGCTGAGCCCGGCTGCAGCCAGTGTCCTCCACGTTCGAATTCTTGAAATCAAAGCTGTATAATTTTTTTTAAATGAAACAATAAGTTGTTATATATAAAGCCTGATTTTAAGCACTTTTCCGTTTCTTACTGAGTAATACTGGCTTTCTAATCAAAATGCTGATAAAGGAAAAAATGAATGGAGAATTAGGTATCCATTAAATTCATTTTTGTGAGTGTGAGTCGTTCTTAGTGAATCGAGTTGGGAGTTTTAGAGGAGACAAGTTTTCTGATGGTGGAAGTCAAATAGAGCTCAAACGCTCACACGTAATTTCTCTCCTTTTCCTCCCTAGAGTAAAAGTATCAGTAGAAAGGTTATCACATGTGGATACTGTTCAAAGGATCTAATGATGATGAAATGTAATTTTTATCTCTCGAGCAACTTCTTAGTTTATCTGAGAATGACTTCTTTGAGTGACAGGTAAAGCTGTTTAATTCCCCGTGCTGGAGGAAACCCTGCCTAGAGGAATTGTTATTAACTCTGGAGCAAGGGAGGCTTCATGGGCTTTCCATAAAGAACAGCAGTGTCGAGAGGAGGCAAGATTCAGGGTGGTGTGGGGTAAAAACCAAGCTGAGTTCGTAAGTTCCAAGAGGGCACTAATTAGAGCCACTTGCAAGGAAGCTCTTTTTAACTTACTTTTCATGAGTGTAGTGTACTTTTGGTGAGGCTTTCAGAACAAATTTTTCTTAAGGCATAAAAGGATTGCAAGTTAGGTTGTGTTAAAATGCTCAGAGCAGTTGTTTGGTTGGTTGGTTGTTGTTTGGCTTTTCTGTGTAATTTAATCCCCAATCTTTCTGTGTTTTTTTAATTCTCACCCGGGGGTATTTTTTCCATTGCTTTGCAGAGAGTGTGGAAGGGAGAGAGAGAGAGAACCATGGATGTGAGAGAGACACATGGACCTGTTGCCTCCCCCACACCCGGGCCGGGGATCAAGCCCCCAATAGAGGTACGTGCCCTGGACCCAAATCAAACCCAGGACCCTTCAGTCCCCGGGCAGACACTCTAACCACTGAGCGACCGGCCAGGGCAACCGCCACTCTTTTTCTTTCTTTTCACATCCCAGGTTTGACTATCTGAAAACTCATGATTGATTAGGCCTAACTCAGTAGACTGCATTATTAACTAGAGCACTAACAGGAAACTCCTGATGTAAATATGGCTCTTTACGCCGTGTTTCCAACCTTCCACCGCACGCACTCTTTAGTTAATACTAAAGCACTTGGCTCCGTGGCATCATCTCCGGTGATGTTCTCAATAACATGCTTGGCCACTGCGTTCCATTTCCCCCATCGCCCCCTGTAATGAAGGTAAAGGGACAACTGCTCTTGCACAGCCAGTGAGGCGCCGACGGGAGCACTTGCCCTGTGAGTCTCCCTCCAGTGTCCGTCACAGGCTCACCTCGGAGATGCTGCGGGCTGGGTTCGGGAACACGGCAACAGACCGAGTGTCACAGTGAGGCAAGTCGCACGGCGTTTTCAGGTTCCAGGTGCATAGAAAAGCCGTGTTCACTCTATGCTGTAGCCTGTTAAGGGTGCAATTGCATTACGTCTGAACAATGTACATATTTTAATTTAAAAATACTTATTGCTAAAAATGCTATCATCGGAGCCTGTTGGAAAAATGCACTGATAGACTTACACACACTTTGTGGCAGGGTTGCCACAAAACTTCAATTTGTAAAAAATAAACAAACAAACAAACAAACACAATAAGCACACAGTATCTGCAGAGCCCAATAAAGCAAAACGCAGTAAAAAAAAGTGTGCCTGCATTGGGTAGAATAAATGTTCTAGCATAGCAGTTACCCAAGTTACAACTTTGTTTCCTTTTAGTCATTTCTAATTGTGTTTGACATAAGCCACAATAAAATTTTCTCAATATGAGCTATTTTCAGTAGTGCAAAAGTTGATTGAAATGTGAAAGTTTTATCCCTTATATAAGATGGGCATCCATGTTCAATCACATCCACAGAGCACCTTGACTAACACAAAATTGTAAAGACTCCACCAAAAAACCAAAAAGATTAGAATAAATAAATGAATTCAATAAAGTTGCAGAATACAAAGACCATATCAAAATTACAACTAAATTATTGAACAAACACCCTTGAGAAGCAACTGAAGACTAGCCGAACAGAACACCTATAAGTAAGGATATAAAGAAGCCATGTCAGATTGATAGGATAGGCGGAGAGGAAAAAGGACTGGTCCCACAGCCACGTGTGGTGGTTAAGAATCGGGAGGGATATCTCCCCTTGGTTTCTCCTGAGGAGTTAGGGGTCCCAGCCCCACACCAGGCTCCTTAGCCTAGACCACCAGTACAAGGAAGAGGAGTCCCCATAACACCTGGATGTGAAAATGAGAGGGGACTCTGCCTGGGTGACACAGGGGGCTGCTGGGGTCCCAGATAGTCTTCTTAAGAGGCTTGTGGACACACCTACTTGCTGATGAACTAACTCCTTCTGAGCTCCAGTGCTGGAGCAGCAGCTCAAAGAGCACCAGGTATATACAAGGAGGAACCCAACTGTCTAGCTTCAGGGTGAGGGTGGGAGGTGCAGCTCTGTCCTGGACTAAAGTGCTGGCAGGTGCCAGTGTCCCTTTGCAGAGCACTCCCCCAACACAGCCTGTATGCGCAGGTGGGCACCAAATCTTCTTCTTCATCAACCCCCCCCCCCCCCGCTTAGGTGATTCCCTGAGCTCCCCCCACCCAACTGACCCATAGACCAGACCTCTTTCAGCAGCTGTTACTCACAAGCAGCTGGCCTCAGCCCACGCTGTGGACTGCCCTACATTTTCTGAAAGATCCACAAACCTGAAACAAGCAGTGGATGGGCCCAGAGGGCCCTGTACTAAGTGGCCCCCAGCCCTGCGCTAGTGGCAGTTGGCCTTGGTTTGAAGCATAGCCTCTCCCTGGAGCTTCCAAGCCCGGCAGAGGCACCTACCAACCACAGATCATTTTGTAGCTCATACCAGTTTGCCCCACGGCCAGGCACAAGCAGTGGCTGAGCTGGGCCTGCGTTAGAGCTCCTCCCAAGAGGCCCCAAAACCAACCCATGAGCTATGAGCTTTATACCAAAACAGGGCACCACCAAATTACCACCTCAAATGACACACCCAAAGAGTGGGCTCAGTAAGCAACAGAGCCCCATTAAAGTGTATCCCACTCTGTGGGTTCAGCGCCCACACAAAAAGTCCCTCAGGGTTTCTCCGTGCCTCTGGTGCTCTTCAAGCTGCGCCTCAGTGCTGGAGCGCAGGGTGGCGGGTCCGTCAGCGGGTGAGTCTGCGGGGGCTCTTGAGGAGGAGGGGCCCTCTGTCTCACTCAGCCCCCCTCTTCCCTTCCCACTCACAGGAACCCTGGGCTGGGAGCGTGGTGTGGGGCTGAGGCTGTCACTCCTCTTGGGAAACCTCCACCCCAGAGACAGGCCTGCCCATTGTTTCATTTTATTTTATTTTCATTATTTTTGGTGCTGTTGGCACTGTTACAGGTGCCCCCCATTTTGCCTCCCTTTGCCCCCCGTCTTTCGCCACGGTGTTGTCTGTGCCCATGGCCCATGCATGTATGTTCTTTGGCTAATCTCTTCTTAGTTTATCTTCACCCAAGGATATTTTTGGTTTTTGCTTTTCAGAGAGTGGAAGGGGCAGTGCGGTGGAGAAACATCACTGGGAGACACAGGTCAATTGATTGCCTCCCGCAGGGCCCTGACCAGGGGCGGGAATCGAGCCTGTAACCAACGGAGGTACAGGCCTTGGCCTGAATCAAACCTGGGGCCCTTCAGTCTGCAGGTCGACCCTCTAACCACTGAGCCAAACCAGCCAGGGCATCTCTTCACCTTCTTTTATTCAGTCCCCACCCCCCTGACATTTGTCAGTCTGTCCCATGCATCCATGCCTCTGGTTCTGTTTTGTTTGTCAGTAATTTTGTTCATTAGATTCCACATATTAGTGAAATCATATGGCATTTTTCTTTCTCTGACTCGCTTGTTTCACTCAGCATAATAATCTCCATGTCCACACATGTCGAAAAGCCTGAGGATTCCTTCTTTTTCCCAGCCATGAGGTATTTCATGGTGTAAATGTTCCACAGCTTCTATATCCATCATCTGCTGATGGGCACTTGGGTTGTTTCCAGATCTTAGATATTGTAAATAACGCGGCTATGAACACAGGGGTGAGTATATTCTTCCTAATTGGTGTTTCACGATTCTTAGGATATATTCCCAGAAGGAGATCCCTGGGTCAAAAGGCAGCTCTATTTTTAATTTTTTAAGGCAACTCCATACTGTTTTCCACAGTGGCTGCACCAGTCTGCATTCCCACCACTGGGGTCCCCTGTTCTCCTCATCCTTGCCAGTACTTGTTCATTTATTGATGGCAGTTCTGGTGGGTGTCAGGTGATACCTTGCTGTCGTTTTAACTTGCCTCTCTGATGATTAGTTACGTTGGGCATTTTTTCCTATGTCTTGGCCATCTGTATCTCTCCTCTTTGGAGAAGTGTCTATTCAAGTCCTTTGTCCACTTTTAATTGGATTGTTTGTCTTCCTGGTTTTGAGTTGTATCAGTTCTTTATATATTTCGGAAATTAATCCCTTATCAAGTGTATCATTGGCAAATATGTTCTCCCATACAGTGGAATCCCTTTTCATTTTGTTTATGGTATTTTTTGTGGTGCAGAACCTCTTTATTTTGATGTAGTCCCATTTTTTTATTTTCTCCTTTGTTTCCCTTGCCCTAGGAGATATATCATCAAAAATATTGCTATAAGAAATGTCTGAGGTTTTACTGCCTGTTTTCAAAGATTTTTATGGTTTTATAACTTACATTTAAGTTCTTTACCCATTTTGAGATTATTTGTGTGTAAGCTGTAAGTTGGTGGTTGTAGTTTCATTTTTTTGCATGTTCCTGTCCAGTTTTCCCAGCACAGCTTATTGAAGAGACTGCCTTTTCTCCATCCTACGCTCTCGCCTACTCTGCCAGATTTCAGTTGTCCATGACAGTGTGGGTGATTTCTCGGCTCTCGGTTCTGTTCCATTGATCTGTATGCCTGTTCTTGTGTCAGCTCCAGGCCACTTTGATTCCAGTGCGGTACAGTGTAGTTTGACATCTGGTGATGTAATACGTCCAGCTCTGTTCTTCTTTCTCAAGATTGCTGAGGCTATTCGGGTCGTTTTTGGTACCATATAAATTGTTGGAATATTTGTTCTACACCTGTGAAATAAATGTTTTTTTGATATTACTATTATTTTTAAATTTGTATTTTATGTTTTCATCACTTTTTATCCCCTGTCTGTCCTCTTCCACCTACAAGCAAGCCCACCCCTCACAATCACCACACTGTTCTCCATGTCCAGGGGTTCTCTCTCCCTCTTTTTTTTTTTCTCAATAGGAATTGCATTGAATCTGTAGATTGCTTTCAGTAGTATGGACACATTAATAATGTTAATTCCTGCAATCCATGAACACAATATATGCTTCCACTGATTTGTATCTTCCTCATTTTCTTTCTTCAATATCCTATAGTTTTCCGAGTACAGGTTTTTTACCTCCTTCTTTAAGTTTATTCCTAAGTACTTTATGTTTTTTGTTGCAATAGTAAATGTTTTGTTTTTTTCTTAATTTCTTTTTCTGATAGTTTGTTATTGGTGTATAAAAATGCCACCAACTTCTGAATATTAATTATGTATACTGCTACTTTGCCACATTCATTTATTAGATCTAGTAGTGTTTTGGTGGATTCTTTAGGGTTTTCTAGGTCCAATATCACGTCATGTGTGACTAATGACAGTTTTATTTTCTCCTTTCCAATTTGTATGCCTTTTATTTTCTCCTCTTGTCTGATTGCTGTGGCTAGGATTTCCAGTACTATGTAGAATAAGAGTGGTGTCTTCTTCCTGATCTCAAGGGTAAGGCTTGTAGTTTTTCCTCATTGAGTATGATGTTGGCTGTAGGTGTGTCATATATGGCCTTTACTATCTTGAAGTATGTTTCCTCTATTCACACTTTGCTGAGAGTTTTTATCATAAGTGGGTGCTAGATTTTATCAAATCCTTTTTCTTCAAGTACAGATGTGATCATGTGATTTTTGTCTTTCAATTTGTTTATGTGATGTATCACATTTATTGATTTGTGAATATTGTACCAGGTGTCCCTTGTGTGTGTTATGTGGGCCTTCCCTTTGTAATTGGGTTTTGATTGCTGTTGGCTCATTTGTGGCTGGGATCCACCTTCAGACTGGCTGACTATGAGGCTCCACTCTGACTATGTCATGCAAGCAGTTGTAAGGGGCAGTCTTGAGCAGGCCTCCTCTGCCAGTCCTTAGTTAAGTGTCTCCTCTTCAGACAACCTTCAGTTTGTAATTCAGGGTGATTGTTCCCAATCTTAGTTTTAGTCCAGTTTGGTTCTGGGAGAAGGTGCAAGAAAGATCCACCTACTTTGCTGCAAACTGGAACCTCTCCCCTCCTGATTTTGAACTACCACATGTGTTTCTGACACATTGTTTTGAGTCTCTGCCCCTCCTACAAACCTCGATGTGGCTTCTTTATATCCTTATTTATAGGATTTCTGTTCAGCTCGTCTTCAGGTGGTTCCCAGGGGTGGTTGTTCTGTAATTTAGTTGTGATTTTGATGTAGTGGGTGGAGGGGGTGAGCAGAGTGTCTACCTACTCTGCCATCTGGAAGGTCAGAATCCTCTGCTCTTTACTAAGGGGACTGTATGGCCTTGCTGTTAGAAGCCTCTACAGGCTCTACTTCCCAAAAATTGATTGGAAAAAGATTCTGAACCCTTCTCATCCACACTGGCATGTGGGATCCTAGGGGCGCTTTAGCGACACAGTGGTGGGCCTGAGGAGTCCCAGAAGGTGGCTGTGTAGCCACTAAGGAGCTGCCCCTGCAAAGGAGGCCATTCTGATATCTGCTGTAGGAGCCCTGGGTCCAGAAGATGAGGCTTGCTGCCTGCAAGGCCCAGAAAAGCTGAACAGGCTCAATGAGACATGTGGAACAGAGCAGGGAGAGGATGGGAGCCTGGATGGGGCTGAAGGTAGACTGTGACTCTGTAGGAAGATTTGGAAACAGTAGGTCAGGATATGAAGGCCCCTACCAACAAGTCGAGATTCCCCTATCTCCATCCCCCTTGGCCCGACTCACCTCTTGTGGCTGCAAGTAGGAGGGAACACTGAGGTAATGTCAGCTTGGAGGTCAGTGCTCTAGGTCCTTCCCATAGCTCACCCATGCTTTAAATAACAAACATGTCAAAACATTGTAGTACTTAAAGAAGGCTGGGCCTCTTTTCTGGAAACACCGCAGAAACATAGTCTGAACCACGAACTGTATTTTAATAACTCAGAATTCTGTGTTTGCACCCTCCCCAGCTCTGTCTGAAGATTCCAGTTGATCATGAGCCCTTAATCAAATTACTGACTGGACATCTCCCAATGCAGTGAGTGTGAGTGTGTGTCTGTGTCCATAACACAGCTTTGTGTTGATTATCTGTTTCCTCCACTAGAATGCACAATGCAAAATAGAGCCTTTGCATGGAGGTCATTGATGTTTGCTAAATCATTATTGGATGATTGTTGTCATAGTTTGGGTTCTTTGGAAGAAGATGTTTACTGAACAACACCTGTGAGAGGATTGAAAAAGAAAACAGGATTGGGCAGAGTGAAAGTTGAACTCTGAGGCAGGTCCCAAAACACCAGCTCCTAAAGGAGCTGAGGATCCAGGCTGTCTCTTCAGAATTGTCCTCAGTTAGAAGGTTGAGCCTGCAACCGAGGTACGTTCCCTTCGTTGAAATAGAACCCAGGACCCTTCAGTCCCTGGGCCGTCACTCTAACCACTGAGCAAAACGGGCTTGGGCTGATACAGTCTTGGTATTAAATCTTTTTTCTTGTTAAGTGCATTGCATATATCTTTTCTCTAGTTCCCATTTTGCTGACCATTGATGAATAGATTTTGATTTGATTCAATGCCTGAATCTTTTCCTTTAAGATTTTTGTTTTCTTTAAAATCTTATTTAAGAATTTCTCTCTTAGCCCAGCCATTGTGGCTCAGTGGTTGACCATCAACGTCGAAACCAGGAGATCTCGGTTCGATTCCCGGTCAGGGCACATGTCTGGGTTGTGGGATTGATCCCCAGTAGGGGTCTTGCAGGAGGCAGCAGATCAATGACTCTCTCATCATTGATGTTTCTCTCTCTCTGTGTATTCCCCTTCCTTTCTCTAAAATCAATAAAGATATATTTTTTAAAAACAAACAAAAGAGACTTTCTCTCCTACTCCAATTTCATAAAGACAATCTCCTATAGGAAATGAAAGTACAAATGTTTTGTTTTTCATGTTTAGGTCTATAACACTTTTGGAGTTTATGTGTTTGGTGTGAGTTAGGGATCTCTATCAAAGAGACTTAGATTTGACTGCAAATTTTTTAATATATATATAAGTGCTCTACTCAGTATTCCCATTTAGTTATAGACTAGGAAGGATAACAAAATTTTCTATGTTTTTAATTCCTGAACTATTTCTCTAGGAAAAAACTACTTCATGAAACATATTTCAAGTACTTGGATGACAAGTCTGGGTGACTTAAAACATAGGCAGGTACATGGCTCCTGGGACTTCACACGCTTACATCAGAACTTCCATGAAAAATACACAGAATGTCTGGTTTAAGTAGTGGATTGAAATCACGCACTAGCTTCCCATTCCTCCTAAGCCCTGGTGCAAAATAATTTTAAAAAGAATAAGCCCACAGAGCAAGGAGGAGGAGGAGATCAATGGAATAATTACATCAGTAAGCTTTTGGAAGAAAGCAAGCATTAAGTAAAGAAAGACACAAAGAAAGTGAAGAGGTCAGAGTTGAGGAAGTTGTAGCCCCAGAACTACACAACCATGAACAGGGTACTGCAGGGTGGAACCTTATCAGAAAAGACAAAAGACAGTGAGATGACCATCTTCTAAGTGTTGCAATAAACAGATACTGAATCAAGAATTCCATATCCAGCTATACTCTCCCTGAAAAATAAAAGAGAAATTAAGATATCTCTGGATTTAAAAACAAACCACTTTTTAAAAAACCTCAGAGCTTTTGCTGCTAGCAGACCCTGCCCTACAAGATATGTGAGAGGTTGAAATAAAAAACACTAAACAGTAACTCAAATCCACACAAAGAAAGAGCACCAAAAACCTAATTAGATTGGCATTATGAAAATACATTTAATAACGAGCACATCAGAGCAAATCCTGGTTTCTAAAATCATTCTCCAATATAAAGATCCATCGATCCTTGCTGAAGTGGCTGATTTTAGGGCTGGAACAGAATATATAAGATGAACTTAGAGCACCCACCCTATGTGCCAGAGAGCAGGGAGGTACTCAAAACACAAGCTGCTGGGAATATGCCAGAGGGCTCCAGGCCACTGAAAGAGTCCCCAACGGCACAAGATGGAACAATCTGAGCAACAGAATAATGCAGTTTCCAGGTCTCAATGTCTGGTAACAGAAAACTTGGGCATGTTCAATGACAACAAAATTAGGTAAAGCTTTGATAGTTTACCCTCTATAAATCATGTAAAATTGTGTTCTTGTGCAGGTATATTTTTTCCAAAGTAGGAAGACAGAATGCACCAGGAACATAGCTTCAAAGGGACAGACACACGGGAGTATGTTTACAGGGGAAAAGGCCAGGAGAGTTAGAGACTCACATGAACAACAGTCCCATTCAGTAGATAAATACTTGAGCCCCTACCAGGTCCCAAGAACTATGAGACGTATGGGGAATACAAGGACAAATCAAATAGTCCCTGACCTCTAAAAGGTAATTGTCTGGCCCTGGCTGGTGTGGTTCAGTGGTTAGAGCATCAGCCTGCACACCAAAGGGTGACAGGTTCAATTCTTGGTCAAGGGCACATACCTGGCTTGCAGGTTTGATCCCCTGCCCTGGTCGGGTGCATGTGGGAGGCAACGAATCAATGTCGTCAATGTTCCTCTCTCCCTCCCTCCCTCTCTCCCTCTCCCTCTTTCTCTCAGTGTGTCTTTTCTGCCCCCCCCCTTTCTTCCACTGTCTCTAAAAAAAAAAATAGATGGGAAAAATATCCTTAGGTGAAGGTCAAAATGAAAGAAAGAGGAAGGAAGGAAGGAAGGAAGGAAGGAAGGAAGGAAGGAAGGAAGGAAGGAAGGAAGGGAGGGAGGGAGGGAGGGAGGGAGGGAGGGAGGGAGGGAGGGAGGGAGGGAGGGAGGGAGGGAGGAAGGGAGGGAGGGAGGGAGGGAGGGAGGAAAGGGGAAGGGGAAGGGGAAGGGGAAGGGGAAGGGGAAGGGGAAGGGGAAGGGGAAGGGGAAGCGGAAGGGGAAGGGGAAGGGGAAGGGAGGGAGGCATGGAGGAAATAAAAGGCCACTGTCTGGTAGACAGAATGAAAGCATACACTGAGGGAGCAACAAATCCAAATATTTAAAGGACTGTTGTGTGGAAAAGAGTCAGAGGTATTCAGCATGTTCTGAGGGACAGGCTTCGGAATGAAGGGTAGATGGAGTAACAGGCTGATTTGGGCTCAATGTCTGGCACCAAATTAGTGATTAATATACATTAAGATCTCTTCCCCAGATGCCCAGTAAAACAGGATTCACTCTGCTGAAAGCAATGAACTCTACCATTTATGTGACAAAAATTATATTACTTCCATACTATATTGTTATAATCACCCTAAAAGGTTAGTTTTTTTAAAAAGCTATAACATTTTAAAGTCTAAAATTTAATGTAAAGAAAAATATATCAATTTTATTTCCATCTTCACCAATGTGAAAAATTTTAAAGTTTGACTTGCGTATCAAGATCTTCCAGTGCCCTAAGCTGTTTGGCTAAGTGGTTAGAGCGTTGGCCTGTGGACTGAAGGGTCCTGGGTCCAATTCTGGCCGAGGGCACATATCTTGGTTGCGGGCTCGATCCCCGGCCCTGGTCGGGGTACGTGCGGGAAGCAGCCAATTGACGTGTCTCACATCGATGCTTCTCTCTCCCTCTCTCTCTCTCTATCCCTCCCTCCCTCCCTCCCTCTCTCCCTCCCTCTCTCCCTACCCCCTCCACTCTCTCTGAAAAGCAATGGAAAAAATATCCTCGGGTGAGAAATAAAAAGAAGAAGGTCTACCACCGATCCCAGTAATAATCAATCACAGAACAAGACCCTGGAGTGTACAAGCTAAAAGTGTAATTATTCTACAATCTGTTTATAGCAGTTTAGACCATTAAGGGCATTCACACTTTTAAAAGCCACAATTCCCTGTTGAAATATCTAATCATTTGCATCAGACGTAAGAGAAGAAAATGATCTAAATGAGAATACTTTTCCCATGTGCACCAGGAAACACACACAACTAATCAAGGAGAGAAGAAAATCTCCCCTGTGGTCCTGCTTATCACTTATTTTTTCAATGAGCTTTTGCTCAAAGGAAAGAAAACACTGAGCTAGAGTCAGCTAATTGCATAAAGCCCTTTACTGATAAAATTAGGCAGGCTAAGTTAGATGCCAGCAAACCTTTGCAAAACAGGCTGACAGAATAGAGGAAATGTAGAGGTGAGTCAGCACCGGGGCTGAGAAACTGAACTCAGCCATGAGGAAGAAGGGGACAGCGGTCCAATAATGTGCTCTAGGCCATGGTGAAGGCAAGCCCGTTCCGGTAAGCTGCCAATATAAAGCACAGAGACACAACACAGGTTCAAGAAATGAGCGCAATGCTGACAGTCACATTAGAAAGTGTCCAGGTCAGGATGGTCAGCATCTAGGAAGAACCTGGCCTGCAGGAGGCCTCGGGTGGAGGAGCTGGGAAGACAGACACTGGCATTAGCTGCACTACATTATTCCAGCAACATGCTAAAATGTTAAAAATTGACTTAAAACGGTAAAACACTTCTCCTAAAGAAAGTCAAATACAAAAACTGCACATAGTATGTAAAAAATGAATAGGCATAGAAAAATCTTGTTGACTTTTATTCCTTTATAATGTTTCTGTATACAGTGGTACCTCGGTTTTCGAACGTCTCCGTGGACGAACATTTTGGTTTACGAACCCCCTAAACCCAGAAGGAAATGCTTCGGTTTTCGAACACCCCTCGGAATCCGAACATGCCACAGGGCTTCCACTGAGGGCAAGATCCTAAGCCTGGCTGTGGGCTGTTGATCCCTTGGTTTCCAGATGTTTCAAAACTCAGTCTTCCTGAATGGATTATACTAGAAAACCGAGGTACCACTGTATTCCAGTTTTATTTATATTATTTCTTATTTTGTTACTACTCAGATGACTAAAACAAACTTAAAAAACTAGTTTATTCAACCCTGGCCTGTTTGGCTCAGTGGTTGGAGCGTGGGCCTGCACACTGAAGGGTCCTGGGTTCAATTCCAGCCAAAGGCATATAAATCATTTGCAGGCTCAATCCCCAGTCTGGGTGGGTGTGGGAGGCAACCAATCAATGTGTCTCTCTCACATCGATGTTTCTCTTTTTTCTCTCCTTCCTCCCTCCCTCCTTCCTTCCCTCCCTCCCTCCCTCCCACTCTGAAAAGCAATGGAAAAAGAACCCAAAAAACTAGTTTACTCATCCCTTTCCCTAAGTACCTATGATAGGCCTGATGTCTGTAGAGATCCAAGGGAAGTCAGAATCTACCGTGGTTTATGAACAGGGATAAGAGTTTGACTTTAAAATAGGAATAAGCCCATCCATGCATGGAACAGGTTCAAAATTTCAACTGAAATGAACAGGGTCAAAGCTGGAATAGGAGAGCTGGCACTTTATATGACCACTATAAATAGAACCCACTATAGATTAAGAGAAGGCAAGTTAGATTAGTAAACTAATGGAATATGAACAGGGGTGGGGTTGGTGTTTTGTTTTTGTTTTGTTTTTGCCTATTGGTATTTTCCAAATTTCTATACTCAATGTTTGACTCTAATAGGAATGAAACTGCTATTTTCAAAAATTCTGTAGTTGCACAGGTTACTATTACATACATTTTTAGGTATTTTCTTAAATCCTACATTTTAAAATGTACTCCCCCCATTGTTTTAAATATCTAATATAAAGTTAATCTGTGGCCTGAGTTGTTGATATATGATTTCTCATAGACTATGAGGCATTAAGAGTGAGAACAAAAATACTGTATATTTGAAAGTGGGAATAATTTCCTAGTCAAATATGTCTGCACATTAGCAGCAGATATAATAAAATTACTAGAAAGTTTGAGTTAATATACAAAAGGCAAAATGGAGTTTAAAAGTTGGACCATTTTCTTTGGAACAGAAAAAACTTAAACTTGAATATATATTACTCAACTCTACACACATTTTTATTCAGGTACCTCCCCCTTACCTACAATTCTGAGAAAGAATCCCAGCATATGTTTTTATTTTTCATATTACTCCAAAACCTCCAAACTACTCTCAAGGTTTTGCCTTGAGCAAATAAAGCAAAAAATAAAAATGCGGAAGGACTGGCTGAAAAGGTTTGAGAAGAGAACTTGAAATGTTAACTATGTGTAGCTGACTAGATAAAGCTTCCTTCAGAGATTCTCCCAAGGAAACCCTCCTGTGTTGGGGGGCTAGGATAAAGCGGATCAGAACTCAGGAAGGAAAGGAGAAGTGGGTTTTCTCCCTGGGCGGGTGGTTTGGGTTTCTGAATTTATCCTGCAGAGCAAGTTTTAATAAGTGGATTCTTTGGTCTCTATTCTAGCAATAAAACAACTGCTTTAAAAGAACTGGAATCATGTGATTGAAAAGCAGAGTACGATCTCATTTTTATAAAAATATAAATAAAATATGTACATAGACAAAAGATTCAAAGACTATCAAAATATTAACAGGGTGTATATTATTTTATTTTCTGATTTGCAATATTTGACACTGAATGCATATTACATTTATAAGGAAAAAGTTATGTTTAAAAGACCATATAAATTACATGCAAACTTCTTGGGAAACAGTATTGGGAATAAAATAAAATAAAATAAAATAAAATAAAATAAAATAAAATAAAATAAAATAAAACACAGTCACAACAGTAATTAAACTACTGGTCAATTTAATTCCTAAAACAGATTTCTGAAAATGAAGAAAATGTCATTCTCTAGAACCTTTTGCACCCAGAGTTGAATTAATCTTTATAAGCCATAAAAGTAACTTATCAATGATGACTTTGCAAAGGCATGGTTCTGAATGAAAAAGAAAAAAAAAATGTTTCCGTGAGTAGCTAAGATCACATGGCTCATCTGAAACCTACAAAAACTTGCCATTGAATCTATTAAAGTAGATCCATTTAATCCATTACAACGCCTGGCACAGAGTAAGTGCTCAGAATGTTTTGATGAAATAAAGTCCCCGGGGTGGTGGTGGGTGTGTGGGGGGGGGCGGATGACTTTCCTGTGAAGGGCAGGATGCCACAATTACTAGATTAAATGTGCTGGAGAAGAGGAGGTGCTGCTTGGACTGCAGTGAATAGACATGAGGCAGAGACGAAAAGGGCAGGCCTTTCTCCCTCCAGCAGACAACCTGGGCCTTCTCCTAGCTGTTCCCCACCGGCACTGCCAGCTCCTGTGCTACAAACACTGCAGCATCCAGACGAAAAGCCTGACCCAGAGACTATGCTCATTCAGGCCCACACAGAAGGAAGAGAGAGGACGTGTCTTTCATAGCAGCCAGAAGGAGGCCAGGTGACCGCGGCAGAAACTGCCACTCAAGCGGTCGTGGATTAAAATCATAACGTTTACCACCAAACAGGCCAAATGCTAGATTTTTAAACCATGACAAAAAAGTAATGTCCAAATGTGTACCTAGATAGCTGGAAAGCAAAATTAATAAACTGAGGAGATGCTACGCCACAATCCCTATTCATATTTTAAGTTGTTTTTCATGCAAGTGTCAGTAGTTAGGGGATTTTCAATCTTCATCATTACAACTAGTCACTTGCAAAATTCAGTGCTTTAAAAACCCAGTCTGTTCAGTTTGCTGTGATCATTGTTTGATCAATGATAAAAATTAGGGTATGTAACTTCTAAATTTGTCTAAGGTTACTGGGCTAGCTGTTCTCTCACACACTTGTTTTAAAAGTCCATACTCATTGTTTGTGTTAAAATTCCCATGGGCTTAATAATCAATAAATTTTACAGAAATTGCTGAGAAAGATATTTTTGGACATAATTTTCTACCAAACTAGGTGCCCATGTTCATTGCTATTAAAGGCAATAATTTGCAAGAAAAATAAGATTAGAACTTCCTAGAAGTTAAGCCAAAGGACTATCTATCAAAGCACTGACATTTTTACGGAACAAACAGAAACTACATCTCTTGGATCAATTGTAAACAGTATTTCAGACCTGGAAAATCTTTAATGCGCTAATTTAATTTCCTTAAGCTTCCCATTTCCTGACACACAACTTACCTGCACAATCTTAACTGAGACATGAATTTAAGAGACTTTTCTAACCAACATTTTGTAATAGATGACACTCAGTGAGGAACACATTTCCTCACCATGTAACTTTCAGAGACTTTATAGTTTTACTGCTCAGGCATCTACCACAATCAGTAATTACCTGTTTTATTTGCTTACTGTCTTTTCCCTACATAATTTCTGTAAGATCAGGGACCCCGTCTTCTTTGCTGGTATATCCTCTACATCTAACCTAGTACCTGGTACTAATAAGTGTTCTTAAGTATTTACTGAATTAACAAATGGATGATTTTGGTCATAGCAAAATGTGGTAAAAAGCTAGACAGTATCCCCTCAGATTACTCAAAAATATTTTTTAAAGCTGGGTCATTACGTTTTATGGATTTTTAAAAGATGCTTCACAAACAGTAGCTCCTGGAAAAAGTTGCATCTTTTTGGAAATGAAAATGACCTCGAATATCACAGCAGGGTTGGAGCTCACAAAATTGCTCTAAAGAGAGTGAAGCGGAAAGAACTAACCATAGAAAAATAATTGTGCTTATTACTCTACTAGGGTTTTAGAGATGCTTTCTTAGATAAAACCTTGGAGGAACCATAAATATGAGTGAAGTGAGAATCAGAGGGGAAGTCACTGGCCTAAGGTCAAGAAAGTATTACAATTGGAATCAGAACATCTTTTTCTTAATCCAAAGCCCACTTTATGCCTTCTGCCCCATGTTGTCTTGACAGGAACCAGAAGAAAAAAAAAATAACTTTTTCCAGTAACATACACCAAGTGCATTAAGTGATACAGTTACTATAAGCAAAGAAATGTTTAGATTATTCAATTTATATAATTTTTACAACAGGAAATAGATAAGTAAATTAAGTAATTAAAATAAATGCATTCTTTGGTGAGGTTGAAGTGATATGGGAAAGAACAGATAAAGTCACTAGAAAAGAAATATTTCAATGTATATACATTTTCAAATCCACTCTACCACTTATTATAGAACTAAGTATCTTCACACTTTGGGGCATTTTTAGTTTGAAAAGAGGAAGATATGCCTTTAACAGAACTGTGATTTAAGATTTATCTTCTGGATAATTTTCAGGTTTCCAATGGGAATTTCAAGGTCAAGCCCATTCTTGGAAGAATTTCCTAAACTTTGTGCAGCAGAACAATCTACGTGATTAACAACTGGGAGATTGTCAATACACAGGAGAAAACAACAGAACATGAAAATAATTGTTAGGCTGGTGACATTTATGGATGATCTGTGGTTTTTAAACCTTCTCATGGTGTTTTAAAGTTTGTTTAATATTAACTCTAAAATAAATGCCTTCACCTGTTTGTTTCTTTTTCAGGAAGGTCAGAATAAGGCTAAAAGAAGCTCTACAAAAGAAAAGGGAAAGCAACTGTCAGCACTTTCTCAAACTGAGCTGTTCTGCAGTGCAAGGTGCTCTCTCCTCATCAGCCTTGGCTTCTCTCAACACAGGATTTCCTCCCGAAGCTTGGTCAGCCGCCTGCCTGGAGGAGGAGTTGGAATCTCTGCTCAGGAAGGGCAATGTTGAGTCCCTTGGGTGCAACCCCATGAGAATTGGGTGGGAAATTGGATTGGATGCAGTTGTTCTCAAAATTCTCCCTAGATCAACAAAGTGGAATCACCAAAAAAAATGGTGAAAATGCAGGTACCCAGGCCCGGTTCCAGATACTGAATCCACGTTTCTGAAAGGGCTGCTGGGAATCTGCATCTGTTAAAAGTCACAAGGTGGAATTCTTGTGCAGAAGGTCTGGGCGCACCTGGGCTGGAGGCTGAGAGATGGCATGATGGGCGGGTGTGTTTGGAGCCATGCAGACGGGTTTCAATCTCAGGTCTTCCATCAATTGCTCTGACTGCAGCAAGTCACTGAAGCCTTCTGAGCCTCGGGTGTTCTCACAGAAGTGGGGTGACACTTCCCCTGCTGTCATGACCACGGAAAACTATGTCTGTCCCTACCTGTGAATGCTGGTTGGCCTTGATCCCTTAATGCATATGCAACTCTTAGGGACCGCCTGCTTCTCCCCAAAGCAGAGTTTCCCACCTTTTCCTCATGGTCCCCGCCTCCCCCCAGGAGCCTTTCTAGACATTTTCTCTCCTAATCCCCTGCCCCAGGACACGAAAAGCTCACAGAGACACTGCACATCTGCTTCGGCTCTGCAGCCTCTGGGAGGGCACCGGGCCCTGCACCAAGTCCTATTTGCCCCCAAGAATGTGAGCAGGGAGCCTCCTGGGAGGCGACTAGGTCAGGTGACACCACAAACCAGGGCAGAACTGGGTCTTCAACTGTCACAAAGGTCTTCCCTGGCTTCCCAGGCGTTCAATGAGTTAATTTAACTAGTGGCCAACAGTAGAAAGTCAGGAGCTTCCACGTGAGTCCGACATTCAGCTTCTGGAGACCAGGTCTGTGCTCGCGGAGCATGACCCGCAGCCCAGGAACCTGTGGCCCGAGGCCCCTCCCCGCAGTGCAGGGGCCCAGGCTCACCGCGCAGTAGCGAAGGCCTGGGAGCCGCTGGCGCGGCTGCCTCACAGGGGTCCGTGCCTACTTCCAGGCTCCTCCAACCCCAAGGGCTGTGCTTTGCAAGGTTTAGTTCATATAAACCCCAGAACAATCCTACAAGGTGACATTTTAACTGTCACTTTATAGGTGAAGAAGCTGAGACTTTGGTAAATTAAGTAAATTGACAGTTTTTCTGTAACTAATAAGAATTGACACTGGCCCTTGAAAGCAAAAGCCTGGGGGACTTTAGAGCCCCCGCCTTCCCACTGTGCTTCCAGGCCCTGCTCCTCCTGGGGAGTCTGCTGGTGGGCGGAGGGCCCGGGGAGCGCCTGCACCTAGAAGGCCTGGGGCAAACTTGAACTTCACCCGCCCACCTTACACTCACAACACGTTTTTATAGTTATTCTCTCATGTTCTCTAAAAGACAGCTCTTACTAACTCCTTCAACATCCAGCGGTTCCACTAAATTCTGTGACTGTTAGAAAACCAGTGTACATTCCATGGAGCCAAAAAGACACGGCTTTCCAGTAAAGGGCCGCTCCACATAAACAACGCAAAACTCCGGGACTAAAGTTCTGGTGAAACGTATTCGCGCACAGACCCTCACCCAGTTCCTCTATGAAGGCAAGAGAGCGGCAGCGGGACCTCTGCTCCCAAGGGGTTTACATGGATATACAGGCCTCACATGGCGTCTGCAAGGATTTGCAATGGAGTTTTGCAGAGATATTTTTCTACATTGCATTTACTGGGTACAGAATTTTGACAATTTTCATGCTAACTCTTACTTTTCTCTTGGTCAAATGAGGACATTTATATATTACATAAAATTTATCAAATCTATATAAGCTGGATATTTATTTACAGATTGACAAATTGGATATTTATAAATTAGATATTTATAATGGTAAAACATATAAGTGTAACCCAAATATCCAAATCTGAGAAGGTGGTTTAACACATTATTATGACTATACAATGAACTGCTACATAAAAAATGGTGTAATTAATAATATATTTTTATCATTGAGTAAAACAAAATCAATTACAATATATATGGTATAGTTTCATTTTTGTGGAAATACTGCCATTTTCTCAACTTCAAGGAAAGGTCTAGAAGGATATTCACCTGAATCCTCCTGGCAGTCATGTCTCTGGTTGGTGACATTACAAGAGATTTTTATTTTCTTCTGTGTTCTTATTTCTATTCTTTACTTTTAAAAAAGTTCATGGAATATAAACTTACTTTCAGATTAGAGTTAATTAAAAAAACTGAACATATATGCAAACCTCAATTCTTCTGCTCTATAGGTCTCCACTTCCCAATCTTGGTCATGAAGGTCTTCTTCACCCAGTCTTCAGTTCGCTATCCAGAGTTGTTTTTCTACATTTTAGTTGAAATCAGTTTGGTCCCCGGAGAATGTCAGTGTAGCTTGCACTTAATTCATTGCTGTCTCGGAATCTCCTAAATTCTTATTCTCAAGTCAGTTCAAGAAAGTAGAAAGAAGATAGTGTATCCATAAAGAAAAACCCATCACAGGGCAAATGACATAAGTGCCTGTTGAAGGCCAGTACTCATGAGGAAAAGCAAGAATTCAGATGTTCCAGTTTGGGGAAAAAAGAAAATACTATTTTTGAAAAATTTCGTAGCATTAAGGTCATCAGTTTTTATTATAAAATTATAGAGGCAGAAATTATGTTCCCATATCAAGCATAGTGGAGAGAGCTTTAAGAGTCTTTAAAATCAAGACCTGGCTTCAAATATTGTCTCGGTCTTTTACAGTTCTGTGAACTTGGACAAGCCACTTAATGTCACGGTTCCAAACTGTAAAGTGAGGAAAGTAAGGCCAGTGCGTGGTTGAACACACTGGTTCACACAGGACATGGTAGCTATTACTGTTTTTGTTACGATTACTTTTGGGATTCACCACTTCACTGTGGAAACATCACTGCTCCACATTAACTCAGAAGGACATTTGGGTGGACACTGCATGGAGCAATAGACAGCCATTAAGGGTCACCTGCCATATTTGCCTTCTGTGGAAAGGGAGTCCTTGAGCCATTTGTTAAATGTCCGGTGAATGAGGGCTGGGCTTCAGCTCAGGGCAGAGGGAAAGAGGGGACACACTCACTAAGTCCCTTCCTGGGGCTCGGTCATGGGGGAGACAATGAGGCAGCAGGCAGTTACCACTGTGTGCCCACCGCCCTGGGGCTTGGATGCCCAGAACATGGGCTCACCTGGGCAGTCACACAGCCGCACGTGCACATCACTTATCTTGTACCCTATGGGCACCGAGTTCCCACCAGGGCACAGGCCTGCGCTCTGGCCAGAGCCAGACTTGGCGAGGACCGAGGCAGAGTCAGGGAGCCGCCCCAGAGGGCGCGATGCCCACTTGAGTCTTCAGGAGTGAGGAGGCCAATGGAGAGAGCAGGGAGCACATGCCAGGGACAGGACAGAGCATGGGTAAGAGTGACCTGGGAGGTGCGACCTGGGAGGTGTGGTGTCCTCTTCAGGGCACCCCTGGACTTCAGTATGACAGGAGGGAGGGAGCTGGGGAGAAGCAGCGAGACTAGTTGGCACTAAACAGGGCCTACCACGCAATGACAAAGGGCTTGGGAGGGTTTTAATCAAATAAAACTGATACAACTGTGTGACAAATAAGAATCATATGTAATTTGATCCTGCACCCGGCAGGATCTGGGGGCTGCCGCTCTGGCCCTGAGCAGCTCGGGCCTCCTGGACCCTGGGAAAGGGGCCGAGGCGCCCACAGAGCCCGGCAGGCGGGAGGTCTGGCGGATGGGCCTCCTGGTCTGTGCAGAGGCCTCCTGGAGGCCCGGGTGCCACACCTGCACCCCAGCGGGGGGCCAGGCGCTAGGAAGTCCTGAAGGGGTGGCCTGCACTGGAGGCCTGACCCCTGCCCTTTGATCTGTGCCCCCTGGCGCTGGGCCTGCGCGTGCCCCCGCTCAGCCGTTCCCATGGAGACAGCAGCAGCCCCTTGGAGGCGGCTCAGTGCTGCTGGAGCCCAGGAGCAGCGAGCGGGAGAAGCCCCGCGTCTAGTCTCCTTCTTGGTTCGTTTGGGGCACAACTGGGCACAGATGGGCAACGTGCTGTCCAAGTTGTGCCTCTTGATCCAGCGCCGCCCCCGGGCCTGGTCCGGTGGCCGTCGCCCGGGGGCTGTCCCTGCGCGCAGGGCTGACCCCCCGCCCGGCCCCGACCCCCCGGCGGCTCCGGCTCCCGCCCCTGCCCTGGGCCCTGGTCACAGGCGCCTCCGCGGGGACCCTGCGCCCGCAGCCTGTGGCTGGCCCGATTCTCAGGGGGGGCCGTGCCGGGCCCCCCACCCTGCGAGCTGCCCTCTGGGGCCCCGCCCCGCCGTCAGCCCGGAGGCCCCGCCGGGGAGGCCCGAGCTCCCTGCGGGCAGCGCCAGGCGGTGGGCACCCTGCAGGGCGGCCTCTGCCCCGCCCCCAGGGCGCAGGTTCCCGCCCCAGCAGGGAGTCGGGGCCCTGAGGCCCGGACCCCCCGGGACCTGCCCAGAGAGGGAGGGGAGGGTGCAGGCAGAGTCCCCAGAAGGGAGGTCAGGGAAGGCGGCCAGGGGGGGAGAGAGCAGCCCCCAGGGTGCCCCGAGCAGCCCCTGTGCCAACGGGCGTCCGGCGCTGACCCCCAGGCCCCTGGCGACCCCGGGGGCCCTCGCTTCCGGCCGGGGCGGCCCTGGGCCCCTGGACTCCAGTCCCCAGCGCCCAGGAGGCAGCCTGAGCGGGAGCGCCCAGCCGCCCCCCAGGTGCGCGCCCCCCGAAGGCCGGGGGGTCGCCGGCTCAGGGGGCCCCGAGGGAGACGCGCTGCCTGCCCCGCAGCCAGGCTGGGAAGCAGCCGCGCCCTCGGGCCCCAGCCCAGGCTGCGCCCCGCTGCCCCCCAGGCCCAGGGATGGGGGGGCCTGGGAGGACCCTCCGCCCGGCCTCCCAGAGTCCCCGCCTGCCTGTGAGGAGGCGGATGCTGGGGAGCCCGGGGGGAGCCCCCCTCCGCTGGCCTCTGCAGGCAGGAGGGCGTCCAAGAGGAAAATGCCCTTGCCCCCCCAGCTCCCGCTGCCCCCCCTGGAGTGGGGTCGAGGTGAGCTGCCCCCACCTCCTAAGCTGCCTTGCCTTGCAGCTGAGGAAGACCTGGGCACTGACACTGACCAGGACCTGGGCACTGACATTGACCAAGGCCTGGGCACTGACACTGACCAGGACCTGGGCACTGACACTGACCAAGGCCTGGGCACTGACACTCACCAAGGCCTGGGCACTGACACTCACCAAGGCCTGGGCACTGACACTCACCAAGGCCTGGGCGCTTACACTGACCAAGGCCTGGGCACTGACACTGACCACGGCCTGGGCACTGACACACACCAAGGCCTGGGCACTGACACTGACCAAGGCCTGGGCACTGACACTCACCAAGGCCTGGGCACTGACACTGACCACGGCCTGGGCACTGACACTCAGCAAGGCCTGGGCACTGACACTCACCAAGGCCTGGCCACTGATACTCACCAAGGCCTGGGCACTGATACTGAGGATCAAAGTGAAGGGACATTGCAGGGCCAAACAGAGGTCAGGGCTCACTGCAGTGCCACTCAGTCTGCCCCTGCTATCCCTCCCCCTGGCTCGGGGATTGCAGACACCCTGCCCCTGGCCACTCACACTGGGCAGGTCCCTGATCCCATCACAGCCAGTGCATCTGCACATTTGACATCTCAGCTGACTTCAGATGATGATATCAGCGAAATGGACACTAGTTCCCCTTGCTCTGCTTCTCAGCTGACTTCAGATGATGACCTCAGCGAAATGGACACTAGTCCCCCTTGCAATGCTTCTCAGGCGACTTCAGATGATGACATCAGTGACATGGACACTAGTCTCCCTTGCAATGCTTTTCAGCCGACTTCAGATGATGACATCAGTGACATGGACACTAGTCCCCCTTGCTATGCTGCTCAGATGACTTCAGATGATGACAGTGAAATGGACACTAGTCCCCCTTGCAATGCTGCTCAGATGACTTCAGATGATGACAGTGAAATGGACACTAGTCCCCCTTGCAATGCTACTCAGTCGACTTCAGATGATGACAGCAGTGAAACGGACACTAGTTCCATGGGCTCTTCTTCTCAGTCGACTTCAGATGATGACAGCAGTGAAACAGACACTAGTTCCACGGGCTCTTCTTCTCAGTCGACTTCAGATGATGAGGACGTGAAAATGCACAGTCCTCCCCGTGGCCCTGCAGCAGTCCCCATGGGTGGGGGGAGCCATGGGGTCAGTACCTCCACCCCAGGCCCCACTCCCTCACAGACATCCAGAGCATCCAATTGAGAGGTGGACTTAGGGAGGCGCAGAGCACTGCTTCTGCCTCACTCTAGCCATATAACTGGGGATCCATCTGGCCACAGCCTGGCTGCTGCAGGAGGAGGGGCATGCACGCCTCCCAGTGCTTGGGGACACTGCTGGTTCCACCTCACATCCGATCACCTGGAGCCCACCTGTGCATATCCCAGGGGGCATGGCCATGGGAGAGTGTAACGCCATTCCCATGACTGGAGGCCTGGTGTTCACACCTGCCCTCAGTGCACCTGCGGCCACCCGGACATAGAAAACCTCCTGCACTTGCAGCAGCCACCACCACGGAGAACAAAGGTACGTCCTGAGACCTGTCTGTTTCCCCCTTTTATCAGACCCCAGGGGCTTTCCTGGCTACATCACATCCATTATGGATGCAAGTCCCAGCACCATCCCTGCGTTTAGACACAGCTGTAGTTGCACTTTATTTCCAAGCTCCTAGACCCCACCTGTGCAGAATGCAGGTCATGCTGTGGGAGGGCACGTCCCTCCCCGGGTGGAAGGACCTGTTATTCCCACTTTCCCAGTACAACTGGGGCCCACCTCGGCGGAACACGGGTGGTGCCCTCACAGGGAAAATGCCTCACCTGGGAGAGGCCACTGTGTCACCACATGCCACCAGATCACTTGCAGCCCCACTCTCCAGACCACAGGTAGAGTGATCGGGACAGCACAACACCCGCAATGACTGGCTGGCTTTTGGGCTCCCATTCATACAAAGTCCTTGGTCACCCTGTCCCCAGCAGTAGTGCTGTGGGGGGAATAACACCAGACATTTTTTCAGAGAAATGTGTACTCTCAGTCAAAACCCCTGCCTCCATCCCCAAGTTAGACCACCCCTCTCACTTTGGAGGAACTGGGACTGTGTTTGGAGGCTCCTGCTCACAGCAACTGTGCCTGTGCTCTGGGTGGAGCACACACTAGCCTTGCATGTGGGGAACTGCCCAGGGATTTGTAAGAGCCACCACCCAGTTCACCCACAAATCTCAATAAATTAGGAGCAGAGCTTCCACTGCAAACCGTGTAACCATAAATGACTTTGCTCCACTAGGAAGAGGCTTAACCCCTTTCACTGAAACTTGCGGATGGTCCTACATGAAGTGAGAGGACCACACCTCAGGGGTTTGTGTGTTGGGGGAGTGGCATTTGAGGGTGAAGGGCAAAGGAGCCCAGTTGAGAACGACCTACATCTTAAATCCCTTCAGTAACCTACAGTTAAAGTTCAAACCCCTGGATCTGGCAGGAAAACCTCAAAATCTGCTCACTCGACCCATTCCTCTGCCCTCCCTGCCTTGCATTTTATATATCAGGACATAGAACTTCCTGCTGTTGTCCCCAAATAACCATGCTGTGCTCAGGCTGTTCTCTCCTTCTAGATACCTTCCCTTGACTTCCTTCCCACCCCAATGTGATAATCCTTGCCCACCATTTATGACTTTTCTCAAGTATCTTGTCATTCAAAAGTCTTCTTTGTCTCTTGTCACATCTGGACTAGGTACACCTTTTATGCCCTGGAATTCCCCATGCATAGCTCACTGTCATACTTATTAGGTCGTGTCAATAGTAAGTGTGTGGACAGTAAGTCTCGGGGGCAGACGGGATGGTGGTGTCACTGCCAGAAGCCCCTGTTCTCTGTTGTGCCCTTGCTTCCCGCTGGGAGAGCCTGGAGGCTCAGTTATTGAAGAGGGGAGTTGGTGACCACAGGGGAGCTCACAGTGACTCTAAGGCACTTTCAGAGCCATTCTATGAGACGAGTTTTCAATCCTCAAACCAAGGCCTTCTTTTTTTAAAATCGATTTTAAAGAGAAAGGAAGGGAGGGGGAAACAGAGAGAGAAACAGAGAGAGAAACATCAATGTGAGAGAGAAATATCGATCGGTTGCCTTCCACACACGCCCGGATGGGGGATCAAACCCGAAACCCAGGCGTGTGCCCTGCCTGGGAATGGAACCGGTGCCCTTTGGGGCCTGGGATGAGGCTCAGTCAACCGAGCCGCACTGGCCAGGCTCCCGGGCTTTTTGGTTCTGTATTTGCTGCATCGTTGGTGGTAGGCAGCCTGCAGCAGCAGAGCAATCCCACTGTTTCTCTCCTCCTTCCACAAGCGGTTTGCCTGCCTTTTAGGGAGGTTAGTTAACAGCAAACGCTACAGAAAAGCCCTGCACTTCATCAGCGGGCAGTGCCTTTGGTCTGGAACCTGAAGCCGGTTCATTTGGAATCACACAAATATAAAGGTCATGACATTAATCACAGCACCTACCCCTGAGCCTTTCTCCCTTTTAGAAGGGGTGGCCTGTCGGGGGAGGCAGCAGAGCAACAATTCTTCGTGGTGTCTGAGGCTTTTTCAGTTGCAGCTGTGGTTTCTGGTTCGGTTAGAGACGATTTGATAACAGGCTACAGCAGTGGAGACCCTGCCTCATTGGGCTTCGTCTCCATCGCGCAGTCGTTTTGAAGCTTAAAATGAAAGATGACAGAACACGCCCTGGTTGTAAGTGTTTAATAGCTTTTTAAAAACATTGCCTTTCCCCATAGCAGGTGTGAGATGTGGCCAGTGGGGAAGGGAGCTCCCACACCTTCCTTCCAGAACCCATGGAGCAGAGCCTCGGCGCTTTCCCCCGGCGCAGATGCCCCTCTTTCACCCCTCATTGCTTTCCCAGGCCCCTCTCCTGCCTGCCTCTCCCACAGCTAAAGATCCTGCTTCCAGTTTGCTTGCAAACCCTTAAGGTGTTGATGCATTATAGAGCAGCAGTTTTTATTTTTGCTTTTTTGTTGTTTATTTGGACTTTTTTGTTGTCAATCCTCTACTGAGGATTTTTTCCATGACTTCCCAGACATTGGAAGGTACAGAAGGAAGTTGCGGAGACAGGGCTGGGGAGAGGGGGGAGTATCCATGTTTCTCTCATACATGAGGGGGATGAGAAACATTGATCGTTTGCCTCCGGCACCGGCCCTGACAGCGGCCAAGGATCGAACCCACAGCCCAGGTAAGTGCCCTTGACCGGGAGTCAAACCTGTGACCCTTTGGAGCAAGGCCAGTGCTCTAACTGGGGACTCAGGCACGGCCGGGCAGTGTCGGGCTGGCCACGCAGAGGTGACACGTGTCGGGCCAGCAGGGTCTGGGGACAACCAGTTTGCCCTCCACCCGCCCGCCGTGTGGGACTCGGAAAGCAAGGTGGCCGCGCTGTCCCTCAGGGAGAGTCCTTAGGATGGGCCAGCGGAGAACAACTGTAGGAGACAGAGAGCCCTGGACTGTGAGCCCCGGCAGCAGCCCTTCCCGGACCCCTCTCGAGAGTCACGAGAGCTTTGCTCTCTCTCTACAATAGCCCTTGGTGCCCTGTCCCTGGCTCACACTGTCCCTGAGTTTCATTCTTCGACCCCACGAGACAAAGGACCCGGCAAGGAGAACTCCTGGTATCATAACCACTGAGCAACACTGGTCAGTACGATGTGGATTTTTGTAATTTAAAAAGTTCTAAAATCTTAAACAAGAACTTTGAAATAATTTATGACCTCTCTGTTATAGTAAACTTCAGTGACTAATTTCCTTAAATATCATAAAGCTTACGGAACATTTGTGCTAGCAATTTCCTAAACAAACTAGTAACTGCCTTCCCTGGCATGCGTCCCCCTGTCAGTTGGATATGTCCGACAGGCTGCAGAGGGTTTCTACTGTCCTGATGGGAGTGTCCCATCAGAGCAGATAGGAAAGGAAAATGCAGTCCTGACTAAAGGGCTTCTCATCTGAACTTGTTTGCAATTGATCTGGTTTCAGAGCAACCATTCTCCACATTCACCAACTGCTTTGCTCTTTTTAGCTCCCAAAACACAAACAGGCATAAGATTAACCTACTATCTCATTATTAAAGGCAGGTAAAGTCATTTAATGCTGTTTCCATCTATGTTTATCCTTATGCACCATTTTAACACTTTATTAGTTTACTTCCCTTGGTTTTCTACTTATGGTGATTTCAAAAAACCTCATTTCCAGCATCCTTTGCAAAGAGAACCTCAGTAGACTTTTGTTTTATAGACTTTTAAAATTATTTTGTATGTAGTTTTTCTCTTTTATACCTTTTCATAAAGAATATTTTTTCCTATTCTGTCTCTCTTTTTTTGTCCATTACTCACAAACATTAAGGAGGCTTCTTGAACCTGTACTTGACCCCATGATCTAGTAGGTTTTTGAAACTAGGTCCACACTCAGTTTAGCAATTTGAGTCACTTCAAACATAATCTTGTTATTCAGGATCTTTGTGCTGTAAACTGTCAGACAACATTTAGGTTGAACGTCATCTTTCTTGATATCCTTCAGCAGAAGTTTAGTAGGAACTACTCAATAAATGTGTCATATAGCAAGTAGGAAAATATGACCTACAGTTGAACTTAGAAATGTTTTTCTTTGTTGATGTTATTTTTCTGTTCCCATTTTTGTGTTAGATCCCTGTGAGCTTAAACTCAGAAAACAAAATACATCATCATCTTTTATTTGTCTGATTCAGTCATTCAACGAAGGTTTACTGAACACCTTCTATGTACCAGGCCTTTTCCCCCAGGTTCTAGGATGTGGAAAATATAAACGTAATTAATACCTTAGGAGAACAAAAATGAATTAAAGAGAAGGAACTGAGAATGACCAAGGACAGGACTGTATTTTGTACAGGATGTGCAGAGAAAGCCTCTCCAGGGTGATGCACTTCAGCAGGGGCCTCATTGAAGGGGGGGAGCCTTGCAGACATGAGGCTGAGCTTCTCAGGAAGTGTTCCATCCTGGAAGAGGTGGTGTCCGGTGCCCAGCCCTAGGCCTCTTCCCATGCTCAGGGAAGAGAAAACAGGCCTGTGTGGCTAGAGTAGTGATCACCACAGAGCGGTAGGAAACAAGATCAGAAAGGATGTGGGGGTGATAGCATATAGTATCTGTTGGCCATGGGAACCATTTATTTACATTTTACTCTGAGTGAAATGAGAAGTTATTGGAGGGACCTGAGCGAATGAAGGACACGCGATCTGATCTATATTTAAAGAAATTATTTATCTACTGATTGCATTAGTTTTCTCACGATTCTTAACAAATTACTTGACATTTCGTGGCTTAAAACAACAAGTACTTATTATCTCGGAGTTGCCAGGGATCAGAGTTGGGAGGGAGGGGCCATTTAGCTGGATTCTCTGCTCAGCATCCTCTAAGTCTAAAATCAAGATGCCATTTGCAGTGCGGGGTCCATTCCAATCTTGTGCAGGTTTTGGCAGAATTCACTTCCTTGTGGTTTCAAGGTTGAGGTCCAGGTTCCCAATATTTGCGTATCGTTTGTTTTTGCCATCCTAATCTTTTTTTTTTTTTTCTGTGGAGGTAAAAAAATGCGTAACATAAAATTGAGCATCTTAACCATTTGATCAGTATGAGTTCAGGAGTGCTAAGTATGCTCACGGTGTTGTGAAACACCTTTAAACGTTTTCATCCTGCAGATCTGAATCTCTGTGTCCTTTAAACAATTTCCCTTCCTCCTTCCCATCCCCTGGTAACCAGCATTCTGCTTCCTGTCTGTGAGTTGGACAACTGTCTGTGCCACATATAACTGGGATCACAGTGTTTGCCTTTTTGTGACTGGCGTGTTTGTTTGCTTCGCTGCATGTCAGCCTGGGGCCTCTCTTAGCTCTTAGACACGTAGAGTGTGTGAATTTGGGGGCACTTCAGGATCCTTCCTACCATGTAAGTGAAGAACAGGGTTGTGGAATTATAATACTATTAGGCTTTCTGCTGATTTGCAAGAGTGTGGTGGCGAAAGAAAGCTGTGTTCATCTCTGCACTTGGTGTGTTGTTCTCTTACTGTGGACTTTTAGGGAGTATGGGGGTCTCCCCATTGGCCAAGATGGAAGGGGGAGATTCTGAGCATGTCAAAAGCTACAAGGATGAATGGACAGGGCCTGAGTTCGCCGAGGGGAAGTTGGAGACCAGGTAGAAGCATTGGAGATATCTAAACCATTGCTTCCCCAAACTTAATGTGTGTGTGAAACTCCTGGGAATTGTGTTAAAATTAGGTTGAGACTTAGTAAGACCACAGCCTGACTCTCCTAATCATCTCCTAGGTGACAGCAATGTTGTTTGTGGAAGATCAAGACAGGCTGATGATGACGGCATGTTGGGCTAGGGTGGTAATGGTGGAGATGAGAAAAGGTCTGATTAGGGCTATGATTTGAAGATATACCCTAAGGGCTTGCTGAGCAGGAATGAGAGGCATCAGGATGACTTCGAAGTTTACAGGAGGACAGAGGTTGTAGGAGGAGCTGGTATCAGGGCAGAAATCAAGTGTTCAGTTTTGATAAACCAAATTGGAATCCAAATAGAGACGATCACTAAACTCAATGGGTAACAGCAGGTTTATATCATATGCAATGTTGCTCGAGACTTAAATTTTTATGTTTTCTATGTACCACTCTTCCTGAGAGTCTTGGAATTTATTTCACTGTATTAAAAACTTAAGCGATACAAAGGGCCTTTCTGATTTGTGGTGCGTTTTCTCCCTCTTGCTTCTCTTGCACTGACATTAGTAAAACCAGCAGTGTTTTCTTGCCATCATTCCAATATTCTTTACAGTGAAACTGACATATATTACTCAAATCATTAGAGCTGCTCCCAGAAGCTGGCATGTGCATCTCTGTGTGTATTTATAAAGCACATGACACTCAAGCACTCTTTAGGAATAGAGTTAGATTTTTTATATTTTTATTTCAGCGCCTGTCGGTTTTGGTAGATTCCTCACTAGGAGATGAATTACCTAATTTTCTCTGGATATATAGGGAGTTTCATGAAATGAGTGATTATTAGTTCTCTCCTGGGCTCGAGTATGCAAAGTTAGTTTTGTCACATAATGAGAGCTTGCACAAAAGTCCACCCTCACTGATTGCTTTACCACAAGAAGTAAGTGGCATAGACTAGGGTGGTATGGAGGGTGTGCTTACTTATAATTTCCCTCAACATCAACCATGTGAAATCTTGTCTTACTCAACTTGTTTTCTGAAAGAAAAGCATTGGACAGGATATATGCTGGAAACTGTGCTGCCAATCTGCTCTTTCATGGGATCTGCAGGAATGCTGGTTTAGCCAGAAAAAAGTTTAAGACTTGGACTTCCAAATTTCATATATTTTAATAGACCTGTAAATAAAACCTTGCTGTGCTTAGCACGGCTGGGGTGCTAGCTACACAACGTCCAGTGACATAAGGTTATGAGCATGGTTCATAGTTTCAGGTAGGGGTGCAATGACGGCTGCACAGGGCAGTGTTGGTTTAGAGGACTGTTCATTCTGTGGAACAGGTGAGTATTCACTGCACCTTGAGCCAACATCTTTATAGAAAGGCCTGTTTTATTTTCTTTAATGTTAAATAATAAAACCTGGTAGGTTTAATTTTTGAAAAATGGGAATGTGCTGGGAATTTCAAGGATGTGCTGGCAATTTTGTTTTTATCAATAAGACTCTGAGCAGATGGAAATGAAAGCACATCATTTGATGAGAAGGATGAGAGAAGGGGGCTATCCCTATGAGGAGTGCCAAGGAAGTCAGAAATAGCATCTTTCAACCTGGAACTCTGGGCTAGCACTCACTACCTTATAATACAATTAGGCTTTCTGCTGATTTGCAAGAGTGTGGTGGCTAGAAGAAAGCTGTGTTAATCTCTGCAATTGATGTCTTGTCTGTTACCATAATCAGTCAGGGAGTATGGGGTGTCTCCCCATTGGCCAAGATGGCAAAGAGTGATTCGTATACTGAACATGTCAAAAGTTACAAAGATGAATGGACAGGGTCTGAGTTTGCCAAAAACTAAACAGAGGAATTAATAGGGCCCAGAACACCAAAAGTTAGAAAGATAACTGGATAGAGAAAGAAAGAGGCCTCCCCTCCCTGTCCTTAGAAGAATGGCAGGCTTGAGCAGGTATGGTGGATGGTCTTTGAGAATAAAGTTCACCATTCTGCCAGGTTGAGGCACCTGAATATTCCTCTTTCCTTTTGCACCAGCACCTGTTTCACAAGTTTGGCTTTTGATGCGGTAGGCAGCTGAACCTGCATTTTAGTAACAGTTCTATAGGCCTTTCTTGTATTAAAACCCAGAATCTCAATGTAGGCATCCTTGTTCTATGAACTGGTTCAAAGATGGCTTAAATTTTCATACTACTGTACATATTTTAATGTCATGGATTAACTAGAACATAAAATTAAGCTTTTGCATAGTAATTTATAAAACTAACTCCTCTACTTTCCTTTTCTGGGGAGCACTAAATCAAAAAAATTGGAGAAAGAAATATTCAACATGGAGCTGCAATTAATCACCTATCAACCTGGATGAAGATCTTACACAACTCAATGGGAATCTAAAGAAACTTCAATGTCAAGGTTGGGATAAAACATCTTTGGGAAACACTGTGGTTCATATCACTGGTTGGAGAAGAGGTAAAATGTTTACATTTTGTTTGGGACTTTAATATCTTTATTGGACCTAGAGTATGTTTACATGAGTGTCATTTGATTTGCCTTTGAATAATGTACTATGAAGTAGATAGAAATTATATAAAAAGAAACAAATAGAACCCAGAAAATTGGAAGTTTACACAACATTTTGAAAATGTGTATAAAAAATAAAATGACCAAAGTCATGATGTGATGTTCTCCAATAATATAACAATAATGATGCCTGCACTAGAACACTGATAAATACAATGTACTATATAGTTAATATAATCTAGTAATTCCATGACAGGTTAATCAGTCAATTAGGATTTTCTTTTCTTCGGCATTATAGTTTGATCTTGTCTGCCCAGCCTCATACTATATTTAATAATTGGATATGAAAAAAGCAATCTACTATAATTACATTTTAAGAAAAGAGAATACTAGACATTCTATAGAAAAGTTTTAAATTACTGTATATACCATACTTAGGAAGCACTCTCTAAGTGCGTTCTCTTGAGACTATCTTTTAAAAAAAAATCCAAAATATAATACCATAAAAAAATCCAGTAAATGACAAATAGGTAAAATAGTTGTCAAAAATGAACACCTTTACTTTTCTGTTTTAAATGAAATGGTATGGATATCAAGCAGTTATTTAAAAGCAAATATACTCATGAGTAAAAGAGTAGAAACAAATGTTCAAAATTGTAATAGTAGCTATGTTGAGATGGTTTATTATTAGTGAATTTTTCTCTCTTTTCCATATTTTGGTAATATATTTATTTGAATGTAGCAGTTTACTTTTAAATCCCATTAGGGTAGGAATTTTCCTACATCAGTGCCTAATACATATTAAGTACTCAATAAATGTGTGTTGAATGAAAAGTTGAGAAAATTATTACATTATGATATATTAAATTGATCAAAGTATATTGTCCCAAATCCTGACATTTTCAGTACTGGCCTTGAAGGCTGTTGCAAAGCAGTGAGGCATGTCCTTTCTGCTGTATTTTCTTAGTGGAGTGAGGTCAGCATTTGTCTGCAGAGACTCACCTTTCAGTTCACTGCTGGCTTACAAAGTACAGGGGCTGGCTTATAAGAGGTTACTCTCTGTGACTCAATTTCCTTGTCTGTAAAATAGGAATTATAATGATGTCTCCTTCCTAGGATTGTGTGAGGACCAAATGTTTAACCCATGTAAATCACTTAGTGTAATGCATGGCACATTGTAAGTGATAAATAAGTGTTGAGCATTATTCTTATTGTGTTGTTGAAGCTATTTTCATTTTTATTATTAACAGAAGTTTAGCTCTCTAGTTGACCAGTATGTTGGACTCAGTCCCTAATGCCAACAGTGGTTTCTGCCTCATGGAACAAAAATTATTTAAGTCTGATTGAGAGAGATTAAAAATTTGCATTAGGCTCTGAAGGGAATCATTAATCTCCAGATGACTCCTGATATATGGATAATATCTTCCTTGAAACTCAAATTAGGAGAATTTAAAATTCTGTAAGCTGTCACTCAGGGTTCAAACATGGGATGGCTAAAACCCCTTCAATGGGAATGGCTTTCCGCCTTCCTTGCCGCAGCTTGGACAGAGGATCTGGAGCTGGATGAAGCCTGTGTAATGGGTGGTGGGGGGATAGAAGCAGCAGCCTGACCAGGGGCAGAAATGAGCTGAAAGTGAGAAGGGGGAGCACTCCCAAGAGAAGACTTTTCTTCTGTCCATGCTTCTGTTCCTTCTCCCTTCACTCTGTCCCCTCACCATCATCATATGCCTTAGGGAAGCAGAGCTTTGGGGCGACGCCATCTCAGGACACCAAACGAACTGGGCAGGTGTCCTGGCTAGCTGTCGTCTGCAGAGCACTTAAGGTCTTCGGGTTATTTTACACTTGTGGCAGGAAGATACAGTAAGTATGTTGTCTGCCAGAGCCGCCCGCAGAGTCGAACGATCCTGAGGAAAGGGTGAGGATGAAGAAAAGACAGACACAGAAACGATGGGATCGGGAGGGCTGCAGCTCATGCCTGTTGGCAGCTGCCAGCCCAGTTTATACAGACACTGTTAATTTTGCTGAATAGCACCCCGCTCCGCATTCCTACCCCTTGAGTAGTTCCTTCAAGGCCATTGAATGCTATCTCAGAGTAAACACCCTGCCTCTTGCAGGAGCTCTGACGTTGGTGACTCTCTTTGTTTCGGCTTCTAATGGGAACTTGCGGGGACGATTGAGTCCTTGCCTTGGTATGTGGCTTGACTGTCCTTTAACCCTTCAGGCCGGGACCAACATCCTGATAAGCTTCTCTGGAACTTAAGGCCGCAAGCTAAATTAGTATTGCCTTGGTGCCTCAAGGTCTGAGTCAGGGAGCAGGAGAGCACATCTGCAGCTCACCCAGGCAGCTCCTCTGTGCCTGGGGCCACAGAGGCTCCCCACAGTTGTCCAGTTACAATTTCAGCTTCCAAACTGGCAACTCTTTCTAAAAATTTATCAAAAAATGATTTTTTCAATGTACCTTTAACAAAAGAAAGTTTAGTTGAAATCTGTAATTCTGATTTTTAGAAATTTAGATGCAATTTTATAGTGTGAGGGATTTTTTAGAGGAAATTCACTTCACTGGTGACTACTTTCTCAGTGGAGGATTTTCAGACATGGTGTTCAAAGCACTAAACTCAGTAACACCCAAATTTGGTCTTCCCACTGCCTGATAACCCTGAGTGCCATACTACAGATGATGAATACATGTGGATGAGAAATGATTGAATGAAATGTTTTCTGTTTCCCAGCAGTAAAAAGGGGAGGGGATTTTTATCAATATACTAGAGAATGAAATACAAAATTAAATGAGAACATATTTCAGCTTACAATTTTTCAAAATAAATATAATAAATAATGATTGTGGGGTAAAATAAACACTTTCAAATGTGTCTGGAGAGAGTATAAGTTGGTAGACTTTCTGGGAAATAGTTTGCTTTTTTTTTTAATCAAGAACTTTAAATATTTTATTGTCAATACCCACCATTTTAGTTTGTAGGAATTTAGTCTAAAACATAATTAAAGACATGCTCAGAAGTGTGGAAAGTTTTACTAACACTAAATTTGAAACAAATGGAATTGATTAGATACATTTTGATGAGTTATTATATTATATATCTTGGAAAAGTCATGTTTTTGAATGATTTACATAGAATTGATCATCATTAGATATTAATGCTTCTTAATTCTTTATAGATATTAATGGTTTTAAAAAACTGTGAAATAGTATACAGGGTATTATAATTTCATGCCTGAGATTTTAGCTCTATCACAATATTACTAATTGAGAACAAAGATGAAAATCAAGAAAAACCCTGACAACCACATAAGCCCTGAACCAGCAAAATAAAAGGTACAGAATCTGTGCACTAAGCCTCATCTATTTTCCTTATTTAAAAGGCCCCTGGAGTGTTCTGTGGGTGGTATTGTTTGTTGTGTGTGTGTGTAAATGCTCTGCGTGTCATCTGCAAGCAGGGCGGCTGGGGGGCGCCCTGGACTTGCTCTCTTTTCTGCTCTTCCTCAATCTACTGTCAGGTCTTCTCCACTCTGCCCCTAAATGATGGGGGAGGTCAGAGAAAAATTCAGATGACTCTTGTGTCTTACTTGGCTCCTTCTCTCTAGTCTTCATGTCTTCCAGGGGACCCCTGTCCCCCAGCCCTGCCCCCTCCTCACCCGTTAGCTGAAGGGCATCAGACTTGCCACTGCTCTCCAGACCAAGCTGCAGGCAAGGACGGCCTCTCAGACCCTCCTGGGGTGGCCCCTGCCTGCTTCTCCAGCTTCACCTCTCCTCTGTCACATGTGCTCTGCTGAAGTCACGACCCAAATTACTTCCCATCCTACATTCCTCACATTTGCTGGCCTCCTGGCCTTTCCCAAGCCGGGCCCTCTGACCTGAACACACACTCATCTCTTCTGCCTTTTCTCCTGTGAGCTCTCATGCTGCTCGTCCTTTCGGGCTCAGCTTAGAAACCCTTGAAAGGCTTTGGGGATCACCCAAGGCTGGAGCCACCGCCATCCTCTGCCTCACACCGGCTGCTTCTCCATCGCAGCCCTGCGCCCATTAGCCCTCTCAGAGGCTGGGGGCTCTTCCCTCCATCAAACTCCTCCACTAGCTGAGCCACTTCCTGCCCCAGCACCACATGAGGAGCACCAAATTCTAAGTGAGAGGAAGGCCGTCAGTGACAGATACACAGATGGGCAAGGTGTAGACTCACAGCTGGAGAGGAGACTAAATAAGGAACTTAAAGCTCTTCGTGTTTTGTGCATAGAAGCAAACTCCTTAGGAGTTTCACTATTAGTGGAGTGCAAGACAGTGTCCAAATCAGTAACTAAGACCTTCAAGAAAGGCATGTCAAGTCAAAAAAGAATGAAACTATATATGAAATAGCAGCAAACTAGGTAAAATAACATTTGATCATTTATTACATGTGATAATTGCTCCAGTAAATTATTATTTCAGTGTCGCCTGGTAACCTCAAAATGGTCATTTTAGTTCTAGGTGTGTCTAACTTGTGTTTCCTTCCTCAATGCAGGATGATCAATGATAGTAAATTCAGTTGCTTATACATATAATTGATAAAATAGGTTTTAAATATGGAGTATATAGAATTTTAGAGTTTGTAGAATTTTTCAGGTAGAATTGCTTGAATTGTTAAATTACTTTATTGTTTCTTTGCTGACTTTTGTGAAGCCTTTGTATATAAAGAAGCCAGCATTGTTACATTTATAGATGCAAACCTACTGCTTTGATGTGGACCAATTTTCAAGTTTTAAGGAAGCAGTTTAAGGAAAGGGGAAGATAAGAGCTCTTTCCATTCTCTTTCAGGTAATCATTATACACAGACTTAACTCTAACAATTCTTTTTTAATCACCTGCAGTATTGATGTGAAATATCAAAACATTCTTTGAAAGAAATAGAAGAGCTCACAAGTGGAATGCTAACTGGTGGCCACGGTGCGGACCCACACCCCTGAACCTGCGGCCGAGACCCCCTCCCCGCAGTGCAGGGGCCCCAGGCTCACCGCGCAGCAGCTGGAGGTCGGGATGCCTGGAGCCCCTGGTCCTGCGGCCTCACAGCCGAGGAGCCCCCCCTCCGCCAGGCCTTCCCCGCCAATCGCAGCCCAGACCCAGACTGGAGAAGCAACCAGGGGCTGGACAGGCCAGGGGAGTCTGTCAGACAGTGACCCTGAGCTGTGGGGGCTCCTGAAAGGGAGAAGACAGGCAATGTCGTGGCCTGGACTCACTGCCTCAGAGAATTTCTGCAGTCGAGCTGCGCTGGAAGCCCTGGGGTCCTGTCTGAACAACAAGTCCTCGGGGGTTATCCTGGCAAGAGATATTCTGGAGGAGCAGAGGTAGGGGATGAAATCGAGCTGCTGCGTCAACGCCGGGCCTTGGAGGCCTTTGACGTGGATCCTGCACAGTGGGGGTCAATGTCCAGCCTTATTCGGGGTCCCCAGCCAATCTGGGGCCTATGCAGCCCTTCTGCAGCCTCACGACCCAATCATGGGGCTGGACCTGCCTGGCGGAGGCCATCTCACCCATGGCTGTGTGTCCGATGTCCAGAGGATCTCAGCCGCATCCATCTTCTTTGAGTCTATGCCCTATAAACTGAACCCCCAAACTGGCCTTACTGACTATGCCCGGCTGGCAATCACTGCTCGACTTTTCCGACCACGGCCCGTCATAGCTGGAAGCAGCGCCTATGCCCGCCTCACTGATTGTGCCCGCACGAGAGAGGGGTGTGATGAGGCCAAAGCACACCTGCTGGCACACATGGCCCACATCAGTGGCCTGGTGGCTGGGAGGGTGATCCCTTCACCTTTCAAGCATGCCGATGTTGTCACCACTGCCACTCACAAGACGCTTCGAGGGGCCAGGTCAGGACTCATCTTCTACCCGAAGGGGGTACAGTCTGTGGACCCCAAGACTGGCCGGGGATCCCTTATACGTTTGAAGACCGAATCAACTTTGCTGTGTTCCGTCCTTGCAGGGGGCCCCCCACAACCATGCCATTGCTGCAGTGGCTGTGGCCCTAAAGCAGGCCCGCACCCCCATGTTCCGGGAGTACCCCTGCAGGCTCTGAAGAATGCTCGGGCCGTGGCTGGTGTCCTGCCAGATCGAGGCTACTCCCTGGTGTCTGGTGGCCTGACAGCCACCTAGTGCTGGTGGACCTGCGGCCCGAGGGCCTGGATGGGGCTCGGGCTGAGCGGGTGCTGGAGCTTGTATCCATCACAGCCAACAGGGACACCTGTCCTGGAGACCCAAGTGCCATCACTCCGGGGGGCCTTCGGCTTGGGGCCCCAGCCTTGACCTCTGGACAGTTTCGTGAGGATGACTTCCGGAAGGTGGTGCACTTTATAGATGAAGGGTCAACATTGGCTTGGGGGTGAAGAGCAAGACCCCCAAACGGCAAGATTTCAAATCCTTCTTGCTCCACGACCCAGAAACAAGCCATGGGCTTGCTGACCTCAGGGAGTGGGTGGAGCAGTTTCCGGGGCCTTCCCCTGCCTGGTTCTGATGAGCACTGAGGGCTCCAAGGAAATGAGGCCCATGGACTAAAGTTATTCGCCTTCCCTGTACCTGGACCAGGGGAGGGGATCGCCGACCAATGTCAGCCTGTGGCGGCTGTGACTCAGCCTCAGGCTCTGGGCGCCTCAAAGCCGGTCCCCGCAGGCCTTGGGCTTTGGGAGCGTGCAGGGAGCAGGGTGCGGGCTGTGCGGGGTGAGAGGCTCTGACAGGTGCGGGCCCGCCTCTGCCCGGCTGCGGGAGCCCACGTCCAGCTCTGACTCCCACTGCGTTCAGACCGGACAGGACGTGGGCAGGAGAAGGAGGGGAAGGAGCGGCCAGGCTTCTGCTGACTCTCGCCCGGGACGCGGCGCTCCTGCCAGTTTCCCGTCTCTGTGCCCCTGATGCCATCCTGGCGCGACCCTGCCACCCAGCCCCCGCTGGCCCAGGGCCTTCCTGAGGACTCCAGGAGGGACGGGAGGTGCTGGGCTGGGAGCCCCCCCCCCCCGGCGGGCACCCCGTGCCTGCTGTGCAACAGACGGGCTGCTGGGTCACCGACAGGTAACAGAAACAACGAAATTTCGATATTCTAAACCCGTGAGGTTTTAAAAACTCTGTCATGAAAGGAAGTCTTAGGTAGGTACCCAGGGATCCAAACTCTCGTGCTTTCTCATCTTTACATATTGGCGCCCACCCTCAAAGGTCCTTCCTGTGCCAGAATGGAGGCTGGAGCTCCAGCCATCACACCCTCACTTAGAAAGGGCCCTTCCTGAACCCCAACAACTTCTACCCACATCCCGTATCTGTCAATTTAGCCACAGGCCTCACCTAGCTGGGAGATGTGGTCTAAGCACAGTCCTGCCCTCAATACAATCGCCTTCCACAAAAAGGGGGGAATGCGTTTGCATAAGACAACCTGCAGGCCCCACTACATCCTGTTGTTCTTTAACCTTTGCAGGGAGGGGGGTGTTTATCACACACACAGCTCTGGAGAAATAAATGTGCTCAACAACTTATGAGGAAAAACCTAGTCTGTGACTCACACTGGGCTAGGCCCTTTGCACACATGGTCCTGCTTACCCCTCAGGGCAGGCGTTCCCAGCCCCATGGTGCAGATGAGCACCGGGAGGTGTAATGCTGACAAACAAGAATGCAGAGGACCCTTTAGATAGACCAAACCGTCTGACACGAGTTGCTGCACAGTACTGCAAGCACAGGGGCCTAAGGAATAGGATTCTGTGCGCTAAGTCCACAAAGGCTCCTCCTTCTAAGGCTGACAAAAATCAACAAACAGGAGGCTACGACCGTTGCCCTGTAGCTCACAAATCCGGCCTCGCATGACACACCAATGAAAAAATAGTCATGTCAAAATACCCGTATGGTGCTGTAAAAGCAAACATGCTTGGTAAAAAGTAAAAAAAAAAAAAAAAAGGAAAAGTTTGAGCTTGATATTTCCCAGCATAGACTAGGGGTTATTAATAAGTCTGGAGCTCCCTTTATGCATTCAATAGCTTTATGCCTGTTGTATACTTGCTGCTCCATTACGCATCAGGGATTAGTGAGGTAAATTAGATATGGCCCTGCCTTTAGGGAGCCCACCATCTATGGGGAGAAAGAAAGTACACAGACAATCTGAACATATCATGACAACTGGGTGGCATGGGAACATGTGAGAAGGGCATCCAACCTGGAGGGGCGGCAAGGGAGGAAGAGAGAGTTGTCGGAAAAGACTTGCTGAAGAGTTGAAAGCTGAACAGGGTCTTGAAAATTGAACTGGAGGGGACCAAGCCAGGTGTAGGGAAGGAGAGTCCAAAAGTAGGCAGATGCCATAGAGGACGGCACATGGGACGGCTGGCAGGGAATGAAGAGAGGAGGGAGGAGAGCATCCTGAAGAGTTGGCAGGGCCTTGCTGTGACGGGTCACATACACCATGCCTAGGAGTTCGCATCCTCTGGCCACTGGCATCCTTCCCTCCTTGTTTGGGAGGAGCTACTTTACCTGTGTGCAGTATTGGGGCGTTCTTAGTTTAGACGCCCTCCGCTCCCCCAGCGGATGGGTGGGCAGTTGACTCCAGCTGAGCCAATTGGAGCATCACCAAGTCAAGAGGGAAAGTAGTTGGATGGGGCGTTAAGGAGAGTGTTGAAACATCTTCACTAGAGAGGAAGTGAAGGGGGTTTCTTTGAATCATGAAAAGGCTACTAGTTGGAAGGGAAGCCAAGCCCTGGGTAGACATGTGTGATGTTTTCTTATAGCCTGGGTTCTTGTTACTTCATTTTCACGTCTCATAACTGGATGGAAATTCTGTATTTTATTCACTGGAAATATGTACTCTGTAGTTGTAATCATATTTTGTAACTGAAAATTCAATACTTACTGTTTTAAATGAACACTGTTATGGAAGGTTCAGATTATGTAGACATCACTTGTCTACGACAGTTTCGATGGGGTTCTATTAAACACATTTCTGAGTAATATGTGCAAAAGCCCTATCCAATTTTCCTCTTATGCCATGTTCACCTAACAAGCTTTTTGAAGTTTCAACCCAATAACACCAAAGTTTCCAGTGGAAAGATGATTCCTGTGTTATTTATGTTATACGAGAATTCTTTAGTTTTCTGTATTTTAAGGCCTTCAAACTATTGCACCATCCCACCCAGAATAAGACAAAACTGACTGCCTAACAGAGCTTCTGCCTTCATTACCTCCAGGAGTGAGATTTCAAGACACACCCGGGAGCCCTGATCCAGGGGAAGGAAGCCAGAATTGAGAGGAGGTGCTGCAGCTGCTCTAATAGCCTCTCATCCCTCCGGGTGGAGAAGGGATACTGGAGAACTGGAAAGAAAACCTAACATTTCCAAGACTTTGCTTCCTGGTAGAAAGAGCTGAATGGGGGAGACGGAGGACCTTGTCTCACTGTCACCTTCCAAATCCCATCACCTCAATTTACACGAAGACGTAGTTTCAGCGGTAGCTTCCACCACTGGGGCCAGAAGGAGAGTGGAATGGAAACGGTGAATCCAGCGTCCAGCGGCCACCACACGGAGATGTCATGAAATGCCCTGGTGGAGGAGGGACGGATAGACCTCGCTTCACCCTGCCCTCCCCAGGGGAAGCTCTGATGTGCTGAGCCCGGCTGCAGCCAGTGTCCTCCACGTTCGATCCCTTGAAATCAAAGCTGTATAATTTTTTTAAATGAAACAATAAGTTGTTATATATAAAGCCTGATTTTAAGCACTTTTCCGTTTCTTACTGAGTAATACTGGCTTTCTAATCAAAATGCTGATAAAGGAAAAAATGGATGGAGAATTAGGTATCCATTAAATTCATTTTTGTGAGTGTGAGTCGTTCTTAGTGAATCGAGTTGGGAGTTTTAGAGGAGACAAGTTTTCTGATGGTGGAAGTCAAATAGAGCTCAAACGCTCACACGTAATTTCTCTCCTTTTCCTCCCTAGAGTAAAAGTATCAGTAGAAAGGTTATCACATGTGGATACTGTTCAAAGGATCTAATGATGATGAAATGTAATTTTTATCTCTCGAGCAACTTCTTAGTTTATCTGAGAATGACTTCTTTGAGTGACAGTAAAGCTGTTTAATTCCCTGTGCTGGAGGAAACCCTGCCTAGAGGAATTGTTATTAACTCTGGAGCAAGGGAGGCTTCATGGGCTTTCCATAAAGAACAGCAGTGTCGAGAGGAGGCAAGATTGTGGGTGATGTGGGGTAAAAACCAAGCTGTGTTCTTAAGTTCTGAGAGGGCACTAATTAGAGCCACTTGCAAGGAAGCTCTTTTTAACTTACTTTCATGAGTGTCGTGTACTTTTGGTGAGGCTTTCAGAACAAATTTTTCTTAAGGCATAAAAGGATTGCAAGTTAGGTTGTGTTAAAATGCTCAGAGCAGTTGTTTGGTTGGTTGGTTGTTGTTTGGCTTTTCTGTGTAATTTAATCCCCAATCTTTGTGTGTTTTTTTAATTCTCACCCGGGGATATTTTTTCCATTGCTTTCCAGAGAGTGTGGAAGGGAGAGAGAGAGAGAACCATGGATGTGAGAGAGACACATGGACCTGTTGCCTCCCCCACACCCGGGCCGGGGATCAAGCCTCCAATAGAGGTACGTGCCCTGGACCCAAATCAAACCCAGGACCCTTCAGTCCCCGGCCAGACACTCTAACCACTGAATGACTGGCCAGAGCTATCCCTACTCTTTTCTTTCTTTTCACATCCCAGGTTGGACTAGCTGAAAACTCCTGATTGATTAGGCCTAACTCAGTAGACTGCGTTGTGAACTAGAGCACTAACAGGAAAATCCTGATATAAATATGACTCTTTACGCCGTGTTTCCAACCTTCCAGTGCACGCACTCTTTAGTTAATACTAAAGCACTTGGCTCCGTGGCATCATCTCCGGTGATGTTCTCAATAACATGCTTGGCCACTGCGTTCCATTTCCCCCATCGCCCCCTGTAATGAAGGTAAAGGGACAACTGCTCTTGCACAGCCAGTGAGGCGCCGACGGGAGCACTTGCCCTGTGAGTCTCCCTCCAGTGTCCGTCACAGGCTCACCTCGGAGATGCTGCGGGCTGGGTTCGGGAACACGGCAACAGACCGAGTGTCACAGTGAGGCAAGTCGCACGGCGTTTTCAGGTTCCAGGTGCATAGAAAAGCCGTGTTCACTCTATGCTGTAGCCTGTTAAGGGTGCAATTGCATTACGTCTGAACAATGTATGTAGTTTAATTTAAAAATACTTATTGCTAAAAATACTATCATCGGAGCCTGTTGGAAAAATGCACTGATAGACTTACACACACTTTGTGGCAGGGTTGCCACAAAACTTCAAATTGTAAAAACCAAACAAAAAAACAAACAAACACAATAAGCACACGGTATCTGCAGAGCCCAATAAAGCAAAGCACAGGAAAAAAATGTGTGCCTGCATTGGGTAGAATAAATGTTCTAGCATAGCAGTTACCCAAATTACAACTTTGTTTCCTTTTAGTCATTTCTAATTGTGTTTGACATAAGCCACAATAAAATTTTCTCAATATGAGCTATTTTCAGCAGTGCAAAAGTTGATTGAAATGTGAAAGTTTTATCCCTTATATAAGATGGGCATCCATGTTCAATCACATCCACAGAGCACCTTGACTAACACAAAATTGTAAAGACTCCACCAAAAAAACAAAAAGATTAGAATAAATAAATGAATTCAGTAAAGTTGCAGAATACAAAGACCATATCAAAATTACAACTAAATTATTGAACAAGCACCCTTGAGAAGCAACTGAAGACTAGCCGAACAGAACACCTATAAGTAAGGATATAAAGAAGCCATGTCAGACTGATAGGATGGGCGGAGTGGAAAAAGGCCTGGTCCCACAGCCACGTGTGGTGGTTAAGAATCGGGAGGGATATCTCCCCTTGGTTTCTCCTGAGGAGTTAGGGATCCCAGCCCCACACCAGGTTCCTTAGCCTAGACCACCAGTACCAGGAAGAGGAGTCCCCATAACACCTGGATGTGAAAATGAGAGGGGCCTCTGCCTGGGTGACACAGGGGGCTGCTGGGGTCCCAGATAGTCTTCTTAAGAGGCTTGTGGACACACCTACTTGCTGATGAACTAACTCCTTCTGAGCTCCAGTGCTGGAGCAGCAGCTCAAAGAGCACCAGGTATATACAAGGAGGAACCCAACTGTCTAGCTTCAGGGTGAGGGCGGGAGGTGCAGCTCTGTCCTGGACTAAAGTGCTGGCAGGTGCCAGTGTCCCTTTGCAGAGCCCTCCCCCAACACAGCCTGTATGCGCAGGTGGGCACCAAATCTGCTTCTTCATCTACCCCCCCCCCCTTAGGTGATTCCCTGAGCTCCCTCCACCCAACTGACCCATAGGCCAGACCTCTTTCAGCAGCTGTTACTCACAAGCAGCTGGCCTCAGCCCACGCTGTGGACTGCCCTACATTTTCTGAAAGATCCACAAACCTGAAACAAGCAGTGGATGGGCCCAGAGGGCCCTGTACTAAGTGGCCCCCAGCCCTGCGCTAGTGGCAGTTGGCCTTGGTTTGAAGCATAGCCTCTCCCTGGAGCTTCCAAGCCCGGCAGAGGCACCTACCAACCACAGATCATTTTGTAGCTCATACCAGTTTGCCCCACGGCCAGGCACAAGCAGTGGCTGAGCTGGGCCTGCGTTAGAGCTCCTCCCAAGAGGCCCCAAAACCAACCCATGAGCTATGAGCTTTAGACCAAAACAGGGCACCACCAAATTACCACCTCAAATGACACACCCAAAGAGTGGGCTCAGTAAGCAACAGAGCCCCATTAAAGTGTATCCCACTCTGTGGGTTCAGCGCCCACACAAAAAGTCCCTCAGGGTTTCTCCGTGCCTCTGGTGCTCTTCAAGCTGCGCCTCAGTGCTGGAGCGCAGGGTGGTGGGTCCGTCAGCAGGTGAGTCTGCGGGGGCTCTTGAGGAGGAGGGGCCCTCTGTCTCACTCAGCCCCCCTCTTCCCTTCCCACTCACAGGAACCCTGGGCTGGGAGCGTGGTGTGGGGCTGAGGCTGTCACTCCTCTTGGGAAACCTCCACCCCAGAGACAGGCCTGCCCATTGTTTCATTTTATTTTATTTTAATTATTTTTGGTGCTGTTGGCACTGTTACAGGTGCCCCCCATTTTGCCTCCCTTTGCCCCCCGTCTTTCGCCACGGTGTTGTCTGTGCCCATGGCCCATGCATGTATGTTCTTTGGCTAATCTCTTCTTAGTTTATCTTCACCCAAGGATATTTTTGGTTTTTGCTTTTCAGGGAGTGGAAGGGGCAGTGCGGTGGAGAAACATCACTGGGAGCCACAGGTCAACTGATTGCCTCCCGCAGGGCCCTGACCAGGGGCCGGAGTCGAGCCTGCAACCAACGGAGGTACAGGCCTTGGCCTGAATCAAACCTGGGGCCCTTCAGTCTGCAGGTCGACCCTCTAACCACTGAGCCAAACCAGCCAGGGCATCTCTTCACCTTCTTTATTCAGTCCCCACCCCCCTGACATTTGTCAGTCTGTCCCATGCATCCATGCCTCTGGTTCTGTTTTGTTTGTCAGTAATTTTGTTCATTAGATTCCACATATTAGTGAAATCATATGGCATTTTTCTTTCTCTGACTCGCTTGTTTCACTCAGCATAATAATCTCCATGTCCACACATGTCGAAAAGCCTGAGAGTTCCTTCTTTTTCCCAGCCATGAGGTGTTTCATGGTGTAAATGTTCCACAGCTTCTATATCCATCATCTGCTGATGGGCTCTTGGGCTGTTTCCAGATCTTAGCTATTGTAAATAACGCGGCTATGAGCACAGGGGTGAGTATATTCTTTCTTATTGGTGTTTCACGATTCTTAGGATATATTCCCAGAAGGAGATCCCTGGGTCAAAAGGCAGCTCCATTTTTAATTTTTTAAGGCAACTCCATACTGTTTTCCACAGTGGCTGCACCAGTCTGCATTCCCACCACTGGGGTCCCCTGTTCTCCTCATCCTTGCCAGTACTTGTTCATTTATTGATGGCAGTTCTGGTGGGTGACAGGTGATACCTTGCTGTCGTTTTAACTTGCCTCTCTGATGATTAGTGACGTTGGGCATTTTTTCCTATGTTTTGGCCATCTGTATCTCCTCTTTGGAGAAGTGTCTATTCAAGTCCTTTGTCCACTTTTAATTGGATTGTTTGTCTTCCTGGTTTTGAGTTGTATCAGTTCTTTATCTATTTCAGAAATTAATCCCTTATTAGGTGTATCATTGGCAAATATGTTCTCCCATACAGTGGAATCCCTTTTCATTTTGTTTATGGTATTTTTTGTGGTGCAGATCTTCTTTACTTTAATGATTTTTTTATTTTCTCCTTTGTTTCCCTTGCCCTAGGAGATATATCAGCAAAAATATTGCTACAAGGAATGTCTGAGATTTTACTGCCTATGTTTTCTAAGATTTTTATGGTTTCATAACTTACATTTAAGTTCTTTACCCATTTTGAGATTATTTGTGTGTAAGCTGTAAGTTGGTGGTTGTAGTTTCATTTTTTTGCATGTTCCTGTCCAGTTTTCCCAGCACAGCTTATTGAAGAGACTGCCTTTTCTCCATCCTACGCTCTCGCCTACTCTGCCAGATTTCAGTTGTCCATGACAGTGTGGGTGATTTCTCGGCTCTCGGTTCTGTTCCATTGATCTGTATGCCTGTTCTTGTGTCAGCTCCAGGCCACTTTGATTCCAGTGCAGTATAGTGTAGTTTGACATCTGGTGATGTAATACGTCCAGCTTTGTTCTTCTTTCTCAAGATTGCTGAGGCTATTCGGGTCTTTTTTGGTACCATATAAATTGTTGGAATATTTGTTCTACACCTGTGAAATAAATGTTTTTTTGATATTACTATTATTTTTAAATTTGTATTTTATGTTTTCATCACTTTTTATCCCCTGTCTGTCCTCTTCCGCCTACAAGCAACCCCACCCCTCACAATCACCACACTGTTCTCCATGTCCAGGAGTTCTCTCTCCCTCTTTTTTTTTTTTGCTCAATAGGAATTGCATTGAATCTGTAGATTGCTTTCAGTAGCATGGACATTTTAATGATGTTAATTCCTGCAATCCATGAACACAATATATGCTTCCACTGATTTGTATCTTCCTCATTTTCTTTCTTCAATATCCTATAGTTTTCCGAGTACAGGTTTTTTACCTCCTTCTTTAAGTTTATTCCTAAGTACTTTGTTTTTTGTTGCAATAGTCAATGTGTTTTTTTTTCTTAATTTCTCTTTCTGATAGTTTGTTATTGGTGTATAAAAATGCCACCAACTTCTGAATATTAATTACATATACTGTTACTTTGCCAAATTCATTTATTAGATCTAGTAGTGTTTTGGTGGATTCTTTAGGGTTTTCTAGGTACAATATCATGTCATGTGTGACTGACAGTTTTATTTTCTCCTTTCCAATTTGTGTGCCTTTTATTTCCACCTCTTGTCTAATTGCTGTGGCTAGGATTTCCAGTACTATGTAGAATAAGAGTGGTGTCTTCTTCCGGATCTTAAGGGTAAGGCTTGTAGTTTTTCCTCATTGAGGATGATGTTGGCTGTAGGTGTGTCATATATGGCCTTTACTATCTTGAAGTATGTTTCCTCTATTCCCACTTTGCTGAGAGTTTTTATCATAAGTGGGTGCTAGATTTTATCAAATCCTTTTTCTTCACGTACAGATATGATCATGTGATTTTTCTCTTTCAATTTGTTTATGTGATGTATCACATTTATTGATTTGCGAATATTGTACCAGGCTTGCATCCCTGGACTAAATCCCTCTTGGTCATGTTGTATGATCTTTTTTAATATATTGCTGGATCTGATTTGCTAATATTTTGTTGAGGATTTTAGCATCTACATTCACCAGGGATATTGGCCTATGATTTACTTTCTTTGTCTTGTCTTTATCTGGTTTTAGAATTAGGATAATGCTGGCCTCATAGTAAGAGTTGGAAGTTGTCCCTCCTCTTGAATTTTTTGGAATAGCTTGAGGAGGATAGGGGTTAGTTCTTTTTTGAATGTTTGGTAAAATTTCCCCGTGAAACCATCAGGTCCAGGACTTTTGTTTGCTAGGAGTTTTTTTGCTCTGCTTCAATTTTATTCGTTGTTATCAGTCTATTTGGGTTTTTCTGATTCTTCTGTATTCAGTTTTGGGAAAATGTATGCTACTAGGAATTTGTCAATTTCGCCCAGGTTGTCCAATTTGTTGGCATAGAGTTGCTCATAGTATTTTCTTACAATCCTTATATTTCTGTGGAGTAAGTTGTTACTTCTCTTTCATTCCTATTTTATTTATTTGGTCCTCTCTCCTTTTTTCATCATGAGTCTGGTTAAAGTTTTATCAACCTTGTTTATCTTTCCAAAGGACCAACTCTTTGTTTCATTGATCTTTCGTATTTTTTTTAGACTGTCATTTATTTCCACTATGATTTTTATTATTTACTTCCTTCTACTTACTCTAGACTGTTTGTTGTTGTTCTCCTAGTTACTTTTGGTGTAGAATTAGATTATTTACTTGAGACTTTTCTTTCTTCTTGCGGTAGGCCTGCAATGCATGAACTTCCTCTCAGGACTGCTTTCGCTGTCTTGCATAGACTTTGGGTTGTGTGTTCATCTCCATTTGTCCCAGGGAATTTTATATTTCTTCCTTGATCTCATTGGTAAGGCATTCATTGTTTAATAACATGCTATTTAGCCTCCATTTGTTGAATGTTTTGGAGTTTTTTTAAATTATAATTGATTTCTAGTTTCATGCCATTGTGATCTGAGATGCTTCACATGATTTCAGTTTTCTTGAATTTGTAAGACTTATTTTGTGTCCTAACATGTGGTCTATTGTTGATAATGTTCCATGTGCACTTGAAAAGAATGCATATTCTGCTGCTTTGGGATGATATGTTCTTTAAATATCAATTAAATCCATGTGTTCTCCTGTGTCATTTCAGGTTGCTCTTTCCTTGTTGATTTTTTTTTGTCTGGAAGATTTTTCCATTGTTGTCATTGGGATGTTAAAGTCCCCTACTATGATTGTATTGCTGTTGATCCCTCCCTTAAAGTCCACCAAGAGTTGTTGTTTTTTAATATATTTAGATGCTCCTATATTGGGTTCATATATATTTTAAAGTGTTACATCTTGTTGGATTGATCCCTTCAGTATTAGATAATGACTTTCTTTGATCCTGTGATGGTCTTTGTTTTAAAGTCTATTTTTTCAAATATAAGTAATACTACCCCAGATTTTTTTCATTTCCATTTGCATGGAATGTTTTTTTTCCATACCTTTACTCTCAGCCAGTTTGAATCTTCTGTTCTGAGGTGGGTCCCTTGTAGACAGCACATATATGGGTCATGTTTTCTCATTCATTGAGTTATCCTAAGCCTTTCTATTAGAGCATTTAATCTATTTACACCTAAGGTTACTATTGATATGTACTTATTTTTGCAATATGTACCTATGTTTCGCTCTTTCTGTTTCTTCTTATTAAAGCAGGTCGCTTTCCATTTCTTGCAGTGCTACTTTGGTGGTAATGAACTCTTTAGTCTTTTTTTTGTCTGGAACGCTCTTAATTTCACCTTCAGTTTTAAATGATAGTCTTTCTGGATAGAGGAGTTGAAAGTGAGTGAAAGTAATTTAGCAGAACGCTCATCTAATGCGGAATCATTATTCACAGAACGAGGTCAATGTACCTTCTGCAACCGCACGTCCTAATCATCACTGGAGCACTCTTCTTAAATAACTATGAACTGTGAAGCAGGAGATGTTGCTTCTTTACAGAGCTGTCCTCCACTTTTCAGGTGGCCATTACTGTCACCCCCCCCCCGGCCAGTTTGTTCAGTGGTTAGAGCCTCGGCCTGTGCACCGAGAGTCAGGTGTGGTTCCAGGCAAGGCACCTGCTGTGGCTGCGGGCTCGGGGCCACGCGTGGGAGGCAACCAACCGACACGTCTCTCCCACGTCGATGTTTCTCTGTCTTCGCCCCCTTCTACTCTCTCTAAACAATCACTGAAAAAATATCCTTGGGTGAGGATTAACAATAACAATGAGAAAAAGCATGCCAACCATATTTTAAATATGTGTCTTAAATATCTAAAATATATTTTTCTCCTCCCCCTCAAAAAAATCCTGAGGCATGGTTTCTGAGGTCTCCACTCGTATGTAGGAAGCTGAATTTAATGGCACGGCCTTTGCTATGAGTACTAACGAGCAGTGGACTACTCAGTAAGTATTCCGGGCCAGGGCTCACTGTGGAGAAAATTAAATCCCTCTCTCGGAGCACACACAGTGAGTCTCATATGCATTCAAGACCAAACGGGGACGAACAGTGTACAACTTTAAAAAGAAACACAGAACAACATTTTTACAGAGAGAGTTCTCACACAAAACAAAAATACCCCATAAATCATAGGAAGATTTGACAATATTAAAATCAAAACCTGGCAAATACTAAAACATTACAACTAAAGTGAGAAGACAAGCTGTAGACTTGAGTGAAGATGTGTGCAAGGCATGCAGCTGACACACGATTAGCATCCACAATGTGTGTAGATTTACAAATCAGTAACTAAAAGGCAACCCAGTGGAAAATTGGCAACGGATGTGAATGGGTGATTCATAGTGAAATAACCTGAGTGTCCATAAACTTATGGACCAATGCTCACTCCCCCCACCGCCCCCCGAAAATCCTACTGAAATGGACAGTGGATGAGCGGTGACAAGGTGCTTTGAACAGACTACGTGAAAGGTGCGGTTTGCCCATTTCCTCTGAGTAGAGCAATTAGGATAGAAATATGTGGCCTTGCAGACTATATAATGGCACCTTTGTGGAGCTAGAGCTTGTTGGGTAGGAATATATTCTTCATGTGATTTTTAAGGACCTTTTCCTGGCCAAAAAAATTAATAATGCTCACTAGACAACAGTTGGGAGATATTGAAAAGTGTGAAAAAGAAAATAAATCCTACCACACAGAGATACCTACAAACAAGGTTCCAGTATGTTGCCCTGGCGGGTGGTGCTCAGTGGTTAGGGTGTCAGCCTGAGCACCGGAGGGTGTCGGGTTTGATTCCCAGTCAAGGGCACGTACCTGGGGTGCAGGCTCGCTGCCGCCCTGGTCAGGGCACACGAGGGAGGCAACCAAATGATGTGTGTCTCTCTTCACATTGATGTTTCTCTCTCTCTCCCCCGCCCTCCCCCGCAACTCTATCTAAAAAGGCCATGGAAAATATCCTTGGGTGAGAATTAACAATAAGAATAGATTCTAAATAAGACTCTGGTGTGTTTATTTTTTGTCTTTTTTTCTAAGCATGTAAAAATATAAACACACATATAAAAACGTGATTATATTGTTTAATATAATAATCATAAATCAGAATTTAATATCTTTTTCCTTTGTCCACTGGATAAAATGGTTTTGAGTTGCTTAACCTTCCCCTTATATGTTCATAAGAATTTAAGATTTTCATGGCCAAAAAAAACCCTTTCATTGAATGGATATACCAGATATGAGATAAAGAATGGTATTTATAATGTTATGGCTTTTAAAGTTTTTTTTTTGTAAAACTAAAATTTTATTTTAATACTTTAAAAGCCATAACATTATAAACATACATCACATTTTTGACAATTGATACTTCCCAGCATGCAATTCAGCTGGTGCATGTCTCTAAGTCCTCAGGACTCCTCAGCGTCTGACTTAGACACGCACAAGGACACTGCACTCTGACGTTTCACACCCTGTCTCGAGGGCCATCTGAAAGTGACAGAGTCTGTGCTGTCACACATGGATAATGGAAGGTCTGCCTGCGAAGTCCACCTGCTGAACTCCTACAAGCTGTAAAACAGAGTTGATGGGTTTCTGATCCAATCTATTCCTGTCCCGGTGTATGAAATGGATGTAGTGACCTAGAAGACAACAGGAATAAAAGGCAGAGGTTGGCATATATTATCACCTATTAGGTTTATTGCTTACTAGAATCAAGGAAGCTCTTCAACCTATAATTAGTCCAAAGGGAAAAATTAATTACCCAGAGTACATTATATTGTATGTGTAAGGCCATAATAATTTTTAATTAAGGTAATAAAGCATGACAAGGATATGGTTAAATAAGAGTGATACTTAATGTTTTATGCGATGCAAGGGGAAAGATTCTTAAATTATAACGTCTTAGGTTTTATTCAATGTAATTAAATAAAATGTCCTGTCAAACAGATAGGCAGAAAATGGAACTAACATAGATATCAAGCTGGAAAATCACATCTGTTTCTTAAATGTAATAATAGAATAAATCACTCGCTTAAAAAAATTCACTCCCAAATACGGATTTAATAGGCTGTCTGCACCCTGGCTGGTGTGGCTCAGTTGGTTCGGCATTGTCCATGCACCCAAAGGTGCCCATACAATTCCCAGTCAGGGCACATGCCCGGTTTCAGGCTCAGTCCCTAGTAGGGGGCGTGTAGGAGGCAGCCACTGATGTTTCACTCTCAGGTCAACGTTACTGATGTTTCTCTCTCCCCCTCTCCCTTTCTCTCTCGAAAAATCAATAAGAAATCTTTTTTCTTTTCACTTTGCAAATATATTTTTATTATTTTAAGTTATTTTTTATTTATTAACAATTTTTAATGTTGACATTATTGCAGGTGTTCCCCTTACCCCTCCCTTTGTCCAACTCCACCCACCCCCAATACAAAAAAAAACTTTAGAAAAAGGCTATCTGCATTATAGCTATAGACCATATAGGCTGAGTAAATAAGGGCATTAAGACAATGAGGATATATTTAGATGTCCACAATCCTTTTATCTTCTCAAACAGAAACAAGTCATGTTCTGTTTACTTGGATTTTTGGGTTCAAGATCAGAATTTTAACTTAAAACATTAAATTATGGAAACATTGTTAGAGGCATGTTTTCTGCATTGTATTTATCTGCTCTCTACAGTCAACACTATAGATTTAATATCATAAACTGGCTTGTTATCAAACAATACAAATCAGGCAAAATGAAATACTAGGTTAACCATGATATAGATTTGTATAAATAAGTACACCTAGCTTTTTCCTTAGAGGAGCTACATCTTTTCCAGTAGGCAGTATCAAAATCTCCTTATTTCGTATGTCCCCAGCTTGGGACGCAAATGCCACTCTCCCTGGGCGCTTCCTCCTTGCTCAGCTGAGGGAGAGGCCAGGTGATGCCTAGACGTGGAGAGGAGGGACTGGAAGAACGCCGAGCGGCTCGGAGGGTGGAAAGGAGCCAGCGAGAAGTGCGGCTCCATGTAACTCTGGGCCAAGGCACAGTGCTCGTCTCCACACCACACGGCTGCTTGGGGCCACTCGAACGTGTAAATTCATGAGAGGGAAAGGGAGATTAATAACAGGCGTTAGCCAGCTGCAGTGTCCCAGATGCAAAAGCCCAAAAGTCATATGCTTGCTCAAAATCCTCTTTCGAAATTCCTTTTTGCTATCTGGAATTTATTAAAGTAATGTAAATTTTATAACTCTTGGAAGCTACACTAACGTGGACAATTTTAAAGAGGAAGAAGAATGAAGAAAAACAGTTTACAACGTAGTAATGTGTTTTTTGGCACTGTCGTGTATGGCTGTTTGTCCCTGACTGCAGACTTGAACATGGTAGAGATTCAACACTCAACCGTTTAGCAGAGTGGAGCCGAAGGAATTTCAGGTGCTCCGAACTGAAACCGGCCAATAAAGCTAGTTAAAGCATGTGGCTTTTAGTAATTGTTGCTGAATGAGCTGTCCCTGGGCCGACTTGCTTTCTGACACTGAGCAAGTGTCCTAGTTTTGTTAGATACAAATAACTAGATTGACTCATCTATTGACCCCCAAAAAGTGCTTGATGGCTTTCTCCTATTTGGGAACGTTCACCGCCATTGAACTTTTTAAAAAAAATCCTCACCCAAGGATATGTCTTTGTTGACTAGAGACAGAGAGGATGGGGGAGAGAAAGAGGGAGGGAGAGAAACATTGTTGTGAGAAACTCAGTCGCCTCCCATGCACGCCCAGACCAGGGATCGAACCCGAAACCTAGGTATGTGCTTTGACCGGGAATCTAACCGGCAACCCTTTGGTGCACAGGCCGATGCTCCAACCAGCTGAACCCCCTGACCAGGGCTTCCAGTGAACTTTTTCAAGTGTTCCAGCCATATACGGTTCACCAAAGCACCACCGACTTTCCCATCCCAAACACCTGAAAACACTGGGCATAAATGATGGGCACATTACATCCAACAGGCAGACGTCAAAATACACACAAGCTTTGAAAACAAAAGGTGCCCCTAAGGAAGCACAGCATCCTGATGGTACAGTGTCAAGCTGCCCTTTTTCACCGGTTCTTTACTCTATGAGGAAAGCAGGTGGCCTCGGGACGGCCTGGGCCCTGACGCTTACCTGGCCCTAAGATGAGGGTGCCGCCCTGCTGACCTGGATCTCCTTGAAAGTCAAAAGGAGGGCCCGTCACTGCCCGCCACAGGCTCCAAATGCTTCCTGAGAGTGTATTTGACTTTATATGGGGGCTCGGTCCTGAAATATTAGAAAGTGTTTTAGATGTTATCATTTTATATTCGATTAGATATTAAAAAGACAATGTTAGTACTTCTCTTTCTTGTGTGTCATCTTAACTTTTGACTTGTCTTTTTTCCCTGCCCAGAATGGTTTCTCAGCCTTTCACTGCTGATGTTTTAGACCAGATAATTCCTTGTCCTGTGCAGTGTAGGGTGTTTAGCAGCATCCTTGCCCTCTGTGCCCACTAGATGCCATAGCAAGCACCAAGTCGTGACAACTAAAAATGTCTCTAGACAAAGTCAAATGTCCCTTGGGGGACTAAATTGTCCCTGGTTAAGGATTTTTTTGGTTTTATTGATTGATTGATTGATTCTAGAGAGAGAGGGAGGAAGAGAGAGAAACATCGGTTGGTTGTTCCACTTATACATGCATTTATTGGTTGATTCTTTTTTTTTTAATTCCATTTTTAAAGATTTTTTATTGATTTTTAGAGAGAGAGGAAGAGAGAGAAACATTGTGAGAGTAAAACATTGATTGGCATGCCCTGTATGGGGAATCAAGCCAGCAACCTGGGCATGTGCCTTGACTGGGAATTGAACACACAACACTTTGGTGCACAAGACAATGCCCAACCAACGAAGCCACACCACCCAGGGCCATTGGTTGATTTTCGTATGTGCTCTGACCAGAGATGGAGCCTGCAACTTGGCTTATCAGGATGATCATCTAACCAACTGAGCAACCGGCCTAACTGGCCAGGGCGAGGACTTCTGCTTTAATGGAAAATGTGATGACAGACCTAGGTCACTTTCTGCCACAGAAAACTATCCGCTATAGACTTCTCAAACTGGCAGTGCTTTCCTTTTTAATTCCCCATTTATACATTGTTTAGTGTCTAACCTATAAATAGGTAGCTACCCTCCTTTTCAAGAGACATTGTGGCACAGACTGTTATGTGCTGGTCAAAACCTCTTTCTTCTTTCTGGGCCCACAGCTAAACTACATCCCCAGTCTTCCTGGCAGTTTGCTGTGCCATGTCACTATGTCCCAGCCAGCGAGGGAAGGGATGTGTGCCACTTCCCCCAGCCCCAACAACGTGCCACAAGCGACTCCATGTTCTTTCTACATTCTGGGAAGCCTTGGGCTGAAGATGGCAGAGCCACAAGATGGCCCTTCCATATCGTGTCCCCGAATGGCTACTTGGGGGCAGGGCACCCGAACAGATGCACCCTTTTTGAAAAGTAAAAGAAAGAACCTTCGAGCATGTTATGCTCTCAGCCTTTGGGGCTTAGCTGTAGCCACTGCAGCTGCCTCCCCACCTTCCCTGGGCTCAGTTTGTCCATTTCCTTTCTCACTCTGGCTGATATTTCACTTCCACCCCCTTGGCCTGAAGAAACCCAGTCACTTTATCCTTGTAACTTATTTCTCTCCTCTCTCTGTCTTTTATGACTTACTTTTAACTTCTTACTTCGATGATTTGCTGCCTCAGACCTGCCTGTTGCTGAGACTCTGTTACAGCACAGGAAATCTGTCACGCAAAGGGTAAGGTCCACAACTGGTGCTGTTGAAGTTTCCTCCACTAAAGAGAGAGAGCGAACTCTGTGTTTATGCTGGCTCTCCAATAGTGTTAGTAAAGTTTAAGTGGCTTTCTTTAAAAACATCAGTAAATGGATCATGTCAACTCTATCTCATAAATAGCTCCGCAATCCATCACCTCCTATCCATCCACCTCTAGTACTTCAGGCCCTGTCATTTCTTTCCAGCCTATTGCCACAACCTTGTCACAAATATCACTGGCTCTGGTTGGTGGGTTCCAATTCCTCCTCCACCCAGGATACATGACTATCATAACTTGTCCACTTCTGATACTTGTAAAGCCCCCTCACTGCCCCCAGAACAAATCCAAACTCCTTGGCATGTCACCCCATGCTCGGCATGAATTGGCCACAACCTGTCCCCTGGCTCACCAATTCCCAAACTGGCTCTTAGACTCTGGCCAGATGCAGGGACCTGTACTTCTCTAAGAATCAAGTTTTTTCAAAAGCCTATATGATTTTTCACATGCTTTCTGTCAGCAGCACCCTTCTCCAGCCTCATATCACTCAGCTAACTTCTTTAAGAGTGAGTTGGACAACGCTTCCTCTGAGAAGCCTTCCCAGGTACTCTCTCCCCTTGCATTTCTGGCACAGGTATTCCCAGAACATGTTTTCCTCTATTACAGATCTTTAAACTGGAATGTAATTTGCTGCTTGCTTCTGTCCCTCAGGGTAGATCATGCACTTCGGGATGGCAGGGACTGTGTTCATTTATCACCATCCTCCTGGAGCATCCAGCACAGTGGTTGCCATGAACCAGAGCTCAATAACATTTGCTGAGAATGAATGTTTTGAGTTCGAGTTGAGTTCTCTTACTTGGCATTTCAGAAGCCAAGTTCTTCCTAAAACACATATTAACAGTTCACCTAAAGCTTAGTAAATCTATTAATTACAAAGAATGTGCTAAGGGCAGGGAATGTGGACCACATGAAGGTAGACAGAATATCAAACTCTTCAACTATCTACTCTCCCAGCCACTTTACATGCAATAGCTAACAAAGAGCTGTTAAAATACAGTGAGGGAAGCAACTGCTTCTGCTTGAAGAGCTATTAAGGGCCCCTTTGAGTTAAGCTTCAAATGAAAACTAAGATTTCATCAATTAAAGAACAGAGTATTCCAAGTCATGAAGATGAGGTATAAAAATATATTAGCTCTGCAATTATTTTTCTTTTAATTACAAAAGTAAAGTGTACTCATTTAAAAACATAAAAACCATTTCTCTCACTTCCATTCCCTGGGGTTAGCACTGCAATGTCTTTTAAAACCCTTTTCATGCTCAGCTGGTGTGGCTCAGCGGTTGAGCATCGACCTATGATGCAGGAGATTGAGGTTCAATTCCTGGTCAGGGCACATGCCCGGGTTGGGGGCTTAGTCCCCAGGGGGGCCGTGCAGGAGGCAGCCGATCAATGACGCTCTCATCTGCCGGAGCCAGCCGGCAGGCGAACGAGGACCTGATTGAGGGGGTGAGGATTAGAAAAGAAAGAAAAAGACAAAAGGATGGGATCGGGAGGGCCACAACCAAGGCAGAGCTAAGTTAAGCTGAGTCAGGCTGAGGCCCCGAGTTTATTGATTACAAGCCTTTTATAGTGCACCCAAACAATACCCCAAGCAGTGAAACAATGCCCCCAGCAGTGACCTTTACACAATTCAAATTCCCGCATATCCGCACCTGTTTATCGAGACTTGATGTCTCCAGGTAGAGCAATAAATCTATTGTGCAAAGCTTCTACTGCCCTAAAGCAATGTTTAATCTTAAAACTAAGCTACAGGGGGTAGAGGTGCTAGCTCAACCGACCCACCCTGCGGGTCAACGTGCCAGAGATTTCTCTCTAAGGCGGCGCTAGGGTCGGCGAGCCCCTGGAGGTATTCCAGGGCAGCACCCTACCAGGGAGACTATTCATGAAGGGCAGCCAGCCGGCTCCCCACACTCATCATTGATGTTTCTCTCTCTCTCCCCCTCCCTTCCTCTCTCTGAAATCAGTAAAGACATATTTAAAAAAAAAAACAAAGCTTTTTCATTACACACGGACACACAGACACCCAATCACAATACAGAGCTTTGTTTATGGAATGGTTTTTGCTTTTACAAAACTGGACTCATACTGAAAACACTGCCCTGCAACCTGCTTTTTACTTCACTTAGTACTTGACAGCTCTCCACGTCATCACACCCCAGAAACGAATCTTGGAGCCTCTGGTGTATCTGGACCACTTAGTAGAATCATGAAGAACAGTCTGACTCTTGAACTTACCATGTGTTCCTCTATGTGTATAGATTCAACTGTAAAAATACATCACCAGTGTTTTCTACTGGAGATATGTCATGTGTTACCTGAGGAGGTGACTTCTTCACCTCTTTTCATTCCCAATCTTCTATAAATTTCTCTCTCAGGATCAACATAGATTTCATGGCAATACCCAGTCAGTCTGCAGAAAGGCTACAAAAAGAGAATATTTGGGATTTTTATAAGAAGAAATGAGAGAAAAGTAATTGTAGTCTAACTGAATTTCAGTAGATAAAACCTACACTCAGTGGTTCAAACCATGTGACTTTATGTGTTAGTGAAACCGGGTAGTTCTCAGTTGGTTTGCATTTACCTCAATGTGACGGGGGGATGACTGTCCGATCACTACGAGGGTGACATCTGCCTCCTTTAGGAGAAAACACAGGAACACACTATTAGCAATCGTGTTTCTACAGCTCCCCTCCAGCTCTTCCCTTCCGTTCTGATGCCGCGTGTGGGCTCCTAGAAGAATGGAGCAGAGCGCACAGGGTGAGCCCAAGAAAGGGATGTGTGGCAAAGGTCTAATGACGCCGATCTTTCGCTAAGCAAGGACTTTAACATAATAGAGTGAGTAATTCTCTACACCCCCCGAAAGTGTACTTTAAAAAAGAATAAAGCTATTAAACGTAGGCTTAGTTAACCAGTTTATTTCTCCCAGCCCAGGCGGTAAGGTCTGCTGAGCACAGCTGAGCTTCACAAGGGTGCCCGGTGCCTTCTCGGAAGCTGCCCGGGCCAGGCCTGTGTGGCCTGCAGCAGGACATTGAATCTGGCTGTCCCAGGGGCGGGGAATGCGCACCGGTGCACACACGGGCTTCACCTTGGAGATATATTAGCATTTTCCTACAATGAGCAACTACTGGGAGTGCTTTTATTACACAAACAAAGGAAAGAAATGTCACTCATTGCCAGCATTTGGGTTTTGGTTATTACCAGTCAACATCTGTGAAGAGGCAGGTCACTGGGTAAGTGAAAATCATTGCTCTGCTTAGTATGTTTTTATGCAGAAACAGATCCCTGAGGTGCTCTCCCCTTTTAGGAGGTGCTGGAGGGGGGGGGAAGGTGAGAATCTGGGTTTAAGGCCGCTCCACACCCGACCCCCACAGCACTGCTTATAGACGTCAGGCGGCTTTCACAAGGTCCCCTGGGGCAGGGCACGCGGCTGTTCCCTCTCAGGAAACTTACCTGTAAGAAACTCTTGGGGATTTTGGCTAGATCTTCTACGTATTCCTTGCACGTGTAACACAGGAAATGCTGAAATCCCAACCCAGCAAAAAGAACAAGTTAGCAACCAACACCCTCAGGTTCAGAAAGGACCAAGTGCTTCCTTCCGCATGACTCTACCAGCACCCAAGCTGAGGAGAAGAAGGTGTCCCGGGCTCCCAGGGCGCACCCAGCCCCAGCCGGCGCTCCTCGCCTGCTGAGAAAACGGCCTTGGCTCGGCGGCCTACTTGTCCCTTCCCCTTACGGGGAGCGAGAGGACGCCTCGCGATCTGGACGCCTCCGGTGGGCAGCCATGGGAAGGGCCGGGTGGCCACCGCTCGGGACCCCACCCTCCCAGGGCCCCGGGGTGCCTCCCAGCCGGGGCTTTGGAGGCGAACCGCATCTCAGCCTGCCGGCGAGCGCCCTGCTTCGGCCCTCCCGCCGCCGGCGCTCACCCGCACGAAGACCACGATGGCCCGGCGCTCCCGGAACAGCTCCCCGAACGGCACCCGTCGCCCGGACGCGTCCAGCACTGGCAGCTCGGCCACGGCGGCGGGCAGTGGTTGCCCGCGCTCGGCGCCGCCGGTGACAGGGGTGGGGCAGCTCGCAACCCGGGTGGCGGCGGTGGGGCCGCCGACCTGCCGCGTGATCGGGGCCACGGCCGGGGCGGCCATCGCTTCCTGATTCCGCGGGCCCGGGTTCGCGCAGGTCCGGCGCGGGCGGAACACACAGGCGGTGCCAAACCGCTCCCTGCCGCGGTGGGCAACGGGGGCAGGGCACAGTCCCGGCGGCGCGCGGGGGGGGCGGCGGCGCGCGGGGGGGGCGGCGGCGCGCGGGGGGGGCGGCGGCGCGCGGGGGGCGGTGGCGCGCGGGGGGCGGCGGCGCGCGGGGGGGGGGGCGGCGCGCGGGGGGCGGTGGCGCGCGGGGGGGGCGGCGGCGCGCGGGGGGGAGGCGGCGCGCGGGGGGGGCGGCGGCGCGCGGGGGGGGCGGCGGCGCGCGGGGGGCGGTGGCGCGCGGGGGGCGGCGGCGCGCGGGGGGGGGGGCGGCGCTCAGCGGGGGGCGGCGCGCGGGGGGTGGTGGTGTCAGGGGGGGGAGGCGGCGCGCGGGGGGAGGCGGCGCGCGGGGGGGAGGCGGTGCTCAGGGGGGGCGGCGGCGCGCGGGGGGGGGGCGGCGCTCAGCGGGGGGCGGCGCGCGGGGGGTGGTGGTGTCAGGGGGGGGAGGCGGCGCGCGGGGGGCGGCGCGCGGGGGGGAGGCGCGCTGCGGGCGGTGCGGGGCTCCGAGGGCAGGTCCCGCGGGTCCGGGTTTCCACGCGGCTCCGCGGGAGAGAGCGGATCGCCGGAGCGTCGCTGACACGAGCACTCCTGGTGGGAAAAGTGAGAAGGGTCGGAGGCCAGGACAGGGTTGAGGAGGAAGCAAGCAGAGCCTGCCCTCCCCAGCCGCTTGGCTGCCGTCAGTTCTTATCTATTCAGGAGCACCGGTTACCAGGGATCGGTGTTTTCTCTCATTATTATTATTTTACCCAGGACAACCATGTCTAGATTCCAATAGAGTTACTACTGTTTTAGTTTATATTCTGTTTTTAACCCAACCCCCTCCTCAGTTTTGCCCCGCTTTCTCTTCTGAGTTATCATTAACAGTGTAATGTACAGATCTTAAGTGTAGAGTTAAATTTTATTGTTAAATTAAATAAAAACTTCCAACATTTTAAGCATGGCATTTGAAAAGATATCCAAAAAGTTTAAAGAATTTCACAGTGACCCCTCCTATATCTACCACCTAGATGCTTGTTAACATTTTACGCTTCTCTAACAGGTATCTACCCTCTCTCCAGTTAGGTGAGTTTTGCCCCATTATCCACCCGCTATCCACACCCCTATGAAAATATAGAACATTTTCATCACTGGATAAAATTCCTCCAGTACTACTATTTAAGAGCTGGTATAATAAACCTATTTTACAAGTGTACCTACTAGACTTACGGGGTGATCACTTCATAACATATAAATGTCTAACCTCTATGCCATACACCTGAAACCAGCATAATTATTGAATGTCAACTGCAAACCATATATCAAATAATTTTAATATTCGAACAAGCTGATTTTAAAGTGGGCAGAGGCACTAAGTAAGATAGTTTTCTAAAGAACAAATGTAAATAGCCAACACATACACAGAAAGATGTTCAATATCACTAATTGTCAGGGAAATGCAAATAAAAACCTAACCCCTCTGGCAATCATCAGTCTGTTCTCTGCGTCTATGAGCCTGTTTCTGTTTTGTTCATTTGTTTATATGTTCTTTATTTTTAATTTTTTTTATTTTTAAATATATCTTTATTGATTTCAGAGAGAGGAAAGGAGAGGGAGAGAGAGCGATAGAAACGTCAATGATGAGAGAGTCACTGATCGGTTGCCTAGCCCGCAACCCGGGCATGTGCCCTGACTGGGAATCGAACCCTGATCGCCTGGATCCTAGGTCGATGCTCAGCCGCTGAGCCACCCCTGGCTGAGCTGTTTATATGTTCTTTAGATTCCACATATAAGTGAAATCATATGGCATTTGTCTTTCTCTGACTGACTTATTTCATTTAGCATAATACCCTAGAGGTCGATCCATGCTGTTGCAAATGTTAAAACTGTGTTCTTATGGCCGAATAATATTCCATTGTATATATGTACCACACTTTCTTTATCTACTTGTCTATTGATATGCACTTGGGTTGCTTCCATATCTTGCTTATTGTAAATAACTCTGCAATGAACATAGGGGTGCACATATTCCTTTGATTTAGTGTTTTGGGTTTCTTTGGATATAAACCCAGAAATGAAATTGCTGGGTCACAAGGCAGCTCCATTTTTAATTTTTTGAGGACCCACCATACTGCTTTCCATAGTGGCTGCCCCAGTCTGCATTCCCACCAGCAGTGTACCAGGGTTCCCCTTTCTCCACACCCTCACAAGCACTTGTTATTCTGTCAGGTATGATGTGATACCTCATTGTAGTTTTAATTTGCAATTTTCTGATGATTAGTGATGCTGAGCATCTTTTCATATGTCTATTCGCCATTTGTATGTCCTGTTTGGAGAAGTATCTTTTTTTAAAAAAATACTCATCCAATGATATATTTCTATTGATTTTTAGAGAGAGAAAGAGAAACATCGATCAGTTGCCTCCCACTTATACCCTGACCAGGGATCGAACCTGCAACCTAGGAGGTATGTGCCCTGACTGGGAATCAAATCCACAGCCTTTGGGTGTATGGACATTACTCCAATAAACCTAGCTACCCAGCCAGGGCTGGATTTTTTTTCTTCAGAGTTGAGTTGTATGAGTTCCTTATAAATTTTGGATATTAACCCCTTATCAGATGTATCATTGGGGAATATCTTCATCAATTCGGTGGGTTGTCTTTTCCATTTTGTTGATGGTTTTCTTTGGTGTGCAAAACTTTTTCATTTGATGTAGTCTCATTTGTTTATTTTTTTTGTTTCCCTTGCCTAAGGAGACAGGATATGTTCATTTTAAGTGAGGGTTATTGACAACTGTATCATGGCAGAGGCAGCCTTGAGAGCTTGTTTTCCCACTCCCTTATCAAATTACCTGAGATAGGCCCTGGCCTGGTATCTCAGTTGGTTAGAGCATTGTCCAAATACACTAACGTTGCAGGTTCAATCCCTGGTCAGGGCACATACAAGAATCAACCCATGATGAATAAATAAGTGGAACAACAAATCGATATTTCTCTCTCTCTCAAATCAATAAATAAAAATTTTTTAAAAATTAACCGAGATCATTTAAAATGGTGACCAGGAGCCAGTGTGAGTTTATTTCAAAACTTCTAATTCCATATGGGGCTTGTGTGGGATTTTAAATTGACATCTGCATCCTCTGTCTCATTTGGGAGTCATTAATTTGAGATATTAAGGAAAGAGAATAGTGAGCTTACATTGAAGTCTCTTCGACAGCAGGGATTTCAGCACCAAAGCCTTTGGTCAGTAGAGAGGGAGTGTCTTGAATTTCTGGGAATAAATGCATGACCAAAAGAGAGTAATAGGCTGATGGGTAGCACTGACAACAGTCAGTGTGCCAAAGACATGACCACATTTATTTCAAGCAGTGTTCTGGAAAGCAGAATAGTTGTGCAAATAAGAAAACAGTTGCTCCTGGCCAATACTGCTCAGTGGTTGAGCATTGACCCATGAACCAAGAGATCACCGGTTCAATTCCTGGTCAGGGCACATTTCTAGGTTGCCAGCTTGATCCCCAGTAGGGGATGTGCAGGAGGCAACTGGTTCATGTTTCTCTCTTACTGATGTTTGCATCTCTCTAACTCCCTCCCTTCCCCTCTCTCTAAAATCAATAAAAAAAAATTTTAAAAAAAAGAAGCCCTGGCTAGTTTGGCTCAGTGGTTAGCATGTCAGCCCACGGACTGAAGGGTCTCGGGTTCAATTCCGGTCCCTGGCCCTGGTTGGGGCACGTGTGGGAGGCAACCAATCAATGTCTCTCTCTCACATAGATGTTTCTCTCTCTCTCTCTCCGCCCCCCCTTCCACTCTCTGAAAAAGCAACGGAAAAAATTTCACCGGGTGAGGGTTAAAAAAATAAAAGAGGAAAACAGCTGCTTGCTATAACAGAGAAGGATCTCTTACCCTTTGAGAGAGCGACCTGGAGACTATTATGCTAAGCAAAATAAGCCAGGTAGAGAAAGACAAATATCACATAATCTCACTTATATGTGGAATCTAAAGAACAAAATAAACTGACAAACAAAATATGTCCAGAAGCATGGATGCATGGAACAGAATAACAGATCTCAGTGGGGGGTGGGGAGGAAGAAGAGATCAACCAAAGAACTTATATACGAAGATGCATATCCCAGGGAAACAAACAATAGCATGGGGAAGGCCTGGGGTGGGGCAGGGGTTGGGGGGGGGAGCAAAAAGGGAGAAAATGGGAGACATCTGTAATACTGTCAACAATAAAATAAAATTAAAAAAAGAAAACAGCTGCTTGTATTTTGACAAGCTCTAATTAATTACTAATATAAATGAATGAAAGTTTTCTTTTACGTTACTGCTCTCAGGGCTGTATTTCATGTGAAATACAAATTACAGATTAGACAATTTCATTTTCAAATATAAAGAGCCATATGACTTAGTCACTGGTATTTTAGCAGAGCAATAAACTCAGACATCATGAGAAAGCAATTTTGTAGGAGGGATGGTAGCCACGTGCAAATGCAGGAATTAGAAGGGATTGTTGGGGAGCGCCAGCACGTTACTGAACCAACGAGACTGAGAGGTAAAGTGCCTGCGACAGTTAGCCCTTTGTTGCCTCTCAGCTCCGAATGAATCCTTCAGTATATACTCTGTGCTACTGAACAGATTTCCTGCAAGCGGCTTTCCTTTACAGTGAGTGTGGTGTTCAAGCCTTTTCAGTGGAGGGCGATTGGAGGGGGCTTGCAGGAGGAAGGGGTCTCCAGCTGTTTCCAGCTGCATGTTGGGTTCTTGGGTGGAGCTCCGCCCCAGCCCTGTGCCCAGGACACGCATTTCCTCAGCAACCTTGCAGCCATGGCCTGATGTAGCAACAACCCTCCTGTACCTCATTTGACATGGAAACTTCCCGGAAGCCCTCCTGCCCCCAGCAGTGGCCCAGTTCCTCACCTGTGCCACAGAGGGTTCCGATCCAGCCACCACTCTCTCTACAGGCCTGCGTCACTCTCCAGCACTCTGGCTGCTCCTGCACGCCCACTCATGCCCCTGGTGGCTGACCACCTGAGCCTCACCTGCACTCGGGGGGCTACTTCCAGCTTGTGCACTGTCTGCACCTTGGACACTGACCGTCTTGGGGGATCCTGCAAACTTCTCTGCTATCTGGTAGGCCAAACTGCATCTTCTCCACTGAGGCCTGCACCCCAGACATTTTTGGGGAGGGGCCCATTTCAAGGTTCTCTTCCTTGGGTACTCTCCCTCAAGTCGTAGTTTCCTTATATTTTCTAATCACACTTTAATCCAAGTTTAATAATTCTTTATATTAAACTTCCCCTGTTTAGCCTACACTGTGGCTTCAGTCCCCTTATTGGGCCTGGACTGACACAGTGCCTTAGAGACTATGATAAAGGAAGTGTAAATGTGAACTACTGTTTCCATTCTGTTATTATTTAACAATGATCTGCTAGTATTTGGTGGTATAACTAAGGAAAATGCTTCTCGTGTGTCCATGATTCTAAATTGAAACAAAGGCTAGCTTTGAAAAGCACATACACACAGAGACAGCTCCACCTGTGAGTGCAGTTGCCTATATGAACCAGTTTGTTGCCCAAGAAAAAAGCCTCTTGCCCCAAAATATCTTCTGACAAGTTCAACAGTAGATTCAACTGCAAGGAGTAAAGCCCTGAGGGGATGAGACAGAGGATGTGTAAGTTATTTCTTAATTGCTGAATTTTTAAAAATCTTTTTTCCCATTTAAAAAATTGTGCTAAAGTATTCTTAACATAAAATTTACCATTTTAACCACTTTAAGTATACGGTTCAATGGCATTAAGTATATTTGCACTGCTGTTCAACCATCAGCACCATCTATGTCCAGATTTCTTCTCATGTTTCCAAACAGAAACTCTATACGCATGAACCAATAGCTCCCCATTTTTCCTCCACCTCCAGCCCCTTGACCATCTGCTCTCTATCTCTTTGAATTTGACTACTCTGTGCACCTCATATAAGTGGAATCATACAGTACTTGTCCTTTTGTGTGGCTTATTTCACTTAGCATAATGTCCTCAAGGTTCATCCAGCTTCTAGCATATGACTGGATTTCCTGCCTTTTTAAGGCTGAGTGATATTCTACTGTATGTACATATATCACATTTTACTTATCCATTCATCTGTTGATGAACAGTTGGGTTGTTTCCACCTTTTGGCTATTACAAATAATGCTGGTATGAACATGGGTGTACAATTCATTAATTTTTTGAATGTTGTATTAGTCAACATGATCTATCTATATATATATATATAGAGAGAGAGAGAGAGAGAAACGGGGGGGGTGGAGAGGAGAAAATCAATTGTAAGGAATTGACTCATGATTGTGGGGCTGGCAAGTCTGAAATCTGTAGGTCAGGCCAGCAGGTAAGATTTGAATCAGGCCCAGCTGGTGTGGCTCAGCAGTTGAACATTGACCTAGGATCCAGGAGATCGAGGTTTGATTCCCGGCCCAGGCACATGCCCGGGTTGCAGGTTTGATCCCCAGTAGGGAGTGTGCAGGAGGCAGCTGATCAGTGACTCTCTCATCATTGATGTTTCTATCTCTCTCTGGCTCCCTTTCTCTCTCTGAAATAAATAAAAATATATTTTTTAAAAAAGATTTGAATCAGAATTTTGCAGAACAGGAGGCTGGAAGCACAGGCAGAATGTCTATATTGCAGTCTTGAGGTGAAGCACTTTATCTTCAGAAAGCCAATCTTTGCTCTTAAACTGATTGGATGAGGCTCACCTACATTATGGAGGGTGTCTGTTTTCCTCAAAGTCTACTAATTTCAATGTTAGTCACGTCTACAAAAGTACTTTTAAAACAACATCAAGACTGATGTTTGACCCAGCTGCTGGGCTCTCGTAGCTTAGTCAAATTGACAAACAAAATTAAGCATCACAGTCTGCCTTGTGTCAGCTTGGTGCCTGTACATATCCCCGAGACATACATAATCTTCAAATGAAGACAATAACAAAGTCCTACTTCTGCCTAACATGATACAACTACCCTTTGTGCAACTGAAAAAAAGCTAACGCTTTTTCCAGAGGATTATGCAAAGTCCTAACTTCCTTGATCTTCTTGATATCCTGTGATTTAAATACTATTATTTAAAGTTAATGCTTGCCATGCTATATGATAAGGAGGTAAGAAAGGGAAGAAAACAAAGAAATATAGACATGTGTACACATACACATACACAAGCATATTCATAACAAAATAAGATACATTCATGACAATTACCGTCCTCATTTCTGTAGCTTCCCACGGGTTTTTAGCTGGTATTATGACCACTTCTTCCACTACATAGTCTATATTCCTTTACCCTCAGCAAGCACCTCAGCTCGTTGTGGCTCTTTATCAGGGGGATGAACCAAACCTCCATTCTGAATAGTTTGGGCCATTAGTAGTCTTATCTGAATTGGGTTGTTAGAGTTTTCCATTAACTTTAATCACAGGGCATGGTAGTACTTACACACACTGTGAAATTGTGATATAAGAAGTAATATATATTTGGTCTTGATCTCCAGTTCCTGGCGCAGAGCTTCTAAAACCCTTGTAATTCCTGGAGTGATGGCAGTGAGAGGAGCATCTTTATTTGTTCATAGTAAGCCCCTTCCTAACATTCTGAGTTGATGGTAATGAAGTGACTTGCAGGATGGGCGCTGGTTACCAGAGGAAACAACTATGTGGTTAGAAGGTTGGAACTTTTGTTCCCACCCTGACCTCTGGTGAGGGGATAGGGATTGGAGACTGAGACAATCACCATTGATCAGTGGTTTAATCAACCATGTCTGTGTAATGGAACCTCCAAAATCCCTAACTGACAGGGTTTGGGGAGCTTTGAGGTGCTGGGAGGGGGTGTGCCAAGAGAGGGAACGGCCGCGGTGTGCACTGCACCACCCTTCATTTGCTGTGAAGAAAGTTCCTTGATCAGAAGCAATGTCGTGTGGAATACCATGATGGTAGCTCAGGTGTTCCAGAAGTCCATAGGTGGTGGGCTTGGCGGAAACATTGCATGCAGGGAAGGCAAATCTGTATCCAGAGTGTGTACTTCAGGAAGAACAAAATGCTAGTGTTTCCATGAGGGAAGTGGTGCAAATGTAATCAGCCTGCCCCTGGGCAGCTGGCTGATCGCCCTGGAAAATGGTGCTGTACTGGGGCTCAGTGTTGGTCTCTGGTGCTGGCACATTGGGTGCTCAGTTGTGTCTGAGGCAGGTCAGCCTTGGTGTTGCTGAGTCCATGCATAACCTCCCCTCCGCCACCATAGTCACTCTTTTCATGAGCCCACGGAGTGATGACAGGGGTGGCTGGGAGAGAGGCTGACTGGTATCCACAGGATTGACCCATTTGATTAATTAAAATCCTCCTCTGCTGAGGTCATCCTTTGCTAACCATTCACATGGGACACAACTCCCTCCCCGCCCCCAGAGAGGTGGGTCCACTTGCTCTCGGACCTCTTTGTCACCAGTTTCCTAATCATATTCCTTCCCAGTGTCTGACCATCCGGCGAAACCACTGACCACAGCTCATGAATCTGCGTCCAAGTGCTCATCTGGTCAGTCCTTCCAAGCAAAGCGAACAGCCAGGCGCACGTCCTGCCGTCCTGCCCCCTGGAGGATTCCCCTTCACCACTCTCCTCAGGTGTGTCCCAGAAAGTGCTGGAGTGCTGCAGCTGTCCACTCTTTGGGTGGCGCCCGCACAGCGTGCAGTCTCTCCCCAGCCAGTGCATTGTAGGGAACTCCCATGCGGCCATAAGTGGAGGCTGGGAGACAGAGATAATGGAGGAGGAAAGGGCACTATGGGCGTTGGGGCGGCTTCCTCGTTCAAGCCCAATCTCACGTGTGCTTCCTTTTGGCGATGGAGTGCCCAGCTTTATCGGGCCGGGTAAAGATAACACCCCTTTATGATTGGCAGCTCAGGTGCACGACAACCTGATGACCCATGATTAAGTGTTTGGTCTCTACTAAGGCCCAGTAGCAGGCCAAAAGCTGTTTCTCAAAATGAGAACAGTTATCCACAATAGGCATCGGGAGCCACAGGAAGGCATGGCTCTGCTGCAAGATCTTAAGGTTCTGCCGAAGTCTCCGAACGGCAGCTCTGTGTGCCACTGCCCCTCCAAGCACCGTGTGGCCCAACAGGCAGAGCAGCCTGCCCAGGAGCCTGGACCTGTTGCAGGGCCTTCTCTTGTCCAGGCCCTTCTCAAAACAGTGGCTTCCAGGTTACCTGGTAAATGGGCCAGAGTAGCACATCCCGATGAAGAACATGCTGTGTCTGAAATCCACTGAGTCCCACAGGCGTGCCTCTTTTGTGGTTGTGGGAGGGGCCAGATGCAGCAACGTGTCCTTTACCTTAGAAGAGACATCTTGACTTGCTCCAGGTCACTGGACCCCAGAAATTTCATGGAGGCGGAAGGCCCCTGGACTTTTATTATTCCCACCCCTGGCATGCAAATGTCCTACCAGTAAGTCTAGAAGCTGCTACTTCTTACTCCCTCGGTCCAGTCAGCATAATGCCGGTGTGGTGGACCGGTGTGATGTCTTGTGGGAGGGCAAGGCAAGGGAGGGCAAGGGTTTTGTGGCCTAAATTATGACACTGAGATGGAGAATTATTGTCCCCCTGAAGTAAGAGAGTGAAGGTGTAATGTTGGCTTTACCAGCTGAAAGCAAACTGCTTCTGGTGGTCTTTTCTAATAAGTATTGAGAAAAAAGGATTTGCCAGATCAGTAGCTGCTGCTAGACAACAGGGATGTATTAATTTGCTCAATCGATGAAACCTCATCTGGTATAGCTTTGCTTTTGGTTCACTGTTTTTCTAGGTAGAGGCAGTTCTGCTTGCCTTTCCTACCACAATGGCCCTCATTCCACAGATCTGGGAACCTTTGTGGGAATTCTGCCAATTGCTGAGTATGTCTGTTGCAATTAGGAGTTTTAGAAATGGGGAAATAACCACAAGATGGGTTTGGTGACCCACTGGATCCACTGTTAGTTGGAACTGAGCTTAAACTTCATTGATCACCTGACCTTCGTTAGCCTCAATTATGATAGTAAACCACAGTGACATTTTGGGTCCCTTGGAATCATTTCAAGCTCAGAGCCAGTGTCCAATAATCCACAAAAAGTCTGATTATTTTCTGTATCCCAGTGCCAGTCACCCTGGTAACAGGCCTTAGGCTTCTCTGGGGAAAGCTGGGAGGAAGATAAACAGTACACATTGTCAACAATAGCAGGGTCCTTCCTCAATGGGACCTGGCCTCCTCTTCATTCAAGGGGTATGGATCGTAAGCTGGCTAACATCTTGGAATTGTTTGGGGGGCCATTTAAAAAAATTCATTAGACCTCTGTTCACTGACCTAGAACTCTTCCGCTTATACAGATCAAGTAAAAATTTGGTAGCTTGTCGGTCTATTTCACGTCTAAAGACCTCATGATCAGTTAAGGTCATAAGTCTCTGCGAGTCAGACTATTCTAATGGCTGCTTGGATCTGCTGTCCATTCAGCGACTGTGCCTACCTTGCCTTCAGTGATTGAATGCCACCACTTGATGCCTGCCCCCTGGCAGGATCCAATAACCCCACCGCATTTAGGTTCCCAGGTTTGGCGGCAGCAGCTCCCACTGTCATTTCTAACACAGGGAGGAGAATGACTAGAGCCCTTCACGGACGCCAAGCTCCCTGTCGAATTTATTTCTCATAGTCATGGTGGAAGCTGTGTCCTCTGGGTGCACCCAGGTGGGTGAGCAGGTCTACAATGATGAATCCACTCTAATACTCCAGTCTCCCCAGGCCTCTGGATCCTTCCCTCTAAGTGCACCAAGGCAGTTCTGTAATTCCAGTCTCATTTGGTGTAGGACACACTTTTGGTCCAACCAGCTGAACATATTATTAGTGGCATTTCTAAGTCCTTGAACTGCAACATTAAGTCCAGAATCTGTGCTCACTGGGTCCACACCAATAAGTTCAGCCTGATCCAACCTTATGTTCCTCCCACCATTATCCCACACTCTTAATACCTCCTCCCACGTACAGTCTTTGAATTTCTGTCTGTATAAATTAGAAAAATCATGTACTTCTTTTGGTGTGTGGTGTGCTTCCTCATGAATCAGACCCCATACTTCAACTTTAGGGCCTGTTGGACTTGAGTCCAATTATAAGTCTAGAAGCAGAGACAAGTGGTGGGGGGCCTTGAGGAGAATCAGCATTGTCTTCAAGGCAGCTACCTCCATTGAGGCCATTACAGGTTCCTTGGGCAAAGTAGGGTTAATCTCAGATGGAGGTGAAGTGGCTGCTTCTACTGGCAAAGAAGACTCGGCAGAATTTAGGGGCCAATATTCCATTTCATCAGCATCTTCCCATGTATCCCCATTTCCATTTTCAGGATCCCATTTCTTTCCAGTCAGTGTTCCACGTTAATGGTAGACACCCTGTGAGACTGGGAATTCCATTTGTGTTGTAATTCACCTACCTTAGGATGAAACGCTAGGTCTGTTTTTCAGCAATCTCAGCTCTGCAGCTACAGGAGATAAGGGTTTTCAGGGCAGACACAGAAAACGTCACGTTACTTATTCAGCTGGGATTTCACATCCATGCATGCTTCCTTGTCTTTCTCCACTTTGTCCAGTGCAATTAGGAGCAACCAGCCAATCTCATTATACTCATTAGTTACACAAACTGTTCTAAGGTATCAAATACAAGGTCACACCGGACCTTGCCTCTTGGTACTTGATTAGGAATATTTGATGTTAACATTTTGTTCATTTCTATTGCCACATCATGTTACAGACCATGGGCTCTGTCAGTTTTATGGAACATAACCTATCGGGCTGGTCCCCCAGGCTTCCCACTCTCTTAGCCCGGCTGGTCTCCTAGACAGGGCAGAAACGAATGCCCCTTGAGAAGACACCTTCTGCTCTGTTGTGAGGAGCACAGAAGTCCAGGCTGCTAGAGAGACAGGGCACACATGCAGAGTCCACGAAGGAGAAAGATTTCTGAGGGCAACGGAGGCTTTGCTTTCAGTTCATTACCGAGCTTGGGCTGCACCTCTGCTCCTACATTTTGGGAGTCACCTTTAAAAGCTGATAAAAAATTTCCCTTTGATTTAAGCTGATTGTATGCTGTTTTCCTACATGTCACCAAAAGTGCTCTGACTAAATGTAGAAATCATATCAATTCTATGGACGATGGTGACTGGGGTCGCCTAGAGCTAATTCTCGAGGAGATTCGGTCACATACCTAGTTCTCTGTAACCCCTGCGCCTTGAACAGAGGTCTCCTTCCTGAAGATACCTGACATACGTTAGGACGAAGTGAAGTTGCAATTCACCATTTCCTTTGCTCGTTGTTGAAAACAGAATGGAAACAGCTCAAAAGTAAAATCAAACCTAAGTTTTGATGAATTTATCTGCATCTGTCAGGTTGGAAAAATAAATTAGAATTCCTATCATGTTTTATGTGTCAGATTGGTTCATTAGACAAGAACATAAAAAGCAAATGTGGTAAAGAATCAACCTTTGTCTAGAACAGGCAAATATTTCACAAGTAATAATCTTGTTTGATGAAGTCACACAAGAAGTACACTAGATGGTGTGGTTTTCTTATATACACTATAAATAGAAGACAATTTGCATTTATGTTTTCAGTGGAAGGAAATCCAAGAGTGGACTAGAGTGGATTTGGAGGAGACCTACTTATTAGTCCTGTTCATTATTCCCATTTTGGAAAACATGTATTATCTAAATCTTCACTCAGACCCAATAGTAAAATGGTTTCAGTTTTCCCCTTATATTTGAGAGTACCTGGGGGTCTGTCATCATTCCTGGGCATCGTGATTCACACACATCCAAGTGTGCCTCAGTCACCCCAGGCCAGTTATAAACCTCCTGATAGACGTGCATACCTCCTGGAAATCATATTTGCTCGGAACAGTGTGGCTCACCATGTTTGAACACCAGTGATCCTTTTCACACCCTGTGGGAGAGGCATGCTCAGGGCCGACCCCTGAGTGGTATAATCTGCAGACAGGAAACCCTCCTGAGGAGGGGAGAGGAGAAGGTGGGATTAGGGGTGTCCATCAGGAACCCTCTGGGTGGTGGGGGCTAAACACGATTCCCTCTCGGAGGGCAGCCCCAGAACGAGGACCAGAGGCTCCTTGTTTACCGTAAAGTGTTAGCTGAAGGTGATAAACTGACATATAAACCAGATTAACTGGGTTGTGACACTAAGCATTTATTTTCCTTTCCTTCTCTCAGACTTCAGTAAATCTCACTTTGAAGGTTCCAGCCGTTTCAGCTGTCACTGGGTTCCGGAGGAAACCTGAGTCCTTCATGTGTGTGAGTGGGAGACCAGCACCCTCATGTGGCGAATACAGAGGTAACAGAACTTGGAAAGTTTTAATTTGAGTCAATGAAGATGTCATTGCCCTGTTGAGCTGTGCAGAACAAAGGCCTATGGAGTCTTTCCTGGCTGCTGGAATCCGCTGGAGGTGCTGGGGCCCACCAGGGAGTCAGGCCTCTGCATCCTTTGAATCTGCCCGCCTTCCATGTCAGAGCCCAGTTCCACACACCCCTCGGTGTGCCTTTGCTGCCACCTCTGCCGCGGGAGCAGGCGTGGTCTCCAAGGGCTCTAAATCAAGCCCCTCCACAGCCCTAAGCTTCCTTTCAGTTTTGGTGAAGTTTAGGTCAGTTCTGTCCTTTCTCAAAGATGGTGTATCAGTGACCTATTGCTGCTGTAACAAATTACTACAAACTTAGTGGCTTACAACAGCACACATTTATTCTTTTAGTTCAGATCAAAAAGTTCAACATCAGTTTTACTGGATGAAAGTCACAGTGTCAGCAGGGCTGGTGCCTTCTGCAGGCTGAGGGGAGAATCCACTCCCTTGCCTTCTCAGCTTCGAGGGGCCACCTGCATCCCGTGGTTCATGATCCCGTCCACACATCACTGTCACCTCTCTTGTCTATCCTCAGATCTCCTACTACTTCCTGTGACCTCCTGCCTTCCCTTGTAAGGACCTATGTGATTGCACTGGGTCCACCCAGATAACCCCATCTAATCTCATCTCAAAATCCCCCACTTACATTTACCACCTGTAATGTCCCTTTACCACATAAGGTAATATTCACAGGTAACATTAACATGCACCCTGATTAATTATGTAAGCTGGTAGAGTTTTTTAGAAGCATAACTAATAATTTGGTTCTTCATAAGATGGAAATTTAAATATTTCTCCTGCTAGTCTTGAGGTTATCATTATGTTATGGGTAGTGCAAAGTGTGGCACACAGAGTTTCATCTAGAAAGTTGTCTTACACACTTTATTAAACAAATGAAGATTGCATAACAAAACACATGCAGTCACTGCATGATAGAAAACATGTTTCAAATATAAGGCAGCCCCTCAGACCATCATATTATTTAGGTTTTGCATTGTCATTTATGGCATTATAGATTAATTACACATACTTTTATACATCTTAACTCTGAAGATAAGAATTGTTGCTTGAAAGATTATTCCAGGTGGCCATTTGGTTTGTATCAGGAGAAAGTGAACCTCCGAGAGTTTAGCGTCTGCCAAGTCTGGAATCATTAGCTCAAGTCAGTAAGCCAGATATGTGACATGTTTCACAGTGGCCGTTTCCCAAGTCCTGGTGATGCCTCCTCTCCACAGTGCGCCAGATGATGAAGCATCTCTGGGATTACCCTTGCACGTGCTTTTCCCTTTTTTGTTTCTTCTGGATTAACTATTATTTCCCCTTCTCACCTCTTCTGTGGCCTTCCATTTTAATTATTCATAAGTCCTTTCAGAATATCCTCAGAGAGTTCCATAAGGGGAAGTTCTGGAGATGGAAAATCCAAGGGAGGAAGTTTGGGTATTGGCATATCCATGGCTTTCCCAGTATTTGCTGCAAACTTCTGCCAGGTTGAAGAAACTGTAGCAGGTTCTGAATAATGTGGCGGCAAGCTCCACAACTCTGATTTTTCTACAAAATCTAGCATCTACATCTAGCTCCTTTTCTATTGGGCCTTTTAGAAGTCTGGCCTTTTCAGCCATGAGCTGTTTATTTTCTTTCTTTAATCTTTCTCTCTCAGCCACGAGGAATTCCACATGCCTCTTCAAATCCGCAGTTTTGGCTGCCTGCTCCTCTAGAATTGTTTTGTCATCATTTGGGGCTTTGCTTCCAATGCTTGGTTCTGTTGGCTCACACTTTTGCTGAAGTAAAAATGGCAGTGAGTCTGGATCCCTGTCACAGACCCCCGGAATTCCAGGCAGGCGTTTCTCAGTGGAAGGGCTGTGCTTCTGAGAGAGAAGGCAGCTCTGGCCTTCCGCATCCTCAGCAGAGGGCCTGAGAGATGCCTGGAACTGGGCAGCGGCATCCCCGTCAGGGCTCTGCTGGGCTTTCAGCCTCTCCTCCCGCTTTGCCTCCTCCACCCTCCTAAGTGAGGGGGGCTGCTTCCTGGGCCTGTCCCTCTGCACTTCCAGTGAGAGATGCGCCTGCTCAGGCTGTGTCAGCTGCATGGCTTCAGGAAGATATGCTGTAGTCTTGTAGTGATAAGAAATAGCCTCCTATTTTCCTGTAGCTAATAAATGATCTTATCTGCTCTGTTGATGAGCCAGGTTGAGGGGTCCTGACATTACTTCCATAGACCCTGGAGTAAGAGGCAGCCTGAGGAAGGAGCAAGGGCGTGGAAGCCCATGGAGGAGAACATCGGGGGAGCAAAGCAGCCATAGGGACTGTGGGGCCCCCGTGCCTCAGGAGCCAGTTGAGGGAGGAGAGGGAGCAACAACCACATCAATTCTTCCTCCAGTGGTGGTGACATAGGCCCTCTTTTCCTTCTTCTTAAAGAAGACCCTTTAGTCTGGCTGGTGTGGCTCAGTTGGTTCAGCGTTGTGCCATGCCCCATGAGGTCATCAGTTGATTTTCCGACAGGGCGCATGCCAGAGTTTTGGGCTCGATCCCCAGTAGGTGTGCAGGAGGCAGCCGATCAATGTTTCTATCTCTCTCTCCCTCTCTCTTCCGCTCTCTGAAATCAATAAAAACATAAAAGAAAAGAAAGACCCTTTAACATTTCACGTAATACTGGTTTGGTAGTGGTGAACTTTTGCTTTTTCTTGCCTGGGAAACTCTTTATCTGCCCTTCCATTCTGAATGATAGCTTTGCTGGGTAGAGTGATCTTGGTTGTAGGTCCTTGTTTTTCATCACTTTGAATATTTCATGCCAATCCCTTCTTGCCTGCAAAGTTTCCTTTGAGAAATCAGCTGACAGTCTTATGGAAGTTCCCTTGTAGGTAACTAATTGCTTTTCTTTTGCTGCTTTTAAGATTCTCTTTTTGTCTTTAACCTTTGGCTTTTTAATTATGATGTGTCTTGGTGTGGGCCTCTTTGGTTCATCTTGTTTGGGACTCACTGTGCTTCCTGGACTTTTATGTCTATTTCCTTCACCAAGTTAGGGAAGTTTCCTGTCATTATTTTTTCAAATAGGTTTTCAATTTCTTGCCCTTTCTCTTCTCCTTCCGGCACCTCACCATGTGAGTGTTGGTATGTTTGAAGTTGATCCAGAGGCTTTTTACACTATCTTCTTATTTTTTATTCTTTTTTCTTTTTGCTGTTCTGATTGAGTGATTTTGCTTCCAAGTCACTGATTTGATTCTCAGATTCATCTCCTCTACTGTAGATTTCCTGTAAATTATTCTTCATTTCAGTTAGTGTATCCTTCATTTCTGACTCATCCTTTTTAATATTGTTGTTTTCACTAATTTCCTTGAAATTCTCATTACTTCCTTGAGCATACTTATAACCATTATTTTGAACTCTGTATCTAGTAGTTTGCTTGCTTCCATTTCATTTTGTTCTTTTTCTGGAGATTTCTTATGTTCTTTCATTTATGACATGTTTCTTTGTCTCTGCATTTTGGCTGCTTCCCTGTGTTTGTTTCTATGTATTAGGTAAAGCTTCTATGTCTCCTGGAACTGGTAAGTGGCCTTGTGTAGTAGGTGTCCTGTAGGGCCCAGTGGCTCAGCCTCTCCAGTCACCTGAGCTGGGTGGGCACTCTAGCAGCTCCCCTGTGTGGGCTGTGTGCACTGTCCTGTTGTAGTTGAGCCTTGATTGCTGTTGGTATCACTGGGAGGGATTGACCCTCTGGCCAATCAGTTCTGAGGACCAGCCTCCACTACATGGAAGAGCTGCTGTGCAGGAGACACCCTTATGGAGCAGGACATGCTTCAATGGGGCTTTTGTGTTCACCAAGTTCGCCCCTTGTGTGTATCACTTGTGGATGTGGTGGGGTTGTAATTGGCGTGGTTGAAGCTGACCACTGGGTGTACTGTCTCTGGGGCCTCCTGGGAGGTGCAAAGTCAGCCTCTGCCTGTGCCCGCCCAGGGTCAGCCAGCATGAGCTACACAGCAACCTGTAGATGGCTGCTACTTGTGTTGGGCTTGGAGGTGCCCAGAGAGGCCAAGCTATGAACAAAGGTGGGCTGCCGCTAGTGCCGGGCCTGGGACTGCTTATTGAGAGGCATGGGGACCGCTGAGGCCAGATGCTGCTTGTTTGAGAGATTTTAGGAAACTCCGAGACATGAGGCAAGAGAGGCCAGTTGTATGAAAAAGCCATTGGAACTGGACTGGTTGAGCCTGCAAGTAGAGAGGGGCAGGGTCTCAGGGAATCACAGGGTTGGGTGAAAAGTGTGAGTCAGGTTGATGGAGGCCCAGATATGGTGCTGGCCTGCCGGCTCTGCTGGGGGAAGGCTTAGCAAAGGTTCAGCTAGATTTCAGGTGGTTCTCAATGATGGTTGTTCTGTATTTCAGTTGTAATTTTGATGTGGTTGTGGGAGGCAGTGAGTACAGCATTTACCTATGCTGCCATCTTGACCAGACTCTGCTTCTTTTTGTTTAGGTCTTTACTTTTCCTTTGCAATGATTTGTAACTTTCAGTGTGTATGTTTTACACATTTTGTTAATGTGTATTTTGATTTTAATGATGATATAAATGGCATGTAGCTTACAATGTCAATTTCAAATTGTTTGTTGGAAGTATGTAGAAATTCAGTTGATTTATTTATATTGACACTGCGTTTTATAACTTTGCTAATCTTATTGATTGTAGTGGATCTTTTGGAGATTCCCAAGGATGTTTTATATGCAGTTATGTTATCTGTTAATAAAGATATGTTACTTCTTCATTTTTAACTGTATGCTACCAATATAACATTGAATACAAGTGGTGAGAGAAGATATTCATGTCTTGTTTCTAATCTTAGAGGTAAAGCACTTATTCTGGGAACAGTGAAACAAAGAAAGGCCTAGGATAGAAGCAGCTACAGGAGATACCTAGGCGAGTCTGCTTTAGCTCACTGAGAAAAGGGAGCCTTGGAGATAGGTTCAGGGGGTTAGCCCTGGTGGAGCTCCTGCTGTCCACTGCTCCCCTGGTTGCAAGTCTCATGAGGTCCCTTAGAGTTTAGGAGATGCACACCTGTGGGAGAAGAGGGGGAAGGGAAAGGCACGGGTGTGCTCCTGGGAGAAAGATTGCATGCCACAATTATAATAAATTTTAAGTGTAGAGTTCTGTAGCATTAAATATATTCATATTGTTGTGCAACCCTCAACACCATTTATCTCCCGAACTTTTTCATCTTTCCTAACTGAAGCTACCTGTCACACACTAACTCCCCATTCCTTCCCCCCGCCAGCCTCTATTAACCACTGTTCTACTTTAAAAAAAAAAAATCATTATTGATTTCAGAGAGAGGAAGGGAGAGGGAGAGATGGAAACATCATTGATGAGTCATTGATCAGCTGCCTCCTGCATGGCCCTGACGGGATGGAGCCCACAACCCGGGCATGTGCCCTGACCAGGAATTGAACTGTGAACTCCTGGATCATAGGTTGATGCTCAAACGCTGAGCCAAACCAGTCGGGCCCACTGTTCTACTTTCTATCTCTGAATTTTACTACTCCAGGTAAATATAAGTGGATTCATGCAATATTTATCTTTCTGTGTCTGGCTTATTTCACTTAGCATAATGTCTTTAAGGTGAGAACAGACATCATTATCTCTGCCTTGTTTACTCTTTTAGGGGGAAGCATTCAATCTTTTACTATTAAATATGATGTTAACTGTATGTTTTTAATAAATGTCCTTTATCAAGTTGAGGAAATTCTCAATTCCTAGTTTTCTTAGGGGTTTTTATCATGAATGGGGGTAAATTTCCTTCTTTCTGCTTTTTTGGGTTTCATTTCGCTCTTCTTTTTCTACTTTCTTGAGATGGAAACTCAATTATTGATGAGATTTTTTCTGTTTTCTTTTTTATTGAATTTTTTTGGGTGACATTGGTTAATAAAATTATATAGGTTTCAAGTGTACAATTCTATAATACATCTTCTGTCCTGTTTTCTAATATGAGGATTTTGTGGTATAAATTTCCATTTGGGTAGTGTTTTAGCGGCAGCCCACAAATTTTGATGTATTTTCATTCCATTTTGTTTAATGTATTTTTAAATTTCTCTTGACACTTCCTCCCTGAAGGATTATTTAGAAATGTGTTGTTTACTTTCCAAGTATTTGGAGATTTTTCTATAACTGTTACTTATTTTTAGTTTGATTTCACTGTGATTGGCGAATACACTTTATTTCAGTTCTATTAAACTTGGTTTTTTAATTGCTCAGGATATTGCCTATCTTGGTACATATTGTATAGATTTTTGAAAAGCACATGTATTCTGCTGTTATTGGGTGGAATTTTCTATAAATGTCTATGAGAGCATGTTGGTTGCTGGTTTCGCTATGTTGTGTATCCTTATTTCTGTCTAGTTCTATCAGAAATGGATTTATTTATTTCTCTTTTTAGTTGCCTTGGTTTTTGCTTATATATTTTGAAGCTCTGTTGTTGGTATATACATATTTAGTATTGGTATGTCATTTTGGTAGATTGTTCCTTTAATCATTATGTACTGTCTTTTGTCTACCTTAATATTCTTTGCTGTGCAGTCTCCTGTCTGATATTAATATAGCTCTTCGGCTTTTTAAAAAAATGTTTGCATGGTCTATCACTTCCTGTTCTATTACTTTTAACTTCCCTACATCTTTACTTTTGAAGTGAGTTTCTCGCAGACAGTATATAGTTGGATTATGTTTTTAAATTCATCTGATTGTTTGTCTTTTAAAAGGTACATTAGATCATTTACATTTGGTGTAATTATTGATACATTAGGGCTTAAGTTTGCTTTTGTTAATTTTCTTCTGTTCTTTCTTCTTTTTTTCTTTCTTGTGGGTTACCTGAAAATTTTTTAGAGTTTTAATCTGCCAGTAGTCTTTTAGGGTGTTTCTGATTGGCTTTATTGGTTTCTGTAGGAGTCACATTTTATATAAATTATCACAGGCTGCTAGTGTTGACATTTTATTAGTTTGGGTGATGTAAACTTCCTTTTACCTTCCCATATATATAATATAACCTTGTTAAATATCTTCTCCCCACACATTAAACTATATCAGGCAGTTATACTTTTGCTTCCGCCATCAGTTTAGAAAACCTAAGTAGTCTCCCCTCATCCCTGGTTTTGCTTTCCATGGTTTGTTACCCATGGTGGAATTTTCATAGGGTTTGCACTTACCTGTAGATCACTTTGGGTAGTATGGACATTTTAACAATATTGGTTCGTCTAATCCATGAGCACAGGATATCTTTCCATTTATTTGTATTCTCTTCGTCTTTTAAATTAACGTCTTGTAGTTTTCAACATATGAGTCTTTTACTTTATTGGTTAAGTTTATTCTTAGATACTTTAATCTTTTTGATGTAATTTTAAATGGGATTGTTTTCTTAATTTCTCTGATGGTTCATTATTACTGTATAGAAACACAGTAGAATTTTGTGTATTTTTGTTTTACCCTACAACTTTCCTGAGTTTATTAGTTCTGTTAAAAGAGACAGCAGGTACACAATGGAGTCACTTATGCTTAGCTCCACATGAAACTGAGAGTTAATACCTAAACCACAGTTTCAGCCTCTCACAGGAATGGAATCTTAAACCAGTCAATCTGGAATTATGTAGTCAGCATTAGTGAAGTAATCTGACAGACGCTTGCTGTCCCCTAAAGGAAGGTGACCTTGCCACAACCAATTTGCTTTTTGTTGGTATGACCGACTTGGTCTGCTCCTTTCTACCTATGAAAGGATTTCATTTTGTACAACTCCTCAGACCTCCTTTCTATTTGCTAGATGGGATACTGATTATGAATAACTGAATAATGCTAATAAAATATTTAAAATTTACTCAGTTGATTTTGTTTTTAATAATTCTAACAGTTTTCTTGATGGAGTCTTTAGGATTTTCTATATATTATGTCACATCATCTGAAAATAGTGACAGTTTTACTTCTTTCCAATTTTGGGTGCCTTTTCTTTCTTTGTCTTGCTTACTTGCCCTGGCTAAGACATCCAATACTATGTTGAATAAAAGTGGTGAGATGGGTATCCTTGGTTTTTTCCTGATTTTAGAGGAAAAGCTTTTAGCTTTTCACCATTGGGTATAATGTTAGCTGTTGGCTTGTCGTATTTGGCCTTTATTGCATGGTGTGTGTTTTTAATTTAATTTTTAAAGTTATAGTTGACCTTCAATATTATTTTATATTCGGTTCAGGTGTACAGCATGGTGGTTAGACATTTATATAATTTTTCCCTCAGATAAATCTAGTACCCACATGGCACCATACTTGGTCATTACAATATTATTGACAATACTACAACATATTCCCTATGTTGTACTTTGCATCCCTGTGACTATTTTATAACTACCAATTTGTACTTCTTAATTTCTTTACCTTTTCCACCCAACCCCCTATAATCTCCCTCCCATCTGGTAACCATCAGTTTGTTCTCTAGGAGTCTGTTTTGTTTATTTATTTTGTTCTTTAGATTCCACATATAAGGGAAATCATATGGTATTTGGCCTTTATTATGTTGAAGTATGTTCCCTGTATACCGTTTGTTGGAAGTTTTGATCGTGAACGGATGTTGAATTTTGTCAAGTGCTTTTTCTGTATCTATTGAGATGATTAAATGATACTACCTTTTGTTTCGTTAATGTGGTGTATCATTGGTTCCATCCTAGCCGGTAGATGATCCTGTACTTAATAGGAAATCCAACCATAACCCTCAACAATTATATATAAAAGGGGGAGTTAGAGGGAGATTACTTTAAATATCTTAAGACTCCAAGAAAATATTTTAAGAAACAATGAGGCTTTCTTAAAATTACCAACTATCATCAAAACAGTAAACAATAATCTTTTGATTTTCTGGAAATATAGCACTAACAGGAATAGTTAAATATAGCATTATCTTCTCTTATTGTAGATACATCTTCTTGGCAGGACTGCTGGCAGCTCTAGAGTAACAATGTAACAGGTCTGGGATGTTCCATTTCTAACATCCAAGGAAATATTCTCTTTTTGTAAACTTGATTCAAGTACCCTTCAGTGAAACATTCAGTGCCAGGCCAGAAAGATCGGGTATTTGGGCTCAGATAAGGTAGCCCTGTTCACAAAAGGAGGATCTTTTACTAATATATCAGAATGTAGGAAGTGGGTCATGAGCAGCCATAGACAGTATCTTTACAAATGACAATTTAGCATATGAAGATACTTAAAATCAGGAAAGGGGTAAGTTAATCAAATGGTATATTGAGCATTGACTATTAATCTAGAACAAAATAAAGTAGATTCTAATTTCAAAATACATCAAGGGAGGCATTGGATATACAGAGACCTTTACTTTGTATACAGTATATGATGGTGGATGTTTTGCTATGTCAGTATGACAATTGATTCAGGGCAGCTGGCGATCAGGGTAGTGAAGTCTTCATCAACAACTTGATTCCAGTCAGTTTTGTCAGAGAATAGTCTCTTAACATGGGCATCTAGATAAACAATCCAGATACTGTGCTCAACAGCTGTGACTTTCCCCACAGTTCACAGAACCAAAGAGGGGTGCTTTTGTCATTCTGTAGTGTTATATCTGACATGTCAAATAGGCACAGAAAAAGCCCGAGTAAATAAAAACATACCAAGTTTTATCAAAGGGAATACTGACTAGAGTTGAGAACACATCAAGTTTTGGGTCTGTATAATGGCAGAGTTGAATAGTCAGAATCTGAGTGATTTCAACTAGTCAAACCATCAGTAAAACAAGGCCTACTTAAACTCTATGAATTTAGGGCCCTACTGAGCCAGCAGCTTTGCTCCAGGCAGCAGTGGCGATAAATTTCCTCTCTAAAGGATAGCTACTATTTCATGTATGGCTGATACTACTGGGACTAGGACAGCTGTATTCCTGAATACACAATGTGCCTTTCACTCGAGGGTTGTTAAGTCCTTTCCATCTTGTTACTAAGTCTAAGATGACACACTCCAAAATCAAGTCAGAGGCCTCTGAGAGCCAGGTGTCCAGTGTAAAAAAGCTCAAGACTATGCTAACAGGTGCCTACAAAAGGGGTAAAACTGGTAGCTTTGTCAGGGCATCAAGTCAAACCACCCTTCCCCCTCACTGCCAAGGGGTCCTCCTTTTGCTAAAAGTCAGAATCAACAAAATCAGTCAGAGACTTGAAGCCCAAAGTGGTCATTAAGGGCTGTGGGACCTCAAAGGTATCTTCTTTACCTCCTACTGGGAGAATTCTCTCTGACTTATGGGAAGGGAGAGGACAACATATAATACTAATTTCTTTTCTAAAATTAAAAAAAAAAAGTTTTTATTATTGATTTTAGAGAGAGGGGAAGGGAGATGGAGAGAAACATCGATATATGAGAGGATAACATCAATCAACTGCCTCCTGCATGCCCCCTACTGGGGATCAAGCCCCCAACCTGGGCATGCGCCCAACCATGAATCAAACCGGCAACCTCTCAGTGCATGGGATGATGCCCAACCGAGCCACACTGGCCAGGGCAACATTAATTTCTACTATACTTCCAGATGCAGAAGTAACCACAGTTCATTGCACTGGTACAAATGGCCCCATTTATTGATAAGGTTACATTAATTTCCCTTCCCTACTGTAAGTCCTGCCCTAACAACATTAAATCTAGGTCCCCCCTACCTCCATGGGAACTGGCAAGATGCTGACTTGGGTATCTGTATCCTATAGGACCATAAAAACGTGAGTTCTTCCCCTCTCTTGAAGTTCCCTAGAGTATGTGAAGTGTGCCAAAGGCCTTGAGTCCCCTTTGCAAACAGGAAAACTTCTGTCCCCTTAAAGCAGCTGAGGCTGAGATATATGAAAGTGCCAGGAGGTGTGGATGGATAGCGGCTTCATGACATGAAACAAGCCATGTTTACTTTAGTTGCATGATAGCTGCTCACCATTCATCCAATTAAAAAATAATCTTCCAACTTTTTTTGTTCATCCAAAGCCTAGTACCAGGTGGTATGATCTACTTACTTCATTATATTGAAAGGATGTCTTATGTATGAATTCTCTGATGATCTTTGAGGGACTCTTTCACATATCAACTCTCCAGTAAGGTTTGTACCCTCTGGCTGATGTAAGCTTAGCTTACACAAGTAGTATTCTGCCTCTCCAGAGTTGGGATGGTTAAATTATGTGCAGAAACATACCCAAACATATAAGAACCCAATAGAATACAAGTTTAAGTCTTGCTCACAAAATGTTCAAATGAAAAGTTGTGGAAGAGAATTTTGTTCCACATATTTCAGGCACCCTGGCTTTTATCTTGTGCTGTGCCATGTTAAACCATGGTACCTAAGGTTGGGCTGGAATTTATCTCCATTCTACCCTTACAGCAGCCTGGTAATTTGTTGGGGAAGTCTTTTGTCAGAACTGGATGTCATACAACATAAGGATCCACATTCCACTAGCCATTCACAAAATCCCACTTACATAAAAGGGAGGCTGGAAAATTTAGATTAGTTATGTGCCTAGAGGAAAAATGAAATTACTATTGAACAGATTATCCTGTGTGATGTGTGAGAGTTCTAATAGGGCATGACTTTACTCAAAAGGGCTTTCTCCACAGTTGCTTGAAAAAAACAGAAGCCTGTGTGAATTCTCTGACATACTCTCAGGGTTACCTTTTGGACAAAATTCATCCTACACTCATATTTATATGGTCTTTCTCCTGTGTGAATTTTCTAATGTCAAATGGGTTGATCTTTTAGCCAGAAGGATTTTCCAGTTACTATATCAATAGGGTCTTCTCCCTCTCGGAATTCCTTGGCATACATTTAGGGTTGACTTCTTATACAATTTTCCATATTCATTACATTTGTAAGATTTCTCCCCACTGTGAGTTCTCTGATGTATTCTGAGGTTTGATTTCTGGCCAAAAGTTTTCCCACATTTATTACACTGAAAGGGTTTCTCCCCTGTATGAATTCTCTGATGATCACTAAGTATTGCCTTCCGGACAAAATTTTTCCCACATTCATTACATTTAAATGGTTTCTCCCCAGTGTGAATTCTTTGATGAACTCTGAGGGTTGATGTCCGGGCAAAAGTTTTCCCACACTCGTTACATTTAAAAGGTTTCTCTCCTGTGTGTGTTTTCTGATGTTGAATGAGATGGTCTTTTCGCCAGAAGGATTTTTCACATTCATTACACTGGTAAGTTTTCTCACCACCGTGAGTTCTCTGATGCATTCTGAGGTTTGATTTCTGGCCAAAAGTTTTCCCACATTCATTACACTGAAATGATTTCTCCCCTGTGTGAATTCTATGATGGTCTCTGAGGGTTGACTTTTGAACAAAAGTTTTCCCACACTCACTACATTCATAGGGCTTCTCTCCTGTGTGAATTCTCTGATGTCCCCTGAGGGTTGATTTCTGGACAAATGTTTTTCCACATTCATTACACTTATAGGGTTTCTCTGCTGTGTGAATTCTCTGATGTGTACTGAGATGAGACTTCTGGGAGAAAGCTTTCCCACACTCATTACATTCAAATGGTTTTTCTCCTGTGTGGGTTCTCTGATGTTGAATGAGATGTCCTTTTTGACAGAAGGATTTCCCACATACATTACATTTATAGGGTTTTACCTCAGAGCAAGTTCTCTGGTGTACTTTATGGACTGATGTCTGGTAGGATTTTCTATTTTCATGATATTCAAAGGATTTATCCCCAGTTTGTGTTTTGTCATTACATACCAATGCATTCTCTTCTGTGGCAATTCTCTGAGGCTGAGTGGGATTCCTGTGCAAATTATTCCCAATGGCATTACATTCATAGTGTTTCACAGCCATGTTAAATTTATTGTATTCCTTGACAGTTGACTTCTCACAGAAGGATTTCCCACACTGCTTAGGATGAGAGTGTTTCTCTTCTGTCCCAGTTCTTTTCTGGTCAAAGAGATTCATCTTATCACAGTTTTGCCTAAATCCACCATCTTTATAGGACATTTTTCCTGTGTGAGTACTCTCATCTGTGACACAGGCAGCCTCATCATAGAATTTTTCAGTTTCATTATATTCAAAACCTTGCTCCAAAGTTTGACACTTTTGATGCTCAGGAAGATATTCCTTATAACTGAGAGCTTTCCCATTTTTATTATAGTCATAAAATTTCTCTACAGTATGAGTTCTCGCAGAGTTAATTTTGAAAGGCAAATTTTCACAGATATTACAGCAACTTGTTTTTTTTGTTGAATGGGTTCTATTAATGATAAATTGAGAAATATTTTGCAAATTCACTCCCCATGGGTCATATTTACAGGACATTTTTGTTGAAGAAACAGGAGCTATATGCACATGAAATGGTTTCCTCCAAACGTCCTTGTCCTTGCTAGTCAAAGGCTTATTACTGATCAGTGTTACATGCTGCAAGTGTCTGTCTTTGATTTTCTTGTTCTTCTTGATCAGGTGATCATCTCTGTAATGCTCTAAAACTGGGAAAAATTGAAAACATCTGAATCTTACATTTTTTGTGAGTGGGGCTTATATACATACACCTTATGTTGCATTTCAATTTTTGGTTTCTCAAGATTGAATAATTTGCATGCATGCACATGTGTATGTATATATATGTATATTCACTCCCTTTAAAAAATATTGATCTAGTGAAAATGAGAGAGGAAAATGGTAATAAATACATATCTATATTTGGATTATGATGGGCTTTTCCTACCTAGATGGAAAAGGGAAAGATGAGGAAAATAGAAATTATACCTTTATTTAAGTGGTTATTTTAGGGAGCAGGAAAACCAGGTAATGGGATGAATATAACAAGGACTATAAAGTTGAGTAGAGTAATAAGAAAAATGAGAAGATAATGAGCACTGGTGGGCTAGACCCAATAGGGAACGGTTTAACCCACATTATAGCTGTGAGTCTGTATAGTAATACAAACAAGTGTAAAACTGATGAAAGGAAAATCCATTCTTGCAACCAAGTTAGATTCACCTTTGATTTATTCTATCAAAATTGAACAATTAGTGACCCTGATCACTTACCTCATCCTAAATTTCCACGTTTCAATTTTATATGAATGATGCAGTTTTAAATGGGGTATCATGGAAAGTCTTACTGCGAAGATGACACTTAAGAAAGGTCTAGCCATGCCTGGATGGTGTGGCTCAGTGGTTGAGCACTGACCCATGAACCCTGATTCAATTCTTGGTCAGGGCAATTGCCGGGTTTCAAGCTCAATCCTGAGTAGCAGGCATGCAGGAGGCAGCCAATCAATGATTCTCTCTCATCACTGATGTTTCTATCTCCCTCTCCCTTTCTCTCTCTGAAATCAATAAAAAGAAAAAAAAAAGGTATAACTGGGCAGGCGTGGCTCAGAGGTGCAGCACTGACTCATGAGCCTAGAGGTCATAGTTCGTTTGATTCCCCGTCAGAGCACATGCCCAGGTTACGGGTTCCGTCCCCAGTGTGGGGCATGCAGGAGGCAGCCAATCTATGATTCTCTTTCATTGTTGACATTTCTCTCTCTCTCCCTCTCCCCCTTCCTCTCTCTGGAAAAAACCCCAAAACATATACAAAACAAAACCTCTAAATTCTTTATGTATTCTGGATGCTAGTTGTTTATGTGTTATATGACTTGCAAATATCATCTACTTTTGGCTCATTTCTTAACTCTCTGTTAATCATAATTTATATCTGCATCAAATTTATATGTACAACATAAATGTATACAGTGAACACTCATGGAATTAGAAACCACGTCAGAAAATAGAACACAAACTGCTCTGCAAAAATCCCTATTTGACCCTCTTAATATTTAATAATTTCCTGTATTTTCTTTATAGTTTTAGCACCAATATGTGACTTCCTAAAAAATGTAACTGGATTTTGCCTTTTTCTAACACATAATTACACATACATACTTATATTTTTTGGTTTCTTTCACTTAATAGTATCTTTTTAATCAGTGCATAAGACTTTATGTAGCTTTATTTTTTAAAAATATGTTTTTACTGATTTTAGAGAGAGGGAGAGAGAGAAACATCAATGATGAGAGTCATTGATCGGCTGTCTCTAAGCCCACAAGCTGGGCATGTTCCCTGACCGGGAATCAAATCTCGATCTCCTGGTTCATGGGTGGATGCTCAACCACTGAGCCATTCTGCCCGGGCTCTCCCTTAGGAATACAATTATTTATTTTACTGCTGATGAGCCCAATTTTTGACAAAAACAGTACTGCCATAAGTATTCTTTTATTCATTCTAGAGAATACAATCATGCCTTTCTGTAGGGTATACAGTTAGGAAAGGGACTGCTTAGTGACAAGGTATGTAAAACTTCAACTTGATTGATAACATCCTCCTAATTCCACAGTGGTTTTACCAGTTTACATTTTCAGTCAGTGAATGAGGATCTTTAATATTGCACATCCTCATCAGGACCTCACCACATATTGTACATCTCTCTTATATATTTTTTGCACTCTGAGAAAAGTAGTAAGGTTGAGTACATTTTCAAACATTTAGTTGGGCATTTCAAAGTTCTTATTTAAAGTCTTTAGCCTGTTTTTCAATTGAGTTGCTACCTTTCCCTATACTGACCTGCAAAAGTTCTTACATTTTCAGGATGCTTATCCTTCTCAGTTTACTTGTACTGTATACATATTCTGCTACTCTGGCTTGTCTTTTCATCCTTTTAATGGTATCTTTTATGAACAAAGTTCTCAATTTTCATTTAGTTAAATTTGTTAATCATTTCCTTTTGATTGGTGCTTTTTGTGCCTTTGTGCCTTTTAAGAAAAGTCTTGAAATACAAAGGTGTTCATGCTAAATTGACCTTCTAGAGTCTAACTAGCCCCACAGTGCTTTCTGCTAGTGCTCAGTAACTCACCTTGGTGGTTCTGGTTTGAGAATTCTTCCTCTAAGAACCAAGGCTCTTCTCCTTGCTCCAACTTGAAGATGACCTCTGGTTTGAAAATGCAGTTCCCTATAAACAGGGCACAATGGAGCGCTTAGGCTGGATGATAAGCTCTTTAGTATCCAAAAGTGGAAAAAGATACAGCTTCAGGAAGAGCAACCTGAAGGTTCTCATTTGAATTTATCATTGGGAGTTGACAGCACATTCCTCAACAGGGCTTAGTTATACTACTGAATTAAAACCCCCAATAACATTAAAATCTAAGTAAAGTATCCATTTGTACTAGTGCAGAAAAAAGCAGTGCCTTCTACAGTGTTATAAACCTAAGTTATGCTTATATGCTCACCCACGGAGACTAGGTTGTTGTAGTTCTCCAGCATCACGTGTCTGTACAGGCTCCTTTGAATAGGACCCATCTGCTGCCACTCCTCCTGGGTGAGCTCCACAGTCACATCTTTGAATGACACTGATGCCTGCAACAGTACATTTCTGTTCAATTTGAAGGGTTCAGAATGAGGTGAAATAGAAAAATACATATGAAACCATGTTTACTGTAAGGAGCTTAAAACAATAAATGAAAATAAGTGAAAGTGTTAACTTAATTTGTATATAATTTTGAGTTATATACAAGTACAATCAATAAGCACATTAGTAAAGCTTTTGTTGCTTGAATTTTTTAAGCAAAAAAAATAAAAAAATTTCCTACAATTTTATCTCACACCCCAATATACAACCCAAGCCATACATACTCTAGGCTAGGGATCAGCACATTATGACCTGTGGCCAAATCCAGCTTTCCACTTTTTCAATCAAGTTTTATTGGGACTCAGTCACTGCTCCCCCTCCCCCCCGGCCTTTAGTATTGTCTGTAGTTGCTTTTGTGCTGAAACAGCACAGCCTAGGAGTTCCATAAGCGACCTTATAACTATCAAAGGAAAACATGTACTCTGACCCATTACAGAACAAATCGCCAACTTCTGGACTAACCAATCCAATTAAAGGACTGATGGCATAAAGCAACAAAGGAAACACCATTTATAGAGAGGAATATATGTAGATTGGCAGTAAGAAGATGGAAAAAGATACATAAGTAATCACTAACCAAAGGAAAGCTGATTTCATATTTCCATGGAAAGCAGACTCGAAGAAGGAATGATAAAACATAATGGATAACAACAGCATGATAAAATGGCCCTTTAACAAAGATGTAACATAAGAGACCCCAGAAACAGACCCACGCCATTATGGTCAGTTAATATTTGACAAAGGAGGCAAGAGTATCCAATGGAGTAAAGACAGTCTCTTCAATAAGTAGTCCCGAGAAAATTGGACAGATACGTGCAAAAAAATGAAATAAGACCAACTTTCACCATACACAAAAATAAACTCAAAATGGATAAAAGACTTAAATGTAAGTCACGAAACCATAAAAACCCTGAAAGAAAACATAGGCAGTAAAGTCACAGACATCCCATGTAGTGAAATTTCCACGGATACATCTCCTAGGGCAAGAGAAACAATAGAAAAAATAAACACATGGGACTACATCAAACTAAAAAGCTTCTGCACAGCAAAAGAAAACAGCCTCAAAATACAAAGGAACCCCACAGTCTGGGAAAACATATTTGCTAAGGATATATCTGATAAGGGGCTAATTTCCAAAGTGTACAAAGAACTCGTAGTACTCAGCAAGAGGAAGACAAACAACCCAATTAAGAAATGGGCAAAGGACCTGAATAGACACTTCTCCAAAGAGGACATACAGATGGCCAAGAGACACATGAGAAAATGCTCAACGTCGCCAATTATCAGAGAGATGCAAATTAAAACCACAATGAGGTATCACTTCACACCTGTCAGAATGGCTGCCTTCAGCAAATCAACAAACGACATGTGCTGGCAAGGGTGTGGAGACAGGAACCCTAGTACACTGCTGGTGGGAATGCAGACTGGTGCAGTCACTATGGAAAACAGTATGGAGGTTCCTCAAAAAATTAAAAATGGAGCTGCCTTTTGACCCAGTGATTCCACTCCTAGGAATATATCCTAAGAATCCCGAGACACTAATCAGAAAGGATATATGCACCCCTATGTTCATAGCAGCACAGTTTACAATAGCTAAGATCTGGAAACAGCCCAAGTGCCCATCAGGAGATGAGTGGATAAAAAAGCTGTGGGACATTTACACCATGGAATACTACGCAGCTGTAAAGAATAATAATCTTGTACCCTTGGGGACAGTATGGATGGACCTGAAAAATATTATGCCAAGTGAAATAAGCCAGGAAGAGAAGGACAAACATCACATAATCTGGCTTATATGTGGAATCTAAAGAACTTCATAAACTGATGAACAGAATAGATTCAATGATATGGAAGCATAGATGAGACTGATGAATGTCAGAGGGATAGAGGAGGGCGGGTGGGTGGAGGGGGAGAGAGTAACCAAAGAACTTATATGTATATATGCACAACCCAAGGACACCGACAATGGTGGGGACAGGGACTGGGGAGGGGGAGGGGACGGGGTGGAATGGGCCATTGGGGAGAAAAAGGGACATCTGTAATATTTTAAACAAAAATAAAATTTAAAAAAAAAGTAACATAAATTGGTAGGCACATGAAAATGTAGCTTCGAAGTACTGTATTATTCAGAGATTCTATATTTGCAAATTCACCCAGTCACCACAATTTACTTGTAAACTCAAAATCAATACTCATCATTTTGTGGTCATTTGCATTCACAGAATGATAAAAAATTTAGTGCCCAATACATGGTTTCCCAGCTGAGGTTGAATAAAGTAATGCCTTGTCTGCATGTCCCAGCTGTCATACTGTAAACAAGTGTCTTTTTTCCAGTCTATTTGGCACATTTTTTGCATTTTTCTGTTTTTTCTTGTGATTTCACTTTTTAAAACAGCCTTCCTATGTAATGCAGAAGTACTGTCTAAGGCTCCTGAGTGCAAGAAGGTTGTGTTCTGCCTTGTGGAGAAAAGAGGGGGGTTAGATAGGCTTTGTACAAGTATTAATTATGGTGCTGTTGGCTGTTAGATCATGAAACAACAATAATATCAAATAAGGTGTTTTAAAACAAGAACACATATAAAACGAGGTTCTGGACTGATTGGTTGTCCTGGTTGTCCAAAATATTGTGACCAGAGGCTTACAGGAACCTAGCCCTGTATTTCCCCCCAGCAAGGATTCAGTATTTGCTTATTCAATGTTCATGGTAACTTAGAATATAACTGCCAAGAATAATGAGAATTAACTGAATATAAATAAAAGTTAACTGAAATTAGATAGATAGATCCACAGTTACAGTGATTTTAACAGAACTCTCTCAGTAACTCACAGGACAACCCACAGAATGGGAGGAAATAATCATGAATTATATACAGAACCCCAGACTTACAATGGTTTGACCTACAATTTTTTGACTTTATAATGGTGTCGAAGCAATATATAATAAATTACATGAACTATTCAACACTTTATTATAAGATAGGTTTTGTTTTAGATCATTTTGCCCAACTGAAGGCTAATGTAAATGTTCTGAGCATGTTTAAGGTAGGCTAAGCTAAGCTATGACATTTTGTAGGTTAGGTCTGTTAAATGCAGTTTTTACTTATATTTTCAACTCAATGATGTGTTTATCAGGACATAACCATCGAGGAGTATCTGAATCTAAGAAACGTCTGGTAGCCAGAGTATATAAAGAACTCTTACAACTGAACAACAAAATGACAACCTAATTTAAAAAAGGGCAAAAGACCTGAATAGACTTTTCTCCAAAGAAGATCCATGAATGGCCAGTAAGCACGTGAAAAGATGCTCAATGTTATTGTCAGGGAAATGCAAATTGAAACCAAAAACTCAAATGAGCTACAACTTCACACTCTAAGATGGTCATAATTAAAAAACAAAAAGTTAGCCTTGGCCAGGTAGCTCAGTTGGTTGGAGCATCACCCCATACACCAAAAGGTTGCAGGTATGATTCCCCTTCAGGGCATAGACCTTGGCTGTGGGTTTGATCCCCAGCTGGGGCCCATACAGGAGGCAACTGATCGATGTTTCTCTCTCACATTAATGCTTCCCTCTCTCTCTTTCCCTTCCTCTTTCTCTAAAAGTCAATACACGTCCTTGGGTGGCGATTATAAAAGGGTTAAACAACAAGTGGTGGTAACACTGTGGAGAAACTGGAACCCTCACGCACTGCCTGGGGAATGCAGAATGGGGCAGTGGTTGCGGTAAATAGTTTGGCAGTTCCTGAATAAGATACATGCAGTGTTACCATGTAACTCAGCAATTCCACTCCTAGGTTTATTCCCCAAAGAAATGAAAAAAAAATAAAATAGATGTTCACACACTTGTATCCATATATCACCTATCATCCATCTATCTATCATCTATCTATCTATCATCTATCTATCTATCTATCTATCTATCTATCTATCTATCTATCTATCTATCAATCATCTATCTATCTATCATCATCTATCATCTATCATCATCTATCTACCTATCATCTATCATCATCTATCATCATCTATCTACCATCTATCTACCATCTATCTATCATCTATCTATCTATCATCATCTATCATCTATTTATTAAATGTTAATAGTAGCACAATTCGTAACAGCCAAGGTAGAGACACCCTATGAACAGCAGTTGATGAATGGATAAACAAAATGTGGCATTCCATATAATGAAACCTTGAAAACATTATACTAAGTGAAAGAAACAGTAGCAAAGACCACAGATTACACAATTTCATTTATTTGAAATGTCCAGACTAGGCAAATCTATAGAGACAAAACGTAGATTAGTGGTTGCTTAGGGTGGGGGTGTGTTGGGATGGAGTATTTTTGAGGTGGTGAAGATGTTTTAATATTGACTGTGGTGATAACTGTACAATAGTGAATATACTAAAAACCATTGACTACTTTAAATATGTGACTTGTAAGGTATGTGATTTTTATCTCCATAAAGTTGTTTTTAAAAAGGACACCAGAAAAATAGGCATTTTCAGATATTTTATGTCTATTACAGAAACTGAATTCATAATAAAAAACCAGCCACGAAGAAACTCCAAGGCCAACTTGCTTTAATGGTATATTTTCCAAACATTTAAAGAAGAGGCCGGCTGGGCGTGGCTCAGCGGTAGAGCATTGGCATAGGATCCAGGAAATCAGGGTTCAATTCCCGGTCAGGGCACATGCCCTGGTTGTGGGCTCAATCCCAGCAGGGGCGATGCAGAAGGCAGCCAATCAATGACTCTATCATCATTGATGTTTCTATCTCTCTCTCTCTCCCTCTTCCTTCCTCTCTCTGAAATCAATAAAGATATATATATATAAAATTAAAGAAGAAATAAGAGCAATCTTAAACTTGTCCATAAAACGGAAAATGGAGAACCAGTTTATGAGAGTGTAATATCGATGCCAAAACAAAGTGATGGTTAGCATTTTTTAGAAATAAACTATTTTTCAATTAAGATACGTACAATTTTTTTGACAATGCTATTGCATACTTTATATAGTTTAGTGTAAACAACTTTTATATCCAAGGAAACCAAAAAATTCATGTGATTCACTTTACTGTGTGTGATATTTGCTTTACTGCAGTGGTCTAGAGCTGAACCCGCAGTATTTCCAAGATATACCTGTATTAAAAAATACATTGCATTTTAATAAACCAACAATAAACAATGAACCCAGCAGGATTTTCTGTGGAAACTGACAATATTTCTATGAAAAGGCAAAGGACCAAAATTTAGCGAATAAATTTTTTGAAGAATTAACTTTAAGGCCTATACTATCATATTTCATGACGTACTGTAATGCAACAGTAATTATGACAGTGAAGTACTAGCAAAGGGATAAATTGGGTCAAAGGAACAGAATACAGTTTAGCTGTACATACACACACACACATACACGGTCACTTGCAATTCAGTGGACAGAGGATGGTCTTTTAAACAAACATTACCATACCTACTTGATATCCATATAGAAATATGAACCTTGACACCTTATATCATACAATAAAGCAATTCCAGGTGACCAAGCTTAAATAATCAAGAATCTACTAACAGCACAGACTATCTTCAGGATCTAGGAGTAGGGAAAAAAACTTGCAACCATGACACACAGAGGACTACCTTTCAAGAAAACACTGGCACTGATCTTTGAGGACTGGCACTTCCTGATTTCAAAACTTAACTATAAAGCAACAAAATCAAGAGAATCTACTTCTGGGTATATAGCCACAAGAATTAAAGGCAGGGTCTCGAATATATTTGTATACGTATGTCCATAGCAGTATTTTTCACAGTAATCAAAAGGTGGAAGCACCCTGGTAGGTGTGCTCAGTGGTTAGAGCGCTGGCCCACGCACCAAAGGGCCGTGGGCTTGATTTCTGGTCAGGGCACATACCTGGTTGCAGGTTCGATCCCTGGCCCCTGTTGGGGTGCATGCGGGAGGCGACCAGTAAATGCGCCTCTCTCACATTGATATTTCTCCCCCCCCCCCTCCCTTTCACTTTCTCTAAAAAAACAAAACAAAACAAAATGGAAAAAAATGTCCTCGGGTGAGGGCTAGCAACAACAACATGGTAGAAGCAGCCTAGGTGTCCATCGCCAGGCGAACAGATGAGTAAAACGGGGTGAAGACACACAGTAGAATGTTGTTTAGTCTTAACACGGAAGTATATTCTGACGCATGCTACAACATGGATGAACTCTGAGAACTTGACGTTAGTGAAAAAGCCAGTCACAAAAAGAAAAATCACTGTATGATTCCACGTATATGAGCAGTGAAATTCATAGACAGAAAGTGATTGTCAGGGGCTGAAGGGAGGCAGGAATGGGGAGTTGCTATTTAATGGGTCTAGATCTTTAGTTTTGCAAGATGAAAACAGTTCTGGAGATTGAGTGCACAACAATATGAATGTACTTAATACTACTGAGCTGTATACTTAAAAAATGGCTAAGATGGTAACTTTTATGTTATCTATCTTTACCACAATTAAAAACAAAATGGAAAAAAGAAAAAGAAAGTAAAGAGCCAGGTGTCCTAGCTGCGCAGGCTGCCATAACCCAATGCCAGGCTGAGTGGCTTAACCAACAGAGATTATTTCCTCACAGTTCTAGAGGCTGGAAGTCCACGATCGGGGTATGAGCATGGCCCATTCCAGGGAGGCTTTCTTCCTGGCTCAGATGGCCACCTTCTCACTGTGTCCTTATGTGGCCTTTGCCTCCGTGCCTTATGACCTCATGTAACCTTAATTACCTCCTAAAAGCTCCACTTCCAAACACAGTAACATTAAGGGTTAGGGCTCTAGCATATGAACTTTGTAGGGGAGACACACAATTCAGCCCATAGCACCCGGTGAACACAATGAGGACGTGGTTCTCAGGGTCAGTCCAGAGGAGACAATAGGAAGGAATATGAGGCCGAGCCAGGCACAAGCTAAATGAGGTTTGGTTTTGCTTGAGAATAAAGTTACATACTGAATTTGTAAATTTCATATTTCCACTAGATTGTGAACCCTGTTAGGGAAAAAAACTATCTGTGTTGTTTAAGCTGCAACTAAAGCAGATGTCAATTCCCTGGAACATCCTGGCTGTTCAATAAATAAGTGTTAAAAAAGCCAGAGCAGCAATAAAGTAAAAAGGAGAAATAGGACGGGGCGATGCCTCCAAAGCCTGAGCTGGTCATCTTGAGAAGTTGGGAATTTTACTGTAGAGGGGTGAGGAGCCACTGAGGTGATTTACAGGCAGAAGAGACATTATTTCATGAGCATTTAGATGAACAACCCACGTGAAATGTGCTTGAGGAGGTGAGGATAGAGGTGGGCAGATTAGTGGAGAAGCTATTCCAACAGTTCAGTTGAGAGACCATAAGATAGCAGTAGGGGAAATAAAGTAGAGAAATGCATTTAAATGCATTAGGTTGAATCATACAAAACTGCTATTATTTTTGACTGACCCCAGTAGGAAAAGGAGCAGAACATGGTAACTGATCAGATGCGGCAGGACTTGAGAGAGAGAGAGAGAGAGCGCGTGCGCGCGCAAGGAGAACCCAGGATAGATGCACCCCGCTTTTGTGGTGTGGGTGTCTGGCTGAATAGGGAAAGTTGAGGAGGACTAGTTCAGGAAGGGCTGCAAATGTTGGCTTTTACTCTGAATCAGCTGAGCTGCAGCCACCTACAGAGAGATGCTGAATCAACTGTGTCCAGTGTGGTAGCCACTAGCCACATGTGACTATTTGAAACTTAAAAATTCAGTTCCTTAGTCAAATAAGCTGCATTTCAAGGGTTCAACAGCACATGTGGTTAGTGGCACCACTCTGGACAGGGCAGATATAGCTCATTTCTATCATCACAAAGAGCGCTATTGGTCAGGGTGGGCTGCAGAGCCACATTTGGGAGAAGTAGCTCATACACCATTGTTAAAACCAGAGAAGGGATGGAATGAGTCAAGAAAAGTAGCCAGAAGAGTAGTGAGAAGGAATGGAAACTTGTGGATGAGGCACATGAAAGCACAAGAGAAGGACAGTGACTCCACGAAAGAAATGAGAGGCAGGACAGTGGCAGAGGAGGGCGTCACAGACACACGAGTTCTACCAGAAGGGTGGGGTGGACACATGCCTAGTAAGGAAAGGACTGGGCAGGACCCACTGGATTTGACTGTAGTTAGGTCCCTGGAGCCTGCAGGTCATAGGTGTATGAGAGACATCGAGGCCTCACGCAGCGGACTGAGGTGTGAATGGAAAGTGTGGCGACATTTGCCAGAGAACAGAACTTTAAACTCTCCTGGATAACTTGTTCATGACAAGTACCTGAGAGAAATGTTTATGGAGAGATATTTTAAGGACATGAATGTATAGATCACTCAGGCTGACCTCCAGCTGGCCTAAGTGTCATTCCTGAATTCAACAGGATGATCAGGAAAGTATCTACTTCAACTTCTGTTTTAGTTACCTGAGCAACTGTATGAACAACAGCCCTGCTTTGGAAACGTAGCCTCTACTTCCACTGAGGAAAAAGTGGAAACCTCCTCCTGCATATATTTCAGGGTTGTTATTAGAAAGTTCTGCACTATGATCACTGACATGAAGACCAACAAAGACATTTCTTCCTGACTTGGAGGATTTTAGGTGCCATGAGGAATGCTTGACTTAAGCTTGTCATCAATATACATCTATAAGCTAACATTGTTGGCCTCACTCTGACACTCCTATTGGAAGAATTAGGAAGAGATTTACAGCCGTGCTTTGGAAAATCTGTACCATGAGGACCTGCATCTGCCTACATGCCAGCTCTGCCATGCTGTTCATGTGCTTTTCTCTACCTTCCTTCAATTACGCCGATACATTTATAGTTCTATTTGTCCACATGCACGTACGGTTCCTTAACCACTAACAAAATCCATTATAAAAAAGGTGTTAATCAGCAACTCACCTGAGGCTTGTTCATCTTCTGCTGCTCTTGGGAGAGTGAAGAGAACTGTGAAGGATACGCTGGGGGTGAGGAGAGAGTTGCGGAGTCATGAGAGGTCTGGTGAGCTGCTGCATTCACTTGCCCAAGACCTTATTGCGCCAGCGGGGGGAAAGGCCTCCCTATGAAATGTTCCACCGGCCCTTGAGAAGGGGCAGGACGCAGCCGGCAGAGACAGCATGCCCTGAATATGTACATCTCTGATATGATCACACGGATGTAACCCTGCCATTTTTCATTGGGTGATCGTAAATTATCTTACTATTGATTTTTAAAAAGTATGTCTCCTCTAATTAACAACAAATCAAAACAGGATTAATATCACTATTCTATTTAATATTATTAATTATATTAATATTATTATTCACACCTTGAGTTAGAAAATCAACAGAAAACTGAAAAGAATGATAAGATGCTTACTGATTAAAAATTTTAAAATATTTTGTTCCAATTTGTTGCAATTTCTCAAAAACACTTTCCCCCTGCCCCAGCTAAGTTTCCTTTTCTATTCTCCACCTGATGGCTAAAATTCTTGAGTCAAATTTACTTCAGATTCTCCTGAATCTGTTCTTTTTCTTTTAATTAAAAAAAAATTTATTGAACTTATTGGGGTGACATTAGTTAATAAAATTATATAGGTTTCAGGACTGTAATTCTATAAATACATCATCTGTGTACTATATTGAGTGTTTACCACCCAAGTCAAGTCTCCTTCTATCACCATTTATCTCCCTTTCCCCGTCTTCTACCTCCCCACAGCCTCTAAAAGTCTTATTAAAAAGACTTCTGATAAGACACTTCTAGTCACTTACCTGTGACAGAATGAGTAGCACTGTGCTTTGCTCCCAGTTCTGTCCTGGTTTCAAGAGTTAGAAACAGAAATCCCTTCCTGTACTATCACTTTGTGATTCCATCTGTTCAGGATAAAGGAAGCTTCAGCATACCTCTAGATGCCACATGTGAAGGACATGATGTGAGAATGGCTCAGAGCCTGGAAAGAGGGAAGAAAATGAAGGGCTACTTCAGAAGAACTACTACAGAACTTCCTTGGCTCTGGCTGTGGCTTTTCCTGTAAAGCCTGACAGTCACCCATCCCTCTCAATCCCAGCTTCCCACCTTCTGTGAGCTGGTCCACGGTTTCCACTTCACACAGCCTGTGAGTGTGGCAACATCACCAAGTCTGGCTCTCTCTGGTCAAGGTGATGAAGAACTGCTTCTGGTGAAGTGAATCAGGACCCGCTTCTTTCTGAGCTCTCTTGCATCTGTTCCAAAGCTCTGGTGAAGGTGGTCCCTATCGATGGGCTGTTCTTCCAGGCAGGACTCCTGTCCCTAGGGCTCCCTCCTTCTTGCCACACAAGAGCCACTTTGTTCCAGAGATGCTGAGCCTTAGGCTAGGAAACAAATTCATTTTAGTTGAATCTTTCATTGAGAGAAGTGTTTCTCCATTTCAACATTGTTGACATTTTGGGCTGGATAAATCTTTATCACGGGGTGTTACCCTATGCATTGTAGGACATTTAGCAGGATTTCTGGCTCCTACCCACCAGGTGCTAGAGGCAATCCTCCTCCCAGTTGAGACAACCAAAAACATCTCTAGACATTTCAAAAGTTCTCTGGGGAGCAAAATCACCCTAGTTGCGAACCACTAGTGTATATGATAAAGTTAAACCTGAGTCTCTTGGAATTCATTAGAACTGTTCTATCCATTACTATAGCCACATCCTACTACTGAGCATCTGAAATGTGACTAGTGCCACGTTGAAATAATAACATTTTGCACATGTTAAGATAAATGCAATACAGTCAGTCCTCATTTAACATCATCGATAGGTTCTTGGAAATGGCAGCTTTAAGTGAAATGGTGTATCACAACTAATTTGATCACAGGCTAATTGATATAAACAAGAGTTAAGCTCCTATGGCATATTTCTGGTCATAAAAACATCACCAAACTTCTAAATAAAGACCCAAAACACTCCCAATACTAAACACTGAAATTAATGTGAGTTATATATGTATTTAAGACAGATTAATGAAAACAAGTAAGACAATGATTTTTCTAACCTGCTTATTCAGGTTTAGGGTGTCCAGAGCCTCCCCAGCAGCTCAGGATGCAAGGCAGGACCCCACCCTTCCATTGCAGGCCACACTCACTCAGACTGGACAGTGTAAACACATCAGTTAAAATCACATGCACACTTTGGGGTGTGGGAAGAAACGGAAGTCCCTGGAGAAACCCAGGCACATGGGGAGATGTGCAAACTCTAGGCAGTGGCACAGCCGGGAACCCACTTTCCTGCCTCCATCGTTGTTACAGGACGCTGTTGAATTAAATATCGTTATTCAGTGGCCTGCTGTATGTTCTTAAAATTAATTGCACATGTTTCTTTTTAGTTTTTAATGTGGCTACTAGAACATTTAAAATGACATGTGAGGCTCACCTGACCTTTCTATCGGGCAGCACTGCCTAGACTGTCCTTCTGAAGGTAGACACTGCCGGGACAGAGCAGAGGGTGTCAGGAGCCTTCCCAGAGGCGCTGGAGACACGCCAGAAATCCCAGAACACGTGCACTTGTCACAGAGGGATTCGGTCGGCAGGGACTTTACCACCACAAGTCACGGCTGGTGGGTGGAAGCTGCAACGCTGGGTTCCCGTAGGCCGGGCGGAGGACCAGTGAGTTTGGGAGTGAAGCACATCTGAATTTGCATCCCGCCTTCCTCACCTTTGTGACCTTGGGTCTGTACGTTTTTTCCTCCTCTGAGCCCATTTTCTTATTTTTTAGTGATGTGGTTATACCTATAAATAGGGTGGTCGTGAGAATTAAATGAAATACTAAATGGAAAGAACGAAGCTGTCTTCCAAATATGGGAGCCAACGTGTAATGCTGACCTATTAACAAGTACTTATTAGCGCTCATTAATTAGCACTTGGTTAAACAAGTGCTTTCCAAGTTCTGATTTCTCTCTCTGCACCGCGTCGCAAAGCAGTTTTCACTACCACGGTTTCCCGCGGCCAAGGGGCAGAGGCGGCGCTGCCCGCTCCTCCGGCCCAGGCTCGGCCCCGCGCAGACCCGGTGGCGGTCAGGTTAGGAAGCGCCGTCCCCCCGCCGCGGCAGGGCTCTCCCCGGCCCGCCCGCCGGACCGGGACTCGGGGCCCCGCCGCCCCCGCCCCCTTTCCCGGGTCCGCCGCTCCCCATTCCTGCCCCGCCCCGCCCGGGGGACCGGGACTCGGGGCCCCGCCGCCCCGCCCCCTTTCCCGGGCCCGCCGCTCCCCATCCCCGCCCCGCCCCGCCCGCGGGACCGGGACTCAGCCCCCCGCGCCGTGGGCACTCGAGGCCCCGCCGCCCCGCCCCCTTTCCCGGGACGACGCGCAGGCCCGGCTCCGGGACAGGCGGGGGCAGCCTGCTCTCGAGGTCAGATCGTAACTTCGTGTTTCCTCCCCGCGGCGCCAGCCCAGCCGGGGCGCTGCCCCCGAAGTTCTCACCTGACCCGCGCACCCTCGGCACCGCGGGGCGGGCGGGCGGGCGGACGGCGCGGGCGGGGCGGCGCAGGCCGCCGTTCCCAGGGTGCAGCGCGAGCCCCCGCGCGGCTCGGGACTGCGTTTCCCATGAGCGCGCGCGCTGCGCGAGGGCGTCCGAGCCGGCTCGCGCCCGCGACCAAGATTTACCCCGAGGCCTTAGCGTCCGCACGGTGGGAGCGCAGCGAGGCAAACCCCGGAAGCGTTCCACGGACGAGAGACGTTAGAAGTCCCTATGGCCCAAAGTAAATTCTCGCGGGTTACCGGGCCTGCGTTCTTAGCCCGGGAGCGGTCCGGGGTAGTTACTAGGCAGGCGTCAGGCAGCCTGGATGACGGGTGCGCGGCGCCCAGAGGACGGGCGTCGGGACGTCTGGTGACGGGCGGTCTGGAGAATGGACGGCAAGTGGACCTCTGCCGGAGACGTCCAGGGGGTCGGGGTGCGGGGCCTTGTGGGGTACTCAGAGGATTGTCTGGGGTCCAGATGCATATCCAGGCACTGACACAGGTGGGGAAGTTCAAATCAGTTTAAATTCCCAGGTTGGTTAGAACAAAAACGGAGTGTTTTCTCGTGCGTCAAACTTCATCATCATAATAATGTTAGCAGCTTGGTTAAAGTGACAGCATTTTTATATTCTCCGTCTTCACTCTTTGCCCAGTTTCATTGACCTAGTAGTCTGTTCTTTCACCCATGCCACGTCGCCTTATTCCGGAGCTTTAGGGCAAGTCTTGAAGTTGGATAACGGCAGTCTTCTGACTTTGTTTTTATCTTTCAATTCTGCCTCTATATAAACTTTGGAATCAGTTTCTTTATATCCACAAAATAACTTATTGGGATTTGATTGGAATCACATTGAATTTATGGATCAAATTGGGAAGAACTGATATGTTTGCAATATTGAGCCTTCCTAACCATAAGCATCGAATACCCTTCATCTGTTTATTATTTCATCTCTTTCTTCAGGGCTTTGTAGTTTTCTTGACATAGGTTTTGTGTATATTTTGTTAGATTTATATTTAAGTTTTTCATTTTCTTGGGGTGCTAATGTAAATAGTATTGTGTCCTTACTTTCAAATTTCACTTGTTCATTGCCAGTATATAGAAAAACAATCAGCGTTCATATATTAACCTTATATCCTGCAACGTTGCTATAACTGCTTATTAGTTCCAGGAGTATTTTTTGTAGATTCTTTCAGATGTTTTACATAGACAATCATGACATTTGTGAACAAAGATGGTTTTATTTCTTTTTTCATTATGTATACATTTTATTTCCTTTACTTGGTTATTGTATTACTAGGACTTCCAGCACAATGTTGAAAAGGAGTGGTGAGGGGACATCCTTGCTTGTTCCTAATATTAACGGGAAAGTATCTAGTTTCTTGCCATTAGGTATAATGTTAGTTGCAAGACTTTTGTGGATGTTCTTTATCAAGTTGAGGAAGTTTTCCTCTATTCCTGGTTTGCTGAGAATTTTTATTATTAATAAGTTTGGATTTTGGTAAACCATTTTCCTGGATTTATTGATATGATCATGTGAATTTTCTTCTTTAACCTGTTGATGTGATAGATAATATTACAGTACCTTGACTTTTAAATCTGGAAGTAGCCTTGCATGAGTAGGATAAACCCCACTTGGCTGTGGTGTATAATTCTCTTTATACATTATTTGATTCAATTTGCTAATATTTTGTGGAGATTTTTTGCATCTATTTTAATGATAGATATTGGTCTACAGTTTACTTTTCTTGCAATGTCTTTGTTTGGTTTTGGTGTTAGGGCAGTGCTGTCTTCATAGAACAGATTAACCAATATTCCGTTTGCTTCTGTCTTCTGGAAGAGACTGGAGAGGATTGGTATCATCTCTTCTTTAAATGTTTGGTGGGATTCACAGGTGAACTCATCTGGGCCTGTTGCTTTCTGTTTTGGAAGGTTAGTAATTATTGATTTAATTTCTTTAATAGATATAGGCCTATTCAGATTGTCTATTTCTTCTTGTGTGAGTGTTGGTAGATTGTGTCTTTCAAGAAATTGGTCCATTTCATCTAGGTTGTCAGATTTGTGGGCATAGAGTTATTCATAGTATTCTTTTGTTACCCTTTTAATGTGCATGGCATCTGTAGTGATGTCCCAACTTTCATTTTTGATATTAGTAATTTGTGTCTTTTTTTTTACTAGATTGGTTAGAGGTTAATCAATTTTTATATTTATCTTTTAAAAGAATCAGCTTTTGGTTTCATTGTTTTTCTCAATTTTGTTGATTTCTGCACTAATTATTTTCTTTCTTCTACTTACTTTGGATTTAATTTGTTCTTCTTTTCCTAGTTTCCTAAGGTGGAATCATAGATGACTGACTTTAGACCTTTCTCTTTTCTAATATAGGCATACAAGGCTACAAATTTCCCTCTAAGTGCTGTTTTCTCTGCATGCCACAATTTTTGATGTTGTATTTTCCTTTATTTAAAAATATTTTTAAATTTCCCTGGAGATTTCTTCTGTGACTCAGCTGTTACTTAGAAGTATATTGCTTAATCTCCAACTATTTTTGAATTTTCCAGCTTTGTTTCTGTATTGATTTCTAGTTTAATTCCATTGTTGTCTTAGGGTATACATTATATAATTTCTATACCTTTTCATTTGTTAAGGTGAGTTTCATGACGCAGAATGTGGGCTACATTGTTAAATTTTTTATGTGAGCTTGAGAACAATATGTATTCTTCTGTTGTTAGATGAAAGAGTCTACAAATGTCAATTATATTAGGTAAATTCATGGTGCTGTTGAGCCCAAGTATGTATTTACTGATTTTATGCCTGCTGGATATGTCTTTCTGATAGAGGGCTATTGAAGTCTCCAGTGATAATAGTATATTCATCTCTTTCTCTTACCAGTTCTATGAGTTTTTGCTTCATGTATTTTAATGCTCTGTTTTAAGGCATATACATATTAGGGATTGTTATGACTTCTTGGAGAATTGATCCCTTTATCATTATGTAAAGCCCCTTTAATCCCTGATGATTTTCCTTGCTCTGAAGTCTGCTCTGTCTGAATTAATCTAGGCACTGTAATGCTATCTTGATTCAACAGTGTTAGCATGTTACACTGTTCTCTATCCTTCTATTTTTAATCTATATGTATCTTTATATTAAGGTGGATATCTTGTGGACAACATATCATTGGGTCTTATTTTTTGATGCACTCTGACAATCTTTATCTTTTAATTGGTATATTTAGACATTGACATTTAGTTATTATTGATATAGTTGGATGAATATCTACCATACTTGTTACTGTTTTCTATTTGTTGCCCTGTTCTTTGTTGCTATTTTTTTCCATTCCTTTTCTGCCTTTTGAGGGTTTAATTGAGCATTTTATATTATTCTATTTTCTCTTATTTTTAGCATATCAATTATACTTCCTTTTGTACTTTTTTTCATGGTTGCCCTAAAGTTTGCAATATATATTTACAACTAACCCAAGTCCACTTTCAAATAACACTATCACTTCATGGGTAGTTCAAGTACCTATAATAACAAAAATTTCTAATTCCTTCTTCCTGGCCCTTGTAACATTACTGTTACTCATTTCACTTGTAGATAAGCTATGGTTATTGAATACATTGTTGCTCACAATATTTTGAACAAACTGTTATATTACATCAATTAAGAATAAGAAAAATCAAAGGTTTATTTTACTATCACTTGCTTCTTGTCTAATGTTCTTGCTTTATTTATGTAGATACGAGTTTCTGATCTATATAAATTTCTTTTCTCTGAAGAACTATAGCATTTCTTGCAAGGCAGGTTTACTGGCAGCACATTTCCTCAATTTTTAAAAAATATTGTTTTTTTTTAATTGGCTTTTAGAGAGAGAGGAAGGGAGAGGGAGAGAGAGAGAGAGAGACATCGATGTCAGAGAGAAACATCTATGGGTTGCCTCCTGTATGAACTCTGACAGGGGACCAAACCCACAACCTGGGCATGTGCCCCTGACCAAGAATCAGACTGGCGACCTTTTGGTGCATGGCATCATGCTCAACCAACTGAGCCACACAGGCCAAGGCTCTTCAGTTTTTGTTTGTTTGAAAAATTCTTCACTTCTCCCTCACCTTTGAATTTTGCAAGATACAAAATTCTAGGTTTGTAAGGTTTTTCTCTCTCAACACGTTAAATATTTCATTTCATCGTTTTCTTACTTGCGTTGTTTTCAGGAGATGTCATTCTTATCTTTGCTTATCTTTAGGTGAGATATTATTTTTCCCTGGCTTCTTTAAATATTTTTTTCTTTTATTTTCTGCCATTTTAATATGATATGCCTAAGTGTAGTTTTGGGAACATATATCTTGCTTTGTGTTCTCTGAGCTTCCTGGATCTATGGTTTGTTGTCTGGCATTAATTTAAGGGCATTATCAATCATTATTACTTCAGATATTTCCCTCGCTTTTCCTCTTTGTTCTGGTATTCCATTATCAGTATGTTACTCCTTTTGAAGTAGTTCCATACTTCTTAGATATTCTGTTCCATTTTTGTCCAGAGGTTTCTATTTTCTCAAGCTCATGTATTATATCCTGAGCCATGTTTAGTCTACTACTGAGCTCATTAAAGGCATTCATTTCTGTTACAGTGTTTTTGAGCTCTAGCATTTCTTCTCTATTCTTTCATAGAATTTCTACTTCTCTGCTTACATTACTCATATGGTCTTGCAATTTTTCACATTTCCCCTCATTAAATCCCTTAGCATGTTAATCATAGTCCAACTGATGGTCTGATAATTTCAATACTCTTCCCATATCTGACTGCTTCTGATGCTTGCTTTGTCTCTTCAGACTTTTTTTTTATGCCTTGTAAATATTCGTTGAAAGCCAGACATGGTATACTGGGCACAAGTAACTCTGGTACTTAGGCCTTTATTTGTGTTGTAGTTAGCTGTGGGGGGAGGGAAGTTGTTCTAAAGTCCTATAATTAGGTTTCAGTCTTTTACTGAGTCTGTACACCTGGGATGTACACTTTACAAGGGCTTTTTAATTCCCTTCCCATCTTAGGTGGGTAGGGATGGCTAGAGGAGGCTGGAGTTGGGTATTGATCTCCCCTCGAGTCATTAGGTTCTGATAAAACCTCAGCAGGTTAGGTTTTGATAAAGCCTCAGCAGGTTAGGTTCTGATAAAATAGTTTCCTTTGAGGGTAGGCCATGTTAAGAACAGAGTGCTCTGGATTATTGCAAAATAGTTACATTTCCCCTCCCTCTGCCTGAAGTACGAGAGGATTTATCCCCAGTCTTCACTGTGAGAACCTGATGGAGCTCTTGGAAGTAAAACTCACAAAAGTGTGGGTGCACTCCCTGGAGATTGCCCCCCTCCCTAGAGTTTTAAAACTCTCAGACTTGTCCATACTTAGCTTCTAGCAATTCATCAGTTATACTTCAGATTTTTCTAACCTACTTCTGGTTCCCACAAAGGTTTCTGCTCGTGGATCTGTTACGGTAAATTGTGATCTCTGTTTCTACCTGTCTGTCTCTTCTATTTTGGGGACAGTGATCTGTCCTGTGACCTCACTGAAAAGATTGGGAAAATATGCCAAAGAGTGAGGCGAAGCCAGACTTAATTAAAAAAAAAAATTGTACTCATTTTTCCACACACACACAAATACTATGAAAAATTACCATGTTTGATTGTTAGAAACATAATTCTCGCACTCCCTTTTCTGGTAAACCTCTATTAAGGTGTGATGTGCTCAAGCTTAAAGTGGTACACACTTTGATGTGGTCCAGAGCTAAAATCATACTATGTGCCTGCAGCTGCGTTGTGCCTCTTCAGGTGCAGAGGCCACTCTTTCTCTCAAAGACCACACAGGAAAGTAGGCAGTGGGAAGTGTTGCTCAGCAGCCTGTGCTGTACCAAGTTGACCATGATGCCCAGGACCCTGGCACCAGAGCTGTCAGCAAGACCACCTGCTAGTGTCACATTTTTACCTATCTTGGCCTGTCACTCTTCACAAATCAAGCAGTACCAGAAATCACAGGAGCTTCTGATCCTCAATAGCCCTTTATAGATACTAGTCTAGGAATTGCTCAAAGCTTGTAGCCTGACCTGTGCTTCCAGTGTGGGTCCTTTGGGGCTTTACAGGAGGCTCCTGAGACCTACCTGGTTGGCCTTTTTGAAGACACCAACTGCTGTGCTATTCATGCTAGGAGGGTCACCTTCCTTCCCAGAACATGCAGCTGCTGTGGGGCTTCTGTGAGACAAGCACTTGGCCTGTGGGCCCAGGGTAAACTGTTGTTTATCTTCTTATTTGGGTGTAGGCTTTGGATTTTGTTTTCTCCAAGGATAAGTTACCAAGACACATGATATGAATAGAAAACTTAGTACTGAAACCCTCATCTCCATTTAAAATATAGCATGTTGATATAATGCATTAATGCATGAAGTAAGGTCTAGCAGTTAAAACTGATGGCAACTAAATGGTTTCTGATGCTCACTTAAGTAGAGTACACTCCACCCTTTCACTGTAATCGTCTGTACTTCTTTTCCTATATCTTGTATCTATTGCCTGTCTGCTGCCCTGTTCCAATAATTTTAATACAAGACTACATTATATTACAAACAAAAGGCTGCTTTCTCTCAACATTCTATTTGATTTCATCTCACCTAACTGTTGAAACATTTGCAGGTGTAGTCACGCCCAAACCACTGATGAGAAATGTTTCCCCTAAGGTCACACAGCCACTCAGGAGAGGAAAGGGAATGAATACCCAGCTGGTTAAGGCAATAAACCACTTAACAAATTCAGAATCTGGGTCTCAGTGTACTAGGATTCCAAAATTCACTTACGACTTTTAAAATAAACCATTTTGAGGTGTAATTTATATATTCATTTCAGTGTATTTTTATGTGAAAACTTACATAGCTTGTAAACACAGGACAGTCTAGATACAGAACATTCTATCACATTCACACATTCCCTTGCTCCCCTACCCAGTTAACCCTCACTCCACCCACAGACAACCAATGCCTGCCTCCTGCCCTTCTACATTACATGTCTTTCCTAGAATTTCATATAAATGGAATGATGCAAGTCTACTCTGTTGTGCCTGGCTTCTTTTGCCCAGCATAATCTTATTGAGATTTATCAATGTTGTTACATGCATTAGTTCCTTCTTTTAAAAAATATGTTTTTATTGATTTCAGAGAGAGAAGGGAGAGGGAGAGATAGAAACATCAATGAGAGTCACTGATCAGCTGCCTCCTGCAGACCCCCTACTGGGGATTGAGCCCACAACCTGGGCATGTGCCCTGACTGGGAACTGAACCGTGCCCTCCAGGTTCATAGGTCAACACTCAACCACTGAGCCAGGCCAGCCAGTAGTTCCTTCCTTTTTATTGCTGAGTGGCATTACATTAAGAAAGCTATATCACAGTTTATACATTTATGCATTGATGGACATTTGTGTTCTTTCTACTTGGGACTATTATGACTAAAATTCTATGAACATCTTAATAGAAATCTTTAAAACTTATTTTATTAATTTTTGGGGGGTACAATTCTTTCTCTGGGGTGAATAGCTAGAATTGAAATTGTTGGTTGTAGTTACAGAGCTGTCAAATGGACTTGTAATACCATTATCGTATAGTTTTAATTTGTACTTCCTTGATGACTAAAGCTTTAGAATCTTTTCTAGTTAATTGTCCACCTTATTTCCAATCTTTCCAACTTACAGTATATCTTCTTTTGTAAAATGCCTGTTTTAACCTTTTTTCTTATTTTGCCCATTTTAACTGAGTTGTCTGTTATTATTACTTTATGAACAGTCTTTATATATTATGGGTGCAAGTTTTTTGTCAGATGAATCTACTAAACACATTTTCTCCCAATCTGTGATTTCCTTTTTCATTTTGATAACATATTGAAAAGCAGACACTTTAAATTTTAATAAATTCCAACTTATTTTTTGGCTTTTGTTTCCTGTTAAATCTTAAAAATCTCATTTTGCCTCAGAGCGAAATTAGTTTATTCTATATCTTCTAATTATACTGTTGGATATTTTGTTTAGGTCTACAACTTATTTTGAATAAATAATTACAGTATAAACATAAAGGTGCATTTTATATATATGAATATCCAGTTATTTTATCACAATTTTTAAAAAGTCCTCCTTTTCCTATCAAATTACCTTGGAACATTTGTTAAAAATCAACTGACAACTTTCAGTTAAAGCTCAGATAAGTAGAGAGCAGGAAAGAGCACTGCTGCTCTCAGGAAGACAAGAGCTGGGCAGACTTGAATGCTTTAGATACCTGAGATTGCAGAGCAGGAAACGCACCCAAAGTTCGGAAAGCTGGGTGGCTGAGGGAGAAACAGGGACCCAAGCTGTTGCTTAACTGAGAGAGAGAATGCCAGATGCCATGCATAATGACTCTAGTGGGGAAGATCAGTTAGGTCACTTCAGCAGAGATGTTAAAGTATAATACACTTTAAAACCTGGAAAAATTTTAAAAAGTATCATCAATAGTCCCAGCTGGTGTGGCTCAGTTGGTTAGATCGTTGGCCTGCACACCTAAGGGCCGTGGGTTCTATTCCTGGTCAAGGGCATGTACCTGGGTTGTAGGTTTGATCCCTGGCCCCAGTTGGGGCTCCTGCAGGAGGCAACCAATTGATGTTTGTCTCACATAGATGTTTCTCTCTCTTCCTCCCTCCCTGCCTTCCATTCTCTTTAAAAATAATCAATGGAAAAAATATCCTCTGGTAAGGATTAACAAGAAAAAAAGTACCATAAATAAAAAATGCCTTCAAAGGGCTCCTTAAGTACAGTTGATACCTCTGAGGAAAGAAACAGTGATATTTAAGATTTTATGTGTGTGTGTGTGTGCATGCTTACATGTATGTTTTCATTGTTTGGTTCCACTGAAAAGAGACAATTTTGTGAGTGTCCTTCCCTATATCTACACGTCAGAAGGCAGCGTGAGAAAGGGAATGTGGTATGATTCTGACTTTTCAGACACTTCCTATAAAAGGTTTATTTGTTATTAATATTCATGTGGCAAATTGAAGCTGATGTCAGAATAGTTACTAAACAATGTTGTAATTACAACATTGAGTTCCAATACACATGTGAAACAAATATCTGCTAAGTGGCATGCATGTATACAAACTCACAGATAAACCATACAGCCCAGAAAATATTCACATACTTCAATACTGTTCAGTTTATGGAATTTATTTATTTTCTTTTAAAGCTTCTTATTCTAGTGAATGTCTATGAATCAGTAGTTATATATCATTAAATGTTTTAATATTACATATGAAAAAGCTCTGATATAAGAATTTATAAGGTAAAGGCTATTACCTACGTCTCTTACATTAATAGATTTCCCCCTTGTAACACATTCAGAAATATTAAAATTTGATAACTTGTTGAAAACTTTCACACATTCATAACTCAATTATCAGATATTTAATGAGATGTCATTTTTGGTACAGGATTTCCTACAGGTTGAAATGTTGGATTTCTTTTCCTGATAGTTCCTGACTTATGAGGAATACTTATGGATAAAAACTGTGCTCATTCAGTCTATTATCAGGGGTTTCTCCAATGTGGTGTTTCTGATACTGAGTTCAGATGTCCACAGAAATACCCATAGGCTTTGTTAACTGAGAGATGGTGAGTACAGGAAATATTAACTATACCCAAACCTATAGGAGCTGAGCAGAGAACAAGTTTATTTAGTCACTGCCTAAAGGCTAATGGCAGTCGCTCTTTGACTGTGTTTCCTTCCATTGTGTACTCTTCCATCTTCAGCTCCATGGTTTCACTGAGGGTAATTGCCACTCCATTCTGGTAGGGGACAGGAGAAAACACTGAGAATTCGAGGGATGTTAACTAATAAGACTTGCCATTGATCCCCACATTCCACTAGCCAGAGGTTAATAATATGACCCCATTTGGATGACAGAGTGGTTGATAAATTTAGACTAGGTGTGTCATGAGGAAGAGGAAATGGTTATTGGTGAACAATTAATAGTTATTATATAACATAGGGGATTACCCCTGAGAAGTCAAGTTCAGGGAGGACTTATAGTAGAAGGATTCTCCACAGCCATTACGTCATTTCATGTCTATGTTGCTACGCTATGAGGTCTCTACTCTATATATTTTCAGCTGTACTGAGAAAGCTGGTTTTTGGCTAATGGTTATAAAACACTGATTACATTCTCAGTTTTCTCACTGTGATTTCTCTGATGATATATGTGTATGTTTGCTGATGCAAAGTTTCCAGATTTTCTTTACATTCTCAGAGTTTTCCTGCAGTGTGAGTTTTCTGAGGACTGAATGCACAGAGTATTTCTTATATTCATTATCTTTACTGAGTTTCTTTGCTGGGTGAGTTCTGTGATCTACAATGAGGTCTATACTCTGGATGAAAGACTATCCATATAAAATATATTCTAAGAATTTATCTCTGGTGTTTAGTGAAGGATGGTATCATGCAGAGGAACTTTCAAGTGTTCATTATATTCACAGGGGTTCTCTATTTGTTGTTTTGTATTGTGAGATTTGATTTCCACCTTAGAGTTGTTCCATATTCTTTATATTCACATTTAATTCCCTATATGGGCTTTCTGATGTTCTCTAAGACTTGATTTCTGGCTGAAAGTTTTCCCACATTTATCACATTTATAGGGTTTCTCCCCTGTGTGAGTTCTCTGATGTACTCTGAGATTTGATTTCTGGCTGAAAGCTTCTCCACAGTGGTTACAATTATAGGGTTTCTCCCCTGTATGAGTTCTCTGATGTTTTCTTAGGACTGACTTCTCACTGAAAGCTTTTCCACATTCATTACATTTATAGGGTTTCTCCCCTGTGTGAGTTCTTTGATGTCCTCTGAGATTTGATTTCTGCCTGAAAGTTTTTCCACACTCATCACATTTATACGGTTTCTCCCCAGTGTGAGTTCTGTGATGTACTCTAAGGTTTGATTTCTGGCTGAAAGCTTCCCCACAATGATTACATTTATAGGGTTTCTCCCCTGTGTGGATTCTATGATGTCCTCTGAGTTGTGATTTCTGACCAAAAGCTTTCCCACACTGACTACATTTATAGGGCTTCTCCCCTGTGTGAGTTCTATGATGTTTTCTTAGGCCTGACTTCAGTTTGAAAGCCTTCCCACATTCATCACATTTATATGGTCTTTCTCCTGTGTGAGTTCTCCGATGATTCCTTAGGCCTGACATATGGCTGAAGGATTTCCCACATTCACTACATTCAAAGGGTTTCTCCCCTGTGTGAGTTCTCTCATGTACTATAAGAATTGACTTATAGTTGAAAGATTTCCCACATTCATTACATTCAAAGGGTTTCTCCCCTGTGTGGGTTCTCTGATGTATTCTTAGGCCTGATTTTGCACTGAAAGATTTCTCACACCCATCACATTTATAGGGTTTCTCTCCTGTGTGAGTTCTCTGATGTTTTCTTAGGCGTGCTTTCTCACTGAAAGCTTTCCCACATTCATGACATTCATAATGTTTCTCCCCTGTGTGACTTTTCTGAGGCTGAATCATGTGTGAATTCATACAGTAAGATTTTTCACACTCATTACACTCATAGGGTTTCACTGTTATGTGAGCTCTCTGATGTATGCTGAAAGTTGACCGGTCACCCAATGTCTCTGTAGATGTGTTATAATCAGAGGATGTGTCTGTTGTGTGAATTCTCTGATGCACCAAGAGGGCTGAATTATGGCTGAAATTCTTTCCATATTCAAAGGGTTTCACCCCGATATGAATTTCCCGGTGTTCTCTAATGTGGGATTTGGGGCTGAAAGATTTCCCTTCTTTGTCAGTTCTTTGAGTGATTCTACTGTAATTATTTCTGTTTTCAGTACATTCATATCCATTAAATACATAGTGACTCTTCTCCTCTGGATGATTGCTCTGAGAGACTCTAAGGGTTGATTTATCACACTGGTTTTCCCCAAATTTATTAAGTTGATAAAAATTCACTTTTGGGTAGGTGTTATTAGATGTAATAAGGGCAGTCTTTCCAAGGCAAGATTTTCCACATTCTTTATATTCAAAAGCTTGCCACAAAGTCTGATGCTGAATAACTTCCTCTTTATGACCAAAGGCTTTTACATTTTTACTGTAAACAAAGGATTTCTCTCCAGTATTAGTTCTGCCATCCTTAATACCGAGGAGCCATTTCTCACATACATTAATCTCAGGAGCCTTCCTTCTTGAATACTGACAATGTAGGGCCAATGAGCTGAGATGCAAGTAAGCAGTGTCAGATTTACAGGGCATCATTCTTGCAGGAAAAATGTTTATATCCAGATTACATGGCTTTCCTGAAATATCTTGCTCTGTAGTCAATGATTTGTTGGTAAATAAAACTTGCCACAACTCTTTGCCTTGGCTTTCTGGGCTCTTCTCTGAGAGTTCATCAAGTTCAGATTTTTCTAAAAATAAGAAAATTAAAATTACTTTACAATATTTAACATATTCCTTATGGAATGGGACCTATAGGCCCTATGACATATCTGACTCCTTGGTTTCTGGCTCAGTTTCCCAAAATAAAGAAATTCCAAGTGTATATTCTTCCTTTTTGTTAAAAATAAACATTGTGTAGTAGAAAAAAAGAGAGGAAACTAGAAATAAATATACACATATTTTGGCATCTTCAGATATAATTTTCAAAACAGAGACGAAGATATAAAGGGACAAAGCAACGGAGAGGAGAGGTTACACTTAAGAGAGTTGGATCCTAGGGACAGAAAAGGCAGAGAATGGGATGAATTAACAAAGGGTTATCACACTAAGTAGATAAATTTATAACGGCACCAACTTTTTCATGTTGAAAGAAATCATTCAATTGGCCATCCTTTAATTCTTTGTAGTATCATTCACAGAAACATAAATGTATCAGTGGAAGTGAAAAAGTGGTAAGAGTTAAATAAGTTTTCCATGTATATTGGAGTCACCACTTTATCCTGGTCCTGGTCTTATTTAGCATTTATATCAGGGCTGTTCAATAGGGAATATCTCTTTATCATTAAGTCTTAACTTTCTTCTTTCAATTTGTTTACTCATTTTCCCCAAACAAATCTTGTCCCTGTCTATTCTTAATCCTATTTTCCATCTACTTTTTAACAAGCCTATGTAGTTTTTATTGACTGCGAGAACTTTTAAGGATCACATGTTACAAACTGGCCCTAGAAATTTTAGAAATATCCTTTACATTTATTTACTATAAATTTATTGTGCATTATTTGATTGCTATTGCCCTGCTGCTACCCACACTCCATGCAAAAAATGTCAGGCCTATGCTAAAATTATTTGAAGGTTTTGAATGCACTGTCCTTGGTACCAGCAGATGAAAGATTTAAGTGATATGATTTAGAAAAAGGAAGTTTTACAAACTACATGCTTATTTCATGGTATACCTACTATTCAACTAGTTCACAGTATTTTCTGCTCTTACCCTGTCAAGATGTCAGTCCTCATTAAATGGTTCACTTCCAGCAATAACTTTATACTGGCATTTTTCCCTAAATTATCCTCTGGGATAGCCTTAGAACTGTTTAGGATTTAGATGCCCTGTCAGGCAGGGCAAAACTATTTTCCAAAATCTTAATTGAAAACAAAAGGGATCGAGAGGATTAAAGATGGCAGTAGACTGAGTGGAAAGTACACTGACACTCTCTCGGGACCAAACTGGAATTACAACTAAAATAGAGAAAAACCATCCTGAATAATCAACTGCAACTGAAGATGAGCTGGAGAGCACCCTCATACCAAGGAGGAAAAGTGGAGACTGCATGGAGACTGGTAGGAACTAAGGAGGTGTGAAAGGGCTGGGCAGCAGCTGAAAGTTGGAGGGTTATCTCAGTGGCAGGGGGTTCCGACTGAGGACACTGGGGCCTAACCTCCAGGCTGGGCTTCCCAGCCAAGAGCACCAGAACTGAGAAAGGTGTCCACAGAACATCTGGCTGTGAAAAGCAGCCGGGTTTCTGTCTGCCAGCTGGAGAGACAGCTGGAAATGCAGGCACCCCTTTAAAGAGCCAACACACAAAGTTTCGTGTGCAGCCACTCACTTTGGGCTCCAGGAGAGGGAGTGCAGAGTGGACTGGAGCTGTGTGAGGAAAATCTAGAGTTGTGGGCTCTGGAGACAGAGCTCAGAGGGCACCCCTCCATATTCTGATGCCCAGTCATTCCTCCATACTGCAGAGGCAGGCATTTACATTCCAAACAGCTTTTGCCTGAAGGGGAAGCAATTGCCCCACCATGCTGGAAAACCTCTCCCCCTACCTGGTGGAGTTTCTATAGCCTTAGGCTCATTAAGAGAATCAGATAAATCAGCCTGCAGGCAGAGGCAGACTTCAGAGTGCTTTGAGTCTTTGCCTGATGTGCTTCTGGACCTGGGCCTTGGAAAAGCAGACTCTGGTGTGCACCTTGGTCCTGTCCATCTGCACCCAGCCCTAGCAGAGGGGACCTCAAGCTGAGGGTTGTTGATAGCCCCAAACAGGGTACTCAAGGCCAGTTACAAAGAGCATCTGACACTGGCCTGCACCAGAGACCTTCCCAAAAGATTGAGAGTCCTAGCAGGCCTACCTAATACATAGAAACAAAGAGCTAAATGGAATGGAGATAAGTAATCTATCAGATATAGAGTTCTGAATAGTGATTGTAAGGATGATGAACAGCATGAAAAAAGATACAGAAACTATGAAAAGTGACCAGTCAGAAATGATGAATGACAGACATAGCAGAAATAAAGAATATATTGGAAGAAATAAACATTAGATTAGAGGAAGCTGAGGATCAGATCAGTGAATTAGAGGACAAGGTAGAAAAAAATTAATCAGAGATCCAAAAAGATAAAACAAGTAAAAAACAGGAGGACAGTATAAGGGAGCTGTGGAACAACATGAAATGTAACAATATTCGCATCACTTGACCTCTTCTGGAGTGCTGGAAGAGGTAAAATGAAGCAAGGGTTAGAGAACCTGTTTGAAGAAATACTGGCAGAAAACTTCCCTAATCTGGTGAAGGAAAAAGTTATACAAGTTCAGGAGGCATAGAGAGTCCCAAGCAGAAGAATCTAAAGATGCCCATGCCCAGACACATCATAATTAAAACGCCAAAAATTCAAGACAGAGAATCTTAAAGGGAGCTAGAGAAAAGCAATCTGTTACCTACAAAGGAGCTCCCATAAGGCTGTCAGCTGACTTCTCATCAGAAACTCTACAGGCCAGAAGGGAATGGCATGAAGTATTCAAGGTAATGCAAAACAAGGATCTGAAACCAAGACTACTCTATCCAGCATGGCTATCATTCAAGATAGATGGTGAAATAAAGAGCTTCCCAGATAAAAAAATGGCTAGAGTTTATCACCACCAAAGCAGCACTGCAGGAAATGTTAAAGGGACTGCTGTAATTAGAAGTAGAAATACAAGCATAGCAAGAAATGTTAAAGGGACTGCTGTAATAATAAGAACAGAGAGAAACATAGGCATAAAGATTTAAAGTGTCAATAAATAAGGACCTATCAACAATAACCTTAAAGACTTTAAGGGAGACATCAACAGCAATACAGTCATCATCGTGGACTTTAACACCCCACTGACTTCACTGGATAGATATTCCAGACAAAAAGTCAACACAGGAACAGTGGCTCTAAATGGCACACTCGATCAGATGGATTTAATTGATATTTATAGAACACTTCACCCCAAAGCTGCAGAATATACATTCCTCTCAAGTGCACATGGGTCATTCTCAAAGACAGACCACACATTAGGACACAAAACCAGTCTCTACAAGTTTAAGAAGACTGAAATCATATCAAGCATCTCAGATCACAATGCATGAAATGAGAAATCAACTACAGTAAAAACACTCAAAAGCATTCAAACACATGGAGGCTAAATAACATGTTATTAAACAATGAATGGGTAACCAATGTGATCAAGAAAGAAATCAAAAACTTCTTGGAAACAAATGAAAATGAGCACACAACAACCCAAAATCTATGGGACAGAGTGAAAGCAGTCTTAAAAGGGATGTTCATAGCACTAGAGGCATACCTCAAAAAGCAAGAAGAATTTTTAGTAAACTATCTAAGCCTGCAACTTAAAGAATTAGCTCCCCTATGAAGCCATCTAGACCAGGGCCTTTGTTTGCTGGGAGTTTTTTTTTTTATTAGTTTCAATTTCATCAGTTCTTATTGCCCTATTCAGATTTTCTGATTCTTCCTGATTCAGTTTTACATGATCTCACTCATAGTGGAATCTAATAAACAAAATAGACTGAGGAACAAAGTAGATCCAGAAACGTAGAAGCATGGAACAGACTGAGGGATCTCAGTGGGAAGGCAGGGGTGGGGGAGCGGGTGGGGAGAGATTAATCAAAAACTTGTACGCGTATATGCATAACCCATGGACACATGATAGTGTGGTGAAGGACTAGGAGGGGGTGTGCATGTGGGGTGGAAGGGATCAATGGGGAAAAAAGGGAGGATATCTGTAATACTTTCAACAATAAAGATAAACAAAAGAAATAAAAATAAAAAAATAAAAGTGCTCTAATATCTTCCCACAAATTTAAACATTTGTTTAAAAATATAAAAGAAGTTAGTGTCTGAATCATTTACTTTAACAAGGGATATCGAGAGAGCACCTATATCTATGACTCATTATTTTTAAAGTAATTACCATCACTAAAATCAGGAGGTATCTTAAAACTGATGGAAAGTCCATAGTTAAATGGGTAACACCTTTGTCTTTCTTGGTTGTACCTAAAATACTGGTTCACCTTTTAACCAACAGTACCTTGTATGATATAAGATATATTTATGCATCTTTGCACAGCTCTCCAAAATAAGACCCTCACTGTGATATTCCTTATACACTTTGGTAATATAAATTATGTAAATGACCCATAAAAAGCTGTGTGCCTCAAAATTACCTAGAGAGCTTCTTCACTGAGCACAAGGGCTCAGCTCCAATGCTGATCTACTTGATGATTCAAAAGTCCCACAGGTTTGACTTGGGCATTTGTATTTATAGTAGTGTTTCCTGAGTGAATCAGCATGAAATACCATTCTCCACCTGGCTTTGGAATCCATCTACATGTTGTTAAATAATATTTACTGTGATACATACCAGATTAAGGAAGAGTAAAACAGAGACGACCTTTTTGGGGAGGTTATAATCTAGTTGAGGAAAGGAGTTCATTAAATAACTGTATGCTCCAGTAGAGTCTCATTTTCTTCTGACATGCTCAAGTGGGTTAAGAGTTTACAAAAGAAAGGATTCCAAGAGTATATTAGAGAAGCAGGAATCTGAGCCCAAACTTAACATTAGGAGTAGTGCTTTTTTCTTCTTCCTACTTGAGGTTAGCTATTTTAATTATTTTTATTCCAAGAACCACCTTTTGGTTTTGTAATATTTTACCACTATAGTTTTATCTTTATTATGTCCTTTGCTCTGCTTAGTTTTCTTTTAAAACTTTCCTTGTTTTTTTTAATAAGTATATGAGACTGAAAATTTTCCTCAAAGCACTGCTTTAGAGGTTCTGATAAATATATTTTTCATTAAAAACAATTCTGGATATTGTACAATATTGATTTACTCTTTGATAAAATAGGTTTTTAAAAAAAGATATACATTCATTATTAAGATCAAGGGATTTTAATTTTTCTCATATTCTTTGCAATTTAGTGTTATTAAACAAAAATATCTTTACTTTGTAGAATTTATCGACATTTTCCTAAAGAAATTTTTTGTAAAGAAATCAATTTGTATATATCTATTTATTTAATCCTCAACCAAAGATAGTTTTTCCACTGCTTTTCAGAGAGAGTGGGGGAGGAAGAGAGGGAGAAACATCAATAGGAGAGACACATCGACTGGTTGCCTCCCGCATGCACCCTGACTGGGGGCGGGGATCGAGCCTGCAACTGACGTACGACATGCCCTTGACCGGAATCGAACCTGCGACCCTTCAGTCCACAGGCCAATGTTCTAACCACTGAGCCAAACCAGCCAGGGCTTGCCTAAAATTCTTTTACATTTTGTCAGTGCTCCAAGGTCCTTTAAAATGAGGTTTATTCTTTGTTTTCAGAATAGAGTTTTGAAAGACACACAATAGATGTAATAAAATATGCTACTTCTAACTTCTAGGCCAGAGGTCCATAAACTTTTTCTGTAAAAGGCCAGCGAGTAAATGTTTTAGGTTTTGCTGGTCATGCCGAGCAGTATTCTAGAGTCCACTGGCTCTAGAATAAAATCAGAGAGGAATATTAAGGTCTGTAATATCAAATGTGTTCCTATTTCTCCTTACAACTCTTGAAATTTTTGCTTTATGACTCGATGATAATTTTCTTGGTACACTAATATTCAAAACTTTTATATATCCTTTAAAAATTATCTTTTTTAGCAATTGTCCTTTTTGACCTGAATTGAACCTTACATATTAGTTACACAAATAAATACATACTGAGTTATTTTTTATTTTTGGCTTACCAGTTCATAACTTCATTTCAAACTCTCTACAGTAAATTTTAGGTGTATCTCTTTCATAACTTGATAGCATTTCTCTTAACAGGTGAATTTATTCTGCTTACACCAGTGATATGGCAGACATGTTTGTTTTACTCTGTAATGTAGTGAGTCTGCAAGCAGGCCTGAGACTGCTACCCTCAGAAAGGTCTGCTTGGAAGATTAGCCCTTGGCTGGTATATGAGAACTTAGATTTCGAGGTGGTTCCCAAGAACCTTGTCCTAATGAATTTTCCAGGTGGACAACATTTCACGTGTTGTCACAATTCTTAGCTGGCGGTCTTGGAAGCTTGTACCTGGTTTCCTCTAGCCTTCATCCCATGTACCCTTCTCTTTGCTGATTTTGCCTTGCGTCATTTCACTGTATAAATGTAAGCTATGAGGATAACTGTATGCTGTGTCTTGTCAGAGACTCCATGAACTCCATGGAGGTCCAGGGGACCCCTGTCATAGCTTTATAGGAAACTTTTCTATTAACAGGTCTGCTTTCTTTACTCTGTCAAATGTATGTAACTCCTAACAATCAGAAAGATTGCAGTTTGCTCCAGCAGTTGTCTAATTTCATTATGTAAGTCCTTAATCATCTATTTATTTAGATGGTATTGAGCAATTATTATATAATGATAAAATCAATGGTTCCTTTCTCCCTTCTAATCTGTTTACTCCAAATTTTAGTTGTTTTATTGGCCTTTCTTAGTTTTTATCTTTTTAAATTTTTTTGTGTGTGTCAAGAGATTTTGTGTGTGTGTTTTTATGTCTTTATTGGTTTCAATGAGAGGAAGGAAGAGGGTGAGAGATAGAAACATCAGTGATGAGAGAGTCATTGATCGGCTGCCTCCTGCAAGCCCCTGCCTGGGGATCGAGCCCACAACCTGGGCATATGCCCTGACCGGAATCGAACCACGATCTCCTGAGCCATGCTGGGTGGGCTTTAGTTTTTATCTTTATACTGTTAATATATATCCATTACTTATTATTCAGCTTCAAATGGTATACTTAGGTTTAAAAATTTAGAACAAAAACAAGAAAATATGAATGAAGTATGGAGTTCATTTAATAATAATGCATCAATGTTATATTATTAGTTATGACAAATCTTCTAGTAACATAAGATGTTAAAGTAGGGTCATTGGGTACAGGGTATATAGGAATTCTTTCTATCCCTGCAACTTTTCTGTGAATTTGAAGCTATTCTAAATTAAAATATTTATTTTAAAAAACTCAGTGCATGATCATAGTAGGAGAATGGAGAGAACAGAGGAAAAAAAACATGGAACTTTATGACAGTACAGTAGGAATGGCTCAATTATTCATTACAGAGAAGAAAATATACTGAATAAAGATGAACGGAGCTCTGGGGCAAAAATCTCTTACAGTTGTGTCTTTAGAGTCCCATCACTCGATGAGTGGATATAAAAGCTGTGGGACATTTACACAATGGAATACTACTCAGCTGTAAAAAAGAAGGGTCTCTTACCCTTTGCTACAGCTTGGAGAGACCTGGAGAGCATTATGCTAAGTGAAATAAGCCAGGCAGAGAAAGCCAAGTACCACATGATCTCACCCATGTGGAATCTAATGAACAAAACACACAAGCTAAACAGGGACAGACTCATAGAGAGCAGGCTAACTGCTGTGTTGGGGGGGGGAGTGGAGGGATTGAGCAACAGAGAAAAAAGAGAGAAAAAGCTCATGGACACAGATAACAGTATGGTGATTGCTGGGGGAGGTGAGTTGGAGGGAGGTGCAGGAGGGTACGGGGGATAAATGGTGATGGACGGAGACTTGGAGTGGTAAACACAATACAGCGTACCGATGATGTGTTGTAGAATCGTGCACCTGCACGATTTTGTTAGCCAGTGTCACCCCAATAAATTCAGTAAAAAGGAAAAAAATAAGAGTATCAACACACCTGTAATCCATTCCCTTTGTTAGTTGCCCACCTTACACATTAGACCTATTAGATCCAATTTTCTTAGATGCCTTCTGCCAGTATTCAATAACTTACCGGGGGAGCTTCTGCTTAGAAATTCCTTCTCTAATAACCATGGGTCCTCTCCTTGTTCCAACATGAAGATCAGTTCTGGTTTGGTGAAGCAGTATCCTGGAAGTGGGGAATAATTCAGCACTTGAGCCAGCTGCATAGGTTTCACTATTTCTGAACGTGAAGGAAGGTACAGCTTCAGAAGCAGTACACTGAGGATGTTCACTAGAAACTTTTTTTGGAGAAGTGACAACAAAAAACATATTTTTACATTCATAGTGGATCACTCTCCTTAAACCCTTGAATCAGAAGCCTATATAACATTAAATTCTAAATGGTCAATTTCTGTGTTTTGAATAAGAGACTTCATAAGGACTTTGAAATCTGTCTATAATAGAGTAAAAGAAACTGATTTACTCCTCATATCAGACATCTGAAAAACAGAAATGGTTTTTAGGCTCTAGACAACAGGCAGTGTAGACACGGATACTTGAGAATAGGGAAATAAATGAGGTGAGTTCTATGATTATTGCTGCTTAAGGCTGAGAGAGTTTTCAACCCACAGCACAAAAAGAGACCAAAACAGAGCCTGGCTGACTCAATAAGATGAGGAAACAGAAATGGACTTTAAGGAAGCTATGGCAACTAGAACTTGTAGGATAAAGTACCAGAGAAGAGAGATGTACTGATAAAAGAGCCTTGGCCCTGACCAGTGTGGCTCAGTTGGTTGGATGTCATCCTGTGCACCAAAAAGTTGCGGGTTTGATTCTGGGTCAGAACATGCCCAGGTTGCAGGCTCGATCCTCAATGGGGGTGTGCAGGAGGCAGCCAATCGGTGGCTCACTCTCACATCGCTCTTTCTCTCTCTCCCTTCCTTCCTCTCCCTCTCTCTCTAAAAATCAGTAAAAAAATATTTTGAATACCTGCAGAAATACCTTGTAAGAAAAACAGGTGAAGGTCGGGTAAAGACCAGTGAAAAAGACTAGGCTGAAAAATCACCAAAGCATATACAGGGGTAGGAAGTTTCTGTTCCCACCAGTGAAGGTAGAAAAACTTCCTAAATTATAACCAACTGGGGAGAATAACCAGAGGGGCATTTATTGCCGCAGTAGAGGATCCAAATTAGTCCGAGACTAAAGTGAGCTCTGAATCTAACATAATAAAGTTTAAAGCAAATCTTGAAAGGATCAAATTAATCCCAAATAACTTAATCACATCCCAGAACCACCACCCTCCATGCCAATTTAAAATACAGTGACAAGACTAGCACATAATATAAAACTCGTAACATCCAGCACCAAACAAAAATTCCTAGGAATGAACACAAGCAGGGATATGTAACTACTCTCAAGGAGAAAATCAGCAAGTAGCAACAGAATACAAAATGACACATTAAAATAATCAAGGCCATTAAAATAGCAAATATACTCCATGTGTTCAAGAAGAGAAAGAGAAATATGAACATGATGAGAAGAAAAAGGGAATTTTTAAAAAAGACACAAACTGAAATTCTAAATATGAAAAATATCTGAAATGAGAAAACCAACCATAAAACAGATCAAAAAACACTGGTTAGTATTAATAAAAGTATAGATACCACATAAGGAAAGATAAATGACACAAGTCAGATGACTTTAAGGCATAATTAAGCTATAAGTTAAAACTATGAAAGAAAAAACCCACAGTGAAAAATGACTGGAAAGTAGTAAGCAGAGTTATCTGTGACCTGTGGGATAATATCAAGTTATCTAATGAGTGTCAGTAGCATCTCGTAAGGAAAAAAGGAGGAAGAAAAAACATTTGAAGAAATGAGTAAATACATGTTCAAATTCTGATGAAATGTATACGCCCTTGGAGCCAAGAAACTAAATGTCAAGGAGGAAACATGAAGAAAACCACATCAAGGAATATTTAATCAAATTGCCGACAACCACTGTCAAAGAAAACCTGCGGCAGACAGAGAAAGACACAGTACGCACCAAGGAACAGAGGTAAGAAAGAATGCCTGCTTCCGGTCAGAACACGCATCGGAAGACAATGACCTGACAGTGTTAAAGTACTAGAGAAAGCAAAAGTCAACCTAGAATTACATACTTAGCAAATATGTAACATTTTTTGACAGACAAAACCTGAAAGGATTTACCACTAATTGACATGTACTGCAGGAAAGATAAAAGACATTCTTTAGACAGAAGAAAAAATGCCATCAGGTGGGAATAGGTTTATATGTAGAAATAAAGAGCACCACAACCTGGAAACATGAGGATAAAAATACTTTCCTAATTTTCAGAACTCAAAAAAAAGGTAAATTATGTTTTAAAACGACAGTATACTGTGAGATTTATACTATATGATGATAATACCGCAAAAGATGAAAGGTAAAAATAAAAAGTTATTATAAGATTCTTACAATATATATGAAGTAAATGTTATTTTTTGAAGGTAGACTGTAATAGATAAAGTCAAAGACGTATGTTGAACAAAACAGAAACAGACTTATAGCTGTCATCGGGGAGGAGGTATGGGAGCTGGGTGAAAAAGGTGAAGGGATTAAGCAGAAAACAACCCAACACACTCATAGACACAGTATGGTGATTACCAGAAGGCAAGCGGTGTGGGGGGAGGCAAGAGAGGGTAAAGAGGGGACAAATGGTAATGGAAAGAGACATGACTTGGGTTGGTGAACATACAATACAATATACAGATGATGTACTATAGAATTGTACCCCTGAAACCTATATAATTAATCAATGTAACCCCAATAAATTCAATTAAGAAAAAAGATCTCTGTTGTAATGCAAAAGCAACCACACACCCATAGAAAAGAGCACGGCTAATAAACCAGTAAAGTAGATAGAACGGAATCACTATAGATATACAATTAATCTAAAGAAAGCAACTGAAGTAGAAAAAAGGAAAAAACATACTGGAGAACTAGTTAGCAAAGAGTCACATTGTACATTTAATCACAACCATATCAATAATAGTATTAACAATAGTCTAATCATTACAATCAAAGGGCAGAGATTAGTGGATTGGATATAAAGTCAAGACCCAAGTATATGATGTCTACAAGAAATCCACTTTAAAGACACAGAAAAGTTATAAGAAAAGGAACAAAAAAGATACTATGCAAACGCAATAAATAGAAATACGAGTGGCTATATTAATATCCAAGTAAAATTCAAAATAAAGGAATATTATTTGGAATAAAGACAAACACTGCACATACATCACCTCACTGCACAATAATTCATCAAGAGGACAAAACAATCCTAAATATTTTTCCATCTTTTAACACTACTTTAAAATAAGCAAACCAAATCCTAATAAAATTCAAATACCCAAATCTACAATTACAGCTAGAGTGTAACAGCACTTTCTTAATAATTGATAGAACAAATAGATGAAAAATAAGCTACAGAAGATTTGAACAGTACTGTTAACCAACATGGCTTACTTCCCATCTATAGAACACTGACACATGGTTTAAAAATGACCCAACGATACACTGTCTAGAATAAATTCAATTCATAAAAATATTCAAATTGTATTCTTCCTTATAAGGAAGGTATCATTTTTCTCTTGTTGTTTTTATGATTTTTAATTTCTCTTTCGTTTTCAGAAGTTTGAAAGTCAAGGTGTTTTTCTCATGAATTCCTTTAGGTTTATCCTGTATGGAGTTTGCCCAGCTTCTTAAATCTGTGGGTTTATGTCTTTCACCAAATTTGGGAAATTTTTAGCCATTTCTTTGGAAAAAAATAATTTTATTGATTTTTTTAACAGAGAGAGGAAGGGAGAGGGAGAGACAAAGAGAACCATCTATGTGAAAACTTCGATTTCTTTTATTGGGAATGGTACTAGAAACTACTTGTAGATTTATTTAGACTTTCTGTTTCTTTAGTACTTTATATATATCACCTCACTGCTTTCTGGTCTCCAAAGTTTCTAGAGGGAGAAAACAGCTGAAAATTGTATTGAGGATCCTTGTTTGTGACGGGTTACTTATCTCACTGCTTTTATGATTCTCTCTTTTGACTGATTATGTGCTTCAATTTGCATCTCTTTGGGGCTTATCCTCCTTGGGGTTCACTAAGTCTGTTGGATTTGTAGATTCATGTATTACATCAGATTTGGAAAGTTTTAAGCCATTATCTCTTCAAATTCCTTTCTGCCCCTTTCTCTCTTCTCCCTTTGGGACTCCTGTTTGCTTCCACTGTTCTGTCGATCGTGTTCTACAAGTGCCACGGTCCTCTTCAGTCTTTTTCCTCTGTGCTCCCTCAGGTTCATTCATTTCAGTGTCCTCAGTTTAAGGTCGCTGTGTTTTCTGCCTGCAGACTATCTGCTGTTGAAGCCCAGCAGTACACCCTTCACTTCTTTAGAAACTGTATTTTTCAACTGCAGAATCTGTTTGTTTTCTTTTTGTGATTACCCTCCCTTTGTTAGTATTCTCATTTAGTACTATTTTGTTTTCTTGGTGGTTTTTAGTTATTTCTTCCAGGTTTTCTCTTAGCTCTTCAGTCATTTAAGACAATTATTTTTAAGTGATGTTCAGTAAGTCGGTATGAACTTCCTCAGGGACTGCTTCTGTCAATGTATTCTATTCCTTTCAATGAGCCATGTTTTCCTGTTTCTTTATATGCTTTGTGATTTTTTGTAAAATTGGGCATTTGACTATTATGTGGTAAAACTTTGAAAATCAAATTCTCCCTTCCCCAGGGCTTACTCCTTTTTAAAAAAGTGTTTAAGGCTATAGTTATCCTTTTGAGACTTTTCCAAATTATTTTTTCAAAGTCACCTCCCTGTAGTGTATGATCCCTGAAGTCTCTCTTTAGTTTATATTCAGCTAATATTTTGACACTGATTCTCTTGAATGTTAGGAGCTGTAACAAAAAAAAACAACCCAAATGGAACAACACAAGAAAGAGAAGGATGGTCTTTCCCAGCCTTTGCACACTGGCTCTATTCTGGGCACTTCACCACTTCCCTAGGTTTGCTGAGCACAGAAATCAGCCAGAGGGGAAAGTGTAACATCTTCTCGGGTCTTTTCTGAGAATGTCTTGCCCAGGCATGTGTGCGGCTTTCTAAATTTTCCCATGGACTCACCTGTGGGTCTTAGGTCTATTGTATATTTCCACTCATAATCTCTTGCCCCAGGCATCTATGACTTGCAGTCCGCCTTGTGCCTTTCTCAGTTTTCCTTCCTGCATTCTGTGTTGTATGAAACAGATGAGTACTTTTGAGTCAAGTCTTTCAGGTATCCCCCACACAGGTCACACAGATGAACATAATAATTTGCAAATAAAGTGTATTCTGCTCCATTTGGTTCAAGGGAGGACCTGGGAACTGTACTGCCACCTGCTCAAGTCCAAGACCACCACTGTGCTGGGCTGTGAGAGGGGTAGGGGTGAGTAAAACACACAAGACTTTCTTAGCATTTTGAAGACGACTTTTTCTTGATTGTGTGTTTGGTTAATACAAACATTTGTTTTCCAGAGGTCTGACAAAGTTGGTTCAGACAGCTTTTTAAAAATGCTTACATGGGGGAAGGACAGCCTGGAGTATCCCAGTCCACCATTTAGCTGACATTAGTCTCTCTTACTGTTGGGTCTTAGAGTTCTTTGTATATTCTGAGTACAAGTCCTTTATAAGGTATTTGATTAGCAAATTATTTTCTCCCAGTCTGTGGCTTGTGTTTTCATTCTCTTAAGTTGTTGTGTGTTTTTTTAAAAAGCAAATATTTTTAATTTTAATGAAGTCCAACATATCAATGTTTTTTCTTTCATGGATTATCTTTTGGTATATGGATACACTCATCAACATTTCAGCTCACAGATTTTCTCCTGTTTTTAGCTTCTAGAAGCTTTTCTTTAGAATTTTACATTTTAGGTCTATCATCCATTTTGAGTTCACTTCTGTGTAAGATATGTAACCTAAGTGAGTTTCACTTTCCTAACATACAGAAATCCAGTTGTTCCAGTACTATTTGATGAAAGGCTATCCTTTCCCCATTGACTTGCCTTTGCACTTTTGTCCAAGCTCACTTGATGGTATTTGTGTGGATCTTGGCCCTCCATTCTGTTTCACTGAATAATAAGTATTCTTTTGCCAATATCATATGCCTTAAAATTGGGAAATATTGGTTTTCTACCTTTGTTCTTTTTCAGGTTTATTTTGGCTATTGTCCTTTGGTTTTCCATATGTTTTTAGAATCAGTTCGTTGATTAAAAACTTGCTGGGATCACGATTGAGACCGTCTTGAAAGTATACATCAAGTTTGAGAAAGCTGACATCTTAACCATAGTGACTCATCCAATCGATGGATGTGAAACATCTCTTCATTACTTAGATGTCCTTTGATTTCTTTCATCACTCTCTTACAGTTTTCTGCATACACATTTAGTATTTTGTTAGTTTTATCCCTAAGTACTTCCTCTTTTTTAGAGCAACTGCTAACAGTTTTTTTAAAAAAGTTCCAGTTGTTTGCTTCTCAAATATAGAACAGCAATTAACTTTTGTAAATTGAGCTTGCATCTTATAAAATTACTAGGAAGGTTTTGGGGGTTTTCTATATAGAAAATTATATCCTCTGCAAACAAAGTTTTATTTATTCCTTTTTGGGGGTTTTCTATATAGAAAATTATATCCCCTGCAAACAAAGTTTTATTTATTCCTTTTCAATCTGTATGCTTTTCCCTCTTTCTTGTCTTATTGTGGTAGCTAGGAGCTCCAGTAAGACACTGACTTACAGTGATGAGAAATGAAATTCTTTACTTATTCCCTAACTTAGAGAAGAGTGTTCTGTTGCCCAGTAATTATGATGTTAGCACTAGGCCTTTTATATATACCCTTTATTAGAGTATTCCTAATTTTTTGAGAGTGCTGTGTATGTGTTTTTTTAATTTTTTTTATGAATGATATCTTAGTCCATTCAAGCTGCTATTAAAAAAATGCCATAGACTGGGTGGCTTATAAATAACACACACTTAGTTCTCACAGTTCTGGAGGCTAGGAAGTCCAAGATCATGCTTCTAGTAGATTCAGTTTGTAGTGAGGGCCTACTTTATGACTCTTGCCATGTCCTCACATGCTGGAAAGGGTGAGTGAGCTCTCTGGGGTCTCTTTACAAGGGCACTATTCCTGTTCATGATGAACTTATCATCTCCCAGAAGCCCCCACTTCCAAATACCATCATGCTAGGGGTTAGGATTTCAACATATTAATTTTGTGGGGAAACACAAACATTCAGTTCGTTGCAAATGAATTGAGAATTTAGAGGTATTCTTTTATTCTTACTGATATGATCATGTAGTATTTCTTACTGTCTGCTTTTATTCTTACTGATATGATCATGTAGTATTTTTTACTGTCTGACCAATGATTTACATTGGTCAGTTTATGTAGACACAGCCTTGCATTTCTGAAATGAAACCCATTTGGATATATTACCCTTTAATATATTGCTGAATTTGGTTTCCTAGATTTTATAAAAGGTTTTTGGGCCCGGATGGCGAGGCTCAGTGGTTCAGCATTTACCTATGATCCAGGAGATTGCCACTGGATTCCTGGTCAGGGCACATCCCCAGCAGGGGGCGTGCAGGACACAGCCCATCAACAACTCTCTCTTATCATTGATGTTTCTCTCTCTCCCTCTTCCTTTCTCTCTCTGAAATCAATAAAAATATATATATTTTTTAAATTGGGGATCTATGTTCATGAGAAATATTAGTTGGTAGTTTTCTCAATGATTATTAGAATAATACTGGACTCATGAAATGGTTGGGAAGTGTTCGCTCCTCTTTACTTTTCTGGAGCAGTTTGTATAGATTTGGCATTATTTCTTAAAAGTTTTGTAGAATTGACTAGTGAAATCAACTAGGTCTGGTGTTCTCCTTTTCAGATTTTTAAACTCGAATTTCAGTTTCTTTTATAGATATAGGACTAGTGAAGTTATGTATTTCATCATGAGTATATATGGAAGTTTATGTTTCAAGGAACTGGTCTGTTTTATCCAAATAATCAAATGTATGGGCACAGAGTTGTTTGTAGTATTAACTTATTACACATTCAGTTTCTGTGGGATCAGAAGTGATGGCCCCTCTTTCATATTTGATATTGGTAACTTGTGTCTTTCCTCTTTTCTCTTTGTTAGTCTGGCAAGAGATTAATACACTTACTGATCTTTTCAAAAAACTTGTCTTATTTTAAAAATTTTTATCTATTATTTTTCTATTTTCAATTTCAGTGATTTCTGCTCTAATTTTTATTTCATTTTGCTGCTTTAGGTTTAATTTTTCTCCTTTCTCTAGTTTCCTGAGGTGGAAACTTAGGTTACTGATTTTAGATTTTTCTTGTTTTCCATTATATGCACTTATTGCTATAAATTAACCTCTGAGTACTGCTTTACGTGCATCTCACAAATTTATTTTCATTTTCAGAGAAAATTTCAAATTTTTCCTTGACTTATCTGACCCACACATTATTTAGAATTGTATTTGTTAATTTTCAGATATTTAGGAATATTCCAGCTATCTGTCTGTACTTGATTTCTTATCTACTTCCAGTGTGGTGTGAGAACATTCCATTGCTTTTCAGAGAGAGTTGGAGGGAGGGAGGGAGGGACAATGTGAGAAGCAAACAACTGGTTGCCTCCTGCATGCGCCCTGAACAGGGCTGGGGATCAAGCCTATAACCGAGGTATGTGCCATTGGCAGGAATTGAACCTGGGACCCTTCAGTCCAGGAGCCGATGCTCTAACCACGGAGCCAAACCGGCTAGGGCTGAGAACATATTTTTAATTATAACACATAAAGTTTAGGCCTTATGGCCTAAAAGGTGTTTCATTTTGGTGAATGTCTCATGTATACTTCCGAAGAATTTGTATTTTCCTGCTGTTGGAACAGTGTATATATATGTCAGTAGATACAATTTGATTGATAGTGTTGTCCACGCTATCTTTATCCTTACTAATTTTCTGCCTTCCTGATTAACACTGACAGAACAGATTGTAAGGTTCCAACTCTACTATAGTGGATATGTCTACTTCTCTTTTCAGTGCTATCAATTTTTTGCCTCATGTATTTTGAAGCTCTGGTATTAGGTGCATAAATGTTTAGAACTGTTATGTCTTTTTAGAGAGCTGACCCCTTTGTCAGTATGCAGTGTTCCTTTATCTTTGGTAATCTTCCATGTTTTAAAGTATACTTTGAAACCAATATAGTTACTTTAGTTTTCTTTTGATTAGTATTAGCATGTTATATATTTCTATATCTACTTACTCTTAACCTGAGTCTTCATATTTATAACGTGTTTCTTGTAGACATCATAGAGTTGGGCCTTACTTTTTCAACGAATCTGACACTCTCTGTTTTTCACATGGTGTTTTTAGACCATTCACACTTACAGTGATTTACTGACCCAGATGGACTAAATTTTCATACCTTCTATTCATTGCATTTGTTCTTTGTTTTTCCCCACCAATTCCCTTTTTTCCTTCTCTGCTTTTAAGGATCATTTTATATGAATCCATTTTTATTTCTTCTCTTATTTTATCATTTATACTTCTTTTAAAATCTTCTTAGTGGCTGCCTAGTATTAACAATATACATTTTTAAGTAATCTATGTTTACCTTATAATAACATAATAATGCCACTTTCCATGTAGTACATTTACCTTAGAGTACTCCCTGTGGCTCTTGCCATCCCTCGTGGTATTGCTGTCATTAACTTACCCATACGCTATCATCACCTCATACATTGTTATTAGTACTTGTACCCGGGACATTCTAGGCATTATGTTATTAAACTCTGGATCTTCTTTATCTTCTGTTTTAGTAGGCTTCCTGGGACATTGGCAGCTAGAGAGGGAGATACTGTCTTTTTTGGCTGGGTGAGGTTTGAAGTCCAGGTTCTCTACTTGGCCTCTACTGACACCACGGGGTAGGAACTGGAGCCACTTTTTGCTGCTAGTCAGTGATGAAAGCCTTGGCTCTCCAGTAGGCCTCTCTGGCATCACCCTATTGGAAACGAGGTACTTTGTTTCTGCAGAACAATGGTGGAAGTCAGTCTTTACTAATGGAGGTTGGCTTCCATTTTTTCCATGGTGTTTGACTGAAGTAAAACAGTTTCTAGTTTTCTGTCTTTCTAGCTTGCCCCTTTCCTTTTCCTTACCTAGAGAAATCAGGCTTTACTCAGGATTTCCTGTCCATGGCCACTGGTGTTTCTGGGTTACTGATCTTATCCAGCACCCAAGCTCACACGTTATGCAAAATAAAATTGAGAAAACTGGGTGTTCTTTCTTGCGTTCTGTGAGGACTCTAAGGAAACCTGTCTGTTTCCTTATCTCCACTATCCAAAGTCTTATGTTTGTTTTATACATAATGTCTAGGATATTAGCTGTAGTTAAGGGGAAGAACAGGGTAAAGTAAGTCCACTCAGTTCATTAGTCTCCAAAATTTTCACATTTAAGGACTGCTTTTAAAATTTAGCGTAATTTTTTGCCCTGGCCGCTATAGCTCAGTGGTTAGAGTGTTTGCCCATGCACCAAAGGGTCACAGGTTCTATTCCTGGTCAAGGGCATATACCAGGGTTGCAGATTTGATCTCTGGTCAGGGCGTGTGTGGGAGGCAGTCAGCCGATGTGTCTCTCTTTCCCTCCTTCCCTCCTTTCTACTCTCCTTAAAAAAATCAAAGAAAAAAAAATCCTCAGGTGAGGATTAACAAAAAATAAAATAAAATTTGGTGTAATTTTTAAATATATAAAATATTTTGTAGTTCAAAAGCCCAAAGTACATAAAAAGGTATATTCAAAGTTTCAATTACATTCATGTCCCCTCCACTCATTGCCCTCTTGCCCCATTTTTTATTACTTTCTGATTATTCTTCCAGTATTTCATTTTTGCCAATATAAGCAATTACATATATTCTTGTCTCTCTTCCTTTTTTCCTCAAAATATAGCTTTCTATGCACACTGTTCTGGTTCTCTTCTTTTTGACTTAAAATATATTAAATATTACTCCTATCTGTATGTAAATTCTTGCCCGTACATAGTATTAATTCGAGGGTAGATATAATACAAATTTAGTAAAGTAGACAATGATGACCAACATTTGGGTTGTTCATATTTTATTGCTACTACCAACAATGCTATAATGAATAACCTTGTATACATATCATTTTGTACCTGAGCTTTAAGATAGACTCCTAGCCTTGATGATGTGATGGTTATATGAGTGTGTATGCGATATAATTCATCTAGATGTCCACTTAAAATCTGTGAGTTTTACTGTATGCAAATTATTCCTCAATAAAGTTTATTTAAAAATTGACCAAAATGGTCAACAATTTTGGGGTAAAAAATGATCGACTCCTAGATTTGAGATTGCTGGGTAGAAGTTAATACATCTGAAATTATTTTAGTACTAAAAATGTTCATTTCTTAAAGGTAGATCCCATTGTGTAACTATTTTTCTTGATACCCTCAATGGCTACCTACTGATTAAAAACTTCAGAATATGGCCTCAAGAAAATACTTCTCTTGGGCCTTTTCTCATATCTTGTACCACATGCCATCTTGATTTCTTTGTTCTAACCTTACTAATCTTGTTTTTAAGACTCTGTACTCACTATCTTTTGTTTTACCAAGGATCTTGGCACTTGTTCTTTTCACTGCTTAGAATGCTCATATTTCCTTATTTTACTTATTCCTACACTTTTCTTATAGCTTTGCCCAAGCATCACTTTAACTTAACATTTCTTTATCTTTGAGTTTGAAAAACTTCATAAATACTGTAAAAAGTCCAGTGAACCCCTCCCCTGATGTATCCTTCATCAAGCTTCAACAAATAGCATACATTCCTCTATGAAAATGTTTCATTGAGCTCCTTGAAGTCAAGTAGTGCTATTTGAGAAACTTCATTGTATACTTTGCTTCCTGCTGCTTATCAAATTTACAGTTACATTTGTTTATATGATTTAATTAATTTTAATTTTCTCCCCAAATGCTGAGCTTCCTGAAAGTAGAGATGTTTTGTATTTTGTTCACAATTACTTTTCTAGTATTTAGTTCAATGCTTGAACTGAGTGTTCAAACCACCCTATGAAAATTAAATGTCAAATATCTTGAGAACTGCTACCAAACAGTGGATTTTAAGTAAATCGTTGTTATGCTTTATTTGCATTTCAAGATCACATGCTGTAAATCATGGTTCTATCAGAGGAGATGTATGAGGAAATATAAATTAAGGATTTGTTTTAGTGACTGGATACACAATTTGTACAATCCAGCTAAAGCAGTGTTGAGAGAAAAATTCATATCACTAAATGCTTATGTCAGACAAGAGGAAACAAATCAATAGTCTATGATCTCACATGAAGAAACTATAAAAGACCACAACAAATCCAACTTAAACAGAAGGAAAAATAAAAAGCAGAAATCAGTATAATTGAAACAAACAAACAAACAATAGAGAAAAATCAATGATAAAAGAAGCTGGTTGGAAAGAGCAATAAAACTTACAAACCTCTAGCAACAATGAACGAGTAAAAGGGGTGAATATAGAAATATGACAAATTAAACAGGGATTTACATACAGACCCTACAGACATCAAAATAAGATAATAGTGTGAATGACTCTATGCATATAAACCTGATAAGTTAGATAAAATGGACTAAATGCTAGAAAAGCAAAAATATTATAATTCACCCAACAGAGATAACTTGAATAGTACAGTAACTATTAAAGAAACTGAATTTGTAATGTAAAATACCCCAAAAGAGAAATCTTCAGGCCCAGATGCTTTTGCTAGAGAATTCTACCAAACATTTAAAAAAGAATCAACACCACTTATACACAATCTCTTCCAGAAAAATGGAAGAGGAGGGAACAATTTTCAACTAATTTTATGACGCCAGCATTATCCTGATATGAATACTAGATGAAGACAGTACAAAACTACAAATCAACTTCTCTCATGAATAGAGATGCAAAAGTACTTTAGCCCTGGCAGGTGGCTCAGCTGGTTGGAGCATCGCCCCATACACGAAAAGGTTGCAGGTTCGATCCCCTGTTGGGGTGTGTATGAGAGGCAACCAATGGATCTTTCTCTTAAATGAATGTTTCTCCCTCTCTAAAATCAATAAAAACATATCCTTTGTGATGATTTTAAAAAGCTACTTTAAATTGAGCAATAAATAAAAAGGATTATACTACATGACCAAGTAAGGTTTACTCCAAGTATTCAAGGCTGATTCAAGAGTCAAAAATGGAGTAAATAAGCAAAACCACATACAGCTGTAGATACAAAAAAAAAGGATTTGACAAAATTCAATATATACTCATGATAAATACTCTCTGGAAACTAGAATAGAGGGGACTTTCCTCAGGTTGATGAGGAATACCTGTAAGGACCTCCTGCTAAATAACATCACCTGGTAAAAGACTGGATGCTTTCCCTCTGAGGTTGGAAATAAGGGCAGTATGTCTGCTTTTGCAATCCTAAGAAAGTTCAGAAAGGTCTCAGCATAAAAGAACAACATATAAAAGTATTTCTAATAAACAACTGATAGGAAACAGAATTTAAAATACAGTTACTTAAAATAATGAAATAGTTATAAACCTAACAAAACACATATAGATCTTCTCTGCCTCAAACTACAAAATACTGATTAAAAAATCAAAGATCTCAATAAATGTATATATAGTTTTTATGAATTGTAACACAGTAAAAATATTAACTCTTATAAAATCGATAACTTACATGTTGAATGTAATTCCTATCAAACACCAAGGTTTTTTTAACATAATGACATTATTCCAAAATTTATATGTAAAACAGCTAAGACAACATTTTAAAAAGAAGTATTGTTCTTAGCTTTTTCTGACTGACTTATTTCACTTAGCATAATATTCTCCAGGTCCATCCATGTTGTTGCAAATGGCAGTATTTCACCCTTTCTTATGGCTGAGTAGTATTCCACTGTGTGCATGTCCCACATCTTTATCCAGTCCTCTATTGCAGGACACTTTGGTTGTTTCCATGTCTTGGCCACCATGGGATATAAAACTGAAACTCATGACACAAACAGCAGTGTGGTGGTTGCCAGAGGAAAGGGAGTAGAGGTGAACGGGGTCCTAATATATGGTGACAGGAGACTTGACTTTGGGTGGTGGGCACACAGTGCAATATACAGGTCTTGTAACATAGAAACCCATACTTGAAACCTATATGTTCATATTAACCACTGTCACCTCAATAAATTTAATTTTTAAAATAGGAAAAAAAGAAGAAGGTTTGAAGCATCACTCTACCTGATTTAGACAACCAAGAAACAGACCCACACAGGTACAGCCTACTGATTTTTAAGAAAGATACAAATGCAGTTCAATGTAAGAAAGATAATGGTACATAAGCAAATGCATAGAAAATAGGAGAAAAATAGATCTCTACTTAAACCGCACTCACTATACAAAAATTAACTCCAAATGTACCATACATTTAGATATAAACATAAAATGACATAATTTTTAAAATTTGGAGAAAACCTTTGGACCAAAGACTTGGTGAACTGTCCTTAGACATAACAACAACAAAAGCCCTGATAAATTGTACTACATCAAAATTAAAAATGTAGGCTCTGCAAAAGACCTTCTGAAGAGGGTGAAACGACAAATCACAGACTAGTATAAAAATGTGCAAACCACATATTTGATACATAACTCATATCTAGACTATATAAACTCGCAAAGCCTGCAATTAAGAAACATACAGGAGAGTGTAGTACAAGATGGCGAGGACTAGGTCCCCACCCGCCAACAATGACCCAGCAATGAAAAGATCTGGGACAGTTCTAGAGTATAATTAAGACATTGTGGCAACCTAGTGGAGCACAAAAACTGACAGCCACATAGGAAAGCATAGAAGGCACTTTGCATGAGTCACCCCATCTCGTAGCCTGGCCCAGCTTGGTGCCAAGAGGCATTCCCTCAGCCATGACCTCCTCCAGCGGGGGAAAGGGAGAGGAAAGGACCCCTGCAGACTGTGCCACCAAGTATTCCAATAGCCCTTGCTGTTGCAATAGACACTCACAACTTCCTCTACTTAGGACATTCACAGTCTGCCTAATTATCCCAGCTGATGGACCTGCCTGAAGTCCATGCTGCTGTGACTCTGGAGCAGGAGATGCTACTATGCTACCTTTGGGGCTGGAACTCCCCTATCTTCTCCTACCACATCCTGGAGACACCATGCACATGCTCAAGTCCTGGATGCTGGCATTGCCACTGTGCATGCCTATACTTTGGCACTGATGTACCCCAGCAGGGGAAAAGGACAGCAAGAGGAATACAAAAGCTTTTGCCACCAAAGACCCTACCAACCACTGTTGTCAAGGACCCGTCCCCCACACCCAAGCTCTGTCTTTGCTGATGCTGATAGAACTGCCCAGAGTTGACACTGCTGTTGCTCCCCTAACCCTAAGTCAGAGCTGCTGTACCCAACCCAACTGTCACCCTCATACCCATCCATAGGTAAATGTCTTACCCTACTGAATCCAGTCCATAAAGTCTGAAAGAGGTGGCTGCTCTTTAAAATGTGAAGACATTAGCACAAAGCCACAAGGAACATAGCCTCTTCAATAAATGATGCTGAGAAAATTGGACAGTTACATGCAAATAAAATGAAACTAGACCACCAACTTTCACCATACACAAAAATAAACTCAAAATGAATAAAAGATTTAAATCTAAGTCGTGAAACTATAAAAATCCTGGGAGAAAGCATAGGCAGTAAAGTCACAGACAACTCACTTAGTGAAATTTTCACTAATACATCTCCTAGGGCAAGAGAAACATAAGAAAAAATAAACATATGGGACTACATCAAACTAAAAAGCTTCTGCACAGCAAAAGAAAACAGCTTCAAAATACAAAGGAACCCCACAGTCTGGGAAAACATATTTGCCAAGAATGTATCTGATAAGGGGCTAATTTCCAAAGTACACAAAGAACTCATACTACTCAGCAAGAGGAAGACAAACAACCCAATTAAAAAATGGGCAAAGGACCTGAATAGACACTTCTCCAAAGAGGACATCGAGATGGCCAAGAGACATATGAAAAAATGCTCTACTTTGCTAATCATCAGGGAGATGGAAATTAAAACCATAATGAGATATCACTTCACACCTGTCAGAATGGCTGCCATCAACAAATCAACAAATGACATGTGCTGGCGAGGATGTGGAGAAAGGGGAACCTTAGTACACCGCTGGTGGGAATGCAGACTGGTGCAACCACTATGAAAAACAGTATGGAGGTTCCTCAAAAAATTAAAAATGGAGCTGCCTTTTGACCTAGTGATCCCACTTATAGAAATATATCCTAAGAATCCTGAAACACTAATCAGAAAGAATAAATGCACCCCTATGTTCATAGCAGTGCAATTTACAATAGCTAAGATCTGGAAACAGCCCAAATGCCCATCAGTAGATGAATGGACAAAAACGCTGTGGGACATTTACACCATGGAATATTATTATGCAGCTGTGAAGAAGAAGAATCTAGTACTGCTTGGGACAGTATGGAAGGACCTGGAGAAAATTATGCTAAGTGAAATAAGCCAGGCAGAGAACAACAAACATCACATGATCTCACTTATATGTGGAATCTAAAGAACTTAATAAACTGATGATTCAATGACATGGATCAGAATGATGAATCTCAGAGGGATGGGGGGGTGGAGGGGGAGAGTTTAACCAAAGAACTTATATGCATATATGCACAATCCAAGGACATGGACAATGGTGTGGAGAGGGACTGGGGAAGTAGGTGGGACCGGGTGGAATGGGTCATTGGGGAGAAAAAGGGACATTTGTAATATTTTGAACAAAAATAATAGTAATAATAATAATAAACAAATAAAACACCTTGAGTTCTAAAAAAAGTCAAGGACACATGATATCACCAAAGGAAAACAATAAACTGCCTGTAACTAACTCCAAAGATATGGAGATCTAAGAGTTGGCCGACAAAGAATTAAAAATAATTGTTTTAAGAAAGATCAGTGAGCTATAAGAGAACACAGACAATTAAACAAAATCAGGAAAACATAGGAACAAAACTAGAAGTTCAACAAAGAGACAGAAATCATAGAAAAGAATCAAAAAGACATTCTGGAGCTGAAGAACATATTAAATTAAATAGAGAGTGTCAACAGCAGATTCAATCAAGGAGAAGAAATAATTTGTGAATTTGAAGATAAGTCATTTGAAATTATTCAGTCAGAGGCAAAAAAAGAATTAAAAAGAGTGAAGAATGCCTTTTCAATTTATGGTACACAAACAAAAAACCCAATATACATGTTCTGGGAGTCTCAGGAGAAGAGAGAGAGAAAAGGGTAAGAAGTTTAGTTAAAGAAATTATGGCTAAAAAGTTCTCAAATATTGTGAGGGAAATGGACATCCAGATTCATGAAGCTCAAAGGAACCCCCAAAAGATCAAAAGAACCCTCAAAAGTAGAGTACACTGTTTAATTAGGAGAGTTCTTCAAATCAAAATGAAAACACATTAAACATGCAAAAGTGTATGAAAGCATAAATTTCACTAATAAAGGTAAATAAACAGATAAATACAGCGCTAGCCAGTTCTGCGCAGTGGTTAGAACGTCGGCCAGCACACTGAAGTGTCTAGGGTTCGATTCCAGTCAAGGGCATATACCTGGCCTTGTATGGGAGGCAATGAATGGATGTGTCTATCCCACATTGATGTTTCTCTCTCTCTCTCTCTACCCCTTCCATTCTTAAAAGCAGTGGAAAAAATATCCTCGGGTGAGGATTTAAAAAAACACACAAAAACCCAAACAAATACAAAATAATGTTACACTATAATGGTGGCACATAAATTACTATTAATTCTAGTATAAAAAATTAAAAGAAAAAATTAAAAATAATCAAAATGATTACAAGAACATAAAGTATGGAAAGATTAAACGTGTAGAGTTTTTGTGTGCAACTGAGGTTAAGCTGTTATCAACTTAAAACAGATGGTTATAACTTCAAGATATTTTATGCAACAATCAAGCTAATTTCAAACAAAAACCTATAATAAAAACATAAAAGGTAAAGTGAAAAGAATCAAAGTACTACAAAAATTATAAATGAAGACAGAAAGGTGTGACCAGACAAAACAACTGCAAAGGAGACAAAAAAATTAACAACATGGCGTTAGTAAGCTCTGATCTACCAATAATTACTTTAAATGTAAGTAGATTAAACTCTCAAATCAAAAGGCATAGAATACCTGAATAGACAGAAAAACAAGATCCCAGAAATATGCCATCTACAAGAGGCTCATTTTAGAATTAAAGATATACATAGGCTGAAAGAGAAGGGATGGAAAAAGATATTCCATGCAAATAGTAAACAAAAGAAAGTAGAGGTGACTACACTTATATGAAACAATATAGGAGGAATAAAGTTGGTGGCGTACTGAGTGGAAGCTACACTGACACTCTCTCAGGACCAAACTGGAATTACAACTAAAATAGACAAAAACCACCCTGAATAATCAACTGCAACTGAAGATGAGCTGGAGAGCACCCTCATAACAAGGGAAAAGTGAAGACTACATAGAGACTGGTACGAAGTGTGGAGGTGCAAGAGGGCTGGCTGGGCTCCCACAGGCAGCAGCTGAAGGTTCAGAGGGAGATCTCAGCTGTGGGGAGTTTCCCACTGAGGACTCTGGGGCCTAACCCTGAGTCTGGGCCTCCAAGCCAAGAGCACCAGAATAGAGAAAGGCTCCCACAGAACATCTGGCTGTGAAAAGCAGCCGGGTTTCTGTCTGCCAGGGAGAGACAGCTGGAAATGCAGGCACCCCCTTAAAGAGCCAACACACAAAGTTTCATGTGCAGCCACTCACCTTGGGCTCCAGGAGAGGGAGGGCAGAGTGGACTGGAGTTATGTGAGGAAAATCTAGGGTTGTGGGCTCTGGAGCTAGAGCTCAGAGGGCACCCCTCCAGGTTCTGAAACCTAGTCATTCCCCCATACTGCAGAGGCAGGCATTTACACTCCAAACAGCTTTTGCCTGAGGGGGAAGCAATTGCCCCACCCTGCTGGAAAACCTCTAGCCCTACCAGGGGGAGTTACTATAGCCTGAGGCTTATTAAGAGAATGATTAATCAGCCTGCAGACAGAGGCAGGCTTCAGGGTGCTTTGAGTCTTTGCCTAATGTGCTTCTGGACCTGGGCCTTGGAAAAGCAGACTCTGGTGTGCATCTTGGTCCTGTCCAACCACACCTAGACCTAGCAGAGGAGACCTCAAGCTGAGGGTTGTTGATAGCTCCAAACAGGGTACTCAAGGCCAGTCACAAACAGCGTCTGACATTGGCCTGCACCAGAGACCCTACAAAAAGACTGAGAGTTCTATCAGGCCTACCTAATACATAGAAACAAACCCAAATAGGCAGCCAAAATGGGGAGACAAAAGAAGCCCCAAATGAAAGAACAAGAAAAATCTCCAGAAAAAGAGCTAAATGGAATGGAGATAAATAATCTATCAGATATAGAGTTCAGGATACTGATTGTAAGCTATAAGAAAATAAGACCCAAATATATGCTGTCTACAAGAGACCCACATCAGAACAAAAGACTCACACAGGCTGGGGGGAAAAAACACCCCCAAACTTCTGGAGAACTTTAAAGGAGAGATCAACAGCAATACAGTCATAGTAGGGGACTTTGAACACCCCACTGACTTCACTGGATAGATCTTCGAGACAAAAAATCAACAAGGAAACAGTGACTCTGAATGACTCACTAGATCAGATGGATTTAACGGACATTTACAGAACATTCCACCACAAATCTGCAGAATAGGCATTCTCCTCAAGTCCACAGTGGACATTCTCAAAGATAGACCTCATGTTAGGACACAAAACCAGTCTCTACAAGTTCAAGAAGAATGAAATCATATCAAGCATCTCAGATCACAATGGCATGAAATTAGAAATCAACTACAGTAAAAACATTCAAAAACATTGAAACACATGGAGGCTAAATAGCATATTATTAAACAATGAATGGGTTACCAATAAGATCAAGGAAGAAATCAAAAACTTCCTGGAAACAAATGAAAATGAACACAACCACCCAATATCTATGGAACACAGAGAAAGCAGTCCTAAGAGGGAAGTTCATAGCACTACAGGCCTACCTCAAAAAGCAAGAAAAATTTTTAGTGAACTATCTAACCCTAAAACTTAAAGAATTAGAAATCTCCCTTATGAGGACATCCGGACCAGGGCTTTTGTTTACTGTGAGTTTGTTTTTATTACTGCTTCACTTTCATCAGTTGTTATTAGTGTATTCAGGTTTTCTGATTCTTCCTGATTCAGTTTTACATGATCTCACTCATACACGGAATCTAATAAACAAAATAGACTGAGGAACAAAGTAGATCCAGAAACGTAGAAGCATGGAACAGACTGATGAATCCCAGTGGGAAGGTGGGGGTGGGGGAGTGGGTGGGAAGAGATAAATCAAAGAACTTATATCCATATACACATATCCCATGGACACAGACAACAGTGTGGTGAAGGCCTGGGGGGGGAGAGGATGTGGGATGGAGGGGATCAATGGGGAAAAAAGTGGGGGATATCTGTAATACTTTCAACAATAAAGATAAATTAAAAAAATATAATATAGACATTAAGAACTGTCTCTAGAGACAAAGGAAGTCATTATATAATGGTTAAAGGGTCTATTCCACAGGAAAATATAACAATAGTAGATACATACACACCCAACACCAGAGCATATGCATATATCTAATACTGGCAGATCTGAAGAGAGAAATGGAAAAATTTATAGTGTTAAAATGTCTACACTATCCAAAGTGATCTACAGATTCAATCCAGTCCCTATAAAAATCCTAATGGCATTCTTTACAGAAATAGAAAAAACTACCTTAAAATTCATTTGGAACCACAAAAGACTCAGATAGCCAAAGCAGTCTTGAGAAAAAATAATGATGGAGGTATCATACTTCCTAATTGCAAAATATATTACAAAGCTATAGTAAAGATAGATACACAGACCAATGGAACAGTACAGAGAGCGCAGAAATATACTTCCACATCTGTGGTCAACTGGTCTTCAACAAGGGTGCCAAGAACACACAATGGGGATAGAATGGTCTCTTCAATAAATGGTGGAAGAAAACTGGATATCCACATGCAGAGTAATGAAACTGGATTCTTATTCACACTACATACAAAAATCAACTCAAGGTGGATTAGATACTTAAACGTAAGGACCTGAAATCATAAAAAAGAAAAAGAATAACAAGTGTTGGCAAGGATGTGGAGAAATCGGGACCCCCATATACTCTTGGTGGGGGTATTAAATTGGTTCAGTCATTATGGAAAACAGTATGAAAGTTCCTCAAAAAACTAAAAATATAACTACTTAATGATCCAGCAATCCCACTTCTGGGTATATATCCAAAGGAAATGAAATCAGGATCTCAAAGAGATATGTACACACATATGTTCACTGCAGCACTATTCACAACAGACACGCCATGGAAACAATCTGTCCATTGACAGATGAATGATTAAAGAAGATATGATATATCCAATTCAGCCATAAAAAGGAAGAAAATTCTGACATTTGCCCCAACATGGACAAAACCGGAATACATTTACTAAGTGAAACAAGTCAGACACAGGAAGACAAATATTGCATAACCTCACTGGAATATAAAAGTTAAATTCATAGAAAGAGAGCAGAATGGTGGTTTGTAAGGGCTAGGGAAATGGGAAATGGGGAGATGTTGGTAAAGGGTTACAAAGTTCAGTTATGCAAGATAAACTATGGAGATCTAATGTACAGCAATGTGACTATAGTTAATAATACTGTACAGTATACCTTGGAAATACTCTGGGTTCAGTTCCAGAACACCATAATAAAGTAAATATTACAATAAAGGGAATTGTAATCTTTTGCTGGAGGAGGGTCTTGCAAAATCTGTGAACTGCAATAAAATCAGGTGAATCTGTACTTGAAATATGCCAAGAGGGTAGGTCTTTTTAAATTAAGTTTATTGGGGTGACAGTGGTCAATATGAACATATAGGTTTCAGGTGTGGGTTTCTATGGTACAAAATCTGCATATTGCTCTGTGTGCCCACCACTCAAAGTCATGTCTTCTCCCATCACCATATATTAAGACCCCCTTACTCCCCACACTCTTCCGTTTGACAACCACCACACTGCTGTTTGTGTCCACAAGTTTCAGTTTTATATCCTACATATGAGTGAAATCATATGGTTCGTAACTTTTTCTGACTGGCTTATTTCACTTAGCACAATATTCTCAAGGTCCATCCATGTTGTTGCAAATGGCAGTATTCCATCCTTTCTTATGGCTGAGTAGTATTCCACTGTGTATCTGTCCCACACCATCTTTATCTAGTCCTGTATAACAGGACACTTGGGTTGTTTCCATGTCTTGGCCACTGTGAATAATGCTGCAATGAACACAGGGGTGCATATATCTTTTTCAAACACATGTTTTTGAGTTTTCCAGGTATATACCCAGGAGAGGGATTGCTGGGTCATATGGTAGCTCTACTCTTAATTTTCTGAGGAGTCGCCGGACTGCTTTCCATAGTGGTTGTACCAGTCTACATTTCCACCAGCAGTGAAGGAGGGTTCCCTTTTCTCCACAACCTCTCCAACACTTGTTATTGCTTGTCTTGTTGATAAAAACCACTCTAACCGGTGTGAGGTGGCATCTCCTTGTAGTTTTGATTTACATTTCCCTAATTGTTAGTGAGGTTGAACATCTTTTCATATATCTATTGGCTGTTCGTATGTCTCTTTGGGAGACGTGTCTGTTCAGGTCCTCTGCCCATTTTTGATTGGGTTGTTTGCTGTTGAATTTTATGAGTTCTTTATATATTTTGGAAATTAAACCTTTGTGGAAGCTAATGTTTGCAAATATCATCTCCCATCTGGTTGGCTGCCTCTGTGTTTTGTTGTCAGTTTCTTTTGCTGTGCACAAGCTTTTTAGTTTGATATAGTCTCGTTCATTTATTGTTGCCTTTACTTCCTTTGCCTTTGGGGTGAAGTTCATAAAATGTTTTCTGTGACCAAGGTCCATAACTTTGGAGCCTATGTTTTCTTCTATGTAACTTACTGTTTTGGGTCTCGTATTTAGGTCTTTGATCCATTTTGAGTTAATTTTTGTATATGGGGACAAACTGTAATCCAGTTTCATTCTTTTGCATGTGGCTTTCCAGTTTTCCTAGCGCCATTTATTGAAGAGACTATCTTTACTCCATTGTGTGTTTCTGGCTCCTTTGTCCAAAATTATCTGCCCATATACATGTGGTTTTATATCTGGGCTTTCTATTCTGTTTCACTGATCTGTGTGTGTTTCTGTGCCAATACCACACTGTTTTGATCATTGTAGCTCTGTAGTATAATTTGAAGTCAGGTAGCATGATACTTCCAGCTTCGTTCTTTTTTCTCAGGATTGCTTTGGCTATTCAGGGTCTTTTATGGTTCCATACAAATCTGGTGATTTCTCGTTCTATATCTTTAAAAAATGACATTGGTATTTTGGTGGAGATTCCATTAAATCTGTATATTGCTTTGGGTAATGCAGCCATTTTAACTATGTTGATTCTTCCAATCCATGAACATGGGATATTTTTCCATTTTGTTGTGTCTATTTCAATCTCTTTTAATAATGCTTTGTGGTTTTCAGTATATAGGTCTTTCATGTTCTTTGTTAAGTTTATTCCTAGGTATTTTATTCTTTTGGTTGTAATTGCAAAAGGAATTGCTTTTTTCATTTCTTTATCTGAAGTTTTGTTGTTGATTTTTGCATCGATTTTGTATCCTGCAATTTTACTGTAATTTTACTGTATTTGTTTATTGTTTCTAATAGTTTTTTGGTGGAGTCTTTAGGGTTTTCTATATACAGAATCGTGTTGTCCACAAAAAGTGACAGTTTTACTTCTTCCTTCCCCATTTGGATGCCTTTTATGTCTTTCTCTTGCCTTATTGCTCTGGCCAGGACTTCCAGAACTATGTTGAATAAGAGTGGTGAGAGTGGACATTCTTGTCCTATTCCTGATCTTAGAGGAAAAGCTTTCCGTTTTTCACCATTGAGCTGAGGGTTTATTGTATATGGTATTTATTATATTAAGACACTTTTCTTCTACTCCTATTTTATTGTGTGTTTTAATCATAAATGGATGTGGTATCTCATCAAATGCTTTTTCTGCATCTGTTGATAAGATCATATGATTTTTATCCTTTGTTTTGTTAATGTGGTGTGTTACATTGATTGATTTACGTATATTAAGCCACCCAAGAGGGTAGATCTTAAGTGTTCTCAACCCATTCCCCAGAAGGTAACTATGTCAGATGATGGGTATGTAAATTAGCTTGATTGTGGCAATTATTTTACAATGTATTATGTATATCAAAACATCAAGTCTTATTATACCTTAAGTATACACAGTTTTATTTTGTCATTATACCTCAATAAAGATGGGGAAAAATGTACAACCACGAACAGACATTTACTATCTAATAATACATAAATGGCACATGAACACATGAAAAGATATTTAACATCACTAGCCATTAAGGAAATACAAATTAAGACCATGATGAGCTATCATTATACACCTATTACAGCCACTAATACAAAAAATAATGATAATACCAAGTCCTGGGAAGTATAGAAAGTAACTGAATCTCTCATACACTGCTGGTAGAAATGCAGGATGGTACCGCTACTCTGGAAAATAGTTTGGCAGTTTCTTAAAGAACAAAACATATACTCACCAAGCAGCCACAATCGCACTCCTGGGCATTTATCTCAGAGAACTAATTATGTTCACACAAAAAGCGGAACATGAACATTCACAGCAGCCTTATGTATGTATTACTATTTTATTTTGTGAATTCTTACTTGAAGGTATTTTTTTGTTGCTGTTAATCCTTACCCGAGGATATTTTTTCAATTGCTTTTTAGGGAAAGTGGAGGGGGGCAATGGACAGGGAGGGAGGGAGCAAGAGAGAGAAGGGAAGGGGAAAGAGAGCAAGAGAGAGAGAAACATACATGTGAGAGACACACATCAATTGGTTGCCTCCTGCCTGCTCCAACCTGCAACCCAGATACATGCCCTTGACTGGGAATCAAACCCGAGACCCTTCTGTGCACTGTCCAAAGCTCTAACCACTGAACAACACTGGTCAGGGCCATAGCAGCTTTATTAAAATAGCCCAACCCTGGCTGGGTAGCTCAGTTGATTAGAGCATCATCACGACATGCCAAGGTTTCGGGTTCGATCTTCAATCAGGGCACGTACTAGAATAAACCAATGAATGCATAAATAAGTGAAACAACAATCTGCTGTTTCTCTCTCTCTGTGTCTCTCTTCCTAAGAAATCAAAAAATAAATATTAAATCAATCAATAAATAAATAAAACAGCCCCAAATTAGAAACAACTAAAATGTCCTTTAATAGGTGAATGGCTAAACAAACTATGATACAGTCACCCAGTGGAATACCATTTTAGTAAATAAAAGAAATAAACTATTGGAACACACTAAAACTTGGATGGGTCTCAATTTCAACACATCAAATATTGTATAATTCCATTTATATGACGTTCTTGAAATGGCAAAACTGTAGAGATGAAGGGCATATTAGTAGCTAGCTGAGAGTAGGAATGGTGCAGGAGAGGGGCTAGATATGACTATAAAGAGGTGGCACGAGAGGAATCTTTGTGGTGATAGAATTGTTCTGTACTTTATTTGAGGTGGTGGTTACATGAATCTCCAAATGTGATAAAATGGCATAGAGCTATTCACACACATTGTACCAATGATATTTTACAAATGGTGTTGAGACTATATTATAGTCATGTAAGAAATAACCATTGGGGGAAAATTGTGAATACAATTGTGCTAATTCCTATGAATCTATAACTGTCATATACAAAGTATTTTTAAGTATATGCAAAAGCTAAAAACAATCTGAAAACATTTTCTTCTTAAGAAAGCAAGCAAGAGATGAAGAAAAAAAGGGTTTGCAAACATATATTTGATAACTGTCTAAACTCCTTCAGCTCAACAATAAGGCCAAAAATAAAAAAAACATCAAAACCAACAAAAACTAAACTAAAGTAAACAGAAAATGGGCAAAAGATTTGATCAGACACTTCATTAAAGGAAATTATGAATGATTAAAAAGCACATGAAAAGAGGCTCAACATTGCTAGTCACCAAGGAGATGCAAATTACAACCCAGCAGGATATAACTGGACACCAACTACAGTGGCTAAACATAAGACGACTTACCAAACCAAATGCTGGTAACCAAAGAGCAATGAGAACTCTCAGACATTACTTATGGGCATGAGAAACAGTAGAGCCAACTTGGAAACATTTAGCAGTTTCTTATAAAATCATATACATATAAACTTACTGGAAGACCCAGCAAACCCACTCCTAGGCATTTACACAACAGAAATGAAAACATGTCAGCCAACAACTTGTATGTGCATGTTCATAGCTACTTTATTCATAACAGCTCTGAAGTGAAAAAACAAATCACGTGTCTATCAACTAAAAGGAACAAACTGTGGTAAAAAGAATAAACTAGTGATACGCACATACACACCCTTTCAAAAGCATTACGCTAACTGAAAGAAGCTGGACAAAAGAATATATACTTTCTGATTCCGTTTATATAAAATTTGAGAAAAGGCAAACTGTTGCAATAGAAAGGAGATGAGTGACTGCCAGACTGTGAGAGGTAGGGATGGAGGGAGGGGACTCACTCCAAAGGGTTACAAGGTATCTTTTTGGGATGATGGAAATATTCCAATCATGATTTTGATGATGGTAAAACTCACTGATTTGTAGGCGGAAAATGGCTGAATTTTACTTTCTGTTAAATATACCTTAACAAAAGTGATTAACATTTAAAAAAGAAACAAAATCTGCAGTCTAGGGGGAGTCACAGGGGAAGGTCTGCTCACCCAGTGAGACGAGGAGCCTGTAGTTCTCCAGCATCACCTCTTTGTACAGGGTCCTCTGAGCAGAGTCCATCTGTTGCCACTCCGCTTGCGTGAACTCCACAGTCACATCCTTGAATGACACTGAGGCCTATAATAACACATTTCTAATCAACTTAGGGTCCAGAATCAGGGACATGGAAAATATTTTTGGAAACTTAAAATATTTAATGTACTTACTGTTTAGAAAGTTTAAAACAAAATGCTATAAAAGATGACTATTATGGCCCTAACTCTATCTTATATTTTGGGGATATGTGCACAATTAGCAAAAAATTTATTCTCATGCTCCAATTTATTTATATTTATTTTTAAATTATACACACATATTGTCACATAATATGATGAGAAAGCTACTGCCTTATTTTCTTAGGTATGTGCGCTGACCAGAATTGAACCCAAAACCTTTCAGTGTACAGGACATGGCTCCAACCAACCGAGCCACCCAGCCAGGGCACAAGAATTCTTTTATATTCCAGTTGGGTGCATCTGAGAGCCAACAGCTGGATGTTTCTCTCTCACACTGGTGTTTCTCTCTCTCTCTCCCTTCTACTCTCTCTGAAAAGCAATGGAAAAAATATTCTCAGGTGAGGATTTAAGGAAAAAAATGTAATGAGAAAAGGTATACTAAGAAAAAATACAAATTTGGTATAGACTTATCGCTAATGAATTAATTTAATAATCAAAGTGTTCATGCAAAAAGTCCCCCCAAATTTATAAGTGAGTTTCACAAAATCTACACATAACACAACTTTCTCATCTAAATTATTAGAAAAGAAGCAGGAAAGTGCCCCATTATCATTTTTAAAAAAAATTTCTTTTTTAATCCTCACCTGAGGATATTTTTTCCAGTGATTTTCTTTTAGAGAGAGTGGAGAGGAGAGAGGAGGGGAAGGGGGAAAGAGAAACATCAGTGTTCGAGAGACATATCGATTGGTTGATTGGTTGCCTCCTGAATGAACCCCGACCAGGACCAGGGATCAGGCCTGTAACCAAGGTACATGCCCTTGCCTGGGAATCGAACTCGAAGACCCTTCAGGCCACAGGACTACACTCTAACCACTGAGAAAACTGGCCAGGGCTCCATTTCCTTTTATGAGGCTATGAACATGGTAACACAATTGCAAAGGGAATCAAGTAAATATAGTCTAAAACTTATAACTAGTAGATAAATAAGTTCGGGAGATCTAATGCACAACATAGTGATTATAGTCAATTATGCTGTATTATATACTTTAGTTGCTAAGAAATTAATTCTTAACTGTCCTCAACATATATAAATATATAAATATGTGACACAATAAAGGCGCTAGCTAACTCTACTGTAGTAATCATACTACAATATATAAACATAGCAAACCAACAGGTTGTACACCTTAAACTTAATGTCAATTATATCTCAATTTTTTTTTTAAAAAAGAAAGTATAGTCCAATCCAACTTGTGGGTACCAAAAAAAAATCCTAAATACAGTATCAGCAAAAAGCCCTAGGAAAATTTGTAAAAAACAACTTATCATTCTATTAACAATTAGGGTCTACAAAGGAATTCAAGGTAATAGTAGAAAACCCATTAAATTGTGTACAATATTTATAAATTAAAGGACATAAGCTATAGCTTTATTTCAATAGATACACAAACGGTATTCAATATAATGCAATGCACATTCGTGTCTAATATGCAATCTTAGCAAACTAGCACCTGAAGGGGACCTAGTTACCCTGACCAAGAGCTGACAGCAAACAGTTTATGGTAAAATTCCCCTCAAGACTGACATGATCTATTTCTATTTCACATTTTCCATGTAATGCACAGACTCTTCTAAACCTCACAAATCCACTAGAAGATAAAGTGGGGAAAGAATAAAGAGCTCACCTGAGGTATGTTCATTTTCTGTGGCTCTTGGGAGAGTGTACAGAACTGAGGTTCAGCTGAGGGGACAGAAAAACAGATGGGAGTCACAAGATCTGACCTGCCTTACAGCTCCTAGATTCACCTCCCCAAGTGTCACACTCCAGGTCCTATGCCTTACAGGGATCAGCCTAGTGAACATAAACTTTCCTCAATTTGTTAACAATAATGAAGTGTCCTTCTGACTAACACAAAGAAATAAAAATTGAGGAATCATTGAATTAAATTACACCAAAGGAAAAGACACCGTTTTTTTCATTAAGATTAACAGAAAAATACTGTTTACATTATTTACCCCAGTACAGACCATCCACAAAGAGCCTAGTAAAAAAGACAGAATGCTGTAAAGCAGGACTTTCTAGTTGTTTCAGCTTTGGTGTATGTCTCGAAAGGTGCTTTTGGTGACTTACTTGTAGAAGAGAGAACAATGTTTTTCACCTGCCCCGTCACAAACTGAGTTTCCCTGAACAAGTCACTGAACTTTCAAAAGACGCAGAAATTGATGATCTTGGAAAATCCTTCATGTACCATCATTCTGGGATCCTGTGAGGTCAGGACGTCACATGTGATGGACATGGGTGACAGAAGCGCAGCATCTGTAAAGAGTGGAGAATTTAGGAAAAGTGGAGAATTTCCTCCCTCTGCCTGGTTACCCCTTACCCTCAGAACTCACTCTCACAAGCTCTCCTATGAAATGGCCCTTCCTAAACTGCCTGCCCTGGGTCACCCCAGGTCCCCCCCCCCCCTCCCGTTTCTGGAGGTGGCATCAACACCAAGACTAGCTCGTTCTGGACAGAGGAATCAAGAGCTGCTTCTGACCTTCCAAATCTAGGGTCTCCTCCTTTTTGGGCTCTTCTGCCTCTGCTCTGAAGCTCTGGAGAGAGCCCTAAGGTCAGTGGGGTGCTCTCCTTCAGGTAAGGCTCGGTTCAGAGCGCCCCCTACTTCCTACAGGGCCTTCTTTTGTTTCAGTGGAACTGAGACATAGACCTGAGAAACAAATCCATTTAAGGAGCAAAACCCTGACTCTTACAATTCATCGTAATGTCAGACCTAAGACAGCCTGACAGTGCAGAAGGGCCAGAAACCTCTGTCTGACCCGTGGGATTTGAAGAGACTGGAAACCCTGGAATACATTTCACACATGGTACATCGCACCTGTGTGCGCTTTGCCTTGTATCCCTGGGCATTCAGGGCAGGCCACCTTGCCCATGCCTGTGAGGGCTGCAGCGCTGGTTTTGGGCAGGTGTGATATTTAAACAAAGCCCGAGATGGTAAGTACAGGCGTAGCTGTTTCACTGCGCTTCACAGATGGTGCGTGTTTTACAAACTGAAGGCAAGAGGCTCCACCAGCAAAAAGATTACCACTCGCTTTACTGCGGCAAGACGCGCGCGCACCGCACACCTGCCCTTCAGTGGGCGCTCAGGCCGTGAGCGCAGCCCTCCGCCAACCCGAGCCTCCGTCCGCGTCCCTTACAGCGGCTGAGGTTACATGAAGCCGTCCAATGAAAGAACAAAAGAGCGGAGCAAGTGTCTTCTAAATATAATAACAGTTGTCACTGAGTTGTCCTACCTGGCACTTGCCTATATATTTTACGAGTGACGACTTGGATCTAAGTTTCAAAACAACAATGAAACAGTCATTATTAATATCCTCGTTTCCAGATGGGAACACTGACTCTTACCCAGGTTCCTTCTGTCCCTCTGACTACCGGTGACAGCGCTGGCCTTGACTGGGTCTTTTTGCCTCGAGCTCGGGCGCTCACCTCAGACCCACCGCCCCTTCCAGCCGCGCACCGTGCCCATTACAAACGCGCTTTCCCCTCGGCCGCCGGCTCGGGCTTTCCTCTGGTTCTCTGGTCCGCTGCAGGCGGCGGGGCACAAGGTCCTCGCACCGGCCCGCACGGCACCAGCTCCCGACGGGGCTCAGCCCACCTGCGCCCCCGAGCCCCGAGGCCCGGCCTCCGCGGGGCCCCGTCCAGGCGCGCGCACTTGGCGCCGGGGGCGCGGGGAGGGTCCCGCGGACTTCTAGCTGCCACCCCTCGTCCCGGGCGCATCCTTCCCGGCGGGTCCCCGCGCTCTCACCCGGGGTGCAGGCCCTTCGCTTTCCAGCAGAGCCCGAGGTTCCCCAGCCGCTTCCCGCGAGTCCCCAAGTCCGCGGAGGAGGCGGGGTCGGCCGCGCGCGTGCGCCGAGGAGCGCGGAGCCCCCGGAGTGCGGGCGGCGAGCGGCGCGCGGGCCGGGACTACGCTTCCCGTCGGCCGCCGCGTCGCCCTGGCCGAGAGTGTGGGCGTTTTGAAAGCCGAGAAATGCTTTTCTTCCAAGTCTCCCGCCCAGTTTCCTTCAGAACCAGAGGAGGTTGAGCTCTTTGTTTACGTCTGCTCTCACTCGGTACTCAGGTCATCTCATTTTTCACGGACTCACGCTGCGTCCGCGCTCCCTGGGCAGCCTGCGCGCTGCTCACGAAAGGGACGGTGGTTCATCGCCCGCTTCAGCGGTCGTCTGGCGGCCGGTGGCAGGAAAGGGGTTCAGCTCCATCCTGAAGCGCCCACTGCCTTGGAGTAGCCATGAAAAAGGAAGAGGTTGGGGTGCAAACTTCAGCTCCTCTGGCAAATGCAAGGGGTGGTCCTCCACTGGCTCCTGGCGGAAACAACGGCATTTCTTTTCAGAAATAATTTGGGGAAAATTGGAGAAATTTTAATTTGGATTGGATATTGAAAATATTAAGGAAAATTGCCATTACTTAACTAAAGTGTGAAAAAATTCTCAAGTTATTTAGAAAAGAATGACTGTAAAAAAAGGCATAACGATTTAGAATTTAAGTTATATAGCTGAAAAATTATAATTCTATAATTTTTCAACCTGGTACCTCTGCTCTGTTAATTTATAATCAGTGGACCCACCATCCCTTTAGCCCTGTCCTAGTGACTCCATAGCCCAGAGTGGAGGCTGACCAAACTACATTAAAATAGATCATGTCTCAAGGTCTGGGCCCTTCTTACTAAATGCTTTCTTGCTAAATGTTAAAATGTAGTACAGTTTTTGCAGCTACAGCTGTAAACAGGATGAATTTGACAGGAACTCACTCTGCAAAGAAGAAATCAACCTCTAATTAACCAAATAGTGCATATAAGAAATGACTAAGCCTCCCTTGGGGGAGACAGAGCTTTGGATGCAAATCCTGTCTTTATTGGGTGCAAGTAAATAAAACTACCTAACAACCACCACGACTAGTTCTTGAATAGAACACCTCAAAAGACAAATCTCTTGATTTTGGTAACCATCAAAATAGACACTAACATAAAGCTCACAAATGGAAAGTAGTCACTACATACATTTATTCAACAGACATATATTGAAAACTTGTTTCTGTGTAACAGACACCAGTCTAGATGCCTGGATAGCAACATCAAAGAAAAGATTAAATTCCCTAAAGGCCCGAGGAGTTTTGGGTCAGTTGTCTTGAGTACCTACTAGGGTCCCTTCAATGAACAGGTGTCAAGTGTCAAAAGAAAAAATGGGACACTTGAGGGGAGTCTAATGAACAGGTCTTTAAAACAATGGATAGAACTGGTGAAGCATCCTGTAACTATGGATGTGATAACAGAAATACAATGAAATACGCATTGCTAAGAGTCACTTAAAATAGTCAGGAGGCTATTGAGGAAGTGAGGCCTATGCAGCTTATACACATTTTGTGCCTCAGTTCTCAGAGTGGCTATTAAGTTGCTCAACTCACCTCAAAACATCAGCAGCCATAAACCTCCCAGAGCCATCCACACCCTGCAACAACTGCTACATGGGCGTACATGGATTTTACTTCCTTCCCAGTCTCTCCCCCCCCCCCCCCAATGAATTTGAAATCTTTCCCTTGTAGTTTTTGCCTCCCTTGTTTACAAATTGGAACTAACCAATCCCTGTTAACCTACCCAGCAATCTTTTTTTTTTTAAACTTGAAAGAGTTACAATTTGTGGGTTTTGCTTTTATAAACACTGCCTGGTTTTGCTCTCTCCAGAGCACAGGTTGGGTTGCTACCCAAATCTGTGTTTCTTAGATTGCAATCCTTTGCTTGAATAAATACTTTTTATTCTTTATTACAGCCTAAACCTTTAACAGACAGTAGAGAGCCATTATCACCATTAGGCTTATACTGAGGGTAGGGTGTATAACCAGGCAAGTCCACCGATATTGTAATGGCCATTACATGGCTTAGCATAGAAAGCTGTTTTCTTCCCTCTAATGCCCTATCCTCTGCTAAACATTTGTAGAACCCATTCAATACCTATTTCTAGAATTCCATTTACATATATCTCCTCCAGACCCATTCTTGTCAGTTTTTTTTTTAATTTATATTTATTATTGAAAGTATTACAGAGGTCCCCCTTTTTCCCCTATTGATCTCCTCCATCCAGCATCCACCTCACTCCCAGGACTTCTCCATAACAATGTCTGTGTCCATGGGTTATGCTTATAGACATTTAAGTTATTTGATTGATCTCTCCCCACCCACTCCCCCATCCTTACCTTCCCTCTGAGATCCTTCAGTCTGTTCCTTCTATGTCTCTGGATCTATTCTGTTTATCAGTTTATTTTGTTTATTACATTCCACATATGAGTGAGATCATGAGGTACTTGTCTTTCTCTGCCTGGCTTATTTCACTTAGCATAATACTTTCTAGTTCCCTCCATGCTCTCCCAAAGGGTAAGAGATTCTTCTTTTTTACAGCTGCATAGTATTTTATGGTATAAATGTGCCGGGGCTTTTTTATCCACTCATCTACTGATTGGCATTTGAGAAGAATGTATATTCTGCAGCTTTGGGGTGGAATGCTCTGTAAATGTCAATTAAATCCATCTGATCTAGTGTGTCATTAAGGTCACTGTTTCCTTGTTGATATTTTGTCTGGAAGACCTATACAGTGAAATCAGTGGGGTGTTAAAGTCCCCTAGTATGATTGTATTGCTGTCAATCTCTCTCTTAAAGTCCTCTAGAAGTTTTTTATAAATTTAGGTGCTCCTATATTGGGTGTATATATGTTTATCAGGGTTATATCCTCTTGTTGGATTGATCCCTTGAGTATTATGTAGTGACCTTACTTATCTCTCTTTATGGTCTTCATTTTGAAGTCTATTTTGTCCCATATGAGTAGTGCTACCGCAGCTTTTTTTTTTTCATTTCCATTTGCATGGAAAATTTTTTTCCATCCCTTCACTCTCATCCTGTGTCAGTCATTTGTTTTGAGGTAGGCATCTTGTGGACAGCATATATTTGGGTCATGTTTTTTATCCAGTCAGCCACCGTATGTCTTTTTATTGGAGCAGTTAATCCATTTATATTTAAGGTTATTATTGATAGGTACTTACCTATTGCCATTTTAATTCTTTATGCCTATGTTTCTCTTTCTCTCTATTTCTACTTCTAATTATAGCAGTTCCTTTAACATTTCCTGCAATACTGGTTTGGTGGTAATAAACTCCTTTAGCCTTTCTTTGTCTGGGAAGCTCTTTATTTCACCATCTACTTTGAATGTTAGCCTTGCTGGATAGAGTGGTGTTGGTTTCAGATCCTTATTTTGCATTACCTTGAATACTTCATGCCATTCCCTTTTTGCCTGTAGAGTTTCTGATGAGAAGTCAGCTGACACTCTTATGAGAGCTCCTTTGTAGGTAACAGATTGCTTTTCTCTTGCTGCCTTTAAGATTCTTTGTCTTGAAATTTTGGCACTTTAATTATGATTTGTCTGGGCATGGGCCTCTTTGGGTTTTCCTTGCTTGGAGCACTCTGTGCCTCTTGAACTTGTGTGACTTTTTCCTTGACTAGGTTAGGGAAGTTTTCTGCCATTATTTCTTCAAACAGGTTCTCTGACCCTTGCTTACTTTCAACTTCCTCTGGCACTTGTATGATACAAATATTGTTGTGTTTCATGTTGTCCCACAGCTCCCTTAGACTGTCCTCCTGTTTTTTAATTGTTTTTTTCTTTTTGGATCTCTGATGAGTGATTTTTTTCTACCCTGTCCTCTAAATCACTAATCCGATCCTCAGTTTCCTCTCATCTGCTGTTTATTCATTCCAATGTATTCTTTATTTCTGCTATGTCATTCTTCATTTCCTTCATAGTGTTCATATCTTTTTTCATGCTGTTGAGCATCCTTACAATCAGTATTCTGAACTCTATTTCTGATTGCTTATCTCCATTTCATTTAGTTCTTTTTCTGGAGACTTCTCTTGTACTTTCATATGGGGCTTGTTCTTTTGTTTCCCCATTTTGGCTACCTGTTTGGGTTTGTTTCCATGTATTAGGTAGGCCTGATAGGACTCTCCGTCTTTTTGTAGGGTCTCTGGTGCAGGCCAATGTCAGATGCTATTTGTGACTGGGCCTGAGTACCCTGTTTGGGGCTATCAACAACTCTCCTCTCGACTTGAGAGTCCTCTGCTGGGGCTGGGTGCAGTTGGATAGGACCAAGATGCACACCAGAGTCTGCTTTTCCAAGGCCCAGATCCAGAAGCAGATCAGGGAGACTCAAAGCACTCTGAAGTCAAAGCACTCTGAAGCCTGCCTCTGCCCGAAGCCTGATTTACCTGATTCTCTTAATGAGCCTCAGGCTGTAGAAACTCCTCTGAGTAGGGCTAGAGGTTTTCCAGCAGGGTAGGACAAATGCTTCCCCCCACAGGCAAAAGCAGTAAATTGTCTGCCTGAGAAAGATGTCCTTTGCAGTACGGAGGAATGACTCGGCACCAAAAATCTGGAGGGGTGCCCTCTGAGCTCTATCTCCAGAGCCCGCAACTCTAGATTTTCTTCACACAGCTCCAGTCCACTCTGCCCTCCCTCTCCTGGAACCCAAGGTGAGTGGCTGCACATGAAACTTTGTGCATTGGCTCTTTAAGAGGGTGCCTGCATTTCCAGCCATCTCTCCCTGGCAGACAGAAACCCGGCTGCTTTTCACAGCCAGGTGTTATGTAGATACCTTCCTCAGTTGTGGTGCTCTTGGGTGGGAAGCCAGCCTGGGGTTTAGGCCCCAGAGTCCTCAGTGGGAACCCCCCACAGCTGAGATCTCCCTCTGGACCTTCAGCTGCTGCCCAGGAGCCCAGCCAGCCCCCTTGCACCTCCACACTTCCTACCAGTCTCTGTGCAGTCTCCACTTTTCCTCCTTGGTTGTGAGGATGCCCTCTAGCTCGTCTTCAGTTGCAGTTGATTATTCAGGGTGGTTTTTCTCTATTTTAGTTGTAATTCCAGTTTGGTCCCAGAGAGTGTCAGTGTAGCTTCCACTCAGTCCGCCGCCATCTTTAATCTCCTCTTTTGTCAATTCTTGTTTATTCTAGACTTATTCTTGTCAGGCCCCCTACTACTTACCGGTCATTGAGCTACTGGACATGAATCGATATAAATCAAAATGCAGAAAATATATTTTCTTCATAAAGTGAACAACTAAAAATACTTTCTTTTTGATTATTGATTTTTAGAGAAAGAGAGTGAGATATCGATTTGTTGTTCCACTTATTTATGCATTCATTGGTTGATTTTTTAAAAATTTATCTTTATTGTTGAAAGTTTTATAAATCTCCCCTTTTTACCCCCCACTGACTTCCCTCCACTGTCCTCCTGCCCCCTCCCCAGGCTTTCACCACACTACTGTCTGTGTCCTCAAGTTATGCATATATGAATGTACATTCTTTGGTTAATCTCTTTCTGCCCCCCTCCCCCTTTCCCTCTGCTATACTTCAGTCTGTTGCATGCTTCAATATCTCTTTGGTTGATTCTTTTATGGGCCCTGACTGGGGAATGAACCCACCTTGCTGAATTGGGATGATGCTCTAACCAACTGAGCTACCTGGCCAGGGCCTAAATATACATTCTTAAATTCTGCCTTCTGGGAAGATTTTGTTTCAGCACACATTTCAGAACCACCCCTAACTGAGACTGTAATTGCAGGAGCGATAACTTCCAATGATGCCACCATACATTGTAGGCTCAGTTTGAAGGAAATTCGACTGGTATGTGAGCACAGGTCTCTCTTTTGGGGACTTTTGAGGAATGATTCATGGTATAATCTTGTGATTAAGTTATGAGGAATTTTGTTAAAGGGACCTAGGCTCCCTTTTAATTAAAGCCTCCTGTCTATAAAGTAAGATTTATCAAGGACTGGGAAAGAGGATTTCAGCCCGTTTTGATGACTTGTGTTAGTTTTCTACCCACAGACCTAGAATTTTACATATATATTCAGAAATATCTTAAGTAGGCTGCCCATCTATTTTATTTCAATGGACTTCATGCTCACCGCCACAGATCCTTTCAGGTTACCACAAAACAAACACCGAGAGAGTTTTAAAAAATATTAGTCATGATCCCATTAGAGAGATATGTATTTCATTGGTATGAAATGCTGCATGGCTGCCCCTGTGTTTGTGGTGAGTACACTCTTGTTGATAAATTCAGCCCTATTCAAACATAACAAATCATTCCTGGTCAAATATCCTAAGGGATTTATCCCCACATAAGCCATTAAGTTTCTGCCTGTACTATTGAGCAAGATCTTGAGTTCCTTTCATTTTTTTTTTCTTTATTTAATTTCTGGATTAGACTTTGTAAATTTCCTTCCAGGCATAGCTGGTTTTTCACTCCCATTATGAGCGTGGTGTTAGTAGGGGAGGTTGTACAGCAGGCTTTGAGGAGAGTGGCATCTCCTTTCAAGACCAAATTACAGTAAGATTACTCCTGAGGATGTGGAGTGAGAGAGAAAAGAGAGCCACTGTCAGAAGCCAGTTAATCTTCATTTTTCTTTTTCTCAGCTCCCTACAAGCAGTAACTTTTGGTAAAACTTAAAGGCCTTAAAATTGCAGAGTATAGGGGTACAGCAAACCTGACTTCCTAGTAAGCCTCAAAAGCATAATTTTCCAGGCCAGAGCAGAGAGTATCTGTTCTGACCTAGCAGTGGTAAATGTTTGGCCATATCCTTCTCTTCTGGCAATAACTTTGGGTTTCCTGGATGCTTGGTAAATCCACCCAAGTAAAGGAATACAATTTCTTCATCTTGATATTGACCTAACACTGAGCAAATCCCAGCAGGGATTGAGGGAGAAGGTGGTACTTACCTGGCATCCATCACATATGGGTGCCATCCCTCTTGAAGATATTCTTGGGATATCCATCCCTCTTGAAGATATTCTTGTATTCAAATCTTATCTGAATGAGTGCTTGAGGTGATTTCCATCTATTGAGAGTTCAAATATATTGGATCAATTTTTAAGTTGTTCAAACACCTCTATCTGGGAACTGTTCCTCTCAATTTCTGTCACTATAAATTAGTTTTATATTTTATAGAGTTTCATATAAAAGGACTCATACAGTATACATCCTCTTGTGTGTGGCTTTTATTTACATTCAGAATGATTTTGAAATTCATCTTTTAGTTGATTAACAACAAGGTAGGAACAGCCTCACACAGGAAGAAACAGCTACTTAACAGATCAGAGAATTCTCATAGTGCCTGATGGGTTTAAGCACAGCGGTTTAGGCACAGATCTAAATCTGAAGAGCCCGGCTGGGCGGGGCTCAGCGGTTGAGTGTCGACCTAGGATCCAGGCGATCGGGGTTTAGTTCCTGGTCAGGGCACATGCCCGGGTTGCGGGCTCGATCCCCAGTCGGGGGCGTGCAGGAGGCTGCCGAGCAATGACTTTCTCATCATGGATGTTTCTATCTCTCTCTCTCCCTTTCCTTTCCTCTCTGAAATCAATAAAGATATATTTAAAAAAAAAAAAATCTGAAGACATGTCCTTATTCCAATTTACAGGTTCCTAGACTTTCCCAATAAATATTCCAACTTTAATCACCTATACATCCCCAAATTGTGGATGCCTTAGTTACTGTAATTTTTTGAAAAAAATAAAGGCCTCCAATTTTCCAAATGTGAGGTAAAATATTAATTTACACATCTGGGAAGCTTAATGAATCCGCAGTAGGATAGATACAAAGAATTTTATACTTAGTCACATAGTTAAATTGTTAAAAGTCACACACAAAGAGAAAACCTTAAAAGAAGCAAGAGAAAAACAACTTACAGTGCACAGAAAATCATCAATATGAATAATGTCTAACTTCTCATCAGAAAATATGAACCCCAGCCTAGAAAGCCGAGTATGTAGAACATATTCAAAGTGCTAAAAGAAAACAATCAAATAAAGAAATTTTACACAGCAAACCTATCTACCAGTTATAAATATAAAATAAAGAGCTTCCTAAATTTTAAAAGACTGGAAGAATTCCTTGATATCATACTTGCTTTATGAGGAATACCAAAGGAAATATTTAGACTGAAAGAAAATGACACCAGACACTATCTCAGCTGAAAGAAATGAAGAGTGCCAGGACTAATACACATCTAAGCAAAAATAAAAGTTCTATAAAAATACTATTTCTTCTGTTAAGTTCTTTAAAAGACATAATATTGTATAAAGAAATAATTACAATACTGCATTGTTGCTTTTGTCAGGTATTTAGATGTAACGTATATATATATAAATAATAGCACAAGAGGAGAAAGGAATAGTTATATCGAAGAAAACATCCTATATTTTATAGAAATTAAGTTAATATTAATTCACAGTACACTGTAATAAATTAAGATTCATATTATAATCCCTAAAGCAGATTCTAGAAAAAGAGCTCAAAAATATAGTATAGCCTGGCCGGGCGTGGCTCAGCGGTTGAGCATTGACCTAGGATCCAGGCGATCGGGGTTCGGTTCCAGGTCAGGGCACATGCCCAGCTTGCAGGCTGGGCAGCCGATCAATAACTCTCTCATCATTGATGTTTCTATCTCTCTCTCTTCCCCTCCTTTCCTCTCTCTGAAATCAATAAAGATATATTTAAAAATATATATATAGTATAAAAAATCAATAGAGAAATTAAATGACATACTAAAAGATTTATTTAATACAAAAGGTATTAAAGGAAGAACAAAGAAACAAAAATACTGAAGACATAGAACAAAAGGCAAAATGGCAAATATAACTCTGACCTTATTAATAACTTCGCTAAATGTGAATGGTCTAAATAACCCAATTAAAAGGCAGAGATTGACAGAATGGATACTGTAGCAAGATCCAACTATATGCATTCTACAAAAGACACACCTTAGATTCAGAGATACATATAAGTTAAAAGTAGAAAGATGGAAAGTAGTTATCATGCAAATAGTAACCAAAAGACTACTGGAGAGGTTATATTAATACTGGATAATGTAGATTTTAAAACAAGAAATATTATGAGAGAAAAAGAACATATCTAAGTGATAAAATATTCATACATCAGAAGATATAAAAACTGTAAATGCATACAAACATAATAAAGGAGCTGCAAAATACATGAAGCAAAATCTGACAGAATTTGAAAGGGGGAAGAGACATTTCAACAATAATACTTAGAGACTTCAAGTCCCTACTGTACATAATTGATAGAAAAAAAGAAAGAAAATCAGCAAGGTTATAGAACACTTGAACAATGCTGTCAACCAAATCAACTTAAGTGACATATATAAAAAACTCCACTCAATAACTAAAAAAGTACACATTTTCCCCACAGTGGCACATGGAACATTTTGCAGTATAAACAGTGAAGTCAGCCATTAAATAAATATCAATAAATTTAACAGGAATTAAATAATATAAAATATGCTCCCCAACCACAATGTAATATGAGATATCAAAAACAGAATACATCTGGGATATTAACAAATATGTGGAAATCAAATGACACACATCTGAATAACACCCAAGTCAAAGACTAAATCAGAAAAATAATTAGAAAGTACTTTGAAGTGAATAAAAATTTAAAAAACTAGAATATCAAATGTATGGGATGTGCCTAGAATAGTGTTGATAAATAAATTTATTGTGTTAAACACCTATTGTGGAAGAGAAGTCAAATCAATAACACAAGCTTCTACCTTAAGAAACTAAAAAAAAAAAAAAAGTAATCTAAACCTAAAACAAGCATAAGAAAGAAAATAATAAATGTTAGGGCAGATGTCCATGAAATACAGAACAGAAAAATTAATAAAACCAGAAATGGGCTCTTCAAAAAATTAACAAAATTGAGAATCATTTTGCTATAGAGTTCCTAACATAGAAAGATGATTGAATTTACTAAAAACAGAAATAAGGGTCATCATTACCAAACATACAAATTAAATAATTATAATAGAATATTATGAATAACTGTATGTCACAAACTAGACAATTTATAAGATAAAGACAAATTCTGAGGTCCAAGTTCCCAAAGCTGACTCAAAAAGATACAGAAAATCTCAATAAATCTATAAAAGTAAGAAAATTAAATTAGTAATTACAACCCTTTCAAGAATGAAAAGTCTAGCTCTAATGACTCAACTGGTGAATTCCATTGAATTTTAAAGGAAGAAGTAACCCCAGTGCTTTACGATCTCAGAAAATATAGGTGGAGAAAACACATCCCACTCATTCTATTAGGACAGTATTACCTTAATATCAATGGCAAATAAAGACATCATATCATCCCTCGTGAATATAGATGAAAACATCCTCGATGATACAGGTGCACCTCAGACACTGTGGGCTCAATTCCAGAGCACCACAGCAAAGCGAGTATCACAATGGGGCGAGTCACACAAAATTTTTGGTTTCCCAGTACATATAAAAGATACGTATATACTATACTTTAGTCTATAAAGTGTTCAATAGCATATGTCTAAAAATGTACAGAACTTACTTAATAAGAAAATGCTTTATTGCTAAAAATGCTAACCACTTCTGAGACGTCAGATGTGGAGGGTCATCCCTCCATGCTGATGGCTGTTGACTGATCAGGGTGGTGGTTGCTGAAGGTCAGTGTGTCTATAAAAACCTACCCAGTGATTTCAATAAGTAAATAAATAAATAACAGTTTTCTAAATCAGGGTGTTAGACTGAGCACATGCTCTTACCTCACCTCCTTCCTAAAAATCCTGAAATGACAGGGAGTGTGAGGGACACGGGGTTGGGGACGGACTGGGACAGGGATGAGAGGGAAGGGACACAAGAGCAGAACAAGGACTGACGACCTCCGCCCGCTTACGTGTAACTACTCGTAATCCTGCACAGATTTCCTCCAAAAGGGCACCTGCTCCCTTTACCTTCCGAAGTACGTTTGCGTCGACTTGGACCGGCTAGAATGCTTCAAGGAGGTTCTGTAGCAGCCGAGGTCCGCAGCCGGTATTCCTCGCATTTCCCAAACTTTCTTGCCTCCTGCCCTGCCTTTCTGACCAGGTCTGCAGGTCTGTGCAGCTCCTGGTCCGCAGCCCTTCTCTCAATGGTTTAGAGATGCGGTTGCACTGTCCTCTCGTTTACTCTTGCAGAGGTACTGAGCCAGGGCCATTCTCCCCGCTCCTCTGCAGACTCAGAGCTGAGCATTTCCCCGGCCTCCCTCTGAAGAAGTCACCCCGCGCCCCATTACGTTTGCCGGGGCTTCCTGACCCCCTCTATCTGAAGGCACAAGTCCTCCCCTAACTCAGAGCCTGCCTGCAGGCGGGGCGTTCTCAGTTCATGGAGGGGGGAGGAGGCTGGGGCGCCAGATTCGGCATACGTATCGCCAATATTAGATTCGATTCGAGCTTACTTTAGCCTCATATAATACACTTTAACTTCTGAGTAGTAAAGAAGTCACTGAAAAAGTTATAAAAGCTTTATCTCCACTACTTATTATACATGAGCTGTCTGCTCAAGCAAATGGTGAGCGTCTGAGGTGGGGACCCATATCTTACGTTTCGCTGTAACTCTTGGTGGGTACACTATATATGGACTCTGATTCACTGTTTAATTCACTGAACTTAAGTCAACATAAAGGAAAAATTTAAATAACTGATAAAAAACTGATATTAATATATCATTGGATTAAGAGAAGTTCTAAAAATCCGAGACTCAGCAAGGATCTTTGAAACTTAGAGAGTCCCCTGAAACAGCTGACTTACCTTCCAGAGGGCTTTTTATCAACTTTCAGTTTTAAGACTCTTAAATGGGAAATTTCCCCAATGTCTAGCCTGTTTCTCAATATGATTTCATCCTATTTACTCTAAAAGAATATAAAACTATAATTAACTATACAGGATGTCTAACCTTTATTTGCCTGCAGCAGCATATGAGCACACAGGAGGTATTACAAAGAACTCAATTCCAAGAATTGCTTTGCTATCTAGTGTCAACCAATTTTCAAGTATACTATTACTGACTCATAGAAGACTATAATTTACCATGAATTAACCACAAGATCTAATCTCACTCAACATATTATACTTGTCTATACATTACTTACTCCACACTTCCATCTTTTAAGCATCAACCTATCAATTGGCTTTCTATTTTATTACTATTTAGAAAAACAGTGTAACAATTCTTTTAATAAAAATTGTTTAAAACTGCCTGGCTGGCGTGGCTCAGTGGTTGAGCATCTACCTAGGATCCAGGAGATTGCAGTTTGATTCCCTGTCAGGGCACAAGGAGCTCGATCCCCAGTAGGGGGTGTGCAGGAGGCAGCTGATCAATGACTCATCATTGATGTTTCTCTCTCTCTCTCCCTCTCCCTTCCTCTCTCTGAAATCAATAAAGATATATATATTTTTAAAAAATTAAAACCTTTTTTCATCCAGCCCCCTCCCCGATTTCCTCATTTTCTGCTAGTCTCCAACATGCTTCCTTTCTCATCTAAGGCTTCCTAGATAATGTCAGCCTTTTCTTCATTCTATTTTGGGACTTCCTAGCAGAGCCCTTCCAAGTAAACCATCTCTAAAATAAAAAACACAACAACAAAACAAATAAGAGAATACCTATAGGCCAATGAAGGTGAGAAGAGGGTTTGATTCATTTGTGTCTAGGTATATATATGTATGTATCTGTGTGTGTGTGTGTATAATTTAAGTAAATTTGTTAAATGAAATCCACAGACCACTTTCAGATTTTTCCTAAATTTCTAATAAGACTTTCTCTCAAATTATATAAGTTTTTTCTTAAGCACCAGATTAATGATCATTCCTCCTGCTCAGGATTGCACGTCTTTGGTTTTGTTAATTACTAAAATTACAAGGGCATTATTTCCTTCTCACTTTCAAAACAAAAAATGCATTAAATAATTGCAGGTTAGCCTTGGGACACAAGTTCAACTCGAAGAACACAAGAATATAACATTTTTTCCTATGAAAAACAAATCCTAACTCCTAGTGATAAACTGTAAAAAATATGGTTTTTAAATCCAGTTGGGGCAAATACAACCGAAGAAAATAAATAAGAATGAGAAAGAAGAAAAAACAAACAGACGACACTCGACTGGGGGCCGGGCAGCGGGGTGCAGGAGAGGCGATGTTGGGGAAAGGAGATGCGCTGAAGGACTGTGCCCTCAAAGCAAGTCTATTCACACAATGCTGTGGTCTGAATGCCTGTGTCCCGCCCACCTCGCCCCAAATTCCTGTTGAAACTCCAGGGTCCACGGTGATGGTGTCAGCGAATGGGGCCTTTGGGAAGCCGCCCTCATGCTGGGTTAGTGCCTTATAAGGGGGGCTCCAGAGCGATCCCCGCAGCTGATCTCAGACTCCCAGCCTCCAGAACTGTGCGAAATACATTTCTGTTGTTTAAAGCCTCTCAGTCTCTGGTATTTTGTTACAGTGGCCCCGAAGGACTAAGACACAGCCACCAAAGGAATATTTGCTAACAATCTATAATTTTATTTTATTAAATTTTTTTATTGATTTTTAGAGAGAAGAAGGAAGAGGAAGAGAGAAAGAGAGACAGAGATGTGAGAGTGCAACATTGACCAGCTGCCTCCTGCACACCCCCTGCTGGGGATGGAACCCTGAATCCAGGCATGTGCTCTGACCAAAAATCGAACTGGCAACCTTTCAGTGTACAGGAGGACACTCAACCAACTGAGCCACACTGGCCAGGACAACAATCTATAATTTTAAATTTTACACCCATTCATTTTCCTAGTCAAAAGGTCTCCCCAAATGAAATTATTCTAAATTTGTTACTAAAGAAAAATCCTATAAATGGCTCCATGAACACAAATTCTCAAATCAGTAAACTCTAAATCAATGCAATTTTAGGAGCCGTCACTGTGTTCCTGGCAATCTGGAAGCTAAGTGGCTCCTCAAAGCCCTTTGGTATATTTCCGTGAGAAGCTATGTATATAGAATGGCCACTCTAACTCCACACTGCTGTCCAAAAACAGGAGGCAACAAACGATGAACAGAGAGATTAAACAGCTTGGTAGCCAGCTTCCAAGACAGCCCCAACAATGCCCACCCCCCGGGGTTTCCACCCTCATGGGGCCCACAGTGAACAGGGTGGCCCTGTATAAGCAATTGATGTTGCACTAATGGCAAAGTGTGACTTCTGAGGCTAGATCATAAAAGGCACTGTGGCTTCTGCCTTGATTTCTCTTGGACTCCTCACTCCAGCCCCAGGTAAACCAAGCTATCACTCTGTGAGGGGACTCGGCCAGATCACATGGCGAGGACCTGATGGTCTCGTGCCAACCACCACCAATAACTTGCAGGCATGAGAAGGGGCCGTCTTAGCAGTGGAGCCTTCGGCCCCAGTCAAGCCCTCATATGACTGCAGCCCACTGGGATCCAGAAGCAGACCTACCTGAGCTACTACTTCTGGATACCTTCCCCACAGAAACTCTCAGAGAATGTTGATTATTGCTTTAAGTCACTAAGTGTTGGGATAATTTGTAATGCGGCAACGGATAGTACAGCGGCACAATAAACATAGGGAAGGAAGCAAACATTTCAGTTTATTAAAAGTGGATAAATAAAAAAATATGTGACAAGCACAGAGATGTTAAGGTAAGGAAGCCCCCACGGCTTAGGAAGCATCTGTAAGGACTGTGTGTTGTCGTTTCTGTCTGTCTGTCTCTCAGGAAATTTCTTTGGCCCTGGGCAGTGTGGCTCAGTTAGTTGGAGCACTGCCCCGTACACCAGTAGGTGGTGGGTTCAATTCCTGGTCAAGGACACGTACCTCAGTTGCAGGCTCCATCCCCAGCCCCGGTCTGGGCGAGTGCAGGAGGCAACCAGTCTCTCTCTCTCTCCAATCTCTCTCTCTCTCCAATCTCTCTCTCTCTTTCTCTCTCCCTTCCACTCTCTCTGAAAAGCAATGGAAAAAATATCCTCAGGTAAGGATAAAAAAAAAAAAAAAGAAATCACGGCCTCCTCCGACTCTGGGTACTGCCTTATGCCCCCCAAATACGGGCGTCCCTGGGGGCAACAGGACAGGCTGCCCCTGTACTCTCCACACTCACCCTGGATCAGCTCGGCTACCAGATGGGTCCCTGTGCCTCCATGCTCATGACTCCAAAGCATCTGGAAGGCGGGCCTGAGGGAAGGACAGGATGGCCAGGGAACAACCAGCCACAGAGAGAGAAGGTGCCTTGGCCTCAACCACACCCCCAGTTTAAAAAACACAAAGTTTAAAGGGCTGCACCCAAGCAGTGGAAACAGCATCTCACCTCCTCAGCCACCCTTTCCACTGCATACCTGGGGCGTCAACCCTGTGTCACGAGCACTCTGGCTGTGAGTATAGTCTTTCCTATAAGTCACTGGATGTCCTGACCCCCAGATAATATCAGGGATACCTGATCAAGGCTGGGACCCTAGGTGGTCACTTGGCTCTCTCGGTTCCCAACACCAAGTAGCAGCAGTGAGCCAATATGGGTGACTATGCTGTCAACTTAGCTTTTATTACTTGCAGGTTTAATCCAAACTGCAAACACATCACACACAAGTATTGGGGGTTAATGAACCGAAAGTCCAGGAGTTTCAAATGTCCTTTGGTCCTGGCTATTCGTAGACTGGCGGTTACTGGTCACTCGGAGTCATAGAAGCCTTGGTGTCCAGGGTCCATGTCTTGCAAGGAAGACTGCTGAACTAGCTCGAGATAGCAAGGCCTCCCTCAGCAGAATCAACAGTCACCACGCCAGACACTGGAGCTGACAGCACAGCCCACTTGCAGGAGGACTAATAGCAAGTGTCACTGTTCTTAGTCTCACTTTTGTCTTCTCATAGAGGTGTCTCTCTTCATCTGCACTTGTTAGATTAGCTTGTGGTCTCTGAGATCAAGCCCTGAAGTCCAAATCAAAATATCTGGCAATGTCCCTGAAGGTGCTCGGTCTTCATTATCACTTGCACCTTTGGGTTGCCTCTGTTTGGCTGGCAGAGCAGGACTTGGCTGTTGGCCCAAACTTATATGGGTTCAGATGATAAAGTTCAAACTCAGGTTGGAGTTAGTTATGCTAACTCTGCTCTCCGCCTTCCACCCCCTGATTCCCGAGGTGTTTACAATAAGGGAATCATTCTGAAATATCATTTCAAAATAACCATTTTTTCATTATGGTAAACAGAAAAATTATGTATCACACTCTTTTCAAAATACAAGGGGTACCACCAACCCATAGTACATTCTTTTGAATGAAAGGTTTCATAGTATTTGTACATAAGATATTTAAGTTCAATAAGGTATTCAAAAATTACAACATCACACCATTTATAAGCATACACAATAGCTAATGTTCCAGGTGAGACAGGGCTTTTCCCCAATAGAATGATATAATGAGACTGACTAATGCTTAGGGCTAGATATGGAATTCCAGAAGGCATTATATACCAATTATCTCCAGCAAGTGGTAGGACTTTAGTTCCTTCCCAAATTTTCCATGTTTTTCCATGTTTTTCTAGGTGCCCATAGGAAAATAAAATCCCCTCATATAGCCCGGCCGAGCGTGGCTAAGCAGATCTCTTAGGATCCAGGAGATCGCGGTTCAATTCCCAGTCAGGGCACATGCCCTGGTTGCAGGCTGGACCCCCGGTCGGGAGTGTGCAGGAGGCAGCCGATCAATGACTCTCTCATCATTGATATTTCTATCTCTCTCTCCCTCCCTTTTCCTGAAATCAATAAAGATATATTTTAAAAAATTGCCTCACCTATGTGGTTGAGCGGCAGCCTGTCTGTTGACTGTTACGGTGTGTTTGCTCCCTACGTTACAGTGTTGAGCCAAAGCATGGTCTCATCTGGACACAGCGTCGAGAGGATCCACACACTCTGAGTCATTCTCATCATGTGGGTAACATGCTTACGCCCCTACTAAGAATTAAATTTATGGCCGGGTTCCCTATGTCCCTTTGCATGTACAATGTTTGGGCAAAAACCTCCCAGAGTCAACACACAAATGCAAACAAACAAAATGTTATATAACAGACTATTTGGTAGATTTCCTTGAACCACAGTTCCCTAAGCGTAAGAATTTAATAGTACATATTATCAAACATACTCGTATGTAAACTGGGGTTGGGATAACTGGGGTAAGCTATCAAAGATTCTTGGTCTTCTTTGGAGAGTAACTGTAATTCACATAAGCTTTCATTGGTGCATGAAGATTGTTCAAAATCATCTAGTATGATGTGTCTTTTTGAAGAGAATGCTAATGTTGGGCTTTTTCTGAAAACAAGCATGTTGAAATAACTGCTGCCAAGACCTGTTATTTGTTGGAGATTTGGTTACATGCTATTGTGAATCTGTTTTTTTTTACTTCTGCTCTCAGTACTAAGAGATTTGTCTCTAAAATATCTTGTCTTTCTGTTATGCCTTGGATGGTTGAATTTAGAACTTTAAAATAATCTTGATACTGTTCCATAATATGACTAATGTCTGAGAGTGGAGGTAGTACATTTCCAATTTTATTTTGGATATCTTTAAAATGTAGGTTAGATTTTTGCTGATCAAAAGGTTGAGTTCTAATGTATGCTATTTCTCCTTCTTGTACTCCTGATCATAACAAATTGGTTAACAATCCTGTAGCTAGTAATCCAATTCCTAATTGCAATAATAGTCTTTGTTTATATTTAGTATTTAGAGGCATGGATAGTGCTACAGGAGTTACTGTATTTGTCTTTGTCAATTGTGGCACAATCTGGCAGGAAGTAACTAGGTGTGAACTGTTGTTTAGTGAATGGTATGTGATATTTTATAATTTTAGGTTTACACAATATTCTTACTGGATGTAGTCTGCAAGATTGTAAGTTTAATTGTTGTGTAAGTATTGGTTTGAGTCTCAACAGACCTCTGGCCCATGCTGGTTCCCACTGTTCTGTTTTTAGGCAGTGGGTGCTATTAAAGCATCCTCTGAATTATACATGGTCCAGGGCTGTTGTCCTCCAATGTAACAACTTGGGAATGTCACGGGTTTAATAAATATCAGTAATTCAGTATAAATACTATTTTCTACAAGTGGTTTGTGTGCAACCATGTGTCTTTTGTAAACTGTTCTGCAAAAGGCTGAATCACGTCAAATGAATAAGGTTGGAATCCTGTGTCAACCTGTTCTAAATCAGAGATTCTGGGGCTCAGCGTTAGCCACCATGTGGCTGGTTTGTCTTGCATGGCTGCTGCCGTATAGTTAAACTGAAAGAAAACATCTGAATTTATTTTTTCACAAAAAGCAAGATTCAAACCTCTATGTGTATAGGACATGTTGTTATGATTTATATGTATAAATATAGGTTTGTCCTTTGATGTTATAGCTTTGTTCTATTTTGATGTTATCGGACACCTTGGTGTCTTTATCAAACACATGTGAAATGTGTAATACTAAATTTGAACCCCTTTCTTAGGGGTTGTTAAGGCTATGAAAAATACTCCTCTTATCCCATTTCTATAAGCCTGATCAGCATTTCCTAACATAAAACCTGCTATTCCTAATGATAGTGTCACCACTACCACATAAACTCCTAGCCAGGAAAATACCTCACCCCTCTTGGGGGCGAGAGGTGTTCAGTCTTATGTGCTGTAAGTCTCCCTTTCCTCCTCTTGTCCAATAGGTGTTTCCCTCTCCATTGGCTATTGTTTCCTGCTGGGACAGAGAGCCCATATGAGCTTTTGTGGTTACCTTAGAAGACTAGGATTTTGTCCTAAATATCTGTGTGGTGTTTTTCTCCCTGGCCTTTCTCTTTAAGTAGAATAGAGCCTAATCTAATATCTCTTGCCAGCCTTTGGCTGAGCCAATTAACTTTGATTCCTTTTTTAGCAATCCATTAACTCTTTCAATATTACCTGCTGAGGTGGGGTTGTAGGGTAAATGAAAATTCCACTGTATGTCTAATTGTTCTGTCAAGTTTTTTATTCTAGCTGCTGTGAAATGGTAGCCTTGATCACTCTCTATTATTCATGGGGCCCCATAGTGGCTGCACCATCCTGCTAACGCTCTTACGGTTGTTCTGGCATGTGGATTCGTGCCCAGAGCCATACCTATTCCTGTGTGTATACCTACCATTGTGCATGCATGTTTCTGTTGAAATCCTGCCCATTGGTCCTATGAAGTCAATCTGCAGGACAAAATTAAATATATCCCGCCTTAAGTGTCCAAATTGCTCACTAAAAATTTTTCGCTTCTCACATTCTTGTATGGCCTTTCTTACCCTGTGCCAAGACATTTGGAGATTTCTTCTTGTGTACCATGTGTACAGAGATGTGTCCCTGGGTATCCTAACGCTACGTGTGACTTTCTTATGTCATCTCCACTAGGCTCTTCATAGTCTGACTTACTAGAGGATACAGTACACAATCCTGTAATTTTGCAGTATTTTAGTTTGTCTTTTAGGCCTGTCCCTTTCAGGTATATTTGTCTTAACTTTTTCCTTTTTACTCCCTTCTGGTTTTATCTCGCCTCTTGGTGACTTATCTGCTACGTATTAAATATAGTTTCAGCTTCAGAATCTTTCTGATGTGCCAATAGGTGGGTCACGGACATTTGGGTTTTATATTTTGCTTTTGCCAGCTCTTGCCAATATTCATGTCACCATACATTTTTGCCGTTTATCTGAAAATTAGTCTTGTCCCATTTCTGTGACCAGATTGCTAATTCCATTTGCCACCACCCACGAGTCAGTAAAAAGACACTTTTGCTTTTGACTTTCTGCCAATGAATGCCTTACTGCCAATACTGTTGCTATGAGGCCTGCACGCTGCACGTTGTTAGGCTTACCAGTGCATCGGAGGGTCTGACTCTCCCTGGGCCTGAAGGCCGCTGCTGTCCACGCAGTCTGTCCACTTAACAGTGTGTGAGGACCCATCTGTGAACCAGGGACTGGGCAGAGCATTAGACCAGGAGGGGCCCCCTTTCCCTTTTGGGTTCGGATGTGCTTCTCCCTCGGAAATATTTCCGGCAAGCCTATCTCTCTCTGCTTGGTGGTGTAGTTCCTCTGTGAGGAAGCTAGGCTGTCCCTTGGCTGTGGTATCTCGATTCTTTGTACCACTTCCATGTAAGGACCTCTGGTTCAGACATGTTCCTGCTACTTCTTCAGGACTAGGCTTTGATGAAGCCAGGGCCAGAATAGCTGACCTTAATACAACTGGCGAATCGTTAGTTAATGGTTCTGTTATCTTTTAGGCTTCAAATAGTAGCCAAACTATTTTTTTCTAAATTTGTATACCTGGAGGGGGCACACAGAAGGCGTCTGGTCCAGACCCCACTGGTTTAAATAATTTATCTTGAGGACTTCTTGTCTATAGAGCCCATGATCTGAAGTCATTAGAATAGACTAAATCTATTCTTGATTGATCTCCAGGCCTTGGGCAATTTAGTTTTTTTAAATGACTACTGTATTCTTTCAAGAGGTTAAATGCCTGTTGTTTTTCTGTCCATTCAAAATCTGAGGCTTTTCCTGTTACATCACAGAGAGGTCTAAGGATCATACCAAAGTATGGAATATGTTGTCTCCAGTACCTGAACATGCCTATAAGATGTTATGCTTCTGTATTGTGACGTTGAAAACGTAGAAGATCTAGTGAAAATCCCCAAGAGTTTCTTACAGGTAAGTTTCCTGAGAGGGAACAGCCGCGTGCCCTGCCCCAGGGGACCTTGTGAAAGCCGCCTGACGTCTATAAGCAGTGCTGTGGGGGTCGGGTGTGGAGCGGCCTTAAACCCAGATTCTCACCTTCCCCCCCCCTCCAGCACCTCCTAAAAGGGGAGAGCACCTCAGGGATCTGTTTCTGCATAAAAACATACTAACCAGAGCAATGATTTTCATTTACCCAGTGACCTGCCTCTTCACAGATGTTGACTGGTAATAACCAAAACCCAAATGCTGGCAATGAGTGACATTTCTTTCCTTTGTTTGTGTAATAAAAGCACTCCCAGTAGTTGCTCATTGTAGGAAAATGCTAATATATCTCCAAGGTGAGGCCAGTGTGTGCACCGGTGCGCATTCCCCGCCCCTGGGACAGCCAGATGCAGTGTCGCGCTGCAGGGACACACACAGGCCTGGCCCGGGCAGCTTCCGAGAAGGCACCGGGCACCCTTGTGAAGCTCAGCTGTGCTCAGCAGACCTTACCGCCTGGGCTGGGAGAAATAAACTGGTTAACTAAGCCTACGTTTAATAGCTTTATTCTTTTTTAAAGTACACTTTGGGGGGTGTAGAGAATTACTGACTCTGTTATGTTAAAGTCCTTGCTTAGCGAAAGATCGGCGTCATTAGACCTTTGCCACACATCCCTTTCTTGGGCTCACCCTGTGCGCTCTGCTCCATTCTTCTAGGAGCCCACACGCGGCATCAGAACGGAAGGGAAGAGCTGGAGGGGAGCTGTAGAAACACGATTGCTAATAGTGTGTTCCTGTGTTTTCTCCTAAAGGAGGCAGATGTCACCCTCGTAGTGATCGGACAGTCATCCCCCCGTCACATTGAGGTAAATGCAAACCAACTGAGAACTACCCGGTTTCACTAACACATAAAGTCACATGGTTTGAACCACTGAGTGTAGGTTTTATCTACTGAAATTCAGTTAGACTACAATTACTTTTCTCTCATTTCTTCTTATAAAAATCCCAAATATTCTCTTTTTGTAGCCTTTCTGCAGACTGACTGGGTATTGCCATGAAATCTATGTTGATCCTGAGAGAGAAATTTATAGAAGATTGGGAATGAAAAGAGGTGAAGAAGTTACCTCCTCAGGTAACACATGACATGTCTCCAGTAGAAAACACTGGTGATGTATTTTTACAGTTGAATCTATACACATAGAGGAACACATGGTAAGTTCATGAGTCAGACTGTTCTTTATGATTCTACTAAGTGGTCCAGATACACCAGAGGCTCCAAGATTCGTTTCTGGGGTGTGATGACGTGGAGAGCTGTCAAGTACTAAGTGAAGTAAAAAGCAGGTTGCAGGGCAGTGTTTTCAGTATGAGTCCAGTTTTGTAAAAGCAAAAACCATTCCATAAACAAAGCTCTGTATTGTGATTGTGTGTCTGTGTGTCTGTGTGTAATGAAAAAGGTTTTTTTTTTTTTAAATATGTCTTTACTAATTTCAGAGAGAGGAACGGAGGGGGGAGAGAGAGAAACATCAATGATGAGAGCGTCATTGATCGGCTGCCTCCTGCACGGCCCCCCTGGGGACTGAGCCCCCAACCTGGGCATGTGCCCTGACCAGGAATTGAACCTCAATCTCCTGCATCATAGGTCGATGCTCAACCGCTGAGCCACACCAGCTGAGCATGAAAAGGGTTTTAAAAGACATTGCAGTGCTAACCCCAGGGAATGGAAGTGAGAGAAATGGTTTTTATGTTTTTAAATGAGTACACTTTACTTTTGTAATTAAAAGAAAAATAATTGCAGAGCTAATATATTTTTATACCTCATCTTCATGACTTGGAATACTCTGTTCTTTAATTGATGAAATCTTAGTTTTCATTTGAAGCTTAACTCAAAGGGGCCCTTAATAGCTCTTCAAGCAGAAGCAGTTGCTTCCCTCACTGTATTTTAACAGTTCTTTGTTAGCTATTGCATGTAAAGTGGCTGGGAGAGGAGATAGTTGAAGAGTTTGATATTCTGTCTACCTTCATGTGGTCCACATTCCCTGCCCTTAGCACATTCTTTGTAATTAATAGATTTACTAAGCTTTAGGTGAACTGTTAATATGTGTTTTAGGAAGAACTTGGCTTCTGAAATGCCAAGTAAGAGAACTCAACTCGAACTCAAAACATTCATTCTCAGCAAATGTTATTGAGCTCTGGTTCATGGCAACCACTGTGCTGGATGCTCCAGGAGGATGGTGATAAATGAAGAACACAGACCCTGCCATCCCAAAGCTCATGATCTACTCTGAGGGACAGAAGCAAGCAGCTAATTACATTCCAGTTTAAAGATCTGTAATAGAGGAAAACATGTTCTGGGAATACCTGTGCCAGAAATGCAAGGAGAGAGAGTAACTGGGAAGGCTTCTCAGAGGAGGCGTCCAAGCTCACTCTTAAAGGAGTTAGCTGAGTGATATGAGGCTGGAGAAGGGTGCTGCTGACAGAAAGCATGTGAAAAATCATATAGGCTTTTGAAAAAACTTGATTCTTAGAGAAGTACAGGTCCCTGCATCTGGCCAGAGTCTAAGAGCCAGTTTGGGAATTGGTGAGCCAGGGGACAGGTTGTGGCCAATTCATGCCGAGTATGGGGTGACATGCCAAGGAGTTTGGATTTGTTCTGGGGGCAGTGAGGGGGCTTTACAAGTATCAGAAGTGGACGAGTTATGATAGTCATGTATCCTGGGTGGAGGAGGAATTGGAACCCACCAACCAGAGCCAGTGATATTTGTGACAAGGTTGTGGCAATAGGCTGGAAAGAAATGACAGGGCCTGAAGTACTAGAGGTGGATGGATAGGAGGTGATGGATTGCGGAGCTAGTTATGAGATAGAGTTGACATGATCCATTTACTGGGGTTTTTAAAGAAAGCCACTTAAACTTTACTAACACTATTGGGGAGCCAGCATAAACACAGAGTTCGCTCTTTCTCCCTTTAGTGGAGGAAGCTTCAACAGCACCAGTTGTGGACCTTACCCTTTGCGTGACAGATTTCCTGTGCTGTAACAGAGTCTCAGCAACAGGCAGGTCTGAGGCAGCAAATCATCGAAATAAGAAGTTAAAAGTAAGTCATAAAAGACAGAGAGAGGAGAGAAATAAGTTACAAGGATAAAGTGACTGGGTTTCTTCAGGCCAAGGGGGTGGAAGTGAAATATCAGCCAGAGTGAGAAAGGAAATGGACAAACTGAGCCCAGGGAAGGTGGGGAGGCAGCTGCAGTGGCTACAGCTAAGCCCCAAAGGCTGAGAGCATAACATGCTCGAAGGTTCTTTCTTTTACTTTTCAAAAAGGGTGCATCTGTTCGGGTGCCCTGCCTCCAAGTAGCCATTCGGGGACACGATATGGAAGGGCCATCTTGTGGCTCTGCCATCTTCAGCCCAAGGCTTCCCAGAATGTAGAAAGAACATGGAGTCGCTTGTGGCACGTTGTTGGGGCTGGGGGAAGTGGCACACACCCCTTCCCTCGCTGGCTGGGACATAGTGACATGGCACAGCAAACTGCCAGGAAGACTGGGGATGTAGTTTAGCTGTGGGCCCAGAAAGAAGAAAGAGGTTTTGACCAGCACATAACAGTCTGTGCCACAATGTCTCTTGAAAAGGAGGGTAGCTACCTATTTATAGGTTAGACACTAAACAATGTATAAATGGGGAATTAAAAAGGAAAGCACTGCCAGTTTGAGAAGTCTATAGCGGATAGTTTTCTGTGGCAGAAAGTGACCTAGGTCTGTCATCACATTTTCCATTAAAGCAGAAGTCCTCGCCCTGGCCAGTTAGGCCGGTTGCTCAGTTGGTTAGATGATCATCCTGATAAGCCAAGTTGCAGGCTCCATCTCTGGTCAGAGCACATACGAAAATCAACCAATGGCCCTGGGTGGTGTGGCTTCGTTGGTAGGGCATTGTCTTGTGCACCAAAGGGTTGTGTGTTCAATTCCCAGTCAAGGCACATGCCCAGGTTGCTGGCTTGATTCCCCATACAGGGCATGCCAATCAATGTTTTACTCTCACAATGTTTCTCTCTCTCCCTCTCTCTCTAAAAATCAATAAAAAACTTAAAAAATGGAATTAAAAAAAGAAAATCAACCAATGAATGCATATATAAGTGGGACAACAAACCGATGTTTCTCTCTCTTCCTCCCTCTCTCTCTAAAATCGATCAATAAATAAACAAAACCAAAAAAAATCCTTAACCAGGGACAATTTAGCCCCCCACGAGACATTTGACTTTGTCTAGAGACATTTTTAGTTGTCACGACTTGGTGCTTGCTATGGCATCTAGTGGGCACAGAGGGCAAGGATGCTGCTAAACACCCTACACTGCACAGGACAAGGAATTATCTGGTCTAAAACATCAGTAGTGAAAGGCTGAGAAACCATTCTGGGAAGGGAAGAAAGACAAGTCAAAAGTTAAGATGACACACAAGAAAGAGAAGTACTAACATTGTCTTTTTAATATCTAATCGAATATAAAATGATAACATCTAAAACACTTTCTAATATTTCAGGACCGAGCCCCCATATAAAGTCAAATATACTCTCAGGAAGCATTTGGAGCCTGTGGCGGGCAGTGACGGGCCCTCCTTTTGACTTTCAAGGAGATCCAGGTCAGCAGGGCGGCACCCTCATCTTAGGGCCAGGTAAGCGTCAGGGCCCAGGCCGTCCCGAGGCCACCTGCTTTCCTCATAGAGTAAAGAACCGGTGAAAAAGGGCAGCTTGACACTGTACCATCAGGATGCTGTGCTTCCTTAGGGGCACCTTTTGCTTTCAAAGCTTGTGTGTATTTTGACGTCTGCCTGTTGGATGTAATGTGCCCATCATTTTATGCCCAGTGTTTTCAGGTGTTTGGGATGGGAAAGTCGGTGGTGCTTTGGTGAACCGTATATGGCTGGAAGACTTGAAAAAGTTCACTGGAAGCCCTGGTCAGGGGGCTCAGCTGGTTGGAGCATCGGCCTGTGCACCAAAGGGTTGCCGGTTAGATTCCCGGTCAAAGCACATACCCAGGTTTCGGGTTCGATCCCTGGTCTGGGCGTGCATGGGAGGCGACTGAGTTTCTCACAACAATGTTTCTCTCCCTCCCTCTCTCTCTCCCCCATCCTCTCTGTCTCTAGTCAACAAAGACATATCCTTGGGTGAGGATTTTTTTTAAAAAGTTCAATGGCAGTGAACGTTCCCAAATAGGAGAAAGCCATCAAGCACTTTTTGGGGGTCAATAGATGAGTCAATCTAGTTATTTGTATCTAACAAAACTAGGACACTTGCTCAGTGTCAGAAAGCAAGTTGGCCCAGGGACAGCTCATTGAGCAACAATTACTAAAAGCCACATGCTTTAACTAGCTTTATTGGCCGGTTTCAGTTCGGAGCACCTGAAATTCCTTCGGCTCCACTCTGCTAAACGGTTGAGTGTTGAATCTCTACCATGTTCAAGCCCTGCAGTCAGGGACAAACAACCATACACGACAGTGCCAAAAAACACATCACTACGTTGTAAACTGTTTTTCTTCGTTCTTCTTCCTCTTTAAAATTGTCCACGTTAGTGTAACTTCTAATAGTTATAAAATTTACATTACTTTAATAAATTCCAGATAGCAAAAAGGAATTTCGAAAGAGGATTTTGAGCAAGCATATGACTTTTGGGCTTTTGCATCTGGGACACTGCAGCTGGCTAACGCCTGTTATTAATCTCCCTTTCCCTCTCATGAATTTACACGTTCGAGTGGCCCCAAGCAGCCGTGTGGTGTGGAGACGAGCACTGTGCCTTGGCCCAGAGTTACATGGAGCCGCACTTCTCGCTGGCTCCTTTCCACCCTCCGAGCCGCTCGGCGTTCTTCCAGTCCCTCCTCTCCACGTCTAGGCATCACCTGGCCTCTCCCTCAGCTGAGCAAGGAGGAAGCGCCCAGGGAGAGTGGCATTTGCGTCCCAAGCTGGGGACATACGAAATAAGGAGATTTTGATACTGCCTACTGGAAAAGATGTAGCTCCTCTAAGGAAAAAGCTAGGTGTACTTATTTATACAAATCTCTATCATGGTTAACCCAGTATTTCATTTTGCCTTATTTGTATTATTTGATAACAAGCCAGTTTATGATATTAAATCTATAGTGTTGACTGTAGAGAGCAGATAAATACAATGCAGAAAACATGCCTCTAACAATGTTTCCATAATTTAATGTTTTAAGTTAAAATTCTGATCTTGAGCCCAAGAATCCAAGTAAACAGAACATGACTTGTTTCTATTTGAGAAGATAAAAGGATTGTGGACATGTAAATGCATCCTCATTGTCTTAATGTCCTTATTTACTCAGCCTATATGGTCTATAGCTATAATGCAGATAGCCTTTTTCTAAAGTTTTTTTTTGTATTGGGGGTGGGTGGAGTTGGACAAAGGGAGGGGTAAGGGGAACACCTGCAATAATGTCAACATTAAAAATTGTTAATAAATAAAAAATAACTTAAAATAATAAAAATATATTTGCAAAGTGAAAAGAAAAAAGATTTCTTATTGATTTTTCGAGAGAGAAAGGGAGAGGGGGAGAGAGAAACATCAGTAACGTTGACCTGAGAGTGAAACATCAGTGGCTGCCTCCTACACGCCCCCTACTAGGGACTGAGCCTGAAACCCGGGCATGTGCCCTGACTGGGAATTGTATGGGCACCTTTGGGTGCATGGACAATGCCGAACCAACTGAGCCACACCAGCCAGGGTGCAGACAGCCTATTAAATCCGTATTTGGGAGTGAATTTTTTTAAGCGAGTGATTTATTCTATTATTACATTTAAGAAACAGATGTGATTTTCCAGCTTGATATCTGTGTTAGTTCCATTTTCTGCCTATCTGTTTGACAGGACATTTTATTTAATCACATTGAATAAAACCTAAGACGTTATAATTTAAGAATCTTTCCCCTTACATAGCATAAAACATTAAGTATCACTCTTATTTAACCATATCCTTGTCATGCTTTATTACCTTAATTAAAAATTATTATGGCCTTACACATACAATATAATGTACTCTGGGTAATTAATTTTTCCCTTTGGACTAATTATAGGTTGAAGAGCTTCCTTGATTCTCGTAAGCAATAAACCTAATAGATGATAATATATGCCAACCTCTGCCTTTTATTCCTGTTGTCTTCTAGGTCACTACATCCATTTCATACACCGGGACAGGAATAGATTGGATCAGAAACCCATCAACTCTGTTTTACAGCTTGTAGGAGTTCAGCAGGTGGACTTCGCAGGCAGACCTTCCATTATCCATGTGTGACAGCACAGACTCTGTCACTTTCAGATGGCCCTCGAGACAGGGTGTGAAACGTCAGAGTGCAGTGTCCTTGTGCGTGTCTAAGTCAGACGCTGAGGAGTCCTGAGGACTTAGAGACATGCACCAGCTGAATTGCATGCTGGGAAGTATCAACTGTCAAAAATGTGATGTATGTTTATAATGTTATGGCTTTTAAAGTATTAAAATAAAATTTTAGTTATACAAAATAAAACTTTAAAAACCATAACATTATAAATACCATTCTTTATCTCATATCTGGTATATCCATTCAATGAAAGGGTTTTTTGGCCATGAAAATCTTAAATTCCTATGAACATATAAGGGGAAGGGTAACCAGCTCAACACCATTTTATCCAGTGGACAAAGTGAAACGATATTAAATTCTGATTTATGATTATTATATTAAACAATATAATCACGTTTTTATATGTGTGTTTGTATTTTTACATGCTTAGAAAAAAAGACAAAAAATAAACACACGAGAGTCTTTTTTAGAATCTATTCTTATTGTTAATTCTCACCCAAGGATATTTTCCATGGCCTTTTTAGATAGAGTCGGGGGGAGGGCGGGGGAGAGAGAGAGAAACATCAATGTGAAGAGAGACACAGATCATTTGGTTGCCTCCCTCGTGTGCCCTGACCAGGGCGGCAGCGAGCCTGCACCCCAGGTACGTGCCCTTGACTGGGAATCAAACCCGACACCCTCCGGTGCTCAGGCTGACACCCTAACCACTGAGCACCACCCGCCAGGGCAACATACTGGAATCTTGTTCGTAGGTATCTCTGTGTGGTAGGATTTATTTTCTTTTTCACACTTTTCAATATCTCCCAACTGTTGTCTAGTGAGCATTATTAATTTTTTGGCCAGGAAAAGGTCCTTAAAAATCACATGAAGAATATATTCCTACCCAACAAGCTCTAGCTCCACAAAGGTGCCATTATATAGGCTGCAAGGCCACATATTTCTATCCTAATTGCTCTACTCAGAGGAAATGGGCAAACCGCACCTTTCACGTAGTCTGTTCAAAGCACCTTGTCACCGGTCATCCACTGTCCATTTCAGTAGGATTTTCGGGGGGCGGTGGGGGGAGTGAGCATTGGTCCATAAGTTTATGGACACTCAGGTTATTTCACTATGAATCACCCATTCACATCCGTTGCCAATTTTCCACTGGGTTGCCTTTTAGTTACTGATTTGTAAATCTGCATATATTCTGGATGCTAATCGTGTGTCAGCTGCATGCCTTGCACACATCTTCACTCAAGTCTACAGCTTGTCTTCTCACTTTGGTTGTAATGTTTTAGTATTTGCCAGGTTTTGATTTTAATATTGTCAAATCTTCCTATGATTTATGGGGTATTTTTGTTTTGTGTGAGAACTCTCTCTGTAAAAATGTTGTTCTGTGTTTCTTTTTAAAGTTGTACACTGTTCGTCCCCGTTTGGTCTTGAATGCATATGAGACTCACTGTGTGTGCTCCGAGAGAGGGATTTAATTTTCTCCACAGTGAGCCCTGGCCCGGAATACTTACTGAGTAGTCCACCGCTCGTCAGTACTCATAGCAAAGGCCGTGCCATTAAATTCAGCTTCCTACATACGAGTGGAGACCTCAGAAACCATGCCTCAGGATTTTTTTGAGGGGGAGGAGAAAAATATATTTTAGATATTTAAGACACATATTTAAAATATGGTGGGCATGCTTTTTCTCGTTGTTGTTGTTAATCCTCACCCAAGGATATTTTTTCAGTGATTGTTTAGAGAGAGTAGAAGGGGGCGAAGACAGAGAAACATCGACGTGGGAGAGACGTGTCGGTTGGTTGCCTCCCACGCGTGGCCCCGAGCCCGCAGCCACAGCAGGTGCCTTGCCGGGAACCACACCTGACTCTCGGTGCACAGGCCGAGGCTCTAACCACTGAACAAACTGGCCGGGGGGGGGGTGACAGTAATGGCCACCTGAAAACTGGAGGACAGCTCTGTAAAGAAGCAACATCTCCTGCTTCACAGTCCATAGCTATTTAAGAAGAGTGTCCCAGTGATGATTAGGACGTGGGGTTGCGGAAGGTGCATTGACCTCGCCCTGTGAGTAATGATTCCGCATTAGGGCAGCGTTCTGCTAAGTTACTTTCACTCACTTTCAGTTCCAAGTTTTCTTGTGCGCACCTGAGAAGTGGAGTGGTAGCTATTCATGTACCGGCTCTGTTAGCACAACACTGGGAACAGTTAGAGGGTGTCAGTTTTATATCAGATGCTTCAAACAGAAAATCAGGTAAACTCGTTCCTAACACAGGAATTTCAAAAGATTTCTTTCCGCCGGTTTACAAAATCAAAGCAAACCTTTGGAAATTCATTCTCTCAAAGGCAAAAACATCTGACTTTTTAAAATTTAAAAAACAAAACATTAACACTCATCGGACAAAGTAGAAATTGTGATGGATGTTAACAACTAGAACTGAATGATGAAGACAATACTAGTGAAATTCTTCAAAAATAATACTCTAATGTAAATTTATACCCTAAACACTCATACTGGAAAAGAACGGAGGAGTGAAAATGAATGGACTAAGTGTTCAACTTTAAGAAATTATAAAAGCAGCAAAGTAACCTTTATAAAAATGAAAAGAGGAGAAAAATAAGAGTTGCATTGATTAAATAGAAAACAAAAAAGTATTATGGAGTTCAACAGGTTAAAATCTGATAATAAAGTAGACAAACTTGTGCAAAATTGAGGAAAAAGGAGATATGGCACAAATATTAGAAATAAAAAGGGACAAAACTGCAGACATAGCAGAAAAAAATATAACATTCTGAATAACAATTCCAATGAACCTGAAAATTTAGAGAAAATAAATATATTTTATTTAAAAAGTAACTTTTCAAAAGTCTCAAGAAAGAGAATACTATATAGCCTTAGAACCATTTAAAAACTAAGTCACCAGTTGATAATCCACATTCTCCACCCCCAAAGTAAATACCAGGTCAAGAGGATTTTACAAGTGAATTCTACCAAGCTTCCAAGGAATAAATACTTTCAAACTTTCTGAGAATAGAAAATGAGGCTAATTTTACTTGTTATTTAACCAGACTAGGATAATGTAACAAAAGGTATTATAGGCTAGACTCTTTTTTTTTTTTTTTTTTTTTTAATATATCTTTATTGATTTCAGAGAGAGGAAAGGAGAGGGAGAGGGAGAGAGAGAAACATCAATGATGAGAGAGTCATTGATCTGCTGCCTCCTGCATGCCCCTGACTGGGGATCGAGCCCGCAGCCTACCTTCAGCCCCATCCAGCGATCTGCTTTAATAAGAAGAAACAGAAAGAGAGAGAAACATAGGTACATATGGCAAAAAATAAGTACATATCAATAGTAACCTTAGGTGTAAATGGATTAAATGCTCTAATAGAAAGGCATAGGATAACTGAATGAATGAGAAAACATGACCCATATATGTGCTGTCTACAAGGGACCCACCTCAGAACAGAAGATTCAAACTGACTGAGAATAAAGGTATGGAAAAAAAAACATTCCATGCAAATGGAAATGAAAAAACAATCTGGGGTAGTATTACTTATATTTGAAAAAATAGACTTTGAAACAAAGACCATCACAGAGTCAAAGAAAGTCATTATCTAATACTGAAGGGATCAATCCAACAAGATATAACACTTTAAAATATATATGAACCCAATATAGGAGCATCTAAATGTATTAAAAAACAACTCTTGGTGGACTTTAAGGGAGAGATCGACAGCAACACAGTCATAGTAGGGGACTTTAACATCCCAATGACAACAATGGAAAAATCTTCCAGACAAAAAAAAATCAACAAGGAAAGAGCAACCTGAAGTGACACACGAGAAGACATGGATTTAATTGATATTTAAAGAACATGTCATCCCAAAGCAGCAGAATATGCATTCTTTTCAAGTGCACATGGAACATTCTCAAAGATAGACCACATGTTAGGACACAAAATAAGTCTTACAAATTCAAGAAAACTGAAATCATGTCAAGCATCTCAGATCACAATGGCATGAAACTAGAAATCAATTATAATTTAAAAAAAAACTCCAAAACATTCAAACAAATGGAGGCTAAATAGCATGTTATTAAACAATGAATGCCTTACCAATGAGATCAAGGAAGAAATATAAAATTCCCTGGGACAGATGGAAATGAACACACAACCCAAAATCTATGCAACACAGTGAAAGCAGTCCTGAGAAGGAAGTTCATGCATTACAGGCCTACCGCAAGAAGAAAGAAGTCTCAAGTAAATAATCTAATTCTACACCAAAAGTAACTAGGAGAACAACAACAAACAGAGTCTAGAGTAAGTAGAAGGAAGGAAATATAAAAATCATAGTGGAAATAAATGACAGTCTAAAAAAAATACGAAAGATCAATGAAACAAAGAGTTGGTCCTTTGGAAAGATAAACAAGGTTGATAAAACTTTAACCAGACTCATGATGAAAAAAGGAGAGAGGACCAAATAAATAAAATCAGGAATGAAAGAGAAGTAACAACTCACTCCACAGAAATATAAGGATTGTAAGAAAATACTATGAGCAACTCTATGCCAACAAATTGGACAACCTGGGCAAAATCGACAAATTCCTAGTAGCATACATTATCCCAAAACTGAATACAGAAGAATCAGAAAAACCCAAATAGACTGATAACAACGAATAAAATTGAAGCAGTGAACAAAAAACTCCCAACAAACAAAAGTCCTGGACCTGATGGTTTCACAGGCAAATTTTACCAAACATTCAAAAAAAAACTAACCCCTATCCTCCTCAAGCTATTCCAAAAAATTCAAGAGGAGGGAAGACTTCCAACTCTTACTATGAGGCCAGCATTATCCTAATTCTAAAACCAGATAAAGACAAGACAAAGAAAGTAAATCATAGGCCAATATCCCTGGTGAATGTAGATGCTAAAATTCTCAACAAAATATTAGCAAATCGGATCCAGCAATATATTAAAAAAGATCATACAACATGACCAAGAGGGATTTAGTGCAGGGATGCAAGGCTGGTACAATATTCGCAAATCAATAAATGTGATACATCACATAAACAAATTGAAAGACAAAAATCACGTGATCATATCTGTACATGAAGAAAAAGCATTTGATAAAATCTGGCACCCATTTATGATAAAAACTCTCAGCAAAGTGGGAATAGAGGAAACATACTTCAACATAGTAAAGGCCATATATGACACACCTACAGCCAACATTATACTCAATGAGGAAAAACTACAAGCCTTACCCTTAAGATCAGGAACAAGACAGGGTTGTCTGCTTTCACCACTTTTGTTCTACATAGTACTGGAAGTCCTAGCCACAGCAATTAGGCAAGAGGTGGAAATAAACGGCATAAAATGGGAAAGGAGGAAATAAAACTGTCATTATTCACACATGACATGATATTGTACCTAGAAAACCCTAAAGAATCCACCAAAACACTACTAGATCTAATAAATGAATGTGGCAAAGTAGCAGTATACATAATTAATATTCAGAAGTCGGTGGCATTTTTATACACCAATAACATACTATCAGAAAGAGAAATTAAGAAAAAAACCAAACATTTACTATTGCAAAAAAAACATAAAGTGCTTAGGAATAAACTTAAAGAAGGAGGTAAAAAACCTGTACTCGGAAAACTATAGGATATTGAAGAAAGAAAATGAGGAAGATACAAATCAGTGGAAGCATATATTGTGTTCATGGATTGCAGGAATTAACATTATTAATGTGTCCATACTACTGAAAGCAATCTACAGATTCAATGCAATTCCTATTGAGCAAAAAAGAAAAAGAGGGAGAGAGAACTCCTGGACATGGAGAACAGTGTGGTGTTTGTGAGGGGTGGGCTTGCTTGTAGGTGGAAGAGGACAGACAGGGGATAAAAAGTGATGAAAACATAAAATACAAATTTAAAAATAATGTAATATCACAAAAACATTTATTTCACAGGTGTAGAACAAATATTCCAACAATTTATATGGTACCAAAAAAGACCTGAATAGCCTCAGCAATCTTGAGAAAGAAGAACAGAGCTGGACGTATTACATCACCAGATGTCAAACTACACTGTACCGCACTGGAATCAAAGTGGCCTGGAGCTGACACAAGAACAGGCATACAGATCAATGGAACAGAACCGAGAGCCGAGAAATCACCCACACTGTCATGGACAACTGAAATCTGGCAGAGTAGGCGAGAGCGTAGGATGGAGAAAAGGCAGTCTCTTCAATAAGCTGTGCTGGGAAAACTGGACAGGAACATGCAAAAAAATGAAACTACAACCACCAACTTACAGCTTACACACAAATAAACTCAAAATGGGTAAAGAACTTAAATGTAAGTTATGAAACCATAAAAATCTTAAAAAACATAGGCAGTAAAATCTCAGACATTCCTTGTAGCAATATTTTTGCTGATATATCTCCTAGGGCAAGGGAAACAAAGAAGAAAATAAAAAAATCATTAAAATAAAGAGGATCTGCACCACAAAAATACCATAAACAAAATGAAAAGGGATTCCACTGTATGGGAGAACATATTTGCCAATGATACACCTGATAAGGGATTAATTTCCGAAATAGATAAAGAACTGATACAACTCAAAACCAGGAAGACAAACAATCCAATTAAAAGTGGACAAAGGACTTGAATAGACACTTCTCCAAAGAGGAGAGATACAGATGGCCAAGACACAGAAAAAAATGCCCAACGTCACTAATCATCAGAGAGGCAAGTTAAAACGACAGCAAGGTATCACCTGTCACCCACCAGAACTGCCATCAATAAATGAACAAGTACTGGCAAGGATGAGGAGAACAGGGGACCCCAGCGGTGGGAATGCAGACTGGTGCAGCCACTGTGGAAAACAGTATGGAGTTGCCTTAAAAAATTAAAAATGGAGCTGCCTTTTGACCCAGGGATCTCCTTCTGGGAATATATCCTAAGAATCGTGAAACACCAATTAGGAAGAATATACTCACCCCTGTGTTCATAGCCGCGTTATTTACAATAGCTAAGATCTGGAAACAACCCAAGTGCCCATCAGCAGATGATGGATATAGGAGCTGTGGGACATTCACACCATGAAATACCTCATGGCTGGGAAAAAGAATTCTCAGGCTTTTCGACAACATGCGTGGACCTGGAGATTATTATGCTGAGTGAAACAAGCCAGTGAGAGAAAGAAAAATGCCATATGATTTCACTAATATGTGGAATCTAATGAACAAAATTACTGACAAACAAAATAGAACCAGAGGCATGGATGCATGGGACAGACTGACAAATGTCAGGGGGGTGGGACTGAATAAAAGAAGGTGAAGAGATGTCCTGGCTGGTTTGGCTCAGTGGTTAGAGGGTCGACCTGCAGACTGAAGGGCCCCAGGTTTGATTCAGGCCAAGGCCTGTACCTCCGTTGGTTGCAGGCTCGACTCCGGCCCCTGGTCAGGGCCCTGCGGGAGGCAATCAATTGACCTCTGGCTCCCAGTGATGTTTCTCCACCGCACTGCCCCTTCCACTCTCTGAAAAGCAAACACCAAAAATATCCTTGGGTGAAGATAAACTAAGAAGAGATTAGCCAAAGAACATACATGCATGGGCCATGGGCACAGACAACACCGTGGCGAAAGCCGGGGGGCAAAGGGAGGCAAAATGGGGGCACCTGTAACAGTGCCAACAGCACCAAAAATAATGAAAATAAAATAAAATGAAACAATGGGCAGGCCTGTCTCTGGGGTGGAGGTTTCCCAAGAGGAGTGACAGCCTCAGCCCCACACCACGCTCCCAGCCCAGGGTTCCTGTGAGTGGGAAGGGAAGAGGGGGGCTGAGTGAGACAGAGGGCCCCTCCTCCTCAAGAGCCCCCCCCAGACTCACCCGCTGACGGACCCGCCACCCTGCGCTCCAGCACTGAGGCGCAGCTTGAAGAGCACCAGAGGCACGGAGAAACCCTGAGAGACTTTTTGTGTGGGCGCTGAACCCACAGAGCGGAACACACTTTAATGGGGCTCTGTTGCTTACTGAGCCCACTCTTTGGGTGTGTCATTTGAGGTGGTAATTTGGTGGTGCCCTGTTTTGGTCTAAAGCTCATAGCTCATGGGTTGGTTTTGGGGCCTCTTGGGAGGAGCTCTAACGCAGGCCCAGCTCAGCCACTGCTTGTGCCTGGCCGTGGGGCAAACTGGTATGAGCTACAAAATGATCTATGGTTGGTAGGTGCCTCTGCCGGGCTTGGAAGCTCCAGGGAGAGGCTATGCTTCAAACCAAGGCCAACTGCCACTAGCGCAGGGCTGGGGGCCACTTAGTACAGGGCCCTCTGGGCCCATCCACTGCTTGTTTCAGGTTTGTGGCTCTTTCAGAAAATGTAGGGCAGTCCACAGCGTGGGCTGAGGCCAGCTGCTTGTGAGTAACAGCTGCTGAAAGAGGTCTGGCCTATGGGTCAGTTGGGTGGGGGGAGCTCAGGGAATCACCTAAGTGGGGGGGGGGGTTGATGAAGAAGAAGATTTGGGGCCCACCTGTGCATACAGGCTGTGTTGAGGGAGGGCTCTGCAAAGGGACAATGGCACCTGCCAGCACTTTAGTCCAGGACAGAGCTGCACCTCCCGCCCTCACCCTGAAGCTAGACAGTTGGGTTCCTCCTTGTATATACCTGGTGCTCTTTGAGCTGCTGCTCCAGCACTGGAGCTCAGAAGGAGTTAGTTCATCAGCAAGTAGGTGTGTCCACAAGCCTCTTAAGAAGACTATCTGGGACCCCAGCAGCCCTCTGTGTCACCCAGGCAGAGTCCCCTCTCATTTTCACATCCAGGTGTTATGGGGACTCCTCTTCCCTGTACTGGTGGTCTAGGCTAAGGAGCCTGGTGTGGGGCTGGGACCCCTAACTCCTCAGGAGAAACCAACGGGAGATATCCCTCCCGATTCTTAACCACCACACGTGGCTGTGGGACCAGTCCTTTTTCCTCTCCGCCCATCCTATCAGTCTGAAATGGCTTCTTTATATCCTTACTTATAGGTGTTCTGTTCGGCTAGTCTTCAGTTGCTTCTCAAGGGTGCTTGTTCAATAATTTAGTTGTAATTTTGATATGGTCTTTGTATCCTGCAACTTTACTGAATTCATTTATTTATTCTAATCTTTTTGGTTTTTCGGTGGAGTCTTTACAATTTTGTGTTAGTCAAGGTGCTCTGTGGATGTGATTGAACATGGATGTCCATCTTATATAAGGGATAAAACTTTCACATTTCAATCAACTTTTGCACTGCTGAAAATAGCTCATATTGAGAAAATTTTATTGTGGCTTATGTCAAACACAATTAGAAATGACTAAAAGGAAACACAGTTGTAATTTGGGTAACTGCTATGCTAGAACATTTATTCTACCCAATGCAGGCACGCTTTTTTTACTGTGCTTTGCTTTATTGGGCTCTGCAGATACTGTGTGCTTATTGTGTTTGTTTGTTTTTTTGTTTGGTTTTTACAAATTGAAGTTTTGTGGCAGCCCTGCCACAAAGTGTGTGTAAGTCTATCAGTGCATTTTTCCAACAGGCTCCGATGATAGTATTTTTAGCAATAAGTATTTTTAAATTAAAGTACGCACATTGTTCAGACGTAATGCAATTGCACCCTTAACAGGCTACAGCATAGAGTGAACACGACTTCTCTATGCACCTGGAAGCTGAAAACGCCGTGCGACTTGCCTCACTGTGACACTCAGTCTGTTGCCGTGTTCCCGAACCGAGCCCGCAGCATCTCCGAGGTGAGCCTGTGACGGACACTGGAGGGAGACTCACAGGGCAAGTGCTCCCGTCGGCGCCTCACTGGCTGTGCAAGAGCAGTTGTCCCTTTACCTTCACTACAGGGGGCGATGGGGGAAATGGAACGCAGTGGCCAAGCATGTTATTGAGAACATCACTGGAGATGATGCCACGGAGCCAAGTGCTTTAGTATTAACTAAAGAGTGCGTGCGGTGGAAGGTTGGAAACACGGCGTAAAGAGGGATATTTATATCAGGATTTTCTTTTTAGTGCTCTAGTTAATAATGCAGTCTACTGAGTTAGGCCTAATCAATCATGAGTTTTCAGCTAGTCCAACCTGGGATGTGAAAAGAAAGAAAAAGAGTGGGGATAGCTCTGGCCGGTTGCTCAGTGGTTAGAGTGTCTGCCGGGGGACTGAAGGGTCCTGGGTTTGATTTGGGTCCAGGGCACGTACCTCTATTGGAGGTTTGATCCCCGGCCCGGGTCTGGGGGAAGCAACAAGTCCATGTGTCTCTCTCACATCCATGTTTCTCTCTCTCTCTCTCCCTTCCACACTCTCTGCAAAGCAATGGAAAAAATATCCCCGGGTGAGAATTAAAAAAACACACAAATATTGGGGATTAAATTATACAGAAAAGCCAAACAACAACCAACCAACCAAACAACTGCTCTGAGCATTTTAGCACAACCTAACTTGCAATCCTTTTATGCCTTAAGAAAAATTTGTTCTGAAAGCCTCACCAAAAGTACACGACACTCATGAAAGTAAGTTAAAAAGAGCTTCCTTGCAAGTGGCTCTAATTAGTGCCCTCTCAGAACTTAAGAACACAGCTTGGTTTTTACCCCACATCACCCACAATCTTGCCTCCTCTCGACACTGCTGTTCTTTATGGAAAGCCCATGAAGCCTCCCTTGTTCCAGAGTTAATAACAATTCCTCTAGGCAGGGTTTCCTCCAGCACAGGGAATTAAACAACTTTACTGTCACTCAAAGAAGTCATTCTCAGATAAACTAAGAAGTTGCTCGAGAGATAAAAATTACATTTCATCATCATTAGATCCTTTGAACAGTATCCACATGTGATAACCTTTCTACTGATACTTTTGCTCTAGGGAGGAAAAGGAGAGAAATTACGTGTGAGCGTTTGAGCTCTATTTGACTTCTACCATCAGAAAACTTGTCTCCTCTAAAACTCCCAACTCGATTCACTAAGAACGACTCACACTCACAAAAATGAATTTAATGGATACCTAATTCTCCATCCATTTTTTCCTTTATCAGCATTTTGATTAGAAAGCCAGTATTACTCAGTAAGAAACGGAAAAGTGCTTAAAATCAGGCTTTATATATAACAACTTATTGTTTCATTTAAAAAAAATTATACAGCTTTGATTTCAAGGGATCGAACGTGGAGGACACTGGCTGCAGCCGGGCTCAGCACATCAGAGCTTCCTCTGGGGAGGGCAGGATGAAGCGAGGTCTATCCGTCCCTCCTCCACCAGGGCATTTCGTGACGTCTCCGTGTGGTGGCCGCTGGACGCTGGATTCACCGTTTCCATTCCACTCTCCTTCTGGCCCCAGTGGTGGAAGCTACAGCTGAAACTACGTCTTAGTGTAAATTGAGGTGATGAGATTTGGAAGGTGACAGTGAGACAAGGTCCTCCGTCTCCCCCATTCAGCTCTTTCTACCAGGAAGCAAAGTCTTGGAAATGTTAGGTTTTCTTTCCAGTTCTCCAGTATCCCTTCTCCACCCGGAGGGATGAGAGGCTATTAGAGCAGCTGCAGCACCTCCTCTCAATTCTGGCTTCCTTCCCCTGGATCACGGCTCCCGGGTGTGTCTTGAAATCTCAGTACTGGAGGTAATGAAGGCAGAAGCTCTGCTAGGAAGTCAGTTCTGTCTTATTCTGGGTGAGATGGTGCAACAGTTTGAAGGCCTTAAAATACAGAAAACTAAAGAATTCTCGTATAACATAAATAACACAGGAATCATCTTTCCACTGGAAACTTTGTTGTTATTGGGTTGAAACTTCAAAAAGCTTGTTAGGTGAACATGGCATAAGAGGAAAATTGGATAGGGCTTTTGCACATATTACTCAGAAATGTGTTTAATAGAACCCCATCCAAACTATCATAGAGAAGTGATGTCTACATAATCTGAATCTTCCATAACAGTGTTCATTTAAAACAGTAAGTATTGAATTTTCAGTTACAAAATATGATTAAAACTACTGAGTACATATTTCCAGTGAATAAAAATACAGAATTTCCATCCACTTATGAGACATGAAAATGAAGTAACAAGAACCCAGACTATAAGAAAACATCACACATGTCTAACCTGGGCTTGGCTTCCCTTCCAACTAGTAGCCTTTTCATGATTCAAAGAAAGCCCCATCGCTTCCTCTCTAGTGAAGATGTTTCAACACTCTCCTTAACGCCCCATCCAACTACTTTCCCTCTTGACTTGGTGATGCTCCAATTGGCTTAGCTGGAGTCAACTGCCCACCCATCTGCTGGGGGAGCAGAGGGCATCTAAATTAAGAATGCCCCAAGACTGCACACAGGTAAAGTAGCTCCCCCCAAACAAGGAGGGAAGGATGCCAGTGGCCAGAGGATGCGAACTCCTAGGCATGGTGTATGTGACCCGTCACAGCAAGGCCCTGCGAACTCTTCAGGATGCTCTCCTCCCTCCTCTCTTCATTCCCTCCCAGCCATCCCATGTGCCGCCCTCTATGGCATCTGCCTACTTTTGGACTCTCCTTCTCTACGCCTGGCTTGGTCCCCTCCAATTCAATTTTCAAGACCCTGTTCAGCTATCAACTCTTCAGCAAGTCTTTCCCGACAACTCTTCCTCCCTTGCCGCCCCTCCAGGGAGGATGCCCTTCTCACGTGTTCCCATGCCACCCAGTTGTCATGATATGATCAGATTGTCTGTGTACTTTCTTTCTCCCCATAGATGGTGGGCTCCCTAAGGGCAGGGCCATATCTAATTTACCTCAGTAATCCCTGATGGGTAATGGAGCAGCAAGTATACAACAGGCATAAAGCTACTGAATGCATAAAGGGAGCTTCAGACTTAATAACCCCTAGTCTATGCTGGGAAATATCAAGCTCAAACTTTTCCATTCTTTTTGACTGTTTACCAAGCATGTTTGCTTTTACAGCACCATACGGGTATTTTGACATGACAGTATTTTTCATTGGTGTGTCATGCGAGGCCTGCTTCCTGAGCTACAGGGCAGCGGTCATAGCCTCCTGTTTGTTGATTTTTGTCAGCCTTAGAAGGAGGGGCCTTTGTGGACTTAGCGCACAGAATCCTATTCCTTAGGCCCGTGTGCTTGCAGTACTGTGCAGCAACTCGTGTCAGACGGTTTGGTCTATCTAAAGGGTCCTCTGCATTCTAGTTTGTCAGCATTACACCTCTCGGTGCTCATCTGCACCATGGGGCTGGGAACGCCTGCCCTGAGGGGTAAGCAGGACCATGTGTGCAAAGGGCCTAGGGCACTGTGAGTCACAGACTAGGTTTTTCCTCATAAGTTGTTGAGCACATTTATTTCTCCAGAGCTGTGTGTGTGATAAACACCCCCCTCCCTGCAAAGGTTAAAGAACAACAGGATGTAGTGGGGCCTGCAGGTTGTCTTATGCAAACGCATTCCCCCCTTTTTGTGGAAGGCGATTGTATTGAAGGCAGAACTGTGCTTAGACCACATTTCCCAGCTAGGTGAGGCCTGTGGCTAAATTGACAGATACGGGACGTGGGTAGAAGTTGTTGGGGTTCAGGAAGGGCCCTTTCTAAGTGAGGGTGTGATGGCTGGAGCTCCAGCCTCCATTCTGGCACAGGAGGGACCTTTGAGGGTGGGCACCAATATGTAAAGATGAGAAAGCAGGCGAGTTTGGATCCCTGGGGCACCTACCTAAGACTTCCTTTCATGACAGAGTTTTTAAAACCTCATGGGTTTAGAATATCGAAATTTCGTTGTTTCTGTTACCTGTCGGTGACCCAGCAGCCCATCTGTTGCACAGCAGGCACTGGGTGCCTGCCGGGGGGGGGCTCCCAGCCCAGCACCTCCCATCCCTCCTGGAGTCCTCGGGAAGGCCCTGGGCCAGCGGGGGCTGGGTGGCAGGGTCCCGCCAGGATGGCATCAGGGGCACAGAGACGGGAAACTGGCAGGAGCGCCGCGTCCCCGGCAAGAGGCAGCTGAAGCCTGGCCGCTCCTTCCCCCCCTTCTCCCGCCCACGTCCACTCCGGTCTGAACACAGCGCGAGTCAGAGCTGGACGTGGGCTCCCGCAGTCGGGCAGAGGCGGGTGCGTACCCGCCAGAGCCTCTCACCCCGCACGGCCTGCACCTTGCCCCCTGCACGCTCCTGAGGCCCAAGGCCTGCGGGGACCGGCTTTGAGGCGCCCAGAGCCTGAGGCTGAGTCACAGCCGCCACGGGCTGACATTGGTCGGCGATCCCCTCCTCTGGTCCAGGTACAGGGAAGGCGAATGACTTTAGTCCATGAGCCTCATTTCCTTGGAGCCCTCAGTGCTCATCAGAACCAGGCAGGGGAAGGCCCCGGAAACTGCTCCACCCGTTCCCTGAGGTCAGCAAGCCCATGGCTTGTTTCTGGGTCGTGGAGCAAGAAGGATTTGAAATCTTGCAGTTTGGAGGTCTTGCTCTTCACCTCCAAGCCAATGTTGACCCTTCATCTATAAAGTGCACCACCTTCCGGAAGTCATCCTCACGAAACTGTCCAGAGGTCAAGGCTGGGGCCCCAAGCCGAAGGCCCCCCGGAGTGATGGCACTTGGGTCTCCAGGACAGGTGTCCCTGTTGGCTGTGATGGATACAAGCTCCAGCACCCGCTCAGCCCGAGCCCCATCCAGGCCCTCGGGCCGCAGGTCCACCAGCACTAGGTGGCTGTCAGGCCACCAGACACCAGGGAGTAGCCTCGATCTGGCAGGACATCAGCCACGGCCCGAGCATTCTTCAGAGCCTGCAGGGGGTACTCCCGGAACATGGGGGTGCGGGCCTGCTTTAGGGCCACAGCCACTGCAGCAATGGCATGGTTGTGGGGGGCCCCCTGCAAGGACGGGAACACAGCAAAGTTGATTCGGTCTTCACACGTATAAGGGATCCCCGGCCAGTGTTGGGGTCCACAGACTGTACCCCCTTCGGGTAGAAGATGAGTCCTGACCTGGCCCCTCGAAGCGTCTTGTGAGTGGCAGTGGTGACAACATCGGCATGCTTGAAAGGTGAAGGGATCACCCTGCCAGCCACCAGGCCACTGATGTGGGCCATGTGTGCCAGCAGGTGTGCTTTGGCCTCATCGCACCCCTCTCTCGTGCGGGCACAATCAGTGAGGCGGGCATAGGCGCTGCTTCCAGCTATGACGGGCCGTGGTCGGAAAAGTCGAGCAGTGATTGCCAGCCGGGCATAGTCAGGAGGCCAGTTTGGGGGTTCAGTTTATAGGGCATAGACTCGAAGAAGATGGATGCGGCTGAGATCCTCTGGACATCGGACACACAGCCATGGGTGAGATGGCCTCCGCCAGGCAGGTCCAGCCCCATGATTGGGTCGTGAGGCTGCAGAAGGGCTGCATAGGCCCCAGATTGGCTGGGGACCCCGAATAAGGCTGGACATTGACCCCCACTGTGCAGGATCCAGGTCAAAGGCCTCCAAGGCCCGGCGTTGACGCAGCAGCTCGATTTCATCCCCTACCTCTGCTCCTCCAGAATATCTCTTGCCAGGATAACCCCCGAGGACTTGTTGTTCAGACAGGACCCCAGGGCTTCCAGCGCAGCTCGACTGCAGAAATTCTCTGAGGCAGTGAGTCCAGGCCATGACATTGCCTGTCTTCTCCCTTTCAGGAGCCCCCACAGCTCAGGGTCACTGTCTGACAGACTCTCGTGGCCTGTCCAGCCCCTGCTTGCTTCTCCAGTCTGGGTCTGGGCTGCGATTGGCGGGGAAGGCCTGGCGGAGTGGGGGCTCCTCGGCTGTGAGGCCGCAGGACCAGGGGCTCCAGGCATCCCGACCTCCAGCTGCTGCGCGGTGAGCCTGGGGCCCCTGCATTGCGGGGAGGGGGTCTCGGCCACAGGTTCAGGGGTGTGGGTCCGCACCGTGGCCACCAGTTAGCATTCCACTTGTGAGCTCTTCTATTTGTTTCAAAGAATGTTTTGATATTTCACATCAATACTGCAGGTGATTAAAAAAAAATTAAGTTAGAGTTCAATCTATGTATAATGATTACCTGAAAGAGAATGAAGAAAGCTCTTATCTTCCCCTTTCCTTTAACTGCTTTCTTAACACTTGAAAATTGGTCCACATCAAAACAGTAGGTTTGCATCTATAAATGCAACAATGCTGGCTTTATTATATACAAAGGCTTCACAAAAGTCAGCAAAGGAACAATAAAGTAATTTAACAATTCAAGCAATTCTACCTGAAAAATTCTACAAACTGTATAATTCTATATACTGCATATTTAAAACCTATTTAATCAATTATATGTATAAGCAACTGCATTTACTATCATTGATCATCCTGCATTGAGGAAGGAAACACAAGTTAGACACACCTAGAACTAAAATGACCATTTTGAGGTTACCAGGCGACACTGAAATAATAATTTACTGGAGCAATTATCACATGTAATAAATGATCAAATGTTATTTTACCTATTTTGCTGCTATTTCGTATATAGTTTCATTCTTTTTTGCCTTGACATGCCTTTCTTGAAGGTCTTAGTTACTCATTTGGACACTGTCTTGCACTCTACTAATAGTGAAACTCTCAAGGAGTTGGCTTCTATCTACAAAACACCAAGAGCTTTAAGTTCCTTGTTTAGTCTCCTCTCCAGCTGTGAGTCTACACCTTGCCCATCTGTGTATCTGTCACTGACGGCCTTACTCTCCCTTATAATTTGGTGCTCCTCATGTGGTGCTGGGGGAGGAAGTGGCCCAGCTAGTGGAGGAGTTTGATGGAGGGAAGAGCCCCCAGCCTCTGAGAGGGCTAATGGGCGCAGGGCTGCGATGGAGAAGCAGCAGGTGTGAGGCAGAGGATGGCGGTGGCTCCGGCCTTGGGTGATCCCCAAACCCCTCAAGGGTTTCTAAGCTGAGCCCGAAAGGACGAGCAGCTTGAAAGCTCACAGGAGAAAAGGCAGAAGAGATGAGTGTGTGTTCAGGTCAGAGGGCCCGGCTTGGGAAAGGCCAGGAGGCCAGCAAATGTGAGGAATGTAGGATGGGAAGTAATTTGCGTGGTGATTCAGCGGAGCACATGTGATAGAGGAGAGGTGAAGCTGGAGAAGCAGGCAGGGGCCACCCCAGGAGGGTCTGCGAGGCCGTCCTTGCCTGCAGCTTGGTCTGGAGAGCAGTGGCAAGTCTGATGCCCTTCAGCTAACGGGTGGGGAGGGGGCAGGGCTGGGGGACAGGGGTCCCCTGGAAGACATGAAGACCAGAGAAAAGGAGCCAAGTAAGACACAAGAGTCGTCTGAATTTTTCTCTGACCTCCCCCCGTCATTTAGGGGCAGAGTGGAGAGGACCTGACTGTAGATTGAGGAAGAGCAGAAAAGAGAGCAAGTCCAGGGCGCCCCTCAGCTCCCCTGCTTGCAGATGACACGCAGAGCATTTACACACACACACAACAAACAATACCACCCACAGAACACTCCAGGGGCCTTTTAAATAAGGAAAATAGATGAGGCTTAGTGCACAGATTCTGTACCTTTTATTTTGCTGGTTCAGGGCTTATGTGGTTGTCAGGGTTTTTCTTGATTTTCATCTTTGTTCTCAATTAGTAATATTGTGATAGAGCTAAACTCTCAGGCATGAAATTATAATACCCTGTATACTATTTCACACTGTTTTTTAAAACCATTAATATCTATAAAGAATTAAGAAGCATTAATATCTAATGATGATCCATTTTATGTAAATCATTCAAAAACGTGACTTTTACAAGATATATAATAGAATAACTCATCAAAATGTATCTAATTAATTCCATTTGTTTCAACTTTTAGTGTTAGTAAAACTTTCCACAGTCCTGAGCATGTCTTTAATTGTATTTTAGACTAAATTCCTACAAACTAAAATGGTGGGTATTGACAATAAAATATTTAAATTTCTTGATCAAAAAAAGCAAACTATTTCCCAGAAAGCCTACCAACTTATACTCGCTCCAGACACATTTGAAAGTGTTTATTTTACCCCACAATCATTATTGATTATATTTATTTTGAAAAATTTTAAGCTGAAATATGTTCTCATTTAATTTTGTATTTTATTCTCTAGTATATTGATAAAAATCCCCTCCCCTTTTTACTGCTGGGAAACAGAAAAACATTTCATTCAATCATTTCTCATCCACATGTATTCATCATCTGTAGTATGGCACTCAGGGTTATCAGGCAGTGGGAAGACCAAATTTGGGTGTTACTGAGTTTAGTGCTTTGAACACCATTTCTGAAAATCCTCCACTGAGAAAGTAGTCACCAGTGAAGTGAATTTCCTCTAAAAAATCCCTCACACTATAAAATTGCATCTAAATTTCTAAAAATCAGAATTACAGATTTCACCTAAACTTTCTTTTGTTAAAGGTACATTGAAAAAATCATTTTTTGATAAATTTTTAGAAAGCGTTGCCAGTTTGGAAGCTGACATTGTAACTGGACAACTGTGGGGAGCCTCTGTGGCCCCAGGCACAGAGGAGCTGCCTGGGTGAGCTGCAGATGTGCTCTCCTGCTCCCTGACTCAGACCTTGAGGCACCAAGGCAATACTAATTTAGCTTGCGGCCTTAAGTTCCAGAAAAGCTTATCAGGATGTTGGTCCCTGCCTGAAGGGTTAAAGGACAGTCAAGCCACATACCAAGCCAAGGACTCAATCGTCCCCGCAAGTTCCCATTAGAAGCCGAAACAAAGAGAGGCACCAACGTCAGAGCTCCTGCAAGAGGCAGGGTGTTTACTCTGAGATAGCATTCAATGGCCTTGAAGGAACTACTCAAGGGGTAGGAATGCGGAGCGGGGTGCTATTCAGCAAAATTAACAGTGTCTGTATAAACTGGGCTGGCAGCTGCCAACAGGCATGAGCTGCAGCCCTCCCGATCCCATCGTTTCTGTGTCTGTCTTTTCTTCATCCTCACCCCTTCCTCAGGATCGTTCAACTCTGCGGGCGGCTCCGGCAGACAACATACTTACTGTATCTTCCTGCCACAAGTGTAAAATAACCCGAAGACCTTAAGTGCTCTGCAGACGACAGCTAGCCAGTCCACCTGCCCAGTTCGTTTGGTGTCCTGAGATGCCGTTGCCCCAAAGCTCTGCTTCCCTAAGGCATATGATGATGGTGAGGGGACAGAGTGAAGGGAGAAGGAACAGAAGCATGGACTGAAGAAAAGTCTTCTCTTGGGAGTGCTCCCCCTTCTCACTTTCAGCTCATTTCTGCCCCTGGTCAGGCTGCTGCTTCTGTCCCCCCTCCGCATCCCTCCACGCATTACCCAGGCTTCATCCAGCTCCAGATCCTCTGTCCAAGCTGCGGCAAGGAAGGCGGAAAGCCATTCCCATTGAAGGGGTTTTAGCCATCCCATGTTTCAACCCTGAGTGGCAGCTTTCAGAATCTTAAGTTCTCCTAATTTGAGTTTCAAGGAAGATATTATCCATATATCAGGAGTCATCTGGAGATTAATGATTCCCTTCAGAGCCTAATGCAAATTTTTAATCTCTCTCAATCAGACTTAAATAATTTTTGTTCCATGAGGCAGAAACCACTGTTGGCATTAGGGACTGAGTCCAACATACTGGCCAACTAGAGAGCTAAACTTCTGTTAATAATAAAAATGAAAATAATAGCATCAATAACACAATAAGAATAATGCTCAACACTTATTTATCACTTACAATGTGCCATGCATTACACTAAGTGATTTACATGGGTTAAACATTTGGTCCTCACACAATCCTAGGAAGGAGACATCATTAAAATTCCTATTTTACAGACAAGGAAATTGAGTCACAGAGAGTAACCTGCTTATAACCAGCCCCCGTACTTTATAAGCCAGCAGTGAACTGCAAGGTTAGTCTCTGCAGACAAATGCTGACCTCACTCCACTGAGAAAATACAGCAGAGAGGACATGCCTCACTGCTTTGCAACAGCCTTCAAAGCTAGTTCCGAAAATGTCAGGATTTGGGACAATATACATTTATCAATTTAATATATCATAATGTAATAATTTTCTCAATTTTTCATTCAACACACATTTATTGAGCACTTAATATGTATTAGGCACTGATGTAGGAAAATTCCTACCCTAATGGAATTTAAAAGTAAACTGCTACATTCAAATAAATATTTTACCAAAATATGGAAAAGAGAGAAAAATTCACTAATAATAAACCATCTCAACATAGCTACTATTATAATTTTGAACATCTTTTTCTAATCTTTTACCCATGAGTATATTTGCTTTTAAATAACTGCTTGATATCCATACCATTTCATTTAAAACAGAAAAGTAAAGGTGTTCATTTTTCACAACTATTTTACCTATTTGTCATTTACTGGATTTTTTTATGGTATTATATTTTGGATGTTTTTTTTAAAGGATAGTCTCAAGAAAACACACTTAGAGAGTGCTTCCTAAGTATGGTATATACAGTAATTTAAAACTTTTCTATAGAATGTCTAGTATTCTCTTTACTTAAAATGTAATTATAGTAGATTGCTTTTTTCATATCCAATTATTAAATATAGTATGAGGCTGGGCAGACAAGATCAAACTATAATGCCGAAGAAAAGAAAATCCTAATTGACTGATTAACCTGTCATGGAATTACTAGATTACATTAACTATATAATACATTATATTTATCAGTGTTCTAGTGGAGGCATCATTATTGTTATATTATTGGAGAACATGACATCATGACTTTGGTCATTTTATTTTTTATACACATTTTCAAAATGTTGTCTAAACTTCCAATTTTCTGTGTTCTATTTGTTTCTTTTTATATAGTTTCTATCTACTTTATAGTACATTATTCAAAGGCAAATCAAATGACACTCATGTAAACATACTCTAGGTCCAATAAAGATATTAAAGTCCCAAACGAAATGTAAACATTTTACCTCTTCTCCAAGCAGCGTTATGAATGACAGTGTTTCCCAAAGATGTTTTATTCCAACCTTGAACTTGAAGTTTCTTTAGATTCACATTGAGTTGTGTAAGATCTTCATAGGTGATTAACTGCAGCTCCATGTTGGTGATCTTGATAGGTGATTAATTGCAGCTCCATGTTGGATATTTCTTTCTCCAATTTTTTTGATTTAGTGCTCCCCAGAAAAGGAAAGTAAAGGAGTTAGTTTTATAAATTACTATGCAAAAGCTTAATTTTTGTTCTAGTTAATCCATGACGTTAAAATATGTACAGTAGTATGAAAAATTAAGCCATCTTTGAACCAGTTCATAGAACAAGGATGCCTAGATTTAGATTCTGGGTTTTAATACGAAAAAGGCCTATAGAACATTTACTGAAATGCAGGTTCAGCTGCCTGCCGCATCACAAGCCAAACTTGTGAAACAGGTGCTGGTGCAAAAGGAAAGAGGAATACTCAGGTGCCTCAACCTGGCAGAATGGTGAACTTTATTCTCAAAGACCATCCACCATACCTGCTCAAGCCCGCCATTCTTCTAAGGATAGGGAGGGGAAGCCTCTTTTTTTCTCTATCCAGTTATCTTTATAACTTTTGGTGTTCTGGGCCCTATCCATTCCTCTGTCTAGTTTTTGGCAGACTCAGACCCTGTCCATTCATCTTTGTAACTTTTGACATGTTCAGTATAAGAATCTCTCTTTTGCCATCTTGGCCAATGGGGAAACACCCCATACTCCCTGACTGATTATGGTAACAGAACAAGACATCAATTGCAGAGATTAACACAGCTTTCTTTAGCCACCACACTCTTGCAAATCAGCAGAAAGCCTAATTGTATTATAAGGCCGTGAGTGCTAGCCCAGAGTTCCAGGTTGAAAGGTATACAGATGCTATTTCTGACTTCCTTGGCACTCCTCATAGGGCTAGCCCCCTTCTCTCATACTTCTCATCAAATGATGTAGTTTCATTTCCATCTGCTCAGAGTCTTATTTATGAAAATAAAATTGCCAGCACATCCTTGAATTTCCCAGCATATTCCCATTTTTTCTAATAATGAAACCTACCAGGTTTTATTATTTAACATTAAAGAAAATAAAACAGGCCTTTCTATAAAGATGTTGGCTCAAGGTGCAGTGAATACTCACCTGTTCCACAGAATGAACATTCCTCTAAACCAACACTGCCCTGTGCGGCCGTCATTGCACCCATACCTGAAACTATGAACCATGCTCATAACCTTATTTCACTGGACGTTGTGTAGCTAGCACCCAAGCAGTGCTAAGCACAGCTAGGTTTTATTTACACGTCTATTAAAATATATGAAATGTTGCAAGTCCAAGTCTTAAACTTTTCTCTGGCTACTCTAGCATTCCTGCAGATCCCATGAAAGAGCAGATTGGCAGCACAGTTTCCAGCATATATCCTGTCTAATGCTTTTCTTTCAGAAAACAAGTTGAGTAAGCCAAGATTTCACATGGTTGATGTTGAGGGAAATTATAAGTAAGCACACCCTCCATACCACCCTAGTCTATGCCACTTACTTCTTGTGGTAAAGCAATCAGTGAGGGTGGACTTTTGTGCAAGCTCTCATAATGTGACAAAACTGACTTTGAATACTCAAGCCCAGGAAAGATCTAATAATCACTCATTTCATGAAACTGCCTATATACCCAGAGAAAATTAGGTAATTCATCTCCAAGTGAGGCATCTACCAAAACCGACAGGCGCTGAAATAAAAAAATTAAAAATCGAACTCTATTCCTAGAGAGTGCTTGAGTGTCATGTGCTTCATAAATACACACAGTGATGCACATGCCAGCTTCTGGGAGCAGCTCTAATGATCTGAGTAATATATGTCAGTTTCACTGTAAAGAATATTGGTGTGATGGCAAGGAAACACTGCTGGTTTTACTAATGTCAGTGCGAGAGAAGCAAGAGGGAGAAAACGCAGCACAAATCTGAAAGGCCCTTTGTATCGCTTAAATTTTTAATACAGTGAAATAAATTCTAAGACTCTCAGGAAGAGTGGTACATGGAAAAATAAAAGTTTAAGTCTCGAGCAACATTGCATATGATTTATAAACCTGCTGTTACCCATTGAGTTTAGTGATCATCTCTATGTGGATTCCAATTTGGTTCATCAAAACTGAACACTTGATTTCTGCCCTGATACCAGCTCCTCCTACAACCTCTGTCCTCCTGTAAACTTCGAAGTCATCCTGATGCCTCTCATTCCTGCTCAGCAAGCCCTTAGGGTATATCTTCAAATCATAGCCCTAATCAGACCTTTTCTCATCTCCACCATTACCACCCTAGCCCAACATGCCGTCATCATCAGCCTGTCTTGATCTTCCACAAACAACATTGCTGTCACCTAGGAGATGATTAGGAGAGTCAGGCTGTGGTCTTACTAAGTCTCAACCTAATTTTAACACAATTCCCAGGAGATTCATATACACATTAAGTTTGGGGAAGCAATGGTTTAGATATCTCCAGTGCTTCTACCTGGCCTCCAACTTCTCCTTGGTGAACTCAGGCCCTGTCCATTCATCCTTGTAGCTTTTGACATGCTCAGAATCTCCCCCTTCCATCTTGGACAATGGGGAGACCCCCATACTCCCTAAAAGTCCACAGTAAGAGAACAACACACCAAGTGCAGAGATGAACACAGCTTTCTTTCGCCACCACACTCTTGCAAATCAGCAGAAAGCCTAATAGTATTATAATTCCACAACCCTGTTCTTCACTTACATGGTAGGAAGGATCCTGAAGTGCCCCCAAATTCACACACTCTACGTGTCTAAAGAGCTAAGAGAGGCCCCAGGCTGACATGCAGCAAAGGAAACAAACACGCCCGTCACAGAAAGGCAAACACTCTGATTCCAGTTATATGTGGCACAGACAGTTGTCCAACTCACAGACAGGAAGCAGAATGCTGGTTACCAGGGGATGGGAGGGAGGAGGAAGGGAAATTGTTTAAAGGACACAGAGATTCAGATCTGCAGGATGAAAACGTTTAAAGGTGTTTCACAACACCGTGAGCATACTTAGCACTCCTGAACTCATACTTATCAAATGGTTAAGATGGTTAATTTTATGTTATGCATTTTTTTACCTCAACAGAAAAAAAAAAAAATGATTAGGATGGCAAAAACAAATGACACACAAATATTGGGAACCTGGACCTCAACCTTGAAACCACAAGGAAGTGAACTCTGCCAAAACCTGCACAACCTTGGAATGGACCCCGCACTGCAAATGGCATCTTGATTTTAGACTTAAGAGGATGCTGAGCAGAGAATCCAGCTAAATAGCCCCTCCCTCCCAACTCTGATCCTTGGCAACTCTGAGATAATAAGTAGGTGTTGTTTTAAGCCACTAAATGTCAAGTAATTTGTTAAGCAGCGTGAGAAAACTAATGCAATCGGTAGGTAAATAATTTCTTTAAATATAGATCAGATCACATGTCCTTCCTTGGCTCAGGTCCCTCCAATAACTTTTCATTTCACTCAGAGTAAAATGTAATTAAATGCCTTCCCATGGCCAACAGGTACTATATGCTATCACCACTCATATCCTTTCTGATCTTGTTTCCTACCGCTCTGTGGTGATCACTTCTCTAGCCACACAGGCCTGTTTTCTCTTCCCTGAGCATGGGAAGAGGCCTCAGGGCTGGGCACTGGCCACCACCTCTTCCAGGATGGAACACTTCCTGAGAAGCTCAGCCTCATGTCTGCAAGGCTCCCCCCCCTTCAATAAGGCCCCTGCTGAAATGCATCACCCTGGAGAGGCTTTTTCTGGACATCCTGTACAAAATACAGTCCTGTCCTTGGTTATTCTCAGTTCCTTCTCTTTAATTCATTTTTCTTCTCCTAAGGTATTAATTACGTTTATATTTTCCACACCCTAGAACCTGGGGGAAAGGGTCTGGTATATAGCAGGTGTTCAGAAAACATTTGTTGAATGACTGAATCAGACAAATAAAAGATGATGTATTTTGTTTTCTGAGTTTAAGCTCACAGGGATCTAACACAAAAATGGGAACAGAAAAAACACCAACAAAGAAAAACACTTCTGAGCTCAACTGTAGGTCATATTTTCCTACCTGCTATATGGTACTTTTGTTGAGTAGATCGTACTAAACTTCTGCTGAAGGATATCAAGAAAGACATGTTCAACCTAAATGCTGTCTGACACTTTACAGCACAAAGATCCTGAATAACAAGATTATGTTTGAAGTGACTCAAATTGCTAAACTGAGAGTGGACCTAGTTTCAAAAACCTACTAGATCATGGGGTCAAGTACAGCTTCAAGAAGCCTCCTTAATGTTTGTGAGTAATGGACACAATAAAAGAGGCAGAAAAGGGAAAAATATTCTTTATGGAAAGGTATAAAAGAGAAAAACTACATACAAAATAATTTTAAAAGTCTATAAAACAAAAGTCTACTGAGGTTCTCTTTGCAAAGGATGCTGGAAATGAGGTTTTTTGAAATCACCATAACTAGAAAACCAAGGGAAGTAAACTAATAAAGTGTTAAAATGGTGCACAAGGATAAACATAGATGGAAACAGCATTAAATGACTTTACCTGCCTTTAATAACGAGATAGTAGGTTAATCTTATGCCTGTTTGTGTTTTGGGAGCTAGAAAGAGCAAAGCAGTTGGTGAATGTGGAGAATGGCTGCTCTGAAACCAGATCAATTGCAAACAATTTCAGATGAGAAGCCTTTTAATCAGGACTGCATTTTCCTTTCCTATCTGCTCTGATGGGACACTCCCATCAGGACAGTAGAAACCCTCTGCAGCCTGTCGGACATATCCAACTGACAGGGGGACGCATGCCAGGGAAGGCAGTTACTAGTTTGTTTAGGAAATCGCTAGCACAAATGTTCCGTAAGCTTTATGATATTTAAGGAAATTAGTCACTGAAGTTTACTATAACAGAGAGAGAGGTCATAAACTTATTTCAAAGTTCTTGTTTAAGATTTTAGAACTTTTTAAATGGCAAAAATCCACATCGTACTGACCAGTGTTGCTCAGTGGTTATGATACCAGGAGTTCTCCTTGCCGGGTCCTTTGTCTCGTGGGGTCGAAGAATGAAACTCAGGGACAGTGTGAGCCAGGGACAGGGCACCAAGGGCTATTGTAGAGAGAAAGCAAAGCTCTCGCGACTCTCGAGAGGGGTCCGGGAAGGGCTGCTGCCGAGGCTCACAGTCCAGGGCTCTCTGTCTCCTACAGTTGTTCTCCGCTGGCCCATCCTAAGGACTCTCCCTGAGGGACAGCGCGGCCTCCTTGCTTTCCGAGTCCCACTCGGCGGGCGGCTGGAGGGCAAACTGGTTGTCCTCAGACCCTGCTGGCCCGACACGTGTCACCTCTGCGTGGCCAGCCCGACACTGCCCGGCCATGCCTGAGTCCCCAGTTAGAGCACTGGCCTTGCTCCAAAGGGTCACAGGTTTGACTCCCAGTCAAGGGCACTTACCTGGGCTGTGGGTTCGATCCTTGGCCGCTGTCAGGGCCAGTGCCGGAGGCAAACGATCAATGTTTCTCATCCCCCTCATGTATGAGAGAAACATGGATACTCCCCCCTCTCCCCAACCCCGTCTCCCCTACTTCCTTCTGTACCTTCCAATGTCTGGGAAGTAAGGGAAAAAATCCTCAGTAGAGGATTGACAACAAAAAAGTCCAAATAAACAACAAAAAAGCAAAAATAAAAACTGCTGCTCTATACTGCATCAACACCTTAAGGGTTTGCAAGCAAACTGGAAGCAGGATCTTTAGCTGTGGGAGAGGCAGGCAGGAGAGGGGCCTGGGAAAGCAGTGAGGGGTGAAAGAGGGGCATCTGCGCCGGGGGAAAGCGCCGAGGCTCTGCTCCATGGGTTCTGGAAGGAAGGTGTGGGAGCTCCCTTCCCCACTGGCCACATCTCACACCTGCTATGGGGAAAGGCAATGTTTTTAAAAAGCTATCAAGCACTTACAACCAGGGCGTGTTCTGTCATCTTTCATTTTAAGCTTCAAAACGACTGCGCGATGGAGACGAAGCCCAATGAGGCAGGGTCTCCACTGCTGTAGCCTGTTATCAAATCGTCACTAACCGAACCAGAAACCACAGCTGCAACTGAAAAAGCCTCAGACACCACGGAGAGTTCTTGTTGCTCTGCTGCCTCCCCCGACAGGCCACCCCTTCTAAAAGGGAGAAAAGGCTCAGGGGTAGGTGCTGTGATTAATGTCATGACCTTTATATTTGTGTGATTCCAAATGAACCGGCTTCAGGTTCCAGACCAAAGGCACTGCCCGCTGATGAAGTGCAGGGCTTTTCTGTAGCGTTTGCTGTTAACTAACCTCCCTAAAAGGCAGGCAAACCGCTTGTGGAAGGAGGAGAGAAACAGTGGGATTGCTCTGCTGCTGCAGGCTGCCTACCACCAACGATGCAGCAAATACAGAACCAAAAAGCCCGGGAGCCTGGCCAGTGCGGCTCGGTTGACTGAGCGTCACCCCAGGCCCCAAAGGGCACCGGTTCCATTCCCAGGCAGGGCACACGCCTGGGTTTCGGGTTTGATCCCCCATCCGGGCGTGTGTGGAAGGCAACTGATCGATGTTTCTCTCTCACATTGATGTTTCTCTCTCTGTTTCTCTATCTGTTTTCCCCTCCCTTCCTTTCTCTCTAAAATCGATTTTAAAAAAAGAAGGCCTTCGAAATTTCTCCTTGGTTTAAGGATTGAAAACTCATCTCATAGAATGGCTCTGAAAGTGCCTTAGAGTCACTGTGAGCTCCCCTGTGGTCACCAACTCCCCTCTTCAATAACTGAGCCTCCAGGCTCTCCCAGCGGGAAGCAAGGGCACAACAGAGAACAGGGGCTTCTGGCAGTGACACCACCATCCCGTCTGCCCCCGAGGCTTACTGTCCACACACTTACTATTGACACGACCTAATAAGTATGACAGTGAGCTATGCATGGGGAATTCCAGGGCATAAAAGGTGTACCTGGTCCAGATGTGACAAGAGACAAAGAAGACTTTTGAATGACAAGATACTTGAGAAAAGTCATAAATGGTGGGCAAGGATTATCACATTGGCGTGGGAAGGAAGTCAGGGGAAGGTATCTAGAAGGAGAGAACAGCCTGAGCACAGCATGGTTATTTGGGGACAACAGCAGGGAGTTCTATGTCCTGATATATAAAATGCAAGGCAGGGAGGGCAGAGGAATGGGTCGAGTGAGCAGATTTTGAGGTTTTCCTGCCAGATCAAGGGGTTTGAACTTTAGCTGTAGGTTATTGAAGGGATTTAAGATGTAGGTCGTTCTCAACTGGGCTCCTTTGCCCTTCACCCTCAAATGCCACTCCCCCAACACACAAACCCCTGAGGTGTGGTCCTCTCACTTCATGTAGGACCATCCTCAAGTTTCAGTGAAAGGGGTTAAGCCTCTTCCTCGTGGAGCAAAGTCATTTATGGTTACAAGGTTTGCAGTGGAAGCTCTGCTCCTAATTTGTTGAGATTTGTGAGTGAACTGGGTGGTGGCTCTTACAAATCCCTGGGCAGAGGCCCCACATCCAAGGCTAGTGTGTGCTCCACCCAGAGCACAGGCACAGTTGCTGTGAGCAGGAGCCTCCAAACACAGTCCTAGTTCCTCCAAAGTGAGAGGGGTGGTGTAACTTGGGGATGGAGGCAGGGGTTTTGACTGAGAGAACACATTTCTCTGAAAAAATGTCTGGTGCTATTCCCCCCACAGCACTACTGCTGGGGACGGGGTGACCAAGGACTTTGTATGAATGGGAGCCCAAAAGCCAGCCAGTCATTGCGGGTGTGGTGCTGTCCCAGTCACTCTACCTGTGGTCTGGAGAGTGGGGCTGCAAGTGACCTGGTGGCATGTGGTGACACAGTGGCCTCTCCCAGGTGAGACATTTTCCCTGTGAGGGCACCACCCGCGTTCTGGCCAGGTAGGACCCAGTTGTACCAGGGAAAGTGGGAATAACAGGTCCTTCCACCCGGGGAGGGATGTGCCCTCCCACAGCATGACCTGCATTCTGCACAGGTGGGGTCTAGGAGCTTGGAAATAAAGCGCAACTACAGCTGTGTCTAAACGCAGGGATGGTGCTGGGACCTGCATCCATAATGGATGTGATGTAGCCAGGAAAGCCCCTGGGGTCTGATAAAAGGGGAAACAGACAGGTCTCAGGACGTACCTTTGTTCTCCGTGGTGGTGGCTGCTGCAAGGGCAGGAGGTTTTCTATGTCCAGGTGGCCGCAGGTGCACTGAGGGCAGGTGTGAACACCAGGCCTCCAGTCATGGGAATGGCGTTACACTCTCCCTGGCCATGCCACCTGGGATATGCACAGGTGGGCTCCAGGTGATCGGACTTGAGGTGGAACCAGCAGTGTCCCCAAGCACTGGGAGGGGTGCATGCCCCTCCTCCTGCAGCAGCCAGGCTGTGGCCAGATGGATCCCCAGTTATATGGCTAAAGTGAGGCAGAAGCAGTGCTCTGCGCCTCCCTAAGTCCACCTCTCAATTGGATGCTCTGGATGTCTGTGAGGGAGTGCGGCCTGGGGTGGAGGTACTGACCCCATGGCTCCCCCCACCCATGGGGACTGCCGCAGGGCCACGGGGAGGACTGTGCATTTTCACGTCGTCATCATCTGAAGTCGACTGAGAAGAAGAGCCTGTGGAACTAGTGTCTGTTTCACTGCTGTCATCATCTGAAGTCGTCTGAGAAGCATTGCAAGGGGGACTAGTGTCCATTTCACTGATGTCATCATCTGAAGTCGGCTGAGTAGCATTGCAAGAGGGACTAGTGTCCATGTCACTGATGTCATCATCTGAAGTCGGCTGAGCAGCATTGTAAGGGGGACTAGTATCCATGTCACTGATGTCATCATCTGAAGTCGGCTGAGCAGCATTGCAAGGGGGACTAGTGTCCATGTCACTGATGTCATCATCTGAAGTTGGCTGAGAAGCAGAGCAAGGGGAACTAGTGTCCATTTCGCTGATGTCATCATCTGAAGTTGGCTGAGATGTCAAATCTGCAGATGCCCTGGCTGCGATGGGAGCAGGGACCTGCCCAGTGTGAGTGCCCAGGGTCAGGGTGTCTGCAATCCCCGAGCCAGGGGGAGGGAAAGCAGGGACAGACTGAGTGGCAGTGCAGTGACCCCTGACCTCTGTTGGGCCCGGCAATGTCCCTTCACTCTGATCCTCAGTATCAGTGCCCAGGCCTCGGTCAGTGTCAGTGCCCAGGCCTTGGTGAGTGCCAGTGCCCAGGCCTTGGTAAGTGTCAGTGCCCAGGCTTTGGTCAGTGTCAGTGCCCAGGCCTTGGTGAGTGTTGGTGCCCAGGCCTTGGTGAGTGTCAGTGCCCAGGCCTTGGTCAGTGTCAGTGCCCAGGCCTTGGTTAGTGTCAGTGGCCAGGCCTTGGTGAGTGTCAGTGCCCAGGCCTAGGTCAGTATCAGTGCCCAGGCGTTGGTGAGTGTCAGTGCCCAGGCGTTGGTGAGTGTCAGTGCCCAGGCGTTGGTGAGTGTCAGTGCCCAGGCCTTGGTCAGTGTCAGTGCCCAGGCTTTGGTCAGTGTCAGTGCCCAGGCCTTGGTGAGTGTCAGTGCCCAGGTCCTGGTCAGTGTCAGTGCCCAGGCCTTGGTGAGTGTCAGTGCCCAGGCCTTGGTGAGTGTCAGTGCCCAGGTCCTGGTCAGTGTCAGTGCCCAGGCCTTGGTGAGTGTCAGTGCCCAGGCCGTGGTCAGTGTCAGTGCCCAGGCCGTGGTCAGTGTCAGTGCCCAGGCCTTGGTGAGCGTCAGTGCCCAGGCCTTGGTGAGTGTCAGTGCCCAGGCCTTGGTTAGTGTCAGTGCCCAGGCCTTGGTCAGTGTCAGTGCCCAGGTCCTGGTCAGTGTCAGTGCCCAGGTCTTCCTCAGCTGCAAGGCAAGGCAGCTTAGGAGGTGGGGGCAGCTCACCTCGACCCCACTCCAGGGGGGGCAGCGGGAGCTGGGGGGGCAAGGGCATTTTCCTCTTGGACGCCCTCCTGCCTGCAGAGGCCAGCGGAGGGGGGCTCCCCCCGGGCTCCCCAGCATCCGCCTCCTCACAGGCAGGCGGGGACTCTGGGAGGCCGGGCGGAGGGTCCTCCCAGGCCCCCCCCTCCCTGGGCCTGGGGGGCAGCGGGGCGCAGCCTGGGCTGGGGCCCGAGGGCGCGGCTGCTTCCCAGCCTGGCTGCGGGGCAGGCAGCGCGTCTCCCTCGGGGCCCCCTGAGCCGGCGACCCCCCGGCCTTCGGGGGGCGCGCACCTGGGGGGCGGCTGGGCGCTCCCGCTCAGGCTGCCTCCTGGGCGCTGGGGACTGGAGTCCAGGGGCCCAGGGCCGCCCCGGCCGGAAGCGAGGGCCCCCGGGGTCACCAGGGGCCTGGGGGTCAGCGCCGGACGCCCGTTGGCACAGGGGCTGCTCGGGGCACCCTGGGGGCTGCTCTCTCCCCCCCTGGCCGCCTTCCCTGACCTCCCTTCTGGGGACTCTGCCTGCACCCTCCCCTCCCTCTCTGGGCCGGTCCCGGGGGGTCCGGGCCTCAGGGCCCCGACTCCCTGCTGGGGCGGGAACCTGCGCCCTGGGGGCGGGGCAGAGGCCGCCCTGCAGGGTGCCCACCGCCTGGCGCTGCCCGCAGGGAGCTCGGGCCTCCCCGGCGGGGCCTCCGGGCTGACGGCGGGGCGGGGCCCCAGAGGGCAGCTCGCAGGGTGGGGGGCCCGGCACGGCCCCCCCTGAGAATCGGGCCCGCCACAGGCTGCGGGCGCAGGGTCCCCGCGGAGGCGCCTGTGACCAGGGCCCAGGGCAGGGGCGGGAGCCGGAGCCGCCGGGGGGTCGGGGCCGGGCGGGGGGTCAGCCCTGCGCGCAGGGACAGCCCCCGGGCGACGGCCACCGGACCAGGCCCGGGGGCGGCGCTGGATCAAGAGGCACAACTTGGACAGCACGTTGCCCATCTGTGCCCAGTTGTGCCCCAAACGAACCAAGAAGGAGACTAGACGCGGGGCTTCTCCCGCTCGCTGCTCCTGGGCTCCAGCAGCACTGAGCCGCCTCCAAGGGGCTGCTGCTGTCTCCATGGGAACGGCTGAGCGGGGGCACGCGCAGGCCCAGCGCCAGGGGGCACAGATCAAAGGGCAGGGGTCAGGCCTCCAGTGCAGGCCACCCCTTCAGGACTTCCTAGCGCCTGGCCCCCCGCTGGGGTGCAGGTGTGGCACCCGGGCCTCCAGGAGGCGTCTGCACAGACCAGGAGGCCCATCCGCCAGACCTCCCGCCTGCCGGGCTCTGTGGGCGCCTCGGCCCCTTTCCCAGGGTCCAGGAGGCCCGAGCTGCTCAGGGCCAGAGCCCCAGCCCCCCAGATCCTGCGGGGTGCAGCCCACCTCCGCCGGGACCCCCAGCTTCTCTGTGAGGCCTGGACTGGGGGCACCCCCTCCATGGCTGCTGGCTGCCAGCCCCCCTGCAGGTGTGAAGGTTACTGAGGAGCCCACCCGGGCCCTGACCTGACTGGGTGCCACACCCCTGACATCTCAGGGAAGAGCTGGCAGCTAGTAGGGATTGCAACCAAGCACAAGGAATTTTCAATGAATAAAAAGTGAGTCTTTTCACAGGAGCCTCTTTGGAGGGAATAACTGTCCTTGTCAGGCAATGGAGTGGGCTCCGGGAAGCATCTCTGCAGGGCCTTGTGTGTCTCTTGAAGTCAACACAGTAGTTTGAATCTCTGAAATACCCAGGGGACACAATCAGATGCATCTACCGACTTGTCCTTTTCATTTTGCCCTTTGAATGGCCTGGATCATGAAAGAAATGCTTGAGCCCGGCTGTGTGGGTCAGAGCGTCAGCCCTGCACCAGGAGGCTGCAGGTTCTAGTCCAGTCAGGGTATGGCCTTGGGCTGCAGGTTCCATCCCAGCCCCAGTCGGGGGGTGTGGGGAGGCAGCCAATCCATGTGTCTCTTTCACATCCATGTTTCCCTCCCTCCCTCCCTCCCTCCCTCCCTCCCTCCCTCCCTCCCTCCCTCCCTCCCTCCCTCCCTCCCTCCCGACCTCCCACTCTGTCTGAAATCAGTGGAAAGAAATATACACGGGTGAGGGAAAGAAAAAGTTAGTCCAAGTGGCCTTTGCCTTGGGCACTTCAAACCTTTCCAAGTGCATGGTCTCTTTTGATCTCAGCCCTGAGGTGAATTTGTGGTCATGAATAATATTAATTTAATAACCATCTGCTGTTGAAGATTAGGCATTAAAACGGCACATTTTAAGGTGATATTTGTGAGCACTGTTTACCCTTTAACCACAAAAACATAGAGGACAAGACGGCAGGAAGAATGGCTGCATATAATGTTATCTTGTTTCCAATGAAGTTGCCCCAAAGTGAGGACGTTCAATTATATTCCTACCAGGAGCACTAAATACTATAACATCCTGTCTAGTAAACACTAGACAATTGATTAGAAAAGAAGAAACTGGATTTAACCATCATTTTTTCTAAAATACCAATGGCTAAAGAACAAATTTTATATGGTTCTTATTTGTCCTGCACTTTTATCAGTTTTGTTTTATTAAAACCCTCCCAAGCCCTTTGTCATTGCTTGGTAGGCCCTGTTTAGTGCCAACTGGTCTCGGTGCTTCTCCCCAGCTCCCTCCCTCCTGTCATACTGAAGTCCAGGGGTGCCCTGAAGAGGGCACCACACCTCCCAGGTCGCACCTCCCAGGTCGCACATCCCAGGTCACTCTTACCCATGCTCTGTCCTGTCCCTGGCATGTGCTCCCCTGCTCTCTCCATTGGCCTCCTCACTCCTGAAGACTCAAGTGGGCGTCGCACCCTCTGGGGCGGCTCCCTGACTCTGCCTCGGTCCTCGCCAAGTCTGGCTCTGGCCAGAGCGCAGGCCTGTGCCCTGGTGGGAACTCGGTGCCCATAGGGTACAAGATAAGACATGTGCATGTGCGGCTGTGTGACTGCCCAGGTGCGCCCATGTTCTGGGCATCCAAGCCCCAGGGCGGTGGGCACAGAGTGGTAACTGCCTGCTGCCTCATTGTCTCCCCCCCGACCGAGCCCCAGGAAGGGACTTACTGAGTGTGTCCCCTCTTCCCCTCTGCCCTGAGCTGAAGCCCAGCCCTCATTCACCGGACATTTAACAAATGGCTCAAGGACTCCCTTTCCACAGAAGGCAAATATGGCAGGTGACCCTTAATGGCTGTCTATTGCTCCATGCAGTGTCCACCCAAATGTCCTTCTGATTTAATGTGGAGCAGGGTTGTTTCCACAGTGAAGTGGTGAATCCCAAAAGTAATCGTAATAAAACAGTAAAAGCTACCATGTCCTGTGTGAACCAGTGTGTTCAACCACGCACTGGCCTTACTTCCCTCACTTTACAGTTTAGAAAGGTGACACCAAGTGGCTTGTCCAAGTTCACAGAACTCTAAAGGACGGAGGCAGTATTTGAAGCCAGGTCTTGATTTTAAAGACTCCCAAAGCTCTCTTCACTATGCTTTATATGGGAACATAATTTCTGCCTCTATAATTTTGTAATAAAAACTGATGACCTTAATGCCATGAAGCTTTTCAAAAATAGTGTTTTCTTTTCCCCCCCAAACTGGAACATCTGAATTCTTGCTTTTCCTCATGAGTACTGGCCTTCAACAGGCGCTTACTGTCATTCGCCCTGTGCATACTCCTGTGGTGGGATTTTCTTTATGGATACACTATCTCCTTTCCACTTTCTTAAACTGACTTGAGAATCTAAGACATTCTGAGAAGGCGGCAGATTTAGTGGAAGCTACACTTACACTCTCCAGGGACCAAACTGATTACAATTAAAATATAGGAAACCCACCCTGGATCCCAACTGAAGACTGGCTGGAGGGCACCTTCATAACCAAGGTCGCAAAGTGGAGATCTACAGAGCAGAAGAATTGAGGTTTGCATATATGTTCAGCATTTATTTTTATTAAATCTAATCGGAAGTTTATATTCCATGAACTTTTTTTAAAGAATAGAGATAAGGACAGGGAAGAAAATGAATATCTCCTGTAATGTCCCCAACCAGAGACATGACTGCCAGGAGGATTCAGGTGGGTATCCTTCCAGACCTTTCCCTGAACTTGAGAATATGGTATTATTTCCACAAAATGGAACTATACCATATATATTTTTATTGAATTTATTTTCCTCCATGATGAAAAATATATTATTAATACACCATTTTTTATGTAGCAGTTTATTGTGTAGTGATAATAATGTGCTAAACCAGCTTCTCAGTTTTGGACAGTTGAGGTACAGTGATATGTTTTACCATTATAAATATCTAATTTATAAATATCCAAATTTCAATCTGTAAATAAATATCCAATTTATGTAGATTAGATAAATTTTATCTAATCTATAAATGTCCTCATTTGACCAAGAGAAAAGTAAGAGTTAGCATGAAAATTGTCAAAATTCTGTACCCAGTAAATGCAATGCAGAAAAATATCTCTGCAAAACTCCATTGCAAATCCTTGCAAACTCCAGCCATGTGAGGCCTGTATATCCATGTAAACCCCTTGGGAGCAGAGGTCCCACTGCTGCACTCTTGCCTTCATAGAGGAACTGGGTGAGGGTCTGTGCGCGAATACGTTTCACCAGAACATTAGTCCCGGAGTTTTGCGTTGTTTATGTGGAGCCGCCCTTTACTGGAAAGCCGTGTCTTTTTGGCTCCATGGAATGTACACTGGTTTTCTAACAGTCACAGAATTTAGTGGAACAGTTGGATGTTGAAGTAGTAAGAGCTGTCTTTTAGAGAACATGAGAGAATAACTATAAAAACGTGTTGTGAGTGTAAGGTGGGCGGGTGAAGTTCAAGTTTGTCCCAGGCCTTCCAGGAGCTGGCGCTCCCGGGCCCTCCGCCCACCAGCAGACTCCCCAGCAGGAGCAGGGCCTGGAAGCACAGTGGGAAGGTGGGGGCTCTAAAGTCCCCCAGGCTTTTGCTTTCAAGGGCCAGTTCCAATCCTTATTAGTTATAGAAAAATTGTCAGTTTACTTAATTTACCAAAGTCTCAGCTTCGTCACCTATAAAATGACTATTAAAATGCCACCTTGTAGGGTTGTTATGGGGTTTAAATGATCTAAAGTTTCCAAAGCAGAACAGTCTTTGAATATAATGTGCTCCAGACTTGTAGCTACTCTGATGGCAATGCGTGTGGTTATATACACTCCTGTGTGTATGTGTGTGTATATATATTTCTATATATGGGGGGCAAGCCATCACAGCAAATATGGGGTGCTATTCAAGTTTTCCATGTTTAAGACTTTTGTTTGTTGAATAAAATTGTAGACACACTTCAGATCTCACTTGCTAGCATTATAATATAGTTAATGCAAACTTTAAAAAAGACAATAAGATATAAAATGCTTTCCCAAGCAGAATAGCATTAAAGGAGCATCTTTATGCCCTAAGGTTGTATTGGAGCTGTGAGAAATTTTCTATAATTTCCTGGAAGTATCACAATGGATTATACATCAGCAGACACAACTTCTTGAAGGTCAGTATTTGTAAATAGCATTTTTAATGTCACGTGTCCATTAGCTCTATATACAGAAAAGTGACATGAAGATTGTTTACTTCTTAGCAGATTCCATATTACAGATGAAACCACCGACAAAGTGACTGTGTGCTCCAAAGAAGATGGACTGAATTAGGTAGAACTGGAAAGATTCCTTTTGGCTACTTACCTCATGTGAACGATGCAATCATTAGAGGCACCACACAGTGACAGATCGCGTCTAGTTATGATTTGTAACAGTCGTGGCCATGTTTACGTTACTTTTTATTAAGACCTGCTACTCCCTGAGGGAAATCACAACCTTAACCTTGGTTTCCTTGTGAGTGTGTAAATCTTTTAGCTCCTGTCGCAGTAGTTGTCAAAGTGCTTGCACAGTCGTTTTTTAAATGATGCTCCTAAGCCTCAAAGGTGCGGCGCATGTGCCCCGGCCAGTGCTGCTCAGTGCTTAGAGCCTCGGCCATGCGTGAAGGGTCTCGGGCTCGATTCCTTGTCAGGGGCATACACCCGGTGGCAGGTTCGCTCCTCGGGCGGTCAGGGTGTGCGCAGGGGGCAGCCCGCCCATGCGTCTCTCTCACATCGATGTCCCTCTCCTCTCTCTCTTCCCCCCCCCCCCATTTCACTCTCTCTAAAGGATCAGTGGGAAGAAATAGACTCGGGTAAGGGGTAACAAAAGAAATAAAAGGAGGGTGCGGAGGACGGGTCAGCGGCCTTAGCGAAGCCCTTTGTCACGGGCTGTGTTGAAGGGCCCCGAGCTTCAGGTCAGGGAGGATAACTGGGGTGCAGAGTTGGGGCCTTTCCTCCCGCTCCCCGAGCTCCACCGCCGCCTTTTCCTTTTGCTCACAATCCCTGAGCTCAGGCTGGGCCTCGCCCTCAGGGCAGCAGCGAAGGGGGAGGCGTCCTGCCCGCAGGCCCCTCCGCCTCAGCTCCAGGATCAGCTGAGGGGCTGGCCCCCGAAGGCTCGTCCTGTCTCATCTGTGCTTCGCCTCTTCCTTTCCTGTCCTTTCCCTCTTTTCCCTGCCCCTCGGGACACCCCGGACCCCGGGCTGTGCTCCTCAGCCTCCCGCACCTGCTCTCCCAGCCCTGCCCTCCCCCTGTCCCAGGCGCTCATCCCCCTGGAAGGTCACAGCCATGGGCGCCTCAGCCTGATAAGGGACTTTCTCTCCGCTAAAAGTTTGTGAAGCTTTTGCCACTTTTAGTGAAAAATACGTCGTTTGCAAGAGCACGACCTAATTTGGTGTAAGTGGTATACTTCCCTTACAAGTTTATTTTCTTTCCTCTATAAGTGGAGTCGAGGACTCAGAAACTAAACACATCCATTGTATTTTATAGTTTACTCGCTGTAAGGGTACGAGGCTTCCATAGGAACAAGCTTTCTAGAGGCAGGGATAGCATCACCTTTATTTGTATGTCAAGAGCCTGCAACCAAGTGGTTGAGAATTGAATGTTAGAAATAAGTTTTTAAGTAAGAACATTTCTTACACCCCGAAAAAGGGGACTGCATCCCATTCTCCATACGTGAGCCCCCTTTGCATTTGTCCCGAAGTAGTTACTTGCACTCCATGTGACTTGACATGGACCACAGGGTTGCCATGGTCAGGGACTGGCAGAAACCAGATTCTCATTCCTGGCCAGTGTTCCTTAAAGAATCGGTAACTATGACCAGGATCACATGTAACATGTGGAAAGGAATCGGGGAGAGTGTGGTTCGGTCCCTCTACAGGAAATGGGACCTCAACATAGTCTGAACTCCCCATAATCAAGGAAGTTACATTTGCTACTATTTTGTTATAGCAATTGGTAGCTTGTATTTGGTGTCTGAGCATATGTTGATCTGGAAAACCCTTCTTGATTTTAAACCCAGATAATGTGCTTTATAGAGTATAGGTCTTTCTAATAAGACACTGAAACTAATTTCAATAATAAATACAAGGAAAACCTGGAAAATTTAGTGCAAATTAATAACTTATTTGAAGGTAATTACCCAGCTTTATGCTTGAACACCAAGTAGTGTATGTGTATGGAATTAACTCGATTGCTATTTAAAAGATCCAGTCCTACCTAATAGAAGAAGGGCAACCCTTTGGCAAGGTCACAGACTATGAACAGAAAAGTACGGGCTTATCATTTTAATGCATTCTAAAGTACATATCACTCCCCCATAAAATCCTGTATCTCTATCTAAAATACAAGATTTAGCTGCAGCTTCATAACTTATTACTGTTATTGATTTTCAATGAACAAAAGAACACATTTATAATTAAAATATAAGTGAACACTATGTTTAAAATTACCACTAAGCTCCTGCAGATCTATAAACAAGAAAGTAAAGCAATGAAAACCTGATGACAAATGTAGCTTTCTTTTTAGAATCCTGCTTCATATTAATGCTGATTCTTAAAATATGAAGCATCTGTGATATCTACTTAATAGTCGAGACAATCATAGACATCCGACCAAAGAAGTTTGTGTTATTTAGGAGGAGTCTTTTGGGCATTTTGCAGCTAATACTTTTATATTTTTCTCAAGCAATATTTATGTCTTGTGTGGATGCATAAAACTTTAATGCATTTTAAGATAGTTTCATTTGGAGGGAAGAGCATAGTTCACTTTAAGTCATTCCCACACTCTAAAACCTGGGATTGGTTTTTTGAGGACAAAATCTACAAATTATATTGTCCAGAATCACTTTTACCTTCTAAAATGAACCTGGGGATCATTACAAGGAAAACGGAAGCAACTGTGTCTCTACAATGACTCCTTATGTCAGCAGCTCAAATATAGTTTTCTTTTTGCATTTTTAAAATTACATATTTTTATATTTTTTGTACACCCCAGTGACCAGACATGACGTAACTTAATACTTCTGAACTCCCCATAATCAAGGAAGTTACAGTTGCTACTATTTTATTATATCAGTTGGTAGCTTGTATTTGGTGTCTGAGTATATGTTGATCTGGAAAACCCTTCTTGATTTTAAACCCAGACAACGTGATTAATAGAGTAGAGATTATGGGGGTGACATGATCATCCCAATAAGTCTGCAGATTGATGCCCTTCTGCCATCTGGTGGGCACTGAAACAGTGTCACAAGATAGAGTAAAAATGATGGCGTCTGGACCTAGATTAGAATACATTTTCTTATTCTGAATTCATGTCTTTTGATCATGGAAGAATTGTGTTCTTATTCCTCAAGGAACACCCCATCTTAGTTCCTTAATGAACAAAAAATAACATCATAGATTTTGCAGTGATAAACCCTGTCAAAACTTATATAATGTTATACACGCATTTATAGATATTTATATTTTCTGAATCATTCATATACCATTGCTAGCATAGTGTACATTTGCTGAAATTGCTAATACTAAATAGTGTATGTAAACGTTTTCAATTTATAAGGCCAATTCTTAGTTTTGGGTGCCCCCCTGTGTTCATGAGCAAAACTGTAGACTAGTGTAGACATAAAGGCTTTTGGGTGACATTCTAATGCTGTTGAGCCATATTTTCTCTGAGTCTTTAAAATAGTTTTTGCAGCAGTGACAATTGAGTGGCCTAAGTAAACTGCATGATCTTATCCAGTGGCTTTGCAACCTTAAGTATCCCCTGAAGACAAAACCCAGATTCCGTGTACATATTAATCAATCCTGGACCTTAGTGACCTTTCTCTCCCTCTCTTTTGCAAGTCTGTTTGGCTTAGGAAGAGACATACTTATTACTTTGCTCCATTTGTACAATATCATAAAACTTCATATTTTATATTCTCACAATTGTCCAAACTCTCACATTATGAATGAATTTCAGAAAGTATCAGACTACTGTCTCTGTTGGGACTAAGTCTTTGGCACCATTCCCAGGATAGGCTTGAATTCTATTTTAAGTTCCTAACAGATTTTCAAAATATTAGTTTTTTTCAGATGAGAAGAACAAATCTTCTAATCTCCTAAAATTAACTGCTTAATCAATTTATTACGCCAAAGTGGGATTTTTGTCAGCAGATCTGACAAAATATTGAAATGACAGTTTTACTTGTTCTCTTATAGTTTTCTCTGGTTGGGAATTTAAAATTATTTCAAGGATTTTCTGTCAAAAAATTGTCCAGTAGTAGACCATCTTTTATAATTGAAATTCTCCTTGTTTCTGGATAAACACATTTTTCAGGTACTAACAAGAGAAGTAAAGACACGAGAAACTTGTAGGTGCCTTTTGTTCATTTATTTCTAAAAATGCATTAATGCCAAATATTCAAGACAGCATTCTAGTCAATCTAGAAATAAAAAGCTATGGATTTTATGTTTATAATACGCTAGAGGAGTTAAGATCTATTCAGAAAACAAATAACATAAGAGAACATGCAATTAATCTAATAACAGTAAAAAACAAAAGAGATAATTGCAAAGGAGCCATCACTTTGGCTGAGGTCAGAGCATTTGACTGAGAGCTTTCTTGAATGAAAAGTCAGGGCTTAAACAGATAGAAAGGAAGAAGTATTTCATATACAGGAAGTGGCATCAACAAAAGCTCCACAGTGGGTGAGTGTAACTCTTTACATTCTATTGAAATAAAATACAGCAACAATTTTCATAGAATATGTTTTACTAGTTAAAATTCTAGACCCTGATGTTGTATCGATAACTGTATTTTTTTCTTTCTGAAGTTTGTAGTTCAGAACCAGAAAATGTTGAAGCTGAGGCAGAGAATGTTACCAGACTTCTTGTTACATGGGAGAGACCCGAGTTGTTTATGATTGAGACGTTTGCATTTAAAATCAGCAGTTAGAGAGAGAAGATCAAACCAAGATGAATTTTTGACAGATGGCTATTGAGACTTGGTAACTAGGTGGCCATGATTTCTTGTATTGATGTAACCCAAACACAGGTTTGGTTGCCCGCTGCAATAAAAGCCAAACTGGTGAGACAGGTGCTGGTCCAAAAGGAAAGAGGTTTATTCAGGTGCCATGACCTGCGAGTATGGTGGACTCCGTTTCAAAGACCATCTCCCCTTCCTGCTCAAGCCCCTGGTTCTTATAGAGATAAGGAGGGAAGGGCCTTTTTGTCTATCTCATTATCTTGCTAGCTTTTGGCACAACTGTGCCCTGCCCAGGCATCTTTCTAACTTTTGGCATGCTGGGCATCTATCCATTCATATTTCTAGCTTTTGTTGTGCTCCGTGTAGGAACCTCCGCTTGTGCCATCTTGGCCAATGGGGGAGACTTCCAGTACTCCCTGACTCTGCCATATCAGTGCCAGTGGGGAGTGGGGGGAGCTGAAGGACTCATTTCAAGGCCTGGAGATGCCATAGCCCTTAGCCTTCCTTCCCATGCTGGGTATGGCCACACATTTGGAGGAGCAGTTGGAGTCCACAGGGCAGCCCTGGATCCCAGTGTACCTGCATCCTCTGCACAGCCCTGTGCAGCCAACCCCTCTGATGTAGTCTATCGGCCTGTGCTCCTACTGACTGTCTGCTACTGACTGTCTATGGTAACACTGATAACATTATTGTTTAATTTTCAAGGAAAGATGTTACAAGTGATTGTATATTGTTGCCCTTGGTTCCTTTAGACTTTGTATGAAGCTCTCCAGTGGGGAGAAGGCGAAGCGAAGTTATCATAAATTCGGTCCAAACTTACAGTGAATTACACTTGGTTCTTATTTATGTTTTTAATTAGAGACCACCATTTTGCCAACAGCACTATAGAGTACTCACATATAGAAGACTTAGGAACTGGAGATCATCTACTGTGGCTTATCTTTACAAATAAAGGGACTTAAAGAGCAGTTAAATTCCTTGACTGTGATCTCACAGTTGTGCAAAGAATTGGGCCTGGAATCTCAGTGTTCTGATACCATTATGTATTATTTGCCCCATCATAGTACACCAGCACAAGAAAAATACAGTCAGGGTCTCAGAAGACCTTTTTTGGGGGAATCAAAGTTGTAAGTAGCAAGAGTGAAGTCAATTGAGACAGAACTTTTGGGACACAACATTGCTAATCCTCTGGAAAGATCCACCTGCTCTTCCTCTCCACCCATGCTCATGAACTAAAGAAAATAAAGTACAGACTCTTTCTGTGACCTGAGCATCTCAGAGTAAACTTTGTCTTGGTAGGAAGTGTTGACCATAGGCTGGGATTCAGTTGAGGAAACCCCATCTGGATGTGGCTCTAAGAAAACCCCACTGCAAGTCAGTCACTGAACTTGGAATCCAGGCAGCTAGAGTCCCACATGCCCTGGGACCTGCCTTTAAACAAATACGGTCCCTGTTATCATGGTGTGGAATATCATATGGACAAAAAAGACAAAATGTGTACCAACTTCTTAATTTAGACTAGAACAGAGACACTATGAACTGGTAAACTTGTGGAATTTCTGGGAATATACTATTTTCCATTTCATAATGAGGTGAGATAATTTTATTACTGTCTGGCTTATGTATTGTTAAGATAAAGAGCTAAGTTGGTTTTTCACATTTTGCTCCTTGCAAATGCTACATGTCCATTTGTCCAAAATATTAATTTGCAGTTTTTGGCACTCATTTATAAATTTTATGAGTTCTAGTTAACAATAGAACTTTCTAAAACTAAATCAGATTTTTTAAAAATGCTAAAAAATGCCTAGTTTTTCAGTAGGTTTTCAACTTAACACAGCATAAACTTTTGCTTTGGTTAATAAAATATAAATATTTCTCATTGACAAATGAGAAGAAGTTTTCTAAGGAAATGTCTAGCTTGATAGTACTTGAAAATAACAGAGTCGTAAAATTATTGACATATTTCTTTTAGGGTGCTATTCTCAGTAACTTACTACTCAATATGAGTTATGTTCTTCAAATAGTAGCCATATGCATTAATAGCTTATGTGGAAAATACAGTGTCCATCTGATTGCCCATATGCCTTCCAGTGACCTTGGTAAGTGCCACCTAACATGCCTTTATATCTTCTAAATAAATGAGTCTAGTTTAATTACTGGATGCACTGGTGTTTTCTCTCTGATTTTATATCCTTTTGGCCAGAAGGCAAAATGATTTTCTTTTTAGCCTGGATCACAGGTGATTTTGTGAAAAATGGAACTCTTTCTTTCGGTTACCAGGTCTAGGGCAGGACAATCAGTAAATTTGTACTGAATATCAAAATTTTCTATTAGTAAAATAAGAACAGAAGAACCTTTCATAATGTCTGCCATGGTCATCAAATGAAAACACCTATATAAACATTAAGACTTTTATGTTGGACAATGAAGATTTTGTTTCTTTTGTGATTATTTCCTTGTAAAGCCTCCAAGCATTTTGTAATAAGTATATATGTGATGCTAGGATCATGTGAGGTACTTTGAAATATCTATACAAAATATCTCAACGGTTTATCTTAGATATTTTCATCCACATTTTGTAATTTGGTGAGGGGTTGGTTGGGAGTTCTTTCCTCTTAGTTGATTTCCTGGTACTATTTCACAAAAGCAAAACTAAAAGTTGTTTCTAATTGTACTTTATTTGCATACATCTTCTCTGAGTATTATGGGAAAATCTTTTGATCTCAAAGCATATGCAATAATTAAATGAGTTGCTAACTACCATAATTTAACAATTTATAAATTTACATAATTAAAGTCTTCCTTTGTTAGTATAAGGAATTCTAAAGTCATAGAATGGAATTATATGTGTATGTATATATGTATATGTGTATATACACATTCACATTATACATATGCATATTCATAAATATATTCAAACATACATATATGTAAGTATTCTTCGATCATCCTTATTATGACACTACTCACTGAAATTTTTACAAGTTTTTTAATGAAAATGAATGGTTACAAATTATATTAAGTATAGCATGTTTCAGTCAGGTATGGATGGGCAACTGATGTGTATTGATTTGCCTTTGTGGTCCATAAGCTGCAGTGTGGACCTTAATCCATCATGAGCTTGTTCGTTAATTACCTCATCATAGTTCTTACTTGTTGGGAGCCGGTGACGTGTGTGGACATGGTCCACGTCACCTGAGGGTCTGGAGTCAGGGGCTCGACCCTCCCCACAATTACCCTTGATATTGAGAGCCTGCTACCTGTCTGGACATGGTCCACGCCACCTGAGGGCCTGGAGCCAAGGACTCAACCCTCCCCACAAGTTCCTGTGAGGAGCCGAAATAAAGATAATTACCAAGGTCTGGGCTCATGCAGGAGGCAGGATGTTTACTCTGAAAGTGTGTTTGTGCAGCCTTGAAAGAACTACTGTGTATCACCCTCACCCCATTATCAGTTGTTTGTTACTCACTATATAATAAAAGCGTTCAAGCCATTTGGGGCTGCACCTCATTGGAGGGCAGCCTTCCTGATCCCATAACTTTGTTTGTCTCTTTAATTCCCACCGATTGAACTCAGGTTTGTTCTTCTTTGAGGCTGGTTCCTGACACTTACTAGTTGAAGCTTCCATTTAAAGAATATGTCAGAGCATTAGATGTTTATGTTTCAAACCACAGGCTATAAAAGTTGCCAAGATATTTCCCAAGTTAAAACATTCATGGCTCATGAATATTACTACTATCGTGATGGCAATATCATTATTTAATAATATTTCTTATGACCTGCCTCATGGCCTGGGTATAATCAACTTTTCTGTTGCTTTTATTTAGCATTGTTTTTCAAAATCAGGTTATTTTTAAATGGAATGTGAACTCTAAGTCTTATTAAAAGGTATCAAATGAACTGACCATGGTTTCAGCCGTACCATCTCATGCCCCTCCACAGAATGTCATCCCTCGCCAAAGTGCCCCTATTGATCCCCCCAGAAATATGACATCTTCAGCAGTGCAACACTGACCATGTTGGTCAGTATCATATGGAAATTGATGAAATACGTCATATGAAAATCTCCTTTAATGCTTGGGTTTTAGGATATGAATTATGTTGAATACATCGAGATGGGCCAGGGGCTGGCTGTGCCCGCGGTGCAGGAAGCCTGAGCTCCAGGACACACCGGCAGTCCTGTGGGGGGTGGAGAGCAGCTCAGGCAGAGATGGGGCAACTCTGGCCTCCTGGGCACTGGGTTCTGCTTTGAGGCTGGAGTTTGGAAGGGAGCAGGGCAGCAGCAAGGAGAGCAGGCGTGGAGGAGGCTGGTCCACAAGCACTGGGGGAATTTAAGGGCGCAGTGCAGGAGATCCCCAAAGACAACCAGTTCTGGCCCAGATGCCCCCCTCAGAGATTATCGACCGGTGAGGCTGCTGGTGTGCTAGTGCTCCGGTGTAGCCCTGGGAGCTGGGCCTGGGGCTGGGAGGCCCGCAGGTTCTGTCCCAAAGCCCCAGGCCCTTGGAGGGAAGGAGGGGGTCACCCCCTCTGGCAGAAGGTGCGGGGCAAATGGGCCTGTGGCCTGTCAGCACATGCAGCTGTGAATCAGCCCCTGTCAGGATTCAGCAAAAGGTCTCTGGGCACGACCATGCAGGGAACCTGCATGAAGGGGCCCGCAGTCACATGCCAGTCCTGGCGTGGTCTGGAGCCTCCTGGCCGAGGGAGTCAGGGGTCAGAGCTCACTGCCTGCAGCAGAGTGAGGGGGGCCCCAGCAGCGGGACCACAGCAGTAGACAGGCGGGATGGGGAGGCTACACAGAGCTCCAGGACTCACTCCAGGCCCAGGCCCAGCCCACAGAAAGAACTAGGTACCTGATATTTTTTAAAAAGGTGGAGGTGGGGTGAGGGTGGGGTGGGGTGCTGTGGGGGTGGGGAGAGATTGGGTGGAAGGGGACAAATGGAGGGATGGAAAATGGGGGACATCTGTAATAGTGTCAACAATAAAAAATAAAAATAACTTTGGAGCAAAAAGGGTTGGTAATTACTACTATTATTTTTTGTAAATCAACCACAATTATACCTTTTTTAAAAAATCCTCACCCGAGGATATGTTTTTATTGATTTTCAGAGAGAGAGGAGGGTTGTGGGTGGAGAGGGCGAAACACTGATGTGAGGGAGAAACACCAGCGTGTTGCCTCCTGGCTGGAGATGAAACTGCAGCCCAGACATGTGCCCTGACCTGGAATCAGTCCTGCAGCCCTTTGGTGTGTGGGTGGATGCTGCAGCCAACTGAGCCAAGGGCCAAAGCATTCCTACATTTTGGTCAGATTGGCAAAAATATATATTTGGTATGCCGCAGAATTTTAATAATTAGTTTATGTGTGCTGAGAGATGAAAAAGTTAAAAAATGCTGCTATAGGTAATGCGGCCATTTTAGCAATGTTATTTCTTCCAATCCATGAATACCTAATAATAGTCCATTTCTTTTGTGTCTCCTTCAATTTTTCTTTCAACAATGTATTATAGTCTTTAGTGTGCAGGTCCTTCAGCTCCTTTGTTAAGTTTATTCCTATGTATTTTATACCTTTTATTGCTTTTGTAAATGGGATTGTTTTCTTCATTTCTCGTTCTGGTATTTCACTGTTCCTATATAGGAATGCAGTGATTTTTGCATATTGACTCTGTATGCTGCAACTTCACTATATTTATTTATTGTTTCTAACAATCTTTTGGTGGAGTCTTTAGGGTTTTTTATATATGGAATCATGTCATCTGAAAACAGTGACACTTTACTTCTCCTTCCCAATTTAAATGCCTTTTATTTCTTTTTCTTGCCTGATTGCTCTGGCCAGCACTTCCAGTACTCTGTTGAGCAGCAGTGGTGAGAGAGAGCATCCTTGTCTTATTCCTAATCTTAGAGGCAAAGCTTTCAGCTTTTCATTGCTGGGTATAAGGTTAGCTGTTGGCTTGTCACATATGGTCTTTATTATATGGAGGTACTTTCCTTCTATACCCATTTTATTGAGAGGTTTTATCATAAATCGATGTTTTATCTTGTCAAATTGTTTTTCTGCATCTCTTGAGATAATCATATGATTTTTATCTTCCATTTTGTTAAGGTGGTCTATCATGTTGATTGACCTGCGTATGTTGAACCATCCTTGCATCCCTGGAATGACTCCCACTTGAACATGAAGTGTTATCTTTTTAACAGATGGTTGCATTCTATTTGCTTAGTACTTTGTTGAGGACTTTTGCATCTAAGTTCATCAGAGATAGTTTTCTTTTGTTGTGATGTCCTTGCCTGACTTTGGTATCAGGGTAATGTTGGCCTTGTATAATGAATTAGGAAGCATTCCCTCCTCATCAACTTTTTGAAAGTGTTTGAGGAAGACAGGTATTAAATCTTCTTTGACCATTTGGTAGCATTCACCAGTGAGCCCTTCTACTCATGGACTTTTGTTTTTGAGGAGGTTTTTGATTACTTTTCAATATCCTTACTAGTGATCACTCTATTTAAGTTTTTCAGTTCATCATGATTCAATCTAGGAAGGTTGTATGCTTCTAAGATTTTTTTTCATTCTAGGTTGTCTAATTTGGCTGCTTATCGCCTTTCACAGTGTTCTTGTGTAATCTTTAGTATCTTTGTGGTATTTTTTGTAACTTCTTATCTTTCATTTCTGATTTTGTTTTTTTGAGTCTTCTCTCTTTTATCTTAATGAGTCTAGCTGAGGATTTGTCAACTTTGTTTATCTTTTCAAAGAACCAGTTGTTTGATTTTTTTTTTTTTTATTGTTTCATTTATTTCCATTCTAATTTATATTATATCCTTCTTTTTACTGACTTTGGGCTTAGTTTGTTCTTCATTTTATAGTTTTTTAAGGTATAATGCTGTGTGTGTCTGTGTGTTTAATTTCACCGGAGGATATTTATTTCATTGCTTTTCAGAGAGAGTGGAAGGTAGAGAGTGAGATAGAAACATTGATCTGAGAGAGGCACATTGATTGGTTGTCTCCCGAATGAGCCCCTACCTGAGCTGGGGATCGAGCCTGCAATGGAGGCATGTGCCCTTGACCAGAATTCAACCTGAGACCCTTCAGCCTCAGGACTGATGCTATAACCACTGAGCCAAACCGACCAGGGCAATGCTATATTTTTTATCTGAGATTTTTCTTGTTTCTTGAGGTAGGCCTGTATTGCTATAAACTTTGCTTTTAAATACTGCTTATGCTGCATCCCCCAAATTTTGACATGTAGTATTTTCATTTGTCTCTGTATCTTTTAATTTCTCCCTTTAATTTCTTCTTTGACCCAATAGCTGTTCAGTAGCATATTGTTTAAAATCCACATATTTGTGATTTTTCCAGTTTTCTTCTAGTAGTTGATTTTTAGTTTTATACCATTGTGTCAGAAACATACCCAATATGATGTCAATTTTTAAAAATTTATTGAGGCTTATTTTGTCTCCTAACCTATATGGTCTACCCTTGAAAATGTTGCATGTGTCCTTGAGAAGAATGTGTATTCTGTCCACTGAGCAAAACAGGTTAGGGCAAGTTCAGTGCTTTTCCTTCTCCGCTTTTGTTTTCACAGATTACTCCTTCTCTGTTGTGTGTTCACTAACAAATTGCAATAGCAATAGTCATTATTATTAGTGTTTTTTCTCTTTAACCTTTATAAGTGTTTAATACTCTACTCTGAAATAGAGTTGCAGTTTTCTCCTTCTGTGTATCATCTTACTCAAAGTTTTGTATACTTTTAGTCTCAGGTGGAAGAGCTCTTTTCAACTTTTCTTGTAATGCAGGTCTTGTGGTGGTAAATTCCCTCAGCATTTGTTTTTCTGGGAAAACTTTCTCTCTCATGTCCGATGGATAACTTTGCTGGGTATATTATCCTTGGCTTGTGGCTTTTCTCTTTTAGTGTTTTGACTGTATCATGCCACTCTCTTCTGCTTTGTAACATTTCTTCTGAGAAATCTGATGATAATCTTCTGAGACTTCTTGTGTAAATTACCATCTTCTTCTCTGGCTGCTTTGGAACTCTCTTTATCATTAACTTCTGAATTTTATTATAATGTGTCTTAGATAAGGTCTTTTTATGCTGAGATATTTAGGTGTTTTGTTAGTTTCCTGTACTCAAATGTCCAATTCCTTTCCTAGGTTTGGGAAATTCTCACTAACGACTTCTTTGAATAAACTCTGTTTTCTTCTCCCTCCCATCTCCTTCTGGAATAGTCATTATCCTATGTTGTTCTTTGTAATGGAGTCAGAGAGTTCTCATAAAGTTCTTTCATTTTTTTAAAATAAAACTTCTTTGTTCTTTCCCTTCTCCCACCTGAATAATTTCTAGATTTCTACCTCTGAGCTCACTAATTCTTTCTTCCATCTGGTCTGCTTTATTTCCAATGCTTTCTAGTGCATTCTTCTTATTTATTCAGCACCAGAATTTGTCTGGTTCTATTTTTATAGTTTTAATCTCTGTGGTCAGGTATTTCTTTTGTTTATTAATTTTATTCCTGAGCTTAAGGAACTGCCTTTCTGAATTCCCTTGTCTTTCATTGAATATTTTAATGACTGCAATCCTGAATTCTCTGCCACTTAAACCAGCTTTCGATGACTTTGAGCTTGGTTTCTGGAGACTTACCATCGTTTTGTGTTACCAGGTTACCTTGGTGGTTCATCTTTTTGATATGTTGTTCCTCTGCTAACGCATCTGAAGTAGTAAACTCTTTTCTTGTTTAGGTACTGTTTTGATCTTCATTCAGCAGGTTGATATTTGGAGGTCTTTCTTTTGTTTTCCAGTAGATGGAGATATAGCACAAGTTTTTGTCTTCTCTTACCTGCACTACCTGTGCCTCCATGGTCATGGTGGTGGGACACTTCCATGGTCGTGGAAATACCTTTGGTGACTATGGTGGTGGGTATTTCTGCTGTGTATAGGTCATCTTGGTCTTGGAGCACCAGCAGTGTGGTGAAAGTAAAGTGGTGAGTAGGACAAGTTGGGTCCATGCGTCCCCTGTACTGCCTCTTTGGTCCTGCTGGCCTTAGGCACCCCTTTGCTGCTAGATGCAATCTGCTGCAAAATAACCTTGTGTTGAAAATCATTTTTCTGGACTATGGATTGGCAAACGGTAATTTTTTTAAAGTCTAGGTAATAGGGCCTATATTTCGAAATAGGGCCTTTATGGAGGTAATAAAGGTTAAATGAGATCATATGTGTTGGGCTCTAATCCAGCAGGACTGGCTTCTTTTTTTCCCTTTAATATGTTTTATTGATTTCAGAGAGAAAAAGGGAGAGGGAGAGAGAGATAGAAACATCAGTGATGAGAGAGTCATTGTTTGGCTGCCTCCTGCAATTACCCTGCTGGGTACAGACCCCAAAACCGGGCATGTGCCCTGACTGGGAATGGAACCTCATCTCCTGGTTCATGGGTTGAAGCTCAACCACTGAGTGACAGGGACTGGGCAGGACTGGTTTCTTGATAAGAAGAGGAAGAGCCCCCAGCGATTTTTCTTTCTGTGTGTTCACAGAGGAAAGGCCATGTGAGGACACACACAGTGAAGTGGCCTCTGAAAACCAGCAAGACAGTCCTCACAAGAAACCAACACTGGTGACAACTTGATCTTGGACTTACAGCCTCTGTGGGGGGAAAATATTTGTTATTTAAGCCACCCAGTCTATGGTAATCTGTTATGGTAGCCCAAAGAGACTAATAGACTTATAAAAGAAAAAACTGAAAAAAAATTTGATTAATTTAAAACTGCTGAGCTTTGAAAGATATTGTTAAGAATATGAAAAAACAGAGAAAATAGCTACAGATCAGTATAACTATGTAAATCATTAAGAACCATTTTTTTAAAGTTAGAGGAAAAACTTAACCAGTTGCTTTGCTAAAGAGGTAGAGATGGCACACAAAACGACCTCATTATTAGACATTAGAAAAATTGAAATTCAGACTAAAATATAATGCCATTACAAACCTAATCTGATGGCTCAATAAAAAACCTGAGATTAAATGGTTGTGGAGATGCAGAGCCACTAGACCCCTTGCCCACTGCTGATGGGAATGCACAATGGTACAGCCATTTTGGAAAAGTTTGAGTTTCTTAAGATGTTAAACATACACTTATCATGAGACCCAGCAATCCCACTCATTCCTTGGCATTAACCCAAGAAAATGAAGACATGTGTCCACAGAAAGAAACCTGTATATGAATGTTCAGGGCTGGAAATAACCCAAATGTGCATCACCTGGTGAATGGAGAAATAAACTGTGGAACAGCCATACAAAAGATCACTTCTCATAAATAAAAGTGAATCAACCATGAGACAGGCAACAACATGGACCTGGGACCGAGTGAGTGGTACTGTCTTGGACTCCTGGATCTGTCAAAGATAGGTGCCCCTGCACAATTCACTGACACTCTCAGGTCCAATTTCTCGAAAGTTTTAAGTCCATGACCGTGAAAACCCTCGTGAGCCATCACTGTAGGATTCTGCGAGGTCAGAGCAGCGCATGGTGATGGGCACCTCTGAGAGCAGTGCAGCGTCTGTAGAGGGCGTGGGTTGTTCATGGAGAGTGAAGACAGCATTTCCTCCCTCTGCAAGGTTACCTATTACCCCCGGTTCTCACCCTCATAAGCTCTCCCCCAAAGTGGCCTTTCCTGAGCAGCCTGTCCTTGGGCCACCTCAGCTCACCTCACTGTTCTCAAGGTTGGACCAAACTCCCTGCTGTCACAGCTCATGGTGGCTTCCGCATGTGATGGTGTCATCACTAAGCCTGGCTCCTCTGTGCAGGGGAAGGGGATGGGGAACTTCTGGGCTGTGCAGATCAGCTCCTTTCTGGGCTTTTGTGCTCTGCTCTGAAGCTCCAAAGAGAGGTGTAAGTTTTGGAGGGAAAGGGGTGCCTTCTGTTTGCTACCTCACAAGAGCTACTTTGCTCTCAGATGAATTTCCCAGGGGCTAAGGCCTTGGACTGAGCAACTAATTTGAAGGCCACAGAGCTCTCTTGGACCTCACTATACAGTTGTCTCCTGAACAGCACGGCCTTGAACTGCATGGGTCCACTTGCATGTGGATTCTTTTCAATGAATATACAGCTGACCCTCTGTATCTCTGGGTTTCGCATCAGTGGATTCAACCAACCACAGGTCAAAGAATCATTTTCAATTTGAGTTTGGGAATCTGTGGATGCAGAGGGCCGGCTGTGTGCCCCGTTCTGCACCATTTTATGTAAGAGACATGAGCAGCTGTGGATTTTGGTATTTGCAGGGGTCCTGGGCCCAATCCTCCGTGGATTCCGAGGTAGGAGTACAGTTAAATTTTGGGAGAGTCAAAAGTTACACGTGGACTTTTGATTACACACGATTGACAGCCTTAACCCCAGTTGTTCAAGGGTCAACTGAAATCTCAGACCGAAAAGAGCCTGCCAGGGCATGAGAGGTAGGAACCAATAGTTTCGCTCAGGGAAAGGAAAACAGCAGGTTAAAAAAAAAATATATAGACACATATGTATACAAAAGCACACACAATGCAAAGTAAGAAAATGGTTTTCAAGCAAATCACGTATTTCCCTGCTCAAGCTTACATGGCCATCTTGTTGAATTTTCTTTTAAACCAGCTAGGCACATGGGCACAGTGCTGGGTCTGGGAACAGCCTCTCTGCTCATTAGTGTCCTGAGCATGTGTCCGGCCAGTTCCAGGTCCCAGCAACCGCTTCTCCTGCCACAGGGCAGGTCTGCACTGAGGCCTGCTGATGGGGGAAGGGGTCTGAGTTCAGAGAAGCCAGCTCCCCTGGAGAACCACGCGGAGCTCCCTCTGCATGGCTTTCAGCAGACGAGCTCCCCACCCTGGGACACCCAACCCTGGCGTGCTCGCAGGCACGGGGGTGGCCTTGGCGCCCCCAGACCGTGGTTGGGGGGCCGGCTGAGCTCAGCGGGTGGGTGAGCTCAGTGGCTGCTCCCCAGGCACAGTCTCCAGCCTCCGGGCCCCTGGTTTGGGGGAACCCCTCGCAGTCCTGCATCTGGAGGCTCCCTCCTGTCTTGCTGGGCCAGGTCGGTCTCGCGAGTCCCTGGGTTCAGGGTCTGAGAGGCCCCCAGCCTCCCCCTGGCCGGGTCTTCAGCCAAAGTGAAAGGAGCCTGGGTTTCCTGCCGGGACAGGAGCTCTCTGTGCTGGTCAGTTCCCGATGACCATGGACATGGCCCCTGAATCACACGGAATTTTCAATCTTTGCAAAACTGGAGGCTAGTCGGTGTCATGCAGGCTCAAAGGAAGGATGAGAAATGAATTTTCCATAAGTAACATAATCGGTTTATTAGTAATCAATAACCCTGCCTTTCCCATTAAGGGCAGCTTTCTATATAGGAATACTTGACCTTGTAACGCAAAAGGGAAATGTGACCGTGATAAACGTCAGTCCAGCTAGGCTTATGCATTTTGTGATAAGTTTTGCAACTTGATATTTTATTGCCCGTAAGTTCCGTGCAGAGGCTGTTAAATAAGACTCGATGTTTTTTGAACACCTGAGTTGTTCCTGTTTACTTTTTAATGAAAATATATTTAAAGGTTTCCTCTAAAATTTTAAATACCTGCTCGATTTGATCAAAGTACAGCTGTGCATGAAGCAGCACTGGAAGCTCCTCTTCCTCTCCGTCCCACCTACCAAATAAGGGGGCCACTGACTGACAGCTGACGCCTAACGCCAGGCTTTATGCCAGAGTTACCAATGCAGTTTTCAAAAAGCATCGCTACTGCTTATTTACAACCTATTTTTACACTTTAAGTTGTGTCCTGGTCCGGTTATCTGGTCAGGCCACATGGAACTAAGTCATTCGTCTCCTTAGCTGCGCTGTAGGAACAGATCAGGTTGGATCGGCCTCTTTGTGATTCGTGTTCAGCTGGCTTCCAGCTCTCACTATTATAGATAATATATGGGAAATGTCATTGCCTGTACATATATGTGTTATTATTTCTTTGGTACAAATGCCAAAATGGTAGACCTGCCCAGTAAAAATGCGCACATGTTGAATATTTGACAGATGCCAGCAAACATCCTCAGAAAGGGTCAGCAGCCTGAGCTGACTGGCTCAGTGGTTAGAGCGTTGGCCCTGGTACTGAAGGGGTCCGGAGTTTGATTCCGGCCAAGGGCGTGAACCTCGGTTGCAGGCTCAATCCCGGCCCGGCTGGCGGGAGGCAACCAACCCATGTGTCTCCCTCACTTCGATGTTCCTCTTTCTCTGTCTCTCTCTTCCTTCCACTCTCTCTAAAAAGCAACGGAAAAAATATCCTCAGGTCAGGATACAAAAAAAAGAAAAGAAAGGGTATACCAGTTTATGGTGTTTCCTTAAATCCATTCCAACACCCGATAGCAAGCATTTTTGATAACTGATTATTAGTGATGCTTAAAGAATTGCTACTTATATTCTAATGGAGTGAAAGTGGACCACACATGTATGTATTCATTCAATAAACTTATTGAAAATCTGCTGTGTCACAGACATCATTCTAGATGCTAAAATAAAGAGCAAGCAATAAAAGAGATAAAAATCTCCACTCCTGTGTGGTTTATGATCAAAGTTGTTGTGGTCAATTGTTAAGAAGCAATAGGACACTTGAAGAGATCTAATAAAACATGAGCAGGGGTGGTGAGGCACCCGGTGACTAGTGACATTAGGGAGTCACTATCACCTCTAGACCTGCCATGGGGGCAGGAAGACCCCCTAACAGGAGCTGTGGCCTTAAGAAGAGAAACCTTTGAACAACCGACTCATGGTTCAGCATAGAAAGCCAAAGAAAGATTGTCTCATTTCTGAGGGCAGGAGTATTTGCTATAAATTTTCCATTATTGCTTTCATGTTTAATTCCCCCATGCTCAGAGAATATATTTTGTATGACTTTATTTCCTTGAATATTTTTCATATTTGTTTTATGTGCCGGGACACCTTGGTGTTCCTGGTGCACTGGACAAGATGTATTCTGCTGTTGTTAGTTGGAGGGTTCAATTCAATCTTTTTGATTGCTGATGTTCAATTCTTTTATGCTTTCCTTACCTTCTGTCCACTGCTTCTATCAATTACTGAGGAGGGGAGTTAAAATCTTCCAGTATAATTGTAGATTTGTCTATTTCTTATCTTGGTTCCGTCAGATTTTGCTTCACATATTTTGAATCTCTGTTGTTTGGAGCACATATATTTAGGATTTTTATGTCTTCATGAATTGACTACTTTGTGTTTTAAGGTTCTAAAGGTTTCTGTGAAGAGATTTCCAAGGTTATGAGAATGGTGACTGGATCCAAGTTTTTAAAAATAAAAATGATTTGCTGAGTTATTGGAATTTGGTTATTTGGAATTTGGGCATATGATCTATTATTAGTCATAATGAAGCCATATTAGTAGCCTTTGCCCAGTAGGTTGTTAATTATTTAGGCTTGAGCACTAGTAGAAAATTGAACATTTCTAAAAATAGGATGGGTTTCTTCTAATCCGGGATTTTGAATTATCCTTGATTCTCAGTCACAGAGATTATACTGTTTTCTTGATAAACACATTCTTATTTCATTTTAAAAGATAATTTTTCATTACCTATTTTAATCTCTATTCATTATAAACTACGGAACCACCAAGCCTCTGATTGAAAACAAATTTACAAAAACATCAGCAGGAAAGAATCAATTCCTCGGTCTCAGTCATGTGGCAAGAGTTTTATACATTTGTTCTAACTGCATGCATATTTATTTTTATTAAACCTAAATGATAAATGTTAATGCCATTACAGAAACTTAAGCTTTAAAAAGTACATCTCATTCTTTCACACTGTTGATACCAAAAGATTAGCTGAGTTTTTTTCTTTACCACGATTCTCATCACTGAACCTATAGCAGAGATGGCTTAAGTCAGCCATTGACTCAAAATGAGAATTCTGTCTTCTGTGTGGATATCCTATGAGCACATGTGATGCCACATCACTGTGAAGGGACAATGCAGAGAGAATATCCCACTGGCTGTTAAGAGAATAATAGACAATAGGAGATAAAAAATGGATAGAGGGATAGGATTCTGAGAAGATGACAATGGTGGCTGTAAAGTTGTTTTGTCTCTGAATTGCCACATAAAAAAAGAGCAACTAGGTATCAAAACTAAACATCAAACATCAGTGACAAATTTGCAGAAAAAAAAAAAAAAAAGACAACCCCAGAAACCCCAAAATATGAGGTGTGGAGGCAAAGCCCTGACATACAGTAGCATCTGTTCAGCAGGAAGCAAGGAGAGCAATGATGTGGGATAACCGGAGGGCAGCCGCCAGAGGAGGAGCTTTGCTGTCTCTGGTTCCACAGGAGGACCAAAGGCCTGTGTTAGGATGGACGGAAAGGGACAGCACAGTCTAGCTCCTCTGAACCCTGAATTGATGTGCTGAGGCTCCTTTTAAAGACAGGGCCCCACACTGAGGAGAAACTGCTTGTAGTGGAATCAAAATCAAGTCAGATGAGGCCCCAGAGATGATGGGAAGAGAAGGTTTCGACTGAAGCGAGGGAGGAGAGTAAGGCAGGACATGTCAGAAAGCAAAGCCAGCATCGTTTTGAAGCCTAGACACAAACAATAAGAGAGAGGGTAGTGTTAGAGAGGTCGGGAGTCCCTACTTGTACTTGAAAAAATAATGTCTGAAACTTTTCAAATTTGGGAAAAGACATAAATCTACAGATTTGAGAAGCTGAATGATTTCCAAACAGGATAAATACAAAAAACAAAAAGCAAAAAACCCATGCGAAGATACATCATAATTAAATTTCTGAAAACTAAAGACAAAGAATAAAAATCTTGAAAACATCTAAAAAGAAACAAGACATTAATTATAGGGAACACCAATTTGAATAACAACCTATTTCTTATCTGAAATACCCTGAGGACAGAAGAAAGTCAAAACATTTTTCAAGTACTGAAAGAAAAATCTCTTACCCCAGAATTCTATAAACAGTGAAAATTTCCTTCAACAATGAAGGGGAATTGATGACAGTATCAGACAAGGAAAAACTATAAGAATTTTACGCCAGCAAACCTACTCTTAAAACATGGCTAAAGGAAGTTCTCTAGCAGAAAGGCTCAGAACTTCAGAAAAGAACATCTGAATGGGTAGAAATATGGGTAAATATTCAAAAATTATCCAAACTTTCATGAGTTTCTTAAGTCATCTTTGATCATTGAAGCAAAAATTATAATACCATCTCATGGGGTGTTGAAAATATAAGGAGGAAATACAACAATTATATTCTAAAAATGGGGAAGGTAAAGGGGTTTCAGTGGAAGTTTCTATACATCACTAGAAATTGTTAACCATTAATATTAGTTGCATGCATATGGAATACCTAGAGCAATCACTAAGAAAATTGCACAAAGTGCTCTACTCAAAATACCTTAAATAAATCAAGGTAGAATCCTAATAAATGCTCAATAACCCACAGGGAGGTAAGAAAAGAGAAACAGAAACAAGGACCATAGGAAACAAACAGAAAGCAAATAAGAAAATGATAGACTTCAGCCCTAACATATCAGAATTACCTTAAATGTAAGTAGTATACATACACTAATAAAAAGACAGAGATCAGCAAAGTGAATTAAAAACAAAAAAAACATCACCCATCAATACTCTGTTTACAAGAAACTCACTTAAAATACAAGGAGATAGGTAAGTTGGAAGTAAAAGGCCACTCTGAGTGCCAGCGGGAAGGCCAAAAAGGTGGCAAGGTGGCTCCAGGTGAGGGCACTGGTGGTGAGGGTGGGGTAGGGAGCAGGGCGGGGAATTGATATTTCTCCCTCACATGGGTATTTCTCTCTCTCTCCCACCTTCTCTCTCAAAGCAATAAAAACGTATCCTAGGGTGAAGATTCAAAACATTTTAAAATGCAGATGGAGCTATATTTATAATATAATTATAATATAATATAATATAATATAATATAATATAATATAATATAATATAATATAAATATATTATAATATAATGTAAGATAAAGGAGAAAAAGAGGGACGTTACACAAGATAAAATGATTAACTCGCCGGGAAGACAGAGAAGAAGAGTGATCCTAAATGAGTCCATACTAACAGCTGAGCCCCCACCTCCCTGCCGCAGCCGCAGAGCTGAAGGAGAAACACACAGACCTGCAGTCACTGCTGAAGGTGCCAACACCCGCTCTCAGCACCTGACGGAGCCCGGGGACATAATGTTTAAAAATTGATTTCATTAAACGGAGACCGAGTCATATGAACACCAGTACCCACTCTGTCTGTTGGACACACGGTGGCCTGCTCCTGTCTTTGGTGGTTCCTGCTGGGCGGGGGAAGGGCCCCAGCTCCCAGCCCAGGCGCAGCCCAGAGGGAAGGGACCTCGGTGCCCGCAGGGGCCCGGGCGGCTCCTGCTCCCAGAGCCCGCAGAGGGCAGCGGGCGCGCTGCTCCGCGTCCTGAGGGCACCAAGGACCAGAAACACCTGCCCTGGTCCTCAGGCCCCAGAAGCCTCTAAGGGCCGCAGGAGCTGCATTGTTATCTCTCTGGAAGGCTTCCTTGTGGGGAAATTGGGAATTCTAGAAATCTCAGAGCGTCTGACCCCTAAGGGCCCTCTGCCTGTCTGGTCATGAAAGTCGCCCAACGTTTGGAGCCTGAGCGTGGCCACGGGGCTGTGTAGGGGGGTCAGAGGCCCCTGGCGGCCTGTTTGGAACCCGGGCCTCATGCACAGCAGGAATTCTCTGTCACATGCCCCCTCCGCCTTCTGTCTGGATCGTGCTCCCTGCTGCAGGGCAGTCAGCGCCTCTCCTCAGGGAGACAGCATTCCTGGCTGAGTCTGCGGGTCCTCCTCAGGACACTCGCCAGGGTCCTTCTTAAATATACTGTGGGGCCCAGGCCTGACCCCAGTATCACAGGCAGGACGCCAGCAAGCAGAAAGCAGAGTCACTGTCTCCTCCTTTATCCAGCGCCTTAGATCCATTTTCCCAAACTTTTGGGATGCACCAATCATATTGTTAATCATATCAAATTATTGGGACCAAAACTAAGGTGTTTTCAAAGGGTACTATTAAAGCATTTCTCTTTCGCCCTGTGCTTGCATTACATATGTACATAGACTTTTAATAAAATTTAACATGAATAAATATAATCTCAACATAGAGCTTTACATTTATGCACAATAAATGTATCTATTAGTTTCAGTCTTTCTAGGGCTTGGAAATCCTTTTCTTTTTCTATCCTTTTAAGTCTTGAATCTTTTATTCAGAATAAACTTTATCATGGGCAATCATCGCTCTTGCGTTCCCGGGTAAGATGTCCTGATTTTCCCAGGGGAGCACCCCTCTTCCATTACCCATCCATGTGGTTTAGTTGGGCGCACCCCCCCCCCATTCTGATGGGGCATGTGATCGAGGCAGGGCTAAGGAACACTGGCCCTGGCACAAGTGGGAAAAACTTTTCTGTAAAGAAGATAAAAGAAGCTTGACTGGAAGGCGTCTAATGAGGAGGAAGCAGACCCTGGACATAACAGAGTGCTGGTGACATTTTTGAGCCTTGGATCGGCTACGTCTGTAGCCAAGAGGTCCTCTTCTTGCATAAGCCAGTTTAAAATTGGCTTCTGTCACTTGCATCTAAAAGTGTTAATAGACCATCCCTGATAATTCTGTCACTGCAGCTCTGCCAATCATTTCCTCCTAGGAGGGGCTAGTGGTGACCCGGGCCCAGGGGATTCATTTCAGAGCTGCATTTCCATAGCAGACATAGTTTTCATTTGTGTTTTTTATGTGTATCTGGGTGGTTTGGTGGGTGGGAAGGATGTGTGTGTGTGTGTGGGTTGCCTGTGTTAGAAGTTCCCTCCAGCTTCTAATTAGTGCCACCACTGTGTCGTTTTCAATGGCTGATAAAGATCACTTGACCCAGCCTGGTTATTTGCCACTAGAAGCCAAGTGCAGATTGACAGTAACTAAGAGTCTTTGGGCGCTATGGTTTAGCTTTCTTTTACCCAGGTCATATTGCCTGTGGGAATGTAAAATGCTCCCGCTGCTGTGGAAAGTTTGGCAGTTCCTTACAGTTACAGACCAAATTACCACGTGGCCCAGCAATTCCACCCGCGCACTTGTATGCCAGTGTGCATGGCAGTGTTCTTTAGAATAGCCAAGAGGTGGGGACACGCCAAAGGTCATCAACACGTGGCTGGATCAACAAAACGCAGTGATGCATACGAGGGAATATTCAACGCTGAAGGGTAATACAGTTCCGACACAAGGGAAACGTGGAGGAGCCTTGCAAACATCATGCTGAGGGAAGCAAGCCAGACACAGAAGGACAGATAGTGTGTGATCCCACTTATCTGAGGGGCCGAGAATAGGCAAGTTCACAGAGGCGGAAGGGACACGGAGATTTCCAGGGGCTGGAGGGAGGGGAGACTGGGAAGTGGTTGAAAGGGGTCAGAGCTTCTGCTGTGGTAATGAGAACATTCTGGAAGTGGGTAGTGGCGATGTTTGTGCAGCATTGTGAACATGCTTAGTGCCACTGAGTTGTACACGGTGCAAATGGTAAACCTTATGTACATTTTACCGCAAACAATGAAAAAATGTAATTGCAGACATCGGTACTTACTCTTAAATGCTTCAGCATGCATAGCATTAAGGAGGGTTAAATATATATTTATAACATTTTTCTTTTCATGTAAATATAATGAGCTGTAAAAATTTTAAGTGTAGGGGTTTTTCAAGTTTTCACAAATTCATTCACCTGCATAACACAAATCCTTATCAAGATATCACCCCAGAAAATTCACTGCCTTTCCCAGGGAAGAGTTCTGACATGATTTCTTAGAAATTAAGATTGGAGAATCCACAGCCAAGGATTTTTTTGCTTCTACTGATATTGGCCCTCCCTCTGAGCTTTGTGTGACGAGCAATCTAGTGTTGTCCCTGAGTGTGGAAGACAAGGGAAGCGCACAGGAAGCTGGGGAAAGGCTGCGTATGTCCCAGTGCTGGGCGATGGGGTGTGCGTGTTGGGGGAGCTGGAGGTCAAGAGAACAAGTGCCCTGGAATTCAGATCACAGCTAGTTTTCCATTCTCACTAAAGCAGTTTTACCAGAACTGTCCCTTGGTATGTTCCCTCATTTGGCATCTAGGTTCACCTCCCCTCTGGCTCTTAGTAAAATCCCTCCTTGTCCCCTTGTCTCAGGCCATGGACTTTGATCCACCAGCTCATGGCTGTCGGAGAGGTTCTGTTGCTGAGACCTATGTGGAGGACACTTGAAGCCAAGTGGCCAGTGGCAGTTCCTTGTGTGTGTGCTGCATGAATGGCCTGGGCCAGCAGTGACAGTGTGAACCTCAGGGGGTTGATCCCCAAACTAGAGACTTGCCTTTGTTCCTGTTTGTCTCAGGACAGTTTCTTCCCTTCCTCCTCCTGAACAAACTCATATTTTATTGAACTATAAATTTCTGAATGTTACCTCATGAGAATGATTCACGTTAGTTATTTCAAAAAAATCGTATAGCACAAAGAAAGTGCCTCTTTTTAGCACCTCCAAGAAGCATATCTGGTTTATATCCTTCGATAACTTTTTTAAATGCACATACAAGAATGTATACGTCTCTGTATTTTAAAAATTGTACGAAATTATTCATAATGATCTACGCTTGCTTTTCTCACTTGAAAGTCATGTTTCATAGACAGGACGGACTATGCATTTCTTCTACCCCAATAAGATGGATGCCTTTGAGAAACAGACTCATAGAACTCCCTCGGAGTTCAATTTCTTTTTTTCCTTTACAAAGTCATGTGGATTAATTCCAGTATCTCAAGTAAAACTTTGGTTGTAAAATGACATGATTGACCAACAACTTATGTATTCACAATTTTCCATCCATTGACTTTAGTACATTTTTAAGAAACATCCCTCACACCCCATCCTCCAAGCCAGATTTTGAAAAGAGCTTAAGTAGTCTGTGTGAGGGGTGGTACTGAGCCATTTCTTTACTGAGGAATGGGCAGAAAAGAATTGAAACATACAACAAAGCAAGGGAAAGTGTGAACTCCCTTTTGGCACCAGGAGTGGCAAATTCCAAGTCATTGTTACAAAATAGGAGACTGTGAGACCCTAATCCTGAGTTTTGTTTGAGTCCAGTGTTGAATGAAATTATGGAACATGAAACACTTTGTAATCCTCCATGCATGGCATTGTAGGTATTATATTAGTGTTTTATTTTGAGAAGCAGTTTCAGTTTGCAGAAATAAACTCTAGATGATGGAGTGCTTGGTGACCAGTGTCCTTAGTCCTGAAGCCTGAAATCCTAAAGACACTTTCTATTAAAAATTAAAGGGTGGGGAGAGGTACAGTCTCTAAAAAGCATTTAAGAAAAAACAACTTCACCCAGAAAGTTTTAACTATAATTAGACAATAGCAAGAGGTTACTGGGGCTATCTTGAAATGGTAGGAAAGTTGAAAGACTAAAGAGTATTTTAAGTGTGTGTGTTGAGGGGTATAAGGTGGAGATGATGGCAAGAGAAGGAGCAGGTGGGTAGGCAAGGAAGAAGGGGCGATGGGGAGGCAGGGGGATGCGTCAAGAGGAAAGTCCATGTGATGGTTAAATGTCATGTGTCAACTTGGCCAGGCTATGGTTGGTGCTCAGTGGTTCGGTCAAATTCTCAGTCTAGGCCAGCGATTTTCAACCTTTTTCATCTCATGGCACACACAAACTAATTACTAAAATTCTGCAGCACACCAAAAAATTTATTTTTTGCTGATCTGACAAAAAAAAAGTTGTAATTTTGATTCACTCACACCACACAGCTATTGTGTTGGTAGTTGTCACTTTTTATTTGACAATCTAAGGGAAAAGAGGTCAGTGCCCCTGACTAAATAGTCAGGTATTGCCCTGTTTTAAAAATTCTTGCAGCACACTGGTTGAAAACGGTTGGTTTGGGTGTTGCTGTGAAGGTATTTTGTAACTGTAATTAGCATCTATGATCAGTTGACTTGGAGTAAAGCACAGTATCTTCCATAATGTGGGTAGGACTCATCCAATCAGTTGAAGACCTTAGGAATTCTGCTTTAATAAAGACTGTAACATAGAAATTCTGCCCGAGTTTCTAGCCGGACAGCCTGCCCTAGAAACTTTAGACTTGCCAGCATCCACAATGGTATAAGCTAATTCCTTAAAATACAGATTTTGTCAGTGGTTCTAGAGGAAAAGAATCTTAAGAATGAGTTTCCTGAATTGGTTTCTGGGGCTGATTCTCTAATCTGATTAAAGGCACTAGTTCCAGTTGTAAAGAGAGCACTGATAGTCTATGACATGATGTGGCGACAGAGATAGGCAAAATACGACCAACGGATATTCCTAATCAGATACTTAAAAAGAGGTAAGGTTCTGGGTGACCGTGTATTTGATAACTAGAACATTTTGGTTAAACTAATGAATGTGAGATTGGCTGCTTGCTTGTAACTGCTCTGGACAAAGTGAGGAACGAAAACGATGACCTCAGGGCTTTGAATTTCTGGCTCTAGTGTAACCTAAACGACCAGTTTCTGTACCTGCCCTAAAAGAAATTCCTATCACTTGTAGCCACCGAGCTAAGATTGTTGCAAACCAAAGCCTAAGTCTCATCCTCCAAGTGGCTGAATTACAATGCCAACCGAACTCTCAACTCAGAAGGTATGAGCTGTTCAAGTGAGGGCATTGATTGGGAAGGAATGTCCTGAAATCTGGAATGGGGTATTTGGGAAATTCTGAAGCTGGGGATGTTGAACCCCTGAATCTTGCTGAGCCTCTTTGCCAGAAACAGGCCTTCTACCTCTGCCTGAGCAATGGCCTCCCGAGGTAGTTTCCTTGCAAGACATTGTCGACACTCTTAGGAGCTGCCCTCGCCACCCCTCTTTATTTCTATAACCAGACTCAAGTCCCAGCCAGCCCTGAAAAGTGCGGAACAAAGTATGACCCATAAGGAAGTGCACTACATTCCAAAAGAACAGCCTGGTTTTTCCAATTTATACATATATCTGAGGAACATGAGAAGAAATGAATATTAAGGGTATGGGGGTAACAGTGGAAGAAACAAACATTAGACTGAATTTAGTAACATGGCAGAGATTCGAAATTCATTATAATGAGGGCTTTCCTATGTAACCATGTGCCTAGGCAGTTTGTTCCCTTCTGAGTTTATTTTTTAAAAATATGTTTTTATTGATTTCAGAGAGAGGAAGGGCGAGGGAGAGACAGAAACATCAATGATGTGCTTCCTGCAACCCCACTGGGGATCCAGCTCACAACCCAGGCATGTGCCCTGACCAGGAATCAAACCGTGACCTCCTGGTTCATAGGTTGACACTCAAGCACTGAGCCAAGCCAGCCAGGCCTGAGTTTATTTTTAGTTCAGAGATGAGGTAGCTAAACTGGTTTCACCTAGTGATGTTTCACCCACCTTCAAAAGCCAGAACTATTTTGTAGCCCAGCCTCACTTCCTGAGATTTTGAAGACATTTCTTCGTTACTACCAAGCACCTGAGATTTGTCCATCACAACCACTATATTTACTTTTGCTAACACTAGGTAACAAATGAGGCTTTTCTAAGAAGATCTATGTGGAATCTCAAACAGAGACTTGGCAGAACAAAGATAAAACAGCTTTGGCAATCCTCTTGTGTCTACTTCTTACCCAACTGCAGAGGAACCACATGGTCTTCACCAGCAATTCAGGGAGGTGCTACAGTAACTGGCTCTGAGGCTTTTATCACATGACCTTACTAGGCCATCACCATCCTGAGTCCAAGGAAGACGAGGTCCTTTTCTAGTACCTAAAACCCACGATTCTGTATATCTGTCTACCTTTCTAAAAAGGAAATTGTTTTTCTTTATTAAAACAAATTTACCCTTGTCCTTCCAGATTGTTTATCACATTTTCCTAGATCCAAGAGCTAGGTCAACAGTCAATGGGCAGCAGACATAAAATCTGCATGTTTATAACTAGACGATCCAGAGAGCTACCCAGTATCTTTCTCCTATACACCATTGGTACATTTAGTTATGTCTTTATAGCCCAATTCTATTTCCTGACTATGCACAAAGTTAAAGCATTACAAACAGAAAGAAGTTCCACTTCTACATATTGAATTAAAATTTATTTTAAAAGGTAAACTTTTATATATCCTTTTAAAAAATGAAAATTCAAGTGTCTTAGAATTAAACCATGAGTCTTCAATATTATAAAGCTATTTATAATAGTAATTAAAGTACTGGTAACATTTTACCTTTATAAAAATGTCACAGAATTCATATCACAACTTGGATCCTTAATGATCCAAGTTTCTTATCTTACACAATACGGGTCTGATCAGTTTAAAGATAAAATTCCTCTGGATGTGCCATCCTCAAGGCTTCTATTGTCACTGTCCATCAGCTCACACAGTGGGATAGCTGGCTGCTGTGGCGATTCCACAGTGGTTGTTCTGGTCTCTGGCCATTTTTACGTAGCCATTCATGCCCCATCCTGAACCCCAGCTGAAAGAAGAGCACAGTTTTCCATTTTATACAAAGAATCAAGTACACACTAGGTTTATTAATAATATTAGCTAATACTTAAAATAGTGTTTACCATGTATCAGACACTATTCGAAGTGCTGTTACATATATTTATAAGTCTATTAATTCCCCTGGGTCCTTATTTTAACTTATGAAGAAAGGAAACTGAGGCAGAACTGGGACCAATGTAGCAGTCTATCTCCACAGGCTATCTTACACATCACCTCAGTTAAAGAACGTTAGCTGCGAAAATTGCTCCCAACAACCCCCAAGGCCCCTGAGAGATGGGAAGCAGAATGCAATGGTGAGGCATCAAATGAACGATAACAGGAAGGATGCAAGGAGGCTGCTCAACTCTGGGACAATTTTTAGCCTTAAAAAATCAGCAGAAGCAAACGTTTCTATCCACTGAACCTGGCTGAAAAACTGGGAGACAGAAAAAGGAAACCAGGGCTCAACCCTGCAGGTAAAAAATCCTTTATCTGAAACCCTTCGGGACCAGATATGTTTCTTAATCAAGAAAATTTTCAGAATTTTGAAATGCAGTGTTACAAATACATAATAATGACACTAACAAGGTAGCTACAGAATCTTAAAATCAAGCATCAGAAATTCCACGTTGACTCAAGTGGGAGAAAGACTTCTGGGATTTCAAAATTGAGATTTTTGGACCTGAAACCAAATACTGATTCCAAACAGGATTCCCTTTTCAATTTCAAAGATAACATTTGAAGTTTTTTATACCTGTTCTTGACAATCCAAAATTTATTGCTGTTTGATTCTCCCCCTTCAGAGCCATAGCCAACCACCAGGACACCGTGGTCCAGGTCTTTGCTGCTGCAGTTTGGTTCATAATATATGCCTATGACAGTAAAAGTCAACGTTAGGGTGAGAAACTCTAAGTGACAGGAACCCATCCTATCACCACAGTTAAGAGAGGCATCTCAAAATTTAGTATAATGTCATAAACTCCAAATAAGACTTAAATATTTGTCAAAAAATAATGACGATAAAAAGTAAAAAGTAAAATTCAACTCACTAGAATCAACAAAATTTAACTAAATCCAATATATTTTAATACTACCTAAAAAAAAAAAAAAATCCAGTAAGATCTAATTATCAATAATAATATGATTTAGATACTCACCTAATTAATATTAATTAGCATAATCCTTCCTACTCCTAGAATGCCAACTAAAGGTTCTATAAAGAGCCCTTGAGCCATAGGGCTCTTTACAGTTCTAATTACAATAGTAAGAAATTTTTGGAAAGAAGGTCCAACAATTGAAGAATAGTTATGTAAATTTAGGTTGTATCTACAGAATTAATTACATAGCCACTTAAAACTATTTATGAAGTTTGTCATCATGAGAAAATGTTTAAAGTGGAAACATCACCATGTTAAGTGCACACACTCAAAATTCTACAGTCCTAGAAAGCAGGACTCCATACCAAAAAGTTAATCGTGATGTTTTCCAGTTTTGCCTACCTGAATTTCTATAATAAAAAGACAAACACCTACCTGCATTATAGAACTGGAACGATGAATGGCCTGCATCTATAGCAACAGAGATGGGCCCCACAGTTGCCACTGCCTTCATAAGGGACCTCTCACGCTGAGGGATATCCACAAAGCCAGTGTCATTGGCAGCAGAATACTCAGGTTTGTAGTTACAGGTATCTGATTCCTTTTAAAGGAAAGGGGAAAGAAACTTAATGACTACCATCTACCTCCGGGGGAGCATTAGTTCTCAGACCCCAAAACTCAGCAGTCTGCACCTTAATGATTTCTAAGTCAACTTTGTATTACAGCAGCCCAGGGAGCAAAAGGGAATTGGTTGCCTTGAAATTGAAAAATTAGATGTTTCTTCACTAAGACCCTTTTTCTGTGCAGAATAGTGCATATATTCTCCATTACACAGACGTAAGAACAGCTACAGTTAACCACTTAATCAGAGATCTGTGCAAAGGTTGCTAATTTATAGTGACAGTTCTGACAGTTTGTATCTAAAATGTGAATGCTGACTAAGGTGTCTGTTATCTCTGAAAATTTTCAACTTTCAAAAGCAGAGCTGGAATAACAAGATAAGGAGCTCCGTTTACCCTTCCAAGATATGGATAGGATTCCTCTGAGTCCAGGCCTTTGTTGTCCTTGACATACTGGAAGGCATTATCCATTAGGCCACCATTGCAGCCCTCATTGCCCTGAGAGTGAGAGCAGTCCACCAGGTTCTGCTCGCTCAGAGAAACAAGTTTGCCAGTTTTATGGAACATCTGTCCTTCAAGGGCACCAGTTGCACTAAAAGCCCAACAAGAACCGCATTGACCCTAAAAATAAAAAAAGCCATCAGTTTATAAGAGAAATACAAAGACTGATAACAGCCCATATACCAGAACACTCTTCAAAAAACCCCAGCAAACTGCATGTTATTCCAGTCAACCAGAGCAGGGATGCCATTGCTTTTTGGCTTTCCTGAGATAAGAGATCTGAATACTGTCAGACCTGGTTCTTCACAGGAGTTACATAGCCTTTGTCTCTCCAATCCACAGATGGGGGTACTGAAGCAAAGAGAGGTTCTCGGAACACTTTCCCCTTCCTGTGCTTCTGGCTTTGAAAACCGTTCATCACCTGCCTGAATTCTTCATTGGTCTATAAGGAAAAGTTAATAGACTGTTGAAAAAGCAAGAGGCCATTCTGTAAAAGTACTGAGGACAGGAAGCACAAAAAGCAAAGCCTTCCGTGCCACACTCACCATGTCCCCATAGGCGTTCATCGCCATGGTGAAGCCATGTTTCCTTTGGCTGTACTCCCGGTTATGCAGTTCAATCATTTTCATATTCTTTTCCCACACTGCTCTCCTCCACCCTTCTTCATTCTAGAGGCAAACATATACCGTGTTGTCTTTATTTCTATTGAAAACCCAGTCCATCCTCACTAAGTGGATTTGCAGACAGAAAGAGAAACCACCACCAGGGAAGACTTTATACTTATGGGTGCTGTTCTCCAAGTGCCAACACAGGGATGTATACCCATATGGTGCTCACTAATGGCTGCCATTAAATTATTGCCTTGGTAAAGCTCACTTCTAGCTATAAGGTACTCTCTAGCTATAAACGCCAAACCTCAAGGGCCCTTCCCTATGGGGTCCCTCTGGGCAGTTTCAGATGTTACCAACCACGCCATATAGTCTCCTGTGCGTTGCCTTCCACTGGTACCATGATGCATCCAAACTGGGATCAAGTCTTGGAGTAGCTGAGGCTATCCCCAAGCAGAGGGCAGCCAGGAGGAGTGAAGGAGTCATGTTTCAAAAACCTAGGAAGGGGGGAAAAGTGAGTTACCTGATTAGCCCAATCCTTCTAAAAAGCCATCTTACTTTCTTCTGAGGCGTTATAGTCACCCTTGTGGGGTAAAAACATTTAAATTACCATCCCAAATACTTATGGAAGGTCTGTGGAAGAAGGCTAAGGATGTGGGTGGGGAAAACAGGTCAAGCACTTACCAAATAGTGGAGGCATATGATTCAGCCATCAAAATGAAAAACAGGCTGACAAGTGCTATAGGAGTTGAAACAGACTTCATTGTAACAGCGCAAGGATCATTTAGGTTTTGATAAGGGTCTCCGGGTACCTTATGGATCAGAATCTTAAAGCAACGACTTGGAAACTGTTGGTCGATCGAGGCCATTTACACAAGGTATCAAAGTGAGTGACCCAAGAAGTCGTATCTATCAGGACGTCTGATCCCAAGTCGGGACAGGGATCCCCAGGTGTCCACCTTGCACCTTTCTTCTTGACTACTGCACCTCGGGGGGTGAGGTGTGCCTTGCAGCTGAAACCTTTCTGAAAGGCCTTCGCAGGAAAGCACGGGCAGCTGCGCACCCAGCATTCTGACCTACCCTTGGCCTCTGCAGCCGACACCCCCAGTCCCGGCCGCAACCGCGCCGCGATCACGTGCCCGCGGGGCGCACAGAGCGCGGGGCTCTCCAGGCGCCCGGAGCCCCGGCCTGCGCCCAGGGCCGCCGACGCCGCGGGCGGGCGGGCGGGGCCGGGCCGCGGGAATGCCGCCCCGCCCCCCGCACGCGCCGCCGCTTCCAGGCGAGGCTGACGCAGCGTTGGGAACGGAGCCCCGCAGCCCCGCCGGACCCGGGCGGCCCGCGCCGTGAGGCTGCCCGGCGCCCGCACAGGCCTGGCGCCGGGCGGGGTCGGCGCCGCCCCGGGCTCCCCGCCGCCAGGCCGGCGGGGTCGAGGCAGGGCTCCGGCAGGCAGGCGCTCCCGTTCCCGGGGTCGCGCCCACCCTCCGGCCCGCGGCCCGCGGCGGACCCTCCTCCAGTCCGTCTCCCACGCGCCCTGGCCGCAGACTCACCTGTGGCGGCCACAGCAGCGCAGCCGCACTCCACGGACGCACAACACACCTCGAAAGCCGACGCAGCCCCGGGTTCTGGCCCCGGCGCTCCCGGCGGAGCCTTTTAAGGCCCAGCGTTTCTCCCGGCCGCCCGCCCCCAACGCTGCACGCGCCGCGATTGGCTGAGCCGCAGGGGCGGGGCCTCTGGGCGCCGGGACTCGGGGCCCGGGACTCCGCGCGGTCCCTCGGCTGGGCTGCGGTCGCACCTACCCCGGGGCGCCTGGAGGGGGCGGGCCGGGGCCGGGGCCCGTCCGAGGGGCGTCCCGCGCCCGCCCGGGACCCCGATCAGCTGGTCACCGCGAGTTCCTGCGCTCGGTTCGCGAATGCGGTGGTTCGCGAGCAGCTGACTGGGAGCCCCGAGCGGCTTCTCAGCGTAGCCCGGGGTGACCTTTGGCCCTGGAGGTTTGGTTAAAATCCCCGGGGCGCGGAGGACAGTAAACCGACGTCGGGGGTCCCGCTGGCTCCGCAGCAGAGCGTGGGGCGCGCTGCGGGCAGGACGAGCCCACGGACACGTGCGTGCGCCCCGCCTCCCCCCCGGGCGCAGGGCGTTAGGGGAGGACCCCGAGCGGAGTGACACTGCCCCGAGCGCGACGTGGGGCCACGGCCCAGCCCCGCGAGGAAGGGGGCGCCCGCGTGGTCCCCGGGGGTCCGGCGTTGGCAGCGCCCCGGTCCCGTGTGACCCAGGCGGGGGCTTCCCCCTCTCAAGCCTCCCGAAAGCGCAGGGGCAGGAGCCGCTGCAGACGCCCTCGCCCCTGGAAGGACAGGGCTGGGGGGCGGGCACTGCCCGGGCCGCGCTCGGCCTCGGGACCGCCTCGCCCTCGGACCCCAGGCGCCCCTCTCGGCGTCAAGAAATGTGCTCTCATAACGCTTAATGTCACGGTTTAGGTTACACGGTCTGAAGAAATGTTTTAGATGGATATGCATATATATGTATGTATTTAAGAAAATTAACTCAGAAATGGTTTTAAGAGTTCCTTTTTAAAATTATTTTTTTTCTTTTCTTTTTTTATATATCTTTATTGGTTTCAGAGAGAGGAAAGGAGAGAGAGAGAGAGAGAAACATCAATGATGAGAGTCATTGATCGGCTAGCCCGCAACTCAGGCATGTGCCCTGACCCGGAATCGAACCCGATCGCCTGGATCCTAGGTGGAGGCTCAACCTCTGAGCCATGCCTGGCCGGGCTCTTTTTAAAATTATTTAAGAAACGTATTCATTGTAGAAAGTATATTTTAGAGAATAAACATCCCTTGTCCCCTCCCCATAATTCTTTTCTAGGCATATTTTTTTTCCTTGCAAAAATGGAGCCATAGTGCATGTCGATCGGTAAACTCTTAGTTAAAATTAAATTAAGAGACGTCCCAGAAGCAAAAATACATATTTAAAAAAATCAGTTTATTAAAAATTTCACGTTATGTCCTTTGCAGTAGAACCCCTTTCTTCTCAAACACCAGTACGAGCCGCAAGCTCTGAAGTGGTTACGAAGTACATTGTGTTGCACATGGCTGGAGGGTTTTGTGGGTTTTTAAAAAATTTTTGTTTTGTTTTTTTTTTAAAAATTAATCATGGTAGTCAACACAAATGGAAATAAATGAAGACCACCCACACGGAAACAACTTGCTGTAGCAGGGGAGACAATTCGAAGACAGTTGGGGTGAGGAAAAGCTTTATATCGAAAAAAACGAGGAAGCTTCCCTAAGCTGTAGGAGGAATAACTAGACGGAGCATTTTATGCGATTGGTTTGGGGAGAATATTTGGATTTCTCTGATTTGTCCTGGGTGAGAGGTGTAGGCAAAAATAAATTGGTAGCCATTCGGCAAGTCCTGACGGTTCTGGGGTGGATGCTGCAGAGGTTTCTTTTATGGGTCAGAGCACTCTTGTCATATAAAACCTAGTGACTGCTCTTTTGTTTACTCGGTCCATCCCAAGAAATCTCAGTTATTCTAACACGTGGGTTTTACAGTCGCCCTCGGGTCACAGCTCCTACGATTGCACAGGGTGGTTAGACCTGCTACTGCATGAACGCCTGCACCTTAGGCAATGGCCTCACGGGAGCCTGTGCAGCCGGTGCTGCCCCAAAGAATGGCATCCCCTTGGTATCTTGGGATGTGATACAAACACAGTGATACAAAAAATGGACTCTCTTTTTTGAAAATACGCTCAAAACAAAAATTAAATCAAGAAAAGGCCCAATTCAGGAGAAATACAGGAGAAAGGCATTAAGGCAAGAGAGTGGAAGCTACTACGCCAACTCATGATATCGACTGATACGTAACTGCAAGGTAATGCATTGCAGAAATATGTTGTTACTAACTATTGTATTCCTAGTCTTTTATTCCCGTTTCTTTGCAAACTAACTTTGATGAGTGCTAAGTATTAAAATGGCCACATTTTAGTCAAGCAACCAAACCTTAGCTCTGCCTTTGATAAAATGCAGTTGGCAGAACTTGATTCCCATTTAAAAGGCAGTGTCTGTGAAAGTACCTTCTTGGGTGCATCGGTCTAGATTACTTTTGCTCCCTAGGGAAACAAGATATCACTCTTTACTTCATCTCTGGAAGTTTTTAACCATAGGGCAGTGAACAAATCCGGTGTGGTGATATTCAAGACCGTGAGGCGACTCAGAACCTCTCCCCAGCATAACCTCCCCTTTCAATTTGTTGAAATTCACTAAGCCAAGACTTACTTTTAGAAAATGTTTTCCAGAAAACTGTCCACTTGTAAAGTGACTTATTACCTATTACCATTTATAATTTTATGGAAAAGAGCCTGTTTTTGATTAGATGTTCATATGAAGTCACTTATAAAATAATTTACTTTTCTGAACTACTGTAACCTTGTTTTTTTTATAGAGTTAAACAGTCAGCCAATTCGTTAAGCAAATCACTCAACAAGAATTAATTAAACTCTTACTTTGTGTTCATTGTCCTCTCCTAGTGTAGTTTGTGCATTTACTTAGACACATTGTACATGTAACTTTACCAACAGCTTTCCCGAAGCTTAGCCTTTCCATTTTAAAATCTGAGATTAACTACAGTATTTGGTACAGTAGATAACAAAGGAGCTGACCTAGAGGGATTTTTTTCCCCGACCCCCAAGACTATAATCCACAAACTCTTCTTTAGATGCCAGTGGATCTTTTCCCCAAATCCGAAAAAGCCTGTTCATGAAATATGTTGTCATAGTTTCCTATGGTTGCTATAACAAATTCCAACAAACTTGATGGCTTCAAACAATAGGAATTTATTCTCTCACAGTTATGGAGGTCAGAAGTCCAAAATAAACCTCTTGGGCTGAAACCCAGGTGTTGTACTGTCTGGAGGCTCTAGGGGAGGACCCAGTTCTGTCCTCTTCAGCTTCTGGTGGCTGCAGGGACTCTTTGACTTGTGGCCACATCATTCCAATCTCTGCCTCTGTGGTCATGGTTTCCTCTCCTTTTCTGTCCGTATCAAACTTCCCTCCACTTCCTTAAAAAAAACACAAAAAACCCCACTTATGGTTGCATTTAGGGCCCACCCAGATAATCCAGGGTAATCTTCCTGTCAAGATCCTTAATTTTATCACATTTACGAAATCTTTGCCATATAAATTAACACTGCAGGTTCCAAGAATTAAGACCTGATATCTTTGGGGGCCATTTTTTAGCCTACTACACACTGGGTAAGAAAAAATCAGTTTCTTGGCAAGGTTGATCAAAGCCCTGTGTTTAATATGTCTTTAGGCTGGCTTGACTAGGACAGCCAGGCCCTAAATTCTATGTGATCTTCCCACACTATAACTTCTTTATTCATGGGCCTGAGTACAGCCAACATTTCATGCCTCGACTGTCCTTGTTAGTGCAATGTTTGACGCAGTTTTTGTTTGTTTGTTTGCTTTTAAGTTTCAAGACTTCCAAGGCCCTCCCTGGGTAGCTCAGCTAGTTAGAGCACTGTCCTGATACACCAAGGTTGTGGGTTCGATCCGGGTCAGGGCACATACAAGAATCAACCATCGAATGCATAAATTAGTGGAACAACAAATTGACACTTTTCTCTCTCCCTCCCCCCCTCAAATCAATAAATTAAAAAAAAAAAGACTTCCACACTGTAGTTTTTCTTTCACACAGCCACCTAGCCCAGTCTCTACATATAAAAGCATTACTTACCCACCCTTTCCTGAGACATTTCTGGTTTAGGCTATTATAGTGATCCCCACTAATAAAGCCTTTCCTTACTAATGTAAATTCTTGCATTTTTTTCCTTTGATATCCTCTATCATTATAGTAAGTGGTCAAGATAGAGAAACCCTTTGCACTGTTAAGAGTCAGCTTGTGTCTATTCGAGCCCTGGAGCTTGTTCCACAGGGAAGGCATCTCCATCTGTGGGTACCGGTGCTCCTGGACATTACAGCCTGAGTAGAAAGATTTCTGTGATGATGATGCTGGTGATGGTGATGCTGATGCTGATGGTGACAATGATGACCACACTAAGAGCTAAATATCAGGTGCCAGGAGCAGTTCTGAGCCTGCTACACATGCTCCCTCATGTGCTCTTAACAACAACCCTGTGGTGTGGTTCACAGACATGCACGTGCTTCAGAATCGCCTGAGGGCTGTGAGAACAGATTTCAGAGTCCCATTTCCTGAGTTTCTGTTTCAGTGGATCTGGGGTGGGGTTCCTGAATTGGCGTTTCTAACAAGTCCCTATTGATGCTGCTGCTGCTGCCGGTCAGGGGACTCTCTTTGAGAACCACCACCCTAGGAGATGGGTGCTATTGATACCAGACACAATGGGTCTGAGGCCGCCTGTCACTACTTGAGCCAAATTAAGCAGAGATAAGGTTGAATCATAAGAGCATTTGTTCCAATAATGCTGGCAGTATTATTGGAATAACGCAAGGCTCCCAGGGCCGGGCTCTCGACTTTGATGCCAGCTTACCTGGTGTCATGCTGAAAGGGGAAGACAGGTGAGCCACACAGAAGGGAGAGCAGTTGGTCACCCTGGAAATTCTACTCTCGCTCCCCTCTGCAGCTGGCTGATTGTACACGGGCGAGGGAGACGACTCCATGCGGCTGCGAGCCGCAAGTGTAGCCGGCAAAGGGGAGGGGCGGGTCTGCAGTCCCGCTTCAGGAGCTCAAAGTCCGATAACCAGGCGGCTAATCTTCTGTAATGTTACAAACAGCTCAGCCTGTTCCTGGGAGCAGAGAATGGCCAGCGCTCCTGAGGCAAACTCCCGGAGCAGCCAAATCAAAGCGCGTCCTGTTCTTGGTCTTCTTTTAAAATGTATTTCTTTTTATAGCACTTCCTCCAGTTTCCCAGGGTCTGCAGGAAAAACTCTTATCTATAGTTAGTAAGGTGAATGATCATTAAACAACTGTAGCCCTGTTCTTATGTGCCGTCCCCCCATCGCTGTTGCATGCCCATTTTACAGATGAGACGTCCCAGCTGGGGGAGCACAACACCAAGGCGGGAGCCGGGTTCCTCTCTCCAGTAAAGGAGTAACGTAAGTGAGCTCCAGGCCAGCAGGGCTTAGAAAGGGAGCGGGGCTCGGGGAAATCCGCCCTCAGCCCTTACCCTCAGCCCCATCGCTTACACTGCACACTGGGCTCTGGGTACCAGCAGGCACCAGGAGTAAAATGTGGCACTGAGGCCACCCTGAGATAAAGCACCAAGGCTCCCAGGGCCGGGCTCTCGACTTTGATGCCAGCTTCCCTGGTGTCCTGCTGAAAGGGGAAGAAGACAGGTGAGCCACACAGAAGGCACGCTGCTGCCCACGTGGATGGGCCTCCGCATCTCCCCACCCCGCTGGCTTCCAGACAGGAGGTTTGCCCTGTGCCTCCGGGGTGTTTCCTTGCTTGATTATTTCTGAGACAAAAGTTCTGCAGCTTACCTATCTATGATCAATTTATTGCCACATGTTTAAGCCTACCTCTGATAACAAGGCTTCAATGACTCATGGTTTTGAGAAGCTCAGGTATTAAAAAAGTGAGGCGCGTTCACTGACCAATTCTAAAGTAATACATTAAACATTCTTTTTTTTTAAAAAGAAAATTGAGGCCACAAAAAGGATATAAAACCCTAAAAATCAAGCTTCCTTAATCCCTATATGATCCCCTCAAAAGCCAAAAACAGGGACATGTTTTCAACAGAAGCTTTGAAATGTTGTGAGTCGCTGACTCCATTCTAGTGGTTTGTATTCTTTCTTTTTTTCTTGTAATGTCCCCTGTGTCCCTTCAACCCACAGTGGTTGCTGCCTCCTGATCTTGGTTTTATGGTCCTCAAAGCAGGCGTATAACTGTGGGTCAAGCACATTTAAACTTTATTCTCAAACCCGTAGGATCCACTGGGGAATCCAGCTCCCACTTTTGAGAACAAACCCACCCTCTGAATCAGGAATCTGATCTTTCTTCAGGGTCACTGCTCCCAAATAAACTCAATGTGCAACACAGTGCTGATCCAAGGAAGCAACAACTGCCTCCTTTGGATGATTTCATTAGTACCAGCACCCTGTGCCCAGATGGCGGTCTCCCACTCTGTGAGGAGGAATCGGGCAGATGGAATGCACAGGGCACCCAGTCTCGTAACCCAACTGCATGTTGAATTTGTGAGGCTTGGAGTCTGGTTGTCCTGACTGCTTCCTCATACAGCATCCCAAGGTCTGTAGTCCAGGGAGCAACGATCACACACAGCGGCCATTCCAAGGCTAATTAGCGTCTATACTGTGGATATGGCACGTGTGTCTTCTAAGTCCATCCCCCCCTCTGCACAGCACCCTACCCCTCACACATACTTTCCCACTTGCTAAATTTCCATGGGCTCTGTGTAAAACATGACTGACATGCAATGCTCAGTGACAGTGTCCAGTGATGGTGCACGACTCTGTGGAAAGTGAGTGGCACTTGACTGAGAACATTTGGGAAATGGTACAAGGATCTTGTCTCCAAGTTCAAAGAGGGAAATGGGACTAACGGTAATATGAGTGATATAAGAAAAGTGATTTAGTTTCATTAAGAAGACAAGCAAGGCTAAGTCACATATCACATTTCCCCAACAAAAGCTTCTTGAGGACAGAGACTTTATTTATAGCATTGAGGTTCCCTTGTGATAGATACAGAAAGTATCACCACAAAATGACAATTACTGGTCTAAGAGAAGACTTACTGCCAATTTGGCTCTAACTCCCGGGGGACCCTGGCACTTGGCAGTAGCTCAGTGGGTCTCAGGTGGGCTTTGGGGGAAATCCTGCTTCCAGGGCACAGAAATCCTGGTCTGTCTTCACTGTCCTTAGGAATCTTAGAAATGCCACAAAGAATATAGAATTACCTCATTCTTTAGTAGTTCCTAAGATCAGAAATTAGCCAGCAAGAGTCCCCTAAGGTCTCACCATCCCATCCTCAGGGGCCTGGGGGATGCTAAAACTCGGACGAAGTCCACCTGAGCCTTGCAAGAGGTCCCTGTGGAGGCATCTGGAGATTATAAGCCAAGTCGCTATGATTGACTGCCTGATCCTCAGAAGTGAGACCTTTTCTCTGCTGCCCCTCTCCTGGGAGAATTCTAGCTGGACATTGTAGAGAAAGAGAAACAATTTGAGGTGCATGAGAAAAATGCTAAAAATGAGCATAGAGGCAAACCTCATCTTAATCAGGTGTTTAGAAATTTCCAAGAATACTAGGTAATAAAGTCAGTTGGTATAATATTGTTGCATTTCCCCCTGTTGAGCACACTGAAGATCTAGGCATCACACCCAACAGGCAGCCAAACTTTTTCATGAGCACAATGGGGAGTTGTCCTTTGAACATGGATAATTCAATTACTTTGCCCACCTGAGGAGAGGGTAGAAAATTGGAGATTTTTCTGAACTTTTCTGTTTTATCGTTTTGGTTTTTCTTTTGTAGTTGACAAGCAATGTAAAACCCTTTATGCTTTCTCTTCTTTCTGTTTAGTATTTTGATTGAGGCGGAGGAGAGGGTTGATAAATAAGAATGTTTTGCTGGAAATACTGAACTTTGATCTCCAAAATTGCAGACTGTCCCAAAGCTTCTATTCTGAAAACTTTCTATGTTGTAGCCACGTGGCATTGAAATAGTCAGTGGGAAAATGACAAACCAACAGCAGCTCGATTTTCAGTCCCCCTTCACCCAGTTTACTACCCAACTGCACTGGTTTTGGAATGTAGGTGACTTTAGTTTCATCTTTGGTAGGCATAAACTCTGAGCAGATAACTTACTCTCTCCAGGGCTTGGTTTCATCCAGTATAAAATGTGGATAATATCAATGAACTCATAAGGTTATAGTAAAAATTAAATGAGCCCTGCCCGGGTAGCTCAGTGGGTTAGAGTGTCATCCCGATTTGCCAAGGTTGCAGGTTTGATCCCCAGTCAGGGCATGTACAAGAAACCAATGAATGCATAAATAAGTGGAATAACAAATTGATATATTTCTCTCTCTCAAGTCAATTTTTAAAAAAATTAAATGAGCTCTGGCCAGTGTGACTCAGTGGCTGAGCATTGTCCCATGCCGGCTAGATTCCTGGCACATGCCCAGGTTTCAGGCTTCATCCTTGGTGGGGGGCATGAAGGAGGCAGCCCATCGATGTTTCTCTCTCATTGTTGTTTCTTTCTCTCTTCCTCTCCCTTCCTCTCTCTGTCTAAAATCAATAAAAACATGAGAAAAATTAAAGGAGATAACACAAGTGTTGACATAGCAACCTTCTACAGAGTTTCTCTCTCAAAAATGGACATGTCCTTAATAACTGTCATTCACTCCGAAGTCATGCTAACATTGCAGCAAAACTGTTGTCATTGAGATATTGACTATTGTTCATGTTTACTGCACTTACCATTCATCTAGAAACCTACTGGTATAATGTTATAGAAAGTTTTAACTTGATTGAGGAAAAACATCTCTCAATAACTATAAAGCCATGGGAGCGGCATCCTTCCCTTTCAGGATGGCCCTCTGCCAGACTTTTTCCATTGTTTCACCTATGGGCCTAGGATATTCCCTCCAGGGATTTGCTTGGCCCTATGAGCGGATGTGAAATCCTCTAAGAAGGGTGATGGAATTGTACAATATGCTTCCAACTCCTTTTGAGGAAAAGTGGTGGGTATGATACAAAGGGTCTTGAGCTATTTAGGCCTAATTTACACAGCGCTGGCCGAGAGCGCCAGGTCTGAGTCCAGAGAGGCCCAAATGGATGGGCTCTGCCCTTCCCACCAGCCCTTTAGCCAGATCTGTGGGAAAGGGTTTGGCTCCATTTCTTCCTTTGCGAATATCTCCACTCCGTTCCTCTGGGGACACTCTGTAAGGTGTTGGAGTAGGAAGGGCAGGGGCTTTGGGTAACGTGGGCACAAAGGCCTGTTTCAGGAAATGATGTTGTGCCATTCATTCCTTCTACAAATCCTTACTGAGTCTCTTTTATGGCAGGCCCCGTGCTGAGGGATCAGTGATGAACTAACCGATTCAGTCCCTGTGCTGGGGAGCTTGCCTACAATGGAGTGGTCGGCGTGAGCCAAATATTCCCTTTGGGTGACATGTAAGACTGGTGCTTCCTTTCTTCCCCGTGGACCTAACAATCTTGGCAGTTTTCATTTTGGGGGTCCCCAAGCGGTGAGGTTTCCATGTCGTCATCCCATCCCCCTGATAGAGGAAGCCTCAGAAAGTATGCAGCCTCCTCTTCTCCAGACTTCATCAGAAAAAAGAGAATTCCTGACAGACATTAAATAAAATACATTCCAGCCAAGGCTACCAAGTGCCCTTGGTCATGGACCAAACGATCCTCGTTGATTCAGGCGTTTCTTCCCTAACAGCAGGGCTCACTATCTGCCACCTGGCTCTGCTCTAGCTCACCCAGTTAGGATCTGGTGTCTGGTCTCAACCTACAAGCAGCCCACCACTGACCCTCAGGCTGACCATGGTGAATCTCTTTGGTGACCTCACTATTAACCTGTGCAGGTCCTTCTGTGTTAATCGAGAAAACCAGGGTTGGTACTCTGCTTAGACAGGAGAGGTAGCAGTGGAATGGTGCAGCCTTTGAAGTTTAACCAAAACACTGTCACCACTTTAGAGTTCTTCCTCAGGGGGCAAAGTGTTTATTTTAACATAATGGGTACAGGACCTATCACCTGTCTGGCACTGAAGATATTAGCAAAACATCTAGGATCATAAATGATATCAAATAATACAAACTCTTCTATTTTAGATGAAATACTATGGACATCTTTCATTGTCAATATATATATAACATTCCCATTCCATTGTTCAACCTGTGAACAAAAACAGGGCTATGCAGTAAACCCAAGAAGCTCATTGACCAAAGTAACCTCAAAGGGTTATGTGATAATAAATTCTTTTTTCTTTTTTTAAATATTTTTAAAATGATTTTGACAGAGAGAGAGAGAGAGAGAAATATGGATGTGAGACTGGCCCAAGGCAATGTCCAACCAACTGAGCCACACTGGCCAAGAGCTGATCATAAATTCTTAACTGGGCATGTCATGGTGAGCAATCAGACATCAGGCCTATAACTTCCTTAGTAAAAGGTTTATCTTTGCCTTAAGCAAGCCCTGTCAGTTGTTCTTGTACATATAGGTTAATACATCTTGGAAATGCCAGCATAATCTTCTCTTTTAGACCCTTCAGACGCCCTCCTCAAAGGAGCACATGATCTTGCTACCTGAATACCATCCCTATTTACTGTAAATGTTAAATGTTAACTGTCTGGTACTCACCAATGTAAATGAAATATGTATTTCTTCATTTTACTTTTTATCCAGTCATAGGGATTTCCTCACCTTTCTTCCTCCTGCCTCCCTAATCTACCACCAGTGGATTTCATGCCATCTTTTTTATGTTCCCTCCTTTGATTCCAAATGCATAAAAAGAACTGCAAAACTGCTCCTCTCAAAGCATTTTCTCCAACTGTTGCGATCTTGCTTCCAGACGGGTCCTCATTTTGGCTCAAACAAATTCATAAAATTTTCCTTCGTTTTGGACGTTCTTATGTCAATAAACCATATTACAATTCATTTAACACTCTCTTTTTCTCATATTGATAGTTATTTAAGTGTTTCATTTTTGTTTTTATGTATTTATTTGAGAGAGAGAGAGAGGGAGAGAGGAAGAGGGAGAAACATCGATTTGTTGTTCCACTTAGTTGTGCATTCATTGGTTGCTTCTTGCGTGTGCCCTGACCATGGATGGAATCGGAAACCTTGGCATAGCAGGGCGACACTCTAACCAACTGAGCAACTCAGCCAGGGCCATTTAAATGTTTGTTTGTTCACTTACGAACAATATGACAATCAATATCTTTGCATATCTATCTTTACAATGTGTATAAATATTATTATAAAATGAATTCTTGGAACTGGAACTACTTGCTGAAAAAGTGATTCCGGCTTGTACTCCCACCTGTAGTGCATGAAAATGGGCATTTCCTCCTAATTTGTAAACCAGCTCATTTTTTAAGCAAAATGTGGTCTAATTGCTGTTTTTTAACATTGAGAACCCAGTGTGCCGGGGACTTCACATACACAGTTGCAAATGCTTTAATTTAATTTACTACTTGCAATAATAGTGAGGTAAGAATTTCTAACCTTTTTCCAATTGAAAAACAAAATGTGAGTTAGCCGAGTGCTCCTAGGTAAACAATTTAGGTGTCTGTACACTGTTCCCTGTAGGAAACAAGGGGTGATATCCTCCTTCTCTACTACATGGGTGTGATGGTCAGTTTTATGTGCCAGGTAGGTAGGCTATAGTCTCCAGTTATTCAATCAAACAGTAACCTAGGTGTTGTCATCAGGTATTTTATAGCTGTGGTAAAAATTCATATCAATTGACTTTATTGCTTGCTTTGTTTGTTTAATTTTCATATCAGTTGATATTAAATAAAGGAGATTACTTTAGATAGTTTGGGTGAGTCTGATTTAATCAGTCAAAGCATCTTAAGAACAGAGCTGAAACTTCCCTGAGTCAGAAGAAATCCCACCCGTGGACTCAGTGCCCCAGAGTCCAGCACATTTCCCCTGACGGCCTGCCTCAGATTTCAGGCTTGCCTGGCCAGCCCCACAGTTGCATCAACTAATTCCTTTCAATAAATCTCACTATATCTCTCTTACTGGTTCTGCCTCTCTGAACACAATGGGGATGTGTTAAAAATAAAAGCACTATACTTATGCAAGGTGTTTCATGGTGCCTGCAAGCTGTGTGATGGGCATGATACTTTTTCAGTTTAAATGTGCCGGGGAGGAGGGAAAAGCCTGGGTGCTGGGCTGTGTTTCAACCATCAACAGGCTGTATGATTTTGAATAAGTTATGTAATGTCTCTCTGGGCCGCCATTTCCTCACTTACAAAATATAAAAGGGAGGAGTTTCACCAGATGCACTCTACTTTTTCTGGGCTAAAATGTTTAGAATTATGAATTTGCTTTATATTCACAAATAGGCTTTAAAATCTTCTCTTTTTTATTGTCAGCTTCGAGGTTTCATTTACAAACAATAAAATTTATCAATTTTAATGTACAGGTTGGTGAGTTTCTCCACCTTTGTCATCCGCCCACTCCCCTAAGCCTGGCCCCTGGCAACTACTGACCTTTTTGTCACTACAGCTTTGCCTTTATCATAATTTCATACAAATGGACTCATTCAAGAAAATGTTTTCTTTGGTGTCTGGCTTCTTTCACTAAGCACAATGCTTTTGAGATTCATATGTATTATTATTAGTACATTTTGCTATGATTTCATATTGCCCATCTGTATTCCTCCTAAAATAGGCGGTTTATGTTCTTTGCCCATTTTCTATTGGGTTGCTGATCTTTTCATTATAAGTTTAGAGAAGCACATTTTTAAAAAGTCAGTGAATACTATGGAAGTTTATTTTATTGTTTCTACAGCGTTTTGAGTGTCTTTTTTCACCCACTAGTTTGCTTGGAGCAAAGACGGCCATAGATGCCCTGTGCTTTCTCCCTTCTGCACCGTTGCAGGCGCTTCCTCCCGCCCGCCTCTCAGCTTGCCCCCAGGAGCACATGCTGGCCTGTTGCTCACACTGCCCAGGTGGGACCGAGGGGCTTTGGAAAAGGAAAGTAGGGGACCCACAACCTGTTTCTAACCCAGCCTTGGCCCCACCTGTATGCGTGTGGGGTGGTTTCCCAGCCGCAGAGTCCATAGTTTCCTGGCCCTGTCCCTTCATCCCTGAGCCTGTGGCCCCGTCCTGGGACCAGAGACCCTGCATGGCCAAAGCGGGCATGTGCTCCGACCTACATCCAGGCCTCCTGTTAGTCCTGCACTCTAGAATGTACCAAGGGCCAGAGGAGGAGCTGTTACTCTCATCAAGTGCTGTCCCAATACCCACCACAGTGCTGTCCCAATACCCACCACAAAACCTATCAGGGCAGCATGCTCTCCAGTGCTCGCTTCCCATCCTTAGTGAAAAGGGCAGGTCCGCATGGCTGGGGGACAAAGGAGATGGGAAATACCGGGATGGAGAAGGTCACTCCAGCTCCCCTCGGTCCCAGAGGCCACCTGGATGCCACCCCCACGTCTCCTCTTTCTCAGGCCGCACCACCATGTCGCAGTGCCGAGACCAGTCCACCGTGCCTCGCGCCCTGCACTGGGCAGCTGGGGGAAGGGCAGCCTTGATCTGCACTGGGACAGGTGTGTGCTTGGCTTCCCAGGGAGGTACTGGGGCTCCCAGGGGTCCGTTTCTATTGGGTCCATCAGCGTGGTGCCACTTGAGGCGCAGCCCCAGGTAAGTGGACTGTCCAGGACCAGCCTCAGCGCCTAACCGCCAAGGCCTGGTACCCGGGGTAAATACAGCTTGTTTTCTGATCAGTTGATTGTACTGCACTCAGGGCCCAGGACCTGCTTATGAACTGGGGTCACCCTGTGCAGTTCTTGTAGAAAGCTTCTATTTTTCTTTTCTACCTCTATCTAGTATAAGATAAATTGGAGGGAATGCGTAGCAGCGAGGAGTAATTCAAACTAGACCAGTGACAATGGAAAAAATCGTCTCGGTGCAACTTCAATGCCCACCTAAAACGTCTTTTATTAAAGGCTACCAGCTGGAAAACGCGTGCATAACAGTCCTCCTATGATACTTTCAAATGAGCGTTTGTTCCAGAATTTCTCAGCTCTCTAACATTTCTCTCTCTTAACCAACTAAATCTACCTTGGAGCCACAAATATTTATTATTTATTTATTTATTTATTTATTTATTTATTTATTTATTTATTTATTTAGTTAGTTAGTTAGTTAGTTAGTTAGTTAGTTTTATTTATTTATAATCCTCACTTGAGGATATTTTCCCATTGCTTTTTCCGAGAAAGTGGAAGGGGGAGAGAGAGAAAGATGTGAGACAGACACATTGATTGATTGCCTCCTGCACGAGCTCCGACCAGGGCCAGGATCAAGCCTGCAACCGAGATAGTGTCCTCAGCCGGAATTGAACCTGGGGTTGACGCTCTAACCACTGAGCAAACCGGCTAGGGCTATTTTTTTCTTTCTTTCTTTCTTTCTTTCTTTCTTTCTTTCTTTCTTTCTTTCTTTCTTTCTTTCTTTCTTTCTTTCTTTCTTTCTTTCTTCCTTCCTTCCTTCCTTCCTTCCTTCCTTCCTTCCTTCCTTCCTTCCTTCCTTTCTTTCTTTCTTTCTTTCTATTTATTTATTTATATTCATTTCCCCCCAAATCTTTAAAAACTTGATAATCACTCACTGGTCAGAGCATTATAAAAGGATTCTGGAGATTTTGCCTCAATGGTCAACAAAGGTCCCTCCACTCCTTTTGAAACCTGACACAAAATGGGTCTGGGCTGCCTGTTACTACTTGAACCAAATTAAGCAGAGACAAGGTTGAATCATACATGAGCATTTATTCCAATAATGCCCGCAGTATGGAGAGACCAGCCGGTCATCTTGAAAATTCTGCTCTAACATCCCCTACTGCTGGCTGTTTATACATGGATAAGGCAGGAAGGCTGCCTGACAGGGGAGGCGGCGTAGGATAAGGGCTGCAGGGTCTGTGGTTCCTGAGTCTCCTTCCAGGATCTTGAGTCTGATAACAAGGTAGTTAATTTTCAATAATGTTAAAAATAGCTCTGTCAGTTCCTGGGACTGGAGAATGGTCAGTATTCCTGAGGAAAACTCCCGGTGGGGCTCAGGCACATCAACCAAACCAAAGTATGTCCTGTCCTTGGTTTGTTCTCAAACTGTATTTTCTTTTCTGAGTAATGGACCCATCCAGGCTCTGAGGTGTTTTATCTTTCTATAGCCCAGTTTTTCTTCTTGCAACACATCTTCCAGTTTCCCAGGGTCTGTAAGAAAAACTCTTATCTATAGTGAGCAAGGTGAAAAATCATTAAACCACTGTGGTCCTATTATGTGCCCTTCCCCCTAACACTTTGTCTTCTTCCGGGATCCCCCCAAGAGTGGGATCTTTTCTTAGCATCTTTCCTGTAGAAAAACCATCTGCTCCATTCACTGTTGCAACACAAATAACCACTGTGAAGTTCAATGGTGAATTTCAATGACTTTATCACGTGTGACCCAGGTAGGCTCAGACTTATAGGTATGTTTGTTCTGTGTTTCATATTTAAATGCACAGTTCCAACCGTTTACTTTATAAGTGCTAGTCTTTGTTTTTCCTTGTACTCTGTCAAGCATCAAGTACACTGTCATCTCTGTGTGGGTGCTCTGCAAATGCTAATGGGTGATGACCAGGATAATGACGATGACAAATGGCCCCATGAAACTGATGAGTCATTTAGTGGAAGAGGTGGGTACAGCAGTTATGTAATATTACTTCACCAAACAGGTAATGTTTCATACCTTAGAGCAATACAGAACATTTGTCTGTTGGTGCCTACTCACTATTTCCAGTCACAGCCCAAAAGGCTTCTTTGTAGAGTGGAACTTTGGGAAAGCGTTGACCCTGTAGGCAGACTCTTATAGTAAGAGATACAGCTGTTTCCTTTGATTCAGGCTATTACCAAACTTGGCTCCCACATAAGCTGGCAATCAAATAAACAAAAAGAATGAAGCAAGAAGTTTGAGTCAGATAATAAAAGTAAATAAACTAATTCATTTCAGTATCAGCACTGCAATGGTATTGTTCTCACTGTCTTGTGGCAAGGTCTAGACCATTTAAAATAAATTGGTTGTGGAATAGATAGATTTACAGAAGAAATTTTGATTTATTTAATGAGATTGCTGATAGTCAACTATTTTTGACCTTCAAAATGGCAATTTCAAATGTTTCAACTTAAAAGATTTAAGAATTCTTGGCTTGTTTAAACCTTCAAGCCTTTTCAAATGTTCTTCTCTTTATATTACATATCTCTCTTTCCCTTTTCTCTAGTTAGTACACTTGTATACATTTTTTTTAGTATCCAGCTGAAATGTCAGCCATCTCAATACAGGGCAGTTCTTATTTTTTTGCTTTTCCATAGTGTAGAATGCAAACTTCCCTGCAAACACTTATCACAACATATTATAGATATTTTCTTTATGCCTATTACCCTCAATTGCTTTATGAGGCAATCAAGTAAATGAACTAATTTTTCTAATTATTTGAATAATATATTAAATGTACTTAAAAATAATTCACAAAATTATAAAGCAATATGAAAATTGTAAAAACCTTTTTAATCAGAATGTGTCTATATAAATACAAATATGTAATAAAGCAAAGAAATGAATAGTGGCATCCTGGGGAATACATAATTACTCTCACTTGATCTTCTGTTTTAGGTCTAAGGCAAAAAAATACTTTATATATTTTCTAGACATTAAATTTCATGTTAATTCTAAAACAAAAATCAAGACAAAAACTTTGACTTAAAATTTAAAATACTAAACTTTTGTAAAATTTTAGAATTTTTAATAAGTGATTTCTTTCAACAGAAGTCATAATCTGATACTCAGATATACTTCTTTGTCAATCAGCTCTTTATCATTTTAGGTCAAAGTTGGAATATCTAAGACTAGTGAAATTCAGTCAGCACAATCATTAACACTTTTACAAATGAGAGTCCCTTTAGTAAGGTCAGCACTCCCCAGTTACCAAAGTCCTCACCACTCTCTACTGCCTCCCCTTCAGCTTTCATTGGCAGCTTCCTGCTTGGTCCTCCAAAGCATTTCAAATGCAGCCTGTGTCTAAGATGACACTGATGTCTCATCTCTTTTGCTCCTCTGATGTGATAACAGCATAGAGCCAAGGAATTAAGAGGGAAGTCCTGCTCCTGCCATAAACTTTACCCCATGGCCTATATTGGTCTCAGAGTGTGAGCAAAATAAGACAAAATACTGGAAGAGGCTCACCTCTCATCATCCAGGAGATGCAAATTAAAATAAGATATCTTTCGGTTATAAACCTATCAATTTTGAGTAAGTATAAAAGATTGGTGATATTTAGGGCTGGTGAAAGTGTGAAGAAATGGGTCCTCTTGTTTGCTTTCATAAATTGATGTAATTTTTTGGTCCAGCTACTGGAAAATGTTCATAATTTTGAATATATAAGGTGTCCTAAAAATATATATACACATTTTGAATAAAGGCAGTTTTTATTAAAATACACTTTATTTTATACAAAATTGAGTTATCAGCTGTTAAAATGTGTATATATTTTTTCAGGACACCCTGTATGTACTTCACATATTCAAATATTTTTATTGTTACTGTTTGTGACAGAAAACTTGAAAATAACCTAAATGTTGATCAACTAGGGAATGTTTAATCACACTGATATGTGTGCAAACATGGAAAGGTGTCCAGCATTTATAGCTGAGTCAAAAAGCAAATCTAGAACAATGTGCATAGTATGATCTCATTAAAAGCCAGAATAAAATAAAAGCACTGTATCTATGTATTTGGAGAAATAGAAATCAATTGATATATAGAGAAAATCTAGAAGTGTATGTAACAAACTGTAACAGTTCTCTGTAGCAATGAGAAAGATTTAGCTATGTTGGCAACACTAACTTTATACTTTATGTTCTTTTTCATTAATCAGCATTTTTTGTTTAAACAAAAATTTTAATAAAATTTTTTTGTATAAAATCACATAGTTCAAGTTTTCCCCATCCCAAAAATATATGAAGATATACAATAAAAAGTTTTCTTCCACTACATCTACACCCTACCCATGTAACAACCACTGTAAGTTTCTTAGGCATTCTTCTATCATTTATTTTCTTTTTTTGGCTTAAAAAAACTGAAATTTATTTTGTCAGAGGTCTGGAAGCTGGAAGTCCAAGATTAGATGCTGGTAGGGTTGGTTTCCTCCAAGGCCTGCTTCCCTGGCTTGCAGGTGGCCACCCACATTTTTTTAAATCCTCAACCAAAGAGTAAGGATATTTTTTCCATTGATTCTAGAGAGAGTGGAAGGGAGGGAGGAGGGGAGAGAGAAAGAGAGAGAGAGGGAGAGATCAATGTGACAGAGACACGTCGATTGGTTGCCTCCCACACACACCCTGACAAGGGGCAGGCATCAACAGACCTTCAACCCAGGTACCTGCCCTTGACCAGGAATTGAACCGGTGACCTTCCAGTGCATAAGCTAACATGCTAACCACTGAACCACACCAGCCAGGGTGATGGTCACCTTCTTGTTGCCTCTTTCACAAGTTCATCCATCTGTGCACAAATCTTCTGTAATTTCTTTATGTTTCTAAGAACAAATACAAATGTAGATTCTTATTCTCTCCTTTTCTTTTCCACAAAAGGCAGCACATTATATCCTGCTTAACACTTAATTTTTCCCCTGTTCAACAATATACACTTTTGGGAGTCTTTGCTTGATTTGCTTCTGGAATCATGGCTTGGAAAAGCAGACCTTGGAGCCCATCCTGGTCTTGTCTAGACACACCCAGCCCCAGCAGAGGGAACCACAAGCTATGGAGTGTAGAAAGTTTCAAACAGTGTACTCAAGGCCAGTCACAATGTCTGACATTGGCCTGCACCAGAGAACATCCAAAAGACTGGGAGTACTACCAAATCTACCTAATACATATAAACAAGGCCAAACAGGCAACCAAAATGGGGAGACCAAAAAAAAAAAATGTCCCAAATGAAAGAACAAAATAATTCTCCAGAAGAAGAGCTAAATGAAATAGAGATAAGCAATATCAGATATAGAGTTCAGAATACTATCATAAGGATGCTCAACAGCATGAGGAAAGAAATGGAAACTATGAAAGAAATTAAGACTGACATAGTAGAAATAAAAAAAGTCATTGGAAAGAATTAACAGCCGATTAGGGGAAGCTGAGGAAACAGTGAATTAGAAGACAGGGTAGAAAAAACCAGTCAGAGAACTAAAAAGAAAAAACAATTAAAAAACAGGAGGACAGTTTAAAGGAGCTGTGGGGTAACATGAAACATAACAATATCCGTATCATAAAAGTGCCAGAAGATGTAGAAAGTAAGCAAGGATTAGAGAAGTTGTTTGAAGAAATAATGGCAGAAAACTTCCCTAACCTGGTCAAGGAAAAAGTCATGAAAGTTCAGGAGGTACAGAGAGTCCCAAGCAAGAAGAAACCAAAGAAGCCCACGCCCAAACACATCATAATTAAAATAACAAAAATTCAAGATAGGGAACCTTAAAGGCAGCAGGAGAAAAGCAATCTGTCACCTACAAAGCAGCTCCCATTAGGCTGTCAGCTGATTTCTCATCAGAAACTCTATAGGCCAGAAGGGAATGGCATGAAGTATTCAAGGTAATGCAAAACAAGGATCTGAAACCAAGATCACTCTACCCAGCAAGGCTATCATTCAAAATAGATGGTGAAATAAAGAGCTGCCCAGACAAAAAATGCTAAAGGAGTTTATCACCATCAAACCAGTATTGCAAGAAATGTTAAAGAAATTGCTGTAATAAGAAGTTGAAATAGAGAGAATGAGAAACATAGGCATAAAGAAATACAATAGCAATAGGTAAGTAGCTATCAATAATAACCTCAAATACAAACAGATCGAATGCTGCAATCAAAAGACATAGGGTAGCTGAATGGATAAGAAAACAAAACTGTCTACAAGAGACCCACCTCAGAACAAAGACTCACACTGGCCGGAAAAAAAAATTCTGGAGAACTTTAAAGGAGAGATCGACAGCAATACAGTCATAGTAGGGGACTTTTAACACCCCACTGACTTCACTGGATAGGTCTTCCAGACAAAAAATCAACAAGGAAACAGTGACTCTAAATGACACACTAGGTCAGATGGATTTAATTGACATTTACAGAACATCTCACCCCAAATCCTGCAGAATATACATTCTCCTCAAGTGCACATGGGACACTCTCAAAGATAGACCACATATTAGGACACAAAACAAGTCTCTACAAGTTCAAGAAGATTGAAATCATATCAAGCATCTTCTCGGACATTTACACCATGGAATAGTATGCAGCTGTAAAAAAGAAGGATCCCTTACCATTTGAGACAGCATGGTGAGACCTGGAGAGTACTATGCGAAGCAAAATAAGCCATTCAGAGAAAGATAAGTATCGCATGATCTTCTCATATGTGGAATCTAATGAACAAAATAAACTGATGAACAAAATAGATTCAGAGACATAGAAGCATGGAACAGACTGACTCTCAGAGGGAAGGCAGGGGTGGGTGCGTGGGTGGGGAGAGAGTAACCTAAGAACTTATATGCGTATATGCATAACCCATGGACACAGAAAATAGTGTGGTGAAGGCCTGAGGGGAAGGGGTGCAGGCTGGAGGGAATCAAGGAGGTGGGAAAGGGGACATTTGTAATACTTTCAACAATAAAGATAAATTTTTTTAAAATGTAGGAGCAGACTGGAACGATGACTTTCAGTGACCTTAGGTTTTAACATTTTCCTGATTTGCATAGTGCATCCATGCATACAGTTGCTCTCATTCTGGTCATTAAAAAAAATATTTTATTGATATTAGAGGGAGAGGAAGGGAGAGGGAAAGAAAGAGAGAAACATCGATGTGAGAGATAGATGTGCACCACCACTACTGCAGATCGAGCCCATAGCCCGGGCAAGCGCCCCGACTGGGAATCCAATGGCGACCTTTCGGTGCAGGGCATGCTGTCCAGCCAACTGGGTCACACCAGCCAGGGCTCTCATTCTGGCCATTTTAAAAATGAGAAAATTAAGCTAAAAGATTCACATTTATGGTTACACTTTTTCTTTCTTTCTTTTTCCCAATTAATAATCTGTGATAATTCAACCAGGGCATGTTAGTTAGCAACACTGGGCACTACCCACATAAAATCAGAAACTGGCCCCTCTACATAGAGAGGAAGGAGAGACCAAAGAAAGAGGCAGACCACTCCAGATTGGCAGGTGGCAGGATTAATAAGCAAGGGAACTGACATATGAGATTTGTCTTGGGCAACCCCAAGATGAGTAGAACTCTGCCAAATCTTAAATATTTATATAAAAGGCCTTAACTGGGTTTAGTCACCAGTTTAGTCACTATCCAGAGGGTCTCAATAACACCTTACTCTCTCAGGGCTATGTCCTTGGAACAGCTTCCAGTGTGGGGATGCTGAGCAGAGCATGCAGTCAAGGACAAGGGAGGGGGTGGTGCCTTGGTATGTTCACCAATCCAGAGGACTGGGGGTGATAAGCACGATGAAAATACTGTAGAATAGGTCACATGTTACAAATGGATTGTATTATTTGCCCTGTGAAATGAGTCCCTAGGTCACTATGTAATTCAGAAGGAATTTCTGAATTGGCAATTATTTTAAAAAAATAATAATTTACTGCAAGGGGATGCCTCAACCCTGTCAGAAAACACACAAATCATAACCAATACATATTTGTATCATTGAGATGGTGGCATTTGGATAAAATCCAATTGCCATACCTCAAATGGACCTAAAGGGAGTGGGAAATGCCCTGGAATCTGGGGAGTGGTTTTCCAGGGTTATATTTTGGACAGATAGAACATCTGCTATACACTTTATCAGCCAGAGTAGGAGAAGGTTTCCTCCACGGAATCATCTCCTCAGGACCCCGATGTGTTAGCTGACGTGCAGGTTGAAGTCTAGGTAACAGCCAGTACAGGTAAGATGGCTTCTGATGGGTCCAAGGCACATGTTTGTTTGGGTTGAAGTTTTCCTGTTTTTGTTGCCCTATCTTTTCTTCTGTAGCTGTCTGCTGAAACCGTAAAAGAGGGTCTTTTGTTGATTTTATAGGGAGCAAGGAACATTCTCAGGTCTGAATAATTTTACTGCTTAGTGCTGCTTGTTCAGCTGCTGTGCCAGTTAAACGATTTTCTTTTGCTTTCATGGTGGCAGTTTTATTTTTGTTTTTTAAGTTGTGTTTTTTTATTAATTTTAACCAGAGGATATTTTATCCATTGATTTTCTTTCTTTAGAGAGAGTGGAAGGCAGGGAGGAAGGGAGGGGGAGAGAGTGAGAAAGAGAGAGAAAGAGAAACATCAACGTGAGAGAGACACATTGATTGGTTGCCTCCCGCATGCTCCCTGACGGGCTGGGGATTGAATATGCAACCCAGGTACATGCCCTTGACTGAGAATTGAACCTGTGACCCTTCGGCGTGCAGGCCAATGCTCTAACTGCTAAGAGACACCAGCCAGGGCCATGGTGGCAGTTTTAGAATGTCCTGGAATTTTGATAATTGCTGATTATTTCAGTTGTTGTATTGCATCTAATAATTCTGCAACCTGTTTTCCATTCTTTATAGCCTGCCCTAAGGAAGTTAAGGACTGTCACTGTTTTAATAACATTTCAAAGTCAAGAACTACACCAAAGGCACAGCAACTATCAGTGTAAATTTTGGCTATTTGATCTTTGGTCAATTGACAAGCTTGAGTTACAGTAATGAATTCTGCTTGTTGGGCAAATCTTATGTCAGGCGAGTAAGAACTATTAATTATGTCCACCAAGGAAGCTATTGAATATCCAGCTCAGTAATGTCCCTTTTCATCTTTGAGATAAGCTCCATCTGTAAACCAAAGTAAGTTAGCATTATCAATAGGTAGAGGCAAAGTATTGTCAATGGTTTTTTGATAGGAGTGGCTGACTTAATCTTGCAGGTATCCATGCTGGAAAGAGTGCAAAACTCTATAGGAATGTCCTGTAAACATTCATTCTCAATATTAATTTTCTCTTGTGGAGGTTTCTTTAAAATCATTATTTTCTTAATTGGTTCAGGATTCAATTCGTTTACTTCTAAATACATTTCCATCTTCTGAGAAAAAAATGTGGACATCATGGGTTTCAAGAAAGTCTCACACTATTCGATGAATTAGGGTTTATTTGACTAGTAAAATTGTATGTTGCCCTAATAACATTCCTTATTTTGAAGAAAATAGGTTTTAATTAGCTGATTATATATCTCTACCATTTTAACAGAAGCTTAACTCTGAGGGAGAGGGCAACTTAATTGGATAGGGTCAAGAACAGACAAAAGTAGCCCCAGTATCTACAAGAGCCTTAGTAGTTTCCCATCTTATGATAATTTCAATTTCTTCTTAAGCATTGGTAAGAAGAAGAGGAAATGCCCTCTCTTAATCTTCGGAGTAGCTTTATGCTTACTCCTGTCTCCTTTCTTTTTCTAAGTTCAATTTCAATTTTCTACAATCCTTAAGATGATTTGGCTCTTTACAATAAAAGCAGATTCCTTTCCCACTTATTGAAAAAGCCTTTAGGGAGATCTGGCCTGATTGCTTAATTGCTGGAGATGTACATTCATGATTTTACTATCTCTATCTTTGTCTTTTCTAAACCAAGAGGTGTATAAGTTGAAATAGGTCAGAATAACCAGACTCCTATATTCTAACTCTTAAATCAAACTCCTTGGTGAACCCATTGGGGTCTTGGAGAGGGTGAGGAAAACCTTTAGCTAGATTCCCTAATTCTGTTTTAGTCCAAGGAAGTTAAACAATTGCCCCTCCTCCCCAAACTGGATTTTCTTTAAAGGGAGATGCCAAAATTTCTGTTTGTCCCCACCCCTTCCCCGGTCTGTCTTGATCTAGCTCTCTATTCTGAGTCTCCCCTAGCTCAGTAGGAAGTGGTGGTGTGTGAGGTGTACAGGAGTGAGAAGAGGGAGGAGGAGAGAGAGTAAGTCAGCACAAGGAAGCTCGGAAAGGTAAAGGATATAGAGAGGCAGTTGGAGAAGGGGGAAAGTATAGTGTTGGCATAGAGCAGCTTCAGAAGCCTTTTAAGTTCTGAGACAGCCTCTCTAATTTTCTTGTTTACTTCCCATAGGGAAGAGAATTTTTGTGTGCACTCTTTTAGAGGCTTCTATTCACCAATTGAGATGTTTTACATTCATATAGTTTGATTTTAGAGTTGGCTTTTTCCAACTGAGTACACAAAAATTAATTTAGAGGGGTCAAAAGTGCCCTATTTTGACCATCTTAAGCAGATACAACTTTTAGTTAAATCTTTCCATTTCTGTAGCTACTTTCAAGTTAAGACTTCATATAAATTGTACATATAGCTTGCAGGAATATTAATAGGGGGTGCAGGGTATCTTGGGGCTTGTTGACTTGGAGGCATGATTTCCCATGTTAATTTTAGTTTTCTTTTGAGATCTGCAGAGCCTGAACAAACTTCTACTAATTTTATGTGGTGAGTTGAAGTGTGCTACTTGTGGGTTGAGTTCTAAGGGGCTGTCTCAAGTTGCTGGAACAGTCTTATATGTCTCGATTTCTCTCCCTGGCTGACTAATACAACTATAAGGACTCGAAGAGTTAGATAGCCAGCCTTAATGTGCACCTCCCCCGATGAGTCAGCTCTTTAATTACAAAGTCTTGGAGTTCCCTACGGGGCCACTTTGCACCTTGAGCATTCCTCAGGCACTCCCATGGAGATTCTTAGCCACCTAAAATACCCGATATTGGGGCTAGAGGGAGTAGGTGCCCCTTATCTTTGGAGCTGAATGAGTTCATACTCTCATTTACCTAGCAAATACTTTTGTTCAGATCCACAGTAAGTGTTTCCAATAGAAAAGCTGAAATGAGAAATAGTTGCCCACTTTTTTCTCCTGTTCCAGGGTTATCTCAAGCCTTGTCCTTTAGTGCCACCTTGAGGATTTTCTAAGACTCGCTCAAATAAAGTCAAGACCTCCGACCTTAAATGAGGGAGGTCCAAGATTCCAAGAGAAAACTCATCCAAGTTCACCAGATACGAAGCAGGGAGCAGGTGGGGCACAATGGGCCCCTTGCTGGTACCTAACACTGGGTATGGGTCTGCAGGTTGGTCCTGGGTAGACTTCTTTGGAATCTGCTGGCTATCCCACATAAATGTTGATGACAGAATATCCAACCTATAGAAAAGTTTTATAAGAGTTTATTTGAGACCAAGTTTTGAAAACAAGCCCAGAAGCAAAATCTCAATGATTGAAAAAATGTTTTGGAGAATGGCAGTTTTATTTATTCTCTCTCTGTCTCTGCCCACCCCACCCCCTTCTGAGAATGGTAGTTTTAAAGCTGATTTTACACATTTAGAATAAAAGGAGAAAACGTAAGAAAGGTTACATGAAATCTATTGGAGGTAGATTAGGGAGGCAGAAGAAAGTAAAACGGGGAAATGTCTGGCATTGGATAGAAAGGAAAATGGATAAACACATACTTCTTTTACATTGGTGGGCCTGAGACAGTTAACATTTAGCATTTGTAGTACATAGAAATGGGCAATAAGGTAACAGTGAAGAGTTTCATGGTCTTGTGCTCTGATGCCCACGGTTGTGCTCTCGAAGAATCTGTAAAAGAAAATTACTCTGACCTTTCAAAGGTGTATTATCCTAGATGCATAAGAACAATGGACAGGGCTCACTTAAGGTTAAGACTGACCTTTTCTAAGAAAGCTATAGGCCTGGGACATGCCTACCTGCCATGACCTGTCCAGTTAGGAATTTATGATCAGACCAACCTGTGTGTTTACTTTTGGTCATCCAGTTCATAAAGCCTGCCACGCGGCCCCCACCCCCACCCCCCTCTCAAGCTCATCAGGTTTAGTATATAGCCCCTATTGGTACCGACGTTTGCCTAGGTTCTAGCTTTGAATATTGCAGGAGAGAGAGAGAGAGAAAGAGAGAGAGAGAGAGAAATAGTCTTGCTCTGCAGCATCTGCCTGGCAGAAGAGTCTCAGAAGCAAGACTCTAGCCTCTCAGCTGTGATAAACACAGTCCTCAGCCAGCAGGGTTGGCACATTGACCCTATTACTCATGGAGGAATTAGAAAACAAACCTTGGGGATGTTAGCTCCAGAGCTGGAAGAACTGGTTCCTCCATCCTGGAGGCCTGACTCAGTCACCAGGTCGGGCTTTGGTGGAGTGTTGGGCTGACAAAGCCTCTGACACTGGAGCGAGGGGAGATGTTATTGAACCTGGAGATAAACACATGTTAGCTGTTCTGCCACCTGCCAAAACATGCCCTTTGGGCTTGTCAGTTTCTTGAGGGAGATACTCCAATACCAGAAGAGCTCAGTTGACTTAATATGCATTATGACACCCAGGCTGAACCCAGGAAGGAAGAAACGAGGGCATTCTCTGAACACAGAGCCTGAAGAAATGGAGCCTGTTGACCTGCCCAGAGTGATTCATGACAACGTGATGGGGCTCTAGCCCCAGGATGGTCTCCATTGTTATTTCCAACCTCTTCCCAAGGCACTGGTGTTGCTTTTCTTCATTTTTAAAAAAATGTTATTGATTGATTTTAGAGAGAGGAAGGGAGAGAGAGACACACACAGAGAAACATCAATTTGTTGTTCCATTTATTTTATGCATTCATTGATTGCCTCTTGTATGAGCCCTGATTGGGAATTGAACTCCCAACCTTGGCATATCGGGTCGATGCTCTAACCCACTGAGCTACCCTGCCAGGACCTCTTCATTCTTTTAACGTTGGTTCTTGCCTGCTTTGGAGAAGATCTCTCACAGTTGAAGGAGCTGTGGTAACAAAAACTACTGGCAGTAACACCACTGTGGCAATGAGCTTATGTTAACTGTAATGCTTACAAAATCTTCTACTAGAACCGTTCTAGTGACTGGAAAGCCCAGCAGAGGCTGATGATTATACCCATCCCTGTTTTTGTCAGTGATAAGGGCTTTTCTGTTTAGACAGAAAAACTGAAACTCACAAGGCCAGTTCATATTTGCCACAAGCAGTCGCTGGGACTCTCACCACATCATCATGTCTCATCTTATCTTTCTAGTTACCTTCCCGTACAGTCACATTTAGACAGGAGCTACACTCCCTATGTAAAAAGGAGTACTAATGCCCTTGAGTGAATTGTAGTAACTTCTCATTAGCTGGGAAACATGCTAGTGTTTCAGCAAACATTGAAATGGGAAAAAAAACATTTGACTGAAGTCCCTCCAAGGTTTAGGACAAGCTAATACCAGTCAGGGCTTCTACTTGTGGGTGATCATGTTACCGGAAAGGGGAACTGACCCTGAGTGGGTCTGCCTAAGGCCAGCTGGTAGTGTGTGGGTTCTTGACTTCGTGCAGGAAAGATTTCACAAGCAAGTCCGGGTGAGTTTTAGAGGATGTTTATTAAAGCTGGGACAGTGAAACAAGAAAGGGTTGGTCTGCTTTGGCTCACTAAGAAAGCAGAGAAAAAGGGGCTTTGGGGATAGGTTCAGGGGGTTCGCCTGGGATGAACTGCTGCTGCCCATTGTTGCCCTGGTTGCAAGCCTCATGGGGTCCCCTAGAGTTTAGGAGATGGCTGCCTGTGGGGAAAGAATGGGGGAAGGGGAGGCATACGCATGTTCTTAAGAAGGAGAGAGAGAGTGCACTGGGACTTTCATTTTGAGGGGTTTTGAAGGCTGGGTGTTTAAGGGAGGTCTTAGGGTAGGATCTCAATAGAATATTCATCAGCTCTATGCTGATTTACCAAAATAAAATTTATTCTTTTAACTTCATCTTGGGTGTGGTTTGCAGATGGCACTAATTGGATTTCTGTTACCTGTCTCCCTGAGTAGGGTAATTTAAGCTGTTTACCCTCTGGTTGAGGAGGAGAAGTGCAAACCATTTACTCTTGTGTCCCTGGTTTGGGAAGATAGGATTTTCTAGGGAAACTGCTGTTTTACTATCTGTTTCAGTTTCCCTGTTTCGCTTGTTCTGGCTTACTGGCCTGTCTCAATCAGGTGGAGTAAGGGGCAGGAATGCATCTTGGACTTCCAACTTGATTAATAACAACTGTGACCCGAAAGGATGGCCTAGTCCTTCCTCCTGTGACATGTCGTCTGATGGGCAGGCTCTGCTGTTTGCTGCTGGCTCTTGCATTCAGGTGGGACCTTCTCCTTACGCTGACGCAGCACATGCAGGGCCACTGCTGGGCCTTCCCACATCTACCAGCAACCTGCGTCTGACCCCTCTCCTTTATGCTCCCTAGTGACTTCACAGTTCTGTATTGAGTGGTTAAAATAAAAGTTCAAAATCCTTTCTACAAACTCATCAATAATTCATTGCGTTCTTACCCATTGAAAACATCTTCAGAAAGTCAGACTTAGTAACCTGCTTCCTGATTGCTTCCTGATTGTCCTTAAAAGACAATCAGGAAGGAAGACAATCAGGAAGGGGATTACTAAAATGGCTTTGATGTTCCATAGACAATGTCTTTAATTGCAAAGTGCCTCTGGAGTTTACGATTTAGCATTCAAAAGTTCATAGTTTCCAGAAGCACAGGGAAGGCATTCAGGAGAAAGAGATGAGCAGAGTTGCACACATCTGCTCAGTGTGGCAAGACTGTCCCTGGGAAGAATGAGCTGGAATAAACAGGGAGAGAGGTGATGAAAGGCTGACTGGTGAGAAGTCATTCTGTGTCACTGAAAATGAGATGCCTGCAGAAGTGACTTGAGTGTTCTGTAGAAGAAACAATGCCAGCCACATATTTTTATGGATTAGATATTAGGGTGCAGAAATTTCCCTTTTAAGGCTAAATTTAGTTTTCCCCTTGTAAAATATTTTGTTCATGTTTTCTACTTAATTCAACATTTTCAGTTCTATAAAAACTTGAGCTGATTGATCTAGCATATGTAATATTTACAAAAGAAAAACAATCTTACAGAAGTCTCAATATAAAGTGTTTCTGCAGTGCAATTAGGAATTCCTGCTTCTGTACTTGGACTTGTTAGGGGAACAAGGATATTGGCTCTGATAATTCAATGAACTGTGAAACAAACATATTCCACTATGCTTTTGCTCCCTAGGCCTTTTATTATTTTTATTATTTTTTAATCCTCACCTAAGGATATTTTTTTCATTGCTCTTCAGAGAGAGTGAGAAGGGGTATGGGGAGGGGGAGAGAGAGAAAGAGACATCAATGTGAAAGAGACAAGCAGAGGTGCACACATCTGCTCAGTGTGGCAAGACTGTCCCCAGGGAGAATGAGCAGGAACAAACAGGAGGAGAGATGATGAAAGACTGGTCTGCATAAAGGCATTTTGCTCTTGTGTGGGCCAGGGCCAGGGACTGAGCCCACAACTGAGGTACGTGCCCTTGGCCGAAATCCAACCCTGGACCCTTCAGTCATGGGCTAACACACTAACCACTGAGCAAACTGGCTAGGGCATGTCCCCTAGGTCTTGAGGGGGGATTGTCTTCATTCATTCCACAAATATTTATTTAGGACCTATTTATTTAGGTAAACACAGTAGTCATCAGGCAAGACAGATAATAGTCAAATAAGGCCACTGATTTGTAATTAAATAGTTCTGGGTTCAAATCTTCACAGCCATGTAATCATGGGCAAGATATTTACCCTCATAGAGTGTCCATTTTCTCATCTATCAAAAGGGGATTAAAAATGCCTGTCTCTGGGGATATTGCAAAAATTATGAAGGATAAGTAATATAGTGCTAACACATAGTCCCTACCACATAGTTACCATTATTATTCTTCATGGTGTGCTGAAATTTTAGAGTGCCCTTATATCTCCAAAACACCCTTGCTTGGGTTGTACTTTATGATATATCCCTGAAGATTTAGAATTTCCACACAACATAGAAAAATGATAAAATACATGAGAAGTCCTTGAGGTCTAGAGAAGGCCGAGCATCTTAGGACAGATGGACAAGAGATTGGAGACATGAGGTCAAAAGCACTCACCTAGAGTCATTTCAACATAATGCCTCAGGTGTGTTCTGTTCTCACGGTTGGATGTGGAAGTAAAGAACTACTGTGCTCTGGAGTTTCTCAACCAAACCAGCCTCCCCCACCCTGCTTTCTCCCCTGCTTTGCTTTGGCTTTTGAGCCCCCGAATGTGTGTGATGCACTGAAATAGATCAGCTATGCGCAGAATCTCTGGCACACTGAGTCCGGTGATGAAACTTGGTGAAACTTGCTGACCAGTGATCCACCTGGGAAGTTGGTGTCCTTCTCTCTCTTCTTTTGCACATTATCAGAAAAATAACAAGGAAATAAAAAATGACATTCTTGACTTCTAGTCGACTGACTCTCTAATTTGTCCTGGCAAACTGGATTTGTTGGCAGACATGAGTGAACTGTGCCTTAATTTCCATCTATAAATCCTGACCTACTCATGATCTAATGAGAAAGGCATCGGTTTGTTGTAAAACACAATGCATGTGAATGTTAAATCACCAAATAAAACAATTAACCAAACCAGGTAGCTGGCTCATGAGCCATAATGTCAACGGCTCCTTATGTCCTGTTCCTGAGGGTGGGACCGTAAGTGCATCATCCGCATGGCTTGTTTTCCTCCCATTAGGCCTTCCAGTGGATAAACTGGTGGTGACTGTTAACAAGGATTCTCAACGAGACTTAGCCATTGTCCTTTCAGCAGTTTCTTCTGTTACTTTTTTTTTTTTTTTTTAGTTAAAAACAAATAAACAAACAAACAATCATTATGAAAAACTTAGAAAGTATAGATAAGCAACATGGGAAAATAAGCATCCAAAATCCCACTCTGTTTCCCTGGCCTTTACCAGTAGGCAACGCACTCACGCATACTCTCCTTTGGATTATGGCATTTGATCACCATAATAATCCTAATCCCCCTTTCATGAAAGGACTGAAGTTTGGAGAGTTTGGGGAACATCCTCAGCTGGTATGACAGGAAACCAGGGCTTGATCCCAGGCCATGTAACTCCAGACAAGCCAGCACTTCAGAGCTGAACCAGACCCAGGATTGAAGGTTGGTGGTCATTAAAAATCATTGAGAAGATTTGCAAGGGGACAACAGTTCATACCTTATGCTAAATATGACCTTTCCCACAGTCCAGGGAACAGCAACCAAGAGCCCACAGCCTCCCAGTGTCTCTGCACAAGGTCATGGCCCTAAGCACAGTCCCTAACTCTTTGCCTCTGAAATGTTACATTTGAACATTTCTCAAAGTGCTTCCTCTGCTCTGTGACTCTTTACTAAGGAACCACATCTACCTCTCCTCCTAGCAGAATATTTCCCATTACTGTTATTTCTTCTGGAATAGGTCCTGGTGTGGCTGTGGTGAGGGAAGACTTCATTCAGATACTAAGGGGTGCCTGGTAGCCACCTGCAGATCTGTGATGCAAGAGGATGACACCTTTTGGAAAATATTAGTACTCTTTCTTTTTTGTGTGTGTGTTCCTTTCATAGGGACATTTCCCCTCTATAGCCAGGGACATCCTTGTCTTACAGACAATCAGGATTTTAATAACAGGAATGCAAAGAAGTGGAGTCAACCTTCACTATTTGACATCCCAAATAGAATTCCTGAGTTCATGTGGTCCTGAAGGTCAAGCTTTAAAGAGAGAGAAAAAGATTAGAGCCCAACTGAATCCTTATAAGGCACAGCCTAGTGGAGTTGGAGGAAGAAGGGAGAAGACATTTCCCCAGGACCAGGAAAGGGGCAGGGGTTTTGCAAGTGGCTGAGGTGGTAGCCTGCTTGCATTCGTGTCATGTGTGGCTGGTGTTAGAGAGGGTGGGCTCTGGAAAATTTCTATCTACAGGCTTGGAATGAAGGGTAGTAGACCACACATCTTGAGATGACCAAAGGTGCGGCAAACACAGATGGCCCATAAGAGCCGAGGACTTTGCACAATCATGGGGGAGGAGGAGTGGTTCCTTGAAGAATGAGAGAGTAGATTTTGCATGGGTGGTGTCCAAGTCAGATTTATTTTAAGAAGAATAAAGGAATATGAGGGCTCTTGATGTTTTGAGAGAGTAATTAATCCCAAGGGCAGGGTTAGAGTCATGAATGAATCTAAAGGAAATAATTTATTCCCAGAAAATGGAAGGGAATGGCTGAGTGTTGATGAAATCTGCAGGATTTAAGTTTATAGCTTCTCCTTGAATTAGTCCTATGATTCCAGTGGACCTGCTTTAACTTCTAGTCCTACTCATGCACTAACAAGGATCAAGGTTGACAAACATAAAAAAGAAAATGCCCAAGTCTCTCTAATGGGTTAGAACATTGTTGCTGCATCAGCCACAGGAACTCAGCTTTGGCTTCCTGTGTCCTGGATGGTGAACTGCTTTCCCAAGCCCCACTCTCCTCTGCCTTGAGTTCTGTACATTCCTGCGGCAAAAGGGAACTGTCCTTGGTTGATGCTTCATGATTAGCATAGTGGAGCGTTAGGTGAACTCAGAGGGATTTAAAGAGTCTGGGCACAAATCACATCCAGCATGTTCCAAATAGTATTTTATGAATGGTCAGAGCTTAGTACCAAGGATCACCTGTCCAGGTGGAGAACCACAACTCCATGAGCACGTGGCTTGAGTTGAATACAGATTGAAATGTGGGCCCCCTTACCCCTCCACCTGCACCTCCAGGCCCCTATGGGCAGACTATAAGGTGCACAACTGTTTGCATGGGCCAGACAGGGAATGTGCCGCTGCATTCAAGAGACACGGAGCACTCTGCTTCCGCTTGCTCTGAGCTCACAGTTGAAGACAATGTGGGAAGGCAGCAAGTCAACGCTGGTTTGTCACACTTACACTGCAGTGCTGGTGGCTGGACATGACCGGTACTTTCATCAGTCTCTTAGGTTGTCACCACTGTCATCTTAAGAGCACCTGTTTCCATAGTTCCTGCCTTCTGGTTCTTTTCCAAGAGGCGACAAGAGAGCTTCCCATGCTCACAGGCTCACTGAGAAGCAAGCTTGATTTTTAAAACCTGTGATAACATATCACAGTGAAATTCATTTGAACCACTTCTGATGTAACACGTTCACTTTGCTGTGCAGCCGGCACCACCATCCATCTCCAGCACGTTTTCATCTCCCCAGACTGGAACTCTGCTGTTAAACTAACTCCTCAATCTCCTCTCCTCCCAACCCCTTACTTTCAGAAGCGATGACAGTATTTTGGGAATGATAATGTTCATGTCTTGTTTTTTATTTATTATTTATTTTTATTTTTAATTGAATATATTGGGGTGACATTGGTTAATAAAATTATATAGGTTTCATCTGTATTGTGTGTTCACCACCCTAAGTCAAGTCTCCTTCCATCACCATCTCCCCCCCATACCCTCTTCAACCTCCCCCCACCCCCCTTCCCTCTGTAATCACCACGATGTTGTCACCGTATATGAGTTGTTGTTGTTTAATCCCAGCCTCACAAGCACCCTACTCTCTGAATAGCTGTCAGCCTGTTCTCTATGTCTCTATTTATGTTCATTTCTTGTTGACTTTTTTTTATCTTCAACTGAGTATATATTTATTGATCTTAGAAAGGGAGGAAGAGGGAGGGAGAGAGAGAGAGACATCGATTGGTTGCCTCCCATATACCCTGACAGGGGATCGAACCCAAAACCGAGGTATGTACCCTGGCTGGGAATCAAAACACAACCTTTTTGGTGCATGGGGCAGCACTCCAACCAACTTGGCCACTGGGCCAGGGCTCTCTGACTTTCTTACACTCAGCCCTCCCTTGATTCAGCCAGGGTTAGTCACTGCTTTGGGAAGTGTTAGGGTTATTAAAGGAGAAATGTCAAATTTCCGGTTTAAGTTCCAAAAGAGGCTATTTGTTCTCCAGGCTTTCAATAAAGAACCAGGCTTTATACAAAGACAAATGTCCTTTCAAATTCCAAAAGCTCCTGAGAAGCTGGGGTGGCTCCCAGGATGTCCTGACTCAAGATCATCGTCTTCCACTGTGCACCTTTAGGAGGTGAAAAAAGCCAGTAAGCAGCATAATAACTGTTTTTAAAAATGATTAAGTGCCTATTGTGGACAAGGAATCTGAATTTCTGTGTAGCCTGAAAGAGAGAACAAGGATAGGAAATCAGGTGGCAAATGTGAGGGCACTTAGGAGTTAAAATCTGCTTTTCCAAGCCTGTCCCAACACTGATGAGCAGAGATGACTTACCCTTGCATTTTCTGGCGGGGCCACGCTCTGGCCAAACTGGCTTCAGGTTTCTTCCTAACGCTGAGATCCAGTGACCTTGTTCAAGGGGGGCCAGAATGGGGTGCTTCCCAAGGTTTCACCCTCCCCAGGGAGCAGGGAGCGTCAGAGGGTGGAATCGACATGGCCATGACATTCTCGCGGGGAGGGCCTGTGCAGCTTTCTCTGAGCTTCGATACACAGCAAATAGCAAACGAGTCTGGACAAAAAACACAGCAGTAAACTTTGAAGCCACATGACCCAGGAAGACGGGTCACTAGACTGTTGAAATGGAGAAAGAGAAGGACCCCTGGAGGATATTTTTTCTAACATTAAATTACTTAATTGAAAGAAATGTGCATCGTTGTAACATTTTCTTAGTTTACTTTATCTTTTTTTAGTATCACAATATTTTTTAAAACTTTGAGGGGGATACCTGGAGACAGCATTTGGTACTCGCCACTGTTTCTAAGTGGTCTAACTTTGTCAGTCTGTGTTCTCTACGAAAACTTTTATTCCATGGCATTCCCAGAGTGTGGGAACCGCAGGCACAGAGCTTCTCAGGGTTCAGTCAGGAAAACAAGTGCTACTCTTTATTGGAAAACAGCTCCAGGCTACAGCTTTGGAGCAGAGAGAAGTGAAATTCACTTTTATTTCTTATTTTCAAAACGGGAATTCTTGCCAAATTGATGAATGTGAATCTAGCCACGACTTTAGAAAAAACAACGGCACTCATGGCTGAATTGGTGAGAATTAAGGCTCTTGTCCAGTTGATGGAGCAATAAGTTAAATGTCACCAGGACAAAGTGATCAAACAAACCCACAAATTAGAACACTCTACAAAATGGCTGGTTTGGCACTTTTGCCCTGGGGCTCGGGTTCTCTACATGAGAAGTCGTCAGTGGGGGCTGCTGTTTATGGACTGTTCTGAATGAGTAGGTCCCCCAACAGTTTCCCAAAACCAAGGTGGACAGGACCTTGGCCTGGAGGCTGGCTCCCAGGAGCAGAATGTTGGAAGAGGGAGAACTGGGAACCCTGGCCAGATGGCAGGGGAGCCACCCACAGACAAGAGGCCAGAACAGCAGTAGGGCTGCCTTCCAGTGAGCGATGTCTGCCGGACACTCAGGACATCCAACCACACAGAGGCGGTCATCGACTGGCTCACTGTGGGTTCATGAAGGCTGACAATTCAGCGAGATTAAAATCAGTCACGAAGTGAGAAAACATCACATGTCAGAAATTCTACAGGGTATACATGAAAAAAATGCAACTTGATAGAAGGTCCCCAGATTTGAAAGCAATCCTAAATTTTTACATGGCAAAATTGAGTGTTGAAACTGAAAGTTTTCTAAACTATCAATAACCATAATTAATGATTTTTGTCTTTCATGATGATGGAAAGATTTTCTTTTCATTCTTCTTCAAAGAGTGACATTCTAAAAGCAAAAAGTGTATTAAAATGTATTAACATGTATTAAAAGATATGTCAACAGTTAATTAATAAAAATAATGTTTTCAGGGGAAAAAGAAAACCCCACAGAGAGCAACAAAAATGCAATTATTTTGCTCAGCAAGAAATGCTTCTCTCCTTGGATTCTAATTGTCAGGTGACAAAATTCAAAAGTAAATGTGTTGTGTCCAACACAGAATACAGGAAAAGTACATAAAGATGTCTATCTTAGTTTTATTTATAACAGGTAAAAAAGTGCCTGAGTGTTTCATGGTCAGGAGCAGTTAAGTCATTGGGCTGTGACAATGACTGTCACAGTGTTATGCAGCCATTGAAACTGATGCTTCTGAAACGCTTCTAACAACACTAAAAAGCAGCTGTCATCATGTTAGATTAAAAGATCCAGTTACTTTAAAAATGTTCAGAAAAATAAAAAGCCAACACTCTCACAGCATCAAATTTCCCTGAAAGCCAAAGGCGTTGCCTGAGCCCCGGGGAGGTCCCGCACCCAGGACCGTGCCTGGCTGACTTTCTGCGCAGACGCAGGAGCAGAAGCTCAGCAATAACACCTGGCTCCTCCTTCCCGTGGGATTGCTGGTCACTGAGTCACAGGATCTAGAGGAGGGAGCACTGGCCTTCCTCTAACGTGACTGCCTTCCCTCCCTGGGAGACAGAAAGACGATCACAGGCACTGGCTGTGACACAATCTGAGGGCTCTGCAGAAGCCCGTGGGGTCACGGGGGCAGGGGATGGCATGGGGGTGTGGGGGGAAGAACTTCCCATGATGCTCTGTTGGCCACTCTACTTGTGGAAACGGGGGCTCATGGCTGAGTCGGTGAGAATCAAGGCCCTTGGCCAGAAGCACAAGTTCTCTTTATGGCCTGAGAGCCCCTCACCTCATGAAACACAGACACACAGACACACACTTATATACCATACACACATCACACACACACAGGCTGATATACAAAACACACATCAAGCATACAGCATACACAATACACCTCACATCCACACACAAATACACACTTATACACACTACATCCCCCCACAAACACACACTTATATACAATACACAAATCTCACCCAATAACACACATTTAGAAACAATACATACTTAACACACACTTATACATAATACATCACACACACACACTTACAAAACATATACAAAATACAACATACTCACACAAATACACAAATTTATATATATATATATACACATAGACTTACACATAGGCACACATACACAGTAACACCTATGCATGTGCACACACAAGACACACACATATACCTACACAAGCACATATGCACAAATGCCCACAGGTTCATGTGCACTTATACAATCCACACACACATGTGTACACTCATGACACACACATACAAATGAAGAGGTTTTAACAAGACTTCCCGAGATGCAGCCCTTTGGCACACGGTTTATTTTGACCTGAAGACAATGAAGACCCAACAGATTCAAGACAAACTTTTACGTCTCCCTTAACTGCCTGAAAGCGTTTAGTTGGGGTGTGGAGGGTGACCCAGAAAAGGAGATAACGTGGAAGCCCTACCTGCCTGGCAGGCAACCATCCTGCTTTTTTGTTCTCTAATTACCCATCTCCCCTCTGAAGCCCCCGCCTCCATCCTGTCCCTTAGCTCAGGCTGGCATACAGCTTCAGTGGCCCACCTGGCTCTTGGGTCTCATATTTTTATGGGGCTTGTAAAAAAAATAAATAAACAGAATCATTTTAAAATGAAGTCTGGCCCAGCCGGGCGTGGCTCAGCGGTTGAGCTTGACCTGGGATCCAGGCGATCAGGGTTCGATTCCCGGTCAGGGCACATGCCCAGGTTGCGGGCTGCAGCCGATCGATGACTCTCTCATCATTGACGTTTCTATCTCTCTCTCTCCCTCTCCTTTCCTCTCTCTGAAATCAATAAAGATATATTAAAAAAAAAAAATAAAGTCAGACTCCTTGTACATGTTACTCCTCAAACCTCTGGAATGTTAAAACTGGGCAAAACAGCCTTTAGACTGGGCCTAAGCAGCGTGGTGGCCTAAAGAACTCTTTGCAAGGATAACAAAAAAAATATGAATACCGGACTGATGGCTGTGCAACTGAAAACTAAAAACTTTCTTAGGAATTAGCATCACCATGGAAGCTTATTTGCATGAATCTAAATGCCTTCCTTCTGTTGCTGTAACTGGTCCCCTTCCCTTTCTCATAAACACCCCTCGCCTCTGTCTCCTGATCAGAACACTGGGTTTCCGCCTGAGTCAGTGCCTCCTAAAAGCTAACTTTTTTGATTTCAAATAAATGCTTGTTGCTCTCTCTTTGGCCTGCAATTTTTAAGATAAAAATGTAATTAAATTTGTTTTCTCCTGTTAATACATCTTACGTCAATCTGATTGTTAGACCAGCCAAAGAACTTAGAAGGGTAAAGAAATATTTTGTTCCTCCTCAACAACACACACTGCATTACAGAATAAATACTTAGCGGGGGCATATAAAAGACCCCCAGCTGTAGTCGGATGGCCTGACAGTCTGAATCATTAATAATTAAACAATATACTTTTGAATCAATCTCTTAATCTCATTTTTTCCAGTCTTTAAAGAGTGGGGTTAAATCAAACCAGCTGGAAGTCTCTTGTAAAATTCTGTGAATTGTGTGGGACAGCGTGTGTGCACGGAGACTCAGGGAAACGCCCCAAGTCCGAGAATCTGTCTCTGTGAGAGGAGGGCAGGGAGAGGCTGAAGAAACGGGTCGGCAGTGCCAGTCTGCTGATTAAGAGTTTACTAAGGAAAACTACATAGGAAGCGTGTCTGGGGCGGTGGCAAGAGAAACAGGGCACCCCCATGCTTCCTGGCAGCAGCTAAAGGATGGCAGGGAGCAGGGCAGCATGGAGGGGGTGCTGGCATGGGACTCCCCAGACCAGGGAAAACGCCTGCATGCTGGCCCAGGGCAGGCCGGCAGCCTGTTCTGGGGATCAGCACGCCTGGGGCACAGGGGACGGTGGGCCAGACAGTCTCTGAGGGGACTTACAGGAAGCACCCTCTGTTCTGGCCCAGATCTCGCTCAAGAATCCTCAGCGGTCACATCATAGAACAGTTTCTCCTCCAAAGACAAGACGCTTCCTCTACCAAAAGCTTGCCTCAGACCCTTCTTTGTACCCCTGGCAGGACCCCTGCAGGCTGCAGTCACAGCATTCGGCACATGGCCAGGCTGCCTGATCCCAGGGGACATCTGCTGTAGATGTTTGTGAAACTCCTTTCTTTCCCTCCTCCCCACACCCTCACACCTCTTCACTCCCTTTTGAACAAAGAATTGTCCTTGTGACCAACAGTCATGAGCCAGCAACCATCTGAGCCTGGGTGGTTCTGGGAAGATTAGCAGTTGTGTCCTGGCGTCATTTCCTGCTCTGTCATTAGCATGTCCAGGGCTGCATACGGACAGGGGGAAGAGGCAATACTCCTTAAAATCCTCATTCAAGCACACGTCTCTGTCCACCCTCTGGACACAGTGTTCGGCTGGGACAGACCCTCCTGTCCCTGTCCCAACTGTGTCGGAAGCTGTTTCATCCTAGGCCTGAGAGGCTGAAGCTCAGGCCCCTAGCTCATCAGTTCATGAGTTTTGCTTGTTGTGATAAAGTCTGACCTCACCCTCAGGTTGTGACCCACAGCACAGCCTTGATCCCTGAAAATAACCCCCTCCCCACAGCAAATTCCTCAAGCAGCTAATGGATTGAGCCCTGTGACCAACCTCAGTGAGCAGACACAGGTCTGCTTGGCCTGGTGACACTGCTGTGAGCCCAGGGCTGAAGCCCAAAATAGGTGTTTAGCAAACATCTGGGAAATGATGTATCAGAGCACGCACCTCCTCATGAACAGTTTGGCCTAATTAAGTCCTCAGGAATCCATCTCACATGTTCCCAGGTGAATTCAAACGGAAACAAACAAACACAAATTAAACAGCAAACAAAAAGAAAATAAAGCCAAACTAAATTCTTAACCGCCCCCCCCCCACCCTATAATCACCACTTTAAGATTTTTTTGGAAATAATAAATATAAAATTCTTCTGAAAATCAATCTACCATTTTTTTCTATCCCCACTTTGGGGGGCCCTGCTTTACTGAGTGATGTGAACACAGTGGCATCATGTACATTACTCTGGAGCTTGACTGTTACCTGAATATTTTTAGGCTCTAGATTTATCTTTCTTCTTTTAAAATTTGTTACTAACCATTTGAACTGCACAGTGCAGTGGCATTAAGAACATCACATTACTCTGCAACCATCACCACCATCCATCTCCAGAACATTTTTTGTTGTTAATCTTCAACCAAGGATATTTTTTCTATTGATTTTCAGAGAAAGTGGAAGGGAGGGAGGGAGGGGGACAGAGAGAGAGAGAAAAACATTGATGTGAGAGAGACACATTGATTGGTTGCCTTCTGCACGCCCGTGGACTGGGGCTGGTGATTGGACCTGCAACCCAGATATGTGCCCTTGACTGGGAATTGAACCCTAGACCCTATGGTGCAAGGGCCAATGCTCTAACCACTAAGAAACACTATCCAGGGCTTCAGAACTTTTTTATTTTATCTTATAAAACCATTTTTTTACTTTTTATGGAGGCCTTCCACTTCTCAGCACTGATTTCTTGCCACACTCTGAGTGTCACAGCCTCCCTGGCATCTAGCTGCTGTTTACACAGGAATAATCAGGTCCTGTTTGCTTTTCTGGGGTTACAGGGTCAGGGTTTAGTAAGATAGTGTGGACTCTGGACACTAATGGGGCCAAATGTAGCTTTTTGATTTCAGAGAATCCCGCAGTTGTCATTGTAAACCTCTTTCTGCAAAACCCCTCACTAATTACCACCCTAAGTTTTGATTCTATTTTGAAGGTGTGGGATCCAGATTTTGGAACTAATCAGAACTCCCAGAAATACCCTTCTGCTCATGCCTTAGAAACTCTGGGTCCCTGGCATGCTTTTGTCCATATGGGGATGTCTGACACCGGGGAAGCCCAAGTTGGGACTTTGTACCATGGGGCAGACACATCCCAGAGAGGGTGAGGAACATGTCCAAGCTCATTTCACAGCAACTCTAGGAACAATGGTCCCATGAAAGGCTTTTCTTCTGGCCCCTAAGAATCTGCACCTTTTGCTTCTCAGTGCAATGCAGGAGGTGGGCTCTGGTCTGTTTCCTTCCCTCCTGTGAGAGGTTGAGCCAGCTGCCCATGGTGGGGCTTTGCCAGACACTGGAGACACTTAATGTCCCCTGGAATGTCCCCCACTGCATTTCCCAGGATGGGGCGTCTGTTCAGTGGTTGTTGAGCTCTTCAAAGTTGGGTTGTAATGATTCCTAAGTGTGGTTTCAACGTTTAGGAGCCCAGGTGGTCCCATAACCTTATGAACAGCTATTGTCTTCACACGTGCACTCGTGGACTAGTACCTGCGACCATCCCCTTTTTGCTCTGTATAATTCTGGCACCTGCTAAACAGCGTGGGATCCATTCTGGCTTGCAGTTGCCCAAGATGTACCCAGTATGTAAGTTTCTTGTAATAAACTCTATTAATTAGCAGAATGAAGTGGCCAGTCTCTTGAGGTTTTTTTAATTTAATTTTTTTTATTGGATTATTGGGGTGACATTGGTTAATGAAATTGTATAGGTTTCAGGTGTGCAATTATATAATACAGTGATTTTCAATCTTTTTCATCTCATGGCACATAAACTAATAACTAAAATTGTGCGGGGCTCCAAAAAATACATTTTTTGCCGATCTGACAAAGAAAAATAGGTGTAAGTTTGATTCATTCACACGGGACAGCTATTGTGGTGTTGGCTGTTGTCATTTTTTTATTTGACAATCTAGGCGAAAAGAGTTCAGTGCCCCTGATTAAACAGTCAGGTGTTAACATGTTTTAAAAATTCTCACAGTACACCGGTTGAAAATCGCTGCTGTAATACATCCTCTGTATGTTGTATTGTGTGTCACCACCCCAAGTCAAGTCTTCTCCCATCATCATTTATCCCCCATATACCCTCTTCTACCTCCCTGCCCCTTCCCTCTGGTAATCGCCATACTATTGTTTGTGTCTATGTCTTCAGTTTTTCTTGCCTTCCACTTACGGAGGTAGATTATTTAGTCCCGGAACCTTTCCCTGGGTCTGCATGTACTAACAAAATGAATTTAAAACTCTATAGCAATTTGAAATCACTGCAAGAAAGCTTGCTTTATTTTCTTTTTCATACTTCAAGTGTACAAAGTCATCAAACCAGGGTATAAATGTGGAAAACCATCTGCTATGCACAAGGGACAATGGACTGCCACAAATCATGAGCAGAGGTCTTCTGGATTCTCATACAGGCCTTTGGAATCCTACAACTGTGTCTGTCAACCTGAGATGCCAGGAGAGGATACAGTGTCATGGCCTGTAGCTCCCACGGGGACATGCGCATTGATGTTTATGCAAAAGCAGATGAAAACACGTCTTATCGTAGCAATAGCACAGGCCATGAAATCACTCTAGAGGATGATTCCTTTCTCCCCTGTCCTTGCAAAACCGCCCCAAAAAACTCAGAGTGAAGCCCATCTGGTGACGATCAGCAGACAGCAAGGTACAGAGGGAGCGTTTTTTCGAGACAACTCCTGGCTGACTTGGGTGATTTCAAACATACCTTCTTTTGTAAAAGGTGCTCACACGTTGTCTGTTTATAGTAATACACTGAGATTCCATACCTGAGAGTTTTATCTACAAACATAAAGGAGGAAAGGCCAGGACGAGGGATAACAAAGAAAAGAGTACAAGAAATACACATTTTGGATAAATGTGCCCTTTAAAGAACAATCAATATAGTAGTTAATAGTATCATTAAGTGTTAGGAATTCCAGTAAAGTTATCAATAAGGAGCGAGGTACTAGAGGCTGAGAGACGGAGTACAGAACACAGAGAAGAGAGACACCAACTTTCTGAAGGCCAAAGGAGAGGCTAAGGTTGGCTCTTACAGTGGAAAGACCATTCACATACATTGGAATGTAGAGAGGCAGGGAGTGGGTGGCAGAAAAATGGGTGAAGTGGGAGGGAGGGCGGGCATAAGAGTGAGGAACCCCAAATCTGGGACCAGAAAGATGGGCTGCATCCCCCTTGCTTCTGCATTTCGAAGAGGCTCTGCCCAAGACAAAGGCTGCCCTCACCTGGGCACAACCGAACTAATGAGAGTAGAAGAGGTGCCCTGTTGCAGCTTGACACATAAGCCTCCTGGCCACTGCCATGAAGGCTGATTTTGAACACAGAGGACGCCTTTAGTAGAAAGTTTGCCATGTCCTAGGTGCCCTGGCTCACACAGTTTGGACATGAGATTGCTGACCATGCTCTGGGGATAGGTGGCCCATTCTTAGAGCAGGGCATGGACTGAACTTGGGAGGAATTTTGTGGTGGTATGGTACTTTGCCACAAGGTCAGGGAAGCCCAAATTCATGGTGAGAAGGCACCAATTATTCACCATGGGATGGGGTGGGTCTAGTAGCCAACTGAGTTTCCTTGAGGCTCAGATGTAAAGTGTGGATGTCCATCCCCAGGCTCACCTGAGAGTAGATGGCACACTTGAAGCTCTTGATGCTGCTGAAACTTTCCTTGTAACCATGGTGTTAGTTAGAGAAGTCTTCTTCAGGGCCAGTGCCCAGATGTCGCAGGGCTGGTAGATCCGGTCTGGCTCCCTGAGCTCCCTCAGCTGCTGGGTGCTCAGGTAAAGCTTCACAGTCAACAGCCTGGCAGCACCGTGACCACGATGTTCTCCATGGTGCCGCACATCGAGTCCAGCAGGAAGCAGTACCGATCCTTCCTGTCTCCAGACTGTGCACCTGGACCTCGATGCTTGGGCTGTGGTTGACCAGAAACACCAGCAGCTCAGGCCCCCTTAGCTGGCAATCTTGCAACCACTCACCCACAGGTGGATGTCCATGTCCAGCTCAGGGCTCTGCGGAAGGATCAGCCCCCAGAGGTTCACCTGGACCTTGTGGAAGATGCCCCGAGTGAAGGGTGAGGTGCTCCAGGGCACTATGTGCGCACCGCTGAAGACCTTCGCCTGGTCCTCATCTGTCCAGGAGTCATGCAGGCTGTGTGTCTTGATGAGGGAGGGGATGCCCACCATGGCCTTGCTGCTCAGGTATTGGGTGCAGATATCCATGGCATCTAGGATCTGTAGCAGCCCCTCCACGTCACTGTCGGGCACCAGGAGTTGGATGTCCTCCATGGAGTAGCAGCCCCGGTAATGGTGCAGGGCCCGTAAGGTCTGGAGGGAAAGCAGCTTCTTCAGGACGTTGGTACAGAGCAGGTGGGAGTCCAGGAGTCGCATGTCTTGAACTATTTCTTTCTGCACAATGTGGATGTGGCAGAGGAGTCAACAGGAGGTCACACGTAGGAACATAAATGGACAGAGGCACCAGCTGCTCAAAACACTAAAGGGTCTGAGCAGTGAAAAAATCTGTGCAGATGTTACAAAGAATGACCCAGGGCATTCATATGGATGGATCTCGAATGTCAATTCTGAGCCGAAAATCCAGCTTGTCAGTGTCATAAGAGAGTCTGAAAAGACTGTCTCTGACTCTTAAGAAAGGACAATATAATAGAGAGAGAGCAAAATAAGTGCTTTTAGACTGGATTCTGAATCTCAAAGTAAATACATAAATGAACAAAACAGCTATAAAATAAATTACTGGGACAAATGTCAAACACTTGAATGAGGACTGTATGTTTAACAATAATATATCAATATTTTATTTCTGCACTGAGATAATTAATTGTAGTGTAGTTATGTGGGAGAATATCCCTCTTCTTAGGAGATACAGGCTGAATTATTTAGGGCTGAAATGTCATGAAGTTTGCCAAGTAAATAAGTAAACAAACAGAAGAGAGGGGTAACGCAAATGTAGCAAAATGTGAACACTTGGGTAATTTGGGCACCGAGCACGTGAGGATCCATTGTACTATTCTTTAGCTTCTCTGAAGGCTTGAAATATTTTTAAAAAAGATTTATATTGTTATAACATTATACTGTTATATATAATTTTTAACACGTATGCATTAAAAAGGTCTATAAGTAAATGCCACCGTAACAGTGATTGGCCCTGGAGAGGGGAGAGAGGAATGAGCCTACAGGTGATGGTCACAGGGAACTTAGCTTTACCTGTCATGTTTACGTCTTTAAAAAGCAGAAGTCAGAAAGAAAATAATGTGACAAAAGTAGAAGCACGGTCCCCTTCTGGAACACAAGCCTCCCCTCTTCCTCCCTGTTCTGGGCTAGCTCTGCAGATCATGGTGATGAAGGTGGATGGCCTCCGCTCGCGTGGGGGCTGGGACGCTGGCCCTGTCTGCAGCAGGAGCCCCTTTCTGCTCCTAGTCCCGTTCCGTCTTTGACATGCCCTCTGAATATGACTGTTTAAATCGGAGCCTGCGACCGAACATCGTGGGTGACAGAGCCAGGGCGTCTTTCTAGGCCGGCATCTGGTGGAGAACCGTCTGCAGTTCAGCCCTAGACTCTGTCAGCTCCTCAGGGCCGCGGAAGACACACGACAACCTGTCCCATGCTCAGGAGACAACCGAGACAGACGACTAAGCAGAAAAAGCTATTAGAAGGACGGCTGGTGAACTCTGAATCGGTGGAAGATTATTTACTAGAGGACAGTGACAGCACAGAGGGGGGTTGGTGGCCAGTCACAGTGCGGGCCACCTGACTTAGCTTTCTAGTATTTCTTCCCTCCTAGGTTTAAGTCCTCATTTCTATACTTACTAAAGTCTCAAAGACAAAGAGGAATGTAATGCCAAATAAAGGGAATTATAGCCCTGGCTGGGTGGGTCAGCTGGTTAGAGCGTTGCCCCAGGGCGCCAAGGTTGTGGGTTTGATCTCTAGTCAGGCACATGCAAGAATCACCCAGTGAATGTGTGAATAAGCAGAACAACAAACAGATGTTTCTCTCTCTCTCTGTCTCTCTCTCTCCCTTCCTCTCTATCTAAAATCAATTTTTTAAAAAAGTGAATATGTGCTAGGATCTGGAGAGTTGCTGGCCAAATATCAGAAGGAGGCAAGATAATGCTGTGCCAAAGGAGTGAGTTCATTATTATGGTTAAAACACTTTTAACATCCAGCAGCATCTTATCACGAGAGCTTTGAGTCTTCCCCTTTCCCCATCCTTGGATTCAGTCACTTTAGAGTGTGGCTAAGGGGCCAGCAGATTAGCCAGTAGTTTCATTGGAATTCAAAAAAATTCAGGGTCACTGACTTCTAGACTCAATTTTGATTTTAAGCCTATAACATCCCTGCAAAAGGCCACAGGGTCAGACCAGCAGCTGAGCCTGGAGAGGGGAGGCCTGGTCCGCGCGCCGGGCAGGGGCTGAGAAGTGAGGCTGTTGCGGTGATGGTGTGAGAGCGGAGGGTGAGCAAGAGAGTCACACTCAGATCTAAAAATGTTAACAGAGCCTGATTTTCCATGTCAGGGAGAGCACACATAAGTGTCTTCAACCGATAAAGTGAGATTTCAGTTTATTAGCATATTACATAGAGCTGCAGGCTCAAATTTCTTTTTGACAGACTCTTTGTAAAAGTTTATTTATTTATTTTTTGCATTTATGACCCCGTGCACTTCCATGTTTACACATGAAACCAAAGTCTTACAAAATACTTGACATGAAATGCACGCGGATATTTCCCTCAGCACTCTACCCTTCCCCTCGCCATCACTGTGAAAAGGTTTGCTCAGCCCCCTAAATGGAATTCACGACCGCTAGTGGGTGGCAGCTCATGTTTCAGGGACATTGGTCAGTGTAGGGTGATCAAAGACCTGAATCTAGAACAACTAAAAAACTAGGATCTAATGTGTGACATGGTGGCTATAATTCACAACACTTTACTATATAATTTTATTTGTTAAGAAAGTAGAACTTAAATTTTTTCATCAAAAAAAGATAAATATGTGAGGTGATGAATGTTTTGTTTTAATTAACTAGTGGGTGGGAATCGTTTTACAATGTAAACATACATCCAATCATCGCAATGTCCTTTTTGAATGCCTTAAAATTTTATTTGTCAATGATCCCTCAATAAAGGTGAAAAATAAAAAAATGCAGAAAACCATTAAAAGCAGTTATCTTTGGCAGGGGTACTGGGAGGTTAGGAAAGAAGTTAGAAGACTACTGCTTTCTATCCTGTGCTCTTTATTTCTGTTTGATTTGTTAATACGTGAATTCATTGCTCTGATAAAAATAAAAAGTATAGTAAAAAGTCAACCAAACTAAAGAGGTCTTTAATTTCTTTAATTCTGTTCTCTGATTCACATAACTTTGTATTACTCCTGAAGACCAGCAGCCGCCCCTTACCTGTTCCTGATCTCTTTTAGCAACACCTTGTCTTTGTCGAGTCCTAGTTCACCTCCGGCTGGATGAGGAATGTTCACAACATCACCAGGGTGGTGACCAGGACAACTTGAAGCGGCTTCTAGATCTTGCTGCCAAAGGCTGGGGGCCGAGAGCGAACCGTTTCAGAGGCAGGTCCCCCTTCCTGGCGGCCTCTCCTCACCAGAGGTGGTGCCCTGAGGTGGGTGCTCTGACTAAAGGCCCTGGGTGTGTCTTCAGGTAATTTTGCATCCTGCTGAGGACTCGAGGCCCCGGGCTGCTGTGCAGCGCAACCTCTAGAAGGCCCAGCCCCAGCCAACAACACAATGAACCAATAATCTAACCTCAAAGAAGGTTGTTCAGGAATGGACCAGAACCGACCGCAGAACACAACGCAGCTTCTCAGATGTTCCTCTAAACAGGCCTTGCCTGGCTTGGGGAGCTCTGCCTCTGACCAGGGGGGTGCCCTTTACAAGACCAAAGCGAGTCCTTGAAGGCAGCAGACCCAGAGAAATGGCTCGGGAGAGAAACTCCCGTAGTTCGCAGGCCAGAGAGCCTCACAGTGCGGGGTGTTTCAGACGAAACCGTGGAAGAGTGAGAGGCAAAGAGGTGGTATCTTGAGGGGGATTCAGCCGATTATCTGATTACTGTCTGCCTTTTAAAAGTGACTCCTGAGCTTTGTAGTTCGCGAGGGAAGGCTCCTTTTATTATATGAAAAAAACAAAAGAAGTTTATTCCATGCTGACCTCTCCTCTAGGAATAGATAGAGTTCAGTCAGTACAGGCCCTTTTCTTGCATTCCTGATGGCACTACAGAGAGCTCAATCTGCTTATGGATTATGTGCCCATTAGGTAAAGGCACAGTAGCTATCAAAGGAACTATTGCCCTTTGCACCCAACAAAAAGGACCACGGCTCTAAAGTGTAGGAAGAAGGTGAGAAATGGCTCTCAGGGAATGAGTGCTCAGAGTTGGGTCTTTAGGGCAGGAATATGTGATTGTGAAACAAGTCCCTACAGAACCAACTAAACAGCTGAACCTCAGGAAACCCCCGGAGAGTCGTCAGGAAACAGCCAGAAAATCACATGGTTCAGCTGGATCTTGTTAGGCTCTTCTAAAATGATGACATGGCCCAACATGGGCTCAATTACAGCATAAGAGTCATAAAAACAGAAGGATTTCCAGAAAATTCCCACCGACTGACATCGCCAACTCCTACAGAGAGAATAGAGATGACCATTGTGAAACCCCGTCCCCCAACTTCCATCACAATTTTTCTTAGTATTTAGGATTCCCAGTAGGAATAGCGACATCTGTAGCATCGCCCGTTTATCTGTGCATCTACTGATGTGTGGATCTGCACCTACGACGCTGACATGTGTCCATTGTGTATCCTGGGTCTGTCCATTTCCAGGACCTTTATCTATACATCTGTAAGTCTACTTAAATCTGCATCTGCTCATCCATTTTCCTAAACACCCTGATTATGATATCTGTCTCTATCTCTATCCTGTCCAGCTATAGTAGCCGGAGTGGTACATATACACACACAACAGTCCCCCGTGCTTGTGTATACGGGCATTCCTATAAGCATACATGGAAACGTCACTATGAACTGTAATCTTAATTTTGGTTAAATGGGGATGAGATTCACCTTCCAAATGTGAGTGAGCGACCTGTTCAGGTTGGTGAGAAGCCAGCAGGCTGCTGTGCACACTCATAAGATGCAATAGTTGACTAGCAGTTTTATACAGGATGGATGTGGGTGGATCTTTGAGGAGGTGACATCCAAAAGATCACCCATTCTGGGGGAGTGGCAGCCAAAGAGTCAATTAGGAGTGAAAGATTGTGTGTGTCTGGGTGTAGGGGGCAGTTGCTCTCCCACAATGGAACTGAGGGTGCCATGTGTTTCCTGGAAGTGTCTATGAGTGAGAATCTAACCCGAAGATCCTAAGGCACGTGGAACTTCCCAATGGCCATCCAGACATGTAGACACCTCCCCTCTATTCTGCCACATCCACTAGGACAGTGACCACCCACTCACTGGCCTCTGGGGCCACCAGGCAGGACCACTTTTGTTATAGCATTGCAGCCTCCCTTTCCCTAATCACCCCTCCCCTAAAATGTTTTTATTGATTTCAGAGAGAAGAAGAGAGAGGAAGAGAGAGACAGAAACATTAATGATGGGAGAGTCATTGATCCGCTGCCTCCTGCACACACCCCACTGGGGATCGAGCCCGCAACCCGGGCACGTGCCCTGACTGGGAATCAAACTGTGACCTCCTGGTTCATCGACTGATGTTCAACCGCAGAGCCATGCCAGCCAGGCTTCTCTTTGTTTTTATTTTTTGCCAGAAATTCTGAGTCAAGAGCCATTTGGACTTTCCACAGGGCTTTTCTAGAGCCCCCTCTTGGAGCACAGACACTCCTGGGGACACAGCCCTCTAAGTCTGGCAGCTCAGGCCTTAGTGTGAAAAGAGTGGAGCACACAGACAGACCCTTTAAGCATCGGGAGCACTGGGAGCCTGGCCTGGGGCAGGGAGGGGCCTCTGGAGGAGCAGGGGTGAGGGCAGAAGTGGCGGGTGCTCAGGATCCCCTTGTCCTCTGTCCACGCTGCAGGGCAGCTCGAAGAACACTCAACTTTAGAGAGCAAAATGCACATGGACTTCATTCCAATTCATCAGAGCCAGTGGTTCTCAAAATGGGGTTCTCAGGCCCCAGCCTCAGCACATTGGGGACCCCCAGACCTGCTGAGCCAGAAACTCTGGGGTGAAGTCAGCCATCTGTGTTTGCACAAGTCCTCAGGGGGACTGGTGTGGGAGGTGGCCTTTAAGAACCACTGCTTTAGTTCGCGCATACTGACTGGTTTATTTCTCGCTGGTCTCAGATAAGAAAAGAACTTCATGAAGACACTCCCAGTTGCCTTTTTTTGAGTGCCTCCCTGGCCAGACACTGTACCAGACCCTTTAATAAACATCAGCTCAGAAAATTATCGGAGATGGGAACTGAGTCCCAGAGAAATTGCTTTATCCCTGCCTTAATCTGGGTCTCAACAGTCTGAGCTCCAGGCTCTTCCCCGGCCTCAGGCAGCCTAGATTTAACTGCAGACCAGTCTTGTCTCTTCCAGGGACTATTTGGATAGAAACTTTACCACCCCTTGGAACAGACCAGCCACCTGGGCATTAAACAACTTGGATGTCTATGGGTTACATATCTCTTCCATCCCTGCCTAGGCCCTCCGGGAGCCTGCCTGGCTTTGCACAGACAGATCTGGGACTGAATTCTACCTCTGACACTGACCTTGTCCCAGGGGTCACACTCTCCAATGCAATGTCATTTCTGTCACAGGAAAAATTTCATAGATGGGGTGGGGAGTCTGCTTCAGAGCTCTCTCTCCTGGTCTTTTGGGCTTTTGGAGTTAGGGGGCCATGTGAAGACTGGGGGGACACACAGAGCCTATCCCCCTCTGTATGGAGCAGCCACTCTCCTCCCCACTGACCTGCACCAGGCAGGAATGTGAAGCCACTGTGGCCAGAACTTCCCAATTTTTCATAAGAAGTCAAACAGCCAAACTGTGGTGCAATCTCTTAATTTTTCAATGTTGGCAGCGAATTCCATTGCTCAGCTTCCCTCCCTCCCATGCACAGAACATTGCAGCTGACCAGGCTGTTGGCTGGCACCTCCGCCTTAGGCAGACACACATTAGGTCTCTGAGCCTTGGCTGCGTTCTCTGAAATGGGTTTATGACACAACCTCGCACCATGGTGAGAGTCCAATGAGACGAAAAGTGTGTAGCACCTGAAACACAGGTCAGACCTAACTATGTTCACCGCAAGCCTGCATTTTGACCCTTTCTTGCTTCTGCTTAGGTTTTGTTTTTGTCCCCCAGGGAGCAGCAACTTTGCCAGCTGGCCTTTCCTCATGCCTCTCGGGCATTTGCTACTTTGTTCAGTCTTGCAAATGCCCAAGTGGACTTTCTTTTAGGCAAGTGACCACAGATAGCAGAGTTGAGCTTCCTGAGAGAATGGTGGCAGCGAATTGGTGACAGATCTGGGACTGAATTCTACCTCTGGCACTGACCTTATCCCAGGGGTCACACTCTCCAATGCAATGTCATTTCTGTCACAAGAAAAATTTCATAGATGGGGTGGGGAGTCTGCTTCAGAGCTCTCTCTCCTGGTCTCAGGAGAAGGTTTTCCCCCTTCAGTTCCTTCTGGTAGCAAAGCTACCATATCCTCTGAGATGACAGGAAACCAGATTCTAAAAAACAAAGTCCGAGGGGACATAAAAAAGAGCAGTGTTGACCTCTTACTGTCCTTTCAGAGAATCTGGTCCCACATTAGTTACCTTGACACTGAATGTGCAGGTTGGATCAAGGAAGGCAGCTCTGGACCAGGGGAGCTGAGAAAAGAGGAGAAGCAGCCTCCCCAGGAGACCCGCTGCCCCCCTGTGCTGACTGCAACTGGGGTGACTCATAGGGCTGAGAGCACACATTGTTATTGAGACTCTTCTGTCACTGAGCCCCGTGGCCCTGCCTCTCCCAGCACTGTCTGAAGGACTTTACTGCACAGTGAGACTTGCTGGTGACCTGGCCACCGCCAAATCACATTTTATCAAGGATCTTCCAAACCCTTCCAGATGCAGAAAATTGGCCATAAGGAAGATGAATGGAGCTATTACTCCTGAAGGGTGGGGGTTGAGCCACAGATACTCAAGGGGAAGGTCTATGCCACTTGAAGTGTAGCTCCTTCAGGTTAGCTGCAGGGCCCCTGGTGCATAATCTTCATATCCAAAGAGATTTATAAAAATTTCAGATCACAGATTTGAATAGATCTCTTTACCTCTCTCTGTCAGTCTCTGCCTGCCTGTCTCTCCTCTCTCTCTACCTATATACACGCAGACACACACACACAAGGTCTCCTCCTCCGCTCCCAACAGTGGTTCAGACCTTAGTAACCAACCTTAACTCACAGCAGAAGAGAACTGACTCCCTCTAGGGGTGACACCAGGAACTGCTGGGGAAGCTGACCATGAACTGGAAACACAGGCCTGGTCCACACTCATAAGGTGAAGCTAATGATCGAATCTGAAAAACTGTTGCCTTCAGAGAAGGTCCAACCCATCTTAGATCCCCAAATTCAGCCAAAATGAGACTGGAAAATGGGAAACATGCACAAGAAAATGCCCCTCTCGGGGTGATAAGTGTCATTAATGAGCACTGGCTTAGGAAGCAGGCGCTTCATTATCTGCCCTCTGAGTGACCCGGGCAGCCTCTGGGACCCTCAAGGCTTCAGTAAGACAGTGGGAGTAATGTTCTCTAAGGCTTCCTTTAGGCCGATATAAGAGTCTACAAAGCAAACACTTTTTGTATTTTAGAGAGTAAACATTAGTTGTGATATATATACAGGGTGGGCAAAAGTAAGTTTATAGCTGGGAGTATACAAAACACAGAGTTCATTCTGGTATTATTATTTATTAATTACTGTATGGTTTTCCATACGAACAACTGTAAGCCTACTTTTGCCCCACCCTGTAAATAACCTCCAAATAAAGTTGCTGCACTTTAAACACTGAATTTCACAAATGTTCAAGATCATGATTTTGTAAATGAATTAAAAAGTAAAAACATGACAAAGAGCTGCTCCATCTTTTTTCCCCACTACTACATTAAAAATTTTATAGTTCATATATGTATATGAACTAGATATAGATATAGATATAGATATAGATATAGATATAGATATAGATATAGATATAGATATAGATATAGATATAGATATAGATATAGATAGATATAGATAGATATAGATATATATCTGAGGTTATTTTTTCTAATTATTCTTTCAACAAGTATATCGAGCACTGTAACCGGCATCGCTGTGCTGGCTTTGAGACACCAGAGCGAGGTAAAGCGTCACAGTCCCTTTGTGGAGCTCACGCTCCCTTGGCAGACGCAGCAAGTCGAAGCCTGGCACCGTCCTGGCACCGCTGCAGCGCTGGTGATGGGGCTAGAGGAGCAGGGGACAACAGAGCCACACGCGGGGCCTTGGTGCCCTCTGGGGGTCAGGGAAGGCCCTGAGCAAGAGCCAGCGGAGCAAATATTTCACACTTGTCCTACCCGAGAAGGTGAAAGGGGGTAGTTTCCCTTTGCTGCGTCATGTCCATTCCGATGAACTTTCACTGTCTCCGTAAGGCGACAGATTCAGAAGTACGTCACCGAGCAGCTACAGAATTGGTACATAAGCCGCAGGGGGAGGACTGGGAAACAGGCTGTCCTTAGCCAGTGGGTGGCACCGGTTCCAGAACTAGGCGCGGCTTTGGTAGGTTCACCGTGAGTTTAGAGTTTTAGAGACATTCACTCTGTGATGCCTGCAAGACGCCTCAGGGTGTCTCGCCTTCCCTCTCACGTGTTTTCTTTTCTCTTGCCTTTTCCTTCACAGCTTCACCTCGGACTGACGCTAACAGCCCTCTGTCCGGTGTGCCTGCCTCCTCTCTCTTCCCTCCAGCCTCTGTCACCTGGGTGACCTTCCTGACACAGCAGCATGAGCGCCAGTGTCCTGCTTGAATCCCTTTGCCTCCCGGGACCCGGCCTCTGGGGGACAGTCTGCGCCCCGCCTGCGCCATCTCTCCAGTTTCACTTCCACTCCCTCCCCGCCTGGAGCTTTTGGCGTAGCTGTTTCTGGAACATTCACTCAGCGCTAGGCAGTGTGCTAGGGGATGGGAACACAGCGTGGATCCGGGCCGCGCCCCCTGCCCTCTCGGCATTTCCAGCCGAAATGAGATAAGTAACAATAATAAAGCCACGTGGGACCGGGTTGGTGGGTGGTGGTGATACCGTGTGTTTCAGGCGAGGGGACAGCGGGACAAAGGCCAGGGGAGCTGAGAGAGCACGGGTGCTTCGTTAGCGCTGTGAAATGCAGGAGGGGGGCGTCTAGAGGTGGGGATCACAAGCAGGTGGAGGGAGGGAGGCCACAGAGGACCCCGAGAGCCAGGGTGCGAGGCTGGCCGAAGAAACCCACTAAAAGCTTGCAAGCAGCGGGGTAGCATAGTTTGTCTTCTCCAGTCTGGGGAGCTCCCTGCTGAACAGGGAATGGATGGGGGGGGAGAATAAGACAAGAAGTAGGAAGACCAGGTGGGGGCCACCGTGTTACCCTGGAGCGTGATGACGCGGTCTGGGCCGGGGAGGCGGCAGAGGGGTGAGGGACGTGAGAGCCTCTTTCCTCTCACCCCTTCTGCCTACTACCCGGCCGCCCCCTTCTCACCAGCCCAGAGCCTGGGGACTGCCCAGTTCCAGGGTGCTCACCCTACTTTCACACCCACCCAAGGTCCCTGATCTCTTATGGATTCATCGAGGTATTTGCAGTTGGAGCTGATGAAGGGGCATGTCAGTGTCACTCGTCAGGCTCCTCTCCTTCGGTCCTCTTATTTTAAAAAGAGGAACCACTTAACCAAGAAACAGAGCTCTTGCTGCGTCTTCTCTTGCGCTGTGGTCTCCCTGAGGAGGCCTGGGAACTGATCCTCGATCGACCCAGCGGCGGGCACCTGGAGAGCAGGGCAGGGCCCCCCCCCCCCAGCACCCGCCAGGGCCCCGGCTGCTGAGAGCTCGGGCTCTTTCGGGAGGACTGGCCCGTGCGCAGGAGCCAAGAGAATGTTAGAGGCTCAGGCCTGTTTAGAACCTTAAGTGCCTGACCGTGTGACGCAATGGGAGCGTTTTTTCCTCCAGAAAGCTTATCACAAATTTAAAACAGGGAGTTTGGAGCATGGGGACCTGAGCAATGGGCTGTTGCAGTGGAGGAGAGCGGTGCACAGTTACCGATGCCCCGCAAAGACGGCGAGAGCGGGGTTCGTGAGGCCCTGTCTTTATGCACTTCACATTTGTGGGCATGTTCTTTCTTTGGAAAGGCACATTTTAGTTGTAGCACCTACTGAGACCTGAGCTGTGGCAGCTGAGGGGACATCAACCTTTCGTCCTGTCCCCAGCAGCTCACTTAGGAACTTTCCAGAAGTTTCTTATAAAGCAAACTCCAGAAGTCGTACCATTTAGCCTCTTCCGCTTTCTGAAACTTAACGCCAGAGGCAACAAAGGTAGAGGTTCTATGCTGTGCCTCCAGCACTCCCACAATTGACACGATTAGGAAATATGGTCAGGTGGTAATGGACATTGCTGTAGATATGTGACCAGTGACAGCCAGCCAGCCACCTCTAAAGGCCAGTAAGTGGCTTCTGTTGCCATATCCTGAAGCATATGTTTTTGTGATAAAGCCACATGCACATATTGATAAAGCCACATGCACATGAGGGAGACAAAAATGTTTTAAATGCACCCAACCAATATGCATTTACAGAACTTTCATGAATTTCATTGAATGTTTCTGGCTGGTGAGCACCATTATTTTGAACAGGTGCAATCATAACTCAGTGATGGCTTTAGGTGTGCAAAGTGATTAAGCTGAATGTCTGCATTATGAGGCAGGTTGATGTGGGAGTTCATTTGTTTTTGTTTTTTGTTTTTTAATCATTGACATGCATTTTTCTTGTCATTTTTTCTTTCTCTTCCAAGGTAGATCTCTGGAACCCAAAGTGATCCTAATTAATTAATGATTCTAACTAAATGAAATTTGTAAACAATATTTGATTTAAAGGTCTTACGACAGCACCATTAGGGACAGTTCATCTTAAAAAAGTAAGTTGGAACAGATTTGAGAAAAGTTTACCCTTAAAATTAATTTTGTGCTAAGCACAGCTGATGAACTGAAGTGGCAGTGTACTTGCTCAGCATAATGCTCAGCGTATGGTGATTCAGCGCAGTGGGCTGTCCCGGGTTGAAGAAGATATTACAGGTGGCAGGACTGTAAAGCTTCAGTGAAATCTGGTACTGATGAAAAGACTCTGCTTCTCACACTGTATCCTATTTCGAAGAAAGAAAAATAGTAGGATTCGCCAAGGATATATCTCATAGAAACAGTCAATAGATAGCAACATTTTTTAGCTTAACTTTTGGTAATTTTTATAAAGCTTTAAAAGTACAAAAAGTCTCTTAATGATATTAAAAAGTCTATAATTTATATCTACTTTTATATAAAGAAGGAAACCAAAATGGCCTGTAATTCTGTATCCATCATATTAAGAAAATATAGGGAGATATTAAATAAAATGTCTTACTTCCCCCTTCCTTAAATATCTTTTCTGTTAATAATTGCCGTTAATAATTTTTTTTTGCCTATACCGAAGTATTTACTATACATATGTGTAACCCAGTGGCGTGCTGCTAACACTGAGAACGCCCAGCAATCTGGGGGAAAATGTACGCATTTACCGGTGTATTTAATCGGTGTATTAAATCAGTGGCTAGTACTCATAAAATTCTGGTCAAGGACTGAGAGATTTACGGTGAACCATAGCTAAAGGTCACAGTGTAGTCTACACTTCCAGAATGCAGATGCAACTTCTAAACGTTCCCCTTTCGTGGGAAAGCTGCAGGAGCTAGAAGTGTTTCCACGGATCTCAGCCATGGGAGCCCTAAACCGAAGCCCTGTGCTTCATCCTGTGGGGGGCGCACCCCCTGACCCAGAGCCCAGCAGCACTGAGTGGAAGCAGAGCACTTGCGGGTGGAGCCGCCTCCTCCGGGGTAACCAGCGCTCAGCACCATTTTACTCCAAAGGCCGTCCTGCCTCGTGCTCTGCAATGAAGCAGCTATAGAGGTGCGGGCCTGTTTCTAGGCTCTTTGTTCCATTCTGATGATCTGGTTGTTTATCTTTATTAATACCTCACTGTCTTAATCACCTCGGTTTATAATTATAATTATAATAATATACCTTTTATTATATTGTAGAGCAAGCACTTCAGCCTTTTTTATTCTGTTCATAAATTTTTAAAATCTCACTAGCGTTTTAATTTGCATTTCACCAGTGACTAACCTGTTGAGCATTTTGTCATATAGTTATTAGCCATCCATACACCTCCTTTGGTGAAGCATCTGTTCACATCTTTCACCCATTTTAAAATTGGGTTTAACTGCGTTGCTTACCATGTCATTGTTGTGTTTTTGAGAGTTATTATTATTATTTTTTAATATATTCTGACAAAAAGTGTCCTTTGTCAGAAACGTGACTTGTAAATATTTTCTTCTGGTCTTTTCGCTCTCCTAGCAGTATCTTTAACAGATTGGAAGTTTTAACTCTTGATGAAGTTCAGTTCATGAATTTCTTCTTTTTGGGGATTGTGCTTTTGGCATTGTATCTAAGACCCCTGTGCTCACCCGAGATCAGAAACATTTCCTCACTGTTCTCTTCTAGAAGTTTTACAGTTTTGTCTTTTATATTTAGGTCTGCAGTCCATTTTGAGGTATGAGTTGAGATTTTTTTTTCCCTTTTTGTATGGGAACATCCAACTGTTTCAGCACTGTTTGTGGACAAGAGTATCTTTTCTCCATTGAATTGCCTCTGTAACTTTTTAAAAAACTGGTGGACTGTATTTATGTGGATCTATTTCTGGGTCCTCTCATCTGTTCCATTCATCTGTACATCTATCTTTTCACCCACCTCACACTGTCCTGATTATTGCAGTTTTACAGTAAATTTTGAAATCGGATAGTGTGAGTCCTCCAACTTTATTTTCCCACAATTGTTTTAGCTACCTTCCTTTGCCTTCCCGTTTATATTTTAGAATCAGCTCCTCCATATCTATGAAAAAGTCTGCTGGGATTTCACTTGGGATTGCATTGGATCTATAGATAAAATTTGGAGAAATGACATCTTAACAATATTGAGCCTTCAAATCCATAACCAGTGTTTCTCATTTATCCCGTATTAGTTATCTATGGCTGATAACAAATTACCCCCAAACTTAGTGGCTGGAAACAACAAGCATCTATTACCTTAAAATATCTAGGGTCAGAAGTCTGAAAACAGATTAACTGGGTGTTTCTGGCTCAGGGTCTCTCATGAGGCTGCAATCAAGGTGTTGGCCACGGCTGCAGGCATTTCAAGGCTCGACTTGGGAGGATCGGGTTCCAGCCTCACAGGGCTATTGGCAGGCCTGGGGAGATGAACTCCACGCTCACTGCTGTGGGTGTCCCCACAGAGCTGCCGCATAGCATGGCAGCTGGCACCCTCTCGTGTGAGTGACCCAAGGTAGACTGAGAGGGAGTGCCTGCCGTGGACGTCGCGGTCATCTTACAGCTTCAACTTGGAAGCGAGAGCCCATCATGCCTGGCCTATTTTATGATCAGAAGCAAGCCAGTAAGTTCATTATGAACACTTGAAGGGAGGAGCAGGGTGGTATAAAAATAGTGTCCCACTAACAACTGCTTTTTATTTTCAGGCTTTAAAGAAATGAGTTGAAGGGAGGTGCGGGGTGGAGGGAGTCACTGGGAAAAAGGGGGGACATCTGTAATATTTTCAATGATAAAGATAAATTTAATAAAAAAATAAACAAACAACAACAAAAGAAATAAATTGAAGGAAATTCTAAACAGCTTTCTAAAACCTGGCATATTGACTGGATGTGACAAAACAAATCAAACAAAGGTATTTTATATAAAGGGAATTAGATTTAGTGCACCATGTATATAAATATATATAAAATATTCATATTCTTTATTAAATGCTTGAGAGAAGCACAACCAGTAGAACATTACATGTATATACATATATACATACATATTGGTTATGTGCTGTGTGCATACACAGGCATCTATTACAAGGAACTGGCACACGTAATTAGACTGGCAAAGCAAGTCTGAGTTCTGCAGGCAGGTGGTCAGGACCAGGCCGGAATCCCACAGTTTGCAGTCTCTGAACTAAGGGAACGCCTAAGCCCCCTTTCATTATAACTGCAAATTCCCTTTGCAGAAGCAGCTAAGTGAGTAACTGGGGACTGTTACAAGTTCAGCTGAGCTGAGCTGACACATCAAAAAGCCATCACAATGCTCAAATGCCAAAACCTTGAAGACTGCCTCCTCTCACGTGTCCTACAGACAAAGCCCAAGTTATTCTTTAAAATATTGCTTGTGTGTACAATTCTATGCTACATCATCTGTATGTTGCATTGTGTGTCCACCACCCAAAGCCAAATCTTCTGTCACCACGCGTTCTACCTGTGTAACCTTTACTACCTGCCTTGCCCTCCGGTAACACCACACTATTGTCTGTGTCTGTGAGTGTTGGTTTTCTGGGTTGTTTGTAAAAGGGTAGAGGGGGTCAAGCATATGATGACTAAAGGAGGTTTGACTCTGGGTGGTGGGCACACAATGCGATACACAGATGATGCATCATAGAAATGTACCAGTGGAACTATGTAATTTTATTAACCAATGTCACCCCAATACATTTAAAACTGTGTCTGAGGGTGCCGTTCTCCTGCTCAAATTCTCAACCAATAGATTAAGATTAATTGGAAATAGAAATGTGCTATTTCTATTTTATTGTTATTCTTTAAACTGTAGATACTTTTGTGTGTATTATATATGTTACAATTTTAAAAATAGTCCAAGCAGACAATCCTGAAATCTAGGGAGGGTGGTCAAGGAGGAAAGGTTGCCTCTGTATCAACCAGGAAGATCCCAGGTGGCCAGCCCTCTCCTGACATTCTCACGCCTCAGCGACCAGCAATGGCAGTTCCTCACTCTGTTCCTCTGATTTCCTGTTCTTTATAATAAGCAATCCCCACCCTGTCAGTCTTCAGTCATCACCTTGCACCTTCCCCTTATGCAAAATTTATATTTTATGAATCTAAAAAAATAAATGTACTTTTTGAAAATTTAGTTTATGAAATGAAGTCCAACACCACATTATTGTGCCTGGAATTCAAAGTTCTTTGCAGTTTGACTCCAACATGAATCCAATTTGATTTTCAAACTGTTTTCCTCCACAAATAAGCATTCAGAAAATATTTTCTTGTTTATTCATCTGTTCATCCATCCATCATCCACCCATACATTCATCCACCCACCCACCATCCATCCATCCATCCATCCATCCATCCATCCATCCACCCACCCACCCACCCACCCACCCATCCACATTTATTTAGAACCTACTCTGTGGCAGTCATTGTGCTTCTGCCCAGCAGCCTTCCCCAACCCCCAAGGCTAGCTGAGGTGTCCCTCTCCCATATTCCCACAGCATCCAGTTCTGCCTTCACCTCCTTGCTCATCCCATTGAATTAGAGGCTCCTATTTATATTCTTCTCCCACAAATGCTGAGCTCCATGTAGATGAAAGTGGACCTTTTAACTGCCCTTTTCTGGGAAGCTGTAATTGCTGAATGAATGTTTGATGAACAAATGGATGAGTAAGTTCAGAAATCAATGAAATAGTGTCTCTCTTGGGCATGTTCATCTTTCAGTAGCAAACGATGGTGAAAAGAAATCGTTCTGGCCTTAACAAAATATATCTCAGGGTTTGGGTTTCCAATACACTTGGAAACAATGGGAACTTCTATAAATTCTATTAACTCTGAGGTGGAGACCACTGAAACTCTTCTCTTCGTGTGTCAGCGGCTGGGAACTGCACCGTATCAGGATACTAGAGTTAAACTCAAGGCCCGGTTCTGCCACAAGCCAGCCTGTCAGTTTACCACACCTCCAAAACCTTAAGGTCGTCATCCCTAGAGTAAAGTCACAGCACTTGCCACATCGACCTAGGAGGGCTTTGTGAAGTTCCAGTGAGTAAGTAGATGTGAAAATCTTTTGTCAACTATAAATCCTATACACATGCAAGGGCATTGTGATTAGTTTATATTTTTGCCAAAAAAAATAAAAATCGATTTGTTTTGAGATAACATAACTGGGGCCATATAGCTAGTAAGTGCTGCAGCTGGGGTTTGAACTCTGGCATCTTATGGCTGAGTCCAAGCTCTTAGACTCTACCCTAGCTGCCCTCTCTACAACAAGGATAGGAATAGGCCCTACACCCAAGGTCACTGTGAGATCATGAATATAAAGTGCATATCACAGTGTCTGGCATGTAGCAAGCATTACATAATTAATAGCTATTTTTAAGAGAGAAATTCCCTCTGGTGAGTTGTGTAATGCCCTCTCTGACCCAGGGATGACCCTCCCAGCACAGAATGTGGATTGAAAGCATTCAGAACCAAAGAGATAACAAGATTCTGATCGCCGCCTCAGTGGCTGATGAAGGCCTGGACATGGCACGGTGCAGTCTGCTCAGCTTTGAGTATGTGGGCAATATCATCAGAATGACCCAAACCAGAGGTGAGAGTTTTGATGCCATTCTTAAATGGCTGCCAATTTGTCTGATTTGTGAGTGTCTGTCATTCTGGCCTTTCTCCTTCACCGGGGCATAGCTGGGTGTGTGCCAATGGCACAGTAGGCTCCGGTATCATTAACCCTAAAGGTGGCTTACTTGTCAGGGTCGGGTGGCTACTAACATATACCCCACTTTAGTTTTTGTTCATAACAAATACTGTGAACCTTGACCAACACTGACTGACATGTTTACGGAGGGATAATTCCCACTGGACTGAGGCCTTGGTCAACGGGTGACGCGTTCCTGGCTGCTCGCGGTGCTGCTGGGCCCTGTATTCCTGAGCAGACACTCCAAGGAGCTCTTCTGTCCCACCCGCACTGGACAGCCTCCTAACCAGTCTCTCTTCCTTTTTCCAATATCCATAGCAACAGCTGCCCCACTGCTTTTCCTAGAAAACAGCTCTGAGCACGCCCCTTCCCTGAGTAGAAACTCCAGTGGTTCCCATTTTCTTGGTGTTAAAGTTCCCAAATCCAGCACCCACTTACCTTCCCACCCTCATTCCCCCTTCTTCCCCTTTGTTCATTTTCACTTCGGCCGACCCGACGTTATCTTTGCTGCTGGAGGAGTTAGCTGCCCATGTGATGCTACCTACGGATGCCCCCCTCTTCATTGCCCCCTCCGGCGCGTCCACACGGGAGGACCTGGCCCGAATCCCCCCCAGCAGCGTCCCTCTTGACTGCCCGTAACCCTCACAGCTCCCTTCTCACAGCCTCGCATTTCCCACCACATTCCGGGCCTTGGGAATACAGCTCACACCCCCATTTCCTAGAGGGCGCTTGGGGGAGGCTCTGTTTACATCCCTCACAGCGTCACCCTGGGGGTTTGTGTTTGATTGTCTTCAAAGCAGCATCTCTGGTCTCGGGGCACAGATCACACCCACCAAGGAGGCCCCGGGGCCAGCCTGAGGTGAGCGCCCGCAGGTGCGACGTGCAGGTGCCCCCCGCAGGGGCGCCCTCGCTCTAACAGCCCCGCTTCCCAGGAGAGCAGGGCTCGGGGAACCAACATGGAATTTTAGGAATGCCCCCATCCCTTTGCTTACCTGTTCCCAGCTCTATTAGAGGGTTAAGTAAAAGATACCAAATAAAATACTTTTTTTCTTTGTCTCGTTTTTCTTTTTATTGAATTTATGGGGGTGACACTAATAAAATCATACAGGTTTCAGGTGCACGATTCTACAGCACATCATCTGTACCCTGTATGTTCACCACCTCAAGTCAAGTCTCCCTCCATCACTATTTATTCCCCCTGTGTTTTCTGATGGGCAAGAGGCAGCAAGGCTTCCTTCTGACTAGTAATAATGCTGTAATTGAAAAAGAGAAACATATACAAAGAAAGAATGATGAATGACTCCATTTGCAGCCTTAGACATGCGATGAAGCAGCATGTAAAGAAAAGGTAAGTCTTCCTATCTGTGTTACCGTCAGAATCTGACCATAAGCCACATGGAATGTGAGCATGGTTGGTACCTGTCATCAGGTTGCTCTGAGTGTGGCATTAGAACAATACGTTTATGCTTGAAATTTTATCCTGCAGTGAACATCAAATTCATTCTGTTTATAAGTCTCAATGAATTTAAAATATATTTTATTAGTGCTAATACCTGGAATTATGCTTTTAGATCTAAAAGGCAAACCAAGCTAAGAATTGCTCTTCAGTTGACAGTTCATCTTGAGGACAACACCCTTAGTCTTTCCCTCAGATCTCCTCTCTCTCTGACTTCTGAGTCCTCAGAGAAGCGCCCTCATTGAGCTGTGCAGGCATGGGGATGCCTAACTGTAAGTAAGGGTAATAATGTAGAGTTTGGAGTGGCCACCTCTTCAGCACAGCCTCTTGGTAGTGACCTTCATTTTACTGTACTTTTCTTTATAACACAGAAACATGGAACCAGGTTGGGGAGAGTCAAGGCACACACATGCGCGCACACACATGCACATACACCCACACCTTCTCACATCCTTTGCGGAGATTTTCACCTTGGACTCTGGAAGCATTGAGCACTGCAGAGATGGCGGAGACCCTTACCATCAGAACCAGTGGTTCCAATACCAGTTCTGCCACATACAAGATGTGACCTCAGGTAGTTACTCTGTCTTTTAAATCATCAGTTCCTCATTTGTAAAGTTGGGAACATAATGGTATTTAACTCACAGGGCAGTTTGGGGAATAACATGAGACGTATGCATTACTTTGCACAGTGCCTGGTATAAAACAAGCGCTCAGAAAGTGAGCTGTTACTGGACAGGTGTGAGGCATACTTTAACTCAGAAAGATGAACCTTACAATTCTGCAGACCAAAAAATGATCACTTTAGGACAGAATTACGTTAGGTTAGTGTTGACTCATTTTAAAAAATGTTTCTTCCTGAAGTTTGGAGACCAAGATATTTGAAAACACCAATTCCACATTTCCAGTGAGAAGTTCTTCAGCTCTTCTTAATTCTTCATTACTGAGGACCGAAGTGTTCAGTGACCACCTTCCCGTTTTATAGAATATGGCGATGTTGCCAATAAAGGCATCAAAATCACATTAGCTTCAACAGCCATGAAAAATGCTCATCCCCTCCACTGGGTGACAAACTACTTGTACTCATACGTGGCAGAGGCCAGAGTACAAGTCTATTGAGGAAGGTGGAGGCTGGACCAGGCATGGACATTCTGCTTAGCCAGCACACCAGGTCAAGCAGGGCAGTGTGGTGAAAGCAGGTATCCGCTGAATTAGGCTCGAGGAGCATTTGGGATGCCCGGCAGGCGCAGTTAGAAAGCGGGCAGAGACGGTGAGGAATGAGGGGGAGCCCAGGCGAGAGCAGCCAGGAGTCACTGGGAGCTGGTCATTAGGTGGCAGGGAGGAGCCTAGAGTCTGGGGATCACCTGTAGCCTATCGTGGATGACCATCCCCAGCTGCTCTGCGGAAAGAGGAAAGCTTTGCTTTCAAATGCTTAGTTGAAGTATAATAAGGTAGGAAGAACCTTATATTTTTTAAACTAAAGGCATTATGGTTCTTGGGGTGAGCCCCCTTTCTGTGGTGTTCTGATAAGGACTTGGGCATTGGACCTGAGCACCCTGGTCCCTGCATATCAGCTTTAAATGAGATGAAGAAACTCTGCAGAAGAGAAGTTTGCAGCTCTTTGGGGCAATCTCCGAGGACATGGAGGAGACTGGACACCTTCCTTCCCAGCCCACAGCCTCTCTGTCCACTGCCCCCGGGTAGCTGGCCTTCCTAGGAACTCTGGTTCCCAGGGAACCTGCTTACTCTGCAGCCGTTTTAACCTGTAGATGGTCCCTCTGTATCCAAGGACTGATTTCCAGGGCGGGAGCTTCAGGATTTTGTAGTATTTCTTTCTGGAGTAATAAGGTGTGAGGAGTATTTTTCACAGTTCTGGTTGGGAAGGGTTACTTGGAACCCAACCGAGGACGCCCACTCTCCTTCCTCACGGAGTAGAGAACATGATGTGGGGTGAGAGGAAGTCATTTTGATGGGAGACCTTCCAACACTGTGCTCAGCCATGAGCACACACAGCCTGGGCTTCATAGTTTAGCTTCTCCCCTGCTCACTGTTGGAAGGGGGCCGCTTCTTCAGCCACGGGGGGGGGGGGGCAGTGTGCTACAGATGTGATTTGTGATGCCGATTGAGCCTCTTTACCCAGTTACTGAGTTTTACTTAGTTTTAAGTGTAGCAGTAGTGGTTCTAACCTGTTGGGATTTATTGCCTCTAGTAACATTTAAAATATTTGGGATTATTAGTATCTAATTGAATTTTAGTATTTAATTGAATATCATTACATACAAGAACATTTTTCAAAAACTGGATGCCCAAAGGGTATGTTTATGTTTTACCTTCTTTCTTCTCATATTCCCTCCACTCCCAGGAGTTATTAGAACCATATCTGAGGAAAGGAAATTAAAACTGCTCATAGGAAAAGGTATACCATGTAACCCAGGAATTTCATTTCTAGAAATTTACCTAAAGGAAATAATGGAAATAAATACACATAATGTACCAGTTTCACAGCAGTAAACAACAGAATTAAAAATAGGAGGCACAAACATCCTTCATTTTTACAAAAACAATGAAGATAATTTCAGGTGGGATGGGGCAGGGAGTATGGGATGGGAAAATCATGTTTTGTTTTCCTAGCCTACATTCTAGGCCTAAATTTATTTTGATAAGTTCAAATTTTATTTGAATTTGAAGTGCTTTAGAGATCAATGGATTCTCTATGAGTGATCAGTAACTAGTTAGAAGATATAAGGGGGAGGGTGATTTCCACTCACAGTGACAATAACTGCAACTCATACATGCAGAACATAAACTCTCCATCAAGCCCTACAGTAAACTGTCTTATAGCATTTTATAGGAGGGAAACAGGCATGAAGATCTCCAGTGCCAGTAGATCACAGTTAGGGGTGGAATTGGCAGAGTCCATCTGTTTAATTACCGCACCTTCTGACTTACCAAAAATGTTTGAAGCCTAAACAACAACTACAAAACATTTACTGAGAGATATGAGGTAAATTATGGTAAAAGAAAAGAAATGCTATGCTCTTGAATGAAATGACTGAATATTTTAAAGATGTGCGTTCACTCCAAACTCACTTACAGGTTTATCACAACTTAGAATCAAAGTATAAACAATATTTTCAACTTAATAAAATGGTTACAGAGTTTATATAGAAGAATGAAAATAACTATATTTATAAAAAATTACTGATGAATGGGGATTGCCCTATGTGATATTAAAGTACAAAACAGTATCATTAACATTTTCATGGTTCTTAGTATAAGACTAGCTTAACAGATTGATAACACTGACAAGCATTTAACCTGTGCCAGGCGATCCTAAGCTCGTGTTTCTTTCCAACAGCCCAAGAAGTAGATGCTGTTATTATTCCCATTTTGTATTTGAGGAGACTGAAGCACTTGCCTGAAATCACATCTGGTAATTGGTAGGAACAGGATTTGCACCTAGGTTCTCTGGTTCCACGTGAAACACTTGAAAATATGGTCTGATAAAAGCAGCAGCACCACAAACCAGGGTGAATGGCAGATCATTCTACAGCTGACTCTGTGAAAATTACCATGTTCTTTCTTCTTTTATGATGTTTCAAGATTTCTTCTTTTAACATATCCTTGCCATACTTGTAGGGATGTTCTGTTGGTTAACAAATTCTCTTAGTTTCTCTTCATCTCAGAATATCTAGATTTCCCTTTAATTTTTGAAGGATATATTGTCGGGTATAGGAGTCTGGGTTGACAGCTTTTTCTTTCAGCATTTGAAAGAATATTGTGTCACTTCCTTCTGGCATCCATGGTCTCTGATGAGAAATCTGTTATTCAGGTTATTTTTCCCCTACAGGCAAGGTGTCATTTTTTTCTGGCTGCTTTCAAGATTTTTTCCTATAGGTCTTTAATTTTCAGAAGTTTAATTATGAAGTGTCTTGGTGCGGGTTTCTTTGGGTTTATCCTGGGTTTTGTTGTTGTTGCTGTTTAGGTTCTTGAATCTGTTAAGTTTATGTTACATTATGTTCAGTTTGGGAATTGTTCAACCATTATTTCTTTCAGCAATTTTTAAGCTCTGCCTTCTTTCTCCTCTCCTTTCAGGACTCCAGTGACATGAATGTTAGATCTTTTAACTAGTTCTCAAGGTTTCTGAGGCTCTGTTTTTTTTTCCAGTCTATTTCTTTCTGTTGTTCAGACTGGATAATTTCTATTGTTCTGTGTTCCAGTTCACTGATTCTTTCCTCTGACCCTTCCATTCTGCTGTTGAGCCTATCCACTGAGCTCTTTATTTTGGTTATTGCATCTTTCAGTTCTAAAATTTATATTTGCTTCTTTATATTTTTCATTTCTTTGTTGAGTTCATATTTTATATTAGTTCATGTTTCAAGAGTGCTTGTAAATACCAATTGAAGCATTTTTATTGTGGCTGCTTTAAAATTTTTCTCAGATAATTTTAACATCTCTTCTCTGTGTTGGCATCCATTGATTGTCTTCTTTTCATTCAGTTTTAAATCTTTCTGGTTTGGGGAATGAATAATTTTTTATTGAAATCCACATTTTCATACTATATTGAGACTTGAGATCTGATTTAAACTTCTGTGTTAGCTGGCTTTGCCTGACACTCTTCTGGCAGAGGAGATGGGGACACTGTCTCATCTCTGCTAGGTGTGGTAGAAGTCTTGGTTCCCCTTTCAGCCTCTGTTGATACCAGCACAGGAGAGGCTCCATGTTACTGCCAGGTGTGGGTGGGAATTCTAGCTCCCCACATGATTTCTACTGACACCACAGGTAAGGGGAGCTGAAAGTCCTATCTCCCTCCTTGGCCTTCTCTGACACCACCCGGTGGCAGTGTTGGGTCCCTTTCTCACAGCCCTGCAAAACGGAAGTGTAGGTTCCCCACTCAGTCTTTGTTTGCATGGTGGGTACTGGGCCACCGTTTTTGTTTGTTTGACTGTTTTCTGCAATGTTTGGCTAGAATAAAATATTGTCTAAATGTTTTCTGCCTTTCTAGGCTGCCCCTTTCCTGGCTCTTTGGCTAGAAGGAGTAGGTTTTTGTTGAGACTTTTTTTTTTTTTCAATGTGCGCACACAAGCATTTCTGGTTTCTGGTTTCTTCAGCTCTAATCTGGAATATATGAGGCAAAAAAAACAACAACCACCACCACCACAAAACAAAACAAACAACAAGGAACTCACCATTATGCTGTTCCTAGGGTCCCGTGGTTCCTGACTGGTGCGCCTTCCTCTCTTCACCCTTTAGAATCTTTTTATTCTTATTTTAAATATAATGTCCAGGGTTCTCAGTTGTACTTAGCCAAAACGTTTTGAAATAGAATGCAGTTATGTTATATATACATTTAACTTTACTGTAATTGAGCAATGCTCTCTGTGGTTGGAAGGGGAGAGAAACTGATTGTAGATGGCAGGGGCTCTTCTGCTTGCTGTTCCATTCAGTGGGTTTATGCCCTGGAAGTGGGTGTAATTATGTCTGAAACACTCAATGAACATCACATTCTATTTGTGAAGGGCATTTTAAGTTTTGCCAGTTACTAAAGTAGAAAGCAAACATGGTTCACATGACTATTTTATAGGCATCTTTAGTGCTTTTATGGGCATTTTTGATGAGGAAATTAAAAGACTAATAGGAGGCCACAGTTTAACATTGTCTAAGAGTTAGGAAAACCTATAAAATTATCTATGGGGTTTATATAAACAAAGCCAGGTACAGCATGTTCATGGAAGTTGTATATGAATGAGTAATTATATACAATATGTGTCTGTAAATACACATACATCCTAGTTATACTCAAATTACATGTGTGAGGTATTACTTTTCTATGTAGGTTCACCAGATATAGATTCATGAGATAGTCAAGGAAAACTTGTACCTGATCAGAAAAATAAAGAAACCGGTCTGCAGAATGTGCAAAGCCTCTGCATGTTATACAGCTCATACAGAAGTGGTGGAGGTAAGCAGCCTTTTCTACATTTTTTAGCACTAATTAAAACTTACTGTCTATTGGTGAGATAGTTATAAAAAGACTACTATTATTTCTGTTGTTATCGTGGCCATGGTTCACCTATTTTACAAAAGCTAAAAAGTTAAAAAGAAATCTTTAATGTTCAACAATAAATAGTCTGAAAAATGGCTCCACAGATGAATGATATTACTAGAAAAAGTGGTAAAATCTGTAGTTTAGTTAGTAGTGATGTATCAATATTAATTTCTTAGTTTTGAAAAATATACTATGATATATGACATCAGCATGCAGGGAAACTGGGCGATGGGTATACAGGAATTCTTTGGACTATCTGTCAATCTAAAATTATGCCAAAGTAAATTTTATTAAACAAAATGTTTTGGAGCTTATGTAGTATAGTAAAAAAACTCCTTACTAATGGTAAAGTAGAAAAAATAACCAGGATACAAAATTGTAAATATGCTATAAGTATAGCTCTAAGAAATAATAGCAGCAATACCATTACCGCTACCAATAAGAAAAACCAAAAAACAGAAAGCAGACTAAAGGAAATATATGAAGTATATTACTATTTTGCAGTCAGACTCAATGGTTTTTCTCTCTTGGTACTATTTTATGTTTTCCAAACTTTCTTTTGGGGTTATGGTCACTTTTACAATGAAAACAAAACATTTCCTTAGTTTAAAAACAAGATGTCCTCAGGTCAGCCTTCTCTATTTTTTTTTTCTTAAAACTTTTAGATAAAGGGTTAGAAAAATCTCCAAAGACAATAATTGGATGAAACTCTATTACTGCTGATGGAGGGTAGGGTGGAGTGCCGGGCTGGTTCAGATGATGAGATTATTTCAGAGTTCTGTTTGGTCTTCGGAAAGCTGAAGTCTCTAATCAGCCCAACTGTTTGAGAAAGAAGCATAGTAGGGGGATACTGCTATGTCACCAGACCTTTCTGCTTCTTTAGCTGTAATAGGTCCTTTAAGCTCCAATTTGGGTGAGTTTTCTCCTGAAAGTGACCCTTTTAGACTGTAAGTTTGCCCTGTTATGGACTGAATGTTTGTGTGTGTGTCGTCCTCCCCCCCCCCACCTCAATTCACATGTTGAAGCTCTCACCCCCCAGTGCGCCTCTGTGGAGATGAGACCTCTAAGGAAGGCGATTAAGATTAAATGAGGTCATAAGGGTGGGACCCTGACCTGATAAGGCTAGTGCTCTTATAAGAAGAGACACCAGAGAGTTAGTTCTTTCTCTCTCTACACCTGCATGCACTGAGGAAAGGGCATGTGAGGAAAAAGCAAGAAGCTGGCTGTCTGCAAGCCTGGAAAGAGCACTTACCAGGAAATGAATTGTCTGGAACCTTGACCTTGGGCTTCTAGCCTCCAGAACTATAAGAAAATATTTTTTTTAATATTTGAGCCACCTAGTCTATGATATTTGGTTATGGCAGCTGGTGCAGACTAAGAGACGTGCCCTGGAACAACGTCAGTGATGAAAATGAGCAGATAAATTATAGGACAGGAAAACCAAAAAGTTATGATCTGCTCACTACACTCACATTACTGCCTGCTACCTCCTGGTCTGCTCGTAAACAGGGCAGAGAACGTGTTGGTTCCTCAGCACTTCCATGTTTCCTGCACAGCACTGGTGTGGTTGTCAAAACTGAAGAATTTGAAGGTCACCTAGGCTTCAGGAAGCTAAAGTCTGAGATTTGCTCTGTTCTAAATAGTCCAAAACTAGAGCCACACACACGGCAGAATTCAATTCCAAAGTCAAAAAGTTTTCCTTGAAAATAGATTTAATTTTATTCAAATTAGAAATATTCTGTGTCTACCTGCAAAATCACCTCCAAACACAGTTATCCTCTTGACAAGTGAAAAAATTTTCTGGGGAAAATTTTTAAAAGATGGTAAAAGAAAACTTCACATTTTCTATCAAAAAGTACTTAATCCAAAAGTTTCAACATGTGACCTGTCCACAAGGTATCCGGATCATTCACTCCTCAGAAAAGGCGGGGGGGCAGGGAATCGCATCCCCATTGTGATTTGAAGTGCGCAGAAGCTCAGATCTGCCCATGTCATTTAACACTGGTGTAATAGGCACGGGAGAGGTTTCACTGAGCTGAGGGGAACAGAGAAACACAGAGGGCAGGAAATTCCTTCCCAGAAGACTTGTGTTCAGCTGAACATTAACAGGCTAAGAGTAAAAAAAAAAAAAAAAAAAAAAATCAACAATCTGTGATCAGTAAATTTAAAGAGGAGCTCAGTTCTTTCTGGCGCTATGGACATTCCCACCACGCTAGTGTCCAAATTCTAGAAAAAGATAAAAAGATTAACAAAAATAGAGACTGTAGGGCTGGCTGACTTTGTGCCTGGAGGAGTGGCACCGGAAAGCCAGCGCTCATGTGCTCGTCTGCAAGGCAGCGCCCTGCCTGGAGAGGGGACACGCGTCTGCGCCAGGGGCTCGGCGGGCTGGTGGCGCTCCACGTGCTCCCTGGGCAGCTCCCCGCACATGTCCCCTAAGAATCGAGGGCCTACTTGGCCATCTTGCGGATCATGTAGTTGAGGATGCCCCCGTTGCGGAAATAAGTGAGCTCCACGTCGGTGTCAAACCTCATGACAGCCTGGAAGGTCTTCCCGGTGTCCAGCTGTGAGGACGGAGGAGCAAATTAGAGTCACTGCGGGAGAAGGTGAGGCAGCTCCCGGAGGAGCCAGCGCCCACCTGGGGTGCCGGTGCGGTGCAGGTGCGGCCCTCACGCCCGCACCACCAACAGCACCCGGGAACATGCACAGTCTCTGGGCCCAGGCCAGACCCGCTGAGCCAGAAGCTACATTTTAACAAGACCCTCAGCAGGCTCCTCCGTGGGGAAGGGAGAGGCATCCGAGAATGAGAACGGCCCCTCCGGGCAGCAGTGACTGGTGACCTGTGGGATGGCATTTTCTAAAGCCTCTCTCAGTGCTCTCTGCAGGTGGAAGTGTCTCAGGCCAGCAGACGTTTGGTTAGGGTTGTCCCTCAGGCAGCTGGCCCAGCCGCTCAGCCTGGGAGTCTAAACCCCCCGGGGGCCTTGGTGCTGGGCACTTTGTCCATTCCTTGCAGAGGGAGCTGGCATTTTGGTGTAGGAATCAGAGACGGGGAGTGTCTGCTGTTCACCTTATTATAACAAGAAGGTGTGTTTTTAGGTAATGTCCTAACCCTGAGCTTTCATCACTGTTCTCTGGGCTGAGATTGGGAGGAGTGGGAGAGAGCTTGGAGGTAAGAATGGAACCTATGATAACACTTATGAGTGAACAGCAATAAAGAGTTTGTCGTGAGGCAGGTAGGAAAGGTGTTAGTAACTCTTGAGTCTAACGCAGTCCTACTCTTTTGTTTCCTTCTTCCAAGTCCCACAGATCTGCTTCTAACAAGATTGACTACAAACACAGGTAGCTGGTCCTGGCGTGGAGAGGCCCCGGCTTACCTTGACCTGGACTTTCATTCGTGGTTTGAGGTTTTCTGGGATGTTGATGGTGTAGCGTTCCCGCCCCGTGAGTCCCAGGGTGTCTGCAGTCTCCCCGGGGAGGTATTCAAGGGGGATCACCCCCATTCCGACCAAGTTACTGCGGTGAATGCGCTCGTAACTCTCAGCAAGAACAGCTTTGATTCCCTGATGGGCCGAGAGAGAAGTGTGGACACAGTTCCAAGTTTTCTTTAGACACACAGAAACTTAACAAAAGGCTTCTTAAGTCAAAACTCTTCTCACACCTAAATTCTTTATAAGTACTAATTAGTCATTTACACAAAATGTTACCCCCTAGCTATAAACGATGCAGCGGTCGGTCTTCAATGACTGCCGACATGGTACAGGCAGTGTGTACGTGCTTCCATGATTTGACTCATCCCGCCTCCACCAACCCTGGAGGCGGATGCTATCACCAGGTGGTCAGGGGAGTATCTGGTATCCTGAACCATGCAGCCTGACCACACACACAGCCACTCTGTGACGCAACACCTCCTAGGAACTTCCACCACACTGAAATCCACATCGCAAAACAACATGAAGAAAACTCACTTCTTACCCTTCAATTCTGCTATAATTGTAGGTGTACTGGCAGACACGGAAGACTTAATCCAAAAGCAACTTACAGAGCATACTACAAAGAAAGTCAAGGATTACCTACTGTGCGCTGCTTTTATACCTCCTGTTTCAAGGATCAAATCATCTTGACACTATGCTATCTATAAAGTACATTTTATGGGTAATCTATAACTGACAATATACAACAATATCAATAAACTAGGATACCTGATTAACTAAAACACCCCATTCTTAAGTAGAATATTTAGGTACCCCCACAGGGTCTCTTGATATTTGGGTACAGTTTTAAGACCTCCCTGCATAAGGATTAGTCAGGGAGCTTGTGAAAAATGTAGAATCTCAGAGCCCTGGCTGGGTAGCTCAGTTGGTTAGAGTGTCGTTCAATATGCCAAGACTGTGGGTTCGATCCCTAGTCAGGGCACATACAGGAAGCAACCAATGAATGCATAAATAGGTAGAACGACAAATTGATGTTTCTTTCTCTGTCCCCCTTTCTCTCTATGATCAATAAAAACAAATAAACCTTTTTAAAAAAATGTAGAATCTTGTGCACTACCCCAGATCTACTGCATCAGAATCTCACACAGGCAGTGAGGAGCAGGAGAAAGATAGTCATTCTTTTTTAAAAAAAAATTTTTTAATATGTTTTTATTGATTTTTAGAGAGAGAGAGAGGAAGGGAGAGGGAGAGAGAAAAACATGGATGAAAGAAACATCAATAGGCTGCCTCCTGAACGCCCACTACTGGGGATCAAGGCTGCAAACCGGGCATGTGCCCTGACAGGGAATCGAACCAGCGATCTCTTAGTGCATGGGTGGATGCTCAACCCACTAAGAAACACTGGCCAGGGCCTGAAGATAGTGATTCTTGTAAGTCATGGGAAGCAAGGCTATTGAGAAGTGGTTCTTAAACTTTGCTGCATATTAGAATCTCCAAGGGAGGCTTTTAAAATCCTGACATGCAAGCCTTTTTCCTTACCTGTTAAACCATAATCTCTCGGGATGAGATCCAGGCACAGGTATTTAAAAAAAACCCACAGGTGTTTCCAAATTTAAAAACAAATTTATGGAGGAAGGGCAGATTCTTCAGGATACTAGATATTTTGTATAGATTTTTGGATATCTGTATTATGTATTAATTTGGGGGGAAAGTTGAAATATTTGTAAACGCATACTATTCACATCCCTAGCTCTGCATAAATGGCTATGCAGGTTTGTAGATGGCACAGATCACAACGGTCTAACCCTCTCTGCGTGAGTTCAGCCCAGGACCCCTGAGTGGCCCAGGCTGGGCAGCCACAGGATGACGTGTATGATTCCGGTAGCCAGGACTCGGAGCCGCTCTGTAGAGAAGTCTAGACTCCGGAGCGCCCCCTGGGTGCCAGTTCTCCTTCCCTTCCCACAGATCTTACAGTTTTCCCACCCGACTGCCACAGTCAGCACCCAGCTCCCTTCCTAAAATCTCTTCCTTCTCTTTGGTTCTTTTCAGCAGGCCCCTGACATATTACCAAGTAATCAGAGAACTTTATTTTCTCTACAGAGCAAAATGATTAAAAAAACAAAATAATAGGTGATATTTACAGATTTTCAGAGGCCTGGACGTCTGGGGCTGCCTGCCAGACAGCCACATTTTCTACTGTACTTGTGGATGTCACTTATTTAGTGTTCCCTGAGTGCACTAAATGGCTCGAGCACATCTATTTAAATTGACATTGGCTAAGCCACTGTATCCTGCCCTGAGGACTGAAGCCGGGCAGCAGGACTCTTCTCTGCTTTCAGGGCAAGCACATGCTGAAGGGGTGAGCGCGCTGTGATGCCTGCGCAGCCCTGCCCCGGGGGAGCGTCCAGCAGGTCAAGCCCTGAAAGCGCTGAAGGGTCTAAAGGGCACCCTGCCCACGTTCAGCGAGAGCGTCCTTCCCTCCTGAGTCTACAGGTGGGTTTCACAGGCCGTGAAGCAATCGGAGAAAGTCCTTTCCCTGTTTACCCACAGCTCAGGCTCCTTACTGTTTCCCTTCCATGAGCCTGGCGGACGGGTCAGGGGAAGCAGCCCTGGCTTACTCCTCAGGTTCACCTAAGACAATGGCCTTAAATAAATTTGGGGTCCTCAACCTCTGGGAACATTATGAAAACCATGGAATTTTTCCCTGTAAAAATAACATACGTACAAGCTTTTGGATATAATTTCAGAGACTGCACAGAGCCCCCTCCAGCTGTTCTGCTGACACCCACAGAGACCCATGGTCCCCAGGAAATGTCTGACCTGAGGGAACCAGTTCAACTCTCAATTACCCTGCAGAGAGAAGCGAAGCCGGGTCACGAAGCAGGAGGGGAGCGAACACTGCATGCTCTTCTGAGCCGCTCTCCCACGACATCTTGGGAAGCACAGCACGGGAATTGATTCCTGGCCCCTTCCCGGCTTCCCTGCTGGTCCAGAGGGCAGCTGCCTGCTGGGACGACCCCACATCACACTCACCAGGAGGAAGGGGCCCTTCGCTGCCCAGTCCCGGGAGCTGCCCGAGCCGTACTCTTTCCCGGCCAGAACGATCAGGGGAAGGCCCGCCTGCTGGTACCGCTCGGCGGCGTCGAACACATCAAGCTGAGGAAGGAAAAGGAAGGTGTCACCGACGCAGCGAAGGCACTGAGCGCGGGTCCTGGTGGGCCGCGCAGGGTCAGGGGGCTGCAGTGAGCCGGGCAACGCAAAGCCAACGGAAAACTCAGCCAATCGCACGCCTGCTCTAGAGTCCCAGTGAGCTCCACATACCTACACCGACCAAATGGTATTTTATATTCGTGTAGCTGAAATGGCTAATTGTGAAGATTTTTAGAAAAAACATTCAAATCCTAAGGCACCAAGGGAAAAAGGAAAGGAGATTAGATTGTGTTTTCTCTTCTGTTGCCTAACCTATTTTTAAGCTTTTAAAAAACAGAATCCCACCTAAACCTGGGTTTCAACTCAGTATCAGAGACTCAGGGATGGTCAATTGTGAAGGTAGCAAACCACATGAAGGTAACGTCTTGAACTGGTATAAAATGCAAACTTTTGTTAGTCACCCTTCTGCATGGATGTCAAGGCAGAGAGAGTAGAAACACTGATGGAAACGCCCATCACTAGAGGACAGGAGGAGATTAACTAATATTTTAGTACATGTGAGAAGCATCTCACACAAACAATTGTTTGTCACAGGAACTCTGAATATGGTGCTGAGCTGAGACTTCACAGACACATCTGATATCACAGCTGGTGGTAGTGCAATGAAAGAGTTGTTCTCCATGGCTACTAAGTCAGAAATAAAATCCCTCTAGAGAGTGTTTCATCTGAAAGGAGCTGTAAAAATTTCAAGCAAGTTTTTACAAACTATTACTTTGATGGACCAGTGGAGCCTGTGGTTAATATCCCAGGGCATTAGCTAAATCTGGGTAGGAATCTGTATGTGTCCAGCTGGATTGAGCTCATGAATATAGAAACTTACATAAACAGTAAAAGCCTCCTCTGTCCAACCAAATAGTCTGGATTGTTTCAAAGACCAAAAGGAGACATCTTGTCTGATATTTTCAGAGATATCTATCACTAGCTTTGGGAATTAAGAATGTGGGAGTGTGAGTTTTAACGTGCTTTCAAAACTACTGCAAAGCTGACAATGCCATGGCAAAGCAGGTCATGAAACCCAAGGTCAGAGGGACCAAGCAGCTCCAGAATCCCGGTCTCCTGGCTGCTCCCATACATGAGCCATGCTGAGTACTAACCAGGTCACAGAGGGGGGGCTCTCTGCGCTCCCTCTCCTAAGAAGACATTGTTGTTTCTTGTGTTACTGTGCCTCTATCTTCTAGGAATTATGTTTAAACCGTCAGTTCTCCGTTTCTCCAATTTTATCACATTCTCTAGTTTGATGAGGATTTGGTTCACTTAAGCACTATTCCCAAGGGTTCCCCTTCCCTCCCCCTCCCCAACCTCCCAATATAGTTATGTCATACGGTTGGTATGTCAATAGTTGGTGTTTGCATTATGATTATATAAATGCTATTTACAGCTGAGTCATGCAATGTGCTATGATTTCCTTTTCTTGGCAATTTAAAAACAATTTTCACTGGAATTACTAATTTTCAGCGTGTGTGTGCTCACGTTTCTACGTTCCTACCCATTAATTAATCCCCAAACACTCTGCCTAAAGTTCAGATCTCCTTGAAAGGCATTCAGTCACATCAGGCAACCTGTATCACTTAGACATCCTTCCATGGCTGCTCCACTCTGGGCTGACGGCTCTCCAGATGTGCACCCCGTGACCCCGGAACCCTCCCCCCACACTGGGGATTCCCAGCACCGCCTTCTGTTTGGTTTGTCCCCTCACTTTGGTGGAACACTTTCAGCAAGTAGCTTGCTGAGACAGGACCTGAGGAATGTTTTTAAGATTTCGAGTATCTGAATGTGTTACTACTTTAATTTCAGAGCGCTGGCGGCGCGGAGGGCAGAGTTTTAAGGGAGAACTCAGTCTGTTTCCAGTTGCCTCAGGCGCCGCTGATCCCCAGCACATTGTACGTGAGCTGGTTTTCCCTCTCGGGGAGTCCCTAGATCTTACCCTTTTTTAAATCTTCACCCGAAGACATACTCATTGAATTTTTAGAGACCAGGGGAGGGAGAAAGAGAAAGAAACCTCGATATGAGAGAGAAACATCGATCAGTTCCCTGACCAGGGCTGGGGGTGGAACCCGAAACCTAGGTATGTGCCCTCACTGGGGATCGAGCCCGTGACCCTTCGATGCACAGATGATGCTCCAACCAACTGAGCCACACAAGTCAGGGCTCTGCCACTCTTAAATCCACAGTGATGTGACTGGCACAGGTCACCTCTAGTCACTCTGCTGGGCACTCAGAGGCCCTTTCAATCTGGAGTCTTCGATCTTGCAGTCGAGAATTTTCCTTACGTTACGTCTGTGATAACTTCCTAACTTCCTCTCTTCTCTTTTCAGTATCTCTATTCAGTCAGGTGCTGGGCCTCCTCAGTTCAGCCTGTAATTTTCTTGTATTTTCTCTAATTTCTCCTTTGGCTTTCTGTTCTATATTCTGAGGGATTTTCTCAACTAATCAGCTTTTCCTGCGAAGTTTTTCAGGGGCTTTTTTTTTAATTTAAAGAGCTCTTTCCTGTCCTCTGATTACTTTACAGCAACAGAAAACCATCTCACCACTCGGAGGAAACAGTGTTTTTCCTCAGTTTTCCTCCACTCTTTGCATTATCTGTTGTCTCTCCCTTTCTCCCCTGTCCCTGGTCTAGGTCTATCCTTCAAGTTCAAGGACTGGCCCAAATGTCTGTCCCTCTCTGCTTCAGTCTCCTATGAGCTCTCGGGGCCTCAGGTTCCCAATTTAAAATGTAGGTAACTATGGTAACCCACTTCAAACTGTTGTTCCCAGTATTAGACAATTATATACAAACAGCCTAGAACAGTACCTGAGACATGTAAGTTCTACATAAATATTAGCTGTTATTGTTTTAAAATAAGCTGAGAAGGTTATTTCTCAAGTAGCCTAACCCCTTTTCAGGCAGCTTTGCAGCATTCAGTGGGAAGGGAAGGGACAGTGAGGACCAGACGTAGGCCAGCTGTTTCCCATGTCACTCCACTTACGTTTGAGCCTCAGATACTACAGTGTTTCTGCTTCACAGGTAAGAACAATGAGGCTCAGAGGGAAATAACTGCAGTAGGTGCCACAGCTGGTCTGAGGTGGAGCTGGGGCTTGAACCCGGGCTTGTCTGACTCAAAGGGCAGGCTCTCCCGGCCTCTCACGTGCCTCCATCAGACAATTCCAGCTGTAATATGCCCACCAAAGGGTTCCCGTTAGGACCCAAGCAGGCCTCCACAAGCCTCTACATTCCTCCTCCTAGTCATGAGGGTGAATTCAATTAAATGCCAATAAAGTCATAACACAGCATTTCTTGATAAAGGTCCTCTACCTTAACCTGGAATTCCCCTCAAATACTCCGAACCAGGAGTATGTCAATCAGAGGCTTTAAAAGCTCAACTTCCAGGAAAGTGGGTTCAGTTAGGCCACGAGGCAGAAGCTCCGAGCAGGGAGAGGAGGTTTCAAAGGTTAAAGGGCGTCCCTGTCCCTGACAAACTCCACACAGGAACCCCTGGCGAGAGAGACTGCAGGTGGCAAGACGCAGGAGGGGCCGTGAAGGAAACTGAGATTGAAGGAAAGTAGTGACTGTGTAGATACCCAACCACCCAGGGCCTGACGAATGCTGCTGCTCGGGGAAGCAGAAGACACCATACTCACAACTTCTCCAGAAGGCAGGTGTATCGTCTGCGGCGCCTGCTTGCTCAAAAATTTGTTTAATAAGCGAATGTTGGCAAATGTCCCCCGGGCCATGATGGCATCGTTACCGCGTCGCGAACCGTAGGAGTTGAATTCTCGTGGAGTCAGGCTAATAAGGCAACCGGAGAAAAGCCAGATCAGTGGAGAGAGTGAAGGTGGAACTCAGCTTATACCAGAAGACAGAGAAAACATAAACCTCGGACCTAGGCGGTTTGGCTCAGCAGTTAGAGCGTCGGCCCGTGGACTGAAGGGTCCTGGGTTCGATTCCAGCCAAAGGCACGTACCTCGGTTGCAGGCTCCTTCCCCATGTGGGAGGCAACCAATCGATGTGTCTCTCTCACATCAATGTTTCTCTCTCTCCCTCCCTCCCTTCCATCCACTCTCTCTGAAAAGCAATGGAAAAAATATCCTCAGGTTAGGATTAAAAATAAGTAGAAAATAACATTAAAAACCAACAACAACATGAACCTCAGTGTTTCTCTAATCCACCAAGCACTGTTCTCCATGCAGAAACACTTCCCACAGCCTCCACTGAGGGCAGAGTGTGAGGCAAGACATACGTGAGGTGGATTCAATATTCTCCCACGTCTTATAAATCTGGGTAGAAAAAGCAGGAACTCTAATAAGGGTATTTATTTCATTTATTTATTAAGGCAGCCTACAAAGTTTCACAAAAAATAAGGGTAAGAAAGCCCTGGCCGGGTGGCTCAGTTAGTTGGAGCATTGTCCCATGGGTTGTGGGTTCGACTCCTGGTCAGGGCACATACTTAGGTTGTGGGTTCAATCTCCGGCCGGGGCACATGTTTCTCTCTCTTCCTTCTTCTCTCTCTAAAATCAATAAACATATCCTTGGGTGAGGATTTGTTAAAAAAATGGGTCAGAAAGAGGAAGCAGAGATAAGAATCAGGGAAATCTAGTCAGGTGGAGCCAAGAATGGGGGGAACACAGAATAGGTTCCATGAACTAACCAGAAGGAGGTTCGGATTTATCCCGAGTTATCAGGAAGTCAATTGAAAGGGAAGACACACAACTGGCAACATGATTTATAAGTTCATGAGATAAAAATCAAAGCAGTGCCAAGGAGGCAGAACAACTATTTCTCTTGATCCTGAAATCAGAGAAAAATCTCGGTGGGCCCCAATGAAAGGGGAATGTCAGGAATAATATTTTCAATGAACACAGTGACCAACTCACTGGGCTGTTTCTTAAAATGCCAGGAAAATGTGTGTGTTACTATGATTGAAAGGTTAGGTCTATTTTGAGGATTTAGAGACTCTATAAATGGGTTTCAGGAGCAAATAAAAAATGATATCCAAAATGTTGTGGATATACGCATTTTTCTGGAAAGGTATTATATTTGCTTTCATTCAATTCCCTAAAGACCATGTCTCAAAAGTGGTCAACATTCACCAATCAAAAAACGGTGTTGGATTTGTTCCTTGAATTGGCTCTGGGCCCCATCCCTGAGGAAACTGATTCGGGAAGTAGAGATGGGAACCAGGAATTTTTATCTCCCCAAATAATCCTCATGGAAAGTAAGATTTGGGACTGACTTTGATTAATATGGGTATATTAGATAATAGCAGATAACACCGGTATAATGCCTGCTAAAATCGGTACACGATGGGACTGCTGGATGAATGCATGAACTGCCAATCCCCAAAGCAGGTCTCTGTAAGGAGTGTCTCTGAACCAGGAATGACTGTGCCTGTCAGGTTATATTCCTGCTGAGCGGTTCAAGTGCAGCCAGGCTCTGCCTTGGGCTATGAGCAAACCCTTGTGCTTTAACCACTGGGTAAGCTGGGGGCAGAGATGGCAGCTGAGCCTAATGAGTACAACACTTGCTCAAAGATTGTCCCCCTCCCCGACGGGGTTCACGTGTCGATGGATTCACCCACGGAAGCTTCGAAGAGGCAAAGAGAAAGACTGACTGGTTTTCAAGCCCCAAGGTTCAGTGAAAATCCACAGTGTGATTCCAGAGCGGAGGCGGAAGAGCAGTGCCGGCCTATCTACTCCCCGCGTGCCTTCAGTCGGTCCTCGCCTCTCACACTTACCCTCTGCTGGTTAAGTAGCGAGCAGCAGGGCTGTTCCTTGCAATGTTCCCAGCCGGAGAGATGTGGTCAGTTGTTACTGAATCTCCCAAATTTAATAGCACATAGGCATCCACAATAGATTTAGGGGGCTGCAGCTCCAAGGTCTAGCAGAGAACACGACAGGTCAGGGTTGGCCCAAGTTTTCTCCAATAAGTCATGAGGGAAGTCTTCTCAACTGCAGTGACCCCTGGACCTGAGCCAGGTGATGGCCCTAATCAGCGCGTAGATAATTCTAGTTTGCTTTGTTTTGTTTTGTTTTGAGTTTTATCGGGGTACTTAGAAAAGTAAGGTCAATTTACTCCAAACATTCACATCTCACCCTTGAAGAGAAGGGGAGGTATTGGCTGTCCCCTCAAGGCAACAGGGAGGCAGCTGCAAATGACATTCTCTTTCTCCACAACCACAGAACTGCTCAGGTGCTGAGGACAACTGGAATTCTGGCTTTTCTCCCACCCCCTGACCACAGGGACCCACCCTGGGGAGCATGGACTCCTTGACCAGCAGTTTCTCGTCTGAGTGGGTCTCAGGGTTAAAGATGGCAGGCCCTGGGAGGTTCTCCTGGACAGTCCCTCAGATTTCACCAAGTCTGTACGTCCAGATGGCACCTGATCACCAGGTGTCTCTACAGAGCCACACAACCCCTGACAGAGAAATTGTAGGCTCACTGCAGCCAATATCCCAGCTTCCCCAAACTGTCCCCAGTAGTATTAGCTTGCTTTTGTAGTGGTTTGAATGAAACAGGTAGTAAAAGCAAGGGTGTGGGATAATAAAAGTAGATGTTATAAGGAAAGAAAACATTTTAAGAACTCAGTTTGTTAAAAATAAAGTCATACCAGGTTTTCAAAGAAAGGCGGTGACTTAATGTATGTAGATTTGGGATTCCAGTAATACAGCGTATCTGATGGGGCAGCTAAGGCATTCCAGCTTTCATTCACAGTCTTTAAAAAAAAAAGATAGAAAAAAAGGCCAATCCAATTACATTCTATTCTAAGAAAAATTTTACACAGAAACATAAAACACATATTCAAGCTGAGTATAATAAAAACGATTCTTATTCTAGTCATGCAAAGGAGTTCCTTTATGCTAAGATAGTACCATGCTAAATAACTCAACAATACACACACACTGTGACAGGCAGCCTCCAAGGACTGCCCACTCCCCCCATTCACATCCTAAAGGGCTGAACCTAGTGACTCATTTCCAGGATTAGGTTACAGAAAGACTCTGCCATCTATGTCTCTCACCCTCTCTTGCTTTCTCGATTGCTCGCCCCGATTGAGCCAGCTGCCATGCTGTGAGCTATGCAGAGACCCACTAGCAAAGGCTCTGGCTAATGGTCGTGGAGAAACTAAGTCCCCTGGTCCAGCAGCTGGTGAGGCACTTGACCCAGCCAACACCACGAGAGTGCCCTTAGAAGTGCATCTTCCCCAGCTGAGCCTTCAGAGGAGCTACAGCCCCAGATGACACCCTGGAGCCTTGTGAAGGCAGAGCCACCCAGTTAGGCCACCTCTGGATCCACAGATCTGTGAGATAATAAATGCTTGCTGTTTTAATGCACTATGTTTTGGTGCAATTTGTTGTACAGCAATAGGTTATTAATCCCTATACTTATGAATATAACTTAAGAAATAATTCAGATTTGTACCAAAGGGGAAATTATTTACTCTCTGAAGATTTTGGAAAGTAGACTTCCAGGTGACATGGTCATTGGATAGCAAATAACAGCTGCTTTGCAGAAAAATTAGCTTGAATTCTCTCCATAGGCCCATTAACTCAGCCTCTGAATACATGTATTTAATCCAGTGCCCACGAAACTCCCTCAGACCACTTCCCAACAAGCCACTGCTGGGAGGGCACAGCATGGATATAATCCCCTTTGACCCCTCTCCCTGGACAGTTTGCTCTCTTGTTTCAACCCCAAGCCTGTCAGCAGTCCCTGGGTCAGCCTAACACAGAAAACAGGGAAAGAAATAACATCCAAAGGTCTCAAAAAATACTAAGCCTGGCCGGTGTGGCTCGGGGGTTGAGTGTCAACCCATGAACCAGGAGATCACAGTTCAACTCCCGGTCAGGGGACATCCCTGGGTTTCGGGCCTGATTCCCAGTGGGGGTGTGCAGGAGGCAGCTGATCAATGACTCTCATCATTGATGTTTCCCTCTCTCTCTCCCTCTCCCTTCCTCTCTTTGAAATCAATAAAAAATAATAATACTAAGCCCCGTACATTTTATCCCTATTTGTAAAATGCACAGAACATTTCATTTATTTAAGCAGTTTGGTGCTTTCTACTGAGTGGCTTTTACTAATTTGTTTGCTTGTTTGATTATTTATTTTTCAGCATCCAAATAATTGTGAGTGGTGCGCTCCACAACACCCCTGGCGTCTGAGAAAGGAGAGTTATGGAGAGCTGGCCAGGAATCACACACAACCTGAGGCCTCTCTTCTTGTCCACTTGTCTAAATTGGGGACCATCTGGGGAGTGTGGGTTTGTAAAAATGTGAGTCACAGGAGAAAGTGACGGAGAGCCACTCCCCTAGTTCTCTGAGGAGGGAGTAACAAACCAGTTCCTCTCTGGAGCTCACACCCCTGGCGGCCTCCAGGTCTGCAGGGATGACACAGAGGCTCTCGGGGGCGGGGGGCAGGGGGCGGGACCGCACCTCTATTTTCTGGTAGACCTCCTTGAACATCCCGGGGATGACGTACTGACGCTCCACCGCCTGGATCTCCTCTCTAGTTGGCCAAATATCCTTCAGAAATACCTGTTGTCCCTTCGCATTTACCCCTGGGGGAAAAATGTGTGTTAATGAGAAAAACTTCATTTAACAGCCCTTTTCTTTATTACACACACTTGTGTCTCGTTCTTCGCGAGAGTTAATGTCCTCTCACGGCAGTGCTGCCACTCAGCAGTGAATCCCGAACCACTGCCCGAGGAAACACAGGTCGGGTGTCTGAGAGCCTCTGGCCACAACCGATCACCATATAACCTTGCTTTATGTGTGTTTCCGTTTATAGACACCTCAGTTAATATATGTTGTTGATGAATGAACACTGAACTCACTGCCGACAGCACAGACTCCTACTTGATGAAGGCTCCTCAACAGGACACACATCACAGGCTTCCTGGGCTTAGGGACACCAGAAAGCACTTAGCACTATACTTGGGGGCCCTCTGAAACAGTGACATCACCAAAACAAAAATAAATAAAGCACAAAAATGCAAACAGCACAGCGTGAGTGGACCAGAACAGGACACTATTTCCAGCACGACAGCTAAAACAGAAGGCAGAGGGCTGCCCTGACTCCCCCCGGGAAGTGCACGTCCAGGGACTCCAAGCTTTCCCGCTGCATGCGCCTGTGCATGACCGCGGGAGCGTGGTGAGCACTGACTGTGGGGTTAAAATACATTTTAGTGAACAGGCAAATCTGCAAATATGGAATCCACATGCAATGAAGATCACCGGTACCTCTGAAGTTATTATTTCCTATAGATAAACGGAATGGGCGTTGTTTTCATATAATCTAATTTGCTTAGGATGGATTGAGGAGGGGATAGGAGGCAAGAAAACCAGAGGAAAGGAGACAAAGCCTCCTTTCCTCTGGATTTTGAGAGGTTAAACTATCTGAATGTGCTCCCCCGAGGACATATGAAAGCAATGCCTATCATGAGATTCAAACAGGAGGCAGGAAAAGGGCTGGAGAAGCAGCCAGAAGAGCACGCTCTCTATTACTTTCTGTATTTCTTTCTTTCTTGTCATTCCCTGCCCTTTAGTAAACTCTTATTATTTCAGTGTGTCTTAGCTGTGTATTAGGGAATAAAGGAAAGACTCCTCTCCTTCTCGTCTTACCTCTGGAAGTCCTAGGCTTCATTATTTATTAAGGAAAAAGCACGGTTTCTCTTCCAATAATAGTTTCAAATTCACTGGAAAAAACCTATAACCACATAAACAAACTCTTACCCAACGGCTCTTTCTCAAAGTCGATCTTGATGGTCCCGGCAATCGCATAAGCTATTACTAAGGGTGGAGAGGCTAAGTAGTTGGCCCGGGTGTTGGGGTGGACTCGGCCTTCAAAATTCCTGTTTCCAGATAGTACTCCAACAGCTACAAGGTCTCCCTGCGTAAGGCGAGAGGAAAATCAGGTCACCAGGAAGAGAGACTGCCCAGGCTGCTTGTTTCAGGCCATTTGCCAAAGTTTTCCCATCACCTGGATGTAGCTCTTTAAGCTTCCCTGTCACAGGTCCTCTCCTCTATAGGAGAGCACACAGGGGTGTCCCTGTGGGAGACACTCTGGGACAGAAGACTCAGAGAGGCATGTTCACTGGTTTCTGCTCATGAGAAAATACCAGGTAGGTCAGAAGGCAACGTTCTAGTTTTTTTGCTGCCTGGGGCCTAAGAGCAGGTGGGAATGACTAAACGTTGAAAGCTAGAGGAAGCCACGCAGACTTACATGGATTCTGCAGTTCATGCAAAGCAAACCTAATAGTATTTGCCAACGCTACAGAATTTATGGGACAAAAACCATGCCAACATAATTCAGTTTAGATCCATGTGAGTGAAGACTTCCCGGACTTGTAACCAGTTTTCAGATTATGAGGAACAAACAAATCTGGAGCCCTCTGGGGTAAAAATTTACATTTACTGAGCACCTGTGTCCAGGCGCCACACTAAACCTTTGGTGTGCATTCCCATCTCAGTGCTCACAGTCTATGACACAGGCACTATGATCATCTCCAACTTACAGGGTGAACACTCAGGTAAAGGAGGTTCATTACCTTGCTCAAGGCTATCTAACTAGTAAGTTTAGCTTGACTGCAAGGACCATACATCTAACCACATCTCCTGCTTCCCTGAATCTTCTTGAGATTACCAGCATTTTGGTCACACATCATATGACAAGAGATAACAGCTCTGAAGACCCACGGGTGCCTGGAATTACCTTCGTGATGGCTTCTACCACAGGTTCAGGCAAGGGCCCGCTGTTGCCAATGCAGGTCATGCACCCATAGCCCACAACATCAAACCTGGGAGCCAAGAAAACACAGGACAGTATTCTCAGTGAGCCCCCTGCTGGACCAGTTCCCAGAGACCACCGAGTTAAAGAGAAGAGTCGTGCAAGGAGCAAGTGCAGTGCAGTGCAGATCCTATAGAGTTTTCATTCCCAGGAACATTTCGATATATTATTCATCCATTCTAGATCACTCTATCAGACTCCTTTTTGAGTAAATTATAAAAATAAGTCTAAGTGAATAATCTAGAATTTTTAAAAGTTGAAACTAGATATGCCATTTACTGTCTCTATTTACTACGTTTATTATATAATCCCAAGGATTTCTGACTTTTATGATGCTCATGAAAAAAATCTGCCATCCAAATTATGAATGGGGAAGTTGGAGAAACTGTATCTGGCAACAAAGAACTAATTCACCTGAAGGAATGAGAACACTTTTAGCCATGATAAATACTGCTTTTCATACCAAAGGGCAGCCTTTTAGAGCAGAGCCAATGCTGGCCCATTGCAGAGAGAAGGTGCAGCACCCCACCAACGCACAGGCTGGGTCCCGTCCCCTGCTCTGCCTTCACGGGCACCCTTGTACGATGAACTTGTGCAACTGTCTACAGGAGGGCCCTACTCTGCTGGAAGGTAAGGATGAAGTCCACTCACCATCTGATGAAACTAAGTAATTAGGTACCATCAGATAAGCTTACATTTGTTACAGGGGACATAGCAAGATACACGGGGAAGATTACACAACAAAGGCAAGGGTGGACAAGAAAATCCCTCACCCAAGCTGCGACAGGTACGGCATGACTCCGCTCTCTCGCAGGTAGTAGGTGACCACACCACTCCCGGGAGACAGGCTTGTTTTGATGTAAGGCTTCACGGTCAGGCCGGCGTCCACTGCCTTCTTTGCTAACAAGCCTGTGAAACGATAAATGCAGACACGGTGTGGGTGGCCGCCTGCTCTAGGTGCCAGGGACAGTTCAGAAAGGCACTGGCTCTTCAGTCTGCACTTCCTGCCCCCGCCGGACAAAGCTCCGTTCATATGGGCACTTCCCGCTATTTCTGCTGCCGAACAGAAATCCAAAGCTCATGGCCCAAGGACATTCACACAGACAGTAAACTCACAATCAGCCAGGAAAATGAAGAGACAGATGTGTGTATGTGTGTGTGTATGCATGTGTTTTAAGGAATAAACCATTTAGGAATATATTATAGAATGAGTTTTTAATTTGGGGAGAGAAAGCAATCTTTCTAATTGTGTTTTATTTGGATGAAAATTCTAATTGGAATGGTCCTTTCTTAAAGTATCTGAATCGTGTACTGGCCGGTGAGGAACACAGTCAGTTGAAGTGTAAAGATCTAGTTCTCAGATAGTTCTTAAAGTGGGAGATCAACAGTTCCTGGGCCACTGGACCTTCACAAATACAAGTTGCAGGACACTGGGTGCTCTGTCTTAGGATGTATCCCAGAGGTAGAAGAGAAATGAGTGGGGGGGTGAGTGAAGACACCAAAAGCTACAGACGTGCTGGTGACTTGTCTTAAGGAAACTGGTTTGCACCAAAAATAGCTTAGCTGGCAACAGCCGATTTCTTGGGCTTGGTTTTCCTATGCACTGTCCACTTCGTAAGGAGAGGGCTGTTGTAACTCCATGATCTAAGGACATAAGAGGGACTGTAGGGGATGCTCAAAAATGTGGAAACTAAAGAGACATTGTAGTGACGAAACTCTGTATGTAAACATTAACCTGCATAAAAGGCAGGTGGGTTTCATCCACCAGTGCCTGTGCCTAACTCAGGTACCTGTGACACTAACTATAAGACACACTGAATTCCACTGACCAGAAAGCCCACCAGGGGTTGTACAGAGAACAGTCTGCAATGAGAAAACAGTTTTTTTTCCTTCTAAAGTCTGACAAGGTTCTGGGTTTTACCAGAAATTCATCTTTTTTTGCTTTCTTCTGCTTATTTTCTGTGTTAATTCTAAAGGCGATTATGCATTATGTGTTCTACTTTAAATAGTTTGCTTTGGACACTATTAACTGTGTAAACATTTCTGGGCCAATAAATTCCTACATCTGGAAAAGACAAGGTTCATGCTAAGCCCCTGGGTCACGTCTTGGGAGATTGCCACGCGCATGTCCACACGGCCATGAGGAAGGTTTCAAATGCACTTACCTGCTCCTAACATCACAGACGGATTACTGGTGTTTGTGCAGCTAGTAATGGCGGCGATGACCACAGAACCGTGAGCAAGGGTGAACTCGCTGTTATTATAGACAAACGTCTGATGGTCGTCATGGTGGTCTGGAGCAACCTGGAATCCTTTAAATCCTTGCTATAGGAAGAACAAAAATATATATATATATTTTTTCAAAAGTTCTCCCTTTAAAAGAAGAAATACTTTGGAAACTATAATTTTAAAGGCCAATTCTCAACAAAACATAAATATCTTAGCCAATAAACTCTGAAATGCTACAGAAAAATTAGCTTTCTTTAGTCTTTAAAAATCTTTACAAACGGCAGTCATAATTCTGAATCTGACTCTTGCTTTGAAATAAACAATTACTTCCTTTCTACCTAAAAACTGGAAATGCTAAAACTACAAATTTAGTTCAAAGTTAGCCTCAGTAGAACTCAATGACATTATTAGAGTTTAATGAACATGGACTGAGGTCACTGATTCTACCACATGGAAATTAGAAAACGGTGCCGTTTTGGTCAGATTCAACTAATCAAGTGCCAGGAAGGTGAAAGAAGGAGATGACTCTTCTCCCCGAGATCCGAGGACACCCTGTGGAGGAGCCGGGACATGCAGACAGGACAGGCAGGCAGGGGATGGAATGAACAGAATATACTTCTGATGTGAGAGAGTGTGAAAAGTTGACATGCTTTTAAAGGGTGGGCTCATTACATTTATAAATAGGTTCTCTTAGGAAGCTGTTTGGCGCCTGGCTAATGGGGGAGGCGTTAAGGACTTCGGGATGGAGGAGGCACCCCTCACTGGCAGGCTTAGGAAGTCATCACTGAGTGGGGTAAACAGAAGCGAGCACCAAGAACTGGAGGCCAGGGTTCGGGAGCATTTCCACCTGCCCTCCCAGGTACTTACCTTGGCTCCAAGGCAGCTCTCAAAGTCCTTTTTCATGTCAGACACGGCGACTTTGTCCTGAGGCCTTTTGGGTCCACTGCAGCAAGGCACTACTGTTTTTAAATCTAATTCCACCACCTGTCCCCAAGAAGAAAAGGAAATGTGGAACTGATGTCATACCCACAAAGAAAAAACATAAGCCCTGCCCGAGAACTTAACACACCACAACAATAAAAACAAGCTAAGCCACTACATCCAAAACCAAGGAGGTCAATGTTCACTTTAACTCTTAAGGGATAGATTTCCAAAGATGAAGAAGGTCACTTAGGTGGCACTGGACAGCAGGCAACCTTGCCACTCGCAGAAAGAAAGACCAGGGTGGGGACTGCAGCTGCTGTCCAGCATTTTCCACTCGCCCACCTTTGAAAAGCAGCTGCTATGTACTTTTTATTTTATTTTAAGTTGGTCTGGGATGGGTTTTCTATTGAAATGACATAGGACCCACTGTACTTGTTCTAAGACGGTTGGGAGGGATGAAGCCAGTAAGTCATCAATGCCAGGAAGTGGCCTCAGCCTAATGGGGCACTTCCTTCCCTCAGTGTACTGTCAAAGAGAACCAGGGCCCCACAGCCAGGGCGCCCTCTGATCCTGGCTGCTGAGAAACATGGGGGTTCGGCCAGCACCCTAAAAAATGAATGAAGGCTTAGTCATTGGATAAACCAGAACTAACTGCTATGTTCGCACCTCCATGTCTCTCCCCTCCCCATCTTTAATAATGATGAATGAGCTCAGCCTTTAAACAGCTCTAGTCCTTCTAGTGAAGCCCTTCCAAGCTCGTCTATATAAGAAGAGCAAACCAGTTGTTCAGAAAGGGGAGCACGCCCAACCCAACGTAATGGCCAGGAGGAATGGAAGAAGTTACACTGTTTTGTTATGTTTACGGTTTTGGATGCTTTGGCCTTTGAACACCCCGTTCTCCTGCGATGACTTGGCAGTGACTAATTTTCTGCAAGCACCCCTCCCCCGTCGCCTAGAAAAACGATGCAGTATTAAAATCAGGCCTTCAGGAAGAGGAAACATGCTCAGTGAAGGCGCTCGTACCTGGGCAAAATCGGGGTCCTGGGAGGAGTCGCTGAAATCCCGAAACATTCCTACAGCCTGCAGATACTTCTTAATGTACTTAACTTTTTCTTCATTGCGGCCTAAATGAGCATTTTAAGAGGTAACAAGCAATAGATGTTAATTTTTCCTGGTTAAAGACTATGAGCTACTGTCTCTAGCAGCAATTATACAAGCGACACCCATTTCACTTACACACAGTGGCTCTGCTGATACCACAGCGCTCAGGCTAACGGTCTGCCTCCAGCTGATCTGCTGTTCACTAGGGGCCATTAACTGACCTGTTGTTCCCAAGAAAGAGACGATGGGAGCCTACCCTTACCTATAAGCACTCCCCCCCCCTCTTTATTATGTTCTGCAATTAGGAAGATCCTAGGCCTCTGCACACCTCGGCCTCTGCCTTCAACTGGCCAGACTCAGCATTGCACACTATTATGGCTAAAGTAATAATCCCCCTCGACTCCCACCACAAGTCACCAGCTGTGAGCACCTCCTGTGTGCCCTGCACTGTGTGCTGAGGGTTTTGAATGTGTTATCTCAATCTCTAATCCTCTATCATGACCTTAGGAGACAACTACTGTTATTACACTCATCCACAGATGAGGAAACGGTGGCTCAAGAGGATTAAGTACCTTTTATAGCCAGTAAATGACAGAGCCCGAATCCAAACCTGAGTTTGACTCAAAGTCCAAAGTCTTAACTCATGATGCTGAACCACCAGGGACGTGACCTGGACGCTCTACACTGAATCACAAGACCCTGGCTGTAGGAGATAATGCTCGTGAAGTCTTCACGAAGGACATGCAGTCCACCATTTCTCTGACAGCTGAATAAGGCTGTTTGAAAGCTCGGTTCTTGGGCCCACAATAGATCAGCATTTTTTATTTGCCTGTTTCTTTGAACTGAATTGCAAAGATCATCAGCTTTCAGCATGGGCCTCACAAAAGCTGACTGTCTGAGCATTAATCTATGTGTCATGGCCTGTTGTTGGGCCCACTGCTCATTACATCCCATGAGGTCCCTTCATAGAGATGCACAGGCGAAATGTCTTACTTAGGAACGAGAATGAGCTCCACTTCTCTGAAGGGACATGCTTGTTTCAATTTAACAGAGGCTTCAAATATGGTGACAGATTGTTAAGCCCAGCGGCTACCTCTAGAGCCACAGAAATGAATCCTAGCTCTTGATGTATTTTGCAGCTTTCCTCCCTTTCCCTCCCATCTTGCCTTTTTAGGCTGACACTCTGTTCTTTCACTTATGTATCTTTTTCACTTCAAATTCTTTGGAGGTCAGGGAAGTATCATTCATCAATTTCAATGTGGTTGTATTTAATAAACACTTTTTTAAAAATAAGCTTTTGCATTATAATCTTAACTACTCCACGAGGAGGTGTCTCCTCAGGAAAGCCAGGGAGAAGACTCAGAGTCACTAGGAGTCTGTACGATTCTTATGAGACTCACTGAGATGTGCACCTAGCTCCTACTTTGAATGCCCACTACTCCTACTGCAATAGACACCTGTAGTAAACACGGGATACAATGAGAAGGCTGAAGCGTGTTCCTTTCTCCTTAATAACCCAGTTGTGATTTTAAGAGTCAGATGGGAAATGAAAGGTCTCCTCCATCTTTGTCACATAGAATGAGGTATTAAAAATAAAATTATTTCATGTTACCTTCTTGCTCAATATAACCCAGTGGCTTCCTAGAACATTTAGAATAAAATCCTAACTGATCATGTGGCCCACGAGACTGTGAGGATCTGGCCCCTGCCTGTCCACCCCCTGACCTCACCTTCCATGGCCTCAACCCTGGACTCGAGCGACACAGGTCCCTCTGTGGGTCCCTGAACACCCAAGCCTGTCTGTCTTGGGCCTTTGCAGGTGTGGATCCTCTGCCTGAAAAGTTCCTCCTCCCCTACTTCCCACAGCGTGTCCCCAACTTTACTCCAACACGGTTCAAGCTTCACTTCCAAGAGCCCTTTGCTGATGTTCTGTGTATAAAATACCACCTCAGGCTAGCCAACCACACCCATGCTTTCTTCTCCACTATCCTATAATTATTAAAAAACCACTGACATTCAGAAATGGCTTCAGACTCGGTCTTTCACTTCACCTGTTGGACAGCCAGCCCTAAGAGGGATGTCATGGAGTGGTGTCCCTGTTAGGAGCCTGGCAGCTTCATGTTTGGATTCTAGCTCCAATATTCATTAGCTCTGGGTATTTACCCCACCTCTCTAATCCTTGGTTTTCTTCCCTATTAGTTAATTAATCAATCAATCTACCCTATCCATCTGTAAAGATGAGAGCAAACGCATACGAGTGCCTGGCACGGGGCAGCCAGCCATCATCATCACTAAGATCACTTGTTTCATGTCAAATACCGAGGAGTAGAAGAGCAGGGCAACCGTCTGTGCTTCTAGAGTACCTGAGCTCTTGCTCCTGGCCATACCCTGTCTACCTCACGCCTTCTGAAATCCCAACAATTCTTTTGACTCCACAAAGAGAAGGACACATCTGTAAATCTGACCCCAGGGGCCAGTGGCAGAGGCGGTGCTCTGGTTCTCAGGGCTCCATGAAACTTTACAAAGGGCCCCTGCTTTTCACGGTGTTACACTTACCTGTCTGCACCAGGTACTTGATACTAACTTCGTCAACTGGGAAAAAGGCAGCAGTTGCTCCATACTCTGGACACATGTTGGCAATTGTAGCTCGGTCAGCAATGGACAACTGGGCTACTCCTGGCCCGAAGAACTCGACAAATTTGCCCACTACCCCAACCTGGCGGAGGTGCTGAGTGGCAGAACAGAAAGGTTTCAGAGTTGATAGACCATATCTAAAATGCAGAACTATCACCTATCACTTCGTAAGTCTTATAAACTAACCTTGTAAGTAAACAGAAACAGTAAGTAACCTCAATATGTTTTTGATTACTTTAAAAAATAAAACTTAAAAACTAATGACAACTAAATATAACATAGTATCCTGGACTGGATAATGAAACAGAAAAGGGACGTTAGTCACAAAACTGGCAAAGTTTCTAGTATCCCTAATAGTGTCATTCATCACAATGTCAGAGTCTTCACTTTGATAACTGTACTGTGGTTATGCCAGGTAACATTTGGGGAAGCTGGGAGAAAGGTAACAGGAACTTTCGGTATCATCTTTACATGAACTCTCCTGTAAATCTAAAATTATGTCAAAACACTTCTCCCAAAAAACAAGTAATGCCATAAACACAAATAACAATATTAAGAAAAGTTTTTAAAAATGAGAAACATTCTTTTTCTCTAATGAGATCGTTGGAAATGCCTAGAAGTAATAACAACAAAAAAAAAATTCTTTTAAACCGAAATAAATGATGACTTGTACTAGCTGAGTAAGTAAATGGTTATTTTCAAGGGTACAATGAACAAATTTCCTAAACACAGGTACAAGTCAAATGTAAACAAAAGATCCAGACAGTCTGATTCCCGTATCTTTTCCAAGCAAGCCCCTGGCTAAGGCTGGGCCCACAGTGAGGACCTGGCCCTACAGGAAGCCAGTTCCATGAACTGTGGACAATCACAGGGACAGGCTCTTTTGGTTATGTGAAATTTTGCCAAATTTTGTGTACAAGCCTTATATTATTCCACATTTGAAGAAAAACACACGGACCTCTATGTTAAGCTAGTGTGTTAAACAAAAAAAACAATTCCAAATTCCATACAGAGTCAATCAAAGAGAAACTTTTTTGGGCCTTTACCAGTATAGTGTCCATTCCAAATCCCCTAAGCCTCCAAGCTATACAACCAGAAAAAAATTATGTTTATGATAATAAAAAATTACTTTTTCAATAATCTTTCAAAATAAAACTGCCTTCTTTTTGCAAAGCAAGCAAATCACATTAAAAAAAAAAATTCCTAAAAGGGCTAATGAAATAGGGAAAAAACAGTATTTTCCAGTTTGGAGAAACATCCGTTACAACAATATAACTTATAGTACAGAGAAGGGAATTAAAAAATCCAATATTATTCATAGAAAAAGGTTGTTATTTACATATAAGGAAGACCTAAGGGGAAGATGTAGTAAAAGTGTAACCAGATGCATGGGAATGATTCTTACAACCTCAGGATAGTGGTTATTTCCAGGGACGGAGAAGATGGCATAAGCCATAAATACTACATTTTATTTCTTAAAAAAATATACGGAGAGAGCTCTGAAGCTAATATGGCAAAATGTTATCACCTGTCAAGTCTATGTAGTAGGCATATGAATGTCACTTTCCCTTCTGTGCATTTGAACTATTTCATAATTTCAAAAAGATTTTAGCCCGGCCGGGCGTGGCTCAGAGCCTAAGCATCGACCTAGGATCCAGGCGATCAGGGTTCGATTCCTGGTCAGGGCACATGCCCGGGTTGTGGGCTGCAGCCGATCAATGACTCTCTCATCATTGATGTTTCTCTCTCTCTCTCCCTCTCTTTTTAAAGATATATTTTAAAAAAAAAAAGATTTTAAAAGAAAAAGGTCCATGCAGCAACAGAAGAGTAAAATGAACATAATTCCCTAAGACTTAACCACATATTTCTCCCTTATCCTGCCTCATTTTAAAGTCACCATCATATGGTTTTCTGGCATTTCCAGAACAAACGGAGGCCTAGAGCCTGCAGCACGGATTTCCCTCCAAGCCCGCAGAAGAGGCGGCTTCGTTACCTTGGTGATGGTGAGCACGATGTCCGTGGACGTGACCAGGGGCTGGGGGTTTCCCAGCAGCCTGTAGCCAATCACCTGGGGCAGCACCATGCTGATCGGCTGACCCAGCATGACAGCCTCGGCCTCGATGCCTCCCACACCTGCGAGGGGCGGGAGCACAAACAACGCTTCCGTGAATTCTCGCCGTATCCCTCAGGCACCGTGCAGTATCATTAACAGGTAAGAAGCCCAGTTTCAACTAGTACAGAGCTGCGTTTCTAAAAGGAGCAATTATCTTTTCTCTATTTCCCGCCACAGAATTTTTAATGAGTGTTTCTTCGAGTGTGGGCCCCAAACACCTGTATCAAAACCCCCTTGATTCCACACCAAGTGGACTGGGGTTCGGGGATCTCCGCTTGTAACAAACACCCCAGGTGACCTTCACTTACGTACTCTAGAGATCCCTAACTCTTAGTCCAGTCCACTCTGCCAAACAAAGGCGTTTTTCTGGGCACTGGAAATACAGCAGCAAACAAAGCGGACAAAGAAACCTCTCTGACTCTTGGAGTCATGCAAATTCGTGCTCCTGGGATGTAACGGCACCAACCTAAATTAAGGGACACGCTTTAGTACAACGCATCTGGACGAACACTCACCCCAACCGAGAACGCCCAAGCCGTCGATCATGGTCGTGTGCGAGTCGGTGCCTACGAGGCTGTCTGGGTAGTAATATCCATCCTGATCAAACACCACTCTTGCCAAATACTCCAGGTTCACCTGGTGGATGATTCCCGAGCCAGGGGGAATAATCCGCATGTTGCGAAAAGCCTGGGAACCCCACTAGGATTGAAGAACAGAAAGAGCACTGAGGATGCTGACCACCCCGAGCGGCCCACCTCCCCGGCACCCGCACCCCTCCCTCGGACCCACACGCGGAAAGACCCAGCCGCTGGGCCAAACGCGGCCGGTACCTTCAAAAACTCGAATCGTTCCCGATTTCTTTCAAATTCCAGGTCTTGGTTCTTCTGTAAACTGTCCACCCTGTCAGAGAGAAAAACTAAACGTGTAAGTTTTAAGGCTTACATGTTATTTGTCAAACTTATTGGTGATGAAAAAACAAAATGGTAACTTTATCTGCAGGCTGCGGGGTGGTGTTACACGTTCATTCGCATGGGAAAGGAGAGGTAGTTCGTAAAAGTAAAACAAATCATTATTTCATTAAAGTGATTCCTACAATCCCTTTAAACATGGTGGGCAGAAAATATTAAGTGGATTTAAGTTAAAACGAACTCAATCACAATGTGTGCCCCCCAGGAACAGACTGGAGGCATTTATGATGTTATGATGCCAGCAGCTTGGATACTTAAAGAACCCTTGTTTCTCTGCTTCCTCGTGACGACACCTCTCTGGACTGCGCCATGGCTGGGCTGGCATTTTCATGTTTATGTTGGGAGACAGGGAGCAAGCGATGCCGGGAGGGACAGGCATTTACAGAATCATAATCTCCTCTCTGGAGCAGAGGTCCGTGAGGAGGACAGGGCCACCCGAGAATGTCTGGAAAGCCCAGACTGCATGCTGAGGTTTACTCCAAATCACTCAGTCCCTTGGGCATGACACTGGCGACGAGGGGCATCCAGAAACTTTCCCAGGATTTTTATAATCACACTACATTGTTTTGAGTCAAGGTAGAGTAAGCCATCATCGCAACTTTGCAGGTCAGGCACACGGGAGGCTCTGATAAACCGTACCTGGGATCGAGTGAACATGGGAAAGGAGAGTAAAATTAATAGCTAAGACCCAAGTCTGACTTCGTTACCAGTTAACGCTTATGGACGTTACTAGGAACCAGCCACTATTCTAAATGCTTTACACTTACTCTCTCACTTATTCTCCATAATGACCCTTTGAGTTAGGTGCAGCTAATATCCACAGTTTTTCAAAGAGGAAACTGGGACGCAGAGAGGGTAAGAAACTTGCTCGGGACCACACAGCTAGTAAAGGGGGGAACTGGAACTGAAACCCCAGCAGTCTGCCGCCAGTGTCGATGCGCTAACTCCCTGCTCCGCTCCGTACCGTCCTGTGGCCGCAGTTACAGCCACAGGCGCTGCCACGGCGGTGGGAGTGACCACCAGCACGGTAACGGCAGGAGCTGAAGTGCAAGGTTACGTCACAGGCGCCAAGTGCTTTACACACGCGAACTCCGCCGATCACAACAGCCCTCGACAGAGGTGCTACTATCACCCTGATGCAAAGAGGAAGCTGAGGCACAGAGAGTTTGGGTAATTTGTCCAAGGTCAGACGCATGTAAATCAGAGCTGAACCCAGGCCTCATGGTCCTGGGGCCTCCACTTTGACCTTCACGCTCCTCACCGCTCTTTTCCTTCACTTACTGGTGACCTACACAGCCCACCGTGTGCCACGCGGTGTGCAAGCAACACATGCACCGGCCACTGGAGCTCAGGCCTGGTGAGAGAGGCAGAACTCAACCAGGCGCTTTCAGGAGTGTGACCATCAATGTCATGATTCAGGAAACACACCGGGCGTGAGAGCACAGAAAGGGACAGAAACCCAGACCAGGCTGAGGAACGCCTTCCAAGAGGAAATGACGCCGATGCAGTCTCAAGGGTGAGGGGTCAACCCGATGAAAATGGGTAGGCACTGTGGGAAGAAAGGAACTGGAGGCGCTCACTATTTACTCTACAATAAACACGTTCAGTTACCTCGCTGGTTCCCACCCCCCCTTTTCTCTTGATGTGAAAACCCTCCAAGAACAGTTAGTAGTTTTAATGGCATCAATCCCTGAGAGAGCCTCACCTCGGGTCCCCCAACCATAGCCCATAGGCCAAATGCAGCCCAACAGCTGTGTGTTTGGCCTTCAAGCAAAAAATAATTTTTACATTTCTAAAGGTCAAAAAAAAATTATGTGAATAAAGGCAGAATGTGGCCAGCAAGCCTGAAACATTGACTCTTTACAGAAAAAGTTGGCTGGTTCCTGACATAGCGGATGGATGTCTATGAAGGCGAGTATGTTAGAGAAAAGCAAGAGAGGGGAATGGAGAAAGGAGAGAGCCTAGTATAATGGAACGAGGCAGGACACGGCCGCTGACCCCAGATCAGCGGACGCTCTGGACCCCCTGGGTCGGGTGCGGCTACTCCGCAGGGCACCCACCTCCTCCCCACTAGGACACGGAGGGCTCCATCCTTCCAAGTCCCACCTGTCTCCGCAGGTTCGGGTCCACATGCCGATGTACCTGGGGCATCTGTGTCAGGAATACCTCGGGCGCCACAAACTCAGCGGGAAAACCATGATGCTTGGTTTCCTAAATCTTGTCCTCGGCTCCGCCTGTCCCCATCTGATAACCTCCTGACCTCCTGTTCTCTACTTGGCAGCTATAGCCATCAAAGTCTTTATTCCGAAACAGCCTCCTCGCCAGTCTCTGTCAGTCTATTCAACCCACCTTTTGTAATGTCACCACACTCAGTTCCTAAAAAAGAGATCACGACCCATCTTGAATCTGCCAACGTCTTCCCGTTTTCTAAACAAGGCCCAAATCTATGGTTTAAAAAAGTCCTTCAGCCTTCCTTCGTAAGCCCTCTCCTGTGCTCCAGCGCAAACCTTCAACTCCAGACACACCGTAGCGCTCATGCTCTCCCCAGGCCTGTCCTCCTGCCTGCGCACACTCTCTTCTTTCAGCATAAAACGCCCTTCCTGGCTCTTCTCTCTGTGATAAACACCCTTCAGAACCCAGATCAAGTGACACGGTTAAGGACCTTCTGCCAGCTGGAGGAAGGATGACCTGCCCCTGCTCTGTGGTTACTACACCTACTAACCGCACTAAAGTTGTGTGTTTACTAATCTCTCTCCTCTTCTAAGCTGACCGGTTCCTTGGGCAAGTACTGGTACACAGTAAGTGTGTTAAACGGGCTTAATTTTTTTTTTAAAAAGCATCTTGGGACACCATTCTGAAACATCCCCTGCCTCTGGCGCCCCCACCGCTTCTGCTCTCTGAGTGCCTATGAACTAGCCGGTCGGTGAACTAACGCCCTGCCCTGTCGCCGTCTTTTGTCCTCTGGCCTGCAGCCCCAGAAGGGGATCCGAACTTCTCACAGCAGAGGCCGGGACAGAGCAGAACATCTACCCCAGAGGACACTGGGAACGTCAGTGTCATATAAACACCACATTTACAGGACAAGGAAAGTCAGAAATGCTTGGGCTATTTTGTGATCTATTAATTCCACATAAAAACCCTATTTACTTATGAAAATGAAACATCAATTGTGCTAACCTTGACTCAATGAACTAGTGCTAGTTAGTGATATGAATAAACAGTCCCAGAATTCAGATTTCTGCACCACTCGGAATGTCCCCAAATTCACCCAGCCTGGCTGAGCTTTTACTAAGGTCTCTGACTGTGGTGGCCTCGCAGACTATAAAGAGGAAATTTCTCCTTAGTGTCACAATTTGAATTCAGGTTTGGATGTATTTCAGTGTGTCTGAGTATTATATTTACTAGCACTCTAGAAATTCACAAACAGTACTTATAGAGGAGTTAGTTTTCACACTCATGAAATCTGGTCAGAAATTGTTACAATATTCTTGTTGAGATTTTTAAAAGTTATTTCTGAAATAACTTTGTAAAACTTTACAATGTGTTAGTTAGATTTTCAATTCCTAAAGATGGTGTGAGGGGAATTAATATTATTCAAACCAGGCAAAGAGCTTAGAAAGATTTAACTTAGAAAATCTACCACCCTACCACCTCTTACCCTGTTTTCTATTTCATTTCTGGAAACAGCTGGAAATAAGCCCACAGCATACAGTTCCACAAAGGTTGGGACATATCACATTCAATTCCTTACAAACATGAGGAAAGAGACTAGGGGTCAAACTGCAAAACCAAACTCAAGAAATAAAACAGAGCACCATCAATGAAAACACTTCTAACAGAAATGTTCTTTTTAATTATTAAAAAAAACATATTTGCTAGGTTTGGGTACCAATATTTTTCAGAATGTTTTCTGTGCTATAGTGTAAATGAAAAATATCCATATAAAATTAAAACCAGAGTTGATGGATGTGACAGTTTAAAAGAGTAAAAAAAAAATCACATCGAACTTGGTGATAACCAAAAATCATTAACTGCTTACGTCAGGAGCTCTAAGAATTGAGTCCAAAGACTTTAGACATTAAAACAATTTCAATTCTGTCTCCACTAAGCCAGCAAAAAGAGATCCATCCACACCGATGAGAGTCTCCAAGAAAGATCAAGTTGGCCAGGATTGTGTGAGGCTAATTTTTATAGCTTCTGAAGTGGAACTTTAGGAAAACATCATTAATTTCAAATAGGATAACATTTTGTGCATATATTTTTAACTCTTCCTTTGAAATCAAAACATTAAATTAAGCTCATGTGATTTGGGGGGGGGGGGGGAAGACCTATTGCCTAAAGCTGGGTTTAGAGTCCAAAGGAAAGAAAGAGCTGGCAAGCATCCAGTCTGTTTGTTCCAAGAACCGTCAATGACGGACAAAGCAGGTCCCTTTACTTCGGATTTATCTGGTTATCTGGTTTGGCTATTGGCAACGTCAATTGGAGAATGACCAGTTTTTACCTTTCTCTTGAGGTTGTAATGGCACCTGCTTAAATCCCTAAAGAAGTAAATAATGGTTTCCTTTTTCCCTTTGAATGGATTGTTTCATATTATTAAATGATGTTTTATTATAAAACAGTAGCTTCTTATTGTAAAAATAAAGAACAATTACAATCCCAGAAACAACTGCACCTCGCTTTTAATCTTTTAATCTCTGCATAACTTTTCATCCAGCTGGGATCACTCTCTATATGCCATTCACCCCTGGCTTGTTGAGCTACATGACATAAGCAGGGTCCAAGTGTTATGGAGCACAATATAACCGTAAAGTTACCTAGTAATTCACTTGAAGGACATATTATAATAAATCATTCTCCTTTATTTTACATTTAGAATTTAATGTAAAATTCCAGGTTTTCATTATTATAAATAATACCTTAATGAACACTGTTAAGTCATTAAGCTTTTCTCCGTATCGGTACCAGGTAAGCTTGGAAGCGGAAATTCCAGGACAAAGGTTATCACAGTTTCTAAGGATCTGGTTAGAGGTTGCTTTCATCATTTCTAAATTACAGCGCCATCAACAGTGCATAAAAGTGTCTCCTTCATGGCACCTTTATAATTAATAATGTTTATTTTCTAATCTTAATTATACTGATAAGAGAAAATGGATCTCAAAAATTAATGTTTTTATGACTTGTAAAGGCTTTATATACCGTTACCACTGGCATTTTCTTTTATTGTAAAATGTCAACTTTCCTTGCCCATGTATCCACTGGGTTTTACTATTTTTTAACAACAGATTATACACACTCTTTTTGGAGGACGTTGTAGATATATTTTTAAAATTTATTGGGGTGACACTGGTTAGTAAAATTATATAGGCTTCAAGTGTACAATTCTATGATACATCACCTATATATTGCATAGTGCGTTCACCACCCAAAGTCAAGTCTCCTGTCACCATATATTTGACCCCCTTTACCCTTTACTACCCCACCCCCCTTTTCCTGTCTGTGTCTGAGTTTCTGTTTCTCTTGTTTGTTCATTTGATGCTTTGTTTTATATCCCACATATGAGTGAAATCATGTGGTTCTTGGCTTTTTCTGTCTTCTTTCTCTTAGCATGATAATCTCAAGGTCCATCCACATTGTCACAAATGGCAGCATTTCATCTTTTCCTACGGCTGAGTATTCCACTATAGATATATAGATATACACACACATACACCCACACATATATATGTACTGTATCTTCTTTATCCAGTCCTCTATCAAAAAATACTTCAGTTGTTTCCATGTCTTGACCACTGTGAACAACGCTGCAATGAACATATATCATTACAAATAAATGTTTTCAAATTTTTGAGGCAGATACTCAGAGGAGGGATTGCTGGGACATATGGTAAGTCTATTCCTAATTTTTTTAGTAACTTCCAGATTGTTTTCCATAGTGTCTGTACCCGTTTACACTCCCCCAGCAGTGAATGAGGGCTTCTTGTCTCCACAACCTCTCCGGCACTTGCTATTTCTTGTCCTGTTGATAACAGTCGTTCCAGTAAGTATGAGGCAGTATCTTGTGGTTTTGATTTGCAGGTCCCTAACAGTTAATGGAGCTGAGCATATTTTCATTTACCTATTGGCCATTTGTATGTCTTCTTGGGTGAAGTGTATGTTCAGGTTCTCTGCCCATTTTTTAACTGGATTGTTTGTTTGGTGTTGAGTTATGTGAATTCTTACATATTTTAGATATTAACCCCTGATTGGAGGTGTTGTTTGTGCTCATCTTCCGTTCGATTGATCGCCTTTTGTTGGGTTGATGGTTTCTTTTGCTGTACAGAAGCTTTTTAGTTTGACATAGTCCCATTCATTTATTTTTGTTTTTACTTCCTTTGCTTTTCGGGTCAAATTCATAAAATCGTAAGACAGAGGTCCATAAGTTTGGTACCTCTGTTTTCTTCTATGTATTTTATTTTTTCAGGTTTAACATTTAGGTCTTTATCTATTTTGAGTTTGCGTACGGTGACAAACAGCAGTCTAGTTTCATTCTTCTGCATGTGGCTTTCCAATTTTCCCAGCACCATTTATTGAGGAGGCTTTCTTTCTTTTCTCCATATTTTTGGCTCCTTTGTCGGAAATTATTTGGCCATATGTATGTGGTTTTATTTCTGGGCTCTCAATTCTGTTCCACTGGTCTGTGTGTGTGTTTCTGCCAATACCATGCTGTTTTTATTATAGTAGTTTTGTAGTATAATTTAAAGTCGGGGAGTGTGATACCTCTGGCTCTTTTCTCTCAGGACTGCTTTGGTCATTCAGGGTTCTTTGTGGTTCCATACAAATCTGACGATGTTTTGTTTTATTGCTTTTCAAAATGCCATTGGGAGTTTGATGGGGATTGCACTAAAATATACTAAATCTGTATATTGCTTTGGGTAACATAACCATTTTTTTAATCCTCACTCAAGGATATTTTCTCCATTCATTTTTTAGAGAGAGTGAAAGGGAAGGAGGAAGGTGGGGAGAGACACACTGACTGGTTGCCTCCTACGCCCCCCTGACCGGGGCAGAGGAATTGAACCTGCAACCCAAGTATATGCCCTTGACTGGGAATTGAACCCAAGGTGCTTTGGTGCAGGGGCAAATGCTGTACCCAGTGAGCCACACCGGCCAGAGCCTCTGTGCCTTTTTATTGATGAATTCAGACCATCATTGATTATTAATGTATGAGGATTTTCTTTTTTTTTTTCTTAAATATATCTTTATTGATTTCAGAGAGAGGAAAGGCAAGGGAGAGAGAGAGAGAGATAGAAACATCAATGATGAGAGAGTCATTGATCGAGCCCGCAACCTGGGCATGTGCCCTGACTGGGAATTGAACCCCGATCGCCTGGATCCTAGGTTGACGCTCAACCGCTGAGCCACGCCTGGCCGGGCAATGTATGAGGATTTTCTACAGCCATTTTAAACCTTGTGTTTTCTGGTAGCTCTGTGTCTCTATTTTTTTTTTTTTCCCTTTGTGCTTCTGTTTGTTATTTTAGTTCGGTGGTATTCTATAATTTTTTCCTGTTTCCTGTTTTTTATGTTAGATTTTTATTGTTGTTGTTACCATTAGGTTTATGTAAAAAAAAAAAAAAAAGATATACACAGCAGTGATTTTGCTTCTGGCTGCATCTTATCTCCACTGCCCTGTGCAAATTCAGACCTTTACCCCCTCCTCTTTTATGTGTTTTTGTTGTCACTAATTATCTTTTTATGCTGAGTTCATTTCCAAATTGCAGTAGCTATATCTTCTCTTTTTAAAAATGTTTTTACCTCTTACTTTATGTTATATTTAAGTGTATAATATCCTATTCTAAATAAGGACTGCAATTTCCTGTTACTGTCTGTCATGAGTCATCTTAGACATGTCTGTTTCAGGTAACCTCCTTCAGTATTTCCTGTAATGCAAGCCTTGTGGTGGTAAATTCCATCAGCTTCTATGTCTGAAAAAGTCTTTATTTCTCCTTCATTTCTGAAGGACAATTTTGTTGGATATATTATTCTTGCCTGGCAATTTCTCTCTTTTGATAGTTTGAATATTTGATTCCACTCTCTCCTAGCTTGTAGGGTTTTTGCTGAAAAAATTCGATAATTTAATGGGATTTCTTTTACAGGTTATTGTTTTCTTTTCCATGGCTGCCATAAGAATTCTTTGTAATTAATTTTTGACAGTTTTAATATAATATGCCTTACAGAAGGTCTTTTTGGGTTGAGATAATTAGTGTTCTGCTAGCTTACTGGATTTGAGGATCCAGATCTTTCCATTAGCTTTGGGTCGTTCTCAATGACTATTTGTTTGAATAGGCTCTCTGTTTCCTTCTCCCTCTCTTCTCCTTCTGGCATACCCACTATTCTCATATTGTTCTTTCTGATGGAGTCAGTTCTCATAGAGTTCTTCCTTTCTCTCTTTCTTTCTTTCTTTTCTTACTCTCAAATCTCTTTTTTCTTCCATCTGTGTAATTTCTAGGTTTCTATCTTTGATGTTACTATTGTTTCCTCCATCTAGTCAGCTCTTTTTCTTAAACTCACTAGTTCACTCTTCATTGCTTTCATTGAGCTCTTCAGCTCCAGAATTTCTATTTGGTTCTTTTTTAAAGTTTCAATCTCTTTGGTAAAGTACTCCTTTTGTTCACAGATTTTACTTCGGAGTTCATTAAACTGCCTGAATTTTCTTGTATCTTGTTGAGTATTTTCAGAACTGTGATCCTGAATTCTCTGTCATTTGAGTCACATATTTCCCTGTCTTTATTTTCTGGAGATTTTTCATTTTCTTTCTGAGCTGCTTTGTTACCTTGGTTATTCATGGTATTTGATGGGATATGTCTCTGACTAGACATTTATGGGAATGAAATCTGCCTTTTTAAAGAGTGTTTGGCACTTCTTCCTTTAGCAGGTTGATAGGAAGAGGTCTTTCTTTTGCTTTTGTTTTCCAGTAGGTGGCAATGATGTATGATTTTATTTTCTCTTGAGCTTCTTGGGCTTTTCGGATCTCTGCAGGGCAGTGGAAAACGCCCAGTATTCCCTGCGGAGGCAGGTGTCCCCTGTCACCAGGTCACCTTGGTCTCAGGGCACCACTCTCGTGGGATAAATGTGATGGGCAATGATGTTGCAAGCCGGTGAAATCACAGCGCTGCATCCTGCAACTAGATGCTGCTGGCAGCACTGTACTGTCTGAGCTATCCCAGGTGCCTCTGCTATACTCAGCTGTGATGGGTCAGGGCGGGATGGGCTGACAGAAGCCAATTTGTGCATGTATGGCTTTGTTCTCCTCCCACTAATAGCAGCTGCCGGACCTCTGCTGCTGGACCTCTGTATTTCCACATATCACTGGGATTAGCTGCAGTGTGTCCTGCTGCTCAGGGGGGAATGTTTCTGCTTCTCCAGATCTCAGGGCTGCAGATGCTGTGCTCTGTAACCCAACAAGCAATGCTACAACTTCTGCCGAGGGCAGCTGCAAGAGGAAGGTGAGGCAAGGCAGTGAGGCTCTGTGGCTTTGTTTAGTGCCTGGTAATGGCAGCTGCTTATCCACAGCTGCTCCACCTGTGTTCTGTCTCTGGCATTACTGGGTTTAGCCGTGGTATGTGCTGACCACTCAGGCAGGAATGTTGATTCTACCCCTCTACTCCTCTGGACTACAGAGTGTGCCCACTGTAACAACTCCTCTCCAGCTCCTGAGTCCCCGTAGTGAGCTCCAAGCTGCATCTGTGACCCCAATCTCTGTTCTTCCCCTTTACCTCCTCTTGTTCGCTGACTCACTCACCTTCAGATGCTTCAATGTGTGGATCTCTCAGATTGCCTGTGTGTTAAGCAGAGAATCCTCTGTTGAGTTATAGCTGTTCAACGTCTAACTTCAAGGGGAGACCAGAAGGACCTCCGGTGAGGCCATGCTGCTGACAGCACCTTCCATACACTCTTTATATATTAAGAATATTAACCCTTTGTCATATTTGTTGCAAATATTTTTCAAGTTATTTCCTGTTCACTTTGAAGTCATTAAATCTGTAAAATTTTCCCTTTTTGTTTATTCATTGCTTCAAAATTTAGATATTTCTCATCAATGTAGTTGACACATATATTCTTGAATTGTCTTCTAAACTTTATGATTTAATTTTTTAAATATTAATGCTTTAATTCATATGAACTGCTCCCTCTATCAAATTATAAATTTTCCCAGCATTATATGCAGAATAATGATCTCTTTCCTCACTGATAATTGATAGGAACTTTACCTAGCCATACTTCTAGGTTAAGATACCAGCCTTCTAGCAGGACCTGGAAGCCTTCCCTTACGTAATCTTGCAATTACTTCTATAAAGTATGGATGTACTCCCCTCTACCTCTGACTTTGGACTTGACTGTGTTACTTGCTTTGATTAATGTCCTTGTGGCTAGAAGTAATCCTATGCCAGTCCTGATCTAGGCCTCATTATGGGTTCCTGTTTGCCTTCTTGAGCCTGTGAATAGCCGCTTTCTCCTTCAGCCAGGGCCCCAAAAGAAACACACATGGAATGGTGCTGTCCCAAACACCCTGCAGATGTGCAGTGTAGTGTCAGCAGTCGGCCCTGCAGATGTGCAGTGCAGTGTCAGCAGTCAACCCTGCAGATGTGCAGTGCAGCGTCAGCAGTCGGCCCTGCAGATGTGCAGTGCAGCGTCAGCAGTCAACCCTGCAGATGTGCAGTGCAGCGTCAGCAGTCGGCCCTGCAGATGTGCAGTGCAGCGTCAGCAGTCGGCCCTGCAGATGTGCAGTGCAGCGGCAGCAGTCAACCCTGCAGATGTGCAGTGCAGCGGCAGCAGTCGGCCCTGCAGATGTGCAGTGCAGCGGCAGCAGTCGGCCCTGCAGATGTGCAGTGCAGCGGCAGCAGTCGGCCCTGCAGATGTGCAGTGCAGCGTCAGCAGTCAACCCTGCAGATGTGCAGTGCAGCGGCAGCAGTCAACCCTGCAGATGTGCAGTGCAGCGGCAGCACTCGGCCCTGCAGATGTGCAGTGCAGCGGCAGCACTCGGCCCTGCAGATGTGCAGTGCAGCGTCAGCAGTCGGCCCTGCAGATGTGCAGTGCAGCGTCAGCAGTCGGCCCTGCAGATGTGCAGTGCAGCGTCAGCAGTCGGCCCTGCAGATGTGCAGTGCAGCGTCAGCAGTCGGCCCTGCAGATGTGCAGTGCAGCGTCAGCAGTCGGCCCTGCAGATGTGCAGTGCAGCGGCAGCAGTCGGCCCTGCAGATGTGCAGTGCAGCGGCAGCAGTCGGCCCTGCAGATGTGCAGTGCAGCGTCAGCAGTCGGCCCTGCAGATGTGCAGTGCAGCGGCAGCACTCGGCCCTGCAGATGTGCAGTGCAGCGGCAGCAGTCGGCCCTGCAGATGTGCAGTGCAGTGGCAGCAGTCCAGCCAGCCAGGGCAGGATGAAGCAGAGCTGCCCCACTGCACTCAGATCAGTTTGCCTCCCAACCAACTTGGAGATGTGTACGAAATAAATTCTTATTGTTGATTGCCACTGAGAATTTAGGGTTACTGGAATAATTTGGGGGAAGAGGGAATGGAATGTCACAAACAACAGAAGGAAGAAAAAGGAAAAGAGAGGCATAGGCATTACAGAGACCTACATGGAGAGGTGGAGATAGCCAGATAGGAAATAATTACTTGGGATCAAAAAGAGAAATAAGCATCCAGTGGTTAAAAAATGCCACTACCAAAAACCAAAACTCTTAAACTCAAACACATACTAGCATTTATAAACTCTCATGGCAGAAATTCATATGAGTGCTTTACAGCCAGACTTCAAGCTGAATTTAAACACAGGCCACTCACCCCAAGAAGTAAATAGGAAAAAAATTATTTTTTTAAATTTATCTCCAGCCCCCCAAAAGCATCTTCACTGGAAAATCTATATTCAGTTTGAGTTTTCTTAAATATACGTTTTAAATATTTTCTTCATTTATTTAACTACACACACACAAAATAGACTTATACTCCAAAATTTTGTGCAAAGCAGAAAAACCAGGTATTCATCTTAATTTCTCACCTCCTATTGAAATCCACTTGGATGGAATGATCAATTACAAGATCAGCAGGGCAGACTGGGTTTATTTTCTCTGGATCTCCTCCTAACTTTTTCACAGCATCACGCATTGCAGCAAAGTCTACCACGGCTGGCACACCCCTAAGAAAAGAAGGAATTAAGCAGAAGATTAATCTATCAAACACGTGTAGTTTTTCAGCTTTTGTTCCCACTGACAAAATTGGTAATGAAACTCTCTCATTAGTGGAGCTAATGAGTGACTTAGAAAAGTGAGTTTCTGAACACATTTCCTTGAGCAGAAATCACATAAGTAGTAAGTGCGATGACTGAGTGGTATCTCTATATGCAATTTTATCACTGCATTAAAGTTAACAACCAATATGGTCTAAATAGAGAAATTATGGGAAAGCAGGTGCTTAAAATCTCAGGAATTTTTACTGCCATGACTGTTTCCCATTCATATGGAGGCTGACAAAGACCTGGAGAAGACACAGGAACACATATTCCACTTCAGACCAAACTTAAAGGAATGGGTAGACTGGGAATCAAATTTATAAGTGAATCCTTCCTTTTTATTATATTAGAGTATAAAGTTTGGGTGTCTTCCTCTAGAAAAGTAAAATTTGGTCTCTAGGAGGAATAAATTAACGTCATTTAAAAATGGAAAAGTAGTGAGTGCTATCTCGAAAAAGAGGTCAGATGAGGAGGATTCCGGGAGTAGCAGGATGTGAACTGAGGCTTAACAGCCACAGGTCAGGCCCTGTGAACTCCGTATCACCCCTCAGGGGACTGCATATCAGTGTTCAAGCATAGCTGTTGGAAACCCATTTCCCTGAGTGACAGGACATGTGGGGAAAAGATTTCAAGATAACTTCACTCCTACTTCTTTCACCTTTCGCCAGTGTGTTTAGAACCACAGTCCTCAAGACCAAGGCAATGACCTTTGCCACTGGAAGAGGTGGAGTAATTATATATCCCAATTTGCCTGAAACAATCTCTTGCTGTCTAGGGTAAATATGTAGCTCCCTTTCATTTTCAAAAGTGTCTGGATATTGGGTGATAAATTATATGGTCACTGAGGTTTTATTTGTGTGGTTTTTTTTTAAAGCTTTCTTTAAAGTCTGACAAGAGAGGCAAAGAGAGCAAAGTGACATGAGGCTCACGTAAAGTCCTGCAGGATGACACGGGCAGGCTTAAATGGCACTTCTATGTTCTTATGCTGCATGACATTCCAATTTAGGATATTTTCAATGTCATTTTTCTTCACCAAAAATTGATCGCAGTTCCGAATGGCTGCCTCCAGGAGAACTCTGATAGAAAATGGTAAGCGTCCTAGGGTAAAGGAGAAAGCGTAACAAAACAAAAATCATAAGACACCTTATTATAATACCTCTTTAAAGCCAATATCTGTATAATCTTGATATAAGGCATCAAGACTATTCTTCCAACAGGGAAGGAGGGTAAATGAAAACTGATCTAAGTTTAAAATATGAAGGTAAAGAATGGGTTTAGGAAGCATTCAGTACTGGAAAATAGCCACAGACTAGGTAAAAATAAAATATTAGAGTTAATTCATTCATATAAATGGTTGCCTTGCCTTGGACTCCAATGACCGGGTTTCCCTTAAGTCATCATGAAAGAAATCAGTGTAGATATTTACTATATTGTATGTTAGCAAGTCACACACATACAGTAATATTTCTCATGAAAACTAGTGTCTAAGAAATGAGAAAATAACTCCTTTTCAATTACTGTAATTAGGATCAATGTATAGTCACATACATCTCTCAAAGGAAATAAAACCCCAAATAGCATACAGTGTGGTAACTGAGATTTTTAGGATAAAACGATGGTAACTCATAAGAAAAACTACTTTGTTCATTTAAAAAGGAAATGTTCCATCCTGATATATAAAAATTATTCACCAATATTATCTGGAAAAGACAAGAGTATAAAGGTAGAAAAGCACATGATTTGGAATAAAAAAGACTTTTTTTGTCCTATTCTGCCACCCACATAGTTGTTATTTGATCATGTCATTGACCCTCTCTGGAGATTCAGCTTCCTCAGGATTTGTTACACTTTATAAACATGACCTCTAAGGCTGTTATTCAGGTTAAATGACATAATACATATGTACAAAACACTCTATGTATTATAAAATGCTATTAAATGCTACATGTATACAATCATTACCTACTTAAAAAAGAGCAATGTAAGATGTGTGTGTGTGTCTGTAAAGCTTAATCCAAGATCATTCAACTGTTCTCTGCTTCTGCTACTCCCTCTTTCAACTCTCCTAAAAACTAATTACATAGCATAATTATTATGCAATAGAAGATACCAACTGCTGTCAAAGCAATTACATCATAGAGCCATGTACCTACCATATCTTGAATCATCCAATTTATTCAAGTTGAAGAATTTCTTTCCTGGTTGTGCAGGATCCAGAGGCTCAGCGAGGTGTGCAAATGGGTTGCTCATGGTTCCTGACGGTCACGTGTCCCTGAAAAGGCACAAGAACATTTAATTTCTACTCACAAAGCTGGACCTCATTTATTTTGATGAGCGTTTGCCTTCTATAACAATTATGGTATACATTCACTTCAAGAAATCACTCACTAGTTTTTCAGAGGGGAAGTGGGACATAAATTAATACAAAAATGACATTCTTAGCAATAAAATGGGTTTCTGTGAAGCTACTGTGAAAGCCAGCATTCACCTCTGAAGAGAGCATAAAATCCCAAAATTCTTTTGTCTTCTTTCTACAGTTTTCCAACATTTTCCCACTGATAAGAAGAGAAACTGAAGGATGTGTCTCATGGTAAATCTTGACTATCTGAATAGACCTTTGAGCTGGACTCAAGTCTCACGTGATAGGGGGTAAGAGGTTCATGGCAGGTGATATTATGCAATTGTATGAAACCTGAACTTTGGCAGTTGCTTTCTGTTGTAAGTCTCCACAGCATTTTAAATAAATGATAAACATGTTGGTGAGAAGTCTTCCTGACTCATTTCTGCATCTGACGGCAACAGTGTTTATATCAAGGAATCTTTAAGGTAACACTGTGGTGGCATCAAGGTCCAAACTCCCCAGATAGGTTTGCAGGGGACCCTCTACCCCAGCTCTGGGCAGAACTTCTCGTGTATCTTTTTATAAATTACAAGCTGTGAACAAGGGAGGACACTGTTCTTGGCCTCCACACAGGTAAGCAGCGATTTCAAATAATACACAACCTAGAGCAGAACACATGGGGGTGGATGTCAGAGATTTGCTTTCTAGTCCTACCCCCTGGGCAAAAATCAATCCATTCCACAACAGTCTTAATTTTAAGGTAAGAGTAGTTTTATTTCCCTAATTAATCCAAGGTTTTTGTGAGTAAATACTTAAGCATTCAACATAATTTTGGGATGAATGCTATGGAATGACCAACATATTACTGTAAAATGAAAAAAAAAAAATCCCAAAACTTGTACAGGGAACAACTATTTGTAGACATACAAACTTACAAATGGGACTTGTCTCCATAGACAGGCCCTTGTCTCCACTGACATAAAAGGGACTGGATCCTTTAAGAGGGACAGAGGCCCCCAATCAGGACAGAGAGGAACACTCAGTTTTCACTGTATATCCTTTCATACGGTTTGCCTTTTTAACTGTGTACACATATAACTTTTTGAAAACTTGTAAAAAGTTGAAAATAAATAGATATTGTACATCAACTGTGTCTAAAGTCCAGTCCTAGTTAGTTCTGGGAAGAGGTACCTGGTTGAGAAGCAGCCCCTGCCTTCCTGGGGTTACCAGTGCAGGTGACAAGCCAGACACCTGATGGGGACAAGAGAAACCCAAGGAAAGAGTGAGAGGTGTACCGGAGCCTCTGCTGGGAATGGCTTTTGTCCCCTGGTCCCAAGTGGTTTTTGCAGGAGCAGCCATGGAGGGAGGGGAGGGATATGTGACTCCATTTGGGCGACTCAACTTCCTTCTTCACGGATTCTGGAACTGAAACTAAGAAAGGCTAGCAAGGGATGCCGGGACACGCTGGAGCTGTGCTTACCAGGGCCTGTACCCTAGAATCTGCATTAGAACTGCCTGAGGATCTCTCCTGTTAAAAATATGTATTTCTGAGTGTCCCCCCTGTACTACCAAGTAAGGATTGGGGGGGGTAGGGTCACGGCAGGAATCAGTCTTTAATCCCCCAAGTGTCTGCCGGATACTGCGGGGTGCTGGGTGAGGGACTTACATGTAATTGTACCGTGAAGAGTGGATGAAAAAAGGAGGGCCACAACCCAAATGCCAGCATGGCTCAGGCAGGGAACCTACACACATGGGCAGGCAGCAGAGGGGCCAGGCAGCCTGGCAGGGTGCCCGTCTAAGGGGCAGCAGCCTTCTGGCTCCAGCCAAGGTCTGCAGGTAGGAAGGTTGGCCCAGTGCTGAGGGATCCATTTTTTCAAGCAAGGCTGGTCAACTGGATTTTTACATGCACCCTGTTTGACTGCTGGTCCATAATCTGTGACCTGTGTCCCAATCCGACCTGGCAGATGTGCTGGCCCAGAGGAATGGTAGGGTAACCGGACAGAGAACACTCGGGGAGGAAACTTTGGAAATGGTGGAGGTGAGCAGAGAAAAGGGCAGCTGAGTGAGTGGGGGTCACGGGGGGGAAGAAATGCAGCTGGCCTCCGGGTGTGAAGGAGGCTGTGGCTTCAGTGCTCGAGGAGAGGGCGCGTTTAAGATGAAGTGGAACACAAGTGCGAGAGATCTGTTATTCATCCCCCCTAAATGGGAAGCCAATCAGGAGGGATAAAACCTCGGAAACACTATTTAGTGAGAAACAGGCCAGCCTGTCTACAGGAGAGGTTCGCAAATCTGTGGGCTCAGAAATGAGACTGAACCTTTCCACCGACTGGCATTCTGAACATGAAAAATTTAAAAGGCAAACATGCTACTGTCCCTTTGATTTGTCACTGATGGTACTTTTCCACCCCAAGCAGTAGCAACTGAAATGGTAGAACTGTTGTTTTGTCTGCCTGGACAGAAGAATGTCTCCAAAGAGGCTGTGGGTTATGTCAGAGTCCCCGCAGCCAGGGGACATGGGGAAACCCATGCAGGACCAGGCAGGGAGGGTCATTCACATCTCTAAAAAGCCTAAGTCTCTGAATCACCCCTATTGCTGTGTAAGTCCTACAGTGGTCAGTGGCCCCAAGTGTGGCAGAATTCTATGGTCAAACTGTGGTGGGTCAGGTACAGAAGGTCACCAGGGCACAAAGCCCCAGGTGCCTAGCAATTGGCAAAACTGGGCAAACAAGGACCTCACCCCCAGGATGACCTTTCCTCTCCTAGCATAATACTGGTCATCAAATACATCTAGGCCTCAGCTGTGTTTCAGGTCCAGACCCAGAAAAGACCCCATCAACCACAGCCGTGCAAAACCAGACAAGCTGCACCAAGGCTGACCTCAGGACCAGCTGCACTGACTAATGACCCCCTGCCTTGCACTGACCAATGAGTGTAGACCACAACCCTGAAAGGACACACCTGGAAAGCTGATGAATATTCTATTGAGATCCTCTCCTGGGACCTCCCCTAAAATCTCCACCCTTAAAAACCCTTAGGACCAAGGACCCAGTGGGCCCTCCCTCTGGGAGCACACCCACCCTTTTCCAATCTCCCTCCCATTCCCCCTCCAGATGCGTTCCCTTTAGCTCTCCCCTAAGCTCTAAGGGCCCTTCTTTCGCCTCTATAACTTGTTTCCTAAGCCCATTTCTTCTACCACTCACTTCTATTCCTGTGACTTTCTAAATAAACTTTCTCTTATAGTTTGAGTCTTGGCTCTGAATCCCTTCCTAGCCAGAACTCAAGTACTGAGGTTGCTGAACCCAGGTCCCATTTGACTCCAACGGTCTAACACTTGGTGCCATCTTCACTGCTGCCAACAGGACCAGCTGCTAAACTGTACCCATATTTGCTATGATGCATGAGGACAAAATGTGTCAACTTACTTCTCTGTGGCTCACAAATTCCCTGGGCATAACTCTGGAAGTCTTACGATTCCTGCTGTTCCCATGAGCCTACAGAGCCAGCTGGTATTTCAGGACGGATACAGTGACCCATATGGCTCTTATAGAAAATGGCTTGTGTCAAGTGCTCTAATGTCTGCCTCCCCTTTTCCTCAGAAACTACATAATTGTCTGGTTTCTCTACATTAATGAAGCAATTTTACTCTTAGACATTAGGGGAGAGAGGAGCCAGTACTAATAACAAAGTACCAGCACAATCCAAGTGCTTTACACAATCTTTTTAACTCTGGCAACATCTCCGTAAATTAAAGTGCATCATTTTACAGTTGAGGAACCTGTAACTCAGAGGAATGAAAAACTTGCCTAAGGCATCTATCTACAAAAGGCAGAGCTCAGTTTTGAACTCTGGCCCTTTCTACCCCCCCACTCACCCCCCCCCCCACACACAGTACCTCTCTGGGTGCGGCAACTCCTGCTCTGAAGGTGATGCTGGCTAAGGTCACCAACCAACCTCAAGAACTGAAAAAAAGCCTCCCACAAGAATCAATTTTGAAACTGGAGTCGCCTTTACATCTTTACAGGGGTCACCCATCACCTTGGTCTGAGCCAGCCATGTTCATGTTCCGGCCACCCTATACTGAGCCACAGGTCATGGGAAAGAGCAGCAGCTGTGGAGCTCTTGGGCAACCCCCCAAAGTGGATTTGCTTGGAAGTTGGGAAACACTCCCTCCATGGGAGCCTGGAGGACTCTGAAAAGCAGAGCCAATCCAAGGTTCCACTCATACTATGACCCTTGTCTCAAATCCCCTTACAGGAGTTCCCAGTGCTTAGGAATCCTAAGAGGAAGCCAAAACACAACAGCGTTCGAAGGAGACTATGGGGGGAAAGACCTTTGTTTGGGATCCAGAGCAGAATCTAGGCATCGTGAGTGCTCCTCGGTGTGCCTCACCCTGCCCAGAATCCTACTACCCCATCCCAAACGCTGAGTAATACCATGGCTCCTGCTGACTCCAAAATTATCCCAAGATTAGGGTTTTGTCTAGGAACCTACCAACTGGCTACTTCCCACATTCACACAGAGCACAGATCGGTTTCAGTTCCTGTCTCTGATCGCCCACCCTCTCAGCTCTGCTTTGTCCTACATTTCTCTGTTTTACCTACTCCCCATTCAATGCTAACAAAAAACAGTCAGTGTGAATATTTTAGGAGAATGCTCGGGCTGCTGACCAGCCATCACAGGGGACACGTGAACAGTTTTTATGTGAAACAAATCCAAAGAGACATGTCCACTGCACCGGGAGCCCTTCGCCATACCTAGTTCACCTTCAAAAGTCAAGAAAATGACTGGTAGAGAAACAGTGTCTTTCAAAGCTAAGCCTGACTGAAATATCAGCTGGGTGACTTGTAAAATATCATGATCCTCACAGGTACATTCTGTGCATGGAAGAGTAGGTGGGGAAAGAGAGTGTCAAACACCAGATTTTTAAGTTAAATCGTGAAAAATACCAAATAGTAGGCACAGGCAGGCAGATCTGAGATATTTAACAAATGAACTATGCTCCCAGCAAAAAGATGGAGAGTCCAAGCTGGGGTTCTTCCCCAACTACATACAGTCTTGCAGCCAACTGGCCTTTTGACCTCAAGTTAGGTCACTTGCAGGTGACCTGCAGAGGCACCTTCACCTATGCATATGGGGACAGGCATTAAGCCATCATCACTCTAGGGACATGCTGACCTCAGATGATAAGGAAGTATGAGAGGGAATCAGAGAATGTTGAGTCTTCTGTAAAGGTTCCCCTGATGAGGAAGACAGGCCCTGAGAAGAAAGTGTCTGCCTGGGGTCACAGGAATGTGGGAGAAAATACAGCTGATTTTCCCTACAATGAAATGCAAATTTCCTGCAAGCAAAAAAACCCACCTTAAAAATATTTTATAAGTAGGGTTGAAAAAAGTGCTACTTGGGCATATCGCAGTCTTCTGGCACTTTTGTGAGTTAGTTCTATGATCATTTACTGAACCTCCCATGTATTCAGAATTCCAGAGATTGACTGACAGCTAAGCTTTGGGAAAACAACTTACGGTTAAGTTTTGACAATCTGCCCTGGGTCACCAGTTTATTCCAAGAGAGGCAGAGGAATAAGGGCAAGTCAACTTTATCAACATAAATATCAAACATACAGCTCCTTACGTAGATTCCACATAAGAAATGTGAGTCAAGACTCACATTAAGTGATAGTAAGTGAAATAAAAAAGTTACAGAACATACATATACTAGAATTAAATTTAAGTTTAAAATCTTTGAAGACTATTAGTATATATTCATTCACACACATATGCCATTGTATATAAAAATGCATACAAAAGCCGGCCGGGCGTGGCTCAGCAGTTGAGCGTCAACCTAGGATCCTTCGATCAGGGTTCGATTCCGGGTCAGGGCACATGCCCGGGTTGCGGGCTCGATCAATGACTCTCTCATCATTGATGTTTCTCTCTCTCTCTCTCTCTCCCTCTCCTTTCCTCTCTCTGAAATCAATAAAGATATATTTTTAAAAAAATGCATACAAAAAAGAAATAGATAGCCCTGGCAGGGTAGCTCAGTTGTCTGGAGTGTCATCCTGTACACTGAAAGGTTCCCGTCTCCATCCCCGGCTGGGGTCACCCGGGAAGCAACCGATCAATGTTTCTCACATAGATGTTTCTCTCTCCCTTCCTCTCTCTCTAAAAAAATATTCAATGAAAACATATCCTCAGGTGAAGAGTTAAAGAAAATAAGAAGGAAAGATATAAAATTAACACTGATTATCCCTAAGTAGAAGAACACACCGCATGAGGGGGAGGGGCTTTAACTTTGTATGTTATATACCTCTGAATATAATCCAAATTCTATTGTCCACATGCATGGGTTCATTTATTATTTACTTGTTTAAAAGCTGAAGTAGCCATTTTAAATTTTTACATAAATATCTTTAGAGGATATTTCACACAGGAAGGCAGAGTCTCTATAAAATGAGAACTTGACAGCTTTGGGAATGTCTTTTGAAAAGAAGTTAAAACAGTTAGTTCACAAAGTTTCTGAACTACAATATGCAGTTCTTTTTTAATAATGTCTGATGAGAATTTATTTAAAAGTAAACTTGTGACGACTGCTTTTTAGATAAACCTACCTTGTTCCCCAAAATATGTCCTGCATTATCCAACATGCAGGGAAGTGGCTCACATTTAACTTTAGATGGACAGCTCCATACTCATGCAAGTCCAACATCCCAATCCAAGCTAAACCCCTTCCTCTCCCCCCACCCCCCGCCTCCTCTCCTCCCTCTGGAAACCTAGCAGGTACCAAGCCTATTGCTGAACCATATCTTGCTGGGTGGTGATAACTTTAAAAATATTACACCAAGAAATAGATGCTTATTGTAGAAACGTTAAAAAAACCTCAGGTCAACAACAACAAATAGTCAATCTGAATTATGGCTGTAGTTTCATTTAACATGATTTACAAATGTATTTGGATTTCTTAACAAAAGAATCAGACCCCACATGGTTCTGTAAATTGCTTTTCTCAGCAATAGATCACAAACATCTTTCTAGGCAATCATATGATGTTTTATATCACTTTTAACGACACCATAAAAATTTGTCATTCAGATATATAGCAATTTATTTAAATACCTATTAAAATACCCATGCTCCTCAACTTACGATGGGGTTACGTCCCAATAAAACCATTGTAAATTGAAAATATCCTGTCAAAAATGCATTTAATACACCTAGTGAACACCACAGCTTAGCCCAGCCTGCCTTAAACGTGCTCAGAACACATACACTCGCCTACAGTTGGGCAAAATCATCTTGCTGCTGCTGCCCAGCGTCATGAGAGAGCATCACACTGCATATTGCTAGCCCAGGAATAGGTCAAAATTAAAAATCCAAAGTACGGTTTCTACTGAATGTGTATGGCCTTCCCACCATCATAAGCTGGGGAATATCTGTATTTAGGTTATTTCCAAATATTTACATTCAAACAATGCTGCAACCTCTGTACACACGTCTTTGGACAGGTTCCTGATCCATCTCCTTAAAATAAATTGCTAGCTTTCAATTCCTAGAAGTAGGACAGCGGGTGAAAGGACCTGCCCGTCTCCGTCAGCTACGCAGCACCAGGCTGCCCGGGGAAGGCTGTCCCGTTTCATGACCCTTGTCTGAAGCAGTCAATGGAGTTGCCTAAACCAGGCAACATAATTTCGTTTTTACTGTTTACCAAATTGAGAGATTAAAAGGCTAATCTTGGGTATTTCTTTAATTGCTAGTGAAGATGAATATTTTTCCATCTGCCTGTCAGACATCTGAATTTCTTCTTTCGTAAACTGCGTGTCTGCCAGACAGGCCAAATTGAGTGATGCGAAGATGGCCTCTGGTGACCAAATGTTCTCATCTCTGAGGGGACTTGACTGAGCTAATCATGTGGATGAGACTCTAACCCTGGAGAAGCAAGGGCTGTTCTTGGCCTCTATCTGATCTTCAGAGCAGTCTACAACATTCCCCTTTACATGGAGGGAGCCCTAAAATCTGATGCACAGCTTCACTCCATGCTCCGGTATATTGTGAACCTCCTTGGGTAGAGCAAGGTAAGCGGTCAATTAGCTTACGTCGCGGGTGAAATCCCCACTGGGTCAGGGCGCTTTGCTGTCTGTCACCCAGCCTGAACGTCCAAGCCCAGGCAGCGATCTTGCACGTGTGCTTTAGGAGGGAGCCCGAGTAGAGCACACGGGCAGTGTGCTGCTACACCATCCCTCCTGCTAGAAGACCGTCTCAGGCCCTACACCCAGACGCCGGGGAATGCCACATGGCGATGCTTATTCAGCACAGCCAGGCCTGTAGATGTTTGGAACAGTTGACTGGCTTTGGCTAAATGCCAGTGATCGGATAAAATAAGATTCACTTCTTCAGGTGTCTTTCCTGCCTTTGGAGAATGTAAGTCCAAGATGTAGCTGCTCCTGCTGTCAAGAGGTGAGTCCTCTTAGGTTGTCCAATGACACAGAGAGAGGCATAGATATGAGTGGACCCTACAGCCAACCACAGGATTTCCACGCACCTGTGGGAAGGAGCAGAGGAGTAACCCTGAGCAGCAGAAGGCCGGTTAGTAATGGGGTGGGGAGGAGAGCTAATCGGGGGGAGGGCTGGGGAAGGGTGTGGAGTGTGCATATCAGTTTCCAGGAGAGCTTTTATAGTTTCAAAGAGCTTTCAGGTAATTCATTGAGAATCACCACTCTAGGGTCTAAAGTACAGACAACGAATCCTCCGAATTGTTTATTTAGTGTATCGAAAGACACACAAGAGTGGATTTTTAAAACCTATGCAAACAACAAAAAGAGATTTCTTCTGTGTTTCATGCGGTTTACCCACCTCTCTTCCTCTCTTCTCACTTTCCTGAATTATCATGGCTTCCAAGTTCAAAGTCAAATATCATTGACTCTCTAGCATTTAATTCAGTGCACTATAAAAATTAGGTAAGCTTCTTTTTTCTGTTGTTTAAAGAGAAATTAATTGGTCCCACTCGTAAACTGACTGCCATGTATCTGAGTGTCATTCTATTTATAAACAACTTTTTGACAAAAGTGGGATTCCAAGGATGTCTATGTGAGCATAAACAAGGCTGAGGTCAGCACGTTCAGGCCAGCAAACCACCACAGCTTGTCAGCTTGGTTCTTTCACAAAGCACGGAGCTAGAAAGCAGTTGTTTGCAGATGCATCTAGAAAACTGGAGTAACCTAAATATCTCTCAATTTTCCCAGAGACCAGATTACCTCTTTGATCCTCTTAGAATCATAAAAAGTAATTTTAAAAGACAAAAATAAAACAAAAATCTCTTAAATGTGGTACCTGTAACCAAAAGAATTTTGCAAGAGGAACGATAAAAGCCACTGCTTGTTATGGTAGAAAATGAAAACAAGAAAAAATAGTGCAGAAGGAGGGGCCTAGAGAAAGAAATGGCTTTATAATAATATAAGCAAATCCATCAACAAATTTTTCTTTTATATTTACATGCAAGGTACACTTTACACTTCAAAAATGAACGAGACTCTGCCTTCTATATCAGAGAGTTTTGCCATCACACAACTTGTCTCTTTTTGCTAAATTTCTAAGTTAGTCTGTTTTCACTTATTCTTCTGTCTTATCCTAGGTGACCGAACAGGATGCTCCACATAGATTCCTAGATCTTTTTAAAGAATTGTAACAGTTTTTAAAAGATTCATTTTCATAACCTTCCTGTGCCTCAGTTTCTTAATCTGTAGCATAAGGTTAGTCGATTCTGACTTGTTCATTCATTCATTCATTCATTCATTCATTCCATACACATTTATATTAACCAAATAATATGTGCCAATAACTGTTTCAGGCATTTGGGATACACTTGGGAACAAAACTGACAAAGTCTCTGCCTTCATGGTGCTTCCATTTTAGTGGCGGGAGAAAGACTAAACAAATAAATAAATATACAAACAGAATGTCAGACAGTGACCAGCTGCATGGATAAAACATGATGAGAGCAGTAGGGGGTGTTGGGGCCTTGGGGATGTCAGGAGAGAAAAGCAGGCCTCATTGACATGGAGCCACTTGAGCACAGCCTTGAAGAAATAGAGGGAAAAAGTTATGTGTAATCTATAGGAGGGGTAAGATCATGTGCAAAGGCCCTGAGGTGGTCTGAGAAAGGCAAGAAGGCCAGATTGAATGAGTGCAGAAAAAGAGGGCACGAGGAGAGCAGAGTAGGCCACCAGCAATTCTGACTAAAGACAAACTACAAAATACTCTCCTAGCTTTACACTTGGTTTAAATTGTAGAATTCCAACATCAGAATTTGTTAAAGTTGGGTAAGAAACTAACTTGTTACATAAAAATATTAGGTTGCATTTAAAAATGGCTACTTCCTTAAATCTAACCCTTCTGTTTCTGAACTTCATTATTAAGTAACACTGGAAATTTCCAGGATGTATCATAAAATGATTGTGACTCACCCGTCAGATGTGCACAGCCACTGCCAAAGGCAAGGTCAGGATCTGGGGGGCCGGGGCCATGGCCGCTGCACTGTCTGATCCAGCAGCCCCTGCTCTTTACTTTCTGGCCAGAAAGTAAGGCCTGATCTGCCCCTTTGAGGCTCCTCAATTCTAGGCTCACTGGCCAGGACGGCACAATATCATGTGCAGTTCTCAAGGCTATCCCAACACATCCTTTGCATGCTCATTTTATATTAACTGCATTAGCACAAACTCAAAAGGCCAGGAATAGTAGGCTAATGTAAGCAGAGTTTCAGAAAGAGTCTTGGTGAACTTGAGAATTTATAATTCCAGAGATGCACTGAGGTTGGGAAGAAAGTCATCGTGGGGTCAGGAAACATTTGGCCGGGAAGTGAAAGAAAAAGCTGGCCAGGGCCCCTCGGAACCAGGCATCCTGACCCAGCCCGAGCTCTGCTCCTGACCTCTTCCTTCCCTCAGTAAGGTCAATCCTCAGCCCCATCTCAGAATGTGGGTCCCCTACCCTGCAGCAACCCTCCATCCTCAGTGGGGTTTCTAAACTGACACCTGCAGAGACCCCACCCAAGTCCTACTGCATCCCAGCCGTGAGAGCAGGAGTGGAGGGGAGCAGGCCACTGCAGAGCGTGCTCAGCTGGCACCCACTCTTTACGAAGGCTTGACTCCCTCAAGCTCCTGGACTCATTCCATAGTTTCTTCACGTTTTCTAACTCAAACTTTAGAAAAGAAAGAGTATTACCACTAGAGGCTGGGTGTGAGGCTGCCAGAAGTCTCACAAAGCAGCATTTTTCTCCATGAATTCACCCAATTTCTGAGGTCTTCTACCCCACCCACCTCGGAACTGCTCGGACTCAAGAATGATGACTCATGATAGTCAAGTTCCCAGAGCCTGAGATATAAACCCATAGAGGTACTGATTTTCCAGGAGAAATGCAGCGGTGGGGAGGACCCGATGCTCCTGTCTTCTGACCTGCACGTTCCGGCCCCACAGCAGTGCAGCTGTGTGGTTCGGAGTTGAAACTGGAAGCCAGACTGCAGGCGAGCTGGGACTCAAACCCAAGTCCACCAGACTCTAAAGCCCAGCTCTTAAGCAACTGCGCTCTAGTCCATCTCAGTGGTGCCCACCACGCAGCAGCATGACACTCACACGCAACGGTCACTTCACTGGGTCGAAGATGTGACAAGCCGTAAGAGTGGCATCGGGCCACGGCACATCTGGTAGCAGGACTGACGTAGACTCATGACCTTGATGAGGACATTTACTAACCACCAGGATAAAGGGAGAAAGGTCTTCCTCGTGCTTTGGTCACACACAGACTGGTCAGGAGGTAATGACATTATCACGCAGCCTCCAGCAGTGGCAGATGGAGGGTGACAAAGAAGCCTCCAGGGAGGGACCTTAATCAGGCATGGGAGGGAGGGAGGGAGGGAGCCAGGGAAAGAATACTGTGGGCAGAAAAGCACCACGAGTCTTACAGGGAGCACGCTGGGCAGGGCTGAGGAGAGGAAAGGGAGGCAGGGCCCACACCACAGGGACTTCACAGAAAGGGTTGGATCTATCCTGAAGACAAAGATGCACCAGCAAAGGGCTCCAAGCTGGAATCTGCAAGACTTGATTTGATTTTCAGAGATCAGTCTGGTAGCGGTGGGGACTGTGGGACGGATGGACGCTAGACTGGTGTCAGGGAGGCAGGATGCAGTACTGTTTCAGTCAGGTCAGGAAAAGAGGGGACACTTTAGATCCTAGAAAGTCAGGAGTGGACGGAGTGTGAGCACTGAAGAAAGAGAGGTCTAGGACAGCTCCTAGGTCCCTCTCTGGGGCAAGCAGGCAGAGCCAATGACTAAGGTGGGAACCAGGGCGCTGGTTTCAGATAGGGTGAGTCTGGGATGACACACCCAGCAGGCAGCTGCACACCTGACCTGGAGCTCAGGAGCTCTGGGCTGGGACGAGGTTCGGAACAACAGCAGCAATTCCCAGGCACTGTGCCACGAGTGCCGCAATCATCCCGTACGCACCGAGCCCCGTGGCATGTGCTGAGTGCCTGTGGGGTGCCAGGCACCTCACCCACATTGTGTAACGTGGTCCCTCAGCAACTGCGTGAGAAAGGCACCGCCATCCCATTCTACAGGCGGAACACTGAGGATCAGAGGTCTTGTTGCTGATACACGGCCAAGCTGGGAGTCAAACCCAGGCCCCCTGGTGCCAGGGCTGCACAAGTAAGAGCATTTTATAGTCATTCTTCACACAAGGACTCAAACTAGCCAAATGGATTTTAAAAAATTAAATCTCATTTTAAAACAATCTTCACACTCAAAGGTACATATGTGAGGACCAACTAGTCAACCTCTCTTTCGCCCAAATATCCTTAATTTGGGCAAAATTTGTACAATAAACTTTTAAAGGAAGGGTTGGTGTCGATAGTATAGATACCACCAGCACTAAAAATGCAACTGATTCCTTATCTGGGCGAATGGGGGTTTTGTAAAGCATACCGTCCTGAAAACCAATCCTGACGCTGGTCTTGTCCCACCACTTTACAGAACTGTACTTCATGCACAGCTCTTGCATGTAACAGGCTGTCAGCCATGACTGTTCCACTTTTCCTCAACCGAAAATTCAAGCCTGGTGATGAGGAAAGGGGACACTGTCTGAGACTGACGCAGCCTCTTTGTGAACGTGCCGCAACGAGGACTGTGCTTTGCAACTTCACAACGACGGTCATAAAAGGGTGAGAAAGACACGGAAGAATTCAGCCGTCCATAAACACCTGCTTGCGCAAATCACACTGTCCAGGGTGGGCCTGCCCAGAGTCCTCCTCAGGTCAAGGGAAGGGCGTGAGAGTCACCAGCACTCACGCACTGGCCTTGCTAATGCATCAGAAGGTGGAGTCACTTTTAAAACATAGGCTAACACAGGCCGTGAGGAATGTGAGAAAGGACTGGCTCAGACAGTGCGATACACTTGAGCAGTTCTATGGTATTAAGGGACACATACTTGCCTCGAGGACCTGGTATGTATCCCAAAGACATATAAAGCTCAGAATGACAGCTCCGTCTTTGCATGCTTGCAACATCTAATTCCAAAGCTCTTTGGTTTCCAACCAACACTTAAAATCAGATTGCCATTTTCTGCTGTATTCAAGGTTCACTCATCTCCCTAAACTAGTTCACTTCTTTGCAGATTTAAGGTAACAATACCCGGCCTGCACTGCTCTGCCCAGCTCACCATGGCCGCTGTGACAACTAAGCAAGGTGACAGGTGAAAGAAAGCGCAGTGCACGCTGGGAACCCTATCCCTGTGAGCCACCATTACTCATGAGATTGACATCCACTTACTTCATGCGGCACGTGGGCCCTCAGTATCACCTATTTCTTTACTGAAGACTTAAATCGACATTTTAAAACACTGTGGATACTCTAAAATATAGCCAGAGCCACTCTTATCTACTGGGGGGGGGAAACATTATAAAATCTGAGAAGACCTAAAGGCTCCAGATATGTATTTGAAAAAATGACAACAGACCCTAAAGAAAACTATTTTCCTCAAAAAAGTTGGCATTTTAGGTTGGCTCAAATTGAAGAGTCTTTTCATCACAATTCTTTAAAATGTTTTAAAATCCTTGCAGATGACATCAAATGTTTTTGGTCCCAGGCAGCATCTGTAAATTTTTCCTTCCATGTGATGCATTTCTTTTACAATAACAAATTTCCCTCCAATGTACTGGATTCAAATTAATGCAGCATCTATTTTTTGAGCATCTCCTTCGCTAAGCACTGCTAAGTAACACGGGGGGTAAGGAAAACACTCCTTTGCTTTGCACAAATAAATCTAAGCAGGAGGCTAGGATCAGCACACAAATCACTACAGGAGGGTAAGGATCGGAAGGAGGGAGGCGGGAAGACAGCTGTCGCTGGAGGGCTGGAGAAAGGCCTTGCAGACGAGTGGGAAGGAAGGAGGGAAGGCCCGCCTGGTTTACACGGACGCGCAAACGCAGCCACGGAGAACAGGACGGCACAGCAAGTGCGCAAAGTCCCCGCGGTGGCTCAGCCGGGCTGGCACTGGGGCAGGAGGGTTCACAGATTTGGCTACAGCAGTCAGTCCAGGCTCCTTACCAAAAAGACACAGCAAAGAATAATTTTCTTTTGTTAACTTATGCAGCTGAAAATGAAGACGGCAGCTCCTGATAGAGGGAGCAGCAGCAAGTGTGAGGAAAGGTACAGGTGGAACAAGGTCGGCCGAACGCCGACGTCCCTCCTGGCCCGAGCTGGAGGTGTCTACTTCTTTGTATGTCTGAAATTTTCCATTAAAAGCAGCTAAAAACAGAAATGAAGGCCAGGAGATCTAGGGAGACGGTGAGCTGATGGCTTCTCGGGTGATGGTGCTAATCTTACGAAGAACCCTCGAACCTGAGGGTCACCTGGAGGCGGAGGGCGGACGGAGGTTGGAGCCCACTGGACGGGGAAGCAGACACAGCACAAGGTGACAAGGGCCTGGCCGCCGGCCTGGTTTCGGTGCCCCAGGCCCATCTCTCCACCCCCCACTGGGACAAAGGCAGTCGCAGGGGTCTGCCAGCAGGGTAGTCGTGGTAAGTCCGTCTCAGGAAAACGAAGGCCACCGTGTTGGTCTCAATGTACTGTGTGCACAAGTAACTGTAGGGGGCATTTTTGGTCATGTCAAATTTAATACTTGTCGCATCAAATTTAATACTTATTTAGTACTATACCTGATATTGACAAGCAAAGTGAAGAAAATGTGAAAACCAGCCGGGCCCCAGCGCCCAGAGAGAAGCGCCGGGCCGTGCAGAGCCTGTGCCTCGGTGGCACTTCTGCACCTCGCCTCGAGAAACAGGTCACAGGGAGATATTCTTGGACAGCATGCTTTGAAACGGAAATACTGTACTTCTGGCTGCTTCGCAAAAAGCATTTTCCACCACCACCGTAAGGGCTGTGTGACAGTTCATCAAAGACACTCTGACCCGGGGCTGAAGTCAAACAACACTGATTAGCAGAATATTCGGGTCTGAGAGGGTCTCCCCAGGTTAACTGAGTTAATATACACTAGTACTATGCGCGCTTGTTCAGAGCTGTGACGTGACAACGTAATTTGTTTTACTGCGGGAGAGGTGGTAGTAGTAACATTTTACTGGAGAAACAACCATCTTCCTTGGTGAACAATAAAAAATAAACTTAAAAAAAAATATCGGTTGTTGGGAGTTTAGTTTCGAGTTTTGTTTTCAGGTTGTAAAAGCAAAAGTGAATGCTGCAGGGAGGGCACACACATGATATTACAAAAAGAAGTAAAAATCCTCTGTCTTCCTTCCGCCCACTCGGCACTGCCCAGAACTGGCTATGGTTAGTAGTCTGGTATGTCTGTCTTCCAAAGATTTATCAGGCGATTTTAAATACATGAAATATGTAATCACACACCCATACTACTTAGGTACATACATAGGTACTCAAATACCCATATACACTTACATACACATACACACAATGTACATATACAGTGTATAACATATACACATATAATAATAATTTTTTTTTTAATTCTCACCCAAGATATGTTTTTATTGATTTTTAGAGAGAGAGGAAGGGGGGGAAGGAAGGAAGAAGAGAGGGAGAGGGAGAGGGAGAGGGAGAGGGAGAGGGAGAGGGAGAGGGAGAGGGAGAGGGAGAGGGAGAGGGAGAGGGAGAGGGAGAGGGAGAGGGAGAGGGAGAGGGAGAGGGAGAGGGAGAGGGAGAGGGAGAGGGAGAGGGAGAGGGAGAGGGAGAGGGAGAGGGAGAGGGAGAGGGAGAGGGAGAGAGAAAAATAGCGATGTGAGAGAGAAACATGGATCAGTTTTGTCCCAACTGCGCCTGGACCGGGATCTAACCCGCAATTTTTGGTGTACAGGATGACGCTCTAACTGACCGAGCCACCCAGCCAGGGCTCCTTTTCTATTTTAAACATTTCCTTTCTCCCTGCCCCCAGAATCAGAATAACTTAGAGACACTACTGATTCCTGCATAAGAACACCCAAAATGCTGGGTTAGACTGCAGGTCCGTCCATCCCAGAAAGTCCCAGATGGCTCCAGAGAGACAGCTGGGAACAAAGACACCCTCCTCTTACTCCATTCACGGCTGTGTCCTCAAACCCTGAACATATGTGGCCTTCCATTCAACCGCCTACTATGGATTCTTCTTTGATTCCAAGTCGTTTGCAGCTGTCACTCTAGCTGTGTCTATCTTGGAATACCAAGTCCCTGGCACTCATGCATACAGTCTAAAGAATTTCCTTTTCCACAAAACTACCTCTTTGAAGCATGGCTCCTGTTCTGACATTCTAGGACAGGAGTCAGCAACCTGCAGCTTAGCACCCGTTTTTGTAAATAAAGTTTTATTGGAACCCAGCTGTGCCAGTTCATTTACATATTGTCTATGGCTCTTTTCACACTACAGCAGCAGAGCTGAATAGTTGCAACAGAGACAGGAGAGCCCACAAAGTGTAAAATACTACCTGACCCTTTACAGAAAGGCCTGCAGAACCATGTTCTAGAATACAGTGAAAACAGAATATAGAATATAGTGCTTTTCCTATCAAAAGTTTCGAGAACTTGAATCACACCCCCCATTTCCAGTGTTTTTGTCCTGGCTAAAGAGTTTGTTTTCTATTAAAACACAAGAAAAATCACCCTGGCTCTGACAACAGCAATGGTGTGCTGGTAAACCTTTAGCAACCTGCTGAGAGTGGAGGAGCCCTGACTCAGAGCATTTGCCGACTTCCATGGTGTCAGTATACCCACAGTGGCTTACTTAAAGATAAAAAACGTGATGCCACTGAACAAAACTGGGAAGAAATGCATACAAACGCTGGCGCAAACCAGCTCCAGCAAAACACTGGTTCCTTCGGACATCAATGGCCCAAGCCCTCACCTGAAAGACCAAGAGACTGAGGCCCAGAGAGAGAAAGTGTCTTGACCGGGACTGGCGTAGTGACTGGGACCAGGCTGGAGCTCGTTTCCCTGCAGAGTCTGGCAGCCTCACAGGGAGTGACTTCCTCCATAAAAGAAAGAGTGGAAGAAGGAAGACAAAGGTAGTTCTTTGCTAGGCAAGTGGCAATAAGTGTTGGTTTTATTACTATCTTCACAGCTGGGGACTCTGGCTTTCTCAGCACATGCTCTGACGCACACATCTGGAAGGGTATTTTCTCCACACAGGACCCCGTTTCATGGGAACACACACCGGGCACTGTCTCAGTGAACCAGCAGTTCCCTAAGTGACCAGACTGGAAGCTCTGGAAAGACAGGGCCGCATCTGCTTTTGCTCCTACTTTCCCCAGCATCCAGTGCAGAGCTGAGCACTTGGTAAGCAGGTGATAAGTAGGAGGTCAACAGATCCGCTGGCTTCTCCCATCTGTGGACACTGAAACTACAGAGGCACCCTGCCCGTGTGCCTGCAACGTTTCCAGGCAGAGGCTGCACTGCGGAGCACGAGAGGCTCTGCGGATGGAGCACAGGGAGAACAGACGGAGAGAACCGCTTCTCTTTGACGTATGTGATTTCTGTCTGAACTTGTGCTGACAGAGCGTGAAGTTAAGAAATAACCCAGAGAGGGATGCCACCTACCACACGCCAGCACTCTGCTTTCTGGCAGGTCTGAGAAAGGGCCACTCACACTCACAGCGACACACCTCTAAACGTGCCAAGTGCAAGAGCACCAAGACTGGGGCATCAGATTCCAACGCACTCAAGGCCTCACGACTGCCAACAGAAATGAACATGGAGGAAAGGAAGGTGAAAGCATGCACGCACCCCTGCTCTTTCAGAAACAGCTTCGGATGACTCTCACACGAACCCCGCGCACTCAGCATGAACTCTGGGCGGACTCTTCTCTGAAGCCCGGGGTCCTGCCTGACACATCACGGCTGCAACCGAGACCCACAGACCGGCCGGTCAGCTTTGCAGGCCCACAAATAAGCAAAGCCACTTGGGAGCCTTGCTGAGTTTTCAGGAGGTCAGGAGGGCGCACTGTCACTTATGTGGGGCCCCAGCACTTGGTTTCCAAAGAGATGTTAAAATAGCAGAGGTTAACACTGTCCAAGGTGTGGGGCGGTGCGTGTTCCCATTCAGAGGAAGAATCACAAACAAGAAGCCCGGCCAATGATTTAAGCCTCAAGCATTTCCCACACCCCTGGTGCGCTGCAGGGCACTCTAGGAAGCCACAAGGTCAAAACCACTTTTGTAATAATACAGAGATGCTATTTGCTTTTTTCATCTCACGTTTTCAGGAGTACACAGTGAAGTTTTCCAAGCTACATGACACCTGATATTGCAAGAGACTGAACGCAGAGGCAGATCTAAGAATCTAGCTGCCTACTATGAAACCTGACATCGAAGGGATTTGCAAAAATATAAAGTGCCACTCTTCTCAGTAGTAACATTCTGTTTTGGAAAATACGGCTACTTTCAGGAAAACATGTTAACATATAACAGGTTCACTATTTTTAAAGTAAGTAAAAATTTCTGTTCTATATGGTAAATATCAAAAGATATAACCCCTGTAAACAAAAGCTCCTTAGGATACTAATATTTAAGAGTGTAAAGGGGTTTTGAGTCTTCCCCAAAAGTTTGAGAACTGCTGTCCCAGAGGCTGCGCCCCGCGGCCCTCGCCCCAGGAGGGCTCTGCAGGGTGCGTCTGAAGATGTGCCGTGCTCCGCGCTGGGCTGGCCGGCTGAGGAAAGGCTGCCCGCGCTGCCCCCTGGGTCTCTAAGCGCAGTAGGGTGGGCTCTGTGCCCACCCCCCGCTCCCCCCGCCCCATCTTCCCCGACCACCCGGTGTGGATTCCCCGGCGGCACGCAGAGAGGATGGCCCCGCGCGGCCGGCCGGGCTCGGCGAGGCCTACCGGCGAGGCCCGCACACCCTCCCGCTGGGTCCCGGCGCGGCCGGCCCGCGGCCTCGGGGAGGCTGGCGGGAGGCCGGGCGCACGCACACCGGGCGGCGAGGCCGAGGGGGGCCACTGCCGGCCCGGCCCTGCGCCCCGCGCGGCGCGGGCTGCAGCCGCGCGAGGAGGTCACCCCAGGGGGAACCAGTCCCGGGGCGCCCCTCGGCCCTCCCGCGCTCTCCCCGCCCGGGCCGCCCTGCGCGCCCGAGCGGCCCGCGGGGAACGTGCCCGGGCGCCGCGGAAGAGGCTCGCGCGCCTCCCCGGGGACGAGGCGGCCGCAGCCCCCGGAGCCCGGCGACGCGCGCCGGCCTAGTCGGTACTCACCGCGGGCCGCGCGGCGGCTCGGCCAGGCGCACTCCAGGCTGCGGGGCCGCTCGGGGCGCTGCGGGCGCGCTTCCGCGAGCAGAGCGGTTCCAGCCGCGGCCCCCGCCTCCCGGCTCCGCCCCCGCCGCCCCGGCTGTCCCCCCGGTGGGCGGGGCAGGGGCGGGGCCGAGGATCCGGCCGGGATCGCCCGAGAGGTGGCCCGAGGGGCGGGGCCCCCGGAGGGACTTCGCCCGGGTGGGGAGGGAGCGAGGCTGCTGACCCAGCGCGGCCGCTAGCGGATCCTCTGCCCCCGGGGCCCGGGCCCAACCACGCGTGCCCGGGGCCTGGGACCAGGGTGACCTGAGCTCACTTTGGGACCTGGAGTGCGACTGCCCGGCGCGCTAGGAAGTGAGCCAAAGGCGAGGGGAGGAACCGCAGCTGTTAAAGGCGACTTGGCCGCGACGCCACGCTAGGGCTGGATTATTTGGCTGCCCGGGTGATGTGATCCTCTCGCTCCTCCCACCGTCTCGTCCCCCTTCCCCCCCCACAGACACACGCACACACACGCACACACACAGACACACGCGCACACAGACACGCGCGCACACACAGACACGCACACACACAGACACGCGCACACACACGCACACACACAGACACGCACACACACAGACACGCGCACACACAGACACGCGCACACACACGCACACACACAGACACGCGCACACACACGCACACACACAGACACGCACACACACAGACACGCACACACACAGACACGCGCGCACACACAGACACACGCGCACACACAGACACGCACACACACAGACACGCGCACACACACGCACACACACAGACACGCACACACACAGACACGCACACACACAGACACACGCGCACACACAGACACGCACACACACAGACACGCGCACACACAGACACGCACACACAGACACACGCGCGCACACACTCGCGCGCGCCTTAATTCCTCGCAGAGCGTGCCAAGTGGGCCTCAGGGTCAGGCTGACATGATAGGACTATTTCAAGGTTTCCGCGGTTAGGAACGCAGTTTCTAGGTGTGATTAAAAAAAAAAAACCGTTGTGGAAACACTTTATAGCGCAGGCTGCGCTCCTGTCTGAAGTGGGAGAAGTGGCTGGGAGCCGACCCCAGGGCCTCCCACGCAGGACCCGGTGGGAACTTTGCCTCTCAGGCACTTGCGAGCCCAAACAGGTGATTAGATCTCTCTAGATGAAAGGCGGTGAGGTTTTCCTGCCCAACTTACATGGAAAGCTATCGTCGTTTTCTACCTTTATTTTCAATATTATGTTATATTAGTTTCAGGTGTGCAGCATAGTGGTTAGACAATGTCGTCTTCTATCCTGAGCATCTGAATAAACAGCTGGTAAGATGGAAACTCGCTCATGCTCATACCGACTGCCACCTGTTGCGATGCTCCCACTCTGTGCTGGGCCTGTGACTGGATCTCCACATAGTATGTCAAGAGCTCTTCCACCTGCCCTGTGAAGTGAGGAACATTATCCCATTTTACAGATATGAAATGTCCCATAGCCGGGACTCAGTCCTCAGGCCTGAGTGAAGACCACACCTTTTTCATCACGCTACACTATAGAGTACAGCTACTCCCTAGTTACATTTAATTTTCAATATAAAGGGTTATATTTCATTTGAAAGGGGATATTTCCTGTATTTCCTATATCAGAGAAGACTCTTCCCACCCACTTTCTAAATTCCTTCCATTCACATTCACTGAGCAAATTTCCCTTAAGTTTCCACCATATGCCAGAAGTTCAGGGCTAACCCTGAAAAATAATATGAGGTTAGGGAGGCAGCAGGAGTGGGTGGAAGGCAGGGAGGTAGGGAGAGAGCATTTTCCAGCTAAGTTTTGATTCTGAGACAGCCCTTCAGAAAGCAAAATTTCTTAATGTTCAATGAAAACAGACATATAATATGATAACTGGTAATCCTTGGCAGAAAGTGATTAAGTCAGAACTATAAAGGGAATTGAGATTTATGAGTAAACACTGGCCAAACCTATGAAAGAAATAGTTCCTACTTCTCTACGCCCCGTTGCTCTTGGGAATGTCACCAGTGGCGTGCGTATTGCAACCCCAGTGGCCTCCCTTCTGTGCTTCTCCTTGCTGACTGCCATGTGGTATTTGACACTGGTGACTGGTCTTTCTTTGAAATTTTAATCTCTTTTTGCCTTTAGAGCCCTCTGCTCTCCCGACTTACCGCTTTCTTAGGCTCTCTCACGGCATTCTGTACTCTCACTTTCCCTGTGACCCCAAACACAGTTTTCTTCGTCTGTCTCTAATGCCAACTCCCTGCCACAGATAGCTGGGGCCTGCTGCCTCTCCATCGCTGCTCTCAACCCTCTTCGGATCTCTACACTCTTTATTTCCAGCCATTTGTGGGGTATTGCTGCTGGATGTTCCAGTGGCACCTGGCATTCATCGCATCTAACATGGGAATTCGGTGTCTTCTGTCACCCTCTGCCTGTCCCCCCCCACCCATGCAGTTTTTCCCCTCATCCTGAACGCTACCTCTTGAACTGGGTTCTCATGGTGTGCTGAGAAAGCTAAACATCTAATAGGGGCTCGGAGACATATTCTGCGTTCATTCAGGGTCTGCCTGATGAATATTTCTGTCATACACAAAAGATTCTGCAAGTGGTCCAGAGGAGTGGACCCTCGGAGAGGAAGCCAGCGAGGGGAGGTGACAGCTCATGCACCTCACATCTACGCCCAGTGCCAGAGGGTCTCCAGTCGAGGTACCAGCATCGTTCTTACTAACAGCCTTTCCACCAGAAGCTCCTGCTGCCATAAGAACCATGAGGATTTGGTTCGAGGCCTGTTAAGATCTTAGGAATGTCTCATTACACTCTAACTGACTTCAGTGACTCATATAAATTGGACTCGGTTTATAAAAGGGTCCAAAAACCTGGACCCAACTAACTTTGTATCATGCTTTTGGTTTTACAGGCATACCCAGGGAAAAGGCCCGAGACTGAAAAGCTACCTCTGGCAGCAGAGGGCAGGAAAAGACTGAAGGAGGAGGCAGGCCACTCTAGTCTGGCAAATAACAGGGCCTAGTAAGGGAAACTCACACAGCAGGTGCACCTTGGGCCCCTGCAGGACAAACTGGGTATTCTCCGCACTGCTTGACAGGCGCCAGAGAAGTTCATAGGGTAAGGTGGGGGGAGGGGTGATAATCATAAATACTAGTAGTGAAAGTTACCACATGGGGGGTATTGCTTCACATGCCTGACCAGGTCAGGATCAGGCCTGTTCCAGGAACCAGCATATAGCCGGAGGCAGGCGAAGGGGCTGATTTATATCAGAATCACATCGCTTGCAATCAGGCAGTCTCTGGGGGTGTGGGGGTGGTAAGCAATCTCTGTTCTGGCCCAGGTCCAGCTCCAGGGTCCCAGGAGCAGTCACGTCACAGAACCGTCTCTCCTCCACAGCTTTGCAGTTCATAATGCACTTTGAGACATATTATTTAACAGAAAGGAAGTGATGTAAGAGAAAGGCAGTCTAGCATAACAGCTCCCAAACCTCTTGGTGCATTGAAAACATACATCCCAGGCTGCACTCCTAGAGAGAGCAAGTTTGAGAGTCTGACCACCCTTTGAGAAACACTAGTGGTGGGCCCGAGACCAGATGTTCCTTAGAGTCACCAGGGGGCACCTATTAAAAATACAGCCTCCTTGCCCTGGCCAGCAAGGCTCAGTTGGTTGGACCGTCGACCCATAAACCGAAAGGTCATTGGTTTGATTCCCAGTAAGGGCACATACCCAGGTTGCGGGTTTGATCCCTGGTCTGGTGAATTCGGGAGGCAACCGATCAGTGTTTCTCTCTCACATCGATGTTTCTCTCTCTTTCCCCCTCTCCCTTCCTCTTTGTCTAGAATCAATAAAAACATATCCTCTGGTGAGGATTTTTTAAAAAATGATAAAAATACAGCCTCCTGCCTCTCTCACCTCCTAGAATGTCTGATTCATTAGGTCCCAGTGGGTCTGCGCTCAGAGTCTGAGGAATCTAAATGCTACAGGTGGTTCTGCTCTAGCACACCCACATATTGGCACCAGGGAGCTGCTACCTGGAAATATACGCCCCAGGAGGGTGCGGCCATGTCAGTTTTTCCATCACCCCTAACACGGAGCCTGGCACATTGTAGGTGCTAAATAAGTTTGTTGACCAACTTTTGTCAGTTTCTTCTGCCCCCTGGATTATTGCTCTCTGTTGGCCTGTGTGCTGTTCAGTATTATCATAACACAGAGAGAGACATCTTTTTAGCAATAAATGAAGTGTAAGGTAGCCTCTCCTGAAATTCCTGTTTCAAGGGATTTTAGAACACCAAAATCCAGCACTGAGTGATGTCTTCCTCACACCAAAGGAAGTTTGAAATCAGTGTTTTGTTCCTCTAAAAAATGTTATGTTCATAATAAGGAAAGGCAGCTCTTAGTCTTATCTTGGCCCCCTAAAAAATATCCAAGTGTCGCCGCCCTCCACACCTGTGAGAGTGTTAATTTTTGTACTCTTTTTTTTTAACCCTTAGTGCCTTTATAAATTCCTGAGCTGCCTTTCCAGGCAACCTGGATCCTTTGGCCACCTGCTTAAAAATTAGGTACCATTCCCTTCACCGCAGCTAATAATAAAGCCACATGTGAGTCAATGGCCCGTTAAATCGTCACAGCGCTCTGAGGTTGGCGACACAGTTGCCTTTTCACAATGAGATTCAGGATGATCACGTACTTTGCTTCGGGTCACATAACTAGTAAACGGTGATGCTGAGACTTGAAGAAAGGCTGTTCTAAGTCCAGAGCTTGTGTTTTTAACTTCCATCAACCACATACAATTTTACTGAAGTGAAATCATTGGATGCCCTAAGGGTATAAATTATATATTCCTTGCCCAAGAGAAGACCTTAACCGTTCTGGGAGGGAACGCTGGTCTGTCCCCAGAGGGCTTAGAAGGCCCTGTTCACTTATTTTTAGGGCTCCCTGTCCCTGACAAGAGCACAGAGACCCTGCCGCTGCCCTGTACGGTAGGTGCCCCACGGGGAACGATGCTCCTCACCCTGGGGGCACAGTGATGTCACTGCTCAGAGGCTGCTGCTGATGACTTATTTAATTAATTTTCCCCCAGACAGTGATTTGGTAACATTAACAAATAAGAGTTTAAAAAGATATCACAGGCCTGGCCGGGCGTCGACCTGGGATCCAGGCGATCAGGGTTCGATTCCCGGTCAGGGCACATATCCAGGTTGTAAGCTCGATCAATGACTCATCATTGATGTTTCTATCTCTCTCTCTCCATCTCCTTTCCTCTCTCTGAAATCAATAAAGATATATTTAAAAAAAAAAATCTTTAAAAATAAATACATAAATAAATAAAAATAAAAAGATATCACATTTGTCACTAATAGGACTCATTTCCATGTCCAGTTTGTGAGAAGGCCGCTTTCACATAGTAGTGTAACTATTTTTTTTAAGTCTTACTACAGCATCTGTGTCTCTGCACTCTTTCCCATGCTTTAGTCTCTTTGCCCTTTATTCTGGGTATTTCTTAGTGACCTGTCTTCCAGTTACTATAAAAGCAGTGGATTCCCTGAGCTCATTGTCCCTCAGCTACAAAGCATTCTCACTATATGCAGAGCATCCAGCTGGGCTACTAATAGTGTATGAGTAATAAAATACTTTATCTCCGACCCAAGAATCTTATGTCTTCTGCCAATATCCACAAAATGGTGACAGGCTAAATTGTTAGCTTTGTGTAGAGTAAAATCTCATATCCTGCAAGTTTTAGTGACAAGATGGGATGCAGGCAGAGACATGACTTTTTGGGAGGTAAGAAGTAATGCTTTCATTCACACTTTCTCAATCTTTTCTACTCCCCATGATTGGGGCTGTAGCCTACTCATGATGTCAACTGAAAGGACAAATCTGCTTTGCATGAGACAAGCATACTGATTTTTTTTTTTTTTACTAGAAATAAAGTAGGGAGAGAGTAGAAAAGCAGAAGTGACAGGCAAGGTCTCCAAGATTCACAGAGGCTAAGCAGGCTGCAGAGGAAGGTCAGTAAAATTCCATGATGAAGAATGACTAAGGCTTTTAAGAACAATGACGCCAACATTTTTGAAAGTTATTTGCATTTTTGAGATGTTTCTTCCCTTCCAAATCATAAATAAAGCTACTTCAGTTGAAAATGTGTGTATGTGTAAGGTTGTGTGCCTGTGTATGTGTTTGCATATAAATGAAAGCAAACATTCAATTTTTCATCAGGATGTATGCAATGAAGAGGAAAGTTTGCATGAGTAGAAACAAGAGCCAAGAGACTAAGGTAGCCATGAAAATGTGCCTTGAATTTGCAGAACTACTGAAGAGGACTTTGTACCTTCTAAACCATAAAATTGATGGGTGGTGTTTAACCCAATTTACTCTAGTCTGGAGAAAAAGTGAAAACCCAGATCATTTAAGGGGTGAGAGCCAGAAAGGAGCTTGACCATGGGGTTGGAACTGGAGATATTATTAATTGGAATCTATATCCATATCTATACCCATCATAGTAAATATGGATGGGAAGTTCTATCCAGTCACGGTGTGTAAAAGAATCACTTTATATGATTAAATTATTCACTTATTCTAAATTCACTAAATATCAACAGTGTGCCATTCACCATAGTAGACATTCCTAACACACCAATGATCCACATCTTTACGTAGAAGAATCAGATTATTTGAGGTTGAAACTCCTAGTTCAAGTAGGTAGCGCCATGTTGTGGTGAACTGAAATCAGGAGAACTGAGTTCATACCCCATCGCTTTCCTCACTAGCTGTGTTACCTTAAGTGTTATAAAACATTTTAGGCCTCAAGTTCTTCGATTTCAAGATGACATGGTTGAATGGGGGATGTCGAATATTTCTTACAAATCTAATGTAACATGATGCACACTTTATTACTCGGGGATTTGTGAATCAGAAATCCATGTAGAATTCCTACTGTTTTGTTACTGCAATAAGTAGTCAAGTGAGGGGATTAGCACAAAAACAATCACTGGTCCTATAGTAAAAAGAAATATCTCTTAAGATAATGCAACACACAATCCAAAAGTCAGTCTCCAGAATTTGGATTTTTGTAAATCTCCACTGGCAACAATGATACTTGGGTTAAACTGAGAACTTTGAAAAGAAGAAAAAAAATACTAACATAGTTTACTGATTGTAAAGAACCAACACCTATCATAGGTGCTTTATGTATGTTTTCTTATTTAATTCTCACTGCAATCCAAGAGATTATTAAATACCCCTACACAAAGATATGAGCAAACTAAGATAAGAAAAACCAAGCAACGTGAACAACCTTACATGCCTAAAGAAGAGCTGTGAAGCCAAGTTCTGTGACTGCAGTCGCCATGCTTCTTTCCCTATATCAAATAGCTTTCTATGTGAAAAGGTCCCAGGGACGAGGGAAGCTCAGCAGCTGCTAGAGTGGGTGTAGGGGGCTCTACATGCCCACAGACAAAGACCTCAGGGGTCCTCTTAAGAGAGACACCTGTACCAACCTTCTGTATCCAGGACCCCAGCTGTTAGAACACATACATGTGATCTGAATAGGAAGACAGGCATATGGGAGGATGAGTCTCCTTGACAGAGACAGACAGACAGAATGAGAGAGGCAGAGCCTGAGAGACACCCACCACGCCACTCATGATGGTCCCCTCTGGGATGGGGCTTGCAAATCTCTTATCTTCTCCTTGAGGGGATGTGTAAATTTTTATAATGCATGCATGACCTTGATAGTTCTAAATATTGAAGTCATAGGTTCAATGTCATACATTTATCACTCATCTGTGGAGTTAAATACATTATTTGGTTATTATTTTAAAGGATTTACCACAAGAAAAATAAATGTTTATTATTGTAATGAATTCTGAAGGAAAAGTCTTGAAAGTCAGCATTTTCTAAAGGGACAGAGGGCAAACACATATACTTCCGAGGAGAGGCACTGCGCTCACCAGTACATGTTTGAGATGTCCCGTGTGTGTGTGTGTGTGTGTGTGTGTGTGTGTGTGTGTAATGGGGGTTCATGTGGAGAGGGACTGCCCAGAGCAGAAATAGGATGAAGGGAGAGGGTCAGAAGCCTGGTGGGCCTGTCATGTTCACAGCCCAGGTCAAGGCTGGCTGGGTGGACAGGGACTGTTGGCAGCACCCTCTGCCTGAGGTTTATCCTGAGCCTTGGAGGTGAATCTCATTGCCCCTGGGAGGAAGTCTGCAGACACAGGGCTGGGCCTAATGTGGGAGCAGTAGGTCCAGGGGACAGAAGCAGCAGCAACTAGAGCTGGGCAGGGCTTGAGACCTCCAGACCAGCTGCCTGTCAATCTCATTGCAGAGCTCAACCTCCCAGGACACTGGGGAGCAGCTGGGGATGGAGATGCCCACCCAGTTTCCACCAGTGAGAAGCAGGTAAGTCATACCACCGAGGGCCAGAGCAGGCCCGAAGCCAGTGTGGGCACCTGGGGGTCTGGGGAACCAGGGCCCGTGGCTGACCAGAGGAGGATTCCTCCCCCACAGCCGCCCGGGCTCCACAGGCAGCTCTTGATTTCTGACTCCAGCCTCCAGCACCGTGTCCAAGTCCAAACAACCAAGTCCAGGCACCTGGAGCCCACGGAGACGGAGCCCAAGGCTGAGAAAGTGGGGGAGGGGGCGGGTGGATGGGAGGGGAGACGCATGTGAGCTTTGGGGAGGGGTCTGTGCCAGACACACAGGGAGCACAACCGGAGGTGGTAAATGAGCACAGGCCTCAGCCCACCCATCTGCTGGCCTGCTGGTCCGAAGGTCATCCTGTGGCAAGTCCTGGGCTGTGCTGTGTCCCATCTTTGGGGGCACATGGGAATGCAGGCACTGGGGTGATCTTTTCCCCTCTGGGAACTCCAGCACCAGCCCAGGAGGCAGAGCCGGCTCCTCCCTGGATGCCTGCTGCACATCCTGTGGAGCCCCAGGGCCAGGAGCCCCGGAGGCAGTGGCTGGCTCTCCCTGTGTCCAAAACAATAACAAGAAAAATGCAGAAAGCTGGGAAGACAGACCACAGGCTGGAGAGCCCTCCTCACAGCCCAAGGCCAGAGAGAGGTGTTACATCTCTGTGGTGCAGAAAACTCTCGAAAGTCGGTGTTTCCTAAGGGGACAGAAGGCAAACACCTGCACCTCCGAGGAGAGGCAGTGCACACGCCAATACATGTCAGAGACGCCCGACCTCCCGATGGGGACACACGCACTGTCTGCACTGGGGAGACAGCCACCAGACTGGCAGGCTTCTGGTCTGGGTGACCAGCCCTGGGGACCAAGGGAGAAAGCGGAGGCCCCAGCAGATCCCCTGGAGAGAAGTGGGAAAGGCCCCTCTTCTGGGAGAATGGGGAGCAGGACCCGTCAAAGTTCCACAGGTGCCCCTTCCCCTGGCAGGGCTCACCCTAGGAGGTCACCCCACAGAAGTTCTTGAAAATACTTCAAAGTTGCATTTTCAAGGCTACCCCTCAGAGCACCAATGAAATGGCAGGAACTGGGAAGAACACTAATGTCCATGGAGAGGGGATGGGGCCCACAGATCCTGGGCCACTTGGACTAGGGAAGCAGAGCAGCTGCTAGAGTGGGTGCAGGGGTCTCTATGTGCCGACAGACAAAAACCTCAGGGGTCCTCTCATGTGAGACATGGGGACCAACTGCATCCAGGATCCCAGCTGTTAGACCCCATACCTGTGTTTTCAGCAGGTAGACATGCATATGTGACAATGTGTCCGTCTGTGACAGAGACAGACAGAATGAGAGGCGGAGCCACTTATGATGGTCCCCTCTGGGGTGGGACTTGCAAACCTCTATCTTCTCCTTGAAGGGATGTCTGAATTCTTTATATGCATGACCTTGATAGTTCTAAACACATTGAAGTCATGTTCAATATTATCCATGTACCACTCATCTGTGGAGTAAAGTACATCATTCAGTTTTATTTTTAAAGGATTTAGAGCAAAATAAATAAATAAATAAATAAATAAATAAATAAATAAAGGTTTATTGTAGCTCCATAATGAATGCTAAAGGAATTCAGAACCAAGTAAAGAACAAAGTCTTTCTGGGGAGGAGAGCCCTGACGAGTGCTCACTGTTCCAGTCCTTTCCCTGTGTGTTCACGTAGTGCTGGCCTGTGCACATGTGTGTACCTATGTTCCCACGCTCACGAGTGCATATATGGATGCCAGTGTGTGCTCACATGTGTGTGTGTGTGTGTGTGTGTGTGCACTTCTAGGTAATGGGTGGGGAGGATTCCTGGGCCTCTGCCTTTCTGGAACCTCATTTGCCCTAGGCGTGGGCACTGCCAGTCACTCCTCTCCCTCCCTGGCATGTTCTGTGTCCCCACATCAGAATTCCCGTAGCCCTGCTGTGGAACAGGGGCCATTTCTGATTTTTCACTCCCATTATTGTGCTGAAGGGAACAACTGCATCCGTAAATCTTTATTTATTTAGGATAGGTCTCTAGAAGTGGAGATTCTCAGTCTAATGTAAACACGACTTTAAGGAGCTGAGTGCAGGTCCTTACACCCGGGGTCACTTCATCCACTTTACGCCTTTTTTGGGAAAGCAGGAGTGCCCAGACCTGGGGGAAGGAGGGAGGAGGAGGAGGGGCTGGGAGTGGAGATGAAGGTACCTGGGAGTGACACACCCAGGTAGAAGGTCCCATCCAGCCCACCTCTGCCTTCCCCTGTGTGTCGCACCCCACCCCCTTCACCACCAACCCTGCCCCTAGCCCACATCAGCCCCACTCTGCTCCATAACTCACCTGAGGGAGCAACCTGGCCCTGCCATTGAGAACATAGGAGGGTGTGGGCCTGCACAGTCTGGCCTGTTCCCTCTCCCTCCAAGCACAGAGCCCCTTTCTCTCTGTCAGGAGCGCAGATCTAGGGAGGCTCAGCCAGTGACAGGGACCACCAGGTGAAGCTCATGATCCAGATTAACCTGCTCGACCCACTTGAGCTTGTGTGAGCAGAAGGGTCCTTGCAAGGGACCTCACGGAAGGTGCCAGAAGGTCAGAGCATTAGGCTCAAGGCTGTGGGGCAGGCCACAGGCCCAAAACACAGAAGTCCTCCAGCAGTAACCTCTGCCCTGGCCCCATGTCAGCCCCCAGCCCACATGCCCAGCACATGCAGCTCCTGTGAGTGAGGCTCTGCTCAGTAGGGATGAGGGAGAGAGCCATCACCTCCTTCAAAGGCAGGTCAGGTGGCGTCTACTTGGTCTGAGGTTGCCAGGTGGGGCCACAGCCAGCAACATATCTCCTCTGCCCAGAAATGGGACCCTCCCCTCCCAAGCAGAGAACATAGGCCCTCTAGGTGGGGACTCACCAGGCTCTCCCTGGAGGAAGAGAGAGAAGCCCCTGATCCTAGGGGAGCAGAAGAGAGAAGAAAATATTTTTGTGAATGTCAGTCTTCTAAGAGATTTTAACATAAGCCACAGACTCAGAGAAAGTGATTTCAAAACAAAGATCTGATAAAGAACTGGTATCAGTATATATAAACCTCTTAATCCTTAACAATGAGAAAACAAACAACCTAATAAGAAATAGGCATAAGCTCTGGACACCTCGCCACAGAGGAACTGAGATGCTGGGAATCGACGGTGGTGGTGGAGCAGGGGAAAGGTCACTGACCTTCTCCCAGGACCTAATGTGAATCACGACTAAATTATAAAGCAATCAACCCGAATAACCAAATGAAGATGAGCTGAACAAAGTCTCATGACCAAAGATTACAAAAGAAGCCAACCCAGAGTGGTAGGAGGGGAGAGACACGAAAAGGGCTAGCTCTGTACCTACCTGTGGCCGTAGAGAATCCACAGGGATCTCTCAGACCTTAGGAGGAGCAACGGGTCTCAGCTCCATGCTGGGCTCCCCAGCCTGGAGCACCAGAGCCGAGAACAGGTGCCCACATAACATCTGGCTTTGAAAAATCACTGGGATTCCATCTGTCAGAGAAAGACATGGGGGTCGGAGAGGGAGGGTCTGGTAGAAAACCAAGTGCTCTCTTAAAGGGCCAGCACACAAAATCTTATTTGCGGGCACTCATCCTGGGCTCTGGCAGAGAGACGGTGGCTCAGAGCAGATTAAGTCATACAGCAAGAGGGCTGGAGGGAGAGCTACCAACGTCCCTGTGCTGAGTCCATGTCCCACACACCCCACAGAGGCCATCTTTCCTAGGTTGAGCACTCCCCTCCATAAGGCATCAGCCTGAGGGAATGCATTAGACCCACACTCCCAGGTCCCTGTGGCCCTGCCCTGCCAAGCTCATGCCCCTTGGAGGAGTCATTGGGCTGTGGTCAGCTTGGGCCAGCAGTGCAGACTTTCTTGGCAGGCTCTGAAGGAGATCTGGGCAGACTCAGGGGGAGGCAGACACAGACAGGATGAGACTGAGTTTTATGGCTCTGGATGAAGGCCATTCTTCCCTCGCATGTCCCATTTGCATCACCATTTTTGTGCAGAGCCTTCCCTCCACATGGCCAAATCTTAATCTGTTTTAGCCTGATGAACCCTGCTGGCCTCACTCTGAGGACTCCCTGAGACTTTGCCCTATCATATAGGTCTGCCTCACCACAGAGGCAGGTGACTGCTGGCCTTGGTATACCCTGAGACTTTTGTTGAGTGGTCTCAAGCCCAACACTGGTGCCAAGTTTGAATCTGTGAACACCAATGTTGAACACCACTAGACCCTATCCTGTGACTTACTGAGAGCCTACTCATGCAACTCGCCTGCCACCAGAGGCTTTTTCAGTGACTGAGCCTAACAGGCAGACAGCAAGCAGAAGCGGATCTCAGGGTGCCATGAGCCTTTTGCTGACCTGCCCTGAGCTTGGTAGTGGTGGAAGCTGGCCTTGGTACACAACCTGGCCCCTATCACATATACCCAGGCCCAGCTGAGACAGCCACAAACTGTGAATCACTTTGTAGCTCCAAACAGATAGCCTAAGGTTGGTCACAGGCAGCCTCGGACATTGACCTACACCAGAGTACCTCCCAAGGGCCCCAGAGACAACATACCCAGTGATGAGCTTCAAAATAAAATTAGAGTACAACTCAATTAACTCCACAAGCGGCATACCCAAGGAAACATCTTGGCAGTCAACAGACCCTGCTGGGCTGAATTCTGCATTGGGCTGAATTCAAGCTACCAGATACAGAGCTCAAAACAATGGTTATAAGGGTGCTCCATAAACTTAAAGGAAGAACTCAGTGAGAACTTAAACAGAGCTAGTAAGTATAAAAAAGAGCATAGAAACCATCAAAAAGAACCAGTCAGAAGTGAAAAATATAATAGCTGAAATGAAATACACTAGAAGAAATAAACAGTAGATTAAATAAAGCAGATCGAAAGAGTGATTTGGAAAACAAGGTAGTAGGAATTACCCAATCAGAGCAGCAAAACCGAAAATGAATTTATAAAGATGACGATAGTTTAAGGGAGCTCTGGGACAACATCAAGCCTAATAATCTCCACACCATAGGGGTACAGAAAGAAAAAGAGAGAGTAAGCAATTGAGAGCCTATTCAAAGAAATAATTACTGTACACTTCCATAACCTGGCGAGGGAAGTGGACACAGCTGTCCTGGAAGAACAGAGTTCCAATCAAGATAAACCCAAAGAAACCCACACCAAGACACATCATAATCAAAATCTCAAAGGTTAAAGACAAAGAGACAAACTTAAGAGCAGCAAGAGAAAGACATTTAGTTACCTACATGGGAGCTCCCATAAGACTGTCAGCTGATTACTCAACAGAAATACTTCAGGCCAGAAGGAAATGGCAAGAAATACAGTGGAATCTCAGGTCTTGAACTTAATTAGTTCCAGAGGCTGCTCAAGAAGTGATTTGTTGGAAAACCAAATCATTTTTTCCCTTTTCAAATAGTGTAAATTGAATTAATCCTTTCCAGACCCTCAAATGCAAAAAACATGAAAACATTCATGGCACAATTCCCCAAGATGCTAACAATACAAGGTTTAGTAGTAAACTGACTTATAAGTGTGCATTATCTCCTTTGTTTGTAGCCTGAGAGACATGAAACTGATCATGCAGTTATCAGTGTGAAACCATGGTCAGGTCGAGAATTGAAGTTTTCTTTGACAACTGAGATATTTTTGTTATGAATAACTTGGTAGAGAACTGAATTGTTCAAGATGGGAGAGATGTTTGAGAACCAAGGTTTGACTATATTCAAAGTGATGAAAAGCAAGGACCTATAACCAAGACTATTCTCTACAGCAAGGCAATCCTTTAAAATTGAAGGAGAAATAAAACGCTTGTCAGATAAGAAAAAGCTAAAGGAGTTCATTACCACCCAACCAGAAGTATAATAAATATTAAAGAAAATTATTTAAGAGGAAGAAAGAAAAAAAATACAGAAACATTATTATAATGAATAAAATGGCAATAAATATGTACATGTCAATAACCACTTTATTATTTTTTTATTTAAAAAAATTTTTTTAAATTTTTATCTTTAAATATATCTTTATTGATTTCAGAGAGAGGAAAGGAGAGGGAGAGAGAGAGATAGAAACATCAATGATGAGAGAGTCATTGATTGAGCCCACAACCGGGCATGTGCCCTGACCGGGAATCGAACCCTGATCGCCTGGATCCTAGGTTGATGCTCAACCGCTGAGCCACGCCTGGCAGGGCTCAATAACCACTTTAAATGTAAATGGATTAAACATGCCAATCCAAAGACACAGGATAGCTGAATGGATAAGAAAACAATATCTATATATATGCTGTCTATAAGAAACCCACCTCAGAATGAAAAACACATATAGAATGAAAGTAAAGGAGTCAAAAAAGATATTTCATGCAAATGGAAATGAAAAAAAATGAAACCTGTGGTAGCAATACTAATATCAGACAAAACAGACTTTAAAGCAAGTGCCATAACAAAAGACAAAGAAGGACATTGCATAATGATGAAGGGATCAATCCAACAAGAAGATATAACCCTTGCAAACATTTATGCACCTAACAAAGGGGCACCCAAATTTATAAAGCAATTTTTGATGAACATAAATGGAGTGACCAACAAGAATACAGTCATAGTAGGGGATTTTAACATCCCATTGACATCAATGGATAGATCTTCCAGATAGAAAATGAACAAGGATACAGCAGCCTTCATTTATACACAAGACCAGATAGACTGAATTGATATTTTTAGAGCATTCACCCACAAAGCAGGAGAATATGCATTATTTTCAAGTGCACAGGGAACATATTACAGGATAGACCATGTGTTAGAACATAAAACAAGTCTCAGTAAATTTACGAAGCTTAAAATCATATCAAGCATCTTCTTTGACCACAATGGTATGAGACTAGAAATCAATTACAAGAAAAAAACTGAAAATATGCAAAGACATGGAGGCTGAAAAACATGTTACTAAACAATGAATGAGTCAACAATGAGACCAAGGAAGAAATCAAAAGATACCCTGAGAGAGATGAAAGTGGGAACAAAACAACCCAAAATCTATGGGACATAGAAAAAGCAATCTTAAGAGGGAAATTCATAGTATTACAGGCCTATCTTAAGAAAGAAGAAAAATCTCAAATAAATAATTTAATTTTATAGTTAAAGAAACTAGAAAAAGGACAATGAACAAAGCCCAAAGTGAGTAGAAGGAAAGAAATAATAATAATCAGAGCTGAAATAAACAAAATAGAGTATAAAAAAATATAAAATTTCAATGAAACCTAGGACTGGTTCTTTCAAAGGATAAACAAGATTGAGAAACCATTAACCAGACTTATTAAGAAAAAAAAAGAGAGAGAGGATTCAAATAAACAAAATCAGAAGTGAGAAAGCAGAAGTAAAAAAAAATGACACCAAAATAATGCAAAGTATTGTAAGAAAATACTGACAACCTGGATAAGATGGATAAATTCCTAGAAACATACAATCTTCCAAAAGTAAATCAGGGAGAATCAGAGAATCTGAATATACCCATTGTAACGAGTGAAATTGAAACAGTAATCCAAACAACTCCTAATAAACAAAAATCCTGGACTGAATGGCTTCACATGTGAATTTTACCTATCATTCAAAGAAGAACTAATACCTATCCTTCTCAAACTATTCCAAAAAATTCAAGAGGAGGGAAGACTCCCAAGCTCATTTTAGCAGGCCAGCATCATCCTAATTCCAAAACCAGATAAAAATACTACAAAAAAAGAAAGGTATAGGCCACTATCTCTGATGAACATGGATGCTAAAATCCTCAACAAAATATTAGCAAACCAGAACCAGCAATAGATTAAAAAGATCATATACCACGATCAAATGGGATTTATTCCGGGGATGCAAGGTTGGTATAATATCCACAAATCAATAAACATGATAAATCACATAAGTAAAGTGAAAGATAAAAACCACAAGATCATGTCAGTAGGTGCAGAAAAAGCATTTGATAAATTCAGCACCCATTTATGATAAAAACTCTCAGCAAAGTGGGAATGGAGGGATCATACCTCAACATAATAAAGGTCATATATGACACACCCACAGCCAACATCATACTCAATGGGCAAAAACTAAAACGTTCCCCTTAAGATTGGGAACAAGACGTCTGCTTTCACAACTCTTATTCAACATAGTACTGGAAGTCATAGCCACAGCAATCAGACAGGAAAAAGAAATAGAAGCCATGCAAACTGGAAAGGAAAAAGTGAAACTGTCATTATTTGTAGATGACATGATACTGTATATAGAGAACGAGAAAGATTCCCCCAAAGAACTACTAGAACTGATAAATGAATTCAGTAAAGCAGCAGGATACACAATTAATATCCAGAAATCAGTTGCATATTTATACACAACAATGAACTATCAGAAAGGGAAACTAAGAAAGCAATCCCATTTACAATTGTTTCCAAAATACCTAGGGATTCATTTAACCAAGGATGTAAAATACCTGTACTTGGAAACTTATAAGATACTGAAGAAAGAAACTGAAGAAGATACAAGTAAGTGGAAGCATATACCATGTTCATGAATAGGAAGAGTTAACATCATTAAAATGTCCATACTACCCAGAGCGATCTATAGATCCAATACAATTCCTATCAAGATACCAGTGGCATATTTCACAGAACTAAAACAAATATTCCAAAAATTTATAAGAAACCACGAAGAAATTAAGGGGAAAAAGAGGAACATAGTCATAAAGAATAACGTGGTAATAAATACATTCCTATCAATAATCACTTGAAATGTAAATGGTTTAAACATGCCAATGAAAAAAGACAGGGGAGCTGAATGAGTAAGAAAACAAGATGCATATAGATGCTGTTTGCCCTGGACCCATTGCAGATCAAAAGACACACACTGAAAGTAAAAGGATGGAAAGAGGTATTTCATGCAAATGGAAACCCAAAAGGTTGGGGTAGCAATACTTATATTAGACAAAATGTACTTTAAAACAAGGGCTATAATAAGATACAAAAAAAGACATTACGTAATGTTAAAGGGAACAATTCAACAAGAGAATATAACCTTTGTAAACACTGATGCACACAACAGAAGACACCTAAATGTACAAAGCAAATATTGGGGGACATAGAGGGAGAGATGGACAGTAATACACCCATACTAGAGAATTTTAACACTCCATTAACATCAATAAATATATTTTCCAGACAGAAAGTTAACAAGGAAACAGCAGCCTTAAATGATGCACTAGACCAGATATATTTAATTGATATTTTTAGAGCATTTCATCCCAAAATAGCAGGATATACATTCTTTTCAAGTGCACATGAAACATTTTCCAGGAGAGACCGTATGTTAGGGCACAAAACAAGTCTCAATACATTTAAGAATATTGAAATCATACAAGTATCTTCTTTGACCACAATGGCATGAAACTAGAAATCAATAACAAGAAAATAACTGAAAGATAATAAATGGGTTAACAACGAAGTAAAGGAAGAAATCAAAAGATACCTTGAGGCAAATGAAAATGAAAACACATGAACACAAAATCTATGGGACACAGCGAAAGCAGTCCTAAGAGGAAAATTCATGGAATTATAGGCCTACTTCAAGAAACAAGAAAAATCTCAAATAAACAATCTAACCTTACACCTAAAGGAACTAGAAAAACAAAAGCAACAAAAACCTAAGTGAGTAGAAGGAAGGAAATAATAAAGATCTGAGAGGAAATAAACAAAATAGAGCCTAAAATAACAATATAAAATATCAATGAAACCAAGAGCTGGTTCCTTGAAAAGATAAGATTGGTAAATCTTGAACCAAGCTCATCAAGAAAAAAAATATAGAGGACCCAAATAAATAAAATCAGAAATGAAAGAGAAGTATCAACTGACACCACAGAAATAGAAAGAATTATAAGAAAATACTAGAAACAACTATGTGCCAGCAAATTGGATAATCTGGAAGGAATAGATAAATGCCTAGAAACGTACATCTTTCAAAACTAAATCAAGAAGAAATACGAACAGACCAATCACAACTTATGAAACTGAAGTGGCAATCAATAAACTTTCAATCAACAAAAATCCTGAAACAGATGGTTTCACCGGTGAATTTTACCAAACATTCAAAGAACGAATACCTATCTACTCAAATTATTCAAAAAAATTCAAGAAGAGGGAAGACTCCTATGTTCATTTTATGAGGCCAGCATTATCTCATTCCAAAACCAGATAAAGGACATTACAAAGAAAGAAAATTATAGGCCACTACACCTAATGAACATTGATGCAAAATCCCCAACAAAATATTAGCAAATTGAATTCAGCAATACATTAAAAAGATTATATACCATGATTAAGTGGGATTTATTCCTGGACTGCAAGATTGGTACACTATTTGCAAGCCAATTAATGTGATGCATCACATACACAAAATAAAGGATCAGAATCACATGATTATATCAATGGATGCAGAAAAGGCATTCGACAAAATCCAGCACTCATTTATGTTAAAAACTCTCATGCAAGTGGGAATAGAGAGAACATATCTCATCATAATAAAGGCCAATTATGAAAAAACCCACAGCCAACATCACACTCAATGGGGAAAACCTAAACGTGTGTCCCTTAAGATCAGGAACAAGTCATCGCTCTCATCACTCTTCCTCAACACAGTACTGGAAGTCCTAGCCACACCAATAGGACAGGAAGGAGAAATAAAAGGCATCCAACTTGGAAAGGAGGAAGCAGAGCTGACCTTGGTTGCAGGGGACGCGATACTGTATAGAGAGAACCCTAAATATTCCACCAAAAACTATTAGAACCTACAAAGGACTTCAGTAAAGTAGCAGCATACAAAATAAATATTCAGAAATCAGTTGCATTTTTATTCACCAATAATGAACTATCAGAAAGGGAAACTAAGAAAGCAATCCCATTTGCAATTGCATCAAAAAAAAAAAAATCTAAAAATAAATTTAACCAAGGAGGTAAAAGGCCTGTACTCATAAAATTATAAGACACTGAAGAAAGAAATGGAAAAGATACAAATAAATGGCAGCTCAGGGATTAGAAGGATTAACATCATTAAAATGTCCATACTACCCAAAGAGACCTATATGGGCAATTAATATTTGACAGAGGAGGCAAGAATTTACAGTGGTGTAAAGACAGCCTATTCAATAAATTGTATTGGGAAATCGGAGAGATACATTAAAAAAAAAAAAGAAAGAAAAGGAAAGAAACTAGACCACCTTCTTACACCATATACAAAAATAAACTCAAAGTGAGTTAAAGATTTAAATGTAAGTTGCAAAACCATAAAACACTTAGAAGAAAACATAGGCAGTAAAACCTCTGATATTTTTCATAGTAGTATTTTTTTCTGATATGTCTCCTCAGGCAAGAGAAACAAAAGAAAAAGCAATAGGATTACATCAAACTGAAAAGTTTTTGAATAGCAAAGAAAACCATCAACAAAACAGAAAGCAACCTACTGAATGGGAGAATATATTTGCCAATGATACATCTGGTAAGGGGTTAATATTCAAAATTTATAATATAAAGAACTCATACAACTCAACATGAAAACCACCAATAATCCAATTTAAAAATGGGTGAAGGACCTGAATAGACACTTCTCCAAAGAGGATACCCAGATGGCCAAGAGACACACAGATGGAAAAGATACTCAATGTCACTAATCATCAGAGAAATGCAAATTAATATCACAATAAGATATCACTTCGCACCTCTCATCAATAAGTCAACAAACAACAAGTGTTTGAGGATGTGAAGAAACGGAAATCCTTGTGCACTGTGGGTGGGAATGCAGACTGGTGCAGCCACTCTAGAAAACAGTACCTAGGGTTTTAAAAAAGTTAAAGATAGAATTGCCTCATGACCCAGCAATTCCGCTTCTGAGTATATAATCAAAGAAACCCAAAACACTAATTTGAAAGGATACAGGGGCTGGCAAAAGTAGTTTTACAGCTGTGAGTATGCGAGTCACAGAGTTTATTCTTGTATTATTATTTATTAATTAACTATTATAGTATTTATATGTATTATTTGTCTTATTATTGTTGTTATTATTTTTTATCCTTACTTATGATTGATCCTTTAGGTAATGATGGCTGGGAATTTACCTACTTTTTCCCACTTCTGTATATGCACCCCCATGCTCATTACAGCATTATTTACAATAGCCAAGATATGGAAGCAATCCATGTGCCCATCAATAAAAAGTTTATATATACACTGGAATATTAGTCAGCTGTAAAAAAGAGTGAAATCTTACCTTTTTCTACAGCATGGATGGATCTAGAGGGTATTATGCTAAGTGAAATATATGTCAGAGAAAGACATATACCATATAATTTTAGTTATATGTGGAATCTGAAGAGCAAAATAAACAAACAAAATTGAAACAGACTTATAGATAAGAGAACAGACTGATGGTTGCCAAAGGGGTGGGGCGCTAAGGTACTGAGTGAAAAAAGTGAAGGGACTAAGAGGTACAGGTTGGCAGTTACAAAACAGTTACAAAACTACAAAATAGTTCCTTAAAGTACTATTTAAGGAATATAGTCAATAATATTGTAATAACTGTGTGGTGCCAGGTACTGAAAAGAGCAAGGGAGGGGAGCACTTTGTGAAATGTGATTGTCTGTGTGGTACACTTGAAACTAATACAAATAATATTGACTGTGAAAAAAGCCCCCCCCACCCAGCCTATCTTCTCCCTCCATCTGCATCCCTCCTACTTTCTGGACTTTCAGCCCTTTAACAGGCCTGTTAGACTTTGGTAATCCCATAGGGCAGTAGTTCTTAGGGTAATTTAATGCCCCCTACCCCCCACCTCGGGGACATTTGACAATGTCTGGAGACATCTGTAATTGTCATGACTGGAAGGTACAAGTGTGTCCTACTGGCATTTATTGAGTAGAGGCAGGGATGCTGCTAAACATCTCAGAGTGCACAGAATGTCTCCACAAACAAATACTCATCCAGCCAAAAACGTCAGTAATGTCCAGGTTCAACCCCCTGCTATGGGGTGTGTGTGTGTGTGTGTCCAAATTTAAACTGATGGGTTTAGGAAACACTTTCTGTGGAAAAGGAAAGTTAAAGCGACCTTGTAGGAAGGACCTTTTGGCAGGGTCAGTGTATCGCTGCGTTTTTCAGTGCTGAATGTGTAGTTGATAACTACACTGTACGCGCTTGTGCTGTGACTGCTCATGGGGTCCAGAAGGTATTCTCCCATCCAGGGACCATGGCACGCAGACAGGTAACCTGGGTCGTCCTCCCCGCCGTCTAGGAGAAGGGACGCAAAATCTGAGAAGAAAGGAAAGTCACAGCTTTAGTTCAAGGCTCAGCAGCTGCGGAAGGAGAGGCAATTTCTTAATACAACACCGCCACCTGCCGGAAGCAGGCACCACCTACACCCCTGCCCAGCTCCTGCTGAAGGGAAACGGCTGCCCCGGAGAGGCCCCTGACACTGCAGGCTCAGGTCCCCATTGTGGGGTGAGTCAACTTAGGCTTGACAGCTAATAAGGAAAAGGCTCAATATACCTCACTTGTCAAATGGAAATTGAATATTAGGGGTGTAGTGGCCTGGTCCCACCAGCACCTGAGTTTATATGAAAAAGGGGCACCTATTTGCATTACGCTGCTGAAGTAAAGCTGCTGGCTCAGGGGGGACCTCCATTCACAGAGGTTCACCTTAGCGCCTGGGCCTGGTTAATGATGGTTTGGCTGAGTTGAAACCTACCAGCTCTACCATGGAACTGAAACTCTGGACACTGGCTTTGCTTTTAGCTCTGCTGAATCCCCAGCTGCAGCTTTTCCGGGACTGGTTTCAGGGAAATGGGACTTTGGAAACTGAGGGATGTAACTCCACACAAATAAAAGTCACTCATTATCCCACGCATGCAAGTCTTAGAAAATTCTTTTTTTCAAGGTATCGTAAGAACCTGACCCATAGCACCCAGTGGGGAAAGGGATCCCCCGCTTTCGCTGATAACACTGAGACCATTTCTTCCACAACTCACTTCTACTACCGTGACTGTCTAAATAAACTTTCTCTTATAGTTTGAGTCTTGTCTCTGAATTCTTTCTTACCCAGAACTCAAGTGCCGAGGTTGCTGAACCACTGTTGGTCTGACTCTACTGGTCTAACACTTGGTGCACTTTTTGTTTTCAGGGATAGCACATGTATCTTGAAGCATGATTATGTTTCCATGTTTTGCACAAGAATACTTTTGTAGATGATTCTGTCTACTTTTATCAGGAAGTACCTAATATTTGGTTGTCTTTTTTTTTTTTTTTTTTTTTGGTGATATGTCCAGGCATTGATAATCATTGCCTAGACTCATTCATTATAGGTCAAATGAAGATGTTCTAATGGAATCTCTTCAAGTTGGCTCTTGAGTCCTTTTGACATAACCCAGCTGTGCTTAATAGCTTCTTTGCGTTGTGGTGTAATAAGAAGTTCTTCACTCACTTTGTACATGTTCTCCTCTAGACCTAGACCTGTCATTTCTAAAATAGAGCTCTGGTTCCTCTTAGTGGGAAACAGAGACATGATCTTGACACTCATTGCTGTTGGGTTGGTATTTGTACATACAATGTCTTTCAGTGGATAGCGTTTTTATATGTTTGCAAAGTACATTGTTTTTTAAAGTTAATTTTATTTATAATTATGTAAATTATTTTTATGATTTCAAAGTTGTGATATTGTGATTTGATAGGAAATATGCATTTGGTTTTCCTCCCATTTCTGGCACAGAGTTCCCAAAACCCTTGAAATTTCCTGAGTGCTGAGAGTATCCTGAATACCATTAAGGTAACTTTGTTATGTTGATGAAGTAGATTTTGGAAAGCACCTCAGGGTGCTGGCTGGTTGCTGGAGCAGCCAACCATGTGATCAAGGTTGAAACTTTTAGTCCCACCCCATGACTTCTGGGGAGAGGAGAGAGACTAGAGGTTGAATCAGTTGCCAGTGGCTAATAATTTAATCAATTGTGCCTATGTAATGAAGCCTCCATAAAAACCTCAAAGGACAGGGTTAGAGAGCCTTTGGCTTGGCGAATGTGTGGAGATTTGGGAAGGGCGATGTACCTGGAGAAGTCATGGAAGCTTCACACCTTTTCTCCAGCCTTCCCCTATGCTTCTCTTCCATCTGGCTGCTCCTGAGTTATATGATTTTATAATAAACTGGTGATGTAGTAAGTAAAATGTTTCTCTGAGTTCTGTGAGCAGCTCTAGGCTCTTAACTGAACCCAGGGAGGGTGTTGTTGGAACCCCCAATCTATAGCTGGTCAGTCAGAAGCCCAGGTGATAACCTGGACTTGTGACTAATATCTGAAGTGTGTGTGTGTGTGTGTGTGTGTGTGTGTGTGTGTGTGGTGGGGCAGTCTTGTAGGACGGAGCCTTTAACTTGTGGGATCTGATGCTATCTCTAGTTAGATTTTAGATCTATTCTTAATTTTTTGAAGAGCCTTCATACTGTTTTCCATAGTAGCTATACCAATTTACATTCCCACCAGCAGTGTGTGAGTTCTTTTTTCTATACATCCTCTCCAACACTTGTTATTTCTTGTCTTACCATTCTAATAGGTGTGAGGTGGTATCTCATTGTGGTTTTGATTTGTATTTCCCTTATAACTGGTGATGTTGAGCATCTTTTCATATATCCGTTAGCCTTTTGTATGTCTTTTATGGAGAATTGTCTATTCAGATCCTCCGCCCATTTTTTAAAAGTATTTTTTTAAACTTTTAAAAAAATCCTCACCTGAGGATATGTTTTGTTAATTGATTTTTTTTTTTTTTTTTTTTGAGAGAGAGAGAGAGAGAGGAAGGAAAAAGAAGAGAGAGAGAGAAACATCAATGTGGGAAACATTGATCAGTTGCCTCCCATATGCAACCTGACTGGGGATTGAACCCCAAATCTGGGTATGTGCTCTGATGGGGAGTCGAACCTGAGACCCTTCAGTGCACAGGACAAAGCTCCAAACAACTGAGCCACACTGGCCAGACCTGCCTATTTTTTAATCAGATTGCTTTTTGTTGTATCAGGTCTTTATATAATTTGGATATTGTCCTTTATTGGAGATATCATTTGCAAATATCTTCTCCCTTTTGGTTGGTTGCCATTTTGTTTTGTTGATGGTTTCTTTTGATAGGCAAAAGCTTTTTGGTTTTATGTAGATCCATTTATTTATTTTTTTCTTTTATTTCCCTTGCCTTTGGGGTCAAGTTCACAAAAAACCCTCTGAGTTTAGTGCCTATGTTTTCTTATATGTATTTTATTGTTTCAGGTATTAAATTCAAGTCTGTAATCTGTTTTGAGTTAATTTATATGTATGCTGTGAGATATCAGTCTAGTTTCATTTATATGGCTTTCAAGTTTTCCCAGAACCATTTATTGAAGAGACTCTTCTTTTCTCCATTGTATATTTTTGGCTCCTTTATTGAAAATAGTTGCCCATATATGTGTGGGTTTACCTCTGGGCTCTCAATTCTTGTTCCATTGGTCTGTGTGTCTCTTTTCTGCCAACACAAGGCTGTTTTGGGTATTGTAGCTTTATAGTATAGTTGGAAGTCAGGGACTGTAATAATCTGGCTTTGTTCTTTGTTCTGAGTACTGCTTTGGCCATTCAGGGTCTTCGGTTCCATATATATTTGAGGATTTTTTTTCCTATTTCCATGAAAAATGCCATTGGGATTTTGATGGGGGTTGCGTTAAATCTGTAGATTGCTTTAAGTAACATGCATTTTTAACAATGTTAATTCTTCCAATCCTTGAGCATGGACTATCTTTCCATTTCTTTGTGTTTTCAGTTTCTTTCTATGAATCTTACAGTTTTCAGTGTACAGGTCCTTCATCTCTTTTGGTATGTTTACTCTTAGGTATTTTATTTTTCTTGCATTTGTAAATTGGGTTGCTTGATTTATTTTTCTTTCTGATATTCTGTTGTTTATATATGGGACTGCAGTAGATTTCTGTATGTTGATTTCGTGTACTGCAACTTTACTGTATTTGTTTATTGTTTCAAGTCATCTTTTGGTGCAGTCTTTAGGGCTTTCTGTGTATAGAATGTTGTCATCTGCAAACAGTGACAGTTTTACTTATTCATTCTCAATTTGGATACCTTTCATTATTTTGGGGGGAGGCTAATCATTCTGACTAGGACTTCCAGTACTGTGCTGAGTGACAGTGGCAAGAGTAGGTGTCTTTGTCTTGTTCCTGACGTTAGAGGAAAAGCTTTCAGTTTTTCACCCCTGAGTATTTTGTCAGCTGAGGTTTTGTCATCTATGGCCTTTATTAAGTTGAGGTACTTCCCTTCTACACCCATTTTGTTGAATGTTTTAAAATCATAAATTGATTTTGTATATTGTCAAATGCTTTTTCTGCATCTATTGATATAATCTAATGATTTTATCCTTTTGTTAATGTGTAGTTCACACTGATAGATTTGCAGATGCTGAACCATTCTTGCATGCCTGGAATGAACCCCCTTGACTGTGATGTGCAATCCTTTCAATGTACTGTTGTATTCAATTAGCTAGTATTTTGTTGTGAATTTTTGCATCTTAGTTCGTCAGAGATACTGGCCTAGAATTTTCTTTTTTCTGTGTTGTCCTTGTCTGTTTTTGGTTGGCATCAGGGTAATTTGGCCTTATAAAAATGAGTTAGGAAGTGCCCCCTCTTCTTCAGTTTTTGGGAAGATTTTGAGAAGAATGGGTATTAAGCCTTCTTTGAATGTTTTGTAGAATTTACCAATGAAGCCATCTGGTTTTGGACTTTTGTTTTTTTGGGGAGGTTTATGATTTTTCTTTCAGTTTACTTGCTAGTGACTGGTCTGTTTAAGTTTTTCAGTTCTTCATGGTTCACTCTAGGGAGGTTATATATTTCTAAGAATTTGTCCATTTCTCCTAGATTATCAAATTTGATAGCATATAGTCTTTTGTAGTATTCTGGTATTATTCTTTCTTTTTCTGTGGTGTCTGTTGTAATTTCTCCTCATTTTGTTTCTGATTTTATTTGTTTGAGTATTTTCTCTTTTTTTCCTTAGTGAGCCTAGCCAGGGGTTTGTTGATTTTAGTTATCTTTTCAGAGAAACAACTTTTTTGTTTCATTAATTTTTTTCTATTGCTTTGCAGTTCTCCATTTTATTTATTTCTGCTCTAATTTCTATTATTTCTTTCCTCCTACTGACTTTGGGTTCCTTTGTTCTTTCTCTAGCTCTTTATGATATAATGTTAGAATGTTTATTTGAGATCTTTCTTGTTTCTTTTGGTAAACCTGTAGTGCTATAAACTTTCCTCTTAGTACCATCGTTACTGCACCCCCTAAATTTTGGTGTGTTGTATTTTCATTTCCATCGGTCTCTATGCATCTTTGATCTTTTATGTCTTCTTTGATCCAATAGTTTTTCAGAAGAATGTTGTTTAATCTCCACACATTTGTGGGTTTTCCAGCATCTCCTTGTAGTTAATTTCCAGTTTCATACTGTTGTGGTCTGAAAATATGCTTTGTATAATTTCAGTTTCCTTAAGTTTATTGAGAGTAGTTTTGTGCCCCAACATATGGTCTGTCCTTGAGAATGTTCCATGTGCATTTGACAAGAATGCGTATTCTGTCATTCTGTGATGTAAAGTTCTAAAAATATTGATTAAGCACATTTGGTCTAATGTATTATTTAAGGCCAATATTTTCATATTGATGTTCTGCCTGGATGATCTATCCATTGCTGTCAATGGGGTGTTCAGGTCCCCTGTTATAATTGTGCTTTTGTTAGTGTCTCCCCTTAGGTCTATTAGTAATTGCTCTATATATTTGGTGCTCCCAGGTTGGGTGCATATATATAGATAATCATGTCTTCTTGATAAACTGTCCCTTTTATCATTATAAAATGTTCATCTTTGTCTCTTGTTACCTTTTTTTAAAATCTTGAAATCTATTTTTTTCTGATATAAGTGCTGCTCTGTCTTCTTTCCTCTGGATGCCATTTGCTTTAGTATCATCTCCTGCCCCTTTACTATAAACCTGTGTCTTTGGAGCTGAGATGAGTCTCCTGACGGTAATGTATAGTTGTGTCTTAGTTTTTAACCCACTCTGCTACTCTGTGCTTTTCGATGGGTGAGTTCAGTTCATTTAAATTTAGAGTGGTCATTGTTATATGAGGACTTAATATAGCTATTGTAATGTTTGTTTTCTGGTTTCTCTGTATCTCCATTGTTTTTTCCCTTGTGATTTTGTCTGCTATTTTAGTTTGGTGGCTTTCCAGGATATTTTTCTCCATTTCCTTCTTTTTTTTTTTTTTTAATATGTCTTTATTGATTTCAGAGGAAGAAGGGAGAGGGAGAGAAAGAGAGAAACATCAGTGATGAGAATCATTGATCGGCTGCCTCCTCCTGCAAGCCCCCTCCTGGGGATCGAGCTCTCAACCCGGGCATGTGCCCTGACTGGGAATCGAACTGTGATCTCCTGGATCCTAGGTCGATGCTCAACAGCTGAGCCAGCTGGCCGGGCATCCATTTCTTTTTTTTAAAAAAAATATTTAGCTTCTCAGCTCTGAATATTGGTTTAGCGGTCCCCATCAGGTTTGTGTAAAATGTCTCATTCATACAGTAGCTCTTTTTCTTCTGATTGCCTCTATCATCACTTTCCTGGGCCCGTCCAGGCCTTTTCCTTGTCTTCTTTGGACGATCTTGCTGTCATAAATTGTACCCTTTATGTGGTGTATATGCTAACAAAATGCTGTAGTTATAGTTAATGTCCTCTTTTTTCCCCTTTAACGTTTATGTTATAATTAAGTGTTTAATGACCAATTCTGTAGTAGATTTGCATTTTCTTGCTTCTGTCTCTTAATTATCCTACTCAAAGCTTTGTATCTTTTGTCTTTTTGTTTCCAGTGGGAGATCTCCTTCCAACCTTCCTTGTAACGCAGGTCTTGCGGTTGCTAATGCCCTCAGCTTTGTGTGTGTGTGGTGGGGGCTTTATTTCTCCCTCATATCTAAAGGGTAACTGTGCCAGATATATTGCCCTTGGCTGATGGTTTTTCTCTTTCAGTATTTTGAATAGTATTTCCTTTGTCTGTCTTATGGTTCTACTGAGAAATCTGATGATATTTAGTGGGGTTTCCTTAGTAGGCTACAGTCTTTTCCCCCCTGGCTGCATATGCTGTTATTTTACTCCTCTGTAGACAAATAGCAGCATCCTACAAATATTTTCTCCCCCTAACTTTTTGTTTGTTTGCCTAACCACATGTCGTAATGATCAGACCATAGCAATATGTGGAGCCTTTTCCCATTCCTTTCAGTAACTTTATGATACTTTATTATGTGCATGTATAGACATTTTTGTTTTCAATAGTCACTCTTATAAATAGCACTTCAAAGAAAATGCTAGACCATATAATCTTTTTGCAGAGTACTAGAAGTGGTATTGATGGGTCAAAGGGTAAATTCATGTCATGTTTACTAGATATTGCCAAATTATTTTTTTGTATCAGTTAGGGTATTCAATGGACTGACTGTGTCCCCCAAAATTCAGATGTTGAAATTTGACCCCCCAAAGTGATGGTATTGGGAGGTGGGGCCTTTGGGAGTTGATCAGGTCATGAGGATGGAGCCCTTATGAACGGGATTAGTGCCTTCCTTAAAGGGTAGAGAGCTAGCTTGATCTCTTTCTGCCATGTGGGGATACATCAGGTGTCTGCAACCTACGAGATGGTCCTCACAAGAACCTGACCATGCTGGAACCTTCATCTTGGACTTCCAGCCTCCAAAACTGTGAGAAATAAATGTTAATTTTTTCAAGCCCTCTGTCTATGGTAATTTGTCAAAGCAGCCCAACTAACTAAGACAAGATCCAACTTGGAAGCAGAAACCACACAAGTTATTTGAATCAATGGAATTTAATATGAAGAGTTGTTTACTAGGTATAGTGCTAGTAATCACTGAAAGGGAAAAAAAGAGAACTTTTAAAGTATCAAAAAGTCAGAAGCGTAGGAAGCAACCATCAGCCCTCAGCTGAGAAAACTTAGAGGAGGGGGGGGTCCCATGGACTTGCCGCCCAGATCTCTGAGGAGATGGTACTGCTGACTGGAGCTGGTCATTCTGAGTTTGAAATGGGGAGCCCTGTGGGGCTTGGGACCCAGATCTTTATTTTCATTTTTTAAAAATATATCTTTATGGATTTCAGAGAGAGGAAGGGAGAGGAAGAAAGAAACGGAAACATCAACGATGAGAGAGTCATTGATCAGCTGCCTCCTGCACGCCCCCCACTGGGAATCGAGCCCACAACCAGGGCATGTGCCCTCACGGGGGACAGAACCGCGATCTCCTGGGTCCTAGGTCATGCTCGACCGCTGAGCCACGCTGGCCGGACTGGGACCCAGATCTTGAAGAAGGAGGGGGCCAGCTGATCTCGATGTCTCTGGGGAACAGGATTTGCATGTGCGGGGAAAACCGAAAGCACACAGGCAGGAAACAGACAGGAAAGAGCAAGTCCCTCCTGTAGCCCCTCAGGTGCCCTCTGGTGCCCTATAGACATACCCTAACCTCGAGCCGCCTGACAGACAGCACAGTGGCTGCTGAGTCCTGGTCCCAGCATCAAGAAGCAGAGTGTAAACGGGTAGGTTTGGAGCTTCCACACTCGGTTCCTGCTGCACCACAGCCTCAGTCAAACTTAAAATTTTCACCAGCGGATGGTTCTTTTAACCAACAGGTAATGATCACGCCTTATAAATTGCTCTAAAGTCCATAAAAAGATGGAAGACAAGGTAGTTCTTATGGTTTTATGACTTTTAACAATGCTTATAAAACACTTCGCAACTCTACAGAAACATAGGGAACAACTATTACCATGAAGACTGTGAGGACTGGGCAGGACCACCGAACCCATCTGCAGGCCAAAGTGGACACTGGCGTCCCTGCTGTATTCTTAACGAGTGAAACAGAGAATTTTCTTTTTTAAAAAAATTCTTTATTGTTGAGAGTATTACAGATGTCCCCCTTTTTTCCCCCGTTGCCCCCCTCCCCCCGGTCTCCGCTCTGCCCCAGGCCTTCCCCACCCTATTGCCTGTGTCCCCTGCTGTGCATCTAAGGGCTTGGGTTAATCTCTGCCTGCCCCTCCCCTCTTCCCTCCGCGATTTGTCAGTCTGTTCCCTGTTTCCACGGCTCTGGTTCTATTTCATTCGTCAGTTTATTTTGTTCATTTGATTCCACATAGAAGTGAGATCATGTGATACTGGCCTTTCTCGGACTGGCTTATTTTGCTTAGCATAAGAATTTTCTGTATTTTTATCCCTGTGAATTTTATAGTTTATCCTGCTCAGATTTAGTTCTAGAGCAGCTCTTGCTATAAAATAAGGCTCTTGTTGAAAAGTTCTTATTACTTGCCTAGTTTAAGATCACATACATAAAGAGGAATATCTAGAAAATACCCCCATAGGTTGTTTTCATTTCATATGTATATTTGACATTCATACATCTTTTTATGAAAACCAATTCATCATTCACGAGTTTTATACTTTTACTGATAATTGTTTCTTTGCTTTTCTCTGGTTAGGCAACCCAGTCATTTAAATATATTGAGAATAAAAATATGCTCCCCACTGGGGAAAACCACTCAGAGATACATCCTATTACATTCTAGGCACATTCTTCACTGAGTTTTCAAATCTTTGATTGAAATCTGTAAAGGTTAAGTCATCATGTAAATAGCAGTGCTATTAACAGTCATAAAATTAATGAGATTAATAAGGAGCTTAAGCATGTAAAATGCCAGAGTTAGCATAAACCCTGTAATAACTTTGTGTGTGACATTTCCGTTTTGCCACAGGGAAAAGTTCCGTGAGCTAGTTCCCTAAATAGACCCAATATGTTATTCCTGAAAATAAACTCATTATCTAAGCTGTTTTTGTAGCTTTTGGAGAGAGCAAAATGAGGTGTTCTTGAAGGAGAAATTTATTACTGTGCAGTAAAATAAAAAAAAACAACTGGTTTTAAACAAGGTGAAATTAAGAACATTTTTTTACATCACTTTCATTATCATTATAAAAGTAAAACAGATTCACTGAAAAAGAATCTTTGAAAATATACCCATATTTACGCACGCATGTGTGCAATTAACACACACACACTCCATTAAAAACTACCCATGATTCTACCACCCATGGATGACATTACTGTTAATATGTTTAGTTCTATCAGTTTGTCTTATGTCAATAAGTAGGGAGCACACAGTAGGTAGTTTCATATGTTGCATGTTTTCTAAAACATAACATCAAAAACTTAGCTTAGGGAATTGCAAGTTAATTGTTAATTGAAAGCATGATTTTTGTTTTGTTCTATAATACTACATCAATCAATAGATTGTATTTTATTTAACCATTGACCATCCCCCATTTCCAGTTTTTAAAAAAATTTCCTTGTTTGTCATTATAAAGATGAATATTTTTATACATAAAACTTTGACTGTATTTCTAATTATTTCCTTAGCACAAATTCCTAGAAAAAGAATTGCTGGGTCAAAGAGTTTGCACATTCTTAAAACGTTTAAAATATGTTTCCAAATTGTCCTCCAGAAAACTTGTATTAGTTTAAATTTCCACTGGCTGAGGCAGAATAACTGTCTTTGGGAATCCTTAACAATGCTGCATATTATTATATTTTTGTTTATTTGATGAGAAAATAGTAATTATTACTCATTGAAAATTTATATTTCTTGAACATTAATTTGTAAATAAAATTATAAGACCAAAATGTTCCTGATTTAGCCTTGATAGGAATTATAGTTAAAACTAGAGTCCATGCATTTCAGTAACAGGAATCTTGAGAAGAAAAATAATTATTAATGTGCGTAGTTTGAAAGTATAAAGCACTGAGATAGTCATTATGTGATATTAAGAAGATGAGAGCAAAGCTAAAAACTTGACTTTTTTTTTAAAAAAAAAATCCTTTGATTGGATCTTTTTAAAAAAAGTTTTTATTGATTTTTAGAGAGAGAGAAGGGGTGGAGAGAGAGAAACATCAATTTTGTTGTTCCACCTAGTCATGCATTCATTGGTTGATTCCTGTATGTTCCCTGACCGGGGATCGAACCCACAACCGGGGTGCATCCAGATGTCACTCCAACCAACTGAGCTTCCCAGCCAAAGCAAAAACTTGACTTTTTAAACTGTAATTATTAGCCAGTGCCATACTCTTTTGATTACTATAGCTTTGTAATATAGTTTGAAAGCAGGATGTGTGATGTAATCTTTGTTGTTCTTTCCCAAGATTGCTTTGGATATTTAGAGTTTTATGCAGTTCCATGTGAATTTTAGCATTGCTTTTCCATTTTTTTGTGAAAATGCCATTGAAATTTTGGTAAGGATTGGATTGAATCTGTAGATTTCTTTTGGTAGTATGGACATTTTAACAATATTAATTCTTCCAATCCATAAACACAGGATATCTTTTAATGTATTTGTGTGTACTTCAAATTCTTTCATCACTGTCATGGTTTCATTTGCTTAGAGAGTAGATACTGTGTTCTCACCACACATACACAATGTAATTATTAGGTTATGGGTGTGTTACTTAGCTTGACCATGGTAATAATGTCTCATTATATACATATACCAAATCATAATATTGTATACTTTAAATATATACAATTTTTAATCTGTTAATTATACCTCAGCAAAGCTGGAAAAATTGGTTTACCTCTTTGGGAAAAATGTATAAATATTACTCAGGTTGTAGAATAAAGTTCTAGTTAAATTTTTCTTAAAAATTATTTTTTGTCATCATGAATTTGGATTTGGCTAATTCATCAGTAAGATGTTCTCCAGTGGCACACTGATTTTTAAGACTATTTTTTAAGGGTTTTTTAAAGCAGAAAATTTTATTCATTTAACATAGGTAATTGACAATTTATATTTAAATTTTATAATATTTCACTAGCTGGTTATGGCTTTATGTACCTTTTTATAATTAAACAGACCATATAAAACATTATTTTGGAAGTACATGGGTTATAGTAGAAACATATGGTGTTTAAAGCAGAAATATTTAAAAACTAAACACAATAAAAAAGCAGACACTAACAAGTGTTGGTGAGGATGCGGAAAAAGTGGAACTTGTGTACATTGCTAGCAGGAATGTAAAACAGTGCAGCCACTTTAAAAACAGTTTGGGGCTTTTTCAAAATGTTAGAAATATAGTTACCATATCAACCAACTATTTCAATTATAGGTATATATCCAAGAGAAATGAAAACATATTCATATAAAAATGTATACATAAATGTTCATAGAAACATTGTTTATAATGGCCCAAAGTAGAAAAAACCCAAATGTCCATTAACTGAGGAATGTATAAACAAAAAGTGTTATGTCCATATAGGGGAATATTATTTGGCAACAAAAAGAATGAAGTATTGATACAAAGTACACCATGGATGAAGCTGAAAAACATCACAATAAATGAAAGAAGCTATTCGCAAAAGACAGCATATTATATGATTTCATTTGTATGAAATGTCTAGAACAGGCACATTCTCCAAAAATAATTAGCCAATTTAATCACATAAGGAGGACTGTAAATTAGGAACAAAGAGATTTGACTCAAAAAGCAAGGCTGGTTCAACATTTGAAAACCAACCAGTGTAATTCACCTTATCAACAGACTGAGAAAAACTCCAATCGCTTCAATAGATGGAGAAAAAGCATCTGACAAATTCAACATCCACTTATAATAAAAACTATCCAACTAGGAACAGAAGGGAACTTCCTCAACCTGATAAAGCGCATCTACAATAAGCTTATAGCTAACATCATACTTAGCGGTGAAAGGCTGAATGCTTGCCCTGAAGGACTAGAAATGAGGCAACATGTGCACTGTCATCACTCTTATTCAATTTTTTGTCCTTCAAGCCAGTGAAATAAGTCAGGAAAAAGGGTAAAAGGCATACAAACCAGCAAGAAAGGAATCAAACTGTGTTTTATTTGCAGGTGACATGAATGACTATGTAGAAAATACCAGAGAATTTACAAAAAGATTACTAGAACTAATAAGTTTAGCAGGATTGTAGGATATAAGGTCAACATAGAAAATCCAGTTTAATATATATATACATACACATATATGCAATGGACAATTGAAAATTGAAATGAAAGACCAGTACTATCTATAATATCACAAAATTATACAACACTTAGGTGCAAATCTCAAAAAAAATATATGGGGAGGATCTGTATGATGAAAACTATAAAACACTGATGAACAAAACAACAACAGCTAAATAAATGGAGAGCCATACAATGTTCATGGACTTGAAGTCTCAGTATAGTGAAGATGTCATTTCTTTACAAATGGAACTGTACATTCAGTGCCATAGCTATCAAATATAGCAGGATTTTATTTTGTGTAGAAATTGATAAACTGATTCTAAAATTTATAGGGAAAGGCAAGTTAAATAAAATAGCCATACAATTTTGAAAAGGAGGAAGCATTTACTCTACCTGATTTCAAGACTTGCTGTGAAACTCTACTATTCAAGACAGTGCAGTATTGGCAAAAGAATAGAGACCTAGATCATTGCAAGAGAATAAAGTCTGGAGATTATATATATATAATATAATCGAATAAATGAATTGTATATATATAATTCATTTTTTTTAACAAAGGTGCAAATGCAATTCAATGGGCAAAATGTCAGAATAATTAGGTATCTGTATGTAAGAATATCAACTTCAACTCATACCTGGTATCATAGTCTGAAATTACTCAACGTAGATGATATTCTTAAATTTAAAATCTCAAATATAAGAGATCTAGAGGAAAATATTTATGTTTGTTTAGGCTTAGATTTCTTAGAGATGATACTAAAAGCATAAATCATAAAAGAAAATTATAGAGACACCCCCCCCCCCAGTCACATTCTGTAACTTAACCTCTTGTTATTTCCTTGTTATGTCACCATATGAAAGTATGTTTCATATTTTATTATTACCTGTCAGGAAACATACAGGAATTAAAAAAAAAATACACTTTATTTTTTTAGAGCCATCTGAACCTAGTGCTTTCTGTCTTGGAAGCTTGTTTATTTTTTATTTAATTTCTTTAATATCTATAGGCCTATTCAGATAATCTTGTGTGTGAGAGAGAGAGAGAGTTTTGGAAGATTGTGTCATTCAAGGAATTGGCTGATTTCACCTAGATTATCAAATTTATAGGTGTAGTATTCCTTTAGTATCTTTTAATATCCATGAGATCTATAGTGATGTTTCCTCTTTTATTTCTGTGTCTCCTCTCTTTTTTTGTGTAGTTAGCTTGGCTAGAGGCTTACCAATTCTATTAATTTTCCAAAGAGCCAACTTTGGGTTTTAAGGATTTTTCTCTTTTGATTTCCTATTTTTAATTTCATTGACTTATGATTTAATTTTTATTTTTTCCTTCTTCTGTTTGCTTTTTCCTGTCTGGTGTTCATAGCCAGAATGTATGGGGACTTCTCTTTCTGGTACTGGAACCTTGGGGTGGGGATCCTGGGGCGGGGATCCTGGGGTGGGGCTGGGACCCCTTGCTCCTCAGAGGTGACCTCTGCAGTCGAGACGTCCTTCCAGATTTTTAAATTCCACACATGGGTATGGGATCAGCCCATTCAGCATCTTGCCCCTCTTACCAGTCTTGATGTAGCTTTTAAAAAAGACATTCTTAGTTATAAGACTTCTGTTCAGCCAGATTCCAGGAAGTTTTCAATGCTGGTTGTTCTGTAGTTTAGTTGTAATTTTGATGTAGATGTGGGAGGAGGCGAGGATAGTGTTTACCTAAGCTGCCATCTTGACTGGACATCTCAGTGTTTCATATTTTTAAAAATGTTATTTAATGCTCACAGCAGTCTTACAAGGTAATCATTATTGTTTTAATGCACACATAAGAAAAGAAGGTTACAAAGGTAAAAGTAACTTGCTCAAGGCTGCAAACTTCGTATAAATGGAAGAAATGGGTTTTAAGCTCAGATCTGTAGGGTAATAATTCAAGAAGTGGACTGATGATGTATCATAGAATTGTACACTTGAAATCTATATAATTTTATTAACTAATGTCACCCCAATAAGTTTAATTAAAAATACTTACAAAAAGACTGTCAGCTGATTTTCTAACAGAAATGTTTGCAGGCCAGAAGAGATTGGCATAAAATACTTAAAGTGATGAGAAGGAAGGACCTACAGCCAAGATTACTCTACCCAGCAAGGCCATTATTTAGAATCAAAGAACAGATAAAGAGTTTCTCAGACAAGAAAAAGCTGAAGGAGCTTATCATCACTAAACCAATACTCCAAAAAAAAAAAAGTAGAGATTTGTTGGTAAGTGAGGAGTGGTGAGAGTGGTTCCATCTCAAAAGTTAATATTGATCTATGATACAGACTTACACAATTGATTGGCCCTTTTGAATGCACATATGTTTTGTCACTTATAAGCTATTCCCAATGAGGATTGAAATATTGGCATGTCCAATGTTTAACGCAGCCCTTAAACCTGATTTAAAAATGATTATCACATATTAACCTGATTTAGATTATCTATGTCTAATATCTCTTCATTCCTTTATCTCTTATTTTGGAAACTTTGGCTTGACTTCCTTTAGGAGATAGAGATCGTGAGCCAGGAAGCTTCTCAGCCCAGGGGTAATGCCATGAATTTAATTTCTATAGGATTTTTAACCTCTGAAGGCAAAGCCCTTACTGCAGCAGAGATGTATTTTTAAAAAAATATATCTTTATTGATTTCAGAGAGAGGAAGGGAGAGGGAGAGAGAGAGAGAGAGAAACATCAATGATGAGAGTCATTGATTGGCTGCCTCCTGTACACCCCCTGCTGGTGATCGAGCCTGCAACCCAGGCATGTGCCCTGACTGGGAACCGAACTTCAATGTTCTGGATTATAGGTAGATGCTCAACTGCTGAGCCATGCTGGCTGGGCAGCAGAAATGTATTTAATATTTGATAGTGGGGACTTTCTAAGAGACTTAATGAGGGGAAATCTTCATAGAGTAATAAGGAAACATTTGATTTCAAGATATTATTTGCAATATTAAATTGTGCCAATAGATGGAGAAGTTGTTCCATATAAATCAGAAGGCTTGGCTCTTCCATGAGTAATAAAGAAATTCAGGTTTCTGGCAAGTTGGAAATGGATTTACTCAATAAGAATGTGAAGCAGGAAAACCGGGTTACCTATAAATATTAACAAGAAATAATTTTAACAGAGGAGAGGGATTTCACTGATTTCCATTATACGTACATGAAACCATTATTGCCTGCACTGTATTTGCAACTTGGCCCTGACACTTTCAGATCTGTACATACGAATGTATGTATGTATGTGTTTTTACCTGATCTTGTACAAAGAGGGGTTTAAACAACGTGCAAAATTTTATAGAATAAAAGAATAAAACATAACTAAATTGAAAAAATGGGGCAAGAAAGAATGGGATGAAACCAGGGTAACAGCATGCCTTGAGCTGGGCCACAGATCTGGCTTGGGATTCCCAGCAGCTAGTGCAAGTAGGGAAATAGGACCAGCTGCGTGGTCTAGTGTCTGTCATATAAAACATGCCAGGTGCTAGGAGAGCTATAATCATCCTTATACTAGGATCAGGAGCTATGGCCCTTGGGCACTCATGAAGAGGATATTATGTAATGCAATAGATGATATGCTTACCTTAAACACAATGAGACGTTTCACATGACTGCTCCTCACAGTGTCAGCTGGTGGGTAATGCTACAGTGCTATTCAATTAAAGCAGCGATTTCCAGCCTTGTTCATCTCATGGCGCACATAAACTGATGACTAAAATTCTTCAGCACACCAAAAAATATAGTACATTTTTTGCCGATCTGACAAACTACGTAGGTGTAATTTTGATTCACTCACACTGGACGGCTACTGTTGTGCTGGCTGGTGTCATTTTTTTAATTTGTCAGTCTAAGGGAGAAGAGGTCAGCGCCTCTGACTAAATAGCGAGGTGTTGTGGCACCCCGATTGAAGATCATTGAGTGAAAGGGTTTGGAGGTGGGGAGAGGGTGAGCACCATGTACCCCCAAACACTCCTGTAGAGTAGCTTTCTGATTTTGTAATTAAATCAGATGATACAATTTAGAATCCATCAAACCTCAATAGATATTATTTCTTTAGCCGGGTGGTTTGCTAAGGATGGAGCGTTGCTGTGAAGACTAAGATGCTGCGTACAGAGCACTTCGCTCTGAGCCTGGCGGGCAGCGAGTCCTCATTAAAGTCCGTTCATGGCAAGCCTGGGTCATGCGCAGGCCTCAGCCAGAGAACACAAAATACCTGCTGTGGCTGACTCGCGTGGATATCTGTGTGGCCTGTCCGATGCTGCGGCGTATATTCCAAAAGTCATTTGAACTGGAATAGTCTTGACGCCCCTTCTGGGAGGATTGCCTCCAGCCTCGTGCTTGCTCATTCAATCCCGACCTCAGTGCGCAAGGCTCCTATGCTCTCCGCGGGCTCCTAGGCCCCCTTCCCACATCTTCTCAGGCTGGATTCTTTTCTTGGTCTGTCGGGCCCTTCGCTGCCTGTGATGTTCCAGAGAACACCGCTGCTCTAGACCCTGAAACCCAAGCCCGATTCCTGCCTTCCTGGAATCCTGCTGCCCAGGGAGGAAGATTGGACCACTGCCATCAGGTTTTATGGCTTCATTTTCTATCAGCTTTCCCTGATATCTGTGAGTCTGCGACACATTTGTTTCAGAGCAGCTTCTGGGTTGGAAGCTGATTTGAGAAAGTTTCTATGGCTCCATCCAGTCACCACGTGGTTCATTCACATCCATGCTCTTTGCTTTTAAACATGGAATCACTGCAACCTCAGGCTGGAAGTGACGAGGGGTCATGTAGTCCACCTGCCAATCACACTGTGGACGAAAAGGGGCCACACGCTAACCTGACTAGCTCAGGGAAGGCCTGCACGGGGGCCTTGAACACTCGGAGACCTAAAGTAACCACAAAGGATGGTCTGAAATGAAAACTTTTAAAACTAAAAGCAGTTTATGGTGGGTAGTCATGTCCTAGCCTGGTATCTTCCTTCACAAAGGTCAGCCTTCACCTTAACTGAGCCTGTCTATTGTCTTTTGCATCTACAATAACATATCGATGGAATGTCAAAGTAATTTTCCTTTTTCTAGACCCCTCAAAGCACATTTTACTTTTTACCCAATCCCAGAGATTTCCCCGCTTTGCTCTCTCCCGCCTCCCTAATCTACCATCCATGGATTTCATGTAACCCACTTACATGTGTCTCCTCTTTTGGTTGGAATGTATAAAACAAGGTGCAAAACTGCCATTCTCAGGAGCATTATTTCAATCCGTTGGTATTTTGCTTCCTGGCAATTGTCAACGGTTTGGCTCAAATAAATTCACAAAAATTCTTCACAGGTTTGAATGTTTCTTATGTTGACAACACACAAATGCCTCCTTACCTCCAGCTTCCCTCTTTCCCCAATATACTGGTTGCAAATTCTACTCAATACAATGTTGCAATAATTTTGCATTCTATAGCTAGAGGATATGCTAAGAGTGTATTTTTGCTTATATTTCTGCAGAGTAGTTGGGAGAATGTGCCTGAATTCTGTTTTGTTTCCATTAACCTTTTTCTGAGAAATTACTGACCCCGAATATTGGAGCCACAAATGGATTCTTTTAACAAGTATGCTGTCAGGATGCGACCTCTGTGTGTCATGCAGCTTTTAGTCTGCAAATGCTTCCTCTTAATGCATCGATTCCCTTAAGAAGGGATGTATGGCGGTGGCTTTCCCTGCATTAGGATTTCAGGAATATTTCTATCTCTGCTGTTTTAGGAAACCCACAGTCAGAAGAATTCACAGGTCACTTATTTTTATAGATAGCAGTAGCTGTTTAAAACCTTGCCTCTCTCTCCCACCTGCTTGAGATCCTCCCAAATCAACGCTTCTGCTTTCTCCACAGACTTTGTGTCAATCCTGTGCACTCGGCCTTATGTGAGATATTTGCATTCTGACTTAGTTTTCATGTATCTGTCATCCTCGAGAAAATCATGCAGATTCTTTCCTGCCTCGGTGAAAAGCAGAGTTGCGCCACTGCCATTTAGCTTCCAGCCAGAGACTGTGTTGCGATAAAGTAGCAACAGGATTTTGACTTTATATTATTTAAATGAGAGCCTTTTACCACTCCCTGCAACACCAGTGTCTGTGAAGTAGCTCCCCCTGTTCCCACTGGAGGACAGGTCAGGGCTGGATTCACTTCTAGAAAGCAAACCCTGCCAGTAGCCACAACATGCCGCCTTGGCTCGTTCATTGTCTTCAGGTGGTGTTGCCAGCACCTGGGGACACTGAAGCCGCAAGCCTGTGGCCACCAGTTCGGGGGCTGTCCAGCCCTCTGAGGCTTGCAGGGGTCGGGTCCCGCCGGATAGGCAGGGATCCGTCCTCATGATAAGCTCTCCTTGTCTTTAAGTCTCTTCTTCATTTTCTATTATGGTACAAACGGAAAGCAACAACGATGAAAGACCTGCTATAGACAGCTCTTGGTTCTTATCGGTGAGTATGTCTGGAAAGCCCTTGCACTCTTGGGTGTATGTGCGTGTGTCTGCGTGCATGCACACGTGTGAAAATTAGGAGGCAGCAGAGCCACGGAGGAGAGACAGGAGGATCTGGAGACACTGGAGCGGGAAGGGAATATAAGCAAACTGAAAACTACGCGCTCCCTAGAGCCTTGCTGGAGAGCCGGCGGCAAGGCCGAGTGACGGCTCCCGACGGCCCCGCCTGGCTGCGGGCTGCCGGCGCCTCCTGACTCCTAAACCTGAGTTCTTGCGGACAGTGAAATTAGGCGCCGGTTTCTCGCCAGCAGGACCGGCTGCAGTGACCGTGCCTGGCCTTTGTCGGAAAGCCAGCGGGGCTGACCCCAGACGGCACCTGTAAGGTGCACGGGGACCTTTCTGCGCGTTACCTGAATTTGCATTTGTGAGGTACAGCCGCCGGCGGGGCCTGCAGAGGGGACCTCCCACCGCCTCGTTGTGTGGAGAGGGGACCTGTCGATTTGGGTGTCGCTGGCTCCTCCGTGTGGCCGGACCAGCCTTGACCAAGGGAAAGAGGAAGGGCACCGGCCACAGCAGAGTGCCATCTGCAGGAATGGAACCGCTAGTTGGTGGAAGCCACGGGGGGGGGGGGGGGGGGAGGCGCAGAGGGAACGGGAGGGAGAAGGCGCTGTGCCTGACAAGGACGGCGCGGCCATGAAAATGCGGGGAACAGACGTGGGACAAAGAATCCAAAGCGAGAGGTGAACAGCCGACGCCTTTAAGAGAAGGCGATAGCAACCAGAGAAAGCGCGGTGGGTGGGTCTGGGCCCCGCGAGGCCGAAGCGGGCGCCGTGCGGGGCGGCTTGAAAACGACGCCCCGGGAGCTCTGCCCAGAAGAGGGCGCTGCGCGGCCCCGCGCGAGCCCGGACCCCGAGCGGGGCGCAGCCGGCGCCGAAGCGGGAGCGCCAGCGCCAGGAGGGGGCGGTAGGGAGCGCGGGCGGCCTGGGCGGCAGGGGGCTCCGCCCGCGCAGAGAGGGGCCTGCGGGCGCCCGGCGGCCTGACCACGGGCTGCGCGTGGCTGCTCTGCAGAGACCGGAGGCGGGAGCGGAAGCCGCCCCGTCTGCTGGGTGTGAGGGGGCGTCGGGGCGTCGGGGCGTCGGGGGCGTCCGGCGTGAGGGGCGGGGAAGGAGGAGCGGGGGAGAGATGCAGAGCTCCACTCTACCTCTCCGCCTCCTCATTTCTAAGCGGAGAGACGCAACTGGGAGAGTCCTTGCGAAGTGTTAAATCAATTAAACAAGAAAGGCCTAGACAGAACCAGACGGAATGGGAGCCCCGCGGTGCCCAAAGTGCCATGACGCCCAAGGACGCCCAGCCGCAGCGGCCGCCGGGCTTTCAGCTAGAGCCACGCACTCGCTCACCCACCGTGCTCGGCTCCTGTCCCTGTAAGGCCCTCCCAGCCCCTGGTGGATGCTCCTGTCTCTGTAAGGCCCTCCCAGCCCCTGGTGGATGCTCCTGTCTGTCAGGCCCTCCCAGCCCCTGGTGGATGCTCCTGTCCCTGTAAGGCCCTCCCAGCCCCTGGTGGATGCTCCTGTCTCTGTCAGGCCCTCCCAGCCCCTGGGGGAGTGCTCCTGTCTCTGTCAGGCCCTCCCAGCCCCTGGAGGATGCTCCTGTCTCTGTCAGGCCCTCCCAGCCCCTGGGGGAGTGCTCCTGTCTCTGTCAGGCCCTCCCAGCCCCTGGGGGATGCTCCTGTCTCTGTAAGGCCCTCCCAGCCCCTGGGGGATGCTCCTGTCTCTGTCAGGCCCTCCCAGCCCCTGGGGGATGCTCCTGTCTCTGTAAGGCCCTCCCAGCCCCTGGGGGATGCTCCTGTCTCTGTCAGGCCCTCCCAGCCCCTGGGGGATGCTCCTGTCTCTGTAAGGCCCTCCCAGCCCCTGGGGGATGCTCCTGTCTCTGTAAGGCCCTCCCAGCCCCTGGGGGATGCTCCTGTCTCTGTAAGGCCCTCCCAGCCCCTGGGGGATGCTCCTGTCTCTGTCAGGCCCTCCCAGCCCCTGGTGGATGCTCCTGTCTCTGTCAGGCCCTCCCAGCCCCTGGGGGATGCTCCTGTCTCTGTAAGGCCCTCCCAGCCCCTGGTGGATGCTCCTGTCTCTGTAAGGCCCTCCCAGCCCCTGGGGGATGCTCCTGTCTCTGTAAGGCCCTCCCAGCCCCTGGGGGATGCTCCTGTCTCTGTAAGGCCCTCCCAGCCCCTGGGGGAGTGCTCCTGTCTCTGTAAGGCCCTCCCAGCCCCTGGTGGATGCTCCTGTCTCTGTCAGGCCCTCCCAGCCCCTGGTGGATGCTCCTGTCTCTGTAAGGCCCTCCCAGCCCCTGGTGGATGCTCCTGTCTCTGTAAGGCCCTCCCAGCCCCTGGTGGATGCTCCTGTCTCTGTAAGGCCCTCCCAGCCCCTGGTGGATGCTCCTGTCTCTGTAAGGCCCTCCCAGCCCCTGGTGGAGTGCTCCTGTCTCTGTAAGGCCCTCCCAGCCCCTGGTGGATGCTCCTGTCTCTGTAAGGCCCTCCCAGCCCCTGGTGGATGCTCCTGTCTCTGTCAGGCCCTCCCAGCCCCTGGTGGATGCTCCTGTCTCTGTAAGGCCCTCCCAGCCCCTGGGGGATGCTCCTGTCTCTGTCAGGCCCTCCCAGCCCCTGGTGGATGCTCCTGTCTCTGTCAGGCCCTCCCAGCCCCTGGTGGATGCTCCTGTCTCTGTCAGGCCCTCCCAGCCCCTGGTGGATGCTCCTGTCTCTGTAAGGCCCTCCCAGCCCCTGGTGGATGCTCCTGTCTCTGTCAGGCCCTCCCAGCCCCTGGTGGATGCTCCTGTCCCTGTAAGGCCCTCCCAGCCCCTGGTGGATGCTCCTGTCTCTGTCAGGCCCTCCCAGCCCCTGGTGGATGCTCCTGTCTCTGTCAGGCCCTCCCAGCCCCTGGGGGAGTGCTCCTGTCTCTGTCAGGCCCTCCCAGCCCCTGGTGGATGCTCCTGTCTGTGTCAGGCCCTCCCAGCCCCTGGGGGAGTGCTCCTGTCTCTGTAAGGCCCTCCCAGCCCCTGGGGGAGTGCTCCTGTCTCTGTAAGGCCCTCCCAGCCCCTGGGGGAGTGCTCCTGTCTCTGTAAGGCCCTCCCAGCCCCTGGTGGATGCTCCTGTCTCTGTAAGGCCCTCCCAGCCCCTGGTGGATGCTCCTGTCTCTGTCAGGCCCTCCCAGCCCCTGGTGGATGCTCCTGTCTCTGTCAGGCCCTCCCAGCCCCTGGTGGATGCTCCTGTCTCTGTAAGGCCCTCCCAGCCCCTGGGGGAGTGCTCCTGTCTCTGTAAGGCCCTCCCAGCCCCTGGGGGATGCTCCTGTCTCTGTCAGGCCCTCCCAGCCCCTGGTGGATGCTCCTGTCTCTGTCAGGCCCTCCCAGCCCCTGGTGGATGCTCCTGTCTCTGTCAGGCCCTCCCAGCCCCTGGTGGATGCTCCTGTCCCTGTAAGGCCCTCCCAGCCCCTGGGGGATGCTCCTGTCTCTGTAAGGCCCTCCCAGCCCCTGGTGGATGCTCCTGTCTCTGTCAGGCCCTCCCAGCCCCTGGTGGATGCTCCTGTCCCTGTAAGGCCCTCCCAGCCCCTGGTGGATGCTCCTGTCTCTGTCAGGCCCTCCCAGCCCCTGGTGGATGCTCCTGTCTCTGTAAGGCCCTCCCAGCCCCTGGGGGAGTGCTCCTGTCTCTGTAAGGCCCTCCCAGCCCCTGGGGGAGTGCTCCTGTCTCTGTAAGGCCCTCCCAGCCCCTGGGGGAGTGCTCCTGTCTCTGTAAGGCCCTCCCAGCCCCTGGGGGAGTGCTCCTGTCTCTGTAAGGCCCTCCCAGCCCCTGGGGGAGTGCTCCTGTCTCTGTCAGGCCCTCCCAGCCCCTGGTGGATGCTCCTGTCTCTGTCAGGCCCTCCCAGCCCCTGGGGGAGTGCTCCTGTCTCTGTAAGGCCCTCCCAGCCCCTGGGGGAGTGCTCCTGTCTCTGTAAGGCCCTCCCAGCCCCTGGGGGAGTGCTCCTGTCTCTGTAAGGCCCTCCCAGCCCCTGGGGGATGCTCCTGTCTCTGTAAGGCTCTCCCAGCCCCTGGGGGAGTGCTCCTGTCTCTGTAAGGCCTCCCAGCCCCTGGGGGATGCTCCTGTCTCTGTAAGGCCCTCCCAGCCCCTGGGGGAGTGCTCCTGTCTCTGTAAAGGCCTCCCAGCTCCTGTTGCTGGAGTGCGCCTGCCTACATCCCCTTGGACACTGCCTTATTTGAACTGATTTTGTTCAAATAAACTCTTAAAAAATGTTAAATGCCTCAGTTTATCTTTTAACAATAACTGATACACTAAGGTTCCTGGCTCAGCCGATGTTAGCTATTTTTAGTACCCATATATATGATCTTTTAAAGAATATACAGAAATATTATTAACATATAAGTTTTATTAAGTACAGACACTAGTTACCAAGTAGTACTCACAACAGAAAATACACACAAACACATGAATGGAAAGGAGGAATTGCACTAAAACTTTAAAAGTGATTTACTTTTGCCCGGCTGGTGTGGCTCAGGGGTTGAGTGTCTACCTATGACGGTCATGGTTCGATTCCTGGTCAGGGCACATGCCCTGGCTGTGGGCTCGATGATCCCCAGTTGGGGGGCGTGCAGGAGGCAGCTCATCATTGATGTTTCTATCTGTCTCTCCCTCTCCCTTCCTCTCTCTGAAATCAATAAAGACATTAAAAAAATTCTTTTAAAAAAAGTGATTTACTTTTGGTAAGTGGATTAGTGCTAATTTATTTTTCTTCCTACGCTTGTCTGTATTTCTACAGTGAGCATTAATAACTTTCATAATAAGAAACACATTATTTTTTAAACAGCTGCAAGAGCCAATGCCAGCAAGGCCTATTATTAATCCCTTTCCTTCTGCCTCCCCACACACGGATTCTAGAGAGTCTAACACGAGTCCCTGTTCTTCCTCTCCCCAGATGAGGGTTCATTCTAGTTGGGAGCTCTGATGGCCACCCCCTGCTGCCTCCCAGCTCAGACAGAGCAGCCCATTCCCATTTCGGGAAGAGCTGGGAGAAGCTACTCTGTCCTGCACTTCTCCCCTGTGCTGTAAGAAAGGTACTGAAAGTTTGTAACAGAAGACCTTGCTTGCTCACCCCTGTGCTGGTTAAAGGAGCCAGAGCTGCAGGCAGTCTTGGGTCAGGCATGACTTTCCAAGGTCTGCATAGGAAGGCTAATTATTTGGAGGGTTGTCTCTTTGCATGTGCTTTATCAGTCTGTGGGCATCGCCATAAACACTGGCTTTTAGCTGAGGCAACCTCTGGGGTCGCTCACGGAGCGGCTGCTGTAGGCTGGAAAGTGCCTCTCTCCAGCGGGGTGTGCATGTAACTGCCCGGGAGAGCGGGAGCCTGAGAGCAAGCACCCCTCAGAGGGGACTCTGCTTGGAAACGGGAGAGGTCATGCTGTGCTCCCACTGGCCCTCTGCTAGGATCTGAAGCACAGCACTGTATGATGCAGTGGGATCCCAGTGAGTTTTGGTGCTGATACTGGTTTTGGGGAGCAGGGAGGATGGTGGTGGTGTTGCACCCGGTTAGGCCGCTGCAGTACATTACGGACAGATGCAAGGCAGGCGGTAAGAGTGAGGAGCCTGTGCCTGTGGATTGCTCACCGCAAGCGTGGCTTCATAGTTTGATCTGCTCTGGCACGCTTCGTGTTGGGCAGGGATTCAGCCCTGCCCGTGGTGCCAGAGGCTGTGTATGTAATAGAGGCATCATAGGCACTGACAGCTCGTGGAAAAGGCAGTTTGCCCTGAACACACCAACAGGACATTTCCAGCGAAGAAAAGTGCAGCGTGGGCTGCTTTGTGCACCACGGTGCTCAGGGCGCGTTCAGCGGCTGTCCAGGTGTGCCTGACAGCTGGGCCCAGCCTCCCAGGGCAGCCTGGCTCTCGGGCGAACAGGCAGCCTGCACCCGGCAGCCTCCTGCGCGGGCGGCCGCGACTGGGGATGCAGAATCCTGCGTGCCCGCGCCCAGCTTGTTGAAGCCTTGGGCGCAGCTCTGACCTTTTGTCAGAAATTGACAGTGCGTCACAAGCGGACGCAGAGTGGGGGTTACCCACTCCCTGTGCTCCGCATTCTCCGTGGGCTGGTCCAGCCGCCCTCAGGGCCCCCGGAAGGCAGAAGAGCGGGGGGAGCAGTCAGGGCACGGTTTCCCTCCTTCCTTATCAGTGGTTCTATTAAAAGGTATTGTTGCCCAGCCGGCGTGGCTCAGCGGTTGAGGGTTGACCTAGGATCTGGAAGATTGCGGTTCGATTCCCGGTCAGGGCACATGCCCGGGGTTGCTGACTCAATCCCCAGCAGGGGGTGTGCAGAAGGCAGCCGATCAATGACTCTCATCATTGATGTCTCTCTCTCTTTCTCTCTCTCTCTCTCTGAAATCAATAAAAAACATATATAGATATATATTTTTTTAAAAAAAGTATTGTGGTGGTGGGGAAACGAATGGTAGGAATAAGCAGATGTTGGATAATTTGGGGTGTTAAGTGATCTCTCCACCCTCATTCCTCTACGACTTATTGCTAACACCAATGAACACGCCTCCATACATGAAGGGAGGGCCTATAGCCTTGAATCATGTATTTCATGGGGAATATTTGCCTTCATTTATTTGAATGTCCATTGAGACCATGAACAGCTTGGCCACTCAGTGTTATTCTGCTTTGGTTTTTGCAGAGGCTCTTTAAAGTTGCCTTGTCGATTGATCGGTAAATCTATATAAAACATTCACTGCGTGCCTACTGTGCACCAGACCCTGAGCACAGAGTCAGGGTGACCTGGCCAGTGCACTTCTGCCTGCATGGAATTAATCTCTCTTTTCCTTGAAAGAATTGATATGTTCCTGTGATATTGTGATATAATAAAAATATATATTTGGTTTTTGCCCCCAGATCCTAGCACAGAGCTGCTAAACCTGGTAGTTTTCTGAGTGATGCGGATCATAAGAGCATCTTTTAGTGTGTTAACCTGAAGTAAAGAAGCTGAAATGAGAGGGAACAAGCATTTATTCGGGATCAAAGAACTGGAATTATGGGAATACTCCATAGCTACAGCTCACTTCTGTTTCATTTCACAGTAGAAAGATAAACCAGACCGTTAAAGTTCTTGTCAAAACTTTTTAAAAATGTAAACTTGGATGCCCATGCTTAGCGATTGATACCCCATCCATTTATGCTTCCTCAGGCTCCCTCCGGGGACTGCTCTCTTCTTTGCCCCCCGCTTCTTCCACAGCGCCTGAGGCTCCACCAGGGATCCGTCCCCACCTTCTCTCCTTCAAGGCCAGATCCAGAGCAGTGACGTCAGACAGTGGTACGTGAGCTGGGAAATACTCGTATAGATGACTAGCTTTCACATTTAGTAACTGCAAAGGATGAAATGGGAGAGTCCGGAGCAAAGAACAGCAGTTGTGTAAGAAGGCCGATTTGAGTTCAAAACAGGGAGTTACTTCTGACAACAAAAGCTTTAAATCTAGCTCACTTGTCATCTTTCTGTTTTCCATTTTCCCTGGCGGAGTGAGTTTTCCTTACTGTAGCATGTGATATGTTTCTGCCTCCCACCAGTTCCCATTTCATTATTCACATTTCTGTCTACCCCAGTGGTTCTCCGCCAGGGGCAGTTTGGTTATGTTTGGAAATATTTTTGGTTGGCACCACGGCGGTGGGGCACGCTACTGGCATCCAGCGAGCAGAGGCTATGGGTATCACCAAAACTCTACAATGGACAGGAAAAGCCCCCTAACAAGGAATTATCCCTCCCAAATGCCAGTATTGCTGACACTGAGAAACCCTGCCCTCGTCCAGGAGATGTGAGGGCGGGGGCTTGCAGCTAGGCATATAAGACATAGTCAATGGTAAACATGTTGGTTGGTTCAAGAATAGTCTATTCGTTTCTTATTCTTCGCAGTTGCAACTGGTGGTTTGAGGGCTTGAAATTATGTATTTAAATTTTTTCTCTCCTTGGTTAGTCACTGAAAGGGAAATCCAGAAAGATCAAACAGTCCATTTATTCCTATGTATAAGTGTCAGAAAGACATGAAAAAAGCCAGCCTCCGGGGCACTGGGGCAAGCTGGGAAATGAGATCCATGTAACGTCTCTTTAGAAAGGCATCGGTCAGTCCTACCTTAGCGGATGGGGCTGGCGGTCCTCGATCACCAACACAGGCACAGTCTTTTATCTGAGTTTGCTTTTCCCTTCGGTGTGGCTCTGGATGTGGACTTGATTTCCTGCTCTCTGTTCTTGACAGAGTCTCAAGATAGCACAATATGGAGAGACAGGAGAGCCAGGTGGCCCATGCCCCGGTTGCAGAGGGATGGGAGGGAAGCTGTAAATGGAAGGGAAACTTTCTGCATTCACTTATTCCCATGTGGAAGGAAATCATGCTCTTGCTGTCTGGAGAAAAAAGATAAAGACCCTGGAGGAAGGGATGGCTTGACTCCCCCATCCCTAGGCAGCGGATACCTCTGCAACTCCCAGATACGGCTTTTGAAAAGAAAGTGAGCACAGGCCTGATGACACGTACACACCGCCTGCGTCTAGTGGTGCCCTGCTGAATGTGTGTGCACACAAAGCAAACTCACAGGCCTCGGAGTTGTTTGCTGAAGGGACTTGTGTAAAAGGAATGAATGAACATGTGATTGACAAAGAGATGTGGGCTTTAGTAATGATCCAAGTACTAATTTGTGTTATATATCTGGTATTTTCTGTTAAACCTTTTAATGTATATTTTTTGGGGGGAGGGTCCCCTTTTCCGTGATGTTGGTCATCTAATATGTTTGGTTCTCAAACATTTTAAGCAGAAGTTGAAAATGTAAATTTCTGGTCTCCCTTCTGCCCCAAGATTATGATTCAGGAGATCTGACAAGGCAGAAATAATTTTTGCCAAGATTTCAGGCACCTCGAAGGCAGGTGGCTCATAGAGTGCTGGAACCATCTCTTAGGTTTGAGGAATTAATTATTTGTCAGAGTTACCAAACTGTACATGGCAGATAACCTGTACTGTTTCTGTGTTGCTCTTCAGAGGAGTTTTCACGCTCTTTTGGAGATGTGGGAACTGGCACTGCTGAGGTGGGGTGACCTGCTCCTCACTCACCCGAGTCTTCGGGGCACCCCGTCAGATGCTTCATCGTGCAGGCCGGCTGCCCCCTTCCTTCACCTTGAGCTGCAGAGTAGTCTGAGTTTGAGGTGGTTTCCGTCCATCACCGCTATCCATGGGGAGGGCACAGGATTGAGCGAAACCTGAACTCACCCCCATGGGGAAAATCAGACTCGAAAGACAGATTTCATGGAAGCAATACTAAATTCTGCTTCCAAGTATCTATCTCCACCTCAAACAGAATCAGTTAGGGCTCTTATTTGCAAATAAGAGAATCCACTCTATTCTGTCGCTGCACCAAAAGGATTCATTAAAGAATGTGAAAACGTTCACAGACCCTCCAGGTGGGCAAGAGCTCCTGAGGTCAGGAACGATGCTCCTACGGCTGCTGCTACGGGAACAGACACAGCAACTCAGACACCTGGTGCTAGGACTGGGCACTGGGACCATCGCGTCTTCTACACGCCAAACAGGACCCTTCCTCTGCCGCTTTGGGAAAAGACAGAGTCCGTGTGGAGCTTGCTTACCCGTATTTCTCTCTCCTCTCTTCAAAGCCTGTTTGCTGCAGGTGCATCTGGCTATGGGATCTAAGTCATATGCCTGCCCAGTTGTATGCTGAAGCTGGCTCAAGTCAGTTCATGAGGGCTGACTGTAAAGTCTCAGGGGTTTTATAGAGCCATTTCAAAACGATTGGTAACTTGAAATAAGCATAGTAAGAGTATTTACACCATAGAAATTGGCAGATGCAGCAAATCAGGGCTCTTTCCCCCCCTGGAAAGCTAATTGTGAAACATGTACCATCACATCATTGCAAAGGATGCTGGGTACTTTGGTCTCCCATCTCCTTTGGGAAGGTGGAACTCGCAATGTGTGAAATTCTGTAGGTATACAGGAATGCTGTTTAAAACATGCTGTACAGCTGCTAAGATAGCGAACTATTGGTTTCAAGGTTTCCTCCAAATGACCTTCTTTCGATGTCTGATAATGTAGAGTGAGACAGAAAGGCAAATATTCTTCAGGTTATAGCCAGAATTTACAGCTTTGTCTCTTCCGCTGGACACTACGTTGAGCAACTCCGTTTTCCCTGAAACAGCTCTGACCATTTATATAAAGGACCAAAGGGAACTGTGTGCCTTTCAAAGCATTAATGTGAAGCACTGGGCCATGGCCATTCTGAGCATAGTGCTCAGGAATTATTCCCAGAAGGGAAGTAGAGAGAATAGATCCCAAAGATAAATTGATGATGGATATGGCCCCACAGCAACTACCGGAGAGAGATCGGCCTCTATCCCTAAAAAAAGCGCAAACAAGGTGAGACTTATTGGCAGACTCAGAAGTGGGAAATCCTAGTGACAAAAGAATCTCTTCGTTGGGAGTGAAGGAAATTGGGCCAGGGTGTGAAAGTTGAGCTGCCACTGGGGGTTTCAGTGAACGTTGGGAAGGTATAGATTCCATGACTTTTTTCCTCCCACATTCTCATCTGCTCTGGGCCCAGGACTACTCGGGGACTTCAGGGAGTACCCGAGCTCCAGCCTCACCCAGGACAGAGTGCTCATCTCTACAGACCTGCACCAGGACTGTTCCCTGCTAAGTTCTTCTCAAACACAGCATCCCAGGGACGTTAGCCTTGCTGCGGACACAGAGCACAGTGGCCAGGCTGCGGTGATGCCCAGCGTGGGCTGGAGAGACGTCTCTGGAGCCTAGGAGTAGAGACACAGCTCCAAGCAGTGTTGTGAGAGAGACTTTCTGGGACGCACAGCCTTCCCTTCACCATGAAGGGTCCTCAGTGACAGCAGGGACAGCAGCTGCTGTGCTGGGTACAGGACAGGACAGACCACCCGCTTGGTGCTGGCAGGTGACCTAGGGCGTTAGTGCAGGGCCCCTGGTGGGTAGCAGTCACTTCACTCACTGCATACTAAACTAACCTGAAAAGGTCACTGATCACAAAAGTTATATGTGTTTTTGTGGACTATTTAAAAAAATATTGAGAAGTATAAAGAAAATTATTTTAAATTAGTATCATCTTGCCACTCACTTTAACGTTTTTGACTTTTCCTTTCAGTCTTTTTTTCTCTGTATTTATATTTGGTGTGTTGTCAAGCTCATTTATAAGTCCTATAGGCTATATTTTTTCATAACCTCATATCATAAGTATTTTTATATGTTATTGTTTTTAATAGTCATTTAAAAATACATGATTCTCCAGTACATATACATAGACAAGTATATTTATATACTGGCTATCTACCTATCTATACCTATCTATACCCATGTATGTATGTGTGTATCTTATCCATTATAAATAAGACTGTGATAAATATCAATGTGTGCACAATTCTTATTATTTCCTTAAGTTAGATTTCTAAGATAGTAATAACCTTAATAAGTATTTTAAGTCTGTTGATATGGCTTCCTCAACTGACTTTCAAAGCTACCATCCAGTTTGAAGTGTTGGGGACAACCTAATATCGTGGTTAAGATTGGGCTTTGAAGCCAGAGGAAGTTGATTTGAGTTCTAACCCTGCCACTTCCCAGCTGTCTCATCTTGGGCCTCTGATACTTTCTTGTCCATAATGTGGGGTACAGCAATGCCTGCCTTAGAGGACCATTGTATGGATTAAATAAAAGAAATGCATGCAATGGACTCAGGACCTGATCCATTGAAAGTGTCCTGGACGCATCATTTCCCATCACATGTGTTCTCGGCCTCACCTCCGATGCTGACAGACAGTGCAGGTGCAACGTAAATCCCCTCAGCATTCTCATGGCCTTCCCAGGGCTTCTCTGACACCTGCAGAGGACAGTCCTGTGTGTGTAACTCAGAAGTGCAAGAGATTTAACACCCAGTGGGTCAGCCCTTGATCACTAGGAGAAGGCAGTCCGTGGCTGAACCCTGTTCCCTCTTTTCCCTTGGTGGGGGGTTCTGAGAAGCATTTCACAAACTAGGTCCTATGGGATGGAGTGAGCAGTGGTCACTTCTATCCTGCAGCCTGAGATTGGTTGGCTTTCCCGGATCCCAAGCCACTCCCCACTTCAGCACTCCTGCTCTCTGGGGTCCCATTCCTAAATCAACCAGCATGTGAGCCTTTGTCTCAGGTTCTGCTTCTTGGGAAAGCCAGGCTAAGACAGTAACCGTCAATAAATATTAGCTTTCATTAATGTTACTGCTAATATTTTATATTACCCTCATCTAGCATATTCTACAGGAAATTCAATCACCTGCTGAATATTTCTCAGGCTTCCTAGGAATCCTCATTCCAGTCCCTGAAGGTGCACCAACTTTTGGTATTTCTACCACTCTTTCCTTTTCTACATCACTAGTCTGTGCTACTCCAGCCTCCTCTGGTCTGTTTTAACCCAAACTACAAACATACAGGCTGCCCCCAACTTTACTCCTTTCGTTTCCCAAGCACCCTTAACCCAGGGCTTTGCATATAACAGAAATGCATGTGGAAGACCCAGGGGGGGACTCTTACTTCACTAAGTGAGGATGCTTCCCTTCTTGTATTAAAAAAAATGAACAAACTATAGCTATTAAGTAAATGATGCTTAAAATCGGTGTTCCTTTCCTAGAAGATACATCACACATATTTTAATAAGGAGGCAAAGGAGACCACTGATTTATTTCCCCTCTTTGAGAAGATAGCTCAGGAGACCAGCTTTTGTTCTCATTTTCATGTAAATAACCTCAGATCTGTCCTCAACATTCCCACCACTCCCAGGCCTTTGTTCTAACTTCCTTTCTCGAGTTGCTGCCTGGAACCACGTTCCAGCTGCCCTTTCCCTCTTCACTCCCACCAGAGCTGCCCTCTTAAAACAGAAATATCATTATTGCATTTTGTGATTTAAAACCTGTCTGTGGGTCCTTGCTGTCCAAATAGTGAGTGGTCTCCTCGTGGGCCCCAGGGCCCCTTAGGCTCCAGGCCCTGCCTACTTCCCAACCTGCATCTAAGCCCCCAGCCCTCAGCATCAGCAGCACTTGTGAACTCTTTAGAAATGCAGATTCCTGGGCCCACCTCAGACCTGTTCAGGCAGAAATTCTGGAATGAGGCCCAGCAATCTGTGCTTTTAATAAACTTTCCATGACTTCGTGCTAAAGTTTGAGAACCACTCACCTAAGCAGAGCAGGAACTGCCGTGACCCCCTAAGGTATCTGGAAATTCCTACTCACCCTTCAAGAGTCAATCAGCCATCGCCTCTTCCTTGAAGCCTTCTCTGCCTTCACCTACCAGAGTTTCCCACGCCCCCCTCAGGGCCCACACAACACTTCTGCTGGGAAGTATAATTCACTGTTTTGCAATTATTGCCATTTACTTGTCCACTTCCCTGATTAGACTGTGAAATGCCTGGAGGAACAGAGACTCTCTAAAATGTGTTTTAACTTCTCCCCTCTGTCTGTTTACACACACACACAACTCACACACACTATAGCTTCTATGAAGGAGATCAAAAGATAGACTAGGGAGCCACTGTTCGAAGGCCATTGGCCATTTCCACCAAATGGGAATCTCTTCTGCCCTTCCTGTGCCCCACCACAAGGAGGTGCCACCAGCTTTGCCCCGAATACCAAAAGGACAGACTCATCCTTAGCTTTTGAGAAAGGGGGGCATTTGCCAGAAAATGGTCAGTTCCTAGCACTATCAACAAGTAATTCCCTGATGCTGTATGATGCTGACTCTCTTTTTTAAGTAGATCGGTTGAAGCTGTAGTTGGTTGTTTTCTCTTCAGCCCTAGAGCTATGAAAACTCTTTACTTAGTAAAACCTAAGCCGCTTAGAGAAACCATGAAGTCGTCTGTTTAGGGACACTAGTCTGTATATAATCTGGGAACGGCCCCGTGACTCTCTCCTATCTATCTGTGCTCTAAGAGCCGGTCTTGGACTAGAGAGGACCCTACTCTGAACTCAGGAAAGGCAGGTCCGAGGGCAGCAGGGCAGACGGAAGAGCGCAGACCCTACCCTTACCCACCCCTCAGAACGTCTCTGCAGCTAAAAAGAGGTTGCTGGGTAGTGGCTTCCAGGTTGGCAACCTGGAGGGAGATATGCTGAGTCTGTGTGGAGAGAGCACTTTAAAGCCTTGCCAGTTGGATAACTGTAAAGACATCCCAAGTCTCACTGTATCTCCTTTATCTAGGTTCCTCTGGTGGCTGGGACAGTGCCCAATATACAGGCATAGCTCGGAGATGCTGGGCTCCACCACTGTAAAGTGACTATTGCGATGCAGTGAGCCATGTGCTTTTGGATTCCCAGTGACTATAAAAATTATGTTTACACTGTACTGTAGTCTATTAAGTGTGCAATAGCATTACGTCTAAAAGAACAATGTACGTACCTTAATTAAAAATACTTTATTGCTAAAAGACACTTCATAGACCATCATCTGAGTCGTCGGCGAGTTGTAGTCTTCTTGCCGGTCAAGGGTTGTAGAAAGAGCACATCTGTGAGGCACAGCCAAGCAGAGCCTCGTGACTGAGCCACGCCTGTACGGCAGATTCAGAATAAGCCACAGCCGAACGTTTACGATGGCGAATGCCAGGGTTTGTGGGCACCATGCTACATGAAGTCATCTACCTTTCCCCTGCAGTTTGGATTGGATCCTAGGCCTTTTGAAAAGTCTCAATTTAAAAAGAGAGGAGCAAGCGGCCTGCAGTGCATTATAGTTTTTCTCCAGGCCAGAAGCCTACCCGTAAGCCATTTGATGAAGTAGCAGATGGCAAAGTTACAACCTCTGTAGCACTAAGAGTAACAGAAACCACCATCGGCTACAGTAATGGACTGTCTTCTAACCCAAATTGATGCTTTTATTGCACTCTGATGGGCTTGTCACTTGTTCTGTCTCTTTGTTAATTATGACAAAAATCACTATAATTATATGTATTGAACAATAAATCTTTGGCCAATATCCTTTGGATATAATTTGTGTAACCAAATACTCTCTTTTGAGTATTACTTTAAGAACTAAAAAGGAGAGAGAGGTGACTGACAAATCCGGGGCATTTCAAATAAGCGTGAATTGGGTTATAAAAGGCTGCAATGAGAGAGCTAGAATCCGCTGGAATACTTTATATTCAGCAGAGCTCATCTGGGTCCTGGCAGTCAGGAATTCTGGGACGCAGATTCTCTCCAGTAAAATTCTTAATTTATCCCTGTAATAGGCTGATTAAGGCTGTGGCAGTGGAGTGATGTGATTATCAGCTCAGCTTCTTCAGGCTAAAGTTACAGATCCCAAGGGCCACATAGCCCGAGTCTGTGTGATGATGCCTGGGTGTGGGCCCCACACGGGTACCGTGAGTCCAAGAGTGAGTGGTCTCCCCCTCCACCCCCTGCCCCAGGGAAGGGGCCTGAGATTAATAGACAAACCTGCCCTTTGTCAGGTATTATAATCAGGAAGATGGAAGTTTGCTCTGCTGCAGTTTTCTCTTTCACTTCCAGGATGCTTCAGTTAAAGGCCTGGACAGAGGACAGGGACATGAATAATGGTGGCTCCCAGAATTAGCACAACGCCCATTCATCACTGCCGAAGGGCAAACTCACGGCCCTCAAACTGTCCAGGGAAGAGCGGACGGGAGACGACGGGTGAGCCCCTGGGAGTCCTGATTTACCCCCCTGCAGGGCACGCGAGAGGCTCCGCGGCAGAAGGGACCACGTATCTGAACTTTTACATACATAGTGATATTTATAATGTGACCTTTATGGGGAGCTGATTAATCACACAAGTAGGCATGTGGATATTTCCCAGGCAGGCATTTGGTTTCATGTCCGTGTGCTCCCTCCTCACCGAGGGCCGTCTCCAACCACCAGCATCGAGCAGAACGGGGCCCAGACTCCTCCTTCAAGCAAACTGCTTTCTAATTGCATGGACGCGATTACATCACGCCATTGATTTGAGGTTTGTAGAGGCTGTGGATCTGATTCTTATTGTTTCCCATTCAGTGCAGAATGTTCGGAAGAAGAGAGGGTTGCAGACCTCTGGTCAGGTCAGAACAACTGTGAAAGGCCCGACTCTGAACAGGACAGCCGATTAGTGTGAGTGAGATCCCAGCCAAGGGCAGCTATTCGAAATAGCTGGCAGGCATGCCCTTTGGGCCCTAAACAGGCTTCCTGGGGCTCAGGGGGTCCTGGGGAGCAGTGGGGTGTAATAAGCAGGAACAGCAACGAAGAAGTCACGTCCCAGAGTCTGGATCAACACTGCAGGATGGTGGGGGGGACAGAAAGGAAAGCTGTGAGTAGAGGCTTCCCTGTTGGCCCAGGGCACATCCTAAGCTCATGGCCACAGGATAGGTCCAGGCACCACCTTGAAATCTGAAGATGCTGCTGTACTTCCTGTCCCTGCCACATGGGGACTGGGGCTATACATGGGGACCTGGGGCTATACATGGGGACCTGGGGCTATACATGGGTCACCAGGTGTTCCCGATGGGAGGGGCTGGGGAAGGCAAAATCAGAGACACAAGGCAGGGGCCACCCTCTTGGGAAGCTTTCCCTGGAAGGCTCTGTCATGGCGTGATGCCACAGAAACCAGAAGGAAGGGCTGCTCTGACCGCCGGACCATGGATTGGATGGAGAAGATGCCCATGACAGTCCAAGAGCAGGGCATGGAAAAGGGTGGGAAACTGCAGCGAGTGAACTCTCCAGCCCTGCCAGTGGTCAAACTGCAGGCCGTGTCCTCGGGCAGGCTGGCTGTGCCACCGGCTGTCTCAGCACCTCTGGGTGGGCTGGCACAGCTGAGGTCCAGCTCTGTCCCGATTCTGGGCTCGCGGGTACCCCAGAGGCACACTAGTGCCATAGTGTCTCCGTCTAACTCAGGAGGTTGTAGAAGATCATTACCAAACTGCAATTTTGGATATTTGTTTAACTGTCTTAATGATTGCCAGTTCATTCTTCTTAATTTGGTTTCCTTGAGCCAAGAGGGTTAAAATGTGAGAAAGTTCAGAATGGCAACACTCTGAAGGTAAACTGGGGACAGAAGAGCATCCTTTTCTGTTTCTGAGAAGCACTCTTTTCTCTTTGTTGCCCACTGAGACCTGGCTGCTCTTCTCAGCGGGAATGCGACGTAAGCCACAGGGAGCTGAGCTGCGCATGGTGTTTCTTAGGCCCCCCTGAGAGCACCTTGTTTGGAGGGAATTAAAACTGAAAGAAACACATTCCTTCCAACCAGAAACTTGGCTTATTTAGGGAAGCCCTTTTTTGCTTGCCGTTTAAATAAGTCTACTGATATAAATCAATATTTGTGAGTATGAGGGCAGACCAAGTAAACAAACAAAGCCCCACTTTTATTTCAAACGGAAACACCCTGGAGATTCTCTATGGGAAATGAAGAGTGGGAGAGGGTCATCATCTCCTGCATAGAGAAAATTAACTTTCATTAGTTTAGATACAAACATAGTTTTCTTAAAAAAAAATGTTACTGAAATCTTGCCAAATTTGTGCCTCTTAGTGTACAGCAAGAACATTAGGTAAAAATCACAGTGCTGGGAGAGTTTTCATCCCACCATCTGGATAAAACCATTATAACGGAGGACAGCGGCTCCTGAGAAAGTGTTCTCCTGTTGGACATAAACAATCTCACAGAACCTGGGCATCGGACGAGGGTGTGGAGAAATGAGAGAGAAAAAATGAGAGAACTTGGTAACTTTTCTGGCACAGACTAAAGCAAACCCCATGAATACCAAACATCCTCCTGTCTTGGCTACTGTGAGTGACGGTCACAACTCTAGCCTCGCTTCATACCTTTTGCCTTATAGATAAGATTTATTAAGATACCCAGCCTAGCACTGTTTCCTGAGAGCATCCAACCCATAGCAAAGTCCTGCTTATTTAACCCACCCCGAGCCCCTAACCCAGGCCCACCTTCTGCAATGAATGGTGCTGAGGTGCTGCAGGCACGGTTCCCATGCGTGAGCTCTCCTGCACCGCAGCGAGTGCTGACCCAGCTCCTTCACCTACGGGTGTGTTCCTGGGAATCTGCCTGGAGGACACTGACACTGTTCACTGGTTTCTCAGCAGCTGATCCTTCTATTCGTTCTTTACTGAAGACAGAATCTGATGTTGTGCCTAGTAAAACCTTCTGTCCTCCAGAAGATCAGCCTCACTCCAGACCCAGGATGACTCATGATTTTTTTTTCTTGCAAATGTTAGGTCTAGAGTGGGCGTGGGGACTAAGTCTGGTCCATGTGGCCTGAGGGGAAATGGATTTATTGTGCTATCTTGAACCAAAAAGACATATTTTTAATGACTATATAACAGTTGTGTGAAAGTCCTCAAGTTTTGAAAATTTAAAACATTGCATTTATGGCCGAGAGTAAAAGCTGAGAAAGTTAGTGTGCTTTTACTTTCTTCTTTGCACATCAGTAATTACATCCTAAGATATTAAAACATAATTTTAGATCTACATTATTATTATGTAATTTAAAAAATTTTATATTGTCTTTTTTTTCAGGGATTATTATTGATACATATCCTGTTTTATTAAACATGTTCGAAGGAATAAGTCCCCTCCTTCCCTTGCTCCCTCACACCCACAGTCTCTCCTTTCTTCCTCTCTCCCCCTCTCCCCTCCTCCTCTGTCTTTGTTACATGGCTCACCAGAATTTCTTTAATGCTTTATCATTATCATTATTATTTTTACCTCTCACATGAACAGGAATTCTGGGTCACAGTAATCTCTCCTTAAAACTCTGCTCACGTTGCTTCATTGTCTTCTGAAATACTGTTTTGGGAAAGAAGTCTCATGTTGTTCTGATATATTTATTCTTTGAATACCTGTTTTAAAATAATTTAAATCTTAAAAAATAAGTAAAAGTTCTCTTGGGAAATCCATCAGTTTGCTTCTTGAATAAATTGTAGAGTCAGTTGAACTAGGGATGAAACTTCTAAGATAACAAAATATGTGTTTCAACACTGCATAACTAAAAGTCTAATCCTGTCAACACTTGGTATTGTCAGTATTTTAAATTTTAGCCATTCTAATGGGTACATGGTGGTACCTCATTGTGATATTAATTTGCATTTTTCGGACTAATGATAATGTTGAGCATCTCTTCATATGCTCATTGGCCATTCCCAGAACTTCTTTTGTGAAATGTTTATTTAACTCTTGCCTATTTTTTGTTGGTTTGTTTTTCTTCTTGAGTTGCAAGTTATTTTTATATTTGGATGCAGTATCTTAGCAGATATCTGCTTCACTTTAAAAAATTGAACTGGAAATTATAGTCAAATATATGGATGTAGTTTAATGAAAAGAACTTTACATAACTCCAATCTGTGATATACATTCAAGTAAAAGATTTTGGTACCCCTATGAAAAGATTGGCAGGGGAATAAGGAATTACATGTTTTAATCTGAAATATTGAATATATGTGTATTTAGTTTCCTATTGCTGCTGTGACAAAGTCCACAACTTAGTTACTTAAAACAGCACATATTTCTTAATTTACAAGGTCTGTAGGTCACAGGAATCCATTTCCCTGCCTTTCCCATCTTTTAGGGGACTCCTACACCCCTTGGCTTGTGGCTCCATTCCTCCCTCTTCAAAAACAACATCAAACTGAATTCTTCTCATGCTTTCATCTCTCTGGTTGTTCCTCTTTTGCCCCCTTTTCCACTCTTAAGGACCCTCGCAATTACATTGCCCCCCTCCCCCCTGGATAATTAAGGATAATATTCCTATGTTAATATCATCTGATTAGTAACCTTAATCACATCTGCAATCTTAATTCCTCTTTGTCATGTAACATAACATATTCACAAGTTCTGGGAATTAGGATGTGGGCCTCTTTGGGAGCCCACTGTTTTGCTTACTGTATCATATATGTATTATTCATTCTTAAGGTTTCTCCATATTTCTGGCTTTCTTGAGTAACCCACAAATATTTGGTCTCAATTACATCATAGAAGAGGAATTCTACAGTGTCTGAGGGAATTTGACAATGTAGCAGACAAAACTGATAACTGCCTTTGATGTAGATAGATAATTACCCCATATAGATAAGCACTTGAGATGGAGAGAAATTTTTGCCCAATATCATTCACCTGGAAAGTGGCAGGGCCCAGACTTGAACCCAGCTTCTGTGATTTCACTGCCCATACTTTTTGACCCGCCCTTGCGCAAGGGAACTATAGTACTAAAATATGAGAGGCAGGAGGGACAGTAAATTTTAAAAGATACAAACCTAGCATGAAAGCTATCGTATTAGGAGACATACCAGAGAGTGGTTTTAAAGTAGATCAAGCAGAACACAGTGAATCATGGCAAGGACAAGGTATAGAGAACACTGGTCATTTTTACTCAACTTTGATGGAAAATTCATCCCATGACTGGCATCAAGCAGCGCACTCCCTGAGCTCCAAAGGCAGCTGAGGAAGCAGGGAGGTGGCTGGAGGACGACTCTACCAGAGCACATGGGAGACAACTCTAGCCTCCCTCACTAAGAAGGGACGAGTGACATTGGCCGGGAACTGGTTCTGCTGGGGAGGCTGACCTGCGAATTTCTTACTAGATTTCACAGTCTTCATTGAGTGTTCAGGCTGATGTGGCTTGGGAGTGGTGGTTTACAGCGCCATTTGGAGTTGTATTGGCATGTTATCTATGAGTGATATAAAAGACAATAGAATTAGAGCAACAAGTCCATGACTACGAACTTCTGCTAGCTCACTGAGGCAGCCACACTACTGGTCTTGTCCATGGACATACGTGCAGTGTACATGCGTTACACAGAGAGCCCCAGTGGAGAACCAGGCAGAACCTGCCTTCAAGACATCCAATTGTCTCCCTCCTCTCCGCACTTTCTTCTTAAAAATCTTTGACCTCTTAATTCCAAATTTACTTCCTGTGGAACAAAGGATAATATCCAGGAGCTCCAAGGTCCTGCATCAGAAGGGTTGAGCCACCTGATCAGACTGTAGGTTGTAGTCCAGTGTCCACGTTCTCTGAGGGCCCATGAATGGCATGACCTTGACCTCCTCACTTTTGAGCAGTTTATCTATTGAGTATATGAGGGATCGGGATGCTAGGTCAGTGCCAGAGGCTGGAAAAGACCCAGAAAAGGAAGAGATTGGGTTTATCTGAGGGGTCGTGTCCCACACTAGAAGCAACATAGGCAATATTATAGTTATGAAGAGATTAATTACATAAAAAATTATGTAGCAGCCCAGCCGGGCGTGGCTCAGTGGTTGAGCATTGACCTAGGATCCAGGCAATCAGGGTTCGATTCCCGGTCAGGGCACATGCCCAGGTTGTGGGCCCGATCCCTAGTCAGGGGCTTGCAGGAGGCTGCCGATCAATGACTCTCTCCTCATTGATGTTTCTATCTCTCTCTCTCCTTCTCCTTTCCTCTCTCTGAAATCAATATTTTACAAAAATAAAAAATAAAAAAAATAATGTAGCAAAGCATCAATATTTAAAAAATTAAAGGTAAACAGGAGAGGTGAAAAATAAGGCTCTTTTTATGAATACTAACTGAAGAACAGTGCTTTAAGAATTTAATTTTTAGTTATTGCTGTCTGTCTCTCTCCCTCTCCCACTCTCTCCTTTCTTCTTTCATTTTCTCCACTCTTGTGATGGTTATTATGAGAAATGCAGGCTGCAAAGAATCTCCTCAAACGCTGAAGGAATTATTGTAGTGTTCCGTCAGTAATGCTGAGCTGTTTCCTTGTTTTTCACATTAAAGTCTATTGTCTGGGATCACTGAAGCAGAGAAAATAGACCAGACACATGGTTAAAGTGTTAGTGTAGCAGCAACAAAAGCTATCGAACACAATTCCTAATTGCAAGGGAGACTGTCTGTTTCAAGGTTCCATTCTGTCCCTTGGAGTTAAAGCTACAGTCTTTCTGCTCTGAGCTCTGCTTGTGCTCACAAGTCCGGGACCAAGGGGCAGTGCCTGCACTATATATACTCTCTTGTCCATTTCTCAGTTTTTTAAAGTGCCACACAAAACCTCCTTCTTTCTCCCCTCAAAACCAAAACCAACCTAACAAAATCCACTTGCAAACTGATTCATTCAAATGCCTACTTCCTTTTGGCTTCCCGCTATTCCAGCAGACATTTGCAGATAGATGTGTTTGGATCTCAATTTGGACCATTTGTCATTAATACAGCATTCATCCTGCTCACACACATATGGATTTCTGATCATTCTGGTTGACGGTTGAAGCAAAGGCCACCCTGAATCAGAGGTTTCTTCTGAAATAGTAAAGCTGTGTTAAGGACTTTTCGCTTACCATTCTCTTGGGCCAGGCTTGGTTTATGGTTTGGTAAATGTCAAGGGTACGAGTTATAGTGATTTTGAACGACATTCCATGGTTCTCAGAATCTGGGCAGGACTCTCTGGGTCATCTCAGTGCCTATCCAGTAATCATGTGATAGATTCAAACTGTAACTAGCATTTGCACCACTCCAAGGCCCTGGTTTTCCATTCGTTCTTTGTAGTTGGCATTAAGGCTCAGAGCAGATGTTTTTTCTTTGGCCTTGACGCATGTGGTCAATCTAGCTTTCTGTGTGAATTTAGTTTAGAGGAAAAGGCGAGGTACTTATGGAAAGAATTGCAGAATCCCCACAGAGTATTTCATTTAAGCAAGTGAAATACAAGTGTGTAAGCTATTACATCAAAACTACAATGAAAAGGGATGAGGTAATTTCAGTAGAGGAAAGCTGATGCTTTGGAGACTTTTGGTTCTGTTTCAATTGATGAGTTACCTGTGCATGCCAAGGAGAACATCACTCATGTGCCATTATTCTGGGCATTTGGTATCTCTTGATAACAAAACCACAGGGAATGCTTTTAAGATAGAGCCTAAAAAATATAGACTTGTAATTACCAAAGTATTACTGTATTTTGAGAGTCTCTCAATGCTACGACACAGGCTCCCCTTATGGTCTGCAGTCACTTGTGTTATACTAGTCTTGCATCTTACATAAAAATGGATAATCTGCACGAATATACATTTTTATACCTATTCCAATGGTTCTGTGAGGGACATAGGGCAGGTGGTACCATTCTTCTAGGGTAAAGGAGAATATTCAGAGTCTGTTATAACCTCTGAAGGCTCTGAGATTTTACCCTACGTGCAAGCTGGCAGGCTGGCCTGTTGCTGTTCTCTGGATGCTGGCAGAAGGCAGACCCCTGGATCAGGGACGAAGGCAGCGCAGCAGAGTGTGAGTATGATGCTGGCTCCATTTCCCCGTGACCTCCAGCTCCTGAGGGGTGACAGGAGTGGACCTAGATCCAGGCTGTACATTCAGTGGGCTGTGTTACAGAAGAGGAATTCATTGTTTTTACAGCGAGCATTCAGCAAATCTGCTGTTTGTCCGGCTGGAGACATTACCGTAGCCTTCGAGGTTGCTTGCAGCAAAAGAAATCCTGAGAAATGGTTCCCATAAAGAGCCGCCAGGACCTTACATTCTTGGCAGAGCCAACAAGAACATGTAGGTGTTCAGAGCCCATGGGGACTGCCTTTCCCAACAAGGTCAGGACTGGCCAAGTGATATTTTCAGGCTTGCAAGGCTAGTAAGTGGCAGAGCTCAAGTCCATATCCTGGTTTTCTGATGCTAACTAGCTTCAGTACTTTTTCATTAATGTTAATTAATGTTAACGTTAATGTCACAAATGTTAATGCTTATGCTAACAACAAAATGAATACTAAATACCCATACCAATAATTTATGGAGTATTAACCCTACACCAGAGACTTCTGGTGCTAATTTATATAAATTATCGCTAAATCTTGTCACATCCCTGGAAAGTAGGCACTGTGTTCTTTTAAAAATAAAAAAATAAAAGAGGTCCAATTAACTACATTTTCTATGTTCACACAGCTAGAAAATGGTAGACTACAAAGCTTATGGTGTTTTCAGATGCCCGATGTCTTTTGTGAATATAATTATAGTGGTGCCAGAAAGTCTGTATATTCAAACTATGTCCTCACACTCTCGTCAGTCCTTGAGACCCTCACTGTTAGATTTGGTCTTTTGATTTAAAAATCTGTTTGTCATTAAAACCCAAATTCTTTGGAGGGGGTAACAATGTCACATCAGTCATCTTATGCTTGAGAATGAACACGTTGGAAAGCTGCTTGAGGGCAGAGAGAACATGGGGATACAGGTGGTGCTCTGGGAAGCGAAGGCTACGGCACCGAGATGGCTTAAGGACTGAAGGAGGGTTGAGCGAAAGATAGGAACATTGTCCACTTCTGCGTTTGGTTGGTGTGGTTCATGCTTCAATTTGTGGAACCTAATGACTGAATATTGAACTTGAAGAAGTCGCATAATGCTTAAAAATCAGAACAGAGCTGATTCAGATGGTCTCGAATCTCTACTTAAATAGAGGCAGTTTTGTAGATCCCGTGAGTGTGGCATTTGGAGGCAGAGGGTCAGAGTTTAATCCTAATTCATCCATTTATTAGATATGTGATCGTGTATATTTCACTAAACACTGTGGTTCAGTTTCTTCATTTATGAAATTGGAATAATAGGGTTGTTATGAACATTAAAAAACTTAATAGAGTTAAAGCACTTAGAAGAAAACCTGACATCTAGTAAGCCTTTAATAAATATTAAACAACTATTATTACACATTCTTATCTAGACCACCTAAGTTCTTTTTGGAGTGAGAGCTAATGTATAAAATATGAATACTAGAAAAAAAAACCTTTTAAATTTTATTATAATGTAATGTCAATAGTATCTTCCTCTTTTATGATTTCCACTTATATGAAGTCCCAGAAACAACTGAGAAATACTAAACTAGGTTCAGTCATTTATAATTCCACTTACATAAAAATAATTATTCCCACCCCATCCAGGTGGCTCAGTTGGTTGGAGCATAGTCCTGTTCACTAAAAACGTTGGGAGTTCAATTCCAGGTCAGGGCACGTGCCTAGGTTTCAGGTTTGGCCCATATGGGATGCAACCGATCAATGTTTCTCTCACGCTGATCTCTCTCTCTCTTTCTTCCTCTCTCTTTAAATTCAATAAACATATCCTCAGGTGAGGGTTAAAAAATAAATAAATAAATAAATTAATTAATTAATTAATTTAATTAAATAATTATTCCCTGGATAAATTATAACTAATTTAAGAATACAACTCATTGCATTTTCTTTGGTTACAACAGTAATTCCTTTATTAATTTAGCCTTTGGGGGTTCCTACTGTGTATCAGCACTGTGCTGGTTTCTGAGGGAAGGTGCCACTGTGAAGAAAACACAGGCCCTCCACAAGGAGCCCACAGTCTAGTAGAAAATATGGAAAAGCGAACAGATTAATAATTTTTTTAAATGAGAAAACTATAAGAGACATAAAAACATAAAGAAGGAAAGAAAAATCACCCCCCCTCAGAAGTAGCTTACTCCTCACGATTTTGAGATTTTTCTTCCAATCTTTTCTTACATATGTATTTTTAACATATATTCCATAGGACTTGTAAGCAGCATTTTTCTTCATATTATATTGTATTCATTTATTTATATCATTAAATAATTTTAGAGAACATGATTTTAATGGCTGGTATTATATCATATGCATGTGTCACAATTCATTTCATCATCACTTCCCTTGTAAATGTAGGTTTCTAGTTTTTTGTTAGACCAGCGATTTTTAACGCTTTTAATCTCATACATAAACTATTAAAATTTTGCAACACACCAAAAATATATTTTTTTTAGATCTCACAAAAAAATAGGTATAGTTTTGATTCATTCACACTGGATGGTTACTGTTGTGCTGGCTGTTAGCATCTTTTTATTTGATAATCTAAGGGAATAGAGGTCAGTGCCCTTGACTAAATAGACAGGTATCACATGTTTTAAAAAGTCTTGAGGCACACTGACTGCAAATTGCTGCGTTAGACTATAGCTAAAATGTGGTATCTTAATATAAATTTTTGTGTGAATCTCTGATGTTTTCTGCAGTATAATAACTCTTTAAAGTAAGTACAAGTGATATATAAACATCTAAAAAGGGATTACTTCTCTAAAAATTTGTAATAGGTGTTGCCAAATTTCTTGTAGGAATTTTGCATCAATTTACACTGTCAATGGTATGAGCAGCCTGGCGGGTGTGGCTCACTGATTGAGGGTCAACCCATGAACTAGGAGGTAAGGGTTCGATTCCCCGTCAGGACATGTGCCTGGGTTTTGGGCTCAATCCCCAGTAGGGGGAGTGCAGGAAGCAGCGGATCAATGACTTTCTCTCATCATTGATGTTTCTATCTCTCTCTCTCTTCCTCTCTCTGAAATCAATAAAAACATATTAAAAAAATAAAATAAAATACCATAGTGGTATGAAAAAAATAGCATAAGCAAATATAAATTATGCTGCATGCTTAATACTAGTTTCATTTTATCTTTGTCAATTTTATAAGTAAAATGACATCATGTGGGGAGCCGGCTGGCTGCCCTTCATGAATAGTCTCCCTGGTAGGGTGCTGCCCTGGAATACCTCCAGGGGCTCGCCGACCCTAGCGCCGCCTTAGAGAGAAATCTCTGGCACGTTGACCCGCAGGGTGGGTCGGTTGAGCTAGCACCTCTACCCCCTGTAGCTTAGTTTTAAGATTAAACATTGCTTTAGGGAAGTAGAAGCTTTGCACAATAGATTTATTGCTCTACCTGGAGACATCAAGTCTCGATAAACAGGTGCGGATATGCGGGAATTTGAATTATGTAAAGGTCACTGCTGGGGGCATTGTTTCACTGCTTGGGGTATTGTTTGGGTGCACTATAAAAGGCTTGTAATCAATAAACTCGGGGCCTCAGCCTGACTCAGCTTAACTTAGCTCTGCCTTGGTTGTGGCCCTCCCGATCCCATCCTTTTGTCTTTTTCTTTCTTTTCTAATCCTCACCCCCTCAATCAGGTCCTCGTTCGCCTGCCGGCTGGCTCCGGCAACATCATAGTTTTACTTTTTATTTCTTTAGTCACTAGGTTAAAATATTTTAATCCACTTGTGTTTTTAATTTTATTTGAATTAAATTGAGGTTCTCATTCCCTTTTTGGTCCTTTGAATGTGCTCTTTTGTGAATTCCTTGTTAATGTTCATTGCCAATAGTCATTTTTTTCTTACTGAAATTTATGTAAGAACATTAAAACTGCTATATGTGCCTGGCTCGTGCAGCTCCGTGGTTGAGCATTGACCTATGATCTAGGAGATCGCAGTTTGATTCCCAGTCAGGGCACATGCTGGGGTTGTGGGCTCTGTCCCTAGCAGGGGGCATGCAGGAGGGCAGCCGATCAATGACTCTCTCATCATTGATGTTTCTATCTCTCTCCCTCTCCCTTCCTCTCTCTGAAATTAGTAAATTTATATTTAAAAAAACAAAAACAGAAAAAACAACAACAAACCTGCCATATGTATAGAAAAGGTCATCCCCGTTTTGTTTTGTTTTTTTCAGTTTGCAGAAGGAAGAAAAGAACAAATTTAGAGAGAAGTAGATGTGAGAGACAGCCTCTCAGGCAGCCTCTGAGACTGATAAAAAGAATGCCTATAATATAGTTGCTATTCGTATCTGTACTGTACAGACTAGGGAAAGGGGGCTCAGAGAATCTGAGAATTATAAATCAGAGGCATCCAGTAAGTCTCAGGAGTGGGGCTTCAGCCCAGGCGTGGAGGATGCTGAAGTCTGTACTCTTGGTCTGTGTGCTGCACTGACTCCCTTATTCTCGCTGCTGCTATAGAGGTGCCAAGACCATTCATTCTTCCCCATGGGCTGCCAGTTATTCATGCCAACAGTAACAATGTGGGTGGAATTGTAGAGGAGTGGGTCTGACATGATTAGATTGATCTTTATATATCATTTTATTGTATTATCTCACTGGTTACAATGAACAAGTATTTATTACTATTTTTTGTTTGAAAAATGTCAAATAGAGAAAGTATAGAGCATGTAGCAGATGCTTCAGTGCATGTCTATATACTGGCTTCCTGGAAAAAAAAATTGTTGTTATACAGAGTATTTTATAAATGTTAATTAGATTCTGTTAGTTAATGGTGCTAAGTTCTATGTCCTTGTTTATTTTCTGTTTAATAGTCCTATCAATTGTCGAGAGAAGTTTTGAAGTCTCCAACTATAACCGTGGATTTGTTTATTTCTCCTTTTAGTTCTACCAGTTCTTGTTTCATTTATTTTGCAGTTCTATTTTTTGGGTGCATGCATATTTAAGATTGCTGTGTCTCTTTGGTGGAGTGATCCTTTTATCATTATATAATGTACCTTTGTCACTTGTAATTTCCTTTGCTCTGAAGTCTACTTTATCTGATATTAATATATGCACTCTTTTTTTGATTAATGATTGGTATATCTTTTTCCATCATTTTATGTTCAATCAGTTATAATTAAAGTGAGTTTTTTTTGACAGCACCGAGTAGTCATTTTACTTTTATCCTTCTGTTAATCCTTGTCTTCCAATTATATATTTAGACTATTTACATTTAATGTAATTTTTGATATGTTGGTGTTTTAGCCCTTGCCATTTAGTTGCTTTCTGTTTTTTCCTCTGTTTTTTATTTCTGTGTCCCCCCCTGCCTTTTATTGAGTTACTTGAACATATTTTATAATTTTTAATTTTGATTCCATTTCAATTTAGGTATAATGTATCTCTTTGTATAGATTATTTAGTGATTGCAGCTATGCACATTTAAAGTATCACTGTCTAATGGTGTCTACATTTTAGTAGTTCAGTTTGAAGTGTGGATACCTCCATTTCTGTCTCTTTATCTTCCATTTTTATAAAATACAATACGATATATAATATTTTATATTATAACATACTATAATTATATTTTTTTAAAAAGACACTGAAAGGTGGAGAGAAAAAGGCAGACTGATTAGAAACCTCAGGGCCCAAGGAATGACATAGTCGTGAGTCCCCTGAGAAGCCTTTTTGCCTCCCATGTATCTCAGATTAGGTGTTGGAGAAACCTGCACCCAGGAAAGATCAATGGGCAGAGATTAAAAGCCCAAAGAATATCCTGCCCTTTCTAGGTAAAAAACTGGGAGAAGGGCAATTTAGCAGGACAAAAAGCTTTCCAACAATAATCGCCTTACTTTAACCAAACAGAAAAACACAGGTCCCCTGCTACCCCCGTCCCAGTCAGCAAAAACTGAGTGAGGAGCCTAAATTTCTGCCCTCATTTGGTGATAATAAGGCTTTGTATGACTTGCTCTTCTACATTTGAAATTTTTTTATGGCTCAGAATATGATCAGTCTTGGTGTGTGTTCTATGTGCACTTGAAAAGAAAGTATATTTTGCTGTTGTTGGGCGGAGTGTTCTGTATATTAATTAGGCTTAGTTGATAGTGTTGTTCAGTTCTTTCATTTTTTAATGATTTTGTGTCTCGGCTCTACAATTTTGAGGGAAGTATTGAAGTTTTCAACTTTGATTGCGGGCTTCATTTCCTCTTTTATTTCCTCAGTTTTGGACTCGTATTGGAAGTTCTGCTGTTTGGTGCGTACACAGATTGCTACGCGTTCTTGGTGAATTGATTTCCTCATTATATAGTGTCCTTTTTGATCCTCGGTATTATTTTTTGAAGTTTAATTGGTGTGATATGAATGTGATTACTCCAGCTTTCATTTGTATAATGTTTGCATGGTATATCTTTCTCCATCTTTTCCCTTTTTATCTATAAGCATCTTTAAAGTTGGAGTAGATTTCTTATAGATAGAATATATTTGGATCTTGCTTTTTTGGTCCAATCTGAAAGTTATTGTATTTTAACAATTTTCTTTAGATCACATTTAGTGTGATTATTGATATGGTTAAATTAGAATGTATCATTGTTCTATTTTCCATTTCTTCCATCTGTTCTTTGCTTCTCCCCTTTTCTGCTTAAAATATTTTTTATGATTCTAATTTACCTCTTCTATGGATTTACTATTCATACTCCTTTTAAAATTTGTTTTAATGTTTAACCTAGGGCTTATAATATACATGTTTAACTAATAATATCTTCAATGATATGATATTGCTCCACGTGTAGTGTAAAGACCTTCCAACTGAATATCTCAATTCCTTCTTCCTGTCCTTTTTGCTGTTTTCATACTTTTAACTTTTTCATATGCTATAAACACAGAATGCATTGCTACTAATTTTTGCTTTAGAGTAATTAAAAATAAGATTAATTGTACTTTCACTTATTCCATTTCCTTTATTTTTGTTTCTTTTTTTGTAAAACAAGTTTTCAGTCTGATATATTATTTCTGCCTGAAGAACTTCTAACATTTTTTGTAGAGTAGGTGTGCTGATGATACATTTCTGCAGTTATGGTCTGAAAAGTATTCATTTTCCCTTTCTTTTTTGAATGATATTTGTGCTGATATAGAATTCTGGGTTGACAGTTTTTCTTTCACTACGTTAATGATGGCATTGTCTTCCAGCTTGGATGTTTCTGGTAGGAACTTTGCTGTAATCTTTGTCTTTCTTCCTCTCTATATAATGGTTCTTTTATATATGACTGTCTTCAAGAATTTCTCAGTTTTTGTTCTTAGCGTTTTGATGATAATGGGCATATATATATAAATATGTTAGTATTTATTTTGCTTGCTGTCGTCTGGGCTTTGTGGGTCTGCTGTTTCGTGACTGTCATTAACTTTGAAAACTCTTGGCCCTTATTTCTTTAACTATGTTCTCCTGCCCTTTTTCTCTGTTTTTTCCTCTGGAATATTGTTCCACCCCTCTTGGATGTTCTATTTTTTTTTTTTTAATTTTCTATTTTTTTTGTTGGCTTTCAGTTTGGGTAATTACTACTGACATTTCTTCAAGTCTGCTTATTTTTTCCCTTGGCTGTGCTGATCTACTAATGAGCAATTGAAGCCATTCTTTACCTCTGTTATTGTCTTATTTCTTTCTATCATCTCTCTTATGCAATTACTCCTCTGATCTTGGATGCTTTCTATCTTTGCAACTAAAACATTCAACATATTCATTAGAGTTATTTTAAATTCTCTGTCAAATAGTTCATGTCTGGGGCAGAAGCTGGAATTTGCATAGTTTTAAGCAGTGCTCTGAGTTGCTTATCACCATGGAAGTTTATAAAGAACCATGACAGACCAGCAAGCTCTCTGGGCCAGCTTGCTGGGAGTAAAATTGAAATAATAAAGCAAAAGAAGCACGCTGCACTCTGCTAGAATATTATTCTCACTAGCATACTCAGATGTGCTAAGCCTAATTCCACAGCTCTAAATTCATAATGTCTTCATCACAAGAGCTTTATCCCTGCTCTAGCTCTTATATAAATATTCTGAACAATAATTTATATAATTTTGAGTATAATTTTAAAGGAAGATATTATAGATTCTTTTTGACCCAGTTTCTTAAAAATGTTTTTTTCCACCCCATCATAATTTTGCCCCTCAGAAATTCCCTCACTAATTTCTATAGGCAATATTTCTTTGGAAAATGCTCCGAAGGCTCCAGCACATGTCCAGACAGCTAACATCAAGATTTTTTCTAAATAGAGATGTGTTCTTAATTTCTAAAAAAGTCAGCTGCAAAAATTATGTGGGTGGCTTTGCAGGATAAACACACACACATACACACATATACACCCCTCCCCCTCAATAATGTGAGAGTTCTTTTAAAAAAGACTTGGACTGTTTTGCTCATCTTGATATTGGGGAGCTTGTTCTCCCCAGAGATTTTTTTTGGCATATGAATAATCTAAGCTTTAGTTCACAAGCTATTCACACATCCACCCATCTAGCCACCCATTTCTCCTCTCATCCCTTCATTTATTCCATCTTCTGAATGCCTGTCAAATATTTCATGAACCCTACAGAGATGCTTCTTGCAGGAAGTTTATGATTTACGGAAGGAGATAAGAGGCAATAACAAGTAACAGTAATACACAATAAAATGGGACATTCTTGCAGCTCCCTAGAAGCAGAGCCTGCGTGGAACACCTCTCAGTTGCGAGCTAATTTTCTGCACCAATGCTCTGCTGTGCTCAGTTGCATGACTCACACTCACACAGAATGATACTGCTGGTGTTTCTTTCATGTTCTCTGGGGTTAAAATTCTCTCCCTGAAATACATACACGGTCCCAGTAATATTTATGAGAGTTACCAGCTCCAGCAGGAGGTTCTGCCCCTGAAGTTGTTGGAAGGCATTTGAACAGCTTTTCAGTGAAGATTAATGGTTACAGAAAAGGAAAACACATCTAGGTCAGTCAGCTGGAAGTTAACTAGAAGGGATATAACAGGAGAAAGCCAGGGAGGATACTTCACAAGAGAGGTTTGTTTGAGGCATTCATGTTGGAACTGAAGCTTTGATGAATTACATGTATAATGCTACTGGCAGGAAGGTGTCAAAGTTTGTGAATCACAGCAGGAAAAATATTGAGGGTTACTATTCCAGAATGCCAAGGTACACCAACAGTCTTTTTGTTTAAGAAAATAGTAGGCGAATGCATTTGTTTGGGCTAAATCCCTTTGCCAAGATGGATTTAGAGGGAAAGCTGTCCCAAGCGGAGCTGGGTTGCTGTCAAGAGACACAGATTGTACTTCCAGGGAGCATAGGATCCTGCCTTTAAACAGCTTCACTCTCTCTGGCTTTCTGGGCTCCCCTACCTCTGTGGGTCAAGGACCTAGATGGAAAAACAGAGTGGAAAACAAAGAAAGTAGAGGTTTGCTCCAGGAATTTTCATTATTCCACAAATACTGCATTTTGATCATTTCTCAAAACATGATTGAGGCAGATTTGGCTACTGGATTTCCTTTCAAATCTCGCCTTTCTCATCGTGGACGAGAAGCTTATGGCTTCTTAGGTATAAGCTCCTACAAGGTCTTCTGTAAACTATGACTTGCCAGCTTGGCGCTTCACCCGAGCCCCTCATTCCCTCCCTCCCTGTGGGCTCTGGAATCTCAGGCGTCCTGCTGCATCGGCCTCACTGAGGGCGGCAGGGGAGGGCCGGCAGGGTGTCGTCTCCTTCCGACTGATGAGACTTCTCTGTCACTCACCCAGCTGTCCACACAGCCTACTTGGGGAAGCCATCACCTGGGACAGGGTCTCTGGCCAAAGGCCTCATCCTTCCGGAACAAGCTGTCCTGCCCACTGTCCTGACCGCTCCTCAGAGACGGCCTGGTGTATGTGGTATTTGACACATTTTTTCCCCTTCTTTCTAAAAACTTCATCCGAACCAAAGCATTCTGCGTAATAAATTTGAGAAGCATGCATTTCTGCAGGCTGTAGATCCATATGTTCTTCACCCGCACGTCATGGACCTCAGTGAGGTTCACACGCTTAAGAGAATAAGAACCGTTAGCGAGGGTTAGCGAGGCTTCGAATACCACGTGCCGTTAGAAACTAACGCACGCAAGGTGAGGATTGCATTTCTCAAGGTTTGGATTCGGGCAAACCAAGCTCTGAATGATTATAACTCCTCGGATGTTTCAACAAGTTGCTGTGAAATATAAGAGGACTAGGAATTGTTCTGTGAGCATAATACTTAAGTAATCATAGCAACAATAATGATTATATTGTATTACTAGTAATATTGTGCTATCTGCTATGATATTTAGGTGCATTATCTCATTTCTTGAGATCAACAGTTCTTGAGATCAAGGGTTATTTAGGCAGTGCGCATTTTGTAGGTTTAAAAAAGGTTAAGTGATTTCCTAAAATCACACAATGTTGAAACTTAATGATGTATCATCTCAGCGTCTCACCCTTTAATATCCAGATTTTGCTACTTGTTACTGGACAGTAACTCCAGTTAGGATTATCCACGCACAAGCACTTCTGGATGTGGGAGGGATCGCAGAGAGTTCCAGGCATGCATTAGGGTCGGTGGCTTTTAAAAAAAATATTTTTATTGAATATATTAGGGTGACATTGGTTAATAAAATTATATAGGTTTCGGACGTACAATTCTATAATACGTCTTCTTCGTATTGTATTAGTCTAGCCTCCTTCTGCCACCATTTAACCCCCTTTACCTCCCTCTGCCTCGCCCACCCTCTTTCCCTCTGGTGGTCACCATACTGCGGTCTGGGTCTTTGAGCGTATTTTCCTAATCCCTTCGTCTATTTCGCCCCCGCCCCTCAGCCTCCCGCCCCTCTGACGGCTGTCAGCCTGCTCTCTGTATCTGTGAGTCTGCTTCTATTCTGTTTGTTGATTTTGTTCATTGGGTTCCACATATAAGTGAGATCATGTGAGTTTGTCTTTCTCTGAGTGGCTTACCTCACTTAGCATAATGCTCTCCAGGTCCCTCCATGTTACTGCAAAAGGTAAGGTTTCCTTCTTTTTTACGGCTGAGTAGTACTCCACGGTGTGACTGTCCCCAGCTTTGTTTGTTATCCATCATCTCCTGAGGGCACTTGGGCTGCTTCCAGGTCTTGGCTATTGTAGATAATGCTGCCGTGAACATAGGGGGGCATATCTTCTTTTGAATCAGTGTTTCTTTGGCTGTATACCCAGAAATGGAATTGCTGAGTTAGAAAGCAGTTCTACTTTTTATTTTTTTGAGAAACCTCCGTACTGTTTTCCACAGTGGCTGCACCAGCCTGCATTCCCACCAACAGCGCACAAGGGTTCCCTCTTCTCCGCACCCTCGCCACTTGTTTGTTGATTTATTGTTGACGGTGGCTTTTTTTGTTGCTTTGGAGGTCACTTATGAGGGATACACACACACACACAACTGAGAGCATATTAAAGGAACAACTATAATCCCGAGAGGAAAAGTGATGGTAAATAATAGGTCAAAGGATTGTAATGGGATCAACTAGCTGCAAAAAGAGAGCAAGAAAGTGTAATTTTGCATTTTGGCAGTTATAATTCTTTTTTATTCAATTTGGTTTTACCCGGTTTTCTTTGAACACTTTTGGTCACCTGTACTGCTCTACACTTGATAGGCTTGCTGATTTTAGCTTCAGGAAGTCTTTACTCAACTTACAACAAAATTTTGTATTAAATGTCTAAGGTGCATTAAAAATTGCCTGCATTACTTCCAAACTAAATAAGTTTTTCCTGATTTTAGAAACTTTACAAAAACGATAGTGCCTTTTACTGAGAAATGTCCAGCAAGTCCTCCTAACACTGTTGAAAGGCTGCTCTGAAAAGCAGAAAGTGCTCCACTGGGTCATCCTTGAACTCGCTCTCTACACGCTCATCACAAGGTCTGGATACAGCCCAGTGTGTTAAGACCCTTTTCCTTGCTTAGCACAAAGTGTTGGTTAAAGTTGCTTGGCCTCCATTCAGTGGTTGGCCCACTTTTGGAAGCCATATACCTGTGCCCATCTGCGGATGACATGTAAAGTATTATGTGCCAGAAGTACGTTTTAATATCTAGACGATCTTTACGGAAGAGGGTCTTCTCAGCTGAGCCACACAGCTGCTTGCTGTCACCTAGGTTCCTTCTCTCCTCAGCCAGTTGCCTCACCTTCCCTTAGCCGAGCGCATTCTGCATACCTTAACGCGTTATATTCTACCATAAAACATTGCATTCATTCCCTTGTTCATCAGTTCTTTCACTCATTTGTGTTATGTTTCTTACATTAAACTTCATTTCGTAAAGAATCTGGCCATGGTAGGTATACAGTAAATATCAACTGAATGATAGAAATATCTCCCCCAACTTCATTGAAGAATAATTGAGAAATGTAATTTTGTTTACATAAAGTGTCCAGCATGATGAATGTAATATACATACACATGCTGGGACGGTTACCAAAACCAAGGTAACACGTGCACCACTTCACATAGTTTACTGCTTCTTTCCATGTCTGGAAGAACAGGCACCATGTACTTTTAGCAACTGTCATTAAACAATACCGTATTGTTAACTATAGTCACCAAAGTTTGAACCATTTTACCTGCATCTCCCCATTTCCTCCTCCCCCCAGCCCCTGGCGACCATTATTCTGTTCTGTTTCTTTGAAACTGGCTTTTTTTTTTTTTTTTCTAAAGATTCCACATATACGTGATATTTGTCTTTCTCTGTCTGGCTTATTTCACTTAGCATAGTACCCTTCATGTTCATTCATGTTGTCACAGATGGCAGGATTTCCTTTCTGTACATGGTTGAAAAATATGCCATGGTATACAACGTTTTCTTTTTCTTTTTTTAAAAAATATGTCTTTATTGATTTCAAAGAGAGGAAGGGAGGGGGGAGGAAAGATAGAAACATCAATGATGAGAGGGTCATGGACCGGCTGCCTCTTGCACCACCCCCACTGGGGATCGAGACCGCAACCTGGGCATGTGCCCTGACTGGGAATGGAACCACCATCTCCTGGATCCTAGGTCGATACTCAACCACTAAGCCATGCCAACCCTGCTACCACATTTTCTTTATTCATTTACGTCTCAAAGGACATTGGGTTGTTTCCATGTCTTGACTATTGTGAATAGTGCCACAGTGAACCTGGGAGTGCAGCCATCTCTTTGAGATACTGATTTTATTGATAGAAATATTTTTAAATATACAGTGCTGATGAAAATGTGATAAATGAATGCTTTTAACTTTTCTGGTGGGAATGTATATTGGCATGAACTTTATGGAAGAAAACTGACAGTGTGTGACAAAGTCCTTTATGGATCCCTGAAAATTCTAGGGATTTATCCTATAAAAATCAGGAGTTCATCGAAGATTTATGTGAAAGATATACATCACACTATTTATAATAGTTAAAAATATATTAACATGCAATCATTAATGGTGTTATTTTGAAGGCATTTCATAGAATGTTAATGATATTATTAAAATTATATATATGACTGGATAATTTTGAATTTGTAGAAAAATTACATATGCACATGTATATCATTTAAAAAAAGCTGGGAATAAATAGAAAAAATGTTTAAAGAGGTCATCTCTGGGTGGTAATAGTATATGTGATTGTGTGATTTTAATAGCCTTTTTTTATATGCTCACTTTTCCTTCCAGAATTGTTTGTAATGTGTATTCTATATTTTACGGTTAGTTAAATGTGTTATGTTTAAAAATACTTTATAAAAATAGTGATTTTAATATTACTTTGCAGAAAATATTTCTTCTAGGCTGATTGAACTTTGAATAATTATATGTATATATATGTGTATATATATGTGTACATATACACACATATATATATATAATTTAGAAAGTAAATATTGAGTTTTAGAATTGCTTTACACTAATTGTTGGTCACAGCAATAGAATATCCAAGAGAACAGATGTTTCTTTAAAACCATAATAAAGTCCAAGTATCTTTCTCATTGTCTCTTTTAGCAGCGAAAATAATTATACTTATGATCACAAACAATTATTTCATTAAAATATCAGCCAGCCTGCCTGGCTGGTGTGGCCCAGTGGTTGAGTGTTGACCCATGAACCAGGAGGTCACAGTTCGATTCCTGGCCAGGGCACATGCATAGGCTGGGAGCTAGATCCCCAGTAGGGGGCGTGCAGGAGGCAGCTTATGGATGATTCTCTCTCATCGTTGATGTTTCTCTCTCTCTCTCCCTCTTCCTTCCCCTCTGAGATCAATAAAAACATACTAGGGAAAAATATCAGCCAGCCCTACATTCTTAAATAAATCAAAATCTTTGAAGGGAAGAGGTTGGTTTAACCTAGTTACACATCATACAGACATTGATCCCATGGGGACTGAAAATGTGTCCTTATGCACCAGGTTCCGGTAGTTTTCATGAAGAACACGTTTGTTTCCAGCACTAGTTGATTCATTGACTAAAATGAGGTGTTTTCAGACGTGTCCTTATGGACCACATGAATGATGTTTTCCACGGCTGCCAGGGCATCACCAGCGCACAACCAGAGACAGCAGCTCAGCCCCGAATGCTCAGCAATTTCGTTGCCAACCTGAAATGGCCAATAAAGTTAAGCTCAGGAGCACAGGTTTTGGAAAAGAAAAATGCGTAACAGAATATGGCTACGAAGGGTTAGAAACGTCTTTAGATTATCAATTAAGGATGGCTTCACTCAAATTTTTGTTATGATGCTCAAGGACAGAGTGATGCGTTATTGTACGAATAAATCTATACTCTGAAGGTCAGCCACTTTTTCATTCACGTCAAGTTCGCTGTTCCCACATTGAAATATAATTGCATTTTAGGATGAAGAATATGGTCATAGCTCTCATTTAATTATTGCAAAACTATTTCCTTATTTTGCAAGTGAGAAAACAAACTGAGCCTCAGAAATGTGGATTAACTTGTTGGAGGCCACACGGCTCTTAAGTGAAAGAGCCCAGGATCTAATGCCAGCTTGGTCTCTAAGCACGGGGCTTACCCTCTGCACCATTCCAACCCTTTGAGTGAACGTAACTCTTACGAGGGCCCAGACTTGGCTCTTCAACCTGCCTAAGGAGGCCTGCTTCTCGAAGGAAGAGCTCAGGTTTAAGGCCACACAGCCTGAAAAAAGGGCAAGGCCCTGGGGAAGGGAAGCAATGATAGCAACCTCGATATTGCCACCTGTGGCTGTGAGACATTTTGGAGGGAAAAGTTGGGTCAGACTTTCTGGTTTGGTTGAGGCAATAGAGACAACTGTGACGGGGCCAAGTGTAGCTTCCTCCATTTCTATGTTTGGAGCCTGACCTCTCATCCAGGGTCTTTCCACTGATGAAGGCAGAGCTGGCCAAATCATTAAGGCTTCTCCTCAGAAGGAAATTACCCAGTGTTTTTGAATTAATTGCATGTTCCTTGGGTTAGGAGTTCTGAAGTAGCTGGACCGTGAGCTAGTACTAGGGACAGAGTTTTCTTGGCAACACTTGAAAATATATTTAGGCTCCCATTTCTCTGTTCACACTTTCTCCAGCAAGTGTGACAGACATATAATCCTGTGGCCCATGAAGGTGACTGTGTACACAGGGTTTCTCCTAATCATCACCGCCTTGCTCACTTCCTGCTACTTTTCTGCCAACCTTACTTGCCAGGGATTATCTGCTAGCTTTCTGCCCTTTCGCCTTTCAGTGCCAGGTGCTGTGTGTGCACTTGGGCCTGCCCTTGCCGCCCCATGAGGCCAAGATGCTCCTCCCGCAAGGCTGCTCAAAGAGGTCCAGGGACATGCAGGTCAAGAGCAAAGCCAGCCAGACCCTCCACGCAGCAGGGCTGAGAGCCCTGGCCAGAGCCTGGGGCCTGCGCTGATCTCACTTAAGAGCAGAAATTACAATGGAAAGAGGTGTCGGTAGTTGTTCTGCCTTCTCACCAAATAGATTAATTGGCAGAACATGAAACACGCTAGCTGAGAATTAGTGCTTTGGTAACACCAAGAGTGTTTTCTCTTAATTTGTGCAACTTGGGTTTCCAGCAATAAGGCATGTGTTAGGGTCAGTGGCATCAGCTGAATGAATCAGAATCTTACGGTGTCTTCTGTATTAACAAGCTCCCTTTGGCAATGACCGATGTGACGGTGACCACAATGGTGCAGAGGAAAATCAGCAACCATTTCAGCTTGAAGGAGCATCACTAACGTATATGTTCTGCCATATTATGTGGTTCTCATTGCTAAGAGAGATAAAAAATTAATGAGTTATTCGTGGATTATTGCTTGGCTGACAAGAAACTACCTTGGAGGCATTTTTAAAAATAACAATAAGTTCAGGGGGGAAATTTGGCTGTTTTATGCTATCTACTAATAAGAAAAGGATGATGTCTGATTAAACAAGAGTTACTTTCCCAGGGAAACCACTGAATATTTATGTAGGACACAGCAAATGAGCAGAATAAGCATGACAGTTGGCAAGTGAACAGCACAATTTATCTTTAAAGTGTTTTACAAAAACAAGCTAATTAATCCTCCCACCCTCTGCGTGACAAAGGGAAAAAATTGTTGCCTCGGCTTTTAAATGTGGTTCATCAACTTAGTTTTACTTGAATAACTTTTAGTTTGAATGCAGTTTTGATCCTACTTGATGTCTTCCCCAGTGACAGATTCGTTGGTGTCCCTTGGGAGGCCCCCAGATGTGACACTCCCCAAGAGGAGACAGAGTCAAGCGGAGCAGGCCCAGCACAGCCCGAGAGCTCATCCATGAACCTTCTGAAGCTGTCCAGAGGTCCAGGACAGGTAAGCAATGGCTACCATGCATTTCCCATTGGGGGAAAGTTAAAATTTAGGTTCAGTAAAAGCAAATGCCATGATTCCATAAATGACCCAGTGTCTCCCGGATGGTGGCCTGCCTTATATTGACACAAACTGACTTTAAGGCTGGTTTATCAACTTACCAACTTTATTAACTTTTTCTCTCCCAGTTTTTTTTTTTTTTAAATATATCTTTATTGATTTTAGAGAGAGAAAAGGAGAGGGAGAGAGGGAGACAGAAACATCAGTGATGAGAGAGTCATTGATCGGCTGCAGCCCACAACCCGGGCATGTGCCCTGACCGGGAATCGAACACCAATCGCCTGGATCCTAGGTCGATGCTCAACCGCTGAGCCACGCCCGGCCGGGCGCTCTCCCAGTTTTATTGAGATGTAACTGACATATAACCATGTAACACTGTATTAGTTTGAGATGTACACCATAATAAGATATATGTATATATTACAAAATGATTACCACAATGTTTAGTTAAATCTGTCACTTCACATAATTACATTTTTTTCTTGTGATGAGAACTTTCAAGATTTACTCTCTTAGCAATTTTCAAATACACAATACATTATTGTTAACTGTAGTCACCACGCTGTACGTTACATCCCCAGGACTTATTTATCTTATTGCTGGAAGTTTAAACCTTTTGACCATCTAAACCCATTTCCCCCTCTGCCTTTGGCAGCCACCAGTCTCTTCTCCGTTTCTGTGATTCCGTTTTGTTAGATTCTACATATAAGTGAGACCATGTAGTATTTGTCTATCTGTCTGACTTATTTCACCTAGCATAATGACCTTAAGGCCCATCCATGTTGTCACTAATGGCAGGATTTCCTCTTGATAGCTGCATAATATTCACATATATATCTGATTACATATATAATGTATACAGGGAGTCTCAAAAAATGAATACACGCTTTAACAGCTGATAGCTCAACTGATGTTTCTTTCTTTTCAGATTTAACCCATTGGAATGAATAATTATTCAAAGTGTGTATACATGATTTGGGGACACTTATGTTGTTTTTATACCTTAGCTATTGTAAATAATGCTGCAATGGACACCGAAGTACAGATATCTCTTCAAAAGAGTGACTTCATCTCCTTTGGGTATATGCCCAGAAGTACAATTGCTGTATGTTTGGTAGTACTATTTTTAAATATGTTTATTTTGAGGCTAACTTTAATTTTGGTATAGTTTTAAACACATCCAGAAAAGTTGCAAGAATAGTACAGGTAGTTTCCAACTTACTGTTTTTCGACTTTATGATGGCGCAAAAGCGTTCTATAGAAACTGTACTTTGAATTTTGAATTTTGATTTTTCTGGGCTGGCTACGTGCAGTGCGATGCTCTCTCTTGATGCTGGGCAGTGGAAGCGGGCGGCAGCTCCCAGGCAGGCCGTGATAACAAGGGCAAACAGCTGGTACTCTGGAGTGCAGTGTTAAATGCATTTTCATCGTCCAATATTTTCAACTTATGGTGGGTTTATTGGGGATTTATCAGAACACAGCCTCACCATAAATTGAGAAGCATCTGTATAAAGAACTCCCCTGGACTCTTTTATCTGATTCTGCCAATTGTTCACATTTTGCCCCATCTGCTCGATCGTAGCCTCTCTTTCTCTCTCTCTAGCTTGCTCTTTCTTTTATTTTTTTCTGCATCTGGAAAATGAGTAAGATATAACCTGATTTTCTCAGAATAATTCTGAGTATGTAAATGCTCAATACTTAAAAAATTGACATATTCTTAAAATAATATTATTGGTTTGTTTTAAAGACAAGGCTTTAAATATCACTAATATTTAATAGAGCCAAATAACTCAACCTAAAAAAGACATATATTTTGCATTTGAAGTAAATCTCTTACAGTTAGGGCCAACTGTACCACATAGTAGGCATTCAAGTATTCGGTGAATAAATGATTATAAGTTATTTAAAGTATAAGTATCCAAAATTACTGATATTTCCTCCTCTTAACACACATCCTTTCTGCAACAAGGAGATGGATGAGCTTAACCTTTATTTTATAATTTAGAATGTGAGTACTTAACCTTTCAAACTTGCTTAATAATGCAAGCAACAGACTAATAAGTTATCTTCACACTAGAGAATTAAAACGTTGTGTTTTTAATTCTGCTTAATCTTGATACTGCAAAAAATCATCACATTCACATTGTGGTAAGTCTTAAGTTAATTTCTATCAGTTTGGATCTGGAGTCGGGGCATGCATATACATCTTTAAGTCAGAAGACTATGATGACATAAAAAAGCCTGAAATCTCCAAAAGACCTGAAAGTGTCTGAATCTGAGGAATTCCTTCGTCATTACTTCATCATCTTTGGTGAGGAAACTGGTTGGGGTTATTTGTGCCAATCTCTTTTTTGAGAGGAATCTGTGATCAGTTGGACTCTAGAAATACTTTTTGACATCCCACTTTCCTTCCAAGTAAGTAGCAATTAATTTTATATTAACAAAATTTAATTGTTGACATTATTTATATTGTAAGAAATTAAAATATCAAATATATATTCTAATTCTGTCTATATGGTCAGATTCCATAACAGACTGTGTTGTTGGCAGTGATGATTAATTTCATGTGTCAACTTGACTGGGCCATGGGGCGCCCAGATATTTGGCCGAGCACTATTCTGAGTGTGGCTATGAGCTACTTTCTTGATGAGGTTCACTTTGAACTGGTAGACTGAGTAAAGCAGATTGCCTTCCCTAATGTGGGTGGAGCCCATCCAATCCACTGATACCCAAATAGAATAAAAGTGTTGAATAAGAGGGACCTTCACCTGCCTGACTCTAAAGCTGGGTCATTGGGCTTTTCCAGCCCTTGGATGGGAACTTATACCATCTAAACTTGGACTAGAACTAAACCATTGGCTCTTGAGTTTCCAGCTTGCTGACTGCAGATCTTGGGACTTTTCAGCCTCAATGATTGTGTAAGCCCATTACTCATAATTTATCTACCTATCTAGCTAGAGCGAATATCCTATGGATTCTGTTTCTCTGTAGAACTTGGACTAACAAAACATCCTTTAGGGCATCCACCCATTTCAGCTACTCCCTCTTTTTTGGCATCGGTCTTCCAACCTGCATCGATGGGTCCTATAGGCATTATGTCCTATTTGACCCCACCTTCCAGTCACAGTTGAAGAGTCCAGAGTTGGACATTGGATTCCAGTTGGGCCTTTCACATTATTTATCTCGAGAATTTAAAACTGGCCCTGAGAAAGAGGGAGAGAGCATAGTTTCCTATGTGGCCAACATATACCATTTAGACTTGGGAGTTATGACGGACCATTTTCTGTTACGTGGGCGAGAGGCAGAGAAAACTGGTCTGCAAACAGAGTAGAAAGTGTCACAGATGAGCCACGTCCCATTCCTGTTCCCGTGATTTCTTCAGGCCTGGATGCTCCCTGACTTTGATTTCTTATACTGTCCTGAATCATACTCCCTATCCTTTACCGGGTATTTTATTTTATACTTATGTTGGCTGAAGTCAACTAATACATTAGCCCAGCACATTTTTAAAAAATATATCTTTATTGATTTTAGAGAGAGGAAGGGAGAGGGAGAGGGAGAGAGAAACATCAATGATGAGAGAGTCATTGATCGGCCGCCTCCTGCAAGCCCCCGACTGGGGACCGAGCCCGCAACCCAGGCATGTGCCCTGACCAGGCATCGAACTGTGATCTCCTGGATCCTAGGTCAACGCACAGCTGCTGACCTATGCCTGGCCGGGCACCCAGCACATTTTTTATCTCTTCCACTCATTTGTTAACTAGAGCCAAGGAGAAACTCAAAGAAAATGTAGCATGGGGACCTGTTCAAGTGTCGCTCACTAAGGAACAGCCACGAGTATTATTTTTTAAAATTTCTCTTTGAATCAGTTCTAGTTTAAAGCCAGTATTTTCATGAAATAGCCTAAAGTGAGGCATCAATTCCTATATTAAGAAAAGAATGTCCAAGCCAGTATATATCCTTTAGCTTATTTTTTTAAAGTTGATTTGATGCTATCAGAAGAGATCACAACTGTGCTGCAAAAATTAGTTTTCTCTGTAAATTGTTTGGCTTTGTGAGTTCAGGGTTAGCATATTGTTTTGTGAAAGTATTGCTCACTAATTGTGAACATGTGTATTATGAAAACAACACAAACTTCACTGTGAGTGTAACAAGAGTACTCACCTCAGGACTAAATAAGATATGTGCTCAGTAACTGGCACACAGTAAGGTCTCCTTAAATGTTAGCTATTGTTTTCAGATTCAAAAGAAAGCAGCTTGAGATTTAAATTTTTTTTTTTAATCCCACGTGATTCTCGTGGCACACAATTTAAGCATTATTATTATTTTGCTTCACACCTATCTGCGTGGAAAAGTCCTGTAATAGACACGGGGAAATAGAGCATGGGGGCTTCTTCTCAACACCTAAACAAAGGCATCCCTGCTGCAGAATCTTCAGAGCAGGGCTGTTGAAGACAAGGACATAGAATATTTCCTTTTACTAGCAAAGCGAGTAGAGAATCCTGGCAGCCTAGCACCAGCCACCACCTAGAACAGCAGAGCCCTCAAATGCTGCCCGAAGCGGTCCTTGCCCATCCCTCCTGCTGCCAGTTCCTTATTGATGGCTGTGAAGGAAGCTGCTAAAGAGAGCAGGGAAGGAAAAGGCAGGCAGAATTCTTATTAAGGTATTTCTATTTCTAGCAAATCACCTCGTGGTTATGTAGAGCAAGGCATCTATCTAGAGGCCTTTTAAAAAAAAGTGAACGCTGCCTTATAATGAATACTAAATAAAACCGATAGAATCCCGATTAATTTTTAATGAGTAGCAGTTGTGTACTGCATGTAATAATATTGAAATTAATACATAATTAAAGTAGATTTGTACAGAATAGTTCACTTGAGAGTTGAGTAGTGGGGAACAAAATTGAACATCTCTAAATGAGGCCCACAGCTCTGTATCCAGACTATTCAGATACAAAGGGTGATCAGTGTTTCCTTGACGCAAAATCACACTTCCCAGAGGCATTAGGGATCTTTGGGAACTTTGACCAAAGCTAAAACCTACCGTGTTAGTTCATAGAAGATAGTACTGGACACTGATTGGAACAAAATGCATAAATGTCACAGCCTTGCCCAGAGCTCTAATCACAGTTACGATGACTTTTCTTCTATATTTTCATTGGCTGATGGTTTTCACTTTTCTTAAGCATTAGGTAGTTGGGTCAAGCCTTACCTCTCTGAAAAAGTAAGCAAGCAGTTCTACCAATTGACATAGCTTTAAATGTATTTTAAATTTATTATGTTGTAGAGATTATAATAAAACAGTAAACACCCCCAAAATGACAAGGAAAATACACTTGGGGGAGGGTCCAGTTCTTTGCCCTGCAGTTTTACTGCGATTGCTTTAAGGAATGGCCATGCTGTTGCTTTTGGAGAGGGCACATCTGTGTAGAGAAAGAGCAGTAGCAGATTTCAGTAGATTGGTGCCTTAGTGAACAGTTGTTGGTTTTCTTTTTTAACCCAGAATCAGTCTTCCCTTCCTCTGCCATCAGTTCCCCAGTTTTCCTTGGCGTGTGACCTCATTCTTGGTTCTAAGAGTAGGCTTGTGACTAAGAGTCACATCCACTTGTCCGCTGTGATTGGTTCAGGTGAGCATGTGACCCAAACTGGAGAAAACCGAGCCAATAAAACTCATTTCCAGAGTTTTAGGAAACTGCTGGGAGAGAAGCCTTCTCTTTTTCTGAGGATTTAGAGCTGAGAGGAGGTAGACCTGGAACTGGGAGCTGTGCTAAGGCACAACCTTCCAGAGAAAAGGCCAACAGAGAAGAAAGCAGATGTTGAAAAAGGGTGGGCAGCTTTCTCTAACACTGTTTAAATACACGGACCCAGCTGTGCCTAGACTTCATCTACACAAGACTTTTTAGTTACATGAACTGTGTAACTAGTTGTGTAAGGTAGTTTGAGTTGGATTTTCTGCCACTGCAACTCAGAGTATTGACTAATATGGGACTCTGAGAAGTCTGCCTTTTCTCTAATATTAGCTCAGTAGAATTCAGGACATCTCCCCCTGCCAAGTTTGTGTGGTTGCTGCTAGAAATTGGGGCCACAGCACTTAATTTGGTCTTTGAAATCACTCCAGTGCCTACCTTGATGAGTAACCCCAATGGCCCAGGAGGGTGCAAAGCTGGAGAAGTTAAAGATGCCACTGTGCCACTTTATATAACCCCAGTTAGAGAAGATGCCTCCAGGCAGACCTCTCAAACACGGAGAATCTTGTTAAAAAAGCAAATTATGATTCAAAAAGTCTCGGGTGGGGCCTGTGATTCCGCCTTTCTAACAAGCTTCCAGGATCTAACAAGCTACTGGTCCTCGGAGCCACACTCTGAGTTGAAAGGCACTTGGTGTGCATTGCTTTGGCATGGTCTCTGTCATAGCATCTCATCTCAGCTTCAATCTAGAGTCTAGACTGAGACCCCAGGCTGACTGCACTTTTCAAGGAATTCTAAATGAGGGATTTTCCTTGAATCTTTTACTCCCCACTTGGCAAAGCTACTGGGCTACATAAGGTTTAGCTAAGAGTTCACGGGTTACAGTTATGGTAAAATGCTTAAGAAACTTCCAGTTTCTTTATTGCAAATCATATTTTTATTCTTAAATAATTTATATAACTTATTTACCTAGCTCTAATATAAAATCTCTTACTGCATCCTTGCTGTTAATCTTCAGGTCTTCCCAGAACGCAGAGCAATTATTAGAGATGACCAAAGCCAGTCTTGCAATGACCAAACTGAGACACCCAATGTCTTCTTTCCCTCCCAGGACAACTCTGAGCATGTCTGGAATTTTCAAGACAAACCACTAAGTGGTCCTGGAGGAACCCAAAACCTACATTGCAATTTTAGAGAAACGAGTCAGAGGTCAGCCTTTTACTTAATAAACATATCAGTTCTTATTTATTATAATTAATGTATTGACGATAATCATTTATTAATTCTAAGGGCTTTTTCTGAGCTCGCAAGTTTTTAAAAAATTTTCTTTATAAATGACAAGAGAAATACCACAATAGGGAGAATGCCACATCAGTACTGAAAGGGAGCGAGGAGTGAGATGGAAGATTCCGGTCACTCCTGGAACACATAAAGCAGGAGGAAGAGGGCTGAGGGGGAACAAGGCAGAGGGCCCTTCACCGCAGCGCTGGGAGCCACTGTGGACCGACAGGGGGGATTCTAGCCTCCAGCCCTCCAGGCTGGGGGGCAGGGGCTTGCAAGCCAGAATGGAGGCTGTTTGCCCACCTACAGAGGTCTTTTAGAAAGTTGGTAGCAAGCATTACGTTAAACTAGAAGTCTAGTGCAAGTGAAAGCTTTAAAAAAGATGGTAGATGTTTGTACATATTTTCCTGGAACTGGGATCAGGAAAGAGTCTGAAGAACCGTTGGGGAGGAGGGAAGAGCAGGAGGGGGACGCCTGTGACCTGGGGTGGGGGTGAGGGGCGTGCGCGGGGTGAGGCCTGCGCATGGTGTGTGTGTGTTTAAATCAGAGATGCTGTCTCGGAAAGAGAGTTAGGAGGGGCAGTGCCGTAATAATTAGACTTCGGGAACCTGCCTCTTAGAGTTATTAGAGTAAGACACCAGCCTGATCAGTATTCCTACTGGGCCTTTTGCTTAACTTTCAGCTGAGGGTTTTATTTCCCTGAAATATGATTCCAATATGATGATCATCAGCCTTGGTTAATTTTAAGACATTTCTCTTCGCTTATAAAAAAAAAAGTCTCATCAGCAGTCTCTGCCAAAAGCTCATTAAAATACCTTTTAAGTTTCGCTTTAAGGTCATTTTTTGTATTCGTCGTGCGGTTAATTAAAACACTGCCGCCTCCTTTATTCTGACCAGAAACCCTCTGCAGCGGCATCTTCGACTCTGGCATTTCGCTGACTGCCCCGTTTCCCTGAATTTAACTGCACCAGAATAAATGGCTCTATTTTTGCTTTGCTATATTTTCTTCTGCTATTACTTTTGTAGCCCCGATCGCTGATAAACCTAAAGCTGTCATTTATTAATTTATTGAGGTTCTTCTCTTCACATCCTCCAGAGTCAGAGAAGATGCCAATTAAATTTGTTACTGCAAAAGCCAGATCACAGAAAATGAATTTATATGTTGCGTGCTAACTGACAACAAGCTGAATCCCAGTTTCCTAAAAGTACAAAGTGTCTCATATGTAAATTCAATATATACTTATTGCTGCATTTTTGCAGACACTCCGCAGATATCATTCAGTTACTGCCTTCCAGAAAATGTGTAGAGGCAAAATGTAAACTTTGTGTTTTACGTGTGAGAGATTCGAAGAAGACACAGGAAACCTAGCTCTGCGTCCAGTTCTGGGCCTTGTTTCCACAGCAAGCCGGGGACACACACTAAGCCAGCGTTTACAGAACCTGGCCATGCCTCAGAATTACCTGGGACTTCTTTGAAAATACAGCTTCTTGGACCCCACTTAGAACCTATTGAATCAGCAGCTCTAGTGTTGGGGCTCAGGGAGCTGTGTGTGGGCAAAGCTCCCCACGGAGTCTGATAGCACTCTCCCTCCGAGCAGTGTTTGACAATCAGTATTGCATTCGGCGGGTATAGTGGGAAGCTTCGATCTGTATTGTTTAATGTAAGCACAGGTGCAGGTCTAGCCAGGATCAATCTGTTGAGATCGAGGTGGATGGAGGTGCAGCACCTCTTCACCTGTGAATGAAGGATGTGCACACAGCAGACAGAGAATGGGAGTACTGTCTGGGAAAGTGGTTAAAATTTAACTGGGATAATAAATGCAAAAATAGGAACAGAAAAGCAGTGAAGGTGGGAACAGTGCACTATGCTGCGTAACTCCCGTAACCATTAACATTATAGTTGCATTAGTTATCCATCTCTGTGTAACAAATCACCCCAAATTCAGCAGCTTAAAGCAGTAAATATTTAGTATATCACAGTTTCTGTGGGTCAGACCTATGAGTCTCGAAAGTGGTTGCATTCCAGCTGTTGGTTGGGACTGAAGTTGTCTCAAGGCTTGACTGGGGAGGATTCGCTTCCAAACTCCACAGGTTGCTGCTGGCCTTGGTGCTGGGCCACGGGGGCCTGTCCAAAGGCTGCTGAGTGTCCTTATGAAGCGCCAGCTGACTTCCCCAGAATCAGTGATGAGAGAGAGAATCCCTCTGACCGAAGCTGCAGTTTTTTTATACCCTAACCTCACAGGTGACATCCTAGCACTTCTGCATGTTCTGTTACCACAGTGCATCTCTAACTACAGTCCACACTCAAGAGCCAGGGAGTTAAGCACTTTGAGGGGTTTGTAAACCTGTCTTTGAAACTTGCTGTGTCCTTTCCTTCCCCTTCTTATGCAGACGCAACTTACACAGCTGCAGATGACAGTCCTGGTAGGACACCAAGAGGTCAAGGACCAGGGGTAGAAGGCGAGACAACCCTGAGGCCACCTGAGAAGTCCTGGATAAAGAGTAGGGGTGTGCGTGGAGCAACGGAGTGGGTAGGGCTTCAAATCAGCACACCTGTGTGATTCTCAGGGCTTCCACGCCTCAGCTCTTGCCAGTTATTCCCGCCACCCGCCTCTATTTTATTGACAATAATTTAACATCTTAAATTCCGGGTTTTAAAAATCTGTGTAAAAGGGTAATGAATGGGCAGTAAGTTTGCCAGCCCCATAAGGTCACTTCCCATGTTACATTCTTCTGTGAGCTCTGTTTTACCACCACAGCCTATCTCAGGTTTATTCACTTTTCTCCCTTCCCACTGCCACCTCCCCGGGTCAAACCTCCATATTCTCTGATCTGGGTGGCCCTACTGCCCTCCTCACTCATTTCCCCGCTTCCACTTTTATTCATCTCAGGGTCATTTCCCATACAGCACACGGAATCATCTTTAAAAAGTACGAATCAGATCATACCGCACCTCTGCGTAAAACTTTCAGTGCTTTTGTGTGGCTTTAAAATTGAATCAAAAGTTCTTGCCATGAACCACAAGGTCCTGCACCATCTGACTCCCACCTACCATTTTGGACTCACCTTGGACCATCTGTCAAACCGGGCCATTTCCCACCTCAGGGCCTTTGCACTTGTCTCTGCCTGGGGCCTCTTCCTCTAGGTCTTTACATGGCTGTTTCCCTCATGTTCTTCAGGCCTTAGTTGGATGTCACCAGCCTCAAGAGCCTTCCCTGATGATGCTTTCTAAAGCAGATAGACATCCTCCTTTCAAAGCATTTTTATCTCTTCATTTAATTATTTTCCTTCCCAGTACTATCACAATCAGTAATTACCTTGTAGTTATTTGTTTTCTTATTTATTGTGCTCTCCCCCCACCTTGAAAGCAAGCTCCATGAGGACAGTGCCCTACCTATTTGGTTTGCCTGCTCTTGTATCCTTATGGGTTAATGCCATCCCTGGATTATAATGAACTCTCAATACATAGTTACTGAAAGACTGAATAAATGAGAAAAGCTATGTTAAGCTTAGCACAGTGCCTGGCACATACTGAGTGGCTAATATATGTTAACTAATTACATACTGGATATATGAATATCTATGTCACAGGGCTGGTGAAGCGATTAGCTGGGACAATATGCAAAAGGCACAAACTGCAGCACCTGGTTCATTAAATTGTTGACCACCATTTATTAGGTTCCCAGTGTTGCATTCGTGTAGGGGGGCTGGAGGGGGTTGACATGTGTCTCCTCAGCATCTATATATTTGGGAGCCTCTAGATAGTTAACTGAATTTTCAAACTTTCATATTGATATTATTTAGCTTTTAAAATCTCAAGCTACCAAGTGCTGTGCTCCATGTAGAGATGTATGAGACAAGTGAGCATATTTTTGGGGGCACAGTGTGTACTGTGAAGTGAGATACCAAATAGGCCTTACTGTTGGAAGCGTCATTAACTCAAGCATTCCATTAGCTTTCCCTTCCTACACTTGACAAAATCAATTTTGTTTGTGCTAGAATATTTGTTCTCTTATAGCAGGGATACGGATGGAACATTTTTTAGATAATATCAGAAAAACTATCAGCTGAAAAAAATTCTCAAATAGAAGGGTCTCTACTGGCAGGAAATTCACTCTGGGAGCTGGATCCTCCTCTGTAGCACCCAGTGCCTCATCTCCTGGTGCCTCCCTTGGCAAAGAGCCTCCTGGCACTTGGACAGTGCTCATCAGGGCTCATTAAAATAAAGGAAAAATGAACTTAAGTCCAGGCCAATACCTTATGCACAGTCCGAGAGCAAAGAATATGGGGCGGAGCCTTTGAGTACTGGCTTTAAGTCACTATCCCATTGTTTACTAGCTGTTTGACTGAAGACAAATTAGTTAATTCCCTGAAGCTTGGATTGTGAGACCAAAACATGGGAAAATGCTGCTAACTTTGCAGCATAGGATTGGTGTGGTGCCAACTGGGAGATAAGCTAGCTGATGAATGAAGTCGATTATTTTTACTTTCCTCCCTTGCAGCTGGTCTCTTTTCCGTCTTTTCCAATCTTATCTGACTCTCTACAGCTACAGGACAGGACCAAGAGTGGCCCTTAATCTCTACACACTCTGCTTCCTAGAAGACAAAACCAGGGGCTTTTGACTTTATGCATTTAATATTATTCAAAATATGAAACAAAAATAGGAGATAGTACTTTCAATAAACACAGTCACTGGTGTTTTGTAATTCCCTTCTGGAAAGTAACTGGAGCCACGTGGATTCCTTCCTTACACCCTTGTTCTTAGGGGAGGGCTCATCACACGTCTGCCCCCAACGCCCTCACATTTTCCCTCTAGAAGGGACATCCTTCAGGCAGTTACGAAGACAAAGTAGGTTACTAGGTGCTTGTTCCTTGCCCCGAGTGGGTAATTTGTATCTCTGAAGATGTTTATCCTGAGTGATTTCCATTTTTTAAAACCTTTAAAAATTTTATTTATTTATTTCAGAGAGAGCAGGGTCGGGGTGGGGGGAGAGAAACATCGATTTGTTGCTGCACTTAACTTATGCATTCAGTGGTTGATTCTTGTATGTGCCGTGACCAGGGATCGAACCCACAGCCTTGGCGAATCTATTGGGATGCTGCTCCAGCCACCTGAGCTACCCAGCCAGGGCTGAGCGATTTTCATTTTAATTGTCTCTCTGCCCCACCCAGGAAGAATCACCTCCAATATCCCTCGTTTTGGATAATGATGTACTCAGCAAGGGTTCTCTTTGATAAGAAATAGACCTCTAATAGGGTTTTTTGCTACCCTGATAACTCCCAGCACATTCCCCTACACTTGAAAGAAAACAAATTTAAGTTGTAAATTTTGTTCTAGATTCAATTCTGAAACTAGAGTGTAATTTAATTCACTCGCTTCATCTGCTCACAAACATCTATCGAGTCCTTCCATGTACCAGGCCTCACTCTAGGATCTCAGGGTTAAAAAGATAAGAGACCTGCTCCCAATCTCCAAGAGCTTCAGGTACCGTGGGTGAAAGGGGCCAAAAACAACATGTGCATGGGACGGAGGCAGGGAGAGGGCTCAGCCATCAGAGAGGAGACAGGAGCTAATTCTTTCTAGACCTGCAGGTACCTAGAACTGAGTGGTAAGAGATGCTGTGTTAATTATTTACAGCTTCAAACAACAGTTCCCAGTTTCTGTGGGCCAGGCGTCTGGGCGAGGTGCAACTGGGTGGTTCCTGCTCAGAGGTTTTCACCAGACTGATGTCAGCGGGGGCTGTGGTCACCGTCACTGCTTGATTGGGAAGGACCTGCCCCCAGCTGTTGGACTGAGGACCTCACAAGGCAGACTTGGGATGGCGGAGGAGGGAGGTACACTCATGGAAGAAGACCCCAAGGGAGCCGAGTCATGAAAGCATGAGCAAGGCCGGGCTGAAGAACTTCAAACATTTCACTGGGGTTCAGGGGGCAGGGGTAGGACGGACAGTGGTGATGGTGATGGTAGAGGCTGAAAATTAGGCTCTAAAGCCCTTGCCTGTGTGGCTCAGTGATTAGAGCATCGGCCCAGGGACTGAAGGGTCTGGGGTTCGATTCCCAGTGAAGGGCACTTACCTGGGTTGCAGGTTTGCCTCCGGCCTGGTCGGGGCTCGAGGGAGGCAGCCGGTCTACGTGTCTCTCGCACATCGGTGTTTCTCTCTCCCCACCCTCCCTCCCTTACACTCTCCCTAAAAATCTAGGGAAGAAAATATCCTTGGGTGAGATTAACAACAACAAAAGAGATAATTAGGCTATAAAGATAGGAAGGGACAGGTTATGAATGTGTTTGCATAGAGATATGGAGAAAATTGAACTTTGTCTCAGGGCAGGGGAACCGCTAAGGATTGTAAGGAGAGTCTCGATTGCACAGTTAGAGCTGACAGGCCACTGAAAGGTCACTCTGTGGCAGCGTTGGTAGAGGGTTAGTTATCCCACTTAACAGTTGATCCCTTAGACCCTCATGACCAACATGCCTGGCAGTTTTTGTCTGCGGAAGCAAGGGGTTTGAGGGCTGTGCGAGGAGGCATCGACCTGTCCCTGGGTTCCGGGCCTGTGGCTGTGCTGGTTGTGAAATGGCAGAAGAACAGGCCGCTGATCTCTTTTTCTTGCCCAGAGAAACTGGGAAACTTAATTCAGGAGCAGCTGGCGGGCCGTCCCTGCGTGTCCCTAAATGTAATTAACCTTTGCAGGTGCCAGCTTTAGTACCACTGGTTGAGAACCACCCTGTGTCCATCTTGAAGCCTTACTGTTCTGCAGTTGGAAAGTTCTGAAAAGCCATTAGCAGACCATTAAAAGACAATAAGTTTGGGCACACTCCGGTGACCTTTAAGAAACTGAGGACACGTGTGAAATAGAACATGGTAGAGCAATGGAGCCTCAGTTCCTTATTTGTAAAGGGCGAGTCTTGAGCACAGTGGTCTGAGGCCCCAGAGTTTCACATTCTACAGGAGGCCTCATTACTTAGAAATCTGCCTCTTTATTTTACCTCTGGGGCTTAATCTTGGGGCAGGGTGTATGTTCCCATGTCAGCCTGACATTAATTCTTCAAAGTTTTCGGGTCATACCATTGTGGAGAAAGGCCTTTCTACTTGTATTATTGGAACATGTGTAGAAGAGAAGTTGCTAAGATAGCATTGGAACCCCCTCTACTGCTGACAGACTGAACTGTTTTCTTTTCCTGGACAGACATTGCCATTTCCAAAGGGGAGGGTGTGATGCGTGAGAGGGGACGGCCTAGAGGGATTAAGGGAAGTGGAGGGTCTGTCCCAGGTTGTCCGCGAGCCGGGGAGTAAGGAGGCCGTGCACACCCCCGGGTGCTCAGCCATCTCTGCCCACTCCCCTGCTCATGGAGCAGAGCAGGGCCGGCTGTGCAGCTCAGCCAGCGTGTTCCTGTTGAACTGAGAGGGGGCCTGTGTGGTTAGAAAGCGGGACTCCACGTACCACTAACCACAGGGGGTTCTTGAACTTGAAATCACATGAGGATGGCAAAAGAATCTGTGCGGAATGACTTCAACCCTTATTCTTCCACGAGAAACACATACAATTTGTGGTACATATTTATTCATCAGAGGCAAGCGTGGGATTTTGAGACACCTGTAGCTCCTCAATAGGAAGGTGGTGAGACCTTCTAACCAAGGCAAAAGGTGTAGTCAGGGGGCTGGAGGTATTTTTCGTTTATAGTGAAGCTTTTTATGCTGGGTAAACAAATGAAAATGTTACTGTTAACTTTTGTTTATTATTTTAGTGGGTGATATGTTCTAGTTTAATTCAATTAGCTCTTCACTTAACATCAACCTAGAGAGAATGTATCCTCTTGGATGTGTTTACCTGCTCTCTCTGCAAGAATCTGGATGGTCATCAGCTCTGTGCACTAAAATAGCTCGTTCCAGATATTCAGCCCACAGAACAGAAATGCATGGTGCTCTGCTTAAAAATATGCAAATCTTAGAAATCTGTAAATGAGAACTGAATTTAGAGCCTAGAGGTAGAAACTGTGATTAAAGTGAGTATGAGAGTTCCTCATTTTTTTTCCTGGGTAGGAGTGAAAAATAATAGACAAGACTTATTTGCTTTTTTCTCTGTCACATGCAAAGACAATACAACGTTGCTGTTGGCATTTAAATAGATTTTTGGCATATAATATAGCAATCCTTGTTTCAGTCAGCAAAGTAGCATGGAGGCATGGAGCTAAGGATACATTCTTTATACATATGATTTGACTGTTATGTTGGATAGAATAGAGAGAAAACACTAAGTAATCAACATATTTTTGTTTCCATTGATATTGTCCTTTTACTGGATAGAATTAACGTCTTAAAAATCTAGTCTAATTTCAACCGTTTTGGTCATTTAAAACCATATCGACAGTCATTTCATTCAAAATTTCAAATATATGGATGCTTTTTTTAGGAGTAACTTATTTAAATGAGTTGACAAAAGGCCCATTGAAGGCTTATGCAGGATAAGGCAGTACTGTTTATATTTATTCTTCATTTTATCACAAGAAGTTTTGTTTCCTTTCATTTGCTCACATGAAATATACCTGGCTTATGCCCCATAAACAGCATTAACCTTCTGCAGCTGAGCGGGAGGGGCCGCACGCCTGACTAACGGCAGTTTGAAGTCTCCGATGCACAGAGGTCAAATTAAATACGGCTTCTGTGTTGTCAAGATTTAGAATCTATTGATGCACCAACATTTATTCATCTGCTTTTATTGTGCGTTGAAGGTTTGCAGGTCGGCTGCCTGGACAGGCTGAAGCCAAGGAACAGGCGCAGTTACAGTTCCACTAGGTGGCAGCCTTGTCGGATCAACCCCCTCTCACTTGTAACCAGAGGTTGCTATGTCTCTCTCTCTCTCTTTCTGTCTTCCCTTTTCTCTCTTTATTGCTATTTTTTTTTTTTTTTTGCCTTTTATGCCAAAGAAACATTTTATTTATGTCTTTATGAACATATTTGTTATTTACTTTCTTACTGTCACAACCCTCGTTCCATCTCTGGGATAATGAGAGCTCCTGAATGCTTTAGCAGCAAGAGGGAGTATTCCCTTACCCCTGTTAAATGTACATACAATACATAAAAGGTGACTGTATTTAGCAAATCAAATATAAAGCTCTCACTAAAAAGAAAACTACAGAAGATAACCAAAGACCATCCTGCTCTCCCTAGGAGAACAGCCGTTGGCCAAACCGACTGCATTCGCTCCGCACGCTGGTCAGAGGGCTTCTTCCCTGGTGTCTGGAGTAGGCGGCTCAGACTGAGATCTGAAAACTCCCTCTTGTCCGTTTTACTTTTAACCTGGGAAGGAATCTGCGGTTTGCAGCCTTGCTGACAGTTTTATAGATGGGGCACGAGCATTAAGGAGGCCCCTCTGCTCTCCCTGGGCTGGGTGGTCTCAGCGAGATCAACAGCAGGAGGGAGGGAGCTGCATTAATCAGGAAAAGCGTTTTCACTAAACCTTGGACCCGCTGCGGGTGGGATGGAGTTTATGAGCCAAATATATTTACTTGAAACTAAGATGCATAAAAGCCAGTAACTTGCCAAGGCTGTGTAAGGTGTGAGTCGGGAAAGGTTCAGGCCCAGGTCTGTTTCACTCCAAGACCCAAAGAGCCCTGTAGGTTGGCTGCAGTTAACTGAGGCCAGACTTTTCTCCCTGAGTCCTGTCTTTTTCCTGTTGATTGCATTTTCCATCTTATTGCCTTATTTATTTATTTTTAATCTTCACCTGAGGATATTTTTTCCCATTACTTTTCAGAGAGAGTGGAAGGGGGAGAGAGAGAGAGAGAGAAACATTGATGCGAAAGAGACACGTGGATTGGTTGCCTCCCGCCCGCGCTGCCAGGGGTTGTGACTGTGACCCAGGTACATGTCCTTGGCTGGAACGCACCCTGGGCCCTTCAGCCTGCGGGCCAACGATCTAACCACTGAGCCAAACCGGCCAGGGCTTACTGCCTTATTCTAGAATCCAGTTTCCCATGTCCCTGATCTTGACCAGATTCACATCGAAGCACTGACACACCCTAATTACTACCAATCTCGATGTTGTTTTAATTCTCATGACTTAGTTATTAGTGAGGTGGGCATTTAAAAAAGAAACCTACATTACTGCCTTTGTGAGTATCCAGTTCATGTACCCTTCCTATTTATTTTTTTCCCATTGGGAAGTCTTTTCTTAATTTCTGAAAGTTTTTAAATATATTAAGTACATTACCTCTTTGTCATATAAGTTCAAGGCTTTTAAAAGCTAATTTCCCTTTTTCTTTTTCAGCTGGTTGATGGAAAGGATTTTTCCATTATAGAAGGTTTAAATCTTATAAATCTGAACCTGTTAGTTATTTCTGCCATGATTCCTAGCTTTGTTGCCTTGCTTACACAAACTTCTCCTCAAGACTATTAAATATGTTTTCCTTCATCTTTTTGGAAACCACTTTATTGAGTTATAATTGATATATAAAAAGCTGTACATCTTTAATGTATAAAAACTTAATGAGTTTGGAAATAAGAATCTATGCCTTAAACATATCATCCCATCCAAAAGTTTCCTCTAGCCCTCTTTATTTTTTCATTTTTATCACTCTTTTGTAATAAAAGCACAACAAAGCCAACCCTCTTAGCAGATTTTGTGTATATAATATGGTATTGTTTACAATACAGTGCTGTGCAGTAGATCTCCAGGGCCTGTTCTTGTACAACAGAAACTTTGTACCTTTGCTAGGGATTTTTAAAACCTTCATTATTAACTTTAAGAACTTTAACCCAATTCTTATTTTTTTGGTATACTATGAGGTAGAAATCTAACCTCATTTCATTTTGAGAATAATATATCTTTTGAAATAACAACAAAAATGCATTAAGTACCAGGTACGAAGTAAACTTACTTTAGGAGGTGGGCACTATTTTTATTCCTATTTTCCAGCAGGAGACATTGAAGCACAGAACGGTTACATTGTTTACCCAGGTCTAAGGAAGAACATTCGGCTTCAGGAATCATGCAAGTCAGCATTTTTCAGCAGGTGGTCTGGCTTCAGGGGCTGGCCAAAGTTTATTCTGAGATTTAAGCAGGATAACATTTCGTCCTATTTGTGTTTTCATCTTTACTTTCCTTTTTAAACATTCAAAAAATAGGACAAAACTTAATGCACTTTCAGACTGAATTATGAAAAAATAAGGGTATTAAGGATAAATAAAAAGTGTCTAATATAAAGACTATAATAAAAATACAAATATAAATCTATATGTCTTCCAAATCTACTTAGGACATCTGAAAATGCTTTACCCCTTCCCATAAAGTACCTGGCTGTGCTATCTTTTGAAATTCTGCCTGTCCATTTGCAGTTGCTTTTCCACCAAAGATGAGGGGAGTCACTGACTCTCTTGCTCTTGCTCCTTCCTGGGACAAATGGCCTAGATTTGCCAGCGTTTGGGATGCAGTCTGTTGCTCTGGAGCCTGCCCAAGCTCCCTTTCCTAGACTAATCTCACATGTTTCAGGCTCATTAACTCTATATTCTAACAAGTCAGGTTCATTCGAGTTACATTTGTTTATTTACTCTGCTAGGGCATTAATCGCACTGTGTGTGTGGCTGTGCCCCGTGGCCTGAGAGGATGATCATTGTTTATTACAGGAGAGTCATTTTAGCGAGGGGAACAGTTTGACTTCATCAATTTTGCCCCCAATGCCAGATTTCATCTTTCTCTTCTTGACTTCCCGCAGCCAGAAACAACTTGTGAATGAAATAAAACCATCAAAGCAGAAGAGAAAAACCAGTGTGCCTGAGAGCTGGTGTTGAGATATGGATGTTACAGCGTATAAATTATGAAGCAATTCTTTTGAACAAAAGCAATAGTCAAGTCAGCATCTCTTCCGATTCAAACAGAATTAACTGTCAAGTTCCATAGGATGCAGATTGTGCTCATGTTCAAGATTCAGATATTTAACAAAAAGCTGAAGCACACATAAAGGAAAAGAACATTTCACAACCACTTTAAGAGGGCCTGTCTTACTGGAGTGAGTTTTGAAAGCGGTCTGGCTTTTGTTTGAAGACCAAAATAGAAATTCTGTTTTATTTTATTTTGTGTTAATCCTCACCCAAGGATATTTTTTCCATTGATTTTTAGAGAGAGTGGTTTTAGCAATGGCTGAGTCAGAACATCAGATCTGAGGAAGAGTAAGAAATGTAGTCTGTGTCTTTGAGATGTTAGTATGGTAGTTCCCAGAGGGAGGGGGCGGGGGTGTGGTTGTAAAAGGTCAAGGGGGCCAAATAAAAAGTGACAGAAGATGATTTGACTTTGGGTGGTGGGGACACAATACAATGTACAGATCATGTGTCATAGAAATGTACACTTGAAACCTATATGATCTTTTTAACCAATGTCACCCCAATAAATTTAATTTAAAAATAAAATATAAAGAAATGCGGCAGATAAAAGACACTTAATTTTTGAAGTCTTGGCAGTTGTATTCAAGTACTTGGGATTCTCTGTGAGGACTTTAAAAACCTGGATACATGAAAGAGCCAACATCTCTATGTACAAGCTGGGAAATGGAGCAGTGTGAACACAGGGATTCATCAAATCAGGGAACGCTGCAGGATCAGTAACGGGGGAAAAAGGGGGTCTGGACCAGAGCAGGACAATGCTATTTTCTTAACTTGTTCTTAACTAAGGATTTTCCCCATTTTTTAAGTGAGGAGGAAATAGAAGCTTCCTTTAAAGCAAACAGAACCATACTGCACATTATATGTAGCTCATTGTGTACATAGGTAGGCTTAATTCTGGTAAATTGTCAAGTTTAATCCATTGTAGAGTCACTTAACACCTGCACTTTCTTTCGTTACTAGATAAGACTTAGTACAATAATTTCTTTATACTTTGTTGAAGAGAAATGGCAGAGCTTGGAATCTCTGGTAATTTCATTCAAGATTCTAGAGGGCAAAGCAGGCCAGCAGCACCCTCCAGAGGATGGTGCCCACTTATAAGGCCACGGTGTGGGTTAACTTAGAAGAAAGGACTGCATGACGTCACAGGCAGGGAAGAGACTTTAGATCTCATATGCAGCCAAGCCTTCAAATCATAAGGAGTTTGAGGTCAGGGCACTAAATGACTTGTTCAAGGCCACCAAGAGCATAGCAGGGCCAGGACTGGAGTTTAGCTGTCCAGGCCCCTTTCCTTGGCTCTTTACCCAATTAGCTTCTTCTGGCTCAGGAGAAAGTCTCTCTTTAATCTGTTCCTGGAATAAAATTCCTGCTACCATTTGCAACACTCCAGAGACTAGAAACATAACAAAGTCATTGTTTTCGCGTTAATATTTCCATTTCTAGCCATCTCAGCAATCAATCAGAACTTTTATCTTCCTGCCTGAAGAGACAAGGACATTTAATTCACAACAATTTCCTTTTTCCTCTCTCTCAGCGACTCTATTAAATAAAACATGATGGATCACACTCCACATCTGCATGCCAGCGAAAACAGGGCCAGGCTCTGCTAGGACGGAGAGCACCGGCCCGGCCCTGCACGACAGGGGCGAAATGGAGGCCAGCGCTGGGACACGCTCAAAGTCCGCACGAGTGAGCATCTTCACTTAAGGAGAGGGGCCCGATGGACAGCCAGGGTGAAGACTGGAAGCTATGCTGAAAAATTAATAAATAAATTCCAATCAACAAAGCTTGTAGTCATGCCGAATTAAAGCTAGTTTTTTATAACACTTGATACTCAGAGAGCTGCGCTGGGACATAATCTGGCCAAGTATTCATGTTTCTATACTGATCCTTTCAATGAATTCCTTCCCATAACAATTAGAACAGAGATTTTTTGAATCTGCGCATTTATGGAGACTGTTCATATTTCCTCTTCTTCAGGGTGCCCTGGGGTGCTTCTCTTTTATGAATTTTATTTATTTTATTTTTAAAATATATCTTTATTGATTTCAGAGAGAGGAAAGGAGAGGGAGAGAGAGAGATAGAAACATCAATGATGAGAGAGTCATTGATCGAGCCCACAACCCGGGCATGTGCCCTGACCGGGAATCGAACCCTGATCGCCTGGATCCTAGGTCGACGCTCAACCGCAGAGCCACGCCCCCCGGGCTCTTTTATGTATTTTAGAGCAAGCCAGTGTTCCTTGCAATCTTTTGGATATAGAGCTACTGATTGTAGTGTTGGGATAGGACCATAAGGGCATTGTGCAGCCCAGCCACCTGGTTTTGTGCAGACTAAAGATCACATTTCAATTTTGACATTTTCTTCTACAGGGAGTGTATAGTTGGTCTAAAAATCAAGATTAAATAGTGAGGTGTAGACTTCAGCACAGGTCTCCTGCCTCTTGGTGACAACGCTGTTTCCATACATTTACTTAGTCATTCAAGAGATCCACTTTTATGCTGGGAATGTAAAGATAAATAAGATGAAGTATCCTTCCACAAGAAATTTACAGGCTGGGGCGGGGGTATGGATAAATTAGCAATAATAATACAGTATGACGCATACCATGGAATGAGTGTGATATTCTACGGGAGCACATTGGGGAGGTTCATAATGGGGTCTGACGACTAAGGAAAGTGTTCCAGAGAAAGTGGACTCTAAGCTGCAACCCTGGAGGATGGAGAGGCGTTAGCTTAGTGAAGAGCTGGGGGAACTAGGCAGAGGGAAGACTCTGAAATGAGAAAGCCTGGCTCATTCAAGGAAAAAATGTGTCACTTTTTTCTAGGATGACTAGATGTTGATATGCAATGATGAGAGAAGGAGCTGGAAAGAGAAGTTGTTTAGGCTTCATAAGGCATGTTAGAGATTCTGAACTTGTTATGTATTGCAATGAGTAATCACTGAATGATTGTCAGCACAAGAATGACAAAAATCCATTTGTGCTACAGAACAATTACTCAGGCTTGGGTATGGGTGAGAGGTTAGGTAAGGTCAAGAGAACAGACACCACTCCTTCCACAGCCTGGAATCTCCATCTACAAAACCTTTAGCTATAATTCATCAGAAGGAGGAACTTTACTTAGGAAATGAGCAAATATTCGAATTTCTACTGACTTGGTAATCAAATTTCATAGTCTTTCCAAGTTCCAAAGGAAGGATTCCTCTGTTACAGTCCCTGCTGGGGCCAGGGTATGTCAGCCGGCGTGGTCTGTTTATTACCTCCAGACTTGTAGATGTCTCACGTCCTGGAACAGGGAATCTGCAGCTCTTCCTAAGTTTAAAATTCCTCCTACATGCTGGCTGGTGATTACATTTCTGTAGCAATACTCACAGCTTCAGCGATATGCTCCCTCATCCAGGGCTCCCTGAGAGGACTCTGTCTCTCACAGTCTTCATTTATAAGCTCTTGGATATTGAGCTAGTAGCACAGTCTTTTTTGGGCATTCCCTATCATTTGACTCTTGACTCTCATTTCCTGATTTTATTTCTCTGTCTGCTTAGGGGAGGAGGCTATATGTGATTCCAAACCTGTGGACCCTTTAATTAATTGTCAGTGAAGGCTGTTCATTCTTTTCCAAAGGTGCTTGACCGTGCACCATGGGGTCTACTGACTCACTTTGGGATTCATTACACCAAATCTATATATGTGAGAATTAAATAGTCCCCCTTCACTTCTATGAGTAACGAAGGGAAAATAGGAAACAATCGTCTTGCCTGGGTCACTAGTTCCTCACTGCTCATGTCAGGCCCAACATCCTGCTATATTTAGCTCAGGCCTCACGTTAGTAGAGACCAATGTTGTTCTCAGGACTAATGCTTACAGGAGTCACGTCAGGGGGCTGTGTGTTTGGCCGCATTGGCTTTTCAATCCCAGCGTGAGCTTGAATTTAAAGGCCAAGGCAGGTTACTTCTGAAGTCAAGAGAGAGTAGCTCAGACATATTCCAGGAGGAGCATAGAGAGTAACCTCTCAAGGAAGGAGATGATAGGAGGGGCTGGGGAAGGTTTTTGGAGCTGCTCTGTGACCTCTGTCTCCCACAACTGGCCCCTCTTCTTTCATTTCATGCAGTTTTCTATATTGAACAAAAAGTGTTAACTTCTACTCTCCTACATAGCTGTTCATGCTCAACCTAGAGTATATCAGTCCTCAGGAGCTCTAATCCTCCCCACCCCACATCACTCGCCATGGTATATTGCCTCACAAAAACCTTGATCTGATGCTGTGTCATCCTGGATGCCAGAAACTACCCCAGAACATGCCCCGTTAGCTGTCTCCAAGGAACCCTTTCAGTCAAAGCCATCCTAGGATCCTACACCTGTTTCCCCAGAACCTATAACATTTGTTCAATTAACATTTCCTGGATTGAACTGAACTTTAAAAAAAGCAAATGGCTCAAAATCTCCACATGCAGGTTGCACTTTGCAAACAGTGTCCCAGTACTGATGGTGTGGTGTTGCAGGGTGGGTAGTGGGGAGGCCTGTCTTTTGGGACCCGGAGACGGCGCCAGGCACTAGGCTGACAGGCCATCAAGGTGAAGGTGATAGATGGATTTGCACAGGGGAGGCGGCTATTTCAACAAGGATTGTCTGAGTTAGCTCAGAATAACCAGCTGCCTGTCTCCACAAGGATAAGTGAAGACAAGAACAATGATGAAGTCTGAAAGAGAGTTAATTGAAAAGGAGTAGCCACTCTGATCTGCAGATTGAGCTTCTTAGGAGGATTGAGGGAGTCAGAGTGAGTTAAATGATTTTACACACAGGGATTTTCTTTGGGAGACACAAACACTGTAACTTTATTGACCTCAAATCAGGAAGAGGCCAACTTCACCTCAGCTCAAATGATGCCAATTTCCAGGGGATGCATTTTTAATTGCAATGTTCATTAAAATGCTGTTTTTTTTTTTCCCTTTTAGATCTAGACAAGCTTTTAAAAAATATGAAAGGAAAGGAGAATGGAAAAATGGGACATTTAGTATTCAGCCCTTTTGTATTTTATTACCAAATGTCTCAGCCTTTGGATTGAAAGATGGAGAAATTTTGTTGAGCACATATTTTTTTTATTAACTCTCCTGGGAATCAAAAATTAATAAACATCTGTCTTAGAAGAGCCAGAATTTGTTTTGTCTTGATGACTATGAGCTATATACCATTTATTCTCTATCATGTAATTAAAATCTCTGCTCTAGTGTCATCTTTTCAGACAGCTGGTATAGGACCACCACCCTCTTTATATAAGTGTCCCCATCTGTTTCTATCAAAATTATCCAGATGCATTTTCTTTATGGCGTGTAGTAGTAGTACATGATATTACATTATACATACTTATTCATCTGTTTATCTTTCCAACCTGGTTGACTGTGACCTCCAAGAAGGCAGGGACTTTGTTTAATTTACTACTGTATCTTCATTACCTAGGATAGTGCCTGGCACTATTAAAATGAACGACCAGGTACTCCAGGCAAGAATTTTTGTGTTTATTTCTGGTAAGCTATATTAATTTTTTCTGTTTGGAAAGCTATCTTATTGCATATTTTAAATTTATTTTATGATGAAACAGTAACAAAGAGATAAAGGAACCACTAGCAACAAAGAGCAAAAAGGCTAATCATACCAGTGGGGGAAACACTGAAAATAGAAGCTGAGGAAATGAATAGTGTTCCATAGTGAGCAGCCCAGATATAAATACAGCTGACCCTTGATCAATTCTGGCTTGAGCTGCTTAGGTCCACTTATACATAGATTTTAAAAAATTGATCCACAGTTCAATTGATCTCACTGGTCAGTCCACCCATTCAGTTGAAACCTGAGTTGTGTAAGGGCCAACTAGGGGCTGGGAATCTGCGTATGTGAAGGGCTGGATTAAGTTACATGTAGATTTTTGACTGTGCAGGGTGTTGATGCCCCAACTCCTGAGTTTTTAAAGGGTCAACTGCATACCCCAAAAACAAGTTAGGTGGAGTGAGCTGCGTAAGAGCTGTAGCATAAACAACTGGTGTACGTGATGCTGTTGGGGTGATTGCCTTTATGAATGAACTCTGGGATGAGCCATGCATTTTTTAATTGAGGTCTTTATTGCGATAAGTGTAGATTCACTTGAAGTTGTCAGAATTAATAAAGAGAGATCCTGGAAGCCCTATGCCAGCAGAGTTGGTCAACTACCACCTCTCTTTAAGGTTAGAGATTCACACTATTGATTTTAAGAGAGGAAAGGGGTCTTTTGATCCAAGATGGCAACATAGGAGGCCCCTGAACATCTCTCCTCCCCTGGGCACACCAAATCTACAGCTGCACATGGAGAAATTCTTTCTGAAAGAAATTCGGTAATTAGGTTGAGCAACTCCTACTCCTAGGGTGTCTGAGAAAACACCCACATCAAAATGGGGGAGGAAGGCTGAGGTGCACTCTCACCACAAACCCCACCCTGACACAGGACACACAACTGGGAGGGAAACTCACATTGCCAGCTTCTCCATTAGGCAGGAAGGGTTTTGGACTCAACATCCAGTGCCCCAACTTTAAGACTTCTGTCTGAGGAATGGGTCCCTCAAACACCTAGCTCAGAAAGCCAACGTTGTGTCCATGAGACCAACAAGACTATAGGAAACAAAGAAACAGTTCTATTTTTAAAAATTATATTTATTGGGGTAACGTTGGTTAATAACATTGTTTTCAAGTGTATGACTTTATAATATAGCATCTGTATATGCCATTGTGTGCTCACCATCCAAAGTCTAGTCTCCTGTCACCATATACAAGATATCCCAAAAATGTATACACAATTTAACAGCTGATAGCTTGATTTTGAAAATGAAATATATTTTAATAAACACTGCCTTTATAATTATTCAAAGTGTGACCCCCTTTAACCTCTCCAGCCTCCCCCAAACTAACTGCCCTTTTGTGGCCTGTGTCTCTGAGTTTGTAAAAACAGTTCGCAATGGGCTCACGAAGACTCTCTGTGCTATTCCCCAGGGCTTAGCATAGAGCGTGCAGATCAGACCAAACTCCCTTCTTGTCAGTCAGAGAGCTGATGAACTTGGACATCAGCCTGGGTGTGGAGTCCCGAGTCCCTTCCTGCTCAGGGTCACAAATTTAATGACATCTGACTTATCAGAGATAGAGGTGTGGCTTCTTGTCAAACTGTGCATATTGTGTGTGTGCATGTGTGTTAATTAAACCTTTTATTTTGAGATAATTGTAGAGTCCCATGCAGTTATAAGATCTAGTACAGAGAGATCCTATATAGCCTTTACCCCAAACTATAGGACAATATCATAACCAGGATATGGACAGTGATGCCGTCAGGATACAGAACATTTCCGTCATCACAGGGAATCTCCCACGTCGCCCCCTTTTTAGCCACACGCCCTCCTTTCCCACAGCAATTGCTTCCTTAACTCTTGGCAACCGCTAAAGCTGTTCTCCATCTCTAGAACTCTTCAATTCAAGAATGTCACATAAATGGAATCACATAGCATGCGACCTTTTCCCACTCAGCGTGATTCTCCGGTGATTCGTTCATTGTATGTATCAGCGTCCTTCCTTTTTACCATTGAGCGCTCCTCCACGGAGCGGCTGTGTGGCAGTTTATTTAACTATTCTCCCACAAAGGGCATCCGCGCTGTTTCCAGTTTTTGCTGCTACAGGCCAAGCCGAGTAAACATTCACGTCCATGTTTTGCGTGTGTGTGAGCAGAAGTCTGTGTTTCTCCGGGATAGGAGGAGCGCTGATGCTAGATTATTTGAAAGTTGCCTGTTTAGTTTTTTATAAAACTGTCAAACTGTTTTCCAGGGAAGTTGTACCCTTTTGTATTGACACCAGCAATGTATGAGTAATTCGGTTTCTCTATATCCTCACCTGCATTTGATGTTGTCACTATTTTTTATTTTAGTTATTCTAATAGACATGTAGTGATAACTCATCATGGTTTTAATTTCCTTTCCCTAATGGCTAATGATGGTGAACATTTTTTCATTTGCTGATCTGCCATCTGTATGTCTTCTTTGGTGAAATATCTGTTCATGCGATTTGCCCATTTTCTAATTGGCTGTTTGATTTTTTCAAGTTGATTTTTGAGAGTTTATTACATATATGTCGTTTGTCACAAATGTGGTTTGCAAATATTTTCTTCCAGGCTGTCTTTTCATTCTCTTAACAGGTTCTTTTGCAGAGCAAAAGTTTTTAAATTAAACCCAACTTATCAAGTTTTCCTTTTATGGATCATGTTTTGGTGTCAACTCTAAAAACTCTTTGCCTAGATTTACTTTCCAAAGATTTTCTGTTATATTTTTTACAGTTTACATTTAAGTCTGTGATCTGTTTTTAGTTTTTGTACATTTCTTTTCTTTTGCCCACAGATGTTCAACTGCTTATTGCAAAGGCCATCTTTTCTCCATTGAATTTGTCCTGTCCCTTTGTCAAAAATCATTTGGGCATATTTGTATGAGGCTATTTCTGGGTTCTCTGTTTCGTTCAATTGGTCTATGTGTTCATTCCTCTGGTAATACCCCATCTTGATTATTGTAACTAAATAATAAATCTTGGAAAAGGTAGTCTAATTCTTTATACTTTATTTTTTTCAAAATAGTTTCACTCTTCCAGTTGGTTTGCTTTTTCATAAAAATTTTTGAATAATTTTGTCTATATCTATAAAAGATATTGTTGGTACTTTGACAGGCATTGTGTTAAAACCATACATCTTTATTATGCCTAGCCTTCCAATTCATGAATACAGGATGCACCTCCATTTATTGATTTTCTTGCTTTGTTTCATCAGTGCTGTACAGTTTTCAGCATACATATTCCACACATGTTTTGTTAAATTTACATATAAGTATTTCATTTTGGGCAATTGGATATAGTATTGAATTTTAAGTTATGGTGTCTGCATACTCATAGCTACTATATAGAAATATAATTGATTTTTTGTACTTTGTGACTTTGCCAAACTCATTTATTTGTTCTGTTTGTTTGTATCAGTATATAGGAAGAGTTTATCGTGCATATAAGAACAGTTTGTGAACTCAGAGCCTTCAAAAATAAACACTGATATGAAGCTCACTCAGAAGCATGGCATTACAGGATGGCTTATAAAGAGAAATAAAGTTGTTCACCCTTTCCAACGGTTGGTTAGTGCAATGAGGGTTTCCAGATGGCAGGGGGTTGGTTAAAAGTGATCATCTCATATCATTTTTAGGAAGATGACTTAAGTACCTTTTATGATTTGCAGAGGCACTTATAAGAAATAACCTAAGTCAAGTTTTGCTTATATTTATAAAATAAGGTAGATTTAGTTTTGTTCTGTGATTTTGCTTTTTCAGACTCCCTGGTATTTTCTATTACACAATCATGCTATCTGCAAACACTTTTATTTCTGGTTCTGTTCCACATGCCATTTCTTTCTTGCCTTGTTGCATCAGCTAGAACTTTCGCACTGTGTTGAGTAAGAGCGGTAAGAGTGCACATTCTCACACTGTTCTTAACCGTCGGGGGAAAGCATTCAGTCCTCCAACGCTAAGTATAAAGTTAGCAGCAGTGTTTTCATTGATACACTCCTACCAAGTTTAGAAAATTCTCCTCTATTTGTGTTTTCCTGAAATTTTTTTTTTTTTTTTTTTTTTAATATCATGATTAGGTATTGAATTTTGTCAGCTGTTTTTCTGCATCATTGATAAGATCGTATGATTTTTTTCTGTTAATATGGTGGATTGCACTGATTGAGTTTCAAGTATCGAAGCTCATAGCTGGGGGTGGAGATGGAGGTCATGGCCTCATTACCAGGCCCAGGGGTGGAAATCCTACTTTTCCACTTGGCTTTTTCTTTCTTTTTTTTAAAAAAAATATATCTTTATTGATTTCAGAGAGAGGAAAGGAGAGGGAGAGAAAGAGATAGAAACATCAATGATGAGAGAGTCATTGATCAAGCCCGCAACCTGGGCATGTGCCCTGACCGGGAATCGAACCCCGATCGCCTGGATCCTAGGTCGACGCTCAACCGCTGAGCCACGCTGGCCGGGCTCCACTTGGCTTTTTCTAACATCACGCTGATGGGGTGTTGGGGCCCCTTGTTGCAGTCTCCCAAAGGTGGAGATATTAGCGCTTTGCTGGTGTGACTGGGGGTGGGACCGCAGCTTTTTTCTGGTGTTTGGCTATAAAAGAGCAGTTATTATTTAAACATCTTCTTAGGCTTCCCCTGATTTAGTTCTTTGGCTGAGAGAGTAGACTTATTTTGGATCTTTTTTTACCGTACCTGCTGATGTTTCTGGGTTGGCAGCCTAATCAGCTTGGGACATTTGAGACAAAAAGAAAACCCGGGAAACTTACCAACATGTTCTTCCTCTGGTTCCATCGCCCCTAGTTGGTCTGTCTTCTCTCCAGCTTTGTCTCCTTGTGTTCGTTGCACGAGCCTCCTCTAAGCCGGTGTCCAGGGTTTGGGCTGTAGTTAGCAGGAAGAATAGGGAAGCGTCCAGTCCATCTTCTCAGAAGCGCATGTCTCCTGTGCATGCATTTTTAGATGTTGCTGCATTGGATACACTATATTGAATGGGTCAGAAGAAAACATTTATTTATGTACAGCAACTCCCCTTCCTGTTGTTCTGAATGACTGCAGTATTATTTGCCTGCTTTAGCAAATTGAATTTTGATTAAATGTTTTTCACTACTGAATATGTTGAGTCTTTTGTTCCATGTTTCAAAGAAAACAAATAGTGTCTATAATTATCTCTTGTTACCTGTTATTTTGTTACTTGTCAATGAATTGGGCCTCGAGTGGAAAGGGGGCAGGTGTTAGGGGAGGCAGAGCTGTCTTCCTGGGATTTATCCTTGGGGATGGTCTCTTACTTAGGAAAACACTAGGGAAGAAATAGGGAGGGGGAAGGAGAGGGACATTGTCTAGAGTTTACATGTCAGGTGCTTTACACAGGTTATCTCATTGAGTCTGACAGCAGTGTTGTTAGCATCCCCATTTTCAGCAGGAACCACGGCTTAGAGGGGTTAAGATGATTCCAGCGTATGGGTCAAGACTGCTAGTTAAGTCTGTGTCTGGATACTGATAACAGCATTAGCTGCCCTTTCAACCTGCCTTCACCAGGTCATGAGATCGTCACACCCTTATGCTGAAGTTTTGCTCTGAGTTTCGGCACTGGCTATTCTGAGGGTACGCTGTAGCTGTCACAGAATGGCAGAGACAGGATTTAGATCAGCCTGCTAACTCCAGTAGCTGTCATATGCACCTCATAAAATGACATCCAGCAAACGGAACATGGAATATTTCTTTCGTAATATTTCCACCTAGGCAATTGATTCATGAAAACAAAGACAACCCTTCTGAAAAGAAGCATGGGCAAAAGATTTTGGGGAGAAAGAAAAAATTATCAAGGGATGACAAAGAATTCAGGATAGAGAAATTTGTGTCTCAAGGAAGCATCACGAGCAGTTCAGCACAAGAAGCATTTTAAGCATTAAAAATGAGAGTGTTTTGACACAGCCAAATGCCATCCAAAGATAAATGTGGCAAATAATGTGAATGGATAAATTAGATAATATAATTTTGGCTCAGAATAAAAGTATCAATATAACATATAAAAATTATAGAGACTAAAAAACTACTATAATGCCAGCTAAACTATTATAGTTTTTTGAGTTACTGTTAGCTTTTTGAGGTATGACAATGCTTTTGTGGATACACAGGAGAATGTCCTTGTTTAGGAGATGTCTGCTGAAGCATTTTAATGTGAAATGCCATATGCCTTCAAGTGGTTCAGCCAAAAAAAGCCTCTTTGAATATTTTGTTCCACATTCACTTTCCTTTGTCATCACCTTGTCCCTTAGGCACGGTATGCAGGATCCAAAATACTCTTACGGATCCACAAAAATGTTTTTATTTTAAAATCAAAGGATAAAAAGTGAATTTCCTGGTCAAAGAAATTTTTAAATATATAATATTAATAATTCATCTTTATGACAATATAGCCATAAAGTATAATTTTTAATCTGCTTTTATGGAGAACCAGGTCCACAAAAGCCATTAAACAGCCCTAGTTGCCACCATTAGAATTTAAGCTCCACAAGGGCAGAGATCGGTAGTGGTGTCCCCTCTGGGTCACAGACAGTCCACATAGTGCCTGGTGAGGGACACAGTCTCAATTAGCATTTGCTGATTGAAGGAAAAGGTCTCTTAGACCTGAGTTTTATGAACATGGGACATATTCTCTTCTGAAAGTTGCATAAGCCAAGTATACATTATTTTTGGATTATCAAGCATTTTTTATTGTTAACATCTCTTTCCCTCCTGATTAGTCTGGAAAATTGAGAACTGCCTGCATTGGAATGAAAGAATGGATTAATGACTGAGCAGTCATTTGTTGGCCACTCACTGTATGATAGGCAGTGACCTACATTCTGAGCATTATTTTCATGCTTTAAGCCCAATGTGTCTGCCTCTAAGAGGAAAAGACATGACAATTTAATGAACATTGTTTGGTAGATAATTTGCATGCAGCAGCAACAACAATGTAATAATAAACATTTGTTGACACTTATTATGTGCCTGGCAACATGTTTAAAAACACTTTACCAGAATGATCTCATTTATTCCTTATAAAAGATCTCACTTATAAAAACTAACCATATCTCACTTTATAGGTGAGCAAAGTGGAGGCTGAGAGGTTCCACGACTCTCCCAATACTACACAGTGAGAAAACAGTAGGGTGGGGACTTGAATCCAGGTCACCTGACTCAGAAGTGCATCTACTTTGCTCTGTTCTGCCTCCCATGTGCCTCAGTTGTTGGTGTCTTGAGCAAGTCTGTCTGTAGGAAGTAGGCAAGAGCTCCTTTTAACAGCAAAGTGTCTTAAGGCCAAGTGTGGCTGTGGCTGTGACTGGCTTGAGCACACCACTGACTGCTGAAAAACCATGAGGTATCCAAGATCTGCAGGTTGTCTATAAGCCCTAATCTGCTAAAAGAATGCACAGGAACAGTCATATTTTAGGCACAATTTACATAATAGCTACTGCATGGTGTCCCCTGTATAAGCCCTGTGAGGGATAATCTGTTTTTTGATCTATGAGAAGGGCAGACACGCAGAGTCTGTTTAGGCAATGAGTAGACTCATGAATGAATGAGTGAATGAACAAATCCCTCCCCCTAGAGATTGCTCTTCTTTCCTAGGGACTCTGCAGCATTTTATCTTTACTTCTCATATGGCACCTTCTGTAATCTATTGTATTTGCTGGCTTTATGAGGCACCGGGGAGCCCTAAGAGGGTTCACCATTCAACCATGGAGGCATAACAAATACACAGCTTGCTGGGGTAGAACACTAGACAGAGGGAAACAGAGGTATGAAGTGGGGATTATGGGAGCAGAACGGGGATGGTAACTGACTTATCCAGGGTGGAAGCTTAGAGTCAGCATCTTGAGAGAGATTGTTTTGAGCTGGTCTTAGAAGGAGGGAGTTCACCTGCCATGGGCGAGGCAGAGAGCGCCAGGGAGAAGGCATACACGGAGGGTTTCGGGGCAGGGAGAACGTGTGTCCACGTTGGAAGCTGCAAAGAGTTCAGAATTACAGGCTGCACAGAAGGGCTGTGGGCGGGAGAGATGGAAGCCGGCCAGGTGGGGAAGGGTTTTTATCCAGTATGTAGGGGATTTGCACTTAATACCACAGGCCTGAGGAGCCACTGAAGAATTTTAAGCAGAATGTTTGCCTTGGGGGAAGATCTCAGGGACAGATTAGAGCAGAGTAAGACAGAGGGAAGGAAAGCACTGAGACTGTTGCGGGAACCTGCTGCGACCCTGGATTTTAGGGGCTGGAAAGCTACTACAGGGTGAGTGTTACTGTGCCAGGTTCAGATGCGGGAATAAAGAGGGTCTCGGGCAGAGGCCGCCGCATGGTCAAGGGGCTCCCCACACAGGAGAAAACTGGGAGAACTAGCTGCCCAACTGGCATGAGGCACGAGCTGTACCAAGGAGTTAAAGGGGAGGAAGCTGGAATGCAGGTTGGAAGAAAGCAGGTGCGGTGTTGAAGGCTCTTAATGCTGGGAGAAAGAGGTGGGCAGGACAGTTAGTGTTAGGGCCAGCGGGGGAGGGGGGGGAGAGGGGCTTCCCAGTCAACTGCCAGCATTTCTAATGAAGTGACCCTCAGATCTGTGGTTTAGAGACAGAGGTGACCCGAAGCTTGGGGAGAACAAGACAGGTGGAGGGGAAGGGGGAGAAGTGGAGGGGAGGAGGGAGGGCCGGGGCCAGAGGAAAACAGCTATAATTCAGACAGGAGGTGATGAGGTGGGTTGCATTAATGTTCCCATTTCCTTACTCCCTCTCTGGGTTACCCTTACACACCCACAGCCTCAGTCGTGTGACTGCAGAAAATTTCCCCGGAGGGTGTGGGCATCCTTCCCCATCCACCGGTTTGTGACAATGTCCAGTTCTGAGAAGAGGCCTTAAAAGACTGTGTGTTTCTTCTCCTGCCACCTACACTTCCTTCACGTTTTTTTTCTGAAAGGAACATATCCCAAGTAGCTGATGCTTCAAGGAAAATGAAAAATGTGTGGAGTTGACCTCAGTCTGACCTGCATCCTGAAGCACAACTTTCCCAGGCTAATCTCAGATCTATGAGATAAACAAAAATGTTTGTTGTTGTAAGCCACTACAATTTTTTGTTTGTTTTTTTTGTTACACAGCAAACACTGACTAATATCACTAGGAATTTCCAAACTTCCACAACTGGCCTCATAGTGGATATGCACAAGCAGACTATGCTCAGTATTAGGTCTAAGCTATGTGCCTGCCCTTCAGAGTCTACCTGTCAGTTAACTCAGCATGATTCTGAAATCAAGCCCATCAAATCCATCTCAAAACAAAAAAAAACTCCACTAATTCAGAAGTATCTAAGCTTTGAACTTTAAAAGCTATATTCAGATCTAAAGTATATAAAATTTTCTATGTTTTTGAAAAACATCAAATTAATATTTGAGGGGAAAAAAGTCTGGAATGGTCAAAATGCTCACAATCTTTGAACTTTATTTACCTAGATCTCATGGTGGGCATCATAAACAGAGTGGCACAGCCATCACACAGGTCAAAGATAAGTGTCAAGAGTCCAGTCTACTTGCTGGGACACCTCGACTCCTAACTTCTTTGAGTCACAGATGAATATCTGTTAAACAGAAAAAACTATCACTGTTCTGGTGACCAAAAAGAGTTTGCTATAGTGATCACATCAGATGGAGCTCCTTGAAAACTCTAAAGTATAAAACAAATGTCAGACATGCTGATTCTCATCTTTGAATATTCTTAGAGGGGGTTTCAGTGTTTTGATTTCTCAAATGACTTGCTGTATTATAAGTTTTGAGCCCATCGCTTGTCCCAAAGGACGTTCCAGATATCTGGATCAGGAGCTGGAATGCATGAGTTCTAGCTCCCAGTTACTTTTCTCATCTATTTCAGAGTGAGGATAACCACTAATTGTTCCTACTATGGGCGAGAAAGGCTTTAACCTGTCAATTACTATTTGATATTTAGAATATGTGGAAGAATTTCTAAAGTGAAGTGTGTAGAACATTGAGACCTTTGATTATGGGAAAGAACCTCAGTGTTAGAGAGTCCCATTGCAGTCTGCGTAATTCTCCAACCTTGCCATCATTCTGGGTACATGTACATTTGCTTACTTGTCTGTATCTCCATATGCTGCCTGCTTACAGGGTGAGCCTTGTCCCATTTTCCCCACTGGGACCTACTATTCTGTATACTCTGACGTCAACTTATAAGTTTGCTCTAGCGCTGTCTGCCTTCCATTAATAATAATGACTACAACAACAAATAACACAGTGATTTAAAGTACAAGTGTTGTTTTTGTTCAAATTATGACTTTGCTTCTTAGTAGTTGTGTGACCTTAATATTCTGGTGCCTCAGTTTCATCATCTGTAAAAATCTTACTTCATAAGATTGTTTTAAGGAGTAAATGAGGTAATACATGTAACGTGTAGAATTGCTTGTTTTTCCATTAGCCTTCAGTATAGAATCATAATTTTATCGTAGAATGAAAGATGATCTAATAGACAAGTATTGAGTAGAGCTATCAGAAAGGTATTGGCTTAATATTATGGCAAAATTTAGACTATAATCAACTTGGATTCACTGTAAAAAAATTTAAAATAAAGAAGAAAGGTAAAAACATGTGAAAGTTGAAGGGAGATGCAGAAGATACAAAAAAGACTCAGATTGAGCTTCTAAAATGAAATATACATTGTCTAAAATGAAAAGTACACTAGATGGATTAACTGCAGTTAAGACATTGCAGAAGAAAAGATCGGTGAACTTGAAGACATAGCCACAGAAATTATTCAAAAGGCTAAGTTCCCACAGGAATTTACTACATTGATTTTCATGCTAAGGATATTGAGTAACTAAGGACATTTCTCAATATGTGAACTTCCAAATATTCAGAAGTAAAGGTGAAGGTGTCATAGTGACTGTAACCCAGTGAACTCCTTTTTTAGGGGGCTGAAACTCCACACTGATAAACTTACAGAACTTAGAACATTTCCATGGTGAGGAGTTAGTATGTCCTGTAGGTAGATGGTCCTGGGTGGTCTCTGTAAAATAACATTTCCTGAACAATCCTTTAGGGTGATGTTGGGTGGCAGTTTAACAGTTTTATTGAGGGCAGGGAAGAGGTAGTAATCTGCAAAAAAGCATATAGATCTGGAACTATTACCCAGGTCTGGTTGTACTGTCCCACAGCTGCCTGCAGAATGCACCTACTTAATAAAATTAAAAAAAAGCTCCCGTCAAACCATCAGTAGCAAGTATATTTGGCAGAATGATCAAATTTTTCATTTAAAATATTCTTTAATATGACAAAATAAATACTTTCTAGGAATACTTTAGTTATTCTATCATTGCTGTTTTACCAATATTTTTCTTCTTAACTGCATTAGCAGTTTTCTAAATAATGTCTTTGCTTCCTTAATCCAAAATAGTCATCTTAATTCATAGTCCATTTATCACTAATATCTTCCCCACAGGTAGCTTTCTTTGCAGGTATTTTCTTAGATAATGCCGTTGTCTCCCTGTTTATGTTCTTCTTAGGTCTGGCAGTCCATTTGCCTTTGACTATTCTATATGGACTTCTTTCCTGCAGCATCATTTACTCTTATATCTTTCTTCATTGGAATTTAGATAAATTTCTTCCAATTACAAAGAGAATAATTTTCATTTTCCAATCAAACTTGGCCAAATGATCCATTCAGCCAAATTTCAACAAAAGATAGAAAAATATTTCTAATCCACATGATTACTATGATGCATAACTTCCTTATCATGTGTATCAGAAATAGAATTAAATTGCATGTTATTTACCGACTATCATAACTCCATGAACAGAGCTTAATCACTCAATTGCTTTTAGACATGTTTAATTTATAAACTGTCATGCCAAAAAATTTGCTTTCATGCTTCAGTTTCTAAAAAGTGGTTAAATCCCTGGAGGAAGGAAAAGATTGTAAAGGCTGCATATATGATTAAAGGATTATTTACAGTGTGAATCTGGGTCTGGCACTTCTGACTTCAGAGCTGCATAGGTTATATAACAGCATCAGTCTTAATCATTCTCTTAAGACCACTGCAGAACTGCCTTTTAGCTCAGTGATTGTGCCGATTATTGTAAACCTTCTCCTGTGAAAAATAGAGATAATCACTATTGTAGTTTCTCAGGAAGAAAGGGGCAAAAATAGCAGATTTTTATGGTTGTGGCACTACAGACTGGAAAGGCCCTTAGAGGGTATTAGACTGATGCTATTAGTCCAATTTCCTCTTTTTGTTGATGGGTAGACTGTAAAATTCCAGAGAACTGTGTGACTTACTAATGCTGGTGCCTTCCATTCAAAGACCCCTCAGAGACACTTTAACTCCCAAGAAGTTGGGCTTATTACTTGGTACAACAAAAGAGACTGACCCCATGGGCAAATGTGAGCATCACAATAAGAAGTCATCGCAAGATTTGTTATAGAGTTTGGCTTTACGTTTGGTGATCTGAGGGAGAGTTCAGGGGGGCTGGTGTCTGCTATTGTGGGTGCTATCAGAACACTGGGGTTATTCTATACTGGGAATCCATTGTTTGTATCTTGGACACAAGAGGAACAGGGTGAGGGTAAAGTTGTAACTGATGAGAAAGCATTTGGTACTCATGACAGCTGCTTGGTTTGCATATAGTTCTTATTGTTGTGTAGGATCAGATATGATCACAACGTGATCTTGTGCTTTTCTTCCTCTTCACAATTGCAGAGTGACTTTGGCTGATGTGCTCTATGCCATGTTTATGTTCAACAGGGGAGCACCATTGTCTATCTGTGTCAGGCCAGCTCCCCCAGACAGCTTTATTATTTCTCATTCAGACACCCCAAATGGGAAGAATGGGAGTGGTAGTGTCCAAGCTTGAATATAAGTCTCTTGAGTTCTGGGACAGAGGCCTTTTCATTAATGCATGCTGGACCACGAAAATCTTTAATGTGTGAAAAACAATAAAGTTAAAGTACACAGAGTTTGGTATTTGTTAAAATTGGATCTAAATCTTGGCTCTGAATGTGTCTTCAGTGACGCCATTGCAAATATTTGGGTAAATGTTTCCCAATTCTGTATTGTTAATTTTCCAAGAGAATCCAAAACAATAGAAGTTTTCTTCAGCTTCAGAAAAAAAGCATAACAGAGGCCAATTTACCTTGGAAGCTTAAATTTTATTTTAATTTAAAATAGTTTTAGGTATTTTAATCTTGTAGTTTTTGAAATCTTAAGTCAAAACTGGTAAATAACTGATATTACTGGTCATTGAAAAGTAATGATATAATTTCCTGAATGTTATTTAATGTTGGGGGGAGGGGGACAACAGTGCATTTTTAGTCTTGCCTGATTTTAAGGCAGTTATCAAATAATCCCTAACTGGGTTAGTAAGGCTATACTCTTTCCCAGTAGCTCAAATTGAGAGTATATATCTGTCTCTTATAACTCTTAAGTAAAAAGTATCAGGATAACCTACCTGTTACGTATTTCACTTCAACTCTTTCTTTGAAAATTTCACAAGATTTATATTTCTCCAAGGTTTTTACAAAGACGGTTTGGGTTTCATGAAAGGACACACTCCTAGTAGAAGAACAACAAAAATATACAAATGAAATAATGTTAGAAAGCAATACTTCTAAAACCGCTTTCAAATAAAATGTTTATGTAAGTTAAACTTATGAACAAAACCATACACATTTTGGAGAAGGCTTAGTTTTACCTTTCAGTGAGTTATTCCAGGATTTCAGATTACAGAGGAAAAATAAATTACATAAATAAGGAATATTCTTTTAATATTGTTTCTGCTAAAAATGTACTTTATAAAAGATGGATTGCTAACTAACACACAACCATGGATAAATTGTATATTTGTGTAAGAGATTCAGGAATCAACCTTGGTCAGGTGACTCAGTTGGTTGGAGCATCGTCCTGTGCACTAAAAAGGTTGAGGGTTCAATCCTCAGTCTGGGTGTATGCAGGAAGCAATCAACCAATGTTTCTCTCTCACATCAATGTTTCTTTCTCTTTCTTCTCTCTCTAAAATCAATAATAAAAAATATATCAATGGGTGCAAATTAAAAAAATAAAGAGTTCCAGGAGCTAAATTCTGGGAAGTAGGCTAAATCCAGCAACCAGGCATTCTGGCTCTGGCTGACTTGTTGACTCTCAGCCGTAAAAAATGGACCTCTGCTTGACCAGCTCTGAGATAATTATCAGAATGGACTGTGCTGACTTACATATAGAGAACTTTCAACCCCTTTCCTCCTGATTTCTTTGTTCTGCTTTCCCTCTCCCTCCTAATAAAAACCCCTGCCTGCACTGAGATGTTAACATGGGTTTTGGGACGAGAGTCCCCTATCCTCTTAGGTAGCTGGCGCTTGAATAAGCCACTATTCTTCTCACAAGCACCTGTCTCCTGAGTTTGGCTTTCATTGCATCAGGCAGCTGAACCTGCATTCAATTACAAAATGATATTTAAACAGAGATAAAATGGGCAAAATAAAGCTCTAAAAATTACATTTATTACAATAGAAAATTTTCCTTTTACTTTATAAACAAAGGAATGTTCTGTGGGCACAGGGGTTGGTTGCAGGTCTCAGCTCAGATGAAGAGTTTGGAAGTATTAACTTAGAAGAGGGGGACATACCCCCATAACTGTTCCAAACACAGAAATGTTGAATGAAATACACAACAGGAAGAAACATTAATATAGAATCAACCTCAAAGGTAAAAAATAAGAATTCCAAGTTTTCAGACAAGAAGAGGAACTCTAGCCAGAACGATGAGCTAAAACTAAAGCCTAATGTACTGTGGAACTGTGTAAGAATGCTGAAGACCCAAGAGGGATGAATATGGAACTTCCCTATGAGATTATTCCTTATGAGAGGAAACAAATCCCCAAAAGATGTCAAGAAGTATCCAATTATTGAGGGAGCAAGTCACCCTGAGAAAGTCAATGCAAGTAATAAATGGATGTATAAAGAGCCCAAGATTTTGCAATAATGAGCAGTCTAAACAAGGCTTAAAAAATTTTAAGGAATGATCAAAGATGAAAGAAGGAAAGAAACCATAAAGTAAGGACAGGACATTAGGAAAAAAGGAAAAGTTTACATAAGGAAACCAAACAGGAATTATAAAAATAAAAAATAAATAAATGTGACTTTAAATTTAAAAGTAACAACAAATTTGAGACTATAAAAGCAAAATGGCACTAAAATATAGATGTTACTAACAGAGATGAGGAAGGGGGGAATCTGAAATAAGTTCTAGTATATCATAGTTAAAATTAAGCATAAATAAACAATTGGAAACAAGTTTAACAGCTCATTTAGGTGAAAGGGCTGCTTGTGGTATATTTATACAATGGCATACTTAAATGGTGTAGTTAAAAATGAATGAGATCCATATATAGTAATATGCATAGAATTTTAAAATATCATTAAGGATGAAAGCAAGTTGCAATGCAATGCATATTGCATGACATCATTCACATCAGTTTGATAAACTCATAATACAATATGCTTGTGGATATGTAATAAGCAGTTAAAATATAAAAACAGTTTAAACAGTGTTAATAGTTGCTATTGGGGAGAGATAGGGAAAAATTGAACTTGGACCATTTTCAACTGGAACTCCAGCTGTATCTGCAGTGTTTTATTTAGTTTAAAACCTGAAGCAAAATAATACAGTGTATATGTTCCTAGAAGATAGATAAAGGTGTTTTTTATGGTGGTACTTTCTGATGTGTTTAATATTTTTTACAATTAAAAATATAAAAAAATGGAACAACTTTCAGCTGAACATGAATTTAATCAAATCTAATACTCTCTCTTCCTCCCAAACCTGACAGTGACTCTGTAACTGGAGCCACCTTTTTGAAGTACAGTGGGGTTGCCAAATAGAAATAAAAGTTCTTCAAATTCAATTTTGCCATTAAGTATGTGGAAAGAAGAGATTGTATTTCAAAAGCAATGTTTTTCTGTCTATATTTGTCCTATCACCCCTTCACCTTTGTTAGTCTTACTAGTGAGCCTTTCCAACATAAATAGAAGTACAAGTGAAAGAAAAATAGAAGTGGTAACATCTGAGTGGCAGGGCACTCATGTGAATTTCCTCTTTTAGTTCTCATGTGCAGAAGATGCCTTTCTCTCGACTTACTGTTTTATGGTATGAGGTGGTATATAAAAACTGGCAAAAGCTGCTTAAAGATGTAGGGATTCTGATCATAACAGAATGAAGTAATTTGAAGGATATATTTTTATTCAAAATCAGTGGGGGAAGAAAACTCGAAAATTCAGTGACTGAAGAATGGTATGAAACACAGGAAGTATGTTTCTGCAGTAAGAGAAGATAGACTTTGTAATTAAATCATTTTAGTCATTAGTAATTTAAGAGACAAATTTAAAATAGATTGTGCTTTTGATGTTAACTAGAGTGTAATTTATTAATTGCCCCAACCTGGTGTGAAATAATGCAATTTAATCCTGCACCTGCTCTTTCCTATTTACTTTAACTGATAGGTCTTTCATGGGTCTCCAGTATGAGAGTTTTCTTTTTAGAAATATTTTTGTACCAAATATGTGTAGGTTCCTTTAAAAATACCTCATTTTGTTAAAGCAATTAAAATTTAGAATAGGCCCCATTAAAATTCAGGAATAAAACTTGTCATTAAATGGCGTAATCTGTGTGCCGAATGCCAAAGGACTTGGCAGTTCTAGGTTAATGACTCTGAGCTTAGGCTAAAACAGAGTAGCAAGAATTTAGTGTCTGAAACATAAATTAAGCTACAATTCTAAGAAGTCACAGGGAAATTCATTTGCATGTATGAGAAACAGAGTGAGACTGTTTTTTAAACATATTTTGAAATTGAGGTTGATCCAATGAATGGGGGGAAAAAGAGAAAGTGCTTAGGCCTTAAAATGGAGAAAAATCAAGTCTATCAACAGAAAAGATAATCTGGGCACTTATCCCAGAGGAAGTTTCCATTTTACTCAGATATGGGTGTCAGGTAGTAAAGTCATTCCAAGCAGGGTAAAATGGAAGAGAGATGGGTAATTGCTCTGGAATTAGGCTTGGGGTGGCCAGAATTGACACACTGAATGTTCTTTAATACTCTTAGACGGTGCCTGGAAAAATTATTTACTGCACTATTCTGAACAGGCAGAATTTAATTACACAGTGGATTTTAAGGAATCTACATATAAAATTCTCTTTTCCTCCCTTACATTTCTCTCATAACACCCATCCTTTTAAAGATGAGGCTAAGGAAGGCCCTTAGATGCTATCCATGGATTCTTAATTCCATAGAGCTATGGCTCCTGTTAAAAAAACACAAAACTTTCGTCATTTAAATTCTAGAAAGAGAACCTGTCACCTTAATTATTGTGGCAGCTAGATGAAGGCGGTGGGGTTTGATTATAAAAATGCTAATATATATATATCCCTTTGACTAATCCTTTCCAAAGAACATATATAACAGAACCTATCCACACAGATAACTGTGTGGTGATGGCCAGAGGGAAGGGGGCCAGGGCTGGGTAGAGGGAGATAAAGGGGGATGGGGACATTGTAATAGTGTCAATAGTAAAAATAAAGGAAAACAAATAGATCTGTAAATAAAAAAAAATGCTAATCTATAAACCAGTTCTAAAGAGGATATGAGGGCGCTGTATCATTTTGGGATATCAAATATATTAAATTCCCTATCTGATTGAGATGAAATTGTCCAGAGAATATATTTTAGAAGTAACCTTTTTATGTTTAGCTATAAATTCTGCCTCCGGTTCTGCCACATATTCCCCTGTTTTTTTGCTGGCGAACTGGTCTAGATGCTCAGCTGAGCTCTGTGACCAAACAGAAAGAGTTCGCCCACCCAGCGCTGGCAGAGCCAAACACTAAACAAAGAGACTTGCAGTGGAGAAAGATGGCTATTTTATTATGAATGGCAGCATCTAAGAGAATGGGAAGCTAATGCTCAAGAGCCTGAACTCCCTGATGGCGTGTAGGTTACAGAATATATGGGACAAAATCACACCATGGATTAGGGGATCCAAAGTCCTGCTGGAAGCTGATAGGTTGGAGGTGAGGTAATTAACCATTTCTTCAGGTCTTGAGGACACCTTAGGGCTCAGGATCTGAAACATAATTTAGGTCAAGATGTTACCCTTAGCTAAACAGAAACCCATACCTTGTGGCCCTCAGTCAAGGCGTGGCCAATGTTTCCGGCTGCCTCAGGGGGTAATGACTAGTCAGGGACAGGGCTGAGGCTTCTAAGGTATGCTGTGAGGAAGCTGAATAGAGAGCTGGGCTACATAGTAAATCAAAATCATATGTTACATCAGGACCCTCGGTTTCAGCTCCGAGTCCTGATAGCTACTTCATGCTCCTTTCCCTGGACCTTGGCATTTAAAGAGAGCTTAAGGAGAAACCAGCTCTAGCTAGAGGGGCAATGCTGAGCTCCTCCTCTCTTCCCTCAGAGAGCTCCACCTTAGTAGGATATGGAAGAAGTGAGAGTCAGTTACTGACTGATATACAAAGACTATCTTTCCCCCCCCCCCCAATTTATCTTTATTGTTGAGAGTATTACAGATGTCCCCCTCTTTTCCTGCACTGATTCCCTCCACCCTGGATCCGCCCCACCCCCAGGCCTTCCCCACACTATTGTCTGTGTCCATGGGTTATGCATTTATGCATAATAAATTCTTTGATTAATCTCTCCCCCCCACTCCCCCACCCCCTGCCTTCCCTCTGAGGTCCTTGTCTGTTCCTTGCTTCTGTGTCTCTGGATCTATTTTGTTGATCAGTTTTTGTTCATTATATTCCACATATGAGTGAGATCATATGATACTTGTCTTTCTCTGACTTAAGTCAGGGTGGAAAGATAGGGAAAGACCAACACTATTCCTCATTTCACAGATATTTGTAGGGGCACTGTAACGTGTAAGACAATGTCTGAGGCATTGTTGCCAATACAAACACCAAGGTCTCTACCATGGAGGAAATTACAATCTAGTAAAGACTAGAGAATATAGGGACTTTCAGGTCAATATTTAATAAATCTTTTCCCAAATCAAGTTCTGAATCAGTTGGGAGAGACACAAAAATTGATGCAAAAGTAAGATAAAAAACTAGCTTTGTTATGAGAGAGTTGTTGAAGAGTGTGGTTTAGACATGAAACAACAATGGAATTCTTAATAATACCGTCAGAATTGGACAGATGGATCCTCCAAGCCACAATCTCCCCCATTCTTTGCAAGGAGGGGGGACCCCAGTAAGCCATAAATGTAGAACAGCTGATCTCAAGCTGTGCTTCCTACAGAGTGGATTCTCAAGAAGGAAGCTCTGCTTATCCAGCTGATTGTTCCAATTTTACCTACTGGATAAACTCTTTCTCTTCCCATAGAAGAAATATGTTATCAAGAAATATCTTCAGTGGGGGTGGAGGGATTGAGCAAATAAGAGAGAGCTCATGGACATGAACAACAGTGTAGTGGTTGCTGGGGTGGGGGTGTGGGGATAGGGGTGGTGGCGGAAGAGGGCATAGAGGGGATAAATGGTGATGGAAAAAATAAAATTAAAGTAGAATAAAATATTCATACAGCATAAGTAAATCTGTTTTTCCTCTTAAAAAAAAAAAAGGAAAGAATCTTCTAGATTCAGTCTTGTAGGTCTCCCAAAAAAGAGATGAAACCAATGAGTTTTGGGTTCTGCCAAAATTTTTAATTGTTTACCATCTTTTTTGCCTTCACTTTTCTGGTTTATGCAATCCCAGCAAGTGGTGCTTTCCCACCATCTAACAGCTAACCAGGAAATTTATTGCCCTTCCATTTTAATATACATCATCTTAGTCTCCCAACCTTGTGAACTTTTGGGGCATGGTCCCAGTCCTGTCACTCTACCCTCAATAGCGACTTCTCATTGCTGTTTCCTCAGGAATGCTTTGAGCATGTCACTCTGCTGATCTCGCAGCTCTCCACGGTCCTGTGGCTTTCAAGGGCTGCTTCTCAATCGCTTCCTGGATTCTGATTCCCTCTGGAGAAGTCGTTCCAGTTTGCTCTCTGACACCTTTCCTCTCTTCCTCTGCTAGATTTTGTTCAGTGCTGGCACCCTTTCTGATTTAGTAACAATTAAAACAACTAAACAGTCTCCTGTTTGAGCATTGCACCTGAAACCTCTCTGCATGTTGGCATCACCTAGGAGCTTGAAAACACGGGTGATGGATCCCTCCTCTAGAGATTCCGATTTATTCGTTCTGAAGTAGTCTTCCAATAATTCTAATGTCAGTAGTTTGAGAACCACTGAACTAAAAGCATGTTTTCTTTTTCCAATACCTTATTTAAAGCCGTTAGAACCTTTTGCAGTTTATGTCCAACTAGTCTGACTAAGTCCTGATTTCTTCCGTATCTGTTTAGTCTGTCTGCTAACATCTCAACCACCCTCCTAAGCAGTTCTCTCTTGCTTCTGCTTAATCAGTACACTTTATTTTATATTCATTCTTTAATTGCTCCTATTCTAATAGGAAGACTGAAGCAATCCAAGAAGTGGCTATATTTTCTTTATAACAAGGATTCCATGTTTTTTGCTTGATAATTAGTGAGATATATTATTATTTTTTGGGTGAAGCCTAATTTGGATCTAATATCTAAAGCCAGTTTCAAACCAAATGGTAGGGTGGTTCTTGGGCTTATGGGCAAGTTTCATAAGAATTGTCTTCTGATTCATGAATGAAGAATGGAATTTGAGACTGGGGACCAATCCCTCACCATCTACAGGGACATGATTTTATAGCTAGATCCTAACTCATGCTCTGTACATCACCACTGCAAACAGATCTGTCTGTGAAATAGTAAAATAAAATAATTTTGCCCACTCACTGATGCTTTAAAAAGGTTTACCCCACCACAACATGGCACTCAGCGTGAGTCCAAATCACACATGTAGAATTCAAGGTCAGACTGCAGCAGCCTCCCTCTGAGGCCCACATGGCAAATTTCGATATGTTGCTTTGGCCAGGTGCCTGCAGCTCAGCCTTTACAAAAGAGCCACTTACCTGTGGTTGAAGCTGTCATCAACTTTGATGACCCGACACAGTTCAAGTACCATGTGGTAATCACTTGCTAAAGCCTAAATCTCAAAATTGTCCATTCAGAGTATATCAGCTACAACCATAAAACAAGCAAAACCCAACCAAAGGACAAACCCTTCCTAGTGACATGACACAATGCAGGCTGCTCACACCGAATGTCTGGAGGCGTCTTCTTTGGGGCCACAGCACACGCCTCAGTCTCCAGGTGTTTTTTACTTCTCAAGTTTCCCTCTTTGTCTATTTGTCATAGTCCTTGAACTAGGACAACCAAAGGACAATATCTAACAGTTTCTTCCTTCATTTGATTAGGAACAAAGGAATTAGGAAGAATAAGATAAAAATTTCAACTTGTTATTAAAAAGCTTTTTGGAGAATATGACTTAGTTATGTGAAAATAGTGGTCTTTTTGTGTTGTATCCCAGAATTAGGTAGTTTTGCCCAATCAGAGGCAACCTACAGAAGTAAGGGCAGCTCTTACAGAGCACAGCGGCCAGTTTCTGTAAAAGAGAAGTTTGCAAGAGCAGGCCTGAACAGCGAGGTTGTGTCCTAAATGGTCAATGACCTAGTCCCTCTTCCAAGGGTCCTCCAGTTACAGGGGTCCCTCATCATGAGAACCGAAGCCAGCGGAGAGGAGGTTCCCTCCAACGAAGGAGATAAGACATGAACACAATTACCCATTACACCAGCAGCATGTAAGGGGCACTGTAAGACAAGCTCAGCAGCCTCAGTCTGAGGAAGAAAGGACTCACTTGTGTCCATTGCCATGAAAGATACAGCTTCTGCATCAGATCTTAGATGGTAGGAGACAGCACAGAACAGGGGAACTGTAGAAGCATCCTTGGCAGAAACACTGAAAGAAAATAACTGACTAATCGAAGACTGAGTCATTTCAATTCTATCATTGCAACTTAAGCTCCATCATTCCTCCCTTAATTAGCCCATTGGTCCTATTAATTAAATTAATACTATTTAATATTTTATTTAACAATCTCTTATAAAACCTTCTTTATGTCTCTAACAGTGTGCCAGTGATGCAGAACTGAATCTCAGCACCTCTAATCCAACACAGTTTCTGGTTCACCTTCTAATAAGAATCATATCATGGGGAGTTTGTGTCTCAAGGGGACACACTGTGGACATTGTTCAAGGTCACAAGGCTGGCAGTGACCTGCTGGAGCACCTAACTTTCTTGTGGGATCATGTGGTAGGTGGTGATGGCATAAGGAACAACCTAAAAAAGGTATTTTCTTTGAGGAAGAGTGCAAGTTTATCCTGAAACCAGGTAAATATCCACCCTTCTACCTGGGAATGGAGGAAAAATGGTCTGATAGGCTTTCATTCATGGAAATACATCCATCCCTGTCTTTACCACACTTCCATGGAAAGAAGCACAAAGTATCTTTAATGGACCGATGTTATATAAACACACAAATATTATAACTTGTAAGCATACAGTTAGGAAAAATATCATGTGACTCTTCAATGATGTGAAAATCTTTTAGGCAACACACACTCAAAAACTGTAGTGTTTCAGCCCCCTTACAATTTTTAGTTAGCTAGCTCTCAGGAAATACAGACACCTAGAATTATGAATAATGTAAATTTAATACATTAAAAATTCATCTCAAGAGAGAATAGGGAGGTGAGCACAGTAGAATGCTAATAATATTTAAAGGTAATATCTTTAAATAATGACTTTCATTATCAGGTCATACCTGGATCTTGGTCTCCATAGCTCTATGCTTCCCAGGACTGGAAACATCTAGCTGTAGACTTTAGGTTATCACTTAAAACAAATCTTCGTGAATTAAAATGGGGGTGCCCATGTAGGTAATCAGATCTTGACTGTTCCAGTTCTGATCACTGAGCTGCTGGTTTGTCCCTTTAACCTCTCACTCTCAGAATCGGGTTCCCCATAAGACCCAGACTTTTGAGGGAAGGCCTGATCCCAAGAGCAATTCATACTTTATGCCTTATTTCTATTTCAACACGAGGACACCTCTAATCTTTCAGGGACTGTTGTGAAGATTAAATGAGATGTAATGCATGACAGCATTTAGACCACAGGTACTCAATGAACATAAGCCCCTACCATCCTCCCTTCTCTTTCTAGGCATTTCCCAGGGAGGCCAAATGCTGTACTTATCACCCCAAGGATCTAAGTTATTTGGTAACAAATCTGTTTAGCCCTCAGCTAAAGTGTTTGGAAGCTCCAAATATGTAGCCAATGCTGGGGATGTCCCAGCCAAATGCACTATAGCCCTCACAAAAGCTAGCATGATGTTAGATGTCCCTTGGAATGCTAACAAGATTCTCCAATAGAATTTAAGGACATGCAAAATATCTGTGGAGCTGGTTACAAAAATATGTATTCTATTAACCCCAGTGTCCTACTTGATCGGCTGTCTCTTGCTCAACTGTCAGATGCCTGGTATTCTGTTCTTTCTCCCTGTTTTGCCATGTCTGGCTGTTCTGTACTATTTTAGTCTGCTGTACACACATCCAATGACTAATTATATAAACTCTGGCACCTACTAACTGGTTGAGTGACCGTCAGCAAGTTATTTATCTTCTCTGAATCTCCAACAGCTCATATGAAAATAGAATAATAGTCTGTATTTCAAAGAATGAGTGAAAATAAATACACATCTAATGTAGCAGTTCTCAAACATTTTTGACTTAAAACTCTCTTAACCCTTAAAAATTAGAGGAGTTCAAAAAGCTTTTTATATAATCAGTTATAGCTATTGATATTTGCTGTATTAGAAATTAAAACTAAGAAATATTTTATATTTATGTGTTAATTTATTAAAAATAACGATAATAAATCCATTACATGTTAACACAAATAAGATATTTTTAATTAAAATAACTATATTTTTAAAAATAACTGTAAGGAGTAGCACTGTTTTATATTTTGCCAGTCTCTTTAATGTCTTTACACCATCTGGATTCTCACATATGCCTCTACATTTGATCTGCTGCAATATGCTCTTTGGGCTGAAGTACATGCAGCAAATGTGGCCTAACACACGCATGGAGTTGAGAAAGAGAGAACTCTTACAGCCTTTCCTTTTATATCCCGCCTAACTCAACAGTAGCAGGTTTAAAAGGCTGTTTGCAACCTGGACTCTTAAACCCTACCAACGAACATTTTGTGTTCTGTAGCATTAAAACCCATTGGTTCGGCTTACACGTTGAATGGCTCTTTCTTTTACACATGTCTGATTTTATGCCTTGTACATGGGTCAATTGGACTATATTGGTTTACTGAGTTATGTACGTCTTCCAAATATTGATACATTTCATCATGGGCTATCAAAACAAACCACATTTGTTAAACTCACCACCTATTGGATCAGAAAAGTCTTTACGTATTGGAAAACTGTCAAGCTAATTTTCACTTGAAAGTTGAAATTTTATCAGTGGCTACAAATGTTAGTTGTTTTTTTCGAAGCGACAGGCTTACTTTGTCCATTTGCAAGAAAATATCTGCCAGATACTCAAGTCTGAAAACCATTGTTTGTTTGTCAGCTGTTCTTTCAAGTAAAAACTGTGGTCCCTGAAAACAGCGGCGAGTGCAGCTCGCAACTCAAATACCCACACAGTGCTTCCCCCCTAAGCAACCATAATACCTCAGTACGCAGCGTTATGTGTACTTTTCATTTATTCATGCAGAATATTAAAAAGATGAGCACTCAAGGGATGGAGTTTAGTAAAATTAACAATTTTTACTGCTTCATTAAGAACAACCTTAAGAGAGGCTAGCTTTTATTTATTTATTTCTTACAGGTATATGGCTCTGAAGAATACAATTATTACCAGTACATTTTTATTTTTGTGCCACTGCCTTGATTTGTGCTAAGGTGCCATCAAGTATTTTTAATGATTGGTCTTACATCATCAATACAAATGCCAACACAATGAAGGAAGACATAACTTCTTAGCATTGTGAAATTAGCTTTTCCTTTGCGGAGTTCCTGTAAGGGTCTTGAGGATCCTAGGATTTTTTGAACCATACTCTGAACTGCTGACATGTGCTTTAGATCTTACATGGCCTAATACAGAGTGGGCCCTCAGGAAGGAACATTCATTCCACTATTATTGTAGAGTATTTCATGATGTTAGTATGTGTGTGTGCCTGTGTTTGAACCTATGGTGTGGAGGATTATGTTCATGGCACATTATCATCACAGGGCAACGCAAAAAGCCTTCTCCAAGTTTCTAGGTTTTCATAATTTTAAACTCTTCCATATGTTCCCCCACACCTAGGACTGGTTGGTAGCTCTTGCCTGCAGTTACATCCTCTGTGATAACTGAAGTGCTCCCTTTGTGCCTTTTCAGACAACCAATACCTGGTGTGGAAGTAAGCAAAGACCACTCAGATGAGAACAAATGGAGGCTGTTGACTCAGGGTCACCCAACATCACTTGCATGTGCCAAGTCTTCAAGGCAGACTGGAACACGAGTATGTGAGAGGGAAAGTTTTATAGCGAACAAAATTCAGGCGTGTCCTGATTGGAGGTTGCTGGCATGAAGAATCTGCAAGTGGGTTACTACAAGTGAGGCATCTTGTGTGACTGGTTTTGAGGGCATATTTGGCTTTCTCTGATTGGTCCAGAGTTGGAAGCAGAGGCAAAAATTAGGAAGCTGGTTGTCATTGACCAAATCCTGACCTTACTTGGCTGATCGCTGCAAAGGTTATGGGTCAGACTTCCATTGTCACACACGGTCTGGCTGTTGTCTATTTGGATATTCAGTTCTCACTGGTTAACAATTCTCTATATTAAGTTCTCAAAATAACTGGTAGGGTAGCTGTTGCCTAGATAGACACTGCTAACATCACTAAGTTGTGTGCCCACAGTTAACAGACCCATATGAAGCTTACCTTAAAATGTTGCTTATAATATAGCAAAATAATCAAGGAAACTATTGGATAAGCAGTTACATCACCATAAAGATGAAAAATGAGAAAGGACGAAAGGTGCAATGCAAGTGGACAGACTCAAGTTTGCCTGGGACTGAGGAGTCCCCAGGATGCGGGACTTTAAATGCTAACACTGGTACAGTTTGGGCAAACTGGACCTCTTGGTTGACCTATGACAATGCTAAGTTGTACTTCTTTAAAATAATTTGTTTTTTCTTTTCCATACCCAAACAACACAATAGGCTCCAATCAATAAGAGCAGCATTCTGTTTCTGATTCTCCGTGGGTGTGGAAAATGAACACCACACTTGGTGGGGTGATTGACCACGAGCACCCTCCACTGGGAGTGCCTCTCTTTATCCAGGTGAAAGATGATCTGAGTTTTGAGAAGACAAACTGTTCCCATAATCCAATCAATAATCACAGGTTTTATTTAAACAATCTGTCTCTTCCATACTTAATATGATGAAATTTATCAAAAACATTCTTTGAAAATTGTTTTCAGAAACACAATACTATTTTTAAAAATAGGAAATGCTCTTCACTCCCCCATCCCTTTATATAATGCAGCCTGAGGATGATTACAAACCTTCAAAAGTAATATTTACATTAGGCAAAAATGTGTATTTGTTCCAAAACAATTGAACAAAGGAAACTGAGATAAACACAAAAGTATTTCATCATCTAAAGGCATTTCTCTGGCTTCGTAACAGAGGGCAATTTAATTCTGAAAGATTGCATGTATTGATTGAAGTGCTGGCCTCTAGATACTTTATAGATGAATGAGACCGATGATAAGGGCACTTACTGCTCACATTTCCCAGTATGAGAGAACAGTATTAATAACGGAGAACGTTAATTTTGGAAAATGATACTTTCCCCCAAAGATTGCGTGTATTGAAAATGTTGTATAGAACAGGGTTGTAGGTCCTTAGCCTAAAATAATACATGGCTGCAAAGAGAATGAGGTCAGAGAAAGCAGCTTCCAGGGAGAATGCTGGCAGGTGCTTCCTTGGATAGAGAGGATAGCCTCAGCCAGCTGCCTGAAGGAGAACTGGACCTTTGGGAGATTCTCATCTGGGGAAAGGCTCTAGTAGGATTGTGGAACTGTATGAACCCCTGCTTCAGTTTTAGATCTTGTGCTACTTCTACTCACTCTCCTCATTTCTAGTTTTTTTTCCAGCTGCTCTACCTACTGATTGCCAAAATAGTGCCTGCAAGTGGGGCTCTCTTGAATAGTGGGCGGAGTGATTTCTTCAGGGACTATTTCTGAAATTCATTCATTCATAGAAAGAAAAAATCTACCTACAGATCATGTGCAATCTCTTAAAATAAGTATCAGATATCTATTACATATAACATATAAAGCAAATAAATCACCTTGCAGTGTGTTAAGTGATCGACTGAGGAGATGAGTTAGGATGAAGGGGCATTAGTAGCTTTTTAGATTTTCAAGTTCTTTGAGTGGTGTGCTAGGTTTTACAAACATCAGTGATTTTAATCTTCACAAAAGCCCCATGATGATATTTATGATTGAAAGAGCAAGGAGTAGACTGAGGTTCGAAGAGGGTAACTTGTCAAAGATTATTCAGATTGGTATGAATTGGCTTAATCCATTTGGTCTGTTTTAACTATTGGGTTCTTCTTGATAGATCATGGTAGCCACTGTCAAAGCAAAGATTGCATAGTACAATGTTAAACAGGCAAGGAAGACTTTATTCAAGGCTATTACAATATTTGTGAGAGACCAGTTATGTCTGACCTCTACTTCCCTGTAACAAAGAGCTGGGGTTGGAGGACCTTAGGTCATTTATGTTTGCTAATTGCCTTTATCCAAAGGAAAACTTTTTTTTTTATAAGTATTTTTCTTTTAAAGTTTATTTTTTTAACTTTTCAAACATTTTTATTAAAAACTAAGACAGAAACATATACAATGACCTAAACCTACACAGGGCCAGGATCATCAATGTCACTGTCTTCCATCTTCACATTTTGTCCCACTGGACGGTCTTCAGGGGTAATAACATGCACAGAGCTGTCATCTCCTATGTAAACAATGCCTTCTTCCTGAATACCTTCTGAAGGACATGCCCGGGAGTCTTCCTGGGGTGATATCACTCTATCAAAGGAAAACTTTTTAATATCTTCCTGACAGGAGATAATTTTACAACTTGAAGTAAGGTGCCTGCCAAAGTTAGTCTCATACCCTCCCACAGAAACTGGGAGGTAGGGGTGGTATCTTCCTTAATGATTACATTTCAAAAGGATGGTTCTCAGGTCTTTGAAAAAGACATTCCTGGGTTGTAAACTTGGCAAGAGCTTTTTAAAAAGATTTGCACCTCAAAAGAAAAGACAAAGAATTTATAGTTACAGGTTTGTTGAAGTAAATGCACTAAGAAAAGGGAGTCAGATGTCCAGAGCCAGGAAGAAGTGCATCTCAGATTTGGTCTGGCTGAAGAAAACTTTAAGGCAGTGGTCTTATTATCAGAGAACTGCCCAGAGTTGGAAGGGGCTCTCCCCTCCTTGGCTCTTGTCATGCTCATGAGAAAGAATTCAGGTGAGTGACATAAAGTAGTGTTGAAGCAAAGCAAGCGAATTTATTAAGGAAGCAAAGGAAACACATTTATTAAAAATACATTTGCCATAAAGCACAAGTGGGCAACTCAGCTAGTCTCAGTGCTCAGCCTGATGGGGGTTCAAGGACTTCATACTTTTCCTCCCTATAGATTTCAAGATTCCCATGCTAGATAGACTAGATTTCAAGGTTCCCCTTTTACATTGTTATTGCTTTTCCCAGAATTTATGAGAACATCTGGAGATTTTACCTTGGCAAGTCCCAAGACTGCTGACTTCTTTTTTCAGTGGGTGAGATAAACTCCCCTTCCCCTTCCTTTTCCCTCCTCCTGCCCTAGCAGCTATCTATCCAGCTTAACATTTCCCCCTCAAGTGATACCATCCACGTGCTTTTGGGGTTTTTATTTGTCCCCCAGGCTTTATCTGTCCTTGGGTTTAACTGACACAAATGTCACTAATTGGGTTTTTGTTCTTTATTTTCCCAGGCCAAAGCGATTTAAGCTATATATTCTTTGGTTAAGGTGGAGAGGTATAAACCATTTGCTCTCAAATGTCCTTAGTTGAGAAAGATAAGGTCTTGGGATCCACAAGCTGGCTGCAAGTAGTCTAAACTGTTTGGCCTTGTTTAATTTTCTTGTCTCAGTTTCTCCATTCCACTTGCCCAGGAATTTTCCTAGCTTCTTACTATCCTGCTACAGTCTTGGTTAGTCCTTCCTTTCAGTCCAGGGAATCAGGCCTTTCATTGAACAACTTAAGAAAGTTAGTCCATGTAGTTTTCAGATTTCTGTGATTGAAGGACTGGTTGAACTCCATCTCCTGCGACTTGGCAGTAGAGGATATTTGCTGGATGGTGTGAACAATCAGGCATTTAATAAGGGGGGTTTCTATGGAAATAAAAAGGAGAACACAGATGAATGTTGGAGTCAATGGTAAACCCAATTTCTGAGTCCAGGTGGCAGCCAGTCCAGAAGAGTCCTAGACATTGAACTCAAAGCATCTTTAGATGGTATGGTGAGGGTTGCAGTGGCAATTGGAAAGATTTCCTTGTTTTCAGTTAGAAAGTTTTTGAAGAAGACATCAGAAAAATTTTGATAAGATTATCCACAGTCATGGTTATTTTCCAGAGCAGAGCATGGAAGATGTGGGAGTTGCAGTGAACTTCCTGAGTAGCCCACACAGTTGCAGCTCCAGGCAGGAAGGTTGCTCATATGTCATCTGCAATAGTGATGAGTCCTTTGAAGTTTGTATCAGATCATCTAGACTCAGCTTACAGGATTTCTTCTGATGGTGGGGGAGTGGGGGGTTGAGGGGGTGGATACCAGTTACAAAACAATCTAGGCTCCCTGTGAGGATCTAGGCAGTCAAGGTTGTTTTTATGACTCCAAGTCAGGGACATAGGAGAAAAATTGGACATTTTAGTTTGGGGAATTGTAATCAGATGTTGAAGGAAATTGCTAAATTTGGTCAGGGCTGACAATTTGGGCAAAATGACAGGATTTAGTGTAATTTACAGGTAGCTAACAACACCATAAAGTTTACAAAGAGGTGAAAACTAGCTCAAAGGCAATGAACAGGACCAGAATCTGATAACCCACAGGGCTGTGCTATAGTAGTCTCTTGAAACATAAAATTTCTTTCTACAGTTGCCTCATTTTTGATCAGTCACAATCAAAGTAAGATTATCTTCAATAACGAAATAAGTTTGGTCTCATTAGATTTGGCCTGATTATTTACATAAGTGCAGCATGAATAGTCATTAACCACATAGGCCTCTTAAAGTTTTCTTTGTTGGAAGTTTTTATAAGGAATTTCAGATTGGACCTTTAAAAGTTTCTTGAGGCTAGGAAGCTGAGCTAAGAACGGTCACCAGATTTTACCTGCAGTACTTACAGAATTGGATGAATTCTGCTCTTTTTGAGGTTTCCAGCATATCCTGTTTTCTGGGCCTGCCAGGAGTGACTTTCTTTACTTACCTATAAGGCTGGGAACCTATAAGGCAGGTACCAGGCTGATTTTTTCAAGAGGGCTTTGTAAGCATTGGCTCCATAAAGTCAACCTTAGTTCCTTAAAACTGTCTGGTCCAATCTGATTCTATATACATTGTTCTCAAATATGACATTTCAATCTAAGCCTTGGATATATAGTCAATATTTCTAATTATGTTTTGTCATAAGGAGGACAGATTTCTATTGAACCTATGCAAATAATTATTTTGCCATGAAAAGAATTCTCAAAAGTGTCTGAATTCTATGGGACTCAAGGGGAAAAACATGTCTCATTTCTATTTGCAAAAGCATAGTCTACTTAATTTTTTAAGTTCTAGATAGCTTAAAAAAAGGGAACAAGGGGTTTCGTATATCCAGGAAATATAACATTAAAACATCAGTGATATTCCAAACAAAACACATAATCATTCTTCATCAGCTCTGTGAATGGGAGGGGGCCACATGCTAAACCTGGAAAGCTCAGGGAGGCCTGCATGGCGACCTTGCAAACTCAGAGACCCAAAGCAAACGCTTAGGAGGGTCTGAAATGAAAACTTCCTAACTAAAAGCTAATGCCCTAGGCGGGTATCTTCCTTGACAAAAGGGCAATGTTCTCTTAACTGAGCCTGTCTACTCTCTTTTTGGATCTATGACAACATACCTTTGGAATGTCAGGGTAATTTCCTTGTTCCAGACCCCTCAGGACACAATTTCCCACCGAGACGAGACCACACAACCCCTCATTGCTATTATCATGCTAATTGTTAACTGTTGACTACTCCTTACCCACCAAAGTAAAAGAAGTATGTGTTTACTTGTTTTACTTTTTATCCAATTCCAGAGATTTTCCTGCTTTGCTTTCTTCTGTCTCTCTAATATATCGTCAATGGATTTTTGTAACTTCTGTGTGCCTCCTCCTTTGATTGTAATGTATAAAATAAGTGGTAAAACTGCCTTTCTCTGGAGCATTTTCCCAGTCCATTGAGATTTTGTTTCCTGGCAACTGTCGTCAGTTTGGCTAGTTCTGGGATAGGTGCAGAGTCTGTAAGGAAGAAGCTGAGGCTCCTGGGGTCAGTGGCACCTGGCTAGTTAGTCTCTTTTAGATAATCACAGAAACAGTCACCTGGAAGGAAGTCCCAACATACACTCAGGAATGTAAGCAGTCTTTTGTTGGTTTTGCCTTGTAGTTGCTAACTGATTAACTTCTTTTTGTATCTTCCTTTCACCCTCTGGCCTGCTATAATTTAATTTAGGACACCTCAGAATTTTTTTCTTGTCAATATTAACATTTATCCATGCAAACATAACCTAGAGAAGGTTAAATATCTTTTCTTATTGACATTGCTTACCATGCAATTCAACATATCAACATAGAAAACCTAATTAATGTTGCCTCTCTTTTTTTATGTGGTGAAAGGTGCTTTGTGACTTTCCAAGGGCTTTCTGAAAAATCCCACATACAGTTTTAGGGTTAAAATATATTTAGGATCAGATTTTAAGAAGCAAACATTATATGTTGTCAGGAGGTTTGAACACCTGGTGAGATAGATTTGTAAGTCGTAGAGAAACAATGTTTGGCTGCATATTGAACTGAAGTGACAATAGAAGATTTCAAAAGTAAATATAAGAGGTAACATAACTAAGAAAAAATTCTTAGATATTTTAAAAGTAAGAAGACTCAGTACTTTTACATAATCAAGGACATTGTACAGTCAAACTAAAGCCCAAGAAAGAATTCTGATAATACAGTCTTTACTTTCTAGGTTCATTATTCAAATGACAGAGAAAATTCTTTAAAACTACTTAAGAGTAGACCAATAATTCAAGAAAATTTTGTCATTTCCCAGAAAGAAAACAAAGTAGAACTCTAGTTTTTGTTGGAAAGCACCCCAAAAATGTGTCCTTGCATTAAGGATTATTTTAAGCTGATTATTTTTAAGAAATGAACATAAGAGAGCTCTGAAAATAGAGGTAGAGTTATCCATTTGTAGGAGACATTTACATTTATTTATTTATTTATTTATTTTTGATGAAGTTACGTATTTACTTTTTTCAGTAGGATATGGATAATTTTATTTTTTATTGAATTTATTGGTGTGACATTGGTTAATAAAATTGTATAGGTTTTGGGTGTACAACTCTATAATGCAATATCTGGAGAGATTTACATTTACAAGAGAAATCTCCATTTGTTAAGGATGTCCCCTCACTTTACCAGGAAGAAGGAGATAACCTTAACTCCTTGTAGAAGCTCTTTTTTAAAAAAATTATTTTTGCTGAGCCGGGCTTGGCTCAGTGGTTGAGCGTCAACCTTGCATCCAAGTGATCAGGGTTCAATTCCCTGGCAGGGCACATGCCCGGGTTGTGGGCTCGCTCTCTCATCATTGATGTTTCTGTCTCTCTCTCTCCCTTTCCTTTCCTCTCTCTGAAATCAATAAAGATATATTTAAAAAGTTAAAAAATATATTTTTATTATTATTTTACTATTATTATTTTTAAAAATCCTTACCCAAGGGTATTTTTTCCATTGCTTTTCAGAGAGAATGGAAGAGAGAGAGAAACATGGACTTGAGAGAGACACATCGGTTCGTTGCCTCCTGCACATGCCCTGACAGGCCAGGGAGGAGCCTGAACCCCAGGTACGTGCCCTTGGCCCAGACTGAACCTGGGACCCTTCAGTCCATGGGCCGATGCTCTAACCACTGAGCAAACCTACTAGGGTTTAATTTATTTAAAAAAAATATTTTTTATTAATACTTTTTAGAGAGAGAGGAAGGGAGAGGGTGTTGTGTGTTTGTTTGTTTGTTTGTTTGTTTTTAGAGAGAGAGGAAGGGAGCAGGATTGAGATTCCCTGACCTGGAGTCGAACTGAGGACCTCTTCGTTCAGGGGTCAATGCTCAACCCCTGAGCCACAACTGCAGGGCTAGAGGCTCTTACCAACAGAGAAGGCAAGGACTTAAATCTTCATAATGACCTTACTTTTGTTTATTGTGCTTTTTCCATAACTGACTCTCTACCTGGAAGATCTTTTGTCTTTAGCTTCTGCCATTTCGGTTACTCAGTTTTCCTGGGTCTATCTCATGAATACAGGAGAGTTACATGTTACTGAACTTTATTTTGTTCTTTCCCTGCTAATCTAGCTTATGACAATTTGATTATTCGACCAGATAAAAGGACCTAGAAGAGTGGATTCCCACCCTTCAACATTTGCAATCAGTATACTATTGACACTAAAGCTTTTTTTTAATATGTCTTTATTGATTTCAGAGAGGAATGGAGAGGAGGGGAAAGAGACATCAATGATGAGAGAGTCGTTGGTCGGCTGCCTCCTGCACGCCCCCCACTGGGGATCGGCCGGCAACTCAGGCATGTGCCCTGACCGGGAATGGAACCCCGATCTCCTGGGTCCTAGGTCAGTGCTCAACTGCTGAGCCACCCTGGCCGGCATGAAAGCTCATTTTTTTAAGAACTCATTAAATCTTAGCCAGCTTTGATTAGAAATTAAATTTCTTTTCTGCAGAACTTCTATAGCCTTTCATATCCATTATGACTTTATCTTACACCTTTTTCTTTATCATTCTGGAACAAGCAGTTGGCTTATTTTAGGATAAAATTACTCTTTTTTTCCTTAACAAAAAAAATCCTACATACCTCACATACTCTCCACACAAAGTTGTTTCCCCTCACCCTACTGCTTCTAATAGTTTCATTTACACACATTGATTATAATTTTAACTATTAATAATTTTTATTTTAAAGAGAAAACTAAGAAATAGATCATTGTAAACTGTGCATCATATCCCAGCATTTTGTAGAGAAGTAGCAAAGCTTATGACTGTATCACTTCATATATTCTACAGGGATTTTCTTCCCTTTAGCACAGTTTCTCAATGTGGCAAAAGTGAACATGTTTATTAACAGACTCAAATATCTAGTCTTTCTCTACCATATATAATCAGATGCTAAAATAAATGTAAATTTGCACTTAGTAATTAATGTTTCAGTATTTAATCTTACTTTGAAATAATCTAGAAATTTAATGGATTATTATTATACTTCATTTAGCATAAATCTAAGATTGTAAATTACCAAAAAGATTTTGGAAATTATTTTTAAGCAAACATATTATAAAACTTAAGTATTATTGAAATGAACCAATCATATAAGAAACCCTACTTCTAGTTATCCTGCCTACAGCCTCCCAGGCCAATAGCCTCCAATCAGGGCATGTCTGGGTTAGGAATCCTTTATCTGTGTTTTTGTAGTAATCTGTCTCTCTCTCTGTCTCTCTTTCTCTCCCCTTCTCTGTGATTGTTTTGTATATTTATAATAATTATCTCCTTAATTATATGTACCAACTGAGTGGTGACATCCTTGAATGCAAGAACTGTGTCTTTGGACTTCTGTTTCTTGTGTATTTAGCACTCTTCTAGTACACATAGGGATCAGCAAATGTTTTTGAATAATTGAGTGAGTGAATAGCACTATCTTGGCTAGGTAAAGCCAGTAGAAACAGATTTGATATAAGCATCCCCATTCTGGTTGTCAAGAAGTCAACTAGGGTTTTGACAATTCTATGATATAAAAACAGAATTGTATAATAGAAAATTCTGAGAAATGAAGGGTAGTGGAGGTGAGAGCTGAGTGCCTACTATTGGGAAGTAACTCATCAAAGAGAATCATTCAGAAGCCAGTGCAAGCAGAGGCTCTATGTTTTGTTTGAATAATTTAGGGGTGGTTCTACATCCATTGCACCAGGGGAGGGTAATTTTCTGTTCTATTTTTTCAGAATATGATATGAAACTATTACTGACATTATTTCTGCTTTCAAAAATGTTCCTGAAAAGAGAAATCTGAGATAGGTGATACAAATACAAGCTTGAGACACGTTTGTTTTTAGATATTGATGAGTTATTTAAACTAGAGTACAGCAAATTCTATTCTATCTTTTGGACTATTTCTCTGAAAGCAGAAAGTGCAATTTTATGTTTTGGCTTTGACTTCTTTTGTTTTTTTCTGATTTGATGGTCTTTCCTGTTTCAAAAAAAACAACAACACAAAACACACACACAACTAAATAAAGCTTCCTCCCTTTCTCTGTATTATTTTTTCAAATGTCCTAATAGATTTAACATTGTAGTAATAACATGGAGCTAAAATTAAATTAAAATAATTTTTAAATCACATAGAAATTTTTTAGATATTTTCTAGAGATATTTAAATATTCACATTTTCAGGCAAGAGAGAACTCTGCTGTATATTTAAAATTATTTCTGGTGAAAAACACTCTTAGGTGTAAAAAATGCAAAGTTTCCTTTAGTCCTCAACTAAAAAACTCTACATACATCCCATGGGGAACACTGAATGGAAGAGGATAAAACATGCCAGGAAAATGTCGACAGAGTATTTTTTGCTCATCAAGACTGAAGCACTGGCCTCATAACCTTCCCACCCCTGGAAATGTCAGGGAGTTCTTTCACATACGTTAAGTCACTTTATCCTTAGAAAATTCTGTGGAATATACAAGACAGATATTTTTGTGCCCATTTTATAGTAAAGGAAAGTGATGTCCAGAGTGATTAAATGATTTCAATAAAGCCACACCTCCAATAGGAAGATGGCCATTTAGCAGAAAGCAGCCATCCAGTCCTGCTTCATGATGAAGGCTGAGTTTACCTGTTGCCCAACTTCATGTTCTATTGGAGGGATCTTCTCTTCAGAGCCCTCAGTAGGCCCATTGATGTTCATGATCAGATTTCAGGAGATGCAGAGGAATTAGAAAATGGGGTTACTTCTGGAGATCTTCACACATGCAAATTACCCACCTGAAACAGGAGCAAGTCATCTCTGTGCATTTTTTGTTTTTTGTTTTTTACAAGAAATAAAGAGAAAAGAATTGAAGCACAATATGATAAAACAGTGACATTCAACTTTTTTTCATCTCATGGCACATAGAACTAATTACTAAAATTCTGCGGCACACCAGAAAATGAATTTTTTGCCAATTTGAAAAAAACAGGCATAATTTTGATTCGCTCACACCAGACAGCTATTGTATTGGCTCTTGTCATTTTTTTATTTGACAATCCAACGGAGAAGAGGTTAGTGTCACTGACAAAGTAGTGAGGTATTGCATTTCTTAAAAATTCTTGTGGGGCACTGATGTGCCTGCCATGACACCCTGGTTGAAAATCCCTGCTATAGAAAGTCACCAGCTTAAAGAGAAGAGAGCAAGCGACTAAGAAAGCAACAGAGAACTACAAAAAAAATCAGAAAACAGTTAATAAAATGGCAATAACTCATACCTATCAATAGTTACTTTAAATGTAAATGGACTAAATGCTGGAATCAAAAGACGCAGGGTGGTTGAATGACTAAAAAAACCAAGGCCCATCTAAATGTTGTCTACAAGAGACCCACTTCAAATCAAAAGACAACCAGGCTGAAAGTAAAAGGATGGAAAAAGATATTTAAATAAAAGGGTAAAATAGACTTTAAAACAAGGGCTATAACAAGAGACAAAGTGCATTTCATAATGATACAGGGCTCAATCCAACAAGAGCCATCTTTTACTGCCTATCCAGCCTTGCGCTTTGAAACATGCGCCTGAGGGAGAGGGGATCAGTTACTTTTTTTAATGATGGATGTATCCCACTTTAGGGAATTAAGGTACAGTGGCCTGAATTAGGTTACAAAGAGCTGAAGAATCATGATTTTGGTGCCCCCATTACTTCTCAGCACATTTCTGTAGAGTAAGTAACTGTAAAGGACTTCAAATGAAAATAGCTACATGGCGCTGAAATGCTGAAAACACTAGGTTGGCTTGAAAGAAGAAAGAAAAGGAGTTTGAATTGCCACTGTCTGCTGCTGTGAAGAAAAGGAAAGTGGCGAACGAGCCCCATTATACAGAGGATATTAGAACAAGAGAGAGCCCAGGGACCTCCAGCACTACCAGCCTCCGTCAGCACCTACAGGCCCCAGTGGGTTTTCCCAGGTTCTGCCCTAAACTCAGCTCAGAGAAGCGGCTCTCAGGGGCCTGCGCTCTCCCACATCCTCTAACCACTCCAGGTTCTTTCCCTGAAACAAGGTGAACCTTTATTTATTTTTTATTTTTTTAAATATATCTTTATTGATTTCAGAGAGGAAGGGAAAGGGAGAGAGAGAGATAGAAACATCAATGATGAGAGTCATTGATCGGCCGCCTCCTGCACGCCCCCCACTGGGGATGGAGCCCGCAGCCCGGGCATGTGCCCTGACCGGGAATCGAACCTCCATCTCCTGGATCCTAGGCCGACGCTCAACCGCTGAGCCTCGCCCGGCCAGGCCAAGGTGAACCTTTAAAAAGTGAAGTTATGTGGGAAACTTTTGTTATACTCTTTATCGCAGAGTTTCACCAAGTTTTACTGTTTTCTGTCAGACTCCATCAAGTGCCACAACAGCAGCAAAAACAGAAACAGAAACGGAGTAACCAAACCCAAAGCCACCAAATGGAACTTACGGCCACCGCTGCTGTAGGAGCGATAGGTAAGCTGCCTCCTTCATTTACTCCTGCTGCTCCGCAGCATCTTGGGCAGAGCTGCACAGACATCACTGCTTAGCAAATACTTATTGAATGAAAGAATAAATGGGTTAATAAAGGGGACTTACTAGCAGTGCCTCTAATATTTCAGGCACTGGCTTATGTGCTGGGATATTTGGTGAAGGAATAGGTCTGTGCCTTTGAGAAGTCTAGAGTCTGCTGTAGGACACACCCATCAGTGATCACACGCATGTAGAACTGTAAATTGTGTTAGTACTGTGAAGGGAAATTTTCTGTTTGATGAATGCTTTCTACTTTCTTTGACTGGAAAAGTTTAGTTGCCTTGAAGAAACAGTTTGATTGCCCTCACACAACAGATCCCAATTGATTAATTTTTCTCTTTTCATTGTATTTACCAGGAAACTCAGAACTGGTTGACTCTAATTTCAGAAATTAGGTTTTATGGTGAACATGTTTGTGTTCTCATTTTTATAAATCTTAATATTCCAGTCATTCATCTATTCATTCAATAAAGTGCATGGAATACCTATTATATCCCAGGCTGCGTGCTAGGCACACAGTATTACACTAAACAGACATGCTCCTTACCCTGCAGAGGTTATAGTTACAGAGGTTACATGGGGAGAAAGAAATTAAACAGTAATTGCATAAACAAATGCAATAAAAGCATGTGAAAGTCCTACTGCGGGGAGGGAGGGCATGGTACTATGAGACAAAGTAATGGGCGAGGAGAAGGGAGACTTATTATTTCTCCAAGGAACTTATATTTTGAACGGAGAACTGAAAGATGAATTGTGCTGCTGATGAGAGAGAAAGGTGGGGAGGGGCCAAGAGGAGGGGCTTGAGAGCTGGGAGAGCAGAGGACCAGTGAACCAGCGCAGGGACTGGAAGCAGAAGTCCCTTGAGTGGAAGGATGCAGTCTCTAGCAACTAAGAGAAGGCCCAGTTGGTAGATGCTTGTTGAGGTAAAAGAAGAGAGACCCCAAACGGCAGAGGTCACGCGAAGCTTGGAAGGCTACTTTAAAACTCCCAGATCATCAAAAAGCCTCTATTTCCATATGATTACAAAGCTATGGAAGGTTTTCTCGGGTGAGGAGGCGTGATGGGTGGTATTCTGTCATGTTCATTCTCTCGGCTGCTTGAGGCAAGTGGATCGGAAAGAAACAAGTTGAGACTTTAAAAAACATTAAAAATATTGATACCAGCCATTCTTGTTTTCTTCTAGATTTTCACAAATGTGCGTAACACTGTAGCCTTTATATTTAAAGTCATATTTTTATTACCATAAGGGTTATTCTGTGTCCTAATTTAGTTGTTTTAAATAGGCCATTTAATAAACAGGTCATTGAATGTTGTTGAGGGTTTTCCTGACAGAAACCTTCGAAGGGAGAAGACAAAAAGGAGGGGAGAGCAATGGGAAAGAAGTGGTGCGGGAAAAAGAGGCCGGGCTCACCCAAAGCACTGCTCTGTGAGGCGGATCTTGGCTGGCCATAGGCCTCTGCCGGACTGCGGGTCCCAGCCTTCTGTTTGTTCTCCCAGGGACACGAAAGCCTCATTAGGGGTCGGACGTCAATACATGATTGTAGAATTAACTAACCGATTAATGAAGACATTCCTATCTTTCCTCAAAGTTCTTACATTGCATAAAGGAAGTGATATTGGCGAAATATTTCTTCTGTGTCTTTTCCCTGCCTCATCTGTCTTATGAGTTCCATGAAGCTATGGATCCTATTATTATTTCAGGAGTGCGGGAGGACAATCAAGCAAATAATATAGTAATAGGGTCTGTTTTCCCCCATCATGGAATTGTTTCTACGGGTTCACTTTTGGTACAACTTTGTACACTTTTATAGCCTGGAAAGACACCAGCTCTGAGGTTTGAAGTGCTTAAATTCCATGATGGTTTCCTCAAGAACACTGACAAAGAGTGTGTCAGCGTATGAATTCTGGTTTGCAGGCAAAGGCAGACGAGATCGTCGCCTACACTTCAGTCATGCTGTCACTTAGGTGGCTCATTTGCTCTGATAACAGCTCTAACTGGCTTATTAGTCTCTCGCACATATTTGTCTGGCAATGAAACCATACCTCTCTCGTTAGGGACATGCACAGCGTTGGGCGAGAACTGCCTCCGGCTATCTTTCAACACTATGGCAGCCACCCACTTCACACACAAGGCGCCCACAGCTAAACCGGGGTGCTAATGGCTGTGCTGATGACTTTAGCGCAGAGATGCTGGAGTGCTACGGAGAAGGAAATGTTTCTCCACTGCCAAATCGATTCAGAATGTTTCAAGCAAATAGACTTTTTATTTCTGTGATGACTCTTGTTTTGTTTGTTTGCAATACATAAAGATACATTTTATTTTTTCATCACCAAAGACTAATAGTTGTGATGGATCAGACATGGAAATGGAGTGTTCCAAATGTCATCTCAATATCTGTTCCTCCAAGGATGTGGAAAGAAGCTGCTTTGACCTCCTGACCTCATCACAGCTGCTCTGGGAGAGAACATTCAGGTGTCTGGTCCGGATCATGGCTTTCGGATTAGTCCTTTATTCCTGCCCTCTCTAGTTGCTCAGTACTTTCTAGTGGTTCATATGTTTCCATGAAGCTGTGCCTTACTCCGAAAAATATCTTCCTTCAATGGCACAATCAATTATTCAATAAGAAGAGTGTTCAGCATCAGTTTATTACAAATTTCACATCCTCGTATGCTAACCTTTCCATCCTCACTCCACGCCTGCCCTTCACCCGTCTCCTCCCACTCAATCAATGGCACCTCCGTTCTCTACCAAGGCAGAGCATGGATGTCACCCTCAGTACCCCTGCATTCTCCACTCCATCAAGCCCTGCTAAAAATATCTCTTAAATCCGAACTTTTCTTCATCTACATTGCTCTATTTCAAGGTACCTCTTCTTTCAACTGGACCAATATAATGGCCTCCTAATGGGTTAATCTCTATATCTAACAATGGAGAATTTACTAAAATAATGTAAATATTTATATTTCACTAGTAAGCAGTTGGAAAATATAATTTTAAAAATTCTCAGGAATAAACTTAATGACAGATGTTTATGTTTTGGCATAAATTAAACCTCAAAGCCTTGTTGAAATATTGAGAGTGCATAAGAAATAGTGAGTAAATGCAGACCTGTGACATTCTTCTGATGTGAGAGGTATCTACCCTTTCTGTTTTATATTTATAGTTCAATCCTAATTAAAATGTCATGAAGATTAAGTTTTAGATTTCACAAGAAATATGTCAAATAGGGCAGAAACAGTTCTATACACAAGTGAATGCTGGCTAAAATAAGCCAAAAATGTTTGAAAACATATCTAAGCTCAAAACCAAGAGAGAGAAATCATCTTGAAACAAAAATGAAGAAAACATCTAATATCAGAGCTGTGATCAGGGCTTCTGCCAACATCCCAATAAGATTATTAAAAATATAGTGAGATCTTAACAGCTTGGTTCTGTGTTTTAGATATCCACACAAGGAGAAATGTTTAGCCAGAGATCAAAATGTCTAGGGAACTAGTACTAAGTTTCTTGCCTAAAACCAGAATCATCAAGGGCTGCCCCATCCCTGAAATCAACACCAGAAAAGCGCCATCCACAGCCTCTAGGCAGCAGCAAGAAATCTTACTTTTTGTTTTCTTTTCCATAGAGGGAAAATACCTTTAAAAAATGAAAATTTCATAATTATGTCAGATGTATGTGAGGGGTCCAGAAATTAAGAGCCAGGCAAATACCTGGGACTTGCAGTGCTGAGCAAGGGACATTTCCACTGTCAAAAGCATATTTGATTTCCCTCAAAAGAAATCCAGAATGACAGCTTGAAGATGAGCTCATAGTGAAAGTGTTCAAATCATACAGAATCAATCAATGTGGGAGAGAGTCACAGATCCAATAAGTGGGACAATTTTAGATGGCTAGAAGTAGAAATAACAAAATATTCTGAAAAAAAGTTTACAATAAGTTTATTTAAAGTATTTAAAGAGATAAAGAACAGAAGTTATAAGATAGAAGCCAAAAATGTATAAAGAGAATTGGAAAGTTTGAAAAGGTCTATATATAAAAAGTCTATATATTAAAAATATTCTGAATGCAAAGTTTTAGCAGTAAACTAGACACAGCTGAAAAGAGAATTCATAAACTGGACAATGATTCTGAGGAAATCATTTAAAATACATCATTGGGAGCAAAAGTTAGGGAAAACATTAAAATATTAGTTAAGGGTATGAAAGAGAGAATGAGTACTAGTATATGTTTAGTAGGAAAATTTGTGCAATTATCTTGAGCATTGTTCAGTATTTTAGATGTAATCCTGGAGAAACTAACAGCTGGATTGATTCAAGTCATGGGTTTTTCAGCCAGTTGTGATAAAAGAATAATTGGCAGAAATATTGAATATATTGATAAGACAGTGTTCATACATAATGAAATAAAGAGTCTAAGCTGAATTAAGATAGTAGTTGACATATCAATGGGTCCAAAGAAGAGAAAATAAGACATCAACCTTCATGGAGGTTGACCCAGTGCAGAATTGGGCAATTATAATTACAGTTCCAGAAGGTCTATTAATTTATTAGCACAGAAACCAGCATTAAATATTGATGCACTAGCCCTCATCTCCCACCCAGAGAAGTCCTGAAGTCTTCGTAGGAGATATCACTGTTCTCCTCAGGGGTATTTCTATGACTTACTGGCCTTTCATATCTTCAGATTACTGGTAATCTAAAATATTTCCAGCTCCTTGGACTACAAACAGAAGGCAAAAGAGACAGAGATAAAATGAGAAATTAGTGTACCTTTGGCAGGTGTCACTATCAATAGTGTCTTCTCAAATATTTAGAGAAAGCACAACTATGTGATTATCAACACTTTATACATGTTGACTGTGTTATATGTGACAACTAACTCTGAAATATTGGGGCATTAACAATGAGAAGTGATATCTTGATATAGGAGCCCAATACAGTGTGATTTTCATCATTAAGGGTTGGATGGCAATATTTTTCTCCAAATTTTCTTTAAGGAAGTTTACCTGTCACCTCCTAAGGTAATAACACACCTCTTAACACAAAATACTCTAGGTCTGGCTTCCTGCCATAGTGCATAGCATCAGAAGCCAGGGGCCTTATAGCTTTAATAGGAGGCAAAGAGGAGAAAGAGGGGAAGGTCATGCTCTACACTAATCAGGGTCCAAGCAGTATCTGTGTTTCATTCCTTGTTGCTTAGATCCAAAGTACAAAGGAAAAACAGAAAAATCAACCTCTGTATTACTTTATTCAAAAATAGAAATGTTAATTGCGGAAGAAGGAAAATAAAAAGTATGCCCTGGGTTATCCTCAGTGCTAGCATGAATAAAATAATTGCATGTTTATCTAAATTGTCTTACAGTCATGTCTTTTCCACCTAATTTTAAGCTATAGTTAGTGAGCAAAAAATGGTCACCAGCTTCCTGTGGTCTACAACAAACAAGAAATCTTAAATGCTGTTCTGAGTATACTCCAATCTATATAAGCTAGAATCATCATAGGCAGTCACCTCCAGCACAGATGGATTCCATGCAGTACATTAAGTCATTGGCTCTGCTTTTACAAATCTGCTGGTCCAGAACTGGGCTCCTTGAATTCAGTCAGCTTTTTCAGGAGTTAGGTTTGCCTGGGCTTTGTCTCTCCCATATACTACCTATGTGGTTGGAGTAAGATGCTCCATTTCCTATAAATCCAGGTGGAGAAGTCAACCTTGTAATGAAGTCAGGAATCAGTATAGAGAGTCACGCTGGAATGTAATATCTTGCCAGTATGCATAAAAGGCCACTTTCCCCCTTCATTTTTGATGTTGATCTCTGAAAGGAAAACAATTAATGAGAATTTGGATTCACAGGAACCTCTGAGTCAGGAGGTTGACGGACACCAGGTTTGTGATTATAGCTTTATCACTTGACAATCACAGAGATGATTTTTAAGAGTTCCCACATGAGCATATTGCACATTACACTCTTTTCCTATCATCTGGAATCAGCTCAGAAAGCATGTTAATTGCTTAAGCCATTCCAAGCTTGTTTGGATAGAAAATCACCCTGAAACCTGTTAGCTCACCCTCTCTCAGCATGGCCAGTTACACAGACCTGAGTATCAGGTCCAGAAAGTTATTTTTTAGGATGTCATTCAATATTTCATCAATTCCCATCACACGTGGTGCCTTGGAAGTATCCTCCATAACCTTCCTTCTCCCTGAAGCATGCATAAACGAATCGAGTTCCTTGTTAGATGCTAATTGCAAGTGCCGTGTAACTGTGCCTCTGAAATGTTCTAAAATCATTAACCATGTGTGAAGGTCTTCCCTGAATTGCCTGGTTATCCTAATGTGAGAATTATTTCTTCACCTCCTGCTGCGTGCACCCCACTTATCTTGTAAGTTAAATATCTACTAAAGATAAAAATATCTTCAATCATTACTCAAGATTACCACAGTGGCCCAGTGATAATAACTGTAATAGGGTGCCCTACAAAAGCATCATTGACATAAGCTTTGTGGGGCTGGAAAATTTTCATCATCTTTGGTATTTTTCTGAATTAATTCATATTACATGGTAGTCTAGAAACCTTTTGGAAAACAAATAAACAAACCCAAGTGACACTGGTCAATGTTTATGCACATATAAGCATCTCTGGAAGCCTTTGTGAGGATGGTATGGTGGGAAATCTTGACAAAGAACCTCAGAGTTAATGCGAGAAGATGGAGGCTGAGAAAAGGAAACTGTGATCTAAGCTGAACTCAGATCCTTAAGATCTTTGGAGGAGGATGGCTCTGCATATAGGGTAGGGGCTCTTAGTTTAAATGGATTCAGTGAAATGAACACTGCAGAATGTTGCCAAAACTGCTCACTTCAGGGCCATCCCCAGCTACCAAAATAATGGCTGCCAGTGACTCACAGCTGAGCCTGCTTCCTAGGACCACTACTGGCACCAAATATTTTGGGGTGAATCTCTCTCTGGAAGTTGCTCTCAGCAGAGGATAGCTGCCTTGGTCAAGGTTATAGACTCATCCCTGTGGAATTGTCTGAGGCCTCTGTTGCAATACATCTTAGGTCATTTTTTCCTTCTGTTTAATTTCTCTTCCTTCATTTCCTTATAGGTGATAAGGGATGAAAGATCACAGTCCCTAATAGATGTCATGAGCCTGAAATAGGTACATCATTGCTGGTAATCTGGAGTTGTGGTGATGATATTTTAATAGCAGATATTTAGTCATTTACTTGGGAAAGGGGAACACTCAGATAGTTCAAAGAACTACTGGACATAGGGTATAAGCTGATATTGATACCTGGACACCTACAGGTCACGATGATCCCTTGGTTAGCATCAGAGCATAGGTGGGCCAGGTAATAAAGTTCTGGCCTTAAGTTTGTTAAAGAGTGTGTCCACTAAGGACCATGGACCAGTGGTCATTACCCAGTCCCCAAATGTAAAATTGGAATGGGTGTACTTTAAATTTGGCAGAACAAATACTTTGGCTTCCTGGCCTGTGGAGTAAGAGTGATGGTGGGAAGACCAAGTTAAAGTAGTTCACCTTCTTCTTCTATCTAGTCCTGGCTTTTCCTTCTGTCTTTCAGACAGTGGTATTCTGGTAAATGTTCAACAATGGACTCTCCAGAAGGGAAGACACTCTTATCATTGCATTTGCCAAGTTCCAAGATGTAGATCCCACCATGGCTAATTTTAAACTATCAAGACACCATAGAGCTCAGAGTTGGAAGAGACGCACATAACTGCTTCTTGCAAGTTGGTAGAAATTGGTTCCAGAACATCCCTGTTGGTGCTGTACCTATTATACTCTCAATAAACCTTCAGTATGAAAATATTATCTGTCTCAGAGACAGTTTCTGAAAAAATCTACCCAAAGGATCCAGGCATTTCTCATTATGCATACGATCTGATGGAAATCCAAAATACCTTCGGGTTCAAGCAACAATAATGTAGGGTCTAATCTTAAGGAGCTCCATGCAGGGCAAGAATGTTCACTTCTGTACCCCTTGTGTGTGTGTGTGTGTGTGTGTGTGTGTGTGTGTGTGTGTGTGTAGTGACAAGCAGCAATCCTGGATGAAGCAGCTGTGGCTCTGGTTCTATGGGTTGTGTGGAGGAACACACTGGGCTCGGCAGGTGTCTCAGCAAAGTAATAGACGATGAGTCTGGAGCAAGGACAGGTGGTGACCTGAGCCAGCAATGGGGCATTGGAGCTGCCAGACTACGTATATTAGAATGGTGTGATGTTACAGACAATGGTATGAGATACTGATGGGAAAAATTCAGTGTTGATGTCTGGGGACTTTGTATTCTACTATGATGATAGTGACTATATTCCAGGTTTTGTGCTATGATATATGTAACACTACAACATGTTTAGTACATTTACTTTGATACATATATTATAATTCTGAAAACAACACTGAAGGGTAGATGGGATTATTCTCATCTTTTACATGAGAATAAAAGATGAGAATAAAAAAGGGAAAGAGGGAAGTTAAGTAAGTTGGTTAAGAACATTTATTAAATATGTGCCAGTGAGAGCATATATTGTGCTGGAATTTATTGCAAATATATCCGGTTCCATGTGACATTTGCTCTCCACTCCCTGCAATGTTTATAGCTGCAACATGGACCTAAGAACTATGAAAGCTAAGACATACATTGGGAAGAATAGTGCCATTTCCACTGACATAAGAATGGATGACCTGTGGTTTGCTTTTCAGAAGTCTGGAGCATCTCCTAAAGAGACTAGGTTAAGGAAAAACTAAAATTCATGTAACATGAAAGATGACGGGATATATTATCAAAGTCCATAAATCATGAAAGGTACATACAGATTTTCCTAAAGCAGAGGACCAGGAGACTTGGGGTTGGTCTTATGCTTTTTAAAGGAAGGCACAACTTATGACAGAGAAGTTAGACACCTCTCTACTGCAAGAACAGGCATCAATGTGAAGTGTGGATGTATTTAAGAAGGTGTTAGATGTTCTGGATGTTCATGACTGATACACCCCCTTGGGTAACAGGAATCCGGTGCTGGCGCCAGGCTGTGGCACAGGGCCCCGAGACCTGGGCTAGAGTGAAGGTGGGTTGTAGGCAGAGCTGGGGGCATCAGTGAGGCTACAGGGGCAAAACAATAGCAAAAGTAAGCTGTCAGTGCAAATGGTAGAATTGAGAAGGAAAACCTGGGTATAAAAAGAAAACAGAATTCTGGTGAATATGCCTACTCAGAGGAATTCCTTGACTCACAGGACTGCAAGTGTCACTTTTATAAGTTGTCTAAATCCCCCCTTGTGGGAAAAAGAGAACTCTGTTAAAGATGTAGCTGGGGAGCAGGAATTTCTACCTGGGAGGCCTTAGGGCTCAGTCTCTGGTCGGAGTGACTGATGACAAACAGAGAAATGCTTTTAAAAGGTTTTATTTAGAAAATTCACGCAAATCTGGAATTCTTGTTTATTATATTATCATGTTTGTTTTGCTGATAAAAAAGTTTTTATGTTTCTGACAAATATTAAAATTATGCCTCCAGGAAAATGCATCATGTATATTTTCTCTAGGTAGCTCCTATCACTTTAAGGGATTTCTCATCTCATTTTTCAAAGAACAGATGGGATTGCTTAGGGTATTGGCTATTACTGAGCCCTATTTTTCTGTTTGCTCTCTGTGTCCATTTCTCCTTTCCAACAGCGGGCTGATACCTTGCGGGGTATTACGCCTCCTCACTGGACACAGTCTGGGGGGCTTTAGTCAAGCGATCAGACTCCTTTCGTCCAGGGGTAGGCCCTGGTCATGAAATTGGCCAAAAGGAATTTCCATTCTGAATTTAATTTTTATACAGAGCGATAAAATTGATGAGCATTTGTTGATTCCATTGACAAGTCCAGTGACACGAGAAATGTATTTTGAAAAGTGACAGATTCAAAGAGTAATAAGAGACTTCTCTTATACTGCAGTTGTTGACAGATTGAATATAATAAAAATAAAATAAAAACGGCATTTAGAGAGTCTGAGACCTACATCTGAATCTGTGTGTTAATACACATTTGTCAAATGCTATATGCAAGATAAATGAATTGCACCTTCTTAATCTTAGAGAATGTGTAATGAGTTGATGACATACTGAACCATAATAAAAATTATAACAAATTTGAAAAAGTCTATGCTGCATTTTATGACAATGATATGGTAAAACTTGACAATAGCCTTAAAGTTTAAGAAAACAAACAATAAAAGAATATAAAATCCCAATGGAAATTGGAAATATTTTTCTAAATAATTATAAGTTGAAAGTAGAATTCAGAACTGTTTGCATGATCTTTGGGAAGATGAACATAAAATTTCACATCTCAAAATGTACGAGGTCCTGTCCAAATGGTTTACAGGAAACAGTTAATAGTTTAATGCTTTTAATTATTAAACATTAATAAAAAATGAATCAAACAGCCCTCCCCCCTTTTAAACATGCTTAAAAAGAGCAACAGAGCTCCTTACGTATGAAAACCCATAGAAATAATTTTATATTAACTAAAGAATAGAGAAAGCATCCTATATTATGAAAACCTAATTTATGTAAAAGAATAGTTGACATGTAAGATTAGTTTCTGGCTTACAATATAGTGATTCGACATTCACATAGCTTACAAAATGATAATCTTTTTCAACCTAATTTGAACATTAGTGTTAATTTTTATTCACCTTTTTAGTTGCTAGAAAATTCTTTCAGGTTTTCTTCTTAGAACTTAAGTGTGTGCCAATTTATTTTGCTTTCCTAGTTAGATAAATTGGTTATTCAAATGACATTTTGTATTTATTTCTTCATCTATGTGTTCATCTTTGCTCACCTTAGAAATTTGAAAAGTTAATTGCATGGAAGGGGAAAAATGCTTTTAAAATATATAGTTGTTGGCACTTTAACTAGAAAAGGGGGTAGGTATACGTATTTCTAAGGTCAAAATATATTTACCCTTCTCTTACCCTACTTTTCCCAGTAAAGCATTTATTTCTGAAAGCACATACTGCCAGCTGCTTTCCCCTATAATGGCATATTTTTTAAAAGTCCACTAATAACAACTAAGAATTGTATTTTTTATTTTATAGACCATGGAAACACTCAATAGAAGAGTTTTAATAGCACGATGACATAGCACTCTTAAAAAACTGGCATTAATCTTGTCTAAAACCTCTCACTTAAGTCAAATCCAATTCAGGTTACTTTAAAAGAATGACCTCCTTTTAAAATTTGTTTTTTCATTTGCTGTTCTACAACATTTTACTTCTAATAGAAACACTTTCACCTGGGTCAAATGGAAGAGTCAACATTAGAAGTCCTGTGTTGTTTTATATCCCACAGCAAAACACTGTCACATTTTTGTGAACCTTTCCAAACATAGACAAGATTCTAATATAAACATATAAACATACACACACCACACTGCTACTAATTTTAATAACTTGGATTTCACAATATCTCATGAATTTCTATTAAATTTTTAGTTACAAAATATTTTTTTTGAGAAATTATCAAACCCATAAGCATCTTCCTGGGTCCGATATGAGTTTACATGTGGAAATTATCACATGTTCTTAGAATTCTGAGGTTCATAAGAAAGAAAATAAATTTTAAAATGCATTCGATGATGTGATTTTTGGTACTAGCTTGATTCTTTCTAACACTTGGTACACTAAGTAAGATTTTTTAATTATTCACATTTTAATGGTCAGCAAACTAAAACTCAAAGATCTTAAAGGATTTGCCTTAGGACACACAGTGTATAATACTAGAGAGTCTTTCCTTCACTGTTGGCTGCTTCCAAATGTAAAGAATACCTAACACTTAAGCAACTTGTCTTGTCAGGGTTACAGAGTGAAGCGGTGAAAACTAAAGTCACAAATTGTTGAAAATTTGGGAGTTCCAGGTCATCAGACTTTGACTATTTAGGAAACATTTTCTAGCAAAACTCCTGTGTAGGGAGACTCCAGGCCTGTGGGCTGTTTACAAGGGTCCCTAATAGTCACCTTGGGTGCTGCGGTCCCCCTCTGAGTCTCCCTGGGGTCCTTCTCACGGAGCCCCTGTGCCCCAGCGCTGGAGTGCGGCTCGCATGCAGTGACCTCCAAGGAAGCAGCCACCCCGGCCCCTCGCAGTCCTGCGCTGTCTCCCAGCCGCACCTCCTGTGCACTGACGCTAAAAGCCGGGCTGTTTGACCAAGGGAGCCGCATACCAAGGAAGCCTGAGCTGCAACGTGACTGAGAGCTAGCATTTTAAAAATTATTATTATTTTTTATTACAGCAGGCAATAGTTAAGTCACCTTCATGGTATTTGGTGCTTGGGCTGATTCTGATATTTTACTCAGTCAAGAAGTGTCAGCTGCTTGCCTTGTGGTCATGGATTTTAGAATTTAAATATATAATTTTTAGATTTTGCCATGAGAATTTGTTCTAATTATATTTTTAAAAAATCACTATTAGGATAAATGCATTCTAATTTTTTGGGATAATGATTTTGGAAAAATTGATAATAAACTTTTAAATTTAAGATAGAAATAGAGTTCTTGTTTATTTTTAGGAATGTTTCTGTTTATCAAGGATTCAATCTAACTATAACAATTGCTGCATGTTGATTATAGTCCTGGAACAATATGCTGTGGGCAATTTGGCTGATTCAAATATGAAAATAAATGCGGTTGAACACTAATTGGCCATCTTGGTCTTGGGAGTAGGAAATTTATTATTCAGGTGTTATCTTAAAAAACACAGTAGTGGCTTTACTGAGAAACAAGTTTTACATTTAATAGTCCTTATCAGCAATGTGCAGTTACAGGCTAATTAATACGTGCCGGGTGTTGCTTTCTTCATCGCCATTTTCTTTTGTTTTTTTTGCAAAGAAACTTACTTTTCACAATGTATAGCTGGGCTACAGGAAAAAGCATGCATTACTTAAGATTTCAAGTCTTCATAATTTCATCTTTTCTCAATCAAAATCTGACTTTCTTTTTCATTGTTGCTTTGCTAATTCCAGAATCAAAGCATGTTTATATTTAAAAATTTGAAAATGCAGTAAGCAAAAATAAAAAGAAATGCCTCCATTTACCACCAACCATCCAGAGATCACCAGTGAAATACTAAGATACGCAGATAACAGAGAACAAAGTGATAGTTGTCAGATGGGAGTGGGGTTGGGAGGCTGGTGAAAAAGATGAAGGGATTAAGAAGTACAAATCGATAGTTACAAGATAGCCATGGGATGTAAAATACAACTAAGGAGTATGCCAATAATATTGTGTAACTCTGTGCGGTGCCAGGTGGGTACTAGACTTATGGGGGATCACTTCATAAGTTATATAAATGTCTAACCACTATGCTGCACACCTGAAACTGATATAATATTGACTGTTGACTGTAACTGAAAAATAAAAAAAATTAAAAAAAGAAATACTATGATGTATGTTATCTGGTAATGTCCTCTATAAGATGTCTTAATGTCTATAAGATGTATTTTATTTTTAACAAAAACGAGATCTTAGCATATTAACTTTTGGACATCTTTTTTTTCCAATTAATTTATTGTCACACTTTTTCAAATCAGTGAATATAATGCAACCCTATTAATTTTAATGGCACAAAGTTTGGCTACACTGTGGAAATCTAAGCAAAACATATCTATGGTCAGTATTTTGTAAGTAAAAGAAGGGAAGATTATGAGAAAGGAACGAAGAATTTATAGGCCAGAAATTATGAGTATACATAGAGATATAAACTGTAGATGACAGTTTTACTTTCCAGTGCAGCAAGTGCTACAGTTCTCGAGCTTTCAAAATTTCTCAAAATGTAGGCATTCTGGCCGGTTTTAGCCAAGGTTCATTCTCTTGCGGCTCTGTCACGTGTGGCTGGCATGAGCCTGCAGGCGCTCCTGGCGTTGTACCTGGGCACTGCTTGCTCAAGGTTATGAATTCATTAGGTATATTTATTGTCCTTTAAGTTATTATAGGTAACATTTTAATTTTTTTATTTAAAAGATTTCTATTTGTTGATTTTAGAGAGAGGGAGGAAAGAGAGAAACACTGACTGTTTTTGTTCCACTTATTTATGCATCATTGGTTGGTTCTTGTCTGTGCCCTGATCAGGGATCGAACCCGCAACCTTGGCGTAGCGGGACCCCGCTCTAACCGACTGAGCCACCCGGCCAGGGCTGTAGGCAATGTCTTGAAATAAGTTTCTGCCCTCCCCATCGCCCTCTCGCGGTTTCCCCGTCATTCCGCACTCTGGATGCCCCCTGACATCTGCTCGCCTGTTTCCTCAGCCTCCAGCCCGTTACTGCTCTAGGCCACAGCCACTTTCCTGCGGATTTCTGTGTAGCTAACTATTTCCACAATAACGCTGCATGACAAGCACAACGTTTTTAGTAACATCTAACAATATTTTTCTCATGTTACCGAGTATCCAGGTACTTCGCATTTCCATATAAATTTAGCATTGGGTTGATGGTTTTGACAAAAAGCCTTATAGTGTTTTGACCTGGGCAGCATTAAATCTGGAGATCCGATTTAGGGAGAATTGATATCTGAACGATACTGTGTCTTCTCATCTGTTAACGTGATATAACTTTCCACTTATCTAGCCTTTTTTAGTTTTTCCCAATAATGTATAATTTTCAGGGTTGAGTTCTTGCACGTTTTGTTGAAATTTGTGGTTTGGCGCTTCTATTATAAATAATATTTTAAAATGTCATTTTTAATCATTAATTAATCATCTATAGAAATACAACTGATTTGAGTATTCAGCGTTTTGGTGCAGTTACATTGGAAAACTCACTCATTGATTTAGTGGATTTTTGGTAGAATGTGCGAGAATGCCTCTTTCCATGGCAGTGTAATCTGTGAATAAAGACATGAACTTCCTTCTTTCTGATCTTAATGAGGATGGTGACCACAGCGCTGTACGCGTGGATATAATTATGAGAGTTCTCTGGGTTTTACCAGCCCCCAGAGTCCCTACCAATTTTATGCTCTGACTGTGACCTGGGATCTGTCTGAATAGAGAGATATGGAAGCGAGGCTGGGCGGCTTTGCAGCCCTCGGCGCCTGAAAGGGAGGGGAGAACAGTTTTCTGATTGACAGAATCTCTAGTTTTCTGAGTCAGGAGCGTAGGTAGTTTGGAAGGACAAATGTTTTGCTGCCTATATTTTGAGGTAGCCTTTTTATTTTCCCATAAATTGAAGCCAGTGTATGTCATTTGCTGAATTCTGAATTGTTTTTCTAAACTTAGTCCTAGCAGCCTTGCAATTGCCAATCCCTCCAAGATTATGGTGTTAGATGCCTGATAGTTATATTTTTCTTTGTGGTTTTGGGTATTGATATTTTTTTCTGCCTTTGGGTACTTTAGCGAGGAGTTGAAAGGAACTGCATTGGAAGTTCCTCTTATTGAAAAATAAATCCCTGGGGCCGATTAATTCACCAATAAGTTTTAATCCTTTATTAACCTAAAAATAATAAGGTAAAGTGAAAAGCCACAGGGTTTTAAACTTGAGATCACAGAGACTATCTATCCAGGAAGATTGATTCCGGCAGAAACCCCCTCATTTTAACATGGCTCCATTTATGTCAGCTTTCACACCATATATTTTTCAAGATGAAATGATATTAACTTTTGCATCAAGACTTTTATTTCTAAAAACTCTCCTACTGTTTAACGTCTAAGCACCCTTTCCTGATTATTTGTGATTGTGATAACTGTGTTGCTTGCAGAAGCACTGCCAGGGTACAATGCGAGCTGTGGTCTGAATGACCCCTGTGCTCCGTAGGAGCCTTCCGCATGGTCCCCAGGCGCTTTCAGGTGGAAGCAGGGTGTAGCGTGCAGGCAGCAATATTGTGTGCAGTTACTACCTCCTCAAATTTTGCTCTAGGCAGAATACTTGAAGAAATGTATCTTACAGAGAATTCTTGAAAACACTTTTAGTAAAAATTATGTTAAAAACCTAATTCAAAAAATCCATGCACTATTCTCAATTTTGTGAATGTCATATGTAGCCAAAGATTTTTGCTAAAGCTCTTTTTTTGTTTTGTTTTGTTATCTGGGAATTCTCTAATTTACTGCAATTTGTTGGCAGTGGGGAGTGGAGGGGAAGTGAGAGAATAGTGTGCAGAAAGAGGAGACAGCTTAAGCATCCCACCCCCGAAGTCGTCTGGAATAGTTGCTCGCTAGGGACTCTGGGTTCACCACTGCTTCAGCTGGGACCTCAGTGCCCCAAGAAACTGGGTATAAAAACCCTTGCACCTGCGTTATGCATCCTGGGTTTTCTCCTAAATAATGCCTTTATCGGTGTCTCTTGAAAATAGATGACTTATCTTCCATGGCATTTGGAAGGAACGTGCTTTTTGTTTTCATGACTAAACCAGCTAAAACCTGGAGAGATCTGGAGGAAGGAAACACAGAAGGTTGACCCTTAGGCACTTACATGTTGAATGACACACTTCGCTTTGAATGACACACTTCATTCAACCTGTGCCACAATATTACGTGTAAAGCGAAATAATAATGGCAGCATGTCAAGGCGGAGTCTGTACATTATTTAGCAATTTATCATCATTTATGATTTGCAGTTAAAGTCAGTATAAAATAGTCTTCTATATGGTATTCTTCTGTTTCTCTAAGCAATTATTTTCAAGGTAGCAAACCTTTGGTGCCAAGGAGCTGACAAAATAGAATGTGCTCAGCGAAGTTTCATTTGCTACATTATTGAAAGCTGATCTCCTACTGCTCAGTCATGCTGGCCCTTTTATTGTTCCTCTCACATTTCAAGCTCTCTGTCTCTAGCAGAGTCGGTGCCCTGCCCGTTCCCCCTTCCTGGACACCATTTCCCCAGACTGTCCCCAGGCTCATCACGCACTTCATCCAGGTCTCTGCCCAAGGGCATGCCGCCTCCAAGAGGTCTTCCTTGAACACCTTATTTCAAATGGCACCCTGTCTCTTGCTTTCCCCTCCTATGCTTTGTTTTTCTTTGCAGCATTATCACTACTTATTCTATGTTTACCCATTTATTAATGAATTGATTGCCTTTTTATGTACTAAAATGTACGTTCTTGAGGACAATAACTTTTTCTTATTCATTGTGTATGCCTATTGCCTAGAATAGTGCCTGGTACTTCATTGGCAGTAGGTGCTTCTTTCTAACTAGGTCAGAGTCCTCGTTTCCATGTCTCACAGAATTTATTACAGTCTGAAAATACATACTAATATATTCATCCCTCTTTCATATAATAGAGACTTTAAATAACAATGGTTTAAACAAAAGGGAAGCTTATTTCTCTTAGGCATAATAGTGTGTGGGTAACAGTGCCAGGGCTGGCTGAACAGCTTTGGTCCATGAGGTCATCCAAGGGCAGAGCTCCTTCTATCCTGTTGCTCAGCCACCCCGGGCACACAGCCCCCCTGTGCACCGCCTAGAGAGACATCATGCACACATGTTGGCCACCAGGAAGAAGGAAAGAAGAGGAGAGCAAACCCTTCTCTCCTTTATAGTGAGGCAACTTCCACCTGCAAGGCAGTCTGGTCAACATAGTGTTTGTTCTGCTCAAATAAAAACTCACTTATCATGGCCCAACAGGTGTGGCTCAGAGGTTGAGCATCGACCCATGAACCAAGAGGTCCCTGGTTTGATTCCCAGTCAGGGCACCTGCCCGGGTTTCGGGCTCAATCCCCAGTAGTGGGGATGCAGGAGGCAGCTGATCGATGTCTCTCTCTCTCATCGATGTTTCTCTCTCTCCCTCTCCCTTCCTCTCTCTCTAAAATCAATACAAACATATTTTTAAAAAAATTATGATGGAAGACAAAGAAATTATATTGGAGGACAATAGAGCAGGCCCTACTCCAACCTTGTTTTGTACTAATTTAATTAATGTTTCTCTCCCGCACTGAACTGTTGAACACCTGTGGTTACTTTCTATTTTATCCTCTGGCCCTAGCTCAATGTCATCACATATTGTCACTCCATAACTGTATACTTAAATGATTATTCCATCACTCAATAACTGTGTGGTTAAGTCTTCGTTTTACCTGTGACATAGTTTTCAGTTGGGCATGCCCATCATCACGGGAGGAACTTTTTCAGGGAGGAGGAATGTAGGAAGATTATTGCATTGACCTTTAGGTGCAAGGAGAGAGGAAGCTCAAGTAGAGAAGTGTTGATAAAGATCTGGTTGGAAAAGGTGGAATCTTTGCAAGGGGAAGAGTCTGGGGGTGGGAACTGCCTGAGGAGTTAAAAAATGGGAGGTGATGGGTCCTTCATAGTGGTACTAGGAGCTCCCTAAGGGAAAAATGGGGAAGCATCCAGGAACATTTCTGGGGATCCTGGAACTGCCCATCCTGTGGTCCTTCCTTCTATTCCCTGAGCTGCCCTGATTAAAGTCACAATTCTACTGGCTTGCTTTCCATTATGATTCTCTCTCTTTCAAATAAACAGAAAATCTTGACTGACACATCACTTACAGAAGGGCCTTGAAGTTTGTTCCTAGATTTATTTATAGATAACCCTTAGTTTATATGTACACATTTTAGATTATAAGCAAACATTCTTGGAATGTTGAAAAAACATGTTTCTTATGAAATTAAGCTTAATGTAATGGGGAAAATACCTACAGAGTAAAAGCTTGTGGGTACATGAATAGGATTAAAAATGAGTGCTAGTCAATATGATAAACACTTTTAAAAAAAGATTTTTAGAGAGAGAGGAAGGGAGAAGGAGAGAGAGAGAGAGAAACATCGATGTGAAAGCAGAACATCAATTGGCTGCCTCCTGTACGCTCCCAACCTGGGCATGTGCCCTGACTTGGAATCGAACTGGCAACCTTTCAGTGCATGGGATGCCCAACGAACTGAGCCACACCAGCCAGGGTGATAAACACTTTTTATTAAAAGTAACCCTGTTTTTTAATATTAATAAAAAATATTAATATTAATGAAAAAAACCCCTCTTTTTTTAATATTAATAACAAAATAAACTGTGTAGTCACACTTGAAAGTTATTGAAGGGGAGTAGAATTTGCCACCGGAAAGTATGTCTCTTTGGCATAAGGATTATTTTTGGTAGATTATTTTTTAAGGAATGAAAACTTTGTAGTAGTTATCCCTTTGTAAGAGACATTTGCATTTATAAAGGAAATCTCTATTTGTAAGGGTGTAACCCTCTCTGTGCCAGGCAGAGTAGGATGACCAAATCTTTAGAAACTCTTATCAATGAAGAAGGCAGAGACTTAAATCTGCATAACCATATATTTACTACTGTGCTTTTTTTTATAGCCTCCATAACTGGCTCCCTCACCCCTCTACATCTTTATTTATATTTATTTATTTATTATTTATTTATTTATTTATTTATTTATTTATTTATTTATTTTTGGTCTTAGCTGGAGATGGTATTTAGGTGGTGACTTGGGGCTGTAGGGGTTCAGAACCAAGATGTGCCTCTGTGGTATGCATATTATTTTGAGCTAAAGGCAACCTAGATGGTGAGGGCTCAAAAGAATCTTCTGCCCCACCTTAAATACCTAGATGAATTTAAATTAGGGAACTTGCTCATTACACAGGATTATCAGAGATAACCTTTTTAAAAAATATACCTTTATTGATTTCAGAGTGAGGAAAGGAGAGGGAGAGAGAGAGAGATAGAAACATCAATGATGAGTCATTGATCAGCTGCCTCCTGCACGCCCCCTACAGGGGATTGAGCCCACAACCTGGGCATGTGCATGTGTGTTGACTGGGAATCAAACTGAGATCTTCTGGATTTTAGGTCGATGCTCAACCACTGAGCCATGCTGGCTGGGTGAGATAACCTTTTGACCTGCCTATTTAATGAACTCATGCTCTTCTCATCCTGCAATGACATTCCTCCCCTCTAAAGCCCCAAGGTCCCTTATCTCATCCTTAGTTCAGCATGCTTATATATACCTCATTTTAGCTTTCAGAACCTTTCATGTATATAGAGTCTCCGACTCTCTCACACTTATGGGGTTCCCATATGCACATATGTAATTAAATTTGGTTATTTTCCCTTGTTAACCTGTTTCATGTAGACTTAATTATTAGGCCAGCTGAAAGAACATAGGATGGCAGAGGAGATTCTTCCTCCCACCATGGCCATCTCAGGGAGTTTCTCAGTTTCCCTGGCATCTCCCATCTATACAGGAAGCAACCTATCATTATACTTGTTTGTTTCTCTCCTATTAATCTGTCTTGTATTGGAGGGGTGTGAGGATCACAGTAAAAAAGCTAGTATGGTAGAGGAAAAATAATTTTTCTTCCTATACGTTATGAAAATCTATTTTACTTAGAGGATTTTATATACCTAAAATAATAATAATGAGATTAAGCAATGATCCTATAAAAAAAAGCAAACAAAACAAGAAAAGAGCAATCTTCTAAAGGTGGTGATATTGAGGGGGAAAACAAAGTGACAAAGACAAAGGGCATTTTAACTACCAACCCTTTATCATGTTATAATAGTAAGATTCAGTGGGCTTTGCCTCAGGTGGAAGCAATTTTGCATCTAAGGGAGTCTCCTGGTAAAAACTGCAATGTGTAAAGGTCACTTTCACAACAAATTGCATCGAGGATGAAAGTGAAGAACAATAATGCCAGTATTATTTTGCCAAACTCTTCTGTGAATTGAATGTCTCAAAATTTGTGACTAAATGTGTGGTTTGCTATGTCAGCACAATATCAATGTTTGAATTCAAAAATCCTAAGAACAAAAACAAAAACAAAAACAAAAACTGGAGAAAGGCATTTGGGCTGTATTTAAGTTGAAATACATTTACTAAATTGTAATATATCATAGGTTACATTTTTATAGTTTTTATGTTTAGCATTGTATCATGTTTCCCACCTTACTAAATATCATACTTATTGTATTAGTTTAAAAATAGTCTGGGGCAAATTATGATAGGCATTGCATGACATGTTGATTAATTGGAAATTCTGTTTGGTAGGAAACGGTGAGCAAGAGTGTTCAACAGGGTTGTAAAATATTTAGAGTTTGGTTTCAAAAAGATTGCTTTGCAACAGTGCGAAAGATTGGTATGAGGCAGAAAGGTTTTAGGAAGGGGTATTTCTAGTATGAAATTTGACATACGAAATTGGGTGTCTTTTCTCCATATGTTAATGTATTTGCTAGACTGTTAGGTGATTGAACCGCTCTTCCTCCCCCTCCCCCTCCCCGATCCCTCCCCTCCTCCCTCCCATCCTCCTCCCCCTCCCTCCCCTCCCCCTTCCTCCTCCCTTCCCTCCTCCCTCTCCTCCCCCTCCCCTCCCTCCTCTCCCCTTCCCTCCTTTTCCCCTCCCTCCTCTCCCCCTCTCCTTCCTCCCCTCCCTCTTCTCCTCCTCCCTCCTTTCCTCTTCTCTCCCCCCCTCCTTCCTCTCCCCTCCTCCCCCCTCTTCCCTCCTCCCCCTCTCCCTCCCTGCTCTTTCTCCTGCCTCTTCTTTTGTCTTCATATTGCAGTTACCTTCTGAGAGGAAATATTTTTACTTAAAATCTTTGCTGGAATTCTGCTACATGTGATAACATGGATGAGCCTGGAGGACATTATGCTAAGTGAAAGAAGCCAGTTGCAGAAGGACAAATACTGCATGATTCCATTTATAACGGGTGTCTAAAACAGCTAAACTCACAGAAGCAGGAGTGAATGGTGGTGTCCAAGGGCTGGGGAGAGGGGAAAATATGGAGTTATTGTTCAATAGGTATATAGTGTAAGTATTGCAAGATAAATAAATTCTAGAGTTCTGATGTACAGTGTAGTACCTAGAGTTAACAATACTGTATGTGCATTGAAAAATTTCTTAAGAGAGTAAATTTCAAGTTAAGTGTTTTTACCACACAAAAAAGGGTGGCAGGAGGAAACTTTTGGAGATGATGGGTATGTTTATTACCTTGATTATGGTGATTGTTGGTGATGTAGGTATGTGCATATATTCAAACATCATATTGTATACATTAAAAAAATGACACTCTAGTCTGGTGGAAAAAGGATAGCATTTTCAATAAATGGTGCTGGGTCATTTGAATACCCATTTGAAGAAAAAGGACCCTTGGCCCCTGCTCTGTAGCATACACAGAAATCTATTTCTGGTAGATTATAAGTGTAAGTGCCGAAAGCAGAACAGAATGTGAGAGAATACCTTTATTACCTTGCTGTGAGCAAAGATTTCTTTATAGAATATTAAAAACTCTCATGATAAAGAATAAAATGGAAATATCAGACTTAACCTGAATTAAAAAACTGTTGTTCATTCAAGGATTATATTAAGAAAGTGAAAATACTAATCATTGATTGGGAAAGGACATTTTAATATGTATATCTGACAAAAGTCTTATGTCCAGAATATATATAAAAAAAATCCTACAACTTAATGGAAAAAAAGAGACAGCTCAGTTAACAAAATGTACTCCTTCTCACACACACATAAAGATATCCAAATAGCCAAAAGGCAAACAATAATGTGCTCAACCTTATTGTTTTCCAGGGAAATGGAAGTTAAAACTGCAATGTCAAAATGAGATACTATTATATATACACTAGAGTGACTAAAACAAAAGACTGACAATACTAAGAGTTGCTGAGGAGGTAGAACCACTGGTGCTCTCATACACTGCTGGTGGGGGTTTAACATAGAACTACTTGGAAAATTGTTTAGTAGTATCTAATAAAAGTGAACATACGCTTACCATTTGATTCAACAATTTCACTTCTTAAGTATACACCCAAGAGGAACAAATGCACACACATGTGTACCAAAAACATAAATGGATTTTCATAGCAGCATATGTTAATAATCTCAAACTGGAAATACCTAAAGGTAATTTTCCAGTAAAATGGACATGTAAAAGTTGGTGGATTCATACAATGGAATAATATGCAGCACTGAGAAAAAATGAGTTACTGCCAAACATAAGATGATTGAATCTCAGAAGCTTAATGTTGAAGGCAAAAAGCCAATGACTATGTATTGTACAATGATATTTACAAAAGACTTAAAAATACACAAAATTAATCTATGTAAATGGAAGTCAAGATAATGGTTACTTCTGGGAGGGCTGTTCATGACTTGGGCTATGAAGAGGGCGAGCTTCTTGGCTGCCAGTAACAGTCTATGTTTTGATCTTGGTAGTGATTACATGGATGTGCTCACTTTGTAAGTCTCTTATACTTGAATAGGTATTTTAACAACTCTTAGGATTCTAGGTAATAGGGTGACAGGATTTATATTTAAAAATCTGAAGGAAAATGTCAAGTCTAAACTGAAGATTTATAATGGAAAAATTAGCTGCCTCTAGTTCTACCTTTAAATAAAATATAGGGTGTCCCCCCCAAAATGTACATACACACTTTGAATAATTATTAAGGCAGTGTTTATTAAAAACATTTCTTTTTCAAAATTGAGCTGACAACTGTTACAGTGTGTATACAATTTTTTTTCGGGACACCCTGTATATGAAATGTCTTTGTGAGACAATAAATTAGATTAAGATATGTGGTCAAATTGCAATTAAAATCTGAAGATTAACCACCTACTCACAGTATAAATCAGGATAAAGAGTTTGATTATTTGAAGAAAAACAGTCTAGACATAATTAATGAACTTTGAGACAGTGAAATGTCAGAAATGATTACATACCTAGACTTAGATGTCTGCGAAATATAGGGAATAAGACACTTTTTATTCCAAGTGGAGGGCAGACTTCTTGGTTTCTATATTAGTTTTAAATATATGGTGTACTTATAGTTTGCTAAATCATACTTGAAAGATGAATTACACATATTCATGTGTAAACTGATTTCTGAATAACAGTCTAGCAAAATGTTGTGCGGGAAATGCACAGGATGCCAAGCCTTTTCCAGAGGGGTAAAGCAGTGTCCTGTGTGGTGCCTTCCCAGCTCCCAGGTGGCACTATCGATTTCTGGGGGAGGGTCTTTGGTTATTTTACCAACATACAAGGCTGGTCTATATCATGAAAAGAAATCAGTGATTAACCAACAATGCTGATAATATTTAAAAAATGAATGATGCCAGATGTTTTACTAACAGCATCCACTAAAGTGGTAGAGTTACGAATGCTGTAGGGAAATCCAGAAGGAGGGAAGAATTTTGATTTCAAGCTAAGGAAAATACCAATGGCTTTCAGTACTAGCCTTCAAAAATATTTTGTAGTTGCTGAAACCAGTATTTTGGTGATTTGTAATTATGAGAAGCTGTAATACATCTCTATTCACACCTGAAGGAGGCATGGAGGTAAAAGTTGGGGGGGGAGGGAGAGGGACAGAAAAAGAGAGGGAGGGAGGGCCTATATCTCACGGAAAGGTTTATTTTTTTATTTTTAGTTTTTTGATTTTTTTTTTTGATTTTTTATTTCAAATTTTTTAAATATCTTTATTGATTTCAGAGAGAGGAAGGGAGAGGGAGAGAGAGAGAGACAGAAACATCAATGATGAGAGAGTCATTGATCGAGCCCACAACCCAGGCATGTGCCCTGACCGGGAATCGAACCCTGATCCCCTGGATCCTAGGTCAACGCTCAACCTCTGAGCCACGCCCGGCTGGGCATCTCATGGAAAGATTTAAAGTGGAAAAGTGGGAACATTTTACCTTCCCCCAGATTTTGGCAAAGTGGTGTGCATTTGTGTGTGTATCATTTCCTTTCTCTTTCTAGGGGAGCAATGCAAAGGTAATTATTTTCTACTCTTACCTGAATGGCTTTAAAACTAGAAGAGAAGAGTGAGAAGAAAAGACACCCCGTTGTTTCGGACTGTGCAGACTGAAGGCCATTGCATGTGACTACTTGGTTTTCCACCCCTTTGCACCCGATCTTCCCCGTTTTCCTCTTCTTCACGCCGGCCTTCAGGCCAGAGCATAAGCTGCCAGCGGGGTCCTGGCGGTGCCTCCTCAGTATTCTGCCCATTTGTGCTCTACCCGCCCTCAGTCCTTTCCCTGCCCAGAGCCAAGGTCATCACTGTGCACCATGGGTTCCCCTGCTGAGTACTCCTGATAGAAGTCAGGTTGTGTTGAAGGTAACAACCACGTTCCTGGTGTGTCCTCACAGGCCTGGGTGCTGAGGTCCCTGCCCCTTGCCCAGCTTCTCCCAGCGCCCTCCCCTCTAACGCTACTCCAGCCACAGTGACTCTTACTTTTCCTACGCAGCCCACTCTTCCTTGCCCTAGGGGACTGGTTCATTCTTTGAACAATCTACCTTCCATTTTTAACTCATCCACCCGTCTAAGTCGGGCCTCTCTGAGCTCTTTTACTTTCCCATTATAACATGTAGTATATGCCCTCCCGTGTTTATGCATTTCACATCTACCTCTCCTTCTAGAATGCAAGTCCCAAGAGGGAACGGAGTATGATTATTTTAGTTTTCATTTTAATTCTAGTATTTAAGACAATGTCTGGCATGTAACAAGTGTTCAATAAATGTGAGTTAAATAAACTAAAAAATTTGATATAAAAATATCAATCGGAAAGGAAAATTACTAGTTTTATCTTATTATATATCTATTTAGAATTTCAAATCAGATTTATTTCTAATATATACTTATATATTAGAAATTTATTGGCATTTACCTTTAGCTATCGGTATTTACCTTTGCATAAAATAAAAATTCTACTGTATTTTCCCACACATTTATATATATAAATCCATATTATTTCTTCTCTATTTAAACCCTGTAGTTTAGATTTTTGAAAGTAGATGAAAAGTAAATATTAAGTTAAAATTTCTCATTTTTTAAAAAAATATATCTTTATTGATTTCAGAGAGAGGAAAGGAGAGGGAGAGAGAGAGACAGAAACATCAATGATGAGAGAATCATTGATCGGCTGCAGCCCACGACCTGGGCATGTGCCCTGACCCGGAATCGAACCCTGATCGCCTGGATCCTAGGTCGATGCTTAACCTCTGAGCCACACCCGGCCGAGCAAAATTTCTCATTTTATAAATAAGAAAACTGAAACTCACAAGAGGTCAAGGAGACATTGACCTACTTGGGCTTGTCTAGGGCCAAGTATCTTTGTGGAATTTAGTAAATGGTAGTTACCCATGGGGACCCCATGTGAGTCTTTGAGGGAGACAAAGGTAATTGCAGTATGTGTTCTGTATTCTAGCATGATATTTATCCTACAGACTGTAATGTATATAGGGAACAAATGGACATTGTGCCTTAACAACAGTGTTTTACAATAGACAACATTTTTGGAATGCAAACACTTTGCCAGATCATACATATTAATTAAGGCTTTTAGGCATAATCTCTGTTTTCATTAATTCATGCAGAATATTGTCAATTAAATTAGACAGCTCCTTTCCAGGTGTTTTACAAGCTGTGTTTGATCGATGTTTTGATTATACCTTTTTCCAAGTTCTGTAATACTTCGTGTCATTTCCATGGTAGAGTTTCAGAGCCTCAATGCAAAGAGCAGGGTTGTCCCCTGAAACTGGGCTGCTCACGCGAGAGTGTCTGAGCAAGAAGCTGGTCAGGGCTCAGGTCTTCCCTCTTCCTCCAGCCGAGGGGTAGCCCCTGATCCCAGCATCCTGCAGACCTGTGGCCTCTTCTCTTAAGAAATCCTGTAACATCTCATCTCTCTACTCGTGCCTGGGCTTCCTCCGTGCTCGCAGTCTCACCTTCCTCCTCTCTGTGTTTCAGAGCTAAATCATACACCTTCAGTCAGAGCATAGACGTCGTATTGTGCTGACAACTACAAGGCTGGGTTAGACCCTCCTCAAACATATTCTCCGAGCTTTCTTACTTTCTCTATCACAGTCTTTATCAAGGTGCATGGTGACAGCAGCCACCCCTCTGCATGCCCCAGGAAGTCACACTTTTACCTAGAGTGTGGTCTGAGTCTTCTGCTCACCCCACATTTAACACAGCGTCTGTCATATTTTTCAATAAACATTTGTTGCATGAGGAAATTGCCATTTAACGTCATAATTGAAAAAGAGCATATACTATCAAAATTCATTCCGCATTTTATAGGGATAAATGTCTTGCAGATGAACATAAAATGAAAATTATTTTTTGGTTTTAAAATAATGTTAAAAGGGCAGTAGCCATAACATCTGCTGTGAAGACCTAAGGACTCATAACACTTTTATTTGACACCAGTGTCCATCATAAGGTAAGGTAAAATGTATTCTTTTAGGTCTGACTGGAAGTATAAAACCAGAGCAGAAATTATCTTCGGATTGCATCTGTCCGATATTCTTTGACTTTTATGTGCCCTAAATATGGATAATACCTAAGAGCAAAGCCTGGAAAGCTAGAAATCACTGGATTTTAATAATCACGTCCCCACTCTCTTGGCCACAATTGACTGGTACACTGTGAACCTCGCTATCACTTCTTTTTAAGCCTGTGATTGGTAGTATAGCTGGAGCGACCACATATTCCAGTTTTCCCTTGTAGCCCTGGGCTTATTTTTAATAGCATTCCATTTGGGCTCAAAAGTGTTCTTAATTGAATGGGAAATTATATGGTCATTCCAATTGCAGAAGCAGAACCAAAAAAGGGCCTTGTATTCCTGTTACACTGTCCTTTGCTGACAGCCCAGGGGAGCAGCAAGGATGCTGAGCTGACATCTTGCCATGTCAGTAGCGAGAACCCTGGATGCTCTGAGGACCTGGAGCAGAGGTGGGGACAGTGGAGAGGGCTGGCGGGGGGCAGAGAGGGCTGGGGGTTTGCTCTGGGCTTTGCCCTTGTCTGATGAGGTTGAATAAGTGACCCTGCTCGCACCCGTCTCGCCTGGAGTGAGCGGGAGGGAGGCTGAGAGGAAGCTGCGGGCATCACCTGCCATGTGCCTGTCCCCGCGGGCTGGGGCTTCGCGTGCACCGCCTCCTTCAGGTTTCCCACCAGCTCTCTGAAGTGGGGGTGCTCAGGTCACACCCACAGGTGAGGAAACTGAGGCCTGGCCAGGCCAGGCAAATTGGCTCATGGCCACACGCATCTGGCCACGCACATCAGGAAACTAGTATTTGAACACGGGTTGATTAGTTTAACTAATTATTCTGAAATACTTGTTTGGACATTGGGATGTGCCCGTGGAGAGAATGTGGGTGGGACCAGGGTGCAAGTTATCACACACACAGGCATCTGCCAATGTCTCTTTTTCCCACAACTAAGCGTGCTAGGCACAGAATGATAGTTCATTTCACTTTTGCTTAAATTTCTGTGAATGCCCCTGAGAATGAGAATTTTTGTGTGGCCTTCGCCCAGAGGTCTCCTCTGTCGCCAGCCCTGTTTGTGGCGTCCCATCCGGACCTTTACTTCCCCAGCCAGGTCTCTTCTGCTTTCACAGGCCACAGTAGCCTTTGCCTCATCCTAGGAGAGCACTTGCAACTTTTATAAACTTTACAATAGCAAAGGTGATAGGATGTGACCTGCACAGAACTACACCCTGTTGCCAGGCCCAGCACAGACCCTGGCACTTCGGGTGCACGCTCGGATACTAGTAAATATTAAACACTGAATAGTCAGCCTTCCTCGATGTTCCACCTGCTTGAATGTGGTTTCCAGTTACCGCCGGACAATACCTCCATGTCTAAAGTGTAACCAAACCCATTTTGGAAGGATCTTAAGCACTGAACAAATGTTCACAAAAACATGGAACCGAAAAGCTTTGGCTACAGTTTGCTGGGAGGCCTGCACTTCCTTGAGTCCATAAAGCTAGGAAAGCAAAAAGCATAAAGCCGTGCGAGAGCCTCTCTGTTACTATGGAATTGCTTTGTTTTATTTTCAATCAGCTTCACCAAAAGCTTAATTAGTGCTCTTTAGAGCAAAGAAAGAATGCCTGACGAGGTTCACCTTCCATCTGGAGCAAAATTAAAAAGAAAAATGGAAGGCGTGAAGATCTGCGGGCACTCTGAATGTATCAATTATTGATATTAACACCCATTATCTGACTAAAAGGCAGGATAAAGGCTTCAGGGAATTGTAGGGTGCATATAATTTCTCTAATTATCCTAATTTACTGTAATTAAGACACTAAAACAATCCTGGGAGAAAGCAATAATGTCTTTTAATATCAACTAAAATTACCTTGCATGTCTAGCTTTATTTACTGTCACCTTTCAATGTGACAGAAAGACTGATCCTGACTTGTAAATTTCTAAAATGATGGCTTTTAGAACTCCTCACACGAAACTGGATAAAGTGTAGCTCAAAATTATCATTTCGGTCTCTAAAGTATTTACAAATTCGTAAAACCTATCATATCACTGCTGTGCGTGAACTCTGTCAAGAGCATGCCTTTTGGAAAAAGAGCACTTTTCATAGAGATTTTCAGAGTTTGAAGAGCAGAGGAAATACAAAGAGATAAGTATGAATTAGATGCCCTCTCCCAGGAAGTCCTTTCCAGGTGGGGTGAGGCTTCGGAAGGCAGAATCACATTAGACGTACAGTCTGACGTTTGTTATTTAACACACGCATACGAACTATCAAAGCAGTGCCTTATTGTATTTCCTCATATCATCATGAACCAATTTCTGTCCGATTGAAAGAACCCGGATTAAAATGAAAGCTCACACCGTTCTCGCTAAATGCAGGTTTGTTGCCACTCTGCCCGCTGCCTCTGGGGCTTGCGGGTGGTGGAAGCTGAAGGCCTTCAGGGCACCTGCCAGGCGGGGCGCCACATTGCCCTCTGACCACTTATGCTGGTTCACAGGCCCTCCAGGGAACTGTCTATTGAGGCTTCATTTGAATTTATGGGGTATTTTTACAATGTCTGCTTGTATTAGTAGTGTGAGTTCCTATCAAGTCAGAGCAAAGCTACATTTTTAATCTTTCCTTTCCCAGAATATCCAAAGAAACACTGGGTGGCACACCGTTTACCTTGTGCAATTCCCTCCCACCGGGAAAGGTAAGCTAGAGACAGCGAAGCGGGCTCGGGTGGCACAAAGAATAAGGCCAGTGCCGCCCGCCCCAGCAAACACCACCCGGGCTTCCGAACCCCGTAGGCTCTGTCAGCGGCCCCTCTTTGCCAGTTCATCAGAAACGTAGGGCAGCCCTAGAGATAATATGCAGGGTCGGGCGAAGCAGGTTTACAGTTGTTTGTCTGAAAAATAATACAATAATGATTAAATAATAGTCAAAGAATAAATTCGGTGTTTCCCGTACTCATAACTGTAAACCTACTTTTGCCCCACCCTGTATTGTTTAGGTTTGATGTTTCTGGTTTTTAGAAGAATGGAAATGCAATATGTATGTGGCAATTGTGGTGTTTTTTTTTGTGTGTTTTTTAGTCAACATTGTATTTTTGAGATTTATCTGTACTGATGTGTGTGTAGCTTAATTTACTTCATTTCACTACAATGCATTTATGAATCTACAAACTTCCTTTGTATAAATTGTTCAGAGTCTATTGCATACATTTTATTGTATGAATGTACCAGTTTATTTGTTCATTTTACTGGAGCTGAACATTTGAGCTGTTTCTCCTTTTTTTCTTTTAGATCAATGCATCTTCCACGACAGAGATCATTCCTGTCCACACCCCTCGTGCCCACGGGAGGGATTTTCCAGGGTCACGGTTTCTTTAGAGCTAAGAGTGAAGCTTCTGGGTCGCTGGGATACGTATGTTCAACTTTGCTTTGTAACACCAAATTTGCTCTCTAAATTATTTTTTACCAATTCCCAAATCAATGAGTGTGCATAAGTGCTCCCAGTGTTTCATATACTTTATAAACAATATCTATTCTAGTTTTTCCAATGTACTGATATTATCCTGAGAGAGATAAAGTTTACATATAGTTTTGTTTGGAACAGGTTAAAGTTAGTGCTGTGTATATTGCAAGAAGTATCTGTAGCTTTGGATAGAGAATTACAGCCATGCTTGAGTATAAAAGTGCTCTGCTCGAACATCAAGGTGAGTCTATAAACATGCTAGGCATCGATTCAACAGAAAAACAATGAGCTGAGCCATATTACACACTGAGACAGTAGAATCTCCCTTGTGTTTACAGTTACCTCCAAAAATCATAGACACTTGTTGGGAGAGAACTCATGACTTACATATTAGAAATATGTAATTAAGTAACAAGGTATCCTTAATGAAAAAATTTATTTCATCAAATTGATTTTGTATATTTAGCTACTGAGAAGAAAGGATACATACTGGAAAATTATTTATGAACTCAATTCGTAATTTGATGCTTTAGCCTTTATAACATGATATACATATATACGCACATATGTATTTGTATGTCTCTCTATGTATATGTACATATATAGATGAAGCATGTCATTTATTTATAAAATCTGTAACAAGGAAATTAAATAATGCATAATTTGTCAACTGCTAACTTGGCATGCAAGTAACTTCAATGTTACCCATAAAGATGGGCCTAAGTCTTCCGAATGTGAGATAGAAGGTATAATTGACAATTATCTAATAAATATGAGCTTTATATCTAGTTCAACATATAGAAACATTCTGTTGTGTAGCTCAATAGCAAAAAAAACCCCACACAACTGAAAAAAACAATAAAAAATCCCAAAAACCAGTCAGATTAAAAAATGGGCAGAGAATCTGAATAGAAAATTTTCCCAAACAAGACAGATGGTCAAAAGGTACATGAAAAGGCACTCAATGTCACTAATCACCAGGGAAATGCAAATCAACACCACGATGAGATGTCACCTCACACCTATTAGAACGGCTATCATCAAAAAGACAAGAAATAACAAGTGTTGGAGAGAATGTGAGAAGAGAACCCTGGTGCGCTGTTCGTGGGAATGTAAATTGGTGCAGCCACTATGGAAAACAGTATGGAGGCTCCTCAAAAAATTAAAGTTAGAATCACCATATAATTCAGCAATCCCACTTCTGATTATTTACCCAAAAGAAGTGAAAATACTAACTCGAAAAGATATCAACACCCTCATGTTCATTGCAGCACCGTTTACAATAAACAAGATATGAAAGCAATCTACGTGTCCCTTGGTGGGTGAATGGATAAAGATGTGATATATATGTCTACACAGCAGAATATTATTCAGTCATAAAAAGAAGGAAATCCTGCCATTTGTGACCACATGAATGTATCTTGAGTGTGTTATGCTAAGTGAAATAAATTGGACAGAGAATGACAAATACCATATGATATCACTTATATGTGGAATCCAAGACAAACAAACAAAAAACAAAATGTAAACTCACAGATCCGGAGAACAGATTGGTGTTTGCCAAAGGCAGGGAGTGGGAGCTGGGTGAAGGGGTTTGGAAGGTGCAAACTTCTAGTTATAAAATAAATGAGATTGTGGCAATGTAATGTACAGCATGGCAAGTATATATTAATAATATGTACTGTACTGTGTATTGGAAAGTTACTAAGAGAGTAGATCTTAAAAGTTCTAAGCATAAGAAAAAACGTTATGTGTGGTGATGAATGTTAACTATACTTAATACGGAGATCATCTTAAAATATGCGCAAGTATTGAATCATTATGTTATACGCCTGAAACTAATATAGTAAAGCTAGTATAAAATAGAATAATATTATTGTGACACTGGACACACTTGAATGAGGTCTGATGGCAGTAATGTATTTAGGTTCACTTTCTGATTTTGTTGATTGCATTGTTGGTACGTAGAAGAATGTCTTTGTTTGTAAGAGATACAGACCAAAGTTTAGGGATCATAAGGAATCAGGGTGGCAACCTATTCTCAAAAGGTTAAGAAAAATTGTCATTTCTACTATACTTGTATCATTTTTGGAACTTTAATTCTTTTCAAAAATATTTAATTAAAAAAATTACACTTAAAAAATGCTACCAAGTAAAGACATAATGTATTCCTGTTACAATATATTCCTTTTTCACTTGCTAAACATATTTTCATAAGAGTATAGTGTCCAGTTTGAATAAATGCTGATTTGAATACATGAACTATTTGTGAGAGTATATTTTATATTGAGAAATTGTTTGTCTTGTAGACCAAAGCTCCCCAGGGGCCAACATTGAACTTTCTTCTCTTCACTTGTGTTGGGTGAAAAAGTCTCAAAATACCAGTTGCATTTTGGCACGTCCTGCAGTGAGAAAAGCAATCGTTGCAACTTAAGTCTGCTATATTTTGAGATCAATTTAGTATATTCCTTTTAATTCAGGGTTTTCCAAACAGTAGATTGCAATCTACTTTAGATATTGAAATTTCATATATGTGTGTCTTTCTATGGCTCTATTTCACACTTTACCGTATTTGTCTCTACATCTTAGGCTGCATTCCCAGCATGATGCAGTGGTTTGGTAACAGTGCCATGCAGTAGTGCCCTTTCCCATAAATCACTTCACATGCGATCACTATCTACCTTTCCCCCAGCCCCTTGAATCCCAAGCCTTCAGGAAAATACAAATTTGTGGTTTTTTTCTCAGCATAGCAAAAGTTCATTCATCTTTAAAGACTTATCACTAATGTTAACTTCTTCCAAGGTCTTATAAGAACCCCCCCACCTCCCCAACCTCACATGTCATGCCCCATCTCTTCCCAATGCTTCGACTGGAATGGATCCTTCCTTCTAAGCCTGCACCATCGATTTTCAGTTTCTCTGTTTTACCACTTGGCTCAACCTACTTTACTTTCTGGGTCACTGTGAGGGAGGTGCATTTTGAAGGAAAGACAGCATGGTTGTATTTAAGAAAATACTCTGGCCGTGGGACAGGGCAAAGAAAAGCAGAGTGATCTCAGAGCAGCCACTTCTCTCAAGTGTTCAATCCTTAACTTTGCAAGTGCAGAGTCTGATGTTGTTAGGATCCTAATTGGACTTGCTCCTCACAGGTGGCTTGCAGTGACCAGATTGTCATATTGAGCAAAATGTTAGTTCATTATTTTTCAGTGAAAACTCACAGAAGGTCATCGAGATCAGAATATTTCCAACAAATTTAAGGGCACACTTCTCCCCCTATTAGAGTTGCAAAGACTGTAATCAGCTGTTTGTTGGCAATGAGTTAAAAGTTGGCAGTGAGTTCACAGGCTCTGTCAGTGACGGAGCCTGACAAGCAGCCAGCAGGTGGAGGTGGATCCCGGGATTGCCTTGGGTTATTTGCTGGCCTACATTTTTAATCTAGTTTTTATTATTATAAATACAATGCAATGAATATTTCATAGATTTTTATTTCTATGCTATTACTGTGGGATATATATGCAAAAGTGTAAGTTTCTGTGCAACTAAATTCTGAAGGAATTAAAGTAGCTGTAAGTGAGCCGAGAATTGGTATCTCATAGCCAGAAGTTGTGTGCGTGTGTTACGCCCTTACAGGTCTGCTGCACAAAATGTTAGACCGGTGAGGGATCCTCTCTTAGCTTAAAGCTGAGGGTAAAGTGCAGTGAGGCCCATGATGTGGCTGCTTTTTAGCTCTTTGAAGATGACATTTCACCACCAACCTCAGTCTTGCTTGAATGAAGAAATACAAAGATAAGAAATCTATGTAGACTATCACTTGTGTCTTTATGACTAATCTTTTCACCATTGTTTGCTGGTTTGAAAATAAATCGAGGTGAATATAATGTGAGTGAGGCCAAGACATCTTTCCCACCAGTCTTGAGTGGGGAGTAGGCTGTCTATCTGGCCAAGGTCAGGCATGAGGGTGACACTGTGACAGTGTTGGAGAGTATCTTGGTCAAGTCAGAATGCTGTATTCAACCTCAACCACCCTTCCTACTAGGTCTCTGAGAGGGAGAAAGAGAGATGTACAAAAATGCAACCAAAGCAACTTGTGGTGGGAGATTTGTGTCTAAACCCAAAACCAGATCTCTGGTGATCCAGGCTGGGCCAGTGAATGGCTTTCCTGACCCCAAGTTCATAAGAAATCTCAGAGCTACTGTTCCTGTCTGAGCAAACATGCAGCCCTACTTATTAATACTCAAGGTGGGTGGGATTGAAAAAGTAAAGCAGGTGTCAGCCAAGGTGTCAGGCTTTTTTCTCTATTTCCTTTCTTTCCCTTTGACAAATGGAAGCACTGACTGTACCAATCTTCAGAACTCTGATGGTAGCTGTTTCATCTGTATCTCCAAAATGAATCACAATGGACTTACTATTTTACCATCAACCCCTTTCCTTAAAAAATTGTAGACCTTTTCCCATTCCAATTCATAGGTTGTATGTTTCACTTTTAAGTGTTTCGGAATATTCTACTGAGAACGATTCTGATATTTTTATTTATTTTGTTTCCCCAGGGTACTCTCTCAAGAAATATTTTCAAAAAGTTGAGTGTTATATTTTCTGAATCCTGTTGTGTCTGAATATGCCTTTTTTTTTGCCCATTTGCATGGACAAAATTTTTCTGGGTATAACCTCATGGCCACAAGCCTTTTTATGCAGAACTCAGTAACATTGCTCCATTGTTTTCTAGCATTAATCTTGCAGATGGGAAATATAAAGACAGCCTAATTTTCTTTCCTTTGCAGACACATATTTTATTTTTCTTTATGCAACCTTATGGTATTTCTTTTGTGGTTGCAATTCAGAACTTCCCCTAGGATATGTGTAAGTGCACAATTTCTATCAATATTCATGCTCTGCACTCAGAGTGGGCCCTTTTACCTAAAGATCCAAGCTCGGGCATATCTCCCTTTATTATTTTATTTATTATTGCCTTTCTTTTACATGCCTGGTTTCTCCTTTGCCTTCTCATTCTGGAAATGCTCTGTTAGAAACATAGGCGGGTGGCCAGGGCTACTGCTGCAGTGTTGTTGTGGAAGGACTTTCTATGTTCTGTTAATGGCCATTCAACCTCAAGTGTGTGTTCTCCTTTGATTTTCAGAGCTTTCGAGCCACAGGGAGTTGAAGAGAACTTAAAAAAAATATCTTCCTGTTGAGTACCAGGAATTTCTTAGAAGAATTATTAATTTACTGTTTTATCATTTGACTAGACATGAGCTTAAAGGATCCAGACACTAAATGTAACTGATAATTTTCTCCCCTTTGGTCTGAGCACCTTCTCAATCAGTAATACCTGGGATATGGAGTTTCATGAGATGACTTCATTAGATGGCATATTTATGTGTAATAACTTCAATAAATAAATTTGTCTTGTTGAAAATGGCTGTATTCCTAACACCTTCTATTGATTAGATCATGTCAATCTTCCATATTAATAACAATAATTTATAAGTCTATTTCAGGTAAGTCAATTGAATGTCTTCTTGAAAAAGTATCTTTTTTTGTCTTTGCTATTGAAAAGAAAACATTTCTAAATAATCTGCATGGTAATAACATACATATTGCTTCTACATACCTTAGGTCAGTAATTCTTCATTTGTTCCTTAGACGCACTGGAATACTTTAAAAATTACCATTGCCTGTGCCATATCCCTGCACAATTAAACTTCTGGAGCTGGCACCTGGGCTTCAATATTTTTCAAAAATACCTTCAATTATTTTAATATGTATCAGAGTTAGGGACCACTGCCTTAGTAAAACAGGCAAAAGGATGATTCTACATTTGTTTGTCTGTTTATTATTTGTTCTCTTGCATGGGATTGTTATGGTGACCATAGGGTGCAGAAAGCACATGGGGGGAAAGATCAGCAATGCTTCAGGCTCTGACCAAACCCCTTCCAAAGGTCTGCAGCAGCCATGCGGAGCCGTGTGCACAATGCAAAGCCACGCGGGTCCATGCAGTGCATGACCATGCACATGTCAAAGGTACCTGAGTACTTAGTTGCAAGCTTATAGTTCAGCTCATGTAAAGTGGCACACAGGAAACTGAATGTGATATTTAGTATTTATTTACATGTGAAAAGGGCTTTATTTTAAGAAATACATATGAAGTAATACAGGCTACAACCTTCGAAAGATCAACTGAGGTTATAAACTGTCTAAAACCTCACATCATAGTTTGCTCATCCTGAGAATTTCTGCACCTAAAGAATCTCAAGGTTAAACTGAGGACCATATTTTATATGGTTTTCTTTGAAAAATTCTTATAATTCTTATATTATGACCTCATAGATTGCTAGGACAGTGACTGCTTTCAGGTTATAAACATCCACATAATGTTTAGAAGATCCTTCATGTTGAAAAACCATGCATTCAATCAGTTCCCTCCAAAAGATAATTTTTCAAATATTGGTATCATCTTATTACATGAAATAGGAGCAACATGCATGAAAGTCTCTCTCCTCCTTCTCTCTCCCTCCCTCCTTCTCTCTATCTTTTTCCCAGAGAAGTTAGACCACAGAAATGAACGGGAAAATACCAGGTCGGAATATGCAGCCTGGATGTCTCAAGCATCTCGGTGTTGTTGTAGCAGTTAACACTATTGAAGACCTGAAATAGTCAGTTAGGCTGGCAGGTCCAAAAGCATCATTATCAACCAGAATATATATATTTCCCTAGACACACCAAACACCAAATATATACTTCCCAGACAGATATATATATATATATATATATATATAAACATTATAGAAATATCTATATATAGACATGCATATTTATAGACATATATATCTATATATAAATACATATAGACATGCATAATATATATAGACACACGCATGTTTATAAATATATATGTATTTATCTGGAAGTTGCTTACACCGTTCACACCATCACTACCGCTACTACTCTACTACCACTACTACTAACAACAATAATAACAGCAAAGCTCATAGGTGCACCTACTATTTGCCAGGCAGTATTGTAAGCACTGCACATTTATTAATCCTCTTAACCTTCCAACAACGCCAGTGGTGGCGCTCCTGTTCCCGCACTTTGCAGGCAGGGCAGCAAGGCCCAGCGAGCTGAGTGCCTGGGAGGCCGGCCGCAGGAGGCAGGGTCCACGCCAGCGTGCTCGGCCACCATGCGACTCTGAAGCACAGCTCAGCACGTATCTGCAATTGGGAGGACAGGCTCGAAGAGCTCAGAAAACAGCAGGAATATGTGCTCGGGGTAAGTAATCTCAGACAAAATAAATAAAGGAATGACCATCCTGGGATGTATAGATTTAAATGTTAAGGAATTGAATCAGAATTAGATATTGAGACCTAGGAAGCAAAACAATGAGGCACTTTGCCATTGGAATACAGAATAGAATAAACAATTGGCTATTAAAGTGAACCGATGTTTAATGCAAAAGCAATATATCCCTGAGCTTGTTTGTTTGTTTGTTTTTAAAATATATTTTTATTGATTTCAGAGTGAGGGAGGGAGAGGGAGAGAGAAACATCAGTGATGAGAGAGTCATTGATGGGCTGCCTCCTGCACACCCCTGACTGGGGACTGAGCCCGCAACCCGGGCCTGTGCCCTGACAGGGAATCGAACAGCGATCTTGTGGGTCATAGGTCGATGCTCAAACACTGAGCCACGCTAGCTGGGTCCTGAGCTTGTTAATTGCAATTATTATATTACCTATTCAATTAGGTACAATAGTAAAATTTTTAACTAAAGTAGAATAAACACAGATCATGAACAAGAATTTATTTTTTTCCAAAATATTTCATGATTCTGTCACAAAATGTTCACATATCTTCTTTTTAATCTACAAACATCAGAGTAACTGCCATCTATCTTTATTATTAAGTTAATCTTCTTGCTTCATCTAAATAGAATAATTTTCTCTGTGTCTTTGCTGTGTGTACATTTATTTGTTATCAAATATTACAATTATAAATATATGATGAGTTAATTGATACATTAAAAAATGATAAATCGAACACCTGTGCGCCCTCTACCAAGTGTGAATTTGAAAGGGACATTCGCAGGGCTGTAACCGCTTCTGTGCTGTTCCTTGCCCTTCACTTCTCCCCTTCCTCTCTCAAGAGTGAACACTATTCCAAATTTACATCTATCATGCCCTGGATTTTCCATATATGTGTATGTATAATATAAACATTATATTAATTTTGTTATAAAATCCAGATAAATGGTTTCATACTATATGCATTTTTCTGTATTTGTCTTTTTCAATCTACCACATTTTTTGAGATGTTTCTGTGTTCACAGGTATAGCACTGGTTTATTAATTTTCACTCATTTTTCTCATTCTGTTTGTGAACTTATCAAAATAGTTACTCACTGTCCTTTCTATGATTATTTCGCTTGTTTCCAGGAATTTCCTAGTGAAATATTGCTGTTATGATCTCTCCTGTACATGTTTTCTGGTGTTCATCTGAAATTTCTAAGGGTGGAATCGGTGGGTGACAGCACAGGCACATTTGGAAACTTTACGAGATAACTATAATTTGCCTAACAAGAGTTATTGAAACAATTACCATCCCCAGAGTGGCTAAGAGTTCCCTTAATTTCACATCCTTACCAATACGCGGCATTGTCAGAAATTTAATCTTCGCCGGTCTGCTCAAAATTAAAGTTTACCGCACTTTGATTTTGACTTGCTTCCTCAGATAGTAGTAGGGTGTTTGTGTTTCGTTTTGGTTTTTTAATCCTTACCAGAGGATATTTTTTCCATTGCTTTTCAAAGAGAGTGAAAGGGAGAGAGAGACAGAAAGACAGATGGACATCAATGTGAGAGAGACACACCGATTGGTTGCCTCGCACACTCACCTCAACGGGATACTCGGGGATCCAGCCTGCGACTGAGGTACGTGTCCTTGGCAAGAATTGAACCCGGGACCCTTCTGGCTAAGGCAGTAGTGTGTTTATTGATTGTTTATGCTCCCTCTTTGTGAAATATTCCTTTTCTTTGGCCTCTTTTTCTGTTGCCTTTTTCTATTGTTTTGGAATTCTTTATCTATTCTAGAAATATGCTATTTGCCTATTATAAGTGTTTTAAATGTTTTCGGTTTAGCCTTGTTTTTCACTTCTTTTATGCTGTCATTTGAAGAAGACAGATTTTAATATTTATTAGAGTCAAATGTGTCAATCTTTATAGTTTATGATTTTATGTCATGTTAATATTTTTAATCATAAAAAGTAATTTATGTTCAGTACTGAAAATGTGTAGAGTGAACAAAAGTACCAAGAAAGAAGAAATAAAAGAGGAGGACAGTAGGAAGTAAAAGTTTTAGTTTTAGTTATAATAAATAAGAAACTTAAATATTTTTACAAGTTTTTTGATGTTTTAGCTCTTTAATTTCTCATGAATGTCTTTGGAACAATTCTATACTGAACAGTTAAGAGTTTTCTATATTATTTATTTAAACTCTACATATTTTAAGGCTATTTAGCTCTCGTGAATCATATTTAAATCATGTTTTCCTATTTGCTTGCATCAATTCTATGGTGCTGTATGATATAAAGATATTAAACTTTCAGAATTCAGAATTCAAGTCTGTGAATCACTTTTCCTGTGATTGGTTTTTCAAATTTATAAGGTCCTATGATGTCTCAGGCTCAGTTAAATATTGTCTAATCTTAATTTTATATGATGCAACACTACACACACACACACACACACACACACACACACAGCTTTTAATGTGATTAAAAATTTAGTACATTTTGTTATTTAACTTGAAATTGGACCCCCAAAATAATTATTGAATAATCCATAATCTCCTAGGCTTATTATTTTTCATATAACCAAGCTCCTATATGTAATGTGATCTACTTTAGGTCTGGCTAACTCATTCATGAGTCTGACATCTTTGATTTGTGACCAAAGACTACGCTATACTATTTTAATTATAGAATTTCATAATGTTTCCTATACTTAGGTCCTTAAAGTTTGAAGCAGAAATATCTAGAGGAGGAAGGTGACTTGCTACCAACAGGATGGAGAAAGAAAGACAGAGAGAAAAAGAGAGAGGCTCTTATTATTAAAAGGATTATTTGATGTTATGATGGAAGCTGACAAGTCCTAAGATCTGCAATTGGCAAGTTGAAGACCTGGGAGAGCTGGTCAGATAATATAGTTCCTATCTGAATCTGAAAGCCTGAGAAATGAGAGCTGAAGGTCTAAGTTCCAGTCGAAAAGCCATCGGGCTCAAGACTCAAAAAGACTCAATGTTTTCTTTCAAGTCCGAAGGCCAATGTCCCAGGTGAAGTAGTCAGTCCAGAGGAATCTTTCTCACTTATGGAAGGAGGTGGTCAGCTTTTTTCTTCTACTCTATCTATTCAAATATTACTCGTATTCAAAAACTTCCTTACAGACACAACCAGAAAAATGTTTGACTAAATATCTGGGCATCCGGTTGCCCAGTGAAGTTGACACACAAAATTAACCACCACAAGGATTTATCACCTTCCCATTTTGTACCGGCTTCAAGAAGGTTGCATAAAATCTTATGGTGGTCAACTTTCTTAGTTTATCCTGCTATTTCACATTATTATTCCAGTTGGAAGTTGAAAGTGAAAGATATTTTAAAACCATTAAATTGGTTTGCTATGGAAGTTACTACATCGGAGCTACAGTCTGTCCCTGCATTCTTGGACATTCAGAAGCAAAAGAAATAGAAGCTGCAGCACTACAGATCAACTAGAAGCAATAGGACTGTCAAAGCTTTAAAAATATATGGCAGGGAACCAGAAATGTTAAAGAAGGAGCGAGAAACAATCATGTTTCTGCTAGAGCAGTTGACATATTGAAATGTATGTTTCTCCTCAGAGATGTCCACATGGCTCTATAATTAAAATTATTCTGAGCAGGGAAATGGAGGGAGGTGGAGAGATGAAGTGTTAGAACATTTGTTGTCCTCAATCCCCTGTGAGTGATGCTCTTAAAGGTAGAGCTTATATCCATCCGTGGCTGGAGAACAGATACTTTGAAAGTCTATTACATTTTACATGCTTAGGTAATGAATTGTGTATGTTTCCTCCAAGGAAATTTAATTTAAATACTTGAAGTCAAAGTCTTTCAGAGAAAGGCAAACATCAGAATGTTAAAATTCATCTCAGATATATCAGCCTGATTAAATAGGGAAACCAGACTCAAATTCATTTAACTTCACTCACCCATTCAATAAACTTTTTCTGAATGAATAACATTCTTTCATGTACCTAAAACATGTCTGTGGGATGAAAAAGAGAGAGGGGGAAAAGAGTAAGCATGTGGAAATGAAGTGCATAAGCATATAAAAATATAATAAATTGTAAAAAAGTGTTACAATGTCTGTTTTGTTGGGGAACATGAATAGGGAATCAGAGGTCATTTTACTCCTTACTTAAAGTGATATTATGTGGTGTGTATCGATTTATTATTTACTCTGTGTGAGGTGCTGTGCTGGGTACTAGGAGAGCCTACGGTGAGCAAGACAGCCATGTGTCATGGCATCATGGGGCTGCGACGGTAGCTAATTACATTAGATGGTGAGGGGGCTTTACTGCATGCTGTGATCCTAATTGGATGCTATGTATCTTTTGCTTTTATGATAATATAAATATTAAAAACATTTAAATTTTCTTGGAACCATTTAGACATAAACATGTAGAAAATTAGCATTGGCGAGGACTATCTAGTTTCTAAGGAATATTTTAGAAACAGTTTTTCAATATGATTCATGATGTAGTAAATACTCATCTACATTAGTGATACCCAAGTCCCATGATTCTCCATTTATCTTTTGTCTGATGTGTTTTGGATGAGACAGAACATTTCTAAACACTCTCATTGGAGCATTTCATACCGATTTTTTTCCAAGTTGTTTAATTCACTCTACTCAATCATTAACTTATTCACTCAGTGCAGGTTGATTGATTGGAACAAGAATGGTTCCTTAATAGGAGCTGCAGAAAAGAGGAATCGAGCATGAATAAAATATAAATCCAGTCTTATGAATCTGATTGTCCAGTCATGTAGTGACAAGAGAAGACATGTACTCAAGATATAATTATGAAAATAGTGCTCAGTGCCACAAAGGAAGAACAGGAAGAGTTTTGTTTCTGTTTATGCAACTTTAGTAAAGGGAGCATTTGACATAACATCTGAATACTAATTAATATTTTGGCAAGTGGAGGCGGGAGGAGAGCCTTCTAAATAGGGAGAGCAGTGAAAACTAGACAAAGGGTGCTATGGGAGGCAGGATTCAGTTTTGTACTGCATGGATCTTTAATGGCATAAATTAGACATATAATTGATAATATTGGGAGGCAGATGTGAAGACCTAAATCATATTTCAAGATTTTTTTGTTTTGTTTTCAATGGAAGTTATTGAAGGTTTTTGAATAGCAGCATCTTTAGCCTGAATGACTGAAGAGATACTGTTGAGGTTACCTGAAATAGTAGGTACAAGGGTTGTACTCATTTGGGAAGCTGTGTGCGTGTTGTCAGTTCTGGTGAGGCCTCCATGGAGTGTTCTATACAGGCACATGGAGGTGCAAGACTATGGTTTGCAAAAGAAGCAAGAGCTGTGACAGGTATCACCTGTGGTAGGTATTAGAGTGTCTACCACTAATACAGATGGTAGTGTTGAAACCATGTGACTAGATGAAATTTTCAAAGAACAGAGTTAGTTTAGGCAATGAAGATGAAAGAAGGTGTCTAGGGTTTAACCCTGAACAGAGACGGCTTCATAAAATAATAATCTACAATTAGAAAACAGGTGGAGGAAGTCAAACCTCCTCAGGAAACAGAGCAGTAGTTGTAACATTAGAAAGGGAAACAAAAGTAGAGAAGACTCATCCCATAGGAGACAGGAAAAGAAAAGAGGGATGGAAAAGGAGCCAATGCTGTTGAATTCATCAAGGAGATCAGGGCAAAGAAATACGAAGGAAATATTCATATATGAACTTAGAGAAGGTGAGCATTTTTCCAAACGGTACACGCTATTCACTCTTCTTTTCCTGTGATTTACACACAAACTCTCATGTCACAGATGTCAAAATATGCTGCTCCTAACGTGCTTCAGTTCACACCCTGCTCAGAAAGAGCGGCTGCTTGGGTGGAGGGTGTGATGTTTGTTTATTTCTTTTTTTGGATCGTGTTGGGACTCTAAATCTTATTCCTAGGGAAGTGTCCTGTATGGTTAAATAAAGTACTTGGAAAAAATTTACTTTGCAGGACAAGAGAAAGGGACAGTGTTTTGCGTATCTTGGATGTGAGGGTGAGGGTGGGTCGGGTGGCATGTTTCACAGGCCCACATAGTCTTCCCTTCCATTCCCTTCCATTTGTTCTTCCTCAAGCTAAGAGGCCTAGAACTGTAACATTTGCAAATGAAAACAGTGAGCACAGCTGAGCTGCCATTGACACACTCTCTCTGTTAACAAAATTTCACTCTTTTAAAACAGCTGTTTTTCACAATTTTCATATTTTACTATAAATAGTGGCTCAAAGTTAACAAAATAGATGGGGAGAGAGAATGGAAATCAGATACATGTAGCAATGAACAAAGCTGATCAAATCATATATAAACATTGGAAAGAAATTTAATAGATTGTCACCTAAATAATGAGTATCATAATTTTTTTTTTTTTTCAATCTTTCTAGTCCCTAATTATGTTCTTTTGGATGTTCAGCTTCAGTATTTTCCTTCTGTTAGCCTCTGACATTTCTGAAGTGGAATTTTTTTCCTGCTGAGTTTGAGATTGGAGGTAAAGGGTTATAATCTCCCACTTGACTTTCCTGAGCACCCATCTGATTAGCATGGATTTGCTCCAGATGCTGATAACAAGGATCCCCCCTGCCCCCCAAAAAGTAGTGTAAACAAAGTAGAAATGTATTTCTCTTTAAGAATAGTCCAGAGGTAAGAAATCAAAATCAGATATGTGAGATCCACAGCATTTAAAAACTGGGATCCTTATTTTATTTCCCATCCATATGACTTGTATTCTTGAGGTCAATTCATAGTCCTTGAAGGCTCTGCAGGTGTCACTAACATCCCTATTTCTGGCAGCAGGAAGGAAGGAGGGGAAGAAGTAGGACTTCCCTCCCTTTTAAGGAGATGCCTGGGAAATCTTCACACTGCTGCTTAAATTTCCTTGGGAAGAACTTGGGTACGTGGCCACACTTGGGTGCAAAAGAAGCTGGAAAATGCAATCTCTCTCCTTAAACTACAACCAGAAAAATATCATGTTGTTTTCCTAGACAAAATCTTTTCATAGACTTTCCATTAATGATGAATTAATTAGCAGTCCCTCTGTTGGGTGCTTAAACTCTTCATAAAAAACAACAACCCAAACATATTCTTCCAAATTGATTTTGCATTGCTCTTACACACACACACACACACACACACACACACACACACACTTCAACCATATTAAACTCAAAAACTGTTTTACAAACATATGTTTTGTTTTCCCTGTTTTGTACTTTCCCTTTGCGATTTTTCTCACTGAGAGTTTCCTCTTTCTGCCACTGTTTATTGTAATCTTATTTATCTAATTACACTAATGACATATACCACATCTTCATAAATTTCTTTCCTAGTCCCTATAGTAGCCTGCAAGTTTTCCTCCTTTGATCTCCTAGAGCACTTGATTTGTGTTTTTTCATGATATTTATATATTTTACCATTTGTATCACAATTGGACTTGCCTTGCCTTTCCCATAGACAATAAACTCCCTGAGGAGTGAAAGCTGTATATCATCTCACTTACTTCCATACATATTTTTTGAAGCACCAAGTTTCCAATTTCTGTGTAGCAAGCACACAAAACAGAGTTATAAAATGTAACAGAAATTAAATTTCCACATTTATGCTTATTTCTTAAGCACTCTGGAAAAGCACACAATTACATATAGAATTTTCACACAATTTTTTTTACAAAAAGTTTACATAATTTTTCTAGAATTAAAATTATGATATGTTTGACCATAATTTTAATCAATGGGGGAAAAAGGGTAACGTCTGTAATACTTTCAACAATAAAGATAAATTAAAAATTAAAAAGAGACGATGATATGTTTGAACTGGAAATACAGTAGAGGGCCAAGGATGTTTTGATGAAAGTGGGTTGGGTCATAATGGAGCAGAGTACACGTCTTTCCTCAGGGGGCAGAGAGGAACCCCACATTTCAGGGAAGGCATTCGAGCATGTTTGCTGGAGAACCTAGCCTGTCTCTCATCAGTTCACCTAGAAAGAGGCCCTCCCTGAGTCAACATGATATTACAGAGTATGAGCTCAAATTCAGGCCCTCGGCATCCTATAGAATGTCTTGTGGGTCCTCAAGAGAGTTATTAATATAAACCTGCCCTAGTGTCCCTGTAGGTCTGATATTTCATTTCTAGTCACTTAAAATTCTACTCTCTTATTTAAAATGGAAGATAAGGCTTTGTTCTGCTGGTGGCAGATAGCCTACTGTAGAAGAGAATTCTGGACAGCAAGTCTCCTGTTCGGGACGGAGCAGCAGCAGCCAGATTCCTGCAGGAGAGCCGGGTCTTGCTGTGTCAGCTCAGTAGATGACAGGACTAGGCTTAAATCTCTGCTCTACCACTCTGAGCTTGAGAAATCTGTTTACATCTTTGAGTTCCAAACAACATGCACTGCTGTATACTACCTCACATTACAATAAATGTACTTATTTATAAATATCGTATGCTGCCGATTCAAACAAAAATCATATTACAAAATCCCTGGGCCAAGGAAGACCAGAGGGACAGGTTCCAAGAGAAATGGCAAGGTAGAAATTCTTTGGTGGATTTAGGAAATAAAAGAGAGGTGTGCTGGCAAATACATCTAGTTTATTCTTTCCTTACTTACCAGTCATGATAAAGTCAAAGGACACGAGAGACCAGGAACGTTGCCACAATTCTGCTCCCTTGGTGAGGGAAGCTTTCCCTTCCAACACTCCCAGACTTTGTGTTCTGTTAACCTATTGGACTGAATCTCCAAGTTATGGTTAAGCAGAGTGTGGTCATTACCCACCTTCCTCCCAGGGGCGGGCAACCCTCAGTCCCAGGACAGTTGGCTTCCCAACTTGATGAGATCACTCCCCTCAATACCAACCGCTGCTCCTTTGGCTCATTCCTCCCCTGACTTCCTGCAGTGGCTCAGATCTCTCAGTAGTGCTTCTCAGCATCTCTCTGCAGTGGTTCAGAAGGATATGCTGTTAACTCCATCTCCATGATTCATAGGCTGATATTTTATACTTTACTCTGTCTCATCTCAAACATAGGCAGCCAGTGTCCACTGCATAATGTAAATTCTGCCCTGAGAATGAGTACTATGATGAAACACATAAATGCCACCACCAACATAATGCCAATAACCAAGTCACCCCAAATTTGTTCTTTGCAGTTATTAAATTCCCTAGGAGAAATTGAAGTTTAAAAATAACATCCCTTTACAGTTTAAAGACTATAATTCCCAAAGTATCAAATCCTAAGTAAAATTGTCTTGCCCTCATTGAGTAGAAGTCCAAAGTCCAAAATTCTTAAACTAGACTAAAATCCTAAATCATTCTTGCCAGTCTGCTATCCCTCTTATCCTTAGAGTCTCATGATGCCCGGGTAAACTTTGGATTTTGTTATCAGCTCCAGCCTGGACTATAGGTCACTGGAATGGACACTGTTTCAGGGCTGCAGGCTTTGTATTAACACAATGATTTCAAGGTTAGCCCTGCCACAGTTTGTTTAACAGCCTGGATAAAGTTGATCAGTGCTACTCTGACAGGCCTGACCCATAACAGGAAAACTGGAACCTCCTTAGTGCCTGGTAGAGCAGTTGGGAATCAGCTCTCTGGCTTTTCAAAGCAGCAGATATTGTCCCACGCTCTGAGACACGACAAACCTGTCATCAACTTTTTCCTGAAGTTGAATTTTTTCACAAGACTCACTTCTGTACTCCTTTCCCCTTTCTACTCAGAGGGAACTTCTTCAGAGAGAGCTTTCCTATCTCCATCTCAAGTCACCCTTAACGTACCTGGTTCTGTCTTTTTCTATGTTATCACTGTCTGAGATTATAAGGAGTTGTTTTGGTCTTACTTGCTTCCACAATATAAATGAAGGGACAGGCATTGTTGTCTTATCCTTGGTGCGTCCCCAGTCATGAGAAGATGCCCCTTGGACATGAGTCAACCAATCAGTGTTTGTGGAATGAACTAAGGAAATAAACAGCAAAACTCTCCAATTCCTCATCGCCATTCCTAAGGAAAAAAAATGCCTCTAATTCTGTTTTTTTAGTTTTTCTGGTTATCATTTGTATTTCTCACTATATCAACTTAGGAAATTATTTTGACCCCCTGTGGCAAATAATGAGATGTTTTAGCTCATTTTAGCTGTGCACCCATCTTCTGAGTGTTGTTAGTAATATTACTCTGAAGACTTTAAATAATGCACTAAACACTATTTTCCTCATTATGGCAGATGTTGTTAAGTGACTTATTCAATGCTCACTTTCTGTTCAGCTTTGGCGGTGTCCCCTTCACCCCGTCTGGATATGAACATAAAGCTGGGAGGGGCAGCAGGCCTTCTGTGGCCTGGAAGGGAAGACAGATCCCAGCTCTGCCTGAAATTGCTGACAGAGGGGACCAGCTCAGGACGGAGGCAGGCACATCACACGTATTCTCATTAATCTTAATTCCTGTTTTCCTGTAACTGATACTCGAACACATTACTAACTGACATATTGTTTAGTCAACTTTGAGCCATAACTCTTGGCTTCTAGTTATGCAAAATAAGGGAAGAAGGGCTGTTCTTTTCCTCTCCTGCATGCTCCTGACAGTTTCTCTCAGCTGTATCATTATTTTCTATCAGAGTTTATAACTCTTACATGCTGTTCTATGATGGTAAATAATTCTCCTAAGATTTGCCTTCAGAGTTAATTTAAAATTTGATAAATAATGAACAGCAATGTAATTATGTAAGTATCAGTCACAATTAGAACCTCATATTATGATTGGACTCAGAGACAAAAAAAAACACACACACAACATAATTATAAGCCACAAAACCACTGAAGCTCAAAGAAGAATCCTGAATTATGGTCAACTGTAGTCTTACAAAGTCACTAAATTATGTTTCTTGTGGTTTATTTCATATTTGGAACATGACTTTCATAAATTTTTTCTGAGGTTTTTGTCTTTATTTAAAAAATGCTTCTTTATCACATCACTGATTTTTAACCCAGTTTCTTAGTCAACCTGTGTATTGGATGTATTTAAAATTATTTCAGAACTTCCCACAGAGATACACAAGTTCATTCCCTAAGACCAGCATGTGACATTGCCTTTCCCTTCCTACCCTGCCACCAGGCTTTTTCATTTTTGTCTATTTAATAGATGTGAAAAATATTTTAAAATTGATTGGATTACCAATACTACTAAACAGTTTTTTCATTTTTCTTCTTTCATGAATTCTGTGACCCAGCCTTTGTGCCTTTTGATATTAAGATAGTCATCTTTCCCCTGTTATTTTTAGAATTCTTTCATTTTGGTTTTGGTATGTAAACTGTCATTTTATTACAAATACTTTCTCTGTTTGCTCTTTGTGTTGTGTTTTCACAGTGGATTTGTTTTACTGAATTATGAATGCTCTTTTTGGTTTTATACAACAGGTTTAAGGTAGAAGTTGGTCAAATTAAAAAATCTTCCCTCTATGACCCGTCTGACGTCATTCTAGCTGAACTTGAAAGTTAACTCCATAAGGTCATGTACTGATATTACTTAAGTGATTTATCATACAAATATTCATTTTGTTTCAATTATATAATAAATGATGTGTTAGATACAGAAAACAATGAAGTATGAACCAATGTAATCATTGTTCCATAAAGCATATGTTCAAAATTAAGATATTTTCACTTGTTATTCAAAGATCTCTAGTTTGTTTATGAACAGCTGTCTATCTGGGTCACATAAACAGGTCCTTGGCTTTAGGCTGATAATAATTATACAGATAGAAACAATATTACTCCCCAGCTCTCTTCTATGCCAATTTCTGTCAGCTCTCTGATTCACAGTCATGAGTACCAACTAGTCCTGCAAACACTTTCTTAGGGTACTTAGGTGTCAGAATTGTAGAGGAAAATGGATCTATCTCATTTCTCTTCTCCACAGTTAAAAATTAAGTGGAAATATATGTATATATCCTTGTAACCTTACAATAGTTTTATTGCATTTTTGATAAAATTAAATACTTTTCCAAATTATGGTATGCATACTTGGTATTCTTATGCTTTGTGTTTTTTTAATGAATAATTGCCTCTACTTTTAAATTTTACTTTTCAATTAAAGTTTAAATTTAATATTATTTTGTATTAGTTTCAGGTGTATAGCATAGTGGTTAGACAATCATATACTTTACAAGGAGTTCTCCAGATTTTCCATTACCCACCTGGCACCATACATAGTCATTACAATGTTGTTGACTATATTCCTTGTGCTGTACTTTACATCCCCATGGCTATTAGGAGTAAAACACTTTCTTTTTTTTGTCTTATTTAATTTTTGTTTTGGGGGAAATGACTATTAAACATTCAATGATTTTTTTTTAAAAATATGTCTTTATTGATTTCAAAGAGAGGAAGGGAGAGGGAGAGAGAGAGAAACATCGATGATGAGAGAGAGTCATTGATCGGCTGCCTCCTGCAAGCCCCCCACTGGGGATCGAGTCTGCAAACTGGGCATGTGCCCTGACCGGGAATCGAACCGCAATCTCCTGGATCATAGGTTGATGCTCAACCATTGAGCCATGCTCGTCAGGCTCAGTGACCAGTTTTTATTGTTTCTAAGATGTTATTTAAATGAGAATTTTCCCTCTCACTACTATGTATTTAGGATCTTAGAAATGAAGTGGAAAAACAAGCTATAATATTGACATATTTCCATAAATATCTTTGCATAAAAGCAAAGTTGTGTGGTTTATTAATTTTTCTTTGACAAATATAGACTATGATTTAAATTTTCCATTGAATTGTTTTATTAGTACTTTTATAAACATTGACACTTATTTTCTCTATCCCTGGACACAAGAGACACTTTTATTTTAATTGTAACTCTTACAGCTCAAAATTCTATTAAGTACTTTTAAACTCATCTGGTGGTAAGTTTAGCAATATACAGTCTAATTACTTCACTCAGATTTAAAGAAATTGAAAATCTAAACAAAGGTGAATTTTAATAGGAGACAAGCAGAGTTTTTTGTAGTAGGAAAATATTCTGTGCAAATTCAGATTTTAAATATTTAATGCTTTTATTTCTCATTTGTCCCAGTACACTTTTCTTAATAAGAATATATTTCCAATACCTTAAATATGAAATTATTTAATTTAGTTGTTTATTCATGTTTTTTTTACATTCTAAAAGAGTTTATATTGGTCAAGATGATGCTAAGAGTTCATTCTCTGAGGCATTCCCCATATATAACAACAATAAAATATAAAAAGAGAAAATAATCATAAATGAAGTAATTTTCAAAAGCAAAACATCTTGGTCTAAACTATCCAAGGCACTTCAATTTGAAATTTCAAACACTATAGGCTAAAAGAAATATATATATGTGTGTATATATATATTTTTTCCTTTTAAAAAATTATTTTATTGTTGATAGTATTACAAATGTCCCCATTTTCTCCCTTTTACCCCCTCCCCTTACCTCCCACCCCTTCCCAGTTCTTCCCCTGTCTATTGTCTGTGTCCAGGGGCTGTGCATATGTGTTTATAAGTTCTTTGGTTAATCTCTTCCCGCCCTCCTTCCCGCTTTCTCTCTGAGATCTGTAAGTCTGTTTCATTTTTCCATGTCTGTGGTCTTGTCTTGTTCGTCAATTTATTTTGTTCCTTAGATTCCACATATGAGTGAGATCATGTGATGTTTGTCTTTCTCTGACTGGTTTATTTCACTTAACGTATTCTCCAGGTCCATCCATGTTTCGTAACTACCAGGGAGGAAAAATAAAGGCAGGCTACATATAGAAGAAAATGAATCAGAGCAACTTTGTTCTTCCCAACAGAAATACTGGAAGGCAGTGAAATAATTTAGGTTTTACCCTTCTAAAAAAAAAGTATTTCTAACCACAATTGTATACCCAGACAAAATGTCAATGAATTTAATAGGTACGATAAAGGCATGAAGCATGTGAAGACATGATTTATCAAACAAGCTGGTAAGCTAAGAAAGAGGGATGCCCCATGAAATAGCCGGGGACTCTTTGGGTTGATCGTGAGCAGAGGCAAGAGCGTGACAGGCAGGTGTTAGGGTTGGAGGGACACCAGTTCTGACTGGGTCAGATAAAACATCACTGGGATAGGCCCAGGGCAAAGAAACTGATAACATACTTAATGTATGTTAATTTCTTGAAAGGAAAATTAGACAAGTCATACCTCTCAAGGATATTCTTCCTTTTGATAAAATTAAATTCAGCTGATTTGGGTCATTAATCACATCAGTAAAAATCCTTCACCTTTGTCATATGCTACGGGCCAGACTCAGTCCCAGGTTCTGCCTGCACTTGGGGAGGAGATTACATAAGGATATGATCACAGGGGTTATCTTAGCCTGTGTCTGCCACAGGAAGGTATGTGTATATGTGTGATGATGGCAAATGTGGGGAGGAAGGTAAAATTGTGACCCTCAAGTCAATATTGATAATGCTTAATACCGAAGACATTCCCGATTAGAAATGTTACAAGGTGTAGAGGCGAATACTAAAATAATCTGCTAAAAGAGGGCAAGGTGGATTTTTTGGAAAGAAGAGCATGAGAGGTCACTGATGGCAACTGTTACTTTTTGCAGGAACCTTGGCATAATCATATGACTCTTAAACTGGGTGGCTGCATAAATTTGATCAAAATAAAAACATTAAGGAGAGAAAGTAAGAGACTTTTAAGAATTCAAAAAGGACCCAGCATCTTAGGGAAAAATGTACACTTAGATTTACAGGTAGAGTAAATAAATGTTCAACAAGAAAAATTTTAATGGAGCTTCAGAATGTCTGAAAAAGTATATGAATTAAGATAAAAAATATGAAAACTGCTTTGAACATAAAAGTAGACAATAATATTGAGGATGAAAAGAAAGAAAGCTTTAAAGTTATCACACAGAAAAGGCAGATTATCATGAAATGACAATTAGAACAGACTTCTCCATAAAATAAATGTCAAAAAAACTGGAGAACCTTATCAAACATATCTAAAAACAGTTAATCTATCATTTTGTTCTTATATAAACTGTAATTCAAGACTTAAGTTAAAATAGAGAATTTTCTAGACATCTCTAGATGAAGATTTTTTTTTTTACTAGCAAAAATACTGGATACAGAAAAAATAAGGGATGTAAAGAGCACTCTGAACACAAAATTAATTTTTAAAACATCAGTTATATTGACTATTAATTGTAAAAGTGAATAATAACTTTGGAAGCTTAAAAATGATAGAGCTAAAACTCTAAACTTGTGAACACTGTAATTCTATGGAGAAATGGAAAGCATGTAGAACACAATAAACAGATAATATTATGAAGAGCATAACCAGAAAATCTCAGGTCTTCTTTCAAATTTCACAGTAAAATTAAATGCAATTAAAGTCTTATCCTAGAAAACTGCATCCTTAACACTGGAAAGAAACAGAATCAAAACCTTCACATAAGACTGTAAATATCAGTTTTCTGATTAGTCACCTTGCCTCTTGTGTGCAGATGATTAAACTAGTATCATAGAGTAAATATAAATTTCCTTTTATGTCTTATGTGATTCCTATTAGCTTTCTGACTCCAGCCCCTGAGGAAGAGCCTTCACTAATCTAGCATTGAATTAGGTTTTGAAGCCAATCTTTTACACAGCGATAGTTCATTCTGCAAAATAATTTAATTACAGAAATGTGGCACATATGAGCATTTTAAAAATATTAATTAATAACTTCATAAAAAGTGAGATTTCCAATGAGCTGAAAATTTATGTATCAATTAAAAGTCAAGAAAGTAAGTTTATTAATTTTTTTTTTTACTTAGGTATATTAATTACTAGTTTTTTTTAAAGGATATTTTTAATGACATGGACAGTTAAGAATTTTAAAGTCACGAAGAATAGTCTACAGTTGCCATCCTTACCTGAAATTCCCCTCTAAATTAATTGCCATAGCTGCAAAATGTTTCCCAGACTCATGTGGGCTCCAAGGTGCCTGTCCTGCTCCCCCCTGTTTGAGTCGTCTGGGGCTGATGGGCAGCACCCCTCATCTTTATACCATTAAATTCGTAAGTTTTTCCTGTAGGAGTCACTGAGTTCATTTCCTTGAGCTGCTTTTTTTTCCCTGATGTAGAAACTTCTACTTCTTTGGAGTAATTATGTTTTAACTTTCCTTATACTTGAGTTGTTGAGGGAAACTAGTGTAGATGGACACTGTCCAGGATGCTAAACTGTGACGAGGTGCGTATACCTAAATACCAGCTGTCCTGTGAGATTTCCAGTCTCAGGTGAGTGAGGACAGCTGGAATACAGGTAACCAAAATGCCACTATCATTTGTGGAACAAAGTTTTAATATATCTCTTTGAGATATTTTTAATTCATACATACACATGTATATTTCAAAGTGTAATAATTTTACATGAAAAGCCAGCGTTGGTTTCCCAGAAGCTTACAGAGCAGTGCATTCATTCTCACCCTATGGTGTCTTCACTTGGATTCCAGAAAGTCATAATCCTCTGGAACGCCTTTAACCTCTGCGCAACTCCTCTTCACTCTTTTCCAGATTTCTCTTCATTCATTTAACCTCCAAATATCAAGCTGTTCCAGGACTCAGTCTTTGCATCTGTTCTCTTTTCTGCCTAGACTCACTCCCTACATCAAGTGATCTCATCCTACATCAAAGCATTAAAAATCATCTCTATACAGATAACTTTCACTTTTATATCTCTAGCCAGCTTTCTCCCCCAAACTTCAAGAGAACATATCCAAATGGTATCAAATAGTTACTCAAGTTCTCCAGGCCCAAAATCCAGGCATCAAAATCTAGATGTCTTTACACATCACCAGCCATTACATCCGTTAGTAAATGTAGTAGGTTCTGATTCAAAACATGTCCCTGATTCAAACACTTCTCACCACCTCTGCTGCTATCACCTGAAACAAGTCACCATCGCATCTCCAGAACATGGTGTGGCATCCTCTACTGATGCATCAGGCAATTCCAAGCAGAAAAGAGATGGTAAAAATGAATAATTAAGAAGGATTTAATAAACTATTTACAAAGGTATGAGCAGAGATCAGAAAAGCAGCAAGAGTGCAACCCCCAGCGCCAGCACTGGCAGGAGCACATTACCATCTCACACCCAGGAGTTGTTACAGGAAACCAGAGCAGCGGCTAAATGGAGGGGGTCCCTGGCAGGAACTCCGGCCCTGGTGGGTGGACACCACTGGACACCTGAAACAGCAGGAGAAGAAGCCAATATAAACATAAATGCTGCTCTTCTGCCAATCTCCCCTCTAAAGGTCTCTCATTATCTGACCCCAATGCAAGCTAGAGCCAAAGAGCCAGTTAGTGGGGCACAAGGCTGGGAGAGTGAGTGATCTCCACCGCTGTTTCTCCCTGGCTCCCTCCTAGCTCTTTTTTAAAATCTATTTTTAACGCACAACCAGGGTAGTTTTGTTAAAAGACAAGACAGACCCTGTCAGATGACTGCCCAGAAGCTCCCAATGACTTTCTCTCTCTATTCCCGTAAAAGTCCAAGTCCTTAAACGGCCTACAGGCTCCACATGCAAAGCTGCTCTGACCTTAATGGCCTTTCCTCCGATGAGCCTCTTCTCTTACTCAGTTTTCTTGAGTTAGGTTACTCCCCCTGTGTTTTCTGAAACATTCCAGGCACACACCTGCCCCAGGGCCTTTACTGCTCCCTGCCTTCTGCTTGGGATCCCCTCCTCCATTCCATGGCTGGTACACTTAGTTTTCATCCAGGTGCCACCCTGTCTGCAAGCCCTCCCGAGCCGTCCGTGCTAATGCTCACCTGCCCTAAGACCAAACCCCGACTCCCCCTTCTCCACAGAGAAATTCTATTTTGTATTCTGTTTCTACCTCTATTACTTTGTATGTAACATAAACACCTAATATATTTAGTTTAATATTCTATTAGATACTTAGCATAAACATCTAATATATTTAGTCTAATGTAAGCTCCATGAGGATGGGTATTGTGTTTCTCTTTGCTTCCCTGATGTTTTGCCTGGATCAGTGCTGACAAAGTAGGTGCTCAATAAATATTTGTTAAATTAATGAATAAGATCATTAAGATTCTCCTAGGTCTTTACCTATGGTCAAATATTTTAAATCTTGTGATGCTGCAGGTTGTTCCACTTTCAATTGGTTTTACACCTGCTCTTAAACAAACAGCCCGGCCCCTGCCCCTGCCTTGCTCCCCCTGATCGCTGGGAAGCGCAGAGTGTGCAACTCTGCAGTCTGTTTATCAGCAACGGTCAGATATTTAAGCACAGAGTAGCTGGAGAAGGAACGGTCACCTTCACCTCGCCATTTCAATTAGTAGGAGTGAGGTTTGTAATATCCTCAGGAAGGAACACAAGCCCTGAGCTATTTAAATTCAGTGTGGGCAGCCAACAGTAGACTGCAGGAAAGCATGTCTGATGTGGGTGGAGATATATTGGCAAATTGATGGAAAAAATGTGTTCCGACACTTCAGACATTATCATAGGCTCTGGGGACTTACGCTCTATCAGCAGCAAAGTCGAAAGCAAGTTACAGTGACTGGCATGTTGGGCTGTTTCTATTTAGAAAACCAATTTGCCTCCTCTTTGGAAAATGATCATGGCATTTGTGTATCTTCAAAGTTCTATATTATAAATGCTGCCTAAATAAATTAAAGTTACTTCAATGTAGAAGTAGAAGTACGAGTGATGATGACCTAAACATGGTATTTAGGTTGAATACCGTGGTAGTCCACTTTGCTCTCCTTGTCTGCAAGATATTAAAAAAATAATCTAAAGAGAGTTTAGATTAGATGTTCTCAAATAATAGCAGGGTAGGAGAGTAAAATATTTCAACACATAAAACATCTCATTTTGAAAATGTATCTCAGTTTGAAAATATAATAGTAACTAAAAATAAAATGTGGTTAAATATTGAAAGTAAACTTATGTTTTAAATACATTTGCTAATTACTACAACGATAGCATGCTAATTTGTTTACCAATCTACAGAAAAAGGTACATAATAGAGTATTCCTTTATCAAGCGAGTGATCAAACACAGGCTCTTAAAAGTTATAGGGTTTATAGTAATTCTTGTTTCAAATAAATCTACCCTGACTTCTGATGTACTAGCTCTTCTCTTCCTACTTATCATTATAATCCACCTATTTGATCTCTAAATAGACCTCCTTAAGCCCTGAATGTGGAGAAATAGAAAACATCTGTACTTTTCTGAATTGCTGAAGGGAAATATTCTAAATGCAAAGCCCTAAAGAATCTGCCCAAACCCTAAAGAACCCAGGCACCGGTCAAGGTGAAACTACCTGTTTGAATATACACACTAACTGAGAAGTGCTGAAGCTAAAGGACGTGCCAGTCCTTTCAAGGTCATTCATGCAGACGCATAAGCTTAAGATCCTCATGAGAACCAAATAGATCACAATCTTACAAGGAAAATATTTGTTTTGCCACTCAAAGCATCAAACTTGTTTAGCTAGAATAAATTCACGATATATTAACTTGAATCCGACAAGAAAAGAAACCGAATAAAGAAAATCAGTTTAGAGTCCAAATGTTTATTGGCTTTCGGCCCACCTCAGCATTACCTTGGTTGACTTGCTCACTTCCTGGGGCAGCTCTCTCATAGGGAAAGCTCTGCCCAAGTCCTCTACTTACTTCCCCTCACTCCCTCTCAGCAGAGGAAAATCATGGCATTTTAAAAATCTTCCCAAATTCCTTCCTTTTTTGCTACTACCTTATGTCGATCTTGACCTGCTTCTAAGTGCTGTAGGCGGGGACGCCTGCTCTGCGGCCCTGGCCTGCCACCCACTGGCCCTGTGCCCCAGCTCCCCCTTCTGACTGACGGGAGCTGATGTCAGGTTTCAGCGACAGGACACAGACACTCAACTCAAAATTTGAGTTGTGAAAGAAGAATCACAGGAATCTTAGATCTCACCCAATAATAGGCTTCACTCCGGATTAGTGGAGTGGACTTGTGACAAACCCCACCTGTCTCTGCAGGGCCGAAGGCCATCAGTGGCAGCTTCCCAAGTCCTTTGTCCACACTGGTTTTGGTTTCAGTGCAGCACTGCTCAGAGAAAGCCATTTCATTTGGGGCTTTCTTAGGTTTTATACTTGACTTGTCACGCAGGTGACTTTTTTTCTCCAGTCAACTGAGTCCTGTAATAATGTCCGTGCTGGCCAGTGTGTGCCACTAACTGGCCTCCTGGCTTGGGTGCTCCTGGTTCTTTCTGGTGTCACCAGTCACCTGGGACTCTCTGTGTTCCTTTTCTTACCTAAGTTTCCACACTCAGTATCCATGCTTAATGGCAGGTATGTCTGCTTATTGTCACTTGACCCGAAGGAGAGAGGGTTGGAGGAGGTTTTGACCCGTCGGGCTGTTCCTGGCACAGTTACCCTTCAGCGGCCCAGAGGCACCCGTGCAAGTTTCTGCCCTTCCCACAGCTGAAGCTCTCTGGGGTTTGCTCCCACGTTTGGGGCCAACCAGCCTCCCCTTGCCACACCTTGGCAGCTGTTTTCCTCTTCAAACAACTTCACATGCGTTTCTTACTCCAGAAATTCCTCATAGCTTTAAAACCAGCCAAGGCAATCTTACTTTTTTAGTTTGGATACTGTTTTATAGATATACAGTCACCCCTCACACACACCTTCAGAGGATATATTTCACCACTGCTCGGTGGGTGCCTGAAACCACATGTAGTACCAGACCCTATATACACGCTGTTTTTTTCCTGTACATACATATCTATGGTAAAGCTTAATTTATAAATTACACTAGTAAAAGATCAACAACAATAATAAAGTGGGACAATTATAAGAAATGATGTAGTAAAAATAATGTGAATGTGTTCTCAGGCTCTCAAAAGATCTTATTGTACGGTCCCCACCCTTCTGGTGACGATGTGAGATGACGCAGTGCCCAACCTGTTCCTGAGTCTGTGGGCCCTTCCCTTACTCACAGTCAAGCTCCTGGCCTGACTCCTTTCAGGGACCCCTGCTGAAGTGTTGTGTACACTCAACACGTAGGATCCCTTGTTTTCTGGTGAAATAGGTCACCGTGAATCAGGACATGTTTTCCGTTCATGTCTTCATCCCATGCTTTGGGGTCAATATTTAGCAAGACAAGGGTTATCTGAATACAAGCACTGCAATATCCTGGTAGTTGATGTGATCACTGTGGCCTCTAAGTGACTAACTGGCAGGACCGGGATGTGACTCATCTCGGTCTGTATATGCTGGACAAAGAGATGAATCTCATCCTGCGGGAAACAGAGCAGGACTGCATGAGATTCCATCACACTACTCAGGACAGTGCACAAATTAGGGTTTATGTGTTGTTGTTTTTCTGGAATTTTCCATTTAATATTTTCAGACTGTAGTTGACTGGCAGTAATTAAAACAATGAAGAGCGAAACTGTGAATAAAGGGGGACTACTGTATAGATATAGGAGAGAGAAAGAGAAACACAAGGATGTATATCTATATCTATACATCTAAATCGTAATCTATATCTATATGTTTGCATTTCTAAGGATTTTGGTAGCTGACAGGAAGACCAAGAAAATGTTTAATCTATGGCTTTAACAAGATACCAAGCCTATAGAAAGATCTCATATGTATCTATGGAAATGAAAAATCATAAAATGAATAAAGCAATCTTAAATGTAACTCAATAAAATAAAAATATTTTAAAAGGTAGTTTAAAATATGAATTTTACCTTAATTTCAGAACAACATTAAAAATAAAGCTCCAGTATCTCCAGGCTACAATCAGTTCTTCCTCCAGCCCAATAGACTATAAAGGCCATGATAACTCCAGTTTTTTAAAAACAGTACAATATACAGATCTTGTATAATAGAAATGTACCCTTGAAATCTATATGATGCTATTGACCAATGTCATCCCAATAAATTTAATAAAAATTTTTTAAATCTTTTAAAACAATGCATTATGAAAGAGAGATGATATCAAAGAAAGCAAGAATGTCATTGGAAGCACTCTGAAGGAGCACAGAGATTCCCAGGCAGTGCTGAACCAACCATTCCTTACATTTAACCATGAAACTCAGGCTACATGTCAAGACTGGCAGAAGGGAGTTCAGAATAGTTATTGTGCCCAAAATCGTTGTTCATATTAATTGTTGCAGCCTTTCTAGATGGACAACAGATCAACAGAAATCTGAAAGTATTAGTTATGCAAGAAGACCACCTTGAAAAAATAAAAAAACACTGTCTACTGGTTCACCTGAGAACTTTAATCAAAATGTTTCAAGAACTCATTCAACTCAATAGCAAAAAACAAATACCCTATTAAAATACGGGCAAATGATTTGAACAGACATTTTTTTCTAAAGAAGACATACAAATCACACATAGGTACAGGAAAAGGTACTAATCGTCAGGGAAATGCAAATCAAGGCCACGAGGAGATATTACCTCCCACCTGTTTGGACGACTATATAAAAAAGACAAGCAATAGCAACTGTGGAGAAAAGGGAACTTTTGTGCACTGTTGGTGGGATTGTCAATTTGTACAGTCACTGTGGAAAACATTATGGAGGAATGTCAAGAAGTAAAAAAATAGAACTACCATATGATCCAGCAATCCCACTTCTGGGTATAAATCTAAAGGAAACAAAACCACTATCTTGAAAAGAAAGTTTATATTTACTTTATGATACTAATTTTAATAATGTGCACAAGTGCCAGGGTGACAAATCAAAAACTGATATTCACAGTCCTACGTGAAGGTTTTGATTCTGTTTACTTCCAGTGTTAAGGATTCAATTTTCTAGGGCAACACTTTAACTGCACTTAATTTTACTGCGAAATTTGAGAGAAGCCCTGAGACTTTCTGATTATGCTCTTCATAAATTTATCAGTTTATTGTGTTCTACATGCTATCCCTTTCTCAGTAAAAATATAGTTCTCATGGGCCCACTAAAGTTTTAGAAGATCCCCGTTATTGGCAAAATTTGCATTGGTCCTGTTTACATTAAACTTTTTCTAGCTTTTTCTTTTTAATCTTTTTCAAAAATAGGTTTAGTATGCTTCTATTTTATTAGGAAAGTAGAGGGTTAAATAAATATGGGTAATAATTACAATGGGCTCGAACACAACATATTTTACGAGGCCATAATAATGTATATTGTTTATAGCCTGTTGTTTTGAGTGCAGGTGAACAGAAGTACAGAACTCAGAATCTCCCCTGCCTTTCTGATGTGAACTTACCCCTCAGGGACCAAAAACTTGATGAGGGGACATTTGCCTTTGAAAAGGTAAATATCGCTAGACAATGTTAAGGCTATCGACTAAATATTCCAGGCTTGGTGAACTTTCATGTTATCCTGTAGATTTTTGTCTAGTAGGTAAGCGAATTGTTTCTGTCCAGTAGGAAAGTTATCCCCCAGGTAAGACACCAAGCAGTTTGGTGTATAATCTAGCAAAGTGACTGTAACGTTCTTTTATTAAATTGATAAAGCATTTCTAGCACCTAAAAATCTACTTTGAACCACTCTTTATATCTTACCGTTTTCATTAACTGCGTTGACTAAATCCTAGGTATGTGCATATGTTAAATTTGTATGAATCATGATTTTATATTTTTGAAAGTTACATTTTAGCAACAATAAATTATAAAACTAGTCAATGAAGACATGGTGGAATGGAATATCACCATGCTTTGCAGCTCCTAATGAATTCATGGATCTAGGCAACCGTTATCAATTGCTAAGACATGACACGTGAAAAAGAGATAATCAGGCAACGTGTACCTTTTCATGGACATATGCAATACCACCTGTAGAGCATCCTTGTAAAAAACATTGAATCTGGATCTGAAGATATATAGGCCAATGAATACATCAGGATTCAGGACACTTTGTGGTATATTATTAATTCAAAAGCACAGCTTTCTTTCGGCCCAGGCTGGCAGTGTTCTGCTGGCTGACACTCTTGAGCACTGTGGAGGCATCTCATGTGTCAGGATTCACAGGCAAGGCCTCTCCTGGAGGTTTCCATCTCTACTTCTGGCTTCTGCTGAGCTGGCCGAGGGGATCCAGAATCGTGCGTTTAATGTTTTGTGTGTCTGAACACTTTGACCTATTGATTTTTCTGAGTTATTAATGAAACTGTATTCAGAGACACCCTCTGTTTTCTCTAGAGCACACTCTCCTGAGAATGATCTCTTCATTTTAGCATCTTTTGCAATCGGAATAGGCTAAGAATTTCCCAAAATGTCAAATCCTGGTTCCTTAGTTTAATAGCTCTTCCCTTAATTTATCTATTTCCTCTCATGTTTTGTGATGAACAGCAAGAAGAAACCTATCATACCTATAACACTTTGCTTGGAATCTCCTCAGCTACGTATCTTACTTATCACAGGTTTTCCTTTCTGCATAACTGCTGGAAATAACTACACTCTCTTTCCCAGATATTTGAGGAAAGTCTACAAAATAATGCAAGAACAACATAAATACACAGAAAATGTGACCCTGGGAAAAACAGAATTAAACAATCAGCCTCTTGGTCTTCCTCCACCCCTTTTAATTAATAGCCTAAATAATTCAAGAATATCTTGTATTCTAGCTATAGAATGAAAATCCCTGCATAAAATTTTACTCCTGCAAAGGACTAAAAAAAGAGCTGAAAGTTTCCAATAATATGTTGCTCATTTCTAAGCTCTCACCATTAATGCCCACAACATTTCTACCAGCAGTGTGTTTGTGACTTAGGTAGTCTCTAAAGTACCGATGTTTTCTCTACCACGCTCATCACTTCCTTCTGAGTCCCTACTAAGAGAATCACTATTATCCATACTTCTACTAATGGTCTGTTCAACTCACTCTAGGCTTGTTTCCCATTCTGGTCAAAATTCATCCAGCCTCTGCCCACTACCCACTTCTAAAGCCCCTTCCACAACTTAGGTGTTTGTTACAGTAGCTCTCCAATCTCAGCTAAAATCTGTTAGCTTTCTACGGCAGCTGTATCTCATTACCACAGACCTGGTGATTTAAAATAACACATTCGAAAAAATTTATTTTTATTGTTGAAAGTATTACAGATGCCCCCACCCCCCTGCACTGACACCCACCACCCAATTCCCCCCTCACCTCCCCCGCCTTCACTGCATGATTGTCTGTGTCCGTGGGTTATGCATATATGCATATAAGTCCTTAGGTTAATCTCTCCCCCTCCATCCCTGCCTTCCCTCTGAGACCCCTCAGTCTGTTCCATGCTTCTGTGTCTCTGGATCCATTTTGTTCATCAGTTTATACTGTTTATTATATTCCACATATGAGTGAGATCATGTGATACTTGCCTTTCTCTGCCTGGCTTATTTCACTCAGCATAACACTCTCCAGGTCCCAACATGCTGTCTCAAAGGGTAAGAAATGCGACTTTTTTACAGCTGCGTAGTATTCCACGGTGTAAATGTACCACAGCCTTTTTATCCACTCATCTATTGATGGGCACTTAAAATGAAATAAAATAAAATATAAAATAAAATAACACAAACTTCTTATTTTATAGTTCTAGAGGTTAGAAATCCAACACAGGCCTCAGTGGGCCCAATCAGGATGCCGGCCGCACTGTGCTCCTTTCTGTAAGGGAGGGTCCATTTCCTTGTCTTTTCCAGCTTGCAGGGGCCGCACGCTTTCCATAGCTCTCGGGACCCTTCCTCCACCTTTTAAACCAGCAATGTTGGGCACAGTCCTCCTGCTCTCATCCTCTGGTTTTCTCTTCTGATTTCCTCTTCTTCTTCTGAGAGCTCTTGTGATTAGAACTGGGCCCACTGCAATAATCCAGGATAATATCTTCATCTTCATGCCAGCTAATTCTCAACCTGAACACCATCTGCCTCCTTAATTGTCCTTCACCAGGCAACCAAATCTATCCATCCACAGGTTCTAGGGATTAGGATGTGAACATCCTTGCAGGACCATATGTGTTCACTCTCTCTGGGGCTCTTCAGCAAGATGCCTACTTGCTGGCAAGTCACACTAAAGTGAACCTGTTGTTGACAAATGCCACCCATGGACACAGACGCTCTAAGCAACTTTTCTTTCTCCTTGTTTTAAAATATGAAGAGACTGTAAACATTTATTAGACATTTGAGGTAAGCCTTCAAAGGATTAAAAAATTAGATACACAGAAAAATTGGTCCCAGAGGAAGTAAACAACAGCCTCTTCTTTTCTCCCCACACTTTGAATTAATACCCTACAAAAATTCAAGAATATATTATATTCTACCTGTAGAATATAAAGAAAATGTAAGAAAGGGGGTAGAAGATAATGCTTAGAAATTAAAGATATGAATGCAAGCATAAATTCTTTAAAAAACTTTGCAATTATTGAAGAGAAATCTCCCTGAAAGTGTAAGAGACAGATGATTGGTACAAGAAGTTCAACTTTCACCTCATCAGTTTCTGGAGAGTGCTGACAAAGTGGAATGGAAAACATTCACAAAAAGATGAAATTTTAAACTGATTTCTAGAACTGAAGAGAAACATGTCTTGCAAAAAGAAAGGCCTCTACCTGAAAAAAATGGCCTACACTTAGACATCTGTGATAAATTAAAATAATCAGGTATAGAGGATTCTAAAAATTTTCACGAGAGACAATAGTATATGTGATAACACACAACTGGTTTGGGCATGTCATCAGTACCACTAGCAGATGGAGTAACGCTTTCAAAGTCCTAAGTGAAAATAGCTTTAAACCTTGACTGCTAATGCCGGTGAAATTACTGCCTATGTGTTGAATGCAAAATTAAAGATGTTTATACATAAATGGGCTCTGAGAGTTTATCTCCCACACACTTTTCCTTGGCTATTATATGTCAGTAAAAGGAGGGAGGAATCCCCAAATGAGGTAGTCATGAGCTATGGCAAACAGCGGATCAACCAAACAGAGCAGTAAAAAGTCTCAGAATAGCAGCTGTGCACCAGGCCCAGGAGCCCAGGCTGAGCTGGGGGTGGAAGCCTCTGGGAGGGATGTCTCTCAACCGTGGAGGAGACAAACGGAGAGATTTGAAATCTTGATAATGTGATAAAGGGATGGGAGGTGAGAAGCAATGGATGACAAAAGTCCAGGAAAGACGAAAAAAGTTGTGCCCCAAAGACGTAGTCCGGATAAGAAGGAAAATTACAAATTAGTACAGGGAGACAGAGTGACTAAGAGTTGGATGACATCAGAGGTGTGGTGGAAAGATGTGTGATCCTTCTTCCAAAACAACCTCCACTTCCAAATAACAGCAAAAAGTGATCCAAATGGGGTGGGGATTAGGGGTCAATACAAAATGCACAAGAAAGGCAAGTTTGCCTGTGGACCGAATCAGAAGGTAGCATGAATTTAAGAAGAAAATGTGAGAATGAGCTACTTGGCTCTGCAGTAAACAACATTTCATAAGCTTAATGCTATCATTTTAAGTTTGAACTTTAGAGTCTATGAAATGCCTTGAATATGAAGAATTTAAATATTATCTATGTTGATGATGTGTCAGAAAGGTTAAATAACTGAAAAAAGGTGGGTAAGGAAGTCCAGCTGAAGAAGGGAGGTGGGTACATGATATTTATCATGGGGCCAGATAAGCCACAGACACTACAGCATAGAAAGTGTCCGTGTACTGAGAGGCAATTCAAATAAGGAAATCGATCCTTCTGTTTCAGCTTCATTTCATCATTTTCCCTAAGTACAAAATTTTCATTATGAAAATTAATCATTTCCTTCCCCCTCACCATCCTCTCCACTCTTGCCAGAAGCAATGACTCACAATTTTGCTATTTTTAGTTTTTAAGGTGGTTTCCTCCTGTTCCAACCAAATAGAGAATAAAGAGATCTGGTTTCTGGTTTTTGCTTTGATTTATTTTTAAACTGGGTGAAGCTATAAATAGAGGTTTAAGTATACTGTTTGAATTTTCAGGGTAGTTCAGTATAAGTGATTACACTAGAGAGGTTATAGAAGTCAGCTAAATGTTCATATAACTAGTAGCTAGAAACAGAGACTATCTAAATTTGATCCATACAGAAATAGCTACAACTATACCTTAGTTTGCAACATGAAGAAAACCACCTTTAAAACTAAACATAGACAAGTTTAAAAGTCGTCGCTGCTGTTGTGTGGAAGTAGGAGCGAAGGCGAATGGGGAAGCTGGGGAAGTAATGAAGCTGACAGAAGGGTCAACTTCCTTACTTGCATCATTATGTGGATATTTTCTATATTATGGTGCCTATAGCTTTAAAGTCTCTGAAATAAAGGATAGAATTAGTGAACTAAGTCTCTTTGTCACTTTATTTTTTAAGTTAAAAACTAGCTTGAATATAAATGCTTCAGTGTTGTCGATAAAATGAGCATCCTAGTGACTAAAATGTATCTCGATAATTAAATCCTTCATGTGAGCAACATTTAGGCAGTAAGAGAAATAGCTGCATTACCAGGAGTAAAGGTACAGCTATACGTTCATGGTGGCCTTGTTTGAGTAGTGAGTGCCTGCCAAGACTGGGTGCACCATCTGGAAGAGTGGACCTTCAGGAGCTATCAAAAAACAACAGATTTGGCCTGGCTGGTGTGGCTCAGTAGGCTGGGCATCCTCCCATGCACCGATAGGTTGCCAGTTCAATTTGTGGTCAGGGCACATGCCAGGGTTTCTGGCTCCATTCCCGGCAGGGGGCGTGCAGGAGGCAACTGATCCATGTTATGTTCTCTCATCGATGTTTCTATCTCTCTCCCTCTCCCTTCCTCTCTCTCTAAAAAATCAATAAAAAGACCAAAAAATTTTTCTATGCATAGTAAGATAAACATGTTGAAATTTTCAAAGACTTTGTTTAAATTTCATGCATGTGTGCTGTGTGATTTTGGTCCAGAGTCAATATTTAAATTCATGAACTGTGCCTTAGTTGACAATGACTCCAAATAGGTCCATTGATGGCAAAGAAGGTTTGTTCTCGGAATAACAAATGTTGGGAGAAATGTGGTAAGTTATAAATGGAACGGCTTCATATTAAAGGACCTTAAGGGCTTCCGAATCTTTTCTAATTCTGGGGCTGTCAGCCACCATCTGCATATGCCATTCAGAACAAAGGAGTTAAAGATACAAAACTATGAACAACCACTGTTACTGTAAAAAAAAAAAAGAAAAAAAAAGTGGTATATTTAGGAGTTACACACTGGGGACTGAACACTAAAATCAACCTAAGATTTAGTTTCCTTTTACAATGGGTGACTATTACCAGGCATTGCACATGATTAGGTCGGAGGATTTGTTTAGTAACGTAACTCACTGCGTAAGAAAACTGCCAAGACGTTTTCCTTACATTTCATATTAGAAAAATTTAAACATATGCAAAGCAAACAGACTAGTGTAACCAACACTGGCTTAAACAATTATCTAGTATTTTTGGTCATTGTCATCCATTTCCACTGGGCTACTTTTATAGTGTTTCCAGATAAATTTTATCAAGATATAAAATATGCGCATCACCCTGGGAAGCTTACCGAGGCCCCTTGCCAGCCAGTCGCCCGCCCCGCCCCTCTGAAGGTTAATTTTCCCTGTGCTAGGACTTGAGATGAATGTGACTGGACATTCCGCACGTGTTTGCACCCGCTTCTTTCACACAGAGTGACGTGCGTGAGAGCCATCGGCCTTGCTGCGCGTCAGCGTTTGATCCTCTGTTACAGCTGAGTCTTACTCCAGGGTAAGGACACACCGCCACTTACTCACTCGCCCTCCCGCGGATGGGCGCTGGACTGATTTCCAGTGTGGGGTCTTATGAATAAATCTGCCAAAAACATGCTTATATGAATCTTTTCATGGGCAGATGCTTTCGTTTCTCTTATTTGCATGCCTGGGAGAACTGCTGAGTGAATAGTTAAGAGTATTTTTAATGAAATAAGAAATTGCCAGACCTTTTCCAAAAGAGGTGGTACCATTTTACAATCTATAAGGAACATCTGAGCATGCTCCTGGCTACACATCCTTGCCAATATTCAGTGCAGCCGGCGTATTTAATTTTAGCCATTTCAGAGGCCGTGTAGTGGCATCTCCCTATGGTTTTAATTTGCATTTCGCTTGCGACTAATGATGTTGAATCCCTTTTTCATTTACTAATTGGCTCTAAGATATGTTTACATGGGAACTCTTGGTTTAGTGTTTTGCCCCCTCCCCTTTTTTTTTAGTTTTATTTCCTCTTTGTTCAGTCACAGGGTGAGCTCTAAAATATTGAACTTACTCTCTAGACACAAATTTGCTCTCTTTCCCCTACCTATTACCCCATTTTGCATATGAGGAAATGCAGCCAGGAGAAATAAAGTGGATTGTCCAAGATTCCTTAGCTAGTAAAAGAAGCCGAAACTTAAATTTATTGCAAGTTGTACACGTAATGGTAATAGATCGAGCTCTTAGTCAGATGCAATGAATGAGAATTCTTCCTTCCATATCAGAACTACAAGGTTCAGCAACTAGCTTAATTTCACTTATTCAGATTTATAGAGAGCTTAACACTGTACGAATATGTATGGAAAAAATTACTCTTTGTCAGATTTTAAGATTTCTTTGGAAGACACAACACCCATTTGAAAGAATATTCCTGTGTCCACTTATACTTTTTATTTATTTTTTCCTAAGCCCACCTTTAAATTCTTAGTGTATTTATTTCCTCTTCATTCAAATAGCTGACCTCCCCCTGATTGAGACCTTGTGTGGAATTCATTCAGCTTCTTGGCCTCACCTTGGACACTGGTCCCTCCCCTCTGAGCATCCCTTTAAGTCATTATTGTCATCGCTGAGCAGTCCACTCTCCCTCCCACCCTCTGGCAGCATAAGGACCCCAGGCTTGCTTAGACTCAAGTCTCTGCTCTCTGTGGCTAAGCAGCCCTCAGCTGAACAGTATTTCCCAACAATTAGTATGAATCCTCTTAAAATTCTGTCTTTATTTTTTTAAATTTTTTAATTTTTTCCTTATGAGTAGAGTTTATTTTTTTTAATATTTTTTCTTTATTGTTGAAAGTATTACAGATGTCCCCTCTTTTCCCACATTGATCCCCTCCATGCCGTGTCCACCCCACCCCCAGGCCTTCCCCAAACTGAGGGCTCTCAGAGGGAAAGTGGGAATGGGGGAGTGGGTGGGGAGAGATTAATCAAAGAATTTACATGTTTATAAGCATAGCCCATGGACACAGACATTGCCCATTTTTAAATGGGATTGTTGGTGTTATTTATATGTGGGAGTTATTTATACCTTCAAGATTGAAGTCCTGTGTCAGATTTATGTTTCACAGACATTTTCTCTGAATTATCTGTGTCTTGCCTTTCATTTACAATGTTTTTTTGATGAGCATAAGGTTTTTTTAAAAAAATGTTTATTTTAATTGACTTTTTTAGAGAGAGAGAGAAAAGGAGAGGGAGAGAGAAACATCGATGAGGCAGAAATATCAATAGGCTGCCTCCTGAATGCCCTCTACCAGGGATTCAGCCCACAACCCTGGCATGTGCCCTGACAGGGAATCAAACTGGTAACCTCTTGGTTCTTGAGTCAACACTCAACTACTGAGCCACACTGGCCAAGCAATGAGCATAAGTTTTAATTTTGAAGAAAATATTATTATTTCCAGCTTTTTTGTGTGTGTGTCCTAAGAAATATTTTCCTTTCCAAGGTCACAAAGATTCTGTGATTTCTTCTAAAATACTCATATTTTAAATTCTTGCATTCAGGTCTATAATCATTCAGGCAATAATATTATATAAGGTAAGAGGTTGAAGTTACGATTATATTTTCCACATGGATATTGAATTGTTTTTCCCCCATTTGTTGTAAAACTTTCCTTTTCCTACTCAATTGTTTTGTAGCCTTTGTGGAAAAGCAATTACTCATTTAACTTTGTGCCTGTTTTCTAACTTTCCATGCATTCATCTATCCTTATGCTGATACCATACTATCTTGATTACTGTTAAGTTTATCTTAAATTTTGAAGCCCAGTAATGCTAATATTCCAAATTTTATTCTAATTTCAAGATTGAATAATGTGGTTAAACATAGCTTTGCCAAAATCCAGCTTTCTTCTGTTATTTACATGTCTACATGTGTTTTTAAAATAATCTAAATGGATAAGTATTTATTTTAGAAAATTTGGTTTCTACAGATAAAGAAATAAAGAAATTATAAAAGTTACACCTAATGCTCAACATAAACATATCCAGAGCACATGCAAAAACATTATGAATAAGGAACAGCTAATACCTAGAGTTGGCAAGTTAATAATATTGTCAATTAATCTGATGTTTTAATTGCAGGATTTTCAATAGTCCTATACTGGGACACACATACATTTTTGCCCATGTGGAGATTCAGTCGGCAAGAGCTCAGATTGTCTTACTATTCAAGAAAAGCCTTGATATGTCAAACTGGGTTATAATTATGTCCTTTTTGTGAATAGTTCAGAAAAGAAGAGCCCTGACATGTGTGGCCCAGTTGGTTGACCATTGTCTTGTGCACCAAAAGGTCCCAGTTCAATTCCTAGACAGGGCACATGCCCAGGTTGTGGGTTAGGGTGTGTGTGTGTGAGAGAGGTAACAGATCAATGTTTCCCTCTCTCTCTCTCCCTCTCCCTTCCTCTCTTTAAAATCAATAAAAACATATTTTTTAAAAAAGAAGAAAGCATTAGTGAGATTCTGGTTGTATTTTGTTTGAGAAAATCAGGATCCACTAGGTTTTATATGTAATGGCTTAATATTCATAAAATAAATATTGCCTCTGTGCATATTGTACAGAGAAAGATAGGGAATATCCTTTAGGTTGTTAGCATGAAGATGCAGTGGCTTGCGTTAGGTAGAGAGGGAGCAATTACACTGCATGGAAAAGCACCACTCTACCTGAAAATTTTATACTTCTATGTTTTAGGAAAGAGGACTGGGATTTGGTCATTAGATTAGCAACAGAAACCTTACTAATGAAATTGAAAAGAGTGGTTTTAGGAGATTATTTGGGGCATTGGACTGACAGTAGAGTGCTCAAGAGAGTATGGTAGAAGAGGAATTGGAGAGATCAAACCTATACTACTCTTTGGAGGAGATTTGTGGGAAACAGAAGCAGAGAATCTCCCCCCAAATGCCTTTCCAAACTGGAAAACAGCATTACTGAGAGAAAACCAAGACACTTTTTACTCCTACGTTGTGAACAACAAAGAGACAATAACACCACAGAGAAGTCACAAAACATAGAAACAATATAGTTGAGTAATAAAATGCCACACCTATGTTTATTATCCACACACCTTCATACTCCTATTTCTAAGGGGAACTGCGACAACGAGGAGATTGCATTACGTAGGATTATAGTTAGATCATTCAGAAATAAAACTTCTGATTTGAGGTTTAAATGTTAGTTTAACTGACTGGAATTTCAAGGTAATAAAAAGTTTGCCCTCACTCTTGTGTTTTGTGTACCTGCTGATGTTTGGAGGGCCATGAAAATAACGTCAGGTGTTATCTTCATTTTCATCACTTCGCAGTGAAGGGAAGCTGCCAGAATCAGAAGAGTAGAATAAAGTAACTGATGCTGTACTGAATTATGGCTTTAATAATGCATTTCATTATTATAAAACATTACCCAACACTGCATTATTTCAGTCACTCAGTAGTAAATGGGAAAGCAATTCATAATTAAATTAATGACACCTAGCACCAGGCTGGCCTTTTAATAATTAATTTTGTGGCTGAGCTGCAAGATAGATATAAAATACTATACAATCTTCGACATACACTATGGATTTAAATAAATTAAATGGAATTAATGTAACACTCATGCAGTTAAAAGAGTGTGGAGAGTGGGTGGGGAGAGATGAATCAAAGAACTTATATGTTTCTAAGCATAACCCATGAGCACAGACATTGGCATGGGGAAGGCCTGGGGGTGGGGTGGATGCGGGGTGGAGGGGATCAATGGGGGTAAAAAGGGGACATTTGTAATATTTTCAACAATAAAGATAAAAAATAAAATAAAATAAAAGAGTGTGGAGATAGGAGTGTTTTTATGTGTGGCCTTCTTAATTAGGCAGTGAAACGGGCTATTAACAAAAGACCACCACACCGTCATGGTTATTTTGCTTAGGACAGGGGCTAGGGCTGTTAAATCTATCATGTTGTACTCCTGACCTATGGTTCAAATTCAAAGTGTAAACAATTCAAAGGGGAATGTCTAACTTTTGCTTTTAGCTTAAGTTTTTGAAGAGTTTTCTAACCTATATTCTATCTATAACAGTTCATTAAGAGCCCATTAAATTGTAACAGGAGGTGACTGTCACTAATGACCCACTTTTCTTTCTGTCCATACATTGGCTTCTTGTCTGTCTACTGGTGTGTGAGAGGATGTGCCCATCCATTGATATTAATACTAAATATTAGGACTATATGCATTAGATCTGTATGTTATATAATTTATTTATAAAATAATACTTTTTTAGAACCAATAGCATAATAATGTTATTATGATTTTTACTTGGTACCTGCTCTGGCTGAGTTTTTCTAAATCTTAACTTAAATAAAAACTGACTTCACGTCCTTCCATTTTGAAAATGTCTTTATGGGACATGAAAGAAATGTCAAAGGGTGCAATTCTGGGGGTTTCACTTGTCCCTTTGAAAAATAAAATCAGTCCTGATCGTGCTTGGGTTGTTGAAAGATTCAGACAATTTCTATCTGCATCTACTTCTTTGCATTCCTTTCAAAGTGTTTTCAGCCCCGTTAGACTATGGCCACTCTCTTGAAAATGCCACACCAGTGGTTCTTAATCCTGGTAGAAGGACTGAAGCACTGGGGAAGTTTTCTAAAATACAGCGGTGGCCTCAGGGCATTGGTGCTTACTGTGTTCTCCCCTGGGCGGGCTCCTCCCAGAATTATCTTCACATCTCTTCCCTCAAAAGTCACTTTCTCACCGAGCTTCCCGTGACCCCTCCGTTATCCCCGCTCACTCCTCCCCACGACGGTTCTGTGACGGGATCCTCTGCGTTTCCTTTGCTCCTTTGCCAGCGTGCATGATGCTCGCTCCACAACGCTCACTGCACAGGAGAGTGAGCCGGGTGTGGGAGACTAGGGCAGGCCAGCGGTATCTAAATGAGCTAAAATATGTGGATGTGCTCACCTTCCAACCACTCGGTCACCTGGAGCCCTTGTTAAAAATATAGATTTTTTAAAAAAATTTCCTTTTAATTATGTCAGTATAAAGTTAGTGTCCTTAAAATATGGCTCACCATTGCGATTTTAATTAGTATTTTTTTATTATTACAAGTTCAATAGCTTCTTAGCCATGACTATTTCCAATGTTGTAATTTTTTCAACTACTTTGCCAATTTGTCGATTGGAGTTTTAGCTATATTCTTAACAATTTGTATAAGCATTTTCTCTATTAGGGTAATAACCCCTTTTACCCTATAGATATTTTCTCACTCTCCCCTTAGTCCTCTTGGGGTGTTTTTGATATGCTGAAAATTAAATTTATATTAACCATTTTCCATAATTTTCCATTGTTCTTAAATTTAGAAATCAGTTTCTTTCCAGCTATAGACACTTCCACTATTCTTAAGGTTTATTCTTCCACAAAGAACTCTTTAATTTTTCCTTTTATAGAGCCAACCAATTCTATACTTATTGAATAATACTATTTTCTAAATATTTGGCACCATATTCCCTGCTCTGTTTTACATAGAATTAATGGCAAATGATTATATAAACATGAGATTTGACATGGACAGGTGCTGGTGGACATTTCTTCCACTCTGCTCAGTTCATTTGTTGTCCTGCTCTTGTCTCCAGACTAAACTATTAGAACTCTAGAGTATATTTATTACCTGACAGAGAAATTAAACATTTTTTCGAAGTAATTCTAGCTAATATAAAATGTTTATTTTCCCCAAGTATTTAAAAATAATTTTTGTTAATTTAAAAAATCTGATTAGAGGTTTACTATGTTTCAGATTAAACTTTTAAAATACTTTAAGATTCAGTTCAAATCTGGTGTGCCCTCTAGGAAAAAAAAAAAAGTATTCTGAGATAAATGGCATCTATATAATATTTAATTTTTTTCACCCACAAACAAGGTCTATTTTCTCTGTGTATGTGCATCTAATTCATACCTCAGAGTATATTTTGCAGTTTTTTTCAACTAAAGCCTATGGAATTTTACATTAATATTATACCCACACACATAAATACATTTGGCTTGTACTCAACACAATACATTACCCTCCATTGCATTTTTTAAAAAACAGTCTTTCAAACTTCTCTTCACTGTCCTTAACTATTCACTCTAACACAGACATTCAGAATGGCCAGGGGAAGCTTATTACATGCGCCCTACCGTGACTTAGCTCTGTCAGAAGTGACAAGTAGATACCATTTTTGAATCAATGAAGGGTACTCTTGGTTCCTTTACTATGACAGAGAATCATAGGAAGTGATCGTCCACCATTATTATTCAAATATAGTAAGATTTATGTCACTTACTCAGTACAATATAAAATCTGAGAAGTCATTTTAGTGTTTTGCTTCACTTACCAAGCAAATTACTATTTCCCCCCAGCTCACCAAGACAGATTTGGCACTTTACAATTTGCATTGATTTTTATTGTAGAAATAAAAATGAAATCTTTTAAGAAGATTTATAATGAAAAGATAACTCTAGTGTAAAAACAGAGGGCTCAAACTTGAAACACAATTTAATGAAAGGTTATGAAAATACAAATATTGAGGCTAAATAAGCATCTTTCATAATCGTATACTGTGATAACACAAATAGTCTTTAGTGAAAAGAATTTGTTTTCACAAACTAAAATCTGAAGTAGTTTCTATTTAAATAGTATGCTTGAGTTGCTAAAAATCTGGCTAAAAAGAACAACATTTTTACAGGCTGCATATATGCAATTTTATGATAGGAACATTAAGGATTTTCTCTCACTGGAACTGTAAGACACCTTTTATATTCTCAGGCCTTTATAACTTTATATATATACAACTTTACCTAATTTTTATATATTTAAGTCTTTAGTGGAAAATTTCAAACATATATAAATGCACTAAGATTTTGGGACAACCCATGAGCTGAGAAACAGCAAAACTAGATTACCACAGACTGTTGAGAATTTCCTTGAAGGAAAGTGAGATTGAGTTAAGGAGAGATTTTGGCCATTCTCCCAGAACCAGTTGCAATTTAAAATTATGGTGAGTGGAAAAGCCCTGTATAAACATATTTGCATTAGAAGAAACTCCTAAGTGGACTTTATAACAAAGACTTTGCCTGTTTTTAGTTTCAAGGACTCCAGCACAGTCAAGAGTTAGATGGAATTTTCTCTTGAGAGTCCGTAATTCAGGTTAAGATGAGAAACATTCTACGCTGGGTAAATAAAAATGTTTCATTTTAGTAATGGTAATACAATTTTATTATTTCCGCCACTGAAAGGGTAAAACCATCTACCAGCTCCTATTATTGTAGGAGTCGTCCTTGAGGAATGAGCACATCTATTCTGATGTATAGGTTAGAGAATAAACTCATTAATGGTGGTGGTATATTGCTTGTATTCAAAGTAGTGATTGTTTGCTGTCAGCTGTGGTGTAACAGTTGCAATACATGTATACAGCTATTTCTCCTAAAAGTTCCAAACTGTTTAGCACGGGTTAATCTTTATTATTAGAACTTTTTGGTGAAGTCAGAAAGTAACTGAGTCCTAAACATGTATTTATAATTCTCTAAAATTAGCACCAAGGTCTTGAGCAGAAGCGGGAGTTAGTGTGAAGTGTGAAACTGGCCTAGGAGGGTTTCATTTCCCCCGTTTCCATTTGGTTAGTCTACAGCAGACATGCCAGGAGAATCGGTGCTGTTTGTCTCATTCGTGATTAAACTGGTGGGCTCTCTGAACTTGTTCATTTATTCCACCAAATAGGGCTGCTTCAGCCAGACAGCCTCCACTCCCCGCTTTCTATAGGAACCTTCCCTCTGCTCCAGGAAATGTGTAAGTTCATGGGTAATAAGTGGTAGTGGTGATGGAGCTAATCAACCAGGTACCGCTCTGGAAATATAGATTCCAAAGGCTTTCATACCCACCCGTTCCTCTAGGTAAACTGTTGTCAAATGTCTGTGGGTTTCCTACAATTAATTTTGTCCCTCGCAGGTCAATAAGTTAAATATAAATGTCTTCTAAGATCATTCACTCTCCATTCTCCTTGGTTAGTTTTCACCCAGCCAAAGACCCATGGCCCTCGCTTTGTTTTGTTTTGTTTTGCTTTAGATTGCCAAGCCTACGCTCAGAATTGAAAGTGACCTTAAAGCATGCAGATTCTAGGGGTGTCCTCAGAGAAGAAAACAGCTGGCTGCTTACTGGGATTAGGACTCTAACATAATTCTGGTGTCCAGGACCTGGGAGCAGTTCCTTCAGTCTAACCCCATGATTTTCTAGGTATGAATTTCCACACTGAGGACATCTAGCCTGGGATTCTCCATCCTCAAGGCCCCTAAAGTTTATCAATGAGGATTATAAAGAAGAAAACGTCCACTTAGTGACTCAGCAATTTTACTCTTTTAATCTTTGCCATGAGAGTCAGTCATAGCAAGAGGAATATAAATCAATCAATATGTAAATATAAATAATACCTCCTTTCGTGTGCACTCATTCACCAAGCCTTTATTGGCACTTGCTAAAATCGAAGCATTGTGCTGTGAACTCTGGGAAGGCATCGCTAACACTTGTTTTTAAACATCTAGGAGCTGTAGTCTCACAAAGGCAGAGACGAGCCATCAGCGGTTTGGTCCACTAATCGCTCCAAATGCCTCCCTTGTATTTTAATATGCACATGGCAAGAAAGCCATGCTTCAGAGTGAGATGTGCACTTCCTAGCCAGAAGCACCAGCTGTCCAGAAACGCTCAGGTATTTCCACCTGTAAGGGAAAACTGCACCATTCACGGAGGGTGGGGTGCGCCCTCGGCAATACTGATACCTGGGAAGGAGCAGGATGTGTCTGGAGTGAAGGGGGGGGACTCACACAGGGAAGCACCCGTCAGCCCTGACTAGTGTGGAAGAAACGCTCTGTGATATTTTGCGATTCCCCGTATGATCCTGAGCCGCCTGGTAGATGAAGCTGCCTGTGACCGGCTCGGGAATGCCGCTGAGAACAAGGGCAGGCAATCACTCAGCGCACCCCTCACAGCTCTGATTTTAAACTGTTCCTTCTCCGGCTTATGCTTTCTTCTGGACAGCCTGCGTTTTAGTCTAGGGGAATGGCATCAGGACCCTTTGATTCTTGGCTTTCCTGTGATTCATTTATCTTCCAGGTTTATAGTTCATTTATTCATTCAGTTATCTCCTTTCAGGGTCTAGGAACTGGGGCAAGCACCGAGCAGAGATGAAAACACACACCAACAAAACAATTTGATTGTAGCCTCATAAGAACTCTTTCAGGTTTCTGAGCTTTCAAAATGTAAGATAATGATTTTGTGTTGTTTTTAGTCGTAAATTTGTGGTAATGTGTCCATGAGAAAAAAATACGCCTTCCTTTCCCTGTAGGTCTTGCCTTTCTGAATAGTTCAGCACATTCAGTGCATTAAGCCAATCAGTCATTTTTGCTGGAAATTGAGATTTTTAATCAGTTTTGTCCTAAATTTGATTTAAAAATGTGGCAGTTTAATTACCCTCTTGAATATGTGAATCATATCACTGTCATATCCACTAAAGTCTGAAGAAAAAGCCATCTACAGTATTAATTATGTGAGTGACTTTTTTTTCATATTTGAATTATATCCCACCAATTAGATTATATTGCTTATATGATTATTAAGGATGAGAAAGAATCATTTAGTGTGATTTATGTGATTAAATATGTAATATGGGATATCTTGCATTTTACTGAATAATCTTTATTGTAAGTTAAAGAAAAATATTACTCTAAATATATATTACAACCTTAAAAATCTGGTGTATTTTTCTGTTTATAAAATGACTGTGTCAGTTTTCATGGTAGACCAAAATAATTTGATCTGAAACCAAGGGTGATGACTTTTCTAACTGACTTTGAGATGAAATATAGGGTATATATTAAAAGACTCTATCTATCTATCATCTATCTATCTATCTATCTATCTATCTATCTATCTATCTATCTATCATCTATCTATCTATCTATCTATCTATCTATCTATCTATCTATCTATCATCTATCATCTATCTATCATCTATCTATCATCTATCTATCTATCTATCATCTATCTATCTATCTATCATCTATCTATCTATCTATCTATCTATCTATCTATCTATCTATCTGTCTGTCTGTCTGTCTGTCTGTCTGTCTATCTATCTATCTATCTATCTATCATCTATCTATCTATCTATCTATCTATCTATCTATCTATCATCTATCTATCATCTATCTATCTATCTATCATCTATCTATCTATCATCTATATCTATCTATCTATCATCATCTATCTATCTAATCTATCTATATCAGTTACCACATGTTTGCCATTTTAATTAGAGATTAATAGGCTTAATAATGGATGACAAGTGTTAGAGCAATTTAACATAACAGTATTTATTCATCCATTATTATGGATACTTATCTTGTTTTTAAGCTGAAAACTAAACTCATCTGCCAGTGTTCCTTTTAAAAGCATTTGATAAAATTTGGGAATGATGAGGCTTAGTAGCTAAAGATGGAATTATTAAAGAAGACAATACAATCTAATAGCATATCTAATATGAAAGAATACAAATTTTCTATGATTCTAAGTTTTTAAAGTATAATGATTACAAATAATTACACAATTTAGTAATATTAATTAATATCATCATTGGATCATGAGTTCCTTTTCATATAAGAAGATGATTATAACCTTCATTACATGATGATTCATACTCTTGTGAATGATTTTGTTCTGCTTGGAGAATTAGAAAAGAAAATGTGTATATAGAAGACAGCAACTAAAATGCATTAATTTTAAATATCTATCACCATGCAACCATATTCACTTATCTCTCTGTTACTGCTATTCCTGTTATAAAGCTTTTCAAGATCTTAAAGTTCTATAATATTCTTAATTTTTAAATTCTAAAAATAATTTTTTAAGTTAAAAAATTAAGTTATAGAGAAATGTGTTGTTTGGGAGACAGTGTGTGGGTAGTTTTATTTAACTAACTGGAGGGAAATATGAAAAATGTACTTTTCTGAAAGCAACCCTTATTTTAATTAATGAGAATTTTAATAGTTATATGCAATTATTAAAACAATGATAACAAACTTATGTAGCCAGAACTCCAAGAAGTGAAACCAAAAAGAAACACATAAAACAACTTGCCCTCCTCAACTTGATTTCGGGGGGAAGGGACAAGAAACTCTCCTGATTCTTTATATTCTCAAGCCAGCTGAATTAAATTCAAATCTAATTGGTAGTGCTTAAGACATCTGATATAACAGATGTATATCTTATCTGGAGGAAAGCCTTAAAATCTAGGCATCAGAAAGTTCCTACAGATGTAAGTTTTCCAGAGGAAAATGGGCTCATAATCAAACATTTCAAAATAAATGAGAAAATAAGTCACCATGAGTAAAAGTCATTAGAAACAACAACTAACTGATTCAACCACAGACTATAGTTATTAGGTCTATCATATGCAGGGTATAAAATTAGTATACTTAATATGTTTAAAGAAACAAAAACAAAAAACAGAAACAGGAATATATTTTGTGATTAAAAATGCCCACAACTGCCTAAAATATAATGAGTTCTTTGTGCAACAGGAGTAGCTTCATGAGCAGCCACAAATAAGATTGGCTTTTTCTTCATTTGTTCAATTTGTTCTCTAGTTTGGAAAGTAGCCAGAGCAGCAACTGATGTGGAAATTAAATTTGGGACCCAATTTTCTTAGTCCATATTTGGTGTGAGGGAAATGGTAGCAGAATATAAAACCGAACTTTGTGTTGCTATAGCAAATGCCTCCTTTGTTTCTGCTAACAAAATAAATAAAGCTCAATCCTTTAATATATGCATTAGAAAATTATATTTTGAAGAAACAGCTACTCATTTACCTCATTGTCATTGAGGTAAAGTTGGATTAAAATTTTTTTTAAAATTGATATTTTAGAGAGAGAGGGAGAGAGAGAGAGAGAAAACATCCTTGTGAGAGTGAAACATCAATCGACTGCCTCCAGCACACCCCCTGCTGGGAATCAAGCCTGAAGCCCAGGCATGTGCCCTGACCAGGAATCGACCTTTTGGTGCACAGGATGACTCTCAACCAACTGAGCCACACAGGCCAGGGCTAAAGGTGGATTTTTATTGCATATTTTAAATATAACCCAGGAAATGTATCATCTTGAATAAATTACAGTAATTACGGTTTAGTGGTCTGAATGGTGGTCCCAGAGATATCAGATCCTAAGTCTTAGAACCTGTTAATGATACTTTATTTCTAAAACTTTTTTTTTTTTTTTTGGCAATGTGCCTAGATTACAATCTTGAGATAGGGAGATTATGCTGGATTATTCAGGTTGGCTCCAAATGCCATCACATACAGGGGTGGGCCAAGTAGGCTTACAGATGTTTGTATGGAAAATATGTAACACAAGAATAAATAACACAAGAATAAATTCTGTGTTTCCTGTATTCACAACTGTAAACATACTTTTGCCAACATCTGTATATACTTATAAGAAGGAGGCAGGGGCGGGGGGCAGGGGTCCTTGACATACACCTAGAAGAGAAGGAGATATGACCATAGATACAGAGATTAGAGTGATGCAGAGACAAGCCAAGGAATGCTGGCGGCCACCAGAAGCTGGACGAGGCAAGGAACAGAGCATACTGCCCTAGGGCCTCCAGAGAGCAGGACCCTGCTGACACCTTGATTTTAGCTTCAGGCCTATAGAGAATACATTTTTGTTGTCTTGAGCCACCCAGTTGGTGGTAATTTGGGGCCGCTCTGCAGGACACTGATACATGATTCATAATATAAATATAAAGATATCAATGAGCATAAGTGGATTTGAGTCTTGTTAAGCCATTGGCTACATATTAGCAGGAAAAGGACACGCATGACTAGTGAAAATGATATGGAACAAAAATAAAACCCTCCCTTTTGCTTTGTTTATGAGAAGCACCGGCTGCTGGCTTCTCCATTTAAAGAGTGGGATGAGTTAGGCCGAGTTCTTCCTCCCCCTCCTCCCTTGTCCTGTTGTCTTTTAATTGGTGTCAGGGTCACTCCCTGTGCCCCAACCCCACCCTGTGTGCTCGGGAGTGTTCAACTAGGGGTATGCGAGCAGAGATAGGACTAGCCTGTGACTGAGTTTAGGAAGCCTCTTTGTTCTGTTTTAAACTCTGAGCCTTTACAAACTGTAAACTTGCCCGCAGAAGGGGCTCAGACTTTGGACTTGGGCTCCTCTGGGCCGCTGGTGTAAAATAAACCTCCCGAACCCCCAGCCTCCGAGTGCCACTTGGTCTTTCCCTAAGGTGAACGTTTCTGGTTCCCCAACAAAAACACTAAAATGCTTTTCCTTAATAGCAGCATTTTAAAGTGTCATTTTTTCATAGGCTTCGCCTAAGTAGCAACTGTGTTTTTCTTGGCAGTCTCTAAGAATCGATGCCTTCCATTTCAACAGCCATATATCTTTTTCTTTTAACTCTAGTGCAAATAGGCCCATGAGCCAGAGAAGAAAACACAAAACCGTCACACAGCTTTTCAAAACATTGACCCTGAGGTTACTAATGCTGGGGTTCACTATTAAATTCACTATCTTTTTTTCTCCATATGTGAAAAGTAGTCTTAATCTTCTTGAGCAAAATTGGTGAGTTTCTCCTAGTTCCTAGCAAACAAAGTTTGGAAACTGAGCTTTATGTCCGCAGATACTTTTTAGTTTATATATTTGTTCTTAATTTTAGTTTTTGGTTGTTTTGTTATTTTTATCAAAGTAAAATAATTGATTGTATATTGTTATTCTTCCTATTCAGTTGGATATTTTTTGTTACTTTCAGTAAAATACTACTTTTTGTTTCCCTGATTTGGGACGTCCCTGGACTCCCGGTTATGGAGAAACTATTAACTCATCTCTTCTTCCTTTTATGTTTCCTTCATCCATCTTCCCCCGACTTCTGTCAGATTGACAATGCTTGCTCTCTATTTTTATTTTAGTCGTAAATATACCTGAACTAGGGAGAGTCTGCTCTGCTCAAGGACTTAGTGTCCAGGATTTTTGGGCATTGGGCTGAGCCCAGGAGACGGCTACTGAGTGAAGGGAGCTTGAAAACAGTGGCAGCCTGTTTCCAGCCCCTTCCTTGGGGTCCCTCCTCCGGCTTCCTTTGCCATCCCTTCCTCTCCCACTCATGACTTCGTAATTTCCTTCTTTCCTCCCAGCCCATGTTCTCCCATCCTCTGCCAGAACATCTCTGGAAAAGTTTAAAGTTTCCTTATACAAAGGCCCCATTTGCGAGTGGTTCCTCCCCTTTTGCCAGATGAAAACTATTTCCAGGCGGTTCCTTGTGCTATCTCCCCCCCATTTCCAAAACAGCACCTCTTTTGCATTTATATTGTAGCTCTTCACTCTCTTCCATTCACTGCCCTTTATTTCGTGGTCATTTGTGGCTTCCCCTGGAGTCCCCTCTACAACACTGAACATTTGGCACCATCAACTGGGAAATGCAAGAAGCAGGGGGGGAAAATACTAAAGAGCTCCCAAGTCACCTGTAGACGTACCACCCACAAACTACCCAAACCTGCAGATAGCTTCAGCTTAGACGGCAAGGCTCACTGCCTGCCATAGGCCGCAGCTGCCTTGGGTGCTGTGTTCCAAAGAAATTCACCTGCATCGGGGTTTATGGGGAAAAGGAATTGTGATTTATTTGTGATTTCTACCTATTGTGTGTCTGCAGCCACTTTGTCCAGTTGAAGGGATTTAGTGAGCCCAAACCTTAATTGCTCCCTTGCTCTTGGACAGCTCAATCCATTTAGAGATTTAAACAACAGATAGCTGGCCACTTGGATAATTGATTCTCGCCGCAAGGCTGAATAGTAATCAGCATTTGTTGCCCACAAGCCCACTCAGTTTTATCTTTTACCCATTAGAAATGGGAAGTTTCTGAACTTTCCTGTCTCTTTTCATTTCTGCTTGTAACACAGTCAATTCTTTTCTACACTTCTCTCTTCTTTAAATGTCCTTATCAAATGCAGCCAATATTAACCAAAATATCCTACTATTATTCTCTTTTCCAGTCTTTTTTCTCTGGAGTTACAAATTCATTAGATGCGTTTTCATTCTCTAAGTTATGGCAGGTGGAACATTTACCATACAGAACACGTTCTCTGATGAAAAAGGAATAAAACTAGGGATTAATAACAGAAAGACAACAAAAATATCTACAAACACTTGGAAATTAAACAGCACACTTGAAACAACCCATGAGTCGAAGAGGAAGTCTTCGAGGAACTAAAAATACATAGAAATAAATGAAAATAAAATGTAACATCATAATTTGTGGGATGCAGCAGGATCTGTGCTGAGAGGGCAATTTATAGCAGAAAAAAGAAAAATCCTCAAATCAATCATCTCCGTTTCTACCTTAAGAAACTAGAAAAAGGGAAAAATAAGCCTAAAACGAGTAGTAGGAAAGAAATAATAAAATTAAGAGTAGAAATCAATAAAATTGAAAACAGGAAGATAATAGAGAAAATAACTGAGACTAAAAACTGCTTCTTTAGCAAACCAACCTGCCGACCTGATAAGTTGATACACCTTAAGCAAGAGTCACAGATAAAGACACAAATCACCAGCATCCAGAGAGAGCTAGAGGATATCAGTACAAACCTTGGTGCCATTAAAGGGGTACGGAGGGAAGGCTACAAACTTTTATATTCATAAATTCAACAACTTAGAACAAATAGACCAATTCTTCAAAATCTGCAAACTACTGAAAATCAAGATGAACTCAACTGGAATAATCGTATAGCCATTAATGGAACTCCTAAAAGAAAAAAAATCTTCATTCCCACACGATTTCACTGAAGAATCTTCCCAAACCTATAAAGAAGAGCCAACAATAGAGAACAGAGGAGAAAGGACCACTCCCCACTCATTTTCTGAGGCCAGTAATACACTCCCTTGGCTCATGCAAACACCTGCACTGCTGTTTAATTGGGTCCACGGCATCTCACCGTGAGTGAATCCAGTCCCTCGGGGACACTCAGGGCCCTGGCTCTGAAGGCAGGCGGCCTGGCTTCAAATGTCGGCCCAGCTGCCTCTGCTGTTTCCTTGGTGAATGACACAACTGCTCTGAGCTTCACATGCCTCCCGTGTTCAGTGTCGATGACAATAGTAGCTCCCCACGTGAGCTTTGTAAAGAGCCAGTGGGTTAAGCATATAAACTCTTAAGTCTTGTCCATTGCAGGTGGTCAAGTGATATTACCTGTTATTTTTTCGAATTATTCTCATCAGTGCTCTCGGTGGATCTGCATCATCTGGGTGAGGACCATCACTCCAGCGCGAGTCTCCTGCTCATTGCTGTGAAATGTTTCATTAACTTTTCTTCTGTGGTGTCTCAGAGCTCTCACATAGGGTCTGGCAATGTATACTTTTAAAAATCTTTATGTTCTGACTGTGTAAACGCTCTAAAATAAATGATTCATGTAAACACAACCTCCTCCTTAGAGTCTGTGTGTATGAGTAAACAGGAATGGCATATCTATCAGGGACGCTCGTGACTGGGACCCGCTGGAATGATCACTTAATCGCTACGCCTAGCAGCATGTTGGGGAAATAGATCAAAGCATTTTATATTTTTAGATGATGAATGGTGACTTTTATTTGAAAACTTAAAAGAGCCCCTTTCCTCCTGTTGGAATTTTTACTATAATTTCTGCTTCATCTGATACTGTCTCCTTTCCCTTTGCATTCACATTGCATATTGTTGCCTTATTTTTTATTTTATTTTTTTACCTCTATGAACAATTTTATTTTGATCAGGTGTTTCAGTCTTGTCTTAACCTCAGTTGGACCCTGCGGGCTGGCCAGTAACCTTTTCTAGTTTTCTGTGAGTAGAACCTCCTGATTCTTTATTCTAAACCTCCTACCCCTCTCCCCCACCTGCCCCTTTGGGGAGGGCCTCACCTCCATCACCCAGAGAGAAGTGAGGTAGCCAAGACACTCCTCACGCTTTGTACCCAAACTCTGAAATGGCTGCCTCCCAGTGATTTTTCCTGCATCTTTCCTGCTATGATAGTGGAAGTGCATTTCCTCCTGGTCAAGCTCATTCCCTTTCACAGCTTTTGAATCCTCTGAGTCATCCCACACATTTAATCAGCTACCAACTTCTCTAGATACTTCCCAGCTCTGTCACATTCTCTTTATATCTACTGCCACACTTGTCCTAGTTGGTATCACACGACAATAGACATGTGTCACCTGTCTGGCCAGCAATTCTGCTCTTGCTCCCTTCCAATCCTATACAGAGCAGCCAGGGTGCTTTTTCATAAATGTCATTCTGATTGTATCACCTTCTTGCTTAATATCTTTGAATAGCTTCCCGGTGTCCTCAGGATAAAGTCTAAACACCTTAGAATATCTTGTAGATCTGGCCTTTGCTTATCTTTAGATTTTCTCTCTTGCCAACCACCCATTGCATCTATGTTCCAAGTATGAAGGTCTGATGGGTGAAAATTATATATCTGGGCATCAACATACTCAAAATTGTGTAAGGGGTGAGCAAATGGATAGGTGAATGAATCATGGCAGTGGGGCTGTGGATTTTTATTTATGCATACATAGTATATAAAATGATTTATTTGTAGAGATGGTCTTGTTTATGTTTTATAATGAATCAAGTTATGAGTTAACTCAAAGAAGATTAACCAAGGCAGAGGAAAAATATACTTCCAGAAACATGTTAAATTGTATTTGCTTCCCACATTTAGTGAGCCAAATGCCATCAATTTCAGGACTGTCACTGATAAGCCAAATATTGGACTGATTCATTTCACAAGTACTTTTAAGTTATTTGCTGACATTCCACAGCTTTCCTTTTTTTCCTTTTAGCTGGTTAGAAGCTGGAAACAACTGTTTTGTGTTTGTCACAATTAGTACATCTTGGAAATACACATACATCTCATTACCAATGCAATTTACATAAATCTCTGAGTCAGACATGCCACATTTAATGAAATACCATTCATTTTTCTGTCTGCGAAAAAATTTTCATCTGGGGAGATGTTATGTCAGAAGGGCATTTCCATCCAGAAAGCTTGTAATATTAAACTGACAAAACACCTCCTCCTTTCCCAAGTTCACCTCAGGCTGCTCTCAGATGCTGATTCTCTGAGCACATATTCTCAATGTTCCACTGGAAAATTATTAGGCCAAATTCTTGAAAGACATCAGCCCTCCAATTCTCTTTTTTAAATTAGTTAACAGCATTGACCCCAAAACCGCTGAATGAAAGTCAATGTAGTTTATTTTGCATAGGTTTTATGTAGCCATTATAAGTATTATTATGAAAGTAATTCCTAAGGAATGGATGATACAAGTTAAGACTCCAAGCAGCTATTTGTGGTAGTGACAAGCTGTCTTAAGAATACTTTTATATGATCATGATCCAATGCACATGCAAAATTCCCCTTTAGCAATAAGTAGATGGTTCATCAAAATTGTGTTAACCAGGAATTTCTGGGTACATCTCTTTCTAGATCCAAAGAGGGATCTCTGATAATTCACATAGGGAGATTGTTCTGAAATGTATTCCTTGACCTCTCTGCTATGGCTTATAGCCACTTGTGATTTCATGCCATAGCACATCAAAGCCATGTGTGCTATGGACTGAGTACATTCCCTCCAAATTCATATGTTGAAGCCCTAGCCTCCAATGTGACTGTACTTGGAGATAAGATTTTAAGGGATGTAATTAAGTTTAAGTAGGTCAGAAAGGTAGGTTTTTAATCTGATAGGAATATATAAGAAGAGGAAGAGACATCAGATATCCCCATACAAACAAAGATAAAGGCCTTTTGAGGACACAGGGGGAACCTACCATCTGGAAGCTGAAAGAGAGGTCTCACCAGAAACCAACACTGCTGGCACCTTGATTTTGAACTTCTGGCCTCCAGAACTATTAGAAAACTAATTTCTGTTGTTTAAGCCACCCAGTCTGTGGTATCGTGTTAAAGCAGCCTGAACTCACTAATACAACTCTGTGTGTGTGTGTGTGTGTGTGTGTGCACCAGAGAGAGGGAGAAGAAGAGGGAGAGAGAGGGAGATGGGTAGGGCAAGAATGTATTCCCAGGACACTGAATGCAGTTATATAGAACTATGATTTGACTGACAGAAAGATGACGATAGATATGGTTAAAAGTGTAAAGTTTCTATAAAAATACAGGGCATGGAAAGTGGCAGAAAGAGTTTCCTAAGCAAGGATTCAATGCAATGGACTCCCAGGATTCTCAGGGCCCCTGATTGCTCGGCATGCTGCTAATAGCTGCTACTCCAGGGTCCGTGTGGAGTGAGGACTCCCCCAGATGGGAGAGGCTTGCCACTGGGGAGGTTACTGTGACGCATCATTAGCTGTCTAGAGACACTGAGTAGGTGCCTATCTGTGCATTGGGAGCATTTGGCTAGTGTCAAAGTCTGTCATACCCCCAAAGTTATCACAAATATGAATGAAGCAAAGATCAATTTTTAAACATCATTAAGTCCATAGAGGAGAAAGCACAAATATATACAATTTAAAATAAGAAAATCAACAGTAACACATGCAAAGTCAATCAAATTAGGAGTATGTCTTTTCCCATTTCAAATTTGGTTTCATAACTTTCAAAGCCTAAATAACACAAATAATATAAAGTATCACATTGACTCAAAAAGTAGAAAACTCTCAGTAGATTTATAATTTAGGAAAAATGAAAGAATTCTGTAACATGTGTTTCCCTGTTCCCAAAATACCTAAAATGTGTAGGTTTACTGGTGACTTCTTTTAAACTTGGGGGAAAACACACACACACACATACACACACACATTATCTCCTTGTTCTAGAAGCTTTTCCAGAAAATATGATTCTGAGAATGCACAATAGTTAAACACAAGGAAATCTGTTAAAGTAGAATACCTCATAGACTAAATAAGACATTTTAAAATATCATCTTAACAAATATGTATTGAGTGATAACACTGGATGCAGAACTTTCCTAAACAGAGAAGAGAGGGTAAAAAAAAATGTATTGAACCCCCAGGCCTCCCAGAAGGTAAGACAGGGGGGTACAAACATAAAATACTAATATTATAGGTAAAGCAATACATAATTAAACACCAACATGATTCATATAGAGCATACATATAATATAAACTCAGAAGTAGAGGAGACCAATATAGACCTGGTGATTTGGGTTGTATCACTTGACATTTCTTCATAATAGTAAAAAACATCTATATTTTCTACCCTAATAGTCCACAACTGGGAACAGGTGCGATGTGTTATGCCTATAGAGCTTTGAATACATACCTGAAGCCTTGTAGCATAACATAGACAATGCAAAAAATTTAAAAAATAAGGCAGAACATTTCAGAAGCACGCTCTGGTGACTCCTGACAATACTGTGAATTAAGCAATAAATGAGACTTCGGTCGCTTCAGCCCTGTTCTCCGCTACTTTGCCAGTACAGACTATTCAGTCCAGGCAAAGCCTCTCAGACACCCAATTCTCCACGGGCTATGGGCACGTTAGTCTACATCAAGTCACCGTGTAAACGCTCCCTGAGGTTGTTTTACTTACGAATGAAAGATTTTGTCCCTTACTGAAATAGCATAACATCACAACTTAGAGGAGACATGCATTTTTGAAACTATTTGGAGGAGATATTAGGATAGACACTTCTATCCTTATGCACACAGCCTCCTGCTCTCCTGCTCGGGAGGGAGGAAGCAGAGATTAGCAGTGGTAACAGCTTGTCTCTGAGGCCAGGTGGCCTAGGTTCAAATTCTGATTCTGTTATATAGGCAGTTAGACAAACATGAGCAGGGTGAGGACAATGGGCTAGGTACAGAAACTCACCAGGGCAGAAGGCCCTGGATGCCTAGCAAGGGGCAAAACTGGGAAAATAAGAATTCACCCCCAGGGTAACCTATGCTCCCCAGCTTCTCACTGGTCATACAGTTTGTACCCCCTGACTTTTTATATTGCTAGTCATGCACTTTAGACCCCCTGACCTTTTCCTCCCTAAAGATAACATCTAGGCCTCAGTCGTATTTAAGCACCAGGCCCAGAATAGAGGCAAAACCAGACAAGTGGTGCCATAGCTGCCTCAGGATCAGCTGCATTGACTAATGACTCCTGCCCTGGCACCGACCTATCAGTGGGGACCAGGACCCTGAAAGAGCCCACCTGGAAAGCTGATGAATATTCCATTGAGACCATCCCTTGAGCTGATGAATATTCCATTGAGACCTCCCCTAAGATTCCCACCAGCAAGAGAGAGAGAAATAAGCTCAGGACAAAGGACCCAGCACGCTCTCCCCCAGGGGAGCACCCAGAACATCTCCTTCTCCCTCCTTTCCTCCCAGGAGACCTGATGAGACTGCAACCAGGGGAGCAATGGGCAGCGGCAGCTCGTCCCAGGCTTACTCCGAACCTGTCTCCAAGGCCCCTTTCTCTCTGACTCCTCAGTGAAACAAAGCAGCCCAGCCTGGGCTCGCCTCTTCTATGCCCTTCCTTGTTTCACCGTCCTCAGTATATTTTTGCTGCGGTCAGTAAATTCTTGCTTGCTTTTCTACACTTTGTCTCTTGATTGAAATTTTCCCCTTAAGAAGACAAGAACCGAGGTCTCCCAGTCTCCCTGTCTCCCGGGAAACAGCTCCATTGTTAATTGTTTGATCTTGGGCATCTTTATTTCTTAGTTTCCTCACCTGAAAAATGTGGTAAATAATAGGACCTGCAATATACAGGGTGGGCAAAAGTAGGTTTACATTTGCAAGTACGAAAAACACAGTTTATTATTGTAGTTATTTATTAATTACTGTATTATTTTTTATACGAACTACTTTTGCCCCACCCTGTAGTTTACATTTCAGCCCTGTGAGGATTCAATGAGGTTAACCCATGTAAAGTGTTTAGACCTGAGCCTGGCATATAGTGACCTTTACAAAGGACTAAGTAATAGGATGACAGCACACACACACACACACACACACACACACACAGCGCTTGTAAGGTGGGCCCCCACCCCTCGCACACTCTCCCTAACGTGGACCAACCTCCTACAGTGGCTCTCAGGCACTCAGGTCACAATGACGTGGGGTGCGGTGCTCTCCCCCTCGGCAGCACTGGGGTTGCTTGAACCGCACTGGCCCGCCTTGCAAAGCTCTTCCAGCGCTCTGCAGTCAGCACTGGAGCATTTCATGCGGTTCTACCCCGAGGAAGAGCCTCCTGCGTGGCTTGTGGCCGGGCAAGGCGGGTGTCCTCTGCCTCACCACCTGCGGCCCCGGGCAGCACAGAGGCACCAGCCTTGCTTCACAGCAGCGAGGTTCTCACAGCTGCCAGCTGGCCCCAGAACCAGGAGCCCCCGGCCCCCCTTCTGATTCGATGTCGCCATGTGGCAGGGAAGGGGCATCTCAGAGGCAGCATCAGATGTGTGAGTCTAGGGCAGCCAGGGGTTTATCGCTACATTATCTGCCCCCTCCCCCTCCCTTTTCCCAAACATAAAACTTGATGAGATATTAACATTTAAATTACAGCACTTTTTATTTTTATTCTGTTCTATGGAGGCTTTGAAATGCATTAGACTCTTTCAAACTGCCTACTGGGGAAGTTTAACGGCACCTCCAGCTTTTCTGTGGGTCTTTTTCAACTTGAGAATTGCCCTCAAGTCCACAGAAGGGAATTTCAGTGGTTGCCCAAGCCCCAGGCTCCTGTGTCTCTAAATATTCCCCCAAGTCTAATCTCCCAGGTACTTCAGCCTGACAACCTGAACCAAATAAAAGGTACAATGTCAGCTCCCTCCTTTATGAAGTCCCTCTTGCCTGCTTCCCTCCTGTCCACATATTTGCAGTGTGAGTACAAGGTGGTCTTTTAATTAGCAAGTTGGTGGGAATGACGCTGCCGGGTCATTGGGCCTGTTGAGGCCTGTTTCAGTTAACAGTAAGTAAAAATAGTGTTTTCTACCACGAAAGGCCCACTGTGTCTGCCTGGGCACCACCATGCGTGCCCAGCCCTCTCTAACTCTTCTTTTAAGACCCAGCTCAAATGTTGCCTCGTTTCTGTAGCTTTTGCTAACACTCCCCTTCTCCGCCCCTGTCTGAACTCTCACAGAATGAGCCGCTCCCATCTTTCTTCTCACAGAACGGTGTGTGTAACTCAAACACACATTTATTAGCTTGTGTCTGTGTCTGTGATGACACATTTGTACCAGTTGGTGCCATAGGGCTGACACATAAAAGATAACCATCTGAATTTCCTGTTCAATTAAAGTGAACTAAAATGATAGATTTCATAAGAAAAAATAGGCAAAGTTTTAAAGCACTTAAAATAGCCTCTAGTCTATATCACCTGAGTAAAAAGCTCACCTGAATAAATAACCAAAGCCTGATTTAGTTACATCAAAGTAATAGCTATTATTTGTTGAGTGTTACTGTGCCAGGCACTGTCATAGGTACTTGCCACACCTTAAGTGAATCCTATTTGTATTGCTATGTCTATTTTTAAAATTAGGAAATAAAGGCCCAGAAATGTTAAATAGTATCTGCAAGATCATGAGTTTTAGTAAGTTGTATTAGTCACTGTCCCCCAGAGAAACAAATAAGCTCTATATCTATCTATCTATATCTATCTATCATCTATCTATCTATCTATCTATCTATCTATCTATCTATCTATCTATCTATCTATCTATCTATCTATCATCTATCTATCTATCATCTATCTATCTATCTATCTATCATCTATCTATCATCTATATCTATCTATCTATCATCTATCTATCATCTATCTATCTATCTATCTATCTATCTATCTATCTATCTATCATCTATCTATCTATCTATCATCTATCTATCTATCTATCTATCTATCTATCTATCTATCTATCTATCATCTATCATCTATCTATCTATCTATCTATCTATCTATCTATCATCTATCTATCTATCTATCATCTATCTATCATCTATCATCTATCAATCAATCTATCATCTATCTATCTATCTCTATCTATCTATCTATCTATCTATCTATCTATCTATCTATCATCTATCTATCATCTATCTATCTGTCTGTCTATCTATCTATCTATCTATCTATCTATCTATCTATCTATCTATCATCTATCTATCTATCTATCTATCTAATCTATCTCTATCTATCATCTATCTACCTATATCTATCATCTATCATTTATCATCTATCTATATCTATCATCATCTATCTATCTATCTAGATAAAGAGAGAAAGAGAGGGATGGGGGATCGATTTAAGAAATTGGCTTGTGATTGTGGGGGCTGGCAAGTCTGAAACCTGTAGGCAAGCTGCCAGGCTGGAAATTCAGTTTAGAGTTGATTTGGAGGTTTTGAGTCTGAGTTCCACAAGACAGCAGGCTGGAAGCTCGGGCAGGGTTTCCATGCTGCTTTCTTGAGGAGACTTTTTGTTCTCTGGGAAACCATCTTCTTTGCTCTTGAGGTCTTCAACTGATTGGGTGAGGCCCACACAAATTATGGAGGGTAAGATGCTTTACTAAAAGGCTACTGTTTTAAATGTTAATCACACCTAAGCACAACAACATTTACATTGATTTTTGACCAAACAAGCAAGAGCCCGCAGCCTACGTACTCTATCCGCAGTGTCATGGCCTTGTGATGTTCATCCAGTCCTTCCTGGACTTCGTTCTGCTCTCTTTCTTTCTCTAGGCCGTGTGCCCTGAGAGCCTGGCTTGTGCTCCTTGTGAAATCTCCCACCGTTTAGCCTACCAGGCCTGCTGTCTCCCTACTTTGGTTCTCTCAGTTATTCCATTTACTTGACTCTCCCTCACTTCCAACACATTGACCAGCCACCCCCAATTCCGTTGTGTGCGTGTCAGAAGGTAGGTTGACTTCTCAGAGGTCTGAGCACTGAAATGCAAGCTAGAGGAGGAATCCCAGGAGCCATTTTCAGTAGTGTGGCGCTCACGTTCCCAAGGTGTGTAATGTTAAGACAAAGAGGTTGACCATGCTGGTTAGTGCTGCAGAGGGCAGCTACTTTGTGGCAGTGAGTAAATCACAAGGTCCTTTTGTGTCTTGTAGAGAAGATGTTTAAAAAATCAAACAAAGTCATATATTTGAAAGTTCTTCATAGAAAGATAAAAGGCTTTTAAAATGTTGGTTATTTAAATTCCTCATTTGGCTCCTGTCTGAAGTCTCCTCTCTCCTACTAGATACACTATCTGCCCCAGCTCAAAGGGATTTATTTGAGGGGAGAAACTGCTTCTTATGTCAGAGGCATGTGGTGTGGTAATTAAGGGCTCAGGTGTCAAGGTCCACACTGCCTGAGCTCGAAGCCCAGCCTAGCCACTTGCTGCATGTATGACCTTGGATAAGCCATTTATCTTCTCTTTGCTTTAAGCCAATTTTAAAAAATGGGCTTAAAATAATATCTGTCTTATAGGGCTAAATGAATTAGTCTAAGGAAAATGCTTAGGAGAGTACCTGGAGTGCTTGAAATGTTATTATAATTCCAGTTGTTCCGTTCACAGGGACTTGCTCTGGCAAAATTAGCACCTTAGTCTACATTTTATATTGACTCCCTTGACATGGCTTAACCTGCTTTGACCTTTGTACCAAAGCATCCAAATTTTAACCTTGTCAAAACCAGTCCCTGGTAACAAGAACACCTGGGAAATGTGGGTCTTTAAAGGCACTAGAGATTGGAAATGAAAACAATTCTCAAAATTGTTAAGAAGGTTGGATTAAGAAAGTGTGAACTCAGGTACAGGAACGGTCCTCCCTGTGTTGACTAACGACAGAGCAAACCTACCCGAGTTCTCCAGGCTTGTCTCTGCATCTGAGATGAGGACCTTTGAAATTCAGATACAAATGTAACAGCTAAATTGCTTAGATAAAACATTTCTTGTAAAATGCCGACTTTCCACTCTCTTGAGCTCGCAGAGGAAGGAGGGGAATGGTCTCCGCAGACGTGGAGGGAAGCTGCTGGGTGGGGGCGGGTGCAGCTCAGCCAGCTCTTCCACCCGGGGTGTTCGCTGTAACAGCCGCCTCCCTATGTTTTCATGGCTGTGAAACATATTAAAACCTCCCCCTGGAAGATGTGGTGTTGGCCATGCAATAAAACACCAAAAAACAACAACCACAAAAACACTTTTCGGTTCATTGCTGAAAGTATTGTCCTTCAGGTTACTGAAATGGCAAGTATTCCTTTGTGGGGGTTTTATTAAGGTGGTCTGTATGCATTTAAAAAGAATCTTTACTAAGAAATAATTCACACATCACAAAATTCGCCCACGTAGGGCGTGCATTTCAATGGCTTTCAGTATTCTGTCTTGTGCCACCATGGAAGCTAATCCCAGAGCACTGCCACCGTCCCCGAGAGAGCCTGCCCTCTGCGCAGCAGGGCCCACTGCTCTCTCTTCCTGCCCAGTCCTCGGCAACCCCTCGTCTTTCTGTTGCTATGAATTTGTCTATTCTACACATTTCATAGGAATGAAATAGCATAAAATGCAGTCTTGTAAACTGCTTTCTTTGGCACAATGCTTTCAGGGATCGTCCACGTGATACCAGGAACCATGACTTCATCCCTTGTTATTGCTGAGCAGTGTCATTGCAGGGATACAACACGTTCTGTTGGCCTGTTTATCAGCTGACGGAAATCCCTGCTGTTCCCACTGCTGAGCTATTACCAATAATGCTGTTATGATCATTTGTATACATTTTTGTGCCTGTGCCATTGGACACATGTTTTCATTTCTCTTAGAAATATACCTAGGAACGGAGTGTATGTGCATTTTTAAATCAGTGTTAAGGTGACTATTAAATTATTACTGGTGAAAGGATAAACTCAAAGAGTTCCCTGCTGTGTGCAAAAATCAGCGCAGAAAAGAAATGTCTTGCTATTAGATAGGTAACAAGATGCCTTTAGTCATAATCACTGGCTTACGCCACTGAGTTCTGAAACAGCGAGCAACAATTATTCCCATTTTACAGATGAGGGACAAAGTATGCTGAGAAACCTGGCTCAAATCACCAATCAGTCGAATGGGATGGAAAGCAGAATCTTACCCTGTATTCTTTCCAAAATTTCACCTACTAATTTCCTAGGTATTATTGTGTTCCTACGACTATTGAAAAATTTAAAAGGTGATGCTAAAGAAATCTTTATAATATCATGCTAGTTATACAGTAAATATATTTTTGGTTTTTTATGGGTGGATATGGAACTTAATTTTTGTACTCTTACACTTGGGCTACGGGTGATTCTAGATAAAAGTAAAAAATCCTATAGTATGCCAGGTTCTCCACCTCACTTGGGCCTCAGTGCCACTCTGCAAACAGTTTTTGTGATCTTGGTCAGTCTCTTCTCCAAGGATGTCACAGGCTGCCCAGGGCAATGGGCACATAGCATCTGAGGTCTCCAACTAGATCCCAACCAAGACTTTTAGTGCTCTCTCTCTTTTTTTTTTTCATCCTTAGTGTTTTCTAGAGTGACTTACACATTGAGTGAATGTATTCAGTAGGTATTTTCTGATGAAGGTTATTATTATTTGTTACCTTCCTACTCCCGGCTTAAGGGAACTATGATAAAACCCCTCACATTTTACCAGACATTTAATATAGATAATAGATAATGTCTTTATTATCCATGTCAGTATGTTGATAGAATTACCAAAATGTTTATGTGTTTTATCTATATACGAACCTTAATCATGGTTGAACATTTTGCAACAATCAATATTGGTGGTAGTAATCAATAAAGAGAACTTTAGTACATGAATTATCTAATTTCCCTCCCCACCTTTAGAGAGTTTGCTGCCTTCACATACAACTTGGCACTGGATTTGGTCCTGGTGTTTTCTATACTGAGCTCAAAAAGATTCTGATGGTTCATGGCCCAGTTTAGTTGAATATTTTCATTGTTGGTTTTGGTTTGCTAGGTAAGGGTATGATTACCTAACTTTGGCTTTTAAGATGGTGAACATGCGGGTGTTTGAGATTGTGTCTGACACAATTTAAATGTGCCAGGGATTCCTGTAGAGCTGAGGAGGAGAAGGGCAGATGTGATCACTTCTCTCTGCCTGTTAGAGTCATTTATAGCTTTTATCTCCATGTTTTTATTTGTTCTGTAAGATTAAATATAAAAGGAGACAAACATGGGGCTGGGTAGGAAGGAAGAGAAAGGAAATGAAGTACACAACTTAGCTGATCTCCTGTTTTATTTCGTAATATCTTGTTTGACTTATGGCCAAACACTCTTATCCTTGACATAGTGAGTAAATCACAACAGGCAGGATTAGGCATTTCATTCACCAGTCCCAGTCCACCTAGGTGCAGCCTTTGTCACACACACAGTAGCTTATACGAGATTAATTTTATATATGAAGATTTTGTGCATGGAAGCATTAATGTCAAAGGACTCTAGGGTGGCTTCAACAGAAATAATTAGTACATAATCAATTTATATATTTTGATGAGTTATCATTGACAATTATCTTGGCAACTCAAGTCACAGACAAAACTTATACTGTAGAATATAAACTGCAGAACACACAGCTTCTTTCAAAGTCATTCAGTCTGGACATGCATATGATAGTAAATTAATGGGCCCATTTTTAGCTTTGTAATAAGCCTTCAGATCTAACTCATAAACACAAGATTCCATAGTCCCACAAATCAAAAAGAAGCCAATTTTCTAACAACATCACATAGTCTAATAGTTGAAAAATTCAAAGTACCCATGCTTCCATCCTAACAAACAAAAAGAGATATTTTATGGCTGACATAAAAGTGAATTATAATTTTGCCAGAGAGACATAGAGAGTTGGGTAATAATGTCTGACTATATTACAAGAGTATTTTAATAGTAACTTAATTCACTTTACAAGGCGGACACAATCAGTTCTACTTTTCAGTTACTTACTTGAAATTCATTATTTGCTGGAGAGCACTGCTTTTCTATCATCAACTTTTAAAAAAATATATATTGCAAAGGTCCCCAACTCTATGAGCTGGTGACCCAATCTTATGAAAACCTACATACTCTTTTCATTGACATAAGAAAGTTTAACCTGAAAAGATGCCACTGGAGCTTACTCTTCCTAGAACAGCCTTCCGTGTGCGCTGCGCAGTTCATCAGGCCCTGGACACGGCCTTCGGCTCTTTGCTCCCAAACACCGACAGGGAGAGAATCTAAGGTTTGGCCGAGAGCTCCCGCCAGGGCAGCCTGTTGATGTAGCTGAGGAAGCTTCTGCTCTGCGGAGGTCACAGGGGTGTGCTAGCCATTTACTGGGCTAAGGTTTCTTTTCACTGAGGGAAGAGCCATAACATGAAGACTATAGCCTTTGCTTTATTAGCTCCGTCCATGTGAGAGGAACGTGAATTAATTAGTCCAGATGGGCTGAGATTTCTGATAAGAGATGGACATAAGCAAGCAAGGAAATAAAAGGAAATAAGATGGAATGAAGGCATGAGTGGGAGGAAAACAAAGCCTGTGTTTTCTGACATGGAAAGAGAAGGTGGGGCACAGGATGGTAGGTTCAAGTTCACCTGGACTTGGCCTTCAAGGCCCAAAGGCTATTCCAAGTGAAGTGAATATACAGGACTCTACACTTGGGGGGGGGGGGGATGTCAGGGGTCTCAGGAGCCAGAACTGAGCATGGAGGAGGGTCAGAACTGCCTGTGAACTGCAGAGCCTGGAGACAGATAAAAGTGGGCAACCAGAGATCAAAGCTGAAATCAAGAGCCAACCCCCAAATTCAAAGTAAGCATTAATCTAAAGGGGCCGCACTCAGCCGAAGGAAAACTGAAGTCACCAAGGCTCAGCAGGTAGGTGCAGAAGAAAAGTGTAGGCGGTGCAGCCTGGAGGGACTTCCTAAAGAGACAGGAGTCCAACCTCCTGTGTGCCCTCGGGCGGGAGCGAGAGGTGAGAAAGAGCACAAACCACTCCAGAGTGGGAAGAGAAAAGTGATCAGGGGTTTCCAGAAAGATCCTGTCTCTGGATGCTTGTGCATGCTGGGAAGAGACCTGGAAATTAGTGCGGATGCTTGTCTCTGAGGAGGGAGGCTGCTACAGTGGATATAATGGGAGGGAGGCTTTTCACTTTCTCCTATTTTGTATTTTTAAAAATTCTGAGCTATGTAAATATAACAATGGGAAGTAGTGTTACTTAAAATCTTTAAAGAGAATAAAGTAAAATTAAAAAATAACTCTTCCTCCAGAGACAGAGAGAGGCAAGGAAGTGAGAGGGAAGGAAAGGTAAAAGTAAAATATTAAGTGGAAATAAGAAACATAAAATGCTCTCCATTGTTTGCTTTTATTTAGTAAACTCATGAATGCTTCTAAGGTTAGCAGCTGTGGACCATCTTTGCTACTTTCATCATGAATTAAGAAGAGAAGTTATAAAAGGTATCAGTGTTCCTATTCCTTTTTAGATGCGTCTTATTTTGAGCATAGCTGTGACTGAAAAATTGGGCCCATACTCACATGAGAGTTATGTATAAACAGTCCTCTGGTCTCTTAGGAGCACGCTTGGTGATTTATGATAAATCACCATCATTATCATAAACATCTCATATCAGTGCCTTTTTACAAGTGCTAAAATCACACCAAATCCTAAAAGCCTCTCTTTGTTAGAAATACGTGGCCCCACCCAGCCAGCACATAATGATACTTGAAACAACATTAGCATAATAATCTGTGTAAGACAAAGAGTGAATGTATTCTGAGGGGTGTTGAGCAGGGAAGTTTTAAACGTGGCTAACTTTGGAGGCATAGTGGGAAACCCCTTCTCCAGTTTCTATGAAAAAGTTCCCTGGAGAAGAGAAACTGCTGTTGAATGAGCAAAGACAGAGGGGCAGGAATGCCAGGCATGCAACAGTTGAGAACATTTGGAGATGAGAGTGGGAGGACTGGGAAAAGGCCAACTGAATAAACGTTCCAGGGAAACAGTGTCCAGGGGATGAAAAATAAGAAGAGAGTCAGCCCAGCAAAGACCTGGGAGGAGAGGCTGGAGGAAGCTGCAGTAACTAACACACATCATATTCAGAATATTAAGCTGCACAGCCCCACAGCAAATGGCAAGACCAAAGGAGCACATCAGCAGCAGATGAGAATGGGGTGAGGAACAGGGGAAGCAAGTGTTTCAATAAAAATGTGGCCGATAGTGTCAAGGCTGTGTGAGATCCAAGGAAAATAAGGGCCTGGGGGAGCCCTTTCATTTAGCAACCACACCGGGATTGGGGACTTTAAGAAGAGCAAAGCTGGAGCAGGGTGGGACAGCAGCAGACTTCTATGATTTGGAAGCTGAGTGAGGGTTGAAGTGGAGACACTGAGTGCAGACAAGTCTTAAAGGAAACTTAACCCAGAAGGAATAGCTAAAGGTGTCCAGAGAGGGTGTGTTTTGTTTTTCACATGAGAGGGCCTTGGCTTCTACGTGAAAATGACAAACAACAGTGAGAGAGAGGTTGACATTAGAGCAAATTAATGATAGTTGATGCAGTAAGGTGGGTGAACAGGAGGGCCATGAGCATAAGACAGTCAGCATTACCTAGGAAGAAGGTTTCGTCCACATAGAAGGAAGGAAAGTTTGAGTTGCTGATTCATGTTCTATAGCATCTACCTCAGCCTAAGCCCCTTACGTTCCATTAAGGACTTACTATTTGGGAGGTACTGTTATATTCATGTGCATGTAGTCCAGGGCTCTTTTGCATATCTGGGTGCCCTGTACACTCTTGGAGATCGCTGCATGCTGGCCCTTCAGCTTCTGGAGACAACCAAACTGAAGGGTATTTAGAGAGATCTAGAATTGGCACTTGACTTAGAGAAACTGCACAATAGTGAATGCTCTTAACTGAGGTCAAAGCAAACTGTCCCCATGAGTCCCACTGTGCTCAGAGTCCCTGTGGCCAACTCTGGGGGCCTAAGAACATAGAGTATTACTGACAAAGATTCCTAAGGCCCAGCTCATGGAAAACCCCTTTAGACAATAGGGCTAGGTGCCTGGAGTAAGGAAGGAGGTGGCCCCAGGCTGTATCCTGGGACCCATTTAGCTCTGAAAGCTCCAGAGCCAATCAGCTGAGGACCCAAGGCAGAGCTGGGTCTACTGGAATGAAAGCTCCATAGGAGTAAGTGCCTTGAGTGTCCTCTTTGATGCCTGGCACATACTGAAAAATGAATCGAATAGATGGAAGCAACCCACATACAGCACCAGCACAGGAGCAGTGATGATGCCTGTGGTGAGCTTGAAGGACAGCTCACAAATGAGAGCAGAGAATCAGGCAATCCTTGTACCCTGCAACTCTGATAGCTCAGCTCTCCCCGGGGAGCTCAGCAGAGGGATTAACAGGTGGAGAATGTCAGAAGTGTCCTCTAAGGGACCAGCTGGGGCAGGTGAGGGCTGAGACCCAGACATGTGCTTAGGGACATTTGTGTCCCCTGCACAGCAGTGGTGGTCAGGATCAGCCATGCCGGAGCCTCAGTTTTTTAACCTACAAAATGAGAGTAATAAGACCGACTCCCTCATATGTTTGTTGTGGAGATTAAATGACATAGTGTTTAAGTATAAAGTGCTTAGCACAGTGTGAGGAAAAATGTTGAGCTTTAGACAAGAGCCTCCCTTCTTTCCACTCTCAGCACCTTGGACAGAGCAAGTGTCTAATCATCATGGAGCAAAATGCACCGTGTTTGCTGAGTCTAGTGTAGTTCCATAGGTGAACGCATTAAGGTGGTTATAACAGTTATTTTACCAAACTATGCGAGTGACAGTGACTGTAAACTCCAACGCTGTCAGCCTGAATCAATACATATCAGGAGTAATGATCCATTAACTCCTGGGTAATGAGGGAAAGTTATGATGTGAGCATATTATGGCTTCTTGGAATTTTTATTGTTTTCCCCATGCATTAATATAATAACAAGAAGTATGAATCATTTGCTTTTGCACTTCAAGAAGATGCAGGCTGAGGTGTTGATCATTTTATGTCAGAAAGTCATTTCTGACAGAAAAACAACCACTACAGTGCTGCAGCATTTACTGACAAGTACTTCAGATTTGCAGCTGTCCACACAGTGATTTGTCTCTGCAATCATTTGGCTCCTGTTTGAAAAAGCACCTGTCATATTAGAAGGGCAGTGGATAAAATCAGTCAAATGTGAGCACTGAAAACAAATTTTAAAAAGGAAAATTGTGCTTTATTTCACAAATACTTTTTGTACCTACTATGTGCCCAACTTTTTTCCCAGGCATTAAAGTATAAACATTCATATCACACATTCTCTGTCCTCAAGACAGTCATCCTGCAGTAGCAGACAGAGCCAAGTGAATGAATCACTGGAAGGCAATGTATTGTAAATAGTAAGTTTAATGACAGATGACAGACAGCTTGGATATAATGAGAGCTCAGAGGAGTGAATCTTCACACATACTTGAAGAACCGCGGCAGATGGTGTCCCTCGAATATCAAAGGAGGATGGAGAATTACCGCCATGTAAAGCACAGATGGCGTGAACAGATTCACAGGTGAGCAGTAGCATGGTGTCGGGCTGGGGAGGAGAAACGGGAGCAGGAGGAGCTTGCTGTTGCATATGTTGCAAGGCCTGAAGTGTGAGCAGATAAATATGGAGACAGAAGAAGAATTTAAGCAATAGTCAGACTTGCACGTTATGTTGAGAAATATGGTTCTTTATCTTTTAAGGGAACCCTGGTAAAGCCATGGGAAGTCATTTAAGAGTTTCGCTCAGCCTGTGTGGCTCAGTGGTTGAGTGCCGATCCGTGAACCAGGAGGTCGTGGTTCGATTCCTGTCAGGGCACACGTCCAGGTTGTGGGCTCCATCCCCAGCAGGGGGCGCCCAGGTGGCAGCGGATCAATGACTCTTATCATTACTGTTTCTATCTCTCTCTCCCTCTCTCTTCCTCTCTCTGAAATCAATAAAAATATATATTTTTTAAAAAGTTTCAAGCAGACTTAATTTTGAGCATATTTATTTATATTTCACAATGCAGTAGGCTAAAAGGAGGAGGGTACTTAAATATCAGGGTGAGGGCAACTAGGCCCTCAACTCAGAGGCAGACTCCTCTGTGATCACCTCTAGTCATTTATGCCAATGTTCCTGTTCCTTTGATTTCTCTGGAGAGCACCATTGAGTAATATCCTGCATTCTCTCCTATTTTAGAGACATGTAATATTCTCTTGTGACTGAGGAATAAGTGATGCTTGTATAGTCTACATATCCATAGTCCCTTGTTGAGGTTTTGTGGAGCATTAAAAACAGCATACATACCACATTATCTGAAAAGGCTGTTAAAATATTCCTCCCTTTGCCAACCACATATATTTTTGAAGCTGGATTTTTTAATATCTACTTTAATAAAAACACTATATCATGAAAGATTTAATGCACAGCATATATGGGAATTCAACTGTCTTCTCTCAACTCAGACATTAAAGAGATTTATAAAAAAATGTAAAACAATGTCATTATTCCCTCTAAATTTTTGCTTAAGGAGATATATTTTTTAAAGTTTTTTTCTAATTTGATTTTTAGAGAGAAAGAGAGAGGGAGAGAGAGAGAGAAAAACATTGATGTAAGCAAAACATGGACTGGCTGCCTCCTGCATGCCCCTTACTGAGAATGGAGCTTGCAACCCTGGCATGTGCCCTTACTGAGAATTGAACCAACAACCTTTCGGTGCATGGTATGACACCCAACCAACTGAGCTGCACTGGCCAGATATATTTTTAATAAATTATTATTTATGTTAGCATGTAATGGATCTATTTTTAAAATAAATTAGTAAATAAATATTTTCTAAAAATTCTGTTTCAGTTTCTCATATGGAAAATACCAATAGATATAGCCTATATAAAAACTGCTCCTGCCCTGGCTGGGTGGCTCAGTTGGTTGGGCCATCTCCCCCTACACCAAAAGGTCATGGGCTCGATTCCCAGTCAGGGCACATAACTGGGTTATGGGTTTGATTCCAGGTTGGGGACATGTACAGAAGGCAATCAATGGATGTTTCTCTCTCACATTGATGTTTCTCTCTCTCACTCTTTCTCTCTCTCCCTCTCCTTCCTTCTCTCTCTAAAATCAATAAAAATACATCCTTACTTAAAGATTAAAAACAAACAAATAAAAAAACCCCCTGCTCCTTAGGGGGGTCTCAATAATTTTCAATAGTGTAAAGCGTTTCTGAGAACAACAACAAAAACAAAACATTGAGAACCATTTTGCTAGAACAACCATGCCGGTGAAATCTTACATTTGATTCAAATTTCACTTTTGATATAACTTTTAATTCATGTTGTTAGCCAGTTTCTCTAAACCAGAAGCAACTACTTCCCTGCTCTAAAGTCCCATAACACTTTACTTGTACATCACTACAGTTTATTATGGCATCTTATTACCATTTATTAAATTTCCTATTACAATGTAAGTTTCATGATTTATCTTTGTGTCTCCTGCTATATCTATCACAGTTGTAGCACTAAATAGATACTAGTCCAGTGAACACAACACATGAAAATTTGCATTGTCAGGACCACTGGTATTTAGTGTTTGAATCAAGCTTCTTCATTGCGTTTCATCACCAGACCCAGCTGCAGGACGGCAGGTGTATTGCTCTCTTCTATCCCATGTTTCAGATTCTAAGCAGTAATAGTATCAAATATTAGTTCTCAAATTAATCAGAAGCAGCAGCATCAATGCCCAAGAGCCTCTGGGAACCCAGCCAATATTTAGGGGCTCTATAATTGTAGTCATTGTAGACCATATGAGAGAAATACAGAGACAAAGGGGAAAAGGCAATCTCACCTATTGAAATTACATATAATTTTTACCTTCCAAACCCACATTCTTAATGACAAATTATGTTCTCATGAACCACGGGTCATTATTGACCCCTTAATAAAGGATCATGGACTAACACATAAAAAACTAGAGGCATCAATGGACAGTAAGAAACAATTTAAAGGTGTCATCTTACAAAGGTGTCATCTCCATTTCTTTATTTAAAGCTGTTGAAATTCCTTGTATGACATGAATCTGGTTTTTAGATGGAAAACAAAACAAAACACCTCCTTTTGAAAGAAATTTCAGTTGAAAATCCTAAGGTGATGAGTTTTGTGTTTTCAATTCAGAAAAAACGTGAGTTGTCATTAATGTTCTCAATCATGCGCAATCAGCTGGGTAGATCTTAGGACCACGGTGACCAGTAGGAGGTAGCCTATCACTACAGCAAATTGTTTCTTGGACTCCAGCTCTTTGCTGTATTATTTTCACTAGAATAAAAAGTTATTTTCTTGGCATAAATTCAGTCTATTAATATCTGATTTATGTGTTTGCTGCAGTGAATTATCATAAAGAAAGAACAGGCAGGGCCACATAGCATGTTGTCAACAGATCTTTGTTCCCTCAGAGGAAAATACAGAACAAACCCGCAGTCTTCTTTTGTGAACCACCTCTTCACATTGCGCTGAGGGTAAGATCCCAAGCGGTACTTACGGAATTGCCAAGGCCTAGGTGTGGTCAGCGAGAGCTGAACTCTTCTTTCCAGTCATTTCTTGCTATAAAAAGTCATGCACCACAAGGAGAGAAAACCCAAATGTTAAAATAGGAGGAAAAGTGGAATACTGACACCAAAAATCCTCTGAGAAAAAGGCTGGCCTGAGGGGAGGGGACAATTGCTTTGAAAACTTCCATGTGCTTTTGCTCCATTTCCCCCCACTCAGCAGCAGCCAGTGTGACCTTCCAGGCCAGTGACCTTGACTATGTCTTTTTCCTCTTTAAAGCATTTGTCATTATTTTGCCCTAAGGATAAAGCATGAAATGTTAACCCTGCCCCCAGCATCCTTGATTCAACCCTGCCTGTGGCTCCAATTCCATTTCTCAATCTATTCACTGGACTTTTAAAAATATCCTTAAAACTGCCTCAAAGTCTTTACACAACTCATTTCTTCTTTAAAAGTCTTTATTTTCTACACCTGAGATAATGGCTAATCATTCTTCAGGTTTCAGGTTATTTGTAATTTCCTGAGAGAAGGGTTCCCTATGCCTCAGTCTAAATGAGGCCCCCTTACATATCCCTACACCTTATTTATAAAAATCTGTAATCATGTATGTCCCCATGCATTTCTCCATGGACTGGATGTGCCTCCTCACTGGACTGAAAGCTCCCTGAAGAGAAGGAACACGTTGTCTTGGTTTCCCTCCGAGGGAGAGGAGCATGCAGCCCAGTGACTGACACCTCGTCAGTATTTAACATGCCCTTTCCAGATGGGCTGACACTTTAAGAGGCTTCCAGATGATCATGCTGCATATTAGCAGAGCTTAACTCAGCCTCTCAAGAAGATCCATAGAAAGTTCAAATCTGGTAAAATTTCAGAGATGAAAACATTCCAAATTCCAGTGCAATGCTACCCTCCACGTTGACCAAGGAGATGAACTTTTTCTTGTTAATTTTCCAGGACATTCCTGAATCCTTGAGGAAGGCAGAAAAAGTAATTGCCTCAAGTATTATTTTCTTTGGGTAACACCGTCTGGAAATGTAGGTAGCCACGAGATACCACCAGACCCCCTTTGTTTTTTCCCCAAAGTAGTAATGTTGCTTCAGCCACAAACAGGTTCTTTCTTTACAATCCTTGCAGAGACCACATGGCAGGTACTCAGACTCTCCAGGGTTAGTGTTGAAACTGTGCTTGGCTCCTAGAGTGCACTGTGGGGAAGGGTGAAGTCGGGAGAGGCTCTGCGAACACACCCTGGGGGGCAGCGTCTTACAGACAGCCCCTGTGGGGGGACCGGGTCTCTTAGAGACGACACCTGATTCTGGTCTCCTGACCACTTAGCAGCTTCCTGCACTGTGTGTTGGCTATCTTTGGGAAGAGGGAAAGCCCCCTTGAAAATGATGGAATTGTCTCTCTTCATTAAATAAATTCTTTCATCTTGCCTCTTTGTCTTGATTTGGACTTTCATGTCGAATCCTCTATTTTCCCATGCTCTTTCTAATTAATTCACTGGGCTAAATTAGTGCCAAATAAATAATGAGTTCCCAAATTAGCTGACACCATAATGGAACAGAGATTTAATTAATTTACTATCAGGGGCCTTCTACAGACAATTGTAAGTTTATAACATAAAACGATGGGATTTATTAATGTGGAAAGTTTTCTCATTTTAACAGATTATTTTAATAACAAGACTTTAATACGGAGATCTTCTCATCCTCATTTGCATAAACAGCAGGATTCAGGTCAGGCGAAGACCATGTGAAATTAAACTTCACATTTAATTTCCTATGAAGTTCTTTGATTTCACTTCATGTAGCATTAAGAATAGTTAGCAACTCTCTAAGCTGTAATAGTTTAAATATTCACGATAATTTTAGTAATTATTTACTCACATATTAGAGGCATAAACCTCCCCAGAAGTCTCTGGTATTGCCTTTCACTGGATCATGGATTGAAAGCTTTCTCCCTAAACTGCCTTCAGGGTATGTCCTATGCCCATTTCTCCTACTATTTCCCCAAGTGGGTTCTACAGAACCTGCAGTGGACCGTGAACTGGTAGGGGCTATACAACAACCAGGAACTTCTGCTTGGTAAACATATGATTTGGGCAAATAACATCCACTGAGAGCCCTGATTTCCTTCATAAAATGTAGATATTGTAGATATCTACACTGTCTTTCCTATTAAATCTACCAGATGATTAGGACAATCTGTATCTTTATTGGTAATGTGTGTATTGGTAGTAATGATAGCAATGGTTTCCATTACTTTATTATCATTTAGAAGATTCCACCTCTTGAGTTTCAAGCAGGTTCCGTTGGGCCAGCTCTGCCCAAACTGTACAGCAATAAGGATTCTGAAATGCAGTTGTCAGTATAACCATGACGACACAGCACAATTCACCACAACTAACCTAAGAGGTAGATAGAATGAGGTTTGTAGAAAAGTGAGTGGGTGGGAGGATGCATGCAGCTTAAGAGCAATGATTCAAGTGGCTAATTGAGGAGGAAGGGAGGGGATAGAAGTGGGGAGCAGAAATAGGCGGAGCTGTAAGCTGTAAGTAATACTGCAAATCAAGCCCTTGAAAATATAGGTTGTTCACATGATAGAGAGGAGGGGGAGTGAAAATGAGCACTGTAAAGAGCTAAACGTAATGCTCTGACATGTGACAGGAAGTTAGTTAATATTCCAGTATGTTTATAAAAAGATACAATTTTTAAAATTTGTATTCAGGATATATGTTTTATGATTTAGGCTGAAAATCATGTAAATTTTACTTGTGATTTCTCTGTAGATGAAGCAGTAATAAGCAGGTAAACTGGGATTTAAAATCCATCACAGAATACGCTGGTGCTTGAGAGAGGAAAGATAGCTTTCCATAGGTCACTGAAATGGGAGGAATTACTTGATGCTGTTTTGTTTTGTTTTAAATTTTTCCCCAGGCTTAAGTTCTATAAGGCAGATATTAATAGTTATAGCCCAACCGTACAAAAACTTATTGGAATCCTCAATAATTTTTAAGAGTCACGAAAAGGACCTGAGGACAAAAGAATTTTGAGAACCACTGACTTCGAGAGTGAGCCTGAGCCTGCGCCTGAGCCTGAGCTAGTCAAATCACAGCAGTTACTTGATGTTCTAAAGCTGAAATTTAACAAAGAGTTAATATGCATTAGTCAGGAGAAACACTGTGCCTCTAAGTAGCTAAACTCTTTAAAAAATTCTTAAATAGAAAGATCAGCTGCTGATACACAAGATACGTTTTAATATTACCTGTGACTTCTTAAGGATCTATCAACCTCTCTCTCTCCAGAGAATAGAGATATAGACATAGCTCATCACAGAACAACCTGTCTGTGTGTATTTACTTAAAATCTCTTATTGCCTAGCTGATGTGGCTCAGCGGTTGAGTGTCTACCTAGGATCCAGGCGATCTGGGTTCGATTCCTGGTCAGGGCACATGCCCGGGCTGCAGGCTCGATCCCCAGTCAGGGGCCTGCAGGAGGCAGCCGATCAATGACTCCCATCATTGATGTTTCTATCTCTCTCTCCCTCTCCTTTCCTCTCTCTGAAATCAATAAAGATATATTTAAATAAAATAAAATAAAATAAAATCTCTTATTGATTTGTTATGTAAAAATGAATTGATTATGCTAGGCAGGCATCATTATCGTCGTTTTAGAAACAAGGAAACTCAGACTCAGAGAGGTTGAAGAAATAGAACAAAGTCATTTGGAAAATAGGCTGTCAAGCAGAAATTCAAACGCAGGTTGGTGCTTTCAAGTTCTGTGCTTCAGCCGCAACATCAACCTGGCCTCATGAGAATACGTACCTGTTTGCATATATGTCTCATCATATTTATGAAATATAGACCTTCAAATATATAAATGAGGCATATGCCATATATGTGAGTGTTTAAAAGTCATAAATCAAGCTAGAAAAATGGATTCTATCCTGATATCCTGAAAAATCTACCTTCACAACGTCAGTTTTGAATAGAGAACTGTTGGACCCCTTGGATTCCTACACCAAGATATAACTCACATCCCATCCTTCTTTTCCCACACTTGGCTCTGTCTTGCAACCTGGAGGGTCTTATGCATAATCGTGTAGATGCTCTGGACCCTGTAGCACACTCCATCCAACCCCTCTCTGCCAACAGCTGCCCCTTGCCATCACTTGGCCTGCAGGTGCACAGATGAGCATTGCCATCCACCTCAAATAAAGAGGCCCACACAGACTCTGGAATTGGGCTCAGGACAGCCTGGGTGGGAATTCAGTTGCCCAAGAGTCTAAATCCTGGCCTAAAAGAAAGGGCCTGGGGGTATGCACTCTGTAATGGGCCACATCCACTTGGTCTGTAGATTTCTTATTTCACGAAGAAGGGGCACAGTCAGGGCCAAGGAGGGGCAGAGACTCCTGCTGTTTGGGTATAAGCCTGGTACAGCTCACACTTGTACTTTCCAGCAGCTGGGAGAGAAATAGCTTTTTGCCTTAAAACAAGAAATTATTACCTATTCGTTTATATCAGAGAGCAGTGGTGTAGGGTCTTTTTGACCCTCTCTCTAACTCTTTGCCTACTACTACTACTGAATATGCAGTAATCTGTATTTGAGGTAAGGAGAGAGACAGCAGGTTCAGAAAGGTAGAACATCAACCCACTGGACATATTCTCAAGTTTTCAGAATTCTGGGCTATGATAGCTACATGGCAGGTCTGAGATCCTCTCAGCAGGTGTTTAAAAATGAACCAGGATAAAACAAACCCTGTTCTATCATAAGCCAGCCTGCCACCACACTCCCTGGACCCTGAGCCAATAATTCATGCAAAGTGGTACTGCTTAGCGAATTGTTTTATGCTCTTCTCCTTACATCCATCATGAGAGGTATCCCAGGCTCCAAGAAGCTTCAGAATTAAAGAATTAAGACTCTAAGACCTGACTGGCTGAAAACTCATCATCTCATGCCTTTTGTCAATGTAACTTAGAAAAATGTTTTGTTCTTTAAATTAACACAAATCATATGAGAGAACAATTGCTCCCTGATATTTTTCATGCTGAAAAATACATAATGTAGGCTCTGCATGGAAGAATGTGTAGAGCCGTGTGTTTCTTAGTCAGCACTCATTGCAGTCTGAAAAGATTCTGAGGATAAAACGCAGAATATAGAAAACTGGTCAGAGTCTTATCTCCAGTTTCCATGGAAATTGGCATATTTATAAAAAGATTGATACAGGGTAAAATTTCAGGACAAATTCCATCTAATGCAATTTGTTTGCTTTTAGAAACATAATACAGATGTTGAAGCTAAAGGAAGTCTGAAGTTGGAAAAGAGCTGTCATAAAATTGTCATAGTAATAATTATTTTAATAAACAAATCTCCTTAAAGGGAGACCTGTGCTTAAATTGCAGAGACTGGTAGGTGAAAACATTAGTGTAAGATCTTTCCTCTTTTTCCTAAACACAGAGTAAAGATTAAATCAATTAGTATGAGCAAGCAGCCACTAAAGACTGTAATGAAAACAGAACAAAACCATTTAAACAAACACATGTTTGAGACTTAAAACATAAGTGAAAGCAAGACCTCCCCCCTTAATGAGTTTACCTAATTCCCTAATGTGAGCATTAACTGTGGTGGTGTTTAGTTGTCACATAAAATTATAACGGTGGTAGCTGGATAAGTCCTTAGAGATATTCTAAATTGATGGTTCCCGTACCTGACTGACCATGAAAATCAGTGCTTCCCAAACTTTAATGTGCATTCAAATCACCTGGGGATCTTGTTAAAATGAATACTGTATTCTAATTCGGTAAGTCTGGAGTGATATTCTGCATTTCTAACACTTTTCCAAGTGATACTAATGCTGCTGGTTTGTGTACCACATTTTGAGTAGCAAAAACCTAGAATTATGTAAAAATACAGATTCTTAGGTCTCATTCCTAGAGATTCCAATTTAGCGCAATAGAACTTGAAAAGTTTCTTATTTTATAGACGGGGCAACTGAGGTTCAGTGAGGTATAATGCCATCATGGGTAACAACATAGTTAATGGCCAGGCCAACAGTTGGCTAAAGGCCCCTAATCTCAGCCCACTGCTGTTTCACTTCCACAGCCGTGGCCCCCATGTTAGGGGAGCCTTCCCCTATTGCCGTCAGGGGGTGCCTCCCGGGCAGCCGCATGGGGCTCCGTGCCAAGAAGGGCCCCAGAACCGGGCTTTAATGCTTTATGGTTGCCAGCTTGAAATTCATAATAATTTAACTTTGCGTTCATGTTTTGTAGTTGACGTTCCCTAGGACGGTGGCGCATTGTAGAGCAGGGCTTGGGGCCTTAGCTCAGGCCCGGCGCTGCCCTGCGGCTTCCTCATCTCTCTCTAGTAGCTTATCGGCCGCCTGCTGCCCCCTGGCACCCTGAGCTCTGCTCCCCTTCCCCCTCCCCCTGTCCCAGGCTGCTGCCAGCCTCCGGCAGGGGCACTGACCCAATCACACCGGCAAGGGGGGCTTGGGCCCCTTCAGCTCCCTGTCCTGCAGTGGAGACCTGGGTGTGCAGTGGGGAGAGTCAGAATGGACAGCGTGCCATCCTGTCCCAGGGCAGTGTCCACACCAGGCTAGCAGCGCGGGGGGCATTTGGCCAGTAGCTGGCAGAGCCCCCGTCCGCTCCATTCAAGCACTAAGCGTGGCTCTGGGCAGCGGGGTCGATCTCCTGGAAGCCCCCCGCTTCTCACGGTGGGAAGGGGGCTCGGCTTCCTCACTCAGGCCGGGGCCCTGCGCTTTCTGTCCGCTTGGGGCCCCCCAGTTAGGCAGCTGGGCCAGCTCCCCCCGCCTGGTGGGCCAATGCCCCAGCAGGGCTGCGGCCCGAGGACGTCCTGGGGCTGTCCCCAAGGACCCGACTTGTCTTCAGCTTTCGGGGCTTCTCTCCAGAAGGCCACCAGATAACTGGTGAAACAAAGGAAGCCTTGAGCTTCCCTCTCTAACACTCCTCCCAGTGCTGTGACTTGGCTGAGGGTTCGAGTTTGCTCTCAGTGGTCTGTGAGGAAGTGGAGGGAGGACAGCTGGGCACAGGGAGGGCTGGCTGCGTGAGAAAGGCAGCCCGGCGCTGGCCCAGGACGAGCTTGTCAGGTGCTGCCCTGTGGCCCGAAGCGGAGCCGCACCTTCTGGAGGAGGTTCAGGTGCAGGTTAGAAGACCCACGAGCTGCAGTGACGGATCCTCCTGCTCTCACGCCCTGCGCAATGCCACCCATCAGCAGGCCCTTTAACTGACTCAGTCAAGCGGGCAGCCCGGTGTGGGTGTGGGTCTGCGAGAGCACAGCCACAGAACTGAGCTCCCAAAATTTCTAACCCTGGATTAGTTGGTCTCCGAACATACAACAGAAATGGCTGGAGCAACTGCTGAAAACGGCTGGTGGGGACAGGAGCCCTTTTCCCCAAAGAAAGTCACTGCGAATAGTTGCATTTCAGAAATTTTCGCATTGCCTTCCAAGGCTCAGAGAGGAAGGAACTTCATCATACAGCAGGTTCCAGAACTGTGGGGAGAAAATGTAATCTTTAATAAAGAGGAAACAAAGACATATTTATAATCCCTTACCCCTACTGTTGATGCTAGCCCCTCACAGCGAACTGAACCACCAAGAAAAAGAGTGCAGTGAAATTCTGGAATGTATCCTTGACTAGCTCTAGATTAGTGTTTTGCAATTTGTTTGGGTGAAAATAATTTATATGTTATTTAAATAACTTATATGTAGCATTGTTTTGCTTTAAGTTTTTAATTTAAATGTCTGTTAATTTTATAAAATTCTATTCAGCATGCATGGCTATAATCATAAGTTTTTCTTATTTAATCTTTTTGACCCAGTTTATGATAATGAACAGTTCTTGCCTTTCTTGAATAAACTTAACATAGTTTTCTTTTAATATATTACCAGATTTTACTTTCTAACATTTTATTTGGATTTTTTTTACCTTTTAAAATAAGTGATATTTTTTTCACTTAAAAATAAAATAGCTTCTGGCATTAGAATTATGCTGGCTTCATGAATAAAGTGAGGGTCTTTTATTCTCTGGGGCCAAGAATAATTTAAACATCATGAAATTATCTGTTCTGTATCTGTGAACTCGTTGGATATTAGTACCATTGGGAATTGGTACTTTTTAGATCTAAAAATCTCATTTCTTAAAAAAAGTTTTCAACTTCTTCAAATTTAGGTCAAATGGAGTAAATAATTTTTTCCTACATTTTCAAATTTGTTATCTAATATCCCATGTGATGTTTTCTTATTATCATCTTAATTTTTCTTCTATCTGTACTTTTGTTTCCTTTCGTATTGCTAATGTTACTTTTTTTACTTCTCTTTTTTCTTAATCAGGCTCATAGTAGTTTTTCTATTTTTTTTTTTTTTGTCTTTTCAAAGAGTTTTATAGTTTATTATTTTGACTATTTTTTTTCTTTTTATTAATTTTATGATTTACCATTACCTATTCTCTCTTCCAGGTTTCTTCTGGTTTATTTTATTGTTTTTTGTATTAACTTCTAAATATCAGCCTGGCCAGTGTGGCTCAGCGGCTGAGCATCAACCCAGGAACAGAGAGGTCCCAGGTTCCATTCCCGGTCAGGGCACACGCCCGGTTTGGGGCTCGGTCCCCAGTAGGGGGCGTGCGGGAGGCAACTGATCAGTGATGTTTCTCTCTCATTGAGGTTTCTAGCTCTATCTTTTTCCCTTCCTTTCTCGCTAAAAAATAAATAAAATAAAATAAAAAATATTAGTGCTACTTTTCCTTTATTTCAGTCTGTCATCTTTAGTACATGAAGCTATGCATTTCCTCTGAATATATCTTTTGCTGTATTTGTTTCTATATATTTTGTCATTTCCTCTTTGATCCATGAATAGTAAGAGTATTGATCTTTCGGGAATATAATTACAATGTACTTTTTATTTGATTTGATATCATCAAAGAATGACCTAAGAAGTCCCTACTTTTTAAATATAAAACTTTCTTTTCAACCAAATACATGATATTGTTTCTTAAATTGATATGAGAAAAATGGGTAATATATATGTACCTGTGTTTGTGGGTACAGACACACATCTAAGTGTATACACACACACACATATTACACATATTACAGTTTATTGCTGTTAGTTTCTCAGTTTCCTTACCTGCTTTTGACCTTTAACTTTCAAATAATTTTATAAAATTTATGACATAATTCGATTTTTATGCATTTTCCCTTACATTTGTAATATATTTTCATACAGATACATACTGGGCTATGATTGTGCCAGCAACATGAGTTGTGCTTATTACAATGTAAGAACATCCTTCTTTATGCTTTTTACTGCTTTTCATCTTATATCTAGGCTTTTCGGATGCAACATTGATATTCTTGCCTTTTCCTGTGCTTACGTTTGCTGGGTATCTTTTGATTTATCCCATTATTTTCAGCATTCTTTATCACTTGATCTGAACAGAGGTTTTTTTTTTTGTGAGCATGGAGTTGCTGCATTTTGTATTTTAACCTAATTTGACAGCTTTTGTCTTTTATGGAAGAATTCAGTCAGAGAATTCAGCTTTCGAGATGAACCAGAGCCCGGAAGGGAGACTGCCTTGCATAGTTAAGTAGATTGCGTTCTAAAGATATAGAAATTGTTGAGGCAGGAGAACAAACTAGCTTCTTATATAGAAAGGTGTTTCTAGAGGGAATGCTCCATGAATTTTAATTAATTGTTTCACAGATTAAGAGAGTCACCAAGATTTTCTTGTAACATTTCTCATCAAAGAGTGTTCTCTGGGGAAGAAATAAAAAGCTAAACAGGCCAGGAAGCTGAGACAAGAAGAAAAAAGCAAATTAGCAACCAGATAATATAAGTCACCACTGAGCCAATTAAAGAGCAGGAGAGGGAGCAGACCGCCCCAGACAAACCCACTGGAGGTTTAGGCAACTAGGGTGAGTTCTTGCACAGCTAATATATTCCCAGGTGTGAACTGAGTAACACCAAGAGACCCCTCTTACCACTTACCCACCAGTTAACAAGGCGAGAACATTGCTGGCTGCAAAAATAACAGGTAATGCCAAAAAGCAGGGGAGAATCCAGCTTTTGTGAGGCCCGAAGCATAAGCTATTTGCCAGGGGTTGGGGGCAAGGCACTCTTTAAGAAAAATAATACAAAATTAGGTACAAATTTGAATATTTATTGAAATAAGAAAAGGAATTACAAGAAATAACTGGGTCCTTAGAGATTCCACTCTTTCTTCTTAGATCTTTTTGGCCAAGTGACATAGAAATGCTTCCTGATTATATCAGAACATTCCCGCTCCATGTAAAACACTTGTCAATTCTCAGCTCTGTCAGGGACCCGGTAAGTGAGAGGCCCTGAAGCTTAAGCTCAGTTAGCCTCCAGGTAAATCTTCCTCTGGTCAAACTGTTGGCTTCTGTATGAATGCGGATGAAGGATATATCTGCTCACCACAGACTAACCCAGGCAGCCAGGCCCAGGAGTATGGAAGGCAATCCTTAAACAAAGGGCAGCTTAGTAAAGTCAGATTTACCCATTCGGAAGTAAAGGGACTTGAGGACTTGGGTGCCCATGCAAAATTTCTGAACTTTTAGAGTTGCTGAAGGCATACCCTATTGATTATAAGAAAATCACAGGGGAAGAAGCCTCATTCCTGGGGAAAATACACTGGAGAGCGAGATTTTGTGAATGTCCAGCATTTGGCAGCATTATTTGCTTTCCCCAAAAAGATGGGACTAGATTATATGGACAGGAGCTAAATTAACAGACAATAGAGCAATCCTAAACTTAAGCAGCTTTATATTTTTTTATTTTACAGTTAACTAATTAGAACTCATTTATTAAGGTTCCGTAGAGCACAGTGCAAAGATTGCTGACCCTAGAAGAATGGATTGGTCACCATCCTCCTGGCAGTGAGGCTGGTGTAAGGAGCCTCTTCGGTTCAGGAAATCAGATCAAGTTCTCTAAAGTTTAGTGTCCCAGCACAGGATAATGTGAAGTCCTTCTAAGGAAAGAGATTAATTAAAATCTCTTATTTTAGAAGAGGAGGGGGTACTTTCTGATGGATTTACGGCCATGAAAATAAACTCAGAATTTTCTGGTGAGGCACCTTCTGAAATATTCAGACTTCTTTTGGGCTTGCATCTGGAACCCTACTTACTACCTGTTGATCCCTTCCTCTGGTCAGCTGGAGAGATTAGAGAACTTTACCTGCAGGTATGGCGTAGAGTTGGCTACACTTGAACCTGCTAATATATTAACAGCTCAACCTTAGCTGGGATAGTGGCAGAAATGATGTCAGCTGTATTGGCAACACTCAGAATTAGGCTCACTGACTGAAGTCCAAATCCCGTGTGTCTGGCAGGAACCCTTGGGGAGCTTATGTGTAAGCCTAGTCTCTTCGTTGCATGCTTGATCTATATAAATAGAGCTCCCCTTCTGTTCCTGACACATCTGATTCTCTGCAGGGACTTGAATCTTAACTTGGGCTGGACAGTCACAACCTATTGAGCCCATCAGAACACTCTTTTTGGGAAATGGACCTCATCTCTTAGCTTTATCTGTATCCTGCTTCATACTTAATGGACTCCTCCAGCCCCGCTCCCTAAACAGAGCCCCTAGACATATAACCTTTTAAAAAAAGAGTTTCTGAAATTTAAAAATGTCTGTTGACCCCTGTTATTGTACCACCTATATTCTCTCTCACTGGCAGGCCCAAATCAAAACTTTCTATTACTGAGGTTACATGGTTTAAGGCTACCTGTACAGAACCATGGACTCACTAACATTTTATAAAGGAAGCATCCCATGTAGGTAAATGAAGACAGTTTTAGGGTTAGTATAATATTCCCAGATAAAATCTTCAACAAAGCCTTTTATGTCTCCCACTGAAATGAGAAGGTCAGTGAGAAAATGCTCAATGTTTAGGAGAAGCTAAAGTAATGGCGATCACAACGCCCTCGTTTTATTGTATCCTCAGTTCAATCTGACCTTCGTTTGAAAGATTTGGTCTCCACTAATCTCACTACTTATGACACGTATAAGAACTAAATCTGAGGAATATGAATCATTCTACATTTGTATGTGGGTTTTGTGGGGATAAAGCACCTAATAAATCTTTGAATAAGTTTTTGCGCTTGTTGATATTTAGCAGAAACTTTTTGTGTGAGAATCTTACATTAACAAAAGTGATTTAACATTTACTTAGTAGAGAATGTGAGAAGAAAATGTTAAGGCCAAACTGTATTTTAAAACACTGTTTACCATACACATTTATTTGAAAAAAATGTGTCTACTCTTGGTAATATGTTTGTGGTTTGTTTAATTGGTGATTTTCTATAAGTTTTTATTTTTATTTGTGGGGCCCAGCTACCAGATCATAGTTATAGAGAATATTTGGAATCGTTAAGGCATTCACCACATTTGTAAAGGTGGAGGAAGTATTTACTGGGATGAAAGATGTAATTCTGGCCTTTTAAATGAAGATTAAGATCTTAATATAAGCATGGGAAAGTTGAACAATAACCAAAAAAATTCAGGGGTGAAGTGTAAAACTACATTCAACTCTTAATTATAACTGTCAGGCTAACTTATATTGTAAATTATATTGTGTATAATATAATAAATATAATTTATTGAGTACTTACTATGCTTTAGGCACTGTTTTAAGCTCTTTAGATGAACTAAGTCATTGAAATGTTATAATAACCCCCTAAGGTAAGCACTATCATCAACTACATTTTCCAGCTACAATATTTTAAAATTTAAAATTAATAGACATATTACAAAGCAAATTTTCTCTTCAACTTTATTTTGAATCTCAATTGAAAATATTACTTTTTGAGTATGGTGCCTGTCAATATTGTTTAGGATAAAATACATTAATGATTATAACTGATTATTTTTATAATCATTGATATAAAATGGTACCAAGCCTCTACAGAAGTGACATACAGAATTTGAGATATCTTTCTGTGGTTGTTTCTGCTATAATTACCATAAGCTAGAAAATTAAACAAAAGGTGTGGATACCGACAAAATAAACTAGGCAACTTTATACATTTGCCATCTTGTTTTGTTTAAACTGTGTCAGTTTTGCTGGAAATTTATCTTAACAATATTAAGTAGTATCTGGAATATGGTTTGCATACAATGTGATGACCAAAATTCATAAATGCTCAGGCACCACTGACACCATACACACAGTACTGTTCTAAAATATCAAGATGTACAAAGTCTAATACTCATTTGTGCCCAATAGATCCACAAGAGAAAAAAATATCTCCAACTCAAATTGGAACACCAATATCCATGCATTTCAAAGAACACTATACCCAAGCTCTGTCTGTAGAAACACTTTTTAAATAACATTTTCTCCTCCATCTATTACGTCAATGCTTCCCTAGCAATTTACATTCATGAACCTGAGTTCCCAAGGCCGTTTATAATGACAACATAAATGAATGAACAGAGCCTTTTCAGCCTTCCCTTTGTATGAAAATGGTTAAGGGCACCTTTTAAGTGTTCCCATTGTTCTATCGCTGTGTACTTCCTCTGAGAATAATTACATTACCTTTGCCTACTCTAGGATATCCTTGAAAATAAAAATCAAGGTTTTATCTCAGCGGTAAATGTTCTGCAAACCTGAGACAGGCATCATTGTACTTCCCAATTTCCTTGCTGAAGCCCATGACCTTCATTGTCATCAATCTTGGAGAAGAGCTTTCAAACAGCTCCATTTTGGTGACTGAAAGAGAAATGTTTTGTTTAAGCAACTACTTGCAAGTCTTATAAGAACTCTATTTACATGTTAATGGAATAGAAGAGCAGAGATGCTTAAGGCAACCAGAAGTTACTATCAAGATCCCTCACAAAGTTTGCATTACTTCAGGTGGTTGCAAATGGCTCCTAAAATAACCAATTGCGTTAATGATGCCTTATTTTAACCTGAACCTAATTCACTGATATAATGTGGCTATTGGAGTGTTACACATTAGCACTGCTCTCTGGTCCTGGGCCAGGATTCTCTCATGGTCAGGGCATTCTTCCCTTGGAATGAGGTAGAAGATGATGGATGTGATATAAATCACCACTCTTAAACCATAAATTACTTGTGTTGGGTCCCAGCCAAGGCTCTTATCCAAGGAAACTCCAATGGGTCAGGTTGAGTACTAAGATGCCCTTCAAATAGAAAGGATATGCAAATTTTAGAGATCACATCTGTAACCATAATTTATTCCTTTCATGGATTTATTCTCACATAATTTTTCAATTAGAACAGAGCCATTTTCCCACAGGACCATTTCACCCAAAATAAAGCATCAGATCTAAGGACTTACCTCTCATTGACTCATTCATCCTTTGGGTCTCCTCAAGAACTGGGAGAAAGTGGTTTTATTATCATTCTCTTAGTTGCATTATCTAACTTGGAAAGATAAAGTTTAATACTAGGACTGAAGACATTTTTTTGGTCTTCTATAAGTTCTAAGTTTCTCTTATTTATTTAAATAAAACAATACATTAAACTTCTAGTTAAACATAGCATATTGAAAAACCGTGTTTATCTTCTTTTTCTCCCAAGAATACACTAACTGATATTACAGGAATGAAAACAATGTTTTAAGTCCATATAAACAAATATAGAAGAACATAAGACAGTAGCATAAAAATCTTCTATTTGGGGAGAACATGGAATGCTATAACTGGTTTATTAAGTCAGGGGAACCCAACCTAAGAGCCTCCAAACAGGAATACTAATGATGAGTGAGCATATTCACCCCCTGAACATTCTGCCCAGGACTTAGAGACACAAGTTCTCCAGTGGCAAGAATCAAATAAGGGAATTGGTTGAAAACAATATAGGAAGCATCTAGAACCCCCGATCTTCTCTCTTACTTCTGAAAGCCAGGTAATTGCTCTTTTCTCCAAATTTTTACTCTCTGGAGAAATTGACCTGTACAAGTTCTGGATAACCAACATGAAAAATTCAGAAATAAAGGCACACATCTGAAAACCAGAGGGGAAATATGAAAATGTTCAGGGCCGTACTGCATAGTGCATGGTGGAATTCCAGGATGTCCTCACATGGAATGGTGGTGCCTTGAGCTCTGCTCAACCACTTATTTCCCGTAAGAGCAGCATATTTTACCACTGCCATGCCTGAAAAGAAGACTGGAAAGTTTAAAAGATTTTTACATATTTATATTCAAGAGTTTCCCCAATGAACCAGACAACTTGCCTCCTAATCACTGTGTAGAGAAACAGTGTGAAGTAGGGTTCCAACTTTATTCTTTTGCATTGAACATGCAGTCTCCCCAACTCCATTTGTTGAAAAGACTCCCACTGTTTTTTGTGTCTCTCTACCTTCCCAACTGCTTTGTTCTGGAGGTATATTCAGTTGTTGGAATGCAAGGCAGGAAGGTAAACTAAAGCCCAATGTTTCTAGCCATTAGTCCTAGAAGATAAGCCTTTAGGACCTAGAGAGTATATGAGGGCCAGGCTCATTCCCAAGAGGAATGGATCTGACCATAAACATACCAAAGCTTTGGTAAGAGAAATTCAGAATAGTACACTGCATAGGTCCCAGACTGGGCAATCAAAACAGGTTCATAGAACACTGCACAGACTGTGAAAACTGAACTGACATTGGAATCACAGACCACGAGAGGTGGGTTAGAACTTTTGGTCTAAAGTTAACTTAATTGCTTCCTAAATCAAAGGAAAGTATTAACATTTTCCATAGGATTTAAACAAGATATAATAATCAAATAGCATAATATTTAATACATGTTTAATATATGTATTTATAAATATAATAATCTAACAGCATAATTTTAATACAAATTACTTGACATTTTACACAGGATATAAAAATACTCAACAACTGACAAGGGAAAAGACAAACAACAGACACCAATCCCCAAATGATCAGGGAAATAAAAGGTATAAGTCAGAACAAAATGGAAGTTTTAGAACTGAAAAACACAAGAACTGAAATTAAAATCACACTTAAAGGATAGATCAGGGTAATGGAGATGACTGAAGGGAGAGTCAGTGAACTTGAACCTAGATGGATAGAAATGATCTAATTTGACCAAGACAAAAATATATATAGATATTTTTTAAAAATGAAAAACTTCCCTGCTGAGGAAACTGTGGTAAGGTGTGGAAAGGTCTAATTTTTATGTCATCAGAATCCCAGGAGAAAACAACCAGGGTGGTTTAGAAAAAGAAAAAAAAAAAATTAAAGAAGTAATGTCTAAAAGCTTTGTAAAATACATAAACTTATAAGTACATAAAGCTCAGTAAAGCCTGAACACCATAAACTCAAAGAGATCAGTGCCTAGACATATAATCAAAATGCTAAAAACCAAATACAACACCTTTCTCCAACCTCCTCCAAAATTCATATAATATGAATTATAGCAAAGAAGAGCATATAATATGTAGGGAATCAATGGTTTAAATAACAAAGGACTTGTTGTCAGAATCCAAGGAGGCCCAAAAGTAGGACATCAGGTTTTTGCTTATATTTGTTTAGTTTAGTTTAGTCTTACTGGTATATTTATTATTTGTGTCACCAAGGAAACGGTACTTCTACAATATATGGCATGTCCCACATTTCCATCTAACAGAGCTAAAATTTACAGCGAGGCCGATGCTGCACCTGCTGTGCACTCCAGGGTCAGCTGGTTAGTGATGACCATAGGCAGGTGCAGGACTCCAAGCTTTCAAAGCTTTGGTTATTTTATCAGAGCTCCTGATTTTGTAAACTATGAAGCCCAGCAGCTCCATTCCTCCCCAGATCTCCTGGTAAACCTGGGTGTAGGAGAGCTTCATAGGGACCCAAATGTTTTTAATGAGGCTTTGAAGCCTCTCGCTGCAGGTCCAACAGCTCAGGCCACCCCGGCCCACACAGCCAACAACTTGGGAAGTGCGCCGAATGCACAGGCACTGCAAGCAGCACATCAGTTTTAAAGAGTAAAGAAAACAACTGTCAACCCATAATTCTACATCCAGTGAAAATAACTTTCAGAAATGAAGGTGAAATAAAGACATTCTCAGATAAAGTAAAACTAAGAGGATTCATCATCAGCACATCTGCTCTAAAACAAATGCAAAAGGAATTTGTAAATAAACAGGAAATCATATCAGAGGGAAACCGAACTTAGAAATGAAAAAGAGCAACATAACTGATAAATACATGGCTTAATATATTTTTCCCTCTTAAGTTCTTTAGAATATATATGATGGTTGAAGGCATAAATTAAAACATTGCCTGGTGTGTGTTTTTAAAAAAATGTATATAACATGTAATGCACATGACCACAACAGCACAAAGGGAGGAAATTCAAGGACCTATATGGTGGTAAGTTTTCTACATTCAATTTGAGGCAGGAAAACATTCATTTTAAATAGACTGTGAAAAGATAAGTAAATAGATTGTAATCTTTAGAAAAATTCTCTAAAAATATACTGAGATATAGCAAAAAACTAAAAGAAAAATGGAAAGGGATGCTAGAAACCTTCTAATAATCTAAAAAAGTCATCAAATAGAAACAGAAGAATTAAAAACAGAGGGGAAAATCCAATAAATAATAAAATGGAAGACCTGTCAAAATACATCAATAATTACTGTAAATGCAAGCTGTCTAAGCGTATCAATTGAAAACAGAGATTGTCACAAATGGTTAAAAATAAAACATGAGCCAGCTATATGCTCTCCTTAAGAAATCACTCCAAGCCCGACCGGGTGTGGCTTGGCTGTTGAGCGTCGACCTAGGATCCAGGCGATCGGGGTTCGATTCCCGGTTGGGGGCGTGCAGGAGGCAACCGATCAATGACTCTCTCATCATTGGTGTTTCTCTCTCTCCCTCTCCCTCACCTTTCCTCTCTCTGAAATCAATAAAGACATATAAAAAAAAAAAAAAGAAATCACTTCAAATATAATGCATGGGTATTGTAAACGTAAAAAATGTGGGGAAAGATATCTCATGCAATCATTAATGAAAAGGAAACTAAAGTAGCTAACCAAGAAAAAGAACAACCCTGAATGTTTATACATGTAACGAAAGATCTTCAAACTGCATGACACAAACGCTGACAAAAATAAAAAGAGAAATAGATAAATTCAAAATTACAGTTTGCTATGTCAACATCCCTCTTTCAGAAATAGGTGAAATTGGTAGACAGAAAATCAGTGAGGATATAGAAGAACTAGCACCATCTGTCAACTGAATCTAAATGAGTGGGTCAAAGAGGCAGCCTCAAGGAAAGTTAGAAAGATTCTGAACTGAACAAGAATGAAAATACAAGATATCAAAATTTATGGGATTCAGTTAAAGATGTGCTTAGGGTGAAATAAATAGCATTAAATGCTTATATTAGAAAACAGGAAAGTTCTCCAATCAATAATTGAAGCTTCCATCTGCAGAGAGAAAAAGAAGAGCGAAATAATCCCAAAGCAAGCAGAAGAAAATAATAAAATAAGAGAAGATTAATAAAATTGGACACAGAAAAAGTTATAAAAGATCAATGAACAAAAAAGCTCATTTTTGGAAGAGATCAATTATATTGATAAATTGCTAGTAGAACTGACAGGAAAAAAGAAATAGAAATGAACAAAATGGGAGATATCACTGCATAACACACTGCCATTAAAAGGATAGTACGGGACTAGTACAAATAAATCTATCCACATGAGTTTGGCAGCTTCAATGACATGGATCAATTCCCTGAAAGCTACAATATTCCAAAACTCCCCAAGGTGAAATAGGTAGAAAAATGACCAAAACCCTGGAAGAAGAGGCTTCAGCAAGGCAAAGCTGAGACAAATAAATCACTTTATCGAACAGGCTGAAGATACTGTGCACATAAAGATTTCTCCCTCGCCATACTGTGCTAAAAGCAAATTGAAATGAGCAAAGCTTGTCCTATTTCAGGAAACCAAGTTATTCAACATTTACACATGCAACTGTAAGGCAGGCTTAACAAGGCTGGAATCATTAGAGGTAGGTTTAAATTTTAGATTATTTTATCTGAGTAACTAGAGGATTCCCTGGAATTAGAACCCATTGTGTTTCATTCATTCAATAAATAAGAATTTATTGAGCACCTACAGTTGCCAGACTATTCAAGGGATACAGCATTGGATAAGAGACATATCCCAGAGCTTGTTCTAGTTTTTCCCAAGGCCATTGTGGTTACTTGAGCAAGGGTTACATGATTAAATTACTCCAAGCAAAGAAGCGTTGTTGTACTGTAGTAAAGATAGTGAGGGAACGCCTCCTGCCTCATGGTTTTAGCAGAATCCGAATTCTCAAATATTATTCTCTGGCCTCATTTTATTTGGCTGTAGTAATTGCATAGATGGAGACTTTTACTCATCTCTAACCTTTAACTGATACCAAGATATGAGGCATAAAGTTCTCAAATAGCTCATATTCACATTATTCATAGAACTTGGGTCTGCAAGTGAAAGGTAAAACCTGAGCAGACTTGGAGGGTCACTGGCTGAATAGTAATTGGTGGTCTCAAGTCAAGAGATAAAAATTTAACCAATTATGTTGAGTTAAGGTCTATTAATTGTTCTGCCAATCATATAATAATTCTGGGATTGCTATGACTCTAGGCTCATCTGTTCAAGCATTTTTCAACCATTAAGTTGAGGGAAGATGTGCATTTACATATATACATGTGTTTGTGTGTGTTTAGTAAATAAATAAATAAACATTTCATTCAAGCTCATGTAACCAATACAGAAGGTGCCATAACATTCTTTAAGCAAAATGGGTTTTGTAGAGAGACAAATAGGTTTGGAAGCCAACTCTGCCACCTTCCCGACTGTGAGAACTTAACTCTTTAACCTCTCGAAACTTCTGTTCCATGATCTGTAAAATCTCAAAGGGTTATCATGAGGATGGATAGCACTGATGGAGGAGATACATGTAAAGTGCATGTTAATATCACTCTCTTGGGCTCCTCCATGTGGTAGGAAAGGTGGCTGGCTAAAGCGGTTCTGACCTCCCACATTTAAGGCTTTGTGGTCAGATGCAGAAGGAGGGGGCTCTTATCTCCCAGTTGACTTCTCATTGTTACCAAGAGCATTTTAATTTGATCTCCTGATTTAACAGAGGAGTGGGGTCCAGATCCACCATCCCTAATTTCACTAAGTGTTCTTTAACACTTTGATACATTAGTCAATCCCAAAGCAATTGTTACTTGAGCATGAGTATCCCTTATTGATTCAGCAGTTCCATCAGCTAGCCCTGCAGTCTGGAGTTTTGAGATGCCAACTCTAAGTTTCCCAGATCTTGCAGGGACTGTGTGGACAGTGGATATTTTCACAAATAATATTAAGATGGAAAATCAGCACAGGGCTCTGCTCCTCTTAGAGATAGGAGAGGAAGACAAAGCGCTCACATTTATTGAGGTTGTGATAGGCAGAGTTCTAAATGTTCCTCCAAGATTTCCCAATGTAATACTTGGGACTCTGAATACAATGAGAAGTCATAACTTACATGGCAAAAGAAATTTTGCAAAAAGAATTAAAGTTGACAGTGAGTTAATCAAAAGGGAGATTACCAGGGTGGGCCTAATCTAATCACACAAACTGTTTAATAACAACAATTTCTCTGTTTGATCCAGAAGGTGAAGTCAGAGAGAATCAAAATACTGGAGAGGGGCCTCATTCAAGGACTTCTGGAAGCTGTGCGTGACCTCCAGCCAACAGCCAGAAAGCTCAAGGAATGAGCTTTAAAGAGGATTCCAAGCTCTACAGACCCTAAGCAGAGAAGCTGGATAAGTCTGCCTGAACTTCTGACTCACAGATGTATGAGCTAATAATACAGGAGTGTTGTTTTAAGCCATTAAATTTGTGATAGATTGTCACACAATAGAAAACGAATACAAATGCCTATCTAGTAGAGTAGCTGGGTATAATCCTGAGTATTTCCTCCATGACATTTCATTTGATTTAATTATTACAGCTATCCTATAAGAGACAGATCCTTGTAACTATTTTATAGATGAGATACAGATGCAGGTAGTTTATATGACCCCTCTAAGGTCTCACTCGTTGTAAATGGCAGAACGCAGACTGGGAGTCATTGGTTATCTATAAAGTGCAAGCAGCTTTCATTGCGCTACTCTCAGGAGTCTAATAGAATAACTGGCAATAATACCATCCATGTTGGGAATGTCACTCCAGAGGAATGTCCCCCCAAAACCCATTTTTCCCTTGAACTTCCCTGTAATGTAGGCTGAAGACAGATCAGCCCTAAGGCTAAAATGATTAGACTTCTGTATCTCCTCTCTGTCTCCTTTAATGTAATATGACCTCTTTTTAGTATTTCACTTCTGAACCGTGAGTTAGGACCACTTCTGTCTTTACGTATTGTTATGTTTTTGTTTTCTGCTAGAACTTGTCTTTAAGTGCTTCATGATTTGCTTTACCTACATGGAACAGGACGAATTCTGTGGGCAGCTTAACTACTTGTAGTTAAATGTACCTGCCAGGTTCACCCCGCCATTACTAACTAAAGGAAAATAAATTCCAACTTCTTATACCACATGAAATTCATATGATTTTTTAAAATGCAATTTTTTCTGAAGAAAGCCAGCCTAGGTAACTAGTCACTTAAGACTAATCAGATCCAGCTGTTAAATCGTCTACTTGATCACTTGGACCATGGACATAATTAATTAGCCAAGTTGTAACAATTCTCACAAACAGAAATATAACCCAAAGGTATTGTCTAAATCCAATTAAGATTCATTAGTTATCTTTACAGATTTTCATATAGTAATGTTTTATAGTCCAGTATTTGATTTCATTTACAAATAAAATATAACACTTGCTCTATGAATCTGAATCTATGAAAGAAGATACCTACCAGGAAGGACTCCCCGTGGCCAACTAGCTCAAATTAAAACAAGCAAACAAACACACACCACCCAAAAAATCACAGAGCCTAGCAGCTGTTTCTACACAGGGGTCTCTCACACAATCCACACTTCGGGGAGAAGCCTGCACTGAATCGCCTGCCTGCACTGTGTTCTGGGCTGAGCCAGCTCTTAGGAAGGAGCTCCTGGGATCCTATTTCAACCAAAAGGTCTGAGACTTTCCCCATCCAGTAGGAGCTGCTCCCCCAAGAGCATCTTCATTGACCAACTAGAGCAGCTCCATTCTGACCAATCAGGACAGTGCTTTTGGGATCAATCAAAATGCAAAGGTTTGGAGTCCTCATCTGCATGAGGATGGGCCAATCAGAGGCCAGGGGCAGGGACTTCTGGCTACATAAGCCAGGCCCCCTCTGTCTAGAGGAAGACATTTTCGGTTTCAGTGAAGACTGCATTTCCTTGGTTGGAGCTGAAGCACCTGAGATAAGACACCAGAGATGTCTCCCTGGATCTAAGCAGAGAAGAGCAGGCAGAGTAGAGCTGTCTAGCCACCCAGGGGAGGGGGCCCTTGGACTTCCTCTCCCCGGGGCCTCCTCACAGCCTTGCTGCCTCTCTATGAGTTGTAATGCTATTGAGCTCCTACACAGCTGTGCTGTTCTCACAGCCTTGCCATATCAAAATTGAGCTATTTGCACTGAATAAAGTGTCACGCACCCCAAACTGGGGATTCCTGTTGGTGTTGAATTAAGGCCAATGACTGTCGGTTGACAAATCCTATTTTGATCTCAAATATATCTACAGTGAAGTTCTGTGATTTTCTTTTAAGAATATAAGAATGCACATTTTTCATAAACATTTTGTATAATTTGAGACAACTTTCAGGCATATAATATGGGTGCTTAACTCAATTTGCATGACACACATGGCCTGAATTAATGTTTCTTTGTAAACTGAGTATTTTCTGAGTTGAATTATTATTTTTTTTCAGACCCAAAAAGCTCTAGTTGATGCTCTTGAGAGAAGTACCCAATTGAATTCCATAGTGTAGAACATATTCCACTGCCTCAGATGGAATACTTAAAATACATTCTGTACTATCAATTATAAGGAAGAAGTCAAGTTGTATGCGCTTGTTAAAACTGTACAATACAACTTATTAAAGGGGAAATACAATTTATTAAAGGGAAATAAAATAAATTAACTGAGTTCTTTGTATTTCCTAGATATATATTGTTTATTTATAAAATTATACTCACAGTACCTGCAAGATTAGTTATCTTTATTTTCTTCTAATATTTAAACTCAAACATTATCTCATATGACCTTAGTCTCTACGAGCATCGTTTGGCTGAATAATTTCCAAGGTGTGACTTTATTTTAACTCATTCATTATTTTATTATTTTTAGACATTTAGATGTGGCCAGTTTTCCTCAACTACCATGATACTTGAATGAGTATTTTTGAATAACTTTTTTCTCTTTCCTCTATTTTGAGATAATACCACTCTTCATCAGTTGTGAGGAATACTTTTCAGCTTAGTCTTTACTCATTCAAATAAGCTAAATTAAGTATACATTTAATCCTCTAGGGGTTTGACTCATGTAATCCCTTGATTTCCATTTTCTTCTGAACCAGCTTCCTCCGTTCCCTGGTACAGATATATAGACACCTCCGCATCCGGTGATTAAATCCTGGCCTTCCTTCCACAGTTCATCACCATCACAGTGTTTCCTGCTCTGCAGTATAACCAGTGACACACTTGAATTACAGTCATGACCACCTTGTGCAGCAGAGGCCAGAAGGATGGCTCATAATATTCATAGGAAACATATGATCATGTTTCATAATATTCTTCAGTAAGACCAAGCGCCACCAGGCTCATATAACTAATTTGCATATCATTACATAGAATTCAAATGGACTTATTTTATCCACTCCCACCCATTGATCATATTATTACAGTTTAGAAAATTTATTGGTTCTGTACCATGAGTCTGCAGGTGAAAATAAGAAGGTGGCATTTGATTACTAACATAGTTTCTATTATGATATATATATCCTCAGGTTATTTTGTATTCTGCCTGGTTTAATTAATTATACCACTTGTAGGTCATTAACACACCATTAAAAAGTTTTTATAAGATTTAGTGATTTAAGTGGAGACAATAATTTTTATAATTTACTGAATGTGTACTATATAAACCTGTTACTGTGCCTAGTTTAACACATTATCTCATTTAATCCGACAAAAATATCGAGTCTATTTTAAATATGTGGGAATTGAGTCTTAGAAATGTGAGAATTGAATCTTAGAAAAGATAGGCAATGACTAAAGTCAGTTTGTTGTCAGTAGCAGAGCCCAGATCCAGCCTCAGGTTTACATCACTGTTGAGCCAAGGCTCTAAACCTGTTGTTTTCTGTAGAAATTCCCTGTGCTCTACCCAGATGGGTGTATCTTGTACATGGTATATGAAAGTAATAATCTTGTGCATTTATTTACTCACTAACTTTTAAGAATGGAGGGGCCTCTGTGCGATGAGCAGTAAGCATCACAGGTAACTTCATTGGGTGTTCACATTGCTGCCTTACTGTCGTGCAAGCAGTGAGTTGCCTGAAGAGGGGCCCGGGCCCTCTCTTTTGGACGCGGTCCCTGAGTGTCCTGAACAGAGGCTGCCTTTTGCGACCGCTCGGGTGGACCTAGCGGGCACTATGCTGAGCGAAATAAGTCAGCCGGAGAAAGGTGAGCACCACAGGATTTTACTTACATGCGGAATCTAAAGAACGATTTAAACGAACAAACAAAACAGAGGCAGACTCACAGAGAACAGGCTGAGGGGCGCCAAAGGGGAAGAGGCTGGGGGACTGGGTGAAAAAGGCCGAGGGATTGGAAAGTACAAATAGCTGCTTACAAAATAGTCGCAGGGATGTAAAGTACAGTTTAGGAAATTCAGTCAATAATATTGTAATAACTATGTATGGGGCCAGGTGAGGACTGGAAATATCAGGGAGAACACTTTGTAAAGTATAGGATTGTCTAACCACTATGCTGTACACCTGAAACTAATACAAAATAATATTGAATGTCAACTGTAATTAAAAAATTTTTTAAATAAAAAATTTAAGGCTGTTTTAACTGGGAGAGATGTTGAAAAAAATGTGAGTTTATTGTAAGACATTGAAAATCTGTAATATGCTAAAGCTTGAGCTCTACTCACAGCAAATTCTGTTCTCAGAATGCTGGAGCATTCCTATTTCTAGTGTTGAGGAGCTGGAGAATTCCCCCCAAAACAAACAAACAAACAACCCTCCTTTAGCTCTTATGGCTGCACTAGCTATAATAAAATTGAAACAGGATCTGATTAATAGGAGCAAAAAAAATTTAATTGATGCACACGGGAGAACCACAATATGATGCTCAGATCATAAAATGAGGGCCAAAGGAATGATCGAATCAGGTACCTTTTTACACTTTGTAGACAAAGAAACAGTAAGTTTGTGAGAAATTGACAGGACAAAGAAAGTGCTCGTTCGAGAGGCATCTGAGCAGGTCTGGGTATTTGCTAGTGAGGAATCTAAACAAAGTTTGGGCTTGGTAGTAGGTTAGTAAAGTCGTTATGAGGTTTGTTTATATACGATTCCTGCTCTGGGTTCTTTTAACTCCTGTGACCAGGTTGTCTCTCAGCCCTCAGGAGCAGGGAGGGCGCCTGTCATGGAGATGTATGTCCTGTCCTACTTTTAGAAGGACAGGGGAATCAGAGAGCTCTTCCTGCTCCTGCTGCTTCTCAGGTGATTTTATTTCAAAATAATCAATATGCCATTATGAATATCTTGGGGCAGCCTGCCCTGGGCCTTGGCACTGGTGACTCAGGAAAAATCAATGTCCAAACATGAAGGTGGGTGTCTTGTGAAAATGATGGGGGTGAGGGTTGGGGCAAAGAGGAGAGAAACAACATGCATGTTTTAGGATCGTATGACCCCCATCTAACACTTCATTGATAGAGATTGTCCATGTCTGCAAACTCCTAAACGAAAGCTTAATGGACAGATCCAGATACTTGCAACTCTGTAAAGTTTAGTACCAGTATCATTTGAATACATTTTCAAAAATAACTTCATTTATTTTAAAGAGATTTTATCTGTCATTGTGGGAAAAGTAAAGTCCACAATAAGTTCTAAAAAGACAAGGAAGAGATTCTTCTACATTCTGACCAACGAATACAAAAACAAATATCTAATTGCTGGGTGATAGCTCAATTTATGTCACCTGCTAATGAGGTTGGCTGTTTTCATTTATTTATAGTCCTTTTGTATTTTTTCATAGGTAAACTCCCAATGTTATTGATCAAGATAATTAAGTGGATTTTTCCCCTTTGACTTGATAAATTTTTTCATTTTGGACCATCCTTTCATACTTGTTGCCTATTTATGTTTTGTATATTGTGCTAGGTGCAGACAACTCTAAGGAGTCACTAACCTGTGGAGCTTGGCCTAATAGAGAAAATAAATAAACCAACCAATAATAATAATAAATTGAGGTAAGTGCTATGATAAAGGACTGATAAATTATGATAAAGCAGCAACCTAGCTATCGGGCTAAGTTGGGATGTAAGCAGTATTGCTTAGAATGGTCAGAAGTATCTTCAGAGAAGAAAAACATGGAAAGCCTTGGCAGACAAGAAATAAAAAGCATCTTGCAGACCAATTTTATCAATTGTTAGTTTATCCCCTTGGGAGGTCTAGCATCTTATTTGGAGGTACATGACAGCTGCTGTTTTGTTCTTAGTCTTTGGGGCCTCCTAACACTGAGACAGAATGAGCTCCTTTTAACATCTAACCACACACCTAAATACCAAGCTTGCTCTATATTACAATCTGAATGTTAGATACCCCATTACTCTTCTGATTTGTAGACTGTCCCCACTATTTTCTTACAGGCAAATTGAAGTTGCCAAATTATAAAGACACTGAGTTAATTTCTTTTGGAATCAGGACTTCAGAATATCCAAGAAGATAATTAATGAACTAAATCTTTGGGCTTCCTACTGCCAAAGACAGGAAAGCAGAATTTATGGAATGACTGGTGACAGGGCCAGAAGGAGGGTGCATGTATTGGCTGAGAGTCCCCAAATCTCCCAGTTTGCACATGCTAATGTTTCTTATAAATTCTATTTCTACTTCAAGTAGGAACACAGGGTTACCAAGTGTCTCAGAACCTATGTTAGAGGTGAATAAAGTGTGAAATCAGTTCCCTATATAGAAAGAGTATTTGGTTAAACTATATGAATTGCTGATATTTAACCTTTTTTTTGACCCTAGAATATAGCACTTTTCTATGATTTAAACTAATAATAATACATACAGGGGTTACATACACAGTCTGTATCAGATAATTTTAAGAACATTTTCAACTCTGATTGGTAGCAGAAAGTTGCCTTCTCAAGTGAGATGGAGCACAATGAAATGTGTTCTTCCTCTGGGGCGTGCAGTGACTCGAACTACCCTGGAGACATATTCAAATTTCCTCTAAGACTAAAAACACAAGGAATCTCACTTCTCAGGGTGGCAACAAATTAAGTCACTTTAAATGACATGAAATATTGGACTGATGTGTGAATATATAAATACACACCCACCCACACACATATATATGTTTAGTGCTTTGATAGTATTTATATACTTAGATTATAGTAATAAAATAAGTGGGTTGTCTTTGAACAAGGACTGACTATACTCAAGACAGGACACAAGCAGATAAAATATCCATTTTGATTTAAGTAAACATATGCTTTTCAAATTTTTTCTTATGAAGCTTACAACTGAATAAAACTAGTTTTATCCAATTTACAAATTTGGGATACAAATATATAAGATCTCATAATTTACAATTATTTTATAACTCATTGCTTTTTTATTATTACTTGTTAAATAATAATAGTTGCTCTTTTACAATTATTTGCTAAAACAATTGCCCTTTGTCCTAATATTCAGGATATTCAGCATCTCCTTCTTTAGACTAAATCAACCTTCATCTTTAATTCCACCAGAAATTATCTAGGAATTTGTGGCTGCCTCATTCTACAGGGGTTAGCCCTGCTTGCCATGACAAGAGGTGGAGCCCCGAGAAGTCTGGTTAGTGCACCAACACTAGGGTTCCCATTACACTCACCAGTGTTGCTGCTAAACACTGTTGGAGGGTGGGCAGAGCATGCTTGTCCACCGGCGCAGTGATGTCCGGATCCATGTCAGCACCTCACTAGAGCCACAGGCTTGAGCTCCATGGTTCTAGCTCTTTTAGGTCATAAACACATGATCGGTCCTTGTTCCAAAAGCATGACACTATGTCTCAATGACTCATTCCAGAGGCCCTTATTCTCAGCCATGCAAACACTAGGCCATTATGTGGAGCATATATTTTTGTCTACCACTCTCCCTTTACTCAACAGGAGTTCTTCCTTCCTGCTGCATAATTTCAGAATAATAGCTTCTTGCTCAAAGTCTCCTTTCCTCTATCTACCCCTTGTTTTCTCTATAAATGGTCTCTTTCTTGATGAATTATTTCAAACTCTAGGGCTCTAAATATTATATATATGTGTATGTGTGTGTGTGTGTGTGTGTGTGTGTGTGTGTATACCAATGGTCCTCAAATTTATTTCTCCAGATTTGGCCTCTCCTCTGAGTTTCAAACTACTACTAAACATTTCCATGTGACTATTGCCAGGTGTGTGTGTGTTCTTGCTGAAAAGAGTGGAACTCACCCTAGCTGGTTAAAGAAGAAAATGATTTAATAAAGGATTTTAGATAGCTCATAGACTTTCAGGAACAGTAGGAAGTCAGCCTTGGGGACCAGCTGGCCTGGAAGAATACCAAATCTCACTGCCACGGTGCCGCCCCATCGACCACTGTGCTGCCTCTGAACAAAGGCGTCTTAGCACATCTGCTGAGCCTGGGCCCTGGGCTCCAGAACGCCTGATGCTGCTCCTTCAGGAAGACAGGTGGGGACAACTGGAGCCCACACCTTGTTTCCTCCTCAAGTAGCTGACTTCTACATCAGCTGGGTGGCTCGATGGCCGGGTTTTAGGTCACTTGTCTGGCCCAGCTGCAGTGGAGCCTGAGTAAGCTTTTGGGTTTCTGCCTTTGGAAATGAGGCTCCAAGAATAAAAGCACAGACGCATGAGAACAGGGTTAAAAAGGCTGAGCAGCCAGATCATATGATAAATGCTCACTAAGATGAATGGCAAATACCTCGTGTTTAACTTGGTCAGACCAGAACCATTGACTTTCTCTTAAAAACGCCCTCACTAGCTTCTCACCACCTTCTCTCTCCCACCGTTCCCCTCTGTTCATTCTACCTGTAAATTCTCTTAGTTTTTGGAACAAAATCTACCCAAAATCTGACTGCATCTCCTATATTAACGACTAAATGCATGGTCCAAAGCACCATCATCTTTTGCTTAAACTATTGCAAGAGCTTCCGAATAGTTCCCCCTACCTCATCCTTGCCTGTTCAGTGATTTACCAACAACTGGAAAGGGTAAAATTAAATCTCACAAGAGAAATGATCCAAATCTTTATCCTATTCTCTTTTTTCTTTGGTCCCTATGCTAATTTGCTCACCTACGTAGCCTAGCCTGGCCAGGAGCATAGAGAGAAGGCGGCAATCACCATAAAAGGTCTATCACAGCCTTGCTCCCAGCTGGCTCCTGTGCGAGCCTTGCACTTACATGAAGGGGCTAGTCCAGCGGCTCCTCCCCAGGGGGCTCTGCCCCAGGCTGAAGGACTACATAGGCCCACGCAGTGGAGTGCGGCCAGATTTCTCACTAAAACCTGGTCCTCTTTAGGTTACACTAGAAAACAGGTGTTTAATGATGATCATCTACAAGGAGACCTCAGCCCCTTAGACACCACAGAATTACAGATGCTCCCATCAATGATAAATAGCATTAATTAAATTCTTTTCTCTTTCAGCATAAAATATAATGCTTTATATCTCTGTAAAGCAAGAATAGCAATCCCCAGGCACCACTGCAGTGAGTGTAAGTTATTTCTGAAATTGTAATGCCTCACCTATCTGTCAGAATTGCTTGTTGTCTGCTTTACTTACAGACCTTTATACTCAGAGAAGATTTTTTTATCTCAAAGAACCTAGTTCATTTTTTTCTGACTCACCAAGATGCTACTCTTGTGGGGTCAGAATTACTGCTGTGTAAAAATTATGGCATTCAAGCCTGTCTATGTTGCAGCAGTTCGCATGCAAATAGAAGGTCACCTGCCATGTATCCTCAAGGTCTCAAGGGCAGCCTTTCTACCCTCCTCAAATGTTACCTTCTTGAAGACAGATAAATGCAGAGAACCACAGCATATTCTACTGTTTACTGCTGTCTGTTCTAATGCTTCCTTTCTGCAGATACTAAGCTTTAGAACATGTTGCATTATTTACAGGAAAGTATCTTCAATAGCAAATACCTTTCTTTTTGGTGTTTGCAAAATTCTCTGAAGGCCTTCTTAACTAAAGAATTCAAAAGGTCTTGCTCTTTAGGGGTTTAAGAAAAGTTCAAATAAAGTAAAATTCATAGACGTGCTTAAACTAAAATAGTATGTCTCTTCGGCTTCTCACAGCATAGTCCATTGAGACAGAATCTCTTCTCTTGATGCTGCAAAATTCATATTTACTCAAAATGCTTTAGCTTCCAGGAGTTGTAAAAAAGACTTAGACAGTAGGTCTGTGCTTATCAGTGTGTGCTGATAAGAGGGTGGCTCAGCTTGAAGGGGCAGGGTTAAAGCAAGCCCAATCCAAAGACATTACAAGACTCATCACATCTGGCTCTTTAGAAAGAGGAAATTGGATACTGAGGCAGCCAAATAAATCTGAACTAATTGTAATCACCATACTATATTTGTATCACCACTGGAGGCTTCAAGTGTGGTTTCACAAATCTGGAATGCTGTGGGGTTTTTTAGAGAAGCCCACAAATGTAGTGCTTATTGGACAGCAAGCCATCAGCGGTCTATCGGTCATTTCAAAGCAGAGGCTTGCATTGGGTAGCTGCCTGGGAGTTCTGCTCTAGTGACGTCCGGCCTGTGCGATTGTGTTTGCCAGTGAGTTAGTGTTCGGTTAAGGTTTGCCATCCTAAGCACGCTGGGAGAAAAAGCCCAGGCCCTTTTAAACCTAATAGACTTTGAGAACCTGGAATAGAACATGAAGCTCAAACCCTTAGAGACAGGAGTCCTGCTATAGCCGGTTGCAAAAAAACTGCCTACAGTGGAACCATCCCCAAGAAGAGCTTTAGCTCACATGCTGGCTTGTTGGGAAGCCAAAGACTGGGTCGGCGAGTGCTCCTGAGGATGCAGGGTGGAAGGGTTGAATGGGAGCCTGGGGTTCGGACAGGCCTGACTTCCCATCCTTCAACCTTGCTGAGCCTCAGTGTTCTCATACGTTAAATGGGAACGATAGTGCCAATCGCATAATGTTGTTCTTAATCTGTATTTTTTATTAAATTTGTTGAGGTAACACTAGTGAATAACATACATTTTATATGGACAGCATTGTAATTTGACATCTGTGTGCTCACCACCAAAAACCCAGCTTCTTTCGGTTCCGTATACCTGACCCTTCACCCACTGTCCTCCTGCCCACCTTCCCCTCTGGCACCACTGTTCTGTTGTCTGTATCTATGAGTTTGTTTTTGTTTTGTTTGTTACTTTTTTGTTTTATGGTCCACATATGAATGAGATCATACAGTTTTTGTGCTTTTCTGATTTATTTTACTTTGCACAGTACCCTCAAGATCTAGCTGTGTTGTCACAAGTGGAAATGCTTAATCTTTTTTGTGGCTGAGTAGTATTCCACTGTATGTGTAGCCATCATAATGTTTTACTTTTTAAAAATTTTTTTACCTTTTAAAGTTGTTTTCTAAAAATATGTCTTCATTGATTTCAGAGAGAGGGAGGGAGAGGGAGAGAGAGAAACATCAATGATGAGAGAGTCATGGATCGGCTGCCTCCTGCATGCCCCTGACTGGGGATGGAACCTGCAACCCGGGCATGTGCCCTGACCAGGAATCGAAACTTGGTCTCCTGGACCCTAGGTCGATGCTCAACCACTGAGCCATGCCTGGCCAGGCACATAATGTTGTTTTAAAGACTAAAGAAAGTAATATTCAGTGCTGTGCTCAGTAAGTGTTCCTGCTGCAGTTGACTGTTGCTGTGACTATAACTAGCTGGTCCTTTTGAAAGCTGCACATCTATCAAGCATCTCCTGAGGTTTCGGAGGGGACTTTTTAATCTATGTTGAAAAGGTATAATCTGCATAATCCTCTCTGTGGAAGAGTTTCACCTACCAGGAGGAAGCTTTGTCCCCAAGTGTTAGGATCATATTCAAAACCATACACTAGAAACTGAGCTCCCAGCCTCGCCCCTCTGCAAGGGGCCAGTACCCGTTGCTGCCCCGACATGAGGGCTTTTAGGGAGAGGACAGTCCGTTCCTCAGCATAGGACAGTTCATGCCTATTCAGCCTGGTCTCTGGGGTTAAAGCTAAAGTCACGCACACAGCACTTCCTCAGAGTGCAGTCCGTCCTAGGACGGCTGGATTGGGTGGCCCCGTCTCTTTCTCACCCACCAACACCCCAGCCGCACTCATTTAGTGCTGGAACCAGTTTGCAGCCCTTCTGTTTTCATGGCAATGCCATTTCAGTTTAGGGCCTCCTCTGAGAATCGGTTAACGCCATCCCGGCCTATTCCAACATACTTTCCTGACCTTGAATCCTAGCATCTCTGTTTCTTCCTTCCAGGAGGCTCCTGGGCTCCAGCTGCAAATTGGCCCACCTCTTCCCCCGAGCGCTGCATGTCCAGAGGTGATGGGAGAGCTGTTTCACCAAGACATAGAAAATTGCCTCCAAGTTGACATTCTGATTTGGCCTGGACACATAGAAACTTCTAGCATAATCTTCATTCTCTAATTCATCAGTCACTAGTTTGTTTCATTTCACCTAATTGCCAAATAAATATTACGTGAATTAAATATTGTTGTCTCTAATTTATGGTCGAGGGAGTTGAAGCACAGTTCAGTCACATGCCCAAGGTCACCCAATTAATAACTGAGAGTGTTGGAACCTGAACTCAGTTGTAATAAATCCAACAATTATTCTTCAGAAATACAGAAGCCCATGTTTTCTTCAGTAGTATTTAAAGTAATATTTTATATATAAGAAATATAGTCTCCGGCTTTTCCATTTTTATTAGATCATTTTAAGATAATGTATTTTTTAAAGCAGACTGCCTGGCTGAAATGGCTAAGCGTCAACATTAGTTGAGTATAAAATACAGCAATTTCTATTACTAGAGACACATATGGAGAAATAACATCAGAATACTTTAGTAAAGCACCACTTAACCTAAGCCTAGTGTTTCTTCCTCCACTTAGATGAGAATTAGCTGCTCTAAATCTCCTCTCCGGGCTTCTTCCTCCAGGGTGCAGGACTCACTGGGACCTCAGGCAGTCTTCTCAGAGCTGTGCCCTCTGGCCTCTGTTCTCTCCAGCTCAGCCACATGCCTGCAAATGGCACCTTTATGGGCTAGTGACAGGACGGTGGCATTTTCAGCTTGCTTATCTTGCTGATTAGTGTAACAAATGGGAAAGAGCAAAGATTTGAAGCCCCTCGGACATGGGTTTACTCTTTGCAAACTCTGGCAAAATTAAACTCTTGGAGTCATGTTTCCTCATGTATAAAAAAATTACTAAAGTAAGCCACTCAGCTCATAAATTACTCTTCTAGAAACTGAGTCCTTGCCTACTTGGCTGCTAAGCTAATGCTAGTCCACTAGACCATGCTGCCTCCAAGGGTCTTTCCTCTGGACTTGTGAACGAATTTTCAAAACTAAAGTGATAAGCTGGCAGCTCAAAGTCTGACACAGCCCTTATCCTGGGAACCATGTCCTTTCTTATATCTTAGATGGGGAATTCTAGTCCTTGCTCTAGAGTGTAAAACTTGGAACAATATGCTTCTCCTCTTCAGGAAGTCATAAGCATCCTCAGATTTTCAAAGGAGTCCTTGTCTAAAAATGTTAAGAACCGATTCCTTAGGATGTAAAGTATATTCCTACCTCCCAATATAGCAAAACGGACTAGAGAGGTAAATGTGATCAGCAAGAACTCACATGGCAGGGGACACTAAGATGCCAACACCAGGAATCGTAAAGCAGAGTCCAGAGCAAAAAGAAAACAATGAAATGATCTACAAGATAGTAGAAGGAAAACTTTCTTGTGTGAGGATAACATTTGCAGAATGAAAATGGCTGACAGTGGGCCCAGCAAAATTCAAGAAACTAGGCCAATACCTACATGTATGCTGGAAAAACTGTAGTAATAATTTTATTTTAAATAGCAAGCTTATGAATGTATAGGAGCTTTCAGCCCCCTGCTCACTCTCCTCCCCAGTACAGTTTTATGACAACAAAGAAATACCAGTCTGTTGTAAGTCCATTTGTTATATTAAGTTCATCAAAACATGTATTTTCTTTATAAAGATACTAATTCATAAGTCATTATTTTTAACAGGCATACTAAACTGGAAAAATAATGGCAGATAGACTATATGATGGACTACGAATTGGTGTTCTCTAGTAAGAATTCTAATAAAGCATTCTTGGAAATATCAAACTTCTTAATAAAATGTTTACAACAGAAAATTGGACATCACAGGAAGGAAAATACAAACAGCAGTTAAATAGCAAGCCCTCAATAAATGCTTATAAATAAATGGATGAATAAAATATTTTATTGGCAATAAATTTGACACAGAATAGGTACTCAATAAATATTTTATGTAAAAAAAATTGCATAAATGGAATATACCCTGAAAAAGATCTAAAAAAAAATTAGTAAAAAAGTTTTGCTTCTTTTATATTTGAAGACAAAAAATGTTTACATGTTAATATCCAATGCTAGCAGAAGTGAGAAAAAATTGACATCCTATATTTTACTGTTGAGAATATAACTTATTAGAAATGCTTATAGAGGTAAATTTGCATGTATTTATGAAAATCTTATATTTCTTTAGGAACCATTAATTTCATTTATTTTATAAAGATGTGTGTGAAAGCACATTTAGTGGAAGATAATTCATAACAGATTAAAGTTAGGAAGAATTTAAATGTCCAATGTTAGATTATTTAAACAAACTCCTGTTTAGTCAGAATTTTAGGAGGATACTTAAAGATTGAAAAATTTTGCCTGGCTGGTGTGGCTCAGCAGTTGAGCATCTACCTAGGATCCAGGTGATCGGGGTTCGATTCCTGGGCCCAGGCACATGCCCAGGTTGCCAGCTGGATCCCCAGCAGGGAGCTTGCAGAAGGCAGCCGATCGGTGAGTCTCTCATCATTGATGTTTCTCTCTCTCTCTCCTCCTCCCTTCCTCTCTTTGAAATCAATAAAGACATATTTAAAAAATACATATATATTTTAAAGTTTGAAAAATTTTCACAAGGATATATTCAATGAAAAATAAAAATAAGAATAGCATAATCTTAATTACATGTTATATGCATCTGTTTTACATATTCATGAGAGACTAGAAAGATAAACACCTTCATGTTGTCTGTGTTCACCTGGATCATGGGATTTCTGTTGATGTGTACACACTAAGGTACTATGTGTCCTCCAAACTTTCATAACGAACATATTTTACTTGGGTAATAAAGAGAGAGCTCTATAAATGTTATACATAGATAATATAATAAAATGAAACTAAGAGTGGTGAGTGAGCAGAATTTCAGTGCACATTGTTTGCATTCTCTCAGGATTGCCTGGGGCCCCCCTGGGATGAGACACCTCATGTGTGATGCCCAAGTGGTGATGGGTTTGCGTGTAAAATGATTTCTCCAGGTGACCGTAGAGGTCATTATTCTCAACTGCCACAGGTAAAGGATTCCTTTCCTTGAGAGCTGACAATTTTCAGCCCGAATCTGACCGGGCAGCATCCTCAGAACTTTCCGTGGGTTACCTCCTTTCAGTCTCACAACAGATCTAAGAGTAGATGTTCCCACGCCCGTTTTCAGATGAAGAATCGTGGACCTAAAGAAATCCGTGTGTGGTTTAAGTTCAGCAGCCAGCACACAGGAAAGGCTAGATCTAGGTGCAGGTGATCTGCGGCGCCCATGGGGAATGCTGATGACAAAGCCTTTTATTTTTGAAATTTAGTAAATCCACTTCCTTCACTTTTTCAAACTTGATGTTAATTGTGCCGCCGTCTGCAGGGAGCCCGCAGGGAGCCCGGCTGCCTTCGGGCCGCAGGGGAATGATCTGAAGGACCGCTGCCTCCACGCTGTCGCCCTGGAATTCGTTAAGGGAGACTGAAACCAGCGTGCTCGGGAACTGCAGGTTCGGACACCGTCCTGCCGAAGCTGTCAGGCACGCCAGGCCCTCCACAGGCCATTCCCAGAGAAATGGGGTTGAAGCTCCAGTATCCTTTGATTTTCCCTGAAACTTCATTAGTGATCATAAATAAAGGGCCTCGGGTCAAGGACCTGATCAGGAATTAGGAAAATCGATGTGCCTTTCAGATGCTTATACCATGTCCGTGGCCTAAGGGATTCTCCGGATGTTTAGTCTCTGAGTGGGAGGGAGGTTTAGATTCAAGCTTCGTAATATAAAAGAAGAAAGTGTTAAAACTAGGTACCAGTTGATTCAGTGTTTTTCTCAGTAAATTTTTTCCTCTACATTAAATGTTTGTTTTTCATTGAATCATTTAGTGGTGTTACATAAAATGACATATTAGAATATATATGTGAGAATAAAAAATATGATAAATTTTATTTATATTCATTATATATACAGGCATACCTTCTCACACACAGCAAAAATATTGCAATATTACACACCAAAAATGTGGTTACATCTCAGAAATAAAACTTAGATTTTTCTTTTTTCTTTAAAGTGTTATAAAATACTTTTCACAATTTAAAGAGTTATTAAAATTGATAATTATATCTATTTTTTTTTAAATTACATTCTCCTGTAAGCTAGCCTTAAATTTTTTTAGGTACACATATGCCATTTTAATTTCTCCCAATAGATTCTTTTTTGGTTTGTTTATAATTATCCATTGGTGGTGTTTTATTTTATTTTTTCCATCACTATTTATCCCTTGTATACCTCCTTTCATCTCTACCTTGCCCTCTGCGAAGAAGGCTACTTTTAATTTTTATAATTTTTCCCCCATTACCATGTATCCCCTCTATGCCCTCTTCCCCCTCCACCCTCCTTTCTCTGCCATCCCCCCATGAAAACCATATTTTAAGTCCATGTCCATGAGTTCTGTCTCTGTTTTTTCTTTTTTGCTCAATCCCTCCTGACACACACAGACCAGAGCTGTCTGTCTGCTCTGTATCTGAGCCTGTCTCTATTTTGCTTGGTAATTCAGTTTATTCATCAAATTCCACAAATGAGTGAAATCATATGGTACTTGTCTTTCTCTGACTAAGCCAGTCTTAATTTTCATCTTACACTTTTATCTTATGACATCATCTTTGATTTCTTATTATTTTACAGTTCATAGTTTATAAAATTATAACCTATGTTCTTCTATTACTTGAGTGCTCCATTTATCTTCTCTCACAGAGCATAATATTTTGCATTTTCTGCTTACTCATCCTTACATAGAAGAGGTCAGTTAGATATGATATTTACCTAAAAATATTCTCCCTGGTTCCCTGTCTGTTCAAGCTGCTTTATGCACATTGACCTTATCAGCTCTGGAGTCCAGTAATCGTTATAAGACATGGAGAATACACTGGGCTTGCGCACCCCAGCCTAGAACTTGCTGAGTTCCTGGCTATGTTTGCTGCTGCCTCTGGGACAAGGGCCTGGCCTTCTGTTCATACTCCAAAGGCCCAGTTTAGAAATTGCGTGGAACAGATCTGGCCTCCGTTCTCAGTCTTCCTGTTTTTCTGTTTGACTTGATGGTATTGCAAAATATATTTATAAATCCCTCATTCTAAGACATCATAACTTAAGTAGAGATGAACTCTACTTAAGCTGGTAGATTAGCTTTTTTTTCTTTTAAAATATATCTTTATTGATTTCAGAGAGAGGAAGGGAGGAGGAGAGAGAGAGAAACATCAATGACTAGAGGGAGTCATTGATCGGCTGCCTCCTGTGGGCCCCCCTCTTGGGATCGAGTCACATCTCGAGCATGTGTCCTGACCCAGAATCAACCAGGATCTCCTGGATCCTAGGTCGATGCTCAACCACTGAGCCAGCTGGCAGGACTGGTAGATTAGTCTTTTAATATCTGCTTAAATCTATTTTCTGCTATTTCATTTACAAGTTTTCCTTCTACATTCCTTAATGAGTTTGCCTCTGTTTATTTACTTCTGCTGATTGTCATATTTTGGCTTCAAGGTTTTTCTAGTTTCAGAAAGTGAATTGAACAGTCTTTCATCTTTTCCAGTGCTCCAAAGAAAATTATACAGAATTGAAATTGCTTCTCCTTAAAACTACAAAGGATCTCTGGTGACAGTTATTGAAAAAATATTTTTATATGATTTTAAGATATATAGACACATAGGAGAAAGAGAAACTTGGCTGCATATATAACCAAGAAATAAATTCAGTCCATAATAGTGTTAACAGTTGTTAATTCACCAGTCATTTGGGTGATGTTTGATTTGTTCATATTTTTCTGTGCTTTCCAAATTTTATATTATGAGCATGTTAAAAGTTAAAATCTATTCATGCAGGCTATAGATTCCTGCATTACTTGACTCAGATATGCTTCCTGAGCTTTCCAAATAGCTGTTTCCATCAATTCTCAGTTTATGTAATATTTCATATTTATAAAAATCATGTACTAAATTTATTCTGCAGAGCTTGGCACATAAACAGTTTTTCCCCCCACAACATCAACGATTAAGAAAAATTCACTAAAATCCTTATTACATAAAAATAATTTATTCTAAATATGGTGAATATTGTTAAAGTGCCAATATTAGGATATCTGTGTAAAATCGAACTTGCTTCTTAATGGGTCACGAGTCTCAGGAACACAGACTTGCAATACATCAAGAAGAAAATTGACATACCTTTTTGATGGAGAGCCTTTAAAGGATAAATTCAAATAGAGAGCAATTTTTTTTCCTGTAAAATAATTACCCAGAGAAAAGGTAGACACCTTAGATGAAAGTTATTAATAAGTGTCTTATTTCACAAAATGATTTATAAATTTATTGCAGTCCTAATAAAAATCTCAATTTAAATGGAAGGGTAAAGCTTAGACAAGGCGGGAGGGCTTTCCCTATCAATTTTCAAGATTTATTATAATGTTACAGTAGTTAAGATAGTGTGGTACTAGTGCAGCACTAGATGCATCAAAATAAAGGAACAAGAAATAGATCCATGACGAGTCTTATCATAAATGATGCTGGGAGAATTAAATATCTGGGGAAAAGGAGTGTTTGGATAGCACACCATACACAAAATGAATAATGGCTGCATACAGACCTAAATGAGAAATACAAACTATAGGCTTTTGGAAGATATTATAGAATATTTTTATTATGTAGGAGATATAGAAAGATATTTTAGATAAGACGAAAATGTCTCTGTATTAAAGAAAATAATAAATCCAACTACAGTATAATTCAGTGTTCATTATCATCAGAAGGCACCATAAAGAAATACATGCCAAAGAATGGGAGAAAATATTTACAATACATATGACCAAGAAAGGACTTCCATGCAGAGCATTTACAAATTAATATTTTTTTAAAAAAAGTAAAACCAGCAGAAATATGAACCAAATATTTGAATGGGCATAAGTGATTAAGAAACATAAGTTAAAGTCCTCAACTTCAATAATAAATCACATTTAAAACCATGGCCACGAGACTGTCAAACATTATAAATGAGAATGTAGAGCACCAGGAATTTTCACACGCCTCTGGCTAATGTGCACATCGGTATGACCACTCTGGGAAGCAGGGAAACCTTTTCTAGGAAACTCAATGACATGCATGTTTTAATAACTTAGCAATTTTATTATCTAAGAGCGCCTCCTTGAGAAATATATGCCCATGTTAAGAAATATGTACAAAGATGTTCCTAGAAGCATTGTTTGCAATAGATAAAAACTCAAAACAACTCTAATCCATCAATAGAAAACTGCATAACTAGCTTGCAGACTTTTCACACAGCGGCAGTTGTGCAATGGGGTAATCAATGGAACTGAATGTGCTAGAGCAACATGCAACGCCACAGATAAATTTCAGGAACAAAATACGAAATAAAAGAATCCAAGCACTGAAGAATACATATATTCATATAAAGTTTAAAAACATGAAAAAAACGAATCCGTGGCATTTGGGGAGGTTCTTGTGGGTTAAAACCCAAACCAAAAGGCAGTTATGAAGGAGAGTTATGGTGCTGGCTGGGGAGTGAGGGGCCCTGGTGGGAAGACAGGCACAGAGGCCTCCGGGGTGGAGGGAATATTCCACCCCGACTGCACGGTGCTTACACAGCTGCGGGCTTAGGAAGCAGTCAGCGTTTAGGTTTCATGCGATGTTCTGAGTGTGTGTTTCACCAAAATAAACAAATAAATGAAAAGTAAAATTAAAAAAATGGAAAACTTTCATCCTGGAACAGTTTAAATCGAAAGAGAAGTATCTAGCCCCTGCGGATCTCATAAATTCATTCATACAATTCTCTGAGCTTAGATTTTCTTTTAAAAGCAATCATTTGATAACGTCATGTTTCTTTTCCCTCCTTATTTAGTAACTTGCTCAGGTGTCTACTTCTTGAAATGATCACTAGTATTTCCAAGAAAGTTATCTTTTGGGGCTATTTTTCAATTGTGTGTAATAAAGTTGTCGGGCAACACGCGTGTATTTTAGATTTTACATATGCTTGGGTGATCGCTGTCTTTTGGCATTCCTCAGTGTTGCTACTTACATACCTAACATTCCTTCTATTGATAGGAATTTCCAGTTTTTGCTGCTACAAACAATGGTGTGAGAAACAACCTTATACATGTACCTTCACTTACTTGTGTCTTTATTTCTATTTCTATTTTGCTAGGTATGAAGATCCACACTGTAACTGGTAAATGTATGAGAGTATTTATTTCCTCAGATCCTAATTAAGTGTTTTAAAATACGTTTTTTTAAATTGATTTTAAAGAGATAAGAAGGGAGAGGAAGAGAGATAGAGAGAGAAACATCGATATGGGAGAGAAACATCGATGGGTTGCCTCCCTTGCTCGCCCGGACCAGGGATGGAACCCGAAACCTGGGTGTGTGCCCTGACCCGGGAGCAAGCTGGCGACCTTTCGGTGCTTGGGTTGATGCTCAGCCAACGGAGCGACACTGGCCAGGGCTAATTACATTTTAATATTACCACACAAGTTAACTTTGCAAATTTGATGGGTAGAAATTGAACTCTCACTTTATAATTTGCATTTTTGCATTATCAGCAAGCCTAAAAGTATATTTTTATATACTTATTGTTTGTTTCCACCATTTACATTTTCTCTCACATAAATTTGTTTTCTGTATTTTTTACCCCCTTTTTCCTTGATTAATTAATCTATTTACAATAATTTGCAACTTGGTGAACAAGAATATTGACTTTTTGTCTATATACATGTTACAAAAAAGTTCATTTTCCATATTTTTATAATTCTATTTTTTATTTAAGAACTTTTGGATTTTCTCACTTTCTTAAGAAAATTTTAATCCCAAGACATGCAAGTTTTATTTCCTTCTATACCAACATCTATCTATAGATCTATCTTTATCTATATACTCTATATCTACCTGGTATTTATTTCACTTTATCTTGTGATGAGGGGTATATTCCTTTTTTGTCATTAAGTATTTTTCTTTATTCAACTTTTTTGTGAGTGTTATTGTATACACACAGCCTTTCCTTTGTTGACTGTGCTGGAGGAGGCATAAGAAAGCATTTAAAAGCATGCTCTTTGAAATCATTTGGGCCCAGCTACTTGTTATGTATGTGATTGGGAACAAATCAACCATATTAATTTTCTGTTTTCTAATTCTTCAGTTTTGCTTTATCTTTAATAATGCTTTTTTTTCTACTTTAAAGTGTCTTTAATTGAACACCTAAGTAATTTCTCCCGTTATTAATAATACATTCAGTAATCTGGGTTTTCCACTAATTGTTGCCTTTACTGGAACAATAGTTTTTGATATGTAGTATTATCCTTACCCTATTTGTAAGAATTTGATGATTGGCCTTCTGATTTCTTTCAGAGCAAAGAGTTATACAGGAGAGTAATTCTTACACAAATGGATGGGTATTTTTTAACTTTATAAAATAAATCTTTACTCATTGCACTAACCTCAGAGTTTAATACCTGCTTCCTAAGTATCACTGGGAGTGTCTTTGTTGTCTAACATGTGATTTATTTTTGTGAATGCTCCATGGGCATTAGAAAATAAGTTACTTTCCAAATCTCTTCATGATTTATAATGTTTAACAGAGTTTTTGGTTAGATTTGTATTTGTCATCCGCATCCTCCATAGCTTTATCATGTTTAACCCTCACAGTGTTAGAATGGCATATGAAATCTATTATTGTGGAGAAGTAAACATATACATTTTTAAAATTTATATTCTCCTTGCCATTATAATATGCAGACACTTTATGGCCAAAATAACATTTCTTTCTGGTTATGAAAATTCTAAAGTTTGTGATTCCAAATGCTGTTGCAGACCAAAATGTGATAATTTTAGAATGCCTGGTAGGACAACAAGAAAATGGTTCAACTTTTAAAACAATTTTAATCTTTGATCCTGTAGAGAAGTAGACTATTACGAATTACACGCTACACAAGACTGCACTTCCAAGAAAAGCATCAGTCCATGAAATTAAATTATGCATTTAGAAGGTGTTCTGTCGAATGCTGACAGATATTAATTGAAGAAATAATTGTCTAGATTTTTAAAAAGTCTTTTTATTTCTTTTGTTCAACAGGCTGGCTCAAAGTCTCTAATCTGACTTCTATAAGGATAAAAAGTACTTTTATTTTCTCTCTCAAATGAAGAGTAGCATGCAAACAACTAGAATCATGTCTATGTTAATTAAACTCAGAATTCTTTAAAGACCCAATTATATATTTCAATCAATTGCAGTTGAATTGGGGAACTCTCATTGTGAAAGTAAATTAGTGCTGTGTTTCTCGAATTATGACCCTTATTTCTCAGGAACTCATGATAATATGCAAAGGTGTAGGTTAAGCCACAGTAAGATCATGAAATATCTTCTGGAAACATCAATTATGTTCAGAAACAGTGAAAATGAGTGGGAGGGCATGCTTGGGCAACAGTGGGAATTAAGTAATCTACTTAGCTAGTAATAATAAATATTTTTATGTTAAATATATTTCTATTTGTGAAAACAAAACTTGAATGAAAATGTTGTCTTTACACATAGTAAATTTCAAATAATAGAAACGGGTATGGAAGTTTAAATATCCTTCCTGTCCCTAAATTCTCATTTTCCAGTCCTCTGCAGTGCGCTGGGTTTGTAACCCAGCTGTGCACTCCTACCTGAGGGTTTCTCCTAGTTCTCAGGCAGTTCTCAGTTCAGGACTGTCTGGTGAGGCTGCAAAGGAGAAAGTAGGTGTTACTCACATACAAGAGAGCTATTTGTATTGTATATTTGTTTTGGACCAAGTATTTATGAAACATCCTTTTTAGTTCGAACAGTTTTGTTTTGTTTGTTTTTAAGTGATCTTTCCTGGATTTTCTAGGTAATCATATCATCTGATAATAAATAAATATCATTTTTTTCCAAATTTATATTTCCATATTCCTTTAAAAAATTTTCTTGTTTAGGTTAGTATTATCAGAATAATATTCACTGATGATTTTGGTTATTGTTTAGTGTTGTTTCCCTAAATTTAATTAAATGCTTTAAGAATTTCCTCATTAAGTATGACTATAGGTAACTCTGATCGTGTTATGGAAATGTTATTCTATTTCTACTGTGTTCATAAGGGGAACTAAATTTTATAGGATGATTTTGCTGTTGACTTAGATAACATAATATTCATTTTTAACCTATTTTAAACTAATTAGTTCTGTTTTGTGTGGCAGCATTCACATAGCTATCACAGAATGCTCTTGTCATTGTGAGCAAGTAGAGATTTCCCTCATTTTAATATCTCCTTGTTTATTTCAGTCATTTGCAGGGGAGAGGCTGAGAGTTACAGTCTTGCCCTCGTAATGCCATCTTTTTCATAAACTAACACATATGTATTTTAAGATAAAAGAAAAACGCAATGAGCAATGTATTTTAAAATGATTTTTATAATTAGAATATAGAAACAAAGGGATTTTTTCTTATATATTCTAGGATCTCACAAGCTCACTAAAATGCTGGAATTTTGATTAAAAATTTAGGTATAAATGTTAAATATTTCTTTCTGTAATGGGATTCATAGGACACACCAGTATTTCCATACCAATGAAAAGGGCTGTGTCTTCTAAGATTGTGACACAATTTCCTCCCAATTTTATATTACGTTTTATGACTGTGGGTGTTAGCAACACAGCGAAAAGCTACCTCAATTTCTTTAACATCTGTAAAGGAAAAGGTAGCAGGCTTTAAGGCCATCTGGCAATTCCTTCTTGGACGTCCGCTTGAGCGCCAGCGGTGCCACACTCTGGGAGAGGACACGAATCAGCCACCGGTCACTCGGCAGAGCTCCACGGAGTTCTGTCCTCTTGCAGAGTCAATGACGCTAGTTGCCACGCTGCTTTTTCCTTCTGTTTCCCCCCAGTTTCTGCTTATTATTCTAACGAAGAGATTCCCAGCCTATCTCAAGACCCTGTGTGTGTGTGTGTGTGTGTGTGTGTGTGTGTGTGTTTTAAGGGTGACCGTTTTTGGAACCCGATCATTATTTAATGTTTCGATGTGCACGTGTACCAGGCTTAGGCTTTCCGGCCCCTAAGTGTGTTGCAATACTGTACAGTGGGGGTGCAGCCCCTCATGGGGGATGCCAGGGGGCCACAGTGGTTTCAGTGCCCTCTGCTCTCAGGGGGCCTCTTGCTGTAGGATGTGCCCCTGGGATCAGGCCTGAAAAGGGAGCGAATGAGAGCAGCAGCCTCTTGGGCAGGAATTTATAAAACGTCCATTCTGGCCCCTTCCCACTGCCCAGTGACAGGGTGGAGCTGAGCAGGAAGCCTGGGCTTGCCAGGCTCACACTGCAAACCGCAATTCATCCCCGAGGAACGGATGCAAGGAGCACATTATCTGATGAATTTCCATGAAAAACAATGGACTATCAAGCAAAAGTAGAAAAAAATCTTGGCTAAGCTAAGTATTCATTATGTGGAGAAGTACTATCCAGGAACCCAATAGAGACTAAAAAGCCAAGTTTGGAAAGTAAAGAATTGACCTTAACAAAAGAAGTTGGGCTGAGCCGCCGTTTTCGTTTTCTGGAAGCATATAATTTGCAGACGACACTCACCTCACGCAATCGGTGCCCTGTGGTCCTCACCACTCAGAGGATGACACTGAGACTTCTGGCAAGCCGGTTGGTGCGTCCCCACAGCAGTAGCACCCAGGGGCTGGGATGCCCATGGGATTCTTCAACTCACTATTTTACCAAATTAATTCTCTCCACGGCGAAAAGGAAATTATTACTGTGGAGAAGGTCTCGTTACTCCAAATGAGTAAATTCCAGACTGCAATACGGTGATTTTAATTCTTGGTGTATGCAGCTGGGTATGGACAGACTTTGTTCGTGACAGATACTCATGTTTGTTTGTGTGACTTTTACCAGGTGGCTTCTCTCCCACCCCAGTTTATATCTAAGAGAAGAGCAGTCAACTGCACAGAGGTTAAAAAAAAAAAAAAAAGTATCTGGCAGAAATGGTTCCACTCTTTCCAGGCTCAGGGCAGAGAAGGCCGTTGAAATCTGATGCCTTCTGCTGAGTCCGGATGAGCCCCTTGAGTCCCTCATGGTCCCACAGCTTCTGCAGATAGGCTGGAGTGCAAAAGCAGAACTTCCCCTTGGCAGGTCTCCATTCTAGGTGTAGGTTCAGGTCCCATCCCGCAATTTGGAAAACAAACAAACAAACGAAAGAACAAAGAAAAAGCAACAGGCCTTTGCATCTGAGAAAACTAAAAGAACAGAGTCCCTACGTTTAGTTCTAATCTTAAAATAAATGAAATCTGAAGAGTTCTCCTAAGTTACTCACTTCCTAACGAAAACCTCTTTATCTGTGATTTTTCAAGGCTGATACTGAGACTACGTCAGGATCTTCTTGGATAAGATAATCTTGTGAGAACAATTGATCTTTTTTCTACCATGAATAAGCTAACTGTAAATTTGGTAACCTGGTAATTTGAAGATCTTTAAAAAATATAGATGTTATGTTTTTATTTAATGAGATGATTTTTCTGAAATCTGGCTCTCAAACAAACTGTTTTTGTGAGTAAATGACTTTACTTCCCTAAATGGCTTTGTCTCTATAGCTTCCTTCCATAGGAGTTAAAACATGAAATTAGATCCAGCTGTTACATTTGGACTAGTAGAATCTAGAAGATCATTTTCTGTTCAAAAAGACTGGGACTTAAGCTCCTTAGATAGCAGGACAAGTGGATGATCCAAGTTCTCTTCCTTTGGTTTCCAGTTCATCCATCTCACTGCTAATAAGCACAGGGTAAAGAGTAGACATGATTTTATTGTTAGAATTTGGAATATTTGGGTTTCATTAGTTATATGGTTTTATAGAATCAATACTTATAATAGAAACCCGTTCTTCAAAGTCTAAACACAAGGAAGTCACAGCTGATGTTCATGGCTAAAGCTCTTCAGAACAATGTACTGTATATTCATAAATGATATACCCTACAATACTCATAAAAACTAAAGCAAATTGTGCAGTACTTCCCCCCTCCCTTTTTAATTATTTTAAACAAATGCTAGGCAAAATTACTTCTTGCAACAGAATGGAACACCATCTTTTCTTCAAGGCTCGAGGTCAAATTAAATATTATGTTCATGAAAGTTTATTTTAATCATTAATTGCATGTCCATATAAAAAATCCTTTATGATGCATAAGCATTTCCTTGTTAAACATGGGAGTAAAGTATTTACGCTTTTGTTTGCTTTGGATGTTAAAAAGAACGGTGGTCCCTGACAGCGTGGGACACATGAGGGGTCCCATGCTGGAGTCCTATTGGAAGTTAAAGGGCAAACTTGTCTAAGGTTTAGCCTGGGAAAGACAGTCTGAAGAGGAAAAGTTGAAGGAACCTGCTTTGAATTGGAAAAGAAAAGCTCAGCACATCTAGGAATGAATGGAGTTGGCTCTTTGCATCTTGAGAATTCAGAGGAAGTGGGGACACAGAGCAAAAATGACCGAAGTTTCATGGAGTGGTCCACAGGACAGCTAGAAAATATGGACAGGGGAGCTCCAGAAGAGAAGAAACAGCAGTGCTGTTTCCTCTGCCCTTTGTCCTTAATATTTGAATTGTGAGTGGGAGACGCCCAACAGAAACCATTCCTCTCAGTTGCTATAGAAACAAAAAGTTTGGACCACAAGGGTTGGGGAGCGCCTGGGTCTCATGATTGTTACCCAGTATTGAACGTAAGAAAAGACCCATGAATGTCTCCAATGAGGGTTTGGAGAAAGGTTTCTGGTGCGGGTCAAGTAGGGGGAAGCAGAAATCATTACACTAAGTCAGATTGAAAATTCTTAGGGTGGAAGAAAAGACAATTCCCCATGGAATCTGGCTGAGGTAAGAGTTTTTCAGTCAAGTTCCTGGCTTCCTCCCCACGAAGCAGCCCCTACCAGGATAACCCAGAGCTCAGCCTGCGTCGGGGAAGCTTCATGGGCAGTTTAACAGAATGCAGGTGGAGGCGAGGCGAGCCAAGCAGAGGAGAGCGAAGCCTAAAGGGCTGCTGGGCTCAGCACTGGGGTATGTCCAAGGTGTGTACGTCCCAGACCCGAGGGGGCCTCCCTCACGTGATACATGTTGGTAGGATTTGATGCTGCCTTTTGTCTTAGTCACCTTAGTCTCAGATCCGAGGGTTACAGAAATGAAAGCCAATGTAGTTTTAATGCATCCTTGACTCTGACACCTCCAATCCACTCGTCAAGGCCACAGGCCTAAAAGCTTTCTCATGTGAGCTTGTCAGTGTTTCTTTGCACCTTTTGAATCTTTGGAAGAGCAGGTAAATGTTCTAGGTTGGACGTCCACATGGAAGGCTGCTCCTCCGAGCTGTCACTAGAACGGGGTCCAGATCCTACGTGGGTGTGCAGGTGTCTCCAGGTTAGGGGCTGTGAGGTGAGGCGGTGGAGGAGTCCCATTGAGCCGATACTGTGCAGGATTAACCAAGAAAGTATAGGCTGAGACTGTGCCTGGTACACAAAGAACTTCATCAGATTTTTGAAGAAGGCAATACTTAGCTTTGCCTACTCATCCACCGCTTCCTAACAATAAGGCCTCTCTTCACTTGGCCAGTCCTTTATGTCTCCCCGGCTCCTTAGCCAGTGTGTCACTTGGCTATTCATATATTCTCATGCTCTGAGAATGAACAAGGTTTTAGGTAACAGCGTGAGCTGCGCGCCTTTCCAGAGGTGTCAGGAAAGCCCACGTGGAGAGTCTCCTCCGAGGATTGCCACACTGAAAGCAGTGAGCTTTGAAAGTGCAATGACTGCCCAGTAACAAGATGCACTGGCAGATGGTCTGTACCCGATGCTTCTTGCCAACCTACCTGCACTTGATGGCTGCCTGAACTTGCGACTGACGAGCTGGAATCATGGCTCAGGTGTTATTATTTATCCCTGTCAATCCAGCCTTCCCCTCAGTTCCTCAGGTGACCTACTTTCAATGTGAATGTACAGTCTGGCTCCGTGCTTTTCCTGTTATGCTAACAAAAAAATCTTGAAGAAAAGAACATATGTTGGTTATGAAAATAATAGCTTTGGGAGTAATATTTTAAAATGATAGATTTGCATATCAATGTGAAAAAATTGATATACAGGAAAACTTTTCTGAATGTTTGTACCGAGATTGGAACTTTCTGAAAGAACTTGAGGAGGGAAAATGGTCACATAATCCCAGATGTCCTTGAAGTCACCAGGCTTTCTGCTTAGATAGGAGTATCCACAGGACAGCTGAGGCCCTGTTTCTAGAGGGTGCAGCCATCACCTCAGTCCCCCTCCCTCCACAAAGAAGCCAGGAACTTGGGGCATCTGCCTGGGTATGTGCAGGAAGGGGTAGATGATATTCAGAGTGACCATATCACTTTAACACTTCACACTGGAAAACTTGGAAAGTGAGTGCTCTTCATAATTGAGCTGAGACAGCAGCAGGAAATCTAGACTGTCCCAGACATTTGGAGACGTACGATCCCCCCAGCGTTGCACTCTGTCCAGCTGGGTAACTGGAGTTTTTGGAACTTCCTGTGTCTTCTGGCTTCACCAAAGACTGGTTAGATTGTCCCAAGGAGTACTCCCTAGACAGCGGCCTGGGCCCCTGCACACAGGGTCGGGCAGACTCGCTGGCTCCTCTGCTGTAATATATTTTTATCCAACTTGTGGAGAAATAGGCCAGAACAGCTTTCCTTATGCATAAGGAAAGAAGAGTGCTCTGAGTGATGGTCCTGACCGAGTCTTTCAGGATGAATGGATTTTACCAGAAGTCTCTGAAGCTCATGTGGGGAAGCAACTCATGATTTCCTGTCCCCCCATCAGCTCCTACCATGTACCTAGGACGGAAGTCAGGAAATTTGCTGTTGGCCAATGATTTACAGCGCACTTGCTGCTGGCATGTGGGTGGCCATGTTCTAACTTAACAGTGTGGGACAGGTGTCCTAAGAGCTCCAAGCATGGCCTCTGGTGTCAGACTGCCTGGGTCTTCATCCCAACTGGATCACGTACTGCCTGTGAGGGCAAGGCACTTAATTGCCTGTGCCTCAGATTTCTTAGCTGTGAGATGACAATACCAATACCCCATGGGCTTGGTTAAAGGATTATAAATTTATAACAGTGCCTGCAAAGAATGTTAGCTGTTGCCAGGAGTGGTTTCCCATGGTGCTTACCCCCTCGGAGCCTTACAAGGAGCAGAGCTGGAAGAGCAGCGGCTGATTAGATAGCATACCCACATCTTTGAATATCTATGTTTTACCATCTCCTGATGCAATTTATCTCAGCCATTTTCCTGCACCATTACCAGGCACTTAGTAAGGCACCCTGTCCCAGCTGGGATTTGGGGATAGGGGACATATAACCCTAGAAATATTATTAGGGCTTTGCTAAAGTCCCCTGTCTTCATGAGGCCTAATTTTGGTTCACTTGAAATCTGCAATGGGGCAGAAATTTCAGCACGAGAAGACTGTAAGAACTGTAAGCCATTTAAAGAATTATTCCGTTGCCTTTTAATTCTCTAGTAAGATAGTATTGTTGCACACCACTTAGATAAAACCACATTAGAGTCAGGCCACTGCATGAGAGGCAAATTCTTTCTAAAGTGCAAACAGGTTTTTCCCCCCACATTTGTGGGGGACACCCACAGATAAACTTGTCTACCATACGGATAATTCTAAGTAAACTGCTCCCTGACTCCTTTTATTATTCCCCAGGACAGAAACAAGTTGAGCTCAGTAAGTGGCTTCTTTTTTTGAGACTAACATTAAAAAATAAGCTGGCAGGATTCTTGAGCGAAGAGTGTCAGGGGAACTTTCAAGCATATGTCCCATTTGCTACAGCAATGGAAGACTTATCTTTCTGAGAACAGCTCTATACAAATCTTGGTGTGATATTTTGAGGACAAATGCTAAGTCTCACAGTGGTTTGTTTCCTTTGCAAAGGAAAAAAATCTTTAAATGAATGGCCAGGTTCATAAGGCCTTTGAAGCCTATAGCATGGAATTGCACTGAGATGTCAGTGCAGCCGCCACACAGGATAACCGTGGGTATGCATACAACGAAGGGAATTCTCCTTCTCCTTCCACATAATATTGACACACCAGGGATTAGCTGCAGTGGCCCCGTTTAACAAATGCTCCAGTGAAATGCTTTTCACTCCAGCCCCGGCTTCCTGCCACCAGGGTGCTCTGACCTCAAAATCGGGGCCTCAGTAGATCCAGGTTAATCTAGTGGCTGCCTTGCAGGCATGGAGTCCTGGGAAAGCTCACCAAGGAAGGTGACTGTGCATGTGACCTGGAAAGCCTGTCACCTACCTGCACTATGTACGTGACTCCACTGTGGCTCTTCTCTGTTTTTTTCCCCCTGAAGAGAAGGTGAGGCTGCTAATCAGCCCCAAATTCCTGGAGGCTCAGTCTCAGCCCTGCCCGAGGGTCCCTTTATTTGACACTCTTGTCTCCATATCCAGGTGTACCCTTCCTCCCTCGCCCTCCGTCTTCGGTATTGGCTTTTCATTAGCACTCCTGCTCCCTCTACGTCCTGCCCAGGGCGTAGGAGCCTGGAAACTGCTTTCCCAGCCTTCCTCGCCAGCAGGGCTCTGGCTTCTATTCTGACCCATGAGAGGTTCTCACTTGATGTTTGGAAGCAGGAGAGGGAAAAGCCATTTCTTTTTCCTCCAGCTGTGGTGAGTGGGCACGGGGGTTACCGAAGACAGAGGTTGTGGGGGTTGACAGTAATTTTGGGGTGTCCACCTGTGATTCAACAATGGTGGTTCCCTGTGATTCTAGTACATTCAGCCATTTGAAAGCTGGGAGACAGCATCCTGTCCTTTACTCTCCTGTTGCTATCACTCCCTCCAATTATTTTATGAGTCTCTGAGATTTGGTATGACATTATTTTCTGTGTAAAAACCACTTAAAATGCTTTCTGTATTCCAAACCAAATCAAGATTGATAAAGTAGCCAAGTTTTAGATAGCCAATATCTTCACTAAATAGGAAAACCCATCGGATACTACCTTTAGCAACTTCCCCCAAATTATATTTATGATGCTGAGAGACCGCCTCTCAGTCTCCAGCCTTGGGACCCAGGATTCCAGCAGGCAAGCATTCCTGCCTCTTCTCTACATGGAATGAAGGAGACTATTTCTTCTACTTTTCTTTTTTCCTTTTTTTAAAAAAATATATTTTTATTGATTTTAGAGAGAGAGAGGAAGGGAGAGGGAGAGAGAGAAACATGCATGTGCGAGTGAAACATCGATGGTCTGCCTCCTGCACACCCTCTACTAGGGATCAAGCTCACAACCAGGGCATGTGACCTGACAGGGAATTGAACAGGTGACCTCTTGGTTCAAGAGACAACACTCAACCAACTGAGCCACACGGGCTGGAGCTCTTCTACTTTTCTTAATAGCATCCTCTCAGAAGTATTACTGTTTTTTCTCAATTACTAGAAAAGAAAACTGAAGACCAGAGAATTTCAATAGAAGAAAATCTGCTAGGAAGCAGAAATCTTATTTGAACTAGGTTTTCTGTGTTATTTTCACCATACCTCTGAATTCTCATCTAGAAAAGACCGTCTAAGAATCTCTTACATCTGACTCTAATTCTCTATTTCCCTTTGGTATTTTGACTATAGTTATTTATTGCTGTCAGATTTTAAAATTTGCCTTCTAGAATACTTTCAAACTATGAAAGAAAGAAAGGGAATAACATTTAATATTTAAATATTTCAAATATTTTAAATATTTCAAATATTTAGAATATTTGAAATATTTAGAAGTATTACCTATTAAGCAGTTACAAGTGTCAGACACTGTGCTGTTTTAATTACTCACTTAATCATTAAAATAGCCATTCATTTTTATCCTTGTTTTACAAAAATAAAATCAGACATACAAAGGTTAAGTTCAAGGTCATATAGTTGGTTTAGAGCAAAACCAGATGGAAATCCAGTTCTCTCCAATTTCAATGCTTTTGTTGATTCATTTAATAAATATTTATCAAGGACTCACTTTGTTCTGGGCATTTGTTTAGGTGCATTGCTGGGGGGTGGGGTGAGGGAGACAAGTAACACGTAGTGAGCCGTGTGGAATAGGAGATGAGGCAGGTGACAGAGTCCAGTGTGAAACAAGTGTGGTCACTAACAGGCATGCACATCCCATCAATAAAATTTGTTATGATTACTTAAGAATGAAATAAAACATTTTTATTTGAATCTATGGGTATGAGTTTTTCAAATAGCTCCAAATACCTCAGGATGTAGATACTTATTAAGTAGTTTCAAACTACTTAATAAATGGAACTGTTTGCCTAAGGATGCTATGAAAAAATTACTGTGATTCTAAGAATGCCAAGAACTGAGAACATTTGGGAACCTCTGGGCTCCAGGCTAGAATGGAAATAGATTTTAACTTTAAATTCACTGATGTAGTCTTAAAATTCAATCATTTACTCTAAATTTTAGGTTTTCTCCTTTCCTCAAAGCACATCTCAATCTTCTTTAATTTTTTAAAATTTATCTTTATTGTTGAAAGTATTACAACAATACTTTTTTTTATCCCTTTTTTTCCCCCATTGATCCCCTCCACTCCGCAGCCATGTCCCCTCCCCAGGCCTTCACCACACTACTGTCTGTGTCCATGGGCTAAGCATATATGCATATAAGTTCTTTGATTAATCTCTCCCCACCCACTCCCCCACCCCCATCTTCCCTCTGAAATTCATCAGTCTGTTCCATGATTCTGTCTCTGAATCAATTTTGTTCCTCAGTCTATTTTGTTTATTAGATTCTGCATGTGAGTGAGATCATGTAAAACTGGATCAGGAAGAATCAGAAAATCTGAATAGGCCAATAACAACTGATGGAATAGAAGCACCAACAAAAAAAAAACTCCCAGCAAACAAAAGCCCTGGTCTGGACAGCTTCACAGGGGAGCTTTCTAATTCTTTAAGTTGTAGGGTTAGATAGTTCACTAAAAATTTTTCTTGCTTTTTGAGGTAGACTTTAGTGCTATGAACTTCCCTTAGGACTGCTTTCGCTGTGTCCCATAGATTTTGGGTTGTTGTGTGCTCATTTTCATTTGTTCCCAGGAAGTTTTTGATTTCTTTCTTGATCTTATTGGTAACCCATTCATTGTTTAAAGATGGCAGTGGACAGGGTAGAAGTGACACTGACACTTTCCTGGGACCAAATTGGAATTACAACTAAAATACAGAAAAACCACCCTGAATAATCAACTGCAACTGAAGAGGACCTGGAGAGCACCCTCATAACCCAGGAGGAAAAGTGGAAACCACACAGAGACTGGCAGGAAGTGCTGGCTGGGCTCCCACAGGCAGCAGCTGAAGGTCTGCAGGGAGATCTCAGCTGTGGGGGGTTTCCATTGAGGACCCTGGGGCCTAAACCCCTGGGGCCTTCCCAGCCCAGAGCACTAGAACTGAGAAAGGTGCCCACATAACATCTGTCTGGAAATTCAGGCACCTTCTTAAAGTACCAACACACAATGTTTCATGTGCAGCCACTCACCTTGGGCTCCAGAAGAGGGAGGGCAGAGTAGGCTGGAGCTGTGTGAGGAGAATCTAGGGTTGTGGGCTCTGGAGATTGAGATCAGAAGGCACCTGTCTGTATTCCTATACTGAATCATTCCCCCAAACTGCAGAGAACATCTTTCTCAGGCGGACAATTTGCTGCTTTTGCCTGCGGTGGAAGCAGTTGCCCCACCCTGCTGGAAAACCTCTTGCCTTACCCAGGTGAGTTTCAACATCCTGAGGCTCATTTAAAGAATCAGGTGAATCAGCCTGCAGGCAGAGGTGGACTTCAGAGTACTTCAGAGTGCTTTCAGTCTGCCTGATCTGCTTCTGGACTGGGGCCTTGGAAAAGTAGACTTTGGTGTGCATCTTGGTCCTGTCCAAATGCTCCCAGCCCCAGAAGAGGGGACCTCAAGCTATGGGTTGTTGATATCTCCAAACAGGGTACTCAGGGTCAATAACAGTGTCTGACACTGGTCTGCACCGGAGACCTTCCAAAAAGACTGGGAGTCCTAGCAGGCCTACCTAATATATAGAAACGAACCCAAATAGGCTGCCAAAATGGGGAGACAAAAAACAAGCCCCAAATGAAAGAACAAGAGAAATCGCCAGAAAAAGAGCTAAATGAAATGGAGATAAGCAATCTATCAGATAAAGAGTTCAATCTTCTTTAAATATATGTGCTCACACTTTACTTTAAAATTTCCCTAAAATCAAAGAGATACAGAGAAATACAGAGGGGTTTTCTCCTTCATAAAATGATGCATCTTCCGATTGCTGTTACTAGTCTGACACAGCTTTTCCATTTTGCAAACCTTTATCACAGTGTCCCTTCTGTAGGAAAATTAATTATGAAAAAAGGAATTGGGAATGGACAAAAAATCACTTCTCTAGAAGATGCTCTGATCTTAATCCCTCTGTGCTAATGAACCCAACCCCACTCACTGCTGGAGCTGCCCAGTGAGGACCCTGCAGGCCATCTGGGGTTTGTTTTCCATGCTTTTCCCAAGAATATCTTAGGCTTGAGCCAAGGGGTCAAATTCATGCCACCAGGGATTATCTAAAATTGTTTTCATAGGAATTCAGAGCCTCTTTATTTCTATAAGGAACTTGTATAGTATAGTATTTGACATTTTTTTCCTAAAAGGTAAATTGTGTTTACCTGAATTTATTCTCTTGCTGGTCAATTATTTCTGTGTTCAGGTTCATTATGAGCTTTCTGTCATCGTCCTCACAGAAATTTTTCAGAGTTTATGAACCAATGAAACCTTGTTATGAGCAATTTTTGGACACTCCCTCTAAACATATCTGGTTTTGTAGCCATTGCTTTACTGATTTCCTTCCAAAACCCCTGAATCCTCCTCAAAGCATTTTAACAAGCTCATTAGATGGTGAAAGGTAAAGGCTTTCTTTTCAAAAGGGAGAATTGTAGGTGCCAAGAAACTTAATAAAGTAATTATGGGAAAAGCATTAGCCTGACTCAAATCTTGATATCCCTGTATCTCCAGCATTTAGCACCTGCCTGGTAATCAATAAATATGTGTGGAAGAAAGGAGGGAAGGGGGAAAAAGAGGGAGGGAGGAAGGAAGGAGGGATGGGAGGAAGGAAGGAAAGAAGGAAGGGATTTTATGAGGGGAGAAAATAACAAAAGAAAAAGAGAAAGTAAGGGAAATGATGGGCCTAGAATTTATTTGTTGAAACCTGATGACTGCAATAATTAGAAGGACTCAGGACACCACTTTTAAAACATTACTTTTTGAATGATGGTAACAATAGACCTTGAATGGTAAAGAAATGACCCTGATGATGGTATCTACTTGCCAAGCTCTGCAGATGAAAAATAAAGGGTGTAGCAGAATCAGCAATTAGGTGAATCCATCACCCTTCATGTAAACCCCGTTACTATTCTCCCACAGTAAAAACATACAGAACAAATACGAGTGCAAGGGCTGGTCTCAAAGAAACAGCTGATGGAAAGGCCCAAATACGCCGGGAAATCAGCCCCGCAGTATTGAAGGGCAGGGTGAAGCCATGGGACAGGGTTCAAAGGTTCTGGGGTTTCCTGACCCATCCTTTCCCACAGTCACTGTCAACTGATCAGACAGCCTCCCTGGTCTTTCCTCCTTAGAACGTGAGCCCTGGGGCAGCAGGGAGCTTGTTTTTAACCTCGCATGACTTTTACTTCTCTGGGATAAACAGTCCCTTTCATCCAAAGCCTCTCTAATCAGAGGATCTATAATGTCCGCCTCTGTTTCTCTGTTGTGTGACTTGAAACCATGTTTGGGTTTTAATACTTTGACCATTTATCTCTACCTGAGTGTGTATGTCCAATAGGCCAGGGGCTTCCTTTTGATTTATTGAGGGAGATCTAGGGATCCCTATCATCTCTTAAATGCAAACCATTGATCAGAGCCTTCCTGGAGAGAGGGTGCGATTGACCACCTGTGAGATAAATCATTGCTGCCTCTTGGAAAAGCAAAGAAGGCTCATGTCAGACTCTGGCATTGCATATGAATTGGCAGGTCCCTAGCTTCACTTTCACCACAGTATAAATAGTCCAGGTCAACTTATATGCATATATGCATAGCCCATGGACACAGACAAGAAGAGTATGATGAAAGCCTGCGGACAGGGTGGGAGGAGCGGGGAGGAGGCTTCTGTGGGGGGGAAAGGACACATTTGTAAAACTCAACAATAAAGATAAATTCTAAAACACACACACAAAAAGAATTCAGGTCAAAGAGATTAAATGGCTGATTTTTTTCTTTTTTTAAAGAGAAACAAACAAACCCATAGGCTTATAGTCTTTGCTTATCAATTTAAGGTATCTTAGCAACTTAGGATGCCCCAAACCCTGGACTTTCCCTTTCGCTTTGCATAAGCGATAGCAATAAGTACACGAGCTGGGGTGCACCCTGCAGACAGTGCAGACAGCAGCGAGCTGGAAGACGCTGGAGAGCATCCTGAAGAGGGATCATCGGTGTACTGCACATTGGAGGGCCGGGGGACGGAGAGCCTTAGACATGATGCAAAGGAGGTCTTTGAAAATATACAGCCCCAGGAGGCCAGTGCCCAGGAGATGTAGCAGTCTGGAAACTTCTTGAGAGCAGGAATTGGCTCTCCCTCAGCTTTGTTTCTTCACCTACCGAACCCCTGCTCCCAGGAGGCTCTCCTTAGATGTTTCGTGGCCAGATTCTTCACTGTCAAGTACTTGGGAGTACAGTTTACATCTGATGCCCATTACCACTCACACACTCACACCATGTCTCCTGTGAAATTGTCCCCAGGGAAACTGCCCTCAAAATGGACAGTCTCATTATGATTAAATGTGTTAGTTATTACTTTATCTAACAACTAAATTTAAAGTCTGAGTTGAGACTTCATCTTTTTTTGTGTGGCTTTACTGTCGTATTTAACGTCTGACCACCATGATTTCTTAAAACTTTCTTCCCCATTGAGTTCTGACACATTGTGTTATCTGAGATCCCGAATCCTACCCTCTCCTTGGCGCCTGCTTTCTCTTGTGCATCCTGAAACTACACATCCCAACCCTCCTCTCCTTTACCTTCTTACTCTCATAGAGAGAGGCCTGAAGTCTTCACTCATACATCTGAGTCTTTCTTAAGAATGATTCAGGGAAGGCCATTTCCTAGTTCAAAGAGTACGTCTATTTTAAAGCCTCTTCATTCATGTTGCCAATTGTTTTCTAGGAAGGTTATACCAGTTTACATTCCTACTTGCAACATATTTAGAATGCCCAGCTTGATGCACCAGGATCAATGTAGAATGCTGCCTTAAAAATATTCAATAATTTCCTGAGTGAAATGAACACTGCAGTGGTTTTTCTCAGCTAGGTAAGCATCTCAAGATGCTACGTGCTCTAGGCCGCCCCTGTGCTTTGTGCTAGTTTTGTGTTGGGCATCTTTGAGTGAATGCAAAGAGAGAGAAAGTGCCAGGGGGCCAAAAAAGACAATGATCAGCTTTGGGTTGGTTCACAAGATACTCTCCTGCTCTGGGGACTGTGATCCCCCTTTTACCACCCAAGTAGACCAATGAATCCTGAAAGCAGGTGCAGACAGTGGGTGCAAATCAGTGTTCCCCCAGCTTCTTTAGTTATCTTGACTTGTGCTAGTTCAGAAAGAGCTGCATGGATGACAGAGGCAAAGAGGTGTTATTACTTCCTTATTAGTAACACAGTGGGAAGAAATCCTACCCAGATTTTGGCAGGTCTTTTCGATATTTAATGCATAGAGTTATTGCCAGGGACCAGGCATGCCAAGCATAGCGCCTCCTGCCATCCAACCCTGGGGACATTTCTTAGAGTCCTTCGGTTTACTTCAGAAATGTCACTAGATGAAAGATACAATCTTCTTACGGAAGGATTTACAAAGATATATACCCTGCTTTTAATAGCCCATTTAACCGGTTAAAAAGGTAAAACATATTAAAATGACTATGGCATATACATGACTATTAGCCAAGGGCCGTGATGTTACGTCCAAATGAAGAGCATGAATGAAAAATATAAGAATCACTAGGAAGGAAAATTCACAGTCTGATGGAAGTGGGCAAAATTTCACAAACAATACAGAACTGATATAAACAAAGAAAGGACATGATTTTCACAAGCAGAACAAAGGTCTCATTTGGGGAACGGAGGCAGCATCTCAAATTGAGGAAACGGTGCATGAGGAGAGTAGCTTTTCTAAGATGGGCAGGTTTGGATGCCAATTGTGGATGTTAAATGTCAAGATGTTGAAATTGTGTTGCGTTTAATAGCCATCAGAAGCCTCTGAGAAGCCCTGAGTTAGGACAAGATTTGATGGTGACAATAAAGAAGCGCAGTATGATGCCCAGTTGGAAGGCTGTTATTCCATTAGTTCAGTAAACGGATAAGTATACCTGAATCAGGGAGGCAGGAATGAAAAAAAAATGAGGGGAGAGATGCAGAAGGGCCTGGTGGAAACAAAAGCTAATGACTTAGAACCTAATTAAATTTGGGACAAGGGGATAGATTTCAAGGCCAGGTGCCCAGGAGACTATTAATATTATGGTATTATTAATAGATGATAAAAAAGAAGAAAATAATGTAGAGAAGAGATGAGTTTGAATTTGAACATATAGCTTTTAATCTATCAGTTTTAATTCTCTTCTTAAGTTGGCAATTGAAAAAAGGAAGGTTTGGGAATTAGGAGAGAAAAAGCAATTAGGTTTATTCAGGACCAATTAGCATGATTGATCTTGAGATGAGTACATGACCCAAGGTGGGTGAATCAGTTTCCTTTCTTAGGAACAAAAGAAAGGAGGGGAGGGGCAACCTTGCTTTGCTGACTGTCGGAGTCTGAGTCTGGCAGGACAAAGCCAACAGGGAGGGAGGCATGGAGGCGAGGAAAGGGGAGAGAGAGTCCTGGTGCCACTTGATTCCTTAGAAAGGCCGCACCCCTTTCCATGGTTACTTGAGCCTTACAATAAACTTATCCCTTTGCCTAAACGAGCTTAGAAAGAATTGCTATAATTTGTAACCAAAGGACTCCTGCTTATTAACCCTGTTAAAAGTCAGGACCAGTCTTCGGATATTTCATTCCAATTTTAAATGTGCTCTAGGATTTATTCTGTCATCCATTTGCCTTTGTTAAGTGCCTGCTCGGTTGCCGCTGTTGCGATAGTCTCCGAAGATAAATTGGATGTTGAATTGGACGAAGAACTGGATGGAGCAGGGAGGTTTTGAAATAAGTCTGGTCCTGTTGTGAAGACAAAAACCCAATTTGTGAACGGGCAAAATTCCAAATACCCTTTTGTAAATGGGCTGTTTGACAGTTGGAAGAAATTACTCCACAGAAGCCTCTTTGCGAATGGTGGGGATGTGCGCAGGAGAGCTTTACAAAGCCTATTTCATATGTAATGGGATGAATTAGATATAAAAACAATAGTGTGACCACGTGTAGCATGTTTTTCTAAAAAGGCTCATACTGAGTAGCATCAGGGCACCAGGTATAGATAGATGTGGGTTTCCAGTGGATTGAAAGAAATCCTATGTCCACCTCTTGAAAGGCCTGTGGCAACTGTAGTGTAGGGAATGGGGTTTGTAAATTCTTGATGTGAGAAGGACAAGGGCATCTTACTGATGGCAGGGAGCTCCCTACGCATCCAAATTCTGATGAAGAGGAACTCTCTCAGCCCCTATATGCAGTTGAGTTCCCAGTTGTGGTTCTCTAAAAGATATTTCAGAGTGAGGCAGATACAGCCAACAGGTGAATTTAAATTTCTATCTGTGCATAAGGACAAATTAATTGTGATGATGTAATTGCAGGATTTTGTACTCTGAATTAAATTATAAGTAAAAATGACACAAAGATTACACCTATTTACTCATACTCATATTACAAATATTTACACATACTTCATGCATGCATTCATGTACTCATTGAACGTCTTTATTAAGTACCTTCTGTATGTTTCATATGTTCTGCAAAATGCCAAGCCCTTGGGGATGTGAAAGTAATTAAACTCAGGAACTCATAGTCTAATAATAGAACAAAATAATTCATTAAATAAGTGAAGAAGGCATTATTGGAACACAGAAGTTCTTAACACAGTTGTGAATTCTTCCAAGCAGCCCTTATTTTTCTCTATAGCACTTAACGCCAGACATAAAATATACATTTATTAACCTCTTGCTTGTCTGTCTTTCCTCACTTAAATATAAATTCAATGGGGCAGGAAAAAAATGAATTCAGGCCTCCCCAGACATTTACAGGAAAAACTATGTAGCATGAATGCTGTTTACCTGTCTGTCAAGGACACCAACATGGAGAAAGGCAGGGATGGAAAAAGCATGTCTCAAGTAGTATACCCCAAAGAATCCTTGTGGAAGACTGATCATATAATGCTGATAAAGGCAAATAGTAACACCAAACATTACTATAGGGCGGATGAGGTACAAGGCATCACTACAAACACTTTGGTTACATCAACAGGTGGAACTTTCACAAGCCTGACGATTGGTGCTGTTATGATCCTGCCTTACAGGGAGGACACTGAAGTACAGGGAGATATTCAGCAACTTGACAAAGATTGCATGGCTAGTAGGGACAGGAACCAGGATTTGAACCCAGATAGTCTGGTGGGAGATGAGGTTGAAAAGGTCAGACAGGGACCAGATCAAAAAGGCCTTGAATGTCATGCTAAGGAATCTGGCTTTTGTTTGGAGACAATGGGGGACCTCTGAAGGGGGGGGTTGCAGGGGATATACCTGACACAATCTGGAATTTGAAAGAGTTCTCTAGAATAGAGGACAGGATGACTGTAGGAGAAGAGGACTGGAAAGAGGGAGAGTAGCAAAGAGGTGATGGCAGCAGATGATGGGGGGAATAATGAGTCTGAACCAGAACTGTGGCAAAGGCCGCAGAGAGGAAAGGAAGAGTTGATGTTACTGAGGAGAGAAATAACGAGGAAGATGAAATATTTTTTACTTTCATACTCCTACCTGCAAAGTTTCAAGCTGTCCATTTCTCTGCAACTTCGCCCACATTCAATGATATTATTATTTTTAATTCTTTCCAGTTCAATAGACAAATAAATAAATATATCACCGTCATTTCTGTTTTTCATTTCTTTGCTTGTTGGAGACATTTTTTTTTTTCATATTTAGAGACCATTTGTATCTCTCTATATGTGAAATGTTCTTTGCCTGTTTTTTCCTGTCATAATGTATTTTCTTCTTGATTTCTAAAATCTCTGCTATTCTTTTACATGATCCTGCACACTATTCTGACAGAGGCAATCTGTCCAATTTACTGTCTCTGAGCCCTGTGGGAACAGTCAATCTGGTCAGGACCTGATTAGAACCCCTCTGATCAGGAGATGCAAATTAGGCAACATCTTAATTAAAATAACAAATAAGGTTTGATGATAAAAAATAATGTGCTTACCCCGTGAAATGCTTAGTTTAATGTTCCCATTGAACAAATGGACTGAACTAGGTTAGGAGAATGCAGAATTAATTGCAAGTAATTATTTGAGAATCCTCAGCATGTCGTGATGATTAAAACCATGTATATGGATAATATCACCAAGAAAGAGGGCATGGAGTTAGAATGAAAAAAATTAAAAGCCCTGGGCAGAACCTTGGAGATGCCCATTAATGGGTCTTGAGGCTCAGAGGAGAAGACTTTTCAAGGGAAACCCAAAATAATGACTAGATGGGTAGGGGAAAAAACAAAACAGAACGAAAATGAAATTTAAGCTGAGCAAAAGGAATTTTCCAGACCAGAAGAGTAGTGGAGAGGTGCTGTGGAGAGACATGTAAGAGGGAGCATAAACTGCACCCTTGGCATTGGCCATTAAGGAGCCTTGGCGAGCTTGCCTCGGAGGTTTTCATGGCCTGTTAAGGGTACGACGGGATTTCCGTATGTTGAGAAGTGAATACAATAATGAAGACTGATGGCCTTAGTATATGCTATCCCTCCCCCCCCCCCCCAAAAAAAACACTACAGCTATGAATGGGAGGAGGTAGGAATGTCAGGATGCTGAGTACACAGAGGTGAAGGGTCAGGAAGAAGCTGTATTTTCAAGATAAAGAAACTTGATTTTTTTCATGGCGGGAGGTAGAAAGCAAAAGCAGCCACTTGCAGATATAGGAGGTGGCACAAACCCTGGGTATGTAAGAGGATGAGACCCAGATGACGGGCAGAAAAACTATTCCTGGACAGAATAAAACACGCGAAGATGGACGGACATGTTGTTGAGTTCAGATCAATCCAGCAAGTATTTATGAAGGTCCAGGTGTGGGGACACTGTGTTTGGCCCCACAGACACAAAGACTACGTAATTCATCATTTATGCTCCAAGAAGCTTAGAGCCTAGTGGGAGGTTGGTGACTGGGGGGTGGAAAGCAAGATAGGGGACGCTCCTGACAGATGTGCTATATTTTTCTATGAAGCAGGTAGAAAAGTCATCTCTAAAACTGAAGAAGAGTAGGGGCGGGAAAGGGGCTTGAGGGTGTGAGAAAGATTCAGAAGGGCTGGTGAGAGCAATGCATGAAGAAAGAGATCGAGTGTAAGTAACAGGATTACCGGAGGGTGTCAGGGCCCACAAGAGATAAGCAGCCGTTTACTCGTTGGGGGTCTAAGTGATTTCCACCATCACTTTCCCAGAGGAAGACGGTGAGTGTGCATTAATCCAGGTTTAAAAATGGGAAACTGAAAGGTGGGATGGGCATGATGGAAAGAAAAAGGGCATAGTGGATTCATTCAGAGATCATTATAGTGGTAGAACTTTTGCTCTGGGATGCACAGGGAAGGCACTGACACAGCGGACTGACGGCAGTGGATGAGGGAGAATGTGTAGAGACAGGAGCTCCTGATCAGGCTGAAGAGCAAGTGTCCTTGGTAGTAAAGTGAGGGGTCTGGAAGCAGAGAAGTTTATCTGGGGAATCTAGACAATAGCGTTAAGTATCAAGAAATGGGTAGCTGAAGTAAAGTGAAAAGAAAGGTAATTGTGAGAGAAAAAAGAAAAGACACATTCATTGCGTGTCTGTTTTGTCTCAGGCACTAAAGATGAGTTTAAGATATTGAAAGCCCGGAGCTCAGCTTGATCACCCGTTTTGATAGCAAAGTCTCCCAGGACAGTGGTAGGGAGTTGAGGTAGAAAGAAAGACTGAAACACATGCCAAAAGCTGTAAGGAGTAGTGGAAAATGAGCTGGTCTGTAAATAGCAGCAAACTGTGGGCCAGGCAAGGCTCATAGTACAAATCATGAGACTCATAGGAAGAAGGGTTTTTGAAAGGGAATGAAAAATCAGTTAATCTGGACTTGACCTCGGACTTCAGGGACTCCGCTGCGCCTTCCTGCCCTGCAGCACATACATCAAAGGAAAATGGTCAGTCTTTTGAGGAGAGAACGGGGTGTCACCAAAAGCCAAATAAATGATTAAGAAAGAGATTGGGGAAGGTGGATCAGTTAGTAATTACCACATAACAAAGAACTTCAGAATCTCAGTGTATACAATAGTGAGCTTTTATTTAACTTGCGCGTCTGTGGCCAATGGGTTTGGCAGATCTTGGCTGGGTTTGGTTCAGTTAACTTATCTAGGATATCTCTGTTTTATATGTTTGTCGTCCTCCCCTCCCTGAGACCACTAGGCTAACCCAGTCATGTTCTCACAGCCATAGCAGAGGACACAAGCCAGCTCCAAAGACCTTTGTTGAGCTTCTGCTGCATTGTGACTGACTGTCAATGTCCCATTGGCCAAAGCAAGTCACATGGGCAAGCCCCACATCAATATGATGAGAAAGTATACCATCACCATGGAAGTAAAAGAAAGCACAGGATAATCTGATAGACCACAGGAGTAGAGTTTTAGTCTGTTGTAGTTCTGGAGAGTACATGTAAAGTGAGGGGCACCCAGAGGTGGGAGGAGCATGTAGAAAGGCGTAACAAGCAGAGTGGAGGCAAGGAGTCAGAGGCACCTGTGTCTTGCAGTGTCCAATGTGGCATGCAGAGGAGAGGGCTGATTGGAGTTAGCAGGGCAGAAGGCTCCTATTGAAACTCTGGTGAAATCCCATTTTCGAGAACTTTGTGTTAGCCAGTTTGTTCATGGGCTTGAAGGGGCATTTCCCAAATTCCCAGAGAAATGTTAACTGCTAATGACAAATCAATCATACCAATACAATATCAAAGTAGTCAGTACTCCTTTGAGATTTCAGGCATGCTATACACCTCTGCTCTCAAGTGTGACTGGATTTTTAATAGAATCTGGCTCTCTCAAGTTCTGCTGGACAACTGAGTTACCAACTGGGGTGGAAAGTGGGATCTGACTATATGAGAACTCGTTACCACATGTGATTAAATCCATGTGTATTTTGTTTATGCCTTGAATGGCACCCAAGTATTTTGATTTGGGGATTAGTTAAATCCTACTTAGCTACCTGATTTCTAACATAAAATTAAGGAAATAGACTCTTTGAAACATTTTACTTGATAATTCTTGCTTTAATTGAAAAGAAACTATAACACAGGTGTGGATTGTTTAAAAACAGATGAAAAGTAAACACCTGGGAACTTTTCGGCTCAACACATCTGCAGCCCTAGACCAGCCAATGTTCTTCACTGAAAGTCTCCAAGGAGTAGCCTGTTCCTGTTCTCCCCATTCTACACATAAATATTAATTACCCTTAAATACAACCCATTTACTACTATCAATAATGAAAAATTAAAAATGCCAACACAGTGTGAGAGAAACTGGAATCTAAATTATTACATTGTGCTGTTTGCTCTCTACAGTGGTGGTTAGATTGAGTGTCCAATCAAGGAGACTGTGCATGCATCACCTGTGTGTGATAATTACAATATGCCAGAGGGGAGTCTTGAATTTTTCAAGAGGCTTTAATGATCCCAGGACATTGGGGTGTGGTAGCTGGATCCTGCAGAGAGAATATAAACTCAGTGTTACAGAAAAATAACTGTGTGGTTAAAATGCAGAGAGGGGCTGAATACTAAACCTTCAGTCTGAACTGTTTGGATGAGTCTATGGGGAAGTTAATTTTATGAAATGTGTGTTTTAGATTTTCATCTTTTAACCAGACAGAATGGTAACTAAAAGGGTGGAGGAGAAATGGAGGTGCAGAATTATATTTTTAAACATATTTATAAAGCCCACTGACCTATTTCATCTTTCTTTCTCTAAGAAAGAAGGCACAAAAATGAGGTCCTAAAGTCATATGAGGTAAGTTGAAATAAAGTCAGTAGTAAAGCCAATAAGAATATAACAGAAAAATATAATCTGCATTATTTAAATAATGCAAAGAATGCTAAAAAATGTTACTGAGGTCATTATGATACATATACTATTGTGTGAGGGTCTAAACCTTTGTGGTCTTTAAGACATAAATTCTTTGATGTAAAAGTAATAAAAATACTATGGAAATGTAAATAAGTGGTTTGAAATTATGTTGTTTCCCAATATTTTTCTTTTAACTATTGTTAACTGATTATAAAAGCAGTAAGAATTCCTCAGAGAACATTTATAAGGTATCAAAATATAACATAATCTAAAAGAAGTATTATCAACATTATTTTCATCCAGTTCATGAAATGCTACATTTTTTCAAGGTTTAGAGATTTACTTTGCATTATATTTGAATACCACTTTGAATGAACCAAGTTAAGTCAATGATTAGGGGACCTTTTATTAAGCAGGGGATGGGCTTAGAGAGGAGACTGCCTTCATTAGTTAATATTGAAACTCTTCATCTTATGACAGCTTTTGAATGATTTGGCATGGTATTATCATAGCATTTTAAGAAATCAAATTTTCACAAAACATGACCCTCATTTTAAAAAATCAGTGTGTTTTGGAACATAAATGTCCATGACTCATACTTGCATTACGTAATACCGTTTTCCTGTTTAATGCTTTTTAACTTGGAATTGTATCTTCTCTGATAGCCATCCTGCAACCACTGCTGGAAAGCAAGCCAAAGCTTTCTTTTTTCTGGTTTCAATTTATCAAGGATATTTTTGCTTATCACTTTACAAACGATGTTATTGTTTCACATCAGCATTTATAAATTAATTTGACGTATTTTAAAAGTATGTTCCTTTTAAAAAGGAGGAAGTAACTTAGATCTTTTATTTATTATCATGACTCCTATATTTGACTTATGTTATTTCATGTCATGTTTTCTGACTCTGTGCATTCCTGTTTTATCACGCTTTCTACATTTTCATGGCTGTAACCTTTTCTTGCTTCTGGCAGGTGCATCCTGTCAATGTTGCACGCAGAAAATAGACAGTAAGACAGCCTTGGCTATCGAATTGTTAGCATTTATAGAGAGGCAAGCTCGTCGAGCCTGGGACTCCAGGGATAATTTTCTGAACATTGAAGAACTGACCCATCAAAGGAGCTACTACGTCTGAAATCACCTCGGAAATATCGGGCTGACGAATGTACTGCGAGGGGAACCAGCGTGGGGGCTGCAGTCAGAGCTGCCTCCGCTGCTGACTCCACGCATCGCGCGGGCGCTGGACGCCGGGCGCTGGGCAGCCGAGCGGGAAGCCTCCTTCCACGCCCCTCCTCGCCAGCGGCTAAAACAGAAAGGGCCAGAGGCAACCTTTCCTTCACTCCCACGTCCCCAAGTTTCTGCGTTTCTGCTCGACTGGCCATTTGCACCCCAGCCCTAGCTGCGAAGGAGTCTGGGAAATGCATTGCTTTTCCTGGAGGCCCTGATAGCAAGGACCACAGAAGGAAGGGGGAGAGAAACGGAGCCGGCCAAGCCAGTGTCAGTCCCGCAGTGCTTCTGGCCTGCGTATAATCCCATGTGAATGATTTGAATCTTATCTGAATGATGTAAAACTTTTTTATTTTACAGTTTTTAGCTCTAATTCTATAATTGTGGGAGGTCAGTGGTAATCTTCAGGTTCTGTTCATATATATATATATATATATATATATATATATATATGTTATTTTCTAATCATTACACTTTATATTTTATATTTATGTATGAAACAGAGTGAAATATTATATACATAAACAAATATATATATAATTATAAATATATATCACATATTTTAATTTTCGACATTTGCTTGTAAGTGGATAAGCCTATTGTTAGAACCATCTTCCTTTGTTCCACTGGCATTTTGAAAACTTTCCTAAGTTTTCTAATAAAAGTTTTTTAAGTGCATTTGAGACTTTCTGTGAGTGTACAGAATTATAATTTATGGAATGAAGGATGTATAATACACTATAACAACATCCTCTTTACCCAGAATATCATTCACTTATGTATCTTACAGTTATGGCTCAATTTTAGAATTTTTTTATATGTTTTTATTGTAAGTTAAACTCTGGACAATTTCCTCAAAGTAGTTTAAAGCAGAGTGATGTAGCCTCATGGAGTTTTCCTCAAAATCATCAGGATCTGGACTCACCCTTTACAATATCTTTTATGTCAGCTAATAAGCTCTACAAGCATTACAATAGTCTACTATTGAAATCAACTCAGTAAATGTAAATTGTGTATTTCATTACTTCATATATTCGAGGCCTATAATGGGTCCTGGAGCTTCAGCAATGAATGCCTCCCACCCCCACCCCATGGAGTCAAGGTCTAGCATGCTCTGATATAAATCAATAAACACTAGACAGTAAGATAAAATATCATAGAAAAGTGTTATTAATTCTGCCTGGGGGTTAATAATCAGGGCAGATTTCCTAGAGTGAGTAATAGTTTACCAGATCTTTCAATTTCCTAGTCAAAAAAACAAAAGAGGAAAGTGTAGAACTCTCACTTTAATTAAAAACAATCAGGACGAATGTGAAGCATTTCACTCCACGGTTTTTGTGTGTGTAAAGACTTAGAGAAAAATAAAGGGGGGGATGGTGATTATGATGTTAATGCATATTATTCGCTGCCTACTCAGCAATTGGCTGGCTACCCTGCCTTTTTCCCTGCTAACTCCTTCATTTTCCTTCTGGTATCTATTCCTCTCCTGATTTGTACCAACCAGGAGGTTTTGGAGCTCAGGGGTGAGCTCTAAATAGTCTAAGTCAATGAACAGAATCCAATGCCAGCCAGTGATTGGCTTAAGGCCTAAACCTGTGATAAATAGTGCAGGGCATTCCTTGGCCACAGAGGTAGGTTCAGGAAAGGGCACAGACTAGATCTGGGCGAATGAAATGTAAGGGGGATTTTTAAAAGGGGGTCCTGGGAAATATATTCTTAAGAGAAAACCTTAACTGAGCACTGCGGACCATTGTCGGATATACTAAAAATACTGCAGACATCTGATCACCAGCCCGAAGATGAAGCTACTACACGGAGATCTCCCCCACTCCCCTCCGTGAATCTCAGGGAAGTGGAGACAGACCGTTGACTTAAGTAAGTCCTAAAAACTTCAAACTTTTGGGTACAAGAGCCTACAAATATTATTTAGGCCAGTTTGACTTGACTTTTCCATTGTTTGCAATCAAAAGCATTCAAAATTAATTTAATAGTTAACAGCTGTGTATAGGAAAAAGCTAGCCTAAGAATTATGGAAAATACAAAAATATTTTAAAAGAATATAAACAAAAATAATAAAAGTAGACAGGGTGAAACCAAAAAAACAAAACTATGACAAAGCTAAAATAAATGAGAATAAAATGTCTAAGTAGAAAATAAAAGTTACAAATCAGTTTGGCAAAACAATCCTAAAACTGGGCAGGAGCGACTAAATCATGGAAAACCACAACAAAACCTAGTGTGCTTGGAGAGCTCCTTCAGGTTAAAAGGAACAGCCGATGTGCACACTGCTTTGGGAGTGACGGGGTTTAACATAAAGGATGTTTCCAGTCATGGGTACATGGGAATATCTGTGCAGCTTTTAAAACATCTCATTTCTGATTTTAGCTCTGGCAGTTTCCATGGGACAGGTGTAATTGAGGCTCTGGCCTGCACAATTTTATGGGCTATTGAGAACCGCACACGCTTGGATCTCAGTGTGACTGTCCCTGCACGCATCTCTTCCTGTTCTCTTTCCATGTGTGTCTCTGCATGTGTACGGCTTGTATCTGTTTCTCTCTGTGCACACCTGTCTCGGCATGGGAGTTTTTCTGAACACCTGAGTGATGTGTCTGAGTCCCCCTTTCTATTTTCCTTTGCTTCCCATTGTCCCTCTGTGTATCTATTCTACGTCTGTGTGTCCCCCTCGATGGTCCTGCCCGTGTGTTATGTCTGTGTGTTATCTCTTTGCCTCTCTCCCTGTGTCTCTGCATATGTTTACTCTTTGGGTCGCCACATAATTCTGCATAGCTTTTCTCTGTGTTTAATTGCATCTCTGTGTGAATCTTTATGTGTATCTCTTTTTTCCTTACACTGTTAATTAACAGTAGAAACATACTCAGTCTTTTCCCAAAACCAACCAGAACATGTAAGAGCCACATCCAAATTCCAGGACCTTAAGGGACATATTTCTTAAGGAGCCTTGGTCAGCCAGTAGGAATCCTCGGCTCCTCCTGCCACCTTCGCCATCCTTCAGTTAAACCACTGGGCGATAAGTGAGCCCCTCCTGCGCTGCGGGGGACCTGTGTGTTTGAGGGCCTTACAGTGATCGCACACCATCAGACACACCTGTTCAGCCCCCACCGCACCTCACACAGTGCCAGCCCAAACTCCCAGCAACGGGGGAACATTTATTACTCATTTCAATGATCCTACTCATAAAATAATCCTGCCTGCATGCAGATACCATTACATAGTCATGTCACTTCTAACTCCTACTGATGCTTGTAATCACATACCTTTCTAGGGCATGGCCACCGAGCACAGCCACGCCACACGTCCATCAAGGGCCACCTGCAGCTTCCTTCGTCTGCAAAGCACTTTCGTGCAATACTCACTTTGCAGTTTGGCAGGCTGCACGGCCTCCTGCCCTGTTCTGCCCTCGCATTAACATGTGTGCGTTTTCCTACAGGAATTCCTGCCTTGGAAACTTGTCCTGCTCTGATCTGGTGTATGAAGCTCTTCCCCCTCAGTGGCTCACAGCGTGCTCTCACCTTGGCCTTTCCGTCTTTAGCTTGTGCTCCAGGTCGGGTCTTTATTTCTCTCCGGCCACCCTTTCTTCAGCCTTTGCAAGTTTCAACGTTAACATCCTGGTCTCCATTTCTTTGTGACTAGTTCCCATAGCATTTTCTGATAAAATGCAGCTTGGATATTTCCAAAGATAGTTTTAAAATATATTAACCCAAACAACTCGTGCTGGTGAGGGTGTGGAGAAAGGGGAGCCCTAGTGCACTGGTGGTGGGAACGCAGACTGGTGCAGCCACTATGGAAACAGTATGGAGGCTCCTCAAAAAATTAAAAATGGAGCTGCCTTTTGACCCAGTGATCCCACTTCTAGGAATATATCCTAAGAATCCTGAAACACTAATCAGAAAGAATATATACACCCTTATGTTCATAGCAGCACAGTTTTCAATAGCTAAGATCTGGAAACAGCCCAAGTGCCCATCAGGAGATGAGTGGATAAAAAAGCTGTGGGACATTTACACCATGGAATACTATGCAGCTGTGAAGAAGAAAAACCTCTTACCCTTTGAGACAGCATGGTGGGGCCTGGAGAATATTATGCTAAGCAAAACAAGCCAGGCAGAGAAAGACAAACATCACATGATCTCACTTATACGTGGAATCTAAAGAACTTAATAAACTGATGAACAGAATAGATTCAATGACATGGAAGCACAGATGAGACTGACGAATGTCAGAGGGATGGAGGAGGGCGGGTGGGTGCAGGGGGAGAGAGTAACCAAAGAATTTATGCGCATATATGCACAACCCAAGGACATGGACAATGGTGGGGAGAGAGACTGGGGAGGGGGAGGGGACAGGGTGGAAGGGGTCATTGGGGAGAAAAAGGGACATCTGTAATATTTTAAAAAAAAATAAAATAAAATATATTAACCCAAAATATGATTCATGAGACAGATCGTAAAGGATGGCAATGACCTGTAGATTTCTGGAAAGAAAGGGATTGGATGCTGAAAGGGATTGGATGCTTTGTGCTGGCTGGGTGGACTCAGAGGAGGTAACTTCTCCAGGCTGCTGACTCCATGTGAAAAATGAGGAATTAGACCTTATAATTGTTAAGATATGTTTGGGTTCTAAAAATTTATAGTCATCATAAAAACTAATTTTCACTGAAATAAAAGCATGTATTACCATTCATTTCATGACACTTAAAGAATTAATCCCAATCCCCCATGCTCATGTTCCCAATCAAACATTAGTTTACTTCTGCAAAATAAATTTGCATTTATATTTTGCACATGATTTTTAATTTGGTTTAGTTTATGTTTCTAATTTAGACTTTTGTGAAACTTTTACTGAAAAATAATCCAATTGACTAGAACTCATTTCACTGCTAAGAGGCAGAATAAGTTCTTAATTTCATCTCTCATTATGAATTCCAACAACCTACTTTATATTCATTTATTTACAGTACATTAGTTCCTTTTTTCACACATGAGAAACTTGAATCTAACACATTTAAGCTAGAGCAAATTTACTGAGATCAAATGCAGTATTTGGCTCTTTAATCACAAAACAACAAAGCTATTTAAGACAATGGGACATCAAGTACATTAATGCCTTTTGGCTCCCTAACTACTTATTCCGAAAATGAACTTGTTATCTTCTTGAAAGTATAGAACACTAAATCTTTGTGGTGTTTTTTGTTTGTTTGTTTGTTTTCTAAAAGATAGGTTCATTTCAAGATCATAACCAAAAAATATAATAAACATATAAAAATCAGAACGAATCATGAATATAAGACACTTGGTTAATTAACAGTTGACTTGGGAGAGGAGTAGAATCTTGATTAAATAATGTCGAAGTTATTTCAATGGGCATATCTGAGAACATGCATTTTGGATTTTGAGATTTCTGCCATGCATGAAAAGGGTGCTGACACTATTACTAGTTAAGCCTTGAGTCATTGTGTATAAGAAAGCTTTGCTCTAGCACAAAACACTCAACTAAATTAAGCTCAGCTGACCTAAAGAAAAATAATGAAAGAGGAAACATATAGATGGAATCAAATCACGTAATTTATATATTTCTAATTTACTATGTCTTTGGTTTTTTTTGTTTTAACTGCCCTATAACAGTAAATTAACACATTACCACAACTGGGTTTTTCCATTCCTCTGTGTTTGTAACAGAATTTTTACTTTATGCATTAGAATGCCTTGCTATAGTTGGATATAAATAGATGCAGTATTGTGATGTCTGTCTGTCACTTTCTTCCTTATGCACGTCTGCCTTCTTATCTCACTTTATGGTCTCTCCCTTACATTTTACTGATTTAAATATGGAAAGGAGAAAAACAATGGTGGCGATATTAACATCAGATTAACACCAGGCAAGTAGTTTTGTCCAATGTTTTATTCTAACCTTTGAATTTTACTTTAAGTATGTTCTTTGTATATAGAAAAATTTTAAATATGATAGTTTACGTTTTGGAAATCATACACTTGATCGATGTTCCACCTTTAGACTTTTTGTAACTAGCCTTTTATGTATCTCTACAGTTAAGAAGTATGCCTCTTAAATGCCGTGATGTTACCAAGAATTGTGGGGATACTTTATACAAGGCACTAGGTTTATTCCCCTTTTTATCTTGTATTGAATTAACCATGATTTTTCAAATTTAGGAATTAAATCAATTTACAGCATTAATTATACACACATATCTGTGGACTTGATTAGTAAGCTTCCTGAGCTGTTACTAATCCTTTATATAGCTCGAATAGCCACCATAACTGTGGATTCGATTACATGGGAAAGAGACGTGCTGTGCCGTATGGTTCTATCTCTCCAGCCCTCCACCCTCCTATCAATCCGATTGGAACAATAGGAACATTGCTGTGGGTTTTTATGCTGTGCATTTTTTGTAGTGTGTTTGTTTCAACACTTAGATAATTTGAACCAGCTGCAGTCATTGCTTTCCATGCTCTTATTTACTGCTCTCTTTGTAAATGGATTGGTCAACATCCATTTTCATCAACAACATCCCTGTTCAAAAAACCTTTATGAAATTGACCCTTTATACTTGGAGGTATTTCTTTAAGCAAATTTGGGGAAAGGGCATATTTTATAACTATGCAAAGACATATCTGACAGCGAGTTCTTTTGCTTTCATACATGAGTATCAGTGTGGCTGCACCGGCAGTTCTTGAAAAATGCCTTTCTCTACAGGGTTTCTTATATAACTCTATTTTTAACTTATTTCCAAGGAACTCAATTCTTCTCTTTAGTAGCTTGTATATTTATTTACTTTATAATTTTCTGATATAACATGGCGGTCACGAGGGCTATCACACATACCCTGTTTCTCCATTTTTTCTAGGCACTTTATAGGATCGCACTCTGTCCTCTGTAAGTTTAGACATGATCATGTAATTTGCTTTGGCCAACAGAAACGGGAATGAAGGTGACGCGGCATTTCTGGGTGGAGGCTGTGGAGGCATGTGCAGACCGCCTAACTGTCACTGGAAACCTTGTCAGGCAAAGTCCCTGAGGACTTGAAGGGGCAGCATCTGCCTGTCCCCCAAATAGCCCTCAATGGACCTGCAGCGTGAGCAAGGACTTCATCCTCCTATGTCCAGGCTTGGGGGTTGTTTTGTTATTTCAGCATAACTGGTCTGTCTTGACTGACGAAGACTCTATCTTTGTGATCATTTTTCCCCTGGTTAATTGTAGATAAACCCAGCGAATCCTATTTATTTTGGGATATTTTTTCCCTATTCAATCAGGAGGAAATACCCTCAGCCACGTGCGCACTCATCAATCTTGAGTGAGTCAGTCTTTCTTCTCCTCTGATAATACCTGGTATTCAAAGGTGGGATCTCGGAGATTAGTTCCCCAGCCCACCCTCTTCTCTACAGGGACCTAAATAATATCTTGATCGCCTGCCCCTTAGTCAAGAACAAAGAGACATGGCTTGGATAGAGAGAGGTAACGGGTGTTCCCCTGCATCTCTGCTTACCTCTTTCAAGTTCTACGTAACTTTCACATCTTTTTCTTTCCCCGTTGTTTGTGCGACAGATGCCATCCTTTCCTGCTATCGATGGACATTTTAGCCCCTGGAATGCAGTGTTCCTTAGCCAGTCTCTTTGCAGAATCTGCGGCCTAGCATCACATCGGGAACATGGGCACATCAAGCAGATTACTTGCACTCAAAGTACTCAGGTAGGAGACGTGGGAACAGATCCCTGAAGACTGTCAGGGCCCAGGAAATAAAGTGGGATGTGAGGAACTGATTAGGCAGCAGGTTGGTGTGTCAGACTTGCGAAGGCTTGCAAACAAATGTTGGAGAACCAGGGAAGGTTGATAATGTTCGTCAGCGCTAGGGCATGTCAGATATTTTTTATATCTTACATAATTTATCTTCAAGAAAATCTCCCCATATACAGTTTCACAGATGAGAAAACTGAGTTAGGAGAGGTTGAAGAATGTGATGAGAATCTCACAGAGCAAGTGACCTGCAGGGTTTATTGGGTAAAGTTGTCATTATTTGTCACCCTGCCTTCTGGGAAGCAGCAGGTTTTTCCCTTAGGCCTGAGGAGTGTGGCTTCTAAGTACCTCAGCGCTGCCTCCCGTTGTCTAGTGTACGTCCACATGGTTCCTCTCTGTTTCTTTCCTTATGCTTCTGGGAAGGGGCAGGGCACACACCGCAGGGGCAGCATTTCCAGGTCTAGGTTTAAACCCTGATGTTACTTTCCTGCTCCCCACGCTTTCATTAGGAATCTATTCTTGGTCCCTGCTTTCGCTTCAGCCTTTCCTACTGAGGCTCGCCCAGAACCAGTCGGTGACAATTCGGGCTACCTTTTACTGGAAGGTAACTTCTGACCAGGTACTAATCAAAAGCTCTCCAATTCTTTTACCCCATAAAATATTTTAGTACCAAGGTTCATTCTCATTTTTATTTTTTAATGAAAGTGGCTATTTCCAAGGAAATTGAGTGTGAAGAGACAGTCTGTATCTAAATTGATATAAGGCATAAGTGAAATTATCACACAGGTAGCTGGAGATGAGAGGAGAAGAAGCTCTAAAGGTGAATACCTAGGGATTAACAAAAATTCTTGGAAGACATTTTCAAAACCTGTGAAATAATTATACCCAAGCCCCAAATCCAGGAATTAAAGGGACAACCAGAGGGCAATCTGCATAAGGTATGAAATAAACAGAAAATTGCTCTACAATATATCTATGACATGATACAAGGATTTAGCTGGGAAATAGGAAGGCACAGGGAAGTATGGAGAGATTTAGAGGTAGGGGAAGGAGGGGGATGGTGGAGGGGCCCGGTGGACTAGATGATGGGGCAGGGCTGTGGTTTCACTTTCCTCATAGATATACCGCAGGGTAAGGTGGTCATCCAGTGTCTTCAGCTTTTATTGCTGATGGTGGAAAATCTCTGGGTGGTTTAATGTCTTCCCATTTACTTTCATGGTCTTCCATTTATTCTGCTGTGACTGGAAGTAGATTTTTAAGTTTATTGTGTTACTTATATCTGAAAATTGTTTTTTTTTAACAGATTCTGGAAAATTTATAGCATTAAAATATTAATTTTGCTCTCTTGTCTTTATTCTATGTGGATTTCCAACTAAATGCTGTTAGGACTTCTCTGGTCATTGGTTTCCCCTGATCGCTCCTTCACAGTTTTGCTTTCTTTGCGTCTCAGTTGCATTATGAATAGTATCTTCATATCCCTCTGGCAGTTTGCTGATATTCTCTGCAGCTATGCATTAGCTATCATTTAAAAGAATCAGATGAATTTTAAATTTTGGTGATTATATTTTGTATCCTTTTAAAACATTTCTAACGGTCTCATTTCTGTATACTATTTTCAATCTCTTCCGTTATTTCTTTAAACACTTTAAACACACTTCTGTTGTACGTTGTTTCTTATATTTGCAGTATCTGCTTTATAGGTAATATTCTGCTGTCTGTAGTCTGTTGATTAGGGTATTGCATTTCCTCATCTGTTTCCCAGATTTAATTACGAGCGACCTGGTGGAACTTTAATTTTGAGAATCCTCGGGGCATGTGTAGAAACGATTCATCTTTGTTTCTGCCAGGACGAGAGAGCTCTGCTAATCTGGAGAAAACCTTTTTCATTTGGTTTCTTGGATTCAGATGTCACAGCATGTGGTGTAATTCAAATCCCAGGACTGCGTGAGAGAAGAGCTGTGGATGCAAATGATCAGAGAAGACAATATTACTTTTCCAACAGACTGTGTCTTTTGTTTCACTTGGTTAGCATGCAGGTGTTTCTACGTGCTCCTTTTTAATCCAGATACAGTTATTTTGGACGGCTGTCTTAGTGTGGAGGGTCTTAGGATCAGCTCCCTGGCTCGTCAGGCCTGAATCCTACTCCACAGTGCGGCTGACACTCAGCCCAGCTGGTGGTTTCTGGGTTGGGTACAAGCCTTGGCTTCTGTGTGGATTCTCCATTCCAGTTTTAGCTCCAGGTCCTTTTGTACTGTTTGGTTTGTGTTCCGTGAACTTACGTTGTTGTTGGTGGTGTAGTTCATGAAGGACTCCCTTACTGTTTTGTGAGCTCTGCAGTGCTTTTTAAAGTAGATTAGCTCTAATCAAGCAGCATTTAGGTGTTTTGCAGAGGAAAAGGGTTTCAGAATGTCTGGTCTTCTTAAACTATTGCAACAGAAACCTCATACATTTTATTTGCTTTTTTAAAAAAATTGGATTTTATATCAGACTTACTAGCAAATTTGAAATATAACTCCATTCAAAATGCTTATGGAGCTTTGCTGTAATTATATATATATATTTCAAGTGTCAAACAGTTCTGTAAGTTTTGAGAAAAATCAATTTTCAGAATTTACATTATTTGACATTGTAACTATTCATTACAATGCCAAATGATATTTTTAAATTATGTTTCCTTTCTTACATAACACCCTGCTTTACCTGCAGTAATAATTTCCTCGATTTTTTTACTTACATGATTTCTAGATACCTGTAGTCTCTCAGGCCTGCTGAGGACATGGCCAAACCATCAAGTTAATCATTTGTATCTTTCCCTGAAGACCTAACCTCCTGCACTGCTCCATCCTGCTAGCCCAGCAGGGACAGACTCACAGCTGCTTCCTAGGAACGTAGCTTTACTGCTCTCCTGTTACTGGAACCCTATTTTCTAGACCCAATGTTTTTATTTTCTTTGGTAGTCCCCCCCCACCCCCCCCAGTTTTAGTAGCACCAGATCTTCAGTGGCTTCCTAGGAAAAGTGCACAGGAGGTAATATTTTTGGTAACTTGTACTTATAAAAATATTATTAGTCCATATTCATTAGTCCATGATACATATACATAGTCCATGTATCAGGATAGAGAATTCTGGATTGGAACCCTTTTTTTTTCTGTTAAAAATGTGAAGGTATTCTCCACTGTTATCTAGCCTTCTCTGTTGCTGGTTAGATGTCCCGTGTCTTTCTGATTTGTCTAGACTTGTTGTTTTTGTCTTGACTCTTATAAATATTTCCCTTTAATCCCCAGTTCTGTGGTCTGAATGTGTCCCCTCAAATTCATATGTTGAAATCCTAACTCCCAAGATGATGGTATTAGGAGGTAGGGACTTTGAGAGAATTAGGTCATGAGGGCAGGACCTTCAAGAATGGGATTAATATTCTTACTAAAAGAGACCCCAGAGAGCCCCTTAGCCCCTTCTACCAGACGAAGATAAAATGAGAAGTTTGTGATTCAGAAGAGCAGCTCACCCAACTTAGCTAGAACCCCAATCTTGGACTTCCAGCCTCCAGAGCTGTGAGAAATAAGTTTCTGTTGTTTGTAAGCTACCCTGTGGCATTTTGTTAGAGAAGCCAGAATAGGTCAACAGCTGGTATACTGGAATGCCATTTGAAGTGCTTTGCCAAGGATCTCTTTTATTCCCTGTCATGGCACTTGTTGACCCTTTTTTCAGTCCTTCAGCTCCGAGCAGTACTATTGAAAATCTCTTAAAGTAATTTCTTCTCCTTATTGTCTGAGCGCTCAATAACCTTAGGTATCAGTTACTCTGATGTGTCTGTTTTTTCTCTCCTGTTTGCTTCCAATGTGTGTGTTTTTAAATAATCAACTTTTTTCCCTTCAGGGTTGTTAAAGAAGTGCTATGCTTTAGTTCCATTGATCTTGTCATTACCTTTAATTTAAAATGGTATTTATTTTGCACACATTATATACAGAGAAGTCTGACTCATGAAATAATCCATTATCTCACACCCCTGAAAAAGTCGAACTTTCTTTAATAATATGAAAATAATGTCAATATGACAGAAAGTTCAAATTACACAAAGTTATAAAATAAAAATAAACTTCTCTATATTCCAACCTTCTTTTCCCCAAAATCACTATTATTACAGGCTTTTTACTTTTGGAATCTTTTCTAAGTGTGTGTGTGCATGTGTCCATAGATACTGTGAAAAGATACCAAAACAAGCTTTCATATTAATATTATGTTACACATTACTTGAATTATAAATAGTGTTATCACACTAGATCACACTCTGTACGCTATTCTGTTCTTTGCTTTTTTTTTTTTTGGTTTAACATCCATTAGAGATTTTCTACATCAATATAAATATATAAATGTATATATTTGATTTTAAGCTTCATAGTATTCTATTATAGACAAACTATAGTTTACTTGACCAGTTATTGGTTGATGAACATTTTAGGTTAATTCCTGAAAGTTTTTCACTGTTCTTGAAGCTACCTGAAGCAAAGTTGCAGATTTCTTAGCAGAGTTTCACACACGAATCCTAGCAGGAGAATTCCTGGGTTGGAAGATGTCAGAAGACTAATTCTTCACCAAAATGAGCTGTGGGATTTGCACTTTCTCTCCCTCAGGAAATCTGGATGAACACGTCCTTTGTTCACTTCAGCTTCAGTTTCCTCACAAGTACTGTTTACAGGCCCAACACCTACCATTCCTTCCCCCTTGTTCTGTTATAAAATTAAACAGAAATAGTAACTGCCACTCCCAGAGTTGTGAGGTTTAGAAATAATATACACGGTGGGGCAAAAGTAGGTGTACAGTTGTGAGTACCTGAAACACAGGGTTCATTTTTGTATTATTACCTGTTAACTATTCTATTTTCCATATGAACAACTGTACACCTACTTTTGCTCCATCCTGTATGTGAATGCCCATTATGACTCATATTTGGTGAAATATGAGAAATCACTGCTTCCTTTTATTCTTTAAGTGTATCTATTAATGAAACTAGATGGAGAGGGGGGAACATAATAGACCAATAAAAGAAAAACTTACCTGTGGGGCTCTTTGGTTCAAAATAAATGTGGTGAGGGTTGAGGGGAGCAATAGAATGAAATCATGTTGGCATATTCATACCATCGCCTGAACTACTCTTCAAGTGAACTGACATAGTTTAAAATGAAAAGATACTTGTATAATTTAAAAATAGAAGAAAAGAAAGCTTAAAAAAATCATAAAGCACCAGGGCAAAGAGACCAGGAACATAGAATTACATAGTTATTGCCATTGACTGCGAAGACCCGTGTCCCTGTATCATCCATCACTAGGAGCCTGGGAGCTGTGTTGCTTCAGTGCCCCCAGTTTTAACTCCTCTCCCTAAACCATGCCTCCCTCCTTCCCACCATGCTTGGGAGGCAGATTTCTTTGTTTATCAACAGCATGTCCTGCTTTGCTGGCTCGCGGCCTCTGCATCCACCGTGTCTGTGAGACGCCACCGAAGACAAGCACACGGGCCCCCTGCACGGATCAGAAGGAGACCGAGAGGGAAGGAGAATGAAACCGGGGCCAAAGGTTAGGCCAGGAAGGAGGCGGCCGCTCTTTTGGGGACCAGCACGTGGTGCTTTCTGTCTCAGGAGCAATTACAGGTCCACGGCGAGCCCGGTTTCTGTAGTTCTGCCCAGGCCTGGGTAATTTGGTCCTCAGGGTACTCGTCCTTGAATTTTTCATATTTTTCCCCCTGAATCTCTGGGTCAAGATGTCTCGGGTAAACACTTTCCATTTTCTGTAATAAATTCCCAGTTTTAAACTGCTGCTCTGACAGTGCTGTTTCTTCCACACACATTCGATTCTACAGCCCCTTAGCCAGCAAGAGGTGAATCTAATATGAGAAATCAGAGGTCAAGAGCGTGCCAACCCTATGGTTTGTGTGTATACGCCCAGGAGCGCACAGATACTCACTAATAAATATGCTTCTTTCTTCCCATTTCTGTTTGTACAGCTATGATACATCTACTTTCCTAGCATTTCTGTTCTCTCCTGTCTTCATTCTTCTATATTCAATGGTAAATAAAAGTTTGTATGTCCAACTAAAAGATATACATGCACACAAATATATATTTGCGTGTCTGTAAGTATATATGTGTGTGTATGTTTTACTATATCCATATCACTATTTTAGTTTTATAATAACTACAAAAACAGGCTACGTGATTCAGAAAATGATACCTTTATTCTAATACCAAGGAGAGGGAAAATGCTCAAGATATAATAGTTACATTTAAATACAATCTGCCTTTTTGAATTGTCACCTGATTTGCTAGGTAAACTGAATTATCACACCACTAAAAGAATGTATTTCTCTGCAAGATAAAATTGAAGATCAAATTAAGTTTGGAGAAGCACAAGCAATATGACTTATTTTCTCTCTTTAGCAGTCATTTAGAAAAATATACTGAAGATAATTTAAAGAACACAAGTGACACTTAACAAATTCTGTTGTTTGCAATGTTAAAGATATTCATGTAGTAATCTGAGGAAGGAAAAAATCTATAAAGACTAATAAATGCTACAGCACTTACTTTATAGATAGAAGGCAAACACATTTATACATAGAAGGCAAGCACATTTATAGTTTCTAAATAAGTTTTTTCCCCATAGTAATCGTTCATTTCTCATACTGAATCCACATAATCAGTGTATGAGTATGTTTTTTAAAATTAGTTTTTAAAGTCTTTTTAATTTATCTGTAAAGAAGCCACACAGTGGTTTTTCAAAAACCAAAATTGTAGGTGATAGTAGTTTCCTCTTCACAGTGTCACTGAAATACTTTTCCGATCATTGTCACTTAATTTTATAAATCAGCTTCTGGATCTTGCAGTTACCAGGATGTCTCCGGAGTTAATTACGTATCCTAACATAGTGGTACAGACCGGAGAACAGACACTTCAGTTCATAAGCACTGGGTTTCATTTCCATCTCTACTACTTACGATTAGTTTGACTCCCATGAAGTTTGTGAAAGTCTCTGCTCTTTTTTTTTTATGTCCTTGAAAAGAGCACCAAAGCCAGCCTCCTGATGGCTCACAATTGTTTGGAGCCCTGTTAGAGAAAATCTGAGTGTGGGTATTAATTTTGGTGTTGATGGTCATATGCATGTTCTCTGACAATTGCAACTGAGAAGAGGGTAATGTGCGGGTCCACTTATCAAAACCAGGAGGGTACCAACATGCCAGGGTGGGAAGGGCACTGCTCTGGTGCATGAAGTGGCCCAGGGGATTTTTATTAATGGGTCCGAAATACTTTGCAGAGCAGTTAAAGATTTCTATCCAGCCTGAGGTAAATTAATAATTGTGAATGCAATGCACATTAGAGAGGATCAGCAACTGTTTCCACTCGACAGTGGGAAATAAACAGTAGAGCAAATCACAATTGTTTAAGACTGGATTTTTTTAAAGGTTAATACCTACCTTTATCTTCTCTGGGTTATTATTCTAGCCACTTTGCCTATACCTCACCTTGTCCTTCTCTCTATAGTGGGGAACTGATCTTTGGAAACTAGGTTTCTCGATTCCATTGTCTGTGGATGTCGGCTTCCACTCATGCTCTGTCGGCCTAAGAGGCAGGAGGCTGGAGTGGGGCCGGGCAGCAAGGCTACTGCTCAGCCCCTCTGCTTCAGGTGGCACCTGTTCCTCCGTGACTCTCCCAGATGCCCCCGTCTTGCCACCAGTTCTTCCCTCTGTGGCCTCATTCCCCCTGGAAGCTCACACTATGGGTCTAACCCCTGCCTGTGGGTCGCTCCCCCAGGTCTCCGGCTCTTGTTCCAGCTCCCAGCTGATGGCCACTTCTCCTGGCTCCTCTGCTGGTCCCCGGGGCAGCCCCATCGTGGGGTTTCACTCCCTCCTGATGACCCGGGCTTCTGGACTCCAATAGCATGTTCTCTTCTTCTCTCTGTACCTCTAGTTTTAGGAGTAACTTGCAGATGATTTATGTCTGGGTAGCTCACCTTTCCGTGTTTGCAGCTTTTCAAAAAACTCTGTGACTAGTTTGCTGAGTTAAAATGCCTGGTTTAGTTCTGCTTTCCAGGGTGAATACAGACTTGATAGTCATCAGATAATAGGTGGAGTACATCCAGCTCATTAAAAAGTAAGAAACAAGTTGAAAGGAAGGGGTGGGTAAACGAAACAAATCTTGGTTTTAACCAAATGAGAGCCTTTTCTTTAGACCTAATTATTACAATGACATTTAATATGGATTCTGTGAGAATATCAACTCTAGGGTGGCATTTTAAAACTTGTACAGCTTTCTCATTAATTGGTTCCTGATTATAAAATCAGACTTTTTTTTTTCACCATGGTTATTTGTAGACTATTTTTGCCTAAACCCCATCGCTCTTTATGGAGACTAGCTTAGACTAAATTTGCCAAGAAATAAACTAGCATAGGTCTTTAGCAGATTTCCCGATAAATCAATGGGTTAATCATTTAGATGGAATGAGTAATTTCCATTTAAAATTCAGATAGACTCTGTTCTGAACACATCACTCCGTGTTTACCTCTATAGAACTGACAGAAATTACTGCCCTGACAAAGATATATAACATATCCATTGTTAATTGGAATATCTTTCCATATACAGTTATTTTTTTTCAGCATTACTTATATGAGCTAAAACTGAAAACACACACTGTCTCTAGCAGTGGGGAGCATGGAAGGCTTATCTAAAGCAGAGGATGGATGCCAGGGAGCCTAGTTGGATGGCGGGCACACTGCCCCTGTGCTGTGACGAGAGGCATGAGCTCGATGTGTGGTCCAACACATACAGTGTGGTTAGATTTCAAATTCCTCAAGTTTTGGGAAAAGCATCACAACATTCTTGACAGTATTTCTGGAAATAGGGTGAGAGAAGGGAAGCCCATTGAAGAAATAAAGACAATGTAGAAAAGGTGGGATGCTGGGGCTTCCAATTGGATGATCATAATTATTTTAATTAAAGAAACCACCATTTATTAAATACCATGCCACATTTAATGAGTCAGAGGTTATAAATCTACTAATTCCTTTAATCTGTTTAATTTATATGGTAAAATTATTTACAACTTGCAAGGCAAACAGTATTGCCCTTATCTTAGAGATGACAGATCTGAGGATCAGAGAAGTAAAATAAATTGTCGGGATCAGACAGTTAGTTGAGTGGAAAATCCAGGGTATGAAAACAGGACTTTCCGATTCCAAAGCTGATGTACTATCCATTAAACCTCATAGTGAAATGCTCCTATTTTGTCATCTGCCACGTGGAAAGTGAAGATATCAAAGGACCCATCTATAGCTGAAACAAGATGTGGTAATTTGTTATCATGCACACACAAAAACACTGGGGTTTGCTGTTCTGTACTGTAGTACCCAGAATAATGGCCCCCAAAAGTGTCCATATCTTAATTCCAGGACCCTGTGAATATATCGCCTTATGTGGAAAAAGCAGCTTTTCAGATGTGATATTGATAAGCATTTTGGGATGGGGAGATTATCTTGAGTGTTCACTGGGTCCAATGTCATCACAAGGGTCCTTCTAGGAGGCAGACAGAGCATCAGTGTCAGAGGTCGGAGCAATATGAGGAAAGGGCCACGAACCAAGGAATGTGGGCAGCGTCAAAAACCTGGAAGCGCAGGGAAACATTGTGCTCTGGAGCTTCCAGAAAGAATGCGGCCCTGCTGGCCCATTTTGGACTTCTCACCTCCAGAATTGTAGCAGTAAATGTGTGGGGTTTTAATTCTCTAAGTTTGTGGTAACTTACAGCAGCATTTGGAAACTATTAAGCTTACTTTATTCTGTTTAAACTATGCATCTATACCCTATTTTACCGTCATGAAAGTAAACTAATTGGAGACAAAATCAAATCTCTGCATTAATAATTGCCTGGGTCAGTATGCTTCTGATAATGGGGAAAATCAGATAAATAAATAATCTCACCTAAAGATAGAGGTTGATTCCATTAGACAGTCAGTTTTGACACCCTTAAGGATACTGGAGCTGTGCATATAAGTTAAATGGTCCGGCTGAGACACCAGAGAGGAGCTCTGTGGGTAAAGGATGCAGGATTCAGTTAGGGTGTAGGTCATGCCGATCACCTCCTGAGAAGTTCTTGACCAGCCACAGGAAATAATCATGATGTCTTTCTGTGTACCAGGTTTCTCATGGTATATTTTCACCTAGAGGGCCTTAAGCACTGAACAGGAAATTACACTCAATGCTTATTTACTCTCTGTTGGTTCTGAGACACAGTGACTGCCTTCTTTGTGACATATAAACACAGCCAAGTTCTGGGCTGATTAAATACCAGGCTTAAAACAAGAACTAATTATTTTAGTAGAAGCAGCACGTGGTACCCTCAAGGCCTCTCCTGGGGGTTTGGTAGATCCAGAAGGAAACAACACTCTTATCCTTTCCCTTCCACACTGGTTCCCAAGAAATAAGACAGGGCACAGGAATCTTTCAGAGTGACTGTGGCTGGAGGTAGATTGAAAGAAGACGGATTCCCTCGGATTGGATTTGGGCTGGATGGAGTCCCCACTAAAAGTAAGCCAAATAACAACCGCTACAGTCCTGTTCTCTGAGCAGGATTCTGTCTTTTTTAGTATTTCTCTCAGCATCACTGAATATAAAAAGGAAGAAAAATGTGCTTCTCAGGGCAAATTAAAAAATGTATCTAAGAAAGCAATAGTTTTAAAAAAATTCTTTATACATGTGATCTATGGAGTTAAGTACATTGTGTAATAATTCTACCTTGTTTCTCACTTTGGGAGCTGTGTGTCAGAGAGATTCAAATGGTAGTGAAGGCGACAGGAGCCACTACTGCCACTAATACTGGTGACCCGTGTCAAGCAACGTCACAATGTTTAAAAGCAGTTTTCATCCTGGTGTCCTAGTGTCTAAGTGGTGAGATCCCATCTCATAGGTGTGTAGTTAAAATTCCTGGAGGACAGAGCACACTTTGACCCTTTCTCAAAACTATGGAAGATTGTTGAATTTTTTGTTGCTACAATAATAATAGAAATAATGTGAAATAAAAAAATTTTCATAGATTCCATGATTGCATACCTAAAAAATCCTGAGTAGTCAATTTAAACTATTAAATATAATGAAAAGTTTCACTTAAGGAGCTGAGTAAGATAAAACAATTAAAATATAAGTGTTTCTGCATTTCGGCAATATCTACAAAAGTTAGGTAAGTGATAAATACCACTCACAATATAACAGAAAGATAAGTACCCTGGGGAATAGGCAATAAGCAGTCTGAGTGAAATATCTATATAAAAGAAAACTGCAAAATGGGGACATGCTCAAGGATATATATTGCATACATCAGAGTGGGTGTCCGTGGAGTTGGGTGGGGAGAGGTTTGGTATGAATGGAACAGAAATGAAGTAGAAACAGAGCCTTGACCAGACCATGACAGTGCCACATCCTGGACTGAGGGCTATGCTTAATCCATGCCCTTGTCCCTGAGGTTAAAAAAAGAGAGAGAGAGAATAAAAGAGAACTGTAAAGCTGGGTCATGTTTTTATTTTCACTAAATGCTGTAAAGTAGACAGTCAAGTGAATTTATAGTTTGAATATTGTACCAATCAGCATTTAAACAGAAGTTTTCTTTGGCATTTGTAATGTTACCTAGAGGTATTACCGAGCAAATGTATAAAAAACGAAATATTTGTCAATGACAGAGTTTTGATAACTATATGAGGATCTCACACAAAGGGGACTAGAAAATAATTCATAGGAGAAAAAAGGGGAAGTAAGGGGGAAACCTACAATTGGTATAAACAAATAATCCATATAGAAAAAGGCAATGTAAACAGAAAAGCTCGAGGTCCTCCTCCCGTTACCTCCCTGACTCCTTACCATTGATGCTTCGTTCTACAGAAAGTGAAACACAGATTAGGTAAATCACCCGAGGGCACAGCTCAAATCAACAATTATTGACTCCCTGCTAGTGAATTAGATGCCAGACATTTCAAAACTGGATGACAATATTCATACGAAGTCTAGGAAACAGTCATGCAAGTAGGCAAAATAGATTTCAAGCTAGATCTTTTTACATCAACTTTTACACTAACTCCATTGCCATGCTATGCTCTGTATCAGAAGACAAGTAATAACATACTTTGGGGAGGGAGGAGGAAGGGAGAATTAATTAATTAGCTAAATTTTATTAGTTACCAAAGAAATGCAATTAACCTTTTTTACCCTTAATTAGCAAATATGAAAGCGCTATTTATAACACTCAAGAGTTCTTGAGGTTGGAAAAAGCCCCAAAACAGGCAGGGTTATTCATCACTATCACCTGTGGCCACATTACAAGGGATTGCTCCTATTTATACAATCTGGCTGTGGACGTCAAGAGTCATAAACATATGTATATAATCTAACTAAATAATGCTATGATTTGTAATCTAATCTTTAAAATTATTTAGAATGAGAAAAATAAATATATTCATAAAAGATTTACTTTTAACCTAAATTAAATTTTAAAAGGGGAAAATGGGAGATAAATCCTGAATAGTGAGAGAATATTTTAATCAATGGCAGTATAAATATTCAGTGGGAGATCACTATTGGAAATTATGCGAGAGCACGAGAGAGAGGAAAGGAGGACATCATGGAAATAAAGCTGTTATTGGGTGGTAGTAAAAGTTAATTGGTATTTCTTCAGTTTTAATTATTTTTATCATAAAATGATGTGTTCTAAATTAAAAATACATCCAATGCAACTAAATCAGAAATATATTAGTTTAAAATGATTATGGCATTAAGAATGTTATAATGTAAACTTTCACGTTGAGTGTCCTCATGAAAGATAAAAAATGATGTACAACTTTTAAGTATCTTCTAAAATTCTAACAGCATCTGGCAACTAACCAAATCAGAAACTTGTTTTAGTTTTAACTCCAAGATAGCTTTACTAGTTTTATCCATTCTAATGGCCTAAAATTCAGGCCTTCAAAATTTTCTGAGCTTAAAATTTTAGATGGGAAAGGAAGACCTGATGCTCTAACAGGAATCATCAGATAAACAAGGACCAAGCTTTCGCAACCTATGAGCATCCCCACGGCCCACCTAGTGCCCATTAAGAAGGGTGAAAATGTCCCATTTCTCTTTCTCCTTTGCCCGCCTTCTTTTGATCATATACCTTGTGAGAACTTCTGTATGGACAGTGAGTTCACTTTTCTCCTAGTTGTCATTTTGGAAATTTTTCTCTTTTATTGACATCCCCCAATTTTGAGCATTCCTTTTTAACAAAAAAAGTAAAATGGATGGTAATTTTTAGTCTCAGCCGCGTGCTTGCCTCTGGAAAGTAAATTAAAACTTAGTACAAAATTCTCATTTGTGAACTTGAGGCTGATATTGAATTTGTTCACTTACTCTTTTCGTAATGTTTACTGAGCACTTACAAGGTGCCAGGCTCCAGACTCAAGCACTGCTTCCTAACATCCTTCGTTCTCCATCACCGATGCACCAGTCAGGTGTTTTAACACCTGCGGCCAGCACACACCTCCCCACATTGTCTCCATCCTGGTTTTCCTTCCTTCTGTTGTGGTGTTCCCCTGCAGATCTCTCAGTTATTTCAGATGCCTTCTGGAAACCTCACTGCTAACAAAGTGGTTTTATACCCTCAAGTTTTTTCTTGACGGTTGGATTTACCTCTGGACCATAACGATCTGTCCAACAACCACTCAGAGACCTTCATTGACTCACACACAACCCCCACACTTATACCTAATTACTTTGAAGCATCGTGTATATGGCTAGCATTTCTCTGGCTCCTGTGCAAGTCCATATTTCACATCTTCGTTCTGCAATGCTCCTTACACTCAGGCACATGCATTTAGCCCCCCTCACAAGTTCTTTGGCCCCTAAGTTTCTGGTTTATTCACAGTTGAAGAGTTCATGACCTCACCACTGCCACTGCTCTAGGGTTCCATCTGACCCCATGACTTACATCTTCACTCAGCAATAATCCACTCATCTAACTGCATTTAAGATAATTTCCACCGCGTTTCATTAATTTATTAGGGTGACACTGGTTAACAAAATTATACAGGTTTCGGACGCACAATGCCACAACCCATCATCTGTACACTGTTTTGTTTGTTCGCCACCCCAAGCCAACTCTCCTTCCATCAACATTTATCCCCCATCTGCCCTCTTCCATGCGCCCCAGCCTGCCTCCCCTGGCAATCACTGTTCTCCATGTCCATGAGTTTCAGTAGATGAGCAGATAACAAAGCTGTGGGACATTTACAAAATGGAATACTACTCAGCTGTGAAAAAGAAGGAAATAGTACCCTTTGCGACAGCGTGGGTGGGCCTGGAGAGCATTATGCTAAGTGTAATCCGTCAGTCCAAGAAAGACAAGAATATGATTTCACTCGTATGTGGAATCTAATGGACAAAAGGAACTGACAGATAAAATAGTGACAGACTCAGAGAGCGGGCCGACGGCTGTCAGGGGTGAGGGCTGGGGATCTGGGTTGTGGGGGATGGGAGGATTGAGTAGAAAAGAAAAAGAAAAAATACATTTAAGATCTTTAGTACCAGGTAGAGCTCTTCTCATTGAAATGTTGCTCACCGAAACTCTCAGGACCACGTTTCATATCCTACCTCCCTTGGGCACTTGCTCCCTTCACTCCCCTTGCCATGCTGCTTGGTGAGACGGGGAAAAGCCAACAGAGGGTGTTTGGGCGAAGTCATCGCCTCTCTCGCTTCACTGCCCCTCACTATTCATCAGCCTGTATCTTACGCTGAATTATTCTAGTGACATTCTCACCAACACCATCGATGGCTTTGTCTATATAGTGTTTAATTCTTTTCTTGATGCACCAATAGGAAAAAAAAAAAAAAATGGAATGATCCAGAGTACTTGACTTAAAGGATTTCAAATTGGGATGAAATTGTATACACAAGTGGACAGTTTAGAAAATTATAATTATGATATTGTGATGCTGTTCAATTAAGTATTAGAAAATTCAATCAATAATTAAAAGGTAATGCGATTATTTTATTTGCATTAAAAAAGACTTTATATCATTTCTATAAATAAAACAATACCAAAAAAAAAAAATAGAAGAATCACAGCAAATTATGCAATATCCCACTCAGAATTTTTAACGGTGTTAACATTTGGTAACACTATTCTAGTCATCTTTTGATGCATAAAGAAATAGCAGTAGCAGTAATGATATAAAAATATATTCTCACAGTAAAATGTATTAAATGTCATCTAACTGAATTCAACATAAGGAAAAATGTGAGGTAAAACTAGAGGAATAGCTAAATTTCAATAAGTATTTTTCATGGTAGAGGATATTAGAACCCAACATGGTTTCACTTATTCTGTGGTAAGAAGCTGGGGCTTTGGAATTTCAGCTACAGTTCAACTAGAAAGAATATCAATTTACTCATTGCTATGAAAGATGAGAACATTACCTTCTGAAAAATTTTCCCATATCCTGCCTTTTGTTTCTTATGTTTATTTTGTTTACTTACTTGTGTTTTGAGGCAAATGACAATATACACTGTGCTTGTAAACATGATTGTCACTGTTCAGTGTTGATTTTTCCCAGTGTTCAGCACCTGCCGTTTTATTATCTATGCCTACTTTTGATATTTGTATTAGTACCAGGTCCTCCCTTGGTTGTGGCCTTGGGCTTGTTTCTTACTACATCTTTCTTTAATTTGTAATAATAGTACTTGCCTCATGAGGTTGTTTGTACCAGGCAAATGGCAAGAAACATGAAAGTCACTGAGATTCTATTTTATCCCAGGCTTTGTTTCCTATTGTTATTGCATCCCCCCCCCCCCCCCCCCCCCGGTCTTGTGTGTTTTCAGAGGCATTTCTTTTGCCCACTGGTTCATACTTACTATCCAGGCTTTCTAATTATTATGACATGGTATGGGTTAATTTTCCTTGACTCTCTTCCTTTACCTGGGGACTAACCTATAGTTTGAGCGATAGATATTGCTTTTTTTAACCTTTGCTAACCTAGGAAATCTGAGGTTTGTAAGGGACATATCTCTGTAGGGCTGCATGCAGCCCTTGTGGTGAGACTGGGTTTTGATGTCTCTTTTGTGGTCTCTTTAAGTGTGTTGCATTAAGAATTATTTTACCCAACCACTGGTGCAATCTGTATCCACTGGCTATGGCCCGTTCTCCCAATTCTCCCCAGCACCCTAGCAAAGAACAAGCCCACTAGCCTTCTTATATTTGGGCATTTTAATTGACTTACACTAAATCTGCTCTCTTAGCCTATATTTTAGCAATTCAGGGGTACAGGTTACAGTGCTCAGGATCTTCCCTCCCCCTTCTTTTGTGTGTTTGATTTTATTTTATATTGGTTTCAGGTGTACAGCTTAGTGGTTAGACAATCACATACTTTGCATAATGTTCCCCGATATTTCCAATACCCCACTGGCAAAATACTATGAAGTATAGTCTGATATCAAGTTGCTATATGTTCATTTTCATTTGCCTTAAGGTAACTTTTAATTTCTTCCTTAATCTCATTGTTAACTCATTCATTGTTTAGTAACATGTTATTCAGACTCCATGTGTTTGTGTGTTTTCAGGTTTTTTTTCTTGTGATTATTTTCTAGTTTTATATCATTGTGGTTGGAATGTCCATTTTGTGTTATTGTTGTAGTTGAGTTTTGATTGCCGTTGGACCATCTATGAGTGGGGTTGCCTCTCCTTCTGACTATGAGTATCAACCCCCAGGTTCAATGTACTATCTTCTGTGTGGAGGGCTGGCTCTACTATGCTGGATTCGTCTCAACAGGGTCCAGCGTTGGCCGAGATCTCCCTTTGTGTGTGCTTCTTTTGGAGCTAATTGGGTTGTGCTCTAATGTGGTCTGAACCACTGGTTGTGTTGGTTCTAAGGACCTTTGGGAAGAGACCCAGTGCTGATAGATGTCAGGTGCTGCTAGTGATGGCCCTGGACTATCTGTTTGGAGCTACAAATCCATCCACAGTTTGTGGCTGTCTCTGCTAGGAATGGGCATGGGAGGGAGGAGCCTAGATGCTCACCAACACAGCTTCTACCAGCAGTGAGCCCAGGGCAGGTCAGCAAAGGGCCCAGGGCTCCTCAAGATCTGCTGTCACCTGTTAGCTGCCTGTTAAGCTCAGTCATTGAAAAAGCCTCTGGCAGTACATGAGGTGCTTGAGGGAGGCTCTCAGTGACTCATTAGGTAAGAGTGAGTTGAGTTCACTAGATTGATACACATTCAAATTTGATTCCTGTGCTGGGTTTGAGGCCACTCTGCAACATTCTCAGAATATACCACTTGCCATGTGCCTGCGGGCCTTTGTGGTAGGGCGGGGTCTCAGGGGTTCATCCGGGTGAGGTAGCATTCATTAGGCCCAAACAGACCAAGGTTTGGCCATGTGAAGGGAGGGCTCTGCACAGGTATGATGGTGCTGGTCTGGCATACTCAGGAAAAATGGCCCTCTCCAAGAGCCACACAACAAGAGTCTGACCAGATTTCCTGGGGAGTCTTCTGCACAGGGGACCTCTCAGGATTTTTCAGATTCAAGGTTTTTTTCTGAACTGCCTCTATAAGATGAAGTTGGCATAGGAACCCGTTTCTGTCATTTTTTAAGTTGCTGGTATAAGTGTAAAACTTCTCTGCTTTTGTGCTTTAAGAGGTGGAGTAAAACAGAAGTTGTACTTATCTAAGGCAGGAGTTCTGTCTAGATTATTCTATAGTCCATTAGTGTCCATAAGTCCAGAAGACCTTTGGATCCTGTCTTAGGTTGAGATCCTCCAAACCAGACTCTGGGATTAGGACTCCTGATTCAGTTATTAAGGAAATGATTTCAGTAAACTGGTGAGGGAGAGAGGGAAAGAGGGTAGAGAAGGGGGTCTTAGGTGCAATCCCATAGAATGTTGCTTCAGTCTGATCCTGTATAGGACCTTGAGGCAAGGGAACTGGGCTTGCATACTCCCAAATTTAGCAGACTTCTCAGTTGAGGACAAAGGTACATAAATTATTCTGATCTAAATAGCTGAGACCAGGATTTGTAAAAAAGTCTCAGGTGCTGGCCTTTGGAAGTCCAGTGAAACTGGACAGGAAGGGGAGTGTACACAAAAACGAAAAGTGGAATATGAGGGGAGCTCCCACGTTATCCAATGCAGACTTCCTAATGGCACAGTTGGAGTTTCCCCTTAGGATTCCTCGGATTTCCCTATATTTGAACTTTCCCCCTTTTACATTCACTTTTCATGGGCTTAGAATAGAAATGAGCCTAGTTGTAGATAAAAGTTTGAAAATTCAATGCAAATACAGTAATAGTGACTAACCCCTGGTCCATGAAGTTACTTGCTGATTATTTGCATAAAGCAGTCTTTTTAAAATGTTATCAATGAACCTTATTATTTGTATGAGGCCTTACAAAGACATATGGTGACAGTGACTAGTATAGATCAGGGTTTCTCATAGCCTCCCACACCAAGTATAGCCGTAAGAGCCCAGATTCCTTATTCAAGGCATTTGTGCTCAAAAACAGAAATAGCTCATTTATGGACATTACATTTAAAATTGGAGTTAGCCATGTGAGAATATTCTTTGGGGTTATGGAAACTGATAATTTTCACACTGGCCACTCCCTTAAAATAATGAGCTGTGGTGCCTCCAGTTTTAAATGTTCTTTTGAATTATGCTATCAAACAGCAGAATCTTTGCAAAATTTAACTTATGGATTTCATTTGGCCAAGGACCACATTGTGTGTCTGCTTACAATAAAGTACAGATTTGGAGAAAAGAACAATGTTGGGAAAAGCAATCTCATGTGCAAAGTCTTTTGATCCCCAATGGGCTGAATAAGAAGAGGTCTTGGGCCTGAAACACTTTCTTACTAAGAGAGAGAATCCTCACATCCTGTGATAGATTTATCATTCTATGTGAAAATAGCTTTTCCTGTCCCAGACTCACTGTGTACTCTTTGTTCTGTTTAAGCATGTGTGTCATAGGACACCTGGTCAGTCTCACTGCTAAATGTATCCCCTGCAGAGAGGGACCGAGCCCTCTGTCTTTGACATAAGCGGTGTATATGCTGGCCAAAGGCCCTGCAGCAGCTGCTGCAAGGGACATGCTGGCCAAAGGGAATCAACATGCCCACCATTGGAGCCGAGCTTACTCTGCCTGTTCGCTATGTGAGCACAGCACTGTTACACCCAGTGCTTGGCTAGGTTGTGTTGTTCTTGGGGACTCTGATACCAAGATGCAATGGGCAGAAATGTTTAGACTTCTGCTCCTGGTCATAGGCAATATACCACTTGGTCAACAGAAAAAGATTAAGCTGCTATGATTTTTTTAAAACAAGTACTATATTGCAAGACCCACACTGCACGCTTTATGTTTATTTATTTAATTTTGTTTTATTGAAATAAAATCATTATTTAGAAAAACACACAGATCTTATTGTTTACTTTAATGAGCTTTGGACAATTAAAAGTATTTTAACTTATAAGTCTTCCCAACCCTTCATATCCAGTTCCCCATGAAATATTATCACAATAGAATAAGTTGCTCTTATTTGAATTTTATATAATTGAAGTCACACAATTTGACTCTTTTTGTCTAACTGCTAATATTTTGGGGATTCATTCATGTTGTTGCATGAGTCAATAGTTATTCTCTTTATTGCTGATTTGTATTTCACTGTATAAATGTGTGGATATACTATGTCTTATTTAATCTAATCCTCTTTTGATGGATATTCATGTTATTTTCAGTTTTTGGCTATTATTAATAAGGACATATGTTGATTTCTTGAACATATATTTTCATTTCCTTTGGATTATACATCTTCCAATATTTTTCCTCATTTAAAAGTGTATTTTGGTTATTTCAGGCCTTTTGCATTTTCATATACATTTTAGATTTATTTAGTATATTTCTTCTAAATAGGCTGCTCAAATCTGATAGAGACTTGTATGAAATCTATATGCTAATTATAGGAAAATGGACACTTTAATATATCGAGTCTTTAAATCATTGAACATGGTATACCTTACTTATGTAGGTTCTCTTTAGCTTCTTTCAGCAATGTTTCATAATTTTAAGTGTAGTGGTCTTGCAAATCTTTTGATTGATTTCCATGTGTTTGATTGATTTCTGTGTGTTTGATATCAGAAGTGATGCTATTGTGAATAATATTATTTTAAATTTCCCTTTTCAAGTCTTCATTGCTTGGGTGTACAAATGCAATTGACTTTTGTATTTTAACTTTGTGTTTGTTAGTTTGCTAAATTCATGTTGGAGTAAGGCAAAGCTATGCACTTCAAACACTTGTATTTAATGTTACTGGGGCTGCTAGCCAGTGCAATAATGCAAAAATAAATAAATTAATTAAATAAACAGTCACACACACACAAAAACTCACTATTTTCAAATGACATAATTATGTTCATTTAGTTTTTTTTTATATCTTTTCAGAAAAGGGTTTATTTTTCAGTTTTTCTCAACCTCCATGAAACTTATTTCTTGAATTTTAAGAAAGCCATGTGTGCTCTCATTTCATATTTTTAATGTAAAATTGCATTAAGTTTTAATTATTCCATAAAGTAAACCACTACTTTAGAAAGGCAAAGCAACAGTAGAAGAATTCCACGATTAAAGGAGTGTGGTACAAAGCGGAAGAGATGCAAGTTATGTGAAAAAATATAACAGAGTGGCTGGTGTCTATAGGAAGAGAGAAGTATTACTGATCCAGGTTAAAGAAATTATCTCAAAGAATAGCATTGACTTAATTGAGAAAATACTGTGAGTTAAAGAAAGAAAAATCTGCACATAGGAAGGATGGGTCAGAAAGGGGGGGTAGTTGTATGTTTGAAGTTATAAGAGAGAAGATATACAATCTGCTTTTCTGCTTCTTTAACTTGTAAGAAAATCATATTTAAGTTTTCTAAGACTATCAACACCATTTTAATAGTTAAGTTCAATGAATTAAGAGCTTTGTTTTGAAACTTTGAAATAGTTTGTACATTGCGATGATCATTGTCATTTGAGGCCTTTGGACATCTTTCTGTAATTATTGTCTTTGTGATGGAGAAATGAACTCACAAAGAGATTACTAACATGCCTAACGTCCATATAGGAAGTAGAAACACGACTCAACTTCTAGTCTCTATTCTCTTCTGTCTGAAATGCCAACAAAACTGACAAAAGAGTTCGTTAAAAGTATTAAAATAAGGCCATGGGTTGGGTTTTTAAAATTCATTTATGCTCAAAATTATGTAAAGCTCTGTTCCCTTAAGTAGAAAAACGCATAAGGAGTAGTAAAAAGAGATTTAAAAGTTCACCTGTGCCACGTAGTGCTGACATCGGTTGTGAATACTATGCTGATGCCGGTCAAACCCGCAGTAGGGCGCTTGACCTACTTTCTAAATGTCAAATCTTATTTTGCGTGTTTACACATGTGAAGCTTTGGACTTGCCTATTTTACAGATTTTGGAGCAAACTGAAGGAGGGATCTCCTGATAGAACACATGGAGACTGTTACTTAACATGGAGACTGTTAGTGAAATACCAAAAGAGAAATGGCCTTAACCTCTCTAGGGAAGAAGAGGGACTAGAGTAAATGCTTAAAGATGACATTTAGATTTAATAAGAAACTTCAATTTGTACACACACAGATACACACACTCAAACACACAGCCTCATAACAAATCCATCCCGACTTCTCATCTGGAGGACTGTGTCCTGTATACTAATATTCATGCCATGGATACACCATTTCTATTATATATTAAAGAAGAATTTGATATTACTAAATGAACGGAGATATTCCTCTCACTATAGAGACAATAAAAATTACAAAGGGGATTTCAGTTACATTTCTTTCTTTTTCTTCTTAAATTAAATGTATTGGGGTGACATTGGTTAATAAGATTATATAGGTTTCAAATGTACAATTCTATGATACATCTGTATATTGCACTGTGTGCCCACCACCCAAAGTCAAATAATCTTCTGTCACCATATATTTGTCCCAGTTACACTTTACTAACCCCAACCCCTCTTCCATCTGGTAACCACAATATTGTTGTCTATGAGTTTCAGTTTTATATCCCACATATGAGTAAAATCCTATGGTTCTGAGCTTTTTCTGACTGACTTATTTTGCTTAGCATGCTATTCTCATAGTCCACCCATGTTGTTGCAAATGGCAGTACTCCATCCTTTCTCATGGCTGAGTAGTATTCCACTGTGTACATGTCCCACATCTTCTTTATCCAGTCACCTAGCGAAGGACACTTTGGTTGCCGTGTCTTGGCCACTGTGAATGATGCTGCAGTGAACATAGGGGGTGCGTATAGCTTTGAGAATAACTGTTTTCAAATTTTGGGGGTAGATACTCAGCAGAGGGGTTGTTGGGTCCTATGTTATTAACTCTATTCTTCATTTTTTGAGGAACCTCCATACTATGAAAGAAGATGATGTTTTAAAATAAATAAAAAGAAGTTCTATTTTAAATCAATAGGACTAAACTTAAGGTCCAAGAAATTATATAAGCTAAAATAAATATATGTATTTTAAGTTTGGTCTAGACCAATAAAATAATAATTATAGATCATGTTATTATTGAAAATAAATTTATCCAAATGTATTATACATCTCTAGTGGAAGACAATTGTATTTATTCAAAAATACCTCTTAATGTTACTGTCAAGGTAATTGTTGAGGTAGATGTGTGGGCTCTGAGTAATACCTGTGATATCTATATACTTGTATCTGTATATCCATACCTATGATATACAGATAGGTATCTGTATGTCTATATGTCTATATGTCCATATATCCATATATCTATATATCTATATATTTATATATCTATATGTCCATATACCCATATATCATATATCTATATATCTAATACATCCATATATCTATATCTATGACATATATAGGAGATTGAGATAGAGATCTATCTATCTATATATCTCTCTGATATTGATGATCATTATGACATAGAAAGTGGATTAATATCTCTTGCCTCCTGCTCGATATCAGACACACATTATCTGTTTTCATTTTCATGACATCCTATGGAAAATACCTATTACCTTCAGACAGATAATGGAATCAGACAGGGTCAGAAAAGTTAATAAATGCCTTGTACCCTGAATAATGGTAAAGTCAAGATTCACATGTGGGGCTTAACGACACCACAGCCCATGCTCCCCCTCACGTCACTCCTATTTTCCACGTGGAGTCAGACAACAGCCCAGAGTGGGAAGACTTAGGCAGAAACCAGCGTTCAGAACATTGACGCTGGGCGCCAGTGTCTCTCTCTTCCTTCCAAGCAGACAACAGGTCAGGAATGAGAGATTATATGTGAGTCAGGAATGTAGACAAAGAAACTCAGTAAATTCTTTGAAAATTATCTCAAGAACAAACCTCCTTTTGGGGAAGAACCACTTCCCCAGATGCAGTTGGCTAGAGTACTGGAGGTGGGGGAGAGGAAGAAGTTGCTGGGGCAATGTCTCCGTGCAGATAAATCCCTGTGGTCAAGATCACGATCATGGGTTCAGATGATTTGTAAACTTCTGGCACTTTCCACGTTAGCTGTCTAGTTCAATTACTCCCACCATAGTCCAGAACATTGCAGCTTCCCACCTGGACAATTTATTCCTTCCTCTCTCAACTGTTACACACTTGTTAAGTGCCAGACACTGGTGATGCAGTGATCATCCATATGGGCATGGTCCCTGCCCTCACGGAGTTTACAGTCTCTTCAGGGCTGGATGGTGCCGACAGGTCAAGAGAAGTTCACAGCACAGTGGGAGTGTAATATTAGAAAGAGAGGGTATATTACCTTAAGATTTGGCTTTGGGTGGTGGGCACACAGTACAACATACAGATGATGTATCATAGAATTGTACACTTGAAACCTGCATAATCCTATTAACCATTGTTACCCGAATAAATTTAATTAAAAGAATAAAACTTATTTTTCAATTACAGTTGACATATATTACATTAGTTCCAGGTGGAGGTATCTTAATTTTTAAATAGTGAGAGCAGTTGAAATGCAGAGCATGCTGTCTTGTCTGAGGATAGCCAAAAAAAATGCAAAAAAAAAACCCCACAGAGACTAAGCTGGTTAATTGTTGATTGTATTAAAGCAGTATTATTTGTGATGACAATACATGATAGATACAAGATAATATGTGTACTAGGAAGTAGTAGGACAATCAATTAAGTGACAAATTGGCAGTCATTCAGAGTTTTATTTATTAATTTTTACTTACTTAATTTTGTATATTATACTGTAGGAGACAAAAGAAGATATGATACATGATCCTTGTTCTCAAGGAGCTTCCACATGAAGGTATTTCAGCTTTGCTCACTGTAGATTTAGGAACTGAAAACGATTTCTGTAGGCAGGGCCATTCCCTGTGGGCATGGGATCTGTGCAAGACACTGTAAAGGGTGTGCTAATATAAGACCCTGAATTTTTAATTAAATGTAGCAAAGAATGTTTAATGCCATATAAAAATATTTATCACATATTAACAAGTGAAAATACAAGCATATATAACCAAGAGTATAATAGAGTCATGTTTTATGAAAGGTACTTTTTTATATATATTTATGCAAGGAAGAAATCCAGAAAGCCATCATGGAGAGCACATAGTAGGCCCTTAGCAGTATTTGTGGACAATATAAATGAGTGACTACATGAATAAGAATATGTTAATGCTGATTTTCTTTGAGTATTAGAATACTCACCTTGGAAGTCTAACACCTGGAAACAAGTTTTCTTACATGCATAAGCTGACTTATGGTTTTGCTTTGTCCCTTGTCGATGGGCCATTACCTCCCTGCATCGGGGATCACATCTGAGTCTGTGCCCTCTGGGCTTGAGTTGTCTTTCTGTATCTTGAAGTCTATGAAGCTACCTGACAGGCTGGCTGTTAACATTGTTTAACCTCCCCTGGAGGTTATCTTCACATCTCATTAACAATAAATTTATTTATCACATTAAATCAGCACTGAATCAAGCGGAGACATGAACCCAACTTTTCAATTAATGAAGTTCAAGAACCATGTATTAGGTGAGGTGTAGTGATCCTGTTAATTAATTCTTCCTACCCCTCTTCATTCCAAACTCCATAACAACTCATTTTTCTCTTTAACTACTTCACAGTAGGAGTCCTTCTAAGAGACCCTCTTATTTCATACCTTTAAAAACAAATTCAGGGCCTGTTTGTTCCTCGTGAAAAATTCTAAATTTAGGCTCATATGGAATTCTTCCATATCCTCTGTCTCCAGAAACTCACACTAAGGGTGATATTTTAAATAAGATTTACATGTGCTTGAATGAGAGGCTTAAAGAAAAAAAGGTGATGAAATACTCGGGATTTTAATGAAAACATTGGGAGGTACTCTCACCTTTTACAGTCTTTCCTTTTTCATATTCAGCAAAGTGGAAAATATGGTTTGTTGGTTATCTGTGAGTTTATTTCCCAAATGTGCAAAATCCTCTTATTTTCTGTATTATTACTCTGTTGAGAAAAGGCTATAAATTAAGACAGAGGCTCTATAAAGCGGTAGTTAGTAAAATCGTGGAAATGAATTATAGGCCCCAAGAGACTGAGGGAGGCTTCCTGGTTGGTGTTGGACTAGAAATAATGAGGAGATTTCCAGTTTGGCTTTGCTCCTGGATACATGTATCACCCTGGAATAACTATTTTATCTTTAGCGTTCTCAGTAGTCTCACATAAAATAAGAGCAATGGATGAAATCATCTTTGGGGACCATACTATGAGACTAGAATTCTAAATCAAGAGCTTGCATAAATGTCAATGAATTTATTTATAATGATAATATTATTTTTTATTTTGATAGAAATCTTCATTTAAATAACATGGGTGTGGCAGTTATAAGTTGCCATAAACACAAATAAATAAATATGTGATGGTTCATGTTATATTTAAACGATGGAAGGCAAGTACCTGGCAAATATTCCACTTCTTTCTTTCGGCCCTGTGGTAATGACATATCATTGATTAATCTTATCCTGTGGCTTTATTGAAGATCCTGAGGCTGGGCTTGGGGTTAAATACTCCAGCATGAACTACCTATTGATGATAAAGGGCAGAGTGATTAAAGATTACTCAAGGTCACAATGTCATGTGGATGACAGGCTCTGGAGTTAAGGCCTGAACCAAGGTCATGAGTTTCTCATCAGCAACAAGTAAAAGCCATTAATTAATAGATTAATATTCATTAACATTTTGGCTCTATTTTAGGTGGCAATGGGTGACATATAACCATGAAACAAAATTAAAAACAGCAAGTCAACTTAGGGAAACACATAGACACGAACACCCACATGTGCTATATTCATTGGTTAGCTATTACGACAGTAATGCTGTGTAACAAAGTCACAAAAATATCCATGGCATTCAACAGTTTATTTAATTCACTCACTTTGGGGATAACAAAGGGATCTTATTTGGTTGGGGGCTGGTGTGTCTCTGCTGATCTCATCTGGGCTGTCTCAGACATCTCTCTCAGCTAATCTGGGCTACAACAGCTAGAGGCTTTGTTTCATGCACCAGTTGTTTGCGTTTCCCATTCATCTTGGACCACCAGATTACCCGTGAATATTCTTCCAATAGCAATGTCAGAGCACAAGAATGCATGTCAAAATGGATAAAACTTCTTAATGCCTAGGCTCTGAACTGGCGCACTTTATGTCTGCCTCAATCAGTTGGCCAAAGCAAGACACATAGTTGAAACCAAAGTCTAGAGGAGGAAGTCCAAAGTCCCAGGACAAAAAGTGTAGATGCAGGAAAGAGTGAAAAATTTGGGTCGATAATACAATCTATCACACTATATAGTATTAGCTATATTCCCAAAACGATTTATAATTCTTCAGAGATAATTAGAATTTAAAATGGCAATGATAATGAGAGACTCTGTAAAGGACGTAAGAAAACAATATATGTAGAAAATAAAAATGAATGTGATATTCATATACAGTATCACATGATAAGATTTTTCACACATGTCGAAAGAGGGACACATTTTTATCTTTGCACTTTAGAGTATCCAAAATAATGAAAGAAATGTGTTGAATCACAAGCTTCAAAAAATAAATTATAGTGGAGGAAAACCAGACTGTTCCACATAGAATAAACTAAGTACAATTCTGCACTCTTAAGGAGGTGCATCCTTCATCTATAGAAGGCTTTATAAAAATGTAAAATGTAATTACAATAACACATTCCTGTACGCATTTAATGGGGAAGTGAACTTGAGGAATTAATTGGATATGGTTTCTTCTTGGTTTTAAGTTCATTCCTAATAGCCCCTTAAGATACGTTTCATGACGATTAACTCAATCAAGTAAAAAGTGAAAAAACGAAGACCATTCATTTCTCTTGATGTACAGAATAGCAAATATTAGAAATGTTTGACTGGATTGTTGTTTTATAGACAAAGGGAGGCTTGAACTCACTGCGTTGAGCAAATTCTGCTTGTAATCATTAATGTTTCCCTTGGCACATATAATTAGATGATGCTTTCGTGTGTAATTTCTGCTCCACCGCAGTCTGCTGTTGGGAGGACACCAGTAACTTTTAAGCTTACAGTCCATCTTCTGTGAATATCAGTCTTCAAGTATAAATAAAGCTTGGCTTCTTAAAATTGACTATAGATTCTGCCTTGGTAATAGCGAAGTGATGTGGCAATTCAGTCACTGAATTACTGCTCTTTAGGCTGATTTCCTATTTTTTCTCACCACTTCAAGGCAGGTAAGCACACTAATAAACACATACTTGTTTGGAAATCAAATTGAGCACTAGGCAGAAGAAATGTTAGCTTCACTCATTTGTCTCCTGAGCTGCATACTTCTACATAAAGTTAAAGCCCCTAAAATGTATTTTCAAGTGAGACCAAGGCTTGGAATATGAATGTCGTCATTTCTACACTATTTGTCATTTAGAGATTTCGGGAGCTCGTGATAGCCCAGAGTGATCTGGCTGTTTGCGCTCCCTTTAATAGGGACTGTGCCCTTGAACAGGGCTCTCTGACTTCTTGGTGTGGTTCTGAAAAGACATCTCAGACGTGAATGCAAAGAAGAGTTCGTGATGATAAACAGTACAGCAGTTTTTAAAAGAGTAAAATTGGAAACGCCCATGTGTATGAGTGGGGGTAATCGCGCTGTGATGCAAAACGCAGAATACCCTACCACGGTTAATAACGCTGAGGCCGTCCGTGCATTTCGGGGGAATCTGCAGAAGCAGCTTCTGTCCCATGCACACGCGCAGGCACAGTCACACGGGGAAGTGCTTTGAACGCATTTTGGAGCACATGGGAGGGTGCTGGGGGCTTTGGGTTTAGGAGCATGATGTCACTAGTGTGGGGAATAAATGCTTCACGGGGACCTCTCATGGAGATTCTTAAACAGCTGCGGGAAGAGTGGGTAGGAAGCTGCCTTCGCTGGGTCTCGGCAGCGCCTTTCCGCGGGCGAGCGCCCCCGGGGCACCCAGGGCACCCAGCTCTCCAATGAGCCGCGTTCAGAGCCCCGGCTTCCTAGGGGGCGCCTCGGGGGCTGCGCGCCCCGCCTCCGGCATCGGGGCATCAGGGGCATTGGGGAGCACCGGGGGGGGCGTCAGGGGCACGGCGGGACATTGGGGGCATCCGGGGCAGCGCCGCAGGTCCGCAGTGGCGCCCCCTGAGGGCGCCGGGCGCTGCCACCCTGGCGCTGGCAGACAGGGCGCCGCAGGTGCTCGGGGCCGGCCTCTGGTTTCTCACACACAAGAGCCGAGGTGTGGAGTGGGTCGGACGGGGGACAGCTTTACCTTTTTAAGAAAACGCCAAGTGCTCTCCAAAGTGGTACCGGACATTTTCCCTGCGGAGTGAGAACTCCAGTTCCCCGGCCTGCCCGATGCCCTGTCCCTGTTTCCTCTGAGCCGTCCCCGTGGGTGTGCGGTGCTATCCTCCGGGAAATCAATTCGCGTTTCCCTAATGACTAGGAACGCCGCACATCTCTTCATGTGGGTATTTGTCGCTCACATCTCTTTTTTGGAGAAGTATCAGTATTTTTTTCCCTCTTAATTGATCATTTTTTATGGATTTTAAATATATACACCTCATATTTATTATACATTAAATAAATTATAGATTAATATATTATAATTTATAGTTATAATTAATAGAAATATAAATACATATGTATCTAATAACTAATTAAATAACCAATTATTACATTAAATATGTTAATTATATGTTAAATTTGCAACTTAATTAAATATATTTAAAATTCATAATAAGACAATCAATAAAAGATGGCCATGGATTTGAAATTTTAGATAAAATCTAAAGGTAAGCCCTTTTTGTAGCTATTTTATTAATGTTTGCTCTTAAGTCTGTGGCTTGCCTTTGTATTTTAATAGTGTCTTTTGAAGAATATGAGTTTTTAATTATGATAAAGTCTAACTTATTATTTTACATTATTTATACTTAATCTCATGTCTAATATCTACAAAACCTTTGCCTAACCTATTGTAATGAGAATGTTCTCATATTTTCTTATAGGCATTTCATAGTTTTAGCTGCAGGTGAATCTAGCTGCTTTGGCCTCTCCAGTCAGTCTCTAAATTCTGTCTTCTGACCTCAAGAGACCACCATTCTCTGCATTTCTCCCTTCCTGCTCTGAAATCCGGAGGCTCTTCAGGAGCAAACCAGGCAATATTAGAGTTCAACTCATTTGTTTTCTTCTTGGGAATTACTGTCCTGTGCTATCTTTGCCCAGTGTCTGTAAACCATCATTTTATATAGTTTGTCTGGTCCTTTAATTGTTTGAGGTGGAAGGTATATCCAGTCCCTGGTCCTACATCCTGACAGCAAGCTGAAGTCTTGAACTACCTTTTAAAGGTTTAACAAAGCTTATGTTTTGATAGGTCCTTCGTATTTATGTTTTCCCTGCTTTAAAATGGTTAAGCTCCATAGTTCATTAGAGAAAGGGTGAGAATTTATCTAATCCTATTTTAGGAGCTTTCCCATTTATATTAAGATGCTATTTAGTATTTAATGATAAAATTATAATGTTGATGGTAGTAATCATCGAGTAGTCATGCCAAGTCTAGTTCAAAGTACAACAGACCCATGTGGTAGGGAACATTACTATTTCTGTTTTACATATGAGAAAACTGAGACTGTTGAGGGAAGAGGTTGGATTTCAAAAATAGGTAGTTGGTAGAGTTGGATTTCAGAACCTAGTAGTCTTTCTCTCTCTTAACCTTATTATTTTATAGTTTTCAAATTTTATTCATTTGATTCGAATGTGTTCTTGGTACTGGAGGTCCTGCAGTGAATGAAGCAAGCTCTGAACCTCTTTGAACTTGCATACTAATTTGTCATTTGCTTATTTAGTAAGTAAGTCTTTACTGAAGGCCTACTGGTGATATTGGTGGATTTTCCAGATTCCAGTGAATGTAACAGACATAGTTCTTGCTCCTGTGGGCTTGACATTCTGGTGACATAAACAGTGCAAAGAGAATACTTTTATAGACTTCAATAGAAGGAGAATATTCTGAGACCTTGATCTGCAATTCAAGTTTAAGAAAGGGTGATCTGGGCATAGAAAAAAAAGATGAGAACTTTTAAGCAAAGAGGAAGATGATTTTGGTCAATTTTAGATGAAATAACAGTGTTTTTATGTTCACAACCAAAGTGACTGGACAAGGAATAAAGCTTTACCTTCAGATTATACGAGAAACCTGCTTTTCCAGTTAAAATTGGAAAACCTAGTATTTTGACTATGACAACTTAATACCTAAAATTTACTTAGTATTTACTCAATGCTAAGTGTGGTTCTAAAATTTTAAAAGTATTATTTAATTCACATGGCAATCTATTGAAATGAGTAATCTTATCATCTCCATATTATAGCTGAGGAAATGGAGACTCAAGGAGGTTAACTTCATTGGTAGGAGAAATGCAGAAACTGTCCTCGAATCCAGATATTCTGACTCCATAATCTTAACCACAAGCTTACTGTTCGGAAGCTAATGCAGAGATGTAAACTTTAGAATGAAAAGACTCTAACGAGATAAATGAACAGAAACTCTTGAAACTGAAAGACTAGAAAATTTAGTGTCTTTGTTTTGTTTTGGTGGAAATGGGAGTTGTATTGGGACTAATATTAGATTGAAGAGATGTCTTAAAATATTTAAAGACCTAATAAATTCAAGAAGAGTGTGTCTTGTGCAAAATAGTATAATTTAAATCCTCTATGAAGTGATAATTACATTCTGCGTCCTGAGTTAAAATAGATTTTGACGTAGAACTTTGGCTATCTGTCCGATTAGATAGGTGACGTTAGGTTAGATCAACATTTCTCAAAACCTTTCTTTCTACTATGGCATGCTGTTATAATAGAACCTTATATTTTAATTATTTTACATTTGCTTCAAAATAACAGACATACACATAAATGTGTATATGTACCTATGTATAAAGTGCATGCATGTGTGTGACCAAGCCTGTCAAAGCAGAGCAGGCAAACATAATGATGAAATATCATGCCAGCCACACAAAAACTTTGTGGTTGTAATGAAAACATCTCAGAGCTTTTGAGCATATAGGCTAGTACAGGTAAGGTATCCAACAAGTCTATTTAAACAGTGATAAAGGGTTATAAATTTTAAAATATGTTAACTATGAATTCCATTGCCTTTGCACCTAAAGTCCCAGTACTCATTAGTGTCAGAAACACAAACTGTTGAGAACTATTGCACAACCCTATTGGGTTTTAATAAAGCTGTATTCAAGAAAGGTAATTAGGAAAGGAAGGAAATTATAAAAGAAGACATCCAAGTGCCCTTTGCTTCGGCTTCCAAGCCTGAGTGAATGAAGAGTTGGACTTGGGAGTGTATTGGTGAATTGAAGCACACAGAAATGAGCCCAGATTTACAGTTCAAGCCATTTGACAACTCTGTGTGAGGGGGGAGCAAGAATGATGGCGACAGGGACAGTGACAGAGAGAATGAATGAATGAATGAATGAATGAATTTTAAACAGAAGAAAAATACTATCCCACTTAATAAGCATAGGTATGCCCTGGACTGAGTGTAAGGTAAGGGGTCTAAATCTGTCAGTCTCACAGTGGAGTCTTGGTTTTAGTGTTTCTCTCATATTCTGGGCATCTAATTATGTTCAGTATGACTTGACTTTTAAGTATATAGTGATATTTCACAATATGATCCTTAAATACAAAAGGAATACTTTATTTGCTGTGAAATGTAAGTAATAGGTATCCATTTTAAGGACTGAATATTTTGCTATGTTGAGCATTTTTAAGGGAAAATTTTAAACATAGAGAAAAACACAGCAGCCACTAAACCAATCCCAGCTCTATCAAATGTGAACACTTCGCTCCTGCTCCCCTTTCTTCCACCTCTGAAAGAATGCCTTAAATTTATAATTTAATGTGCACAGGAATGTTTTAATACTTCTGAATTATTCTGTAAACAAACAAATACTATGCCATTATTTTCCATGGCATTACTGTTATGTAAATGATACCCTACTACACATAGTCCTTCTACGACTAAATTTTTCATTCAGTATTTTCTTTTTGGCACTTATCCACGTTGAATGTTCAGCTGACATTCATTTTCTTGCTTTACGGCGTCACGTTATATAAATACATTGCAGTTTACATGTCCGTTGTTCCGTGGATGGACAGTTTTGACTTCCAGTGTTCTGCCGCTGCAGGCAGTGCCACCGAGCCCGCTCATTCTATGCGAGTTTCCTTGTGCGAGCCGGTATGTTCCCTAGGTTTAGGTGGACAGTCCTCTGTATGTCTCTGGAAGAACTGCTGATACTGAAAAGTTAACGGTATAGTCAAATCGATCCTTAGTTTATCTTGTGCTCTCTGTGGCTCATTTAAAAAGTCTCTGCTGGGACACAAATATTCTAAATATTTCACAGGTTTTTAATCTCTAAATTTAGGTCTGTAAAGCAGCAAGAGGCAAATTTTGTGTTTTTTTCCTTCTGGATATACACTGTCTCAGAAGAATGATTTATCGTGCAGTCCATTCTTTCTTTGCTAATTCTGATAGCACCTTTGTCCTAAGTGACTCTATTTTGTCGCATTGGTCCACTTACCTGTGTGAATCGCATGTGTCTCGGTGGCTACAGGAAGCCTTGGTACCCAGTGGGGATGGATGGCACCAACACTCCGCTCAACTTATTCTTTCAATGGGCAATTCCAAAAAACCACAAAATTTGGGGATTTTAAATTTTCATAAATTAAGTTATAGATACTTGACATTTATAAGATTTTAATTTTTCTATGGAAACTGTCTAGTTATTTAAAAATTATTTAATATCTATAAGTAAAATTTTCTCCATCTAGGTTTTGCATATATTTAATTTAATTTATCTTTAAATACCTATTTTTGTTTGCTATAATCAATGCTATTTATTTCAATCTACTTTAATTGCAAGTTCTAATCAGTTGTTGCTGGTGCACAGAACAGTAATTTTTGCATATTTATTTATAATAACATTGCTGAACTTTTTTTGACCTAATTATGTACCTGTAGACGCCTGGATTTTTACAGCAATTATAAACTTAGTAAATAAATAAGGGTGTAAATTTTATTTTTTAAGTTTTTTTTCAACGACATCTTTTATTTCTTTGAATTGAATTGGAGCACTGAGAGAGAACTTCTTGTTTGATTCTAATTTAATTGTATAGTAGTATAAAATCTTACAGTCTAAGGTAAATATTTGAATTATGGTTTCACTTAATATATATTTAAAATAGACTTTGGTGTAAAAAACTGTGTTATCTACTATTTTGTGTTATTCAAACTGCATTTCGTTTATATTGGGTGTGATAATGCATAAACTTAAAGGGCACTCTTTTAAAATAACACCTTTTCTTGGAAGATAATTAGTGCATTAATTAAAATAGATCTCAGTTTTCAAGGTTTCATTAAATTTTAGGAAGTTTCTGTAAGTCAGAAACATTCAAGGTGAGAATAACTTGTGCTTCAAGGTAATTTTAGTATGCCTATAGATGTTTATATAACCATAAAATGTGAAATTATACATACTAAATTAATAATAGTTACTTCAAATGATTGATATTGTAAGAAAATATGAATTTATGTAGATTATTGACTTTATACATTTGAATTGTTAGACTTGCTAAAATAAGCAAGAATTACTTAGGCAATTTAAAACAACAAATGAAGTAAAATAAACAAATAAATAATTTTTTATTAACCACACCATTCAATAGGATGCTATAGTGTATCTTTAGCATTCTGTGATTGTAATAAATTTAGTGTACATTTCCTTTCAACTGTGGGATCACATAACTCAACACAGAATGACAGCAACCTCTCTTTTAGTGGCTGAACCCATACTTGTGTTTCATTTCCACACCGGGATTGAGGTTTGTTGAGCTCCAGTTGAGATTTGTTGAGCTCCAGAGGGTGGGTTTCTACTGACATCTTCCTTTTCGAGGTGTACATAGTGTAAGAGAAAGGTCACGTTAAAAGATACAGTCAGCCCTGACCATGTGGCTCAGGGGTTGGAGCATTGTCCTGGGTGCCCAAGGGCTGTGGGTTGGATTCCTAGTCAGTGCACATACCCAGGTTGCGGGTTCGATTCCTGGGAGCGTAGGAGAGGCAACAGATCGGTGTTTCTCTCTCACATCAATGTCTCTTTCTCTCTCTCAAATCAATGAAAACATGTCTTCAGGTGAGGACTGGAAAAAAATAAAGATACAGTTATAGGGAGAACATCTAATCCCTCAGCTTGAAACGCAGAAGCAGGGAGTCCAGAAGGAAGCCACAGAAGCTCAAGTGATAAACATCAAACTGCATCACAAGAATCGGGCATTTGTCCCTTCCTTAAGAAGACAACAATGAACAAGTACAAGTTGACTTCAAGTGAGGTACTTTGGGAGAACCATCTAAATTAACTAAATCATCAATGTTATTTTTAATTAAAAAAGTCCTGAAGTTAACATGTTTTGAAATTTTACTGTGACATTTTAAATGTTCTGTATAAACCTAGAAGTAAACTATTATGATTATTTATTCTTTCATTAATAAAACATTTTTGAGCATGTTCTAAATGTCAAATATTAATTACTCTAGGGATAGGTAAATTAAAGATGAAAATGCATTCTTTACCTGGAGGGACTTTTTATAAATGCATTACCTGATTTTTTTCTGATGATTTTCTTCCTCGTAATTGTTCAGTACTTTTTTTTTCTTATTGGAAAGCATCTCAAAATACACCTGTTTCTATAAATAATACACTTCTATTATCTTCCATGGAGTTGCCCTCAGGCCAAACACTGTTGTTTTGCGATATCATTTGCCTTTTGGCTTTCTGCTTGACTTTAGCATTTATTTTGTATTATTTTCTTATAAATAAGATGTTTGGAGATACATAAAAAAGTGGCAGGGAAATTTTATAAAAATGCACATTTAGTAGAAGATGCAGAGATCAGGGACTTAAAATTGCGGTGTGTGTCTAGTTGCTTTGTGTTAATTCTATAATCTCTGTGGTTTCCATGGTCCACATTTAAAATAGTGTATTAAGAATGCTCCCTTCAGAGAGTCTGTAAATCAATTGCAGGAAAATATGAAAATGCTTTGTTCACATAAACAGTAATAAAATCAAATTATTTAAGCCACGGAATCACTTTTAGAGCTCTTATAAACTTTCAATTATAAGATGAAAAACTTTGGGGGATCTAGTGTACAGCACAGTGATTATAATTAACCATATTGTATTATATACTTGAAAATTTCTAAGAGAGTAGATTTTAAAAGTTCTTACCACAAAAAGGAAATGGTAATTATATGAGGCTATGGGAGTGTTAGCTAATGCAAGGGTGATGATCGTCTCACAATATATGTGTATCAAATCAACATGCTATACGTGTTGACATACCATGTTATATGTCAATTATATCTTAATGCAGCTAGAAAAAAATACACAGTGGATAGTCTCATTCTTATAGTATTCCTTATAGAACCTTAGAAGACAGTTCCCTATAAAAATTAGTATTTTCTAAAGATATAACTATATAACCTCTGTAATGAAAAACCCAAGTTTCAACACAAATTCAAACAAAAGTGATCAAGTATTTACTGAGCATCTTCTAGGTACTAAGTGCTGTGCTAGGAAGACCCTGGAGATATAACAGATGCCATCTCAGCTTTCATGGAGCTTACAGGTTTTACTTCAAAGTAACTGCTCCAAAACATCAAATTCTGAATAAATCATGGAACCATTGCATAAAATTTACATTGTAACCACAGAGGACTATATTATGTCATTCATAACCAGGGCAAAATGTAGGCATTAAAACAGCTCTTATTGGGGGAACAGAAATCTATGCTGCTGATTGCACAGAAATTTAGATTGTACCACAGGCAGATGTGCCATAATAGTGACAGGTACTCTGGCAGAGATATAGGCCAGGCCTGAGCTAGGGTTCCCAAACAGGTCACTCTTTCTAAGGCAAAATGAAAGAATCTGGAGTACCGCACGTCAAAGGACATCTCAAGTTTATTGGCCATCTCTTTATAATTAGACGTGCATGTTCAAGTAATAATCCGCCTCAGCATTAATCTGAGAACAGCTACAGAATGAGATTGCATTCTATATTATGAAATATACTGCACATCTTCTAAATCATAATAGAAATAAAATAATGTGTCACTCAAAAAGAAGCCAAAGAAGAAAAGCCACACAATTAATTCCAGAGATATGAAAATGACATATGACAAAATCCAACTCTCATTTCTGCTTTACAAAACAGAAAACATATTTTTTAAAAAAAATGATTTTAGAGAGAGGGAGAGAAAGAGAGACAGACAGACATTGATGTGAGAGAGAAACATTGATCGGTTGCCTCCTGCACATACCACAATGGGCCTGCAATCCGGGTGTGTGCCCTGGCTGGGAATCAAACCCGCCTCCTTTTGGTGTATGGGACCACACTCCAACCACTGAGCCACACCAGCCAGGGCAAAAACATATCTTAATAAAACATTCCATTGATATAACTTTTGGAATAATTCTACTGCTTCATAATTTAGTACAATGCTAATATTTATAAAACACTATTCAGCATCCTTCATCATTAAGCGCTTGAAGCATTCTTAGAAATGTGAGGAAAAAAGGGAGGCACCATCATTGATTATTTACATTGCTCCAGGTGTACTAGTCATTTCAATTAGAGAAGAGTCGGAAATATGAGAAAAACATATGCGAAAGGAGGCAACGAGATTATTATTATTTGCAGGTGATCAGGAGGCATTCCTGGAAGTTCCTAGCCTAGCAAAAGACATTGAACACTGTTAGAAAACATAAAATAGGTCAATAATGTTACTGGTCACAAGACTGGTATGTAAAACTAAATAGGTTTCCAGGAGAGAAAACAAACAGCCACTGGAAATGTGCATACACACTTACCTTGTTAGTGAATTACTGTCTCTTTGGGGCAGGGAGTTCTCTAATAGGGAAGGTTTGTTTATTTTTGTCCTCAATTCATGGTACATTATTGCACATGATCTATGCAAGGCCCCTCTCTTGTTTATTTAGTTATTTATTTATTGCCTTTTATCTCAGTATCCGCTTATTACCCTGCTGACGTCCTCATAAATAACTCTCCTGGTCCGTTTAATGTGTTCTTGCAAAGTGCTGTGGCTACTTGAATGCCTGCGCGTTATTTCTTGATGTTCCTACATACATTTACCTGTACACTCCCCCAGTGACAGCAGTGTACTAATTTTTTAATTAAAATGTTATTTTTAAATATTTGCTCTTAAAAGTGTTTATTTCTGACTTCGCAGACAGGAGCTTGTGTTCTTATTGCCTCCTTTTTTGTCCCATTGGGAGCGAAGGATACCTGCCCTAATTAGTGCGAGGCGGCCAAACACGGGACACTCAGGCTTGGAAAGATGAGAATCGCAGCAGGTCGTTAGTCACAGGTGCTCACGTGTCATATTCGAGCACCTGTGACTAAGGAGGAGGGGGGAGGACACTGCCTCTATTCCTGGCCACATGGGGTTGCACAGGGAGTAAAGCGAATCCCAGTAGGGAATGCAGGAGGCAGGCTCTGCAGGAAGGAGGGAGTGAAGTGCTCCCTGGTTTGTGTGGGAGCCGCGACTGCTTATTTGAAGAACCCTGTGGGCAGCCAGGGAAGTTAAGCTCATTAGGTTGATGAGAGCAGCTGTCCAGCTGGTAGGGGAACTAGCGTTGGGGAGCCTTACCCGATGGGTGGGGAATGTATGTGGCCACAGCTCGGGACATTCAGGGCCCTGGCCACAGCAGGGGACCCCGTGGTCAGGCATTCAGGGCCCTGTATGTAGGTGAAGGCCACACCTGAAGCTTTAGGCTTTACAATGCAGCTTGGAACTCTGACCTTATTTCTTGTGTCAGGATCTCCCAGGGGTACCATAAAAGTCATTCTTTCTGCCCCCCCCTCCTAATTAGCATGGACAACATCCTGTTAGTACCAAAAGTAACCACCCTCCCTCCTGGTTCACTGCGTTCATTCCAATGTAGCGAGGGTCTGCTCGGGCATTTCCATTGCAAATACATAAACATTCATAGATGCTGATTTTCCTGCTGGACCGCATGCATGCAAACCTTATTATATTCAAAAGCAGTGGCTCATAAAAGGCTGTGACTTTTTACAGCTTCAATTAGAATGGGCCCAGGAAGGTTAAGTGGTTTATGGACTTTCTCACTACCCTTGGAAACAAGTCACATACTAGAGAAGGCAGTCCTCTGATCAGCAGATAACACAGGGCCGCAGACACTGTGACAACCGGCGACAGGAAGAGCACAGTTCCTACCAAGGAGGAAAACCAGGCCTGCTTTTGAAAGCCAAGGCTGAAATGCCACGCTCGCCTCCTTCGGAGGGCTTAACGGAGAAGAGAAATCGCTGCTCTCCTGCGCCGTGCAGACAGTGGCTCCAGGCTGCCCTTAGAGCAGAGGAGGCCCTGTCATCTGACAAGGGGATTAGCTGGCGGAACAGGGGGGCTGTGTCTGAGCAGCACCCTGGCGTGTAGCTCACCGGGGAGGGAGAGCAGAGGGGGACAGAGGCCACACTGCAGTTCCCCGGGGGCCAGGAGAGAAGAGGGGCGCCGGGGGTCACGTGCGTGAGCCAGCCTTCATCCTTGTGTTCCCCAGGTAGCGAGAGGGACTAATTTAGCCGTGCCATTCAATCAAAAGTACTGTAACCCGTGGTTTCTCGTTAGCGTTACCCTCTCCAGCAGGTGATCGGAGATGGGGTGCTCAGACCCCTCAGGGATTCGGAAAATGAGCCTAGTGAAGCCTGAGCACCTCTCCTGTGCGTTTTGCGTGTGGACTGGCACCGCACACAGGATGTAAGCGGTTCCAGGGATGCAAATAAGGGCGCTCTCTGCTTCTCAGCCTTGTGTGGACACTGTTTATACTCATTTATAGTTGTCTCCTTAGTATCGCATTTGTATATACAGCATCTCTTACTCTCCTAATGTATAAAGGTGCTTTATAAATCATGAGGCATCCCGCATGGCATTCTCAACATCGGCCAGGGCGGCTTCGTCAGGAGCAGAGGGGGGAGGAAAGCAACTGAGTAAAGGAGAGGCCTCGCCTTGGAGTAGACGCCTTGGTAGATTAATCAGAATTCCTGACTTTACACTTCTATGTCACATACTAATTGAGGAGCCATTGTGAAGTTTCTTAACGTTTCTAAAACCAAGTGTCCTCGTTGGTGGATGGCATCATATGCCTGGACTTAGAATCAGACAAAGAGAAAGTATTTGATAAAGATAACATAAGTTGACCTGTTTGAGCATCTAACTCAGTGCCTTGTGTAATGGATGATCCATGCTCATGGAAACCAAAGAATTGTTATTTATTATAATGAAATATTATATATTCTACCTAAATATTTTCATTTAAAATATTATCTAAATGGTGCATATAGGAAAGACTAAAACAGAACCTAGTACAGAGCACAAAATTGCTGGGTTAGTAAACATACTGTATGTTAGTAAAAGAAAGTACAAATTTATTTAGAAATATGTAAAACTCAGTGAAGGGGAAAGTTTAACACAGACATTACTGCTGGTCAGGTTAATCAGAGTCAAAGGAGGAAGTGAGACGATGGCAGCAGTGGTCAGAATGCTGTGATAAGAAGGCCTGAGCTGAGGAAGCGAGTGGCCCCTAGAAGTTGAGAAGAGCAATTATAAATGCGTTTACTTATTTACCTGCCAATGTAATTTGCTTCCAGGTTTTAGCTCTTACAAATATAGGTGCAGTGAACGTGCATGTACAAGTCTTTTTATGGACACATGCTTTCCTTTCCCTTGGACAGGTATCTAGGAGTTGAATGTCCGGGTCATATCACAGGTGTATGCATAACTTTTAAAGAAACTGCAAAACTTTTCCAGAGGGGTTCTACCATTTTCCATTCCCACAAGCAGTAGATGAGACCTCCAAATGTTATAGTCATCGCCAGCACTTGATGTGGTCAGACTTTATAATTTATATATTTTAATTGATGTGTAGAAACATTTTGAGGTTCTTTTAATTTGCGATTGCCTTTCTCTGATGACTAACGATGTCGAGGGTCACTGTATGTGCTAGTGGGCCATCCATATACATTCTTTAGTGAGTGTCTGTTCAAAACTTGTGACCATTTGCTTTTTATTGTTTGTTTTATTATTTTGGAGTTTTGAGAACTCTGTGTATTCTGTATACATACTCTTTATGATATATGAGATCTGCTAATATTTCTCCTGGTCAATGGCTTGTCTAGTCATTCTATTGAGTGTCTTGTGATTTGTTATTTAAAATGTTGAGATCTGTTTTATTCCACAGAAATAAAAGAACTGTGTATTAGCCCATGTAATTAACACTTTCAGTATTCTTTATTCTTTCTTGTAGATCCAGATTTCCATTTATTATAATTTTCTTTCTGCCTACAGTGCTTTTTTCACCTGAATTGTTATAATGGACAGATGTGATTTCTTGATTACAAAAAACAAAAATAGCACTTTTTTTTTTTTTTTTTTTACAGCAATTTCTAATCCTGCATCAGCCTTTCAAAACTACTGGTCTCATTTTTACTTATCATAAACTAGTATTTCCCAGATATGTATATTTTACAGGAAAAAAATCCTTAAATGCAATTATCTGTCCTAAATAAGAACTAGGGGCCATTATCTACATCACTATAATTTTTTAAATAAAAAATTATCTCAGAATAAGAGGACTTTTTTGTAATTAAAATACGTGTAACTTTTTGAAAGTTCACATTTCTTCTTCTTCTTATATCCTCAGAAATGGTGGGAGTCTTGCCTAGTTCAAAACTCTCCTGGGAGTCATGTTGGAAAGCCGTCGCCGCGGAGAGCACAGGACGGGATCTGAGTCTCATCTCTGAAGATTTATAAATGATATAGATAATTAAGGCAGTGACCTTATGTCTTACCAATGTTTCATGCACTCAGTAGGTATGAAAGAGAACTTGCAGCATAAATTAAAAAGCTCTTCGAATCTCTCATTCCTCAAGTTCCCCCAGCTCTCTCACAATAATGGGTCTGAACTAGATTATTGACAAAACAAATAAACGTGTGCACAGTTGTTTTAATACCTCAACTAAACATATAAAATATTAACACTTTAAGAAACAATTTTTTCAGTGAAAACAAAAATGTTTCAGACCTAATTTTATTAGACATAACCGGTTAAATTTTTCTAATTATCCAGGCTTTCTGCATCTTTCTCATGAGAAATCATTAACTAGAAGCAAGGCCACACCAAGTCATTCGTTTTTAAACATTACTATTGCTCTGGCTACTCCCAGGTGTCGCAGTGACCCTTTCGCATTCCTGGAATGAGAATGGCAACTGAATTCCAAGCTTCATTGTTCTGGAGCTGGATGATGTGCAGTGACTTAAAGACCAGGCATTATTTCTACCTACTTATCTCAGAAGGAAGTATGTACTTTTACAGTGAAGCAGAGAATGATGAAATTAAACCAATGACTGCTTTACTTGGATATTCATTTGTCTTTGCCATAAAAGTTGAAGGGAGGCAAGTAATTTTCACTGCTAGAACATAAAGCAAATTAGACATAATGATACATAAAAGGCTAACCATCAGCACTCTCCTGAAAATTAATGCCTTAAACAGGATATGAAGCCATTAAAAAAAAAACCTGTCACAACAGTTTTAACCTATTCTAGTTTCCATGCTCCAGTGACATCCATGCTCTGTTGACCCAATTCTGGGAAGCTGGTACCAATAATTAAATAAATCGTATTGTTTAAAACTTAGTTATCGAACATGGCACGAAGCCCACTCTTTCCTTTCACTTAAAAAATGTAATTACTATTCTATTTTCTAACCATAGAAAATTTTTAAACAAAGTGGTTTTATTCTCAAATCCATTTTTTTCTCTGTGGAACCTGTGACCTTGCCTCTGTAAAAGCTACCTGATGTTCACAGAGATGTGGGCATGAAGCATGTGCTTGTAGTCACGGTTTTTTCAGCAAGGGCGAAATACATTAGGCCTCAAGTATCCATAGAAAGTGATTCGTAGGTTTGCCCCTAAACAGAGTCCCAAGTGATTGGTAGAGATTCCAATGTTGATTTGCTAGAATTGCAAGTACCGTTCTACATCTGGGCCAGGGGAACCCTGTGCTGGCTGCGGGTGACCAGTGCCTATTACATAAAGCTGGAGCCTCATTCAGACATTGTATGTATTACCTCCAGGTTTTAACTCTAGCTGGAATTTATTCTTTTTTTTTTTTTTTTTCACTTTTAAAGGAAATATCTTTATTGATTTTAGAGAGAGGAAGGGACAGGGAGAGAGAGAGAGAAACATCAGTGATGAGAGAGTCATGGATCAGCTGCCTCCTGCACGCTCCCTGCTGGGGACCGGGCAGCAAACCGGACTCGCACCTCAATCTCCTGGATCATGGGTTGATGCTCAACCGCTGAGCCACGCCGGCCAGGCTGGAATTTATTCTTTTTGTGTGATGGGAGGTACCGAACTAGCTGCATTTATTCTCCAAATGCATAGCAGTTATTCCAGAAATACCATTGTGTCTCTGTTAATATAATGTGTATATATGTAACAGGTAATGGAGAACATACATAAATAAAACCAAAAGCAAGGGTAACGAAGGAAGACATGGATAAACTGACCATACCAAAGTGTACTCATTATGACAAAAATCACCATAAAAATGAATAAAGTCTATTTGAGTAAAATATTTTTGATAAAAAATTGTTTATTAAAGACAAAAGTTAATATTCAGAGTTCATAAAGAGCTTCTAAAATAAGCAGAAAATTAAAAACAATAGACAAATAGACATATGACAAGTTATTCTCTGAAGAAGAAATGTAAAAGGGCATTAAACGTCTGAAGGGATGCTTAACATTGCTTGCCTTCTGAAAACTGAATTAAAATAACTCTGATATGCCTACTTTCATATATCAGATATTCAGAAAATGAAAAAAATGATAATATCAAGGAATTGAGTAATAGGTACTCTTATAAAGTTTCCCTGTGGGAATAAAGTTTAGACTATCCATTTGGGCAGTCAAAATCTATTTATTAAAATTTAGACTATGTATATTCAGTTAACCCAATTTTTCATACCTCTCCTGGGATTCACTTATACCTGACGCTTATGCAAGGATATGCATTGCAGCATTGTTTATAAAGTAAAACATTAGGAACCTGCTATATATCCATCAGTAGGTGTTAAATTATAGTACATATACACTATGAAATTCTATGCAATAATTAGAGAAGAGATATATAGGGTGGGAAAGATGATTCATTTAGTGAAAATCCTTTATGTAAATAGAAAATATACAAAATTACATATGTATCTTTAATAAAGCTTTTATAAACAAATAAATAGGAACGATTGGAAAGAATCACAAACAGTAGAGGTCACCTCTGGTAAGAGCACAAACAAGTACCTTGACTTCATTTGCATTGTTTGATTTTTTTTGACTATGTGAAAACACTAATACAGTATTTTCACAGACCCAATCAGACAGTTCCAGGTGTGGTATGTTTATGAAAGCAGCCGACACAGCTCTAATTATAAATTTGGATACATATTTTGCTGTTGTTCAACCCCAACAGAAATGTACTCTTTAGAGACAAGAGTGTATCTTCACTGCCTTACCTTCGGAATAGGTCACCTTTCCTACGCTTAGTTAAATTGAAGGGTGTTATTAATTAACATCCTTTTGATCTTTCACAGGATGTCCAGTCACATGAAAGACATTGTGAAGCAAGCATTCTCCATTCCCGTTACGACACATGCTTGTCGGACGGGGGGAGATGAGCATGCGTGAAAGACAAGATCCTTAAAACCCTGACATTTTAGGGTTTAGTGCTGTGACAGAACAGCCTTGTTGAATTTTTGCACCTGGTACTGCATAGTACAAACATAGAGGAATAATTCCTGGTGAACTTCTTTGGATTTTTGAGGAAACACAGTGTGTGTTGCTTCAATTATTTACAGTTCTGAGTAGGGCCTGGACCACGAAAGGCCTTTCATGGCAGGTCCAGATTGGAACAAGCTGCTCTACTACTTGGCTTTCATGACTCAGTAGACCCATTGTTATTGGAAGTGTGGGACTTAGATATGCTGTTTAGAGCCTTTGGCAAGTCTTAAAACTCCCTGGAGCTTGCAATAAAGACATGATTTATTTTTGTAACATATGTCCATCAAAAGCTGATATCATTTGATCAGATGAACCATAGCGCTAGATATGCACAGTAGGATTTCAATTTAAAATGGAAATGATATGTATGAGGTTGGGTTTCAGTGTGTCCAGAAAGCATAAGCAAATCAATGAACAAGTTAGTTTCCCATGCTAACTGTTCTGAGAGATTGGCTTCCACCTTTGGCTTCATGGGATTTTTGCCTGTGAACAGATTGACTTATTATTGCCATTTATTCCACAGAACATTGCTTCTGACTAGGAGGTCACAACAAAGGGAAATATGGCAGTGGTTCATAGCCATAGAAATCACTAATTTCCCAGCATGCTTCATTACTTAGAAACAGCTGGCTTGATATATGTACTTGAAATGTCTGCAGTCCTATGGAAACCAATGAATATATGTTACCATTTCCCATAGTCAGGGTGCAGGTGTTCTGGAAATGAAAAGTATATGTGAGGGTGGCCCTAACGTTTGTTTCACCAATGCTTTTCATTCTCTTAATCTCAGTATGTTCAGAGAAAAAGCGGGGTGTCCACCAGGGTGTATGGGAAATACAGCCATGGTTCTAGGAAACTGGAAGCTGACACTCCCTCCTGTCCATTTCAATCTCCTGCTAATAGGCAGAAAGAGGGCTGATTCTATTGTCTGGGTTGATTGAACCTGATCACTTCGGTGCAATGGATTGCTGCTAAATTTGGGGGGCAAGGAGCACAAAGTGTTAGTGCTTTCTTATACGTAGTTGGCTGACGGACTCAGATTCTAGAGGAATGAAATTTTGGATGACATTACCAAGCCCAGGAGCCCATTCAACTAAGGCTATGGCAGAGGGTAAGGGGAACATGGAAAGGATGGTGGCAGAAGGTAGCTGTGATGATCAATTTGGGCTTGGGCACAAGGTGTAGAAGAGGCAGGAGCAGTTATGCTTCATGATGTTTGCTTTCATCACTTCCCCTACCCCACCGTGTTTGAAGAGCACTGGTGGTGGGTAATAGTTGAGATTTTGGGTGGGAACATGACAGCATTGACAGATATCGTAATTCTTGGGACTCTGTCCAGCCACATACTTTACGTGATCAAAAGAATAGAAAGATTGTCCATAGAGCAAAAGGGGTGGAATATTCTGGATAGCATCTATATATTCCTCCAGATCCGACTTCCAGCCTTCTCTGCTCTCCTCTGCACTGTGAAGAGGCTGACTTCTATGAACTGCATCTTGTCCTCGGGCTTCCTGATTAGGTTTGGCCAATGAGAGTCATCATTTGGAAACTGGAGTAAGAGAGGAGTCAGACTGTGATATTTATGACCCCAGTTTCCTCCTTTCTGGGTTGCCACCTGCTGGATATTGCCCCTGGACTGAAAAGCACAGCTCTAGTCAAGCAAACATCTCCCCACAGCTCTCTTGGGCTCCCAGTAACCACTCTGTCCCCTACCTCATTAAGGCAACCACTGTATATGAAATTTTTTCAAATGTTTTGAGAAGGAGTACTATGTGGTTTTAATGTGAAGTTCCCAAATTGTGGCTACTTTTAAAACCAAGGGAGTGTTCTTATGTCAGCGTTTGATGCTTAAGAAAGCAGGAAGATCCTTTGGCCTTCACTACCAGTCTTAGGCTATTCCATGATTATTTTCCTGGGGAAGGCTAGATTTCTTGAAGGAAATATTAAACTGTATTGCACATTTCATTATTAAAATACAGAAGCTTATGCTGAAAAAAGCAAAATATGACTCAACTCTAAGTCTCTCATAACCAAACCTATACAGAGCCTGTAAATGTCTGGGACACGTAAGCCATGAGGGTAGCTGCCTTGCATTATATCAGAGGTTAGACTGGAGCTTGGTGAACCCGTCCTCATTTCTCTTACATTTTCCCATGGAAGTGTTCATCTCTCAATCCTGGGATGAGAACTTTCTGTCTTTTAACACTAAAAATAATATCAAGTGTGATTTTCATTGGTATCTTTAATCAAGTCAAGAGGATATATTTATACCCCAAATTTGTTGAGAGTTTTTGCCTGAGTTGGATGTTGGATTTTTTCAAGGACTTTTTCTTCATTTATTGAGGTGATCATATTTATTTTTGTACTCTGTTAAAATGGCAAATAAAATATATTTTTAAATGATAAACTAGCCTTTCACACCTTAGACAAATCTTACTAAATCGTGATGTCTTACCCTTTTGATAGGTCGCTGTATTCAAGTTACTAAAAGTTTGTTAAGTACTTGTTTCTGTATCTGGGAGAGCTGCCCTGGACTTTGCTATCTTGTAATGCCTTTGTCTCCTTTGGCAACAGGACAACTCCGGCCTCATACAATGAAATGACTTGAGAGGTTCTCCATTTTCTGGAAGAGTTTGTATAGAATTTGTAGTATTTCTTCCTCAAATACTGTTCAGAATTCACCAGGGAAGCCATTGGGCCTGGGGTTTCCTTTGCTGGAAAGATTTTAACCACAAATTCAATTTCTTTAAGATACAGAGTTCTGGTTTGTCTTGAGTATCCTTTGAGAATTTTTTTTCAATTTCATCTAAATTGTAAAGATTATGGTATAACTTTTTAAAATATATTTTTATTGATTTCAGAGAGAGGAAGAGAGAGGGAGAGAGATAGAAACATCAATCATGACAGAGTCATTGATCGGCTGCCTCCTGAACACCCCCTGCTGGGGATCGAGCCCACAGCCCGGGCATGTGCCCTGACTGGGAATCTAACCTCAAGCTCCTGGATCCTAGGTCAATGCTCAGTCACTGACTACGCCAGTCGGGCTATGGCATAACTTTTATTAATTATTTTGATTTATTAACCTTTTAGTATCTGTAGATATTACAGTAATGTCACTGCCTCATGGTTGATAATGATAATTTCTGTGTTTTCCCTTTCAATTCCTGATCAGTCTGGCTGGAGGTTGTTTGTTTCTTCAGTTTCACTAATCCAAAGTTGTCAGCATTTGGTTTTATTGAAATTTCTCTATTGCATTTCTAATTTTTATTTCATTGATTCTTGTGACTACCTTTTAGTGCAGGTCTGCAGATCATGATTAATTCTTATAGCTCTAAAGTGTCTTGGAAAGTCTTTTTTATTGTGGTAAGAACACTTAAGATGAGATCCACCCTCCTAACAAAATTTTAAGTGCACAATATAGTATTGTTAACTAGAGGCTCAATGTTTTACAGCAATCTCTAGAAATTATTTATCTTATATAATCAAAACTTTATACTTGTTAAGAAGCACCCCCCATTTCCCCTCCCTGCAGCCCCTGGCAACCACCATTCTACTCTCTGTTTCTATGAGTTTGACTTTTTTCGATATCTCATGTAAATGGAATCATGAAGTTTTTGTCTTTCTGTGACTGGCTTATTTCACTTACCACAATGTCCTCAAGGATTATCCATGTTGTAACATATGGCAGGAGTTCCCTCATTTTAGGCTGAATAATATTCCATTATATATACATATCATGTTAGCATTATCTATTCATCCATCAGCAGACATTTAGTTATTTTCCACATACTGGCTGTTGTGAATACCTCAAAGATGTTGCAGTTTCTGTTCCGAACCAGAGTAATAAAGCGAGTATCACAATACGGCGAGTTGTAATCTTTTTGCTAGCAGAGGGCCTTGCCTCCCATGTGTAAAAAATCCAACATTTTGAAGTGTAATAAAGCGAAGCACAACACACTGAGGCACGCCTGCAGTGCTGCGGTGAGCATGTGAGTGCAGACACCTCTACAAGACCCTGACTTCAGTTCTTCTGGATTTATACCCAGAAATGGGATTGCTGGATCATATTTTCTATTTTCAATTTTTGAGGAATCTCCATACTCTCTTTCATAGCACCTGCATGATTTGAGATTCCCACCAACATTGTACAAGGGTTCTAATTTTTCCACATTCTCATTAACTCTTGTTTTTTGATAATAGCCATCTTAACAGGGTGAGGTGGTACCTCATTGTGATTAGTCATGTTCAACATTTTCTCATATACCTGTTGACCATTTGTATGTCTTCCTTGGAAAAATGTCTACTTAACGTTCTTTGCCTGTTTTGTAAATTCAGTAATTTTAATTTTTTTGTCTGTGCTTTGCTTTTGAGTTGGAGGAATATACAGGGTGGGGAAAAGTAGATTTATAGCTGTTCACATGAAAAATAATACAATAATTAATAATAATAGATGAATAAACTGTGTTTTGCATACTCACAACTGTAAATCTATTTTTGCCCCACACCATATTTGTGTATTTTCAAAATTAACTTCTTATTAGGGAGATGGTTTGAAAATATTTCTCCCATCCCATAGGCTGCCTTTACATGCTGTAGGTTCTTTTCTTTGCTGTGCAGAAGTTTTTTTAGTTTGCTAAAAGGTACCATTTGCCTATTTTGCTTTTGTTGTTTGTGCTTTTAGGGTCATATCCATGAAATCACTGCCTAGATCGATGTCATGAAGATTTTCCCTTATGTTTTAAAATAAAGTTTTATAGTTTCAAGTCTTATGTTAGGTCTTTAATCCATTTTTAGTGTTGTTTTTTTTTGGTGTGTGTATGATATAAAAGAAGGGTCCAGTTTCATGCTTTCGCATTTGTGTATCTAGTTTTCCTAACACCATTTGTTGTAAAGAATACTCTTTCCTCATTTTGTATTCTTGGCACCTCTGTTGACAATTAGTTCACCTTGTATGCATGGATTTATCTCTTGAATTTCTACTTTGTTCCATTGGTCTGTATGTCTGTCTTTGTGCCAGTACCATTCTGTTTCACTTACTGCAAATTAACTCTCATTCTCACCTTTATTTCTCTGTATATGATGTGGCTCTTCTCTCTACTTTTAAGATTTTCTCTTTATTACAGGTTTTAAAAAAATTATGATGTGCCTTGGTGTAGTTTTATTGTGTTTCTTTTGCTTTTTAAAAAACAGTATATCTTTAGGTTATAGTTTTCATGAAATTTGGAAAAATTTCACCATTATTTCTTTAAGTATTTTTTTTCATTTCCCCCTCTATCTTCTTGCCTCCAGGGCTACAATTATACACATATTAAAGTGCTCGAAGCTTTTCCGTAACATAACTCTGTTAAGTTTTTTAGTCTTTCTCTGTTACTTTTCTTTTTAATTCTAGATGCCTTTTACTGTTCTTATTTCATTTAACCCTTTATTCTACAGTGTGTAATATGCCATTAAACCTATGCGGTGTATATTTTTATCCAAGATCTTACTTTTCATCCCTTTATCACCATGAACCTACTGAAAATAAAGGCAAACGCATTATCCTGTGTTGGGTGCCGGTGTCCTATTTTCATTCCTGCTCCACAGGCACTCGGCTACTGCTGACAGCAAGTCCTTCTTGTTGTAACTTGATGTTCTCTCCCCTTCAAATCGTCAACTTGAATATATTGTCTTGGTCTCTAACAAGTAGTCTTGTGAAACCTAAATCTTAATGTCCTTTCTGTTGAGGAAGAAAATGTATCTAAAAATTAATTTAGTTTTCACTTTTAATGAAAAAAAAATTCCACCAATCTAAATACTTTAACTTTTTTCTAATTTTGACCTTCATCCTAGTTTGTTAGCTCTATTTGTTCAGCGAAAAATAATCTTTCAACAAGGTTTTCTTCTGCAAGTCTTTGAATGATATTATTATTATTAATTTGATATGCCAGTTAAGTAAGGCCTCCCTGTATCAACCCATTTCCTTTGACAAGTGAATGATTTTTTTAAGTTGTAGTTCAGGCTGCTATATAAGAATGCCATAGACCACGTGGCTTAGGCAACAAACATCCCTATGTCACAGTTCTGGAGGCCGGGAAGTCCCAGGCCAAGTGCTGGCATGCTTAAGGCCCGGTGAAAGCCCACTTTTGGTTTGCAGATGAGCCCCTTCTTGCTATATCCTTACATGGCAGAGAGCAAGGTTACCTCTCTCTTACTTCTACATCCATGGCCTAATTACCCCAATGTCCTACCTCCATGTACCAGACAATGGGGATAGGCTTCAAAATAAGTACGGCAAGGACTTACCTACCTGCTCAGGCCACAGGATGACATTTGTCCAGAATTACACAGTTATACAAGCTATCAGATTCCGGAGCTTGACAAATTTTTAGTTAGTACAATACATTAATTACCAGGGCTTTTAAAATAGGTTTAAGTAGGTAAGGTATTTACATGTTTCAAAAATTGATGGGATGAAGATGACATAGAAGAAAAAATTCTTCCTCACTCTCTTGCATTCTAGCCACCCATGTCACCTTGCCGATGCTAATATTTTTACTTTCTCATGTATACTTTCCAGATATGGCAAGTGTTCTCTGTCTATCCTTGTTTAACACCCAAAACAGAAACCTAAAATATACATCATTCTGCATTTTATTTTTGAGGTGTGTGTGTTCTTTATAATATTTAGTGGCGATTGTTTCATAGCCCGGCATAAAGGTATTTTCTTTTCTCTCTACAGAGTTAGATGACAATAATTTAACAAGCCCCACGTTCCTAGACATTTAGGTTGCATAGCATTTCTCGCTTTTATACTTTATGCAGAATCACTTTGTACACATACTATTCGTCACTTGATTTGTCAGTGTAGCTTTTTGGTAACAGCTTTATTGAGAAATAGTTGACATACAATAAACTGCACATATTTGAAATGTACAATTTGGTGGGTTATGACTTACGTATAGAACTATGAAACCATCACCATGATCAAAGCAATGAACATATTTATCATCCCCAAAGGCTTCCACATCCCTCTTGGTAACCCTCCCCTCTCTTCCCCTCTCCCCTCCTTGCCTCCCTTCACCCCCACACCCCAGGCAGCCACTGATCTGCTTTCTGTCACTATGGATTGTTTTTCACTTTTCATAATTCCATATAAATTGAATCACACATATGCGCTCTTTATGTTTGTTTGTTTAGCCTAGCTTCTTTTACTAAGCATAAATATTTTGAGATTTATTCATGTTGTTGCAATTATCGATAATAGTTCATTGCTTTTTTTCATGTCATCAATATGTTCTATTGTTTTCTATTCTTTATTTCATTCATTCTGTCTTGTTTTCGTTTGTTTGTTTTTTCTTCTAATTAGTTTGGTTTTAAATTTCTCATGTTTTCCTAATTTCTTAACGTAGAAAAGCTGAGACCACTAATTTGAGAACTTTTGTCTTTTTTTAGTTAAGGAGATTCAGGGTTACAGATATTGTCTTAAATAATGCTTAGCGGCATTCTATAACATTTGATATTTTAAAATTTTTATTCAAAATTATTTAAAAATCCCTCTTGATTTATTTTTGACCCACAGTTTATTTATAAGTGTGCTATTTAGTTTCAGAATATTGCGGGTTTAGTGAGACGTTTTCTAATTTAATTCTTTTGTAGTAAGAGAACATATTCTGCGTGGCTTATAGCCTGTAAAATTTTGTTGATACTTATTTTATGGTCCCCAAAATAGTTTATCTCGTTACATGTTTCTTATAAACTTAAAAGTAATGTGTGTTGCCCGGCTGGCATGCTCAGTGGTTGAGCATGGACCTATAATCCGGGAGATCCAATTCTCAGTCTGGGCATGTGTCCTGGTTGAGGGTTCGATCCCCAGTAGGGTGTCTGCAGGAGGCAACTGATCAATGACTCTCTCATCATTGATATTTCTCTCTCTCTCTCCCCCTCTCCCTTCCTCTCTCTGAACTCAATAAAGATTTTTTTTAAAACTAATGTGTGTTTTGCTGTTGGGGGAAATATTGCGTAAGTATAAATTGGATCAAGTTGACTAATTGTATAGCTTACATTTTCTATATTCTTACTAATCTTGTGTCTATTTTTCTGTCAATTATTAAGAAAGGGACATTGAAATCTCCAATTATAATTATGAATTTGCTGTTTCCCCTTGGAGTTCTGTTGTGTATTTTGAAGCTCTGTTATTGAGTGCGTAAACATTTAGGATTATGACACCTCCTTAATGAAATGATCCATTTACTTTACAAAATTACTTTTAAAAAAATCCTTATTACTCTGAAATAATTTTTCCAATATTAATATATCAGTTATACCTTTCTTTGGATTAGTATTAGCATGATATATAATTTTAATTCTTTAACTTTTAACCTATTTCTATATCTGTATTTAATGTTTCCATATAGGCTGCATATATTTGCATTTTACTTTTTTAATCAATATGACAACCTTTGCTTCTTAATTGCTGTATTTAGGCCATTTAAATTTAATGTAACTATTGATATGATGTGCTTTATAGCCATCCTATAGCTATTTTTATTTGCTCCATCTCTTATTTTCACTTTGCATATTTTATGCCTTTGTAATGAGTATTTTTTTTACTTTATCTCCTTTATTGGCTTGTTAGTTTTAACTCCTTGTTTTATACAGGGGTTTGCAAAAGTAGGTTTATAGCTTTTCATGTAGAAAAATATACTAGAATAAACAGTGTTTCGGGTACTCATACAGTAAACCTACATTTGCCCACCCCGTGTGAGCTGTTCTAAGGCTTCTAGTCTACCTAACCTGTGTCTGTCTGCTTCCTCGAAGTACTGTGCCGCTTCAAATGTAATAAAAGAACCTTGCAGCAGGTAACTTCCGTTCCTCTGCACCCAATCTTTGTGCTATTTTTGCATATTTTGTTTTTCTATAGGTTAAAAAGTCACACTCCATTGTCCCTGTTTTTGTTTAAAAAGTTAATTACATTTTAGTAGATTTTTTAAATGAAAAATTATTTCAATATTTATACATGTAGCTGCCCTTTCTAATGCCCTGTATTCCTTCATATGGATCTATATTTATATCAGTAATCACTTTCCTTCTGCCAGAAGTATTCATTTTCATTATGAGAGTCTACTGCTATGAATTCTTTCAGCTTTTGCATTTTGAAGAAGTATTTCCCCTATCTTTTGACAAGTATTTTTGCTGATTTTAAGATTATAGGTTATAAATGATTTGTCTTCCAGAACATTAAAGTACATTTGAGGAAACTACCCATGGCCAAGAAATCACCATTCTGAAGGATTAGAGGAAACAATTCCTGGCACTCACACAGCAAGAGGAATAGAGCATGTTTCCATCAGTAAATCTGGCAAACCTCTTATTCACAGGGCGTTTCATGAAGTACACAGGAGGATCTGTGTCACCAGTGAGGCATGATTAGTCTTCGTCTCAGCACTGCTCTGGTCCCAACACATCTTGAAGGCAAGACCCAAAAGATCAAACTTTCTTCAGTTCACTAACCACACCCCAGAACAAAGCTCAAGACTGCTTATGGGAACACAGAAATATCTAGCACCCAACAGGGTAAGTAAAATTCATTCTATCTAGTCTCTAATCCACAAGTTTCAGACAAATAAGCAAGAAAATACAACCCTTATATTAAAAAATTCAATCAATTGAAACTGACCCAGAACTGATACAGATGTTTTAATTAAGAATAACTAAAACAGTTATTAGAATACATTCATATGTTCAGAAATCAACAAGGCACATAGAAATATAAAAGACCTAAATTGAACTTCCAGAGATGAAAATCACAATGTATGCAGAGAAAAAATCATAAAATGGGATTAATGACAGATTACACATGGAGAAAGAAAAAATAGAGAACTTAAGGACATAGCAGTAGAAACAATCTAAAATGAAATGCAGAAAATAAAATAAAATAATAAAATAAAATAAAATACAGCATCAGTGAGCTGTGGAACAACTTTAAGCAGCCAAAAATATAAGTAATAGGAGCCATAAGAGTGGGGAGGTAGGGAGACAGAACAAATATTTGAACAAATTATTATCAAAATTTTTCAATGAAACACAAGCAGTGTGGTGATTGCTCGGGGAGGGGGTGGGGGCAGTGAAGAAGGGTATGAGGGGGATAAGTGGTGATGGAAGGAGACTGGACTTGAGGGGATTGAACACACAGTACAATGTATAGATGATGTGTTATAAAATTGTGCATCTGAAACTTGTATAATTTTGTTAATTAGTGTCACCCCAATATATTCCATAAAAAGAAAGAAAAAAGAAAAGACGTCAAGCATAAGAAACATAAACAAAATTATACCTCGTTAAATCAAATTGTTCAAAACCAGTGATAAAGAGAAAAAAAATCTCAAACAGCCAGAGGAGAGGTGACATTACTTACGGAAGAATGAAGATCTTTTCAAGGTCCTGTGAAGAAACCACCAGAGGGGGAGCAGGACCGCTCTCGGAGTTCTGTCCTGTCGCTCTGTCCTCTCTGGTGCTCTGTCCTGCGCGTTCCAGCCACCTGGATCCCTCTGTCCCTCGCCCCATCTCCTAGCCGGGCCTTTCAGCCCGAGTCCAGCTTGGTTCCTCCTCTTGGCACCACAGCTTGGAAGCTCTCCAAAAGCAGTAAGCCGGGGCTGCCAAAGGGTCACCACGTTTGAGTCTCATTTATCATGGATCCTTTGTTGTGTGATGTCCAGTATCTCGGAAACTGTTTCCTATATTTTGTCCACTCTTGGTGGTTTCAGGTGGAGGGGTAAATTTGTTTCCAGTTCCTTCACCCTGGTTGAGAGTGAAAGTCCTTGTCTAGTTTCCAACCTTCAAATGCCTTATTATGGCAGAGGCTAGGCTTCTTATATAAGATACAGCCACAGAAACTATTTAAAACGAAACACCGAAGAAAAAGATGATTAAAGATGTTTAGAAATCCCTTGCATATTTTTGTACATGATTTTTCATATTTTTTGACTTGTTTCTAAAGTGTTTTCAGTGTTTTTTATTCTTGATTGCCTGTGTTCTTTGTATAACAGGGAACTGGAATCATTATTGTTGGTATGAGTTTTAGTGCCATGACTTTCAAATCAGACATCGTTAGATTCACTCAGATACAGCCTTGTGCACAGGCATGAGTGTCAGGTGTGACGAAGACTGTGTCTGTCTTTGACACCTGGCCCTTTCTACCCCGTGCAGATTATATCTGGAGCCCTTTTCGTCCTTTCTGTCACTCAGCTTCTATTATTTAGGTTCATCTTGACCCAATCTAGTAATTTTTATTGCCTCTAGGTAGAATTGATGATATTTATTAGAAGAAGGAGTTGAGGCTCAAAAATGGGCACTGGACAACCTTAAAGTCTGTATGTTTCCTCTCAGTAGACTTCAGGTCTTGCATGCCAATGATTTCTCTCAAAAAAAGGAAATGTCACCCGAAATGTTGTTGTACAAAGGATGTTTATTTCACTTTATCATATATTTTGGGCCTTTCTATTTTAAATGTTGATTCTATCACTGTTTTAAAATGATTGCTTAGTGTACATGTTAAGAACCATAACTTGAAGATAACTATTTTGTGAATGTTTGTTTAGTTTCTATATATTTTTTTCTAATATAGGTCCACAGTTCCTTATTTGCAATTCTGAAATCCAAAATGCACTTAAAATTGAAAGTATTTTTTCTCTAGTTTGAAAATCAAACCTGACCTTATCTGAATTCTTTTGGTATCAAAATGTGCAGAACTTACTTGGAATTATTTATGGCCTATGCTTATTCCACTTTAAGTATTTGTAGGCTCTGCTGCAGAAATATGAATTAATGTTGTTTGGTCATGAAATGCTTCATATGCCTCTGATGATGCTACATAGTATATGTACCATATGAACCTTCCAAAATCAGAAAATAATTTGAATTATAAATTGTTCCCAAGAGTGGAGATATAAAGATTTTGCAGTAAACATCCTTAAATATATATCTACAAACACAAGCATATTATTTTTAGAATTCCTAAATTTGAAATTGATGGTTAAAAGACAAGATTTTTTTGTAGTTATTTCAAAATTGCTCTCCAAAAACTATACCAATTTACACTTTCTCTGACACTAATTTTATTTTTTTAAATCTTTGCCAGACTTAAAATTTGAACAAATAGCTACTCTATTCTTTAAGGATGAATAAGACTGACAATTTTTATAACCTTACTCAGTATTTACATTTATTCTTATATAAGTTTTTATACTTTTATTCCATTTTCTACTGGGTTGAAAACTTTGTTGAATGTATATGTCTACATTTAATTGCAAATGGTCTTCTGACCTATTAATAGTAGGTTTTTATTTATTTTTTGATTGAGGCATGTGGTGCAGAGGTGAGTGAGGACCAAAGAAGTGTTAGCAAAGGCTAGAAGTTACAAGCAGCCAAAACATGGAACTGCCACATCACCAGTGATGGGCAAAGTAGACATTGCTGCATCCTCCACTTTTATGTGCATCTCAACATTATTGGGGTTAACATGTGGAAAGAAAAGACAAGACAAGACAAGACAAGACAAGACAAGACAAGACAAGACAAGAAAAAGAAAAGAAAAGAAAAGAAAAGAAAAGAAAAGAAAAGAAAAGAAAAGAAAAGAAAAGAAAAGAAAAGAAAAGAAAAGAGGAAGGTGCAAGTACAACCAGATTCTCCTCACCCCTCCCCTGTATCTCTCTTCTTCTAGCCTGTGCTGGGGAGCAGAAGAGGTCAAGTGCATCATGACATTGAATCTTTTTTAAAAAAATGTATGTTTTTATTGATTTCAGAGAAAGGAAGGGGGAGGGAGAGATAGAAACTTCAATTATGAGACAGAATTATTGATCGGCTGCCTCCTGCACGCCCCCTACTGAGGATCAAGCCCCGCAACCCGGGCATGTGCCCTGACCAGGAATCGAACTGTGACTTCCTGGTCCATAGGTTGATGCTAAATCACTTAGCCATACTGGCCAGGTGACATTGAATCTTTAAAATGATTATCATTGAGATTTTAGGAACCAAGGTGAAATTTCTAATGACTAAATATCTTGAGCATTTATGAAAATCAGCTGAATTTTTTAAAAAGGTATGGTAAGATGTATTGGGTGTCCTTAACCCAGACCAATTGAATTAGAATCTCTTGGTGTTGCCTACCTAAAGTAATTTTTAAAGCTCCCCATAGGATTCTCTTGTGCAGCTGGTTTTGAGAAACAGTGCCCTGGACATGAGTCTCCTACCCACTGTGGTCATCATGATCATTACCATCATCACCATCACTGAGCACAGCACTGCTCCCGCCTCCCTCCTCATTCCCCAGCCTTAATTTGTAAAGCAGAGTAAGGCTGCTCATACAGGAAAAGTCTAATACAATTCTCATTCACACTGAAACTTTTACGTCTGGTAGAAAACGTTTGGTTCTTTGAGTCTTTTCAGCATTCATTCAGTTTGTACTGCTGACCTATAGGTATAAGGAATGAGTATGTTGGCATTCACGTGTGTCCTACTTGTGAAAAAATTCGAGATTCCATAAATACCATGAAATGTTAGAGGGTCAATTAATATTGAAATGCTGTCCCAAGCTTACTCTGGAACTCCGATTTGGTGCCAATCTCATCTCAAGGTTCGCAGGTTGGACTTTCAGTATCCTTCTCGATTCGTAATCTTTGCCTTAATTCTGCCTCACTCATCTACCTCCAGTTCCTTGTGTGTTTAAGGTGGAGGCTCGCTCCTGACTCAGGTCTCACGTCTTTCACACAGATTTTGTTACCTAATTACACCCCCAGGATTTTGTTCAGGATATTTAGGCCAATGTGTTCTGTGGACAAGTGGAGTCAACCAGAACCAGGAGTTTGTTAGAAACAGAGAATCAGTTTTCAGACCCTCAGGCCAATGAATCAGCATCTCCGAGGAGGTCACCCAGAGACCTGTGCTTTAACAAGGTATTCAGAGAATGCCTGCCAAAATTTCAGAAGCACCCTTCTAGGCTATCCTATGATATTTCAGGTGAACCTGGAAGGCTCAATGATGTGAAGGAATAAATGTTTATTCCTGGTGTCATCTCAGTGTGGGTTGGGTGACTTTCCTTGGGGGCTGTACCCTAAATTCAGGGGTATAAGCACCTTTCAGCTCATGATGCTGTCCACCTGCAGTCTCCATGATCACTGCACATAGGAAATGGACAATTAAGCACGGGTTTTGAGGTAATGCTAAACATAGCGTACATCATTTATGCCCACCCTTCATTGGCTAGAACTCAGTCACAGGGCACCACTCTCTTGCAAAGGAGGCTGGGGAATATAAAGAAACATGTGGTTTTCATGAGCACTAACAATCTTTGCCACCTGCTGATTGGCCTTTGCTTGGCTTGTTCTACCCCTCCTTAAAGTTTCAGTAAATGTCTCACCTCCTCAGGCAAATCTGATCCTAATCCCTGTGTTTGCTCCTGGATATACTTGAGAATATTTAATTTTTAATTCTGATTAAAACATTTTACATCTTAATTTTAATATATATCTCAACAAATTGCCCCTTAATTGTGTTTAAAAATGTACACTCTCAGAATTTCCATTCTCACATTATGCAAAATCATATACCACGCTAAATTTAATTTAAATTAGTTAAATAATTTGTACATATTATGATGACTTTGTTTCTCAGATTTTCAGCTCTCTTTTGTCTATCTTTAAGGGCTTTTGCCATTTGTGAAGGTGTTTATGTTTTCCCTGAGATTATGATTGTCTTTTGACTGCTTCCTAGAGAGTTTGGGGTCAAATGAAGCTGAGAATATATTGCCTTTTATATTTGCCATATTGTATCTTTTTGAGATTAGTTTCCTGTCAGGCTTAGAAAGGCCTTCCTTACTTGAGCATCATGAAAATATTCTCTGGATTCCTCCACAATAACCAGAATTGAAGAAAACAATTTGACAGGAATTCAAGCACTTCTGATGGATATTAGAGATCTAATAAACCTGAGAAAAGAGGAATGTTCTTTAAAAAGAGCTAAAATGGCTGGCTTTATGAAAGGCCAAAAGACAAAGTGACAGCACCATTGACACAGGAGTCCTTTAATAAGCCAACAGACAATTGTGAGCAATTGACAACAGGGACACTCATGAGAAATAAGGCCCATTTACAGTGATGTCACTCAGGACACGAGGTTGTTATTTGGTTCAGCCTCATAGCCAGAGAAATTGACTGTTCTTTTTTTTCTGGACTATATGTCTCCAAAAATGGGATCCTATTAAATAATTCTCTGTGATCAGAAAAACTCCTACCTAAGAATTTTCTGTCTCTGGCATACCTTATGTTTTACACCCTAAATTGAATTTGACAGTAAGACTAAAAACATTATGTTACATTAATTAATGCCACTTCCCTGTCACCTATATTGGAAATGGACAACCCCTTTTAGCAGCTTCTATATCCTTCCACCCCAGGACGCTTGTTTGGCTGCCTCTATGACCTCGGGCAGATGCCACAATGTCCTTCGTCCTGTTCAGTCTCTACCCCATTGGTGGCCTGTTCCCTCCCAGCCTTCTTTCCCAGAGAAGAGTGACAGGGCTAAATCCTTCATCACTTGCCTTGTCAACACACAGACTCTACCTGATCCACCTTGATTGCACACCTCAGCTCCACCCAACTTTGAGCAAATAGGACTCAGGGCGCTATTTATTTGATTCAAAATTATTTTGTCATTGTCAGATAATCCACTAATTTCAAGTATTTTCTCTCTTACGTTGTTTTTTAAAACTCCAAAAATCAGTAGTTTCACCGAATGTTTACCATAGAAAAGGGAACTAAATTTTATTTAATTACAGCTTTCTGCCAGTGTTGAAAAAAACATTTTAATTAAATTTATAATTATAAAAATTATGGAAGTTATACATCCACATGTTAATTATTCAATTAATACAAAACATAATATGTCTCCTCTTTTAAACCCACAGAGGGAATTTGATTTATATCGTTCCTTGCAAAAATTTTTAGTGATCCTATATTTTTTATTCATAATACTTTTTATAAAATGCCCTTCATATTGTTGTACTCTTTATTACTTAGTAATATGTCTTAAAGACCTTTCCATTTTTGTGCACACAGATCTACTTCATCTCTTTAAGGGCTGCCCAGGGCTTCAGTCTGTGCTTAGATTAATTTGCTTACCTGGTCCAGAGCAGAAACAGATTCTTAGCCTGCCTGATCCCAAAGCTGAGCTCTTTCCTCCTGCACCACGATGCCTGGAAAATCAGTGTCCACTTGCTAAATTTCACAGATGAACTTACTGAGACCCGTACAGGACAGGTCACTTGCCCAAGGTTGTTACAGAATTAGTGGGAATGTTGAGACTGGTACCCGAGGCTGCTTTTTCTTACCCCCTGAGTTCCAATGAAGAACTCTTTCAGGATATTTTCTTTCAGAATTAGATGTACTTGAGGAGTCTGTTAAGCAGATGGTCTCCTGGTACTTTAAATGAGGCAAAACATAAAAGAGTGTCCCTACGTGGTGCTTTGAATGTCAATCACTAGATTGCTGAGGGCGAGCCCACTTATGGTTGGAAAATTAGAAGAGCACAGCATTGTTGACATGTTTCAGGGAAATCTGGGTAAGGAAAGCACTCAGTTGGAGTTCGTAGTCTGCCTCCTACAGAGAATTCTTTACATTTTGTCAGGTTGGCTTTCACTGCTTTGCTCCCCCCTCCTTGATTTTATCTGTCCCGTGTATATTTCCTGTACTTTCCTCTGAGCTCAGCTATGCATTTAAAAAGGACCATTGTGATGGATCCAGTGCCTTGGCGTTTGCCTCGGAGGCCTATTCAGACAATTTAGTTAGCCATAATGCTGGAAGTAGAAGTCCCTCTAAAGTTTTTTTTCTGTAAATTTTATTCAAGTCTATGTAGAGAAAAGTGCAAAAATACTAAGTGCAAATTTATGAATCACAAAGTGCACACAAACTTAACTGATGCCAGATCAAGATTCAGAACACTGTCAGCATCTTAGAAGCCCCTCCGCTCCTCGGTTCAATCTTCAGGCCCAGCCCTGCAAGGATAACCACTGTGCGGACATCTAGCTCCGTACGTAAGTTTTCTCTGTGCTTTATAGAAACTGGGTCTAGTAGAATGTTCGATACTTGTCCAGCTTCCCACATTCTATGCATTGTTTTTGAGATGTGCACATAGTATATATACATGTGTGTAGCTGTTTGTTCTTGCTGCTGTATAGGATTCCACCGTATGTAACCATGAGGATTTATCTTCTTTTAAAAATATATTTTTATTGATTTCAGAGAGAGGACTGGAAGGGGAGAGAGAGAGAGAAACAGCAATGATGAGAGTCACTGATCGGCTGCCTCCTGCACACCCCCTGCTGGGGATTGAGCCGCAACCCGGGCCTGTGCCCTGACCGGGAATCGAACCGCGATCTCCTGGATCCTAGGTCAATGCTCAACCGCTGAGCCATGCTGGCCGGGCAGAGAATTTGTCGTTTTTGATGGACATTTGGTTAATAGTTACATTCCAAATGTTTTTGTGCACATCTTTTGGTGAACATATATGTACACTTTTAATGTATGTATCTATGAGTATAATTGCTACGCCATTGATATGCCTATTTTTACCCCACTTTCTATTGAGTTGTCTGCATGTTATTGATTTTTAGAGTTCCTTATAGTCTCTGGATGTTTGTTCTGTATCATCTGTGAATATTGAAGATTTGTGGCTTGTCTTTTTAGTCTCAATGTTGTCTTTTGATGGAATAAGAGTTCTTAATTATAATAGCCTGATTTTTCAAAACTTCTCTTTATAGTTACAATTAGTACTCTTTTATGCCTTTGTGAGAAATATTTGCCTACCAGAAAGTCATGAACAAATTCCATGCTTTCTTCTGGTCTTGTCTTGGCTGTTTACTGAAATCCTGGCAATAGAACCACATGGTGAATCACATGATGTTAACAGAGCTGGACAATTTTGAGTTGTGAACTTGAAAACTGAGAGTGCTTCTGATTTGTCCAGAAGCCCTTCAGTTTGGGCCAAGTGTGTGTGCTCTGTGAGGATGTTTCACAAAAGTCAGACTCCCATTTTAGAGCCTGGTTTCACATGAAGACAAGGAGATCTTACCTTTATGTAGTCCCACAGTCAAAGGCCAAATATAGCCTGTTTTGTGTTTGGAAGGCTATATTAGAAATGATAGTTTAAGTAGCTATTTATTAAATGCTCATAAATACTTGAACTTCCTAAAATGCTGTCTCATATAAGGTAATATTACAACTTGGAATCTGGCAACTCTCAGTTCGAACCACTTGAACCACTTGTCCTATATCTTTAACCTATGGAAAGAAATTATAAAGACTTTTTATTCAGATTACATAGGATCATATAAAAGACTCTTAATTCAGGCCATCAACTTTATGAGGCATTCACAGGAAAGACACACGTGTAAATACTAAAGCAAATGTAAAATAAAGTCATTAGTGACTGGCTCCTGGCAACCCAGAATCAGAACCCATGCCTACTAGTGGCCCAGCCTTGTGCCAGACATCACCTACCTCAAAATAACACAAAAGGAAATTTTATTCAGTAGAAAGCTTTGAATCCCCATGAAGTGTTATGACTTCATGTAACAACTTTTTTACTGTAACGACTTTATTGGGGGATCCATAGCAAGACTCAGAGATGTTAATTTAATATTCTAAGCTAGGGGTTGGCAAACCACAGGTTGTAGGCTAAATCTAGCCATGCCCATTCACTCGGATGTTGTCTGTGACTGCTTACATACCACAACAGAGTTGAATATTTGCAGAAGAGACTATGTCACAGAAATCCTAAAACAGTGTAAAGCCTTTAATGAAAAAAAAATTACTGACCTTGCATCTGGGCTCCCACATGCAGGGGGAAGGAAAGGGGCTGAAACACAGCTTATCTGTTTCTTATCTTGCACTATTTATGATGGAGTGACATTGTCCAGCTGGTATAATTTTAGTATAAAACATATCCAAGAAATGAATCAATGTTAAATCTCATAGTCACTGGATCAAGCCACCTCAAAATCAAACAGATGTTGTCACCAGCACACTGTCTTTAAAATCAACTCGTAACTCAAAGGATAAAACCCAATTTCACACTTTCCCAATTAAAAACATACCACTTCTGGTTTCAGCAAAGAAGGAATAAGAATAGTCTTGTTTGTCTCTCTCATTGATGACAGATAAAAACCTTGGACAAAAGTCATAAGGCAACTACTGCAGGTCTCTAAAAGTAAACAAGAACAGGTGGACAGTGTAGAGATATCAAGGCTCAAAGAATGACCATGCTTGGAGACTATTTTTTTAAATTTGTTTTTATTCTATTTGTTTGTTTTGCCTTCCATATTTCTTTTCTTAGACACATGTATCTCCTGGAATTGTGAACAGTCAGAGGCTCTTCAGCCAGTCTTGTCTGCACCCTAGGAAGGCCTCAGGGATGGACTGTAAGGTCATGCTGCAGTGGAGGCCTTCTCAGGCCCTTTCCACCTCAGATTTGCCCCCAGAGGGATATAGTCTAGGATGCCCCCGAGTCAAAGGCTCTACTTTTCATGGGAGCATTAGGAGAGGGGGGGAACTTATATTCTCCAGTGTCAGAATAAACTGGCACAATTCATTTCAAGAAACTTGCCAAAATATATCAAGAGCCATGCAAGTGCTCATATCCTTTGATGTAATAATTAACTGTAGGAATATGCCCTAAGGACAAAATTCAAATAGTTTTAAAAGCAAAATTTATATTTCTTGCAGCTTTATTATATGAATTAAATAGTTTCATTGCATAATTAAATGATTTATGTTAAAAACAAACAAGATGTCAACTGAATTGTGTTTAACCATTCATAGGATTATTATGAAAACTAGGAAAGAAATTAAAATCCATATGACATAGCACTGTGTGAAAAAGCTGCTTTAATGTTGAACTTGGGCTATGAATATACTACTTGAGCAATAAAAAAGGTAATTTTAAAACTATATTTAAAATAAAATTTCAGGTTTAATAATGATGATATTCTGTGGTTTTAAAGAAATTCATAAGGACGTAGTCTTCATTTGGACCTAGCAATTGGTTTTAAAAATGAAGCAAGTCTTCTAAAGAATCCTACAGTACATGTTGGAGAAGGTCTTTTAGCATCAGAGATATTTATAAACTGAAACAAAATTATTTAATTTGATGTGTAACCATGGTAAACATTTTGGCATAAGCATCAAAATTCTTAACATTTTTCAGTAAATAAGAGTTTGGAAAATATCTTCCAAAAAAAATTGAGAGAACATATCTTTCAGTTTTCTATTTCTGAAATAATTCTCTAACACTTTTTTTCTGTTCTTTTTAATTTGGCTGAATAGCTTCTTTGTTATAGAGTATGCTGATAAGGTTGTTAGGATAAACATAATCAAGTGGTTCATATACCTAAAATCTCTGGACTATGATTTTTTTAATTTCACACAGCTTTGCAGTCACATCTTCTGGCTGGGGATGGAGGCAGAAGTGAGTGAAAAGGGCACAGGATGTCAGTTCCAGTTACTTTCTCCACTCCCAGTGGGTAGAGTGAACTGAGACATTTAAGATACTGCTAAGAGTTTGGAATTCAGTTCAGTTAATCCAACAATGACTGCCTGCTATGGGCCAGGCATTGACCAAATCCTTTAAATCCAGGGAGGTGATGAACATCATGCCCTTCAGAGGAGACAGGTGTAATACAAATAATGCAGTAATATCAGGGCTATAATAAAGGAAAATATTTAGTGATATAGAGATATAAGTGACAGAATAAACAACTCTCCCTCGGCTTGGGAGCCGACCAGAGACCGCCTCAATGTGACATTGAATTGATCCTTGAAGCACTGGGCAGAGCGGTCAACATGAAGAGACTGGAGCCCTGAGAAACCTTTATTATTGGGGAGAGGAGCCAGATAACATTTCAGATCCTATTGAAATCACTCAGGTGACAGGCAATAAAGGTCCAAATCAAGGTGTTTTTCATGAAGATAATATAAAAAAACAGGTTTTGGAATTATTTGGGAATGAAAGCCTACAGAATTTGGTGACCAAATGAGAGAAGCAGGGTGACTGTAATTTTTTAGTTTGGAGTATTGGTCAAAGGTAGATGTCATTAATGTAAGCCTTGCAAGCTTTAACTTAACTCTTGAATTGATAATCAGCTTCTATACAATACTATATTTAGTGTCATTTTAATTACATTTTTTATGATGAAATAGCTAGCCCCCTAGCTCCAAAATATATAGAAATAACTTTACTATATTTAATAAAATATTCAGGAAGTTTGATGTTAGAAATTGTTTGTCATTGACTTGCCTCAAAATACATGTGTATGCAGAAGTAATATCTTATGGATTTAGGCTAGTCTTACTGAAAATTTAATTTACACAGCAATCCTGCCACTAGAAATACATTCTATCACAAAGATGCTCTGAAATATTGTTAAAACCAAGACTCTATCTAATATCCTCAGAGTACAAAGCCTGATTCAAGGACATGCAGGTTGCCTCATAGTAAGTCATGTACGATGCAAGGCTGTGGGCATTTACAGTCAATAAAATTCACTTGCACAATCTTTGCATAAAACTGTTAAATGCCAAAAAACCGAGAAAAGTTTTATCTCTTTCCAAAAGAGACCAGACCTGTATTCTGAGTCAAATAACTAAAAGATGGGCCATTAGTTTGGAAATAAAAGAATTAAAGTTCCCAATATACATATGAGATTCTTTACAGTAATTTTTGGAACTCTAGTGAAACTCATTGAAAGTCTGAAAACTGGACACATAAGTATTGTAAAGAATCCAGAGGTCAAAACGAAATAAAAGTAAATAAAAGCAATTTTTTGCTAACGTAATTGTTTTCAAATTTAAATAACAAACATTATTAAGATTAGGATAAATATCATGTACTTTAGTAGGAAGAATAAATAATATTTCCTGTCAATTAATTTATAGGATTAATGTAATTCTTATTACCCTCACTTGATAACTTTTATCTAATGTTCTTATAAAAAGTATCAAACATACAGAAAAACTGAAATAAATTTTAAGTGAATACTTATATATCTACCAACTCTATTCTAATATTATTAACTTGCTTTACCACATAGCCCTCATAGTGTCAACTCCTAAATCTTTCTATCAATTAATATTTTATTTTTTTATGTATTTCAAAGTTAATCGTGAGATAGAGTAATAATTACTACATTTACCTACACCAAAAAATCCCACACAAACAAATGAAATAACAATTTTCATGACACTGAATATCAGGCAATGAAGGGTAGTAAACATTGTCCTACAGTTGCCCAAGTTTACTGGCTGGAGAATGTTCTAGACTACGATTCAGAGAGAATCCAGAAGGGGCTTCACAGATACTCTGAGGAGAGGACACTGAAGTGAGAGTCTGGGGAATCAACCTCAGTGAAATTCCTTGAAAGACAGGGATGGCCAAAGCGTGCTCAGAAAAAGAAACAGGTACCCTGAGAGTCCTAGATCTATAACCAATGAGGCCAGCATTACCCAGGTACCAAAATGAGAAAAAGCAGTTAAAAGAAAAGAAATCCGCAAGTCAGTACCCCTCATAAACTTAGACATAATGTAAACACTTCTGAATGTTTTAGTTCATCAACTTTAATAATAAATATGACAAATATAAAAATATATGTCACGACCAAGTGAGATTTGTCACAGGAGTCAAAGTTGGTTTAACATCTCAAAGTTAATCAATGTAATTCATTATCATAAAATAAACTGAAATAGGAAATGATATGGTCATCGGTGTACATACTGTAAAACATTTGACAAAATCCAAGATCCATTTCTGAATAAGCTGCTCAAAATCCAGGCATAGAAGGGATTATCTTCAAAATGATTGATAGTCTGGGAAACAAAGCAAAGCTGTGGCTAACATCTTACTTATTGGTTAAAGACTGAGTGCTTCCACCTTAAGATCAGGAGCAAATCAGTGATGATCCATTCTTACTACTTCTGTTCTACAGCAGATTGGGGGTTCTAGCCAATGAAATAAAGAAAAACATGGCTTCATTTTGGAAAGACAGAAGTAAAAAAGCCTTTATTTGCAGAAGACATAACATCTATGTAGGAAGTCTCATAGACTTTAAAAATGAAAAGCATGTAAGTATGCCTAGCAATGCTGCAGGATGGGTTGGTCAGGATGCAAAACTAATTACATGCCTACACTGGCAACAAGCAAGTAGAGACGGCATTTATGAAATACATAGGAATACATCTGCCAAAAGATATGAGAGACTTGTACACTGAGAACTGCAAAGCAGTTCTGAGAGGATTATGAAACCCTAAATAGAGGCATACTGTGTTCACGGGTGTGAAGGCCCAAGTTAAGATGTTAATTCTCTCCAAATTGATTTATAGATTTAGTAAAATTTCAGTCAAAACCCCAGAGTTGGAGAACTAGTGCTGTTGATTTCAAGGCATGACAAAGCTACAGTAACTACAACAATAGGGTATCAATGTAAACATAGGCGAATACAGCAGACCCACACATATTAGAGAACGCATTTCCACAAAATGTGCAAAGACAATTCAGTGTAGAAAGGATAGGTTTTTTTATTGTTGTCATTGTTTATTTGTTTTTTAATCAAATGATAAGTCCCGTAGGCAAAAAAATAAAAGCTGATCCACACATTATACCATATGCAAAAATTAATCTAAAATGGATCACAGGAGACCAAGAGTAAGATGGAGGGAATTCCAAGGGTCTAAACAGAGGTAAGTCCCAAGACAATGGCCAGTCCACGTAGCAAGAGCATGGGCATTTCAGAGAGAGATCTTTAAACAAATTAAACTAATAATGTGAGTGATGTGATTGACCATGTGCGACATTTCATTTAAAGACTTTAAGACTTCAGGAAGATGTATGAAGAATTAGCAACAGGTGGAAAAAAGCATTAATGGTGAAAGAAATAAAATATTAAATCAAATAAAACAATGCTGGGTTGTGAATAATATTTGCATAGGATATATATATGTGTGTGTACATAGGATATATATATGTATATATATATATATCCTATATATATATATTATTGTTTAAACTTATATATATATATAAGTTTGAATCTACCTGTGTCAGGGGGATGTTGTGAAAAGCAGAGAAAATGATAGTATAAGAGAACTGAATTATCATTTTTGTAAGTTAGAGATGACACAAAAGATAGCATGCTATGTATGTTATTCAGACTTGTGGAGATGTGCGAAAATCATAAAGACATCTTTAAAACTGGAAGGTAGTTGTGTCTATTGAGGGGCCTGTGGCAGGGTTCCTCAACCTTGGCGCTCTTTGGCATTGTTGTGGGAGTCTGTCTTGTGCATTTTAGAAGCCTGGTAGTATCCCCGGCCTCCACCCACTAGCTGCCACTATAAACTCCCTCCCCACAAACAGTGACAGAGAAAATGTCTTTGCACATTGCCTGTCTGCTGAAAGGCAAAATTATCATGGTTGAGAACCACTGGATAAGAGGGAGGGGCAGAATTCATATTCTGTTGTAAATATTTATAACTTGACTTTTTAAACTATTTTTATTACTTTGATACAATAAATACTAACAAAATAAGAGGGCTGCATGAGATTATTTTGAATATCCTTTAAAGTCTAAAATGCTATAAAGTCAAATTCCCCAAGTACTACTTTTTAGCTACATTTTCTTTAAGTCGTAAACTATGTTTTCTTGATAGGGAAATCTGTACTGAACACTTTCTACAAGCACAGTTGAATACGTAGTTCTGGATGCACAGAAACGGGTAAAATCTTATCCCTGATTTCAGATTGCTTACAAACCTATCTGCTCCTATCTGTGGCACAGACAATATAATTATGGAGAGATTTGGGGAAGGTTCTGGAGTCAAAGAAAATTTCACCTCCCAGCTTTGCCCCCACATGAGCCCTCTGTAATGAGCATGTCTGACATGTGATACCCAACAATATGATTTATAGCTGCCCGTGTCCCCAAATTCCCTCTCAGTTCTATGACCATGAAAACAGATTGCGATCTGTGTTTCACTGAGCTGTGCGAACTAAGCCCTGGTGGTATTTCAAGGAGGAAGCACTAACTCAGCCATGGAAAGGTGGGCAGCCTCCTTACAGGAGAGCACCGCTCCCCAAATGGGTACAAGGCAGGGCTTGTGTCTTAGGTCCTTAGGTCTGTGTCAGCAAAGGCTCTTATCCCCTCAACAGGGCAGGCAAACTAATAGCCTCCCCACCCCATGCCCAGCATAAGCCCCTGTGAGGTTTTCCTCAGGTTTATGGTCTGTGTCCGACCGCCTAAGGTATTTGTTTGGTATAAAATTCAACATTAAAATGATCTGGCTTGAAAATGATAATAAGGCTCTGGGAATAAATTTCTTTCTTTATTGAGTTTATTAGGATTGTTGGCTTTTAACAAATGCCAAACATGCCACAAACAGAGCTTTTGCTTTGTTTTGTTTTGGTAAGAATTAAGAAGCTTGTAAAACCTTGGTGTAAATGTGGATTTAAGTGGTAATTTTGTGAAATCATGCAGTCTGGATAGCCCTGCGTCTAATCCGCCTTTTCCAGGATGGTCATTTGCTTTCCAGAAGCAGAATATTCTTTACTCCAGATCAGTTTTGTTGCAGTTAATGTCATTACTTATTAGTACAAGGAGAACTAAGGGCATCTTCATGTAGCTTGAAGTGGGTTTTTATTTTTGTAACCCAAGAACAGACTGAAGTTTGCTAGTGAAACTGCTTCGGTAAATACCATCAATTCTCATGACAGATTATTTCCAATAATCCCAGGCAATTTTGTTACACCGCCGTTATGTTTAGGTGATAGCAAATTAAAATGATAAAATGTCTTTATCTCTCACCTGCAGCTGTTTTAGCAACCCCACAAAATGAGTTTATACTGTCAGCCGTCCAGAAATATATAAATATGGGTGGCACTGTCCCTTAAGTATTCCACTAGTCACTATGCCGCGTAGGAAATCTAATGGCCCATTTCTAAAGAAAATGTTTCAGGGTCTGTTTTTCAATTATTTGAGAAATAGACACATTCATTGTTCTGCCTGGTGTCAGGGTCATCTCACCATATATATTATGGTAAATTACTATAATAGGCGCACTTGGCATGTTGCATTAGAGTGAAAAGAGAAACAGATTGGATGGAAATAAGAACTCATTCATTCTCCCTCCTCTCTACTGCGTACGCCCCGACCACCACCGGGGGAGCTTATTAACCTTTCTCGCATTGTCAATGTTTCTGGAGAGCAGAACTGAACAGAACAAGCTGTGCAGTCAAGCAACATTTCCCTCATTCCCCACTGAAGATAAATGTTTCTTTCTTAGACCATTTAAAAGGGATGATTCAAGTATAAATTTGGATTTCGTTTGGCTCTCCTCACTATAATTACATGTGCAGTCTGTTTTCATTTATGTGTGTGCTTTTTGTTGTTGTTGTGGTTGTTTAGAAAGATAATTTTTTCTTCTTTGTGAGATCTTTTATACTGAGCTTATGGTTTCACCCTTTTTAATAATATTTTACTGAGTTCTTACCAGAAGCACCGTGCTTGGCACTGGGCCTCGAGCAAGTAGAACTGAGTTCACTAGGCATCAAGTTCATAGATTCACTGCGGGTCTAGCATTTCCCTGGTCACCTTGTACCTGAGCTCTTTTTCCACAAAACACACTCCATGGTTTTCAGTATTCACTTCTCTATGTGTAAGTTTCTGGGGACATGCTTAAGTGTATCTTTGCAGTGTCCACATCGCTGTCGCACATTCGCTGAGTTCCCCCTTGTTTCTTACCTCTCTTCTCTAAATAGCCAAAATGAAAATAGGGTATGATATGTGCTTCTGAGATTTGGACCCAGCTAGTTTGGATCATGCTTCACTTCCATGAAATACATCATTGCATCCAAGGAAAGATCATTACATTCTGCTGGGTGCTTCACCTTGCTCCGTTTGGAAACTATACCTCAGCATGTCAAGGTGGCTCTGTTCCTGGAGGGAAGAGATACCAGGTAATAGATGTTCATTTTTGTAACAAATGAATGAACAATTGGGAACATCTTGGTCTCCGGTCAGTTTTAAATCACTTCTATTCATATGACCGTTACTTTGTAACTTGGACTTATGACACTAAAGGTCATAGTGCTTCCTTCTGGACCTCATACATCTTGATCTTGGACACAGAAGAGCACAGCAGCTAAGACCAGGGGACTTGCAGTCATAGAAACGGAGTTTAAATGCCTTACTCTCCACTCACTCTAAGCAAGTTGTTTAATCTCATGTGTTTACGGGGGAGTTAAAATTCAATGAACTATTTAAAGGAGATACCAAATTTGTTGGCATATGTTAAGTCTTTTCAAAATGTGAAAAAAAGAAAAACAGCAAATAATATATTACCTTGGTGCAACATTTAATTTGAAAGATTTAATGCTTTCTGAGGATCCCTGAAAACAGGTTAGGTTCCTAAGGCCTTCTATGCCAACTGAACTGGACAGGACTACTCATCAACATTTTACTCCCAGAAAGAGTCTATCTATAGTGTTCATGTCCTTCAAAGGAAGGCCTCACCATTTAACGTGATGGTGACTGTTTTTCCTTTGCAAACACTGAAAATTAGTCTTACGTGCTTCGAGAACCACCAATAAAAGCAACTAAGACAATTCTTTTAAATCTTGGGAAATGTATTGACATTCAAGGTTTCAGAAATTGCTATTAACCAAAAGCAAATGTTGTGCTCTTAAAAATATCAGATGCCTTTTGCATTGTAGCTAAGATAGTATTTTGTTTCTTTGTTAGTTTTTGTTTTGTTTTTATTGAAAGAAAACAAAAAAATATCATTATTATGATTTGATCTCTAGGTTTTTTTTAACGGCTTAGAGTTTAAGTGCAGCATTAAAGCTACAAGATACCAGGAATGTTGACAGTCATTTGAAAGATGATGTATCTGGGGACACTTTCAAAGAACAAAACTATTGCCTTTTGTGTTAACATAAAGCTTTTATATCTAGATGGATATAACTGCTCTCTGTGGATTTCTGCAGACAAGATGCTATTTTCTTGGTTGGTATTAGACAGTTATTTGTAACCATACTTAGAGTTCTATGATTGTGTAAAATGGTGTTGTTATCTGTCCAGTTTGGAGTGTATATCATAGATCCCGACAGAGCCTATTTTTTAGAAGGAAGTTAGTATGAGATTGCATCCAGTTAACTTGTCTGCAGTCTTCCACAAGAGATGAAGCAAATGAAGGAATTTCTTGCAAAAAATGGAGCTACATGTCCTGGGTAACTAGGATGTGGACACAGAGCCATTATCCCCAAGCAGCAATGCAGTGTATCTGAGCAAAGAGATCCCAGCTTGTGTCCTGTTAGCCAAATGTAATGATCTGTTTGGCTGGTGCTATCTTAATGCCTCTAACCTGTTAACTTATCTGTACAGTGGGGGGAAATAATAGAATGTCCTTTATAAAGATGTTGTGAAAATTAAATAATATACATAAAGTAGCAAAGTAGATAACCTATATTATATACTTAGAAAATGTAAGCTCCTTTTGTAAATATCATTAATACCTCTACTGCTACGAAGTATATCACTGTGAACAATTTGGTTGCCTCTCTTTTTTCTCCCAATTTTCTTTTATTTGTGGTGTTGAGTCACAACCTGAAATGTGAAATCTTTTAGAATGTTCTCACATATAAGAAGAGGAAAACTGGGTCACTGTTGCCTAATATAAATTTGCTTATCATGAAGCCAAAAGAAGCATTAATTACATTGTTGTCACAATTATATTTCAAGGCAATCGCAAATTGTAGAATATAAACTGTTCAGGCCTGGGGACTGCTTTCCCATGAGATGTATTGGCCCCAGATGTCCCCAACCCAGTCATGTACTGTGGTGGGAGCTGCTGGGACAACAATACACAATAGAGTGATAGTAAGAGTTCCACGCAAGGGAAGGTTTCAGGCTCTGAAAAGTGAGAGCCTGCAGTACAGCTCCCCTCCCTGCCTCTCCCTCTGCATCTCTTCCAGAAAGTGACTCTTTGGGCAGCATCAGGATTTTTCTGAGAGGTCTGCAAGAATGCAAAATGTAAGTCATCTTTAGTTCCTTCAGTGGCCATATATTCATCCATTTGTTCATTTGTTCATTCATAAACTCATGTACTGGGCTTCTGTTAAGTGATGGGCCTTTTGCTGGATTTGGGGGACATCATGATAAATGGGACAAAGTTTGGTTTGGCCCCAGTGAAGCTTACAGGCTGGTGGAGAAGAGAAACATTGAACTTGTAATAAAGGTGTGATGTTTAAAATGAAAAACCAAGTAGACGGTGTAAAACATGCATGTGGGAGGAGACATCTATATTGAAAGGAGAGGTAGAAATGCTAATAAAGGGTGTAATGTAAACCACGTGGCGTTATGGGAGATGAGCTGGTGTCAGGATGATGCTCTGAGAAAAGACAGGATAAAAAGCTCCAGCGCATAAGCAAACAAACAAACACAAACAAAACCCACCGTTTTGGTGAAAAGACAGCGTAATGCAAGCTTTTATGTGGGGGTATAATTTATATGGTAGTTTACTGAATGCCACAAAGAGTTTTTAATAGTATTGATAAAAACGTAACATATGTCTTTAAAAGTTTTGTTAGATTTGGGGGCTGTATATGGGTCTGAGGTGGGGAGAAGCTGTAGAAAGTGCAGCTCCTTTGGGAGCTACCACTGATACGTCAGGGAAAGATGCTGTCGGCTGAATGAGAGGCCTGGAAGTGTAGGGGTCATGGACTCGAGGATCTGGTGATCTAGCCATCTTGTGTCATTACTTCCTTAACTGCTTTTAGTTGTGTTAGATACAAAGAGGAGAAAGGCATGGTATTTGCTTTAGAGAAACTAGGGACAGAGAGGGGGGGGGGAGGGGAGAGAGAGAGAGAGAGAATTTTCCTGTGATTCTCTTAAGGTTAAAGTTGGGGAGGTAAAGTGTTATGTAAAGTTGCTGAAAACAATTTCACCCAAAGCCAGTTAAATGAAGGATCGATTCCTCTAATTATTACTATTATTAATTATTATTGGAGCACTGTAATAAGTTCTTTATAAACATTATCTTATCCATCTATCTTAACCACTCAGTTAACAGTGTTCTATTTAATACTATTTTACAAATGAGAAAATTGAGACACCAAGAGGGTAAGGCGCTTGACTAAGGTCATTCAGGCAGAATACAATGAAACTTGAATTTTGTCTGCCTGACTTCCAAGCCCATACTTTTCGGGAGTTAACAGTGTAAGATATCCTGCTAAAGAAAATTTACAGGGAAATATTGCCATAAAGCAGCAATGGATAGAAAAGAAAAAAAAGAGGGAGTCCACTTTGGTTTAAAGTGTTTCAATTCCTTTTTTTAAGATCAACACTGTAAATATCTAGAAGTAAGAAATGAATTTAATAGCATCATTTCAAGTGATGGGAACTTTCAAAGCAAGTGTTTAACACATTAAAAGAATGTTGGAGACAGTATCTCCTTAACTGAGTAAAATCTGATCCCCCCCGTTTGGAACACAAGCAACAGCGGCCTTACGGTTGTGCAGCAGGACAGTAAGAAGCTGGGAAATCCCTGGGCGAGTGGAAGGAGAGACTGAGGCAAGAAAATGAACCAAGGCCAAGCAGTTGGGCAGCTTGCATCCAGCTTGTGAATTACAGACCTTATCCTCCCCAACCAAGGACGCCCGAGAGCAAATGGCTCATACCCTCCTCTCTAACCAGAGAATATGTAGCTCAAGTCACCCTGGCCTGGGAAACTAGAAAAGAGAGACCCAATTAATGCCACTTGTGCCATTAAACCCAAGGAGAGATGCAGTTGGGGAACAAATAACAAAACCCCATTAAAGCCAGACAGACCTAAGATAAAAGTAAAATAGTAAAACAGACCAAAGAATAGTCCCAAACTCCCCTATCCACTCATTTTGATGCATCAGCATATTAAAAATGCTCCTGGAAAGCTGATAAATATTCTACCAAAACCCTCCCCTAAGATTCTTGCCTGTAAAAAAAAAAAAATGGGTAAAAAGCCCTCAGGACAAAGATTCAATGAGGGTTCTCTCTAGAGCACATCCAGGCCCCTTCCCAGGCATGAACTTTTTATTTCTAAGGGTCCCCAGGAGACTTGCAGCCACGGGAGCAGTGGGCAGCTTGACTGGGGCTCGCCCCTGAACCTGTCTCCAAGGCCCCCTTTTTCTCATTCCCAGTGATCTAAAGCAGCCCCGCCTTGGCTCTGCTTTCCTGTAACATTTCTAGGGAGCCAAAGCAGAGCACAGTCTAGGCTCTCCCCTGTTGTTTCTTCTACCCTAATTCCTTCCTTTGTTTCACTGTCCCCAGCATTAATAAACATATTCTCAAACCCATCTGGACTCGTGCTGCGAAATCTTTCCCACACGAAATCAAGGACCCACATACTACAGGCTGGCCTGAGGCAGATCTGGCCAGACTGTGTTCCGTAGCAGTTGGGGGCCCTGGTTCATCATATTTCTATTTTTTTCTGGCTCCGGAAATTTGTACAAGTTACTAAAAATCCCTGTGTGCACATTTCTCATTTTTAGAATTAGAATTTGTTATAAAGAGTAATTAACAATGCATGTCAACACCTAGTCAACTCCATGGCACAGAAAGAATCCCTACTAGGTGGTCAATATGCTATGACCATGTGGCATACTAGAAAATGTTTTTGGAGAGGGGAACAGCACCAAGACCCCAGGTAGAGCAGTGAAAACTGGTAAATTGCTGAGGCTGCAGGCAACCGAAGTCATGCAAGTGTCTGATTTTCAACTCATGACACACAGAGGGGAGGAGTGTAGACTCACATCTAATCAGGAGTAAGGAGTTAGACCAACTTCAGGGTTAAATTTACACAGATATGAAACTCAACTGGAGACCGTTTATTCCACATAATGCAATCATGAAGGAAACATAGCTTCTTGGATTAAAGAAAATTAGAAAACATAGCCTACCAGCCAAAGTAAAGGACCTATCTTACCATGGGCACTAATTTTTCAAGAAATGGACAAATTCCCTCTATGAAAATTGCTCTTTATTAGAACACAGGGCTAATATCACAGGTATATTATTTATAAAGTTATGTAGTTTTTAAAAATAATTTTTTATTTTATTTTTCAATTACAGTTGACATACAATATTTTACTGTATTGTTCAGGTGTATAAACCAGCGATAGACATTTATATAAGAAAGTCACATAGATTCTTTGAATGATAGACATTTTTATGTTTCGGAATCATCGAACTATATATCTTTATCTGTGACTATGTCCGTCTATCTATCTATACTTAAATTCAGAATGGAGAGAGACAACAAATGCTGAGAAAATCTCATATTCAAGTTCTCCATGAAGTCAGTGAAGTTATGCAGAATCGCTTTTCGTAGAACACTTCAGAGTAGGCACCAGTAAGAAGTGAGAAAAATGAAGAAGTTTACTCAGCACATACATCAAAGCTGTCTTTTATCAACTATTGAAAATAATGTGTCCTTTTGTGGTATTTTCCACAGTTATTACTGATTTAGTAATTGAATTAGCATTGCTAATTCATCAGCAACAACGCAGCCATCAATTGGAACAGTAATTACATTTTTATGCTGGGCTGGTGCTGAGACCTATGATCAAAATATGTTTTTATTGAACAGTCCATGATATAGTAGTCATTTAACCAGATTTGTTCATTTTTTCCTGGCATATTTATTCAATATATTCCACTGAGTGAGTGTTTCAGTAAATAACAATGACATAGTCTACTTACATAATTCATTAGCACACAGGTGTGGAGACCTATTTTTCAAATTAGATTTTATATTTTCTGTGATGTCAAATGATACTCGGTGCTGCTCTTTCGTTCCCCATTTCTTACCAATGTCTGATTGCATTAGGGACTAGGTTAATTTCTCACTTTAAAAGCAGGAATACAGGAAATTAGGGATCACCATATGCCACGTTACCATGCAGGACCATGGACTGGTGGGACACCGCCCCTCAAACTTAGCTGCACAGTGGAAGCACCTGCGCTGTCCGAGTCCCACTCAAGGATTCTAACTCATTAGATATGCGGTCCGGCTTGGGTAAGGGAACTTTATAAAACCCCAGGTGATTTTAATATGCAACAGAATTTGAGACCCACTGTGTAAAGCAGGATATGCAAGAGCAAAGAACAGCATACTTCCCCCTCCTCTCTCCTTTCCTTTGTTCCTGGGAGCGTTCGGCAGTTGTCAAATAGCTAAGTGTCAGGAACTGTACTAGCTGGTAAAAATGCAGGGCAAACAAGGCGGTCCCTGGTCACATGTTTATTACATTAGCTCTGGGCCTGGATTTGACTGTGGCCTCAGCTGCTCACGTATCTCCCAGGATGCTGATCCCCAACTGCAGTAACCTTCTCTCTGTCCTCCGTGAGCTGTGGTCTGTAGCTCTCCGGGGATCTCTCAGAGGTGGTGACTTGTCCCTGCAGAGTTACGTCTTCCCACATCTTCTGATCTCAGTGTAATCCTCACCGCCTTGACTTTCATGCCGAGTGCAAACTCCTCTCCTCATACCACACACCGCACTCCAGTTCACATACTACAGATGTATTATGTTCTTATGTGTTTGATGTTTCTTTTTAAGCTAGACAGAGATCGCCAGCAAGGAGCCTACCACTGGGTTGCTTAATAACTGCTTAGCCCTGGCCGGGTGGCTCGGTTGGTTGTGGGTTCACTCCCAGGTTGGGTGCCTGCAGGAAGCAAGTGACCAATGTTTCTCTCTCTCTCTTTTTCTTTCTCTATTCCTCTCTCTAAAAATCAATAAACATTTCCTCAAGTGAGGATAAATAAACAAATGAATGCTTAATAAAATATTTATTGAATAAAGGAAATAATTATAAATATGAGCGAAGGTAAGTTTATCCTGGTTAATTGTTGCTGCATGAAAAACAAACTTAGTTGCCTAAAGCAATAACCACTTGATGACCTCTCATGATCCTGAGGGTTGACTGGGCTCACCTGGGGGTATCTTCTATTCCACATGATGTCCACTGGGACTGCAGCCATCTAGGGGCTCAACTGGGCTGAAATATTCAGGACAGCACCCTCACGTGCCCGGTGTCTCGGGAGAACAGGACCGGAAGGCTGCTTTCAGGTGGGATGCGGGGCTGCCCAGCCTCTCTCCCATGTAGTCTCAGGTTCTTCCCCTTTCCACGGGGTCCTTCCGGCAGGTAGGTACCTTCCTTAACGGAAGCTCAGGGCTTCCAGAAGGGGCATTTCCAGAGAGAAAGCCGAAGCTGCCCGATCTCCCAACAGCTGATTGGAAAGCTGATCCAGTGCAACCCTAGCCATATTTTGTTAGTAAAAACGTCACACATCCATTCCAGAATCACTGAGAAAAACAAAAACAAAAACAAAAAGACAGACCTCCCTTCTTTATGGGACAGTTACAAAGAATCTGAGACCACCTTTAATTCATCACAGAAGACCCCAAATTTAAAACATTTTTAAAATTTTCTTTTCGTTTTGGGAGGAGGGGTCACATCAAGGGTTATTTTCATTTTAGTTTCTATTTTATTGGAGTAAGAACAATCAATAGGAAATCTACCTTCTTAGGAAATTAAGTGTACAATACATTATATTATTAACTATAGGTGTAACAGTGTACAACAATCTCTAGAACTTATTCGTTTTTTATAACGGAAACTTTAAAACCATGAACAACTTTACACTTCCCCTCCCCCCACTTCCTAGAAGCCACCTGTGCGCTCTCTGTCTTCCAGTCTGACTATTTTAGATACCTCGTGTAAGTGAGATCCTGTAGCATTTGTCCTGTCACTGGCTTATTGCACTTGTCATAATGTCCTCCAGTTTCTTTCAGGCTGTCACACATTGTAGGGTTTCCTTCCTTTTTAAGGCTGAAGAATACCCCATTGTATGTATATACCACATTTTCTTTACTCAGTAACCGATGGACATTTAGGTTGTTGCCACATCTTGGTTATTGTAAATAGTGATGCAAACAACCTTGGAGGGCAAATATCTCTCTGAGATCTTGATTTAACTTTGCGGGGACTAACTATCTAGACGTGAGATTGCTGACCAGATGGTAGTTCTGTTTTTAGTTTTTTTTGGAGGAACCCCCACACTGTCTTCCACAGTGGCCCCACCATTTGGCATTCCTGCCAGTAGTGCATGAGCGTTCCCATTTCTCTACATGCTTTCCAACACTGGGAACAGGAAACAGTCAGCACAGTGAAAAGGCAACCTACAGAATGGGGGGAAATAATTGCAACCAAATATCTGAAAAGTAGTTAATATCCAAAATATGTAAGAAAGTCCTATAACTCAATAGCAACCCCCCCCCCCCCACAAAACCTCAATTAAAACATGGGATAAAACTTGACTAGACGTTTCTCCAAAGAAGACATACAAATGGCCAACAGAAACATGAAAAGATGCTCAACGTCACTGATCATCAGGGAAATGCGAATGAAAACTACACTGAGATACCACCTCACACCTGCTAGAATAGCTATGATCAGAAACACAAAAGACAAGTGTTGGTGAGGACGTGGAGACGTTGGGACTCTATTTACTTTAAAACACCTAAGCTGACTCGGAGCCCCCATTCGGCCAGGCTGCTGGAAACACTGATATCAGCTATTCTTTGGGATCCCACTACCAGAGTTGAGTGTAATGGTGAGGCACTGAGGGTGATTTTTGATCACATCTAGCAGTTTTCATTATTAATCGTGAGCACCCGTTGTAGCAACAAGCCTGGTGTATTCAGGGGCAGACGTTTTGGAGCCCATGTGCCATGGGGAGTGGGGATAGTGTGTGTGAGTGGAGATGGTCACAGCTGGGCCTTGCTTCTCTTGAGCACCACCCAGTCTTTCTATTCTTCCCTTGGGTTTGCTGGAATGGAGAGAACAGCCTCTGTGTTGTGATGGGAGAAATGGGCAGAGCTGATTCTGGTCGAGTAACTTCCTTACACACTCTGGTTTGCTTTACGACTAGGCCTAGGCTTTTCTGTTGTTCTACCATAGTTGTCCTTTGCCTAGCTTAATCTCTCCTCTCTTTGTCTCCTTTGTTTAATTTTTTATTTTGACGTTATTTCACACATTTTTCAAGAATAGCACCACGTAGTTTTACTCTCCCTCATCAAGGCTCTAAATGTTAAAATTTGCCCCCTCTCTCTCCCTCCAGCTCTTTCTCTATGCCATCTGTGTTATACAATTCATACCTTTTTTTAAAAGAACAAACAAACTATTGATTTCAGAGAGAGGAAGGGAGCGGGAGAGAGAGATAGAACATCAATGATGAGAGAGTTGTCATTGATCGGCTGCCTCCTGCAAGACCCCACCGGGGATCGAGCCCGCAACCGGGCATCGTAGCATTTTATGTGGAACAGTTTGTCTCTCCTTATGTGGTGCAGTTAACTGTGTATTTCCTAAAAGCAAGAACATTCCCTACTGAACCACAGTATAACAGTTAAAACCAGGGAATTGCCATTGAGACATAGGCACAGTTTTTCAATTGTCCCAATATTATCCTTTACAGTGAGAGAAGATCCCAAACCACGCGCTGCATGCAGGCCTCGTGCCCCTGCAGTCTCCGGCATCCTGGAAGAGTCCCTCAGTGCCCCGTCTGTAAGGGCGCTGGCTCCTTTGAAGGGCACTGGACTGATGTTCTGTAGAATGGCCATCAATCTAGGTTTGCCTGATGTTCCCCCGCGACTGAGTTCATGTGTTCAAGCCTGACAGGGACGCCGCGCCAGTGCTGCTGGGCTCCTCCTGGCCCGTCGCATCGGGAAGAATTAATGACAGTCGCTCTCGTCAGCTGGGGTCTCTGCCAAGCCTCTGCATTACGAAGTTACTATCTTCTTTTGTAATTAATAAGTATATTATAAAATTAATAATTACTTTGAGGACAGATAAGTATCCTATTATTCATTTCCCTTTCACTTTTTAACATCTGTTGATGTTTTTTGCCCGAATCGATTTCTATCGTGATGGTTGCCAGGCGGCGATTCCTCTCTGTCTCTCACTCCACCTGCTGTGGGGCGCCTGCCAGATGCTGGATGCTGGGCCGACGCGGGGCGTGCTAGGCTGGCTGTCACAGGCAGGAGCGAGGCTAAGGAGGCCCAGGGGACATTTTCCGGAGCCTGAAATGGGCGACTCACTGTTGTGATTCTCTTATAATCAGGGACGAGCAATCCCTAGTCAAATTTTAACCTCTGCCCTAAACTTTCAGCTGGTGGTGGTTATATGGATATTTTTCTAGATGTAGATATAACATATGAGTATATATATAATTTTATAGTGCTTAATATTATATCCTTTATGCAAATTATACTCAATAATTAAAAAGAATAATAGGGCAAAAAGAAAGAAACCAACAAACCTCTAACTTAGTTGCTTAATTGCATAGCATTGTATATGGCTTTATATATTGCACACAACTTAAGAAATACGCTTAACCCTGAATCATTCAATGCTATAAAAGTAGAACCGTAGCTCTGTAATAGCGTTTGGCTGTTACTTAATAACATTCAATTATTTTCAGGTGAAAAAAATGAAGCTATTGATTTTCTAAAAGGAAAAAATAGTACTCTTTTCCTTAAAATAAGTTAGTTTTTCCTTTATATGATATTTGTGAAGTAAAAAATATTGCATATTCATATAAAATATTTTAAAATAAAATAATTGAAAATTTGCCTAAAATGAGGATTCGCTCCTCGTTTTCTTTAAGTAGACAATGACCCTTCTAGCTTTATAATGTGACTTTATTTACATAATGTCAACACTTTTAGTAAGTTGGCTATTCTCTATCTGCCTCTTCCCCAATAAATTCTCTGCCCTGGTTCTGTGCCTGTGGACTGACCCTAAAGATTTGACACCAGGACTTCTTTGAACTCTCGCTTCCAGTTGGTTTCAGCCAGTGGGAGATCAGAGCAAGGAAGCCAGAGCATGGGTTATTTTCCTCCTAGCCTTCTAGGCCTTGGCTCTCTGGTTTTGGTCTGATTCTCCCTCTAAAAGTACATCTCCTTTCAGGAATTTTTACAGCTCCAGTTCTCATCAGGCTTCTACTGTTTCCTTCTCTACTCTTTTTTTTTTCTTTTTTTTTAAATATGAGAGGTCTTTTTTAATCTTTTTTTTTAATTGATTTTTCTTTTTTTTAGAGACAGAGGAAGAGAGAAGTGTAGAGATATAGAAACATCGATAAGCAAGAACCATTGAAATGCTCCCTACTGGGGGTTGAGCCTGCAGCCCAGGCATGTGACCTCACCAGAAATCGAATCGGTGACCTCTTGTTTCATGGGTCAATGCTCAACCACTGAGTCATACTGGCTGGCCTCCTTCTCTACTCTTTTAAACCCAAACCTTTTTTTTTTTTTTTTTTTCTTTCCCATATAAGAACTATTGTTATTTTGCAGAGAGAGATAGATAGAGATGTCAGAATCACAATATATAAGGTTTAAGATTTTAAAAGCATCTTATATTCTGCCTTAATGGCAACGGGATTAATAGGACCAAAGACTTGTCTTGCTCCCTGCACAGCTGGAGGGTACCTCTGCAAACCTGATGGCCAGACGCTGTGAGGTATGTAGTGTGAAGGGAGACAACTAGATGGGTCTTTGCTGCAGATATTGGACTATCAGTGTTTTGGACCCGTGTCCCCTGCATGATCAGGTCCTACATGTGATTTTTAACATGAGGATCATCAGTAGGTAGACCAGGAGATAACTTCTCTTCTTCTGACTGGGTGCACATTTTAAGATCTCCATATTTTCTCCAATGTAGCCAACAAGTTGCATAAAATCTATATTGCATCTTAGGTGGGCCCCAAATATACCATTGCATTGCACTCCCACAGGCTTGCCCTCTTCGGGGATCTGAGGTGGCATGTGATCCCCACAGCTCCATTCAGTAGCTTCCACCTCTCCTCACCCCAACATGCTTCAGTATTGCTTATGGTTCCTCTCCCCGTCTTTCTAACTAGTCTCTTCATCCAATTATCTTTAAAACCTCACCTTAGTTAGCTTTCATCTTCTACTGGGACCCTAACGGGTGCAGTAACACAAGTCAGCAGTAAAATAAGAGGGATGAAGCTTCTAGTAAATAGCTAATGAGTGGTAGCCAATAGAAAACAGACCTAGGGAACTTTAGCCATACCTTGTGGGGAACTTGTAGCCATTCTGTGATGCCCTTGCCATAGAATCTGCAGTGAAATCTGACAATCGTTCCTGATTATCCTTCTGGAAGCTTGTGGATATATTTTCCTATTCTATACAACAGAAGGTTATGTTAATTTTATTTATGCAAAACTATTTTCCAAATATTGCTGAAAGAGGAACTTAGGGTAGAAAGTTCAGATATCATTTTAATACTTCTAAAAATTTATCTGCCACGTGACTTTTAACTTTGTAAACTTTCCAATACATAAGTTTATATTCACTAAAATGCAAATCTAATAAACTGCATCTAGAATATGTATCTGAGTGTTGTTGGGAAGGAAGAGAGGGAATGGGGCCCTTCAGAGATAATCTTCTGTGGCTAAGTGATTAAGCACTAGAATGGATATCACAGTCAAAGTCTAGCCTCATTTGTTTTACTGATGCTGCTGCGTTTGGACGAAATGCCTCTTTATATTGTAGGCAATTAGGCAGTGAATTAGAAGAATAGTTATAAGGAAAACAATAGATTAGAGAGTCATTCCAGTGAAGCTGGGGAGAGAATGGATATTTTAGCTGGTTTCAAATTCATTAGCCTTGGAGTCTATTACTATAGATGTCAGAACCAGAGTCATGTAAATACACTTATTATGCTTAAATAAATCAAGAAAGGTTCATTTTCAAACACACCAGATGTCATGTATTTCTCTGGTGGCAATATAAATCTGAGCTCTATCTATGCTAAACATCTGTCAAAAACACACTTGTTTAAGGCAATCACCAACAGTATAAAACGGAAGCACTTTCAATAATGCCTCAGTAAGCAAAAGGATTGCTCATTCTATCGAAAAATGAACTGAATACCCCAAACAGTGTTGTATATTATGAGGTCAATTTTTATAATAAAAGTATGTCCTCTACATGGAATTTAGAAACCAAAAAATAAAAATAGCTAATAAGAGTAAGAAGTACTTTTTTTTCATTATTCTAGGCTTATTTCTTCTAATTTAGAAGTTCACACATGTAAAAGTGATAATCAACTAGTAATTTTAAACTATATTGCACCTTCACAGTAAAAACAAAAACAAAACTTATAGTTCCCAAGGTAAAAAGGGATTAAAAACTTACTTTACCAGACAGAGGATTTAAGGCTCCAAAAGATTAATAAAAATTTCCCAAGGTTAAAAATTAAAATATTGCTGGCATTAGTTTAAAAGCATAATTTAGCTTTCCCCAAATGCATTTTCATTATATTTTTTATTTTAGATTCCTAGAGATTTGCTTTTGAATTGTTAAAGAAATACTTGCATAAACTTGAAAGCTATAACCACACGGATTCTTTCAGCACAGTTCTTCCTGGCCCTGAATGTTTTTCTTCCTGAATGTCAGCAGCACCCTGGGGGAAAGGCCGGCTGTTGTAAGTGAAGTGCTGTCAGTTCAGTGGCTGAGAATCATTCTCAGGCCCACACTTAACCAAAAAATACATCTAACATCGCAAAATGCCCATTTCTTACTCTGAACACTATTTAAGACTTCCAATGGCTTATTTTAGAAATTGAAAGATTTTAAAAGCATACTTAACATACGGCTAAATGAAGTGGCAGCCGGTGATTGTCTTTTTTTATTTTTATATTTTTTTAGTTTTAGGCTAATTTTCTGGCAGTTGCTTGGCTGATTTTTTTTTTTTTTTTTTCTCAGTAGTCAATGAATTTATTTAAGAAGGTATTTGAATTCACTTTCTTGGTTTCTTTCTCTTTTCTGTTTCATTATTTAATATTTTTACTGGGTTTAAGAAATATTTTTGAAGTGCAGAATAGAAAGAACAGTACTGGTGGTGTTGCTCTGAGGGTTTTGCAACAATTCAACTGTCGTATCTGACTCTCAGGTCAGAGAGTTATTAAAGATCAGGAGATGAGTGTTAGGAGCCTATGGTGAGCGATGAGAGAAGGGCATGGTAGAGTGTTTAAAGGACCCTCCTAAGTTTGTTTCCCAGTTGTAAGATAGCTTCTTGTCTGTAGTTAGGATAAATTATTTTGACTAAAAGAATGATGGTATGAGGTGAGGTAAGAAAAAATACATTAAAGCAATGTTAAAATGCTGTGCATTTTGTTATACTTATGAATGTATTCATTTTGAAATGTCTGCATTAAATCCATTAAAAAGTTTCAGTAAATAGTACATTTCATGAAACATAGCTGTATTTTAAAAGAGAAAGTTTAGTTGCAAGCTCCATTGGTTTACGGATTGGCCAATGTCTGCCTCAGCCTCTGTACTCAGTATGCTGCAAGGTTACTTCAGTGTGTGAAGAAAATGCAGCCTCGCTCAGCTACATAGTGAAAAACAGGAATATTTTTAAAACCTTCAGATAATTAAGAATATTCTTTTCTGATACTATACCCAAACTTGGCAAGTGGTAGTTTCTTAAAGGTTAGTCACAATGTGGAGTCTGAAACGGTAAAAATGAACTTTTAATACTGTTACATAAAAATTCCTTGGCTTTCTTTGCCCTTTCAATAAATCTTTTGCAGGTGCATGATTTAAAAAAAAAAAATTATTGCTTCACAAAATTATATAGTCTATCCAAATGTTGACACACTTCATTATACAATATCAAAAGTCACACTTATTTATATCACTGTTGACCTCATCAGAAAATTCTGTATGTATTAGCATGTTGAGGTCATTGTGGCAGATACAAGTTTTCCAAGCTCCTAATTTTTGTTTGAAATCTTGAATTTTAGATATTTGGCAACCAATGCCTGTCAATTGTTTTTCTTGAAGTGATAAACTCCTTTTTTTCATGTTCAAGAAAAGTCAAATACCCACATTTTAGTAACTGTCTTTGAAAAGAGCTAGTTCCTCTCTCAACTCGAACTATTGCACTAACACTTTTTCTCAAGGCAACCATGATATTTCAGAGAGCAAAAGTTATTTTATTATGTTTCTCACTTTGCCTCACCATGGATTGTGCAACATCAGTGCCAATGTCAACAGGGTGAAAATGGTAACTAGTTATTAGTATTATTATGAAATTGTTTTGCCTTAATGGAGTCACTGGAAGAGCCTTGGGGACCGACAGAGATCTGAGCACCACACTTTGAGACCTGCTGTGTTAGACAATGTCCCAAGCCCTTCGCAGATGTTATAACTGTCATCTTCACAGCAAACCCAAAAGGCAGAGACTGTGAGTTTGCTCATTTTACATTTTCCTTTGTTTAACTTGCTCACTCTGCTGACCTGAATACCCCTGTATTACATATGAGTTTCAGTACAAAAGCTGTGGATTAATGTTTTAAATAATTAATAGCCAAGTCTTGACAGACACATAGGCATAGTGTTAAAAATCAATGTTTATGAAAATCGACACCCTGACTTTGAAAACTTATAAAAATCTTAGCAAGACTGTAGATTTCTGCTTCTGCCTATGATGGACTAAGAGGAACAGTATCTAACCATTTTTCTCTAAACAATAAAAAGACAGAGCAAAATATATAAAACAACAATTTTCAGGTAATGAACATACTGGAGGTGATCACTGAGAGAGGGGAAGCAAACGAGTGCCCACTTTTTCCAAGGCTCTTTTTTTATAATTACCATAAACACAGTTTTTAGTATATGGATTTATTTCAAATTTATATACTTTTTGAATGCATGCAATTTTTAACATAGTTTTAATGAATTATATATTAATAGGAAAAATTCAGGGTTAAAATTATGCTTGTTCATTCTCAAAAATGAACTGGAATTTTGTTGTCTAAAATAAGAAGATTAATTTTTAAAATGACTTCTGGGGAAAATACAACCTTAATAATTTCATAATTTTTTGACAGGTTGGGGATTTTTTGACAAAGGTTCATGTTCATGTTTCTTGCAGGGTAGCAATAAGTAGGGTTCACACCAGAGAAAAATATGAAATATCAAATAAAAAAAGATAATAAAATGTGTCCTGCAGTGACAATGGCATCCTATCTCAATAAAAATGCATTACATTCAAGTAGATATCCAGTTGGCCAGATCACAACACAGTATTTTAGAAAAACAACACACACACACACACACACACCTGGATTTGTCTTTTAGTAAATAATCATATTTGAGATTGCTTAAGTCAGTACTTTCCATGATTTACAATGTTTTCCAAATCTATAGTATTTAAAGAAAGTTGTGAACAACTTATATTAAGGCCAAAAAAACTCAAAACATTTTCCCCCCACAAATGTAGCTAAGAGTCAAGGTTAATCAAAGCATTTGAAATGTGGTGAACTATTTCCTTTATAAAGGTCAGCTAAATAAAAGAAATGAACCATCCTTTCCCATTTCTTTACCTTACAACTGCACTAAGAATATTCAGTTCACAACAAGTCAAGTCTTTGTCATTTGGGTTGTATCAGAAAGTTCTTTTTCAAAGCTAGCATACCACCAAATGGTTTCCCCTATTAGTCTGTAATGTACATTAAATGTCAAGCAACTAATTTTATTTATATAATTTGACTTGGTGTAATTTTAATATAGTGTTCCTCTGTGTTATTTCAGCTTTTGGAGAAATTTGAACGCTGAATCTTTCTACTTTCCTTGGATTCTTTGATGACTTCAAGGTACTTCTTTGCAGGATTTTTTGGCCAGAAAGTCTCAGTACAAGCTCTCTCTCCTTTACCCTTTTTTAAGCATATATTTATCATCTACTTCCCATGTGCCAGCACTATGCTTAGCCAATGATGCCACATCAGTGAAGAACACAGAGATGTTTTTCTACTCTACACCCATGAATGTGCATTTCAGTAGGAAAAGCTAATAATAAAGAAGCTCTTCCTATAACCATGGACGTTATAAAGCAGGAATTCAGGACTTTGCTGGAGCATTTGCCATGAGGATTCACCTCTGTCTTACCAGGATGAGGTTCAGAGTCAGGGACCTGGTGATAGAACTAGCAAGGTAATAAGATATCTACAGATATCTGTGGAGGTGAGATAGAGTATATTTTAAAACAAATGAAATTTGAGGTAGCTGAGAACAGAGTCCTGCAAGTTAGGCACAGACACACTGTGTGAAGAACAATTTTAGCAAGTTTGGATTTTATCCTAGTCTGTTGAAATTTACTGAAGGATATGATGCGTGAGAGTAATGCAGTTAAAAGATGGTTTTGTATATGTTACTTTGGATGTGATAAGACTCATCCCTGCTGCGTTGTGTATGTGGGCATAGAGGGAGAGAAACAGGAGCCCTTTCAGCCATCTCAGGCGCGGACATGGGGGCTTAGTCCCACCTGACGTAGTAAGGTCTGTGCTCCAAACAACTCTTCCATGAAACCCATGAAATGTGATTTCCCCGCGGAGTCCCTCATAAGCCCTTCAAACTACAAAAGAGGATCTAACCATAGAGCACCCTGGGAACTTGATTCTTCTTGACTATTCTTTGAACTAAAGTCTTGTCTACTGGATTTTTTTGGCCATTTGCCTCTGTTTATCTTACTGAAACGGTACTGTTAAGATGGTTGAAGAGGCCTAGTAGTAGCAATTAAAATTTGGTATGTAAGCAATACTTTTTTCTATTTTGTCCATGTTTGATTTGTAGTACTAAGCCTATAATTAATAAATACCCTATTTTAGTAGAATCAGTAGACAGATAAATGCACAGATATATGTGTCTACATATTTAGTATTTGTAAATAAGGAAGTATTTTTAGTAACTAAGTAAAGAAGTCAAGTTTTCAGTTATAGGGAAATTGTTTTGCAAATTAATCATGCCTTTTTTGGATATTGGTTACTAATTATAAGATAAATTGCAATTTTAAATACTTATCATGGGGGAAAGATAAGACTGAAAAAGATAAAAGAGCAGGAAATATATATTTTAGTAATTTTATTGGCATCTCAGAGATCTAGCAGATATCATAAAGAAACAGGCAAATGATGCATAGCTTTGCAAAGGCAAAAGATTGACCAGAATGAAATTTTATTGTTGCAAAATGCTTTTTCATTTTTAATTGACCCTGATTATCACAAACACACCACTGCTACCACCTATATATGTATGACAAGATAAGATCGCATTTTTGAAATCATTCAAACACAGTCAAGGGTAAATGAAAAATAAAGCGCATGGTCACATCATCACAGGCAAGATGACATTTGCAAAAGAAGGTTACTGAAGTCTAAATATGTGGACATTGGCTCCTAAGGGAACCAAGTAGTGCTTGCCCTGTGTCACACACATGCTTCAGTTGTCTCCCTCACCATAAAGCGGTCTTGGGACCAAATTCCAAGGTTGTAAGTAAACTAATAAAAGAAAGACAGGTCCAAACCATGGCCCTGAATAGATCTGACCTCACTGACTCTCAAGAAGGTTAAATCCAAACAGCTAATTGTGAAACGGATGCTTATCCAAGTCACTGTGACATGATTTTCCTTTTTACCTCCAATTATATTAGAAGTAAATGTGTTGTTATTTTAATTTGAATAATCAAATTTCTAATTATATTTTAATTCTAAAATATACATTCAATAAGTTTATGCAAATGTGTATGTATATGTGTATGTATACACACATATACATATTTTCAAAGGGGAATTTTATAAACAATATGTCTTACTTGTAATAATGCTTTGTAACTGATTTATAAGAAATCAATGGAAAGGAGGAAAAGGGTAATAATCTGGGGACAAAATCCACAATGAGGAAGCATTGGAACAGACGACTGAAGTAATTTAGTTATCATTTACTTTTCAATAGGAAATGGACATATCATTCCTCGCTGAGAATTATGATCCAGTCCTCCTAAGTCCCTGTTTAGAGTTTTCATGTGTCTTTTATAGTCATTACTTAACCTGACACTGAAGCCACCGAGAGAGGTCTTTGAACCTGTAACAGGTCACATTCAGCCCAGTGGAAACAGTGCCTGTTGCCCTGTGGAAGCAATGCACACGTGGTAGCTGAGCAGGGGTGCGATTGCACTAGGCCGTTAAGAATCGCTTATGAAAAACACTTCACAACGTTCTGCACAGGCAAAGAGAGCAGGGGCTATTTATTAATTGAATCCCGTCACCACTGATCAGAGTTGCTCCGAGGGACCCTAACTCCCCGCACCTATGAGGTGAGAACGCAGGAACGCCCGATGGTTGCTTTGAGTGTGCGGAGCTGCCCACCAGCGAAGCCCCAGGGCAGGAGCCAGCAGCCACGGGCTAGCGTGAGTCCAGGCATTGTTGAGTCGCACCTGCGTGAAACGGGACAATCTGTACAAAACTTGTCACTAGAGCCCTGGTTCGAATAAGAGGTGGGGCTGAGGAGCCTGCAGTGTGCAAGGAGTGTCTGATAAAGTTGTCATCATGACCCGTCCTGTAGATGAGGATCTAGAAGCTTAGGAAGCATTAGTTGCCCAAAGCCACATGCTGGAAAGTAGCAGAGCCAGGTTTCTATATGGTTCTAGAACCATGCTTAGGGATGTGGGGTACTGGTTTCTCAGGCTTATATTCTCATGAAAGAAAACTTCCATGATGTGTACACAGCAGAACTTCTGCAGGTTGATGTCGTTGTAACACTTTGTTTTATATTACTTATAAACCATGGTTCAGGTAAGGAAGCAGGGCTGGTGGCTTCTGCAGAACCACTTTCTAGATGAAGAGGCAAAGCTCTTGGAGGAGATGGAAGCCCACCTGACTACCCTCTGTGGGCTGGCGGGCCCCAGGAGGGGCTGGGCAGTGTGTTTTAAAGGCTCAGCCTCCTGTAATATTTTAAACAAAAATAAAAATTAAAATAAATAAATAATAAATAAATAAATAAATAAATAAATAAATAAATAAATAAATAAATAAAAAATTAAAAAAAATAAAGGCTCAGCCTCAGGCGGGACTGGGAGCCTCGAGAGCCCTGCGGCTTTTGTAGGCCTATGTGCACCCCCCTGGCATCAGGACTTCTGTCTGAGCCTCCCCCTGAGGCCACGACGCAGCTCTTTAACCACTCCTGAGCCTTCTCCCAAGCAGTGAGCCAAATGGAAATAAAGCTTTATGCAGAAACAAACAAGCAAACAAATAAAACACAAGATAAAGATGCAGGGTTATGGTCAATAACAAAACAACTCAGGGCAGCTTCTACAACGGCTGCATTTATAAAGGAATCGACTTGGTGGAAGACCTTAGGAGCAGAACTACAAACCAACAACCTGAGATAGGAATGCACTTTATCTGTTTCTGGGTTAGGAAGAAAAGAGCTGTGCAGGAGGCAGTCAGGTTCCTCAGGGAGCAAATCCAGCCCAGCCCCAGGCCTGCACCACAATTTCCTTAATGGGCCAGATAAGAGGGCACCTCAGATACCAGAGAGACGGTGGGCACCTCTGACGTAAAGGGGAGCTGGACTTGCAGAGCTGGCAGGGTCCTGTCCCCACTGCCTCCGAAGCTCCTGGTGCCGAGCAGCTGAGTGGTGAAGCCCCTGCGGCCCGGCCATCCCAGGGCCAGGCCTCCTGCTTGTGGAGGGGAGGGCGGGGGCCTTGTGTTCTCCCACTGAAGTCACTGTTCTCTTCTGAGCTTGAAAATTACTCTTAGAACTTTCAACAGGCACTTACTGTTCTTAGAAATATGTTAATGCTAAAAATCCTAATTTCCCACATCTGATAGCTTCAGTTTAAACCTAAGTTACTAATTCACAGAAACAGAATGAAAAAGAATTGCTATCTAAGGCAAGGGGGGGTCGCAGTGGCAGCTCTGACATTCGCATCAGTGCTGGTGACTTGATATTTTTATCTCCTCCATTCTACCAAATTGTCTCTGTCCCCGCAACCTCAAACCAAAGCAGCGACCATTGCTTTGACACAAGTTTGTCTTACTTATCACTATAGCATTATTTGAATCTTAATTACAATTCACAGTGTCAAAAATACCTCCTTTTACTCTCTCTACCCTGGGTTTTGAAAGCCGTAAGGCTATAATTAAAATGCAAAAGAAGTGTTACCAAAATATAAAAGCCTCCGCAGGACAGGCAGTGCGTTTCCAGGCCTCCTATTAATCGTTCCTCGTTTTCTCTGCATGAATTGATGTCAACATAGTTTCAGTTTGTTAAATACAAGCAATAAATGGTGTCTAAGCAGGTGGTTGTCAACCCAATACTTTATAACTAAGAATTACTACGTATGCTTTTTATTTTATTCAAAGGTATAAAATATAGAGAATATTTTTGTACCTAGTGGAATTACTCTTTTCCCCGAGCCCTGTACCCCATAATGTTGAGGACATGATGCCCCCTCTTCTATGCTGCTCCTACTTGGAAGAAAATGAAGATGATGGCTGTGTGTGTGCTGTGGGGAGAGATGCTTGTGTGTAGGGTTATTGATAAAGCATCGGCAGTTAGTTTTCAAGTGTTCCTTCCTATTTTCAGAGTAAAGATGCCTATCTTACTGTTACCAGAGCTTCCTACCTCGGCTCCCGTATCTCCTTAGAAATTAGCACAGAGATGGTGATATACTTTCTTTCCTTGACTCTGACCATTCTCTGTTTCCCATATAAGGTATTGGAAACTGTGTCCTTATTAGAGTTTGACAAATATTTGTTCATTCACTCATTCTTTATTTTATGTATAGATTCATTCATTAATATATCTAGTTAGTTAATTCATAAACTTGGCTAATATTTATTGATTTTTTTATGTGACACAAGCACTTTAATGAGTAAAAGGGCCTAAAAAAAGAATTCTCTGCCCTTTAAGATCTGCCAGTGAGGTATAAATACAGATGGCCCTATTTTCTAAACATTCACAGTATAGGAATACCAGGCACGTGTAGAGAGGTACATGCAGAGCACAGGGGAGCACAGAGAGGGGCCCTGGAGGGGTGGGTGAGGCATTGTTTAGCGGAATCTCTTAAAGGCCGCGGTAACAGCTCTGGGAACTTTGACAATATATCATCAGACTGACTGTCATAGAATTGACTGAAAGTTAAGGCTGAGTTTTAAAAAATCACGATCATGTCATCAGAGTTAGAATTTTAGCATGTCTATGACAATAAACGCTGTCTCCTTTAGAATCCCTTTACAGCATTATAACCTCTAGGTCCTTAAGGAACTGATGTCATATACTGACTGCTTTAACCTGTGTTAACCTCTATTTCTATCTAATTCTACCTGTAACCCACTGAATTTCTTAATAAAATCAAACTGATTCTCCAGAAACCTTACCCTGTAAAGAGCAAACACAGAACACTTTGTCCATTATGGTGCTTTTGACCTCAGTGTTAAAAGGTTATCCTTTTAAAAACCATCAAAAACAAATTGACAAGAAACTTATTTCTATAGAAAAAATAAGCTAGTTTTTTTTTCTTTATGTAAAAATCATTTTGATATGGCTCATTAGTTTGTATGTGATAGAGTAACTTAACCATGCTAAAACTTTAAGTCAAGACCCTAACTTATTGGATTCAAAAAACAAAGCAAACACTAAATTAACACATTAGAGATTTTGACTTTTTTATTTTTAAATTAAATTAAATGTATTGGGGTGACAAAGGTTAATAAGATTATGTAGGTTTCAAGTGTAAATTTCTATGATACACCATCGGTATATTGCGTTTTTTGCCTGCCACCCAAAGTCAAATCTTTGGTCACATATATTTGATCTCCTTTACCCTTTACTACTCCCCTACCCCCCTGGGCTATTATCAACAAGGTAAGTAATAACAGATGTTAGAAAGGTCCTGGAGAAAAAGCAGCCCTCATTCCCTGCTGGTGAGAATGTAAACTGGAGATTTTGACTTTTAACATGAAGTTACTCATGGAAAAGGAACTCATTTTAATATGTCTTTTCAAAGCATCTGGTATAATAATACATAGTCTGAATATTCTGTATCATAACATCTGGACTGTCTTATATTTATATTGAGTTATCATTGAGACAGAGTTATCGGATCACAGAGATTGTAAGATGCTAAATTATATGCCCAGTGTGACAGGATAAAGGATGGATACTGTGGCCTGTGTAACACAAAGTATTGAAAATACACACCGTCTTTCTATTCTTTCTACTCTTGTTAACTTTTTTCCCATAGTCAAAGGCAAAGAGAAAGTAGGCTCTTCCTACAAAAATCATTTGATTGCAGATATATTCAAATGAATATTTTTTGTTTAATTTCATTGAGAAAAATTGTTAGATCCTTTTAAATTCGGACTATATATAACAAATCAGAGTCATAGAAATCAACAATGCAAAATAAAAATATCCCGAAATCTCAGTATCCTGAAACAGTGGCATTGACATTTTCCTGGCTGTCCTCCAACATATACCTTTATGAGTATGAACATATACACAGTATTACATACGTGCATGGAGTCATATTGTGCATTACATTATACAGAGGCCAACTTTTTAGGGCCATCTCTTTCTCTCTTCCCATTTCCCAGGTGACTAATATTTCACAACCTTTCTTTAAGGCCATGCAATCATGTACAAATACCTATACATACACCCACGTTTGGTAATTGTCATTCTTCTGTCATAAAAATGTCAGAAGACATTTTATTCTGTCACCTACATTTCTCTACATCTGGCTTCACTCCCTTTACCCTGATGACAGTTACCTTAAGTGGTATTTTAACATGTTATTTAATGGGTGCTCAATTTTCATGAAATGAATGTCACAATTTACTCCATAATTTTCCTGATCTTTAAATAGCCCCCTTTCCCCAAGGTTTTCATTTTCTTTTGTTTTGCTTTTGTCATTGCAAACTATTTTACAATAAACATTCTGGTGTTTGTCCATGTGTGCATTATTAGGGACTGCAGTGAATGTGTATTCTTGAGGACTGGGTGTCTGTAGGTGTGTACACGTTTTTAAATAATAGCTTTATTGAGATATAATTTATTCATCTTAAAAATTCATCCTTTGCAGTGTACAATTCAGTGGATTTTAGTATATTCGTAGGTATGGGCAAACATTGCCGTTATCTAAATTCAGAACCCAGTCTTCACCCCAAAAAATAATGCTGTCACTCCCAACCCCCTTTCCCTCATAACATTTTTGTTTCTATGGATTTGCGTGTAATTGGAATCATATAACGCCGCCTATTGTGGCTGGCTTGGTTCCCTCAACATCGTGTTTTTGAAGTTCGTTCATGGTAGCATGGGTGGCTTCATCCTTTTTTATTGCTGAATAAGCTTCTGTTGTAAGAATATACCGTGTGTTTCTATCTGCTCTTCAGTTGATGGACATTTGACTTGTTTCTACTTTCGGCTAAACTGTATAATGCCACTGTGAATGCCGTTCTACAATTTTTTGCATGGAGATTTGCTTTTAATACTCTTGGGTGTGTACCAGGGAGTGGAATTGCTGGATCATGTAGAAACTCTATGTTTACATTTTGAAGGCTTGGCCAAGCTGTTTTCCAAAGTGACTGCACTCTTGCAATCCCACCAGCAGGTAAGAAGGGCTCCTCCACCTCCTCACCTCCACTTATTGTTTCCTGTCTTTTTAATTTTCGCCATTCTGAGGGGGCTGTGAAGTAATCTCTCTGTGGTTTTGATTGGAATTTTCCTAATCACTATTGATATTTAGCATTTTTAATGTACTTATTGGTCATTTACATATCTTTTTTTAGATTAAATGCCTATTTGAATCTTCTGTCCTTTTAAAAATTGACTTTTTATTGATAAGTTGTAAGTGTTCTTTATGTATTCCGGATATAAAATTTTTTATCAGATAATGTGATTTGCAAATATTTTCTCCCATTCTGTGGGTTGTTGTTTCACCTTTTCGGTGGTATCCTTTAAATACATTTTAAAAATGAAATGAATCCTGCATACCTATATTTTCTTTGGTTGCTTGGGCTTTCAGTGATATAGCTAAGTAACAATTGCCTAATCCAATATCACAAATATGAACACCTTTCTTTTCTGGAAAGAGTTCAATATTTTCAGACCTTACTTTTAGGTCTTTAAACACTGTTCCATTTGCCCTTCCTCCCTCCCTACTCTGAAGCTTCAGGTCTCAGTGAAAATAGACTTCCCTCTGGGTAGCGTCCTTGCATTTCTTCCATACTCCTACTTCCCACTTACTATCCTCCTCGATTAATTTTGGGTTAGTTTTTGTATGCAGTGTGATCTAGGGGTCCAAATTCAATCTTCTGCAGGTGGATATCCAGCTGTCCCAGCACCACTCATTGAACAGGCTGTGTTTCTTATTGAATTGTTCTGGCATGATGTCTAAAATAAACTGACCATAAATATGAGGATTTAATTCTGGACTTTCTGTTATAGTCCATTGATACGTCTACCTTCATGTGAGTGTTGCACTGTCTAGATTTCTGTAGATTTGCTGTAAGTTTTGAAAGAGAGAAATATGAGTCTTCCTCTTTTGTTCTTTTTCAGGAATGTTTTGGTTCTTCTGAGTCCCTTGCATTTTTATATGAATTTTAAAATCAGCTTATCAATTTCTGAAAAAGAGCCAGCTAGGATTTCAATAGCAGCTGGGTTGAAACGTTAGATTAACTTGGGAATGTTGCCATTTTAACATTATAAAATTCTTCAGTTCATGAACGTTGGAGGTCTTTCCATTCATTTTTCTTTCTTAGTTTCTTTCAATGATGTTTTATAATTTTCCAGACTAAGACCCCAGTGCTTTGCTTTGGTAAGCTACAACTCCATATATTTGCTTGTCTGTCTGATCTTGGGAAGAGCAGTTTCTATTGCGTCCTACCCCCTCTTCCACATCCAAGAAGCAAGTGGCTACTTTCAAGCTCCTGACACAGAGAGCTAGAAACCAGGAGTCCTGTTTAATTCTGTAAACATGGTTTCCTTTAGTTCTTAGAACACATTGACAATAGCTTATTTTGTTTTGTTTTTCTGGTAATTTCTGGCTTCCTAAGAAATGGTTTCTATTGGCTACTTTTTCCCTATATATGGGGCATGCTTTTCTATTCCTTTGTGTTTTTTATATTTATTTTTTGAAACTGGGCATTTTGAATAATATTGTGTTGCAACCCTAGATATCTGATTTTCCTTCTTCTTAGGGTTTCTTTTTGTACTGTTTATTGTTGTTAACATTCATTTAGTGAATTTATTGAACTAATCTTAAAAGTCAACATTCCATTTCCTGTGTGCCCACTGTCTGTCTGAGCCTTCACTCGTTGCTTGCACCCGCCCTGGAGGTCGGCCAGTGGTGAGAGCTTAGGCCTTTGCCTGTCTTTCCTGGGGATGCTCACAGCCCTCCACATGCATGTGGACTTCTGTATCCCCTGGAAGATGTCAGAGCCCTTCAAAGTCCCTTGTGGATTTTCATTCACTGTGTTTCTTTCTAAATTCTTTGATGAGACATTTGTTTGACTCAATTGTTTTTACCACCTCAGGTGGTTGTGATGTGACCAGATGCCACTGATTGTTCCTGACAAATGCCGTGGGGATTCGACTGTTTACACTAAGCAGGTTCTGAGTCAGGTCCAATAAGAACAAGTCCTATGAATGGGACTTCTTCAGGAATCATCCAGAAAGCTCAAATGTGACTATTTTCTGGGGGTGAGGCTTTTTAGGGAACCCTAGACCTGCTTTGCACCTACTAGTGGCTGCTGGTTAGCTCGTATATAATTATAATGGTTGTGAGGTTGGTTTTCAAGGTTACTGTGGAACTGGGGAGCAGGGATGGGAATAGTACAGATGAAAATGCTATAAAGCTCTCTGTTCTTATCAAGACTCAAGTATTTTTCTGATGGATTTAATGGAGCGCTGTGGGTGTTAGAATATTGCTTTTGTATTACACGCCTTTTGTCAATTTAAAGTTTTTAAAAAGTTGATTTTGATCATTTTTGACAGTATTCTCATTACTTTTATGGATGAGAATTTTGTACATTCTTACTTTGCCATCCCAGAGGTGCCTCAGTGTAAGCGTATTTTGCTGGACTACTGATTTTATTTCTATGGGTTAGAATTCTAAGAGTAGGATTGCTGGGTTAAGGGATATAAATATATTCAATTATATTAATTATTGCAGTTTGCTTTCCACAATAGCTCTAAAATTTACATTTTATTTAAAAACTTTGAGACATTTTCTTCTTTTTGTTTCAGTCTGAGGAATTCAAAAAATCTCAGTTGAATGTATTGAAATCCAAAGTCTTTTCATTGGTTTATTGAGAATTTGGCCTTTGATCCCTCATGGATTTCCTTTGCCTATTCATCTACTAGGTTGTCTATTTTTTTTATATTAAATATTTTGAAATTGAAACTTTATCTGTAATATTTTATGTAAAATTTTATTTTTTTTAATTTTTTTACCTGTGATATCAGTTTATTCTGGATTTGATGAGTGGTACATTATGTAAAATTTTAAATGGATTGGATAGAATTCTCTTATAGTGAAAGAATCCCACATATTGAAACATTTCATAAAATTTTTCTAACAATGGAGAATGATATGAAAATGAATGTGTTGAAAAATTGGTGAGGATATGATTTGAAATATTTAGTATGGAGAGGTAAATGAGTGCAAGGAAGAATAATATGCATTCAGAACAATTTTTCTCGTATAAGAAACTATTTAAAGTGCATCATGTTAGATTTCTGCTCCATTTTCTAGGCCGAAGAGAAAGTTTGACTCATTCTCGTCTAATGTTCTGTGTCCACATTGACTTTACCAGAGTAAATCTCTTGTGGCTTTTGCACTTACAGCAGCCAGTGGAGGCCCCGGTGTTTCCCTCGCTGTGGTCTAGTCCCCATAGGGAGCCATGGGTTTCCTATTCCTTTCTCTTCCTGCCCTTCTCCCTAACTCCTCAAACACCTGCAGTGTGCTCTCTGGAACTTTTCCTTTATTGCCAGAAAAATATTTTGTGTTTTTAATGTAAGCACGTTACCTTCTCCGTCTTACTATGAACGTTCCCTTAGAGGCCTAATTCTCCTTTCAAAACGTTGCTTTTCAGACTTTTCAGGGTTAGCTTTTCCTTCCTTGTTCCTCACTCCAAGGGGCCTCGAGCAGGTATTGTAAGCTCACTGACAAGTTCAGAACATTCTCCCTTCTTCTCTTACACCCTTGGCTTTGAATTTCAGATCAATGTATTTTATCACACACAGCCCTTCTTTGTTTTCTCCCAGCCCGAGGCTTCTTTAGTTCTCCACAACTGTGGCTCCTCACACCATCACTGTCTCCAACAACTTTCTCTACGATGATTCTGCGTCCCACCCTACCTACCTCTGGCCCTTATTCCGTATATAACCCTACTCTGAACACCACCTCTTATCTTTCTAGCTCTCATCTTTGAGTACCCCAGCCCCCCCAAATTCTCAGGCCATCTCCAAGACTTCCAGTGCATTGGTCCTAACACCTTTTCATTTCCTGACCAATTACCATGCTTCACTTCCCTTTGTACCCAGAGAAAATTTTATGATAAAAACTATAATAACAACCCTGTGTATACCTCAACTCTTTTTCCTAGATTCTTCATCATATCTGCTCTTGAAAAACTATAAACCCGATTAAATACAACCATCCGTCTAGTCCACCTTTATATCCGTGTGGCTGCATACAGCCCGAGAAAAAAGTGCCGCCACACTGACTGATCACCCATACAGCGGATTCGGTGCTGTCACATACTCATGCACGCCCCCTCTCACTTGCTTGGCTTATTCAACCCCATGTGTACTCTGTCCCCAAGCCCACAAGGTCTCCTCCTGCATCTTCACTCCCAGTTGATGACTGATCTATGCTTCTACTTCACTAAGAGAATGCATGGGATCAGAAGAAATCAACTGCGTAGAGGGCTATCAGCATCTGACCACTCTGCTTTCCTATTACCAGAGATGTATCATTGCCCTTTATATCTAAAGCCAGTTTCAGTGCTTACATAGTAGATGCATGCCCTCTTTGCCACTCGAAAACACTCCTCCAGTAAGTATTCCTTTTTCCCCCTATGTGATTTTATTCCATTGCATTCAGATATGCTGTTAAATTTTTTCTGAATATATTTTTTTAAATCTATCTTGACCTCACTTCAGATATTTGCCAACCCATTTATTTTCTAAACTTTGTAGAAAAAATTCTATATTTTCTACATTTTATCCCTAAATCCTATCCTTTCAGTCCTTCATACTATTTCTATCAGCCCCCAACATCCCCTGAAATGTTTTCACCCACATTACTATTGAACAGCATGATTTAAAACCCAATGTGTGTTTGGGGTTTTAATCTTAACATATCAGAAATGTTTGAAAAGGTTGGTCACTCATCCTAAAGGTTTCTATTACACAATGCTCTCTCAGTTTTCCTCTGGTTACTGACTACTTGTTTTTCCCCTCCCCTGGCTCCTCCACTAATTCCTGATCTCTTAGTTGTAGGGTCCCAATGGCCTTAGTCAGCCTTTGCACTTCTCTTTCTTCAGATACCACAGGGCTGATCTTATCCAGTTCTATGCCTTAAATACCTGTGTATAGCTACATGTTGAAAACATCCTAATTTATGTCTGTCTCTAACTCACCTTTTTCTCCCAAACCCCAAGTCAATCTATCAATCTATCATCTATCTATCTCTCATCTATCATCACCTATCTATATCTATCTAATCTATCATCTATCTATATCTATCATCTATCTATCATATTTCTATCATCTATCTACCTATCATCATCTATCATCTGTCATCATCTATCTGTCTATATCTATCATCTATCTATCATCTATCATCTATCATCTATCTCTATATATCTATCTTTCTATTCTTTCTATCCAACATTTCCACTTGGTTGTCCGTTAAATTTATGCATGCCCATAAAACATAAGAAAACATGAGTTTCATACAGTCCCTAAGTTATAAGGAGTAATTAGGCCCAGGGTGGGTGTAGTGAGGTGGTAAGAAACACTTAGTCCAGTCAATCCTAACATACTGGATTGGGTAGAAGTTTTAAATAATCAATAACATCAGATTCTTACAAAAGTAAAAACCAATAATCTATTCCCTCATCTTACATCTCTAGTCCCAAAGTATAACATTCTTAGAATGAATTTGGCTCATGGTGAGAGCTATGTAATAATCCCTTTGATATAAGTATTTAATTACAGCATAAATGTTTATTCCTCCGGAGTCATGGAGATGGATTATACATCAGTGCCTCCCAGCAGGATTTAATCACCTTATTGTGTGCTGCACACCCTTTGTGCCCCATCCTACCAGCCCCAGTCACACTACTCATTTCTCAAAGCCCTTGTCATCAAAAGTAGAGCCTGTTTTCCAGGCACTATCCTCCTCATGGTTGTTACAATTGGCTTATTTATCACTTGCAGGTCAAATGCATCGGCCGCGGTGGGCAAATTATCATTGCTCAAAAAGCTTCCTCTTGCTTATGGCTCAATTTTACTCATATCAGATACCGAAAGATTTTTGTACTGAGATTTGCTGACCTGTACAGGTTCTCATTTCTAAGAATGGAGAGTGAGAAAGAGAGGGAAGGAGAGAGAGGGGGAGAGGAAGAGAGAGAGGGGTGAAAACTATAGGCACTCTATTGTATAGCAGATCTCTAGAACTTATTAATCTTGCATAACTTACACTTCATACCTATTGAAAAACAACTTGCCATTTTACCCTATTTTTCCTCCCCCACAGCCCCTGGAACCATCATTCTACTCACTGCTTCTGTGAGTTTGACAATTTTAAATACCTAATATATTAGGTGGAATCAGGCAGTGTTTGTCCTTCTGTGTCTGGCTTAGCTCAGTTAGCATAAAGTCCTCCAGGCTTGTCCATGTTCTCGTATCTGATGTGGTTTTCTTCTTTTTTTAAGGCTGAATGATACATAATTTTATGTAAATTCTGTTATGCATATACCACCTTTTTAGGTTGTTTCTATAACTTCACTACTGTGAATAATACTGTAATGAATATGGGAGTGCAGATAATGGCCTTGGCAATGATTTATTGGATATGACACCAACATACAGACAACACAGCTAACATTAGACAAGCAGAGGAAACAATCAATAAAATTAAAAGGCAAATACAGAATGGGAGAAAATATTTGCAAACCTTATATCTGACAAGGTGTTAATATGCAAAATATATAGGAAATTCCTACAACTCAGTAGCAAAAGCAAAACAAAACAAAACACCTGATTTTAAAAATGAGCAAAGGACTTGAATAGATATTTCTTTAAAAAAAACATGCAATTGGCCCACAGGAAAATAAAAAGATGCTCAACATCACTAATCATAGGGGAAATGCAAAGAAATGCACAGTGAGATATCACCCCACATCTGTTAGGGTGGTTATTATTAAAAAAAGGCTTGCCAAGGACTGGAGAAATTGGAACTCTTGTGTACTATTGTTGCAAATGTAAAGTGTTAAAGCTGCTATGAAAAAAACAGTATGGGGTTTCCTAAAAAAATTAAAAATTGAACTAGTATATTATCTAGCAATCCAGCTTCTGAGTATATATACAAAAGAACTGAAATCAGGAGCTCAAAGAGAAATACATTTAATTCCAAGGAAAGAACAAATTGAATTCCCGGAGTCACTAGGTTACTAGGGGATACAGATGCTCTTTAGAGAGAAGCCACTGGAGCTGAAATTATAACATATTTTCCAAGAACCAGTATGTAGCTGAGTAAGTCATTTATCATAAACATCGTGGGTGACAAAGAAAGAAAAGATTTCTTTAAGGCTGCTGTTGATATTTGTAATGTACATACCCGTTAAGGTTGTGATTGTGTTTCTTTTTTTAATGTCATGCTTTCATTTTGTTTTTGCTCTTTTGGGTAGATTTATTTGTTTCCAATGTCAATTGGTAGATATAGAATTATATTTGAAATAATGAAAGATATATGTAGCTATAAATATAATTACAGGTTTAGATGAATATTCAAAACATGTTTATGCAGGCTATCTCCAGGTGTTGAAATGATAAATTATGAATTATTTAAATTTATTTGTGCTTTCCTGTGTCATCCTGCTTTCTAAAGTCAGCATGTATGATTTGTATAGCCACACAAAGTATTAAAAATTATTTATAAGAATAAAATATTTACATAGTCACTAAGAAGATGGATTAGCTGAAAGTCTTAATTCCATTTGCAGAAAATTCTCCTGATACAGTAACATTTCATAACTTTGACTACAAATGGAAAGACAATTGCTAAGTTAATTTTCTCCACTTAGACAGGTGAGGTTATTAAGCTGATAAAGCTCGGGAATGTAGTATATAGAGCATTTCTATATTTCAGCAAACTTATGTCTCATGCTATCCCTAAAACTTGACTGAGAAGTGTTGGCTGCATTTCAGTGTGGCTAGATGGAGTCACAGTTTTTAAGTAACCATCAGAAAGTGGGTAGCTTAATGTCTGATGTCTACTCTTGAGAGTTTCTATAGTAGAGTTCTGAACCTGACTGTAATTTACTTAACAATTTCATTAATAAAAGCAGATGTTATGCCTATCATAATTTAAGTAATAAGGTACTCAGCCTAGCTGACATCAGATCAAATCAGCTTATTCAAAAAGAGGCATGATTGGCCAAGCATTCTGTGAAGTTTAGCTGGAACAAGAAGTTGTAAATGGTTGCATTTTTCTGAACTTACAGAGCTGCGTGCTAAAAATTGTTAACTTAGGAAAGGGGCTTGAAGTCTAGGATTACTAATCAATTATAAAGACATTGAGGCCCTGGCAGTGCAGCTCAGCTGGTTGGAGCCTCTTCCTGAACACCAAAAGTGCACGGGTTTCATTCCCAGTCAGCGCACATGCCCAGGCTGCAGGTTCAATCCCAGTCGGGGTGGATACGGGAGGCAACAGATTGATGCTTCTCACATCGATGTCTCCCCCCCCCCCCCGCCCTCTTCCTTTCTCTCTCTCTAAAATCAACAAAAACATACCTTTGGGTGAGAATTTTTAAAATCATTATTTTATAAAATATATTGAGAAGGTGACATCAGAAAGTTTGATATATAATGGATAAAGTCAACAAATTGTACATACAAATGGAAATAAAATGTATAAAACTAATATCTTGAGTTTGAGTTTTTTCTGAGAACAGTAAGAACCCATTTTTAAGTCTGCTAATGTATGTGTGTGTGTGTGTGTGTGTGTGCGCACACAGGCATATACTTTACAACAGAGTTTACAACGTTTCCAAGTCTCAATGTGACTTACCAGAATAATGCGTGGATTATTTCTGTAAATGTCCTTCTTGCCAAGTGCTCATAAATTGTAGGCAGGTTCATTGAGAGGCTTCTGTATAAATTGATGGGGCTATCAATTTTCTGGTTAATTGATCCTGTACTTGATGATTCTAAACATGTTCAGCTCCATTAAATGCAATGTCATTCTTTTCCCAGGGGCCGGTTGATTTCAGTGCCTGTTAAAAGCCTTGTTATAAAAAAGGAAAGGTTTTCTCTCACCCTTTGCTCTACTGCCACATACAAAACACCAAAAAAAAAAAAAAAAGATCATAATATTGGGAGAAGGAAATGCTTTTCAAAGCACAATGCAAAGCCTTTGAATCATAAAGAAAAACAAAACAAAACACACAAACACACTACAACACACATACACAAAATAAAGGAATCAAGAAAAATATATTTACAAGGCATTTGAAAGGGCTAATAATGCCTATCTAAACAATGTGTGATCTATAAAAGGAAAATTAAAAGGACAGACAAAATGATAAACAGGAATAATTATGCAGAGAGACATAAAATACTTGATTTTTAATTCCTAAACTTTTGTATTTTCAGCAAATTATTTGCATTGTTTTTAATAAAGACTATATTTTAAAACTGAAGTCCTACCACCCCCTCTACTTTTATTGTCTATTTGCTCTTTTCCTCTTTGAGTAATTTATAAATAAAAAACACAATTAGTCATAAAAACACTTCAATATTATTTTTGTGTGTGATTCCTCAGGGAATAGTTTTATCTGGAACCACTTTGTTTGGTCTCACACTCTTCTATTTCTAATTTTCCTAGGACACCATTACTCAATGCATGGATATGTTAAGAGTAAAGAGAGTATTTCTTGGCTCTAGATTATGAACCCAATCATTTGGCTGACCCTTTAGCAGATCCCAAGGGTTGAAGTAAGGGAAATGGTGAAGAAAAGAGTCAGGAGAAAGAAAAGCAGTGACCATGTCCAGTTGCCCAGGTGCTGACCTTGGTGGGTGATAGACATCACTGATGAGAGGTAAAGGACTCTGTGTTCTGGGACCAGCTGGTTTCAGTAGAAGTGCGGGTCACACAGATCTGGCTGGTATGTCAATTACAAGAATTGGTAAAAACATATATTTACAGCTGAAGGGCATGCCCAGCAACACTCTGTGGGCAAAAGAGTGCAGGTGTGACATACAGCGAGTTGAGCATGTGCGTGGGTGGGGACAGAGGCGATGGGGTAGAGCAGGAATTGAGATGAAGGGCTAGTGAGAGGAGGCAAGTCATGGTGTGACTCAGGCACACGTGACAGCTGTCGCAGGTTCTGGAGAATATTTCACACCTGAAGAATGTTCAGTATGCTCTGCACTTCAGGAGTAATCATGTTTAGCTTATGATTCTTTAAGTGTGGTAAGGAGAAATGACACCACAGTAACGGGGAGGAGGGAGATCCGAGGGTCCCGCGCCTGGCTTCTTTCACTCAGCATCATGTTTTCAAAGTTTCTCCACATGTAGCAAGTACCCATACCCTGTTTTTGCAATATCCTCATTGATTAAAATCAAGACTCAATCTGACCTGAGGATGCTGGCCCCAGTTTAGGTGATGGACTAAATGACGTTCCCCTCTTCACACAACCAAGTCATCATCCTAAGACAGTTAACAAAAGTGCAAGATTCCTTTCCTTTCCTTTTAAAATAAACCAAATGTGAAGCTAACTGTAGTTTGATTTTGTTGATAATACACAACTTTTTTAAAAAAAATTCAATGTAGAAGTAGCTTCACAAAAAGGCAAGTTTGTACTATATTCAATTCTTGGCTTTTTCTGATGATGCCACCAAGAATAGAAATGGAAGGAGCCTATAGGAAATTCAAAATACTTATTTTTTGATAAGTTGGAATTGCTGAGTTAGATGTGAACTGGACATATTGGAATAAGTGAAAAATTTCCATATTCAAAAGGGCTATAAAAAACAAAAAGAAATTGTCCATGAAGTGTTCAATGTTAAGTAACAGAAAGTACAAACAATGCATTGGATATGATCTCAATTTTGGAAAAACAAAAAGTTACTTCTACAAACACATCTAACCTGTGTATATATTTGCGTGTCTGTGTGTTCGTATGTGTGTGTGTGTCTGTGTGTATAGAGTATATATGTATATATACACATATACATATGTGTGCACATATACACAAAACTGACATAAATTTATTTCCTCTGGGAAGTAAGATAGTACTTACGAATCATGAGGGATGATTTCATGATTTATTTTATGTATAATTGTATGGTTCTAATTTATGTTTTTTCCCCCATCACCATTTATCCCCTCTATGCCTTCTTCCACCTCCCCCAGACCACCATCAGCACACTGTTGTCCATGTGTATGAGTTCTATCTTTTTGGCTCAATTCCCCCCCACCCCCCCACCCCCCCACCAGAGCTGTCTGCCTGCTCTCTGTCTATAAGTCTGCCTCTATTTTCCTAAGTGGTTCAGTTCATTCATTAAATTCCATATCTGAGTGAAATCACATGATACTTGTATTTTTCTGGCTTATCTCACTTAGCATAATGCTCTCCAGGTCCATCCATGCTGTTGCAAAGGGTAAAATTTTCTTCCTTTTTATAGCAGAATAGTATTCCATGGTGTAAATGGACCACAGCTTTTTTATCCACTCATCTCCTGCTGGGCACTTGGGCTGCTTCCAAATCTTTGATTTATCTTTTAAAAAAATGCCTTCCTTTGTCTTCAGGGAGGAAAAACATATGCAATAAATTTGTGCTTTCACTTAAAACATTATAGCAAAGCATATTATATGGTCTTTTCTTGGAAATGTAGTCAGTAGCTGAATTTCCAAGGAGAAACATCATTATTCAAATGAAATATTAAACTTTATGAGCACACACATATACTATAGATGGCAATGTAAATACATATAGGTTTCTGGGAAAACAATTTGATATTAGGTATTAAGCAGTTAAAATTTTTAAAATGATTCTACCTCCTTCCCCCACTCCCTTTTTTTCTTTATTTGTATTGTTGACACTATTACAGATGTCCCCATTCCCCTCCCCCTTTGCCCACCTCCACCCCTCCCTCTGGGCATCACCACACTGCTGTCTGGGTCTATGGGTTATGCTTATATGTTCTTTGGTAATCCCTTCACCTTCTCTTTTCCAGTCTCCCCCCTCCCCACTCCCTCTGATTCTACCTCCTTTTTAGGATAATAAACAGAATGTACCCCAAAGCATGTAACTAGATGTCAGGGGTGCAAGCATTCAAATTCAGAGTAGACCAGACACAGAGTCATAAATATTCACTGCAGTGTTAGTCCTTATAACCAAGCACTGTAAACAATCTAGATTTCCTTTAGGCAGATGGTTAAATAAATTGTAGTTAAGTTCCCACAATGCCTTTTAAACCAGTTTTTATTGACACAGGAACTTGGTAATAAAATTACAACTTTGTTTTTTAACAGACTTGCAAATAGTATTCACAAAATATTATCTTTCTTATAGTTATACATTCCTATATAGGAAAATAGGAGTAGAACATATAAATTATTACTAGCTTTTATCTCTGGGTGGGGATGAGTTACATACGTTTTTTTAATTTCTTTTGAAAATGGATCAATAGTCTTTAATTAGAGAAAATGACATTTTTCCTTTGTAATCAAAAATAAAATCAGAAAAGAATGTTTTTTTAAATGAAGAAATTATAATACATTTTCTATAGGATGTATTTTCAGTTCATAAAGCTTAATGAGTTCTTTAAGGTGTTTATTGGCCTTGAATTACCTGCTTTGATGAAGTTCTTAAAGATATTTCTACATTTATCAAGAAGATAAATGCTATGACTGATAATATTTACGTAGAAAAATAACTTTTATTTAGTATTTAGCAAAGATGAGCTATTTCTTATACTCTAAAGAAGACAAAGACAGTAAATCTCTAGTGCTTTACAACTATCAGGTCAATGCAGGACATTTCTCTATCAAAGAACACACCAAACTGTGAGAATGTATAATCCCTGCGAATGCTTCCGTAGAGAAATGCCAAGAGCTCCCACCCATAAAGTGAGAAAGATGCAACCTCATGAATAATGAGAGGAAGCACGATGCCAATAGAATGGCAGCTTTAGAATTTCTACTGCATGAAAAATGATATGTCAGGATAGATTTTTTTTATTGACATTCATAAAATTTATAGTCTTGAGTGGCACTTATATATTGTTATTGCTTTATTATATTAATTCTTTTAAACCCATTCATATAATCATAAACTATTTTACTATACTCATTAATAACCGCCCCGTGCCAGGCACTGTCTTAAACATTGGAAATACAAATTTACCTGACTCTAGAGAAACTCACAGTCAAGGAGACCTTTGTTCAAAATGTATTGGAAGCAATTACAGAAAAACAACACAAAGCAATTATAATGCCTGTGCCTGCCTTTGTTACCAGGAAACAATTAGATTTAAAGTATCATAAATTCACCAAACACTGAATCCCGTCCTGTTCTTTCTCCCTGGGTCTAATCTGGCATCTTGACATAAGCAAATTTGTTGACATAAAACACTAAGCAAGGTAAACTTCGTTTGGTGACTGGTATGTGAAGCAGGTGATTCCCACTGGAAGCACCCGATTATCAAAATGTCCATCACCCCAGTTACAAATGTTAGAAAGAAGAGCGGGCTTCATGGGAGCCTTGTTGACCTAACCACAGATCCACATGATACCTGCCTCCAGGGAACATAGTGAGATGTCTTATTTAATATCAGTTTTTATTACAGCATTAACTACTGTTAATTCATTTACCAGTGTACAGAGAAATGACTACAGGATGGGGCAAAAGTAGGTTTATAGTTGCTCATATGGAAAATCATGCAATAATTAATAAATAATAATACAAGAATAAACTCTGTGTTTCCCATACTCACAACTATAAACCTACATTTGCCCCACCCTGTATAAGTTACCAATAAATGTGTGAAGTCTCTCTAGCTCTTGAATATAGAAATAAAGCAAAATAGGATTATCATAATAATAATACATTTTTAAAACATTGTAGTACCCAGCGCAGGTGAGGAGAGTGTAATTGTTTACTTCTTATACTGTTTAGTGGTTTTTGTAAACTAATAAAACTTTTTTGCCAAGCAATTTGACAGTGAATGACTCTCATATTAAGCTGGAATTTCTACCCACCCCACCCCTGGGGTGCCCTCCACCACAGGCTTTGTTTCTCCTGTGCTCTCATCTCTGGTTTGTTTCATCATGGTTATCTGCCCTACTGGCTTCTTTTAGTGGCCAAAATGTTGATGGATTCCTTACTTATTATGGGAGAGAGTACAGTTCATTTTTTTCACTGTGGACAGTGCTTTCTTCACAGCAGGATATTCTGGGTTCTGAGTTGTCTGGGGAGTATCCAGAATGTCTCTGAGCTCTTTTATATATCAAAATGACTCACTTCCTTTCTGGCACCTGTGTATATAACGCAGGGCATTTCTCTCTTCCTCTAATCTGTACCATGGTTAAAGCAGACTGTGGTGGAAGAGTCTTTTCTGCCCTCTGGCCTCATATCATTTCAGTGCTTCAAAAGATGAAAGAGACTGGCATATCCACACACACTCCCAGATTCAAGCTGAAGTAATTCCCCTTGTGGCCTGGTTCCTCTACAAGTGACACCTGGCCCTCCTCCCTGATATGAGGAAGATCTTACAGGGAATGGGCCCCACAGTTTGTTTCCAGAAAGAATGTTAAACTTTGTCTTGCTAAAGTTGCCACTTTGAGCTTGAGTCTAATTTTTTGAAAAGCTTCATTGTCTTTATTTTGACTTTTTTCATGCTTCCTTAAAGTTATGGAGTTTTTATTCTCTCATATTATCAAAGTCTAAACAACAATTTGTCTAAAGAGGAACACCTCCGGACCAGTTGTTACAGCAATTATCAATTATATTTGGCTTCATTTAATTGTTTGCAAAATTAGCTTTTTAAAGTACCATTTAATTCTCTTTCCAGTCTCACTTCTCAAGAAGGTAATTAATGAACTAACTATAATTAAACATGAAAGATAAAGCACAGGGAACTTTTAAATTAAATCATCATTGAACCTTTTCTGTATCAGTTGGGACTCGGGTACTGCAGGGCACTGAATTCATTAGAGTTCTGCACTCCTACTAACACCACCACCCCTCTTGTCACTGCTTGAGGTTATATATCTAATTTATTAATGTAAACAAAATGTCCCATATGAGTTAATTTATCAAGCCTATGGGCTATGAAAAATGTATTTTAAAATATCCTACGAGCTGCAAAATAATACGTGTTGACATTGATCTGGCCAGTCTCTATGATGTGAGTAATCTATGACCCTGAAGCTAAGCCCTGGTTAGGAAATGTGTCCTGAGGCTGTCTATATCCCCTTCATGCTCTAGGTGGCATCTGTACCTGCAGCCTATATATCATATGACTTTGAGAAATACAAGAAGTCACTTCTCTCCAGAAAAATATTGGGCAACACGCTGAAAAATATCCCTGAATTGCCCTTCTGGAGGGTTATATATACATAAAACATGAAATGTCTATTACCTTGAGTGTGGTGATGTTTTCAAAGGTATATGCATAGGTTCAAACTTATCAAATTGTACACATTAAATACGTGCAGTTTTTTGTATATCAGTTATCCCTTGATGAAGCTGTTTTTATAAAATAGAATTAGTATTGCTGAGAGTATTACTTTTCTTTCAGTTTGCAAAAATTACCATAATTTTAGCAACTTAAAACGAAACTCTTTTATTAACTCAGTTCTGTAGGGCAGACATTGGGTGTGGCATGGTTGGATTTCCTGCTGAAATTCTCACAAGGCTGAAATCTAGATGTCAACCAGTTTTGCCCTGGTCTGGATTCTGAGGTTCTCTTCCCAGCTCACACAGTTGAGTCAGAACTCATGTCCTTGCAGGTATAGGATTGAGGTTCCTATTTCTTTGGTGCCTGGCAGCTGCTGGAGTCACTTTCTATATTTCTTCTCACATGACCGTCTCAGTCTTCAAAACATGCAATAGAGAATCTTTCCGTAAATGGCCTGCTGGGGCTGCCACAACAAAACATCACAAACTGGGTGGCTTAAACAACAGAAATTAATTTCTTACAGTTCTGGAGACTAGAAGTCCAAGATCAAGGTGCTGGCAGGGTTGGTTTCTGGTGAGGTCCCACTTCCTGGCTTGCAGATGGCCACCTTCCTGCTCTGGCCTCACGTGTTTTTTCCCTTGTGTGTGTGTGAGTAGTGAGTGGTCTCTGGTGTCTCATTGTCTTACAAAGACACTAGATACAACAAATTAAGCCCTACACTTATAGTCTTTATTACCTTCTTACAGGCCCTGCTTCCAAATACAGTCACATTAGGGGTTAGGTTTCAACATCTTAATTTTGGGAAAACACAGTTCAGTCTGCAATACCTTCTCATGTCAAATTACCCTCATGCTTCAGAATTCTCTCACCAGAGACAGTCTAACATCTTTTAAAGGCCCATCTGATTAGGTCAGACCCACCGGGAATATTCTCCCTATCTAAAAAAGTCCACTGATTTGGGACCCTAATTACATCTGAAAAAACCCTTCAGAGCATTGCCTACATTAAATAACTGGAAGTTCTCAGGGTGAATGGAGAGAGTGTGTTAGTTACATCAGGGGGTGAGGATCTTGGGGACCATCGTTATTTGGCCTACCACACTGAGTCAGAGGAGATGACGCATGTTGCTATGTGGCACTGGTGCGACCTTCTAAAGCCAGGAGTGGGACTGAACATTCAGTGTCAGTCTGCCACTAACCGACTGTGCAAGTCACATTACAACTCTGCACTTTAGTTTTCTGGCCTTGGAAATGGGTCTGATGGCCCCTGTTCTGATTTTCCAACCCGATACATACGTTACTTTTTAGGAAGCAAGAAGTGACTTTTTGTGCAGCTCTCCAGTTTTCCTTTCTTTTGCACTTTGTCCAGACTTGTCCTTTGTTGCTAGACACTGACAGTAGTAGCAATTTCCTCAAAGTTTAAAAGAGAATCACTGCACAAAGGTGAGAAAGATAGAGCTTAATCCCCCCCTTCTAAAAAGCAGCAGGACGCAGAGAATTCCGCATGACTTGCAGTATATCCCCGGAGCTTCTTTAGATGGGAGTAGCTTATACCCATGCGGCTCTATTCAACACTGATGCCCCACGTCAGGTGAGATTTTTAGCATTTTTCAGTGTTGCCCTTGTCATTTAATAGACGGCTTCAGAAGAGCAGATCTCAGCATGGCCGTGCGGAGTCCTGCCCGGTGGTTGCCTGATCTCTTGCTTTCATACTGAACGACGACTGCACAACTCTTCGGGGTTCCTGGTGCTTCTCTCCCCACTCTAACCGATCAGGGCCACTGCCTCTGAATTTCTCTTAAGTGCTGCCACCAGTGCTCACCAAGGCATTGTCAACAGCCCCTCTTGAATTTACACAGCTCTGCGGAATCATCCAACTGCCTAAGGCAAAAGAAACGGAATTCACTTTCATCTTCACCCCTTATCAGCTCGTAGTGATTCCTGATACAAGAAACTCCCAGCTTTGCAGACAAGCTGTGCGTTATCTATTATGCATTACACCGTCCAGCTGTACTTTTCCATAGGTTCTTTCAGGAGCGTGGGGCTTTGACGTGCTATGGCAATGGGCCCTGAGCACTTGTCTGTGAGAGGAGATGAGGTTTGGAATCAATGCAGAGAAAAACGTCCATGATGCTTAACTGGCTCTATTCTTTGAGGTGAGTGATTGGCATTTTATTATTCTGGCATGGAATCATAATTTCCATTTTTGTATTTGCATTATATTGCTGGTTTCACCTACCAAGAGCAGCAGGTGACAATAATATGTTTTTATTGTTTATGCTAACTTCTAATGGGCATTTATGAGCTGTCAGGTACAGGACTAAGCACTTTATGGATATTATGATCTCATTTACTCCTGATAAAAGCATAATTAAGCAGGGATTGTGATTTTCCTATTTTACATATGAGGAGACTCACACAGCCTAAGTAACCATGTCCAGCTTATAGAAATAATAAGTTGCAAAAAAAGATAAACCAATTATTTCTGAAATCAGAGTCTGGTCTCTGTTGGAACCATCATGAAATATTCTAATAGATTTCTTTTTTTGCCTGAAAGCATAACATGTATGGTGGGAGGAGCAAAGGCTATGGGTCTATACAGAATTGGATTCAAACTTCATTTCAGCCACTAATTTTGTGTCTGTCTCTAAAATACTTACTCTTTTCCCCTTGATTTTCTTATCTCTTGATGAAAAAATAAAATATTTCATCATGGGTATATTTTTTTATTTCACATGATGTATGCAATTAATTAAATGAGACTATCTGGATCTCTGCATTGAGATGGATGCTCTTGACATTCCAGTGAGAAACTATTGTGATAGATTAGTGATGTTCAATGGAAACAATTGAATAGAGTCTTCATGGGTACTACATACTTGCTGTCCCTAGTCTAGTGCATGATGGAACTGAGAGATAAGAGATAAGGGTTCCTTTCTCTTATTACCAGGTTTTCTAATTCCATGAATATATATTTAGAATGCAATTCATCACTTAAGCTTCTTCTATTTGTCAAACATTGTTAACTGCTATGTGAAAAAAGATGAAGTATGATCACTGGGTTTTAAAAATTCATGTTTAAGTCTAAAGGGATGGAAGAAGAGAGGAAAAAAGTCAAGTAAGGGCTAACTTTTGTTGGGGAATAGTATGAAAAAATTCAAAAATTCTCAATTCATTATCCTACATTAGAGTAATTGCTTGTGCCTTAAGTCTAGAAATTCCACCAAAATTAATAGGTAAAATGTCAGTAGCAGCAAAGCATAATCTGACAAGTAAAAGTTAGCTTGCTTTTCTCTCATTTTCAGCGCATGTAACCTCTTAATATTTGTATAACCCCTTTTAATATTTACATTTATCCCTCCTTCCCCCTTGTTTATTTCCCCAGCTGCCTATCTTATCCCAAAGTCCTCGCCCAGTGTGCCTAAACTAGATCTTCCTAGAGAAAGGACCAGACAAAAATATTCCTGAGCAAACACTTGTAGGGGATTTCATTTATCTCCAGGTTCAGACTGGGCCAAAAATAAGCCTCACTTTGCAGCTCTCTATGGCTGAGCATTCTCTTTGTACTCTGGTTACACTGTGTGTAAATGATGGGAGGACAGCTAACAGAAATGGGCTTAGACAAAGATACATTTCCAAACACCCCCTAGAGGCAGTCACACATTTGGAATGTCTACCTAGTGCTCCCAACTATAGCATTTACCATCTCTGTACCCTGGCGTGGTTGAGAACCAGCTCACTTCCTTTTCTAAGATGGGATTTTTTTCAAGTGATATTAAGTCACATGTCACATTCTAGACTTCAAATATGTTAGGAAAGGAGGGTAATGTCTCTTCTTCAGACCAGTGTTTTTTTTCCAGAGACTAATTGGTCACTAGATAGCCTTGAATATATGTAGCGGTTTAACCCAACCACAAGTACATAGGTAGATAAGTAACCATTCACCAGATTTATAGCTGTCCAACAACTAGCCTCTATTAGTTACTACTTTTAGCTCTTCACCTAGGCGCTTGATGAAGTGAGTTGGCTTTTGAAGGCAGGGAATGCATGTGTTTATGTTTGTGTTTCAAACATTTTCACCAGCACAGCTCACCTTGTGTTGGGGTGTCTTGGTTCTTTGCAGTTTAGCAGATTCTATTACACTTGAAATGTTTAATTTGAGAATAATGATTATAACTCTGGCTTTAATCTACATTCATTATAAAAACAGATATTGAGTTCTTTCATGGCATTTCTGATTTTTGTGAATGACTATACTCATTTTTTAAAAGAATTTGCCCTATTAAGTCATTTCCTTTTTTCCAGAGGAACATTGAAAATTTTTTGAGATTCTGTTTTTTATTACCATGCCTAAATGATGCCACATGTTCTTTCAAAGACTTGAAAATTAAGATAGCTTGGGTCTCTTTGAAATATTCACCTTGTTATTAATAAAATATGATCTTAACTTTTGTCTTTTCTTTGAGTCTAACATAAAAGTGCCAATATCTTCACTTTAGAAATGTTATAAAGATGGTTTGATTATATATAAGAAGATTATATATATGTGTGTGTGTGTGTGTGTGTGTGTGTGTATGTAATATATATATATTAGCAGTCTGGCTAGCCTTAGAATAACTTTGCCTAACTTAAGGCTCTAATGTAATTGCTACAATTAAAAAACTTTATCCATCAAATATTTATGTATGGAAATCTGTGTTCCAGTCTCTGTCTAAGTGTTAGGAATACTGTATCACATACACACACACTATTTAGGAGCAGCCTGCATTAGGTTTTTATTGCTGCTATAACAAATTACCACAAACTTAGTGTGTGTTTTTTTAAACAAAACATTATTATCTCACAGTTTCTTTGGACCAGGACACAGAGTGTTTCATTTGATTCTCTAGTTAGAGCCCTACAAGGCCAAAATCAAGATATCAGCAAGAGTATATTCCTTTTTGGAGACACAGAGAAAATCTGCTTCCAAGCTCATTCACCCTGTTGACAGAATTCAGTTCCATGTTCTTCTGCTTTATCTCTGTCTCTTTAGCCTACCTTTAAAGGCTCATGTGATTACATCAACACACAGGCAAATCTGGGATAATCTTACTTAAAGGTCAACTGATTAGCAACCTTAATCTCATCTGCAAAGTCCCCTCACAGCAGTGCCTACCTTGGTGTTTGATTAAAGAACTTGGAGATTGGAATCTTGGAGAGAGAGCAGAACTCCTCCTACGACACTGCTTACATTTTTGAAGTTTTGTTTTGAGATAGTAGTTTGACCCATAGCATATCAAAATGCATGTGACAATGACAAATTTCTTGCAGTATTTGTCGCTGTCTTTGTCAATCATCAGCATCAACACAGACACTCTATATTTACCTATAATAAGTACAGTACACCAATAATGGAACTGTCAAAGTAGACTCATTTTCATTTTATCTAGTCTCAATAACAGTGAGTAATGATGACAGTGAGTCAGCTTTAAAAAAATTAAAAGATAATGAATTAGTAACAGGAATACAATTGGCTATAAATTGATACGTGACTCAGACTGGGTCTTATTGTTCCAAAAGTTTTCTAAGAGGAATTTTCTTTGAATTGGACTGAGGAATAGAAGAATAATGAAATAATGTACTCTGAGTCATTAAAGATATTTGGCACAATCTCATAGATACTCTTGATGTTAAATATTTTATGAGACAACTACTTCTTCATGGGACACAATTTAGAAGGGCCATTGTCCCAATCCTGCTGAGAATGATCTCAAACTGTTCAAAATATAGTATGTTTTGTCATATGAGTGGTTCTCCTTGGTAAGTAACATTCTGATTTCTGATTTGTCTTTTCTTTAGTTTTAATTTTGAGAGTAGGAAGCGGTGATGGCAAGGGTGATGGTGATAATTAAGGTAATGAGAATGAAAGAAGGAGAATTTCCATGGTGGGTGTGTATGCATTAGAATATGTGTGCAATGGAATATTAAAATATTAGAAGTGGAATATAGAAAACATTTTGGATAAATGACAATTATAATGCAAAAGTTTTAATCAGAGTCATATAGTTATTTATTTATTTATAGTGATTCAAATAACTAAGTGATAACATTTGTTTTACATTTTTATGTTAGTTTTTATAGAAAATGACCTTATGTAGTTTGTAGGTTATTAAATAATGGTACTTGCTCTTGTGTCAAGAAAAAATATGTGTGCCAAATGTAGTCTCCTTTAAAGTATTTTCTTAGCTTTGTGAATATTTTTCACATGTCCATAAAACTTCTTACTCTTATTGAAGATTTCTAATAATGGCATTGGTATTGCTAAGGACCTTTCAAATTTACCAGTCTGCAGAAAAACTTAAATAATTGAAACCTGGAATATCTTTTTTTTTTTAACTACACAGAAAATAACCTGTACGGTAGAGGGATGTGTGTGTTTATGTGTGTGTGTATGGTTATGGATGTGTGTCAAGATAAACCTAATATTTCAAATCAAGTTTTTTACATATTCAACTTTTAAAATAACTTATGTACTTAGCACATAGGTTATAGGGGACATAATTTTGAATGAGAGAGACATGATTCCTGACCCTTGAGAATTAAAGGTTAATTGGGTAAGAAAAAATGGTTCAAAATAAAGAAGGGCAGGTAAGGACCTGTACGTGAAAGCTTATAAAATGAACATTAGACTGACCAGTCTAAATTTTGGGAGCAAACAAAAAATGACATAATGGAATTTCACAATGTTTCCCCACACACCTTTTAAAAAATATATTTATTTGCTTTTTATTTTCCCTTATATATAAGAAAATATCCCCAAACTTATTACAGATGCTTGTTCATAGAGAACACACGCACAATAAATCAGGTTATAGATGACCTTCAATTATTTTAATCAAGACAACTATTTTAATTGACTTTTGAACAAATGTGAAATGATCATGAAAACCAGCAAGGGCCAGTGCTCATTACTGAGAGTTTCCTTTGGCGTTTGGAGATAATCCAGTCTCTGCAATGAACAGAACTTCTAATGGAAATAATGTGCATTAGTACAGAGGCTGAGATTGAATTAGCATCACAGAATCTTCCATCGATGAGTTTTCTAAGGAAATAAGAATCAGCGACACAGCATCATTAGCATATCAGCAGCAGCTTCCATGCTGAAATTCTCAGGGTGACTTCAGTTTATTTTCACTCACCTTCATGTCATCAAGGAAAACAGCCAATGTTTGGAGGTGGGTTGAGGGCAATTTAAGGACCATAGTAAGTGTAGAAGGGTAGCTGTTCATCCTTCTATTGAAGTATTGTCTATATTATCTCACGTAGAATTACACATTACAGAACTGTGATATGAGAGTAGCAAGGGCCAGCTGTCTACTGAAATCTTTTATCCTGTTCTTCAGAATGGCAGTCCAGTGTCCATTCCCCAGTCTCCTTTGCTGTTAGAAATGGCCATACCAATGTGCTCTCATCAGGGAGTCCGAGTGCTGGTGGTATAAACCTCTTTCCTGCTTAGGTCCTAAAGCACTGTGATGGAATTTCCCTCCTGCTTTTTCTCCTCTGTCAACTGGATACAGATGGAGCTAAAGCCAAGGAGATGGTACAGCCAGAGATGCAGGAAGCTGGGCCCCTGACTTACTTCAGGGAGCAAGGCCACCCTACTGAAGAGAATACACGCAAGACTGTTACGTGAGCAAGTAATACTTTTAAAGCTACTCAAATTTTAGAGTCTCTTTATTATCAATAAATATTACAGTACTTCACCCAATCCAGAAAAATATATCTTTTTTAAGGTTAACACTTACTCTTATTTTTATTACATTCTGTGACTCAGAACTCACAGGATCAGTAATCAAAACACAACTCTAAGTGCTAAAGAAATCTTTATTTAGTTAACTCTAAATTTGCCTATTTGTAACATTCACAGTGGTTCCAAATTTTAAAAAAGGAAAGAATCAATACAAATGACTGTGATTAATTTAATGGGATATTTTTTTCCTATTTGTGCTGTCCCTGTTTTTAGGCAGATAATATTGAACATTCTACCCATTAATTAACCTATTTTGAAGAGATCCTCTATTAAGTGCTGGGAGTATGGAGTGACCAAGGCAGGCATGGCCAGGCCTTCAGGAGGTCTGCAACCCTGGAGAAGACAGATATTAAAAAAATAACTACTATTTGTTCTATCAGGAACAGTGTGCAAAGAGTGGTTAGGTTTCTACAACTTGTCTGCTTTCATCACCATAATAAAATCATAGATTCCACAGAATAGAAAGTAATACATATTACCTGATCAACAATTCATATGTGAGGGATCTGAAGCCTAAAGAAGGTACTGCTTATTCTACATTCACTTATTTTGTTCATCTTTCATTGAAAAACATATTTAAACAGTGAAATCCTATTGCTCAAGTTATATTAGTAAGAAAAATTGAATGCAATGAACTGCAGCATGTATTTTATGAAAACCCTATTTTATAAACATTGAGAATTTCTCAGTTCCTTAGTAATACCTATCAATAGCTTATTCCAATGTGTTTTGAAATGTGAAGTATCTAGGGTTTGCCTCATAGCTGTTTAGAATCAATTGCATAGTCCCTTGTTAACATCCCATTTTAGGGTCAGGTCCTTATAGACCCACATCTCAGCTCTGCACTAACTGGTCTTGTTATTTTGGCCAGAGTATACAACCTCTCTCTGACTCATTTTGTTTTGTTATTAATCCATGAGGATATTAACTGCATTGGTTAAGAATGATTCAGATCAAAATAAGAGAAAATCTTGATGAATCAGCTCAAAGAAAAGCAGGTTAATTTAGCTTACCTAACAGGAAGGCCGGGTGGGTGGCTGCTGGCATCGGACCAACACCATCAGCAATGAAGTCATGCCCAATATTTTCCTAATTGACGTTTCACCCCCATGCTTTTTACTCCACTGTCCCCAAATAGCTGCTGCTATCACTTGACATCATTTCCGCTTTATTTATTTATTTATTTATTTATTTATTTATTTATATTTTTTCAAGAAGCAATGTTGCGTTCAGGGAATTCCACATGCCGTAGTTAGATGAGATGATGGGAGCAGAGGCCTTAGCAGAGGGCCCTGGACAGTAAGCCCTCAGCACAGTGAGCTATTACTATTATTATCTGTCCTTGAATGTGTCAGAATGCTCTGCTACATATTTTCATCCTAAGTATTAATATAAAATATTGATATAAAATAAATATTTCTGGACATCCCCTGGAGCACATGTTAGGTTTATATTTTCCTGTCCTTTTGAAATATTATCAATGAAACATGAGCAGAAGAGGCACATGTTACTCCTGAGTTGGAGCTTTACAAGTTCATATGCAACTTGCTGCATGTTCATCTCCTTCCTTTGCAGGTGGGCAGCGGTCCATTTGGGGGGTGCTGTGCGAGCCTGGCCTGGGCCCTCGGGGAGGGTGGTGTGGAGCAGGATGTCCCTCTGCCCACTCACGAAGTACCTGGAGCATGAGTGGGAAATAAAACTTGTAGTTTTAAGCCACTATGACTTTAGAGTTGCTTAATAGTCATAGCATAGCCCAGCCTATCCTGATTGACACGTATTTCATTAAATTATCTTGCTAAATAGGCCTTGCTATTTTTGCCCTTTACAAGTGAGTATATATAGAACCAGAGGTTAATGGTCAGCCTACAGCCACAGAACTAAGCCAACAGTGCAGTCCAGATATGCACCCTGGTTTTTATGCGTTCACAGGTCATTCTACTGAGTATTGCTGGCTGCAGGACCATAATGGAAATGGAAGAGATGGCTTTAGAATGTGAATTTTCACTCTGTACCTTTTATTAAGACTTTCAACAGCCCTGGAGTCAATATTTCATTTCCTCACTGATAACTTTATGATGACAAGAACCTTTAATATTAAACATTAAGATAAAAATAAAAGGAAATAAAACATCTTCGGATTTACGATTATTTTAACTTTCATTAACCTTTCTTTCTGTTCTTTTGCCCATGGATTAGAGGCCATACTTCTTAAAGTGCTTTTTATAACATGCATTTTATAAAACGCTTTTTATAAAGTACTCTGAGAATATTACATTCGTGATTTAGTATATCATATAAACTGTGTTCTTAAGTTTGCACATATTATGCTAATTTTTAAATTATGCTCAACCATTAACCATTAAGTGAAAACAAATTATTAGAACTGAAAAATTGCATCTCAAACCATCAAGTTTTCTTCTATAATCATAAAGAACAGGAAGCAAAAGCAACATTTATTTTCTAGGCAGCCAGAACATATTTTAACTTTTGAGGATGAGCAGGAACATCTACAGGGACTGAGTACCACCCTACCTTTTGAATTTGTGACTGCACACTGCACCTTTGAGGGGTTGAACACGTACTGTATTCTCCGCATATCAAATTGCCTTCTGTCGCACCTAACTCAGGAAGCATTTTCTAGTTTCAATCAACATTTTTTCATTACCCGATGAGTATATTCTTAAAGAAAAAGGGACATTTTTATACCTTTGACTGCAAATGATCTCTACTTGAACAGGACTTTCCAGGACAAGAGGGAAACTGATCATTCATTTAACAAACATGCTGAGAACCTTCTGTGTGCCAAACATTGTCCTAGCCACTGAGCATGCAAACAAAAATACACACTGGCCTGAGCCCTCGAGTGCAGCGGTGTGGAAAAATTGGTAAAAATATCATTATCATACAATGTATTAAGGACTGTTATGAAAGTATGTGCCTGGGGAAGAAAGAAATACTCATCTAGGCTTTACTGGAAGGTTCTATGCAAAAAGGAATGAAATACTCTTTTCAGCCGAGCTGGGCATAGCTCAGTGGTTGAGCATGGACCTAGGATCCAGGAGATCACGGTTCGATTCCTGGTCAGGGCACATGCCTGGGTTGAGGGTTCGATCCCCAGTTGGGGGTGTGCAGGAGGCAGCTGATCAATGACTCTCTCATCATTGATGTTTCTCTCTCTCTCTCTCCCTCTCCCTTCATCTCTCTGAAATCAATAAAGATATATTAAAAAAGAAATAGCTAAGCATATACCTATCGTATGAACCAGACTTTTTAATCCTGGATATTACCCAACATTAAAAAAACTGACGTATCATCCTGGCCAGGTTGCTCAGGTGTTCGGAGCATTGCCCTGTAATACCAAAAATGTTGGAGGTTTGTTTGATTCCCAGTCAGGGCACATACTTAGGTTGTGGGTTCGATCCCTAGTCGGGGCACTTACAGGAGGCAACCGATTGATGTTTCTCTCACATTGATGTTTCTTTCTCTCTCCCCCTTCCTTTCTCTCTCTCTAAAAATCAATAAAAACATATCCTCAAGTGGGGATTTAAAAAACAACCCACATATCTATAACAATACTTATAATAAATATCCATGGAATATTTATTCGTAATATTTCCAACAAGAAAATAACACAAATATCCAGAAATAAGTGAATGAATTAAAAACTAGTATATCCTTTCAATGGAATATTACTCAGTAATAAAAAAAAGAATGTATCAAAACAGCAACAACTTGAACAGACCTCAAAGAGAATTTGAAATCTCAAAAGAGAATTTTATGTAGAATTCTAGAAAATCCATTCTAACCTATAGTGACAGATAGCTATCATTTGTCTGGTGTGTTAGTTTGCTAGGGTTACCTTAACAAAAAAGCACAGATGAGATGGCTTAAACAACAGAAATTTATTTTCCTCAGTTACCAAGGCCAAAAGTCTGAAATCAAGTTGTCCACAGGCTTGATTTCTTTGAGTTTTTCTTCCTGGCTTGCAGATGGCTGCTTTCTCCTTGTGTCCTCATGTGGCCTTTCCCCCATGCACACATGGCCCTGGTGTCTCTTCGAGTGTCCACATTTCTTCTTCTCACCAGGCACCAGGCAGATTGGATTTGGGTCTACCTTAAGGGCCTCATTGTAACATAATCACCCCTTTGAAGACCCATTCTCCAAATACAATTGCATTCTGAGGTACTAGAGGTTAGGACATCAACATATAAATGTTCGGAAGGTGTAATCACCTGGGGATGGAGGACAGGGAAAGGGGATTGCACAGGGACAGGAGGAAACTTTTGGGAAGATGAAGAAAATGTTTATTGTCTTGGTTGTGATGATGGATTAGTGTGAGTTACATATGTCATAAATGATCAGATTGTACACCTCAATTTGATTCAGTTTATTATATGTCAATTATATCTGAAAGCTGTCAAAATGTTAGAAAAGATGAGCATTGAGCTCTCATAAAATTGGATACAGCAGAAGATTAAACCTTATTGATATTATTTTAACTTATCAGGATAAAGTTGAAGCCAGATGCCAGACATGAGCTTTTTAAAAAAAATTTTTTAGTAACTTTGTGGGCAAACGTTCATTAATAGAAGATATACACACCCTTCTGAAATCAGAAATCTCAAAATGTGATTGTGAAAACATTGCATATGTTACAAAAGTGAAGTGAGCAGTATTATTATTAATCAATTGAAAATATTTATTGTGTGCCCAATCAATGAAAGCAATCAGTAAAGCAATATTCAGGAGAAATAATAGGACTGGGCTCTGGCACTCAGGGAGCCTAAAGTATAAGGACATGACTCCCTTTACAAATTGCATGCAAGAGACCGCATTCAGCTTTCAGATTAAATACTTTCCAAGACACACAACTTCTTAAAACAGCTCAGTCCAATTTGGGGACATGTCAATCTGTACACAGCAATGAAGGACAAAAGGTAAAAATCAATGAAAATAGCTTTAGCATGGATAATACAATCAGGGATGAATAATTGCTGAATTGTACCATAGATGATTTTGCTGAGTGACATTACTATAGGCCAGCACGGTCTTCATTCAACAGACCACACTGTTAAGAAATATTGTTTAATTATCCGATGGGCTATCTTTGCTGGGGTCATTCTTAACAGCAAAATGGCAGACCATTATATACTGAGGAGATTGACTTTTTTCTTGACAAGTTTCGTTCAAAAATATATAAAATGTAGTGGAGAATCAGAGAGCACTCAGTCCCAGAAAACGTATGTATTTCTCAGATTGTTGAGAAAGATGGCACAGGGTTAGTTTTCCACTATTTTTTTTTCCAGATTAATTAGTGCACTATTCTTTTCCCTGTCAGTAGAGACTATACGTGACTGACACTAGATGGTATTGTGGCTCCTTCAATTCAGCTACCTTCCTAAGTGAGGCACTTTCTATGTTTGATTGGTGTGCAACACATGTATTTAATGTGAGATCATCACCTCCTAGAAAAAGTATAGCTCTTTGTTTATGAAATATGGCTTAAGAAAATGTAAGAGAGCCTCTTTTCCAGTTTTAAACTTAAATGAATATGTTCCTGACACTCATGGTGTATATCCTCAAATAATAATATTTGTACTTTGTCAATAAAACACTGTTGAGAAAATAAGAAAGAAGGAGCCCAGCAGAACAAATGAGAAAAGGAATTGTGTCTGCTGATGTTATATTTAAAGTGTTGCAGAAGCAGGCTACTCTTTCTCTAAAACCATGCAATGGAAAACCAATTGTCAGTTTATTCTATTTTTAAATTATAATGAGCTCTTCAAATCAGAATTTTATTTTGCAAGTGGCTAACTAGCAGGTACACATAATGCTGAAGTTTGAATACAAGCCTGACTAAATAATTTTGTTACTGCCTAGGACATTATTAATGATAACATTTTGCAACCACATTATATTTGGAAGTAACACCAAAAACACTCGTCTTTAGCATGGATATTTGGCCTACTTGTTCCCATGTCTGGACAACTCTTCTTTTGCATTTTCACTTCACAAATGGTCTGCCCATATTTTAAGGGCCAGCTTAATGTGACTTTCTCAACGAACCCACTCCAATCTTCCTGTCTAAGTGAATCCCATCTTGCAAAATCCATTTCTCGCAGCATGTAAGGTACCCATTATGTCACAGTTACCTTGGAAATCATGCATCTTTTGTATAAACATATAAATATTTTGGAGCTAGGGGCAATATCTTGCTCCCTTTGACTCAGTGTTGTTGTTTTTTTAATTTGTCTTTTTTAATTTATTGTTGAAAGGATTGCAGGTGTCCCTTGTTTTCCCCACTGGCCCCTTCTACCCTGCACCCACCCCCGCCCCAGGCCTTCGCTACACTGATGTCTGTGTCCATGGGTTACGCACGTATTCAGTGTTCTTTATGCAGCATAAACAGTAAGTCTTTCATAAGTGTTCATAAATTGACCTTCTCACTTTAAAAAAGACACATTAGAAATTGTGAATGAAGCTCATATTTACTATTCTCTGCATTAAGACTATGAGGGTACAAAAATTACCCTTCACTTAGTATTGGTAGGCAGAAATTTCTTTATGATGAAGAATCTGTTTTAATAAAAAAGAGTAGTTAATTTTCAGGCTCTTCAATATGTTCAGACGGTAGGCTCCCAGAAGTCAGGGCTCTTTTATGCTATTCAAGGCTTCTCTATATTTCCATATAAAATGCTTTGTGCTGTTCTGTAGAAGCCTTTTTCAAAGGCAGCTAAAAGTGGCCATTTTCCAAGTGTTGCTACGACAACATGTAGGAGAGCCAGTTAGGGAGCTAATTAAGCTTTGGGTGTAAATTAGCTCAGCCAGCTAAAGTCTGAAAGAAAAAAGGGCAGCACAGCGGTCCTACCATTTTCCAAAAGTGTACAAGGCAGGCAATTGCCCTTTCGTTTTAGCTGTTCCGGGGAGAGGGGCCAGGAGAAGGAGACCGATTCTGCCCATAGCCAGCGGCTGCCACAACCAACCCGAAGCATCACTGAAAGTTTTGGGTTAACATTCCAGGAATACCTAATATTAATATAAATTGAGCAGGAATTGGCAAATGCTTGCTGTAAAGGACCAGAGAGTATTTTCAGATGTCCCAGCCATAAGGTTGCAGTTCCACTATTCAAGTACGTCACCCTTGCAAAATAGCCACGGATGACAAGAAACAAATGGGGTGGCTGGATTCCACCCTTGCCTGGGCTCTGCTGCCCCCTGGTTAATAAAGTATAAATAAATATTTATTTTATTTTAGCAGGTCTTTATCAAAGAGTAGATTTAAATATGGTGATAGATGCTAAATTTTAGTTAGACAGTGACCAAACTGAAATTTAAGCAATCATATATTACATTTATTTCAACCTTGACAAAGACTTTATGAAGCCTTTTTCAAACTTTCCAATCTGGATTAACCTCTCCTCATTTCTCCTATTTATATCACTCACCCTTTTGCTACAGTATGTTTGTATTGGTGTCCCTTTCATACATGTATTTTTCTGTCACTAAAATGTAAACTCTGTGAAATTAGGAATTATGTTTTATTCATTTTTTTGTTTTTAAAAAATGAAATATAGCCCTAGCAGGGTAGCTGATTTGGTTAGAGCATCTGTGGTCCCAATAAGCCAAGGCTGTGAGTTTGATCCCTGGTCAGGGCATAAACAAGAACCAACCAATGATGCATAAATAAGTGGAAAAACAAATGTCTCTCTCTCTCTCTCTCTCCTAAACTTCCTTTGTCTCTCTAAAATAAATGAAAAATACTTTTTAAATCCACCTTTGTTTAAAGAATAAGTGAAGTGTTCTTATTATTCACAAATAGCTAAATTTAAGAATAGATTATATTTATAGATTGAAATTTTAATAAAAATAAGGTTCAAAAAGTTTGTGACTTGAAAAACACACATCACTAGTCATTTTAAAGCAAAGGAAGTCTAAAGAGAACCCTCTCTTTCAATAAAAACTGTGGTGACCAGGACCCAGGTGGTAGGGGGATGTTGGCCAATGAATATAAGCTTCCCATTATAAGATTAACACATTCTGGGATCTAATGTATAGTATAGTGATTGTAGTTAATGATACTATATCATATACTTGAAATTTGTTAAGAGAGTAGATCTTAGGTATTCTGAGATCTAAATACCTAAACAAGGTAACTATGTAAAATGATGGATGTGTTAATTAACTTGATGTGGGAATTATTTCTTAATGTATATGTATATTAAATCACATTGTACACCTTAAAAAATCACATTGTACAATGCAAACTGTTTTTTTTTTTTAGTTTAAATAAATTGAATAAACTTTTTAAAACACATCGTACAAACTAAATGTATAATGTTTGTGAATCATACCTCAATAAAGCCTAGAAAAATACCTATTAGCCTCTAATGATAGCAGAAAACATATCAATGAATGGAGGACATTTGGTGATGATAATACTGATGAGAGCTGATATTTATTGCACTTTTATTTGGTGATAACCTCAAATCAAACAAGGCCTTGCTAGTTTTCCCAGCAACATTTTCAGTTGTGTTGCCATTATATTTTTCATTTTTGGGAGATAAATTGAGGCTTTTGATGAGTAAGTAACTTACCTAAAGTCATATAGCTTGAAGGTGGTAAACTTAAAAAGGTAATAAAATGAGACCACAGGGAAGGGGAAATGCCTAAAAACTCACATTTTCCAGGAAAAATTTTTAAGAAAATATTTAAGAAATGGAATATGGATTGAGCTTTCAAAAATAATAGCAAAATAAACTCTTTCTTCCCAGAAAATCTAAGTGAGAAGAAGGAATTGTAAGCCTGAATTTAAAAACCACTTGTTATTTTTTGGTAATTGTTTGTCCTTTCAGAAAGAAGTAAAATTTGAGTCGAGAGGCAGAGAAACATCTCTAAATTTGGGAGCAATATTTTTGTTTTTCTGATCAATTGGTTTGAAGTAAATTTTTACACACACACATGAAATTTCAATTACATACATATTGTGCATCTGGGTGTGCAGACAGAATGCTGGACAAATAACACAAAGTACCTAACAATGGTTTTGTAAGTGTGGTAAAGAGTTTAAATTTATCTATGCAGTAACAATATTTATATTGGCTTGTTGTCAGTGATGTTGTCTTGTTATTGGTTTTGTCATTAATAAAATTTATATTGAGATATATAAATTATCTATATGCAATGTAACCCAAATATCTAATAATGCAGCTAAATCCAAAATGAATTAATAATGTGTAGTACATTTAAGTGAGCATCCTACTTCCTCAGGTACTCAGTACTGACAAGAACTAGTTAGGAAAAGTTGTTTTTTTAAAGTAGATTCAATTATGACATCAAAGACAAATCGTAACATTCCCTTTCCTTCGTTTTCATCTCACCCCTCATATTAAATGTACACAAACACAAGTCGTACATGTTACACTTGATGCACATGCATGTAAATCTAAGAAATTATAGCCAAATATGTATGTATGTCCTAACGTATTTTTATCTTAGAAATCTATTGGGAGCAGAACACAAAGGAAAAGACACTGTATAGTTCTATGAGTAAAGATGATGAACAGTAGTCATCTTTGGCTCCTGAGATAGAGGAAGAACTTTCCAGTCATCAGTTAATCAGTGTTCATCCAGTTCCCAGAGTTCTCTTACCAATAGAAAAGATCAGTAACGCCATCTACCCAATCCTGCGACAGTATCAAGAAAAATATTTCTAAAAAACACATACCTCTGATTTTTACCTAGAAAGTTACTTCCCGGTTTCCAAATATGAGTTACACTTAGAAACTCTCCAAAGTGAGCACACATGTTTATTCATGGTAACAACGATGTCTGTTAAAACAAATCATCTCAGTTGTATGAATATATTTTTTTAAGTAAAATGAGAAGAGGTGGCTGTAGAAGCAAATGTGGGGAAAGATTCTGGAGAGTGTGAACAGACTCTTCATTTGTGGAGATGGACATGAAGGCTGAGGCAGAGGATGGCCTGCCTGCCAGGGCATTAAAGGTGTGTCCCCAGGTACCCACAGAGTAACTAGCAAAGGCTGGGGGACGAGTAGGTACAAGGCAGTTAATGAAATCTCTGTTCAAGCATTAACTGACCACTAAGCTAACCAAGCAGGGATCTCACTGGCTACCCATTACCAAGAATACAGACTTAACAGAATTAGTTCAGACAAGTGATCAAACAAGCAAATAGCAGCATTAATCGCAAGTACGCCACCGAAACGTGGGGATTAGAAGGTCTGACCAACAAGAGTAATTGCATTATATTATTGACATGTCCAATCTTCAATGAAAAAATCATGAGAAATGAGAAGAAACAAGGACATGTATTGACTCTCCTTTAAAGAAATGTTGACTATTCAACGATGGAAAGGTGAAGGTCAGAACCTTTAAGGAGAATGAAGAATCTCCTTTTATGTTGGAAGGGACTTGAATGTGATCTACATTCTTAGATTTTTATAGAAAGCTGACTCATGGACTGTTGAGACAGTACTGAAATGAAAGCCATAAATAGTTGATTATTTTAAATCATCAGCCTATTTAGCCTGGACATACTCATTAAAAAGGAACATTTTGGAAGTAAAGGATGCCGGAAGAGAAAAACACCTGCTGTCAAAATTCAGGGCATGATCTTGTATATGACTTATTGTTGAAGGTGGTTTGGGCATGTGTATATGTTTTATTTTACCTGCTGTTATCTTCTATAAAAAACAGATTTTATATAAAATTTACCTGAATCAGCATTTAGTGAATGCAATAATTCAGCAAGAAAATTCACCAAATTGACACACTCTGCCATATAAAAACATAACACTCCCAAACAGATTAAGGCTGTGAAGAAACATCTTTTATCTTAGTTTTAATACATTTTCAAGACAGTATATTTTAAAAAGTCTTTTATAATAAGTGAGAATTTCATATTAACAAAGATTTTATTATAACTGTTCCAGGTCTGTGTGAAATATCTATGATGTGCTTTCTTTTTTCACTTGAAATTCCCATTGTAAAGAGAAAACAACTTAATTTAATTTGCCTTATAATGAGTGAAAAATATGGTTAATTCTACTGATTCCAAATCTAGTAACTAGTGGGGGCTGTTAAATCTTACAAAAGTCTGAGGCTGGCAGGGTGGGGCAATTGCTTCCCCCTTCAGGCAAAAGCCCAAAATTCGCAGTCGGGGAAAGATGTCCTCCACAGTCTGGGGGAATGACTGGGCGCTGGAATCCAGACGCATGTCGCCTGATCTCACTCTGCAGAGCCCAGAGCCCCACACTCTCCCCACACCGCTCCAGTCCACTCCGCTCCCCCTCCGCCGGGGCCCAGGTGAAGAAACTGCAGCCCCGGGTGATGAAGTAAACTGCGGGCACATAGCTGGTGCTGATGCTCTTCATCATCCAAGGAGTTTTCACATGGAAACAAAAGGTGTATCACTGCCCTGCTGTGTCCTTGTGATGAAATCAGCCTAAGAATAACAGTGCCTTGTATTTCAGATTGAAGCAAATTAGCCCTAAAACTGAACCCAGTAGAATTTTTGATCATAATAGTGGTGATTTCTTAAAGTTTCATTGCAAGTTTTTCAAGGTGACTCCTTTGTCTATAATAGATACTGGCTGGTATCACCTTTGTCAACTGAGTGCAAATGAGTCAGGAGCCTTCCCTAGAATTAAAGGGCAAAGTTGTGTTCGAGGGTCTTAAGATTTGCAAATCTTTTTTTTTTTTTTTTTAAATATATCTTTATTGATTTCAGACAGAGGAAGGGAGAGAGAGAGAAAGATGGAAACATCAGTGATGAGAGAGTCATTGATCGGCTGCAGCCCACAACCCGGGCATGTGCCCTGACCGGGAATCGAACCCTGATCGCCTGGATCCTAGGTCGATGCTCAACCGCTGAGCCACGCCTGGCTGGGCAAGATTTGCAAATCTTGGAACACCACCAACATAACACCCAGAGTGTTCCAAAGAAAAGAGAAAAGTTGAGAGTTCTAATAGTAAAAAGTACATTCTAGAGAAGAATCAGCCCTGCATTTTTCAGCCTCTGGATTGGTCCAATATGGTGATTTTCCAGATGTCAGATATTCTGGATAATAGATATCAGGTGGTCTGAACACATGAACGCTCTTTCCTAAGTTCTTCAGAGGGTTAACTGTAGGAGTTTTATGGATATAGGTGATTGATGCACAACTAAGAAGTTCAAAAGTTTAAGTCCTCAAGCTAATAAAAGTAAAATAAAAATTAAAAAATAATAAAAAAAATGTCTGAGTCTGTGTGTGTGTGTGTATTTATCCTAGATTTGATGTTATTGCCTCTGAGATGAAATCTGTTTGATTAGAAGTTTTTTCACATGTGACTTTTGATATTTTAACACATTCTTGAAAATTTTGCAACAAGGATAAGGAAATTTTGGAGCTCAAAATGAACAAGTCTTCTTGTCCTAATACTCCACATTAAAAATGAGAAGGTCCAAATTATTTAAGACATTTTATCTAAATCACCATCAGATATTGACTTACTGGAAACTGAAATCCGTATATTCTGAGGCTCAGAATTAATAAACAAAACCTTGATTGCATTATAGATATGTCTTGATTACAGGTTTTTAACCTGTATCTCACTGACTTTGAAGTGCACATTATTTCCTCTATAATCCTATGGTTTTTAACTCTCCACCAGCCATTGTCAAAGAAGAAAAGGGAAACCATACTGGGTGTTTTAAAGAAATAATTAAGATAGGAAGTTGTTTAAACATATATTGAATACTTGATAAGGCAAAAGGGATTACAGAAGTAACAGCAGGAAAAACATATCAGCCTTTAGGCTGAGGGAACAGAGCTGGGGTCTGAGCCCTGAGGAGGGAGCCTGCATAACCCGTACTGCTGGCTCAGAAGTTCAAAACCTGGATCTCAGACCTATAAGGATGGATGCTGTCCAGATAGTATTTTTATATCTGAAAAGATGTGATGAGGCTTTTGGGGGAGTCTGAAAAAATACAGGAAATCAGAACCACCTATTACTCTGGGAGGTAACTACTGCTGCCAGGGTAAAGGACCACTGCTGGGGTGATGCTCACAGGACACCGGGCAAACAGGCAGGGCTCATTCTTTCCTCTCTAGCCTTGGGTTCTCCCCCTAGTGCCCTCTTGTGGCAGACTCTAACAGGAAACTAGTCAGCAAAGAAGGAAAGCCATTTGCAGAGTCCCAGCCCAGCATCACAAGGTGGACAATGATGGGTTTGGAACTAAAAGTCAACTGTTTTTATGATGTCAACAATTACTCTTTAATATTGATATTGCCCACACTCAACAACCTACTAAAATTATATAGTTCTGTTACCCCTTAGGATTTTTATAGGGCTTATTTGTAGAGGTAATAATTGAATATTGTCTTTGAACAGGCTTAAAATTTTATTCTGATGAATCTGTTTTATGTACCTAAAATCTTTCTTGAGTAAGCTGCTATAAGTATACTGATTATAAATTTATATATAAACAATCTTATTTATAAGAAAAAAAATCCTTTCTTTAAACATGTGTAGGGAAATGAAATGGCTTTGTATTACTCAGTGTTTATGGTAGCCCCTAGCCTTCTGAGACTGTTCACATACTGTGAGAATTAGATCTGTAGCCTTTGTTAATTACTATTATCTGAAAGGATAATAAAACCCCTCTTATCTCCTAGAAAGGACAAAATGGTTATAGACTAGACAAGGTCCCCAGGTGAAACCCCAATATAAGTTTCTGCACCCGATTTCAACACATGTGTGTTTGGGAATGGAGAGTGTTCTCCATACTACCAAGCAATTCTCTGGTACGAGCTGGGAGTCCTACACTGCAACTCAATTCTGACACTGCTTACCCAGTGATAGCATCAGATTCCACAGGTTAAGGGTTTAGTCCCACAAGACTGCCTTCTGCTTAGATGCCAATCACAAATCCAGGCTGCAAACTGCACTTCTGACCAAATAGATATAATTCAGATGTTCCCAAAGCCCACTCAAAAAGCCAGTTTACTCATTAGACTACCCATTTGTTACAGAGGATGTTAAAAAATAGGAATCAACTGGCAGATGAACAAATAAATAATAGGATGAGTTCCCAAACAAAGGAGTTTCTGCCCTCCTGGAGTTTGAGTCCTGGCATGGGGGCATGTGGAAATATTCTGGCTCACCAGGCTGAAAGCTCTCCAAACCCAGTCCTTTGGTGCTTCATTACATAGATTGATTAAATCATTGTCCATATGCAATTGATTCAACCTCCAGCCTTTCTCCCTTCCCAGGAGGTGAGGGGGGTGACTAAACATTTCAACCCTTTAATTACCTGGTTGGCTCCCCTGACAAGCAGCTCCTATCCTTAGGTTACCGAGGTGCTTTCAAAAGTCGCCTTATTAACATAACAAAAGACACCTTTATGGCTCCTAACACTTAGGGAATTTCAAAAGGTTAGAAGCTCTGCCAGAAAAGGGAAGGAAAACTAAATATCTATTTCTTATTTTAAATCACAATATCACACTCAAGATGCCAAGGAGTCTGGAGTGGCTATCTTTCCAGGTATTTACATGTCAAAAGGATATATAGCTTAGAATTTGGAGACATCTCTAGGTCATAGAAGCTGGAGACACATAAGGCTATCTGGAAACCACTAAGAAATTTTATTTACACACTGAAGGTCTTGGAGTAAGGAAAAGCCCCTTGTGAGAGAACAGAATGACTTATTTCTTCCCTTAATAATCATAAATAGATCATTTGTACTACTGAATCACCTATGGATGCCTAGCTGTTACAAGGAATGAATGTGCTATACTACTTATATCAGTCTGACTAACTATAGAACAGAACTAAATTGAGAATGTACTAACAAAATAAGCTAATAAAATAATTTATATAAAGCTACCTTTGTTAATCAGAGTAAATGTTAAACCTAGCTTGTTACTCTAACCTGATTGTTCTCTTAAAACTAGAACTTGCCTGTTAAAATTTTTTTAGTATACTTTACAATTCAGGAGTTTCAGTTCCTGTGTGAACTTAGTAAGAATCATGTCCTCAAGACAAGGCTGACATCAACCACTCAGTCAACAAGAATTCAGCTGTCAAAAAATCCCAGATTACCACTTCAAGAATGGTGACCATAAAGATCTATATAAAGGCCTATGGGAAGACATCCTGCACAGCCTACACATCTTGCATTTCCGCAGCCCCTTCCCCCTAATTTCTTTGTTCTACTTTCTCTCTCCTGGTTAAAACCCTTGCCTGTCCTGAGATGTTAAGATGGGCTTTGGGATGAGAATCCTCCAGTGCTCAGGTGGCCAGTACTTGAATAATACTCTTTCTTTCTCACCAGCACCTGTCTCAGGAGTAATTTTTTATTTTGTTTCTGATTTTTGTTTGTTTTGATTTTTTAAAAAATATCTCTTTATTGATTTCAGAGAGAGGAAGGGAGAGGGAGAGAGAGATAGAAACATCAATGATGAGAGAGAGTCATTGATTGGCTGCCTCCTGCACATCTCCTGCTGAGGATCAAACATGCAACCTGGGCATGTGCCCAGACCAGGAATTGAACCTAGATCTCCTGGATCATAGGTCAGTGCTCAGCTGGCCGGGCAGGAGTTTGGTTTTTGTTGTGGCAGGCAGCCAAACCTAAGTTTAGTTACATAGGTACTTGCCTAGGATTCTTGCCCTGGTTATTATCACATCACTGGAGGGGTAAAGACTAGGGCAAGGGGGTGACACACTTGGGACCTTTAATTAGAAATCTGTCTCTGACCCATTACACCTTGTATGCACATGCACAATAAAATTAATGAAGATGAACATTAAAACCCCAGCAATATTACCCATTATGGAAAATCATTCTTTCACTATCCAACTTAATTACCTATTAAGTAAAGAGTTTAGTATTCATTCAGATTTACTTTCTGTTATGGTTAATTCATAAAATCCATATAGATGGAAAGAAAAATATCTAACTGTAATTTTCTCTTTTATTTTATCAATAGGATCCTGCTATTTTGTAGCAATATTTTTGTTATTGTTGCTTTTCATATAATAAGAAAATATGCACTAGCTGATTGTGTAGGTGTCTTAAGTGTTTGGGGAAGAACATATGCACTCTTGGATAATTTGGCAAAAGGGAAGCAGGTGTATGTAGAGAGGTAGGGGCTAAACAGGTGTGGTAATATGTAACTAGCTTGTGAACCTAGGTGATAGAAATGCTCAAATTTATAGTATGTATTTGCAACTTTTGGGGGGCTGTAATTTTTTTAATTAATGAAAAAGACTGTCTGTTTTTACCTTTCTCAAATGAAGTGCTGAGTGTCTTTTTTATTCATGCTATTAATATTTTTTAAACATATATTTCAGGATCTGTGCTTGGTGCGGCACAAGTAGCTGTGAACAAAACAAGCAAAGTCTCCTCTATAGAGCAGGAAAACAAACACAAAACAAATAAACGTGCCATATAGCAGTTCCTTACAAAGCTTTTGAAAAATATAACAGAATAAGGTGGTCAGGGATGATAGCTCTCATGAGATTACATTTGCAGAAGCTACTGAAGGGAGTGATGGACTCTACTGTATGATTTTATGTGAAAACATTCAGGTAGGGAGAACAGCATGTAGAAAGCCCTAAGGCCTTAAGCATTAGATAAGAAATATGTACTCCTTGTGCAACTGTTGTAATTAACCCAGTTACTAATAACTGGGAAGAAGCAAAGGGAAGGCCAAATATTATAGGCATGCCAGGTAAAGTCTGGGTGACATAAGGAAGGTACTTGCTTATCAGTCATACCTGGAAACAGGTCACTACAAGCATGGGAATATTTGGGTTATTTAATCCCCTAAACAAAGAAGTTTGCTTTCTTGCTCTTGCTCTCTTGGCACTCTTGTGTTTTGGGGACTCTTGGGTCTCTTGTTGCAGGGAGCACACTCTCACACTCCTGCATTCGCCCACATGACCCACAGCCACATGGACCCCAGACAATGGACTGATGGATTGCAACTAGCCTGATGCTGTATTGGACCAGCTCCACTATGGAATGGAAACATTGGAAGCTGGCTTTGCTTCTAGCTCTACTGAATCCCCAGCTGCATATCTTCCAGGACTAGATTAAGGGAAATGGGACTTTGGAAATCCAAGGATGTAATTTCATGAAAGTGAAACTTTCTACCACATCTCATCCTCCTTTGGGGGCCTCCAGAAATGCTTATTATTCCAGTGGCACACCAAGAACCCTGCTTCCACTAGCAATGGAGAAAGACTATCCACACTTCTCTACAGTTACACATGGATTTGTTTCTCAGTTTTCCTCTTATCTACAAGGCAGTTGCTATCTTATCTTTCTTCAAACTCTGTTTTCTCGGTCTCTTTCTGCTGGCAACATGACTAGTAGATTCAGGGATGTGAGTATCCATGAACTAATCAACATGGCCAAGAGGATGTGATGCATAGGCTGGCTTAGGACTGGATCACATGATCTCTCCCTCAAGACATGGATGGAGGAGCCCGGTCGGGCGTGGCTCAGTGGTTGAGCATTGACCTAGGATCCAGGAGATCGGGGTTTAATTCCGAGTCAGGGCATGTGCCCGAGTTGCAGGCTAGGCAGCAGATCAATGACTCTCTCATCATTGATGTTTCTCTCTCTCTCTCTACCCCTCCTTTCCTCTCCCTGAAATCAATAAAGATATGTTTAAAAAAAAAAAAAAAAAAGACATGGATGGAAGGGACTAAAGAAGTGCAGGAACTAAAAGTCAAAGTGAAAATTAGGGTAGAGTTTCAAAAAAATGTGTAACAGATTTCTGGAAGCCAAACCAATCATTGTCTCCTACAACTCCCTTTAGAATTTTTATTTTTCCTAGTACAGAAATTATGGAGAAACTATAAGGTATGAGGTGAATTATACTTGGATACCATTTTTCAAAATATGTTTCACATAAAAAGAAACTTGTTAGTATCAATATAAGTTTTTCAGATTCTACTTGGTATATAATAAATGATGAACCCCAAAAGACTGTCCAAATCATAGCAGCAAAACTAGAATATGCTAGAATAAGTGAGATATTAAAGGCACAATTTATATTCATTATTTATGTAGGGCTAGTTGATCAGAAAAGTCACATAAACACTTAGTTACTTGTAGGGGCAGAGTATATACATTATGTACAGGCGCTCTTCTTGTAATAATTTTCTGCCACATACATTACACATATTTTAGAGTCTAGAGAACTTTTCTATAGTACATATTACCCTGCAAATCTCTTCTCCTCCTTATATCCTTAGTCATCAGTTAGATCAGCCAGTGATAGGGGCAGGGCCAACCTGCAACACTGATGTAAGGGAATGGCAATTGCAAGGTGAGAAGCTGGCTAAGTGATTTCTTTACATGTCTGACCTCAAACTACAGTCAAACCTTTTTCTCTAAAATCTCCCACCTACTAAATTGTTCATGAAAAAAATGCCTCGGTTGTCAATACTTCAGCAGGACAAAAAGCATCTCTCAGGCTACAAACAAAGGAGAGAATGCTTTTGTTCCTGGCAAAATCAACGATTAGCACAATTTTAAATATGAAGTGGCCGTCAAGAGTGCTAATGTTTCTAAGGGCATGAAAGAAACAATGACCACAGGCAATTGAAGAGGCAGAAAAACTGTTGATCTGGATAAAAGAAAAGCAGTGAGCCAGTGACAGCATTTCAGGGGCAGTGATATGTGAACCAGCAGAGATGCTGCCGGCTGACCTGAGAGACACCCCTGGACCCAGTGCTGAGAGCGACTCCTTTAAGGCTAGGAGGGGGCGGTTAGATAATTTAAGAAAAAAAGTGTTTGTTTATGGATTAAACAGTTCATTAGACATGTATTGTATATAAGAAAGGTTAAAACAGGGAATCATTTGGGGCCTGGAATGGATTAATTCAGTTTATATGATTTCTAATGGGGAAAAATGATTCCGTTTTCGATCAAATCGCTTCCCTAACAGCCTTCCGGAACGAATTAAGTTCGAGAGAACCGAGGTTCTACTGTGTTGTGGAAAATCTGCTCAGAATGAATAGGTAGATAAGAGATCAAAGAGATGTTTGGTGTTGTAAATGAAAGGCTTTGTAGCAAAGCCATCTTTTTCCCATTTTTCTTCTGCCATGTAATAGGAGCTTCATTCCTCTAAGAATTGCAAGGAGGAGAGCTTTTGATTTTTTTTAACCCACACTAATTTTTCTTTATAGAAGAAAATGTGATCAGTGATAAACGATTGGAAAAGAGTAGAAAAAACACTGCTGAATGAGAAGAAGTCAGTAGGCCCACCCTTCTCCCTCCGCGCCTCCCATGGGTTGGCACAGTCCACACGTGTTCTTTCCTCTGCTCCTGCTGCTCCTGCGACATTCGGAAATAATGCAGGTGAGCCCTGTTTCTGAAAAATAAGCTCGTCATTTCCCAGTGGGTGGCCAGAGACTAATGCCCATGACAATTAAGGAAACAAAAATAAACAGAAAGAAAGTTGATGCGACAAGCCCAAGATGTGTTTTCTAGCTCTGGTTTACCAATAATTAACTTATATTTTTGTCTCAAAACTTCTGTGTTTATTTTTAATGAGTTCCAAAACTTATAATAGAAAACAAAGTCATTCATCAGAATTTTCAAGCACCTAACACTCTTGTGTGTGTTTTATAATTCTATTTTCAGTGACGGACACCCTTATTAGGAATAATAGTAGTCGTGTTAGTGCAGGTAGGTAGCTAGTTTTGTAAGGGAAGCAAAGCCCAAGCCTAATAAACTGGGAAGCTGAATGGAATATGGGGCCTGCTTCCTGAGGAAGCGACAGCCGCCTCTTAAGCTTGATTTCCTCGGCAGCTGCAGCACTCACTCACTCACACACGCCGGGGGCCTCCGCAGTAGACTTAACCTTCCAGGTGGGCAGGGCAGTCTCCTGAGTGGGGGTGCTGGCAGCAAACGGGTTATGGGGGACGGATAGGAGGAGGGGAAATTCCTCTGCTGGGCATATTCCCAGTAGACATCAAGGTGGCCGAGGGGGTGCTTCTACCATGAGGCATGAGCAGCAGAAGCCAAAACAGCACAGAAAGAGGCAGAATCTGGCCTGGGGAAATCTGGGAAAGGAGTCAGACTAGAAAGGGGAACCCGGCCGGTCCAGGAAATGCCCAGAAGAATCGGGTAGTGGGTCGGATGATTTGAATGACAACTTACTCTTTACCCAGAACCGGGAAAATAGATGGAGGATTATCCGGGATCTCGGGGCAGTTGCTGTAACAGCCTGCCCATGCTCTGCATCCCTGAGGGTGTATTATTTCCCTTCGCCTCAATAAAATCTCACCACTACCTTTAAACTTCTCCACGCATGTGCCCTTTCAAACTCCTTTCTCGTGACACGACAAGAGCCCGCTTTCACAGGCAGCAGCAGCTGTCATCAGAAGTCATAATTAAGAGCTTCCTGTGACCCGTATATTATAAGTATTGTATAGGCATAATTTTATTTAATCCTAATTATAATCCTGTGAAATTTGAACATGCAAATCAAGTTTAATTCTAAGTGCACAAATTAGTATGTATTTCCTTGTCTTACTGTTGTACTTACTAATTTTCTGAGCCATAACAGTGAGGCTATAGCTTGTGATTTAGGTAAAGAGCAGTAAAAAGTACAGTGAGTAGAAGAATGTGGGTATAAAGTCACCGGGTGCTGTGTTCTAAAAGTTAGAGGGTGAATGTCAGAATTTGGCAGAAAATGAACACATGGTAAATCCTCTGTGAATAAATCCTCTGTGAGTGTGTGTTTGAATGTAGAGATGTGGAGGCCAAGCTTTGAAATAGGCATTAAATGAACAACAGTGAATTCAATTAAAAAAATAAAAGCTAGTGGGAAGGAAACATTAAAATAAACTAGAACAATAATGTATTTTTTAAACAATGGAAGAGGTATTCCTTTTAACTTATGTAGCTTACACTGCTCTGTTTCAGTTTCTTCAATTCCTGTATCTATTGATCCAATGGCCTTATTTAAGAGTGTTCTTATAATGAAAGAATTCCTGAATCTGGGTAAAGTCAGAGGAGGAACATTGAGAATGTAGTTCTGAGTCCCATGTTGAAATGGAAATAAAATTTTTGGAGTAATGTTTTGTCTATTAGTGGGAGAAAATTGTTGCAAATAAGTTATCTATAGACCTGAGGGAGAATGGGTGTGGCAAGGGACAGTATCAAGGAGGAATTTTCACTTTTTTTAAAGAAATAAATTAAGAAAAAATTAAACAAATAATGATTAATTAGCAGGCATAATAACTAAAAGAATAAATGGATATTTAGGTTTTATTTTAAAACAAAGATAAAAATAGATTATCAGAAAGCAAAAATTTCACCAGCCATCTTTCATTGAACCCATCTATATGATTACAGAGTTAAAAAAACAGTGGTTTAAATGAGCAAAACAAAAACAAATACATATTTAATGCTAAAAATATAATAAGGTCAGTGAAGATTATTATTTTATGATCGTACCTATTTCCATGAGAAATATTTGCAAGAACCAGTCTTTCTGTTTCTCACATATACTTAAGGAATGAGTAACTAGGTCAAAATATGCTCCAACATTTTAAAAGTAGGTTTGTTTTGTTTTAACTAATCCCCAGAAGTCCCATTCATAGGGACTTGCTTCCGGGTAGAGATCCCTGCTAAGAAATGATGCGTATCTACATGCTAGCTTTACTGTTCCCTGATTCTTAAAAATATAAAATGTATATGTGAAAATAAACACATTGATAAACTTAAGCCTTGCTCTTTGCATTTTTTGTAAGATTTGATCATGTCTATGTTTTCTCTTTAAAATGAAAAAAAATTATCATTTAAATGCTCAGCTTTCCAATGCTATTTCTGTACATACATTTTTCATTGTTATAAATTTTAATGTTTTTCTTTTGTGAATATTTTATTTAATTAGCAAATAATTTTTTATTTCTTATACTTTTTAATAATCACTTTATAATTTTCTATGTAGTACTTCTTACACTTAATTTTTAAGCCATGCATTGTATACCCTTTGTCCTTTTAAATTTTATTTTTACATCCCTGTGATTTGTTTTTTAGCACAATGAACATGTTGTTTGAGTTGGTAGGTTGACATAAGGTCATTATTACAATATTCTTGTAGAATACAGCAAAACAATGGTTATATCTCTTCTCATCAATAAAGTTTTCTTCAGTTACCAAATTGATCCAATAACTTAATTAGGAGCAGACCCTGAGTAATCCTGTGTGCCATTAGCTTGTTTACATTTGGTTAGAAGACTAATACTGCTCTCTACATTTTCCCAGTGGAAAACTAGAGCTAAATATTCTGATTTTCTCTGCCAATCAAAATTCAAAAAACGTTAAACAGCCTAGCTCTGAGGCATCTTCTTTCACACAGCCACTCCAGTTCCCCCAAGTGGACCCCTTCACCACTGCTTACTCATTGCAAAATCAACAATATTCTGTCTTACATTATTTAATGCATGTATTTCTATCTTGCTTCCCTAGGTTGTAAGTTTAATAAGGGCAGAAATCATATCTCTTTTCACCTTGATATTTCTAACAACTGTCATCTGTCTCTTTGCATTGTGAGTCCTCAGTAAATGTGTGTTAAATGAAATGATGTTTAGACTCAGTACACAGAGCCTTGCTTCACCTGAGCCCTCCTCTAATACTCTGTTCCCTGAAACCTCTCTGTTCTTGAGGCTTTTTTCATGCCTCATAGAATAAGGGGACTAGATTTTGAGACCTTTGAACAACAATTCCAGACTGCATGACCTTGGGAAAGTGGCTTAGTCTTTCTCAGACTGGGTACCTGTATCAATTAAATAGGTATATTTGCCATCCCTTCCCTACCTTGTAAGCATCAAGTAAAGTAGTGAATACTATAAATTGGATATATTTTAAAACATTAAGTTCTACACAGTTTTAAACTGCATATTATTATTTCATGACAAATAATTAAATTAAATTTTAGGTTTTTAGTAACTGTACATGGATCAGGCTGGATATCCTAGGTATGTCTATTCTGAGGTATTTATACCCACACACCTGATTTTAAAGCCATAATCATGATTCATTGCATTCTAGACTGCCAAATACTGCATCATCTTTGTGACCAGGAAGAAGCTATGAATTGGATACCAAGGGCCAACAATACTCATGATGAAATGGTCTCTCCCCTTTTTACCCTTGGCTATATCTGCTGTGGGGACCCTGGGGTTTTAAGGAGGAGCATCTCATCTACACTTGCCTTTGGGGTTTGGAGTAAAGTAGTTCTGGGCACGAAATGGAAATCTTTCTGATAGCCATGTGTTTTAATTATTCACGTTCAGTCCCAGAGGGCTGCTCCAATTCAAAATTCCACTGAGAGGAGGCTCTTAGCTGGAAGCATACTGGTTTTTGTTTAGTGATGGGTGACAATTCGCAAGTGAAACAAAGCTAGGCCTTAGACTTCTAGCAGAGATTAGGATGCTCCTCAGAAAGTGAGGCTCATTAATTCCACTGTCCAGTTCCGGTGGATGTGATTTGCCACGTTGACCTGGATGATCTGTCTGGTCACTCTTCCTCTCACATGCTTGTAGATATCCCTTTTGTAACTTGAAAAAAAATTCTTTTTTAATCCTCACCAAAGATATTTTTTCCATTGCTTTTCAGAGAGAGTGGAAGGGGGAGAGAGAGAGGGAGAGAAGCATTGATGTGAGACACATTGATTGGTTGCCTATCGCAACCAAGGCCAGGGATCCAACCTGCAACCAAGGTAGGTGCCCTTGGTTATAATCGAATCTCGGACCCTTCAGTCCGTGGGCCAGTGCTCTAACCACTGAGCAAAACTGGCCAGGGCTATCCCTTTTGTAACTTTATTATTAGCAGATGAGCTGGGCTTTCCCAGATAGAAAACTATAACCTCACTGAGGGTAGCAAGTTGCTGGTGACAATTATGTGCTCTCATGTTGTTAGAATTAGCCTTGGATTTATATATAACTGTTCAGTGTGAGGGTTCAAGTCTATAGGCTTGCTGCAAAATCATGAATGACACACGTTTCATGTTACTCTTTTCTCACATTCATTCTATCATAATGCTACGCCTCTCACCCCTTTTCCAACCCCAACCGTTATAACACCACACACAAGCAAATCCATTCACTAGGTGGAGGCCAAGTGTGCAGAAGGGAAAACGAGAAGAGTTCATCAACACATTTCCCATGTTCCCTCTGTAAAGGTGCTGGGAAGAGAGTGACACATCCGCAGGGCACAATGCACCCCTGGGATAATCCTTGGGTCCTCTGGGGAATACTGGAATGTTCTCTCTCTTTCTTATTTTGAAATCTATATATTAAACATTTGCCTTTTTGGAAAACCTTCCATAAGTGCCCATACACTATTGCTCTGGTCCCTCAACAATCTTCTTGGTTTCTGGATTTGCCTTTTCAGTCCTCTCTTTCCCCAGTTAATCCTCTCATTCTTTTCTTCATCACTCCTTGGTGTTGTTGGAAACTACATTCGTTGCAGTCTGAAATTTCATTTAGTTTAGAAAAAGATGCCTGTCATTATGGAGTCATTTTAAAAGGCCTGGCCCAATATTCCCTCTACTCATTGAGCAAGACCCTGCATCTTTTTATCTTGACTTTAATTATGAGAAAGCATGTACTATATAGTCTGAATTGTGTTTCCACTTCCTACCCCTATCCAGATGGCTAGGGCTATCCATTTTGTAACTTTATTATTAGCAGATGAGCTAGGCTTTCCAGCTTTAATGTTGAAGCCAAACCACCACTGTCATAGTATTTGAAGATAGAGCCCTTGGGACATAATTAGATGAGATCATGAGGGTAGGGCCTTCATGATGAAATTAATGCCTTTGTAAGAAGAGATGCCAGAGAGCTGCTGTTCTCTCTCTACCTCCTGAACTCTCCCCAACTGGACCCTGGAATTGGACCTGCAACCTAGGTCATGTCCTTGACTGAGAATCGAGCCTGCCACCCTTCAGTGCCCAGGCTGATGCTCTAACCACTGAGAAACACTGACTAGGGTTGAAATACATATGTTGTAATGGAATTTTCACTCTATTATTATATATGAAAGGACAGTATTTGATATCCAGTGGGAAAAAATTTTATAGAAGTTTTATTTTTAGACTACTTTCGGAAATCTAGTGAATATTTTCTCAGAATTTATGTACACTCTGTACAACCTAGGCTATTATAGAAATTTTAGTTTATAACTGAACACTTTCTATTTTCATAATTTCCAAACAGAACATATCTCCAGAAAGCACTTTCCAGTTATACATCAAAAGTTCCTTATTAAAAGAGACCATAAGGAAGCACCATATTTTAAACAATTTTGCATAAGATCACATGTACCTTCTGAAATTGCTGTATGTTACAGAAAACAAAATGAAAGTAAGAAAGTTATATATTAAAGCATAGAGTAGAGCATCTATAGTAGTTACTGATAAAATAAGGTCTAAATCATGGAAGTTAGGCCAGATATGGTTTTACTCAGCATCTATTTATATACCCATTTTAAATGTATCTGAAAAGCAATAGAGATTTTTGTAAATTACTTTTAATTTCTGTAGAGTGATGCCTATAATTCTCCACAGTAAGTGGAATGAAATTTGGTTTTAAAGAAAGTAACAAACTATTATTTCCAAATGAGATAACTTCCTAAGTAAAGAAGCCAATACCATGATTTCTTATTATATAACACATTACTTCAAAGCACGTGGGGGAAGTTACATTCAAGGGATAGAAAGTGACATTCATCTGCTCAGTGCGGTGCGCCTAATCCACTTTGTTGTGTCACAGGAAATGATCAAAAAAAGCCTTTTACACTAGAAGGGGAAGTCAAAGAGGGTGTTGAGTTACAGTTGTGTGCTCTTTGGCCCAAACGAAGCCTTGTGTGACCAAGAATCCTTATGCCTTGCATTCCCTGCTGCCTGCTCATTCCCAAAGTTGAAGAAATCCAAAGATATTTTAAAACTTTCCTTGAACATTTAACATCAATGGGGAAGATCATATTATTACGCCCACATTTATGACTTCTGCTCATAACCTGCCCTTTGATGTGTGGCGATTTCTCTATCTATTCTCCAGCCACTACCCTTTCCCTTTTCCTACATTAGATATTCCAAACTGAGAGGGCTCTGTCTAACTCACCTATCATTCATTCTCAGAAGCTTAAATGCTTCTCAAAAGCAATGCCATCTCTTGTGTTATGCCTTTTAGAAAAAAAATGGTTGCAGCTATGGACTTTGAACACTGTGGTTTTTTTCCTTTTAAATGTTTATTGATTTCAGAGAGAGGGAGTGAGAGGGAGAGAGAGATAGAAACATCAATGATGAGAGAGAGTCATTGATGAGCTGCCCCCTGCAAGGTCCCTGCTGGAGATCAAGCCCACAGCCTGGGCATGTGCCCCAACTGGGAATCGAACCTTGACCTCCTGGTTCATAGATTGATGCTCAACCACTGAGCCATGCCGGCTGGGCAATGGCAAGCTTTTTAAGTATAGACGGTCTCTCCGTGCTGAGGGTATCAGTGGGCGAGAGTAACAGTATCCCTTTCCATTGGTCCTTGCCTGCAACAGGTCAGGCCATCCTCCAGCGCTGTGCAAAATCCTTATGAAGGGAACCACTCACATGTGCTCTTAGACCAGTCCAGGGAGGCACCATATATGGCACTTGTCAGACCTTGCTCTTGTTACCTAGGCTAGGAAATGTCTGCCCACCAGGCATCTCTGCCTCTCCTGGGCATCAGCGCCACAGCCACTGTGCACTGCAGTGTTGGCATCATGTCAGCAGGACAGCTGGCCACTTCTGCTGCTGTCATTCAGTGCCACCATGTGCGCCAAGTCCTGCTGACATCACCTGCCAGGCTCAACAGTGGACCACCTGGTCCTGTGGCTTCTGCCATCTCTTTCCAAGAGCTGCTGGAAAGGAATGTTCAAACTTTACACCTATCAGGTGGTCTGTGGAGACATGGGGAGAATGAACCCCACTTTATCTCTTAATATTATACTCTGCCAGAGGCTCCTAATGTACCGTCTTATTTCTTACTGTGATTTACTGAAATTTGGTCATTTATTATTCAAAGCCCTGTTTTTGCTTAAGCCATAGGCTTGAGTTCATGGGAGTTTGGAGGTGTTCAGGTTTGAATGACAAAACTTAAAAGAATCATTTGATGTATGATGTGTGATGAAAAAAAGAATGAATAACTTTGTAAGTTGCTTGCTTTGGGTTAGGTTTCCTCAGCAGACCCAAGAAGAACTGAAATGGGGAAGAGGTGAAACAAAGGTATGATTTAGGTCAACTCTCAGCTCCAGCCTGGTGCCTTGGGGAGCCCTGATATGCAAATTATGCCTCTGTGCTTCCCTAAGACCAGGGGGCTTGCATTCTTTCCATCAGCCCTTGGCCTAGGCTGCCCTGGGGTGGGCCTGGGGAAAGTCAACTCCCAGGGATCTTTGGCTGTTTGCTAGGCAAAGTGGCTCCAGCAGCCCAGAACAGTCACTTGAGAGCAGTCACAGATGCTGGTCATTAGAAGCAAAAGCATGCAAAAGCCACAGCAAGAGTACACGAAAGGGTTAAGGACATCCAAGGGATCATGGCAGAGCCCCAAGAGGGTCCACTGCAGTGTTTCCTAATGTGAGAACAAAGCAATCGAGGGGCCAGCCAAAGCTTTAAAGAAACGTCCCAAAGCTTTAAAATTTTCATGCGCATTAGAGTTCAAAGGAGTCTTTTTTTTTTTCTTTCCCTAAACTAAACTTGACCTAGAGGATTTTCTATGATTTATTTCATAAAATCATGTATCTTTGAAACTGAAGGGACCTTAGTGACTATGGACAACCTCCACCTTTCCACCTGCTTGGGGCTGAACGCCTTGCAAACATGTAGACAAGTATCCCCTTCTAGATGACAAAGAAGTCACTAGGAGGACAGTTAGGATAGCTGTCTTTGTTAATATCTTTTCTACTGTTTCTGTAACTGTTATTTAACTTGCAGGATATTTTGGACATACAGGGAGGACAGAACATAATGCAACAGATGCCCATGTTCTCATCAACAGGTTAAAGAGACGTTAACATTTGATCAAAATTGGTTGAGTTTTCTGTATTGAAGAGATAGTGCTATGAATTCGGCTAAAATGTCAGATTCTATTTTCACCAATCCTCCCAGCAATTACCTTCCCTCCAGAAGGAATCACTCTCTGAAGAATGCATGTATTATTTCAGTTTTTTTTCTTTTTGGTAATTTTGCTACATTTGTATGTAGAGATATACACACATAAATATTATCACACTGCATGCATAATTTTGCAATGAACTTGTTTTGCTCAACATTTTTTAGATAAATTCTTTTGATACTTTCAGATCTAATTTCATTTAAGCAGCTGTATAGTGCTGTGTTTTATAACATTTCCCCAGTGAGGTACACAGTTATGCTGTGTTCCTATTTTACTGTTAATCAAAACAGTGCCAATTGGATTTTATGCCTGCTGTATACCTAAGCAAAGCTTTCCTAGAGCAGATGTGACATTACTAAGTTGTAACACATGTGCATCTCCCAATTTTCTAGGTTTATTGTCTTATAAATATATTTAAAAGAGACTCTTCACTCACAAAAAATGACATAAATTCTCTCAAAAATATAATAATATTTAATTTAAAATTATTACTTAACATTCCTAAAGCATCATCCTTAATATAATGGACAGTTATGATTTGGGTTATTTGTATTTACTCATTTGATGGCTTTTCTTTAAACTGAATCTCAGTTTCACTTGCTGTGAATTACTACGACAGCATTAAGGATAGAAGAGCCTAACATTAAAATCAAGTTAGCTGTGAACTTGGAGGCGCCAATACCTTTTCCTCTTAGAGTATCTCCTAGAGCAGAAAGGTTTTGCGCAGTTAACCACGTGTAGGTTTATAAGTAGGTTTTCTTTTCCTTCCCCACTAAATATATTTAAACATATTAAATAAACCTTTCTCTAGACTGATGTTCAGATATAGCCTTCCAACCATCACCTCAAGTGCTATGGCTGAAAATGGATTAAAAAAATGTATGCTTTTAGACCTACCCCAAATTTAATTATTCCTCATGAAAATCTGTCTTTTAAAGAATAAACTCTTCAGTGCACATGGCTAGTTGCTGACAATTCAAAAATGCCAAAAGTTCTCAGACACAACATAAAAGATGCAAGGTTCCAAGCTTTCTTCATAATATTTCCCCCAAGACTTTTCTTTTCAGATATAATGGGCAGGTGTTGGGTGGAAGGGGTGTGATACTGGTAAAAAGAACTTTGCTTTGTTATCTGAATTAGGAACTAATCATATTTTCTAATTCATCTTCCTCTGAATCGGGTTTGGTCTGGAGTGTTGTCTGAAACCTATGGCAGAGGGCTCTGCATGTGGCCAATAAAATCTCCAAGTATTCTACCACCTTATAGTCTATGTTTAACCTTAATTATCTCAGAATTTTAGAGTTCACAACTTCATTATAGAGTGAGTGCTTAGGTTATCCATGGAAAGATTTTAGGTGAAAAACTCTATAAAGGATTAAAAATAACCACCAGTTCATGTAATATCCAGGGTGCTTTCAGATACATTTATTACATAATAACCTCCACCTCTTGAGGTTACTAGTTGTTATTCCCATTTTATAGATGAGAAGGCTGAGGCTCAGAGATTAAATCATTTGTCTAGGTCCACAGAGCTTGGTTTCAGATTCAATGATTTCATGCTTAGTACTTAGCAGCTCAATATAGTCAGATGACATTTAATTTTTAAGAATTATGTTATGAAGTCAATTCAAGGTATGTATAGGATCTTCAGTTATCTCTCCAGACTCTCAGATTAAATCAGCAATCTTGATCTTGATATGGGATTAAAATATAGGGCTTCCATTTTGTCATCTTTCTTCTTTTCTGACCTACATATACAAAGTCATGTGCAGAAATGGGATTAAAAGCAGCCACATTACAACCTATCTTGAGGCAATATGATGTAGGATTTAAGAGAATAGTATAGACTCTGAATTCAATTCCCAGCTCTGCCACTTATTATTAATATGGCTATACACAAATTACTTCACTTAAATTTCCTCATCTGTAAAATGGATTTAATAACACACCTTCTGCACAGAGCTGTTGTGATAATAAAATGAATACAAAGTGTCAGAGAAGGGTGCCTGCCATGTAGCAGATGTTACATGTTTGTTTAATATTAATATTATTATTATTCCAGTTGGATATAATTGTGATTAAGTAGGACACATTGCAGTGTAGATTCTCTAAGGAGTGATGTATGTCTGGACTGTTCAGTCTATGCATCAGGATAGTGTTTACATAATTTTATTAACCAATGTCACCCCAACAAACTCAATAAAAATAAATAAATAAATAAATAAATAAATAAATAAATAAATAAAATGAGTGTCAAGGCTTCCCAACAAGCTTCTTCTTCATGGACTTTTTAAAAATTATTGAGGTGACATTGGTTAATAAAATTATATAGGTTTCAGGTGTACAATTCTGATATATCAGCTGCATATTGCGTTGCGTTTACTACCCAAAACCAAGTCTTCTTCTGTCACCACGTATTTCACCCCCTTTACCCTTTTTTAAAGCCAGCAGGTGGTAGAGTTGAGCATGACAGCCATGACCCAAGAATGTGAACAAAACTGAATTTTCCAGTCAAAGTAACATTTAATAAACACAAATAGTTCTCAGGAGTAACGTCAGTGAACTTCTGCTGCTAGGGAACTAGTGAAACACAACAGGACAGGGCTGCTAGAGTGTCTGTCATTCACTCACTCCTGTTTCTGTGAGGCATGGATTACAACTGACCACATTTCCAAGGAAATGCAGATGGAATCTAATTTTTATGTATCATTTAATAATGAAGACACAATAAAACACACATCTGATCATGTATCCCTGCACACTTCTCTCTTCACCCGTGAGCCTCTGAGCCCATGCCCTCATCTCATCCACCACCCAATCCCCGGCAACGGGATTTCTTTCTTCATGGCTCCTTTCCATTAACAATGATGTCTATTCCAAACAGATAACTCTGAGAGTATCAGAAACTAAACTGTACTGAGGGATCACTTGTGTGACTCATTCAAGTTTTAACGATAGGATAGCCATCACATTACTGACACCATGAGCCATTTCTGTCCTCTTTTACATAGGCTATTGGTGGCATCAAACATTGCTGCCCCTTCCCATTGGTAGGGCTCTCTGGCCACCCCTTTTATCTTATGTGGGATTTTGTCTTCATCCGCCTAACAAAGTATAGTGTTCAATCATCCACCCTCATTCTCAACACCTTTTCAATTATGATGATGTCTTCAGTGACTTTATCTACCTTCTTGATTTTACTGCCATTAATACGTTGATAACTTTGAAATAGATGGATTTTGTCTTGATTTCTCTGATGAAAGGGAGACCAATGTGAGCTTTCCCAGGAAATACAGGTTGAGCTTTGCATATGTTGAGACATCCTTAAAAATATAACTTAGGAAATAATCATTTCTGATTTGCCTTTATGTCTTTCACAGTGCAACACATATTACTTATTATGTTAAGGACTTAGAAGGTACTCAATACATATTGAATGGGAGAATTTAATTTCTTAAATTTTTATAAAATGCAAAAGCAGCTACTCTATTTGCCTGTTTGAATTAGAAAGTACAAATTTGTTAATGCCAACAATAAATTTTCAGGAAAAATATCTACTTATAAATTGAAAAAGTTTCATCGTTGTTTATAAAAAATACAGCAACAGAGCTTTGTGTGCCCCTGAAGAACAAGCCATGTGTTCCCAACATTCTCAGAACTAATTCATTATCCAGCTGTTCCATGATTAATGTAAATTATCATTCCTCCAAGAGCCTACAGCTGTATTCAGTCACCCAGAAGATCAGCAAGGCAGTTGAGTTCATAGTGCTCCCACTAAAGTCGACATTCCACATCTCTATTTCCATTACTGATTTGTGAACCTGGAAATGATTCCATGCTTGTTGTGCCTCATGTTTTCTAATTTTAAAATAAGGCCTTACTTGGTAGTACAAAGATTATGTATAAGATATAACTTTCTAAGGGAAAGAGAAATTATATTGACAATTAAACAAATTATATTGTTTAGGATGGTTTTGCTCTAAAATTTGAACCCATGGGATTCCAGTAGTAAAAACACCACTCTGGTGACAATGATATGCTAGGTGATTTCTCAGCCCCCTGACTTTCCCTTCCCCCCCCCTCCCGCCACCCACAAATTCCTAATAATAAGTCAATGAACAGGTATTGTTATCCCTGCTTTGGAAATGAGGAAACTGCACAAGGAGACTGGGGAAAAAATGAATAGAGCAGAGGTACAATGTGTGGGTAGTGATGCTAATGGGGGAAAAGCAGAGACCAATAGTAAAATAGTGTCAGGAAAATTGGAGCAATAAAGTTCTTCTAGAAAAAATAAGTGGTCCATACATCAAATATCAAAAAGAAGTTTTGTAAGGTGGGGCAGGGAAGTGACTCTGAGGTTGGTAATTAGAGAGTTTTGGTGAACTTGTTAAAATTTATTTTTGTGGACAGGCAGAGGAGGGACCAGAGTTCTAGAGGTGAAGGAATGAGTGGGAGGTAAGGAAGCTGATCAGCAGGTTCATACCCTCTGGGAAAGCTGATATAAGGCAAGATAAGAGGTAGAATAATTGCTCAAGGAATGTAGCTTCTTAAGAGGGTTTTTACTGGGGCTGCTAGTGTTATTTTACTTTTTTTTTTTTTAAAGTAATTTGCTCTAGGAAATTCATGTGATAACAGCAGGAACCAGGAGAGGTGGAGAACTGAAGACCCAATAAGTAGGTGTGATCACGGAGAAGGACCCTTAGGTAGTGAGAAGGTTTTAGAGCCCAGATGAAGGGCTTAGGTCAGCCAGAAGTAATAAGTAACATATAAAATGTCAGGGCAGATAGAGACAAGTGTGAAAACAGTAAACTGGGGGCAGATTGGAAAGTTGACTCCTTTTAGGGACAAAACAGAAGGCTCAGATCCTCGGGGTCCCATATCCCTGGGGGCTCAGGGCCTGATGAGTGATCACACCTGTGCTAAACTTCAACCAATGAGGATATTGGGGGCTCTGCAACAGGGTGTTTCAGGTAATCAGGGAGATTTGAAACCAGTTGCATGCAGACTTGGCAAGCAAGTAGTGTAGGAATGGGTTGACTCAGCAGGCCTGGACTGCTGAAAGCATATCCATTCCAAGGAAAGGCCTCTTTTCAGTTCTGGCCCTTGTCTGGGTCCTGGGAGGTAAGCTCTGAACCCCGTTTTTGCATGCCTGTTATCTGTAACCGGATAAATTTACCCTTACTTTGCTAGTGAGAGGGGCTGCCTGCCCCCTAATAAAAATCCTAGACACTGAAGTTTGGGTACCTTCCCTCATTTGACAACACTTTGTCCATATTGTCACACATTCCTGCTGGGAGAATTGTGTCCTTCTGGGACTCCTCTGGGAGGGGACGCCTGGGAGTTTGCTTCTGGTTGCTCCTGGACTTCACTCCATGTGCCTTTCCCCTTTGCTGGTTTCAATCTCCGTTCTTTCACTGTAATAAACTATTACTATGACTATCACAGCTCTCTTGAATCCTGTGAGTCCTAGTGAATCATCAAGTGTTCGGAACACCAACCCACAAGTCAAACATTACTTACTACTTTTTAGAAAGTATCTGTTCTTATGATTTTGTCATTTGACTATCTAAATGTATTCATGCATGGAGTGCCCACCATGGTCCAGGCACTCTACTAGGTACAGAACATGTGGTGGTGAGCCTACACCTCAGGGTGACCTCACAGAAATTGGAAGAACTATAGAGGAAACTAATTAGGAGAAAACTAACAATCTCAGGTATGAGGAGTGCTAAATAGTAAATACAAACAAACTCACCAAGAGACACACTGGCTGGGGGCACTGAAGATCATGTGATCTCCATGGGCAGAGATGCTTGCTAGAAGGATCATGAAAGAATCCAATCAAAGAAAAGCAAACTAAAAGGCTCTGAGAGTGGGAATGAGTTTCATATATTTATATTAAATATAAGAAAACCAAACTGACTGAAGATTAGATGAAATAAATGGAGAGGGAAACTGGTAAGAATTGAAATCAGAGCTTGAAAGTATATGTAGTCTTAGAATACTTTAAGATTCCATATTGTCATTGATAATCTCTCTGAGTTGAGCACGTGGACATTTTTTACTTTAACTTTGTCTTTACATTCTAATATTTTACTGTGGTGTTTTGATTTGATATAGTAGCTATTAATCATTGCTACCATATTAACCAAAATTCTTTGTAAAACTGAAAGCACATGGAGAGGACGATACATTTGAACATGTCTTAATCTTTATATTTTCTACAATAGCAAAGATGATATGAAATTGTAGTATAGTTCTCCGTAGAATTATAATAATAATTCTCAAAATCTCTATGGTAAATATTTCCTATCCAATTAAAAGTAATTAAGGGATATATAAATAGGATATACAAAATCATCTAGAAGCTCTTCACATTGAATTACTGTCGTGTTTAAAGACTTCTTGATATAGGCACCCATTAATGACACTCCTCTTTCCTCGAGCACCTGTTCCTGGTAAAAACAACGGCTATATTGATTTACTGCAATTTATCTTCTCCCAGGATTTTTGTCTTGACAGTGTGAGAAGATTAATTGGAATTAATGGCATTTGCACAGCTAATTAAAATGCTTCTTAAAGTCAAATCAATTCCTTTAATCAGAGGAGTGACAAAGCTTTGCTTAAGTGTTATAGTCTGCATGTAAATGTTGCCTGGATAAAGCAGTCTTTGTAAGCATTAGGCATAAAATACAGTAACTGCTTGGGTTGGAAAGGAATTTCTCTGGTACTTAGTAATTTACAGAATTTTGGTTATGCCACTTACATATACACAATGAATGTTTATAATCAAATGCATTTCCATAGAACTTATATGTAGTTTATCTTTAAAATTCCTTACAGTGATGGACATGCATAAATCCTCAGGACAGGTGTCAGGCAAAGGTTACCTAGTATAGGAGGAAGCAGAAGGCGTTGAATCGATGCTTTACTTTGTATTGTCTGATTTTAGCAAATTCTGCCAACTCCTCTCCCCACATTGGTTATGCATTTATAGAAAAAGTGGTCATCAAAGACTGAATAATTCAGACAAAAAGAAGACATATTTCTGAGTGAAATTTTACAGAAATACATCAATCGATGTCTATATGGCTTTTTGTTACCAATGCAACAATGATATAACATCAAACACAAGAGTAGAGTGAGGGGATACGGGAACTGAACATTCTCTTTCTTTATTATGTCAGAAATGATATCTTAATGTCCCAGAAAAGAAGGGAGCATAGTGAATGTGTGAAAAATAAAGCAGGGGAGTACTTGGGATCAGCTAAAGATATTTTGTAATATAAGTGACAGTAAACTTTGCTCTGTGATAGTGTAAACATCAAACATTGATCCCATGTCCAAGGCTATGTTTTTGTGTTGGATACTCCCTACACACAGCTTACTCTCCTGGCCTAGCCAGTGAGCCCAGTCACAGCTGTAATGGCCTCTGCCTCTTTAGCACTGAACACCTAGCCTCAAATATCAGAGATCCTGTTTCCCTTCCAGAAGTTTCTTTGATGTGGACAAAGCTCCAATGCACTCACATATGTGCAACTTCAAAATTCAGGGAACTAATGCCTCATGGATCAACTCTCAAACAACAAGGGACAAGAAGTGATAGATGGATGTGTAACACATTCTATAGGCTCTTAAAAAGGTTATGATTGGATCAAATACTCTAGCTGCTCACAGACAGGGCCAACTAGGTAACAGCTTTTGTCCAGGCTATCCTGCTTCTTCACTTCCTCTTTTGGTTCTTCCCTCTTGCTCTTTGGGACCACTTTCCAATGAACTTGCCTCTGCACGAGCCCTTATTTCATCTTCTATGCTCTTGGAATACAAGCTATGACATCTGTGATGGAACAATTGATGCTATAATATTGCATTAAAGATAAAATCCCTGTGAGAAATAGTTTAAAGTATTGAAAATGTAATAACTGATTGAAGAAAATAACTCAAGATTTTAAAACCACATAGAACCACTAAAATATTGTGGGTTTTTGTTGTTGTTTGGTGAGGAGGGGACTTCCCAAAACATCAACATGTAAAAATCAATACATTAGCCCTTGACAATTTATTACTAGTAGTGCATTGATTTTGAAACTATTCAAATAATTGATTATAACTAACTCTTAGGTGCATATTTTGTATTGATTAATAACAATGAGAGATGCATCATGAACTTGGAATCTGGTGATCTCCAGTTACTGAAGTATCACTAAATGTGGATAATATCCTCGTTAGACAGGTCTTAGGGCATTTCTGAGAATAAAATGAATGTTTTTTTATTGCACAGGTACTTATTCATCTAGGAAGTATATGTAAATATATAGCTAAGTGTTTAGCTAGTAAACGCAAAGTTAAGTAAATATTTAAGACTAAATGTGATCAAACATCCATAATAACTACATCTTGCCATATTACCTCAATTGTTTCATCCCAGTTCATTACACTTCAGCACCCCAGTTAAGTTCACAAAGTTTTGTGACTCCTTGTTGTGATTTTATCTCTCCCAGCAATTTGGAATGAGTAACTGGAGGTAGGCTTTTTCTTTTTTCTCCTGGAAATAGTGAGAAGTCTGGTTTCAAATCAAAGCCCTAACTTTCTAAATAATGATGATTGGGAAGAGCTGCTGTTCTTTCTCACCAGAGGGATAAAGGTAGGAAAAAAAATAAGAGATAGCAGCCAGATCAGAATTCTTAGAAATGATCTAAGACACAGCAGTTCTCCTTCTGAGTTCAGTACCGGGGTTCCTTCCTTAGGTTGCAAATATTTTTTATAAATTTGAGGTGTGGGAAGGATATATCAATGCCAATTTAGTAAAAAAAAAATGTATAAAAAAAACACAAAAACAAACAAGCCATGAAAAACTTCCGATATGTTACAGTGATGAAAACTATCAGTGAAAGAGAGTAATTACTGGAGGTATTGTTTTGGAAATGTACAGTGAGGTGTCTGGTAAGGCAGAACTCTAAATTGTGTCTAACTACTTCCATGTCTATAGCTATTTGAATACTTGTCAAGGCTTCCCAGAGCTGACTTCTATGGATGGGACAAATTTCCTAATAATGGGGGGAAACAGAGTGTCTTCCTTTAGTGATGTAAGTCAATGTCAAAGGAGACAGGCATTGCATGGAGCAAAGAGGGCCTCCTGTCCCCTGGAGGTCAATAATGACTTCTCACTTTCTTATTTTTTTTTAGGAATACTTAAATGTAAAGTTAATAAAACACTGAAAGTTTAATGAGCATCTTCTCTGGAAGCCCAGCTTTCCTACATATATTCTCCTCCTGGTTATAACCAAGTAATTATGAAATCCGCTCTACATCAACAGTTCTCTAGGAGATGTGGGTAAATTCATGGAACCCAATGTATTATTTCCCATCCAGGCCCAGAGAAGATACAAAAAGTTATATTAAAGATAGAAAAATCAATTTCCTAATTGTCATCATATATAATAAATATAGCCTGGGATTTGAAGTGAACCTTGACTGAAAGTGAAGATTTGATTAACAGGGATGAAGGGGGTGCATGCAAAACACTCCAAATCGCCTTCCAACAGCTTGACTCATGCCGATTCCAATTATTAAAAAGGTTGATCTTTCCAGCACTATGAGGATAACAAGTTAATGCAAATATCAATGTGTAGTAGTGATAGGAGTATGGCTTTTAAAACAACAATGCCCGGAGATGAAACAGCTATTTTTGTCACTGAGGTACATTCTATAACATGTTCCACCCTCGGAAAACAGAAATACTTTATTTCCATAGTAAAATAAAATTTTGTCCCTTACACACATTTTTCCAGGTAATATTTCAACCAAATTATAAACAAGCTCCTCACATTAATTTATATATATACACACACATATATATACACACATATATATACATATATATACACATATATATATACATAATATATACATATATATATATTTCAAACTAGGTATAATGGGTCTTGTCAGGAAGTCTTCTTTCGACAACTTATCCTAAACTTATTTCCTCTAATTATCTTGATTCTCCACTATGCTCTCTTTTATCTTCCAAACAAGAGTGATTCCTGATATTCTCTCAGTGAAACTACTAGTCATTTGGGACTGTGTCTTTTGCCAGGTCCTTTTACCACCTCCACTAAAAGATTCTTACTTATGAGGTTTCTCTGTGTGGATATTTCCCTCAGGAAACAGAGTTGCTCATACATAATCACATAGTCATGGATTCCATTAGTTGTTTCAACCAAAATAAGTACTTCACTGTTATTAAACCTCCAGCATTTCACTTCATTCTTTGTAGCTCTATGTTTCCATATAAATTCACATTTAATTTGTTTCCCATCAACAGTCCCAGAAATCATTCAGTTATAATGTTTTCTATCTTCTCTGCTCATTTACTATCTATTACCATTTATGCATTCCTGGTGATATTAGTTTGCAGAATTATATTTTGTTATTTTGGGCTCAGAGTTCTGAGACTTTTTCATCTATTTCATTTGATTTCTCTCAGTTACATGTTTTTCAGCAGTTGCAGACTTAATATTGTTGAAAATGTTCTGTACATACCATGTATTCAATAAAACAGGTTTCTGCTTTAATGCTATGTGAACAAATATGAAACAAAAAGAAGCAGATGGCAAATGTAGTTCATGTTTTGGGGTGATAATAATAGCTTAATAATAATACCGATAACATACACGCATTGAGCTTACATCATGGGCTTTGCTCTGTTATGAGTCTTTACATGTATTATTTCAGCTAAGGCTCTCGGTACCTCTGCATGGTAGGGACTCTTGTCCACATTTTTGCAGATCGGTAAATTGAACTTCTGAAAGATTCAGTAACTTCTCACAGGTCTCACAGCCTGTAAGTGGATCGGACAGTCTCAGTTTTAAACCAATATTCTATTATTCTTTCATTGTGCTGTTGGTTGTTATTGTATGTTTGTAAAAAAAATATATACACACAAAACTCAAAATCATTACCACCCTTCCATAGTGGGGCAAAAAACAATAAAAAGAAGCAATGGCTTCTATCTGAGGCTTGCTATGATTTTCAATCAGAAAATACCAAAAGACAAAAAGCAAGGTTCCCCTGTTGATCCCAATATTTATTTTTCCCCCCAGGTTTTTATTCGTCTCTTAATCTACCCTTCTTTTTGTAGTTCTTTGTCCCTCCGTACTGACAAGTTTACAAAATCACATTTCATTTCCCCAGGTTTAGGTTTAAAAAGTTGTTTACCATTAGTACACTGCAGCGATCTTCAACTGATGCCATCAAATATGAACACGGAATTTTATGAGTAAGAAAATATTTGATGGCTCATTTACTATAATGTACCAACGATAAACAGCAAGGTAATTTCTCATATTGTTGCATGTGAATATAAGTTCTTATGAATGAGGGAATTATTACAATCTAACAGATATGAAACTCAATAAACTTTACATGTATCTCCTTTTTCAAATCATTTGTCTTGCTCTGTGGTGGGTGTAAAAGCAATACCTAGGTAAACCTTTCATTTGTTGAGTGGCTGCTAAGGTGTTAGGGTTCATTTGTCACAGCAAGGGTGCAAAGCCTGTTGCTGTGCTCTGGTATTTTATGACATAAATTCTAAATGCTACCTCCTTTAGACTACATATTAAAATTGGATTATGTTAACATCTAGGCAAATGCCAGCTTCTGATTATCAGCATCAAATCCCTTTTAGTTTTCTTGTGATCACTCTCATTTTTAACCAATTTCAAACCTAATTTTGCGATATACCAAAGTCGACAAGCATGAAATGGATTTTTCATAGTAAAGAGATGTTCTTGGTGAAAATAATGTTTTATGATGGTGTCACTTCTCTAGATCTGTCTTAGCTTCGCTATGTAGCCCGTTTCAATGCGACAGAATTGTGTGCCCTGTGCTCTTCTTGTGCTCTTAGCTGCATGCTTCCTCAGCCCCTTGATGTCAGCCAGGACCATAGAGCTGGCCTCAGGCCAATGAAAAATGGATGTAAGTGAGGTCACCACCTCTGCATTAAAATCATCTTCACAAAATTCCACTTTCTTTTCCCTTCTGTAGACACCCTTGAAGCCAAGTGTGATAGACAGTTAAATGGTGGGTCATAAGTTGTAAGTGGCCAATGTCCCTCTAGCCTCTTTTCCCAATACACACACATACACACACACACACACACACACAGGGAACATTGGACTGTGATGTGATTGAGCAATAATGTTTCTATGTGTGAGCCACCGAGATTTGGGGAGTTGGAGCAATAAGTCTTTTTTGAATAGCATAGAATTATTCCAAGTGAAATGTAAATTTGTGTAGTGGTTACAGCATGGAATTTATGTAAGTTGTATCTGAGTCCATACCCTTTTGTTAATTGTGTGGTAAATTAGTTTGTTAATTGTGTGGTAAATTAGTTAAACTCTCTATGTCTCAATCCTCTCATGTGTGATATTAGAATAATAGCTATCTGACAGTTTCAAGTATTGAATAATATTAATAATATTATATATATGTCTAACACATAGTCATATTTAATGTGTTAGCTTTTTAAAAACCTTTTTTTTTTATAAGAATTGCAGTTCTTCTAGGTCATGCTCCATCCTAAAGAAGACAAAATTGAGAGACTGAAGTAATGGACATCATCATTAGGAAATGATAGGCCTAAAATCCCCATTTGATAACTCAAAATTTTATTATGTCTCAGACTCTTAAATTTTTACAGAGAATCTTTCTCCACTTTATCCCTGATTAGTATAATAGAACTTTGGATCTTTCCCTCAATAAGAATCTCTATTACTTTCTCTACCTGAGGATATGTCTCAGATCTGTTCAGGACCAGGGGACTGAGTTTCTAGCTGACAAAAAGACCATATTTCAGTGGCCAGGGGCTGTGACTTTCCTAGTTATTCACGACACCCTCAGCTCTCCCTGCAGTTACTCTCAGTCCCTGTGTCCCCTCTGTGCCACTGAGGTGATCGCCTTCACTCTTCTTAAGGCCCCCACCATCCCTGAGTGCAGAAAAACACATCTTTTAACATGACAAGTCGCCACTGGTATGCCACAGACAGCAGTCCTTAGGCCTCTCGTATGGGTGCAATCATCTGAAGGATGACTGCTTTTCCTAAGGCTCTCCGCCACTCCTGTCCCACAGCCTGCACCCGGGAGTCTGCGGTGGGCGCTGCTCGGGAAAGCAGGCCTTGGTCCGTGCCCTGAGCTTTCCTGCCCTAGTGCACAAGTTGAGGATATACGTGCAGGAACAAAACATCCAACAAAATTAGAACTACAAAGTCGGGTCCTTTCTTTCTACCACTGTAAGGCGTTTCATTCAGTATAAACATTTCGCTTGACCTCCTGAAGCCTATAGAGGGTGACTGCATGCAGAGGGGCCAGGGGTGTGAGCCCAGGTGAGCAGCAATGCCTGGGCCCCCATGCAGGGGAGCGAGCTGGAAGACACCGGAGCTCTGTCCTGCAGAGGGTGTCCACAGGCACCTCACCTTCTAGGCTCTGTCCTAAGGATGTAGAGCTCATCTCACCTTCTAGGCCCTGTCCTAAGGATGTAGAGCTCATTTCACCTTCTAGACACTGTCCTAAGGATGTAGAGCTCATCTCACCTTCTAGGCCCTGTCCTAAGGATGTAGAGCTCATCTCACCTTCTAGGCCCTGTCCTAAGGATGTAGAGCTCTTCAGGTGACTTTAAACAGGAGCTTTGTGTTCAGAAGCTATAGACAGAGTACCTTCAATCTGTTCACTCGCCTATTTAAAGAACAAAGATGCATCATATTTTAGAGGGTCTTAGAGACGTTCATTTTCTCAACTTATATGGGAAGAAGGAAAGGTTCCAGATGTTTCATGACTTGTCCGGTGCTTCCCAGGTGGTGAGTGGCAGAGTTGGGGCTAGAATGCAGCCCCTGGCCCCAGGCAGTATTTTCCTGTTATAAGGAACATTTGCAGGAGCTTTTCTAAGTTTTTCCTATCGCAGTGCTGGATGAGGGCACACCAGCTCTTCTCTCTCTCTCTCTCTCTCTCTCTCTCTCTCTCTCTCTCTCTCTCTCTCTCTCTCTCTCTTCCTTCCTTCCTTCCTTCCTTCCTTCCTTCCTTCCTTCCTTCCTTCCTTCCTTCCTTCCTTCCTTTCTTATTGCCAGAGTAGCCCTTTCCTCCCTTCTTCTTTAGTATCCCCTCTATGTTATGAAGGAGACAAAACTAATCTGAATGAGCAGAAATTCACTTTCTTCCTGGGCTATACTCTCAGGTTGTATCAGTTAGAAAAACAAAAAGGTATCATAAACTCATACACAGCTCACTCTTTCCCTCTCTCCCATAAGGATATCCTAAGGGTGTAGAGCTCATCTACAGGGCCTAGAAGGTGAGATGAGCTCTACATCCTTAGGACAGGGCCTAGAAGGTGAGATGAGCTCTACGTCCTTAGGACAGGGCCTAGAAGGTGAGATGAGCTCTACAGCCTTAGGACAGGGCCTAGAAGGTGAGATGAGCTCTACATCCTTAGACTGCTTTGGTCTCTATAGTTATCACTATGCCCTTGAGGTTGCTGCTCAAGTTCTTATTCTGCACAGACAACCAAAAGGTCGTAAGAATCCAAGATTCAATCTGGGGTATAATGTTTAGAAAGACATACATAAGAAAGTCTGCATAGATTCCTGGTGTAAAACTATTAAAAATCTATTTTTACCAGAGCCCTATTTGGGATAATAACTTTGATTTAAAATAACTTGGTATTTCATTTTCAAAACTGACTATGGTTTCTTGCATATATCAACACTGACAATATTATGAGGGAGGTGGAAAATTATCTGTCTCAATCTAATAAGACTGATAAAATGAGGTATATGGCAACAACGGGGAAGGATGACATTCAGAACATAGTAGTGGGCGGTGGGCATGGCTGCTGCATACGCTACTTCTGGAAAGGTAGCTTATGTGTGATAAGAATAATGGTTTTTGTTTGCTTCTCTAATTGGAATCATAAAATACTGGAGCTGGAAGAATAACCTGGCTGGGCTATATAATGCCCAGTTATTCAATCAACACTAATCCAGCTGTTACAGTAAAAGTATATGGTCAAGGTGGTTAACATCTACGTTCAGTCAACTTTAAGTAAAGGAAATTATCCTCAATAATGTAGGTGGGCTCATCCACTCAGCTGAAAGGCCTTAAGGGCAAAAACGAAGGAGAATTAATTCTGTCTCAAGACTCAGCCTTTGCCTGAGACTTTCTGGCCTGCTGGCCTGGCCTACAGATTTCAGACTTGCTTGCCCCCACAGTCCCATGAACCAATTTCGTAAAATAAATATCTTTTTGTCCATCACCCTTTTATCCATTTATCCATTTGTTAATCCACCTATGGATCTACCTATCTATGCCTATCAATCTTACTTTCCAATAATCTATCATCTATCTATCTATCATCTATCTATATCTATCTACCTATCATCTATCTATCATCACCTATCTAACATCTATCATCTATCTTCTATATAATCTTCTATCATCTATCTATAAATTCTTCTCTTACTTGTTTGATTTCCTGTGGAGAATCCTAACTGATACTATTATCCAGTCTTATTTCCTACCCAATGCAAAAACCTCTTTCATGTGTCTGACAAAAAGAGCCTTCATTTTCTGAGTATTTTCATTTACGGACAGCACCCTGCTTTGCCAGGTAGTCTTTTGCATTGTGTATTGATTGGACCATTTCAATGTTCTATATTTTAAGCTTTGTACTAAAATCATTACTCCAGATTAACTATCCTACGATCTTTAAAATTTATTTAAATATAGTTAGGGCTTCTTTTTTGTTCAATAGATTTTATGATGCCTATTGAACACATTAGCACAACACATAGTATGCAGTGTATTAAAGTTCCATGTAGATGTATTTTCTTCCTAGAACATAAGTTCTTTGTGGCTGAAGACTGTGAAGGACTCTGCCACATTCTTAGGATTACCCTTGTGCTTTCTTAGATACTCAAAACCACTGCTGAATTTGATGTCAATTAGGGGGTCAGTGAGATCTGCCGTACTATTACTTGTTGGTCCTTTCTCTTCTTTCTAGTTCTTTGGCTTCAAGTTAGAATACCTTTCAAATCATTCAAATCCTATACCAAACTATTTATATCAGTCTTTCTAGCACTGGCCCAGGTGTGCGAGTTTTTAGGAGCTCCTCCGATGACTATAGTACTGAGCCAGGGTGAGCCCGCACTGCTCTGGAACAGCAGAGAACTTCCTCCCTCCCTTCCCCCAAGGCCACTTTACTGTTTTGAAGATTATTTTTCCTATCTCCCTGTCTCTTTCCCAGGTGAAACATTGTATTTAGAACTCAAATGATTATTATTGTTTCTCTATACCTGCACCATGCAGTTCAACTTCCTCTGGGGCTCATATTAACTGATCAGAACCTGTATTAAATGTGGCATTCTCAGCATACAGCCTCCGTGAGCCTTTTGGAGATTATCAGCCTCCCAACAGAGATTCAGAATTTATGAGATAAAAGCTCTGTTGTTATGGAATCAGTTTTTGTTTAGCTTGTTTGCAAATGATGCTCATAGTAGTTGCCACTGGCTGCTCTACCCTATGACTGATTCAAAATTTACTGTTTAATAACTTTAAAAAAAATGTATTCCTCTTCTAAATGAATAATAGCCTGAGATTATTAAAAAACAAAAACCATAGGCTTTGAAATCTGAAACATCATGAATGATTTCTGGTTCTACTGTTAACAGTGGAAGAGAAGCTCTTGCGATATCTCAAAGAAAAAATTTCCTGAGACTTGCATGAGAGGATGAGTAATATTTATTGGTGTGGAAATAAACCCTGGGTCTCCAATGTCCTATTCCCCTCTGGCCAGTCATGGAAAAAGTCCAACTGTGGCTTCAGCAGGGCTAAATAAAGGCCACTGCCCACAGCTTCTGCCCCATATTAAAGTCCATCCCAGTCCAGCATCTTGAGCGTGGATTCTGCAGGGCCGTGGGCCATGCGGCTGCTAAGGCCACGTGGCTGTGGAGAGAGAAGATGGGAGTGCGCAGGCAAGTGCTGGTCATCCAGCAAGAGAGAGCATCTTTGTGCACCTGGAATCATGTATTCTCAGGCTTGGGAGAAACCAGAGCTTCTTCTAAAGAAACGATCAGCTTCCACACTTCTGTGGGCTTGCATTGGGCCTACCCTCTAGCCAATTACCTTTTTCCCAGGTTAGACTGGCAGGCCCCTTGGGTCACATATCTCCCTTTAATAAAGAATTAAAAATAATTCTTTATCTCCATGAGTTTCATTTACTTTTGGGGGAAATGGGAATTGAGAGTATATTTGGACTTTATTGCACATGTGCCTATCTCCCCTTTTCCCCTCAACAATCCAGCACCGGGTGGGGGAAGGGAGGGTGTGAATCCCCCGGGAGGAACAGTGCTGTGCAGGCTGGAGATCCTGGTGAGGCTGCCCAGGTGACCATGCTCACAAGGTCTGAATTCCCACTGCTTCCTTTCCTTTGTTAATATTAACTAGCTAATTACGACGATAACACTACCAAGTGGTAACTAATGGGCTGCTTAGGAAAAGCAGTGTTAGCTGGGAGAGATTTCTGTCCCTCACCTGTAATAGGGGTCCACGCTGCAGTAGTATCTTGCAGTATTAGTGAACATTGTGAATAGCATTTGTATAGGGTTTAGCACAGAATCTGGCATTTGGAAGGTGTCCATTAAATTGCATCCATCATTGTAGCAGGCATGGATTTAAGATAGCCATACCTCTTCTATCTCGATCTCCGATGGGCTGTACGACACCAGTTTTATACCAATAATTGAAGTATTAGGAAGGTAAGTATTGACATTATGCTGTTTGGGAGGTAGAGAGGCCTAAAGGGGCACAAAGACTAAGCACCTACCCTGCAGAACTCATCTGACACTTCTTGGCCACATCAGGCACACACAGTGCTGGCAAACCTAGCAGAGACTAGTGCTCAGCCTGGGTATTGAACCAGGTTGGTGACACACAGCTGTGAGTGTCATGCAAAGTAAGACCCATCTGATTCTCTACCTGCCACACTATTGGATTAGGATAAAAATCTGCAACATCACTTAGCATGGGTCAGGGGAGGCCCAGGTTCCTCATCTATTATGGAACATGAAGGTGTGGTGGGGGCCAGGGCATTTTTCTTGATTCCCAAATTTGGGTTAATGTTCCAACAAAGGAATTCTTTATCTCTGTGAGTTTCACTTACTTTTGGGGGAAATGGGAATTAAGAGTATAAAAAAGGCAACCTTGTCTATGAGGGAATATTCAGAGGACTTTGATTCCTGGAAGTCAGAAATTGGGAGCCAGCTATTTATAGGTGTTGTCTAGGAAAAGCACTGAAGATCCCAGGAGATGTTCTTCAGGGGAAGACAGCCACTGTTCCTGTTGGAATATTTATCTGGAATCAGTTCATTCTATTTGGAGAATGGCAGCAATTCAGGCAACCCAGAGTGAGCTTTTGGAGATTTATACATTGTTTTACACTTGCTTTCCTCAATTGAAAAAAGAAGTTAATAAAAATAACATCTTTAAACTTGCTGAATGCCTTAAGTGAAACATTATTGTGTGGCTTGCGCAGAGATTTCTCTGAATATATGGTATCTGTTATTGACTCCCAGACATTATGGCACATATATTAAAGCATAATATAAATAATAGATTTTATTTTGAAGTAACTATGAGCACACTTGCCATGTCATCAAGATTCCAACATGCTTTCCTTTATATGTATGTTCTTACAAATCGCTACTCCTTTATGAAATAATATAATAGAATGACTCAAGAGTCCAAGTCATATGAAAAACCTTGATACAGAGATGTCTTCTCCTCTCTTGTCCCCATTTACCAGTAGAGATAGCCATTTTATAATTGTAGGGTTTTCTTAGGCTTCCAGTGTTTCTTTAGGCAAATCCAAACAAGTACAGATATCTATTTGTTCTTAAATGCACCCTTCTTACATATTAGAAAACAACATACTATATACAGTGTTCTGTTGAGGTTTTCTTTGTTTTTTGTTTGTTAGTTTTTTTAAACGTCTTTATTGATTTCAGAGAGAGGAAGAGAGAGGGAGAGAGAGAGTGAGACAGAGAAACATCAATGATGAGGGAGAGTCATTGATCGGCTGCCTCCTGCACGCCTCCTGCTGGGGATCGAGAAACCTGAAACCCGGGCATGTGCCCTGACCAGGAGTCGAACCTTGATCTCCTGCATCATAGGTCTATGCTCTACCACTGAGCCATGCCGGCCAGGCTTTTGATTGCTTTTTATGCTGCTCTCACTGGGAGTGGAAGTGAGGATGGAATGAAATGTGAGGGATGTTTTTTTCTTTACTACTGGCTTACCCTTTAATTCCTCAGCAGTGTCCTTACTCTCCCTTTCTTATGATCATCTCTTAATATTCTCCTTTACCGACCTTGATATAATTTGTAATCACTTCTCCCATCTTGTGCCTAACACAATGCTGGGCACATAGAAGAAGACAATAATAATATGTTAGTTGAATGAGTGACAAATAAATTAAACACCTCAGGGTCTGAGACACAGGGTGTTTGTGCAGCTCCCCTTAGCACCTCTACCAAAGCATCTCTCCCGGTTGCAAATAAATGTCTTTAAGAATTCTGCAGGGATAGCAATTCGTTTTGCCAGTGAAGTATGGAAAAATTCATTTTTCTCTTGCAATGAGATACTTTCAGGTGCTCATAATTGTGCTCTACGCTCAGCCAGTTTTCAAATATATTTAAAAATGATTCATGATGAGTTAGGCAAAGCACATTATGCAAATTATACACCTAAAATATAGTTTAACTCCAAAGACTCAATTCTTATCACACTTTAAATATTAATCATCTGGTTCAATATCTGATTTTTAGGTCAAAAGACCTGGAATAAAAACACAGATTTTCCAGTACCCAATTGTATCCTAATGCATTTCTGTCTAGCTGGAATTTAAATAAGTCATTGAGAAAAGATATTGGGTTATTTTTGTGGAGTAGATTTGGAGTCTATGATGACAGTTAATAAAATTTTCTTTAAAGAGAAACTGAAATTTAATCATTTGGTGGAAATTATAGTTGTCCATTTAGAGTTTCACATGCTGAAATTAAATGATGATAGTACTACATTTACATTTTCACCCCAATTCTGCGGAAGGACAAAGCTTCAGAATTTTTTAACATCCCACATGGGTAGGTAATTCCCCAGCACTGAAAATGATGGAGTTTTACCAAACTCTTTCCAAAAACGGATCCCTATGCATGGGGTGAAAACATTTCTAAGTAGATTTTGTTGAGGTATATTCACATTCATTGAAATTTGTAAAATCCTATATTTAAATTATGGATACATTTTGTTTTATTAGATTACTATTAAGCAAGCTCACACACTTAAAGTTTCAGATAACTTACAAAACTATGAAAATCCTAGAACCTGAATTTGTCATGAGTATCATCACTTATCCTTGAAATGTAATATAATAATAATAAAATGACAGTTGCTGTGGTATATTTTCAAATAAGAAAAGCAAAAGTTTCTGAAATATGAAGACTGTTTATGGACTCCTGTTCTTTAGGCTCTCATGAAACAAGCAGTGAGGTACATTTTATGTCATGTTCCAAGTTGGACCAGCACGCATGCCATTAGTTGGTTTGTTCACATCTGAGAAATGTAAGTGATTTTAGAATTTTTTACTTTCATGTGACTTGCAACTCATAGACAAATAAGTCCTGGAGATCTAATGCACAGTATAATAAATATAGACAATATTTCACTATAATGATTAAACTTGCTAGGAGACTAGATCTTAATTATCCTCAACCACAGTGAAGAAATGATACTTACACTATGTGATAGAGGTGCAATGGCAATCTAGGATGATATATAAATGTATCAAATTAGCATGTTGCACACCTTAATTTTACAAAATGTTATATGTCAAATATCTATATCTATATGTCATTTATATCTATATCTATATATCTATATCATCTATATCTATCTATATCATTATCTATATATATCTATATATCTATAACTATATCATCTATATCTACCTCTATATATCATTTATACCTATATACCTATAGATATACTTAATCCTCACCTGAAGCAGATATATTTTGATTATTTTTTAGAGAGAGAGGAGGGGATGGAGAAAGAGAGAGAGACATGGATCAGTTGCTTCCCGCACCTGCCCAGACTGGGGATTGAACCCACAACCTAGGTACGTGCCCTGACTGGAATCCGATCTGTAACTTTTTTGGTGTAGGGAGTGATGCTCCAACCAACTGAGCCACCTAGCCAGGACAGTGAAAGATATTTTTAAATAAATAAATAAATAAATAGATAAAGACATTGCCAACTATGAAATTTTTTTTAAAAAAATAAACATTTTTAAATGTGAAATGATTTCCTCAAATTTTCAAAATTAACAGCACTTGGTGCAAGGTACTTCTCACTGGAAACAAACTAGTTCTTAAGGCAAGTGAGATTCATTTAATATCTACTGACACTCTTTGTCTTCAGTTAGTTAACATATAGAGAATATTAAAACTTGCCTAAACCTCATTGTTTTGTCAGCTCCAACTAAGATAAATATTAATATCTTAAATAATAATTAAATGTAGTACAATTAAAAACATTAAATTCCAATAGCTTGAAAACATATTGTTGATAGTCCATTTCTATGTCAATTGGAATTCTTGATCTAGATTGTGATCTTAAGCTATCTGCCCAGATTTTGGGGGAGAGGACCTCAATTTCTCCATGTACAATGAAGGTTATTGGACCTAATCTCTCCGACTGATTTTTGCAATTCTACTTGCTTATGTATTAAAGGGCAGTCTGCTCTCAAGATTTTCCCATGATAGTTCTGATAAAACTTTTTTCTATATCTTTAAGTTTTGAAAGAAAAGTTATTTACACTTTTTATGAGAACAGGACAGTATTTCTCTTTGATCAGGAGAAAATGATCTTTGAATGGCTGAAACAGGTGGGTGCCCAGTAGTGCTTCCTTCCCTAATCTCTGCAGCGTTAGTCACTGAGATGCTTTCATTTCTGAAACAGCCACCTCCTTTGGCTTTCTGATAGCATTCTTTTCTTACTTTTCTCTTCATTCAGTGTCCACAAAGCATTTTAAATTTAGCACGTTGGAACTGAGCTCAACAAATTGAACCACACAAAATTTTCCTCTTCCTGTATTTCCTTTCTTAGTGAATGAATGGTGTTGTTACAGGGCAGTGAAAAGCTAGGAAAATTCCAGGGCAAGAGAAATAGGGGAACTGAGTCAGGAAAGTTCAAACAAGGCCATCACTGTGGACAATTTGCAGCCTGCTTGTAAATAACAAAGCATTGTCTTCTCCAAACCAAGGACACTTGAGAGCAAAGGGTTAAAAACCTCCCTAAGGGGAAAATGTAGGAAAGGAGGGAGAAGGGGAAAGGAAAAAAGGAGTTTTACTCCCTAAGCAGAGAAGCCAGCAGTCTCAAGGCTTGACAAGATAAAATTGCCAGGTGCTTCTCATTAATTCTGGGAAGGCCACACAAAGTAAAAAGGGCCCTTGAGAATTAATCTATACCAAGATATTCAGCAGAGGAATTTTGAAACCTAGACAGGAGGGTGTGTAATGCTTCAAACTCCCACCCAACTTGCTCTTCATATTAGCTGAGAGCCATCTATGCTTCATAAGCCAGATTATAGATTTGCTTCTTTGATAAATTTGCTTGCTTTAATTAATTGGCTTTATCACAATGCAATCAGCATCTCTCATTTAAATTCATTTATATGAGAAGGCAAGAACCTGGGTGAGGACAGCCCTCTCCTTCTGACTCAGGGGGCTGTCTCACAACACTTTTCTGGGGTCTCTGAGCTGCCCCAGTACAATTGCCTCTGAACAATGTCATCATTCACAAAATCACAAAATCACAAATTTTAAAGTTTGGAGGTTGAAAAAAAAACAACACAGCCTGTGCTTAGCTCACCAGGCAGTGCAGTTCAGTATAGAGTTGCACCTACAACGAATAAGAGGTAGATTTTTCTTCATACAAATATAAATTTGCTTATCAAGTCTGTCTACTACTCTAGTATCTTTTCTATGCACATTTCTTTAGTTCAGCCTATTGCCAACTGTGGCACTGTAGCAGTAGTATTTATCAGTTCAGTTCCCCCATTTTTATTCAAATCTAGGCAGGAAACAGATGCAGATTTAAATTGGGTAATTTAGGGAGAATTTAGAAGACTGTTTATAAAGATATGAGCAGAGGCCCTGGCTGGTGTAGCTCAGATAGTTGGAACATTCTCTCCTGCACTGAAAGGTTGTGGGTTTGATTACCAGTCAAGGCACATACTTAGGTTGCTGATCCCTGGTCAGGTGCATTTGGGAGGCAACTGATGGATGCTTCTCTTTCACATCGATATTTCTCTCTCTCTCTCTCTCTCTCTCCTTCTCTCTCCAAAATCAGTAAAAAAGTGTACCCTCGGATGTGGATTAAAAAAAATAAAAAGATATGAGCATAGCATAGAAAAGCTACACCTACAAAGAATAGTAACTACACAATGTCATCACTTTCCATAGGTCAGAAAAAGCAGTAGAACAATGTTACTGAATCTGAAATTGAGTTTCATGTGGGCAGGAATGCTAGGGTCTTCCACTGAGAGTTTGATGGAAGGGTACAGCCTTCCCACCATTACCCTCCCTCCCCTCAGGGATGTAATCTTACTAAATACTCCAACATATCTTTCATCCCTCCCCCTGATCTTCTACAACTACTACCATTTGGTGAAATCCAACCCAGAAGCCACAGAATACGGGAGCCCATCACTAGAGGTCATACAGGCCAACAACGATGGGAAGAGTGCAGCTAAGAAAGGTACAGAGTAGATCTAGGAGTTCATAGGTAGTGAAGATATCCAGCACACTCCCCAAACCAATTATTCACCTACCATTCCAGTGTCTCAGACCTTTCTGAAGTACAAATGCAAATATCTTCACATTACATGCACGGTTTTTGGTAACCTGACCCATATTTACTGCTACAGTCTTTCCTCCTACTGCTAGTGCTTTTCTTGAAAATAGCACTCTACTTGTAGTTGTTTTTCCCATATCATATCATATGTCTCCATGTATTTTTAGCATTAAACTCCCACATATTTAAGCAGATTATTAACATTTGCATATCTGTTGATTTTGCTGAAGAATTTTGATGAAATTGTTTATTTAGTGACTTTCCTTAATGGATTCTGTAAAGCCTGCATTCTGTGTTACATGTAGCCACTGACATCTTTGTTTCATTATCTTAGTGATCGTCTAATAATTGTACAGAGATTTCCTTAAATGTTTGGAACCAATAAATCTTCAGAACTTCGTCAAATCTCTGCGTGAACATTAGGTATATTCTTCAATGCTAAGGCGTTTTACAGCTCCAAGTTACCCTTCATTTCTTGTTTGCGCAGAGCCTCTAGGTCAGGCATGGGTAAACATGTAGGTTTTTCTGGGCACTTAGCCAGCCCTGGGCATATTTGTGAGCCTACATCTACATATTTGCATAGGCTACATTTATGCATAACCGCCTAGAGTCTCAGGAATATTTCCTAGTTTTCAAAGCCATATAATTACATCTCTTTCCCAGCTTTTCCTTTGTGTTTTTAAGTCAGATTTTTGTTTGGCTGAAGTGTTATCACCACCTTAGATAACAGTGGGGTTAATTAATTGCCACTGATTGTTTTTCAACAACCCCAACCCCACTCCCAGAGAAAAGGTTATTTTAAGTGAGCTGGTTAGTTCACTATAACTGGATGATTTCTGATTCAGGTCAAATAAAAATAAACCTTGAAAACAGGATTTTTCAGGGAACTGCTAAACACATCAAATAATAAAAAATTATGTGGGAATTGCGTTTTGGAGGAGCTTCGAATCCTTCGGAGGCTGCTGGAGCGCTGGCTTTCATTGTGCTTACGGGGCTATTGGTTTTCAAGGCTATCTTGGCTCAGAGACATTTGGGTGAGATCAGGGTAATTTCTACACCATGAAGCTCCCAGTTCTCATCAAGAACTGTTTTTCTTGAATAATCACTTTCCAGAGTTAGAAGCCCTTTGTTTAATTTCCAGAGTTCATAGGTAGACGATTTTGATGGTTTTTACCAGTATTCTCATTGCTAGGGAGGAGAGAATTTGGGGGAATTATTCCCCCTTTCCACAGACCTCATGCTCCCTTTCCATAAGTATTTGCTATCTTATTTCCCAGTCGGAGTCTTTCAGAGCTTCTCAGGCAAAAACACATTCTTTCTCTCACGGCTGTTAGCTGATGCAATATTTCACTTTTCTAATGGAAGACATGATCCCGCTCCTGTTGAAGTCCCATCCATTCACCTGTGCTGCGAATCTCATCTCTTTTATACTCTAAAACTGTATTCTTTCAAGATTATTTTGTCCTTTGAATTATCATGTATCCCTTCTCTACTATGTCATAACCAGAAACAAGCAACTATATTGTAATATATTCTCTATTAAAAATTTTCCTCTTCTGACCACGTGTTTTTCTACTTTTATCTGTTTCCTTACTATTAATTGAACTATTACTCGGCTCACCTTTTTGCCTCAGGTTCACAGATGCGTTGCCCTTACCTCTCTTCATTTTCTTAACTCCAGTTTCTGAGAAAAGAGCCTCTCATAGCTGAGCACTGAGCTGTGCCACCTCTGGGGGCAGACTGGGTATAGGAAGGCTTTGAAAGAGGAAGGGCTAGCTGAATTATTCAAAGCAGGGACAAATCATACAGATTTATGTCTGGAAGGTCCAAATGCAGCAATAATTTTGGTTGACATATCACTCACCCTTAATATCAATATAGTATCAATAACCCCTTAATTATATAAAATAAAAAGAAGTGAAAGGCAAAGGGAGCCCCTGCCTTCTCAAGTATTTATGATTGGTAGAATCTCTGAATAAAAAACAGGCCCTGTCCCATCTCCCTCCTGGCTCCAGGCTCAGACACTTTCTAAATGGGATAATCTCTGGGAAGGTGGAGCAGTGGGCCTTCAGCTGCCCCCGCAGGTCTTAGGTTTGGGTTATCCAGAACTGTGCCCCGGTGCCCAAACTTCTGAAACCAAAGGGAAACCACAGACTAATTCAACTCTTCCTAATAAAACAGCCTCTATTCTCTAGGGAAAAAGTAGACAATGTCATCCAATCATCACTCATCTTACTGTAGCAGATCTAGTAATACAATGAAAAGATATAAGTTATATGCAGAAACAAGAACATGGAACATATATTTAAGGAAAATTTACTCAACAGAAACCAACTCAGCGATGACTTAGATATTAGATGTTGCAGACAACTTTATAATAGCCATTAATAATATGCTCCAAGTATTACAGGAAGATATAGAAAAGTGAGTGAACAAATGTGAAAATGATAAAACAGAAGCAATATAAATTCCAGATCTGAAAAATATAAAATAACTGAAATGTAAAACTTTGGAAGGTTTGGCAGGAGGATGACCCCCACTAAAGAAAGAATTAGTGTAAAGGCAGGTTAAATAAATGCCCAAAAATGAGACAAGCAGAAGAAAAAAAAAAAAAAAAGACTAAAAAGAACAAAACCCCTGAACCAAATAAGTGATATAGAGGACAGTATCAAGCAGTCTCGGTACGTGTGATTTAAACCCCCCAGAAAGAGAAGCGTGAAGCAAAAAACACATTGGGAGCAGTATTGGCCAAAACCTACTCAATCTGAGGAAAAGCTTAATCCACAAATCACATACTAAATGCTCAGAAATCTACACCTAGGTACATCACTGTCAAATCACAGTAGATTAAAGATAAGAGAATAGGTTGTAACACTATGTAGGGTTAGTGGTTCTTTATTCTATACAGGGAAACAGCAATAAGAATCACTAACCATTGGATTTTCATCAAACAGCGCAAACCAGAAAACAACGGAGTGATAGCCATCAGGAGGGGCCAGCTGCCTCTGAGACATTAACTAAGCCAAAGTGAGGGAGCCCTTTCAGGTTTGGTTACGGACGAGAGCTGAGCTGCAGATGAATCGCAGGAGGCAGAGCTCAGGAACAAGGGAGAGTCAGGAAACAATGAGGTTGCGGGGAGGGGAACAAGAGGTGGAGGGTAAAGCACCCAGGATGTAGACTTACACATAAACAAATGATTTTTGCCAAAGGCACCAACGTAATTCAATGGGGAAAGAAATCTTTTAAACAAATGGCACTGGGCCAGCTGAATAGCTGTATGGGAAAAGTTGAACTCCGATATCTCTTATTATACAAAACATTACCATACAAAAATTAACTCAAGATAGATTATAGACCTTCGTGTAGTTAAATTTATAAAGTTCATAGAAGACAATGTAGGAGAAGGTCTCTGCCATGGGAAATGTGGCCTCAGATTTGAGAGACTGATAAATGCATTGAACTACATACACTTCATCAAAATTAAACACGTTGACTCATCGAAACACAGGAAGTGAAAAGCAAAGGACAGACTGGTAATCAGGCTCTCAGTACATGAAGTCATAGAAAGCACATTACTTACGGTATATAAATAATTCCTTTAAGTCCATAACAAAAAGGACAACTCAGTAAAAAATGGACAAAAGGCTTACACAATGACTTCATAAAAGAGAATATACAAATATGTAATAACCCCCTAAAAATATTCCCTACATCATTATTCACCAGGGAAATGACTTGAGTAAGATCTTACTAGTCCTCCAAGGGCTAATGCTAAAAAGAAAAAAAAAATCTAACATTGGAGAGGGTGGGCAGCTACTGGGCCTCTTACGCATTTCTGGGAAAAGAGCACAACCTCTGTGGAAAACCCCTAATGAAATTAAACACACACCTACCTTATGAACCAACAATTCCATTCCTGGTATTCACTCAAAAGATATAAAAGCACAAAACAACATGTATAAAACATTTCTTATACTCTATTCGTTATAGTAAAAACCTGGGCATTTCCCTCTTTCTGTCAACTACAGGAAAAATAAACAGACTGTGATATAAGCATAAAAGTATTCTTTCCATTGAAAGGTAGAAACAAATAAAAAGAAATGGGTACATTCAATGGCAGGGATGAATCGGGAAAAAGTCTGTTTCATCCCTTCTCCCTGATTACATTTCTAACTTTCATGAAGGGAAAGAATTAGATAAATAGATTGTTTTGTATTTTATTGTAAAATTTTCTGCATAATTTTCTGTCAAATATATTTGCTACTGAGTATTTTTCTGCCATGCTGAAATATAAACGTAGAACATGCAAACTCTGCTTGTCAAGACATAAAACAGACAAAACAAAAACTCTGCTTTTTAACCATACTGTGTGGTGATCAGGAAGCGATGCTTTAATCATTTTATCTCTTTATGATAATTTGGTTCCTTTATAGGCAGTTTACTTCCTTTTGGTTATGTTTTAGGAAATTAGCTAGAGGTTTGGGGTAGCAATGCAATGCAATATAATTTTTTCTTTAGCATAATGGAAATAAGCTCAAAGTTAGTGTTTTCTAGAAGAATGTTTAATATATATATTTTTAAATATATCTTCATTGATTTCAGAGAGAGGAAAGGAGAGGGAGAGAGAGAGATAGAAACATCAATGATGAGAGAGTCATTGATCGAGCCCGCAACCCGGGCATGTGCCCTGACCAGGAATCGAACCCCGATCGCCTGGATCCCAGGTCGACGCTCAACCGCTGAGCCATGCTCGGCGGGGCAAGAATGTTTAATATTTATAAGCAGTTTATTCATATTAAACAGGAGATGCCTGTAGTTGAGTCGACCTTCATTGGTCCCTATTTGACCTCTGTGAGAGGGACATGCGCAGGAGATAATACCACAGAAATCCAAGAAACAGGTTTTCTTTCTAATATACCTGCCTTTTTTCTTAAAAAGAGGTTTTTTTCGGAACTGGGGTATGCAGACACATGGGCTCCCCTTGGCCCTTCCGTAACTACGCCAGATCACACTGTGCCACACTGTACTTTGCAACAGGAGCCGAGGGTAAGAGGTGCCAGGAGACAAAGCCGGGCCTCCTCTGGGGGCGAGAGCTGGCCTTAGACGGCAGGGCTCTAGCAGCCCGAAGAGGAGGGGCTGCCGCTCCCACCTCTTATTTTACTCTCCACCCCCCTGCACCCCTGCCTCGACCCCGAGAGTCCATCAGGATAGATCATTTCAATGGGCGCTAAATGATACAAGATACCTAATGGGGTGCCAATATTTATATAACCCAAATCCAATTTTATACAGGACAAGTTAAACCCATTTCCCCAGGGAAGCTAAACGAACAAGGAACCTGATAACCCTTTTCATTTTAAACATGTTTTGAAGTGCTACAAGATGTAATAAATATGTCAAAGAAATGAGTTTTAAAATATCTTCTCTCCGATTTCCAGGGCAATTTCTTTCTTTTTTAATTTTTTAATATATCTTTATTGATTTCAGAGAGAGGAAGGGAGAGAGAGACAGAAACATTAAGGATGAGAGTCATTGACCAGCCCCACACTGGGGATCGAGCCCACAGCCAGGACACGTGCCCTGACTGGGACTCGAACAGAGATCTCCTGGGTCCTGGGTCGGTGCTCAACCGCTGAGCACGCCAGCCAGGCTCAAGGACAATTTCTTAAACATTTCATAAAGTTCTTTGGCCTACTATAATTTATATGTTGACTGATTTTTGTATGATTCCATAAACCTTGAGTTGACATGTGAACCATAGTCTTAGATTTATTAACGTACTCACTCAGGAAGTTCGCCAATTATCTTTCGTGCTTGGAGTCTCTGTCACAGGCCATTGTGTTGTCCTTTGTGAAATGGAGAAATGCATCTCATAAAATGCTAGTGTGTTGTAGAAAAAGTAGAATAAACTAGCTTTATAAATGTTCAAGTTTCTCAATGTTTCCCCTAAGGTTGTTTAAAATCTGTTTTGTTTATTAATTTAATTTTTTAGTTTAAGCTCAAATACAATTATTACCTTTACAGGTGTTTCATTTTTATTAATGGTGACAGCATAGTCAAGATTTTAGGTTATCCACTAAATCTACACTCTTGCTTATTTCTTCAAAAAGTAGAAACATTGTCAACTTTCTTAAACATTTGCAAGATATAAATATAAAAACCATTTCTAGGAGTTTATTTTAAAAGGGAGAAAAAAATCATAATCCTGATAATACATTTGATGAAGGTAAAAATAGTAAAAATTGGAGCAAGAACATTATTTCACTGTGCGTGCATGCGTGCGTGCGTGCGTGTGTGTGTGTGTGTGTGTGTTTGGAAGTAAGCAGATGTTTCCAACCCCATGATTATCACTCATCTATCTGTTCTTTTAAAAAAGCTCATTGCAATATTCTTGTTCTTAAGTCACATAGTTTCAGGGAAAAGATCAAATGGAACAAGAAAAAATCATTTTGAAATTTTTATTTGATGCTGATCCATTTAATCTTGATCTCAGCTACCCAGCAGCACTTTTCCCTTAAACCTGCTTATCAGTAGAAAAACACTTCTTGCCAGACTACAAAGAAAATCTTTCTAAACCCAGACTCCTGTTTTTAGTGAGTCAGAGTCAGTAGGATGTATTTGTTTGATTTAGGGTAGAGCTGTGATTTTTTTGCTGTCTTTGTTCATATTGTGTTTATTTTCTGGAAAACCGAAGTTCTTAAATCAGTGTATGTAACTCGTAACGGTTTTAGATAAGCTCCACGGAGGCTTTTATTTCAAAGAGCTTCACACTGGGTAAACAAAAACATTCTTCATATAGAATTCTTTCACAACGTTTTTCTAGCAACACCGAAGAATTTGTGGGAATCCATACATCCTCTATGGGCCACTATCCCTGTTGCAAACTTGCTTATTTGTGGAACAGCTGAGCTTTCAGGCTGCAGCCAACCGCCTTGGAAAAGACTGAAAACTAGAAGACAGCTCTTGCCCTTTCTCACTTAGCCTGAGGGTAGCCTCAGATGTGACCCTAGCAGAACACTAGCAAGTCTTCTGACCCAAGTGGATACAAAGCCATCACCAGTTTCCAACCTCTGTTAAATGATCTGCATCACAAAATAATTCATCTAAGAACAAAAAAATTGGTAATTTACAGAGTTGAGACAACACTGGTATCCTGCCAGCTTATGACATGGGCCATCGCATCTAGACTCTAGGGCCTCAGTTTATTGTTTTTAACAAGAAGGGGTGCAGTTAAAACCTGCTGCCAAATTTCCTTCCCCTCTTACCCCTGGCATTATAAGCAGATTCCTTTTCCAACTTCATAAAAGATTTGAATAAAACATAGCGGTGCCATGTTACACCTATGTGATATTCACAGAGCTCAAGGCAAACAGAGCTTTTTCTATTTTAGCAAAGGGAAAACTGTGTGCTTTTATAAAGTACCCTATTTTTAAGCAGCATAATTGATTGATGTTCTCAAATACATACTTTCTGTGCCTTGCTAAAAACACGGGAGCATATATCTGAGAGAAGCTCATCAGCCTAACATCTCCTACAAGTGTGATGTTTTCCATTTTTAGATAGAAAATGTCTGTCTGGGACCTTTGTTTTTTCATCAGCACAGTGGGTCATTTGCACCACTCCTGGAAATATCATTTCATTTGGCAGCTTTTCATTAAGTGAGAGAGAGAATTTGTCAGTGTTCTCATACAGAGCTATATTTATACTTATCAGAGTTTCTTTTACATAGTACAAGCCCCCTAGAGCACCAGGAAGGCCATGGGGAGCTGCCAGTCCCCTGTGCTTCTTGCCTGTTCAATTCAAACAGCTCAGAAATGGCCTGGGCCCAGCCAAGCAGCCAAGCATTGCAGAGCAGTTCATCTCTTTTGCAAGAGTCAAATCATGCTGATGTTTTTCCAAGTTGTCTTTTCTTACTAGTTAAAAACCAATAGCATATTTAAAAAAAAAAAATTTATATGTCATTATTAGATGAATCTTCATTTGATGACAATTGTCACTGTTTTCCCAGTGAATCTCTTTGTATTTATTTTCTTGGGCAAATTCAGTACTTACTGCTTTTTGGTTTAAGGAGAGGATATTTCATAATGTTGAGATTCAATCTATGCTTGTGAGTTTTGCCGATGACTCCTGCTTTCTTACCTGTCACACATTTTCCTAATTAACCATGAGAAAGTTGCAGCCAAGTTTAAGTTATCACAAGCATTTGAGACAATCATACGGCTCTACTTTCTTCTCTCTGTGTGTTATGATATCAAAAGTCAGCTTTCGCTAAAATTTTCTCCTATAAAAGTTCCACAAATACATTGAACAGCAGGCTATGCATTCTTATATAAAACATCTAATAAAATACTTTAAAATACTTAAAAATGATAGACTCTTTACCACCAAAAGGTAAGTTTCTCACCATCCCAGCTCCTCTTTGCTATTTATTGGGTCACCAGTTGTATCACTCAGTAGGTGTGTTAATTTATCTGATTAGAATGCTGAATGTGGCAACATGGTTGCTACAAGATCACCTCCTTCAGGAGCTGATTGTGTTATGTAATCTAAACTCTTCATCAATTTAATCTCAGCCTTCATAAACTTCTTGAATTAACTGCTACATCAAGAGAGAAGACACTAGGAAAAATACGAACAGATGCCCAATAAAGGAGATGTAATATTCTGGAAAAGTAAGGGTATCAGAAGGGCAGGTTTTGAATCTCTAGATTACGATGTCCTCAATTTGCACAATGAAAATAACTTAATTATTGAAAGGATCAAAAATGATATACAGGGTCAAAACAACATTCGGCATAGGCGTGGCCTTTACTAAAGTGACTGGAAATCATAACTGATACCATCACCGCCACATACTTCAGAAGGGACACCAAGAACTTGCCCCTTAGTCAAGCTAACTTAAAGCTACTTTTGCCCCCTTTCCTGTGCTCTAGTGGCATTGAACCCACTCCTGACAGGGCTGGTTTATGAGACCCTTTTTCTTTTCACTAATTTTCAGATAGACTAAAAGAGAGTAACAGAAAAACAAAATTATCAGAAAAGGAGAAAAAACTGGAGTTTTGTAAATATAGCGACTCTAAATCATTGACTTCTGTGATTCAAAGCCAAAACAGTATCTGGCACATAGTTCACAACAAACATTTATTCAACTAAAACAGACAAAATATCCCAGTGCCTTTGCTTTAATAGCTATCGTGGTCAGAAAAAAAACGCTTTTATCATTTTGTGGACAATGGAAAAACTTTAGGAATCATAGTTGGTAATCAAATGTCACACTTCTCTAAATAACTTTTTTTTGTCAGCTATCTTTAATGCGTTTTTATTTTATTTTATTTTTTATTTCAGACAGAGGAAGGGAGAGGGAGAGAGAGAGAGAAACATCAATGGTGAGTCATTGACTGGCTGCCTCCTGCACGCCCCTGCTGGGGATGGAGCCCGCAACCTGGGCCTGTGCCCTGACCGGGAATCGAACCCTGACCTCCACGTTCAACCACTGAGCCATGCTCGTTGGGCATTTTCAGCTATTTTTGAACAGCACAGTGAGGAGAATGATGGTTCAGAGAAGGGCTGTTTAAGTGGAAGAAAAGGCATTGTATTCATCTGAGAGCTGACGTACTTCCCATAACATCCACTTCAGTCACAGGCAATCATTTTGAGCCAGCCTTATGGTTATTAGAAAATGCACTACTGTGGTGTATTTATACATGAAATACAGTAACAGTGATACTAATTATAACACCTAATATTTCTGGGGTTTATCCATGGCTATGTGTCAGGCACTATCCAATATGTTTACATATAGAATATTACTTATCCTCATGAACACTGTAATGAAGTACATATATTATCATTTTCAATTAAAGAAACCAAGGCCGATGGAGGTTTGGTAATTGTCCCAATATTATGCAGTTATTATATACAGGAGCTAGAATTTGAACCCAGGCACTCCTATTTCAAGGTCTATCACTGCAATCATTATGTTTCAAAAACGTGAAAGGAGTAGAATGTTCTTGTGTTTGTCTTATAAGTTTACATCTAATTCTAAAAAAGACAACAAGAAAGTTGACAAATATCCTTATTAGTGGTTGATCCCAATTAATTTCAACTACTCATCACAAAATGAACTTCGCCACTGCTGTGTCCACCATCCATCCCTCTGCCTAACATTCACACACTTCCAGCAACCCTTTCCACATAATCTCAATGATCTGAACCATTTTTAACATATTTGTTCATGCTTGAAAAACGCAGTCTCTGTCCAACCATTTCTAAAGTCAACTGAGATAAACATAAGCCTATTGGTAGTAAGATGACTGCCTAACAACCTATGTGTTAACCATCCACTGGCTACACTTTGAGTTTATCTAAAACAAACTACCACAATCATAAAATTCTACCCCTAGAAGCTCTCAAATTCTTAAGAGGGCTGTTTAACTAAGGTGCTTGGGTGCTGTATGATGAAATAATATGTATTTGTATTTTCCCATCTTCAACTTATGGTGACTTACATCAAAATGTCCCTTACAGGAAACTTCATTCTTATGTTAATCTCACTATTATTAGATGTTTTACTTTAGGTTAGCTTCTAAATAGTATATGCCTAAGTTACATCATTTTAAGAACTTAATTATCATCTTCACAGTGTCATTGGTAGAACATATTATTTGAAAATGTATAGTGTTTAGCTAACTATGTACTCACTAATGACTGGTGACCGTAATAAGACCACTACTTCACCAGAAAATATAATGTGTTTTTTTCCCAAAAGTATATTCTAAAATGAGCAAGGTATTTTAGCTTGGTTATACCCAGCAGTCTGGTTTATCAAGCAAGACATCTTATAAAGGAAAGGAGAAATATACTATTTGGAGTGAGAATATCTAGACTCTAGTTCTGGCTCTAGAGTGACTTTGGGAAGATATTTTACTGATTCTGAACCTGCAGACTGCAGAGGAATTCGGGTCCTAGTTACCTCCCTGACCCTCTCTCTTCATCCCCCACACCCTCACTACCCTTCAGCTGGCTTTTTTTTTAACAGCTTTATTAAGGTATAATCAATACACAGAAACTACATACAGTTAATGTTGGGTGACTCTTGTCTATTCTGAAACCTAACTTAAAAACCTAAGGTATTTACCTTACTCCTTAGGGCATTTATTTGGGAAAATCCCCTCAACCTCTACTCACCAAGGTCTTCTTCTGGCTGATTTCATCTCTTCATTCAAGTTCTAATGTTAAAAGTCACCTTTTCCTGGGAGGTCTTCACTGGTTAACCTATATAAAGCTGACTCAGTCCCCAATCTTATTGGCTTAACAATTGTCATTATCTAAAATTATCGTATGTATCACTTCATTTACATGTTATTGTCTGTTTATCCCTGATAGAATGACATCCCTGTGAAAGCATAGACCTTGTCCATCATTTTTTAAAAATATGTTTTCATTGATTTTATAGAGAGGAAGGGAGATGAGAGAGAGTCATTTATCTGCTGCCTCCTGCGTGCCCCCTACTGGGGATCGAGCTTGAAACCCACGCATGTGCCCTGATGGGGAATCAAACTGTGACCTCCTGGTTCACAGGTCAGTGCTTAACCACTGAGCCACACAAGCCGGGCTTGTCCATCTTTTTAATGCATTATATCCTGACACAAAGTGGATTCTGAATATATATAGGTTGAATGGAAGAAGAAAAAATTATCCTGTCATTCTGAGACAGTTACTGAGGACAAATATAATTACAGATGAGAAGGTATCTCCTGAACTGTAACGTACATTACAAATTACTGCTACTAGATAGATCTTAATACTTTCATGTTATTTGGCCAAGCTATTGCTTAAGAGAACCAGAATTTGAATCCAGGCAATCTGACTCAGGGGCCTATAATCATAGTCATGTTGCTGCAGTTGATGTACAAACTACAGCAATTAGGCTGTTTAATGATGGCCAACTTCTTCAAACAAAATACTTATTTCTTAGCTCAATTTGGTGCATTAGAGATTTGAGCCTATCAAAATGTCCAAGATGGTAGAATTCAACATGATCTGGGAAACTGTAATTTATTTTAAGAACTTGGTGTAGAATATTTAACTTTTGTTAATATCTAAGCCCTCTTTGATTGCCAAAGGCTGGTTGGGATCTTCACAGTGAACTATTCTTTACTTTTTACCTTCCTAAGGATATGTCAGGTCAGGACTTATCGTTGAAAAAAGCACAAGAGAGCCTGTAACTTCTCAACCAACTCCTCCATAACTTCCAGAGAGAAATGTGGCTATATTTTGATTTCTGTGTTAGGGCATATTTGCCTGGAGTGAACTCTCTTGGGATTTCATTCACAGCTGCTAGAAAGAAAATGACTTAAGAGAAACCATATGTGCTTATTTTATAACTGTTTCAGGCACTTGACAAAATTTAGGTGTGTTTTTTAACCTTAAAATATTTTTTATAGAACTGGCTTAGATGGATGCCAGTGTTGAGAGTTTTTCACAATATAATCAGGACATTAAATGAGTATGAGTTTTTTTATCCCCTGTCAGTGTTATTTTATGTTCATTTAATTGCCCATATAATTATTGTATAATGATGAATAAATTTTCCTTTAGAGCTAGAGCAAACTTATATTTTGGTTTCTTCATCAGTTGCTTTATAAAATTTGCCAGGGAGCTAAAACTCTGAAATATCCTAATATTCCATCTAGAAAATAATGAAAATCTATTAGGGGAATGAAACATTAGGAATTCAAAGGTTCACTTTTAGTAAATGTGGCACCTAATCAAGCAATAAAAACTGCATAATACAAAAGTCCTGGTAACTATATTTGAAAAATGACAGATTCAGATCTTATGCACCAACAGTGCTTATATTTTAAGAAGGGTACTGACAAAGTAGCAAAGTCAGAATTCTGAGAGGACTCAAAAGCATATCAAAGGTCACTAAAGAAACAGGGCATTTAATCTAAGAGAAAGGCGGCTACAGGAAGACTTATTATTGCTCTATAACACTGGAAGAAACATCATATTGAAGAGCCACAGGAACGTAGATTTCTAATAGCACCTTCTTTCATCCATTCTTTGCACAGCAAGTGTTGTGTCAGTAGGTGGTGAGTTTCCAATAACTGGAAATGTTTATAAGTGAATCAGTTTGGGGGGGTTGACAAAATGAAGTTTTTCTTTCTAGTCCTGGATTTTTGTGGAAAAATAACTAGCAGGATAGCATCCCTGGATGTTAGAGACCTGAGATGTAAAACTAGTTATCTCACAACTTTGAGGGTCATAGGCTACATCACCTAAGCTCAGTTTTATTATCTTAGTGTCTTCTTTAGATCCAGCCAAATACACAAGATGGGACTGCTCTTTGGGGTACATCTCTTGACAAGTTTAACTTTTCCTTCAATTACTTGGGACCACCAAGGGGAGCAGTGTCCGGCAGGGAGGCCCAAACCAGTGCCAGGACCTGTGTGGGCCCCACTCTCCAATCCACTTCTAGATGTTCTCTAAACTCTATCTTCATTCAAGAGGTTGACCTGATGACCCAGTAAGCTCCATCATTGACTTATATATAGTTGTTTAACGGTCCTCATGATTGAGTCTATGTCTGGCAAGTTGATTACTTCCACTGAGCAGCATGGTATTTCTTTCAATAGGTTTTGTGAGCTAGGCTTTCTGAATGATGCTCTCTGATCCTCACTCATTTTCTACAGAAAAGGATGAGCTCAGGCTCCAGATTACCAATGATCCACTACCAAATGCTAGACTAAAGCTGTGTGTGTCACTTCATGGGTAAGTTCTCATTCATTTATGTTTCAACTTTGATGCAGTCTCTAGTGTACAACAACTGACAGCAGCAGGACTAGCAGCAGGTATCCTTTACCCTGTGCACCCCCTGCCACTGGCACTCATGGTGGTCACCCAACCACCCATCCGGTCTCTGTGCAAATTCTCTGGTAGTGTTAGAGCCTATTTCTTCCAAGGACATTCATGACTTTTGCTCCCCAAAGACAATGAAACCTTTCAGGTGATGCCTTTTCTTGTGTCTAGTTACAGTGATATTGTGCTCTCCCAGATCAGTCTCAATCATGCTGGATAAATGAAACCATTTATTCTGCCCATGGGCCCTTAGTCTATCCATCCACTCTTGGTTGTGTGTGGAAAGCAGGGGTATGGTCAACATTGAAAAAAATTACCTTCTAAGAAAGTATTGGTCACTACCTAAAGAGTTCAAGAGAATGCATTATTGGAAGATGTGTTATTCTGTGTTTATACTATATAAAATTCTGAATGCTAAATTTAACATGGTCATAAAATGAATTATTATTTAAATAATTTCTGTTTAATGTACATGACACGTAATACTTGTGGTCATTGTCAACAATGCAAAGTAATAGTTTTGAGAGAGTCAATGGGAGTCAGTCTTGCACAATGGATAACACTGTATTATGAGAAATTATGTAACTAGCATTAAATAAATGGTATTAGAGAACAGTGGGGATAAAAAATGTCATATTATTTCAATAAACACCAGTTCTACAAAACCATGGCATTTTGAAACAATAACTGTTGCTACATTTTTCTCAAGTTGGGTGATGTGAGATTAACCAGAAACAGCAAATTTCACAATATAGAAGATAAAAGAGAGAATTTATGGACTTGAGGAGAAAGAGATGGTGCTTGGGAACTATGTAGAATCTTCTTGTCTAGTCACTGGACAATAATAAATACATAAGTAACTCTTCTCTACTCATCATTTTAGATTTTCATCAATAATTTACTACTCTTGAGTTCTATAAGTTTTCTAATAAATTTATAATCAAATTGTTATATGGGAACCCTACAAAAATTATTTGCTCAGGGTCCCATATATCCTAGGGGTGGTACTGCTCATCTATTTTATAAATAGGCCTGGATTCTGTACAAATGCTATGATTCTGTATGAACATTTATCATTTATCTCATAAATGTATTTGTACATCATTTTCAGCAAACAAGAATATACAAACAAATAATAAGCCTGCTGCACCAATAAGGTAAAATATTGTGTGATGGACAGGATCAAATTTCTGGATCAGATTTTAGTACTAGTAAAAATAACAGTTGGATCTTCATTGAGTCTATTTATTAATTACACAACTCACTAGCAAATAAGCTATGCAAAGAATTTCTGTAAAAATGCAAGATCAAAGATAAATGATGGCACAAGTGGATATGACTTCTAATTTTTTTATTAGTTTCCCATGGCTAAAGTTTGAGAATTCACCAAAAATGTAGTATCTATTTATCATGTCAGGTGAGCCCATGACCCTGGGAGAACTTATTTTTATGCATTTTAATCTAGAGTCTAGGGATGGAAGAATATCTTTGCTGAAGGGCATTCTTTGTTACCATAATCACGGTAATGGTAATTATCATACAGAGCCAAGTGATTTATTGCTGCACAATTCAACATACTGGATAGTTCCTCAGGATGGTCTGGCCATATACTACACTGTAAATAGTGGCTCTTCCATTTACACAAGTGTCTTTCCTTTGCATATAAATCCAATATGAGTCCCTTAATAAATAAAAAATACCCTGAGAACAAGTAAAATATCAAGGTATATGTTGAGAAATTAAAATTTCCCAACTTTTTAGGCATTCCTTACCACATGAAATGAGTTAACCCCACACCTTCGATCAGAGACTAATGGGCTTGATTAGTATTTAATGTGAGGACACCTGATACTGTTTCGCCCTTGAAGCACTGAGCATAATGTGACTCAGGGGAGAAGGGAGAAGATGCAGCAGCCATGGGTGTTGTCACTAAGTTTGAACCAGGAGCTGGGGACCTATGGGAGATTTGTAGGAGGAAGATACATATAACAACTGCAAAGATATCACAAAACTTATGTCAGGTCCCATACTGAAATGGGAGGAACCAGAGATTCAGAGATTGTATAGCATAGTGGATACACATGTATTTTGGTGTCCAACAACTTGAAACACAATTATTTGCTAGCTGTGTCATATTGAGCAGAGCTGCTGCTGTGTATGGTTGTGCCGGTTGTGCTCTCCCCAAATTCTCTCAGTTGACTGATCATTCAGCCAATGATTGACTTGCCAGGAGACACTGAGAGCTGCTTCCACCTGAAAGTAGGGGAAACTTTTCCTCATTCCCACAAAAGTGTTTTGTGCCTTAAGGGTGCTAGTTAACACCTTCGAGACTCAGTTTCTTCATCTTTAAGATGTAATTAATATTTGCCTTGCAGGATCGTTGTGATGATTAAGGAGAATGTGTGTGAAAAGCCTCCCAAAACACATGTAACTAGTTAGGGGCTGTTAGAGTGAGAGGACTATTGCTTTGTGCTCAGCTCTGTGTATGATGGAGGATTATATGCATCATATAAACGTCGTCTGGGAAGTTATGAGTTATCTGTGAAAAACAAAATGTTCACATTAACCATCAAGGTGGTCAAGGGAATCAAATAAAGCTCCATGGCAGAGGCTGGGGCATTTTACTGTATGTAAAATTATACTTCCTTAGAGAAAGTTTTTTAAAACATCCTTTGTTTTAGAAAAGTGCATATTCATTAAGGTTAATAATATGCAAAATAGGTCTTGAAAAGTGGCCTATGATAAAAAACACACAGCAACATGTACACAGCACAGAGGGAGCATAGTGGAGTGAACTTGAGTTAGAGAGATCCTGAGTTAGACCTTTCTTTGCTGTTTACCAGCTTCATGTCTTTAATAAGTTATCCTTGGAGCTCTAGATTCGTTAGTAAAAGTAGATTATATATAATAGAACTATGTTATGCTTTTTTTTCTGTGAGAATTAAATAAGCCTATGAAATAAATCACTTTTAAAATATTAATAGTTTTATCATCATCATTGAGCAGGAGCACTAAAGGTGTTTGACTTCATCCACTCCTGAATTGTCAGTTTTTCTAGAATGAGCATGAATTATAACCAGAAAATATAAACATAACTTTAAAAACATACCAGTCAGATGAAAGCTATAATTATAAGTAAGGAAGCAGATATTTTTCAGAATCAAAAGCAATGGGAGGTTTTCAGGGTCCAGTCAGGTGGAGCAGAGATTTATTTTTAATGCAAATGGATCCTTTTTTCAAGCAAATGCTTCCATGGAGCTATTTTCCAATGACCCGCTGAGCTAGTGTCTAAACCACCAATAGGGGGGAAAGAGTAAATAACCAGGGTAAGGTTGCCACATTTAGGGGTTAAAAAGGGACATACAAATACATTTAAATTTCATTAAACAATAAATGCAGATTTTTAGTGTAAGTATGGATCATACAATATTTAGAACATACTTTAACTAAAGTAGTATTCATTCTTTACATGAAATAAAAATTTTACTGGGCATTTTGTATTTTACTTGGCAAGTCTACCCAAGGGCTTAGTCAATGGAAAACACACATCCATTTTCTTTCCTAAGGTAAGGAAGCTATCTCCCAAGGTTGAGCTAATTTCTCCCTAAACTACTAAAAGAGGAAACAGAGAGAGAACCACCAATGGCATACAGATCTTTCTCTTTATTTAAGGAGTAATAAGGCTAAAAAAAAAAAAAAGCAAAACCAAGAAAACGCATCACAAAGGCTTAGGCTCTGGTGCAGCAGCTTAAAATACAGAGGAAATAATGGAACCAGGAGGTACTTTAAAAGTAGTATCAGCGAAGCTAGCAACAGCCTCTTAGAATGATCTTTTAAATCATTTTTTCAAGGCAAACATAAATTCATTTCACCTAAAGAGATCCAGATAAAAGAGGGGTGATTTTTCAAATACAAACCTAAGAAAACTATGTTGATTTGAGAAATTAGGGTGGGAAAGAACATTAGAGAAAGGGGCTGAAACCTGTCAACACTGAGATCTCAAATGACAAGTATGTGAGTCTGGAGTGCATCTGGGACCAGGAGCACTAAGTGCTATCAGGAAGGTACATCTACACTTGCAGTCTATATTGTTCCACAGTGTTTTTAAAGGGGTCATGTCTAATATTCTGAGGTGAGGATAGTTTTTGTACAGTTGAAGATTTGGATAGTTAAATAGTTATTCAGATTAGTGATTACTTGTGAGAGTAACTAAGAGTGTAACCATAATTTAATATCTCAATTAAACAATAAAGGTTGTGTATTCTACATTCTTTCAAGACTACAGTCAACTCTCTTTTTTTCTTAGAGTATATAAATAAAGCCCTATGTTTTCACTCCTTATCCAGCTTTTTTGCTTAGAGCAGCCTGCTCCTAGGCAGAAGGACTGCTTGGTGCCAGCTGTGAAGACAGGCAGGTGTCTGCTATAAATCTACAAATTCATGTTTGAAGAGAGAGCACCTAAAGGAGGAGAGGAATCAGGAGAATCAGTATATTCACATTCCCCTTCATCTCCCCTTCCCTCTACTCCTGGGAGAGAAGGCATGCCCATAGTCCACAGCCCCTTCCCCTGATCTCTTTGTTCTGCTTTCCCTCTCTATCCTTATAAAAACCTCTGGCTGCACTGAGATATTAAGACAGGTTTTTGAGGACTGGAAAAGTCCCCTATCTTTTCAAAATGCTGGCACTCAAATAAACCTCTTTCCTTCTCCTCAGCGCCTGTCTCAGGAGTTTGGATTTTGTGGCAACAGGTAGCCTACACCTGGGTGTGTGTCATTTTCATGGTTCCAATAGCATATCATTAGGAAGTTAATTTTTTGAATGAAAAAAAATGCATTTTGAAAAGATGGATGGTAATTCCCATTCTACTTTTTATCATCAATGTTTTCCAATTGGATGATGGAAAATTTAGATTGAGAATCCCTATCACTTTATTATTTATTTTAATTATGCCAGCATTAATGGAACACCTTAGGGAGAATTATTTTATGTAAAATTTTTAAAGATTATTATGTAGATGGTTCTAAAATTCTAATCTTTAAGATTTCTAATCTACTGTTTTTAAAAAAATATCCTTTTTTAGTGTGATAAAGAAAGTGCTTTAGCACGTATTTGTGTGCAAAAGATTTTACCTTTTACTATATTTTGGTGAGAAGTTTTAGAGCAATTAATAATGCATTAGCTGACAGATTATCATTGCTTTTTTTAAAACAATCAAACATCTCTACTTTGTAATTTCACTCTCAGCCATGTGCCAAGCTAGGTTCTTTTACCATGATTTGTTTTACATATGTGGCCTACTTTAAAAGTCTCAACATTTTTCTAACTTTGTTTTCAACAGACACCAAATTCAAATAACTGAATGTGTGAATGTTCCACAGTTTTATACAAATATAAGCATTGCAGAAAATTTACGTACCCTTATTACTTGAAAAATATTACTTATTAAGCTGTATTCAGTTGAGTGCATACTTCTCGATAAAATATTCTTAATATTTCTCTTTCATTTAAGAGAATACTCCTGATGACTAGGAAACAGCTTTAAGATTTTCCTTAACTTTTGGTTATTCTCAACCTTTTGTGAAAAAAATGTTTTTTTGCACCCACTGGTGAGAGGCCAGTCCCACAAATATCACTTCAGACAGTGAAGAGAATGAAATTCTTGTTCCTCAGTTCCACATGGTAGATACGAATGGAACAATCCATATTAGAAGGGACCACACATATGTGACAGAGAAAGCCTCTTCACCTTTACTGAGCCTGGCAGGAGGCTAAAAAATGCCGCTAATCCACCAGCGATATGTCCATGTGCTAATCCCTGGAGCCTGTAGAGGTTACCTTATTTGAAGGAAGGAACGATTAAGAATCTTGGGATGAGGGGGTCATCCTGAATTATCTGGGTGGGCCTAATATGCTATCCAGAGTGTCCTTATAAGAGAGAGACTGAAAGAAGACACCAAAGAGAAGGCTTTGTGAAGATAAAGGCTGAGATTGGGGAGACATGGACTCAAGCAAAAGAATGCTGGGATCCACCAGAAGCTGGCAGAGGCAGGGAACATAATCTCTTTAGGGCTCCTCCAGAGAGCATAGACCTGCCAACACCTTGATTTGGGCTCTTTGAAATGATGAACTTTTGGCCTCCAGAACTGTGAGAAAATAAACTTCTATTGTTTTAAGCCACCAAGTTTGTGATAATATGTGAAAGCAGCCACAGGAAGCGAATACAGGAAACTACTATGTTCTAGGCTTAAATATGTGATAGGTGTTTTTGTTGTGTTATCCTACAGATTCTTCAGGATTTTCTATACTTTGAGAAAGATTATTTTCATCTTAATTTTATAGATGAGAAAAATGGGGTTGAAGTAACTTTCCCAAGGTCCCATAACAACAGAGCAGCAGGGTCAAGATACAAGAGCTTGCCTATCTGATCCCAAAGTTTACAGTGCATTAACTATGCATATTTTGCTCACAAATATATTACTCCTTTCAACACCACCCCAAAGACTGAGAAAGACTGTTATCCCAGAAAATGATAAGTTTTCATTTATGTTACCTACGAAAAATATTAAATCAGGTGAAAGTGTTAAGCAACGTGCACACATTAAATGTATTCATTATAAAATGATCGCATTTATGAATTTATAATTCAAATGGTTTCCTGCTTTAGATGGGTAGAAAAGTATTCTGATTCTGTATCTCTTTCTCCATCCGCTTTTATTTCATTTGTAACATGCTAGCAAAACACATGCTAACCTGGATCTGATTTTGTTATTATTATCTTATCAAATTAGGTATAGAGGATACCAAGGATTTGATAAATTATAAATCAGTCCCACAGAGTTCATTCTCCTTCCTCATTGGTCTACCTTCCTGCTTTTAGATTCAGTCCCGCTCTAGTTCCCATGTAAGTATGGATTTCTAGGAGGAAGTAGTAGGTTTTGTAGTTTAAAGGATAATCTTTAGCACAACCAGATAGAATAGGTAGGTAGGTACATTCAGTCTAGGTAACTCTGCAACAATAACTAGAGAGATTCTTTCACTGTAGACATTATTAAAAATATTCATTAAAATTGAATGAACCTATTCAAAAGAATGTAAAGGAAATGACTGACTTCTTATGTAAAATTTATGCTTTGTATAGTTTTATTCACATGAGCATGCATTTCTTCATGAATTCAGTTCTTTGTCAGTAGGGAAACTGATTCCCCTCAGCCTGCTAGGTGAAGCCGTCATCGTTGCTCTGGATGAGGCTGGGCTCCACTTTTCCTGTGCTGCATCCATCAAACTGACCCTTTTTAGCTGAGTCCCCTGGGATCTGATCACTTGCCATTTTCTGTAGTGATGTTGTTTCCTCATTTCCTGACCTGATTTGAGATTTCAGCATAGCCCTTTATGTGGGCTGTCTAAATGTTCAAGGTCACGTTGTGTGGGGCCTCTGGAGTGGGGTGGCTGATGTCCTCACGCTGTGTGCAAAGCAGGTGCCTTCTCTGCTTGTTAAGTCAGTAAGGTCTTCTCTGCTTGGCTTGGTAGCTTTTCTCTATCTGGAGCACCCAGGTCTGCTTTATCAACATCCTGTTTATACTATGGCAATAGTAATTATATTTTCCTCCTGGCAAAAAAGGTTACTTTTTAACTAAAAATGGATTCCACCATGAAGACTGCCATGATGCCTGCTGACAACATCACTTTGGTGGCAATATCTTTTTATCCATGAGATGCAATTTATATACAGTAAAATGCACAAACCATTTGTTCCCTTTTTATTGAATTATTGTGGTGATGCTGGTTAACAAAATTGTACAGGTTTCAGGTGCACAATTCCACAACACATGTGTACATTGTATTGTGTGTTCACCACCCCAAGCTAGTCTCCTTCAATTACCACTTATCCCCTCTATATCCTCCACCACCTCCCCCACCCTGGCAACCACCACACTGTTGTCTGTGTCCATGAGATTTTTTTCTCTTTTTTTCTTTTCTTGCTCAGTCTCTCCGGCCCCTCAGGCACCCCCTCCAACAGCTGTCAGCCTGCTCTCTATGAGTCTGTCTCTATTTGCTTGTTAGTTCAAAATGCACAAACCTTAAGTTCACAGCTTGACAATGTAGACATCAAGATAAAGAATAGCCCTGGCTGGTGTAGCTCCTTTGGTTGGGTTTTGTCTCATGCACAGAAACGTTGCCGGTTCAAATCCTGGTCAGGGCACATGCTGGGGTTGTGGGCTCAATCTCTAGGAGGGGGGTGCAGGAGGCAGCCAATCGATGTTTCTCTCTCATTGATGTTTCTCTCTCTCTCCCTCTCCCTTCCTCTCTCTCTAAAAATATCAATAAAAAATGTTTTACAAGATAAATAATATTTTTATTATTTAATATAGGTTTGCTCTTTTTAAATCAATCTACCCCCTGCCTCTAGGGACCCTTTTTTCCTTACTCTCTTGGAATAGAGAGGAGACTTGGGGAGGTAAAAGCTGAAGTGCCTGAGACTGGTTGGATTCTAGGTTTTAAAAAAGGAGAGAGGTGACTGAGAACATTTGGGTTTTCTAAGTTATGTAAATTATATGCTTTGAGGTTTAAGACACACATACACTTGTGTCTTCCTCACTGACCCAAAGGTGTAGGCACATTTAAGGGAGCATTGAATTACTGAAGACTGAAGTATAAGCAATAGAGCCTTGGAAACAACAGCAATGAGAAAGCTGGGAGTTGGTCCAGAGCATCAGGTCTGTGTGCTTTGAATGGACCATGCAGCCTCGGACAATGAGCATCTTTGTGGGGACAATGACGTATAGACCTGTGGTCTTTCCTCAAGCTTCCCAAAGTTATTAAGTATGGAATCCTGCATGACTATGGAAGGGAAAGCATTTCCTACGAAATGACTAAATGTCTCATTAAACATTCAAAGTGAGGGCAAAGGTAAGGAAGTACTCAACTGAACTCAGTTTGGAACGTATGGGGAGGGTTCATGCTCTTAAGTGTCCAGAATCAAGTTTATGCCTGTTTCACCTTTAGTGGGAACTGACTCTATGACTCTGACCATACTCTCTTAAATCGACCACCCATCTCAGCTTTATATCACCTTACCTTCTTCATTTTTGTTCATAGAATTAATACTATGTGATGTAATATGTTTCTTGCTTGTACCCTTTACTAATTTTAAGCTTCAGGGAGGAAGAAGCTTTGTCTTTCTTATTCACTACTCAATTCCAGGTGTTAACAATAGTGCCTGGCATACAGTAGGTGCTCAATAAATATTTGTTGATTGAATACATAGAGTTCAGAAATTCTCATGGTAAAAAATAGGAGGAGATAGTAAGCATGGAAAAATATTTAATCTTGACATATTGATAAGATAAAGTTATTAAACAAAAATGCTTCCTGAACTTGTTGAAAAGAGTGCTATATCCTCATTTTGAGTTTTGCATCAACCCTCTTAAACTTATCCAATTTATCCCAATTTGCTTTCCATTTGTGGCTTATCTTTTGTTCAGCAGATGATACCACTGGGGTGTATCAGCAATTGGGAAGGTGCATAATTTTATCAGCTAACTCCATTTATTTGACAATCTTAGACTTCCAGTCAGTCTGTAGGGATTTTATTTATGTCCCTCTTTGCATATTCCTCATGTACATTGCAATTTTTAATAAGTCTGTATTTTATATTATTTATCCCTGGTTTTACAAATTAATGATAGATCACTTTTATATGGTAGATATTTAATATTCTTTACTTTTATATTCTATTTGATATATTTACATTGATGCCAGCATGACATTTTTTTAAATTAAATTTTTTTTAAAATTATTTCTTAAAATTTATCTTTATTGTTAAAAGTATTACAGATGTCCCCTTCTTTCTCCCATTGACAGCTTCTACCTGTACCCACCCACCACCCACCCCCACCCCAGGCCTTCACCACACTATTGTCTGTGTCTAGGGGTTATGCATATATGCATATAAATTCTTTTATTAATCTCTCCCCACCCACCAGCTCACCCCCACCTTCAGCGTGACATTTTTAATGCATCTTGATATGCAGAATTCTGGCAAAGGGGATTACGGCAGCTCTATCTAGAGTGAGCCAAAAAATAAATGTGAGGTAGGGGAAAATATTGTGAGAACTTAAGAAAAAAAGAGTCCAACCTATCTGGAGCCAAATTCCAAGACTCTTACCAGCAATACATGTAATCTAAAGAAAAAAGAAAATCAGTGAGCTACAGTATAGGACTTTTCTTTACCATGAAATCTCATCAGGTTATATATCTCTCCAATGGGGGACATTCTAATTTTTAGTCATCTAGCGCTTAGTAACAAATCTTCCAAATATCAATGAGTTAATCCACCTGCAATAATTTGATATCACTCATAGTTTATCTAGTTCAGGAATTTGAAAGTGACTTGACTGGGAAGTTTTTTGACTCATGGTCTCTCCTGAGGTTGTAGCTAGATATTGGCCGGATTGCGGCACCTGAAACTTTCTTTACAGCTGAAGGATCCGCTTTAGGTTATGCTGTTGCAAAGCTGGCATATTGGTGCTGGGTATTACCAAAAGCTTCAGGTCCTTTCATGTGGGCCTTTCTGTAAGGCCGCTTGAATGTTCTCATATCATGATGGGGTTCCCCCAGGTTGAGCAATCCAAAGCACCAAGGTAGAAACTGCCATTGCCTTTTACGGCCTAGACTTGGAAAACACACTTCTGCCACAGGTACTGGTCACACAGACCAGTCCTGCTTCAATGTGCGAAGAAACTAAACAAAAGTCTGAATGCAAGGAGGCAATAATTACTGGAGTACATCTTGTGGACTGACTTCCACAAATATCATACCTAAAACTATCTCTAGGTAGAATTATATAGAGACAGAGGGTAGAAACATATTCCTCCTGTTATGACTGCCCACATTATTAGCTCTCTTAATATTTCTTTTCTACTATCCACACTGATAATGAAAATCTACAACATCCAGCCCTAGAGGACCTCGGGGGAAATTCAAATGATGTTCAGATAGACATGAAAGAGACTTAAGCAGAATACACCGAAAGCATTTTTTTCCTTCCTTTTAACAAGTTTATTTCTTTGTCAAATATTACTCTTGATAAAATCAACCTGTTCTTATTTAAATATCAGAAAGAAGGAAACGGCAAATAACAGGATAGGAGAAGAATCATACCACATTTCCGTTGTCTATTTTCTCCTCAGCTCTCCTAAACTCTCACTCCGTGTCCACGCTTCTCAAATCCCTTAGCCTCCTCTTATACTCTGTCAAATGGCTCTGCCTTTTAGATCCTTAGCGAGTAAGACTCACTGCTGCACAATTCAACCCCTCCCCCCCACATCTGCAGCACACACTCCCCCTCACTTGGGTCGTCAGGGAAAGCCGTCTGTGCTTTCTGCTGCTCTCAACCCTTCCCCTCGAGCTCTGGGTCGCTCCGTCTCTTAGGAACAGTCTCCAGCAACTGTTCCCTTCCTTTTCTCAGTTTTCAAGTTTGTCGTTTTGGGGGGGTCATTCCCCTCAGCTTAAAAGAGTGTCACTAATTTTTTTCTTGACCCCCACATTCATCTTCAAATGCTGCCTATTTCTCTTTTCTCCTCTAAGAATGGTCCTCAAAAGAATCAGGCGCACTTGCAGTTCCCAGGTCTTTTCCTGGGGTTCTGTCTTGAAACACCTTCGTTTCAGCGTCTACCCTCTGGTTCTGTTCTCTCCAGACAGCTCTTGTGAAGGTCAGTAATCACCATCACATCACTGTGTCCAAAGGCTAGTTCTAGGTCCTCCTCTTACGTGACTTACTAGCATTGGACAGACCAATCACATTCTCCTTAAAATAGTTCCTCCATTCTGTGGATTTGCTAAAATCCTTTAGAGATACTTCCTTCCTTTTCATGAACAGTGTATAAGACTCCAGCCAGGTCTACAACCTTTGTTCCAGGAACAGTGGCCTAGATTTGATTTCCCAAGTGATTCCATGTCCTGCCACCATTATAAGATTTTCTGGTCACCTGATGACAACTAAGCTAAAAAAAAAAAATCTCTTTTGGCATAATTCCAAGTGAACTAGAATAATGTCATGTGAGCATGTCATGGAGACTGCCTCCGAAAAGACAGTAGAATATCCTGAATCTTACCAGTCTGTATGAGAACTGTATGCCTGCTTACTAATGAACAATAATTTAGGAAATGTCTCTATATGCGGCCAATAGGATCTGAGAATGTGTTGACTTTCGTAAAACCTGGTAGTGGTATTACATAGTAGACTGAACTTAAACCACCAAAAACTTTTTCAAAGCTATTGACTTTTTTGGTTTGGGTTAGTTTGCAACAGAGCTTTTGCTGGTGATCACCTTAAAAGGTGTGGATGCAATTTTAATTGTTCTGCAAAACAGAAGGAAGAATGATCTTAATTGTTCTGCAAAAAAGGAGGAAGCATTTGAGATTCGGGATGTCCAGAAAAAAGGAGACAGGGACAAGACAGCTGGAAGCTATGTGGAAAAAAACAGAGAACATGAATCTCTACTGCTACAGAAAGAAGAGACTGGTCAGCAGACCTGGGAATTTTAAAGCACTTACTATGCAAGATGTAATATAAACTTCTCCTTCCTCTTCTGCTATGAAATCATTGGCAAAATACACATTGTTCACTCCTGTTTTGGAGCTGGTCACTTTTTTCTGAGGAATGTGTAAAGGTACTTATTTCTGTTTTTTTTTTTTTTTTTTTTTTTTAGCAAGGGGCAATACTCAAGACCATACCCACCATACCCACGGCAGCTTATATTTAGGATCCAAGTATACTCAAGATAGACTCTCAGGCATTAATGTCATTTTTTTGTCTCTGCGTGCTTTTACTTGATTATCCCTCAAGACTGACAAATATGAAAAGTTGGGTGAAAATAAAAAAGAGAACTCATGGAAAAAAATCCTTTCTCCATTTGGCTTCCAGTCAAACACTACACTCTCTTATTTCTGTCTGTCACAGTGGCTGCTTGTCTTTAGTTCATGTTGCTCCTGCTTCCACACCTACCTGATCTTTTCTCAACATAGAACAGAAATAGAGTCACAAGAGTTCATAAAAAAGAGATTTATTCGACCTGAAGATAAACCAAAGTATATACCTAAAACCTATATAAGCTTGTTAACCATTGTTATTCCAATAAATTTAATTAAAAAATAAAAACATTTTAAAATGAGTCTATAGAATTGAAGGCTATACAGAAAAAAATATATGGAAAATTAGTCTTAATTGATAGAATCATTTTAATTGGAGAATTTAATATGCTTTCATTTCATGGCACACACAGAGAAATATAAAACATATGACTAACACAGTTATAATGCTTATATATTACAGATGTAAACAAGCCCTGGCAGACTGTTATTCAGAAGGACCTCCCAGCCTCCCATACCAAGCTCTAAAACATCCTTCCTTCTGGCGTGTGTGACTGTTCAGGTCACTTACATGCAGTCTGACTCATAGACTCAAGATATTGCTGACCTGCTTGAATTCTTTTGTTATTGTTTGTTTTTCTCTATTAGAAGAAAATAACAGGAGAAAACAGGAAGGATTCCATTAGCTCTAAGGAAAAGAGCAGTCATTTCAGCAGCCACTAGTCTGTAAAGATTTTTTTATCTTTCTCAAACACCCGATGTGTATACTGAGTGCAGAAGACCAATGGAGGCCCTGGCCAGTTTGGCTCAGTGGTTAGAGCGTTGGCCTACATACTGAAAGGTCCTGGGTTCAATTCCAGCCAAGGCCATGTACCTGGGTTGCAGGCTTGATCCCTGGCCCCGGTGGTTGGGGTGTGTGTGATTGGGGTGGATGCGGGAGGCAACCAGTCGATGGATGCTTTCTGTCTCTCTCTCCCTTCCACTCTCTGAAAAAGCAACGGAAACAATATCCTGGGGTGAGGACTGAAGAAAAAAGAAATAGGTGACAATTTAAAAAGTCATTATTGGGGTCCGTTTCAAAACTGAAGCAATCTGATGTGGAGTAAGATTTTATTTGGCACATGAAGCATATACTCACTGAAATGATTTACCAGTAATTACTGGTAAATTCTTGTTATTCTATGAAATACATTTTTAGAAGTAATACTGAGTTCCAGATACTCTCAGAATTATTGTGTGATGCTTCATAGTAATTATAATATAAATATCTAGGATAATGTTGGTAATGTTTGTAACATTTGTGGCTTTTAAAAACTATTTCCTTTAGACTACAGAGATTCAGCAGGTGGATCCTCAGCAGAGATGGTACTACTAATGGGTTTAGTAGTTTAATTCACACTAATGATCAGCTTCTGTCAAATTCTGGAATAGGTGCTATACTTGAGCGACCAAGAGCTCAAAAATATCCTGCAATAAAAATATTTTTAATTCACTGAGGATTATTTTATTTAAAAGGTTTTTTTTGTACAACTGATATATGGGGACCTTTGAAAGTATCCTTAGACACCATTCCTTCATTATTAGCATACTGTTAGTGGATTGTTTACTAGTCTGAGTATTAACAGTGTTGATTTAAAATGGCATCTTCAAGGGTACAGATAAAGCCCCTGTTAGTGGGCAGGGGCTTAGCTTTATTATAGGTAAGCAAGTGTGTGGAAAGTCATTAAATATTTATAAATATAGGCTTCCTAAAGGGGTAAGATATATGTCTGAATTAGGACAACTGCAAACTCTAAAATTGTAATTAGTAGTAGATTAAGAAACATGATTGAGGCTGATAGGCTTAAAGCAGCTCCTGCAACTAGGTTAATCCACAGGTGACTAGCTATACTATTTGCTGTAAATCACATCGCTAAGACTTGGTTAAATGAATAATATAGGAGTTATGATAATTATAGGTAGGCATACATATCATAGGTGTTCCCCAAGGTAGAGAATACATTTATGAGGCTTTCGTTTTATGGTGAAAACCAGTAATAATTGTTCCTGGCCACAGTGAGAGGGTTGCTCCTAGATTTATTGTGAGCTGTGTGGCTGGGGTAAATGTGTAAGGCTTACAATAAATACTCTTACTATTGCTGGGTGATGAAAGAAGAAAAAAAGGATCAATCACTTTGTTACCCAATTTTGGCATTTTAATTCTTTTGGGTGAAGATGATAGTCCAAAAATATAACATTTTTACTGAAAAACATGATTGTTAGGATTATTGATAAGATAGTAATGGTTTATGGTGCTCTATCTAATTGTGGCAGGCCATTGGCAAGAGGTTTAAGTTCTCAATCTTTAACTTAAAATGTTAATAAGTTAGTTATCCAATGAATGCACAGTATTGATGTGAATCAGTATTCAAAATATTCTAAAGCTACTGCCTCAAGCATAGTATCTGTGAAGTTCTGGTCTCAGGCATTAAATTTCAGAGCACTGTTTAGAATGAAGACTGTGTCTAGTAGATGTTAATGTTATACCTAGTTTTCACGAGATTAATTCACACAGAGACCAAATTGATCGTTTGGAGATTTATTATGCCGGCGACTGCAAGTGGCTCATGTCCTAAACAGACTCGCAGCCCCAAACAGTCTTTGCAGGGAGAATATAAAGGCAAAAATCACATTCTGTTTGGCTAAGGGGGCAGCTGGGGGACTAGCAAAGTGGCAGACAGAAGCTAAGATAAGCGTTAATTAACTTTCTTGGTTAACTATTCCCTGGAATTTACTCCCTGGAATTTTTATGGGCGGAAAACTTTTACAAAGTTTACAAAGAGCCTGGAGATGGGGAAGAGGTGATTGTTTACCAAATTTTGTTACTCCTGCTTATCTTCAAAGTAGCGATTGTACAGGTTGAAATGGGAGCGCTATACTTCATTATACTTCAGTTAATATTTCTCACCTTACTTGCTCTGGAATAGCAACTATTTTTAAACCTAAAGAAGGAACATCTCATGGATAGACCACATTTTCTGATGAGACTAAAGTCTTGATTGGCAGGCCTATGAGAATTACTACATGACTATAAATTTTTAGGAGATAAAATTCTGTGAGTTTTAAGTCTGAATTAAAGTTAGCACCTTCATTGTTTACATAATCATAAATTTAATCCATTGGCATCCTTTTGTTTCTACAGGCAGGAATGGGATATTGCTTTTTCCCAATAATTAAATAATACATAATAATGAAAGAATAAGAATTAAGATAATTAAAGATAAGATAGCTTATACTGATTCTAATTCTTAAGCATGCTGTGCTTTTGTGAGTTAATTGTAAAGTTAATATCAGATGTGTAATATATGTTAAAAGATAAACTAAAGCATATTAAAATGTTAAGAGTTCATTTTAGCAAAAATATATTTGAATTGGGCAGCACCAAACTGGAAGTGGTTAGGAATGCTCCACCAATAGGAACTTGGGGAGAGTCTTTTATAGAGAAAAGACAAAAGCAAAGTATTGATTGGCTATAGCTTAAAGCCTAATTGGCTGTTATTGGTTGTTCTTCCTATTTTCAATGTGTAATCTTAAGGTATTTAGAGGCTTAGACTGCGTCTTGCTTATATAAGTCACCACATTTGAGCCACATCAGTCTAATGACCTCCTTGTTTAATTGACTTAACATAAATAGTACTAAACAGCTAATTATAAATGCTATTATAACATATAGAAATGGAAGCATTATTCTATAATGCAAAATATATACCTTAAAAGCCTAGTTTGAATGAATATGCTACAGGACAATAAATTTTAATCTATAAATTAACTTACGTAGAGTTAGGGAATATTTTGAGCAATATCTTATTTGCCAAGAAAAGTTCATAAGGGTTAGGATGTTGTCTTTCAACCAATTATTGTAGAATGGATTTGATTCCTTTCTTTCTTGATATTTATGGTCTTATGTGGTGAGTTATTTAAAAGCATGGTGTGCTGCTGGAAAGCATCCGTGAAGTCACTCAATGTTTGTAATAAGTTTCAGTGGTTTTTTTTTTTTGAGGTAAAACCCTGTCAGATTATTAATATGTTATTATCACTGCTATTAGTGAACTAATGATTCCATCGATGAGAGTATTCCGTGTTGTGTTAGCATCAATATAGGCTACATATCATCACTACATACTGGAAAGGCCAAGAAAATTTGGGGGAAATTTAAATTAATGCCTACAAATAACTGTTGGCCTTTGCCTCATATAGGGTATAGCATACACCTTGGAAATAATGGGAAGCAGTCAACAAAGACATCTATGACAGTGAATACTGCTTCTATAGCTAGATGTGATAGAAATCAGCAACAACATAATGTGTATCTTATAGAACACTATATAATAACCAATTCATTAATGCCTGTTTACCTGTTCACAGTAAGTATGAAAATAAAGCCTGTGGCTCAGAGCATAGGTTGTGGTCATATATTTCTTCATTCTTGTTACATAGTATAATTACAGTTGCAGAAATGAGATATCCTTGCACATCTATTTCAATACCAGGGTACAATTATTATGTGGTATATAATATAGCCTAAAATTCTGATTGATAGTGCAGCTCAGACTATTTTTATGCAAGTGAAACATTCTTTTCCTTAATAATATTTTACAATATATGAAATTATTCCAAAGTATCTAGTTCACAGGATGTCCAATTAATCCTACCCTCTGAGGTCACCTAAACCAAAATAATTCAGGTTATGCTTTCTTTGGTTACTTAGATAACTAATTTTCATATTCAATGAACAAATTTAAGTTTTATGGATTATTTTAGTAAATAGAAGGCTGAATGTTTATTAAGTTACTTTAACTTCTTTTAAACTTTCATTACTGAATTTATGTTATAGGTTAACAGTATATTAAACTAATACATTCAAATTTTACTTTTTTCTATTCTCTATTAGTGGCTTATTCATTTTTATAAGGGATTATGCAAAAAAGTATTTACTTATGTTAATTTTTCTCTGCATACATAGATTAATCCAGTATGGGATTAGGGGTGGCTTTGCTTATAGGTATTTAGTTCTGGTTGAGCAAGAACCCATTTGTAATTGGTGCTGCTCTTAAGCCAATTATAATTTTAAAGTAATTACTCTCCGAGGAAGGTTTTATCCCATTTCAAATGATCTGTACATCTTCTGATTAACATTTAACTTTACATTAGGATTCGTTCTTCTCAAGGTAAATTCAAAGTCGAACTTAAGCTCTGTTCTGGATAACCAGGTATCACCTGGCTCAGTTTTTTACCTTTACCTGTAAATCCTTCTCGTTAATTTGTCAGAGAGAGAAAAATTTTTCCGTATGAACTGTTTATAAGTAGCTCGTATCTGTTCTGTGTTTTCAGTTGAAGTTCTTTGTTGATGATGTCCTAGTTAATCCATTATGGGAAGATGTAAGATTCCATCTCTTCTCTCTTTTTTTGTTTTGAACCTGTAAAGAGAAAAAACATGTATCCTGAGCTGAAGCGCACTGTTTAGAGTGTCCCAGGGTCCAGGGCTGGGGATACAACAGAAGAGCAAGCAGGGGGCACGGGAAGGTACACGGCGTCACACCGAAACCCGGGCCTGCACCGCGAGGCGTCCGTTTCCTCACCGCGCGGCAGCACCTGGGGTCCCGCGGCTTTGCAGGGGGTCCGCCGACCCTTCACCTCCAGGAACACGGGGCGCCTCTCGGACACTTCCCGCCACGCTAACCTAGGGCGCCCCGGGCAGGAAACACCGGGCAGCCGGGGCCGGGAAGGCGCGGCCTCGTGCACGTGCGCCGGCTCCGCCGAGGTGCGTGCGCAACCTCGCCCGCACACCGGAAGCGGCGCGCTGCTGCGTCACTTCCGGAACCTGTTCTCGCGGCCCTGTTGGGTGTCCGGGGGAGTTGCAGGCCCTGAATTTGCTGGTACTCTACTATTTTTAAACTGCGGTACTGTTTCCTTAATATTTGCATTGCTTTTCTGTTTCATAGTGTACTTATTACTGTTTGGTGTAATTATTAGCAGCAACTGTATTAGTGGTGATTGCACTTCTTTAACGGGAGCAGGGACTGGTTCAGAGCGGTTTCATGTTTCCTTTCAATTTCCCAGCCGCATTGTTGCTCTCGGTGCTTTAACTTTAAATTGCCTTGTAGTTCGGTTTGCCCAAGTGACTCTCTAGTATCCTTAGCATGTTACTGTATTGCGTTTTCAGATTAATAGTACTTATTGTATGGTATTTGTATTCCGTTTGGATTTTTCCGCGAGGGAGCTGAGCGGTGCCCACACTTTAAGGCCTGGTTTAATTGGGCTTTTCATTGTCAGTCTGCTTTTAACCTCTCAGCTTCCTAAAGGTTCTGTTAGTGGACTCAGAATGGTTATTGACGCCTCATTCTCTGTACCCTGCGCTAACATTATTCCGATAATTCCTGTTTCGTTTCATCACCCTTTTTAGAGTTTCTTGAAATGGTGTTACACTGGTTACATCAAGTGGTAATGAAGATTTATTACTTATAGAACAGGGTTCTTTAGAGGAATTTAAAGCATTGCAAAATGTTTTCAATTTCAAGCTACTGCTAATAGTACTCTGGTGAACTTTAAAAAAAAAAAAAAAATCTTGTAAATAACACTGTGTATTCCAGTGCACTTAACCCAGCCACTGCAGCTTATGAAGATGCTTTCTATAGATACTTCCAAAATATATTGTCTTGACATATCTTTAGAGAATTTGATTTCCAAATCAAGATTAGTTCCTTTAAAAATCTTATGTATAGAGTAGTTGAATTGGAAAAATCATTTCCCTTTAAGATATAGCTCCAAAAAGACACAGGAATAAACAGTTAATGTTGTTAAGTATATTATAAAACCCTCTGAAATCCAAATCAATAACTTTTAGACTCTATGCTGTTTGGATGTTATTTTTTCAAGGTGTTTATCTTGACTAGAACAACTTTATTCTCATTTTGAAACTGGGAAGAAGAATAGTATGGCTTGTGAATTGATTAGTGAAGACATTTTATCACTTTATTTTACTTCATTTTATGTGGTTTATATTTTTTAAAATTAGTATAAATATATGCATATATTTCTTCCACTTCTTAACACAGGTATGTACATAAGAGGAGGAAAAGAGTAGAAGAAAGCCCTGGAATGGATGCAGTTGAGATTTTTCAAGCCCTGAGACCACTTTTGTCAAGACTCAAACTAGGACAAACACACAGGGGGCTGCACCTTGTTTGATAAACCAGGATGTAGAACTTGACATGGGTAGTGAGAAAGTGCAAAATGACTCTAGCAGCTCACTGCTGGAAGTTGACAGCTTGGCCATAGAGTTCCCAACTAAACATAAACAACTTTCTCAGAAAATAATCAATACTCAGACAAGGCCACTGTGAGACCACAATAGAGTAAAAGCAAAGGACAGTTGGAAATCTCCTTCTTCAGGAAATCATGAGTGACAGCTGTTTCTTTACCAGTGGCAATTCTAGCTCTGCTTTGAAACCCCTGCCCCCTAGATAAATAATACGAAAATAACCAGTGACTTGTTCCTGCTATCTGACAGCATCCCATCCCAAATTACCAACATGTTTCAAAATCTTCTTTAGAATTCTCAGCTTGAGTCCAAATGCTGTAATAAGCTTTTCCTAACTCTGTTTTATAGAGACACACCAGTGTTTCTCTAACATGTCTTCTCACTTGCTGCAAGAAGCTAAATAAACCTAAATTTGTTTAATTACAGGGGGGAGGAGATCCTTGGTTTGTAGGTTTGTCCGTAATGGCAGGAGTTGATCCTGTCTAGTTAGGCTGGAATGAGATTATAGAGGTATAAGAATGTATGATGCCAAGAACATGGCCCTTTATCGTTTCTGCTATGGACAGACATTGGAAGATGTTCCACCAACGGGAGAATTTCAGAAATGTTTAAAACATCATTTTGGTGGTAGTTTGGAAGATAAATTGGTGTAGGAGCAATACTGAAAGGAAATAATAAAATTTTTTATATGTCTTTATTGATTTCAGAGAGAGGAAAAGAGAGGGAGAAAGAGACAGAAACATTGATGATGAGAGACTAATTGATCGGCTGCCTCCTGCACATCACCTGCTGAGGATCAAGCCTGCAACCTGGGCATGTGCCCTGACCAGGAATTGAACCTCAGTCTCCTGGATCCTAGATTGATGCTCAACCGCTGAGCGACACCAGCTGGGAGAAAGGAAATAATTTGGAAGACAGTTTTAGCAATCTTGACAAGAGGTGATGAAGTTCCACAATGAAAGACTGCCAGTGTGAATATAATGAAGTAGACAGAGAGGAAAAATACAGGGCTTGGTAACTGATTCTAGAAAGGCCAGGGGGAAGGAACAGTTTAGGGGAGGGTTGAATAAATTGAACAGGAGTTGCCTGTGTGAGATTACAGTTTGATAATAACTCAGGAGGCAACTTAATTCATTGATGTGAAACTCAAGAGAGATGTTTGAGTTGGAAATACACATTTGGTTGCTATCAGCGGAGAGGTGACAATTTATTACAACCATTTAATTTTTACATGACATTAGTGAAGTCCTATATTGAATGAAACCAGAAGGCTCTGCTATTCTGGTTCTTGCTGTTTCCTTCTAACAACTAACTAATTGATGAGTTTCAGTTGTAAAATACCAAATGAAATTGAATAGGATGATTTGTACCCGCTTTGAGAAGGCAAGTGAACTCGATTCCGGCAATTCATAAATAGGTCTCAGCTGTGAGGTAAGATAATAGGCATTCTCTCCTGTTCATGAATTGGTTGTCAAGCAGGAAAGATCTTAAGGATAGAATTGCTCAGTTAATTTCTCAGGTCCAGCCAAACCCATGCCAATGGTGAGATCAGATAAGTAGATGTATAAATGAAGGATTTTCTTTGAAAGGGTCTAGTCTTTCCTTGTTTTCCAGGGGAGATTACATATAGGAATGAGTAATAGTTGATAATTCCTAAAAAGTAGCTATAGGGAAGAGAATTTAGGTAATTCATAGAGGATTATTAGTGATTATTCCACGTACATTCCACTTCAAAGCTTTTTTTCAAGGTCACCAAAATCTTGAAGGCAATGTGAATCCTTCCGTAATAAAACATTCTTAGTCCATGATTAGGCAGAGCCTTTTCCATAGCAGGGTTTTGTTGCCTTGTTTTTTCTTTTTGTCCCCGGTACCTGTAGACCATGAGAATTTATTGTTTGATTTCACCATTATTTATTTTTTAATCACAGCTTTGGACAATATGAGAGGATATGTTGTAAGCATAACAGTATTGGAATTCTTGCAGTAGACACTGTTACATATTTTACATATATTGTCATATATAATCATCATCACACTCTCATGAGTTAGTTAACAATTTCAGCCTAATTTTAGGGTTGACACAACTGAGGCTTAGCACAACTGTCTGTTATTATAGAGCTAATAGGTAATGAGATTGTCTCAAGAGAGAGAACTCTTGGTGCTGCATTTTTTTTTTTTTTTTACATAGTACAAAAATTGTTTTCCTTTGTTGAAGAAAACAAATGTCAATGACCTTGTCATTATGCTTTTCTTATTTGATGGCAATATTTTTCACAATTCGCCTCCTGTTTCTGACTGCTTACAAAATATAATCACTGCTAAATTTTATGTTGGTTATAAATTAATCTCTCATATTTTACATAGTACTGTGGTTTCAGTTTCTCTCTGAGTGCAAAATCATAATCATTTCTCTTTTATCTGCTCCTAAAATTAAGTTCTTTCATTATCTTTTATAACCACTCTCCCTTTTAGGTATGTTCTCTTGAACAGCAGAAAGCTCTCACATGGGTGTATTGACCTTTACATTTTCTGCTCTTTGTTTAGTTTTAATCTTTAGAGTATGAGGAAGGTTCTCTTTGACCGATCACTTTATACCCTACTTCTCCTTAGGCTACATTTGGCATCCTGCCTTAAACCTTGGTATGCTGATTTAAAACACAGTTTGCTGGACTCCACATTACATATTCCAAGTCAGAGCCTCTGGGCATGAGGCCTGTAAAAATGTGAATTTGTTTTTATTTCCTCTGAAATCGCAAGTAATACATTGTCATTCCACAGTCCTTATAATTTTTGCAAGATATTTTTACTATCACATAATTAGTATGTCAATATAATTATGTGTATAAAACTCAAGTGTGAAAAGATACATTTTATTTAACATTTGATTCAGTGCTAGAATTTGCAAAATGAATCAACACTTTTAAAGAAGAACAAAGAAGACTTAGTCATGAACACAGAGAATAAAAGTTTTATTCTGAAAGGATGTCGGAGAAGACAGCAGGCAGTTCTTACCTTATTACCAAAAAGGTTAAATTTTTTTGTTTACTTTATAGCTAATACAATGTAAGGTAGCACAATTACATAAACAAAAAGCATCCTGATTCAGTTTATCAGTTTCGTCAGAAGAAAAAAGTAAATAGTATTGCTTCTTTTAAAACTAATATAAACATGAAATTACTTATAGTTAATAAAATGAATTTTATATTCTGGTTAGGTAAGGAAATGGAAAGGGCGTGAAGGTTACAAGGCAGGAAAGGAAAGCCATGGAGCAGAAAATAAGAGACCAAAGTTAGGGAGGCTTATGTGTCAGCAATCAATGTAGCAAGGTTGTGTGTTGGTGGGGAAAAGTTGAAGGGGGAAAAAGCAAGCTTCTCCTGAGACTGCTGATTGCTGCACAATATCCATTTCTCCCCCTTCTTTAGTAACAGGTCCTGAATATTGCTTGGCTCTCAATATTCTCAGCTAATTGTCAACACTTCCCATTCTCCCTTGTATCTAGATGTGAAATTGAGACACAATTTGAGCCAATATCATGTTAAGAAACCATAGAAGGTGGCAAAAGGAGTTAACCTAGTTGAGAGAAGCGATCTTTATCATCTCACTCTTCCTCTACGCTGCTGCCTGGATTTGGGTGTGTTGGGCAGAGCTCCAGAAGCTCTCTTGTACCTTGAAGGACACTTGAGCACAGGACGCCAAGCGGGTGTGGCATCAGGATGATAGACCTCCATGTCCTTGATGATGTTCCTACGAACCCTGGTCTGCCACAATTGGGATTTTTATATGAGAGAAAATGTCTGTCTCACTGGGCTTCTGTAGCTTTTTTGGTTGTTAGATATCTGCAGCTGAAACTGATTTGTACCGCACCAAAGAGAATAAGTACACAATTTTCACATACTTTTTTTCCATTTTTCTTACATCTGACTTTGATGGAACCAAAACCTTCGTTCTGACTTTGGCTTTACACTGAATTGTCTGGGAATTCCTCTATTGCTAGACGTCATCCAGATTCATAGCCAGGGAAAGCTATTCTGCATGGAGTCTAGGCAGAGATTGGAAGAAGGGTGGCACTTAAGAGTTTCTGCTTGCTAATTAGTTTTCTATTTAACATAATAACATTGTTGGTCAATATCTTTATTCCCCCAGCAAACCATTGTTGACTCATTTTCAGTATGATGGCCTGAGGGTCCCAGGAAGAATCCCATTGGTCCTAGATCCTGCTCTTCTTCTTTGCATAGTTCAAGCATCTGCTTTGTAATTTACCCCATCAGTCTGATTTTTTCTTATAGTCTAAAAGTGCTATTGCAGACAAAAGCAATGAGAAAAGAACTTGAAGCAATGAAACAAAACTTGGCTTTAATAGCTTTGAGAATGTGTACCATGTCAATATTTTATTGATAGTGATGATAGATCAAGATGATCCATATTTGGCACAAGAAAAATTGACTTAGATGTCCCCCAGACTGAATGGAAAGGTTTCAGAACAGTTGTTTATTTACTTCTGGCTATTTCCATAATTGCAGTGTTTGTTCTGTTTTGTATAATTTTGTATAGACTTAAACTTAAGTAATTCATAGTTATATAATTATATTTTGCTTCTGTTATATCTGTTTTTCCCAAATCTGCTAATATGATCACTAAAAGATGTAATTAAAGAAAGTGATGGACAAATATTTTGTCTCTGTAGCTTTAACGCTAAAACATTTGCTAGATAATATATTTAAAAATAAATTTTCAACAAATTAGGAAAAATATTAAAATAACAAGAGATAGCCATGTACAAAATTTACATAAATCCATAAAAGAGCCACACTATAAATATAAATATTCAAATGGAAATCAAGCACATCTAGTTGCTTTGTTCATAATTAACACAAAAGCATCCATATGTTTACTGTAATGTTATGAAATACAGAATATTTTCTTTATCAGTAAATTGTGTTTTAAATTCAAATTTAGAGACTTAAAAGCACATCATTCCACTGAAGACAAAAGATTCAACTCATGTTTTACCTTTGTTCTTTCCCAATACTCACTAAAATTACTACAGTAAAAGAAGAGTTGCACAAAGACTAGGAAAATGAGAGAAGATATGGCTACAATGTATTTGGGCAAGTGGGAAGACAGATGAGAGTTCAGTGATTTAAAATAACAGGGACATTTGGAGTCTAAACTGTGAGTCAGAGTAGTTCAGAAGGCCGGTAATTCGCACCACCTAACCATGGAAAGGCTCATAGAGGAGGCAACAGGGATCTCCATAAATGGAGGTCAAGGTTGAAACGATTTCTAAAAAAATTGTTTAAGGTGCTGTTTGTTACCTGATCCTTTTTCAAATCCCATACAGCTGGCAACTACCCTCATTCAATGTGAGCGGAAGAAAGCAAGTTCACTCTGTCAACAAACTAGAAGGAATCTGGACTTTGGCGTATCAGTCACAGGTGATCAAAGAGATACTAAGTGAAATTCAATACACTGAACTGTGAGATTCACCAGTCTTTTCCACAATTACCCATTGCTGTCAAACTTAAAATCACTGATTAGGAGAGTGAAGGGTTTATTCCTTGATAAAAGCCTGTATAAGATAATGTTCTTAAATATTCTGTCAGTAGACCTTCCCCCATCAAAATACGTAGGCTGGAGCTGGATCACCACCAGTCTGCAAGGTGCACCTCCTGCATTGAGAGCTTCCAATATGCTTTCCAGGGCTTCCTACAAAACAGGAATTCAGAGCAAAGAACTTCAAGAAATCTAGGTAAACACTTGAATATGAAAGGCAAAGACAAAATGAAGAGGTGTAAAGGAAATTATAGAAATATATATTGCAAAATACAGGAATAAGCATATCTATCTCAATTATTAATATTCTCAGAGGAAATAAAATATTCTATGATGTAAGAAATAAGATGATAAAGATAAAAGTTTAGGAGATAAGAAAAAAGTGGATATTCAAAATCTGATAGCAGAAATTAAAAAGAAAAGAATTGGAAATAAATGAGATGCTCAAAGAATAGGAAAAAGGACCATGTGATGGAAAGCAGAAGTGAAAAATTAATGATTTTAGGGAATACATATGGGTAGTTCAGCATCTAAACGATGTAAATTCTAGAGAAAGAGAACTGAGAAGCTGGAGGGGAGAAAATTACCAAACAAATAATTTTTTAAAATTTTAGGAGAGCCCGGCCGGGCGTGGCTCAGCGATTGAATGTCGACCTGGGATCCAGGCGATCGGGGTTTGATTCCCGGTCAGGGCACATGCCCGGGTTGTGGGCTCGATCAGTGATTCCCTCATCATTGATGTTTCTATCTCTCTCTCTCCCTCGCCTTTCCTCTCTCTGAAATCAATAAAAATATATTAAAAAAAAAAAAATAGAAATCTTTTAAAAAATAAAATAAAAATAAAATTTTAGGAGAATTGGATAATATGCATTATCAGATTGAATGGGTCTAATAGTGTCTAGAAAATGTATTAAAAAGCCATATCAAAAAGAATCTGGTCAGCCCTGGCCAGCTCAGCTCAGTGGATGGAGCATCAGCGCTGGGACTGAAGGGTCCCAGATTCAGTTCCAGCCAAGGGCACGCACCTTGGTTGCAGGCCCAATCCCTGGCCCTGGGCGGGGTGCTTGTGGGAAGCAACCAATCGATGTGTCTCTCTCACATCAATGTTTCTTTCTCTCTCTCCCTTCCACTCTCTCTGAAAAGCAATGGAAAAGATATTCTTGAGTAAGGATTAAAAAACAAAGAATCTGATCAATGAGAAAATCCTAAAAGATAGATTGATCGGATTGATAGATAGGTACTGAGAGAGAACAGGCCATATTACAAATATTTGGAATAAAAATGGTATTGTCTCCAAAAACCACACTAGAATCTAGGGGACAATGGGTAAATTACTTTAAAATAGTGAAGGAGTACTGTTTTGAACCTAGAATTTTCTATTTGACCAATAAACCAAATAGTTATGAGTAGTTTGAAGATATGTTTTAGACTTGGAATATATCTAAAATTTTCTACTCTTGCACTCTTTCCAAGGACTCTATGAAAGAGGCACTCCATAAAAATGAGTTAATGAATAAAAGAGTGAACAATATTTTAATAAATAGAGGATTAGACTAGGAGAGAATCTCCCAAAACGTGGGAACTAAAGGACCCAAGATAACAACTTTGCCCTGAGTTTGGAGAACCAGCAGCTCAGGTTGAGGACTCTAGAAGAAATATTTTTACAAAGAAAATACATCAAAGGATATTTCATGGGTTTTAATATTTTAAGAGGAAGTTTATAATTATGAAGGGTAGTTTGGGAGTCAGTTATTGATCAATTAAGATACAAAGAACAAAGCAAACAAAATATTAAAGAAAATAAAATGTTGTACATAAGAAAATGAAATCATAATGCCCTTCAGCATTTTATTTATAATGTAAGATATCATTGACACCAAACATTGACTTTAGCAAACATAACTGTTGGGGAGATGGAAGAAGGGGAAGTGTGTTTTGAAGTTTACCTGTTAGAGACCAGCTAAATCCACACTGGATATTTTTTAAAAACTGACAGTCAACAAACAATAGTATAAATATGTAATTTAGAAACATAGTTTAAATACTAAAGTATTAGCTGAAAGAGTTAAAAGGGCTGGCCTCTGAGGAAGAGAAATAGTAAGTAGGAAGGGTGAAAATTTTTCATAAAAATCTCTTGCAATTTTACATGACATATTAAATATATTTTTTTATAATTCTAATTAAAAATGAAAATGTTAAGTAAAAAGATGTAGACACTGCTTAGGTGATAACATTTGAAGGCTGTCATGCTTTGGAATGTGGAGTGCTCAGTGCTTCAGCTACCCCCTAACATAGCTTTGTACACAAAGGTAGGGGCACAGGAACTGGGGTTCTGTCTGTGGTGGCGAGAGGAAGATGAAGACACAGCAGTGCACGTTTTGTGGTCGAGCTTACCCTGGTCCTGCCCAGGACACTCATTTATTATCTGATGGGAAAGACCAAGCATAATCTACTAAATTAAAAGTCAAAAAGTGTTTTCTTGCTTAAGAAAACATTTTAAGTGCCAGAAAATAATGAAAGCTCTCTAAAAACTTAAATCTATGTATATATAATAATGTTATTAGGCAATATGATTTTCACTATTTAACTACTGCACACTATATAGAATGACCCAAAGCAGGATTCTAGCTTTGCTGTGACCTCATATTATTCTGCACTACGGCAGAATGATTTACTTAACATTATTAGGGCTTTTTAAGAAAAAATTATGCCAGTTTTTTCGGTACTATTTTTATGCCACCTTCCTTTTACAATCAATAGTAATGTTATTTCAAAGCATGATAGAAAAATCAATCCTAGAATTATTTTTTCCAAGGATTGCCTCAAAGGACCTGTTTACAGAGTTAAAAGTCTTCTAAAGGGCTCTTTCCAGTGTGATGACTGGAGAGATTAATGAAGTCAAACAGATTTGCAAAACTCTTTTAAGACAAAACTCTGTTATAGGCTAATTTTATAGAAAAGAAAAAACCTGATCTTTAGATAATACCAACATTTTCCCTCTCCCACTCTCCCTGTCCCAGTCTGTCTACACACACACAGACATCAATATATGTAAACGCATGTTTCTCTATTCCTCATCACCCTCTCCATGTACAGTTACATGTGCAAAGGTATGTTGAATTGACATGGCAATAGATATTGTAAAAGACCAGATGCTATTAGTTTGCTATTATTTTTCACATAATTCTGAGCTAAATATGAATGATATATGGAGCCTGCTTCCTAATGGTCTTAATCACCCAAAGCAAACTGAACATTCTCTAATTCAGTGTTTCTCAAAGAAATGTTGCATTAGGATCCCTTGGATATTTTAAAGTTACAAACGATTGAGTCAATGTCTACAAAATGATATCTCTGGAAATAGAGCCCAGAACATGCACTTAAAAAAAAAAAGTTTTTATTGATTTTAGAAAGAGAGGAAGGGAGAAGGGAAGAGAGAGAAACATTGCTGAGAGGAAACATCTATCAGCTGCCTCCTGCACACCCTGTAGTGGGGATTGAGCCTGAAACCATGACATGTGCCCTGACCTGGAATCAAACCAGTGACCTCTTGGTGCGTGGGTCAACACTCAACCACTGAGGCACACCAGCTGAGCAGGACATGCACTTTTAAAATGCTTGCTTCTGTATGAAAAAGTTTGAGACTGACTCCCCAGTCCTGGGTTCTTCCTGACATTTGCTGTACATTTCTCAGTATGAAATAGGATACTAATGCCATTAACAACATTCAGCATCTAAAATTTTGGCTCACACAATTCACAGCATTGTGAAATATGAAAATGGGGAAAGAACTATAAAGCAGATCAGGTAGACTAAATCAGTGGCTCCTCAAAGTGGTTCTATATGCTAGTTGGGTCAGAATTTCCTGGAAGTTCTTATTTAAAGGAAATTTAGAACTTTTCCCCTAACTATTAGATTACAACTTTTTAGGGTGTGTCCTGGTAGCCAATAGATAACAGTTGAGGTTTTTCAAACTACCAGATTAGACTGAGATTATTTTTATCTTTAACATACCCTTTATATTTACTTACAGCAATTGGTATTAGTTTCTGTCACAGTTTTAAGGTTGTTATTGCATAAGCCACAGCCACAGTGACTGAAAGCAGATCTTCCCTGGAGACACGAATTTAAAGGATAGGAAACCACAGCTGGGGAAAAATCATTGCTTTAATTTTCACTGAGTGTTGAGCTCTGGTGTGTTTTGTAGAAATAGGAATTCAATCTTTAGGCTTACAGGTTATTTTTCCAAACCAAAATTCACCTTCAAACCATAAATTAATGTCTGAGGGAATACCTAGTTTAAAGCTTTTTCTGCAGAGAAGATATTAAGCCACACATGTCCTGAAGGAGCCAATGGAACTTCAGGTACAGAGGCCTGAATTGAGAACTCCAGGTTAAAAAAATTATCATCAAGGGTGGATCAAGTGTTAATAATGGTCATGTATGAGTTAAAGGGACAATTTTAAAAATTTTCTTCTTTATAGCATTCTTTAATTTTTTCAGTAAGGATCATACATTATTATTATATTCAGAAAAATAAACATAATTTTTACATGCTTTCTTTAACGAAAAAAAAATTAACTTTTTTCTCAAGGTTGCAAAGCTGGAAGGTGAGGGTGCAGTTATTCAAACTCGCTCAGTCTCCTCCATGCCCTGAATCAGTTTGTAAAAGTTCCTCCTTTACATTAAGATGTCCTCCTTGTTAGTTTGGGGGTTTTGGACTTTCAGATTTGGGTTTTGAGGTTCATTGTCTCTAGGAGTAAAGGGCAGTCTGGGAAATAGCTATAATATGGAAATACATGTTTGATTAAACTTACCTATAGTGTTACTTTAGAAGATGGTGGGATTTTATTGATAGAGGCTGTTAATGAAGTTTATCAAGGAGATGTCCAAGTGAACTTAACATATTCCTCTTCTCTCCTTTGTTAGATTCCCAGAAAGACCAAAAGATTTTTAGTAAAGTTGAAGATATGCTTTACCTATAGACTTAGGTAGGTGTAGACGATCCAACGTGGCAATCTGCTTATTAGATGTTGGTACAGCTATTAAGTCTGTTTAGACTTACTGTAAAATACTTCCTACAACTTTTAAGTGATTTTAACAGCATGGATGTAAATATAGGAGATGAGCAACAAAACATTTTTTATAAGGGAGAAGGATTATCAGATAGTGATTAATATTTCTAGACAGGAATATTGATAAATGATTTGTTTGGACAACTTGGCAGATGTCATATACAAAAGCACATTTGTTTAGAATGGGTTGCAGACCCTGTTCTGAGAAATATATTTCTTTAAGAAGTCCAGCTTTCTTTAATTTCCCATCTGAATCACACATATGTAACTAGGTACAAAGTTTTCAGTTACGTATTCTGAAATTTTATGCCCCTTCTCGTTATGAATAAAGAAAGTAAAAAGCCCTTCTGGAGGGACAGAGAAGTGTGGAAAGATATCTGTTGCTTGGACATCTCCAAATCTCTGCCCCATTGGTTACTGTACCTTATGAGTCAATTAAAATGGCACGGTCCCATATCCCAGTGATTTTAGAAACTAAGCAGATCATTCTTGTTCTCCAAGGCTTGGGGAAAGATTCCGTTCCTTCTGATTGCCTCATCACGATTTCCTGCTCTGCCTCTTCTTATGCTACTGTCTTATCGTAAAATTCCTCAAAAGTTGGCCCTTGTGCAGTTCTCTCTCTCTTTCTCTCCCTCTTCTCTGTCCTCAAAAAAAAAAAAAAAGTTAAATGGGCTTGACCTTCTCTTAGTTTCTTAAAATAGCATATCTTCTTTATTTTATTTTTATTTATTTTTAATTTTTTAAAAAATTACGGTTTACATTCAGTAATATTTTGTATTAGTTTCAGGTGTACAGCATAGTGGTTAGACAGTCATAGACTTTACAAAATGATCTTACTGATATTTCCAGTCCCCCCGGCACCATGTAGTTATTACAGTATGACTGACTATATTCCCTGTGCTGTACTTTACATCCCCACGATGATTTGCAACTCCTGCCCTGCGCTTCTTAATGGCTGCCGCCGGGGATATGAGTATAATGGCTGGAGCACCGGCAGCCGCCTTGTGCTTGGATCGTTGCAACAGCGATCTACGGCTCTCTGCTTCTCCTCTGGCACCACTGCCGCCTGTACGCAATAAGCAGCCAGAGAGCTTCCTTTAAAAGACAGAGAAATCAGTTCAGTTTTTAGAAAACGCGTTAGTGCCCCCTTGCTCATTCAAAGTAAAAGCTAAAGTCCTTTCAAAGATTAGGCTTGCAGGACACCCGGCCTGGAGTCCTTTAAAATTGGGCGTCATCTTCAGTTGCTCTATTGCTTTTCATTGTATTCACTCTCGCCCAGTACACTATGAGGCCCTTCCTGTTTTCTCAAACAGCCTGTGCATGCCTCAGCTCTGGATTCCTCCTTCGCTCTACCTGCAACTTCTCGAAGATACCCATAGTCTCGCCTGTTTGTAGCCTTCCAGTTTTGCACAGTTGTCAGTCGCTCAGTAAGACCTTGTCCTTGGGCCGCTGATTTGAAATTGCTATGCTCACGACTCCATATCCTTCCTTTCATGATTTATTTTTCTTCATAAAATTTTTCATCTTCTAACATTATAAAATGTGTTGGTTTTGTTGAAGGTCCTCTCCTTGGCTAGGATACAGACTTCGTGTTGGTGAGGTTTTTGTCTTCTTTTTTTAACCAATCCTGTATCCCCTGTGCATGGAACACTGCTCAGCACCAGGGCGTCACTTTGATGCGCCCAGTGCAGTTGCACATGGCCCCAGATTCAGACGGGCCCTCACACTTGGGATTAATCCTCTGTAGTTGCCATTTTGAAATGTAGTTCTTGAATGCAGTGTGATTATTTTTTTAATCCTCGCCTGAGGATATTTTTTCCATTGATTTTCAGAGATAGCGGAAGGGGGAGAGAAAGAGAGAGAGAAACATTGATGTGAGAGAGAGACATCAGTTGGTTGCCTCCTGCATGTGCCCCAACTGGGGCGAGGGATTAGGTCTGCCATGGAGGTATGTCCCCTTGGCTGGAATTGAACCTGGGACCCTTCAGTCCACAGGCTGACACTCTAAACACTGAGCTAAACCAGCTAGGGCTTGAATGCAATTATTATTATTTTTTATTAGTAAATATATTGATTTCAGAGAGAGGAAGGGAGAGGGAGAGAGAGAGAGATAGAAACATCAATGATGAGAAAGTCTTTGATTAGCTGCCTCCTGCACACCCCCTACTGGGGCTTGAGCCCCAAACCTGGGCATGTACACTGACTGGGAATTGAACTGTGATCTCCTGGATTCTAGGTCGATGCTTAACTGCTGAACCATGCTGGCCAGGATGAGTGCAATTCTTAATGATATTCTCTTTGAGTTTTATTCATAAGTGATGTCCATTTAGACAATGAAGCATGCGTCTGAGGCCTGGAGCCTGTGCTCCAAGGGCCTGCCTCCTGCCACCTCTCTACCTCCTGTAGCAGGTTCTCAGCTACCTGCTTTCCTGATCCAGAGGATCCCATATTCTGCCTAATTGCCTGTCCCCTGTTGCCCTCAACCCCTGGCATCTTGGGTAGGTCATGACAATGGCAGGCCCTGCCTTGGCCTAGAATTATCAAAATGTATTTGGTGGGTGACTTAGTAGAGCTGAACCTCTTCTTCCAACCCATTAGGTACCAAAGGTGACTAAATATTACACACTATTTCTAAACATCTCCATTTTATAACCATCAACTTCCTCATCTTTGTATGGAATTTTATTAAGATCTAGTTATTTCCCCACTGGATTCTGCAGTGGCCTAGATGGTTTCTGGCCAGTTCTCTTCTTTCTGATCATTGTAGGCTCCAGGGTTAGGCTCTGTTTCTTCCAGCAAGCCCTATGGTCTGTCTGTCTCTCATTCTCCCTCCACCTTTCCCTCTCTCCCTCTTCCCCCTCATATATCTTTTTTTTGTAGCAATGTGTGTTATATGGCACATTCTTTTCCTCTTAGGGAAGCAATAATTTACAAGTTGAGTTTTAAAGAAATGTACTTATGAACTGGAAATAAACTGTGGATAGCATCCCTACTATATAGGCTTTCAAAGATGTTTCTGTTTTCAGGAAATATATGTATACTTTTCAGAAAGTATTTGATTTAAATAGTATACTTATAAATTATAATGGTACAATAAGTATTTTCATTCAGTTGTTGCAGAAGATATAACAAAGTTGATATGTAAGTTTCAGAATTTCTTAATCAACATCCTAGTAAGACTAATCAAGTTTTCAGAACATGGAAACATTCCCCCCAGATGTCTCATTTTAATGGAAAAGTGTGTGCTCAGAAATTGTCCAGCTAGTTTCCTCCTGCCTTACTCAACATAGCTGAGGCCAAATATCCCAGAAGTAGGCATTTCTATAATGAGCAAATAAATCGATTTTACTTTTGGAATTCAAATGTAAACTTTTATGTTTTATTATTTTGTTATTTCATTTATGTTATTTCATTGTGTTCACTTTTCTTCAGAGGTTTTTTTTCCTGCACAGCATAGAGAGTTGGCACTTCACGCCCGACTTGATGTGTGTGGGGAAGTAAGTGGGCTTAGGCAGGCAAAGTGAGGTGGAAATGAAGGGAATAAGTGTCAACATAATAACTTACATTTTTATTTGAGACTAATAATCCAGCTCTTTCAGCATTTTGATGTATGGAATGGCTCCCAGGAAATAAATGAATCATTTGAAAACTAAAATTACAAAATACTTATGAAAAATAAAGTAGGAGCTTTTCAAGTACTCCTAGGAATTGTTAAAAATGAATATTTATTTGCTAACCAGTTAGTCTTCAGACTTTATTTACCACCTTCTTTGTAGAGTTCTCCAGAGATGGTGGAGAATTTATAAACTGAAGATACATCAAACCTCAGGAAAGTTACTAACAGAAATACCAGAGTATCTGCAGCTGAAATGTGTGAGCAGAGCTACTGAAAAGTGCCAGAGAGGATAGTGGAACAGTTACAGTGACTGCGTGCCCTGCTCGCTGTGTGCCAGGCGTGGCCCCGGGCCCCAGAGATGACGGTGGTTGGGAAGCACAGAGCCTGGGCCCCGGGGTGCGTGGAAGGGCCGCAGTCGGTGAAATGAGCATGGGCAACCGCAGTGGGAATCATCTCTCCCACATGCTCTGTGATGAATGAGGCAAAGTGCGGGACGCAGTTGATATCACTTCATTCACTGAGCGTAGAAACTACACGGTAATAACTAATGTTCATAGATTGTTCAGCGGGTGCCAGGAGCTTCGCAAGAGCATCCAGTGAGTTATCGCATTTAATTCGCAGGAAGTCACGAAGTGCAGGCTCTCGTTCTCCCTTTCTCGGTCTCTGCCCCGAGGCTGAGTTTAAGGGGCCCTCTAAATTCACACAGGTATCAGTGGCGACTAATTGCAGAGGCTGTGCCCTCAGTAGCTGCAGCCCAATCTAAGAGTTGGGTGTGAGAAAAACAAACCTGCAGTAAGCAGCAGCATCAGGTTCACAGCCTTGTGTGAGAAAGAAATGCTCATGAAAGTAACACCTGCATGATTTCAAATGGCGTGTTTCTTCCTGCGGAACAAAGCTGTCCCCTGATAATATTAAAACGGAAGTTCGGGGGGATGAGCAAAAGCTAGACCTGAGTGGGAATAAAGTTGACTGGGCAGCAGGATGAGAAATCCGTGGAGGCCGTGTAATTCCTGGTCACTCAGGCTGTGCATTTTTATATTGCTGTTCGACGCCTTTCTACACTTCAATTTGCATGAATTTTGGAAGAATTAATTTAATGAAAAAGCATATTTAACCTTTCAGAAGAAGAAAACTATATTTATTTTTATTTCTCCATCCAAATACCGCAGACTCTACAGTGGCTAGAATATAAATGAATAGCCTGAGTAGATAACGCTGTAAATCTTTCAAGAGATCTGAGTTCTTTAGATCCTTAAAGCAAATAGTGTGGTTTCCAGAATTGATGATGTGCAGTTACATTGCGCTTGGAGAGAAGTAACTCATTTTCCTCCAGAATGTTGAGTGAACTTACATTTTATGCATTAATATTTCTGATGCTGCCCTGGCACATTTGCTGGAGATATTTGTTAGAGCAGTGGCTATCCGAACACTGTGTGTGCATCCGTCCTATTTAATTACATTTGGTAGCCATTCTAGGTTAAGATGTTTTCTGAGATATAATGCTAAGTATTTTAATTATTTATTCTGTTAATGATGATAATACTATTATTTCTCTTTCAATTTTGTTTTGAAAGGCATCTGAACTAAAAATTAAGTGTAAATATGTTCTATTCAAATATTTAACGGTAATAATTTTTCAAACAAGCCTATTATAGACAAAGTAATTATTATGTAACAAATAATTGCAATATAATATGATATTTAGTGATTGCTTGTCATTTGCTCTGTCTAAAACTTTTGCATGCATTATCTTATTTAAGTGTTTTTTAGACGTTACTGTTGTTAAACCCTATTGCTTCTTGTATGTGCCCTGACTGGAGTATGAACCTGCAACCTTGGCGTATGGGGGTAATGCTCCAGCTGAGCTACCCAGCCAGGGCCTGTTAACCCTATTTTACAAGTACTATTCTGTGGCCTAGAGGGGTTAATAATTACCCAAAGCCATAGAGAGAGTTTGAGTTGGAACCCTATACGTAGACTCCATACTTACTCCTATCATTTTCATTCCTGAATTCTTTATTATGGTAAATTTCTTAACCAGATTATGTTTTTTTATGAAAATGTATTTACTTAAATAATTCAAAATGTCAACATAATGACTGCATTTATTTTTGCAACCGCAGCATGGTATTGAGATAACAGAACAGCACTAATTATACAGGTTGCTTCAAACAGAACTAAAAAGGAAAACATTTGATCTCCACATGTAATTAATTTGCGTCGTTCACTGTGCGCTAACGGGGAATGTCTTAGATGCCCACAGTTTCATATCCTCATGCTCTCCCAGGCAAGGCAAGTGGCAGGTTAATGTGCTGCCAGGCCGGGTCCGTTTAAAGAAAACCAGGAGCATGTTAAACGTGCACCTCTTATACAGCCTTGCATTTGAATGTTTCCTTTTAGAAGGAAGGTGAATTATTTAAGGGCAGGTGGCTTTATGCAGTGGGCCCAGCTGAGTTTGCGCCACAGCCGTGGTCGTCTTCCTCCTGCCGTTTTCCTCACCTTTCCTATCTTCCGCCTGCGTTTTCTGCCTGTACCTCGCAGCCTTGGCAATTTTGTTTACTTCCACGTAAGACTTTCCTCTAGTCTGTTATATAGTAAAGTCATTTTTCTATTTTTTCCTGTTTTTCAGTAGCCTCTTTTTACAGTGTCTGCTATTTGTCTACAGTAATATTTTCATTCTCTCAGTTTTTTAAAAACTAGAGCCATTGGCTAGACTCAGATACTTTCCTCTGACTTGGACATGGTACTAAGAACAAAACAAGAAAATGGTTAGACGATGCTTATTGGGTGCACTGGGGCCCTTGTAATTCCCATCTGTTTCCCTTTTAGAAGGAATACAGACTTTCACTTCTCTTTTCAATAGTCCTTAACCACTTCTATGGAGTCTATTTTTCTGTAGCAGTCCTGGCCTTCCAGAATGCATATTGTATGAAGCGTCTCTTTTGGTTACTTAGTATCTCTTTGGTCACTCTATCTACCTATCTATCTATCTATCATCTATCTATCATCTATCTATCTATCATCTATCTATCTATCTATCTATCTATCTATCTATCTATCTATCTATCTATCTATCATCTGTCTGTCTGTCTGTCTGTCTATCTATCTATCTATCTATCATCTATCTATCATCTATCTATCTATCTATCTATCTATCTATCTATCTATCTATCATCTATCTATCTATCATCATCTATCTATCATCATCTATCTATCTATCATCATCTATCTATCATCTATCATCATCTATCATCATCTATCTATCATCTATCTATCTATCATCTATCTATCTATCTATCTATCTATCTATCTATCTATCTATCATCTATCTATCTATCTACCTATCTAATCTATCATCTATCTATCTATATCTATCTATCATTTATCATCTATCTTCATCTATCTATATCTATCATCTGTCAATCTATCACCTATCTATCATCTGTCATCATCATCTATCATCTGTCTCATCTAATCTATCATCTGTCTATCATCTCTATCTATCTATCATCTATCTATCTATCTATCATCTATCTATCTATCATCTATCATCATCTATCTATCATCTATCTATCTATCATCATCTATCATCTATCTATATCTATCTATCATCTATGGATCATCTATCATTTATATATATCTACCTATCTTTTGTTTGTTTGTTTTTGCCCAGTGACTGCTCAGCTCTCACATCTCTGGCACTGCTTGGAACTAATTTTATTGCCTAGAATATATTTTGAATAATAAGTATTTTAGGAAAAAATTATGGCTAACATTACTTTGAGCCCTTCCATATCTGAGAACTGCTTTCAGTTGCCTTAATAAGCAAAAGACAAATTTGACAATTAAAGAAATTACAGACCCTTTTAACTTACTATAAAATTTTATAATTAATGTTCATTATCTGCTGGAATTCAACATTTTAGAGAATAATTTTGTAAGTGGCCTAATTCTACTCCTCTTTGTAGATAACCTTAATTATTATTATTATTATTATTATTATTATTATTATTATTTTGCCTTAGTGTTTATAGGATTCTTTACTTTTGAAATACCAAGGAAACAAATTTTAAGAAAATAAAAACAGATCAAAATGAGAAAGAAAAAAATGTTTATAAGATGTCAGCTTATTTTCCATTGAAATTGCAAGTTTCTGTGATGTCTACGTAACTGGAACTTCTAATCTGCTTCCTGTTTACTCTCTTCTTACAAAATTTTGAACATTCAGTGTTTAAATATTATAACTAATCTCTTTCCCTCTTTGTCCTTTGTTTAAAATATCTACTTTATCATTATTTCTTACATTTTCTGTAGTATTCCTCTCCTATAATGTTTGTGATATTAATTATATTTTTTTCTCTTTCATTCTCTCCCTATTTCTTCAGATAAGTAAAGAGAAGGAGGGAGGTATAGATATAGTTATAGGTGTGGGTGGATGTGCATATGGATATAGACACTGATAAGGATTTACCAGTCTCCCTTGATCTCAAGTGGAGTTGTTTATTTAAAATTTATAATTATAGAAAAGAGAATATAAAGGTTCCTATCTCTCTCCTATAATAAATATTTTCAATGATATATTCTTACTTTTCCTCTTACCTACATTTCTTACTTTTACAGTTTCATTCTGCATGTGAATCTTTTCCAAATACTGTTCTGTTGAGCTTTTCTATTAACAGTCTTGTTAGGGAAGAGAAATCGATCTTCGTCTGGTGTATTCTCCAAAATATTTCTCAAGGTTTTCTTAGGATAAAGATAAACACTCTTAACCAGGACGGTATTAGGTCCCCCCTAACACCTTAATTTGGAGCAGTGGCCAAGGAGGTTTTGCGCTCCCATCTCAGCGGCCCTGCCCTGGGGCGGTGGGAGAGGTGGGAGCAGTGGCCAAGGAGGTTTTGCGCTCCCATCTCAGCCGCCCTGCCCTGGGGCGGTGGGAGAGGTGGGAGCAGCGGAGAGGAGGTTTTGCGCTCCCATCTCAGTCGCCCTGCCCTGGGGCGGTGGGAGAGGTGGGAGCAGCGGACCAGGAGGTTTTGCGCTCCCATCTCAGCGGCCCTGCCCTGGGGCGGTGGGAGAGGTGGGAGCAGCGGACCAGGAGGTTTTGCGCTCCCATCTCAGCCGCCCTGCCCTGGGGCGGTGGGAGAGGTGGGAGCAGCGGACCAGGAGGTTTTGCGCTCCCATCTCAGCCGCCCTGCCCTGGGGCGGTGGGAGAGGTGGGAGCAGCGGACGAGGAGGTTTTGCGCTCCCATCTCAGCCGCCCTGCCCTGGGGCGGTGGGAGAGGTGGGAGCAGCGGACCAGGAGGTTTTGCGCTCACACCTCAGCCGCCCTGCCCTGGGGCGGTGGGAGAGGTGGGAGCAGTGGCCGAGGAGGTTTTGCGCTCCCATCTCAGCCGCCCTGCCCTGGGGCGGTGGGAGAGGTGGGAGCAGTGGCCGAGGAGGTTTTGCGCTCACACCTCAGCCGCCCTGCCCTGGGGCGGTGGGAGAGGTGGGAGCAGCGGCCAAGGAGGTTTTGCGCTCACACCTCAGCCGCCCTGCCCTGGGGCGGTGGGAGAGGTGGGAGCAGCGGCCAAGGAGGTTTTGCGCTCACACCTCAGCGGCCCTGCCCTGGGGCGGTGGGAGAGGTGGGAGCAGCGGACCAGGAGGTTTTGCGCTCCCATCTCAGCCGCCCTGCCCTGGGGCGGTGGGAGAGGTGGGAGCAGCGGAGAGGAGGTTTTGCGCTCCCATCTCAGCCGCCCTGCCCTGGGGCGGTGGGAGAGGTGGGAGCAGTGGCCAAGGAGGTTTTGCGCTCACACCTCAGCCGCCCTGCCCTGGGGCGGTGGGAGAGGTGGGAGCAGTGGCCAAGGAGGTTTTGCGCTCACACCTCAGCCGCCCTGCCCTGGGGCGGTGGGAGAGGTGGGAGCAGTGGCCGAGGAGGTTTTGCGCTCACACCTCAGCGGCCCTGCCCTGGGGCGGTGGGAGAGGTGGGAGCAGCGGACCAGGAGGTTTTGCGCTCCCATCTCAGCCGCCCTGCCCTGGGGCGGTGGGAGAGGTGGGAGCAGCGGAGAGGAGGTTTTGCGCTCCCATCTCAGCCGCCCTGCCCTGGGGCGGTGGGAGAGGTGGGAGCAGCGGAGAGGAGGTTTTGCGCTCCCATCTCAGCCGCCCTGCCCTGGGGCGGTGGGAGAGGTGGGAGCAGTGGCCAAGGAGGTTTTGCGCTCACACCTCAGCCGCCCTGCCCTGGGGCGGTGGGAGAGGTGGGAGCAGTGGCCAAGGAGGTTTTGCGCTCACACCTCAGCCGCCCTGCCCTGGGGCGGTGGGAGAGGTGGGAGCAGTGGCCAAGGAGGTTTTGCGCTCCCATCTCAGCCGCCCTGCCCTGGGGCGGTGGGAGAGGTGGGAGCAGTGGCCAAGGAGGTTTTGCGCTCACACCTCAGCCGCCCTGCCCTGGGGCGGTGGGAGAGGTGGGAGCAGTGGCCAAGGAGGTTTTGCGCTCACACCTCAGCCGCCCTGCCCTGGGGCGGTGGGAGAGGTGGGAGCAGTGGCCAAGGAGGTTTTGCGCTCACACCTCAGCCGCCCTGCCCTGGGGCGGTGGGAGAGGTGGGAGCAGCGGACCAGGAGGTTTTGCGCTCACACCTCAGCCGCCCTGCCCTGGGGCGGTGGGAGAGGTGGGAGCAGCGGACCAGGAGGTTTTGCGCTCACACCTCAGCCGCCCTGCCCTGGGGCGGTGGGAGAGGTGGGAGCAGCGGAGAGGAGGTTTTGCGCTCACACCTCAGCCGCCCTGCCCTGGGGCGGTGGGAGAGGTGGGAGCAGTGGCCAAGGAGGTTTTGCGCTCACACCTCAGCCGCCCTGCCCTGGGGCGGTGGGAGAGGTGGGAGCAGCGGACCAGGAGGTTTTGCGCTCACACCTCAGCCGCCCTGCCCTGGGGCGGGCGGGCGGGCAGGGCTGGGCTGCACTCGGCAGCTCGCTGCCCCCCACTCACACTCCCCTTGCTTACTCGAGAACCCCTCTTCCAAGAGCCAACGCTCATTGTCAGCGTTTTCCTGCCCCTTCTCTTGGCATTGGAAACACTGCTCTTTTGTAGCTGAAATCGTTTCTAGCATTTCTTAGTAGTAAATCATTAAAAAAAAAAAGACTTGACATTGAAAACTGCTTCCTGTGCATTTTCTGTGCCCGGATGAAGGCTTTCTCGCCGGGCCTGCGTTGGCGCCGTGGGCGGCCGCTCGTGGGCGCAGCTCCCTGCCCCCCGTGACCCGCAGACGCCTGTGCTCAGGAAAGTTTCCCTAGGACTCGACGCTGCCGCTTATTTTTTTTAGCAGCATCGTACTGCTGCCGTCGGAAGAGTGATGAGTTAACGCAAGAAGTTCCTTTCAGTCGTTTGTTACCTGCATTACCTCCAGCACAAATGCTCCAACAACATTGAATTATAAGATTAAGAAAACTTATTTGAACATCTCGGGAAAAAAGCTGATTGAAATCGACTTTCATTTCTGACGGCACATGAAATACATGCTCATATTTGCGAGTGCTCTTCTGAATATACACTAGCATTATATTCTTCTGGAGGAAATAAAAAAACACCAACGACTCAAGGACATACTCCAGGAGAAAGAGACACGGCTGAAGACTAAGGAGTGAAAACAGCAGGGCACTGTTTACTTGGGGATAGAATATCGGCTATTTTTGAATTATAAGGTAAAGGCTTTCACAACCTAACTCCACCTGCTCCTCGTAAAACACAATCTGATTCGGTGGATATTATATAATTGAACATATATGAAGGGTTCGAGTGAGGAATTAATATATGGAAACCGTGGGTGTATAGTTGGAATTTCCAAACAAACGTGTGGCTGACATTGACTAGCACAAAAGAGTGAGTGGGAAGGGAGAACCGGGGGCTGAGCCATGAGACACCCAGCAGTGAGTGTGGAGAGTCAGGCAGGGTCGGCACAGCAGCCCCAGAAGAGGGGCGAGCAAGAGAAGGAAGGGAGCACGGGCCTCGCAGAGGCTCAGGCGAGCTGCCTGTCAGGGCCCAGGCCAGCCGATCAGGCCACGGGCAAGCAGTGACGGGCGTGGTCCCCCACGGGAAGGGCCACAGAGCATCAGTGTGAGATTGTTCAGAGAAATGCCCATTGTCTCTGCCAGCGTACCCCTCTCTGGTCACTTCTGAGGGCGCAGCTCTGGTTATCCGTTGGGGAGCTAGGAGTAGACCACCATGGGTTGAGAAGACGAGGGGAAGAGGGGCTGGACTGGTGGAAGGCTTCTGGAATTTGGGTTATAAAGAAAGCAAAGATAAGCTAGTAACTAGAGGGGAGGAGGGCTTAAAAGGAGGGCTTATTTTTTAAAGAGGCAAGAGAGCTGCAAATATTTAGATATGTGTTACAGCAGGAACAAAATACAGAGGACAAGAATTTTAGACTGTTAATGAGTTATCGTAATTATGAGATTTACATTAGGTAAGGAGACACTAAGAAGAGTGAATACTGCTATTAGTAACATATTTAACAAAATATATACAAAGGTTGATATATGTGTATATATATAAATGTATAGTATATTAACAATATTTGTTTTTACTGATATTTTCAAATTTTCTCCTTTGTGCCTTTATGCTCTTATAATTCCAAAATATATATTTTGTAAGTATTTATGCGTGTGTGTGTGTATACACTATAGAAAAATTTATAAATTTATAAGTAAAAACATTTGAAAGAAATATGTCAAATATAGTTGGGAAGTTGAAATGTTGGTAGTTTTTGTTTTGTCTTTTGAGAGATTTTCTATAATAAATGTTGTATATATACTACTTTTATACTAAAAAATACATTACTTTTAAAAGCATAGTCTGACTTTAACAGGCATTGTAGCATCTAAATTTGTGTTTTATTGCTTTATGTTCCTTGACATTATGTGGTTTGTGAAACCATTGCTTAGATATTTCCTGTGGCCTGTTAGTATAAGAAATTCATGGACAAGTTTATGAGGTCTCAATGCAAGAAACTAGAATTAATTATGTGGTGTTTGATTAGTAGCTTCTGACTAAGATTCAACTACAAAATACCTATAAAATACAGGAAAAAGAGACATAAGGTTTAAAATAGTTTCAGAATCGATAAGTTCCACTAGTTCTACTCCTGATTATTTGAAATAAGTAAAACCCCTGCTGCCCTGCCCATGTTTTCCTTCTGACACAGATGAGCACCTGAGGACCTGAGTAACGAAGGGGGGGAAGTTTGTGCTTTCCCGCTTCCACCCTTGAATCCAATAGCCAGCTTCCATGTTCTACATCACAGTGGGATTTTCACTAAAATAAGGAGATCATGCAGTTACAGAAATAGGGACTTTTCTCCCTTTTTGTTCTTCTTTCTTTTTTTATCTTTGTATTTTTTCTTTCTGGATTGGACACGGTTTTTGTAAGTATGGATGATTAGGAGAAAAAGAACCAGAATAAGAAAATTAAATATTGCTAAATTCAAGTAAACAAAACAAAACATATCTTCATGTCAAATATAAATCATGGAGTCATGTTTAGCTTACAGAATAAGTAAATGGGGGCATTGTGGTGATTTCTCAAAGGGAAAGACCAAGCCATTGAAAATTAATATTAGAAGAAAAATTTAGGAAACTTTTGGACATACTCAGTAAAATTGAAAGAAGCAATTAACTTACTGTCAAACTATTAGACCTCCTATAAGTAGTAAAGACTCAGAGAACAGACAGATTTGACATATAAAAAGACAAGTTCTGATTAAAAGAGAAAGGAGTAATATGTGGGGAAAGTTTAAGGAGCTTAAGTCTAATTTTTAAAAAGATATGCTCTGCATTTAGGTGAATCAAAAGTACTCTAACAGTTGAAATTGGATTAGCATTTGACAACATGGTAATATTTATCAAGAGAAATACTTTAGACACTAAAACACTTCACAAGTGTGGCAAGAATAACATTTTCAAAACTATATAACCTAGTAATTCAACATTTAGAAATACATTTTAAAGAAATAAAATATTTTTATGAAAATTTGTGCACAAACATGTTCACGATATCATTGATTATACTATTAAACATTGAAAATACTCTAAATTCCAGAATTAGTAAAGAAAAGATTGCTAAATAATCATGATATAATATTGAGAGTTTTAAACCATGTTTTCAAATAATTTTATTTTCATGGGAAAACATTTACTGCAACATAATGTTAAAATGGAAAAAGAGATCCCTAAACTACATATTTAAATATTTCTAATTTTGCAAATGTATATAAATATGTGATGTTTGATTAAGAATTTTATTTCTAGAAAGGAGTTACCTATGTAAAGAGCAAGAGCAACCAGGGTCCTTCTTACATATAATTAATGGCTACAAACATTTTATTGACTCAGAAATACAAAAACTCAAAATCTCTTGAGTTACATTTTCAGATTATTAGATGAAGATAGGGAAAATTAGGCTAAACATGGCCTGTTACAAAATTTGGGACCAAATGGTTATTATGTGAGTTTAGGTAAACTGCAAATGCATTTCTCAGAATTCCCTTTCTTACTTAAACTGGACGAGGGTTGGGAGGTTTGCCCAAGATTCCCAGTGTGGCACTGAGGCGGCAATCACGTGCCCTTACACGGGTCAGTAGGCTTAGCTGAGGTTGCCCCTCACGGGTGGCCACTGATGCACCAGCGACATTGCTGATGAGGAGCAGCAGCTGGACCTGTGGCTCCCGCGGCTCCTGCACATCTCTTCCTTCACAGTCAAACCCCCACCAGTCTCCTCTCACCTCACAAACATCAGTGTTTGCAGGGGGAGCTCCTGTAAAGCTTCATGATAGACGGCATCGACTTTTCTTTAGGTCACAACTACTGAAGTTGAAGACCTGGAGAAGACCAGAGGCCAATGTGTGTTCCACAGAAAGACAGATATAGTGCAGTTTATCCTATGGGCTCGGTTTCGTTCTTGCCATCCCTCACACCCTGCCCTCCTTTCCTCCACGCTGCCATTTCTGCTGCCCTCGGGCCTTGCACCAGACTCAGACCACCAGACTGATGCCAACGGCCTCGGGAGGCCCTGCACTCATGAAAGGTCCGTCCCTTCCTGTGACCTGCAGGATCGCCCTTAGCAGTCCCGCCTCTCTGGGTGAATCCTGACGAATACAGCTACCAATGTGTTGTCATGCTTGATGTTGCCATTTATCAACGTTAAGTACTTACACTGAATATAGTGGTCAGTTATCATGAATGGCATAGTATGTGTGTTAATTTAGCAAAAATAAATTATAACTACACTGTCGTCTTAAGTCACTGAAGAAGGTCACGGTATAGGAAAGCCACCGTTATATAAGGACAATAAAAATCATATTCTGAAAAGTAATGGTGAAAGGATTAAAGAATCATTCTGCTATTGCTGCCTCCTCATGTCTCTCACCTGCTCGCAGACATCGATGTTCTTGAGGGGGGAGTCCTGTCTTTTTCTGACGTACTCTAGAGGTTAAAAACACTTACCCATATGTAGTGTGCTGAAAAATGGTTCCTGACAGGGTTTCTGGGCCTGTTATTTCCCTCCTTTCGGGTTAAGAAACTATACTTGGGAATCACTGATGTCCCTTTCGCAGGCTGACCTAGATAGTCACCTTAACCAACACTTCCTGAGGACAAGGAAGCCTCTGTCTCATGACTTTGGATTTTTATTCAAGTGAACACTGTAATGGAGGGAATATTCTCAGACATTGCTGTTCCTCCAATGTTCAGGAGTTTCCTGAAAAACCTGAATTGCAGCAGGGCTTAGGTTAAATTTTTTTTTTTTTTTTTTTTGCAATATCCATTTAATCTCAAAAATCAGAGAAGAGATTCGGGAGCACCTTTCTGTTCACTGCGAGTTACCTTTTAGTTGCGTTGTTACAAGTCAGGGTTATCAGTTTCCCCTGGCGCCCCCAGGTTGCTGCAGAACCTGCCGCAAGGGAGGAGCCAGCCCAGGGCCCCCTCCAGCACTCGCTCCTGGCTCTCCTCCCTCTCAGCTGCTCTTGCCCTGAAGCCAGGAAGAGTGATGCTAAAGCTAACAAACAATGCGTGGTGCTTAAAATCAACTTCTTATTTACACATTTCTCTCTATTTTCTCTCAGTTTCGAAAATTCTTTAACACTCTGGAGGTGAGGGAGAAGAAAATGGGATCTTTGTATACATGAGCTTTCTTTCTGGAGACATGATTGTTTTTTGGGGGGGACAGAATGTATTTTAGATAACTCTAATTTAGACAGGGGTCCATAAATTCTAAGAATTAGAAAGTCTTGAATATATAATGCAAATGAATCCTCGAAGGGATTGATAACAGTCAGCCCTGCACAAATATTCATTTATTTTGAAAAATTAGAATAGGCATATAAAATCCTGCATGATCATGCATTTCTATAGGATTCTCAAAACAGATTTTAGGATATGTGAGCTATGGCAGAATTCACCTTTCTAGTCCCAGCCCATGAGGCCTTGCATCTTCTTTGTTCCCAATTTTATTGGCAAACCTCCCATGGCCGAGCTACCGCAATCTAAATGAAAACAGTTAAATAGTAGTAAACATCTGTGATATTACACTACATGTAAAGTCAGAAAAAGGCTCTGTTATTATCACGATCAATACCAGACATTTCTTATTTCAATGCAAATGATTTAGCCCTGGAGAATTATGCAGCCATTTAAATTTTTTGACAAAAGAGAACTCAGTAGTAAATACAATCCTTTAGGTGTAAAACTTGCTTCAGTTAGGATAAACCAATAGCTTTAATCATGGAAAAAAGCAAGCCTCTGACTAAAGGGCAGAGGCCATTTTATTGTAAAGCATTGCATAGGTTCAACCACAACCAAAATAGTTTCTTCTTGCTATTTTCAGGAGTTATGTTCTACTAGTCAGCATGCACCTGACTTTGTGAATACTGAACTGTTGCTCCAAGGAGAAGCAAAAACAGGGTTATAAGTTCCTGCAAACCTCTTGTGACAGCATCTTTTCAACTGAAACGCCTTTCGTGTTAGCTGGGTTTGGTTGCCAACCTCCTTGTGAAAGATAACTTTCTTCCCGTATAGCTTCACAGGTATTGCAATTTTACTGCGGCCTCCTGACCAGCAGAACCCACCTCACCCCCCGGTTTAACATTTTTCATGCCATGTCACCTTCTGAAACGTATGAGCCAGCCAGCCCTATGGGGAAGGGCTTAACGTTTCCCTAAACCTAGGCAATGTGACAGGGATTTCCTTCGGCTTTCGGGGTAACAGTGCTGTCCAAATGTGCTTCTTAAAAAGAAAAATCAGTCATTTTCTCACGAATCCTCACATTTAGCCTCTTTCCATAGCTTCCTCACACCCTATAGATGTTACTTTAGGGCTTTTCAGGCCCGCTTTACATGCAGGTTGGCAAATTGCCTCTTCCCTTCCCTGAATGTACCTTACTGATTTTTAAAAAACAATTATTTTATTATTTTTTTCACACATCATCTGTATACCACCCCAAGTCAAGTCTCTGTCCATCACCATTCACCCCCCTTAAGCCCCCCTCTCCCCCGCAGCAGTCCCCACACTGTTGTCCCTGTCCGTGAGTTCTTTCTCTTTTATTTTTTGCTCAGCGCCCCCATGCCCCCAACCCTCCCCCTCCCTCAGCAGCTGTCAGCCTCCTCTCTAACTATGAGCCTGCTTCTGTTTTGCTTGCTAGTTCATTGTATTCATTAGATGCCACATATGAGTGAATTCATATGGTACTTGTCTTCCTCTGACTGGCTTATTTCACTTAGCAGAATGCTCTCCAGGGCCATCCATGCTGTTGCAAAGGGTAAGAGATCCTTCTCGTTAACTCATTAGCATTAAACTCACAGCCAGCAGCACTGCAGCTCATGTCCGAACAATGCTTATCTAACGTGTTTTTCCCATAAGGCGCATCACAACGTCTCTGCGCTTAGGAACACTGGACAGCACCTCCAAGCTATGTTTGGGGGCCATTGCAAGCAGCAGAATAACGACAAAGCATAAAAATGGCATTAAATAGGCCCCAAAAGGACACTTGTTTCTGATGTAAGTACTGCAACCAGAAGGCAGAAAGTGATGCCTTGTCAACCTCAGTCGGGAACATTTATGTGAGTAACAAATTCTTCACCACTCAGCACATATCCAGCAAACGGCGGTGATAGCTCTTTAAGTATTGATTGGGGTTATGGTACTAATAGATTGTAGTGATTAGGGGACTTCACAAGTATGGAATCTGAAGATAATGACGATGGCCTGTATCAGTGATAAAAATCCAATTGAAAGCAGACTTCCACTGAGCATGCTTAACCAACTGAAAGTTAGGTTTTGCTGGCAGTCTTCTTTCCCACTGGAGGTTGGGATTCCATTTTTTGACTGTCCTTATTAGAGCATTATGAAAGATTCAAGTTTTATCAATGTAGAAGTGAGCCAGGAATTTTATCTTGCGTAACTGAAACTTTCCATTGAACAACTCTTCATTTCCCCCTTTCTCTAAACCTGGCAAACACTATTCTACTTTCTACTTCTAAGATTTTTAAATCTTTTTTTTTTTTTTTAATTTATCTTTTTTGATTTCTGAGAGAGGAAAGGAGAGGGAGAGAGAGAGAGAAACATCAATGATGAGAGAGTCATTGATTGGCTGCCTTGTGCACGCCCCTGACTGGGGATCGAACCCGCAACCTGGGCATGCATGTGCCTTGACCGGGAATTGAACCCCAATTGCCTGGATCCTAGGTCAATGCTCAACCACTGAGCCACGCCCAGCCAGGCAACTTCTAAGACTTTGACTGCTTTAGAGACTTTGTATAAGTGGAATCATGCAGTGTTGTCTTGCAAACAGCTTATTTCATTTAGCATAATGTCCTCCAGGTTTATCCATATTTTTACAAATGGTACGATTTCCTTCTTTTTTAAGAAATAGTGATTAACATCTTCTTTATCCATTCATCTCTCAGTGGATATTTAGGTTGTTTCTATTGATTTTGTGAGTATGTTGCAGCAAACATGGGAGTACAGATATCTCTTCAAGATCCTGATTTCAATTCTTTTGGACATAATGCTCAGGAGTGGAATTGCTAAATCTTTTCTTTTCTGATAATGGTCATCCTAACAGGTGTGAGGTGATACCTTATTGTGGTTTTGATTTGCATTTCCCTGATAATTAGTGATGCTGAGCATCTTTTTATATATTAATCAGATTATCTGTTTGTTTATTTTTTGCTATTGAGTTGGAGTTTCCTACGTATTCAGATAACTCCTTATCAGATAATGGTTTGCAGATATTTTCTCTCTCCACTGCTTGCTTTTTCACCCTTGATGGTTTCATTTGCTGTGCAAGAGTTTTTTAGTTTGACTTAGTCCCATTTGTCTGTTTTGCTTTTTTTGCCTGTGCTTTTGGTATCATATCCAACAATTGCTAAAAACAGTGTCAAGAAACTTTTTTCTTTTCTTTCCTTTTTTGAATTTTACATTTAAATCTTTAATTCATTTTGAGTTGATTTTTGTGTACGGTGTAAGATAGGGGTGCAATTTAATCCTTTTTTGTGTGTAGATATCCAGCTTTCCCAACACCATTTGCTGAAGAAACTATCCTTTTCTCATTATATGTTCTTGAAACTTGTTAACAACTGGGCCTGGGCTGGGGGAAGCCAGAGGAAACTTTGGTGGAGGTGCTTCATGGTCCTGATGTGCAAGTGAGTTGTCTGAACTCGGTATTGGGGTAAAAGACGAATTGAATTGTGCCTTAGCTGCTTTTCTCGGAAGTTTCTTTAGTGTGGCTGGGCTGTAGCTCTGGCACATGAACCGGTGCAGCTTTATCTGGTAAAGTGGATGATTGGAGGACTTGGACCATAATGATCTCATTGTGTTCTCAAACTTTAAAGGGGTAAGAAGCCCAGCTCTTTGGCATTATAACTGTTGGGGAAAAAATTAAATAGCTTCCCCCAAATCCAACAAAGATAAAAAAGGAAAAAAAAGACAAATGCAGTTTGTATTTAAAAGAAAGTAAACAAAGCACAAGTGGAAACAAACACACAAAATGTTTTCAGATTAATAGTAGGGATTTTACCTAAAATGCTTTATTAGATTTCTTTGGTTAACAAATTAAGGCCTTTTGGGAAGTAAGACCTTTTGTTGTGGTTTCTTTAACAGTATATTCTACATTTAATTTCTGTCTCGGCCTTCACCCCTTTCCACAGGTGTGAGTCCACTGCCTTCTCATGCACAGAGCATGTATTTTACTATTTTTTTATGATAACTTCATGGCAAACCACTGAACACTATTAAGAGTAGAACATTTTTAATCTTGGGAAATGATTATACTTTCTAAGAGAAAATGGTCCAAACTTTGTAGAATTTAGCCACATCAACAGACTTTTGATAAGCATATTTAATTATTTTTTTGTAAAAGTTGCATTTTGTTTCTTCTTTTATACTTGAAAACACTGCATTATGTATAAACCCATAGGCCTGTAACAGTTACAAGCTTCACCTCATTTGCAAGTCCCAGAAATGCAATTGAACATATGGGTAAATACAGAAACTTTCCCAAGGCACAGCTAATACACCGCATGTGGCACAGAACACAGATCGAGCCTTGAGCCAGAAGTCCCTGAAGTGATGCTGCACCTTTCCCCAGGAGAGCAGGTTGATAGGTGGCCCTGCAGAAGTGGCAGACAAATGACCCTGTTGAAAGTGAATGTTTAGCTTTGTTGTACTCTATTATAACTGTTCCTGAACATGGCAGATGACCTAATGAAAGGGAAGAGCAGGTAGAGTGGTATAAAGACAGATGCCTATTCAAAAGCGGGACAGAGAAAATCCTCGAAAATCCAATAATCTCCACAGCAAATTTCTCTTTAGCTTTTTCTCTTCAGTGAAATTTGAAAGAGAAAACAAAATGAAATCTCATTATTAAGTAACTGGCTGATTCATAGGTGAAATATAGTAGTTCAAACGTGTCCCACCAACAGAGTTCATGGAAATTTCCAGAAATATTTGCAGCTTTGGTAAACACCATGAATTTTCCTTATAGGTAGATTTTTTAAGTAAAATATTAATTAGGTTTTCTAGTTTTAACAAAATTATATGTTGTGCAATTTAATGAACAACTAGATTACTTGAGAGATTAGGAAACCAAAGCACACAAAAATCGCTTCATTAATACAAAGGCCAGAACAAGGATGGAGACTTTTTTACTTCAGTGGTTTTATACTCTACCAGAGGGTCTCTCAAGACTAAATGCTCATCACAAAGGTGACTTCTTTGCCTTCTGGTGCTGCCAGATTCATTATATTTTTGAGATATTTTTCAGATCTTCCTAGAAGTTTTCCCCAAAATTCTTTGTAGTTTGTTCCTGAAAAATCTGAATATTGGGCATGTGTTCTAGTATTAGTTTTGTTTTGTTGTTTTTGATAATTTTTCTGTAATTAACATGAATTACTCTTTTCACCTATAAAATGTTATAAATCATTATTAAAGTTTTCAAAGTGATACTCCAATTAATGTGTAATGATGTGTTTGATCTCCTATCAACTCCTGAACTCTTAAGAATCAAAGTAGTTCAATAATATAAGAAGAGTGACCAACAGGTCACAGTAGTAGAGTGTATCTCTGGTTTGGTTTTCTCTCTTATGCAGCAAACCTCTCAACATTCTTCACTCTTCATGTATTTCAGCAAAACTCGAATGACTATCTATTATCCTTCTATCTATGTCCTGTTATGTTGTGCTCTTTACAAACGACAAAATGCAATGGAATCTATCATCATTAAGGAATTAAGAATCTTTAAAATTCCTTATTTGAGCTCATTTCTGAATTTAACCTGGAAATTGCAATTTTCTTATCAATAGGTGTCATCATTTGACAAACTTTGGAAAAAACTTTATTTACTTGATGCTTGTTAGAAGAAATGAGATATTATTTGAGGGTGTTCATGTAGTCTGTGGGAAGACTAGATTCAAAGAAGTTAAATTTCTTTTGTATGTGATATCTTTTATTACTGTCAAAATAAGCAAGATAGTATCGCTTTGGCATTTCTTAAGAAAGACAGCCTTGCCCGGCCGGGCGTGGCTCAGTGGTTAAGCGTTGACCTAGGATCCAGGCGATCAGGGTTCGATTCCCGGTCAGGGCACATGCCCGGGTTGCGGGCTGCAGCCGATCAATGACTCTCATCATTGATGTTTCTAGCTCTCTCTCTCCCTCCTTTCCTCTCTCTGAAATCAATAAAGATATATTTTTTAAAAAAGAAAGAAGAAAGAAAGAAAGAAAGAAAGAAAGAAAGAAAGAAAGAAGGAAGGAAGGAAGGAAGGAAGGAAGGAAAGAAAGAAAGAAAGAAAGAAAGAAAAAGAAAGAAAGAAAGAAAAAGAAAGAAAGAAAGAAAGAAGAAAGAGAAGAAAGAAAGAAAGAAAGAAAGAAAGAAAGAAAGAAAGAAAGAAAGAAAGAAAGAAAGAAAGAAGAAAGAAAGAAAGGAAGGAGGAAGATCCAAGATGGGCGTGGATCGAGTGAAATCTACACTGACACTCTCCCAAGACCAAACTGGCATTATATCTAAAATAGAAAAAATCAGCCTGAATAATCAACTGGAGCTGAAGAGGAGCTGGAGAGCACCCTCATAACCAAGGAAGAAAAGTGGAGACTGGTAGGAAGTGTGGAGGCTTGAGAAGGCTGGCTGAGCTCCCACAGGCAGAAGCTGAAGGTCCAGAGGGCTATCTCAGTTGTGAGGAGTTCCAATTGAGAACTCTGGGGTCTAAACCACAAGCTGAGCTCCCTAGCCCAGAGTGCCAGAACTGAGAAAGGTGGTCACATAACATCTGGCTGTGAAAAGTGGCAGGGTTTCTGTCTGCCAGTGAGAGAGAGCTGAAAATGCATGCACCCTCTTAAAGGGCCAATGCACAAAGTTTCATATGCAGGCACTCACCTTGGGCTCCAGTGGAGGCAGAGTGGACTGGAGCTGTGTGAGGAGAATCTGGGGGGCTGGCTGGGGGAATAGAGCTCAGAGGGCACCCATCTGGACCCTACTGCTGAGTCACTCTCCCATACTGCAAAGGACATCTTTCTCAGGCAGACATTTACCTTCTTAAGTAGCTTTTGCCTGGGGTGATGGGAAGCAATTGCTCCACTCTGCTGGAAAACATCTGGCCCTACCCTGTGGAGTTTCTACAGCCTGAGGCTCATTAAGATACTAAATAATAGCGTCTGGGTACTTTGAGTCTTTGCTTGATCTGCTTCTTGACCTAGGGCTCAGAAAAGCAGACCTTGGTAAACATCTTGGTCTTTTCTAAAAGCACCCAGCCGCAGCAGAGGGAGCCACAAGATGTAGATCACTGATAGCTCCAAACAGGGCACCCAAGGTCAGTCACAAACAGCATCTGACATTGGCCTGCACCAGATCCCTCCAAAAAGACTAGGAGTTCTAGAAGATCTACCAAATGCATAGGAACAAACCCAAATAGGCAGCCAAAATGGGGAGACAAAAAAGACCCAAATGAAAGAACAAAAGAATTCTCCAGAAGAAGAGCTAAATGAAATGGAGATAAGTAATCTATCAGATATAGAGTTCAGAATATTGATCATAAAGATGCTCATCAGCATAAAAAAAGATATAGAAACTAGGAAGGAAATTAAGAATGTCATAGTAGAAATAACAAAAATAAAAAAAAAAACACTAGAAGGAATAAACAGCAGATTAAGGAAAGTTTAGGATCAGATCAGAGATCTAAAAAGAGAAAACAATTTAAAAACGGGGACAGCTCAAGGGAACTGTGGGAGAACATAAAATGTAACAATATTCACATCAAAGGAGTGCCATAAGAGGTCAAAAGTAAGCAAGGTTTAGAGAACCTGTTTGAAGAAATGGCAGAAAATTTCCTAACCTGGTGAAGGAAAAAGCCACACAAGTTGAGGAGGCACAGAGAGTCCCAAGCAAGAAGAACCCAAAGAAGCCCATGCCCAGACACATCATAATTTAAATGTCAAAAATCCAAGACAAAGAGAGAATCTTAAAAGCAGCAAGAGAAAAGCAATCTGTTACCTACAAAGGAGCTCCCATAGGCCGTCAGCTGATTTCTCATCAGAAACTCTACAGGCCAGAAGGGAATGGCATGAAATCTTCAAGGTAATGGAAAGCAAGGATCTGAAACCAACACTACTCTATCTAGCAAGGCTATCATTTAAAATAGATGGTGAAATAAAGAGCTGCTGAAACCAAAAAAGAAAAGGAAAAGAAAAGAAAAAAAGAAAAGAAAAGAAAAGAAAAGAAAAGAAAAGAAAAAAAAGAGAAGAGAAGAGAGAGAAGAGAAGAGAAGAGAAGAGAAGAGAAGAGAAGAGAAGAGAAGAGAAGAGAAGAGAAGAGAAGAGAAGAGGAGAAGAGAAAGAAAAGAAAAGAAAAGAAAAAAGAAAAGAGAAAAGAAAAGAAAAGAAAAGAAAAGAAAAGAAAAGAAAAGAAAAGAAAAGAAAAAAGAAAAGAAAAAAAGAAAAGAAAAAAGGGCTAAAGGAGTTTATCACCACCAAACCAGCATTGCAAGTAATGTTAAAGGGACTGCTGCAATTAGAAGTAGAAACAGAGAGAAAGAGAAACATAGGCATAAAAAATTAAAATGGCAATACATAAGTAGCTGTCAATAATAACATATAAATGGGCTAAATGTTCCAATCAAAAGACATAAGGCAGCTGAATGGATAAGAAAACATGACCAAGTATATGCTGTCTACAAGAGACCCACCTCAGAACAAAAGACTCAACAGGCTGGAGGGAAAAACACAAAAAACAAAAAAACAACAGACTTCCGGAGGACTTTCAGGGAGAGATCCACAACAATACAGTCATAGTAGGGACTTTAACGCCCCACTGATTTCACTGGATAGGTCTTCCACATAAAAAATCAACAAGGAAACCGTGACTCTAAATGACACACTAGATCAGATGGATTTGATTGACATTTACAGAACATTCCACTCCAGAGCTGCAGAATATACATTCTCCTCAAGTGCACATGGGACATTCTCAAAGATCGACTACATGTTAGGACACAAAACAAGTCTCTACAAGTTCAAGAAGATTCAAATCATATCAAGCATCTTCTCAGACATTTACACCTGGAATACTGTGCACCTGTAAAAAAGAAGGATTTCTTACCCTTTGAGACAGCATGGTGGGACCTGGAGAGTATTATGCTAAGCAAAATAAGCCAGAGAAAGACATGTGTCATATGATTTCACTCATATGTGGAATCTAATGAACAAAATAAACCAATAAACAAAATAGATCCAGAGACATAGAAGCATGGAACAGAATGACAAATCTCATAGGGAAGTCATGGGTGGGTGGGGAGAGATTAACATAAGAATTTATATGCAGCCCGGCTGGATGTGGCTCAGCGGTTGAGCATCGACCTAGAATCCAGGAGATCAGGGTTCGATTCCCGGTCAGGGCACATGCCTGAGTTGCGGGCTGGGCAGCTGATCAATGACTGTCTCATCACTGATGTTCCTATCTCTCTCTCTCTTCTTCTCCTTTCCTCTCTCTAAAATCAATAAAGATATGTTTTTTTAAAAAAGAATTTATATGCATATATGCATAACCCTTGGACACAGACAATAGTGGGGTCAAGGCCTGGGGGGAGGAGCATAGGGTGGATGGTATCAATGGGGGGAAAAGGAGGATATTTGTAATACTTTTATAAATAAAAATTTTTAAAAAAAGGACAGCCTTCAATATATGTGTAAGGAATCAGAACATTTAAACCAGATGTTATCTAACTGTCCATTGTAAAGTTCACTTTAGAGTTATATATTTTTATGTTATAGTGACAAATTGATTATGCAACAAATTCAGCTTTGTTATCAAGTTAATTGTTATTTATTGTCTGAAACTGTTCCCTTAAATATTGTAAAAACATATTTAAAATACATGCGAAATTGAAGTAGGTAGGACAAAAGCAATGCAGAAGGTTATTTAAAATCTGATTTGGACTCATATTGATTTTGAGACTGAGGCCAATTAAAGGAAAGCAAGTAGATGTGACAAGAAATAGCTATATGTCAACACCTATTTGTTTTTAGATTTGTTTGAGAACTAGTTAAATGTTTGTGAAATGGCTAATGCCAAACCTTTGTCAGAGCAAATTTATTTGAATTAAAAACTTTGATGAAATTTATTACCTGTAGCATTTATGGAAGTGAACTTTTACCATAAAGAGAACTGCTTTTTGCTTGTTTTCTGTGCACGTCTTACATCAATGACGGTTAGAAGATTACCCTAACAGATCTGACCATAGTAGAATTGTGCTGAAAACTGCAGTTCACCCTTAAAATAAGGTAAAATATGGTGCTTTCACCTTAAAAATGACAGTAAGTAGTTGGAATAAACTTTGTATAGCTCATTAAACTTTTAATTTTGGTGCCCTAGCAACAATTCACACTTCTATCTTATCTGTTACATTCTTTGAAATTTTATCACCATTACATCATTGTTTACAATTCAAACCATTGATAATTTGGTTACAATATTCTCTGAGAAGCCATATAAAGTGGACAACACTTTATTCTGCCATTTTGCCACATAAATTACAGAGGTTGGATAAATTCAGTTAGTTTTCAAAGAAACTAGAGGTTTCACAATGTAGGAATAGCTAAGGTTCCAACAGCTACAACTGGAAGCTTTGTTTCTCATGGGTTAACTACGTTGTTGCATTCTATTTTAGGATCAGCTTGACTGGTTTGAATACATATATTTTGCATATTTACTGCTTGTATATGTACAGCGTTTCTACCAAGAGTCTCGCCATAATATAGTACTGGGTATTAGAGCACTGGAAAATCTAGATGGTTGGTACCTTCGTGAAGCTTGGTTTCTGGAAGAAGTAGGCAATAAATAGTTGTATACACATAATGTAATACACAAGCACATATGTGTGTATGCATATCAGAAGGTACTGATGAATGCCATGAAGAAAACAAAACAGAGGGATATTATCTTTGATAAGGTTATCAAGGCATATATGCTGGTCATTGTTTTATATGGTGGTTGGTCATCAGTTAATAAAGCTAACTGGTAAGGCAACTCCTGGCTGAGAGCATGCTCAGCACTAGATTCCTCCTGAGGCTGAGCATAAATAAACTAGATATTAGATTAAACAGTCTGAAGAACAGATAAATGAATATCTTTTGCTATTGAAGAATAATAAGAGCATTAATTTTTTTCACTGTTTAAGAAGGGCAAACAGGTGAGCAGAATGAGAAAAATATCTCAGCAATATTGCTGCTAAACTAGGTTGCAGGGCGTGACTCTGTAACATCAGGTGTTTTTTGTTTTGTTTTTTTAGACCCCGGGGTAGAATTAGACCATTCAAACATAGATGATGATAGAGAATCAGAGCCCTCCCCCGTAGGCTACTGTTCTTATAAAATGTAATTGGATTTTAACAAGTTTGATAGTTTACTGTGCTCAAAACACAAAACCAATTGTCGTGTGCCCCTATCTTTTATCATTTTACTGCGTGGAGAAAATCTTCCCCTTGGATCACTGCTCCAGCTCACTATGATTTTTGCTTACTTTAGGATAACAGGTATGCTTGCAATAACTTTAAAGTCACTAACAAAATGTCAAATCTGTAAATAGAATGCCTAGGTCAAAACATAATACAAACTCTGAACTTGGTTTAATTTCAAATATGCTCCCTTCTAGGGGAGAATGTTATCAGAGAACACATCCGGCTGTCTTCCTACTTATTTTCTGTTTCCTTCACTAGTTGCTATTTGATGGGGGGTGGGGGACAGTTTTGCAAACTTTCTTTTTGTTTTGGATGATTTTAACTTTATATATATATATATATATATATTAATTTCAGAGAGAGGAAGGGAGAGGGGGGGAGAGAGAAAAATCTCAATGATGAGAGAGTCATCATTGATCGGCTGCTTCCTGCACGCTCCCAACTGGGGATCGAGCCCACAACCCGAGCATGTTCTCCGACCCAGAATCTAACTACGATCTCCTGGATCCTAGGTCCATGCTCAACCGCTGAGCCCCGCCCCGCCGGGCAGTTTTGCAAACTTTCTAGCTTGCATAATTAGTTCAGTTTTTCTTACAGACCTCCACTAGCATCTCCTGTCACAGATTCTGTTGAAGTCTCTGGCTTGGAACTGGCCAAAAGAGCATGGCCTTGGCCTTCCTGAGGCATTCTCCCAAATCTGAAAGTTTTCGACTTGGTAACAAGCTCATAAGAGCATGTTTGTTTCAAAACAGGGACAGCTTATTTGCTCCAATTTCACATTTTAATCACGGGACTCAAAGTACATTAAATCCTGTTGAGACTCAGACTGTTCTTTGAATGACAGTAGATAAAAAAGAAATCAGTGCAAGTCACTGTTTTTCAGAGTCTTTGTTCACAGGTCAGTTGACACCTCTAGTGCATCCAATTGGATAGATGTGGCTAAAAGTAGAGATGATTGATGCTATGTTAGCCATTCAGGCTGCTGTAATAGAATACCATGGACTGAGTGGCTTATAAAACAAATAAATAAATTCATTACTCACAGTTCTGGAGGCTGAGAAGTTCAAGATCAAGATGCCCCGGCCCTGGCCAGGTAGCTCAGTTGGTTAGAGTGTCGTCCGAATATGCCAAAGTTTTTGGGTTCTATCCTCAGTCCGTGCACATATAAGAACCAACCAGTGAATGCATAAGTAAGTGGAACAACAAATCTGTGTCTGTCTGTCTCTCTCCCCCTTACTGTATCTGTCCAAAATCAATAAATTAAAAAATATATATTAAAAAAAGTCAAGATGTCTGAAGATTCAGTGTCTGGCCCAGCATACTCGTTCACAGATCACATTTTCCTGCTGTGTCCTCACAATCCTACCCACGAGGACTCCACTCTTAGGACTAATCACCTCCCAAAGGCCTTACGTCCTTATACCATCACATTGGGGGTTAGGCCTGACGTGAATTTGGGGGAACATACATCAGTCAGTCAGTGCATTGTAGCTGAGAATGGCTGCTCTGGGATCATGAAGAACTGCCTGGGCTGTCTGACCATCACTTTCCCAGGTGGAGGGGTGAGACCAGTCAGGCAAGGACTCAGCTTTCGTGCAGTTCCCTTTTTGCTTCTAAGAATCCAGGGCTTGCTACCTTCTTTTCACCTCCCTTGTTTTCAATTTGGAAGGGTGTGATAATTTTCAATTGGTTTATTTATTCTTTCATTTATTTTTATTAAAGACATATTAAAAGCTAGGACATTTAATTGACTTACATTCTATTGACTCAGCTATATTCTATGGTTCATGGGACTCATTAAAATGGAAACTTCATGGAAATTTCATCTACAATATTAAGGAAATCTTACCAAGGCAATGGTTCAATATGGGTCAGGCTAAAAACTTCAGCTGAAACTTCACTAAAAAAATAAAATAAAAACTGACCAATAGCCCAGCCTACGTGGCTCAGCAGTTGAGCATCGACCTATTTTCCAAGAGATCACAGTTTGATTCCCAGTCAGGGCACATGCCCAGGTTTCGGGCTCCATCCCCAACAGGGGGCGTGCAGGAGGCAGCCGATCAATGACTCTCATCATTGATGTTTCTATCTCTCTCTCTCCCTTTCCTCTCCTCTCTCTGAAATCAATAAAAATATATTTAAAAAGAAATAACTCACCAATATAACAAATATATGTTGAGGCTCAGTGATGAGAAATATAAGGATGTTCAATAATTTTCACAGAATTTAATATGTGCATTTTGACTAAAAATAAATAATAGATGATGTATTAATGTCCCTCCTTGTTAGTTTCTTAGGGACTGTGAAGCATACTTTGAAGGGAATTTATCCACAAAAGAGAAAAAAATGTGAAAGGTTTTATTTTTTTATCTAAATAATTGAATATTTTACTTTGGCTATCTTATCAGTCATAGTCAGCTTTTCCAAGACATAGAACACTGATAAGATATCTCAGCATTACAAACAAATATATATAATAAATCAACAGTTCTTGTCAATCAGACAAGCAATTGTTAGGATACCTATCTGATGTCTCCAGCGCGTGCTTAGCACATACTATATCCTCAATAAAGCTAAATTATTCTGAGTTAATCAGTCACATATTGTGCACTTATTCTACACAAAATCTGGCAAGGAAGTAAACTCTAGAAAGTTCCAGTTGTTTCCATTGATGATTTAAATTTTAGTAGCTAGGAGAAGAAAATAAGACAACTTTTATGCAAGGTGGCATCAACTAAACATCACAAGATAGATACACATAATATGCCATACACATTCAAAGAGAGAAGAAAACGTAGAAATTCATAATTTGAAAAATAGAACTCAGAAGTTTGAAATTATAAGGCAAAAATGTGAGCTGCGAAAATATTGAGTCAAAAGAACTGTAGAAATATGGCTAAACTGAAGAAATATGAAGGTTTACATATATGGAGACTCGGTAATGAGGGAATGATTAGATGGCTAATTAATTCAATAAACATATGTTGAGCTGCTGGGTTTAAGATAGATAAGATTAGCACAGCCGCTAGCTTTAATCACAATTTAGAGGAAGAAACAAATAAACAACTACTTATAATAAATGTGATAAATCTGAAGAGGAATACTATGGATATAGGTGCAGCTAACTAGGGTTTTGTGGATCGGGGATAGTTTTCCTGGGGGACACAAAAAAGAAAAAAGGTATATTTTGTATTGGGCTCTGAAGGTGAGGAAGAATTGGCCCATTGAAGTGAGGCCGGTGCAGTGAATGCACTTCTACGCAACACAGCAGTTTATAAAGGCACGTGGACCTGTAAATGTTGGTGTGACAGTTTCCATATTCCTTCCTTTGACATTTGTAGCAATATTGTGCATTTTCCTCTGCTGCATCCTTAGCCAGCATCCTGAATACTATCATGTTCATTGTCTCTTGTTTTGGACCCTACTTTTGGCTTTCTGACTTAGTAAAAATTCAGATTTTTTTACAGGGAAAAATAATGATAACAATGCAGTTCTGAATTACTCAACCTTCCAAACTGCCTAAGAAGACAAGCAGGTAGAGCAAACTAAATATTACATGGCTAAGAATGTTAATAAAACTATAAGATAAGTGGCCTCCACGATCCACAGAATGAATGGGCAAGGTAAAACCACGGAGAACCTAGAGCCCAGGAGGAAACCTCCCAGCTACTAGCAGTGCAGTGGGGCGGAGGGAAGGGAGAGGAACGTCAACAGCCCAAAGAGCACAGTGCACAGACACTTGCAGACTGAGGGGACCTCTTATCAGCAAGTCACTCAGATGACAGAGCCAGTGAAACAGGGAGAGGCCTCCACAAACTCCAGGGTTGTTGGTTTTTAGCAGTTTTATTCAAATATAATTTACATCCCATAAAATGTACCCACTTAAGCGTACAATTAAATTTTTAGTAAATTTACAGGGTTTTACAACCATCACAACAACCAGGTTTTAGAATATTTTCAGCACTCCAAAGAGAGTCCTTGTATCTTACTTAGACAACCCACATTCCCACCCCTAATTCCAGGCAATCACTAACCTACTTTCTATACTCTTTATGGACAATTCATACAAATGGAGTCAAGAAATATACGGGAATTTTCTTTGTGCCTGGATTATTTTTCATAGTATTATGCTGGGAGTCACGCGTGTGGCTGAGATCAGCACTTCCCTCCTTTTCGTTGCTGGAACCTACTCCTCTGAATGGATTTACCACTTTCGCTGCCCACTCCCTGGCTGACAGGCATTTGGTTGTTCTTAGCTTTGGATTCCTGTGATTGCGTTGCTGTAAACCTCACATATAAGTCTTGGTGTGCGCATGTGTTTTCATGGCTTTTGGTTAAATCCCCAGGAGTGGCGTTTCTGGGTTATGGGGTAAATTTACACTTAGCGTTTTAAGAAAGTGCCAAACTGCCTTACAAAGGCCCTGTCCCACTTTACTTTCTGCCTGGCAATGCATGAGAATGTCAGTTCTTCCACACGCCCACCAACAGATATTAGTCCCTGTCTTTTTGACTAGAGTCCATCTAGTGGGTGGTAAGTGGTATGTTGTTATGATTTTATTTATTTCCTTATTTAAATATATTTGTATTGGTTTTAGAGAGAGAGGAAGGGAGACAGAAACATTGACAGGCTGCCTCCAGTACTTTCACCCCAACCGAGGATCAAACCCACAACCTGGACATGTGCCCTGCGTGGGAGTCAAACCTGCCAACTTTCAGCTCAGGGGGTGATGCTGAGCCAGCTGAGCCGCATCGGCCAGGGCTGTTATTGCGACATATTCACACTCTCCTTAACACGATGCTGAGCATCTTTTCCTGTGTCACGGAGCTAATGGTAGCTAATGTCCCACTTCTGATGAAATGCCCATGTAAAACTTTTGCCCATTGTTCAAGGTCAACTGTACTTTATGAATTTCGGACGCAAGTCCTTTATCTGACATATGGCTTGCACATATTTTCTCTCCGACCGCATACTTTCATTTTCTTAAGGATTTGCTTTGATGTGCAAAAGTTTTTAATTCTGACCAAGTTCAATTTATGTTTTTCTTTTATGCATGGTACTAGTAGAATGGTATCTGAGAAATATTTTCCTATCCCAAAGCCAACTGTGTTCTCATTATAGTCTTCAAAGAGCTTTCTAGTTTTAGCTCTTTCATTGAGGTCTCAGATCCATTTTGAGTCAAGTGGGAGAAAATAGTTTAAGCTCATCTTTTGTATATAAATATTCTATTGCCTCAACAGCATTTATTGTAAAGAGCAGCGTTTCTCCATTGAATTAATTGCCTTGAAAGCTCTGTTGAAAGTTAATTGACATAAGTGCAAGGGTTTATTTCTGGACCCTCAGTTCTGTTCTGTTGTGTATAGGTCTGTGCTTTTCTCAGTACCACGCCCTCTTGAGTGCTGCCACTTTGTAGGGAGTCTGAAATTGGGAACTGCAAGTCGTCCAATTGTATTTTTCTTCTTCAAGATTGTTTTTGTTGTTTTGTGGCCTTGCCTTTTGAAATAAATTTTAAGGCTAACTTCTAAATATCTGAAGGAAAATAAGACTGCTGGGATTTTGTTAGGGATTACGTTACAATCAATCTGGGAAGAACTGCAGTCTTAATGATCTCAAGTCTCCCGTTCAATGAACATGAAAACTTATTTTTCTCAGTAGAGTTTTTCATTTTTTGTACAAGTCTCATAATTCTTTTCATAATTTTTTTGATGCTAATGTATGTGAAATTGTTTCTTAATTTTATTTTCGGATTGTTCATTGTTAGTATATATAAATACACTTGACATTTATATTGATTTTTATCTTGCAACCTTGCAGAATTTTTTTTTAAGTTCTGATAGTTGATGATTTCTTAGAGTGCACATATACAAGGTCATATTATTTGTGAATAAAAATAGTTTTTTCTTTCTTTCCAATCTGAGTACCTTCTATTTTGCTTTCCTGATTTGAGAGTAGACACCTTTTTCCAGTTTATGATCTCAGTCAGAGAGCATACAGTCTTTCACCATGAAGTGTGAAGGTAACTGTTAGTTTTCTGTAGATTCCCGTTATCAGGCTGAAGAAATTCTTTCTATTCTTATGTTTTTGGTGTATTATTTATTATTTTTTTTGAATTTCAACTCAATTTTATGTGTACAAGAGTTGAAAAATCTGAGCCATCTTACAGAGAAATTGATTCTAAAATTTATAAAACCTATAAATAATCAGAGGGCAAACCCTGTATTAAAATAGATTTTCTAGCAAGTAAAAATCTTGCAGTTAAAAAAAACACACCCTTGTATCCACTTTAGGTACCAGGCAAAACTCACACTTTAAAGTGGCTCCACGTTGTCAGATACAGATGTTTGTAATGAATGCACACCTACTATGTGTTGTTATCAGTGGAATACCCAGCTCATTCACAAAGCTCTGAAGGCATCTGTCTCATCTTCATCACAGTAAATACACACACCCCTCACATAACTCAATTAGTTTAGATTTTCTATGTCTTCACATCAATTCAATGGAAAATTATACCCAGTAAACAACAGCAATAAAACCATATCTGTGACAGCACAGTTATTCACTTTTAAAATTTTCAGATTCATATTTTTACATTAATAACTGGGTTAGACCATTTACCAAAGGCCGTGACTTCACATAGTAATACCAGAATTTTCAGAAGCACTTACAGGTCACTGCAAGTCAGGTTTATGTTAAATAACTGCTGATGATTCCTCTACACAGATCCTTGTCTGAATCTTTTAAAATGTGAATATGCTTTTAGAACAAGATCCGAATTAACTTTCCCGATACTCAAAGAATGAAGTTTTATGGCACTTCTGGGTTGTTGCTTGTTTGTTGCCCACCACGATATCAAAAGTATCGGTCATGATACCATTGTGATTAGCTAGTTAGTGAAAACAGGAAAAGAGAAAACGGGAGTCCAGGCTTTATAAGCATGGACGCTGCAACTTCACATTCCCTGGGAACCACCGGCCCACTCCCTGCAGGTCACTGGGGAAGGGGTCCAACAAAGGGGGAGAGGGGTGCATGTGTAGTGAGTCAGGGAGACCCTGGGAAAGTGCCTGTCAGTCAAGACTGGGGAGCCTTTGCAAACCTGCGGAAGTTTGAGGATACATATTCCCGCAGACAGAGGAGCTCTCTTGGCTCTCCTGGCACTCTTGACTCTTTCTCTGTGTTCTCTGGTTCCTTTGGCTTTGCTCTTGTCCCTGTTAACTGTGTAGCTACATGGTCCATGGCCATGCGGACCCCGCCAGCAATGGACTGAAGGCTTGTAGCTGGGAACACAAATTAAGCCAGGCTGGTGCTGGATCGGGCTGCTCCAGCGTGGAAGGGAACCTCTGCACACTGGCTTTGATTTTAGCTCTGCTGAAAGCAAAATGGGACTTCTTCCTTGGCAGGACAGAGAGAAATGGGACCTTGGAAACTCAGGGGGTTTATTCCACAGAAATAAAGCTTTCTACAATATCTCAGCCTCCCGTGAGAGTCTCAGAAAATTCCTTTTCTCCGGATAAGGCAGGAAGCCCACTTCTACGAGCAACCAGCAGAGATGTGGAGATCTCCCCACCAACAGCAGTTACTAAGTAAAACAATATTTTAAGATTAAATTACAGTAAACATGAAAGCTCCACAGTTTAAACCCAGTATAAATCAACCACATCCAATTATCAATTTAAAATGAAAATATTAACTCCTGAAAGCTAAATGCAAGATTTTCTTTTTTACAACACAAAATACCCATTATTGATTCTGCTTTTTAAATAGATACAGGCCTGTTCAGATGATCTATTTCACTTTGTGAGTTTTGGTAGTTTGTGTTAAGGTATTAGGCCATTTAATCAAATTATGAAATTTGAAGGCATATATTATTCATAATATTCCCTTTTTTTCCTAATAAATACTTTTTTTCTAAGGGCCGTTTTAGATTCAAAGCAAGATCCAGAGTAAAGCACAGAGATTTCCCATATACCTCCTGTTGTTACACTTGCACGGCCTACCTGTTATTTTATTGTGGAGTTTGAGTTCTTTGTACATTTTGTTTAACAGTCCTTTATCAGATGTGTGTTTTGCAAACATTTTCTTGTCAGTCTCTTATTCTCTTTATGTTGTTTTTTGCAGACCAGAAGTTTTTCATTTTAATGGACTTTAGCTTATCAATTCTTTCTTTCATGTATTGTGCCTTTGGTGTTGTATCTTTACAGTCATCACCATACCCAAGGTTTTCTCCTATGTTATCTTTTGGTAATTTCATATTTTTGCTAAGGGTATAAAGTGTGTGTCCAGATTCATTTTTTGTGTGTGTGTGGATGTCCAGTTGCTCTGGCACTATTTGTTGAAAAGACTGAATCTTTTCTCCACTTATTGCCTTTGTTCCTTTGTCCAAGATCAGTTGACAGCATTTGAGTATACTTCTGACTATTCTGTTCCATTGATCTCTGTGTCTGTTCTTTCATCAATAACACACTGTCTTGTTTAGTAAGATTTCATTTTTTACCCATTCAATGTCTGTTTGAAAAGTAGTGATAACTCTCCTTATATTTCTTATGTTAGTAATTTGTCACCTCTCCCCTCTTCTTGCTTAGCCTGGCTAGAGGTTGATCAATTTTAATAATCTGTTCCAAAACAAGCTTTCATTTTCATTGATTTTCTAGATTATTTTTCTGTTTTCTTGCTTTCTTCTACTCCTTTTAGGCTTGCTTTGCCTTTTCTAGTTTCCTAAGATGAAATCTTAGATTGTTGCTTTTAGGTCACCCTTCATTTCTAATATATCCATTAAATGCTATAAGTTTCTACCTATGGACTCTTTTTTGCTGCATCTCACAAATTTTGATAACTTGTATTTTCACTTTAATTTGTATTAAAATAATTTAAATTTACCCTGATATTTAATTTTAGTCTCATATGTTATTTAGAAGTATTTTGTTTAATCTCAAAATATGTTGGTGTTTTTAAGCTATATTTCTTTTATTGATTTTTAAATTAATTTCATTGTGTTCTAAGAATAAACTTTGTATGATTTCTTTACTTTTAATTGTCTTAAGATGTGCTATGGCCCAGAATTGGTGAATGTTCCTTCTGATCTGAAAATGATGTGTAATTTTCTGTTGTTGGATGAAGTATTCTATAAATGCTAATTAGTCAACTTGACTGATGGCAATGCTTAGGTAAAATCTGATAGACTTGACATAAAAATAGATAATTCCACTTTTATAGTTGGAAAGTTTAACATGCCTTTTTGATAAATTGACAGTTGGTTAATCAAGCAGGCAGAAAACCAATAAGATATTTGTGCAAAGCAAGGAGGCTAGAGGGGCTGGAGGAGAGTGAACATGTGGAGGAGATGTGTTCAATATCAGGAGGGTGGGCAGGCCATATGGGCCTGAAATGAGATGTGAAGGAAGGGATTAATTTGAAGGAATGATGAGGAGCTCATTTTTTATAGATGATAAGTTCAGAATGAATATTAGAGTTTCAGGTAAAGATGTCTAATAGACATCTGGGATATTAGCAACTACATCACACAGCCCCTAAGAAATACAATGCCTCTATGCGATGCTATTAAATAGTCATCCATGCCTGAAATCATCACGGCCTCCCACGAGAGGGAAATGCATTATGAACGCCTTCCAGGGTTAGGGCCCTCTTGGGATTCTTTTCGTCAGTTGAAAATGGGGAAAATCAATGTGATTTTGTTTTATCTCCACATCATTTGTTAAGGTAGATGCAGAAGATGTGGGAGTTAATTATTTTTTTTCCTTTCTTTTCTTTTTGTGGGAGTTACTCTTAACAAGGTTGAATGTTAAAAAGGAATACCTAGGCGTGAAGGTTGTGCCTATATGCAAGAGAGTAACTTTAGTTGTGGACTGTAGATTTTAAACAGTTTGAGGAGGAAAGTAAAGGCAAGAGGAAGGTGGGGAATATAAATATACGACACGATCAATAAAGGACAAGACTTAACATTGTTGATAAATTATTTGTTAGAGTACTAGAGGAAGCCAGCTAGGAAGAGAGGAAGTGTTAGTAAAAAATACGATGCACGAATGAATACATTGACAATTTATTGGATATGCCAGTGATGAAAAGCGGACTGTGACCACAGATGCACGTGGCTAATACAGGATGGAAGACAAAGTCACTGGAAGAAAAGCGTTAAAAAATTAAAATTTAGTATATTGGAAGAATCATCAAAGTGGATTATAAAATGACCGAGCAGGAAGATAACAGTAGTGTAGGAGAGACTGAGAGTTACCCATGTGCTAAAATCTTCAAGGAATAAAACAAAGTGTCCTGGGGGTATTTAGACAGCCAGAGCAGAGTGAAGTAGCATCTGGTATAAACTGATAGCGTGCAAATCAAAACTCAACAACTGTGGGGAGGAAAAAGGGAAATGTTCTGGAACCAGAGTTGAGTACTAAGAAGGCAACCTGTCCCATCTTTAGGTCAAATGATACAGGTATAGAGAAAAAAAAGACTTGTCACTTCTCCGTGGCAATGCAAGAAAATAAAGAACACCCATGGCCCAAACCTACTGTGAACACTGCCGAAAAGCGTAATGTCGAGCGGGACCAAGAAAATGAAATGGAGCTCTGAGTATCTCACCAATCTGCCACAGATAGATATAGTCTAGTTACATTCTTATAAAACAAAAAAAGTACTTCTGGAGGGTGTGAAAAGGAAATTATGAAACTACATACAGATTTGTTGAGACAAAAATAGGGAGAAGTGTCTAAATATATCAGTGAGCCAGACAGGAAGCTGTCAGATGAGTTCAGAAATAAAAACAGCAACTCATAAGTCAAGAAATCTTGAGTGACTTCAGTTGTTGAAACATCGAGTTACATTATTAATGCAGAAATAAGAAAACATTATAGAAAACTTTAAAAGCTCCCTAATATGCAGTTGTAGAATAGGCCAACATAGAACATTTTAAAAAGAATATAATACCTAGAGCAAGGATTTGTCTCGCATATGTGAGATCACTGTAGAATTCTGTTTTTCAGAAGTTTGAAAACACTTGGAAGTATGTCACACTTTATGAGACATTGAGAAACACTGAATGTATCTTAAATGAGGAAACTGAAAGGGAAAACACCGTGTAGGAAATTACCTGCTTAAGTAAAGACTTGGCAGGGTCATGGGGGCTAACTACCCTTCCATAAGGGGTGGGAAAATCAACCGGGGAAAGTGTCCTATAGAGTTTCCCTGGGAGCTTCAGTTTTAATGTCTTGGGGGCCTCTTAGAAGTCAGGCAGCACAGTACAAATGGTTACAGCAAGTGGGGTTTATCTTCAATATTATTTATGTAGGAAGATTTCACTTTGAAAAATCATCCTAAATTAGTTACTCTGGTTATTTCTTGCATGTGCCACTAATGCTAGTGATATTCGGGATAGTCTCCAGGAGATTTTATATACCCAAGTCTCCAGATAACTTAGTCTAAGGAAATAACAGAAAAGTGAATTAAGACATTTTTATCCAATGGGCCACTAACAGTGATTTATGTGATATGTATTATCTGACCTGGAAAGATGTTAACAATACATCTCAAGTAAAGTTTATAAGAAAGCATAGTATTCATTACAGTATTTAATCAATCATGAGCATTTGATAAACAAAATAGAATCTCTCACCTATTACACTATTTTTATAATAGCCTTGCTTTTTTCATATGAAAGTTTCTAAAAGGACTGTAAATAATCTCTACAGAGCAATATGTTTTAAATATATTTTCTTTTATCCTTACCACGGATATGTTTATTGGTTTTAGAGAGAGAGGAAGTGGGGAGAGACAGAGAAAGAGAGAGAGGAAGAGAGAAACATCAATGTGAGAGAAAAACATTCATCTGTTACCTCCTGTACTCACCCCAACCAGGGATCGAACCCACAACCTTTTGGTGCCTGGGACGATGCTCCAACCAACTGAACCACCTGGCCAGGCAATTTCAGATATTTTGAAGTTTTGATTTCATTTTGCCTCTCTGGGTATGCTAATGTTTGTGAAATTAACATTTTTTTGGACAATGAAAATAATATAATAGAAAGGGCTTATTTAAAAAATGAAGAAAATTCACAGGAAGGCTATTCCAAAAATAATAAACACACTTTTTTAGAACTTATTTTTTGCAAACTTATTTTATTTTATTTTTTTTTACCACACACAACGTGAGCAGGGAAGATAGTGCCATCTTCTTCCAGCCCATGGTCTAGAGTGACTAGACAGGCAACTTGCCAAATTCCCATGGCCCACGGCCCTAAAGTAGGTCCCAGGTACTCTGATGTCTTGTCTTTCAAATCTACAAGAGCCATCAAATTAAATCATTCTATGTGACATGTCTTCCTAGAACCCTGAGGACTACAGACACTGTGTATAACTCAGAGAGGGGAAACATAGCAACTGAAGTTGAGGTACAGATTCAGATAATATAACTATGGAATCCCAACCTTTATTTAGACATTAACACATCATTACAATTTAGTAAAAAAATACTGAAGGATCCTAAACTTTTTTATTTCTTTTTTAATTTTCCTAAATTTTGCAATTCATAGTAAAGTTGCAAGAGTAGTACTGAACATCCATTTATCCTGAGAGTAGATTTAACAGTTGTTTACATTTTAACATATATGTGTAATTCAATATATATTTTAAAAACATTTTCAAACCATTGGAAAGTAAGTTGCAGGCATCATGGCACTCTTGCCCTAAATATTGCTATGTGATTCTCCTAATCAGGATATTCTTTTCCATAACCACATAACTATTTACCTTGAAGAGAGCTATCATCTTATCTAAGAAAAAATAATGATACTTTCAAAATACAATTTGCTGTACAAGCCATATTTAAATTTCACCTTTGTAAATAAAAAAGTCTTTCATAGTTTGCTTTTCTATTCATGATTCAACCATGCTTCATTCATTGCATTTAGATGCTTCATCTGTTCAAACTCTTCAATCGAGACCAGTCCTCATGCTTTTTTATATAAAAAATTTTTTAAATAGTTTTAGATTTACAAAAAAATTTTTGAAAATATAGAGAGTTTGAGCTCTTATATACTCTGAACCCTATTTTCTCTGTTAGACATTTAAATAAGCATGGTGCATTTGTTACAAATGACGGATCAATATTGATACATTATTAACTAAAGTTCATATTTATTCAGATTTGCACAGTGTTGTTTTAATTAACCTAACCCTTTTTTATGTTCCAGAATCCCGACCAGGATACATTTAGTTATCATATTTTCATGGTCTTCTCTTAGCTGTGAAAGTTTCAGTCTTTGCTTTTTTTGATAACCTGAACAATTTTTAGGATTACTGGTTAGATATTGGTGGAATTTACCTTGATTCAGAATTGTTTGATTTTTTTGTCCTACTTTTACTGTAGTTATTGGTTCTTATTGTTATATCTTCTAACCTGGATTCTTTTCTCAGCTGTGTTCAGTCTAGTAAGTCCATCAAAGGGTTTCTTCAAAATTCTTCATTTCTGTTACCATGCTTTTGATTTCTAGCACTTTTGTGTTTTCCCTTCTTCCTTAAGATTTCCCTCTCTCTGCTTACATTGTCCTTCTGTCCTTACATGTTGTCTACTTTATCCATTAGAGCCCTTAGCAGTTGTTTTAAATTCTGGTCTGATATTTCCAGTTTTGCTGCTATATCAGATTCTGGTTCTGATGCCTGATCTGTGTCTTCACTTTGTGGAGTTTTTTGTTTGTTTTTCCCCCCCTTTTATGAGGCCTTGTAATTGCTTCTTGACAGCCAGACATGATCTGTGCGAAAAGAACTGCCGTAAACATGCCTGTGGTACTGTGGTGTTGAGGTTGGGGGGATGGGACACATTCTGTGATTTGGTCTCAGTCTTTTGCTGAGCCTATGCCTCTGGATGGTGAACTTGACAAGTGTCCCCCCTTAGTTAAGACAGGGTGGCTGGTGTGGGCTGGAGTTGGGTATTTCCCTTCCTCTGATAAAATCCTGGCAGGTGACGCCCTCCTTAACTAGTTCCCCCTGAGGGCAGGTCTTGTTAAGAAGAGTGCTCTGGTGCATTTCATAGCTGTTACTCTTCCCCCTCCCCCTAGGTGCATTAGGGGATTTTTCTCTGATATTTATTGTGAGAAAATAAATTGAGCTCCTGGAGGTAAATCTCACAAAATTATGGGGGCCCAGTATGACTGGACTTCTTGACCCTCAGAGTTGTCCACGCTGAGCTGCCAGCAGTTCATCAACAACAGTTCAGTTCTTGGTTTTCCTGCTGGGCACTGACTCCTGCGGCAGCTTCCACCCAGGATTCTGTGCTGTGCTCTCCTAGGCCATGGTTCCTGTATTGGGCACAGCGTCTTGTCTTGTACCCCCTCTTTCTTACAGCTCCAAAAATGTTGTTGATATTTTAGTCTGTTCAGCTTTTTACTTGTTGTTAGGATGGAATGGTGACCTCAATCTCCTTACCTGTGGACCCAGAAAAACAGTAGTTAATTTTTAAGGTCTTTCTCTTGAGCATGTTCTCATACGGGAACAGGCAAATTAGACAGCAAAATGGATCTTGTGCCCACCCAGGTCAGTTCTATCCTCTTGGTACATGTGGCCCAGCCTGAGCTTGCCTCTCCTACTTTGACAGTGGATGACAATATTCAGATTAGAATTATACTTTCTCTCATTTTTTTTCATGTCTCTTCTTCCTTCTTACTTGTGATCAAATGCTCCTTCATCAAATATATGGTGATCTTTGTTTTTCTCCATTTATAGAAATACACTTTCCTTTTCTCTATTGCAGACTTGGAGGTTTTGTACATGAAAATACTCAAAAGCAATTTGGGGATTTTGTTATTTATTTTATTTTCCTGAGTAAAAAGGCTGGTTAGTGAAAAACTTGGGGTTCTTTTAAACTTTCAGTAGTCCTAAGCCCTTGGATGATCAGGGATTTTGTAAGAGATCTGAGCTTTCTAATATGGATTGTTTGCAGAGGAACCGAGTACACTGGAGGTATTCATGTGGATATTTGACATCTGGCTGGTGGAGATATTGTAGAAGAAACTGGGAAACCAGCTGAGAATTAGAGTACTTGTATTCTAAGGTCTCTTCCTGATCTATGTGCCTGCAAATTTATACATTGATTTTTGCTTGTGATAGTCATGAATTTCACTTGAATCAACCTTCACATTCACGAAATTTTCTTGTTAAGCAAATAACTAGAGGTGTAGTCAGGCAAAACATTGGCCCCTACTACTAAATGGCCAACAATATCACTGAAACCAAATCAATAAACTTATCTTGAATATTTTAACTAATATTTACTTGTAGGTGTGCTTTCTTGCTTTAAATTCATGGTATTCTTTGTTGATACAGTTACAATAGCTGCAGAGTAGGAATATTGATGGAAACTTACTTCATCCATACAGACGCCTAACTTGCTATGGAAGAGGGCAGAACTGAAAGATGAAAGGAACGGTGAGCCACTTATGAAGAGCTGACTTTGATTTGTGAAGGTGGGAATGAAATATTACTTTGGTGGATGGAACATAAGAGTGATACAAAGGAAACAGTGTAAAAGATTTGTGAAAGAGGTGAGGTAATATATAGTTTTTGTGATACAAAATTGATGTAAAAGGGGTGAGCTATCTGAAAGCATCAAAGCTCCAAAGTAGCAAAATTAGAAAGAGCTTCAAGAAGCCAGTGAAGGGCTTTGAAAAGAAGTTGCTTTGAACTATGTGCACTTTTTAAAATGATGCAATTCAGTTCCAAATTCCCTAGCATTTATTTATGTGATTTTCAGGTCAGCCAGTAAATGGGATCAATATTGATGGCAAATTGAATTTTCAAAAACACTCAAGAAGCATTCATTTTAAGTAAATAAAACAGATTCAATTTTTATAAGATAAAGCACTTTAAAAAGGCATCATACTAACTTTAATAATATCAGAGTTGGTGGCTCTTCTTACTAGTTTGTTCATTTTATGCCACTATGTTCTTACTCTCTGAGGTCATTTTCAATTAATTTTGTTTGAAATGAAGTTTATGCAACATGGTGATGCTTTTTAAGTCTCTTCTAGGTACTCTTGATTAGAATATGCATTGGTAGGTAAATCTTTCCCATGCTACTTATCTATCACTGATTCTTTGGAAATGAAGAATACATTATTAATTTTTGCAGTGGAATTCATGACCATGATTGAGTCAACTGTCTTTGTTGATACCATGAACTTTACTAATTCACTATATTTAATGGTTAGAAAAATAGACTTTCCTTGCCTTGATGTAAGATGGATTATTAGCCCCAGGATAATATGACATTTATTTTTAAAGTACAAAATAACAATTTAGCTAGATGAGTATCCAGTAGTCTTTTTGTGTCCCCCTGTTTTGGTCTATAGTAAACAGAAAGATTATGTGAAAATAGACGTAGTGGTTAATCTGAATTAGCAATCATACAGTTAAACAATAAATACCAATATCATAAATTTTCACATGATTGAATAGAGCTCTTGAAATCCTCACATGGGAAGGAGAGGAATTTTCTTTTATTTTTTAATTCTCACCTGAGGATATGTTTTTATTGAGTTCAGAGAGAGAGAGGAAGGGAGAGAGAGAAACATTGACCAGTTGCCTCCTATAGGTGTCCCAACTGGGGGTTGAACCCACAATCTGGTTATGTGGCCTGATCAGGAATAGAATCAACCACCTTTTGGTGTACAGGATGCTCCATCTACCCAAGCCACACAGGCCAGGGAGGGAAGACCTTTTTTTAAAGTAGATGCATAGGTTAATGGACACATGCCATCCATATAAATGATTATTCCCATCTCAATTAGCCTATTATGCAGGATTAAAAATTGCAAGGCTGGAATTGAGTTTTAACAGCATAACCAGTTATGAGTAAAATAATTCTCTGTGAAACTAACTAGGGGGTCTTTAGCAGAATTCTGGAAATAGCTTCTTGTTCAGTAAAAGGTTTTAAAAGTGTAGGGTCATAAAGATGTTTCTTTAAGGTTACTTTGTTTTAGTCAACTTTAAATCTTTAACATCCTTTGTATGGGTTTATGAAAACAAATATCATGCAAAAAATTCCTAGTAATGTGTTGATGTTCTCAATTACAATATTTTAAAGAAAGAAAGTTTTCTGCAAATGGGCATTGCAATAGACACCTGGTTTATTTCATTTAAAAATATAATCAATTTGAAAAATGAATTAGAGATTTTGCTTGGCTATTTTTGAGGTCAGTGCTTTAGAATATGTGCATTGTTCAATTTTACTTTTTTATACTATAATGTTAAAATAAAAATGATCGTATGTAAAATATAATTGGTGATTCTTTCTATGGATTACTGGTGTTCTTAGATTTCATTTACTAATTTTCTTATTTAATAGGCATAAGTATGTCTTTGTGTTACTGTCTAATTATATCTGATTATTTTATATTTGCAACTGGACACTAAAGTGGGTATTCCTTCATGAATTATCAAACACTTGTTTTCATGCATAATTTTCATTTCATGAAGACATATAAATATAATTTTTAGCTTAAACAATTCTTCCCATACACTATAAGCAAGGAAAATGAGATGCAGCTGTAAGACTTAATAAACAGAAACCTTATTTGAAATGGAGTCTGGAGGCTGGGAGAGAGAAATTTTCTGTGTGTCACTCAGCACACGCTACTGACTCCAAGAGAAGAGTTTTACCTTTCATCTCCCACAGGAAGTGATGCCATTTCACTGCCTCAGCAGGAGGGAGAAAGATTTCTTCTTGTGCAGTCACAGCTCAGCCAGGGGGAGAGGGCCCCATAACTCAGCCAATGAAAAGCCACTGCACTTTGAACCTTCAGCTTTTTCTAATGCACTCTTTGTTTACAACAGCCCCTCCCAAGTCCTTTGTTTTGTAGACTCGAGCATGGTTTGTCATTAGACCACATATCCCAAATGCAATTCTTTATTTTCCACAAATAAACCCATTTTTCTGGAGAAATATCTGGCTATTTGTTTAAGGTCAACACGGTATTGGCCATGAGACAGCCTTAAAATACAAGTTTTTGTTTGTTTGGAAGTAGTCCTCTAACTACCCAAATTAAAATTGGATTTTAATAAATATAGATATGTCAAAGATGAAAGTATTATATTTCAGATGAAAAATGCACGCATAAGTGTTATAACATGTTCAGGAGTGTGTGTGTTTGTGTGTATAAGAATGCATTAGAACATAATATTGGATATTTATGACCTCAGCATACTACATATGTGAGCTACATATCTAATTTAAAAATTCTGGTAGCCACATTAAGAAGTAGTAGAAAAAAACAAGTACCATTAATATCAATAATGCATTTGATTTAACCAATCTACCCAAAATATTATCATTTCAATTGCAAGCAATGAAAATAAATATTGATGCTATTTTTCTTCCATTCTAAACCTTCAGTATTGGGTGTGTATTTTACAGTTACCACACATTTAAATTCAGACTAGCCACATTTTAAGTGTTCAATAGGGACCTGTGGCTAGTGGCTCTTATAGGCCAGCCTAGTTCTATAGAAAGAAGGACAGGATGTTTCTCAACATTAACTGTAAAATGGAAGGAACAGACGGACATTTTCTCAATAGGTAAGTATTTAACCATCCTCCCTGTACTTAGTTGAAAACAGAAACTTTGAATTTAAAATAAAGAAAACTCTTGTAAATATATAATCTCTTATAAGTATCCATTTATAAAATCACCTCAAACTGTTTTAAAGTTATTAAAAACTTAAAACTATGGTGAACATAATAATATAATAATATTCTACTTAATATACATTGATATGTTGAAAATATTTCTGTGATTTACATCTGAAAAACACCTGAGTATTGAACTAATAGAAATCAGAACATTATGCCAAAAGTTTGATGGCTTTAAGTTTTAAACAAGAATATTTCACCTCAAAGATTGATTTACATGTTAGCAACTATCTATATGTAAGAGGAATAAAATACTAAATTATTCATTAGAAAGAGCTTGTAACAGTAAATTACATAGAAACAGATTCTAATATTCCCCTCATGCTTGCTAAGTGGCCTAGAGAAAGTTACTTAATCTCTCTGAACCTGAGTTTTCTCATCTTTAGGCGATTGTAACTACTTTTCAGAATTGCAATAATTAAAGAAATATAATCTAAGACACCACCCTAATTCCTATATAACAGTGAGTTTGTTAATTGACATATAATATTTAAATGTTGAACAATAGGTCTTAATACATACAAGTGTTGCTCTTTCCTGAAAAGATTTCACTCAGTGGTCCTGCCTCACTTTGACACTTGATAGCCACAGAAACAGTCTGAAACAGGTCAAACACAGATTCCTTTAGATTATGCAACACTGTTTGGTGAGCAAATTAAATGTATAATGTTTTGTTTAAAATATTTGTCAATTAAAGTATAATTTATAACAATAGCACCTGCCTTATAATAAAAATAAAGACATTTATAAACACAGTAATTACTATTACAAAAAAATCTGGGATTTTTATATTTTTTGAGTCCATAGTAGCCACTAGTAAATCAGGTAGTAAACACTGGAGCAATAAAGTCAATGAAGTAAGTTTCCTAATATTTTTATATCTTGCATTTCCATGAAAAACATTTAAAAATCTTATTATCTACATTTAACCTTCCTGTTTTTTTTCTAAAGTATTCTTTGGTGTTTATTCTATCTCCACAGTGATTCTCCTTGTGTGAATTTTGGTACTTGTGCTTTCAAGGAATTGTTTCATATAGTCCAAGTTACCAAATTTGTGTGCATAGTATTCATGGGACTCCTCTGTCCTTTCCAGAATGCTCGTGGTTTCAGTAGCAATCATCCCCCTTTCATTTTTGACGTTGGTAATTCGTGTTTCTTCTCTCTCATTGTTCCTGGTTATCCTAGCTATAGGATTATCAATTTTAACTCTCAAAAGAAACAGCTTTTACTTTTCTGAGTCTCTCAATTGTTTTCCTGTTCTCAATTTTATTGATTTCTTCTCTTTCTTAAAGTTTATTTTTGCTTCTTTAAGTGTGATTTATGCTTACTCTTCACAAAATGGAAGCTTAGATTACTTGTTTCTTATCTTTCTTCTTCCCTAATGTATGTGTTTAATGCTTAATTTTTCTCTGTTCACTGCTTTCACTTACTCCCACAGATTTTGATAGATTGTATATAATTCAGTTCAAAATATTTATTAATTTTACTATGATGTATCATTCTCCATCACTTTACTTTTATCCTATCTATATATTTAAAGTGGATCTATATCAAAATAAAAACTTCTGCACAGCAAAAGAAACCATCAACAAAACAAAAAGGGAGCCCACAGTATGGGAGAACATATTTGCCAACGACAAATCTGATGAGGGGTTAATATCCAAAATATATAAGGAACTCATACAACTTAACAAAAGGAAGACAATCCAATTAAAAAATGGACAAAGCACCTGAATAGACACTTCTCCAAAGAGGACATACAGATGGCCAAGAGGCATATAAAAAAATGCTCAAAGTCACTAATCATCAGAGATACAGATTAAAACCACAATGAGGTATCACCTCACAACTGTCAAAATGGCACCATCAACAAATCAACAAATGACATGTACTGGTGAGGGTGTGGAGAAAGGGGAACCCTGGTACACTGCTGGTGGGAATGCAGACTGGGGCAGCCACTATGGAAAACAGTATGGAGGTTCCTCAAAAAATTAAAAATGGAGCTGCCTTTTGATCAAGTGATCCCACTTCTAGGAATATATCCTAAGAAACCAGAAACACCAATCCGAAAGGCTATATGCACCCCTATGTTAAGTGCAGCAGCGCAGTTTACAATAGCTAAGATCTGGAAACAGCCCAAGTGCCCATCAGTAGACAAGTGGATAAAAAGCTGTGGGACATTCACACCATGGAATACTATGTAGCTATAAAGAAGAAGGATCTTTTACTCTTTGAGGCAGCATAGAGGGACCTGGAGTGTATTATGCTAAGTGAAATAAGCCAGTCAGAGAAAGGCAAGTATCACATAATCTCACTCATATGCGGAATCTAATGAACAAAATAAAGTAGCTAACAAAATAGATCCAGAGACGTGGAAGCATGTAACAGACTGTCGAATCTCAGAGGGAAGGGGCTGGAGGGTTGCTGGAAGAGATCAACCAAAAACCTTATATGCATGTATGCATAACACAAGGACACAGACAATAGTGCAGTGAAGGCCTGGGGGTGGGGTGGATGAGGGATGCAAGGGATAAATGGGGGGGAAAAGGGAATATCTGTAATAATTTCAACAATAAAGATAAATTTTTTTTTTTTAAATATATCTTTATTGATTTCAGAGAGAGGGAAGGAGAGGGAGAGAGAGAGATAGAAACATCAATGATGAGAGAGTCATTGATTGAGCCCACAACCCGGGCATGTGCCCTGACCGGGAATTGAACCCTGATCGCCTGGATCCTAGGTCGATGCTCAACCGCTGAGCCAAGCCCAGCCGGGCAATAAAGATAAATTTTTTAAAAAGTAGATAATATAGTTAGGTCTTGTTTTTTAATCCATTGTGAAAATCTCTGTCTTTCAATTGCTTTACGTAGACCATTCATATTTAATATGTAGTATTGACATAATTGGATTAATTTCTACATGTTGGCAAAAGTTTCCTATTCATTGCACTTGTTCTTTATTTATTCTTCTGCCTTCCCTAGTTTAATTGATCATTTTATATGATTCCATGTTCTCTCCTCTCTTAGTTTATTAATTATATTTCTGTATTAAAGACTTAATTTTTAGAGCAGTTTTGGGCTGTATTAGAATTTCTTAATTATGGATCTAACAGCACTTGTCTTCAGCTAATGTGCAATTTGGGGAGTACCTTTCCACTCTTTTGTTACTGTAATTAGGCCCAGTTTCACATGGCAGCTGCTCACTGAATCAATTATAACCTGATTGATTTGGAGAGCAAACATGCAGAAGCATCTTTGGCCATGACCTCACACCTGTTTTCTGATCATTGTATCAATCATTTCCATTTTTTTTATCACTGTTCCTTTGGACTGGAGACACTCCATGTGGAGTGTGCCTTGTTAATGTTATTACTGCCACAACCTTTTGTTACACACTCTTCTAGGATCAACAATCTTCAAGATTCTTTAAAAAATAAACAATGAATCTTCAAGGGATGTGGGACCCGTTAGTTAAATATAAATTATATAGTCAGTCTGCTTCCAGAAGAAAATCCACTGTTGTAGAAGGTTTTTAATTTAAATGCTCCTAGACAAGAGGTCATGGTTTTTCACCTACACTTCCAGTATACACACCCTGCTTTACCTATTCTTTTAACTTTGTCTTTGTGTACTTCACTTGATTGACTAAATAGGTCAATTAAACTGTTGCCGATACTTGATAAATTGAATATATAATATACATTCACAATTATGAGAGAGAGTCCTGTAAACATATGATGCCCTTTGAAAAGCAGTGCCTGGAAATGTGATAACCACACCATGGCCATGTTTATTTAATAAATAGATCATTTTCCCATCATCACTGTTTTTGAGAATAGCTGCACCTTAAATATTTACATATGAATGTTCATGCAGCTCTCTTCATTCCATCAAAAACTGACTTACCTATGCCCATTTATTTCATGGTTTAACCCAAAGTGCATTTCAGCCACGCTGTGTAATAGTGTAACTCTGAGCTATGAAACCTCTTACTGCTGTATGTGGGCTGCTAGAAAATAATCTTTTTATTTATAAGATTTTAATACCATCCCATAATTATTTAGTGGTAATTTGTTTAGAAAGTGAGAGAATCATTTGTAGTTTTGATGATGAGCAGTTAAATTGTGGAGTTTCCTGATGTAGTCAGTTACCTGAGATGGAGTCTCTGGGCTTCTGAAAGAGTGAATAGAATCGTGTCACATATTTTACCTCCCAAAGTGATCTATTTCTTACTGACTAAAATAAAGTTTAATTATTATTTTTACTAAATAGATTATTATAAGTTTTAAAAATCTCATTACTTATTGTCCAGTGGGGAAACTTTATATTTAATGCACTGAAGATTATACTCATTTGAGGAGTTTCAAAGTTTTGGTTTCTGTTTCCATGCGTTGCAGACATAGTGTTGAAAGACTATATCTTAATCAGCTTTGATTAAAGGGGCTTTGGAAGTCACTATCTCCTGCAGAGGAACATGACAGTTACAGCTAATCATTTCTGCCACTTTACCTTTATATCTAACTGAGTGACTATGTAAATAAGCTGGCTTTTCCCCTTGGTGTGTTGGATAATTTAATAGCAACAGAAACTGCTGAACAAATTAAGGGACATTTTTGCACATGAGTTTTATATCAAGAGAAGATATTGATTCAGAAATTCATGCTAATGTGACTCTTATTTCTTCAGAGTGCATCAGTAGCTTTGTACACAGACTATCATGTTTCTGTCTCCTCTGAATTTTAATAGTTCGATCTTTAATAGAAATAGTATTAAATTACCTGTGTGATGGTAAGGTGCTACTTTAAAGGATCACAATTTCAAGTGTTAATTACTACAGCGATATAATGACTGTTTTATCTAGATGATAAGGAACCCAGTTGTATTAACCCACATCCACATGTTATAACATTTAACACATATAAAATACATGCATACACAGGTGCATAAATACATGTTTTATTTACTTTGAAATCAAGTGTCTGCCTGAGTAGAATGTCTGTTCTTGAAGTGTCAATTAGATGTTTATTTTTTTATTGTTATATTTACTTTTTCAAATTTTGTTTTTCAATTGCAGTTTACATTCAGTATTATTTTGTATTAGTTTCAGGTATACAGTAGAGTGGATAGACAATCATACACTTTACAAAGTGATCCCCCCCGATATTTCCAGTGCTTACCTAGCACTATACATAGTTATTGCAACATTATTGACTATATTCCCTATGCTGTACCTTACATCCTCGTGACTATTTTGTAACTACCAAACTGTACTTCTCAATCCCTTCACCGTTTCTACCCAGTCCCCCTCCCCCCCTCCCCTGTGGCAACCATCAGTCTGTTCTCTGTGTTTTTGAATCTGTTTCTATTTTATTTGTTCATTTATTTTGTTCTTTAGATTCCACATATGAGTGAAATCATATGGTATTTGTCTTTCTCTGACTGACTTATTCCACTTAGCATAATACCCTTTAGGTCTATCCATGATGTCATAAATGGTAAAATTTCATTCTTTTTTATGGCTGAGTAATATTTCATTGCATATTTGTACCACCATTTGATTATCCACTCATCTATTGATGGACACTTGGGCTGCTTCCATATCTTGGCTATTGTAAAAAACGCTGCAATGAACATAGGGGTACCTATATACTTTTGAATTAGTGTTTTATGTTTCTTCGGTTGTATACCCAGAAATGGAATCATTGGGTCATAAGGCAGTTCCATTTTTAATTTTTTGAGGACCCTCCATACTCTTTTCCATAGTGGCTGCACCAACTTGCATTCCCACCAACAGTGGACGAGGGTTCCCTTTTCTCCACATCTACGCCAACACATGTTGTTTGTTGATTTATTGATGATAGCCATTCAGATATTTGACAAAGGAGGCAAGAACTTACAAGGGGTTAAAGACAGCCTACTCAATAAAGTGTGTTAGGAAAAGTGGACAGATACATGCCAAAAAATGAAACTAGACCATTTTCTTAAACCATATACAAGAATAAACTCAAAATAGATTAATGACGTAAAAATAAGACTCAAACCCATAAAATTCCTGGAAGAAAATATAGGCAGTAAAGTCTCTTGATATTTCTCTTAGCAATATTTTTTCTGATATATCTCCTAGGGCAATGAAAAAAAAGTAAAATATAAACAAATGGCACTACTTAAAAATAAAATGATTTGCACAGCGAAATGAAAAGACAGCCTATTGAATGTGACAACATATTCACCAATGACACACCTGATAAGGGGTTAATATCTGAATTTATAAAGAACTCATACAACTCAACACCAAAAAAACAAACAATCCAAAGAAAAAAATGAATGTAGGACCTGAAGAACACTTATCCAAAAGAGGGCATGTCAATGGCCAAGAGACATATGAAAAGATGCTTAATGTCATTAATCATCAGGGAAACGCAAATTAAATCTACAATGAGATATCAGCTCACACATGTAAGAAGGACTATTAATTAGATTATTAAATAAACTCTCAGAATGTTAAAGATATATAGACGCTAAAATCAGACTTTAAAATAAAAAGATAAAAATCAAACTTAAAGCTTTTATTAAGGCGGTAAAAAAATTGGGAAGGAGTATGTAAATATAAATAGACTACAATTACTAAAATAAAACATAATAAAATATCTAGTGTATAAACAAATTTTGTGATCATAGGATGATGCATTAAGACTATAGTTCTCACAGCAGCAAGATGGTTCGATGACCAAGATCATGGACTTTATATCCAAATATACCTGAAACAACAATATTTCTAAACTTTGTATTAATTATGCTGAATAGTTATATGAAGGAATTTGTTCATCTCATCTAATTATAAAAATTATTATCATGTTTGTTTATAATGGTTCCTCTGTTAGTCTTTTAAGTGTCTTTAGGGTCTGTTATATTCTTTTCCTCATCTATTTTATTATAATATATTATATTTCTCTTCAGGGTTATTCTATCTAGATGTTTGTAAATCTTCTTAAACTTTTCAAAGGATGAAATTATAGCTTTATTTATTTTTTCTATTGTTTGCCTGTTTCTTAATTCATTAATTTCTACATTCATTGTTATTTCCATTTTTTACTTGCTTTGCTTTTAATTTGACTTATTTTCTTTGTTTTTTAAAGTTGATATTTAGATAATGGATTTAATATGTTTTTTCTATTATAGGAGTATAAAACTATAAATTTCCCTCTTAGAACCACAAATTCTTTATTTTCTTGTTTGATCTTTGATTCATTTAGATATGTGTTGCTGAATTTTCAAATTTTGGGCTTTTCTAGAAATCAAATTATTTATTTTCAATTTTATTACATTTTTGTCAGAGAACATAATTTATATTTCAATATTTGAAATAATTTACTGAGAGTATTTTATAGCTCACCTTATATCCCATTTGCACTTGAAAAAAAAAGTTCACTCTCTGATTATTTGAGGTAACTTTTTATAAATATCTATATATCTCTCTATATTTTAATCCTCACACCAAGATATGTGGTTTTTTATTGATTTTAGAGAGATAAGGAGAGAGAGAAACATCGATGGGTTGCCTTCCATATGTGCTACAATAGGGTATCAAACCTGCAACGTAGGTAAGTGCCCTGACCAGGAATCGGACACATAACCATTTGGTGTACAGGGAGACGCTCCAACCAACTGAGCCACCACGTCAGGGCTCAATCTATATTTTATTATTTATATTAATTTTATCAGTTTGTCTCACAGTATTTTTCTTTTTTTTTGTAATCATGCATGGAATTTATTGCTAATTAGTCAAATTTTTATTATTCATTGAGGAAGGGAAGTTGAAAATATCAAAATAGGACTATGGATTTCTCTATTAACCCATTCAGCCCTACCAGTTTTGTTTCATGTATTTTGAAGCTCTGTTATTAGGGGTTTTGTAGTTTGTGGATTTTTTCCCCTATTGAATGATATTTCCTTTGCCCATGGTTCATATTTCCATTTCTCCAGATGGGTAATAACTTTATATCATATCCTGGACATTTTATCTAATATATTATGAAAACCCTGCTTCTATTTGATTCTCTTGGCAGAAACTCTTCAGGAGGTCACCTTGGACTCTTGTAGGCTTGTATTTTTGTTTTGTTTTGTTTTGTTTTGTTTTATTTTGTTTTGTTTTGTTAGGGTGGTTCTGTTTTAATATGCCCATAATCCTACAGTGAATCCCATAGTCCAGGAATACATGTTTTTGCTCCTAAGGCAGTGTTCTTTGTGGTTTCAACAAAAGACAGGAGGTATTTTCCCTGTGGTAGACAGTAATTGAAATCTCAGCTCAGGCATTTCACCCTTCCATATATTGTTTTTTGTTGAACTCTATTTGAGTCTTGCCTGCATTATGGGTTCATGGGTTAATCAATATTTAGTCAGTGTTTTTACATGGATGTGAGGGTTCCCTCCCTCACAGAGTAGGGCTCTGTCCGTTTCCTGATTTATTCAGTCACAGTGTCCAACCACTTAGGCAGCCCCAGGCTCCTGTGATTTAGAGTCCAATCAGACTGCAGTCCTTGATTTAAACCCTGTAGGTAAAGCCGGTCATAGACATGACAATTCCCTCAGTGGAAAATTCATATAAATTTGGCTCTCATGAGAGCAGTTCCTTTTTAACTGGGGTCTTATCCCCTCTAGTGTTTGCCCCCTTTTGTTTGCTCTTCAGCGACTTCACACTCAATTGCCATGTACTCAGTCGCCACATGAAGGACTATTACTCTAATAAAAAATATGCTACCATTAACAGAAGTAAAACTCCTTAAGATATTCTTTTTTCTTTTTTTTGACTTTGTATATAAATCCATTTTCTTTAAAAATTTTGGAAACATAGTATTCAATTCCAGAATTTTTTTTCTTGTACATTTTTTCGTAATTTATTTCCAATTTAGGATTTTTAATACCTCCTCAATCTGTGAAGTACTCTGGCATTTTCAATAGAATTTGAATTTTTAGGATATTGTACCATTGATAGTCATGTTTACTCTCTATATGGGAATTTTAATGAGCTTTATGATCATGAATTTCTAGTTATGATTTAAAAAATATATTTGCTCTTGCTTTTAATGAGTAACCAGGGAGGCATATTTTTGTTTCCATCAGCATTTTGGTCTCAACAACAGCTTTAAAGGTTCAGGTTCACTTTGAGTTCAAGTAGATAAACTACCCAAACTATTATCCAGCTCAGATATAATTAAACTCCTTGTTAGAGCATATTAGTTTACCCCAGAAAATGTTATTTAAGGAGATGAGAGTATATTGGAATGCAAACAATGACAACAGAAAAATCAAATGGAAGGATCAATATATTACCCAGGAACCAACAAATTACTGACCCATGCATATGCATTTTCACAGGAGAAAGCACAGACTACAATCCATAAAATAAATCCTTAGGAGGGAACTTTCTTAACTAACAGGAAAATTGAAAAGGAATAAAAAAAAATGAGATTCTCATATGTGGGCATGGTATATATGTAATCTAGAGTTTTAGTAAATCTTTAGTTTTATTTCAGAGAACTCTAATTTCTTCTATGTATAATACGGCGTCACATTGTTCTGCATGTAGATGACGCCTTCCTCTTCTCATACTCACACAAGAGAGGGTGAAAGTAAAGTAGTGTGGCAAGTGTGATATTCCCAGTTATTTAACAACCTCACAGTTAGACACTGGTTCACAATCCTTCTGTAAATCTGGTCCACACCAGCTCCCAGGTCTCTGAGATGGACACAGCACAGGACTTCACACCTTCCCTTTCCAGTTATAGAGGGCTAAATGGGTAATGACTGTGTTCCTTCTTCCCCTGTCCCTAGTTCCCTAAATGTCTGCATCACCCAGTTTTGGGCTAATTCTAACTTTGACCTTAAAGAGTCACCCACTATGCTCCTCTTTTCTCAAACAATTTCTCTTACGTAATAATGACATGTGTGGTGGTTTAATACAGGAAAGCTCCTACAACACTCAGAGTCTGTTAGCCAGACCTCGTCTCTCTGCTACCTACCACAAGAGGTGAGATAGCAAAGGCCCGACTGCCCTTTGTTCTTCCTGATTCAGCAAGAACAAAACACAAATGAGTATCTCAATTTCTGTGTCTTTTTTTTTTTTTTTTTTAAATAAATATATCTCTATTGATTCCAGAGAGAGGAAAGGAGAGGGAGAGAGAGAGATAGAAACATCAATGATGAGAGAGTCACTGATCGAGCCCACAACCAGGGCATGTGCCCTGACCGGGAATCAAACCCCTATCTCCTGGATCCTAGGTGGACACTCAACCACTGAGCCACGCCTGGCCGGGCTCAATTTTTGTGTCTTATTGATTGTATTTATTGTAAAATGCACTTTCCCTTCCTAGATTAAGACACACACAGAGAAACCCTAATATGGCATTTTCACGATCTCTGGGTTTTCTAGACTTTTCAGGGACAGGGAAGACAGGGTCACACATTTGTAAAGCTAGATTAGATCTCTCAGCTTTGCCTAATTTAAGACAGAAGCTGTCTCCCTGTCCTTGTGTCTTTCAGGTATTATCATAAAAACAAATTATACAGTAACAGGTGTTCCTAACAGAATGCACATTCTCGAATTTAATGCACAATTGATTCCTTGCCCAAAGGAGAAACATGCTGAACTATCCTTACTGAAGGAGAATCACACTTTGAAGACTGAATATTGCTTCACAGCATGAAAGACGTGTTGAAAAAACAAGCTATGAGGGTGTGGAAACTATGAGCTCCATGGTTTTCACTTCTTTCATTTTTCGGTAGACATATATAAAGTAAATCTGTGTATCTTTAAGTTTTGAAGTGGCCTTCAGGAAAAGAGGCCAGATTGTTGCAGCAGCTATAATCATGACGGGCTGACGTATCTTGGTTTAATCCTTCAGGCTGACAAGAAACAAACCTCAAGAACATGCAGGATAAACAGTCCACAGAAGTTAACCACAGATTGTTAAACCTGGGGTCCCTAATTGCACAATTTAAAGTTTCTTCCTACTCTGTTCAGCAAAGAATTATATGATGTTGCCCAATATGACTTTCCATCTTTTCAAACTATTCAAATTGAATGATGCTGCATTTTCACCAATTTTCTTTTCTTTTCCTGGTGTCCCCATCTAATTTTGTTGTTCTCTTATACATAAATGAAATACGTTGTTTTGATTTTTTTCCACCCAATTCTGAAATGTTTAAAATCTACCCATCTTTCAAGGCCTGAGTCACACTCACGCTACCACTTAGGTAAATATCTCCCCAGAAATATGTAGTTCTTTTCCCTGAACTAGCAATGAATTAATCTGAAGCAGACTTTTTGCACCTAGTATTGTATTACATGATTTATGATGAAATCTAATCACATCTTTTTTGATTGTAAGTATCAGGGTAAATTAATCCTTACATATCTTGTAATGGGCATCTCAATCACAAAAATCAATGTTTATCGAATGACTATCTGGTTGCACCAAAAGCTGTGAGGCCTCACAGACAATGGAGAGCATTGCGGTAAAGATTCCAGGAATCGCTCTTGGTGTTCAGATTTATGGCACAGGCCCACAGTTTCCATATTTCTTCAGGGGATCCTGGAGGAAATTGTGAAACAGAGCCACCGGTATTAACTCAGCTCTACTTTTATAAATTGCTACACATATTATATTTTGGGAGAAATTAGTGACTGTGTGGTGCCTCACATTTCTCTTAGGTATCAAATTCTAGTTACAGCCAGCTCTCCATATCTGTGAGTTACTCATCCTTGGAATCAACCAACTGCAGACCAAAAATATCCGGAAAAAAATGTTATGTTGTTGCTGACGTGTACTGTGTAGTTAGGCCTACGATAGCAGTGAGCACTAAACATATACAGACTTCTTTTTCTTGTCATTATTTCCTAAACAATACAGTATAACAACTATTTCCATAGCATTTATATTGTATTAGGTATTGTAAGTGAACTAGAGATGATTGGAAGGATATGGGAGGATGTGCATAGGTTATATATAAATTCTACACCAATTTATAAGGGGACTTGAGCATCCATGAATTTTGGTATCTGCAGGGAATCCTGGAACTAATATCCCATGAATGCCAAGGAAACAACTATATTTTCAGATCACCCTGCCAACTGTGTATATCAGAGCATGCTGAGAAAAGTCCAATGCATGTACAAATTCTGACAATTCAGGACAAAATTCTTTGTTTTATAAAAGGTAAAATAATGATCCTGGCTAGATATTGGATACTAACTATTCATTCATAATCACCATTAATCATTATCTTGTATAGTCACTAAGAATTTATATGTGAACAATGAAGATGTGGTGTATGATTTCAAGATTTGCATAGATTTATTTTTCTTAAATATGATTTTCAATATACACATAGCAATCATATTAGCATAAACTACCACCACAGCCCAGGTTTAGTGCAGTAAGGATTACCAATTTTTCTCTAATGCTTTTATTTTTCTTTTTTAATGTAATCTGTTGAACAGAGTTTTACAACTTTTTGTCTTAAAGTCAAGCACACAAAATTAGGCCTTCTGAAATAAACTGAGATTGGTTTGGTTTTGAAGTAAAAAGATTTACACATTTTTGTTCAAAGGGTTTGTGGTCTTTGAGAATCAATGCTAGGTTGCTAACAATATAAAAGAGGTCCTTGATGTTTTATCTAAATATGTGTCATTTCTCTAATAAAAGTTTGTAATTATGAAGATTATGAACAAATATTGTTAATTGATTTGCACAAACTTATAGTCAGATCACCTGTACTCAACATAATAAGTGAGGAATTACTTCATGAGCAGTTAATTCTCCAGGCCACTAAAACTATTTCATCTAAATGTGTGTATTTTAAAATTTTGGTAAAATTTTTTATGAATTTACTCTTCTGGTTTTATAAACATTATATTGAAGATAAAACCTTGAGCAAGCTAGAAACTTTAGAAATATTTATTAAAGCTTATTGATTTTATGTTTCTGTTTTATTTTATTACTTTTTTTTAAAACATATCTTTATTGATTTCAGAGAGAGGAAAGGAGGGGGAGAGAGAGAGATAGAAACATCAATGATGAGAGAGTCACTGATCGGCTGCCTAGCCAGCAACCTGAGCATGTGCCCTGACCGGGAATTGAACCCCCATCTTCTGGATCCTAGGTTGATGCTCAACCGCTGAGCCACACTGGGCCGGGTTAATTTTTTAATTTAAATTATTTTTTATTTTTCTATTACAGTTGACATATAATATTGTATTAGTTTGAGCTGTACACCCAGTGATTGGACATTATATAACTTAATTGATCACCCTGATAAATCTAGTACCCATCTGACACCATGAATAGTTATCAGAATATTATTGACTATATTCCCTATGCTATACTTTACATCCCCATGACTATTCTGTAACAAGCAATTTGTACTTCTTAATCCCTTCACCTTTTACACCTATCCACCCAACCCCCTTCCCATTTGGCAACCATCAAAATGTTCTCTGTATCTATGATTCTGTTTCTGCTCTACTTCTTTGTATATTTGTTTGTTTTTGTTTTTGTTTTTAGATTCATTTGTTGATAGATGTATTTATTGCTATTTTCTTTTTAAGTTTCTTTATTGTTGAAAATATTACAGATGTCCCTTTTTTATCCCCATTGATCCCTTCCACCCCACATCCATCCCACCCTCAGGCTTTCCCCATACCAATGTCTGTGTCCATGGGTTATACTTATAAACACATTAAAGTTCTTTGATTAATCACTCCCCACTCACTCCCCCCTCCCCACCTTCCCTCTGAGATCCCTCAATCTGTTCCATGCTTCTATGTCTGTGGATCCATTTTGTCCATCAGTTTATTTTGTTTATTATATTCCACATATGAGTGATATCATGTGATACTTCTCTTTCTCTGACCGGCTTATTTCTCTTAGCATAATACTTTCTAGTTCCCTCCATGCTGTCCCAAAGGATAAAAGATCCTTCTTTTTTATAGCTGCATAATATTCCATTGTGTAAATGTGCCATTTTCTTGTTCATTGTTTTTAATCTATTTTATTTTGTTCTCCTTAAAGAAGACCCTTTAACATTTCTTATAATACTGGCTTGGTGGTGATGAACTCGTTTAGCTTTTCCTTGCCTGAGAAGCTCTTTATATGTCCCTTGATTCTAAATGATAGCTCTGTTGGGCAGAATAATCTTGGTTGTAGGTCCTTTCTTTTCATCACTTGGAATGTCTTGCCAATCCCTTCTGGCCTGCAAAGTTTCTATTGAGAAATCAGCTGACAGTCTTATGGGAGCTTCCTTGCAGGTAACTAATTGCTTTCCTCTTGCTGCTTTTAAGATTCTCTCTCTTTTTTTTAATCTTTGGCTTTTTAATTATGATATATTTTAGTGTAGGCCTCTTTGGGTACATCTTGTTTGGGACTCTCTGTGCTTCCTGGGCTTGTATGTCTATTTCCTTCACCAAGTTAAGGAGGTTGTCTGTCATTATTTTTTCAAACAGGTTTTTAATTTCTTGCTCCATCTCTTCTCCTTCTGGAATCACCATGATGTGAATGTTGGTGTGCTTGTAATTGTACCGGTGGCTCCTTAAACAATCTTTATTTTTTTGGACTTTTTATTTTTATTTTTGCTGTTCTGATTGGGTGTTTTTGTTTTTTTGCTTCTTATATTCCAAACCACTTATTTTATTCTTGGCTTTATCTACTTTACTGTTGATTCTCTGTAAATTATACTTCATTTCAGTTAGTGTACCCTTCATTTCTGACTGATTCTTTTTTTATGGTTTTTATGTTGATTTGTGCAATGGCTTCTTATTTCTCTACCCATCATAATAAATGTTAACATCTTCCTTTTCTCTCCTTTGGTGGTAGAGAGCTATTACTTTATATAAGTAAGTTAATGATTGCTTAATGTAATTAATGTTTTAACTCTTAAGCTTTTGAAATGGATATGACTTCTTAATAAAATGTGGTTTAGTGATATATAAAGATTGCAATGAAATTATGAGTATTCCTGAGTTGTTAGAATGGCTATAGTAATCAGTAAGAACCATTAAGAAACTTTTAGTTATGATTTACTAGATTATGATTTTAATTGTTTACTTAATTGTTTTCTCATTAACTGCTATCCCATTTTAATTCAAATGATTAAAAAACTATCACAAAAGATAATGTGCTGCAGTAGTTGAAACAGGGAAGGGTATCTTTCATATGCCAGTTAAATTAAACATTTTTACTTTTTCCCCCCTGCAAGTTATGTTTAAACAAGTTTATATTTAGGTAGGAAATATTAGGCTGTAATTCATTAAAAAAATGAATTGGCTTGTGAAGGTATTCGAAGCTCACCTAGATTTGCATGCTAACAACTACAATTTGAGTCAGGTCATGGGGCTTTTTGTGATTTATATTTTGACTACCTAAGGACTACATATGTGACTGTGGAAAGTACACTTGCAACTAGGACAGAGAGATTATAAAATGTTGACTCTTGGCAACTTGCGTTCTACATAAAGCAAGAGAATTTTTGCAATGTGTTCTGACTGAGGATAATCATGTAAATTAGAAAAGAAAGAAAATTCCCCAGCTATCTTTATGGTGCCTTTGAAACAAGAAAAGAAAAACTGTGCATATCAATGAAGTTAGCTTCCTGATGACAAAAGTTTATCTACTAACAAATTGTCAAACTAAAACTATGAGAAAGCTCAGGAGATGGATAAAGCTCAGGGGTTAATACAAATTATTTACTGGAATAGACCACAAGTCGTAGGATAGTCATTGTGAATCAAATATTGAGTTTCATTCATTTGTTGATTTTTATTAATTTGTTAGCAATTGTCTGTTGAATGGTGACTTGATGCCAGAAACCATTTGGGACACAGAAAATACAGCAACAAAGCAAAAGTCCCTACTCTAAAGAGTGAAATAAACAATAGGCAGGTAAACTTATAGCATGCTAAGTGGCCATAGTGCTACAGAGATTAAAACAAGGTAAGGAGATAAAGGAGGAGTGAGAGCAGGGGCTATATATGAGAAAACATAATTAAGGGAAGCTTAATTTTTTATGAAAAGCCAAATTGCTATATTCAAAGTAGAAAAAAGGGTGTGAATTGCAAATAAGAGACTAAATACACAAAAACTAACAAACAAACAAAAAAACAAGTTAAAAGACCATTCTGAAATAATTTAATGTGGTATGTGATAGAGGAGGGGGGGAGAGAGGGAGAGAATAAGAATAGAGGGGTGGGGAGAAAATGTGTGAGTGCACATGAGCTATTCAAGGAGAAAATACATATAATGGAAAAAAGTTACTAAGTTGAGGATAACCTTGAGCATGTAGATGGAGCGAGTTCACTAATTACAAGTGCAGTTAATGAAAAACCTCACTTCAAATAAAGTGATAGTTCATATTTATTGTGTATATGTATTATGTACTATATGCTGAGCAGAGTATTAAGTTTTTCTTCTGTCTTCATTATATTATTTCTTCTTCACCTTCCTTGCCTTATCTCTCTCTCTCTTTTCCCATTTCTCTCCTCTCCATTTTTACTTCTTTCAGCTCTCTTATTGCATAGCTCAATTGTGATCTTTTTTTATTTTTATTTTTTTTACCTGAATGGAAACTGAAACAAGAATTTGTCAGCTCCCCATAGTACTATAAGAAGCAGGAGGCAAAGACAAGACTCAAACTCATGTGTGTTTTATTCTAGAACCTAGGCTATAAACGTTTCCCTGTTCCTACAGTTTAAAAACCACAAAGGCAAGAACTTATGCATTTATGTATCACCACAGACACAGACAATAGTGTGGTGAAGGCCTGGGGTCGAGGGTGGGTACAGGATAGAAGGGGTCAATGGGGAAAAAAAGGGAGACATCTGTAATTCTTTCAACAATAAAGATAAATTTTAAAAAATAAAACATTAAAATCACACAGGCAAAAAATAAATTTATCCACAAAGGAAAAAGTAACACATTAGACCTCACTTCATGGAATGTCAAAACAGAATGTTATATGTTCATAGTGATTTCTAGAAGGGTGATGTTGGGGAAAATTTTAAATTGAGAATTACATTTGGGCATATTATCAGTGATATTTCATTGATAAAAATATAGGTAAGATGTGGAAAGACTCTGAGAATATACCTCCGTAGTTTTATTTATGAACATTGATCAGAAAATATACGAGGCAACTTAGAAATGAGTATAATGTAGGAAGTAAGAATAAGAAAAAGATGACATAAAATAAATGCCATACAAGGAAAACAGAAAACTTTGTTCTTTTGGTTTAATATGAACATGAAATATAAAGTGAATATAAAAAATAATTGATGAAATAATATGAGAACTAAAATTAACAAAAGTATGAATATAAAAGACAATCTAGGAAATACTGGATGGTGAGATGAGACCAAAGCAAGCAATGTATCTTGAAATACTAAAATTCTCATGTTACAACGCTGCTTTTATTAGGTTTGCTTTCTTTTTGACTTAGAGAAATATAAGTTTAAATATTCATAATTTAAAGTTAGCAACAGCCTAAAGAAATGCATTTATTTATAGAGATAAAAGAATCAAACTGACAGTACAAATTATCAAAAGTTAAAACAAAAAAAAGGGTGGAAGTTGAACAAATTGGGAAGAAAAAATATAACAAATTAAGATGACATTATTAATTTTTAAAAAATCAAGAAATGTTAAAATGCACAAAGAAAAGAAGAACTTTAGTATAGAAGTTAAGAAAAATCATTTAAAAAATATAATTTGCCCCTAGTCAGGCATGGCTCAGCCATTGAGCATCCACCTACGCTCCAGGAGATCTCGGTTCAATTCCCAGTCAGGGAATATGCCTGGGTTGCGGGCTCGAGCCCCAGTGGGGGACATACAGGAGGCAACTGGTCAATGATAACTCTCTCATCATTGATGTTTCTATCTCTTTCCCTCTCCCTCTCTAAAATTAATAAAGATATATTTTTTAAAAATTGAAAAAATATATACATATATATAATTTGCTAAGTAACCTACAAATATTTTTTAATCTTGCCGGTAATCAATAATATGCAAATCAAGGCAAACAATTAAATATAATTAAAATTACTGTAGTAGTCTTTGTGGTAAAGCATGTGATTACTTACCTGCTATCAATAAAGGCATAAAAGAGTAGTCACTTCAGGAAGATAATTTGGTAGTTTTTTATTGAGAGCTTTTAAAAATGTAGCTTCAGTTATCTAAGTAACCTTTCTTATGGGAATTTATATTGTAAAACATTAGATGCATTCAGAATGCTTTATGTATTCAAATTTTGAGATAAGAAAATGTTAAAGTATAACATAGTTGTTAAAGTCATGCTTTTGTAGAATATCTTTTCTGCTAAGATAGTGTTATGTAATATTAAGTAAAAATATATGATCTAAAACTATGTATAGATTATGTAATATTAAGTAAAGAGATGTGATCTAAAACTATGTATAGATTGTGATACAAATTTTAGTGATGAAATTGCTTTTCTTTTGGTAATAGGAAACTAACTGAATTTTCTTTTTAAGTATTTTTTTATGTAGGTAAAGCCAAAGACAATATTTATATTAAAATTTTGTAATCTAAAAATGTTATAAATATGAAAATAAATATATCAATGCTAATAGATATTATGATAACTAAGTGACTCTAACCAAACTTTTCTCCAAATATGGAGATCATTGTAATATCTTAATTATCAGGATCTTCTATAACTCATGAGATAGCACCTTCTTAAGCAATGCAGGAGCTATTAGCAGAGTTCATAAGGTGTTAAAGGTAACACATATGCCCCAAAACTGGAACAGCACCAAGTTCTTGTAAAAATTTTACAAAAATCCAACTTAATGTATTTGTTAACATCAGGAACTTTCTAAATGAAGCTACTTTGAAGGCTCCCAGGAATCCCCTGAAATTGGCCACTTGACATAATTTTGTACTATGTCAGCACATTAAGATCTTAGCACATTTATTAGAAGATGTTGCTATATAGCTGTTATGGGTATTTTAGGAGCTAGGCAACATCCACATCATAGTACTCTTCAAGTAAATGAGTTATTAAGAGTCTGTAACAATAATCACAGGTTGTTGCAGCAGTGCCCGTTTCCCATAGATCTCACAAAGAGCCTAGTTAATGTTATTGGGCCTCTGAGATGAGTAGGTAGCAAGGACGATTTCTCCTTTTGCAAATAATAAAATTATATCTCAAGAAGTAGCAATCATTGTCAGAAAGTGATAGTGGAAGACAAACTAAAAATATCTGTCAATTTTCAACGCATGTCACAAAAAAGTTATTGATTGTGATTGTATACAGAAGAAAGAATGAACCCAAACAGACAACATGGGTTCACAAAGAGCTAGGTCTATTTCAGTATCATGCACCATCTGATTTAATGCCTCGTTATGGCATAACATTAAAAAAATACAAGATTCGGATTGGGAAAGATGTGACAAAAATGCTATTTATATTGAGGCAGGATAGTAAGAAGTTAGGGAAATTCCTTGGCAAATGGAATGGGGAAACTGAGACAGATAGCTGATTCAAACTGGCCTCATCCAGCTCCCTGACTCACCTGACTCCTCTTTTGCACAACCACTCCTTTAAGCATTAAGCCCTGGGGACAATGAGGTTCTGATCAGCATTGAATAATCTCAGGGACAAATCCTCAGGTTTGTTGACCATGGAGACAGAGTTTTGGTCAAACATCTAGTCCCCAGTTGTGTTTCAGCTCCAGGCCCGGAAAAACAGCAAAACCAGATAAAGCGATGCTGTGGCTGGCATCAGGGCCAGGTGCAATGACCAATGACCCCCTACCTTATCACTGACCAATCAGTAGAGACAACGACCCTGAGCCTATATGCTTATTTTGATGAATCAGCATATTAAAAGACACACCTCAAAGGCTGATGAATATTCTATTGAGATCCTCCCCTGAGACCTCCCCTAAAATCTCTGCCTTTAGAAAACGTAAAAACCCTTAGACAAAGGACCCAGTGCACACTCTCTAGAGCACACCTGTGCCTTTTTCCTTCAGGAGTGTATCTTTGCTTTCTTTCTCCTAAGTTCTAAGGGTTCCCACAGGACTTTCAACCAAAGAAGCAGCAGGCAGCAGCAGCTCCTCCTGGGCTTACCCCCTCAACCTGTCTCCAAGGACCCTTCTTTTGACTCTGTAACTTATTTCCTGGTCCATGCAGCCCAGGTGGCTCATTTCTTCTGTCTATATGACTTCCTTTCTAAAATGCCAGGGCAGCTCTCTGATCAGCTCACTCAAACCTTCTCTTCAAGTGTACTTGTGCTTTGTATGCTAAATATACTCTTCTTGTGTTAGAGTTCATGGCTCTGAATTCTTTCTTTGCCAAATGCAAGAACTGAGAGCCAGCATCACTGGTAACAATATCACTTGCATAAGTGATAAAAATGAATTTGGGACTTACAAGACAATTTGCAGAGAATTTTAAACTAGTGAAATAATCTTATCTAGTGTGCCACATTAAAGATGTAATTCAACATCAATGGACAGAGAATAGTCTAGTTTTAAATGGCAGAGTTTTATTGCTAATTGCATTGTGTTAAACCATTTTTATCATTGTGAATAAGGCATTAGGTGACACAACAAATTATCAGATGGCAGGAAACTGGAATGAAAATACCGCATGGATTGATATATTCAGTATCTAAAATAGCTTTAGAGGGATAAAAGAGTAGATCAAGTCTAACTAGATCAATTTTATTCAGATTTATATAAAGATTTATACTTACATTATCAAAAAATGTCTGCAGAAATAAATAATTGGCTAAATGGGAATTCAATTGGCTAGAAGTCTATAATCAGCCTAAATTGAGATGTGGTTGCCAAAATATTACCTATTACACCCTAGGCTGCATTACTGTAATAAAGTATAATAATTATGATGATTTTAATTATAAAGTCACTAATAATTAAATTAAACATATTTTTATACATCTCTTTACTTCCTGTTTAGAACAACACTGTGTGTTAGGCAATAAAATATTGCAAGATGATCAGAAATTTCCCCTTGTCATCCCATGCTCACTCTACCTTTTAGGACTAGTAAGTATAGTGGGCTTTTCTATTTATGCCAAGAGAATGTAAGATGATTTGTAAATAATTGAGATTATAAAAGGGTGTTCTTAGCATCACAAGAAGGTCAACACTTCCATTCATAGTAGATAGAGTAAAAGTGATGAGTGAGAATATAAAGAGTGGGTTTTCTGTAGGAAATTAGTCCTTGTGGAAACAAGACAGTGTTGGCTTTTAGGTGATACTTGCCCCAGCCCAGACAATTATATCAGCCCATTTGACCTGGATCCAGAACTCTACTTAGAAACGATACATTAGGAAAATTGTGTATTTTAATATAGATTTTATTGAAAATTGGAGGTCTCAAGAAATATTAAAAATATACTTTTTTGGAAAAGAGAATGCTATCTGACATGAAAGCAAGCTTTTCTAATACACAGAGGGACTAATACCTCTACTGACATCCTATTTTACTTGGGAAATTAAGACTTTTTTCTTAGAAAGGAAAATGCTAGATAACAAAATATTTCTATTACAGATATTTTTACCACCCACAGCTGCCTATAAAAACCTGTACAATCTGGTCCCCTTTTCTTCTCTGCCTTTCCTCCTGCTGATTCCCTTGACCCTTACCCTGCTCCAGCCACTGGCCAACTACCTGTTCCTTGCACTGAGACTGCACTAGCTGGTAGCTCTTCTGAGGTGCTCTTTTTTCCCCAAAAAATGTCTTCATGGTTTTCTCCATCTTATTCAAAAATTATTACTCATATATCTCCTCTTTAATGGAAACTGCTCAAATCTCTTTTCATCCCAAATTCTAGATTCCAATCCCTACTTTTCTTTCTTCCTCACCAACATCTACATGGAATATTCTACAGTGTTTTTATTTATTGTTTTTTTTTTTTTGTCAGCCCCCTCTAACTAGAAGGTAAGTCCTATGCTTACAGAGATTTTTGTTGGTTTAGTTCACTGCTGTGTTTCCAGTACCTAAGATAGTTCTCTCTTACATGGTATTTGCCTAATATGCATCTGTTATTAAATATAACACGTAGATTATTTTTATCCATATAGTCAATATCGCCATTCCATTTTGGTAGTTCCATTTCAGAAAATAAGCCATTTTTGTTTTTGCATATTAGTATTGAGGGATTTATTTAAACAGGTGGTATATCATATAAATAGATATATATGAATAGATGCTGATCTGAATATATTGCACTTTACAATACTTTCAATATAATAAAAGCTCATGAAAGATGGCTAATTCTATATTAATACACATAAATTATCAACCATTTTTAATTTGTAGCTTTTACATTTATTATTAAACAATAAAATAATAACTATAAAATAAAACCTCAGGAGAGAATAAACGGAGATATTTAATTTATATTAAACACTGAGTTCCCAGCAATAAATGAGAATTGGAACCACATGGACAGGGAGAGACTACAGAAAGGAATTGCATTTTCCCTGCACATCCAAGCTTTTGTTTTCTCTTTTATCTCTAATATTGCATTTAAAGAACATTCCAAGTGTTGGACCTGCAGAGAATGAAATGAGGGAGCGGACCAGATGCCATATATTTTCTGTTGCAGCGGTCTCCTCTTACTATGCTTCTATCTCCTCCCCCTTCTGCCTTTCTGCCTCTTGCTCAGAATGTTTCACTTTCTCTCCCATGAATTTCTCAGACTCTTGATGAACTCATCTCTCTCAGCTCTCAGCTGGGCCTGTGGAACACAAAAATGAAATTGTTTAGGAAGATGGAGGCAGTAAGAGTGAGAAATGGCAGCCAGCCAAAGAGCAGTCCCTGAGTGACAGGCAGTTGACAAAAGGCCATGGGCCTTCTACAGAAAAAGACAGGAAGCTGGATCTCTGTTTTCAAGTACACAAGAGGTGAGAAGGTGGTCCAGAGTTTCAGTATAAATTACTGCATTCTGTGTGGAAGGTCATGAGTCTCAACACTAAAGATTTACCAGTCATCAAACCCTAGAGTCATATCTCTGGTTACCAGATCCCTATTTTCCATTCCTCCTACTCAGTACTCTGACTTGAAGCCACAGGCTCTCACTACCAGAGACTCTGACTTCACCATCTCTAAGTTGCCTTTGGTTTGCTGCCATAGGTAAGAGCACCTACTGGGACAGTCTTGCTCTGGGGATATTTTTCTCTGGTTTTTAGATCTGCCTATGGAACCATTTTTGTTCCACAGGTCCCACAGAATAGTTTGGTAGTGTCCCTCCCTCTTTTGTGAATGCACAAACAAGGTGGGCGGGAAAGTGTTAGATGCTGTTTTCCTCAACTCCTCATGCAGTCAGAACAAGGCAGGGACTCTGGGCTCAGGGCAGACCATCTTTTCATCTTACTTTTAACTGCATAGTTCACCTGCAATGATCTGTAAATGCCCGTGTTCTGAGAAATTCAACCCCCTAATAAATGACAGGCATATAAATATCATATATGTCACAAATGATTATTATCCTGAAGAAAACTCGAAGAGGAAAACATGCTAGAGGAAGGTGTTAATTTACATTGTTTGATCAGAGTTTTCTCTGAAGAGTGACTTTTGATGAGAGATCTGAGTTTCCACACTAGATCATGCCTCTGAGAGGGCAAGGATTGCTTCTGCCTACTCTAAACCTAGTGCCTAAAACAGTGCTTATGCTTATTGATGATCAAAATATTTCTTGGAAAATTTGGTAAATTAAGGAATATTTTCTTTAGCCTTCTTTTAAAAGGGCCTCCAATTTGGTACACACATGAAAATATTCCTGTTAAAATTGTTAGTTATACAATCTGTTTCTAAAAGCTTTGTCTTCAGCCCCCCAGAAATATTGGCTAATTGAAGCAATTAATTACTAAACAATTCTTTTTGTTTAAAGCAAAAAGGAACTCACAAAAATTACAAAGTGACCCAGTAGACACAGTGGACATGGGAAGAGCCCTTTGTCCTCTTAGTCCAAGTCAATTAATCTGGATTGATTACTTCCGCCTTTTGGGGGAACGGCTATTTTTCCAGTCATAATGTAACACACAAAAAAATGTTCTTCAGTGTATTTTGCTTTCTTCTAAAAGGAAAGAGGGCTATGGATATCAGATTCAAGCCAACCATTTCAGAATCTACCTGAAAGATATGTGTCTTACATATGAAACAGTAAAGCACAGAATAATGGCAAGAAGGCACTTGGGGCCTTTAGAGATTAATAGGTTTTGGAATCTTTCACCTCCAAGTCAGTTCTTCAAGTTGACCTGGTTTAAAATGGTCAAGGTGAAGCATTTCTGTTGTATATATTTAAAATTCCATTTTAGTTCCAAGTAGTGTTTAAAGGCATAGAGAACAAAAGATGAACAACACAGTAAAACCGGCGAGCAGATGGGAGTCAGAGTAATTGAACTGGAATAAGTTTTAAGATCTAGGTAATGCTTAACTATTTCTTTTCCTAAGCACATAAGTTAATGTAAATGTTTTTTATATATAAATTATATTCATATTTTAAACATAATTTTTAAAGTGAATTTGGAATAATTTATAACTGTTTTATCTTATTTCTAAAATTGGTGTCTTGCTACAGATAACAGTTTGAACAAGAAGATATATATATTTTTTAGTTTAGAACAATAGAAATTAAAATAGAAACAGTAATTAGATGACATTTAGACTTTGCATAGCAGGAATGCATATAATTTTTCTGTGTAAGATTTCATCGTTCACCTCTAGGGAGATCTGGCTGAGTTGATGCAGTACTCGTGTTCCTGGGAGGGGGCAAGGAGCTATTTGCAGCATGATTTTACAAATGCAGCTTCAAAATAGCCTTGATTTTAATTGTTTTAGAGGATTGAAACAGAAAAGATATAGCCAAAAAACGAGATTTAGTTAAAGCACTCTATAGAATTTAGGCAGAGAAAAATAGCATGCCAAGCACATAATTAGGTAAACATCTAAGTACATACATATACCTGGTCACTCACAGGTGTTTCTACATTGAAATATGGCAGTAATTTCTTTCACTTCCTGAAGAAAAAGCATACATAATATCAGATATGAAGAGCAAATGACAGGATAAAAAATAAGAGATTTTTACTTTTTTATCTTTTAAATTAAATCTTTGCTCTTTGTTTCCCATTATCATGGTGAGTTTGTAATTCATCAAACTTGTCCACTCATTGCTGGTTTCTGCATTTTTCTGACTTATAAAAACCTGCAAATTATTTATAAATTATCCAAAATACACACACTTAATATTTTAACTGTATATATACTAGTTATTAACATTTTATAATGTTTAGATGCTTTTTAAGAGCATCTAACATTTAGTTTTCAAATATATTACAAATATAAATAAGTAATCTTAAAATGAAAGCATACTTGAAATTTTAATCTGTAAAATATAAAATGTGGCACAAGCATATCAGGTTTTCAATTCCTTTATCCTAGGGACATGTAGATATGCACTGAATAAGAGAGATAGAGATTTTAGCGCCTATTTGACAAATGAGGTTTCTAAAATGTACAGTATTTCTCCTTAGAGTTTATTAAAATAATACAGTAATTTTCAACCAGTGTGTCACAAGAATTTTTATTTTATTTATTTAATTTTATTTAATTATTTTATTTTAATCTTTATTGTTGAAAGTATTATAGATGTCCCCTTCTTATCCTCCATTGATTCCCACCACCCAACACACCCCCTCCCCAGGCCTTCTCCACACACTATTGTCTGTGTCCATGGGTTATGTGTATATACATATAAGTTCTTTGATTAATCTCTCCCCACCCACTCACCCACCCCTGCCTTCCCTCTGAGATTGCTCATACTGTTCCATGCTTCTTTGTCTCTGGCTTTATTTTATTCCTCAGTCTATTTTATTATATTCCACATATGAGTGAGATCATGTAAAACTGAATCAGGAAGAATCAGAAAACTCAAATAAGCTAGTAACAACTGATGATATCAAAGCAGTAATAAAAAAATCCCAGCCCACAAAAGCCTTGGTCCGGCCAGCTTCACAGGGGACCTTTACCAAGCATTCTACTTCTTATTACAACAGTCCCTTTAACATTTCTTGCAGTGCCGGTTTGGTGATGATAAACTCTAGCCTTTTTTTTTGTCTGGGAAGCTCTTTATTTCACCACTTATTTTGAATGATAATCTTGCTGGATAGAGTAGTCTTGGTTTCAGATCCTTGCTTTTAATTTCCTTGAATATTTCATGCCATGCCCTTCTGGCCTGTAGTTTCTGATGAGAAATCAGTTGACAACTTTATGGGAGCTCCTGGTAGGTAACAGATTGCTTTTCTCTTGCTGCCTTTAAGATTGTCTTTTTGTCTTCAATTTTTGGCATTTTAATTATGATTTGTCTGGGTGTGGGTCTGTTTGGAGTCTTCTTGCTTGGGACTCTCTGTGCCTCCTGAATTGTATGACTTTTTCCTTCACCAGGTTAGGGAAGTTTTCTGCCATTATTTCTTCAAATAGATTCTCTATCCCTTAGTTGCTTTCTTTCCCTTCTGGTACTCTCTGAGTGATTTTTTTTTTTTTTTTTACCCTGTCTTCTAATTCACTGATCTTATCCTCAGGTTCATCTAATCTACTGTTTATTCCTTTTAATGTATTCTTTGTTTCTGCTATCTCATTCTCAATTTCCTTCATAGTTTCCCTCTCTTTCTCATCATCCTTACAATCAGTATTCTGAACTCCATATCTGATACATTGCTTATCTCCATTTCATTTAGGTCTTCTGGAGAATTCTCTTGTTCTTTTATTTGGGGCTTGTTTTATTGTCTCCCCATTTTGGCTGCGTATTTGGGTTTGTTTCTATGTATTAGGTAGATCTGCTAGAACTTCCAGTCTTTTTGGAGGGTCTCTGGTGCAGGCCAATGTCAGATGCAGTTTGTGACTGGCCTTTGGTACTCTGTTTGAAGCTATCAGTGATTTACAGCTCATGGCTCCCTCTGCTGGGGCTGGGTGCTTTTGGAAAGGACAAAGATGCACACCAAGGTCTGCTTTTCCAAGGCCCAAGGTCCAGAAGCAGATCAGGCAAAGACTCAAAGCACCCAGAGCTCCACCTCCTCCTGCAGGCTGATTGTTATTCTGATTCTCAAAATGAGCCTCAGGCTGTAAACCACATCAAGATGTAAACCTGCAGGGTGAGATGAGAGCTTTTCCAATGGGTGGGGCAGTTGCTTCCCCACCCCTACCTCCCAGGCAAAAGCTGCCTGAATGGTAAAGTTCTGCCTGAGAAAGATGTCCTCTGCATTATGGGGGAATGACTCAGCACAGCAGTCCAGATGGCTTCCCTCCAAGGTCTATCCCCAGAGCCAGCATCCCTGGATTTTCCTCACACAGCTCTTGTCTACTTTGCCCTCCTTCCACTGGAGCCCCAGGTGAGTGGCTGCACATGAACCTTTGTGCATTGGCCCTTTAAGAGGTACTTGCATTTCCAGCCACCTCTCCCTGGCAGACAGAAACTATGCTGCTTTTCACAGCCAGATGTCATGTGGACACCTTTCTCAATTCTAGTGCTCTGGTCTGGGAAGCCCAGCTTGGGGTTTAGAACCCAGAGTTCTCAGTGGGAAACTCCTACAGCTGAGCTATCTCTCCAGACTTTCAGCTGCTGCCTGTGGGAGCCCAGCCAGCCCTCTCATGATTCCACACTCCCTACCTGTCTGTATGTGATCTCCACTTTATGTTCTTGGTTATGAGGGTGCTCTCAAGCTAGTCTTCAGTTGATTAATCAGGATGGTTTTTTTATATTTTAGGTGTAATTCCAGTTTTGTCCTGAGAGAGTGACAGTGTAGTTTACACTTACTCCACCGATGTCTTGGAATCTTGATGGGATATTCTGCAGAATGGAAATGGGATCAATCACTGAGGCCACGAGACTCAGAATGAGCTGGGGTGTTACCAGCTGTGTTGGCAGGGAACCTGGTCCTCCATTTTGAGTTCAGCAAAGAAAGTATTCAGAGACAAGAACTCAAATAATAAGAAGTAGTAGAAGTGAGCCAGCTGGGCTTCTAAAACAAGTTACAGAAGCAAGAGAAGCATCCTTAAAGATTAGGAGATGGAAAGACAAGGTAACAAGCCAAAAGAGGCAGGAGATGGGGAAGTGAAAGGCACAGGCAGGGTCCTGAGAGGGAAAGTCACAAGAATTTGTAAAACATGCAATACTTGACTATTTAGTCAGGTGCATGGACCACTTTTCCCTTAGATTGTCAAATAAAAAAATGGCAACAGCCAACACAACAATAACCATCCAGAGTGAATGCCCTGTCTTGAACCATAAATATATAGGTCATATAATAGATTTGCATCTTATTGGTGATGTCGCATAATAAAGTTGCATCTGAATGGTTAATTCTTGGTACCAGAAATCCTTATATACAGGGATAGGCAGCTTTTTGAAACAAAGTCACTTTGGATCAAAAAGGGTATGTAATTATTATTATTATTATTATTATTATTATTATAAATCAATCAAAATTATATGTTTTTTTTTGTCAGATCAACAAGAATATATTTTTTGGTGTGCCACAGAATTTTAGTAATTAGTTTATGTGTGCCATGAGATGCAAAAGGTTGAAAATCATTGAACCAATGCACAGGTTAATATGTATTGAGCTCAATATTTATGTTTTTAAGTATATCCCCACACATAAATAGGAAATCATATATATGGAAGTAAATTTTAGAAAAGATATTAAATTTTCTCAAAGAAAAAAAATACGAAGAGGTATTGAAAGACTTTATAACAGAAATTATCTCTATGCCCCTTACAAAGGAACATAACTAATATTAAGAGAGGTTCATAAACGTTAAAAATAAATGTACCAAATGATCTCACTTATATGTGGAATATAATAAACAAAATAAACTGATGTACAAAGTGGATTCAGAGACATAGAAGCTTGGAACAAACTGAGAGATCTCAGAGGGAAGGTGGGGAGGGGCTTGTGGGTGGAGAGAGATTAATTGGGGAACTTGTATGTTTATGGGCATGGCCCATGGATGTGGACGTTGGTGTGGGGAGGGCCTGGGGGTGGGATGAATGTGGGGTGGAGGGGATCAGTGGGGTTTAAAGGGGGACATCTGTAATGGTCTCAACAATAAAGATAAAGAAACATTAAAAATTAAAAAATAAATAAAGTTATATGAAGTATATGAATACATGATGATGCCATTCAATTAAGACTATAGAAAGATTCAATTTAAGCATTTGAAAAGGTTGAAGAAAGTCAATTTTCACTACATAATCACGGATATTATAGTGTCTGGTTTAATTTAAATATTGTGTTATTAGAAACAGATAATTTGCCAGATACAACGATATCCCCCAAGATGTAATCATATGAGTTTGAAACTATGGTTCAATTTATCTGATACTCTTCCCATGAAATATCACCTCATTGTGAATCTGGATGAGCTGAGGAATGTATCAACTAGTAGATCACAATGGAAGTAAGCCATGAGAATGTCAATGTTATGTATCAAAAGGCCATGTGATTTCTCCTTTGTTTGCTAAAATATTTGTCCCTGGTATCCTAACTATCTAAGAAGTCTGACATCTTATAACCACCATACTGAAAAAGTCTGCTGTAGGCACTTAAGTCAACAGCACCAGCTGAGACTAGCCTTCTAGCCAAATCTCTCCCAGAGTAGCAGACCTGTGAGTGAAGCCATCTGTATCCACCATACTAGCTTACCTGCCTGCTGAAAACCACCAAGTGACTCCTGCTGATGTCACATGAACAAAAGAATCGCCCACCCAAATCCTGCCAGAATTACTGTCCTACAAATAAAGGAACTATATTAGAAAAAAATAAAATAAATAAATAAATACCAACAAAAAATAGTGGCCATAATCTAATTAGGCTTGATTTAGATTAAGCCAAAAACATATTATTCAATATAAATAAGACTTTATAAAGTTAAAGGTAAAAATTCCCAATAAAGTAATTGGTTAATGTCTGTGTACCCAATAATATAACAATGAAAGAAGAATGTAATACCATGCAAGAAGAATCAGAAAAAATCTGAGCATGTATCTTTCAGTTCAAGACAGATTCAGAAATGACGTAAAATTAGAAATGCAAGAGATGGTGAAAACATAATCAGTAAGGTAAATCTTAGAGATATGTGGTGAACTCCAAGCCCCAGCAATAAAGAATGTACCAGCACATGGGGCATTTACAAACACTGGTAATATATAAGCCATAAAGAAAATCTCTCTAAATTACAAAATACAGAAATTATGCAAACATTCTCTGAAAATCTTGCAATAAAAGTAGAATCCACTATCAAAATCAAAGGAAATACTTATGCAGTAAAATTCCCTAAAAATAAAGGAATTAATACCAAACACCATGAACTTTAGATACTCAAAATATTTGGACCAAAAGTGTAGATAAAAGAAACTTAATAGTTATAAAAACAGAATTTAATGTTATTGACAAAAATGTAAAACTAACAGGTGATTTTTTTAAAAACTCATAAAATAATCAAATAATGAACCAATTATATAAAACAAAGGCGAGAAACAGAAATAACAAAATAAGTCATGAAAATGAAGAAATGACCATCAAATGAGAGGACCTTACAAAAATCATAAGGGACTTCTGTGTACAATTGCCCAAAAGTAAATTTGAAAATCTAGATTAAATGTGTAAATTTCTAGGGAAAGAAAATATACCCAATCTGAGATATATATATGCAGTAGAGACAGAAAGTTCAAGCAGAACCATTTCATAGAAGAAATAGAAAAATTCAGCAAAGAATTCTCTTGCACAAAAACACCAGGCTCAAACAGCCATAGGGATTCTCAAACACTTTTAAAGATATTTTAAATTTTAAATACAACTTAAATTATTTGAGAGCATTGAAAAATAAAACTTCTAAAAATGTTATATAACAGGTATAAAAATTGTACCAAAACATGAAAAATGTTGAATACAAGAAATAAAATTATTGACCAACCTCACTTATGATGAGCAAAGCAAAAGAATCCAGGGGCATATTAAAATTATAGCACATTATCAGCAAATGGGGCTTATTCTAGAAATGCTATGCTAATTAATTATAAATAAATCCAAATATGTCTTATGTTCATTGATATGATAGGAAAAAAACCCATATCTTACTAGAAGCTAATGAGGAATTTGACGAAAATATTCAAAACCCATTATTTAAATAGTGCTACTCAATAAAATAGAACAGATGGATTTTTACATAATAAAATACAAATCATAGCTCACATCTTACTTTATAGAAATTATTAGATGCTTGTCCGTAATTTCAAGAGAAGCGATCTATGTTTTTCTACTTTTTAATATGTTTTTGGAAGTGTTAGCCAATGAAATGGGCAAAGGGAAACTCTTAGAGGTATAAATATTGAAAAGAAAGAGCAAATTGCGCTGTATTAGGGAGAAAGAGATGACTACTGTACTAGTTTTTCTGTTTGATAAAGTGGGCAGTAGTCTTGATAACAGTGAATGAGCTGCCTTGAGGGAGTTGTATGGGGCAGAGGATCAGAGAATGTCATATTTAGGGCACATACTCTATTGCTACAGCCGTCTTGCCCCTCAGCCCATTAGTGTGCCTGACCTACACAATCTCATGGTTTTCTTGGCACTGTCAAGTGGATTTTACTTGGTATCATTGAGTTAAAAAGCATGCCATTTACATCTTTTACAATTGTCAAATTAATCATGGATCCTGGGCATGTTAGAATACAAGTTGATACTCTAGGACTTCTGTGCATATTTGTTTTTATTTTTCATGCCTTCTGTATTTCTAATTTCATCTTGATATGTGATATAGGTGACTCCCTTTCCATTTTACATAAAGACCTTAATAAAGAGAAGCATGCGGACAGCACAAGCATCCTAAAGAAGTTTTTAAAAGATTGTGTTTCAAAGAAGTAGGGTCATAACTCACCATGTGCCCTTTATTTTCTCTTTCCTAGGCATGTTTCATTATCTGTGAAATTATCCTCAGTCTCATACTGACACTCTTTATGCGGGCTGAATGAAAATAACATTGACATCATGAAATGGAGTGCTCTATATAAACGAGATGTATTATTTTTACAAAAATGAATTATTTAGGAAAATTGGAAATAACCACTTAAGGGGTGGAACATAACAGCTGTTGAGCAGTACACTTATAGAACTAAAGTACAATTTGGAAAAGGGTGCCAGGATCTGCTGTCTAATTTTATTTTTCAAAATGAAATTACTGGAAGAACTTAGCTCTGCAGCACAGTGCAATTATCTAAATGAGAATTGGCCTGGGAACAAGGGTGAATGACCTCATCTCACTCAGGGTCTTGGTTTTAATTTGATATCAAAAAATGAGCTGATGTACACATTACTAAAATGGAACATAGATTAATAACGCTTAAATTAAGCTATCAAGTTACCAAATCCTCTGCCTTATTCTTGGAGCCCAGAGTCTTGTTTTGGTTTCTATTTTCTTAAAGGTAGAGCCTAAAAAAATTATACTATCAGAACTTATACTGACTAGATTATTGAAGCCCATAACCTTAAAAAAAAGTGGCAAAATATGATGAACTTAGCACATCGACAGCAAAAATAGCACATGAGAGAGTGGCTGGTATTATTCATTTTAAAAAGTCTAGAGTGGTTTATGTGTCTTTAGGCAGAAATTTTCTGTCCTTATTCCACCATCCCATTATCCGTTTCTCAGCCTTAAGGGACTCAGGATATCAGTGTAACTCAGATATGACAAGGAGACTAGATACATTCCGCTAGAAAAGACTGAATTACTAAGCAGGTTAGATTGGGTTAAACACTTAACTTTTATACATGAGACATCTTTGAAGTTTTTCAACTTGATATCACCTCTCCTCTTTTTATTACCATCACGATCGGTCCCTGAGTGACCACAAGAAACAGAGCCCCTGACACTGGTGCTGGGCAGGTAGTGGGAAGGAGAAATTGACCACTCTTAGTTAAATGCAGCAAGAGTTGTAGTTGTTAACTACAACACAAATTAGCCCATATTTATTGTTAGACTCCTTGATAGCAACAAAAGTGGGGCATATGCATGCGATCCAAGGTAAGAGAAGACATACTCAGAATTGTAAACACATAAAAAGGAATTTGAACTAGGATTTCCTAAACGACTCTTTTAATGTTGACTGTAATTGATTGTCAGTCTGTTTTACCAGGAAAGTCATAATAAATATGTAAATCATCTTTTTAATAAACACAAAAACATCTGAGATACAAATTAGATACCTCATTTTAATCTACTTGGAAAATTTTACAAGAGAATTTTATGAGTACTCTTGCCTAGCTTACTAAACACATGTGCTGAGAGACGGGAAGGGTCGTTAAGGTTTTCAACACACTAATAAAATTCAGCACATTTCGAGTTGTTAACAGAATGGTGTGAAAGTTGAAATATTGGGCACTTTTACTTCTTTGTTTTATATTTCTGAAGTACATTCATTTTAGTAAGAAGTATCTGCTTTACTATATGCAAGGAAAAATAAAGATTTAAAAACAAAGGATGTTATAATAAAGGCTACACAAAATTCATTTTACTTAATCAAGCTTTTTGCATCATATTTTGATACCCATAGCAAAATGGTCAAAAAAAAGGTTTAGATGCTTCTAAATCAAAGATGTAGAGGTAAAACATTTCAATAATCACCCTTCAAATCACCAATATTCTAATCACTAGGGCTCAGCTTTGTACTCCCATGTAGTGATACAAATCAAGCTAATGATTTTGGCATTTTCATCAAGGAAGTGTGTTCTTTATTTTGAATATCCCATTCTGTCTACCTCAGATGACAGTACAACTGAGGTCAGGGAGGCAATCGGTAGAAGAATAGATTGGATTTTTTTTTTAATGGGCACAATTGCCTTTTTACATAAATGTCATAAGTAGTTAGCACTCTGTTGAGGTCCAATCCGGTGTTCCTCTCAGTGGTCCTGGCGGGTGTTTCACGGGATCGTAGCTGAGCTTCACAGTGGAATAGAGTTCACGCTTAAATAGGCAAAATTCATAAGTTTGGGAGACTATGAAAAGCAAGACAAACGGAATGACGAAGGCAACTCTCATCACTTCACTTGGCATTTTGCAGCCCTTCTTAAAATGAACAACACAGCCTCCATCCGAACCTGATGGCTCCATGCCAACCCAGGAGTTTTGCCCTCTTGCTTTTACCCAGAATCACCCGTGGGGAGCACCGGAAAAGCAATTGTTACAACACCCTCTTCCTTTCACTGTGGTTCCTTTAACTTTCTCCTTAGATGAACCGTAGGAAGTGAGGAGGGAGCAGGTTCACTGTGAAGCTAATGAGCTGAAGCCTCGGGTTATTCTTGCCCACGGGCTTCTGGGCGAGTCTGGAGTTCGGCAGGTGTGCTGGGTGCAGAGGGGAAGCCAGGTTGCAACCACGAAGCATTTCTAAGCAACTGTTTCTGGTGGAATGGCGGAACAAACCACAGAAGAAAGGTGCTTAGATTTGCGAGGCTTTTGTTAATTCTTTCTCATTCTAAAAACATTTTCACTTCATACCTAGTTATGTGTTTGTAAATTATTAGTCTTTCCCATTTTAAATGACGCTCTCCAACTTCCATAAGGTTTTGGTGTATCCAAACCATTCTTCCCCCAAAGAAAAATGAGTTTGCAGACACCTGTGGCCTTAATCACTGATTTATGAAATAAAGTCCCGTATCATTTACCTACTGCTATCATCATGTTAGCTGCCCGCAAATCTCGGTGATTTAAAACAATGAGCACGTGTTTTGCTCACAAGTCTGTAAGAGAGTGATGCCAGCAAGGCTTGGCTAGGAGCACAAGTCTAGGGTCAGCCGGCTAGAAGCCGAGCTAGGCAGGTCTTAGCTTGGATGACCGGGGTGACTTGGCTTTGCTCTGCATGTCTCATCCTTCTGTGGGCCCCTCTGGACATGTTCTCACCGCAGTGCCAGAGGGAAATAAATGAGAGAAAGCATGCAACAGTTTGTTTAAGCTTCTGTGCATCCCATGCACTCACACCTCATTGACCAAATCAAATCCCAAGAATGGCCCAACTCAGGACCAACGGATGCAAAATCAATTTGTAACTTTGGAAAATGTTCGTTAAGGTACTTAGAGTCCTTGCTTTTAAAGGTACAAACTGACCTTTGCTGTTTGAAATTATATGGGGTCTTTCAAATAATATGAAAGTAGGGAGACAGGAATGAGATGAGGCAGAATTGATCATGAGTTAATAATTGTTGAGGCTGAGAGGTGGGTGTATGGAGTTTATTACACTATCACTCATTGTTTTGCAAATGTGTTTTTTTGAGGGGAGAAGAGCCTTTATTAGCCATTCATTGCACTAAGAGGGGCTACTTTTAGCAATAATTTACTCTTTTTAATATAGGAATTATATTATTTGCATATAATGGCTAGAAAAAAATGAAGAATAGAAATTTCCCAATAAAATATTAGTTAACTGCATAGAAAACAAATGTTATCAATTTTATACCTTTAAGGATGGGTTTATTTCTGGTTCATCTCTACATACATTCATGTATTTAACAACTATTTACCGGGCACCATCTATGCACACCTCTAGGCTCTGGCCATAGAGTGAAGCCAATGAGGTTTTTGATCTTAAGGGTTTTATAGTTGGATTGTCTATTGCTGCTATCACAAATTACCACAATTTTGGTGACAACACAAATATAGTATCCTACAGTTCTGTAGTCAGGAGTCCAACATGCCTCTCGCTGTGCTACAACCCAGGTGTTGGCAGGACTGCATGTCTTTTTCACACTCTAGGGGACAGTGTTTCTTTTTATTTCCATCTCCTAAGGGCCCCTCAATTTCTTACCTTATGCCTTTTTACTCCATCTAAAAAGCCTGCAAGGTTGCTTTCTTCTATGCTGTTCTTTTGTAGTCACATCCCCTTGTGACTGACTATAGCCTGGAGAGATTCTCCACTTTTAAAGATTCACATGATTAAATTACGCCTACCTGGACCATCCAGAATAATCTCCGCATCTCAAGGTCCAAATTACACCTGCAAGACTTCTAACCATGTTAGGTAATATGTTCATGTCTCCAGGGTTCAGACTGTGGGCATTTTGGAGGAATGAACTAAGTGATGGGATGAAGAAAATAAACACATAACAGATAAATAAGCAAAATGGATACTTTGTCAGTGATGTACTGTATACAAATCCATAAAGTAGCAGATCCAATGGAGTTACTTGCAAATTGTGGGTAAGAGAAGGCCTCACTATGGAAGTGACATTTAGGTTGAAACTTTTCTGACAAGTGGAGATCATCTTGCAATGTTCTGTAGGCAGATCGTTTCTGGCGAAGGCAAAGCCGATGTAAATGCCCAACGTGGGAGACTAGATGGAAGGAAAGGGGCTGGGTCCTAGGGAGCAGGGGCAAAGGAGCACTCCACGAGGTGGGAGGGTAGTTAGGGTCCAGGCTTACTGGCTCATAGAGTCTGATTTACTCTGTTTGCTTTACTCATTTTATATCTATTGCCAAGAAAATCCAACAGAGGGCTTCAAGGAGAGAAAAAACAATGATTTATGTTTGAAAATAACATCTGGCTGAGTTTTTAGATATTAAATTATAGTTTTCTGTTCTCTACAGAACCAATTATGGACCTCTGCTATTATGTCCTAAGTTAATGAATAACTTTTCAATATTATTTAACAAAACACTCCTTTTTAGCAGTGAATATTCAGTTTGGAAAAGAATCCAGTATGAAATTTGGAACCGATATGGGAAGGATAAGTAAGATTGGTTCAGCTATCAGTTATTTATTTTACATACATATCCTTCCTTCAGGAAAGGTAATTCTGATATTTGGCATTTACCTCATAGGTTCATATAGTAATAAGAACAATATATTGACATATATATATATATATATATATATATATATATATATATATATACGATTTAAAAACCTCTGTTCACAGTGCCTAGGGTACCACATCATATTTTTAAAGCTATATAAAAAGAAGTTCAATCAATTATACTGTATTAAAATGTTCAAAGCCAGTTGTATTGTTTAAATTTATGGGTAAGTATTCATTGTTTCGCAAGATTTGTTTCCTAAATACATAGGTAAAAATTAATAGAATTGGTAGTAGACGGATGAAGGAAGTGATATCTTATGAGAAATCTGTGCTGTTTGAATGCAGGGCAGCCAATGACCTATGTTTATAGTAGCGACTGTGCTAAAAGATGAGCTGTGTTGTTTTCTATGCTGTGCTTAAGATGGTGGCTAGAGGGAAACCCAAAATCAAGCAAAATAAAAAGATTAATTACAAAAGGCATACATGAAGCTCCATCGCCTCCCTGCCCATCCTGTAAGAACCAGGGACTAAGTTTTTGTTTTGGCAATGAAAGACTCTAAAATATCCCCATTTATCTGTGGTTTTAATGTATATCCTATCTGGTCTCCACATACACAGGCACCAGAAATATCACTCTGCTGAAGGGTTCTGGAGACTTGAAAACATTGATACAAATTGAATTAAATTTTAGAATTGATTGCTGAGAAATGAAATGACAACAGAAAAGTTTTCTAATTTTGTTCCCATTTTCAGTACAAATAATTTTGATTAATTGTATTGTTACCGGGGAGAGGATGAGACCTCTGTTCTTGTCTTCCTGACGGGAAGAGTTCAATCAAGAGACGGAGTAGCAGAGGAAGAAGGAACTGGCCACGGTTGACACATTCTTAGGACAGAGAAACAAGGAAGGGCCTAGAGGAGGCAAGAGGTGAGCCTGGCTGGGCTGCGTTGGCTCACTGAAGGGTCAGAGAAAAGGGGCCTCGGAGACAGGCTCAGGGGGTTAGCCCAGGACGAGCTTCCACTGCTCATTGCTCCCCTCGTTGCAAGTCTTGTGGGGTCCCTTAGAGGGAAGAGGGGGAAGGGAATGGCACTGGCTTACTCCCCTGGGAGGGCATGCTGGGTCCTTTGTCCTGAGCGTATTTCTCTCTCTCTTGCAGGTGGGAATCTTAGGGGAGGTCTCAGGGGAGGGTCTCAGTAGAATATTCATCATCTTTCCAAGTGGGCTCTTTCAGGGTCCTGGTCTCCACTGATGGGTCGGTCCCAGGGCAGGGGGTCATCAGTCAATGTAGCTGGTCCTGAGGCAGCCATGGTGCCACTTGTCTGGTTTTGCTGCTTTTCTGGGCCTGGAGCTGAAATACAGCTGAGGCCTAGATGTTATATGTTTAGGGAGGAAATGCTCAAGGGCTCCAAACTGCATGTCCAGCAATATGCTGGGGAGAAGAGGTTATCCTGAGGTCAAGGTTCTTGTTCTCCCAGTTTTGCTCCTTCTAGGCAGCAGGGGCTTCCTGCCCTGGTGAGTCTCTGTACCTGGCCCATCGTCCTTGCTCTGCGCATGTCTGTCTAACTGCCTATAACAGTATCATACATTAAAGGATAATTTTGAAAATTGCATAATGATATTGAAATTATATACTTTAATATAATGAAAAACTGGTTTTTCTCTTTTTCTCTGTTAAAGTCATCAAGGTGTGTGTGTGTGTGTGTGTGTGTGTGTAATAAGGTTAAAATATACCTTTATAATCACACAACCACACATATGGCACATTTTGATACAACTTACTGTGTAAAATTGAAAACAAAACCTCATCTTACCTGGGCACAGTGCCTCTTTTCTGTGCAGTTTGTGGTCACAGTACTAACACTGTGGGCATTACCATTTCCCTCAGGAACCCCACATTCAAAATAATCGCAACTAATTGCAAATATACATGCTTTCTAAATAGCCTTGCATCAATATAATAAACCCATAGTTATGGAACAATGGTGTTTTCTATAAAACTCCCACAGAATCAGTGATTGTAGCTGACTTGGGTAAATAAATATGTAACAGAAACCATGGCATTCGCTCCAATAAGTACATCAGAAGAAGCCACACTCAACAAGCTGTTTTATCTTCCACTCTCTTTTCTAATTTCCTCTTGCCTTTCTGTAGACCCAGGAGAAGTTAGAGCAGTTAGTCATATGATATTTCTATCCCTGCAGCACTGGCCTCTTCTGACTACCTTTATTTCTCTACTGATAACCTCTTTCTGCCACATCCCCTGGCTTAAGCTTTCCGAGTAAATCTCCATGATATCAATTATTCAGCACAAGTAGCATTATGTGTCAATTTGAGAATGGTTACTTAGTAGAGAAGTCTATAGTAACTGAATAGGTTTACCCAGGTAATGATGGAAGATTTCAGAAAGATTATGAGGTGCTATCATAAACCAGTTAGAATTCACTCACACTAGTAGCATCATTTCTAAACTTTTTAACAGTAAATCTTAATCACCTTAATGCTCTGACCTGCTATTACATTTCTGGAGGGAATACACATTTATCCTCTGACAAGAGAGACTTTTGAAGTTTCAGAGTTTAATAGATCATGAGAGTAACAGAATCACATATTATTAGTCAGTTTTCTGGGCGTGAGTTTCAGTGACTGAAACACTCTAAGGGGTCTTTTGGAGATGGCCTGGTCACTTACGATTATGGAAATTCCATAACGCATTACAATCTGCATAAAATTGAAATGTGCTAAATAATTTCATAGTCTTTTGAATAAGTCTCAGTCTCCAGCTACTTCTCAATGTGTGGGGAAGGCGTGATGAGACAGATACCTAAGCAAGCAGTTTCTTCCAGAGGCATAGGGGAATAGTTATTTTAAGGACATATATTCAGAACTTTATTTCAAGGAGCAACTTCTAAAATAGCTGCCAATATATGGTGACAGGAGAATATGTGACTTTGGGTGGTGGGGACACAATGCAATATATAGATCTTATAACAGAGAAATCCACACCTGAAGCCTAAATGATCACATTAACCAATGTCACCCCAATAAATTTAATTAAAAAATAAAATAAAATTGCTCCCTTTCACCAATGAATGTCAAGTGTCTGTCCTGGTGAGTTTGTTGACTTTGAATTTGTAGTGTGACACTTAACCAGCAATTCAGACTGCCCTGAATAGTCCAGGCAATAGGGTGGAAGGGAAATACTAAATCATATCCAGACACAGCAGAGGGCATGTTTTATAATAGAAACTTAGCACCTGGAGATTCACTTGGCTACTGTGTTCTTCATCTTCCATCTTTTATAACTTGAGAAGAGGTAGGATGGCCGACTTCATTCAGCAGTATCTTCCTTAAGCAAGAAAGACTAGGCTTATAGTGATGAGAGAGTGCCTTGGTGTCCATTACAAAATAATAAAAAATTAGATTTACATCCTAGAATAATAAAGATCTGTCTGACTATAAATGTCAATGTATAATATGTGTGCGTACACAAAATAATTTTAGAATTTTCTGTCTGGACCAGATAGTCAATGATATTTCTAGGTTGTTTCTTTTTGTTAGTTTCATTGGCAACTGTGATAATGTTTGCAACTTCACGTGCTGCCTGAATGGAATTAAACACAGGGGTTCAAGTCCTTGCAACATAACAAACAAAAAATAATAAGTAGTTTACGTTCTCAGGGTTCTACATAGAAGGAGACCATGGCTTTTCAAAAATAAAGTTTTGCTCATCTTCATGTTGATATGTTCAACAAAAATACAGGAAAATGACTTCATTTATGGCCATAGGACATCAAAAGGTGTAGTTTCAATGAGGTCCTTTTGTTCATTTTATTTTCTGTAATTTCTCCATTTTAAACAGTCAGTCACACTTAAATGGCAAAGAAAGAGATGAAGTTACTTGCTCCCAGGTCAGTGCCTACAATGCAGCCCCTTTGATTTTTCTTCTTTAGAAATTTCTAGCATAAAAAACAATGGTTATAAGAAATTAGGTCAAATATAAAACAAACAAAACTCCTCCAAAAACAAACAACAACTAAACATATTAAAGCCATTTCTGCCTTGGTGGTGTCAGCTCATATTTATTCTGCCTTGGTGGTGCACTCACTTGTATAATTTTTTTGTTTTGCTTTTTTAAACATCTTTATTGATTTCAGAGAGAGAGGAAGAGAGAGAGAGAGAAACATCAATGATGAGAGAGTCATTGATGGGCTGCCTCCCGCATGCCCCCTGCTGGGGATCAAGTCCAAAACTCCGGCATGTGCCCTGACCAGGAATCAAACCTCTATCTCCTGGATCCTAGGTCTACGCTCAACCACTGAGCCACGGCCAGGCCACTTATGTAAGTTTTGAATGACTTAAGGTTTTTTCTAGAGGATTTATTACAACCTAATGATTCAACCAGGCTGTAAAGAAAAAGTTAAATCTGTGTTCTGGATAAGCAGAAGATGGATGCGATTTGAGGGGAGACATACTCAGTAAGATAAGTGAGCCCAGGCCTGAGGCACTGCAGCCCTCCACATACTTTCCTAAGCATTGGTTCTACATTCCCCTCAGTTAAATAAGTTGTTTTCTTCTCAGCAGACACCAGTGCTTTACATTTCTGGGTCCTGGTAAGGAAAGTGGTCACTAGAAATCATGAAAATTCTAAAGAATGACCACAGATCATTCATTCAGACAATAAAAATTCAAATTTTCTCTGCATCCAAATGAATGCTTCCATCCAATTTTTCAAATAAAATCAAGAGTAGGGTGATTTCTGAAGACAGAGAGTATAGTCATCCATGGGTTAATCAGTTTAGCCTTAGAAAAACAGCTTTATGCAGAATAGAGCCTGACATAAATCCCTTGAATAGAATTCTATTAGATGGCTTCTACTCTAATGGAAAGCAGAGTAAGTGTTCACTTCTAAATTACCAATTTAAAAAGATAAACAAAAATATTGGTGAACAGTCGTTATATGAAATGTGGCACTGCAGAACTTTCTATAACTTATTAAATAAAATACCACAGTTTTGATTTTATATTTTTCTGAAAAGAGGAAAAGCATGATTGATTTTATGGTGAATGTTAAGGGGCTTAGATTTAAGAGTGGGAACTTAATTAAAAGACTTCCAAAACATGTCTCTGCTTCTCTCTATCTACGCCATTTCCTTTAGTGTTTGCATCTGTTATTTTGACTGCTAAAGCCATTTCTGTGCAGAGGGCTCCCCAGTGTACTCTCTGACTCATGCACTGAGACCCAGATTTATAGATGCAGTAGCCTACTTAGCAATTCCATCTTATATTCAGAGTGACCAAGGCAGGACTCATGATTCCTCCCCTCTCCAGGCTGGAATGTATTCTTCTAGTCTTCCCATTACAACAAATAAAATCACCCAGCAGCCCTATCCCAAACCTGCAGAATCCTTCCTTTCATCACCTCCCATGTCTAAGATTTCAGCGACCACATATATAATGAGTTACTTCACTTCTCTCCATTTTAACAGTGACTCAAACCACTCCCCCACTCCCCGTCCCTTAAGTCACTTTACTGGCTGTACCGCTCTGTCCTTAGCATCTTCTCCAGTTCATTTTCTACACATTGGCCAGACTAATCTCAGACTGGTCAACAAATCTAGATTACTTCCCTTAGGTAAAGCCCTCTGCGCCTTAATCATATCACCTGGCATGAAGTTCATTCTTCTTAGCGTGGCCTGCAAGTACCTAAGCATTTGACCATCTAATTTTCAATTCATTTCCTAGCACTCTTCCCATAACTGACTACACTCAAACCCTTGCTGTCCTTCTGTTCTTTGAACACTGACTCCATTTCCATTGTAGGTGTTTTGCATTTGTTTGTCTAGGTGGCCTTTTCTTCAGCCAGATCAGGCTCTTTCTTGCCTTTGGCATCTCAGTTTAAATGGTACCTTGTTAGCCTCACCTCACTGCCCCCTGCGGTCCCCCCACCATGATTCTGTCACTTCATCCACATTTTCATCTTCATTGCTCTCATCATTATTTGAATGTATGCTATACATTTGGAAATGTCTGTCTGTCCACCACTATGTCCTTGGTGACTGGAGTGTCTGCGACAGAGTTATAGGACAAGTCATAGAGGAAGAGTAAATGAATACATTTTCCTGTTTTTAAATGTATTCCTAACCCACCGGTAAGGTGGTTCCCTGTATTCCATATGAATTCCCCTTACATTTTCTACTCTCCTGTTTGGGAATTTATAGCTGCTTCCATTTATTTCCACTGTAGTTAAAACTTTCGGGAAAATATCTGCTGTATTTCTTACTTAGTTTGAGGGAAAATTTGCACCGCTCTTTCTTCCAAAAAGCTATCTTTAAATAGTGAGTTTCCTCACATCATGCCAACTCTTTTCTGTAACTCTTTTCACTGTTTGCTGGAAAGATAGTCAAGTAAGTATTTCATTGCTGTTTTAATTTATATTTATTTTATTTTTGGTGAGCTGAACATTGTCCACAGGTTTGAGATTACTCACATCTACCCTTCTGCCAAGTGTTTGTTTCTGTGACCACTTTTTAGAAAATTTGTTCATTTTATTCCAGGTGCTGGAAATTAAGAATATACATTTTAAACACAAAACATGTCCATATTACAAAAATGTAAGTGGCTGAAGCATGAATGGTTTCTAAACCATTCTACATAAGACACTTTCCAGGAATCACTTGGAGCCTTCTTTCTTCCTCTTGGCTCCTGTGCTTCCAAGGTAACTTGTCCCCTGTGTTGCACGTCTGGTCCAGAATTAGCTAAGACAGACTGTATATGTGTGTGATGGGCAACAAACTGCAGACAAATGTTAACACAGAGTGATAAACGAAAGTATCTGGCACGTGATATGTAGAAAATAATAATACTGAAATATGTATTTGTTAGGCTAGACTTTGTGGAGATGACAGTCACCAAATCTCAGTGTCTTAACATAACAAAAGTTTATCTTTGTGTTCTAGGGCTTCTTTGCTCCAGGCTGTCACTCAGACTCAGGCTGACAGAAGCTCCAACATCTAATAATTTTACCATGTGGGATACGCACCCTGCTGGTCGCTGTACCCTGAATACGGTCTGGAGGCAGCACACCGACTCTTCCCCGCTGGTACACAGAATAGACACAGGACTTCTCTGCCCGCAGCCCATCGGACAAAATGAGCCATCAGCCCTACGTTGGGGTTGGACAGAGGGGAAAAAACCTGCACCTGTGCTCTCTCTACCTCGAGGTGTAGGTAGCCCCATACCATTTTGATTTCCGGCAGAATTCATATTCAAAAAGGCACTATTTCAATATTTTAGCAAAGTATTCTCCAGCTTCCTTATCTTATCTTTGAGTGAGAGACTTAAAAACAATGGGGCATATGCTACAGGTGTATACAGTTCTCAGACGTTTTGCTTCAACTGTACATCTAGAAACAGTTGGGTAAATAATTCATTATTGTCAAGTGGAAGGAGGGGTTTTTCCTTGGGCTCATCCTGTTCAATCTTAATCAGTGATTAAGAGAAGATATGCACTGTCATATATTTTCTATTGATAAAATAATTCTGTTTAAAAATTGAGAATTTATGAATATCCAATGAATTCTGGAAGAAAAGTTAGTATTTTACGCACCAAGTTATAGTTAATCACATTACCTATACTAATTACCTCTTCAGTAGAGAGTAATTGCTTTAAGTGCCAAAGCATCGTGTACTTTCTCTGGCTTCTGCTGATGAGAGAGGGGACCCTTACTCCATATATATTTTAATCTCTAGTTACTTATTATAATGAGAGTTTTGTATTTATTTATAGATACATTTTATTGGGCCTGTAGAAGTCACTATACATTCTATTTTTACAGTTGCATAAGATGATTTTATATTATCAATGATTATTCTATTTCATATTATCAGTAATTTTTTTCAGAGTAAAAATATAAGCAATGCAGTATGTCAGAGGGAACAGAGAGAAGTAAATGTAGAGCTCAACAAACACGGACCATGTCTGTGTCATAATAATATCATGTGCTACACACACGTCTAAATGATTCGAATGTTTCTCTGAGTATATTTCATGGACAGATATAGATTCCTCATTGCTTTCTTGGTTCTCTTTGTCATTGGATTTTTATGGTATAGCTTTTAAATTATACATTGTGACTTACATGCCCGCACCTTCCATAGATGCACTCACGTGAGTGCCACCGCTCTGCCATCGAGGAAGGCACGTGCGTCGTCTTCGTTAGATAAGCCTTTGACTGAAAAAGGAGAAGTAGAAGCAAATCTGTTGTAAAAGCTGTAAGAGAAACTGTGAAGGATACAATGACACCAGACAAGAGGAGAACCTGTCCCCAGAAATGTTGATTGGAGAGGCCTCGTGCGATGGCAGAGGCTGGTTTGCATGCAGGTTGGACATTAGCCAGAGCAAAGGGCAAGGCCTCCGGAGCCAGAACGAGAGCACTTGATTTCCCCAGGGAGGAAGGTGGGTGGAAGAAAACCGTAGACTTTATGTCCTGGCTATTGAGGGGAACAGATAAACTGAGAGCTGACGATGAGGAAAACACAGGGCGAAGGCTGAGCACACGAACGACTTGAATTTAACAACTTATATTTTGTGAATTAACTATAGTGTGCCGATTTATTTACAGTGTAATATATTGACTTTTCTACCAAATTTCCTACTAGTGGATATGTATAAGAGAGGGGCAAGGAGGGAGGAAGGGGGGAGAGACAGAGATAGAGATAAAGAGAAGACAGATATATATAGAGAGAGATGATAGAGATAGAGATAGAGATAGAGATAGAGATAGAGATAGAGATAGAGATAGAGATAGAGATGATAGAGACAGAGATAGAGAGTTGGAGATAGAGATGGAGATAGAGATGATATAGAGATAGAGAGATAGAGATAGAGAGAGAAAGAGATAACAGAGATAGAGAGAGATAGAGATAGAGATAGATTGATTTATGTCTTCTGGAAAATCCCAATTTTGTTTTTCTTTTCCATTTTAGAAGGGAAGATCCAACAACATAATTGTCATTTCCTTTAATTTCTTTCCCTAGAAAGATTACAAATGCCAAGAAACAAACAAACTGTATGCTTGGAAATGCATTCCTTGAAGCTCAAAATCTTTCTGATTATGTGCATGGTTTGAGATTTTTCTGGCAAATAAACTTTTTTTATTTCATAATTTGTGTTAGTGTATTTTGTTTATTAAAATTAACTGAATACAAACATCTACAGTGGCTTTTTGAACATTGTTTCCTTTAAATCCATGGAAAATAAACTTTTTAAGAAAGGAATCTGTTTGCAGAAACAGTGCAAAATTAAATTATTTTGATTCCACATATATCTCTGAAGAGTTAAGCTGACATTTCTTCAGAATAACTAAGCTGCAGATTAGCTTTTCATAATATGTCCTCGCTTTGGGTGCTTTAGCTTTAACTACTAGGAAGTTCTAGCTCAGGAACCTGGGACTAATTGCTTTTTCACTCTTATTCTTATAGTCACTAAATTCTGTGATATCTCCATTTAAAAATTCTTTAGGGCTCACACTTCACTCTCATTTCCAAATAATATAGAGGCTTTTTTATTTTTATTGTGCTTCACTTTATTGTGCTTCACAGGTGGTGTATTTTTTACAAACTGAAGGCAAGACCCTCCGCCTGCAAAAAGGTCACAGCTTGCTTTCCTACGGTGTCCAGAAGCCAACCCCCAGTGTCTCCAAGGCGGATCTGTATTTAATGTTTATGTTTACACATTCCTTTGGAGGTACTCTTCCAGCTCTTTGATCTTTTTAGTTTACGTCTGTACTTCCACCCAGCCCTACTAATATTTCCTCAGTCCAATTTAGAGGTCACTTCCCCCAAATAATTCATCTCTACAAGATTCTACAGTTTCTGTTGTAAACAGGCATATGATTTGAGATCAGATTATGACACCGTCACTATGACCAAGCCATTTAAACCTTTAAGACCACCAGTTTTCTCATTAAAATTTTCAGAAAATTTGAGCGAGTGTCTGAAATCTCACTCATTAACACACTATGATACTATGATATCATTGTCAACCAAGTTAAGCTGAAGATATGTTTTACAAATTAACCCATCTTAAATTTTCAGTCTAATGTCTGCTTTGCCAACATGTATTCTTGACTGTAAGTAGTCATCTTCTATAACCAAACGTCGTGTTTATTTATGTTGACTTGATTTTGACGATATTATGACCCTCTGTCAGAATGCTTCCATCCTATCTCTGAGCTTCCCTCTTCTTCAAAGTCCAGAAAAGAGTCTGCATTGACTATTTTCTACTTCATTAAAATGTATCTCATTTCCCACCCATGGGACATTCGTTGCTTCTCAGTCCATATTGCTATCTCTAATCTTTTTCAGGACACTGAGGTAAAGAGTAGACATTAGAAATTTCATTTATGCAGTATGTTTTTCCCTAAGTAGTTTCTTCTTTGAAAATTGTAATAGCATTCTGGTTTCCATATATCTCTCCTTCTCATACATTTTTTAAAATTGTTAATTGGTGACATTTTCCATATCTGGACAGTCTCTGGATGCATTCTGCTTTAATTTATAGTTCACTCTGAGCTGTAAGGATTTCTTCAGTTTAGTGCCTATGTTTTAAGACAACGTCAATTTGTCTATTGTTTTTTTCATTTTTTTTCTGGTTACATACTATCAAATTTTCTTTTAATTGCAGAACTTTCTACTTCATCTCTAAATAATCAAAACTTTACTTTTTATTGTGATCATCAAAACACAGTGGGCTCATTTATAAAACAATATTCAAAGTGAACAGAAAAGTTGAAAATCCCTTGAAGTTGCATTTCTAATGATAACTACTCATATCATTATATTGAAGGTGCTTCTAAACATTTTGCTTTATTTATATGCTTTAATCCATTTTGTATGCATTTGTGTTTGTGTGTGTGTGTATGTGTTAGAGAGAGAGAGAGAGAGAGATTTTTTTCCTCAAGCATTTTTAATGACTACAACACTAAATGGATGGATGGATCATAACTTATTTAATAAGTTCCTATGGAATGGATTGGTTGTTTCTCAATTTTTAACATTATCTTTCTATATGTTATTTCTAGAAAAGTAGTAAAGAATAGAAAATATATCAGTTGCAAAAATATGATCTTTGCTATGGAAAATGAAATTGTGCTGTAAACAAAGTAGATAATAGCATGGTTCTAATTTCAGACCCAAGCTCTGCTTTAAGGCATATTAACCACAGGTCATTATTTTTCTTGTGCGGAATTTTTAAAAATACATATTCTAAATTGGAAAGAGAACTAAGACATATTGAGGTTTTCTACTTTAATATCTACTTCTTCAACTAACTTAACTTCAACACAGTGATGACAGTTTGTGCCATCAAAGCCATTGTGTTGAGAAGACAGAATGCCCGTGACTATATGTCCAACGAGTGTTAGACTGATTTCAAATCCAGTTACAGTACATGCACAGGGTAGAAATAACATTGAGACATTCCTTGACAGCTTGGAAACAGACTTTTTAGAAAGCTTGCCCCCTAGGTGAAATTGAGCAAATAATAAAGCAGTTCTTAATTTTCAAGGAATCTTTGCTGTGATACTAGATAATAATTAACTGAAAAATAGTTGCATAATTAACGGAGGTGGCAAATTGTGTTGGGTGAAAGAAAACAGTGATCTTGGGCAAGTTTTTATAATGAATCCTAGATATCATATCAACTTCCTCATGTTCTAAACTTGGAAGTATCACTCAATAACTGTCTTCTATTCTTTTATTACAATAACCAAGCAATGCCTTTATGTTTAATTATTTTCCCAAACCAGGAAAAAAAGGTAACTTCATGGGGGTGGTCACATTTCCATAACTGAAAAGGGCCATGGATGTTTTATTATTAATGGAAAATAATTGGTTGCTATTAATTAATTTAATTATTGAATTTAGCCAGAAAAGTCTCATTGTCCTTTGGTGTGTTGACAATATACAGTTTCTAGACCTGTAAAATAGTCATGCCCTTCAGTATAAAGTGTCTTTGAAGCCAGCCAGCACTTTTATTTTTGCTAGAAATGCTTCCCATTAGGTATCACTTGTCTGTCAAAATGTATTTTTACATTTCATAGTAAAATTTTACTGTACAAAAGAGACAGTAATTAGACTTATTATTACATTTCATGAGAAATGATATATTTAAAATATTCTAAGAGGATTTTGATGAGATAAAGCTATGCAAATAAATTTTTAAAACATATCAATTTGCACCAAGGGGACCATTTATTAACATGTTAAAACACTTTTTTATTATCTGTCTCTCTATTTATTGTGGCTCATTTGAAACCATACTTTAATTATTGTAGCTGTTCAGTGGCCTTGTTCAGCCTAATTGTCTGACAGATCACTGTTGTTAAATAAAATTAAAACATAGGATGAGATCAAGACAATCTTAAAGCTTCATTAAATTATACATTCACATTTGATATACAAAAATGTAAACATAGACAGGTTTTATTCATTTGTTTTGTACAGGAACTACGAGTGGTAAAGATCCATCATTAGATAACAGGAGAAATAAACTTAAATTCTTCTGCATAATAAGGAAACAGATATACACAGGAATGTACAGTTGAATGCAGTGACTTCTGATGTCTCTCCTTTTGCATGCCCAAGCCTATTCCTAACTGCTGCTTCCAGGCTCAGTTTAAAACTGTTTTTGGCTAGTAAGTGTATGAGAATTCTCTACTACCCTTAAACTTTAAGTTAAAGATAAAAAAAAAATGGAGATCTCAGGTCTAACGTGTGAATTTTACATTTCCAATTCTGCACTTTGTTTGGTTAACAAAAATGTCTTCCTTACCTTTGGAGAAGATGCATTACACATCTGTCTCAGCATAAGACAGTAGGGATTCTTTCCTATTGTTTTGATTTCTTTTTTTTTTTCACACTGATCTGGTTCTCCAAATCCATTGTTTCTGGGAGGACTGAACTATTGAAAATAAAATATAACCTGGGTAAACAGAAGACAGGAAGAAAATAAAGTGTCCATCTCTGTTAAGATTACACCATTCAGGTCTGGCTTTAAGTGCAGCTTAAAGTAAAAATAAACTCAAGGCAGTATTAGAGAAGTGATTAGAGGTATAAGCATGATGTGGGAGCTACCGTTTCCCGCTGCGAGGATTAGGAAACAATTCTCAGAAGTAAGACATATGTGGACGAGATTTCAGTTACTAGGGAAGGGTGGGGAAGAAAAATCACTTACTAGATGTATAGTATAATATAAGGAATATATTATTGATTTTTCTCTTTCTTTTGGACAAATTTTTGGAATCAAGAGTTGTTCACAATCTATTTCACCTGCTATTTTACAAGCAGATTGTCTCACTTTTTCCTCACAGCTTCTCTGGAAGTTACTTTTACCTCCATTGTATAAAGTGAAAGCTCCATTTGTCTTTAAGTAAAGTGCCAATCATCTACTAGTGTTGGCTAACCAAGTGGAAAACTAGTGATCAGGACCATATCCTCTCCTTCCAAAATCCATCCTTCCAAAACTCACACAGTCACCGGAAACTAGTAGCTTCAAGATGGAACATTTGAGTTACTTGCTAACCTCCAGTGGAGGTAAAGATCACAAAGATATCGAAAGTGGACGTGGTCACTTAAGCGTAGATCACATGGGTGAGCTATCTTCCTTTTTGCTTTTCTCTATGCATTCAAAATTCATTTCCAAAAGCAGATAAAATTGTGTTCTGTAGGGTATTTTATTTTATTTTTTCACGCTCAATATTTTTATCACACAGTGAAGGTCAACATGCCACAAAATAAGTTCAAATGTGGAATATTGGCAAAACCCCAAAAGGCCCTTTATGGAACAACCTGATCGCTGTATACTCCCACCTTCCTCAAAAGGTAATCACTTTCTTGACTGTGAGGGTCATCACTTTCTTGCTTTCCATTATTAGATTTACCATATAAGCATGAATCCCTAAACACTACAAATCAACTTTGTCATATTAAAATAAAATCATACATCATGGGCTCTTGCACTTGTCATTACCTTTGAAAGATTTATCCATGTTGTTGTATGTAGGTGCATTTCCTTCATTTTCCTTATCTTTGTTGTTCTGTTAATTGTATAAACTGTAATTTAATTATCCATTCTACTCTTTTTTTTTTTTTTTAGGTATATCCATTCTTCTCTTGATTTATATATGAATTGCATCTACTGTATTTACTATTCAGCTATTAAAAACAACACTGCTCTGAATATCTGCATACATGTCTTTTGATAAATTTGTGAATACATTCTGTTGGATATGTACCAAGAGGTAGATTTGATAGTGGACACAAGGGATCCAAGGCCACCTGTCACTACTTAAGCCAGATTAAGCAGACACAGGGTTGAATCATATATGAGTGTTTATTCCAATAATGCAGGCAGTATGGGGAGAGCAGTTGGACCCTGGGAATTCTGCTCTCACCCCCCTCTCCAGTTGGCTGATTATATACCAGTGAGTGAGAAGATAACTACGTGCAGCTGAGAGCCACAAGTGCAACAGGGAAATAGGAGGGCTAGAGTCTGCAGTCCAGCCTTCAGGAGCTCAAAGTCCAATAACCAGGTGGCTAATCTTCTATGATGTTACAAACAGCTCAACCCATTCCTGGGACCAGAGAATGGTCAGCGTTCCTGAGGCAAACTCCTGGAGGAGGGGTCAGGGTCCAGGGACAGAAACCAAATCAAAGTGTGTCCTGCCCTCGGTCTGTTCTCCAAAAGTTTTTATTTTCTGAGTAATGGACCCATTGAGGCATCGTATCTTTTTACAGCTTTGTTTCATCCTTCAGTTTCCCAGGGCCTGTAAGAAAACTTATATATAGTTAGTAAGGTGAATATTTATTAAACACCTGTGGCTCTACTCTTATTACATGCCCTTCCCCACTATTAGATTCATGCATCATAGCGTATAGTTATTTTCAATGATAATGGATGATTGAAAACTCTTTTCTGAAGTGTAATAACAATTTACTCTTCTTGCCACCAGTTTTCACTGCTGTGCAACTTCACCAGCACTTGAAATTGACAGGCCTTTTTATGTTGGACCTTCTGGTTGGCATCTAGTATTATCTATTGGTGTCATCTCACTTAATCATCTTCATTACTAATGAAGCAGAACATTGTATGCTGAGTATTCTTCATGCTGGTAATTCTCTGTCCACATCTCCTTCCTGAAATCCATTCTCTCCCTTTTCTGTTCTGTCTAGGCTAGTAGGAGTTTGACTGCTATGGACTGCAACTCTATACATTTCTTGTATTTAAGTATCTGGTCAAATTTTGCTAATAATTGAGGTTATCAGAAATTAAGAGTAACTGTGGAACAAAAAATTAGAGCAGTTATGTTCCCCATTGGTATTGCCATTGTTTTGTGGTTACACGTCTTGTTAAGTGACTTCTTTTCTATGCTTCAGGGTATTTTCATGCTCTGGAAACACTGTCCTTTGCCCTTGTCTTGTCAGGTCAGGGTGGTAATGACTTCTTGCTTTTAGTTTTGAGCATTGTACCTTCCCCATGACTAGCAAACACATCTGTAGGCAGTCTCTTCCTCAAAGTCTCCTCAGTTAAACATTTTGTCATACTGTTGGCTTTCTGTTGGATCCCACCTGATAGTCATTGAGGTAGACCTTCAAGCTGTAACCCACTTTGTTATCTGAAGAGTGTACTCATAGTCTCCTTTTTGAGTAGAAAGAGAACCCTCATAATCTGCAAATGAGTGACAATATTTTTCCCCTCCAAATTATCAATTGCATCATGAGATGGGCTGACAGTGAAGGTTAAGGTATTGGAGGCAGCGTGGCTGTGACAATTAGTAGATGTGACAACAATAGTGATTATAACAATTGGTTGAGATGACAATTTGTCACTTCCCAGAGATACACAAAGAGGAAAAGTTAAGTTCAGTCATTGAACACCCAGTTCAAGGAATGAGTAGAGACTCAGCAGTTTACAGCAGAAGGTTTAAAAACATCTTTTTCTTTTTTTCCCTTTGATGAGAACATTTAAGTTTTATTTTCTTAGCAAATTTCAACTATACAATGCAGTGTTATCAGCTATACTCACTGCGTTATACATCAGATCCTCAAACCTTATTCATCTTATAAGTGAAAGCTTGAACCCCTTACCAACCTCTCTTATTTTCACATCTCCAGCTGCCCTGGCAACCACTTTTCTCTGTTTCTAAGAGCATGACTTTTTTTAGATTCCACATGTAAGGTATGCTGTGCTTATTTCCCTTAGCATAAAATCTTCCCGTTTCATCCATGTTGTCACAAATGATGTGCTTTCCTTCTTTTTTAATGCTGAGCAATATTTCATTATAAGCTTATACCACATTTTCTTCATTCATTTATCCTTTAATCGACACGTATGTAGTTTCCAAACGTTGTCTACTGTGAATAATAAAGTGAATATGGGGGAACAGGCATACCTTTGAGATAATGGTTTTGTTGCCTTTAGATATGTACCTAGAAGTGGGAATGCTGGGTCATCTGGTAGTTCTATTTTTAATTCCTTGAGGAACCTTTATACTGCTTCCTATAGTGGCTCTACACCAATGTACAAGTGTTCCCTTTTCTCCACACCCTTGCCAGTATTTAGCTCATGCCTCTTTGATAATAGCCATTCTGACCTATATGAGATGACATCTCACTGTGGTTCTGATTTGCATTTCCCTGATGATTAGTGATGTTGAGCAGCTTTTCATGTAACTGTTGGCCATTTGTATGTCTTCTTTGGAAAAATGTCTAGTCACCTGTTTTGCCTATTTGTTTAATTTTTTTAAAGTATCGAGTTTTATGAGTTCCATGTTATTTTGGATATTAACCTCTTATTGTACATAAGGTTTGTAAATCTTTTCTCTCATTCCAAAGGTTGCCTTTTCATCCTGCTTACTACTTCCCTTGCTGAACAAAAGCTTTTTAGTTTGATGCAGTTCCACTCATTTATTTTTGCTTTTGGTGTCAAATAAAAAAAATCATTGTCAAGACTGATGTCAAGGAGCTTAACCTATTTTAAGAATTTATTGTTTTAGGCTTTATATACAAGTCTAATCTATTTTGAGTTGATTTTATGTATGGTGTAAGATGGGGTCTGGTTTCATTCTTTTGCATGTGGCAGTCCAGTTTTCCCCACATCACTTATTAAAGGAACTATTTTCCCCCCACTGTATATTCTTTTCTCCTTTGTTGAAAAGTAGTTGTCCATATATACCTGGGTTTATTTCTGGGCTGTCTATTATGTTCCATTGATCTATGTGTCTTTTATGCCTATACCAGACTGTTTTGATTATATAAGATTTTAAACATGTTAATATTCTCTTTAGCTTGTAAACTTTATGCTATTGTTAAGGAAAACATGTAAGAGGGAAATGTTAATATGAAACACTTCAGGATAGTTAACTCTTCTATTGTAAAAACTATTTTCTGATGGGAGAAGATCTAAGGAATCTTGATGATCATTGTTTTTATCATGATTAATTTTAGAATTACTTCTCTTGGATGGTGTGGAGGTGTTTTAACATATATGCACGTATTCCCTTTTACTCATTAATGATTATTTTAAAGGGCAATATATGAAAACATAAAAGAAATAAAGCTAATCTTTGCTTTTCTAAAACATTTTCAAAGATAAGTTATTAAAACTTCAAATGTTTATGAAGCTACTACATTTAGTAACAAAAGAGTTTATTCATAGCCCATGTCATTCAAGGCCACAGTATATTCAAGGCTAGTCTAATGTTTTTCAAGATGAATTCTGCTTTAAAGGACAAGTATAATGTTTTTATTGTGTGCATTTGAAAAGTGGCTGGCGTGTTCTTAATGTGAGCACACATAAGTAAATATTCTTAACCTCTGAAAATCGTCATAGTTGTAATAGGGCCGTCACGATATATTTTTAAAGACTAATTGCTTCAAATGAATCAAACAAATTATTGGACACAAAAGTCAATAACCTAGTAAAGTAAAACTAAAACAACAACAGAAGTAACCAGGTGCTCTGAATACAACTCTTTTTTTTGGTACAATTTGTCTGTATTTTCTTTCACATGCCTCATCTTATGTTTTTAGCCATTTATAACTTTTAGTATTTCATTGAAAAGTGTTAGGCTTACTTATTATTTCTTGATAGCAAATAGAAATATTCTAAGGTATTTAGTAAAATCAGAGCTGTAACATTATTAGTAGTAATGGAAAGTAATTTAACTTTTATGCCTAAGCACTATAGTTTATAAGAAATGAGATGATGCCAAAAATAGCAATGATTTGCCCATGTTTTAAAATATCTTCTTAATGAATTAATACTTTGAATTTAAGACACAATTTATCAACTAATTACAGATTCATGTGGCAATTAGAAAAATTTCTTATTGTAGAACATATCCTATCACTATATAAGAGAGAGTTTTTATAAACACAGTTTACAGGAATACATAGCATATTGACAATAAAAAGGCAAGATATATTTTTCACTGTCATGCAGATAATGAAGGACAAGAGAATTAAAACTGAGTCTGGACAATTCAAATTCCAATACACTGTAATTACCGACGATATCAAAATTTATTTTAACTAGGCACTGTTATTAAATGGAATCAGTGTGAGCCAATAACGTTGGCTAGAACTTAAAACAGTGGGACAGTTTAAAAGTCAGACTAAGGATCTAGGAAGCTGGGGGAGAGGGATTCAATCCAGTTACAAGACAGAAAATAAGTCCAAGTCCTATTGCTAGATTCAATATACATTTGAATTAATAATGTCTGTGGTACACATACAAAAAGAAAAATACTTGGTAAGGGAAATAAACCATTTGGAACCAGGAGGGGCATGTTTTAGTTTTAACTCTGCAACAAAGGACTTCAAGGAAAGATGTCTTTAATATTCCTGTACTTCATTGTCTACACCAGTTCACTAGAAATAAAACTCCCAACCTGGTAACTAACTGTGTTGATTGAAGATTAAGTTAGAGAACACATGTGAAAGTGCCTTGTAAACCACATTTTAACATTATTAACACACACTTGCTACTGTGTAATTCACAGGCTGCATAACAGGGCTCCCGGTCTAAATATCACTCACCAGCTATGGATAAAGGCACTATTCTGCTAAACCGTGATAGCTAATTACATAAACTTATTCAACCATGAAATTACTTTGTTAATACATAAAAGAACAGACTTTTTATGTGTGTTCTGGCAAATGAATACATTTGTGTAAATAGTGACCTTCACAGGGTACTTCATTTTCCTTCTTTGTTCTTTTCGTAATAAAATAATATTTGCAGACATAACTCTCTTTATTACTTGTAAACAATAAGATTCATCTAATTTCACACGTGTGGTCAGGGCAGTAACGATGAAACAGGACACTATTAATACAGAACATAAATAAAAATGTAAATGTTGTTTCTGTGGGTTGGATAGTGCTTCCCTTTTATTTAAATGACTAGTACCAAACCATTAATGTGGAAAAAAGAGAGAGTAGAGTGGTGCTCTGTTTAACCTAGCATATTCCAGGTATTAGAAACATAAGGGTCAATGTCACAAAGATACTAATAATGTTGGAAGCCAAGAATAAAATTTTAAAATTAGGGAATAATAATATACCACCACAGTAACAATATAAAAAGAGAAATTCTAAAAATTCAGGATGCCAACAGTTACTAAATCCTGTTAAACTCACTAATTTTTAAAGAAATGCTCAATCAAACAAACACGGAAAAGGGAGGGGGCTTATGTCAAACTCGAATCTGTCTCTCAATAGCTGCCTGCTCTTCAGGCCCAGTGGGAGTTTCTTACGACTCTTCTTACCTATCCCTGAAATGTAAATCAGTATACTTCATTAATGCTCCCAAATTAATGATCATGTATAAAATACCTAGAATTAGCTGCTAATTTTCAGCAGTTTTGTCCATCACTGCCTATCCCTGTCCTGTCCAGATGCAGGGGATGAAAGCAAATAGCATGTAAGGGTGATTTTCCCCATTTTCTGATTCAATGAATATAGGGCTGGTCAGCTTCCCGAGATGCTTTCAGCATCGTCAATAGCTTAAGGAGGTGTTTCCCCCGCCTTGGGGGTGTGGGGGCAGGCCGCGCGTGTCTACACGAGTGCTGAGCAACAGCTGTACATCTCCAACACCCTGATGGCTCTATACAAAAGATTTTTGGATAGGTTCTAGGCTGATCACACTATATTACATGTTGTCTACATTAAGCAAAAACAATATCACGTATCATCTTCCGAGTAAATTCTATCTGGGTTCAAGGCTCAGTTGCCTCACACTTTTCTAGATATGTGACATTTATAAAGTTAGCATCTATTATTTTCTTGTTCCTTTATTTAAAATGGAATAACTATCTATTTTTAAGCTTTGAGATACTGCTTATAAAGTGATTACTGAAGAATTTGACACACAGTAGTTTTCAAAAAAATGTTAGCAGTTATCACTATTATCATGAATTAAAGCTCTTTGTCTCCAGATATTTTGCTTTCATTTAGACTATAGAATTCTGAAAAAATAAATTGTTTCTAATGTAAAATTTTGAAAACAACTGGGTGCATTAAAAATCATATGTTTTTATAGCCAACAAAGAGCTGGGGATTTAAAAAATATATAAAGATTAAATTTCAGAGAGGTGCCAGAATTTTTCAGAAAGAGAGCAGTGGCCTCTTCTATCCCTTCAGGGATATGCTGAATCTTGGGACATGTGTGTAGAAGATCAAGCCTGCCAAACATCAAGGCACTGTGCTGGGACCAGGAGAGACCAGTGGGATGGCTGACAGGCCTGTTGAGCTGGTGTGATGGGTTAGAGTTTATTGTTATTACTTCTATTACCCTATTTTGCCTCTGTAGTTTCTCCATGTTTAATTATGGTAGGAACCCAGGTACTCTTGTCAATTTACCATCTTGCTAGAAACAGGAAATTCTATAATATTATTTTAAGCAAATAGTCACAAACTACTTAATCAGTTTCTTATTGCGTTAAATGCCTGACATGTTTGTTATAATGTGTGTTACGCCCCACTTATACTATTACAAATAATGCTATAATAAATATCTTAATATATATATATTTTTTGAAAACTTTGCTTAGCATAAATTCAAAAAATTATGATTACTGCATCAAAGTTCATTAAGATCTGTTATACCTCTCTCTCTCTCTCTCATTCCCATTTTATTTTCTGTAGGATTTACTTTTACATGGTGGTCATTTTAAAAAGAAAATCCTGCCCTGGCCAGGTGGTTCAATTGGTTGGAGAGTCATCTGGTACCCCAAATGGTTCTGGTTTCAACTCCCAGTCAGAGCACATGCCTAGGTTGTGGGTTTGATCCCCAGTCGGGGTGCGTACTTGAGTCAATCGATCAATGTCTCTCTCTCTCTCTCTCTCTCTCTCTTCTCCTCTCTCTAAATCAGTAGACATATATCCTAGAATGAGGACTTAAAAAAAGAAAAACCCTAAGGCCATGAATGACACCCCTATATAGTAAAGGAGAGAAATATAGAAACCAGTGCTCAGGACTTGCTCAAGGGTAAAAAGTTCAGCTAAAGAGAAGGGAAAACGGTGTTAGGAGAACCGTGGATCCGAGCTCAGCAGCTCCTCAGAAGCAAACCCTGCTGATTAAGATGAAGAAACACAGGTTAAGTCCTCACCTCATAAGGTTTTAGAAAACACTTCCCACTGGCTCGTTTGGCTGAAATCAAAGTGTGCCCTGTAAACCTCTCTAATATAAAATACTAAAATGGAACTAAAGAAATCATCATGGGAATTAGACGGTCACCACTGATTTTGACTTTGGCCCATCTGCAAGTCAGTGCTTCGCATAACTGCTCCTGGTGACCGATCCCAAGCAGACGCCGCTCCAGGGCGCCGGGGGCTTTTCTGCTAAGAGCCGCTTTCTGGGCCCCCCGTTTCCAGGCCGCACCGCGTGGAAGAGATGAAGGGACTGTGAGCTCCCCTGTGAAACCCCCAGTGCGCTCCTGTCTCCTAGTCCCTAAAAATCAAGGGCACCTGTAAGGCACCCTAGGGCGCCTTCTGACCCCGAGTTCAAATGACCAAAGCTGCTTGCGTCTCCCCTGCCGCTGTGGCCTTCACCGTGGCTTCGTCCTGCAGGCCGGGAGCTGAGTGTCCCTGGGGCTCAGGGGGTGAGACTGGATTAGCTCCGCAAGGCCGGTGCCCACTCACCCTGTCATGTCCACTCTCCTCGCAGGCTCATCTTTCCCGTTCAGAGCCCCAAGCTTCCCAGGAGCCTTTGGATTCTGCATCTGAGATTATAAAAGACACATACTTTGCATATAGTTACTTTCCACCTATGGTAAAAATCCACAGTATGTCGCTCAGGGTTGAATGGCTTGTGAACTATTAAATTAATTTGTAAAAATTATGTGTGGTTATCTTTCTGAATACTTGGCTGTCCGCCTATGTGTCTGAATCTTGAGAAATGCTCTCTGTAGAGAAGGCAGTGAGCGGGTTTAGCCCGGCCTGTGGCCGCTGCCGGCTCGCGTCCTGGCTCTGCGGGGTTCTCTGCCTTTGTTGAGCTGAAGCTCTGGCCGCCTCAGCTATTCTAGGGTCTCCTGCCATGGGCCTTGCCCCTAACTCCAATGGCCGGCTTTATTTTGGGATGTGGCTTTTTAGTTTTCTACTTTTCTATACCGTTTGGAATTTTCAAATCATGGAATGAATATCCTATGGATACTTTTCACACCTTTGTTAGCTGCAGTCTTTGCAGAAACCGAAATTATTCTTTATATAAATCCACAAGGATTTCTTTGCTCATGTAAATGAAATGAATCACAACCACCTGCTGATTAGTTCTCCTGGTGATTTGTATTTGTCTTAAACACATCTCTTTCCTGCTTCACAATATTTTCTCATTCACATTTGAATATATTCTTTTGGTTTAATACTATTTGATAATATAATGACACCAGGTGTCTGATAAAACTTAACTCCATTTTTGATATTTTGAAGTCCAAGTAGCTTATCCATGTCACTGCCATGGTCTCAATGTCTAGGGCTGAGAACCAAAGTGAGCTTTCTCATTTCCAGGGGTTCAGATGCAGTTAGTAAACATACACATCAGCGCCATGTCTAGAGCACTCTGTGCGTGGACTAGACAGTTTTTCAATCATTGACTCAAAGCAAAATTGTGACTTTTCTCCTAAATATTTTATAATCTTGAAATATATTTTAAAGAACAAACTTGGACATATAAAGCTCACAGGATGCATTATAATAAGTAGAGCATAATAGAAAAATTCACTTTTTTTTTTGTATGTTCTGGTATTTTTCTAAACTTCCCAAAACATCCATATATTGCCTCAATGGGAAAAACAGAGTATAAAAATAACCAGTTTTAAAAAATTAAAACATATAAATAGTTTTTTCTATCTAAGTGCTGAATTTGAGTTGTGATTTTTAATCAATTTTATCTTTTCCTAAAATATTGAGGAAAATAGGCATTGACCTTCTCTCTTTTTTCAAGGCTTGTTTTCATTTAAGTTTTGTAGTTCTATTTTTGTTTTTAAAAATGTCTTAAAACTAAGCTGTGGAGAATAAAGCACATTTTGTTTTGTATTCTAAAAAAAAATCACAAATGAAAAATAAATTTGACTGTATATACATTTTAAGACTTTTGAATCTCAAAATGTATAAAATGCTTTAGCAAATGTACAAAATTCATGTATAAGGATTTCTATTAAGTATTGTTTGTAAGGGGAAAATTTGTGAAATCAAACTTTGGTACATAAAGTTTTAATTTTCTATACCTAAGAATCAAAACAAAGTAATAATGGAAACACAAAGGTATATGTTTGATAATCTTTATTACTACCATTTATTATAAAAATGTATTATTTAGAAACAATCTAAATGTCCTCAATTATGAAAGTTGATAAAAAATTATGATACATCTATTGAATGATATGCTACTACTCAACTTCTAAAATGGATGTAATACTGTATGTGTTGATGCAAAACGATACCCATGATTAAATGTGTGGGAGGGCGGTGAATTGCAAAACAGTTAACTGGTCTAATCAGCAGTGATCCTATTTTATTATTAAAATTTGCTTGTAAATATAGATATTTTCAGAAAGAGAGAAAGGAGAGAGGGAGGAGAGAGGGTAGGAAGATAACATCGAGGAGAGAGAGGTTAGAAGGAAAGACAGGAGGAAGAGTTGTGGAGAAGAGACGCTGAGTGGAGTAAGTTGGGTTGAGTTCAGTGGAAAGGAGTCGAGAAAAGAAGAAAGATCTGTATACAAAGGGACTAAACTGTTATTAGTGGATTTGACAAAGAGGTGCTTTCATTTTTATCTTTATGTGATTTAGTGATGTTTAACAATGCTCCAAGTTAGATGTATTACTTTATAATAAAATGTGAAGTATTTTTTTAAATCATAAACAAAGTGAAAAGACAACCCACCAAGGGAAAAAAATTACACATATAACAAAGGGTTGCTAATTTTAACATAATAATAGGCTTTCAAAATCAAATTGGCATTACAGATAAAAGGGCACAAATAAATTCTCACAGAAAATAAAATATAAATAGCTAAAAGCATAGGGACATATTGTCCCTCTTCAGTAGGAATGAAAAAAGTTGAATTAAAACATCAGTTAGATTTTTTTTTTTTGTTTTCAATATCAGTGAAAAAAATCTTTGAAATATACTAATAGTGGTGATAAGAATTTTCCTACAGTTATAAATTTAAGCAAATTTTTGAAGGTAATTTTGTGATAAATACCAAGAGTCACAATAGTTTTATGTCATTTGCTGTAATAATTTCTCATCTACAAATGTGTTTTAGGATGCCATAAAAAATGTGACCTAAGATTTATTTACAGTATTGCTAATCACATACTTTAATAGGCTTACATTTTCTACTAGATAATGAAGCTTAGATAAATAATAGTTATAAAGAAATTATGCAGCTAGTGTGTTTTTTAAAAATAATATTGAATGTTATGGAGAAAGAATAAAAGAAAATTTAAGAAAGAAAATAGGATAAAATAAGTAGCAAGTCTCCTATAGAGACTGTGTGTGTGTGTGTGTGTGTGTGTGTGTGCGTGTAGACACATACCCTATCTTATTTTGAGATGCAATTTCTTTTATATTATTCAACATAATTACAATAAAATAGATATTTTACAGTTTTTCATATAGATTATTTCTGTAAACTCTGTCTGATCCTTGATAATAATAATGTATCCTTTTATAAGTCATGCAAATTAAAACTTAGATGAGAAAGCATTTCTGAAGGACACCGCTCTGCCCATAACCAGCCGCTGTTGGAAAACCCTTGATTGTCCCTCGACCACACTCCAAGGCACTGGCATGAGAGCTGGTAGCCAAACCCTCCCTCTAATCATTAGGAGCTGTTGCGACTTGGCTACTTCCCTCGCCTCTTTCTCTCAGTCACTTCACCTGTACGTGGGAGATACAGCTATATGTGCTTTACAGGCTTGTGAAAATTACAAGTGTCAGTACATTTTAAGGTACTTAGAGTAGTGATTAATAATTACTAAGCACTAAGTAAATGTTATCATTGTTGTTTACTTTATATTATTAAACATGATTGCTTTCTGAAGAACTGTACTCACAAAACTTGATCGCCGTTTCCACTCAAAAATGCATAGGTTGTTTTCTAATTATTCAAATTTAACTGGGAGCCCTGGGCCAGTGAAATTATTGAAATCTATTTAAAGGACAAATCATTGAAATTATTTCCAGTCAATCCCAGTTTCCCTCTGACTTAAAGGAATCTTACAGATGATTTTTTATGTGCAAAATTTTCCCCAAATAAAATACCTCAAATAGTCAGACAAAGATGGTTACATGGGCCTTGCTAGTTAAGTCATCTTAGTTTTCTAAAATCACCGCCTAATAACAAACCACCAACTAAATTAGTATATACCTATTGAAAAATATGTACTAATTAGTATAATATCAAACAATGCTGTAATTTAAAAATATATATTTTTATTGATTTTTTAGCAAGAGAGGAAGGGAGAGGGAGAGAAACATTGATGTGAGAGCAAAACATGGATCAGCTGCTTAATGTAGTCCCTTTGGGGAACTGAGCCTGCAACCTGGGCATGTGCCCTGACCAGGAATGGAACTGGCAACCTTTAGGGGCACAGGATGATGCCCAACCTACTGAACCACATTGGTCAGGGCAATGCTGTGTTTTTTTTCCATTACTTAATTAAGGCTGTTTTATGTCAGCTCTATCATCTATCTATCATCTATCTATCTATCTATCTATCTATCTATCTATCTATCTATCTATCTATCTATCTATCATCTATCTATCTATCTATCTATCTATCTATCTATCTATCATCTATCTATCATCTATCTATCTATCTATCTATCTATCTATCTATCTATCTATCTATCTATCATCTATCTATCTATCTATCTATCATCTATCTATCTATCATCTATCTATCTATCATCTATCTATCTATCTATATCTATCTATCTATCATCTATCTATCTATCATCTATCTATCTATCTATCATCTATCTATCTATCATCTATCTATCTATCTATCTATCTATCTATCTATCATCTATATCTATCTATCTATCTATCTATCATCTATCTATCATCTATCTATCTATCTATCTATCTATCTATCTATCTATCTATCTATCTATATCTATCTATCTATCTATCTATCTATCTATCTCTATCTATCTATCTATCTATCTATCTATCTATCTATCTATCTATCATCTATCATCTATCTATCTATCTATCTATCTATCTATCTATCATCTATCTATCATCTATCATCTATCTATCTATCTATCATCTATCTATCTATCATCTATCATCTATCTATCTATCATCTATCTATCTATCATATATCTATCTATTATCTATCATCTATCAATCATCTATATCTATCTGTTATCTATCTATCTATCTATCATCATCTATCTATCATCTATCATCTATCTATCATCATCATCTATTTATCTGTATCTATCTATCTATCTATCATCTATCTATCTATCTATCTATCTATCATCTATCTATCATCTATCTATCAATCATCTATATCTATCTGTTATCTATCTATCATCTATCTATCTACCTATCTATACATACATACATACATACACAAACATATATATTCCTATATAGCTATATACTTGATTTAGAAGAGTCATAAAAACTATTCCTACACAATATTGCCACATATGAAATTTATAGCTATATACATAATATACCCCTAATCGAGTATATATCATTGGAATTTTTGCTTTAGTCAGATTAATGTCAATCCTTATGCTTTCTTCCTTAACCTGAAGTTGGGAATAATTTTTCATTGAACCAGTTGATAAGCACACACTGGATGGACTGGGGGACCGGGTGCATGAGTTTTGCTTATGCGCTGTGGATGAGCATCCTAACATGCATGCTTGACGAGCAATGCCGGCTGTGGACATGCGTCTGCAGGGCACAGGGTCGCAGCGCCCGCCCGCCCACCGGAGCTCTCATCAGTTAAAATCAGTTACAGAATGCCACCAATCTCACGCTGCTCTGCTTCAGCCCCAGCTGTCCAGTTGTGGCAAAGGGTACGAGGTTAAATACCCCCAATAATAAGAAACTCAGTAGCAATGCAGCATAGTTCATACCAATATGGAGAAGGGCTTATGGGCATTGGAATTTGGATTTGTGTTTTCATTTCAGGGCACAATTAAATATTTGGCAAAATATCTTACACTCAAGCCTATTTAGGAAAAAAATAAGTACTTAATTCATGGTTTTTTTTTCCTCTGCATGCTGCTGAGTGATATATTTTGCTCTCCGGAGTGATATATTCTAGCAGCACGGGTAGGTAAAATCTTGCCAAAGCAGTTTGTTGTAACTCTCCTTTGCCAATAAACCCAGCCAGATTCAGGTTAAAAAAAAAAAAAAAAAGTGTTATTTTTCAGTTCTACATTGCAAGAAGTATTCATTTTTAAATTAGCCCAGGAAACATTACCAATTTAGAATCTAAAGTTGTGAGAATGAAAAATAACTGCTAACAATAAAATAAAAGTAACTCGTCTACATATGTAAAAGCTAGCGTTTTACCACACATGCAGCAAACAGTTTTCAAAGCTTCTTTCACTGAGGAAGTTAGAACCATTACATTTGTTATATTTGGGGAAAGTAAAAATTATATCACAAACTAAAAAGAAGGTATCAAGTACCCGGGCATTTAGGCAAAACAGTCTTTGAGCAACAAAGCTGGGGTTTGAAGACAGTTACTCATATGTAATGGATTGAGTGTCCTGGAAATTTTTATTTTCAGCCAGTCCCATGGCAACTTCAATAGGTGCTGTCAGATTGTGGACACTGTTTTATTCTTTTTGGCTTTTCAGTTGTTATAAAGCTGAGAATTTCCCTGCTGTTTGTGGGCTTTATTTTGTTTTGTTTCAGGACACAGGTGATCCCAGAAGCGTGGTTTGTTTCCAAATTATCTTCCTTCTTGGTGGAAATAGTGGTAACAGTTGACACTGACATGTCAGGAACTGTATCGAACAGTTATATATATATAATTTATTTCATGCGCACCACAGTTCTGTGAAGTAGATACTGCTCTCTCCTACTCTTTAATATGGGAAGGTGACACGCACTGATGAAGTCATTTGCCAAATATTACGAAGTTGGTGGCAGGATGAGTTCCAGCGGCAGAGCTCTGGCTCCCTCCCCGTGTGCCCTTAGCTCCTGGCGGCTCTAGGAGGTGTGAGCTCTGCCAGGAGATGGGGGTTCTGTGCTGTCCAGGGGAACCCTTCCCTGGATGGAAAAATGTTCTCTCTTAGCAAAATGAAAGCAGACTTACAAAAATAAGTGTGAAAATGAGAGATCGGTGCAGAGAAGCAGAGAAATGGTAAGAGGGAACTTCTGAATGAAGACAGGGTAAAAGCCACGTGGGTGAGGGAGGAAAAGGGCTGGCAGGTAGCCCCAGGGCTTTCTCGGGCTTTCCTGTGAAGTAAAACATGGTCAAGTGCCTGAGCCAGGCTCAGGGAGTCCTGAGGAAGTTTTGAGTCTCAGATGCCCTGTGGGGTTTCTTGTAGTTCCTGTACCATGGTCTTTATGGGTGTTTGGTTTCCTGAGGGCTTCCTACCTTTGTGATTAAGATATTTCCTTCCCAACAGGGGGAACAGTCAAGTGTCCTCTTTAGAAAATACAGGTTCCGAGGGGGTGGTCTGGAGTCATGTTTCGGTTGGTGTGAAATGGGGTATTTGAGGGATTTACAGATAGGGAAAGCTGGGAGGAGGAGAGGCCTGGTATTCTGAGAACAAAAGCTACGCTGAGGATGGAAGGGCCAGGTTAGAAGGTGCTCCACAAAAAGCTGTGGTTCCTCTTTAGGTAGATATCCAAGAGGTTCCTCTTGTCCTTTTGTCATTCTTATTGTGGGTGTTTTCCCTTCCATAATTATCTCAATCACCCAGGCAAACACCCAGGCACAGCCTGTAGCCCTGCCCTTGCAGGATGAAAAGAAACTTTCCTTTAAGATATAGTCTAACCCAAAGCTGAGAGCAAAAAAGAAAAATAGAAATTGACATGAGGTCAATGAGTCATAAAAACAAACAAACGTGGACAGACACATCCGAAAAGCAGGTAAGTTAAGAGCAATTCAGGGTCAATCAAAGAAACCAATAAGCAGGAGGGGACACGGGCAGGTCGCAGAGAGGACCCAGCCTGACCTCAGTACAGTTTTCTGGGTGCGGTAAGAGGGATTGGTCACATGTAATTTAGTTTGACATACTTTTATTTATAGGCACTGTGTACATTTTATTTAATTTTAATTATGCCATAATAGAAAATTTTGTTTTGCTCAAATAAACTTTTCCTTACAGAAAGATAAAAATAATCTAGATGTGCTTAAAGAAATTACCGTTCATTTACAGACTACGTTAAAATTATATTAAATTTATTAAGTTTAAATTTAATATAAATTGTATGATAAACATTAAAATGATATTAGAGATCTATAGTTATTTCCTTATGACATACCTGTGGTATTATGGCTATCTCATAATTTATGATTACCTGTGAATATAAAATATATATGCATATTCAAAATAGCACAGTATAATTTACAGTAAACATGTACACTCAATGCATAATCAAGTCTCCTACAAATCAACACTTTTTTTCTTTATTGTCTTAAATTTTTTGAACTGCAATAAAGCTATAAAAATTATATATGACTTTAAGGAAAGATAGGTTAAATAAACTTTATTTGCATATAAAAATATATTTTACCCTGAGAGAAATAAGAAAGTCATTCCTGTAAATGAGTTGATTAATAAATTATTCTATATTTTGGCCAATTAAAAAATATCAAATGAACATATCAGTTGTTTTTCAACATATTCTCTTCATTAAATGTATATCATTTTTAGGGAGGCAGGAGCATTCTATTAGTCAAGTTGAGCTACTTTATATATATATATTCACAATTTAGTCATAGTTCTCAAAAATAAAATAAAAATATTAGAAAGAGCTTAATAAAGAAACTCATGGAAACCTCTTGAAAGAAAATACTCTAAATATCAGCTACTGAATGAAAAACTAAAGATTTCAAAATTTCTCTCAAATTAATTTTTAACTTTTATGCAGTTACTATAATATACTAATTTAAGGAAACATTTGGTTTAAAAAGTAACTCTACAGGTAAATGCAAAAATGATGAAACAAAGATAGCCAAGAACATATTGAAAATAAAATGAAGAGGTAGTTTCATTGCAAAGTATCTTAATATAATATTTTCAGAAAGCAATTCAACACATTAAAAAATCACAAATCTGTAGGGAAATTACTATTTACAAAATATGGTGCCGAGCAATTAAGAAAATGTTCGAGAAAATAGGAATTACACAAAATACATTTACATTAAAAAGTTAGTTCTATACCCAATACTTCTAAAAAATAGCAGATGGCCTGAAGAGATAAATGAACAAAATAAAAAGCAAACATTTAAATGTTAGAAAAAAATACAGGTGAATGTTAGGTGCATATTTATTATATCCTTGAGTTCCATAGACTCTCTTTATATAAAGTAAATGAATCATTTAAGAATAATTGCAGCCCGGCCGGGCGTGGCTCAGCGGTTGAGCATCGACCTGGGATCCAGGCGATCGGGGTTCGATTCCCGGTCAGGGCACATGCCCCAGTTGTGGGCTCGATCAATGACTCTCTCATCACTGATGTTTCTATCTCTCTCTCTCTCCCTCTCTTTTCCTCTCTCTGAAATCAATAAAGATATATTAAAAAAAAAAAAAAAAGATTAATTGCAAACACACTGGATGCAGACAATTCTGGGGGGAAAAGATAACCTTTGACTCTTCTCTCACACTATCAACTGGATTTTTTGTTTCTCCAAAATAAATAGTGGCTGAAATACAAGGAGTGAAATGCAAGTTAAGTTTTAGGCGCTGCCAAAGTTCTAACAGGGGCCGGAAGTCTTCTCCTTATAGCCTGGGCTAGTATCTGGAAACCCCATTAATAAGAATTCAGATTGTTAGTCTCGGGGACTGCTTGATCTCAGGTCTCGGTGACCTGGAGAGAGGATGGTCCACAGCAGCGTTCCCTCTGCTCTCCTTAGTTCCAGAGAGGGCCGTGGAATGGCTGCAGGACTGAGGCAGGGAAGCAGCACCCCTTTCCCGGGCCTCAGGCCCCTCACTTCAGGACCTGCACCGCGCCTGCTTCCTCAACCGCATGTCACAGCAAGAGCAAACGCTCTGACTTGTGCCCTAGACCCGAGCCCTCAGAGCAGACCAAGATAAATAAAAACACATGCAAAAGAGACCAGAAATCTGAGAGAAAAAGACACCAAACCAACAGAACATATAATCAGTGATGTAGCCTTGGAGTGCGACACAGAGCAATTGAACAGCACATATTGTATGTCACAATATGATGACCATTCAAAAGGCATGTGGAAAAATAAACTGAGAAAACCTGCAACATAATGGATTTTAACTTATTATGTAAATGCATCTTGCAAATTAATAGCAAAATGGCAGTTCCAGTTTTTAAAAACTGAGGAAAGAAACTAATCCTAAGGGCAAAATGCACATCACAAATATATCCAATTTTACCAACAACCGATCGTCAATTAAAATGTATAGTTGAGCTATTAAATACCATATTTTGTCAAACTAAGAGGACATTATGTCTAAGATGTTCAGCTATGTTTTGGAAACATTGAAGAAAATAAATTACCAGTCATTCTCTGTTATGTCACAATGCTATGAAACCACGGATTGTAAATTGATCTCAAGTTCAGAGATTGTAACACATAAAAAAATGAATGGAGTAGATAAAATATAACATAAAAAATTACTGGTTAAAATGTTTTTAAGTTTCTTACATTGCCTTCAATTGGATTCTTACAATTTTATTTTAAAAATAAAAGGAAGGTAGGTAAAAAAAAAATGCAGTGAATTAGAAAACAAAAGTGGAACCTCAGTTCTTGAACTTAATTTGTTCTGGAAGGCTGTTCGATAACTGAATCCTTTTTTCCCATTAGAAATAATGTAAATTGTATTAATACATTACAGACCCCCAAATGATTCCCTGTTTTAACTTTTCTTATATACAGCAACGTATTTAATGTGCTGTTTAATCTATAAATAAACACTTTAAAAACAAAAAGGACATGAAATGTAAATGAAAATTTACCCAAAAGGAAATGAAATATTTTCCCGAAAGGAAATGAAATATTCAATAATAATAAGCAGCAACAGAAGCAAAAACCACAAAAACACTCACAGCACAGTCCCTGAGCTGTTAAGCACGTGGGCTGAGTGGCACCCTGACAGCCCCCTAACTCTCCCCTTCGGCTCCTGAGAGATGCGAGACGGGTGCACAGGTATTGGCCTGAAAGGGCTGTCGGGTTGACAGGCCAATTGTTCAGGATGGGAGACGTTTCAGAACCGAGGTTTCACTCTGCTTGTGCCACATGATAAAGTGTGTTCCCTAATTAGAGAGAAGCATTAGAAGTATTAGGAGTTAATTTATTGCAAATTATTGTGCTTAGGTTAAATGAAATAAATCTCGTTGAGCGTTTGTTTCAAATTATCATGAGTTAGTTCATCGCATTGCATTCAGAGCGTGTGTGTGGGAAGCGTGAAAGCTCATTAAAAAGAAAATTTTTATAAAATATTAAGTGAGGTATAGAAAAATGAGCTACTTTCTACTCCAAATTACCATCAGGCTGGTTTTAGTAGGAGTAGAGGCACTTTTTGGTTTTTCCTTCCCTTCCCCTCCCTCCCTCCCTCTCTTGCTCCCTCCCTCTACCCTTCCTTTATTTTTCCCCTCACCTCCCCCCATTTTTTTGGTAAAGAAAAAGATGAAAAAATGTATCAGTGAATATTTTAGCAGATGAGTTGACAAATAAAAAATTAATGATTAATGCAAGAACATAAAATTTGGAGTGTAAGCTATTTATTCTACCTTCAAAAAGATCTCATGAGCTCATGTTTGTGAAGGTGTGAAAAATTTCCAAAATGACATAAAAAAAAAAAAAAAAGATGAGAAAAGTGGAGTATTTCAAACTCAGGTATATTTCAAAGATGTGATTTAAAAATCCTCAGACCTTTCTTATATCATTAATAGACCTCCTATCAGAATGTTACATTTTATTTTAAGAATAATGATCCCATGGTTCCCAAAATATGTTCAATATCAGGAATTCAAACAATGCAGAAAATGCAAAGGAACAGTAAGCTATTACGTGAAATTTCTTCACTGAGGATTCATCATCATTAACTCAGTTGAATACACTTTCAGACACTTCTTTGCATCTACACAGATGGGAACATACTGAGAGTACTAGGCAGATAGGCAAACATTCAAATGAAAACTATATCTATGCAAACTGTGTTTAATACAAAATGATAAAATTTAGTTTTGCTTTAATTTATAAGAAAAAAACAACACAAGTGAAACCAAATTAATGTTGAATTTCAAATAAATATTTCTTCCTCTTCATAGACTGTGTTTACTGGAATATTCCTCCGAGGCAAATTGAAAAGATTATAGAGCACATTTTACATTGTAGTGATTTTTTAAACACCATGTTTCAAATGTAGAAAGTACTGTTTTATCCCCTGCTGTGTAAGAAAAACAAATTACTCCTCTCACATTGATTTCCAGTACCCTGCCCTCATGTTTGAGTGTGAATATTTTTATTTTAATAAGGTTTATGTATTTTAATCGTAAATAATGTTGTCACTTTTCCTCTGAGTTATTAGCATTAATTCTGGATGTGGACTCACCATATCACATTGTCATAGTTTCTCTCTTCCCGACCTATGTATTTTGATAATCACTAGATTATCTGGGTTTTGATATAAAGTGCTCTCTCTCTCTCTCTGACTCGGGAATTTATTTAGAAATGTCTGTCTGTTGCCTTTAGTGTTTAACCGTTCCTTGATTGAGTGTGTGTGTTTTTCAGTCCCACTTCATTTTCTTCTGAACTTTGTAGACAGCGCCACTGGGTTTTTACATTGAATGTGGAAGAGCCAAGGAAAGTGCCTGTAGGAAGGTGGGGGGCAAAGGGCACAGCTGACTCCATGTGAATCTTAAATTCAGGATTGGAGGGTTTGTGGTTTCTTTATTTCAGTGCATTTCAAAAAATGAAGTGAGAGCAACGATTAGTTTTTAATCTTAACTCGCCCAGCCTCCACCCCCTACCCCTGCCAACAGCTGTCAGCCTGCCCTCTGTCTGAGTCTGTCTCTGTTTTGCCTGTTACATCAGTTTATTCATTAGATTCCACAGATGAGTGAGATCATGTGGTACTTGTATTTCTCTGACTGGCTAATTGCACTCAGCATAATACTCTCCAGGTCCATCCATGCTGTCCCAAAGGTAAAATTTCCTTCTTTTATGCAGCTGAATAGTATTTCACTGATTTTTTTATCGGCTCATCTACTAATGGACGCTTGGCCTGCTTCCAAATCTTGGCTATTGTGAGAAATGCTGCAGTCAACATAGGGGTGCATATATTCTTTCAAATTTGTGTTTTGGGTTTCTTCAGATAAATTCCCAGAAGGGGAATCACTGGGTCATAAGATCCATTTCTAATTTTTTAAGGTAACTCCATACTGCTTTCCTCAGGGGCTGCACCAGTCTGCATTCCCACCCGCAGTGCAGGAGGGTTCTCTTTTCTCCACATCTTGCCAATATTTGTTGATTTATTCAGAATAGCCATTCTGACAGGTGTGAGGTGATATCTCATTGTGTTTTTAGTTTTCATCTCTCTGATGATTAGTGACGTTCAGGATCTTTTCATATGTCTATTGGCCGTCTGTATGCTCTGTTTGGAAAAGCATCTATTTAGGTCCTCTGCCCATTTTTTAATTGGATTGTTCGTTGTTTTGGTATTGAGTTGTATGAATTCTTTATGAATTTTGGATATTAACTCCTTATCAGATGTATCATTGGCAAATATGTTCTCCCATTCAGTGGGCTATCTTTTCATTTTGTTGAAGGTTTCCTTTGCTGTGCAACAACTTTTTAGTTTGATATAATCCCATTTGTTTATTTTTCCTTTTGTTTCCCTTGGCTGACAAGATGCATCAGAAAAAATATTGCTATAGGAAATGTCCAAGATTTTACTGCCTCTGTTTTCTTCTAGGATTTTTCTGGTTTGCAGTCTAACATGTAATTCTTTAATGCATTTTTAGTTTAATTTTGTGTGTGGTGTAAGGTGGTCTAGGGTCATTTCTTTTGACACTTATTTGTCCAAATTTCCCAACATCATTTATTGAATAGACTATCTTTAGTCCATTGTGTGTGTTTTGCCTCCTTTGTCAAATATTGATGGACTATAAAGTGTGGGCTTATTTCTGGGCTCTCTATTCTGTGTCATTGATCTACATGTCTGTTTTTATGCCAGTACCGTGAAGTTTTGATTACTATAACTTTGTAGTATAGTTTAATATCAGGTATTGTGAGTCCTTCAACTCTGTTCTTTCTCAAGATGACTATTGCTATTTGGGTCTTTTGTGGTTCCATATAAATTTTTGGAATATTTGTTCTAGTTCTGTGAAATATGCCATTGGTATCTTTATAGGAATTGTGTTGAATCTTCAGATTACTTTGGGTAGTATGGACATTTGAGAGCAATGATGTTTTAATGTCAATTGTGGCCTCTTTTCATTCTCACTAGGAGTCGAATCAGCCACTCCTTTTTGCATAGAATGTATGTAAAAATCTTCCTTTAGCTTTTTAAATGAACCACCTTGATTTCTGTATTTATATCAATGAGGGAAATTTTTTGAGCACCTTGAAGGTTATAAGTTATTACTTCTCTACTGTAAAAATACTTACTGCTTTAGAAACTTAATGATTGAGGTCTTGATTTCTTAGCCTTTTAAGTGCTTCTAGAGTGTGGTTTGTTACACTCAACTCCCCCTATTGCCTGTTTTAGATCCACTAGCACTCTTTGCCTACTCACCTCCTTCAGCTAAGTCAATAACCTCTTAAAACTGGAGAGATTACACATGGCAACTTTTTATATTTATAGCAAGGCAACAAGAATCCTTTTCTAAACTCCCCTACATCATGATTTGGAACATATGCTACTAAATCATTAGAAGCAAGGATATGACAAAGGAAAAATAAGAGATTGGTTGCTGGGAATGTTCAGCACACAGCCCATACTTCATAAATAGTCCCCCAAGCAATAAATGTTTTTTGTACATACCGTCCACAAAACTGCAATTGCCTGTTCCTATCAACAGTGACAAGGCCTTGGGGCATTACAGGCTGTTACACAAGCAACAAAGTCATATTCCCAGGTCCTTAGTTTGACAAAAGGAAAATGGTGGAAATTGGTGAAAGCTAATTAAATCCCTTAATTTGAATATGGGCAAACTGGTTAGATTTAGTTCTGGAAACTTATAATGCAAACAGAGATTATAGGAAGAGTATTTAACACTTCTTTAGAGAATAAACAGTTTTATACAATCAAATATAATGAAAACAACAATTTATTTACAAATAATTGATGTGTTAAATTGAATGTTTTCTCGTCTAGTAATTATATCATCACCCTGTGGAAAGCTACCAATAACAAGTTTATTTATTTTGTCTTTAATTGATAAACATTAAGTAAAACTGAAAAAAACACACACCTGAATTTGTGAAGATTCTGTGATTTTGAATCTTTATTAATTCAGGCTTGCTTTCTGCCCAAATAATTAGTCCTTATTTTATAATAAATATTTAACATCCACTGTGCATAACAAGCCTCAGCAACAGATTATATAAAATTTTTATTAAGGGATGGTTTTATTATATATACAAATTTTCTTGTAAAAATAGTGGAGAAACTTAAAATTATATGTGTGCAATTATAGGGAGACAATATGTGCAGAGACATAGAACGGATTTCTGGTTACTTAACTGAAGCTTAACAGCTTCCCAAATTTTTGTGTACACTCACCTCTTTGTATTTTGGGGGCATGGAAATATCTTTTATTTTTATTTATTTATTTTATTGGTGACACTACTACAGATGTCCCCCAATTTGCCCACCTCTACCCAGCCCCTCCACCCCACAGCCTTCACCGCACTGTGGTCTGTGTCCACGGCCTGTGCATATATGTTCTTTGGCAAATCCCTTCACCTTCTTTCATTCAGTCCCCCTCCTGCCCTTGGTTCTTAGTTCTGTGGGACTGCAGACATGAATGATCATCTCTACCAAAGTGAATTTTATTCTTGGAAACTAGTCACAACAAAGAAATCTTGACGAGATATAGAAATCATATTTTTAAAAAATTGAATCATAAGAGATTTATTTTTAATACCAGAATATGACTATTTGTGGTTAAATTTTCCTAAAATTTCATTTTGTTTTTATTGGCTTGTCAAAGATTTATTGAGAATATGATGAAATAATTTAAAATAGTCAATTAGTGTGTGCTTTGATTTCTTTAATAAATGTGATGTTATATGGAAAATTATAATGCACAACTATTTGTTTCATAAAACAATTACACTAGATAAAAACACCCATCAGATTCTAGTTTGAATCATTGTTAAGGAAACCAGCCAAAAGTTTCTATTCTTCCAAATAAATTTCAAGGAAAATATAATTCACCTACTACTTGAGACTTAAGGAACAAATTTGTTGTGTGAGTAATTTATGCTGACTGGAAAAATGCAGATATCAGTAACAGAATTAGAGGTCTACCTATATAAATGGTCTACTACTTATTTCATTTATATTTACAGTTTTTGTGTGTATATCCCCAAAAGGAGATTTTATTTTCCCCTCATTAATTTGTGTTTTTTTGTTTGTTTATTTTTTGTTTTTTGTTTTTTTTTAATATATCTTTATTGATTTCAGAGAGAGGAAAGGAGAGGGAGAGAGAGAGATAGAAACATCAATGATGAGAGAGTCATTGATCGAGCCCACAACCCGGGCATGTGCCCTGACCAGGAATTGAACCCCGATCGCCTGGATCCCAGGTAAACGATCAACCGCTGAGCCACGCCCGGCCGGGCTCCCCCCATTAATTTGTAATGTTGAATCACTTAAGCTACAAAGGGGACTGAGTGAGAGGAGTATCACTCACCCCCGATGAAGCAGTCATTAAGTGTGGACTAGCTAGGATGTGAAATTGAAGAGTCGAGCTGTGGGAAACACTAGCTATGTTGTTAATATGTTATTACCCTTATTTTATAGAGGAGAAAACCCAGGCATAATTGCTTTTAAGTAATCTGCCCATGCTAGTACTTCAGGTAACTAGTAGAGTCAAACTTAAAAAAAAATAATTGATTTTAGAGAGAGAGAAGGAAGGGAGAGGGAGATAGAGAGAAACATAAATGCAAGGGACAAATATCAATTGGTTGCCTCAGACCAGGGGATAGAACCCACGACCTGGGTGTGTGTCCTGTGCAGAAATTGGACTGTGACCCTTTAGGGCACCAGACGACACTCCAACCAACTGAACCACACCCCCCCAGGGCTCAAGCTTTGAATCTACACAACAGTACTCCAGAGTCCACTGTCAATCTTAATTTATGTTTCTATATTAAGTAGATAAGAAAAATAAGCCAAGGGAATGTTTATTTTTAGTCCAAACAAAAATAATGAGGAAGACAATAATAATAACCAACAAATATTAATGATAAAGAGAGGACCAGGACTAGGGTGATGCAAGCTAGCCATCTAGTTGACATTTTAGGTGGCATTCGCTTTCAGCTTGTGCAAGTGCCAACACAAACTTACCCTGGAGAGAGAATTCCTCCTTCAATTTTAAATACCTTCATTCTTTTTTGAAAATGAGAAGAAAACTGCTGTTTAGTTTTGGTGTCAGTGATCAAGAAAATTGAATGCCTGGTAACCGCCTGTTAGGTGATTTATCTGTGTGTGCACATTTGTTAAATTTCCAAATCAGCGCTGAGATTTATGAATTTATAGTATATTCCTGAGAATGACCATGTGGTGGGTCTTATGCTAAGAGAAGCCTTGGGAGGACACTTCCTAAGTAATATTCCCCAGAATATTGAAGAAAAGTAAAGAAAAAAAGACTTAGGGTAGGTGGATGCAAGTCAGCTACAGAGCACAAAGTTTAGCCAAGATGATGGGAAAGAGCTTGGCAGTTATGTGTTTTTGTACACTCAAGTGCATTACATAGTTGATTGTTTTTTCCACAAGAAAAAGTGACCATTTGATAGTGGGTGGTGGGTAGTGTAGGAGGGAGGTAAAGAGTCTCTTTTAAGGAAAGTAGAGGCAATCACTAGGGGGTCACAGTGTGCTCTTTTCCATAACTGCACTTAAATATAATGCTAAAATAAATGTAAAGTTCTAAGAAAACAAAACAAAACAAAACAAAACAAAAGCACCTTTAGAGCCAAACACAAGCTAACATGAGCGAATAAAAAAAAGAAAAAAAAAACCAAACTTGGGAAAAACCTATATAAATGATAGACTAAAGACTTGAAGATTCTACTCATATAATTTTTAAATTTGGAATATGAATATAGAGCAAAACATTTCAGGCTCATCCAAACATGGAACAATCCATTGTTCCATTGGATACACTCTCACTGGAAACTGTATGTCAAGTCAATTAGTGAACATGTCTTAGCCTGGAACTGTGATGTTGAAACCACTTGTTATGGCATATTTTTAAAAAAGTTTTGCTTGTTTTCTCCTCTTTTTATTGAATTTATTGGGGTAACATTGACCAATAAAATTATACAAGTTTCAGGTATACAACTCTACAACACACCATCTGTACATTGCATTGTGTGTTTGCCACCCGAAGTTGAGTCTCCTTCCCTCCCCATTTATCCCCCCTTTACCTCTTCCACCTGCCCCCCCTCCCCCCCTCTGGCGATCACCATACAGGTGTCTGTGTCCATGAGCCTTTCTTTTTTTGCTTTATATGATACTTGCTTTTGGGGGTGAAAACCATTGTACATAAAACAAACAAAGCACGAAACACAAATCAACCAAAGGAGGAGTCTGAAGGGTAATATAATCTGAACGCCATATGGTAAAATTCTTTAGCGAAACAGTCGTGATGAGAGAAAGATGCATACATCTAGAATCTGGCCATTTTTTCCCACTTCCCCTGCAATTCCCATGGCTAAGCCACCATTTGCTTTTTTGGCACCACTTCTAAACTGGTCCCCTTACCCTTATGCAGACTTTCCCCATTAGGGGGCCCAGAGTGATCCTGTTATAATTAAGCTTTATCATGTATGATGTCCCCTAATGACTTCCCATCATTTTGGAATAAAATCCATCTCTTTTGGTATGCATGTTCTTAGGCGGCCTGCAAGGTCCCCCCTCAGCGCTGGCTCTTCACCGCAACACATTCTGCTCTGCCCTCCCTCGCTCTGGTGTCCACACTGGCCCGCCTCTTCCTAACTCCTCAAGCCCTGTTTTGCCGCTCAGCCTTTGCATTACCCATTCTCTCTGGCCAAAGGCTCCTCCCAGAAACTCGCAGGGGTTGCTTTCTCATTTCCTTCCTGTCTCTACTCAAGTGTTACTTTAAGAAATCTTTTCTAACCACACTGTTCAAGTAGCAGCCCCCCTCCACCCGAGGGATTCTTTATCACCCTGCCCCTGCTTTATTTTTTTTTTCAGACACATTTAGTACCACCTGGCTTATTTAATAGTATATTATCAATTTCCGTTGTCTTCCCCTACTAGAAGATATCAGAGCAGAAATGTTTCTGCTTTGCTAATTGTTGAGTTCCCCAAGCTTATAGCATGGAGTTGCCTAAAGTGAGAGCACAATAAACGCGTTGAGAAGGGAATGCTTTGGGCCTTTTGATGGAAATGGCTCTGCAGCAAGAGAAAATGTATTCATGTTCTAAGAGGTAAGTGATGTTGAGAGCCGGAGAAAGAGGTTCCTGTTGGCAGGATCCCTGTTTCCAAGAGTCTTTGAGACACAGATGAATAGAGGTTGCCTTATGGTTCGGTTTTTCAACTAAATATTTCCAATAAGGGTTTAGCTCATGGAAACCACTTACAAGAAATGGTACTTGTCAAATTTGTTTTGTGTTCAGTTCTTCTCACTTAGTATTACAGGCTTTTGTCACAAATGCACACAGAATGTTATTAGTTCAGGGGTTGCCTAGGAAGTAGTAGATTACAATTGATTTTTACCTCATTATTGCCTTTCTTGTTTTTTAGAAGATGCCACTCCTTAGTTAAAAATAAGAAAAAGAATAGTAGGGAAACGGCACAGGGCTTCCTTTAAATAGTCAGCATCCTTATGAAACGATGGCTACTAGGTTTCCATGTTTCTTATTCAGGAGACAGGCACAGGCTTTCAGAATGTTGAGCTATTTCATGAGGATCAGCATAGATAGGTCAATAGTTTTTCTGGTCAAATTTGTGGTTAGTGGAAATTATTTCAGTAAACTGTTGGGATGTGCATAAATTTTACTGTATAAAACTATTATAGGATACTGCTTTTATCTGTCTTTTTAGTTCTTTGTGATCGTACACTGGCAGGATGTTCATGAGTAGTTGATGCCCTAGCTTGACTTAAACTGGAAGTGGACCTTTCTTTTTATTTATTGATTGATTTTTTTATTATGAGAGAGAGAGGAAGAGAGAACTATAGAGAGATAGAAACTTCAGTGAGAGAGAAACATCACTGACTGTCTGCCTCTTGCACGTCCCTCCTGGGGACCAAGCCCGCAACCCCAGCATGTGCCCTGACCGGGAATCAAACTGTGCCACTGAGCCACACCCAGCAGGGCTGATCTTTCTTTTTAAAACTACTAATACTGGCTTTAATATGTCATTTTAAAAGTTTCAAAGAAAAATACTGTGTTAGTATATCATTATGAAACTGTTGCTGTAACACACAAACGAGGGCTATACTGCATGTAAAGATACTATAAATGCGTCATTTATGTGAATAGTTTTATTGGTTCAGTATAAGAAGTGATTATAAGTCCCTTACACATATCAGTAAACTTAACTATATTTTACATCTGTGAAAGAGGGGGAGAGGAAGAGGCCTGGGAAAGGGGGAAGGAAGAAGGGAGGGGAAAATGCTTTATTTGTGACAGTTAATTTATATGTAAACAAGCAGGTTGGTTAACTATTGTGGTAATTAAGATCATGATAAACATTACTTATATCACAAGAATAAAGAAGACATTAATTACTCATGGAAATATGTAAAATATAGTGCCTAATGAAAACATAAATAAAACTGTAATCAGAAATAAACGCCATACCAATGACCATGATTTACCAACACTATTACTCTATGAAGGTGATGTGTGTATGTACATAAGGAACCCTTGTGTGTGCTGTTAAAAGTTCTCTGCAGAAAGATGTGGGCCTATTTTTTAATATTAAATGTTCATATTTGGTTAATATATTTAAGGTTGATATTAAAATGGAATAATTACAGAGCATACTATTAAGATCCATCTGACCCACTAAGACTGGCATATATGTATATCTGTTAAGACTGCATGTGCCCATATCAGTGACACAGATAAAGTGTCTTCAGCAAGGCAGAGGTTTGTTTTTCTCTCACAAAATATAAAGTCAGGAGGGAGTCATTCCAAGGCTGGTTTATATGGGATCCCATGGAAACACTATTGCGCCTGATTCTTTTAGTTCTGCATCCTGAACAGTGGATCCCACCCCAAGAAGATTTTGTGCTTTGGCCTAGCTGCTGGAGCTCTGCCTCATGTCAGGCTCCAGACAGCAGAGCACTTTACAAGGCCCAAGCGTATGGACTTACCAGCCGAGTGAGTGTGCTTGGCAAGGAGTTCCCTGGAGATGGCCCCTTGATGGCTCTCACTTACACCTCCTTGGCCACCTATTTTTATGAGTTACTAGAAAAATATAGGTGTCTAAGGGGGCACAGTGTGCACCGAGCAATATGAGGGTTTATGCGTAAAACAGGTGCTATATCAGGCAAACATCAGCTTGTTTAGCAGCCTGTTTCCAAAATCTAGCAAAGTGAAGAAAAGAACACTGCAATAAGGAGGGATGCTGCACTTTCTATAACAAATGTCTTAAGAAAAAAAGAATTTTTTTCTTAATATTTGCGGGACAGTTTGAAACATTTTAAGTACTTAAATTTCACCAGAAAAGTTTTTTTGCCCTGTCTTCTAATTCTTTGAGGTTAAAAAAAATTATATTGTTTCCTTATTTTGTGGCGTTGACAGGTATTTGGTGTATTTTAAAACTTTTAATGATTTCTCTAAATATTGTGACAAGCCTCAAAATATTAAAATTTGTGATTTTAATACCTTTTTACAAAATATATGAGAACTTACAATATTTGAATTTTAGTCTGCATTTTTGTTTTCCAGTACTTTCCCAATATTTCCATTATATTTTTATTTACCACACCAATTACACATTATCATTGCTGCTGTAGACTAAAATCAATACTAGTTTAGACATGCTCACTGTTGTCTCACTTTCTTCATTAGGTGTGTGTTTTTCCCATCGGATTACATATGATATCTTCCTTATGTCTTTTACAGTTTCACGATGATTAATCTCTGGTGGATATTTCTTATTTTCTAATTTGTTTTACTCAGGGTTAATTCTTCTGGATCTGTGGTTTTATGTTTTCAATCAATTCCATGATATTCTCAGACATTTTCTTTTTCATATTCTCTCTCCCTTTTCTGTCCCTCCATCTGCAAAGCTGAATACCGGTATAGTACAGATACACAGTTTACTCTTTGCTTCTTTGCCTCTCAAATGTGTATATTTTTTGTCATATATTTCCGAGCTCAGCCCCTAGGTCTAGGAGTACAGCATGGTGAATGGATGGCCTGTTGGCCAGTGTTGCATTTCTTTTGCGGGACTGTGCGATATTGTGCAATGTTGGCCCTCAGACTGGTGCTGACATGCTGATTTTAAGTGACTTACACTTATGTGGACACAGGATTAAGAACCTCCCTATGTACCGACTGGAGTATAAAACATAAAACAAATACATAATTATTCCTGTCTGCACACCCTTCTGCATCTTTGTTGATACATCACTGTGCCTCACATTCTTGTCATATATTTTAAATAAATTATTCATGCACAGAGATATGCCACAGACAGTATTTCCTGAGGCAACGCACACCTTACAAGCATCAACATCTGTGAGAAGACACTGGCTTCTTCATAGTGAGGAAATCTCTAAGGTAGACATAACCCTGATTTTCTTACCATTTCAAATGAATCTCATTTTTCATTATTGGCATCTGTGGATGTCTTAGCCTTTTTAAGAATTTATGTAAGCTTTTAAAGAATATTTTTATTTTTCCAGAATCTGACAAAAAGTGGCTACGTTCTCTTTTCTTTCTGTTTTAAATCTCTAATCCTTACAGAAACTGGAATACTTCTATGCAGTAAGTGCTCACAAAATGTTACTGACTTTTAATTGCATTAAAAGATAGGACTTATTTTATAAATAAGCATGGATAATTTCCAAGTCCTATCACATAGTCTGAGAGTTTCTGAAAAATTATCAATAGTTTTCTCTAGTGCCTATGGTATTACCACCTTTATATAAGCACTATGTAAGATTTAATGTGCATCTTTTCATAATATTTTAAACAAAAGTCTGTATATATTTCAGAACCATATACCATACCTGCATATGCATACAAGTGAATATATATATATATTATATATATCACATTTGCTTTTTCAGTTCTTTAAAGATCTAACACCATCTAATGTGTTTTGATTACACAAATTCGTCAACCACTTCCTTACAATCAGTGTGCACATTGTGTTGGTTTTTTTTTTGTTTTATGTTAAGATTGTAAGACCAGCTTTATAAATATCTTTAAACTTATTGGTGTCATTACATAATGTGAATATAATTTCTAAACATTGTATATGTATTCTAGGGACAAAATTGTAGGTGATTTGTATTTAAAAAATGGTTTTTTATTTATTTTAGGGAGAGGAAGAGAGAGAGAGAGAAACATTGATCAGTTGCCTCCCAAACATGCCTGGGCAGGGGATCTAACCCAGCACCTGGGTATGGTCCCTGACCAGGAATTGAACCCACCACCTTTCGGTTTTCAGGATGATGTGCTGATCAACTGAGCTATACCTGCCAGGGCAATAATTTGTACTGTAACAATTACTATCAGATTATAGTTTTTAGAAAAGGTACTTATTTATAGGCCAGCCAACAGTGTAAGAGGTTTGCTTTTGGCCACTGCATCTGATTTCCATCACTACTGTCTTTGTGACCTCAAGTGAATATTTTAACCTCTCTGTGCTTCAGTTTCCCCAACTCTAAGTATAGAATAATAGTTGAACCCACCACGTAAAATATCTGTAATGATTTAATGAGATGATATAAGAAAAATGCATAAAAACTGCTTGGTATATTAATAAATATTAGGTAACATTTCTATAGACCTAATGTGGAAATCTTAAATTTCAGCTGTGCCTCTGCATACTCCACTTATATACTCATTTTGATTATATTTTTAAATACCTGAGGATTCACATGGGAATAGCCACAATTTTTATTTTAGAGATTATCATTTATATTTATTTCATTGTATACAATTCAGAATAAAGATTTGTATTTTAATTGCTATGAATGCTATGTTTTCATAAAGTATAAGCTTCTGACTGGTTGGAATTATTGTTTTATCCAGCAGCCTGATCTAGAATACATTTTTTGTAGTATTTCCTCTGGAAGTTACAAAAGACAAGGTTGATTTATGGCAAATGATAATTTTATTAATATGTCTTCCTTATTGTCCAACTATGTATTCCAGGACAGAAAATGTCATGCTCCCTGAAGCTCTATTTTTTTCTGAATCAGAGCTATTAAACTATTGTGGAGTACATGAAGCAGCTAAGGTATAATGAAATGTTTATCCACTTATTTAGCTCAGAACAAAAGTGCTCAATATTGCCTCTTTGGCATCTTTCCCTACAGGGTGCTAAATTCTCTGGAAACTGGCTTTTTTATTTTCGTGTTTTTGGGATACATTACATTCATGCGCCACTTCTGTATTTCTGTTCAAATGAATATGATTGTGTTACAGTAAAATAGACTTATCCCCAGGGGATAACCAGAAAAGGCAAACTGCGTGGAGGCAGAGAAGAAAAGAATCTTAGTGGAAAAAATTACCTTAGAGAGTTCCCTGTCAATAAAAACCATGTTTTTAATATGAGAAAACAGACCCAGGGTAGTTAAGGTGTTTGCATGAGTACATATAGCTAGTTAAAGCAGATTTGGAGTGAGAATCCAGATTTTTCCAATTTAATGCCTATTCTAAAATAAAGAGAGCTCTTTCTAATGAATATATAAGCCTAAATGTCACTTGAAACATCTATGCAAATAAATTACCTTACGAGTATGAATATTTCCCTACAATAACTACCCTACTGTCTTCTCACTCTCTAAAAAAAAATACAACCTGAAGGATATTTGGTGGTTTGTTTTTCTTAATTTTTTGTTTTTTAAATTTATCTTTATTGTTGAAAGTATTACAACAATAAAGTATTTCTTCCCCCATTGATCCCCTCCACCCTGCAACCACGCCATCCCCAGGCCTTCCCCATATCAATGTCTATGTCCATGGATTATGCTTATAAACATATAAGTTCTTTGATTAACCTCTCCCTATCCATTCCCCTATCCCCACCTTCCCTCTGAGATCCCTCAATCTGTTCCATGCTTCTATGACTCTCGATTGATTTTGTTCATCAGTTTATTTTGTTTATTACATTCCACATATGAGTGAGATCATGTGGTACTTGTCTTTCTTTACCTGGCTTATTTCACCTAGCATAATACTTTCTAGTTCCCTCCATGCTCTTCCAAAGGATAAATGATCTTCTTTTGCACAGCTGCATAGCATTCCATGGTGTAAATGTGTCACAACTTTTTTATCCACTCATCTGCTGATGGGCACTTGAGAAGAATGTATATTCTGCAGCTTTGGGGTGGAATGTTCTGTAAATGTCAATTAAATCCATGTAATCTAGGGTGTCATTTAGGGTCACTGTTTCCTTGTTGATTTTTTGTCTGGAAGATCTATCCAGTAAGGTCGGTGGGGTGTTAAAGTCCCCTTGTATGACTGTCTTGCTGTCGATCTCTCCCTTAAAGTCCTCCAGAAGTATTTTTATAAATTTAGGTGCTCCTATATTGGGTGCATAAATGTTTATATGGGTTATATCTTCTTGCTAGGTCAATCCCTTTAGGATTGTGTAGTGACCTTTCTTGTCTCTCTTTATGGTCTTCATTTTGAAGTCTATTTTGTCCAATATGAGTATTGCTATTTCAGCTTTTTTTTCATTTCCATCTGCATAGAATTTGTTTTTCCATCCCTTCACTCTCATCCTGTGTCAGTCTTTTGTTTTGAGGTGGGTCTCTTGTAGACAGCATATGTTTCAGTCATGTTTTCTTATCCATTCAGCCAACCTATGCCTTTCTTGGAGCATTTAATCTATTTACATTGAAGGTTATTATTGATAGATACTCATATATTGCCATTTTATTTCTTTATGCCTATGCTTCTCCTTTATTTCTACTTCTAATTACAGCAGTTCTTTTAACATTTCCTGCAATGCTGGTTTGGTGGTGATAAACTCCTTTGGCCTTTTTTTGTCTGGGAAGCTCTTTATTTCACCATCTATTTTGAATGATAGTCTTGCTGGATAGAGTAGTCTTGGTTTCAGATCCTTACTTTTCATTACCTTGAATACTTCATGCCATTCCCTTCTGGCCTGTAGAGTTTCTGATGAGAAGTCAGCTGACAGCCTTATGGGAGCTCCTTTTAGGTAATAGATTGCTTTCTCTTGCTGCCTTTAATATTCTCAATTTGTCTTGAACTTTTGGCATTTTAATTATGATGTGTCTGGGCATGGGCCTCTTTGGATTCTTCTTGTTTGGGACTCTCTGTGCCTCCTGAACTTGTGTGACTTTTTTCTTCACCAGGTTAGGGAAGTTTTCTGCCATTATTTCTTCATACAGGTGCTCTAACCCTTGCTTACTTTGGACCCCTTCTGGCACTCCTATAATGTGAATATTGTTATGTTTCATGTTGTCCTGCAGCTCCCTTAGACTGTCCCCCTGTTTTTTAATTTTTTTTTTTTTGTTTTGGGGTCTCTGATTGAGTGATTTTTTTCTACTCTATCTTCTAATTCCCTGATCCGATCCTCAGCTTCCTCTAATCTGCTGTTTATTCCTTCCAATGTATTCTTTATTTCTGCTATGCCATTCTTAATTCCCTTCATAGTTTACATATCTTTTTTCGTGCTGTTGGGTATCTTTACAATCAAGTATTCTGAACTCTATATCTGATTGCTTATCTCCATTTCATTTAGCTCTTTTTCTGGAGACTTCTCTTGTTCTTTCTTGTGGGGCTTGTTTTTTGTCTCCCCATTTTGGCTTCCTGTTTGGGTTTGTTTCTATATATTAGGTAGATCTGCTAGGACTCTCAGTCTTTTAGGAGGGTCTCTGGTGCAGGCCAGTGTTAGATGTAGTTTGTGACTGGCCTTGAGTACCCTGTTTGGAGCCATTAACAACCCTTGGCCTGAGGTCTCTTCTGCTGGGGTTGGATGAGGTTGGACAGGGTAAACCGAAATCTGCTTTTCCAAGGCCCAAGTTCATAAGCAGATCAGGCAGTCTCAAAGCAGCCTGAGGTCTGCTTCTGCCTGCAGGCTGATTAATCTGATTCTCTTAATGAGCCTCAGGCTGTAGAAACTCCTCTGAGTAGAGCTAGAGGTTTTCCAGCAGGGTGGGTCAATTGCTTCCCACCCAGGCAAAGGCAGCAAATTGTCTGCCTGAGAAGGATGTCCTCTGCAGTTTGGGGGAATGACTCGGGAAAGGAATCCAGAGGGATGCCTCTGATCTCAATCTCCAGAGCCCACAACCTTAGATTCTCCTCACACAGCTCCAGTCCACTGTGCCTTCCCTCTGCTGGAGCCCAATGTGAGTGGCTGCACATGTAACTTTATGTGTTGGCCCTTTGAGAGGGTGCCTGCTGTTCCAGTTATCTCTCCCTGGCAGACAGAAACCTGGCTTCTTTTCACAGCCAGATGTTATGTCGGCACCTTTCTCAGTTCTAGTGCTCTTGGGTGGGAAGCCAAGCCTAGGGTTTAGGCCCCAGAATCCTCAGTGGGAACCCCCCACAGCTGACATATCCTTCCTGACCTTCAGCTGCTGCTTGTGGGAGCCCAGACAGCCCTCTTGTGCCTCCGCACTTCCTACCAGTCTCTGTGCAGCCTCCACTTTTCCTACTTGGTTATGAGAGTGCTCTGTAGTTTGTCTTCAGTAGCAGTTGACTATTCAGGATGATTTTTCTATATTTTAGTTGTAATTCCAGTTTGGTTCCAGAAGAGTGTCAGTGTAGTTTCCACTCAGTCCGCTGCCATCCCTGAAGGATATTTAACTGATCAGACTTGACACATTTGGCTGTGCAAGTGGAAGGTGCTTATAAAAATGGGCGATCCTGATGTGCTCTCAAATAATCATTTTCTTTTCTTCAGAAAAATGATTACAAATAGTTACTTGAAATTAAAATGCTGGTACATAGATTATTTGATTCTTTTTCTAACTTTATTGTTAAAGGGTAGATTTATTTAGGAGTAAGACAATAATTCCTTTTTAAAGCTATAGATGGCCTCTGCCAGCGCTTGGAAATGTTTTATTCAGGACTTACACATCTGCCTGAAAAATTATCTCAGAAAACCTTATCTTCATTCATAACACCAAGTTCTCCAAACAGTTACAATACATCTTCACTTCTTGTAAGCTCACCTGAAACAGTCAGTCGTTGACTTAATTTCTCATTTGAACCCAAAATACATTTTGGAGTTATCAACTGACTTAAAATATCCATATTTTATATTGTCCCTCTATGATCATTATGGAAGAGTGGTTTAATACAAAAACATTTCAGAGGTCCTGTATGCAATTTTCTTCTATATACTTGAATGATAGATTGCATAGTGATAGATATGGTGGCTCAATGTATACAACTTCTAGGTAACTGTTTATTGCATGCTTCTTGAAGACAAAGATATATTTCGTATTTTGCTTTTTAAAATCCTTGCAGTACTTTAAAATGTTCCTGGAATTTTGTAATAACTTAGTAAATACAGCATTGAAAAAAATGACAGAATTGAAGTTTATTTTGGTAGAGTGTTAGTGCTGTAATTTACAAAAGTAGAATATCATTAGAGATATTTGGTCATCTCTCAATTCCTCCATTATTCATTTCAATTTCATACGTTAAATATGACAAGTAATCATTTGTGGAAACAATTCATAGGAAAGATGTATAAAATTGCATCTAAGGTGAAAAGATATAAATGCCTAAAAATTTTAAATAGCACTACTTTCAAATTGTGTTCCTGAGGAATAGAGGGGGAGGGGAAGGAGGAGAGAAGTGGGTGAAAGGAGAGGGTGGAAAGAAAAACTATTTGCTTAGCTCTAATACTTTGGTAATCTGAGTCTTTTTTTTTTTTTTGGCTCTTAAAGGCATATTTCTTATGTAGAGAAATATTTCTTTTGTTTTCAGAATATGAAGTATTCTACATTCATCATAGAAACATTAAGTTAGTTCAGTGGCACATACTTGTGTTCTTTTAGCAGAAACATTTACAAATTAAGCAGGGATATGTGGGCATATATATTATTGATCATTACTCCTCAAAAACAAATTTCCTAACATTGACAACGGATCTCTGCATTTTTATAAGAATGAATAAACCTAATTTCTGTAAATCATAATTAAAATCATAATTGTATTTATATGCAGGTGAGCTCTACTAAGGGCTTAGTTCAAGAAAGGGCAAAATTCATTCTAAGGACCTATGTGGCTTTCAGTAGATCATGAACCCTGGAAAGAGTGCATGATTTTATTTTTGACTTTATCAATGATTAAATTAAAGAATATAAATTGAGGACAAAAGTCAAACTTAAAGAAGAAAGCGCAAACATTTTATCAAAATCAGTCTTACTCATAACACCGCTATACAAATGATGATTGGAAAAGAGATTAAAGAGCAAGATAGTTCTAGATCCACAGCTTCACTTTTTACTTTTTTTCTTCTCAGAGAGACCGATAATCCGGTGGTGGAGGTTTCCCAGGTTTTATGTTCTAGTGGTAGGTTACTGTGCCTTAAGTGTATTGCATAGGTCTCTTTCTCCAACTCTTTCTAAATCCATCTCTTTTTTAAATGGCCAGGCTAGGTGAAATCTAATAACAGCCATACTACCAACTAGGTTTATGAATCTTTTTGAAAAATCTTCTATTTCAAAGCTGTGTAGTTTTATTCCATTTCTCTACCTTCTATTTAGGTTACTTCATTTACAAAATGAGGCTAATAGAATTCCCACATTAATCCAATCAGGTTTCCTTGAGATTGAGTAAAGTGCATGCCTGGTAACCTTTCTTGGTTTTCTATTTAACAATATCTCACTGGAGGAAAAAACAGAAAATATTTAGAGGTGCCACTCCATGCTTTGGCTAAGAGTTCAGGCATGAGAAGCAGATGATCTGAGCTAAAATTCTGAGTCCATCACCTGGTTCAAGATTATAACCTAAAAGCTTCTAATTATTATACACAGTGTCTCTCAGTATTTGTGTCACTCTTAATGTATTAGTCATTTAAAGATAGTCACAATTTTAAGTCATTATACAGGGTTGGAATTTAAAGATCAAATATTTAATATACTGTACTTATTAGTGCGAGTGAACAAAAACTTGCTAAAACCTAAAACAAGTGACCTCATCATTCTCTCTTTGACACTTATTTTTATTAAATCTACTCTTTTTCCACACTTGTCTAAGAAGAAAAGTTATTTAAAATTATAAAACAAAAGACCCCCAGCCCTAGTGAGTGCTTAATAGTATCAGTCCTTATTTGTACTAGTTCATTTAAAAGATGTTTGAACGGGTTAACTAGGTATTATCTCCAGCTAGAGAGAGTCAGATTATATAAACATTTCTTACTTATAAAGAATGACCATGTCTTTGTGGGGGTTTTTTTGTAAACTTTCCTGCAACCGTAAAAAAGAATAAATTTATTTGCAGGAGATTGTTGAACCCCTTGAACATAAGCTGATATTCTTAATAGTTTTATGTACCTAGTTTGCTCCGGCCACAATGCCTTCCTCATTTTGTCCAAATTTAAAGAATGCACTATAGTCAACTAAGAAACTAAGAGACAGGAAAGACCGTGGAACTACTGCCTCCTTCCCCCACTCCTAAGATGCAGAAGAACTCGCATGAGAAAGCAAAGTGATTCAGTTAAAATGAAGCAATGACTTTGCCATTATCCTTTCTGGCAGCTTTTGCACAACAATACCAAGGTATATAGTATCAAATACGCATTTTTTCTTCTCCTCAGTGATCGGAGGGTCAGCTAGGAGGTCCTTGCTTAACGTTGCATGTCTGTGGGTCACCTAGAGCAGCTCCACTCCAGACTCCAGGGCTGAGGGTCAGCTGGAGAAACCTCTCTGCATGTCACTGCTCTGGGACCCAGGCTGCCAGGCAGCTGTTTCACCCAGAATGTTCTTATAAGAACAGCAGAGGCACAAGCAGGAAAACCCAACAGCACAGATATAGTTCAAGTCTGTTAGCCCTCTATCTGCCAACATCCCACTGAACAAAGCCAGGTGCATGGGCAATACCAAGGCCCAGTCGCAGGAAAGAACATTCTGTGCCCTGTAAGCACCTGGCAAGTGCGTGGCTATATTACACAACTAAACAGAGTGAATATTTCTGTAAATAGTTTCATCTACCACACATATTTACCCTCTCTTTCACCCAGTCTTTAGATTATTTGTTACTATTACAGGAGTGGGCAGAATAGGTTTACAGTTGTTCGTATGGAAAATAATAAAATAATTAATAAATAATAATACAAGGATAAACTGTGCTTCGAGTATCCACAATTGTAAACCCACGTTTGCCACCCCTATATTACTTAAGAATCATATTTCTTAGTCAGATAGGGTTACACTGTAGTTTTCCAAAATTCTTACTGAAAAAAATAATTCTCGATAGCCCTTCCACATCATGGATATACAATGTCTTTAAGTAACAGACTTGCGTTGCTTACTATTTTGGATGGAAGCCCGTTGACAATGAACCGTACGTTTCCTGACATCCTCCAGCCTACAGGCTAAATGTAACTTGACTCTTTAAATAAGTTGAGGTCATTATTAAAAGTGTCAATTACCGTTCTGTGCTGTAACGCCTTTTTCCAAAGCTTGTGCCTTTTGAGTGGAGTTACTTATTTTTGCAGATTTTTTTCCTATTCTTTTTTAGCAATGTGAAGTCCTTTGTAATGCAGCATATAAAACTGAAGTTTATAACTATTTCACCCAATAGTTATAAACTTGAAAACCAAATACCCTAAACGGATGTAATTTTATTTCTGATAATAAGGAGTCTCTGAATGAAGGCCAATGGATGTGCACATAATTAAATTACATAAGTTTAATGTACAGGGTTAGCAATTTATAATTTCACTGTTAAGAATCAATTTTAAGTGCTTTCTGGATGCATTCCAAAATAAGGGAGGTATTGCTCATTCCTTCCTTCTTGCTTTCCCTAATATGCAATAGTGTCCCCCGATATAAATTATATACTTGGATGATCATCTGGCTCTGTCAGTGCATGGGAGGAGGCTTACAAGTGATTAGTTACAATCATATTCATAATTCTCAACATTTTTAGTCCTATAACCTCTTTGATATGAACTAGGGTAATTGATCATTTAAATTCAGTTTTACATTTTTTTCTTTTGTGCCACAGTACCTATTTATTGTGGCTGAAAAAACCATTTCGATTTAGCCTACAAAATATACTTTATTTTTAAATTTACAGCAGGCATCTCATGGAACATTAATATCTAGGGAAAACTAAATAGGCACCTTCATCTCAGTGCATCAGCTGTGTAATGAGCGAAGATGTTTTTCATATGTTGATTTTTGCCATAATGATGAGATTAGGAGAGCATTTGATTTACACTTGGGTTTTACCTTTCATAGTGCTTTGAAAGAAAAGCTCAGGAACAGCAAGCTGTTAAAATTATAATGGTAACGATTATGCTGCTGCTGCTGAGGGTAATAACATTATCATTATTATTTACTATATCACAGGCAACTTTCAAAGTGTTTTACATACATTATGGCACTTATTTCTCATACTAAATCCATGCGGTACTATTACCATGCCCTCATTTTTTAAGTACTACATATCGGGTCCTATTATTTATAGTCTCATTTTTTCAATAAAAAATCTGAAGGTCAAATATATATTGTTACCTTGCCCAAGGTCATACAACAAATGCTGAAGCTGTGGCCTAAAGCAGGATGTTTCTGATTTCACAGATTATGTCCTTAATGAATATAGAACACTGCCTTCTGCAGGCATCCTTTTTTCTTTCACACAACAATAGTAGCTATGACTCAATTCCTTTGATGGTTTGTATCATTACTAAAGATATTTCCTGAATCATTTCATAAGCCTTAGATTAAAAATAAAATTATAATATGTATTTCATAGTAGCATATTTACAGTGTAATTGGGTTCATGTTTCCTTGTCTATTTTCTATTTCCAAAAATAATAGAAAATAGCCTTTATAAAGAGGGAATATTATGAAAGCAGATGAAGTCTATACGCGTAGCCAGATCATACTTTAAGGTGGTATCTGGTCCCTCACTCACATGCGCATGAGCTTCAGTGACTCGTGGCCACTTTTATGGGACATCTACCTTATGACCTCTGTGGAACAGGGGCGCTAACATCTAAGCTCTACCGGGAACTAAATGGAATATTCGTTAAGTTTCATACAATTTTCTGTTCTAGGTATTCTGAATATCCCATCAGTTTTTAGTACTTTATTTTTCATTTTCTGCACGCTAATTTTAAATGTTTTTGCTACAAAACTGTTTTACAGTAGCCTTAACTTCATAGAAGAGTTTCACCAATTCTGTAGTAGTTTATCTGCGTGGGGAAACAAACAAAAACAAACAAACAAACAAAACATTGAGGGTGTCTAGTGCTGCCACAAAAGCTCAAGGTCAACTGAAGAGAACTCATTTTTCCTTCAGTATAAAGGCTGAAGTTTTAAAGCAATTATTTCACTCATAGTTGGGATATAAAATGGAAACGCGTGGACACAGACAGCAGGGTGGTGGTTGCCAGAGGGAAGGGGGTGGGGGGTGAAGGGGGTCCTAATATATGGTGACGGGGGAAGATATGACTTTGGGTAGGGGGCCCACAGAGCAATATACAGATTTTGTAACACAGAGACCCACACCTGAAACCTTATATGTTCATATTAACTAATGTCACCCCAATAAATTTAACTAAATTTTTTTTAAAAATTAAAAATAAAAATTCATTCTAAAAAAAATTTTAAAAATAAAGCAATTATAGTTTATGGGTTTTTTTTTCTGGAAAAGGTAACTTATCTTTGTTTAAACAAACTGTGACTCTGCATCCCTATTAAAGTTAATTTCTTCAGACAATTTCTTTTTACTTTGAGATCATTCACAGGAAAGAGAAAACTTTGATTTTTCTTAATTTTAAAGGCATCTGCATAGTCATTTTGTAAAAACTTAGAGCCCAATCAGTGGTCATTTAATGAGTGGGCTGTCACAAAGGTCCTTGAATAAAATGACTCTCTAATGACATTACAGTTTACAGCCCAGCTACACAAAATGTCTTAACTTTCTAAGCAATCTACATTCCCCTAAGAAGTTCACTCTGTTCTCAGGTTTTTACTCAATAGAAAAATTTTAGTATTATGAGAATGTTCTTTAGTACTTCTTAGCAAAACATTTTAAATGGAAATTGAACTTTATGCTGTCAAGACATAGAATCAGTGTACAAATCTGGGCTAATACTTTCTTTACTTTCTAATGTAATGTAAATTGTAGCTGTAGGTCTGTCTTCCTCCAGAACCTGGGTCATCTGCTTTTCATTCTTTCTAATTATCATTACTGACAATTTTTGAAAGAAGCTGGTACCTCTCCTTTGATTCTAATTTGTGGCAAATGTTCGATTAAGTAACACCGGGTTTATTATTTTCAGTTTCTACTTATTTTAGGACATTTTTGGACAAACATCCAACTTAAGGAATGTGAAGAAATAGTAATCATTTTATTCTGGGTCTATGAGGCTGACCTTAACAACATCAACTATATGACATCATCCAGATTATTCTGAAAAAGATGAGATTTTTCAAATTCCATCTACCTTGTGCTTAATCTTTATTAGCATTTAATTTTATCACTTTTGTTATGCAGCTTCTTGATTACGTTATAAGCTAACTTTAAAACTGTCAATTGATTAAGGAGGCATTTGCCTCAGAGTATTTATTCCTTTGTCTGATTAAATAAAATTTTAGTTATAATTATTGTGGCCTTAATCAATAATATGAAAATGAAAATTAATTGCAGTAATTTGCACTTGCAATCACCCTGCTAATGATAATTATAACATGAGAACTATATCTGCAATAACATTTCCTTTAAATAAACACAGGAGAAAATCAACTACCAGCAATTTTCCTAGGCATATTGTTTCATCCTGGCAATGATCACCATCATCTCCTCATCATAGCACATGTTGTTGCTCATTAATTGAAATGGTAGTTTTTCAATTTAAAAACCGATCTCATATATTTTTATATTGTTTGACCTGCCCATCAGCTTTGTGGAACTGAATGGGCAGAAGTCATTCATTTTCTCTGGTTGAGAAACTAAGCCTCAGAGCAGCTGAATGGCTTAGATCCAAGGACACAGAGATAAGAGGTAGAACCAGAAAGGTGGCCCAAGGCAGCCTAATGACCCTTGCTCCTATTGAGCATTTTACATATTCTGTCAGGACAGGCACATCCACATGAGGGCATTAATTTGCTCAGTGTTACACAGCATGTGGCAGGTCCAGGGTGTGAGTTCAGGGATACGTAACACTGTGCAGAGAGGTTCCTTCCTGTTAAATCACAATAACTTCCAAGCAGATATATTCCCAAGTGCACTTTCCTTCCAAAGCATAAGGCTTTGGGCTATTTGCAGTCACAGGATAGAGTCTTTGAAAATTAATTGAGATTGTTTTAATCACTATTCCTTCCAAGTTTAAAAAAGTAAGAGTGAATGGTAAAAACAGAAAAAAATAGCTGCGGGCAGTGAAAAAGAATTAGAATTCTTGACCAATAAAAGACATATGTGGTATATTACACTGTCCTCAGGGCATTCAGGCTTGCTTGCTATTGGATTACCACTAGAAGAGACTGCTCTGGAAATTATCTTCAAAAGATAAACAATGGTTTGTAAAAAAACACACACACACACACACATAGATTTATGGCCTTAGATTATTTCACGGGGATAGTAGGATTTATGTGGCGCTAAAAAAAATATCACTGGTATTCTGTCACAGGAATCCATGGAAGCTGATAAACAAGGAACCAATATAATCTAAGGCTTTACAGAAGTGGAAACAGACATAATTGTCCACTTCATGGTAGCTCAGCACTTGGGAAAAAAGTCCTTCATAGGCATTGCTCAAAATATTTTTACATCCCTTGTTATCTCCAAGAAAACAAAGCAAATTAAGTGTTTGAATTGGTTACTCTGTGTAGTAGTGGTGGCAACTACTGGTTAACTTTTTATTTATTTTTTTAATGATTTTTACAAGAGGACACTACAGAGAATGAATCAGGTCCTAAAAAAGTGTCTTCACTGTGTGAGTCTGTTTCTGTTTTGTTTGTTTGTTTAGTTTCCACATTAAGTGAAATCATACTGTAGTTGTCTGTCTTATTTCACTTATTATAATACCCTGTAGGTTCATCCATGTTGTTGCAAATGGGAAGACTTCATTCCTGCTACGTGTGTATGTGTGTGTATAATATTTACATTATACACACACGTCTCCTTTATGCTTCTGTCTACCCATGCACATCCAGGTTGCTTCCATCTCTTGGCTATTGTATACAATGCTGCAGAGAACAGAAGGCTGCACATAGCTTTTAAAATTAGTGTTTTCATTTTCTTCCAATAAATACCTAGAAGTTGAATGGATATCTGGTAGTTCTATTTTTAGTTTTGGGTTATGTGGTAGTTCTATTTTTAGTTTTTGAGGAAGCTTCATACTGTTTTCTGTAGTGAGTGTGCCAAATTGCAATCCACCAACAGGGCACTAGGATTCCCTTTTCTCCACTCCCTCTCCAACACTTGATATTTGTAGTCTTTTTGGTAATAGCCATTCTGACAGATGTAAGGTGGTATCTCATTGTGGTTTTGATTTGCATTTCCCTGAGGATTAATGATGTTGAGCATTTTTTCACATGTCTTTTGGCCATCTGTTTGTCCTCTTTGAAGAAATGTCTACTCAGGTCCTCTGCCCACTTTTAATCAAACTGTTCGCTCCTTTGATGTTGAGTTGTATGAATTCTTATATATTTTGGATATTAATAATCTCTTATGGGTTATATCATTTGCATATATCTTCTCTCATTCAGTAGTTTGTCTTTTAATTTTGTTGATGGTTCCCTTTGCTGCTCAAATGCTTTTCCGCATGACATAGTCCATTTATTTATTTTTGTTTTAGGGAACAAACTGATGGTTTTCAAAGGGGGTGAGGAGCCCAAACAGCATGGCTCAGCGGTTGAGCATCGACCTAGGACCCAGGAGATCGAGGTTCGAGACCCGGTCAGGTCACATGCTCAGGTTGCGTCTCCATCCCCAGTGGAGGGCGTACAGGAGGCAGTGGATCAGTGACTCTCATCACTGATGTTTTTATCTCTCTCTCCCTCTCCCTTCCTCCCTCTGAAATCAATAAAGGCATATTTTTTAAAAAAGGGGGGATGGCAAGGTGGAGATGGGTGAAAAAAGTGAAGGGGAATAACAAGTACAACTTTTCAGTTATAAAATAAATAAGTCCTGGGGATATAATGTATAGCATAGGAAATATCGTCAGTATTATCTTAAATAACTTTGTATAATGACAAATGATTACTAAACTTGTGATGATCACATTGTAAGGTATATAAATGTCAAATAACTGTGTTGTATACCTGAAACCAATATAGTATTGTATCTCAACACTTACTTTAATAATAAGTAAGTAAATGAATAAATAAATAAACAAGGAAAAGGGGCTCAGTAAGGGGGAGGTAATGATCAAACTTCACTCGTGCGTGAAGCTTGGGAGCCATTTGGACCAACTGCACTGGGCTGTATGGGCCCTTTTGGCACCAAACACAGAGAATCACAGAGTCTGAATTCTCTGGATACGGCCACTGTTGGCCTGCTCTCCTCCAAAGATATTTCACTTGCTAGCCAAGGAATCAGTACAAAATAATTTGTCCAGTGTCCCAGCATGCTCCTGACAAACCCTGAAGTGGGACTGGAAAGCATTAAACAGGGTTGGATTTTCAATAAAAGGTATACGGGAACATCAACATTAAATAAAATGATCTGTTCAAAAAGGAATTTTTTTTTTTTTTTTTTTTTTTTTTTTAGATATATCTTTATTGATTTCAGAGAAAGGAAAGGAGAGAGGGAGACAGACAGACAGAAACATCAATGATGAGAGAGTCATTGGGGATCGAGCCCGCAGCCCGGGCATGTGCCCTGACCGGGAATAGAACCTCGATCGTCTGGATCCTAGGTCAATGCTCAACTGCTGAGCCATGCCCGGCTGGGCCAGAAAGGAATTCTTGATGAGGCAGTGAATAATTTAGGCTACAACATGAGGTTATTTTCTGTTTTTTTAAAGATATCAAAGCTACTAGGAAGTTACTCAATTCAAGATATCAAGACTGTTCAATAAGGTAATTAAGAAATCAAGAACCTAATCAACACAATCAGTGTTTTTATACAATAACAATGAATAAACTTAAAATAAAAATAAGAAAAAATTCAGTTTACAATAATATAAAAAATAATAAAATACTAAACCTTGGAAACAAAACTTCTATACTGAAAACAAAATATTCCTGAAAGAAATTAAAGAGGACACAGGTCAATGGAAAAACATCATGTTCATGGATTTGAAGACTTAATAGTGTTAAAATGTCCATGCTATACAAAGTGTTCTGAACATTTAATGCAATCCCTATCAAAATCCCAATGGCATTACTGCAGAAATAGAAAAAAAATTCTACAGTTCATATGAGTCTTAAACGACCCCATGTAGCCAAAACTCTTGGGGAAGAAAATGCTGGAAGCCTCATACTTCCTAATTTCAAAACACCTTACAAAGCTACAATAACCAGAACAGTTTGGTACTTGCATAAAAATATTCAGAACATTGGAGCAGAATAGAAAGCCCAGTAATAACCCTTCCTGTGTATGGTAAATTGTTCTTTGACAAGGGTGCCAAAATCACTCAATGGGAAAAGTACAGTCTCTTCAAGAAATGGTGCTGAGAAAGCTGAATATCCATATGCAAAAGAATGAAATTGACTCTGACCAGGTTTGCTCAGTGGTTAGAGTGTCAGCCTGCAGACTGAAGGGTCCCAAGGGCATGTACCTCGTACCTCAGTTGTAAGCTTGTCCCTGTCCCTGGTCAGGGCACGTGTGGGAGGCAACCAGTTGATACGTCTTACTCACATCAATGTTTCTCTCTCTCTTTCCCTTCCACTCTCTCTGAAAAGCAATGGAAAAAATATCCTCTGGTGAGGATTAAAAAATAAATAAAAAAATAAAATAAAAAAGAATGAAGTTGAACCCCTACTTTACACCATATATAAAAATTAACTCAAAATGGATTAAGATCTAAACATAAGACCTGAAACTATGAAACTCCTAGAAGAAAGAATAGGGGGAAAACTTTATAATATTGGTCTTGGGAAATATTTCTTGGTTATGACACCAAAAGGCCAGAGAACAAAAGCAAAAAATACACAAATGAAACTACAATAAACTAAAAATCATTGCAGTAAAGGAAATAACCACCTGAGTGAAAGGGACACCTATGGAATGGAAGAAAATGTCACAGGAAAGGAGATGGTGTTCTGAAGACCTCAGTTTTTGTTCTCTGGACAGAAAGATTTCAGAGGAGAGACACAGATAGCAAAGCAGGCAGCAGCTTTATTTAGCACAGGGAAAGTACACATGGGAGATTTCCAAGCAGGGACTCCTACCAAGCAGAGTGCCCAGCTCTTTGCAAACTTAGGGTTTTTATGCTTCCTTGAATTTCCTACCTGCCTCCTGGCTCCCTATCTACTGGCTGGTGTGTTCCTGCCCATCAGGTACGCACATGCCTGCCTGTATTGGGTGGTTGTAGCCTGCCTGTTCATGTCTGATGCCATGAGCGTGCTTCTAGCAGGTGTGTCCCTAGACTTTAACAGGAGCAGTCAGCCCTCTGGTTGTTAGCTGATGGTTATGTTTAAGGTTCATATCTCCTTTCCACATTGGTCTCCTCAGTTATGTTTAAGGTTTCTTTTTCCTTTCCCTCTCTGTCACCTCATTGAGCTCGTGTCTAACTAGCTACCTATTCTAACAGAAATATTTGCAGATGTATATCTAATAAGTGGATAATATCCAGAATATATAAAGAACTACAACTCAACCACGCAAAAAAATCTAATTTAAAATGTGCAAAGGACTAGACTAGACATTTCTCCAAAGATGCATAAATGACCAATAAGCACATGACAAGATTCATCAATATCAACAATCATCAGGAAAATGCAAATCAAGACCACAGTGAGATATCACTTCACACCTGTGAACATCACTACTGTCAGAAAAGAAACCCAGAAAATAACAAGTGTTGGTAAGGATATAGAGAAATTGGGACTCTTATACACTGCTGCGGGAATATAAAATGGTGCAGTCACTATGGAAAACAGTACGGAAGTCCCTCAGGAAATTAAAAACAGAATTAGCGTTTGATCCAGCAATCCCAATTCTGGGTCTATACTGAAACATTGAATACAGGATCAAAGGGATACGTGCACAACCAGCTCATTGTAGCATTCACTGCAGACAAGAGGCAGAAGCTGCCTAAAGGTCCATCCAATGATGAACAGGTATGTAACATCCTAAGTTACCCCTTCTACAATAGCTCTAATTTTATTACTTTAGTAAGTGAAAAAATAGATTAAGGTTACTCAATTCTGAGGGTTTGGGTGACCTCTTATATTTCAGCAACTACACAAAGTGATAGATGTTATAAATGGATGATTTTGCATCTTCACATATTAAAAAATATTTTAAAAATTATCTTAGATCCTTCCATTTCCAACAAAATCAAATCCTTTGTGACAAGGTAGCCCGTGGAATATTTACCTTATTTTTATCCTAATGTGTAATGGTGGGTTTGGGGATTGAGGAAGTTTTGTGATTTAGGAGACAGAGCCAGTTGAGTTGATGGAGGTGGTGGTGATTTAGAAATGAATTTAGACACAGGACTAAAACCATCCTAAATTAAAGGAAAACTAAACCTACATTTATTTCATTCAGATAATTAGTTTGGGGTATTATGTACTATTGGCAATGAAGTATAATATCTCAGCATTCTGCACTGGTGATAAATTGAATAGTTACTGTTAGAAGAGTGTGACAAATTATGCACTCAGTCTCATTGATCCCCAAGATTAGTAACAATCAAATGTATTAGTTTGTCATATAATTAAAATAATTATAATTATGTCATACAATTAAAATAATAATTTATTGCAATTTTACCTAAATTTGAGATGTTATGTGATGCAAGAATATGAATAAAAAATATACAAAGAGAAAATAAATAAGCATAAAATATGACACAAAGGGATTATAAATTATTAGAGATATCCCACGTAGCTTCCTTTCACATACACTTATTTGCATCTAACAAAGTTAAAACTATTCTTATAGGTATTGGAAACTAAGCATAATATATATCTGTATAGTGTGACCAGGTGATTTCTATAACTGGTAAATATTTGTGAGATACATAATGATGGAAAGAATCAGTTCAATTATTATTACTTCTAAATTTCATTTATTATAGTTTACAATGAAATTTAAAGTTTTTTTCAATATTCCTCCAGGCATTCTAGACTATATTATAGTACTCCTGGGAATTTCAGCTGTGTAAACATCTGCCAAGTAGTATATACAGCCAGACAGAGCACCAACAATTTTAATCAAATTTTTCAATGAACATCTCATGTAAAGTATTGAAACATGTCTTACACCATGTGGATTCAGAACAATCTTTAGAAAATTAAGATGTTAATTCATTGGAAATTAGAAGACAAAGAAACTGGTCTTTACTTAATTGGCTAAATGTACATTGGTACATTATATACAGCATATCAATATTTTCATATTTAACATTTATATACTGTTTGCAAATGTCCATGAAGCTACTCAACAGTTTGGTACACAGCGTTCTTACTATCGCTCCCCTCTCTCAGTCTCGCTGTCATTTTCACCTGAAGCATTGAATTAAATCATTGGACTGACTAGACTTTTGGGTAGAAGTAATTTATTTAGAGGGGAGACTTATCTGATATTTATCTGTTTGATCCAGTTAACATTGCACTTACAGATATTCTTATAACAGAAAAGAAAATAACTTTAATTCTTTATGGAATGGGCCCTCAAAAGAAACCTATAGTAGTCTACTCAATCTGCAATTACAAAGGACCACAGACTGGGTGGCTTAAAAGGCAGAGATTTGTTTTCTTACAGTTCTGGAGGCTAGAAGTCCAAGATCAAGGTAAAGAGATGTTTGGTTTCTGGTGAGACCTCTCTCTTTTGTTTTGAAGGAGAAAGGTCGTTTCTCTCTGTGTCCTCATATGGCCTTTTATTTTTCTCTGTTTTACTACATGGAGAGAGGGAGGCAGAGGGAGGGAGGAGAGAGAGAGAGGAGAGAGAAAGATCAGTTGATGGATCGATTATCTCTGGTGTTTTTATTTCTTTTTTATTTTTATTGAATGCATTAGGTTGTCATTGGTTAATAAAATTATACAGGTTTTAAGGGCATAATTCTATGATACATCTGTATATGTATTGTCTGTTGACCACCCAGAGTCAAGTCTCCTTCCATCACCTTTTGTCTCCCCTTACCCTCCCCCTCCCCCCCCCCCCCCCCCCCCCCGCCTTTCCCTCTGGCAATCACTATACTGTTTCTTGTATTTTTTATGTTTCTGATAAGGACATTAGTCCTATCAGATTAGGGCCCTACCCTTATGGTCTCATTTAACCTTAATTACTTCTTTAAAGGCCCTATTTCCAAATACAGTCACATTCAGGATTAGGACTTTAACATAGGAATTTGTAGGGAAACAGTTCAATTTATAACAAAATCTACCTCCCAATTTTAGTATGAAAAGTGACAAGATGGGGGAAGAAGACATAAGTGTTGTTTCATTATGGAAAAAAAGACCATTTTTATTAAATGAACTATACTTGGTAATCTAAAAATAGGAAGCAACTTTGGTTTTCTTTCCTAGCATAGTTTCTTCAAATCCTATCTCAGTATTAGTACATCCACCTGTATAAAACACAGATGCATTCCACAGCTTTTGAGACATGTTATTTTAGTCAAAGGAATGGTCTCATTTAAGAACATAAGGCATGTAGCCCCGTTAAATAATCAGCATTCTGAATTTCTTTTAAGTTGAAGCTTCTCCTCTATCCCAGTTCAGCTTTATTTCAATGGGATTCTTGGCTTCTTTGTCTCTACTGCATCTAGTCCATTTCTTTTTTGCAAAACTCCTGGAAGTAAATATTTACAACAAGACTCCTTGAAATTCATCTCAATGGCTTAGTGTAAAGGGGACCCCCACACAAGCCCCTCACCCACCACTCATCTTCCCTGGACTCACCACTTTTGTGAAAGGTATATTCAAAGATACCTAAAAATATATTTTGTTTAATTTCCTATTTACTACTCCAACTGCTGATAAGGCCAAAGGGTGGTGATCGCTAATGCTGGGAGAAATTCTCAATTTTTAGCATATCGCAGGTGGCCTTGAAACTCACTTTAGGATGTCGGGGTATCTGATGCCAAGATAATGCCCCTAGCCCTTGTGACTCCTTGTATCCTAGTGTGACATATACATGCTTGATAAATTTAAGTGTGGCATAATAAAGAGTAACTTTGCTATGATCTGCGTACATTAGAAATGATGTGCTACAGGATAAAGTCGCTTTTGGATTTGTTATGTGCTATTCTGATGCTTACTAAAGTAGAGAGTGGCATCATGTTCATAAGCCTCCTAGAAAGTGCCCTGTGTCTCCTGCAATGCAAATAGCTCTTTCTGAATGGGAAAAGGCTAGAATGCACAGCGGAATTAAAGCTTTAATGGTATCACCCTTAAAACAAGGGCAATACCATTAACTTAGAAAAACACTAGATGGTGGAACCAAATCAATACTTTTCTTTAGATCTGTAAAGCCTCTCACATACAAATAAGCATAAACTATATTGTGGTATATCGATTTTTAAAAGGTTGCAATTTTTCTTTCAGCTCTATATCCACACTAGTTTCTCATTTTCTCCCACTGAGAGATAGGCTTTATTTTTTACAACCCTTGAATATGATTTGCCCTTATTACCTGCTTTGGCCAAGAGAACTGAAGGGATTTTACGATGTTCTAGTTCTGAGCTTACTCTTCAAGAACAGTTACTTGTTTTAAAACATTTTTTGGATTCTTTCCACAACCTTGTGTATCCTATGCTAGCCTAATAAATGATGAAAGAAACTTGGCCCAGTCATCCCCATTTCCCCAAGTCAATGGCCAGTTAACAATCAAACAGGTGGAAAGGCCATCCTAGACCAGTCAGTGCCCAGTTGATGAGCTGCTAGCTGACTGCAGAACCATGATTAAGACTCTTTGAGATCAAACATAACCCAGATAAGAACCACTAAACTGATCCTTGAGATTTAAGATGGTCTGTATAAAGCACTAGCTTACTGACACATGTATATAAACATTGGTTGAAATATTGTTTTGTACATACACACACATATATCTATATAGAGCATAATAAAATTTAATATTTATACAGTCATTAAATTCTTTTTACAAATTTCTAGAAAGGAGTCAATACAATTAATATCAATCATTAATTTTGGTCACTTTTCAAATAGACACAATTAATATGCACAATTTATATGTTATTAACATAGTGCAAGAGTTTAATCCAATTATTTTTTATTCCTTAATAACAACTTATGTGTCTATGTGAAATAGGGATTTTGCAGTTCAAGTATCTGGCATCTGGTAAATTTTTAGAATCTTTTTCTTTTGCCATAAACTTAATAATTGATGCCAACTTTAAAGATTCAGTGCCATGATAGGAATGGGTGGAATGGAAAAATACATTGTAATTGTAAGAAGAGAGCTAAAGAGATTGAAGGGCAATTATTGAATATTTATGGCAATTATTTAACATCAGCCCGTCAGTGCTTTTCATGTGGGAGCAGGACTGGAAATGTATTGGTGATATTTGAGTCGTACCAATGTCCGAGCAGAGCAGAGGTGGGGAGTGATGTGAAGTGGGTATTTTAATTTTGTCATTTAATAGTCAGGGTCCATATATATGTGGAATAATTCTATACAATAATTGGGATACCCAAAATTTCATTAATACCTACATTGAAAATGCTGAATGGAAATTGGCTAGAATTTGTTTTGAATGCATTGTTTCACCACCAAACAATGATTTTTTTTTTCTCTCTCTTTCTGTTGTTATTTGTAGGTTTCCACTATCTAATGATCTTCACCGAAATTGATGGAATTGAGGTACATAAGCATATACTAATGTATAACTCCCTTTGCCTTAAGAGAAAGAGTCAAAGTAGTAATCTTAGCAACCTCACAGGAAATTATTTACCTGAGTTCCCACAAAAGAAAAATAAATTGGAAGCTTTTCGATTTAGTGTGTGTGTGTGTGTGTGTGTGTTGTGTACAAAAACCTATTCTTTTAAAAATTGCAGTCCTAATTTATTCTTTACAGGATTTTGAGACATCTTTAAATTCTGAAAAATAAGGTCCTCAACTTGGTATAAATTCTACGTAAAAGTCATTCTTTGAAACCTTATCTGTGTTGGTGTCAGTAGAGGTACCTTTCAAATTTCCATGACATTGTAAAAGAAAACCCCACAACTTAACTTCAAGAAGTGCTGTAGGAAGCATGTTAAGCTGAAATCAGCAGTTTTATGTAACAATATTTTGAGTTATTATACTGAGCAAACACCTTCTTGTCTAAGTACAGTAAGTGTTTGAATTATCTGTGGCCTTTTTTCTCCCACATCCATCTCCAAATAGATAATTCTAGTCCCCGGAAGAAAATAACAACAGCAATGCAGTGTGTCTTGCGCATGGGTGCGCGTGTGCACGTGAGAGTGAGAGAAAGGGAGGGAGGGAGAGAGGGAGCGAGGGTCGTGAGGAGGGCGTGGTAAAGCACCTGTATCAGAGCTTTTGCAGAGAGAAGTGGGCAAAAGTGTAGAACATAGCAAATGAGTGGAGGTTTTTATATTCGTAAAAATCATTTTTGTATGCTCTTCAATTGTATTCTATTAAAATCTCTCTCTATAATTAATAATACAATAGAAAAAATATTTCTAGAAGACGTTTTATCATTCTCAAGCACACGGGCATTGCCTAAGGAGAGAAGTGACATATCGGTGTCACACTCTAAAGGAACACAGAGGTGAGAACCACAGTGGGCGTCAGTGGGCTCAAACAGGTCGGACAGAGAAACCTGTGCGAGGAATCATTCTTAGCTCCATTTTTCAGCGTGATTTTTATTTTTCCACCCAAAGACATCAGCATTTCCAGTTTGTTTGTGTTGTTCAGTGGTGAGAAAAGCTCTTCTTTCAAGGCTCAGATTCTCTGTTTTGATCCCAAATGAGAAGATAACATAACCAAAGATCTCAGCACTGAGTCAGCTGGTAGAGCCAGTTAACATCTATTTCTCAATTTATGTTCCAGTGTTTTTCATTAAAATACTCATTAAAGAGAATGATCTTCACAAATGTTGCTGGACCTCTAATTAGCAAAGTCAAAGCATTAACGCCTTGATAGAAGCCACATCTTAGTTCGGAAAATGTAACTTATTTTATGAGTCACAAGGACTCAAGGTTTAATCTCCGGTAAATGGGCACTGGGTAATGGGAGAAAAAAGAATAGTGTGTGGATTGTACTGAAGACAAGTTTTCACTTAATGTTTTAAAGTTTCTTACGTGCCAATTGCACATTTCGAAAGTGTGAATCATCCGGCTTTCTGAATAACGGGCTTTTAAACAGAACTGAGACTGTCAAGGGGAAAGCACAAGCCGTTCTGTGATCCAGAAGTGACTGTCCTTGTTTATATGGTTTAGGCAGTGATACGATCCTAAAAGGCTCGCTAAGTGTTACAAATGCAACTGACAATGTGACCATAAAGACATGTTCTATGATGAACTGAGATATTAAGGGGTTCTGAAATTTTCTTTACTGATTTATGTGTCTCAAGAAATGTGAGATCATGTGTAAAACTGAACCAAAATTTATGAAACATGCAGGTTATAATTATAAATTCAAGGTCTCCATTATCTCGAAATAGTACTGTCTCAATATTTATTAGGCAAGAATTTGAAAGGTTCCACATGTTCCCCCTGAGTGTGCTCTCCGGCCAAATATTTACTGCCTAATGAATCCCACCAAGAAGGGAGACCCTGGCCAGGCGTGGCTCCGCGGTTGAGCATTGACCTAGGATCCAGAAGATCGGGGTTTGATTCCCGGTCAGGGCACATGCCCGGGTTGGGGGCTAGGAAGCTGATCAATGACTCTCATCATTAATGTTTCTGTCTCTCTCTCTCCCCCTTCCTTTCCACTCTCTAAAATCAATAAAGATATGTTTAAAAAAAAAAAAGAAGGGAGAAAGCGAGGGAGGGAGGAATGAAGAGAAAGACAGAAAGAATTCTACATATTTCTGTCTTTTCTCTACAAATGTGCAGAGTCTCTAGTTTTCATACCCCATTAGCACCCACACCTGCATCTCCTTTGTTCTCTAGGAGAGCATTTCCCTGAAAAATGTGCTGCTTCTTAAATACAATGCTCTGGGGTGGTCCTGTCTGTGAACCGGAGACAGGAGGCAGGGCTTCTGCTTCCTTTTTTCGTTTTAAATGACAATAGATTAGGGCCTTATATTATTTGTACCTAATATAGTAAGCAAATCCTGGACTCTTTTCAAACTAACACTTTCTCAACTTCCATGGATACATACCAGAAGATTTTGTAATCTTAGGAAGAATTTTAGAGCCAACAGAAGCAGCATGTCGATGATATCCTCACTATTGGTCAATTTAGCTTTGGATTAAGCATTTTCAGTCTCATTGTTTGATAGAAAACTCTCTCTGTTTGACTTCACTTGATATTTACTTGTGATTTCACCCACTTTTTCAGAATTTAGCCTTTAAAACAATATAGAAAATAACTTACTCCTCTTTGTGGAAACACTTCAAATTCTCAACATAGCTACACCTCTGCTTCAAAACTCAGCTGAGCAAAGTTTGCTTTATGATACCCTTTACCCATATTGGCTTGAATTTTCCGGTATTATTAGAAGTGCTAGTTTATTACCACAAATTATTGTATTTAATACTTTCCATTAATTTATCAAGTCAGTCCCTCATTGTTTATTTAGGTATTTTCATTTTCCACAATTATAAATGGTGAAACAAATAACCATGCACTTTGCCCCTTATATCTTGGAATTCATCCTTAGACTAGATGCCAATGTTCAGGTGGCTTAATTGTTCAGTAGTCATTTTATTTCACTTCCCTTTGCGCCTTATAGAGGAATGTTCAAGGGGCAGCAGTGCTACCGAAACCTCACAGCCTCGCTCCTCCTGCATTTCAGCAGCGACCTGAAAAAGAGGTGAACGAATGATCTGGATGATATTTGGGGGGAAAGCATTCCAAACACGCGGAAGAATATGTGTAAGACCCCTGATGGGACAACATGTGCTGAATGTGCAGGAACATCAGGCAGGACAATGTGGTCATGATGAGGTAGACATTTGGGGAGCAGTAAGAGATGAGAGAGAAACTGTTAGGCCATGTTAAACTCTGGATTTTATTCAGTGTGATGGGGAATCTAGGACTGCCATGGTCTGCCTCTGCAATAAAAAGATTCTTCTGGTGGCTCTATGAAGTTTAGAGTATAGGTTTGCAAGTGTCTAAGCAGGTGGCCAAATAAAAAGCAATTACAATAGTCAAAACAAGGGATAATGGTGCTTGGACTAAGATGATAGTAAGGAGAGGTAGTGACAAAATTATCAATTGTAGAGACAGGTAAAAGGTAGACCTGAAAGAAGCCAAACCTTCATAGTGCCACCCTAGAGATGCCAGCATATACATTGATGGGATTTAATGTTTCTGCCATCATATACCACTGATACCTCAAACTTTCCATGCTTTGAACGAAGGACACCAACTTCTATACCCAAATTGCCCCGTTCCCAGTGTCCTTCCTGATTGAGCTCATAAGAGACATTATTTAATGACTCTAAAACTGCCGACTTTTCATATGCCATAGGTAGCTGAGATAATGCCCCATCTCAGATTGGCTGTCAGAACTTAATGAAAACATTTGGTGATGCCTCTTGCTCTCTTACTTCTCTCTAATGTTGCCCATCCCCACAAGCCCACCTACATACATTGTGCTTTAGAGATACTGAATGCTTTGAGCCATAGTTCACAAATGTCTATTACTGCCATAAGCATTTTAGAAATTAATTTAAACACAGATCACCAGTCCCCACCTCCCCAAAAATAGAGATTCTGATTTATTAAAAATGAAGAAGTGATATGTATTCCTTTTTTTTTTTTTTTTTTTTTTTTCAGAGATCTCTAGGTGTTCTTAATTCTCTAGATCATCCAGGTTTTTGATGTACTGGCACAGACTTCCCTGAAGAAACGTGGCTCTTAGTACCTGACTTCTGTTTCCTGCTCCTGAACATTCTTTGCTGTGCCTGTTAACCTGGAAAACTCCTATTTTCCCTCTCAAAGTCTGATGAAATATCACCTTCTTTGAGAACTTCCTTAAGACCCTCAATCATTTTAGTGTTTTTTTCTCTATTTTGAGACTTTAGCTTGGAGAATTTTCTTTTTCTATATTTATCTTATATAATGGTTTTTGTTTTGTTTTACATACAAATTTTCTCATCAGCAGAAGGCAAAAGCAGATGGTAAAAGCATCAGCAGATACATGCTTCCTTGTTGCTATTTTCTGGCATTATATGCCACATAAATCTATGTGAAGCTTTCTTACAAGTTGCAATCCCTCCATGGTTTGGGAATACAATGCTTATTAAAAAGAATTAAGTGAAGGAAAGGTAGAAGAAACAGTGGTTCCCTTTCTGCCCTCCACTCAAAAGTGGTTCCTATTCAGTGACTTTTTTTTATACTATTTGAAATGTTAGCATTTTTCATGGTAAGTGACCAAGCAAAAAAGCACTTTAATATTTTATTTCAGTAATGATGAAATATTATGATTATTTTTACCTATACTGTCATTGGCATGTGTTTCTATCTTACATGGGAAAAAATACATTCTCACTGCTTTCTGTTTGTGCCTGGGTGTAATGTTTCTGATGCCGAACTTATGTATGCCTTAGGTACAGTCATTTATATTCAGTTAGAGGGGTTAATGAATGGAAAAGCCGCACATGTTATGAGATTTTGATGAGTTTGTTGTTGCTGTTTTTAGTGGGAAATTTGTGAGGAAAAAGTTGCAAATGGAGCATAACAATAAGACATTAAAGAACTGAGCCCCAGGTCTACAGTTTTGAATTGTGAGTCTCTGTTGAACTAAAACTGCTGGAGTTCCAGGGCAGTAAAAATGTTGAACTATTGAAGATAGAAAAATTCATAAACAGTTCTCTCAGGAAAGAGATAGGGCAGATTAGTCACTATAGACCAAAGTCTTTGATTTCTTCTCAATCTCAGAATAGTATGCATGTTAAAGACACATCTCCAGAAGACTACACAGTGTGCGGATTCATATGAAACAGTGTTGAACAACTAGCATGCTTCCTGCGGTGGGCCATAAAGTCATATACATTTATTCTAGGTACTTAAGTTTTCAGCATCATTGATAAGGGTGTGGACAGGTTTCATTTGCTACAACTAAAAATATATAAAAACGCAAAATGCTATGTTGTATCTTAAGAAATATGACTGTAGCTAAGAATTTATATTTTATTCTTCATTGATAGTCTTACTACTAAAGGTCATTGACATGTTCCAATGACAGATGACTATTTGACCTAATAATAATTAGCCTCTAATTTAAAAAATCACAAACAAACCTACTTCTGATGTACAACCTTGGAAAAATAGATGAATATTCCTTATTATGGGTGAGCAGAGATCTCTATTTCTGATGATGATTGCAGGCAAGTAGACTAAGGTAAATAAGATGCATATTTAGTGTGGGGATATTTTCCTCTGATGTTTTACTTGTTTGGAGGGGGAAACCCTACGTTACCTTTAAATTTCTCTTTATAGACAATAGTTATATAGTCAAGCCTTGGTGCAAAGATGTCTCTCACATTTTATCTATCACATGCAGCTTGAGGTAGAATGCCATGATTTTGTCAGGCATATAATTTACCATACTGGTAAATTAGGATGGAAGAGAATGTTTCTACTATTTTCTTTATACACTGCAACCAATATGCATACACCATTTCCTTTTTTATGAGCCTATAATTGAATCAGTAATTGATCCATAAAGGTGGGTTGGAAGTGACTGGCATAAACTATTTTCTATTACAGTAAATTACTCAAGTGACCTATTCCACCCTGCAAAATATTTATTTTCAAGTGTACCCAGACTACTTAGAAAATAGGCACCTTTACATGATAAAATTTTAATTGATTCTAAAATGTAAAAATTGTATACATTCTCTAAACATAATACAACTAGAATTTAATGAGACAAAGAGAAACCAAGAAAGAGAAAAGCCCAAATATTATAAACTTTATTGTAAAAGTCTCTTCCTCATTAATTTTGGGGTCATAAGTGGAATTTAAAAAAAAACCCTTAAAAGAAATTTGGAAAAAGTAAAAAAGTTAAAATTATTAAATATATGAAATGTGAGCAAATCTTTATAAGGTTTTCAGCCATTGTCTCAATTGCAGGTTAAGTCTGAACTGTCCCTGAGGCCTCCAGTTTGTGGAGTCTTTGGAGTAAATAGAGACTGATCTTAACTTAGAATAACTCTTACCAAAGCTTCCAGCCTTTACAAACACATTACCTATTATGTTTATAGCTACTTTTGATCTATTACTTCTGGAACAATGTGTTTATCTGTGGCCATTTCTGCTGAGGTTTTGAGATAATCATGATAATTATATCTTAAATAAGTTAATTACATAATTATGTTACAGAATATGATTAACGTAGCTAAATAAGTACTATATAATTAAATAAAATCATCATTAACTTGATAAAACTATTATGCTTAATTAAATCAATACTCACATTACTTAAAGTAATGGCCTTTATCATTACTGTATCTCTTACTTTTAGAATTACTGTTAAACTGCTGCTCTAAAAGATAAATCATTACTTGGAGCCAGGCTTAGAAAACACCATTGTGCTGGGAATGTTATAATGCAAAAAAATCTTATTTTTTCACATCCAAAAAATTCAACAATTATTTATTATTCAAGTAAGAAAGCTAAATTTTGTCATCTACTCAAAAAGGTAGAAAATTATCCAATCAATAGTATGAACAAGGCAACAGACTGAGTTGTGCGGCTCTAAAACAGGAGAAATTATTCCCTTGCATGCACAACCAATACAGAGCCTTCTCTTCACATGGTCAAATTGTGGTCTGTTTTGGCCTCATAAATACTGAGAGACTCACTCTGATGACTCCCTGAGACCCCACCCCACCACAGAGATATGTGAGCAGCTAGACATGGTATACTCTGGGAGATTTGTTGAGTGGCCTCAGACTCAGCACTAGCACCAAGTTGAAACCTATTTCAATATGGTGAAGATCATCTGACCCTACCAGGTGGCTTACTGAGAACCTACCTCATGTATCTCCAGTACTGCCAGAGGCTCTTTCAGTGACTGAGCCAAACAGGCAGCCAGAAGGCAGAGGCAGGTGGAGGTGGATCTCAGGTTTTCTTAGGACTTAAACTGACGTGCCCCTGGGCCTGGTATGCTAAAAGCCAGCCTCAATATGCAGCTTGATCCTTCCCTCATACATCCAAGCCCTGCAGAGGCAGCCACAAGTGGTGCATCACTTTGTACCTCCAAACAAGTTGTCCAGGGCCAGTCACAGGCAGAGTCTGACATTGGCCTGTACAAGAGTCTGCCCCAAGAAGCCCCAGAATCAACACACCTGGTTAGCTTTAGACATCAATGCAGGATGCAATTAGGTTCACAAATGGCATATCCACTGGGAGATGTCAGCAGGCACTAGATCCTGCTGAGATGAATTCTGTTCTGTGTGGTCAGCATCTGCACAGCAATTTGTATACTGGGGTCGGGGTCGATTCTTGCAGCTACCTGAGGGTCAACCCCACACACAACAGGGCCAATAGCAATTAAGACTCAATTGCAACAGGAGGGCCCACATAACCCACACAAGAGTCATTCCTGGAGCACCCAGTGCAGCTGATCAAGGGACTGCACCATGAGGTCCCAAAGGACACTTGTTACATAAGACCAACCTACCAAGACATGGAGTCATAGCAGATCTACTTAATACATGGAAACAAACACAAAGAGGCAGCCAAAATGGGGAGACAAAGAAACATATCCCAAATGAAAGAATATGAGAAATCTCCAGAAAAAGAGCTAGATGAAATGGAGGCAAGTAATTTACCAGATATAGAGTTCAAAAGAATGTTTATAAGAATGCTCAATAAACTTAGTGAGAACTACAAGGAACTTAGTAGGAAATACACCAACATGAAAAATGACATAGAAACCATAAAAAAGAACAAGTCAGAAATGAAGAATACAATATCTGACATAAAGAATACAAGAGGAAAAATAAGCAGTAGGTTGGATGAAGCAGAAGATCGAATCAGAGATTTGGAAGACAAGGTAGAAAAAACACCCAATCAGAGCCTCAAAAAAAAAAAAAAATTTAAAAATGAAGATAGTTTAAGGAATATTTGGGACAACATTCAGAGAACCAACAAACACATCATAGGTGTACCAGAGGGAGAAGAGAGCAAGCAAGGGACTGAAAACCTGTTTGAAGACTAAGGACTGAAAACTTTCCTAACCTGGTGAAGAAAATGACACACAAGTTTGGGAATCACAGAGAGCCTCAAACAAGATGAACCCAAAGAATCCCACTCCAAGACACATCATAATTAAAATGACGAAGGTTAAAGACAAAGAGAGAACCTTAAAAGCACCAAGAGAAAGACAATTATTTACCTACAAGAGAGTGCCAATAAGACTGTCAGTCAATTTCTTAACAGAAAAATTTCAGGTCAGAAGGGATTGGAATGAAATATTCAAAGTGATGAAAAGCAAGGACCTACAACCAAGGCTACTTTACCCAGCAAGGCTATCATTTAAAATTGAATGAGAAATAAAGAGCTTCTCAGACAAGAAAAAGCTAAAGGAGTTCGTTACCACTTTCCCCACACTATCAATAATTAAAGGTAAATGGCTTAAATGCTCCAATCAAAAAACATAAGATAGTTGAATGGGTAAAAAGATAAGACCCATATATATGGTGTCTATAAGAGACCCACCTCAGAATGAAAGATACACACAGACTAAAAATAACAGGATAGAAAATAAGATACTTCATGCATATGGGAAGGAAAACAAAGCTGGGGTAGCAATACTTATATCTGAAAAAAATAGATTTTAAAACAAAGGCTATAAGAAACAAAGAAGGTCACAATGATAAATAGAGGAATCCAACAAGAGATTACAACCTACGTGAACATTTATGCATCCAAAGTAGGAGCACCTAAATACTTAAAACAATGTTGATGGCATAAAGGGAGAGATCAACAGTAGTACAGTCATAGGATGGCAGACTAATGCCCCATTTGAATCACTGGATAGATTTTCCAGACAGAAAATCAACAAGAAAATAATGCCTTAAATGACACACTAGATTAAATGGATTTAATTGATATCTTCAGAGCATTTCACCCAAAATCAGCAGAATACATATTCTTTTCAAGTGCACATGGAATATTTTCTAGAATAGATCACATCTTAGGCCATAAAGCAAGTCTCAATAAATTTGAGAAGATTTAAATAATATCAATCATCTCTGACCATAATGGTATGAAACTAGAACTCAATCACAAGAAAAGACACACACACACACACACACACACACACACACACACACACACACAAATAAATGGAGGCTAAATAACATGTTACTAAATCATGAATGAGTTAACAATGAGTACAAGGAAGAAATCAAAAGATACATTAAAACAGATGAAAATGAGAGCACAACAACCTCAAATCTATGGGACACAGTAAAAGGAATCCAAAGAGGGAAATCCATAGCATTACAGGCCTAGCTCAAAAAACAAAAAAATTCTCAAATAAACAATTTAACTTTACATTCAAAGAAACTTGAAAAAGAACAACAAACTAAGCCCAAACTGAATAGAGGAAAGGAAATAATAAAGATCATAGCACAAATAAATGAAATAAAGTCTAAAAAACAATATAATGGATCAATGAAACCAAGAGCTGGTTCTTTGAAACGATAAACAAGATTGACAAACCTTTAACCAGACTCATCAAGGAAAAAAAGAGAGGGCCAAAATAAGTAAAATCAGAAATGAAAGAAGAGAAGTAACCACTGACTTCACAAATACAAGGGATTATAAGAAAATATTACAAAAATCTATAAGCTGAAAAATTGAACAATCTAGACAAAATAGATGAATGCCTATAAACATACAATCTTCCAAAGCTAAATCAGAAAGAATCAGAAAATCTGAAGAAACAGATTACAGCTAATGAAATTGAAGTAGTAATAAAGAAAAGAAAAAAAGCAACTCCCAAAAAACAAAAGTTCTGGATTGGATGGCCTCATAGGAGAACTTTACCAAACATTCAAAAAAGAACTAACACCTATACTTTTCAAACTATTTCAAAAAATTCAAGAGAAGGGCAAAACCCCTAGCTCATTTTATGAGGCCAGCATTATCATAATTCCAAAACCAGATATAAACACACTACAAAGAAAGAAAATTATAGGGCAATATTCCTGATGAACATAGATATTAAAATCCTCAACAAAATATTAGCTAACTGGATCCAGCAATGCATGAAAAAGATCATACACCATGATCAAGTAGGATTTATTTTGGGGATGAAGGTTGGTACAATATCCATAAATCAATAATTGTGATTCACCACATGAACTAAATTAAGGATAAAAATCACATGATCATATCAATAGAGGCAGAAAAAGCATATACTAAAATCTAGCACCCATTTTGATTAAAACTGTCAGCAAAGTGGGAATAGAGGGAACATACCTCAATATAATTAAGGCTGTATATGGCAAACCCACAGCCAACATCATATTCAATGAGAAAAAACTAAACACATTTTCCTTAAGATCAGGAACAAGACAGGGATGTCTGCTTTCACCACTCTTATTCAACATAGTGCTGGAAGCTCTAGCTTAAGACAAGAAGAAATAAAACATCCAAATTGAAAAGGCAGAAGTAAAATTCTCTCATTTTGCAGATGATAAGATGCTGTATATAGACAACCTAAAAGATTTCTCCAAAAAACTACTAGAACTGATAAATGAGTTCAGTAAAGTAGCAGGATACAAAATAAATATCTGGAAATCAGTTGCATTTTTATACACCAGTAACGAGCTATCAGAATGGGAAACTTAAGAAAATAAGCCCATTTACAATTGCTTCAAAAAGAGTAAAATACCTAGGAATAAACTTAACCAAGGATGTAAAAGACCTATCCTTTGACAGCAGGGATGGACCTGGAGATTATTATGTTAAATGAAATAAACCAGTCATACAAAGACAAATACTATACAATCTCACCTATATGTGGAATGTAATGAACAAAATATACTAACAAAAAACTAAGAAGAACAAGGGTAAAAGGGAGACATAGTTACTTTATAATCATTTTAAGACATCTTTGAATCATCAATTGACATTCAAATAACTGATGAAGACAGGAAAGAGAAATTTTTTTTATTTAAAATAATATATTGTTAATAGAATCTGAAGATAGAAATATTGTTATAGTTATTTCCATAACTAGACATTCATTCAAATATTGAAATTAAATCTATCATCTATCATCTATCTATCTATCATCTATCTATATCTATCTATCTATCTATCTATCTATCTATCTATCTATCTATCTATCTATCTATCTATCATCTATCTATCTATCTATCTGTCTATCATCTATCATCATCTATCTATCATCTATATCTATCTATCATCTATCTATCTATCTAATCATCTATCTATCTATCATCTATCAATCATCTATCATCCATCTATTGTTTAATAATTCAGTTTCTGATCATGTAAAGTGGCTTTTTATCAATATAGTTATTGATGGAAGCTTTTTTATATTTTGTATGAAAGTAATTCAGGTGGGATGGAAAATATAGAGAATTTATGAACAATTCTATGGTTTTTATATCAGAACAATAGATGGAGTATGACATAATTAAGAGTCTTTTTTGTTTTTACTCTCTGTTTTTTAGAGTTGTTTTAGGATCACAACAAAATTGAGCAGAAGGTAGAGATATTTCCCACATACCTTCTGCCCTGACACGTGCGTAGCCTTCTCCTTTATCGACACTTCCATCAGAGTGGGACATTTGTTACAGTCATGTGTGAACCTTCATGGACACATCATTAATACCCAGAGCTTATAGTTTACATTAGGATTCACTACTGGTGTTGTATATCCTATGGTCCGAACAAATTGATAGTGACCAGTATCCACCATAGAGAGCATTTTCATGTCCTAAAATTCCTCTTTGCACTGCCTACTCATGTCTCCCAAACCCTTAACCCCTGGCCAGTACTGATCTTTTCCTGTCTCCACAGTTTTGCCTTTTCTAGAATGTCATAAAATTGAGATCATACAATATGTAGCCTTTTCAGATTGACTTTCTTAGTAACATGCGTATTCCATTGTGGGCATGCACCACAGTTCATTTATACATTCACATACTTGGTTCCTTCCAAGTTTGGGTAATTATAAATAAAAAAAACTATAAACATCTGTGTGTAGGTATTTGTGCTGACATAGTTTTCAACTCCTTTGGGTAAATATGACTGTTGGATTATGTAATTAGAGTATATTTGGTAGTAGCCTATTTTTAAAAATTATTTTTATTAACATTGTTTACATGGCCCATTTTTATTATCACCATGCAGATGTTTGCAAGATGTAATTTACTTTTCTAGACCAACCAAGATGTTTATTATAAGTTAAGACACTGTTATATAATGCCTTCCTCGAAGCCTGGGACTGACATTAGACACTTTTTTATCAAGAAAGACAGGGCAGAATTCAAATCCCAGAAGAGCTATAGTCTGTCCCAAAATATAGTAAGGGCCTTGGATAGATTTAGCAGGAATGGCTTCACTTCCCTAGTAGGGCTCCTTGGAAATCAGACTGTCAAGAGGAAGACAGGACCCCAGATGCAATTGTAACTAGAAAATAGACTTTAGCACAAGGAATAATAATCATTCAGTAAGATAGAAGAAACTAATAGACACTTTATCTTAAGAACTAAGCAAAGAATATTTTTTTTGAAGGACTGAAAGGAAAAGTTGCAAAATCATAAGTCACAACCCCTTCAATTCTTTCTGTCTCAAGTGATGATTATCCCTAGAAATTTAGAGACTTTGACTCTACAGCTTGAATCACAGCTACATGCAAAGGGATGATGCTGGAATGAGGGGTTCAGGCAAAGCCCAGCGAACCCATCCCAGCTTAGCTATGACTGGACATGTAAACATTGAGCCTTGCATTTTATGTGGGGAAAGATTACAAATATCTCCCTATTCAAGATACGGGATAGAGTTGGCACTACACATATAGTTGGCAATGATTAAGTGGACCATGTCTTATATGCCTTAGCTGGCAACCAAACTTGTCCATGGAGCACAATCCGAAGGATGCCACAGTGACAGATAAGAGTAGCTGTGGCAGACCACGTTGCCCACAAAGGCTAAAACATTTACTAGTTTTCCATTAAAGAAAGTTTATCAGCCACATACAGGATTCAATTTATTTTTATACTGACCTTGTATCCAAGACTTTTGCTAATTTACTAATCAACATTGATGGTTTTTCTCTGGAGCATTTTGGATTTTATATGTATGCAATGTCATCTTGTAATAATGACAGCTTTACTTTTGGGGTTCCAATCTTCATATTTTTCTTTCTTTTTTCTTTTTTTTTTTGTACTGTGTAGTTCCTCTAGTTGAATAGAAGTAGTAATAGTGAATACTTGTATCTTGTTTTATTTATTTTATTTTTGTTAATCTTCAAGGAGGATATTTTTTTCATTGACTTTTTAGAGAGAATGGAAGGGAGAGACAGAGAGAGAGAAACATCGATGCAAGAGAGACACAATTGGTTGCTTCCGGTAGGCACCCCTACCTGGGCAGGGGACTGGGCCTGCAACTGAGGTACATGCCCTTGACCAGAAATGAACCCCCGATCCTTCAGTCCTCAGGCCAACGCTCTAACTAATGAGCCAGACCAGCTAGGGCTGAGGATTTATTTTTAAATGTAGGAGTTTGAAGCCATCCGATTTCATGTTCTGCTTAGACTTGATTAAATTATGTCATTATTTGTCATGGTTGTTATATGTATGCACAGGTCCCTATTATTTTTTAGGGAACCTGGAATAAGGATATGGTTTTCAAATTGATTTCTTTATGTGGCAGTTTGCTATGTCTGACAGCTGCAAAATCCTGCCACCCATACTTCTCTGGCCCCAATAAAAACCAGATTCATTAAGGAGAGGCTGCAAATTGATGGTTATAAATACATTTTCACTGAGGGAGGGGTGGAGTGGAATCACGCACTGTGCACATTCCATTCAGTGGGTCAGCTTTCCAGTCTCGTATTCAGAGGGAGCAACTCTCTCGTCCATATCGTACAATGTAATTATAGGTATTTTATAGATGTACACATTTCTCATGTTTAAAAAGATATTAACCCATTAAAACTAGCTAACCAGTCAGATATTGATAGTTGGGATTTAACAAGGATGTTAAATGGAAACTGAGGAGAGATGATATGGCCACAGGAAAGATCACAAAATATTCCGATGAGTCCTCTGGACCTTCGTTTTTTCCTGAATGCTTCAATTTATTTATTCTGTGGAAATGCAAACATTGTTCTGCCACCTGCTTACACCTGCTTTTCTTTCATCTGATCTGCCGCTGGGTTATTAGCACTGTGCTTCACTGGGTCATAGCCTAGACCCTTCATGGAGCGAGTGACCTCTTTTTCCATCACTGGAAATGCCTTTTCCCCTAAATCCTTGTCCCGTCTTACTCTTGCTAAGTATGCTTTGTTTGATCTTAATTATTGCTTCAGGCAAAACTGGTGGACTCCCTTCCTTTTTGGGGGCCACAGCAGATCAAGGTTCTGATGATGGGCAAACCCGAACCCTTCATAAAGCAGAGGTGGTCGTGTGCAGACTTCTCTCATTTTGCACTTGGCGTTTTCATCGTAGCTCATCACAGCTACCTCATGCTGTGTAGCCACATGGCCCCCGAAATGACACCATCGCAAATGAGGACCCGGCTGTCGGTCTTACCTGCATTTGTAGGGAGAGAACGATTGAGGGAAAGTGAAGAAAAGAAAAACTAGTGATTTTATAACACATTTAAAAGTGTTCCATATACTTTTATTGCTTTACTATTCAAGGTCTTACTATACGGATACTGATTTTGAAATATATTTCAGAAAGGAATTTTGACATGTAATAGTTGTAAAAGTATATAAAGAATGATTTGATGACCAATAAGTAGTTTATTAATCTCCACTGAAAAATAATAAAAAGAAAGCAAATGGAATAAAACAAAAATGATTTAGGTGACTTAATATAGCTTATTATATTGTAGATGTGTATATGTATGTATATGTAATTTATGGCTCTTTAGGAATCAGAATATTTATCACCCTTCTTTATGCAAGTCTAACTACATAGAAATAGTAGGTGTACTTTTTTGGATAGGAAGTTATTAATAATTTTGTACATTTCTATCTTTTTCACATTTTCTACAAAGACCATATCCTAACTATCATAAGCAAATCTGTATTTAAAGTCAGGATTATTATTCTTGGGTATTTGTAGAACTCACTTAAAACACAAAGGAGAAAATTAAATGCACGCAGACACACATGCAAACACTGGTGTCATATATACTGAACTGTAACAAAGGGCGGTTCGAGACAGTTGGGGTACGAATCATAGCTTGTTTCTTCCTACTTTTTTGAGTTTCCTACAATTTCTATTGTAGATATGTAGTATATAAAATAAGGAAAATTTTAACTTTAAGTTTATTAGGAAAAAAGATAAATTTAAACTAATAGAAATCATTTGGACAAATGGAATAATGTGAGATTAATTCAAAGTCCACCAAAGTCAGGAAAATAAATGTAAGGTAATCATTTTGGCAGGGAAGTAGTTTACCTGTGTAGTTAGAGAAAACTACACAGGGGAAAGGTGAGGATTATAAAAATTGTACCCCAAAAGTATGGGAGACATTTGAAACAATTTCGAGGAAATATATAAAAGAGTCTGGGGCATGAGATCTTATAAAGAAAAATGATTTAAGTTTTAGCTTAGTTTTCTGAAATAAATTCTACTTTTTATTTTAGATGACCACAGGGAAGAGGAACACAGAAGTCTAAAAATGCAAGTTCTGAGAGAGGTCTTTATAATTTTTAATGATTAGGCCAAAATTATAGGAAGAAGAACATAAATTAAGACTTAAGTAAAAGAAAGGGTTATCATTTATTTCACAATCTCCAGGACCTGGGCTAAATATAATATATAAATTTATTAAAAATGTTAACAGAGACAAAACAACTTAGTGAGTTGTCATTGTAGTTCATAAAAGGTTTTGAGAGTTCCAACAATGAAGACTTGTATTACTAAAATGTAGTTCTAACCCAGAGCTTTCCTAAATCTATCACTTTCCATTTTCATATCTAAAAAAGTATACAAAATTATCTTGTAAGAATTTAAATGCACTTTTTCAAGTAAATGCTACAGAGTCATTGTAATTCATGTTTGATGTTAATAGCATGCCTGAATGCAGAAAAGATGGACTGTTGTATATATATATATATGTAAATTTATTGCTGAAAATATTACAGATGTCCCCTTTTTTCCCCTCATTGACCCCCTCTACCCCACTCCAGCCCCCTCCCCAGGCTTTCACCTAATTATTGTCTCTGTCCATGGGTTTTGTGTGTATGTATATAAATTCTTTGGTTAATCTCTCCCCTCCACCCCCCACCCCCATGAAATACGTTAGTCTGTTGCATGCTTCAATGCCTCTGAGTCTTTTGTTCATTCGCTTCTTCTTAAAGAAGACCCTTCAACATTTCCTGTAGTGCTGGCCTGGTGGTGATGAACTCCTTTAGCTTTTGCTTGTCAGAGAAGCTCTTTATCTGACCTTCAGTTCAAAATGAAAGCTCTGCTGGGTAGAGCAATCTTGGTTGTAGGTTCTTGCTTTTCATCACTGTGAGGATGAAAGACACAGAGCTCCTTTATTTACTGGACTATGAGTTTAGAAACTTGGCTGTGATAATCATTACACTCACTATGTGATTTTTTCAGTTCTTTTTATTCAAGTTGTGCTCAGTAAATGTTAAATTAAAAAGTAAAAAGAGAATCATTTGTTTATAATATGAATTTACAAACATCTGCATTTACCTTCAATGACTTATGTGTAAGATCCAGTGACTGCAGAAATTAGTGAATGGTTTTAAATATTCACATTGCATAGTTTCTGTGTGGAATGGCTCACACGGCAGACTCTGTGTCACTAAGAGCATTTAGAACACCCACTGAATGCAATTAAAATAAACTACCTGCTGTTGCAATCGAATTGCTGCCAGAAGTAGCACTTAAGGAATCTGAGCAACGCAGGTGTACATGTGTAATGATGCCCCTCCGAACTCTCCTTAGACATTTTCCACTATGAGAGGAAAGCAGAAAAATTCCACGGGTAGGGAGCATACTGTCTTCTTTTATTAATTTAAATTTTATTTCCAAAGTATCTTTTTAGTGGCATTATACAGAAGAGTATTGAAAATTTATGCAGCTATCTATAGTTTAATGTATGCTATAATTTCTTTTCTGTATAAAATCCCTGATTTCTTTATGGATTTCCTTTTCCAATAAAGATTGGAGTGAGGTTTAAGTAGCAAAATTATACTCTGAGGATACAATTAAAATCAGTTTCCTCTGTGACATGGGTAGTTTCTTTTAAGTTAAAATACAGTAAATTATCATGCATATTCATTCACTTGAAATAATTCACTTAACGTACTTGTCTCCCTAGGTTTAATGTTTGCTTTTATAAAAGGATGTCTCAGTAAAACCAGTAGTCCACTGCTGGGAAACAAATGCTATTAAATTCAGCCAGTCGTTAGTATAATTATTTGTTTTGGCAATCGGATTGTGGAAGTTGGACCTTGAAGTCTAATTGTTCAGATCTGAAAATAGATACTGGTAGCGGAGAGTTGACCAGAAACCTAAAAAGACAATAACTTGAGTATAAAATAACTCAAGACGTCTGTATTTGAATTACTATATTACACACTCCTGAAAAATCCCATTCTGAACGACACTGCACAGAAGATACACGTACATCATTTAGTTTCATGGTTCTAATAGTACATGCTTATAAATTTTAAGGCTATATTACATTATGTTTACAGGTGCATAGAGGTACATATTTGTACTTGAATTATTAATTTTCCCTCTCCTCATATTTCATTGAATTTCTTTTATACTGAATTCTATTTTATCTGATGTTACCTTAATTATTTTGTTGTTTTTCTTAATATATGGCTGATTTACATGCTTCTGTTTTAATATTTACACCTTTTTCTGTCCTTTTGGGGAAGGGTTGTGTATTTTCTAACATAAATATATTTTTTAAATATTTAATCCAATTTGTAAGTCTTTGTTTTCAGAGTCATATTTAATTTCCTTACCTTTACTGTGCTTGCTATATGTAGAATACATTTGCGCATATATATGGGTAACTTTTTAAATTATTATTTATCAATAATTTTTAACTTTATTTTTATTGTTGACATTACAGACTTCCCATTTCCCCCATTTGCCCACCTCCACCCAGCCCCGCCCCCTCTTCCCTCTGGCCATCATCACGTCATTGCCTATGTCCGTGGCCTCTGCATATCTGTTCTTTGGCCAATTCCTTCAGCTTCTTTCATCCAGTCCCCCAACCCCCCTCCCCTCTGACAGCTGTCAGTCTGTTCCATGTATCCACGCCTCTGTTTTTATTTTGTTCATCAATTTATTTTGTTCATTAGATCCCACATATAAGTGAGATCATACAGTACTTGTCTTTTTATGACTGACTTATTTCACTTAGCATAATAAATTATTTATTCTTCCTGTAATAGTGTTCCCTGCATTTGAGTAAATGAATCAATTTTACTTGTTCATTGGGACTCCAGCACCCTACCTTCAGATTTTCTTATTAACCATCCTACATCTATTCTTTAGTGATCTTCTAAATTTAACTTGCATTTACATGTTTTTGATAAATGTTTAACAGTAATTAGTAAATATGTTTTCCAGTGAAGAAAATAATCTTATCAGAGCGTGGTTTCTGCTTTAAACTCTCCTATAACCCAAACTGCTTCTTAAAAAATTAGTGATTTTTTTTTCTTGCTTTTAATACCAAATTGATATTTTAAACTGATCAATCAGCAATTATTTATGGTTCCCTTCAAATTTTATTTATTTTTCTTTACTACCTTTCTTAAATTCAAACACACCTGTCCAGATATCTACACACTACATTTTCTTTCTTTTATAGATATACATATTTATTTTATTGATTATTTGGGGTGACATTAGTTAATAAAATTATATATGTTTCAAGTATACAATTCTACAACACATCGTGTGAATATTGTACTGTGTGCTCACCACCCAAAGTCAAGTCTCCTTCTGTCTCCATTTATCACCGCTTTCTACTCTTCTACCTCCCCCCACTTCCCTTTCACTCTGGTAATCACTATACTCTTGTCTGTGTCTATGAGTTTTTGGATTTTTTTTTTGCTTAATCTCTTCAGCTTTTTCATCCAGCCCCTCAACCCCCTACCTTCTGATAGCTGGCAGTCTGTTCTCTGTGTCTGTGAGTTTGTTTCTATGTATTTTGTTCATTAGATTCCACATATAAGTGAAATCATGTGGTACTTGTCTTTCTCTGCCTGGCTTATTTCACTCAGCATAATGCTCTCCGGGTCCATCTATGTTGTCCCAAAGGGTAAAATTTTCTTCTTTACAGCTGCATATTATTCCATGGTGTAAATGTCCCACAGCTTTTTTATTGACTGATCTAATGATGGGCACTTGGGCAGCTTCCAAATCTTGGCTACTGTAAATAACACTGCAATGAACATAGGGGTGCATATACTCTTTTGAATGTGTTTCAGGATTCCTTGGATATATTCCCACTCCCAGCCCCTTCTCCTTCCCTCCATGAGCGCTCAGCCCCAGGTCTCTGCACTCCTGCTTTCCCAAGCATGGCTCAAAGTGGACCAGGGGATGTAGGGAACTGTGCTCAACACTTTAAAATCCTGTTTATATTACACCAAAGATCTCCACTTTTAAAGACCTGTCCTAAATAAATAAAGATTTATGGACAGAGATGTTCCCTTCGCACAATGATGGGAGTGAAAATCAGAAATGGCCCCTGTTCCACAGCAGGGCTTCAGAAATTCTGATGTGGGGACACAGAACATGCCAGGGAGGGAGAGGACTGATGGCAGTGTCCCCTTCCTAGGGGAAATAAGGTTCCAGAAGAGCACAGGCTTGGGAATCCTACTCACTCGACATCCACAAGTGCACACCCACACACACACATGTGAACATGCACAGGCACCCACACATGCACACATGTCTGAGCATAGAAATACAGGTACATAAACGTACACATGCTGGCACTACGTGCACACACAGGGAGAGGACTGGAACAGTGAGCAACTCCGCCAGGGCTCCCATCCCTGGAAGGACTTTGTTCTTTACTTGATTCTCAATTCCTTTTGCACTCATTATGGTGCTGCAATAAACCTTTATTATTTTTGTGAAAAAGTCCTTTAAAAATAAAAACTAAATAATGTACTTTACTCCATAAGTGAGTGACAAATGGATAACATTGACCATATGACTTCATTATTTTTAGAAGAATTAGAGTTATATATGCATTATAAAAATTTAGACATCACATCAAGGAGAAGAGATTTGCAAGTCCCACCCCAGAAGTGACCTCATGAGTGGCTTGGTAGGTACCTCTCAGGCTCCGCCTCTCATTCTGTCTGTCTCTGTCACAGACACAGTGTCACATATGCCTGTCTGCCTGCTGAAATCACGGGTATGGGGTCTAACAGCTGGGATCCTGCATTCAGAGAGCTGGTCCTCATGTCTCACATGAGAGGACCCTGAGTTCATTATCTCTCAGTATATAGAGACCCCTGCACCCACTTTAGCAGCTGCTCAGCTTCTCTAGTCCAAGTGGCCCAGGATCTATGGGCCCCATCCCCTCTCCATGGACATTAGTGTTCTTCCCAGTTCCTGCCATTTCATCGGGGCTCTGAGGGGTAGCCTTGAAAATGCAACTTTGAAGTATTTGCAAGAACTTCTGTGGGGTGACCTCCTAGGGTGAGCCCCGCCAGGGGAAGGGGCACCTGTGGAACTTTGACGGGTCCTGCGCCCTGTCCTCCCAGAGGAGGGGCCTTTCCCCCATCTCTCCAGGGGACCTACTAGGGCCTCCACTTCCTCACTTGGTCCCCAGGGCTGGTCACCCAGACCAGGAGCCAGCCAGTCTGGTGGCAACAGTGCTCTCTCCCCAGTGCAGACAGTGCGTGTGTCCCCATCGGGGAAGTCGGGCATCTCTGACATGTGCTGGTGTGTGCACTGCCTCTCCTCGGAGGTGCAGGTGTTGCCTTGACCAGTTTGGCTCAGTGATTAAAGCATTGGCCCGTGGACTGAGGTCCTGGGTTTGATTCCAGCCAAGGGCACGTACCTCGGTTGCAGGCTCGATCCCTGCCCCGGTTGGCAACCAGTTGATGTGTCTCTCATATTGATGTTTCTCAATCTCTCTCCCTTCTACTCTCTCTGAAAAGCAATAAGGAAAAAAATCCTCGGGTGAAGATTAAAAAAAAAAGAGGAAGTGCAGGTGTTTGCCCTCTGTCCCCTTCTGCACCACAGGGATGTGACACCTCTCTCTGGCCTTGGGCTGTGAGGAAGGCCAGAGGTTTGTCTTCCCAGCTTTCTGCATTTTTCTTGTTATTGTTTTGGACACAGGGAGAGCCAGCCACTGCCTCCCGGGCTCCTGGCCCTGGGGCTCCACAGGATGTGCAACAGGCATCCAGGGAGGAGCCGGCTCTGCCTCCTGGGCTGGTGCTGGAGTTCCCAGAGGGGAAAAGATCACCCCAGTGCCTGCATTCCCATGTGCCCCCAAAGATGGGACACAGCACAGCCCAGGACCCACCACAGGATGACCTTTGGACCAGCAGGCCAGCAGATGGATGGTCTGAGGCCTGTGTTCATTTACCACCTCCGGTTGTGCTCCCTGTGTGTCTGGCACCGACCCCTCCCCAAAGCTCACATGCGTCTCCCCTCCCATCCACCCGCCCCCTCCCCCACTTTCTCAGCCTTGGGCTCCGTCTCCGTGGGCTCCAGGTGCCTGGACTTGGTTGTTTGGACTTGGACACGGTGCTGGAGGCTGGAGTCGGAAATCAAGAGCTGCCTGTGGAGCCCGGGCGGCTGTGGGGGAGGAATCCTCCTCTGGTCAGCCACAGGCCCTGGTTCCCCAGACCCCCGGTGCCCACACTGGCTTCGGGCCTGCTCTGGCCCTCGGTGGTGTGTCTCACTGGCCCCTCACTGGTGGAAACTGGGTGGAGGTCTGTGCAGACAAGCTGCTCCCCAGGGTCCTGGGGGGCTGAGCTCTGCAAGGACAGTGACAGGCAGCCAGTCTAGAGGCCTCCTTTTCTGCCTGGCCTTAGTTGCTGCTGCTTCTGTCCCTTAGACCTTCCTTCTGCTCCTGGATCAGGCCCAGCCCTGTGTCTGCACAGACTTCCACCCAGGGGCAATGAGATTCACCTCCAGGACTTGGAATAAACCTCAGGCAGAGGGTGCTGCCAACAGTCCCTGTCCACCCAGCCAGCCTTGACCTGGGCTGTGAACATGACAGGCCCACCAGGCTTCTGACCCTCTCCCCTCAGCATGTTCCTGTTCTGGGCATGCCCTTCCCACGTGAAACCCCCTTACACACACAGATGCACACACACACATAGACACACACACAGGAAGGGTCATATGGCTGGTCAGGGGAGATCTGAGTGGTGGCCTGGCCCGAAGAAAACCTCCCTGGGCCTCCCTGTGTTACCTCTGGGCCCCCTGTGATAAGCATCAGAGGCTTCTGGGCTGAGTCATGACCCAGCTGCTTTTTATATGTGAAAGACTATCTGCGATAGGGATTATGGTTCTTGCCTCAAACAAAATACAGAATTTCATATAATCCTAAAGCAATCCTGTAATATATGTGTTAATATTCCCATTTTCAAGAAAGGAACATAAGGTTTAAAGTATTTTTTTATTTGAAAGTGACAATCCTCTATTTGTATGGCATTTTAAAAATATTTTGAAATTTATCTCTCGATTCCCAATGTAACCTTCCTATAGAACTAGATTATTTTAATTTTTAGGTAGGTGTTGGAGGAAATCTAGATTCTAAAATTAATGTGTATATAAATCACATGCACAAAAAAAGATGGCAACAACTTAATTACTGAAACCAGATAATCTTGACAGAAACAAATGTCTTTTGGCCACATCAACAGCATTGAACTAGGGATGTAGTGTTTTGAGAAACCTGCTGATCCCTAGTAATGACGTGGTACTAATCATAAACGGGTGTGACAACTTGTTCTAAAATGTTTCCATGAGAACATCAAATTAAAAGAAAATCATTGAAGTCACGTGGGTAATCTTTGGATGCCTCCTATGATTAGATAGCATAAACATATGCGAAAAACATATACTTTTGGTCTTCTCCTAAAGAATTCAGAGTGCTGCTAATTTAGCATTCAGTCCTTTCACAACTGAAACAAATATAGAGACACTGTCAGGAAATCGCTGTTTCCATATTACCTACCTGTGAACAAGGTTGTATGTGAATGCCTCACAGACATGTGGCTCCTTTCAACTTCCCAGCTAAAGCAGGGAAACCAGGTCATCAGGGATGTGGTGAGAAGCACCCCCTCCTGTGCGCATTGTTTCATTTCAGGAGAGCCTCTCCTCCCGAAAGAATATTTCCCTCTTTATTTCAAAAGTGTGATGTTGACATTTTGTAGTCAATTAATCATGGGGAACTATTGGCTGGGGTTTCCCCCCAGGATGTAATCTGGCTCTGTTAGCATATAAGCAACCTTAGTCCAAATCCAGGTAAGTGATCAGCAGCAGGGCTAGATGCTGGCAGTGGGTCTCTGGGGATTTTTTGCTTTAAAACTTAAATACCTTGGCATTCAGGTAGCAATAACGTTAGGAACATTTCACCCTTGATTACAAATGTATATATTCCTCAAGGCTTGTGGTCAAGATTTTAGATCTTTCTCCAACTTTCCCTTAGGCATTCTGAGCAACTTGAGAGAATGTTTTTTCTTTATGGTGATTTCAAAGAGATAAGGCCAGAGATGCTGTTTAAAGGGAAACAGTAGAAAACATCCTGACACATTCATACCTGACCTGCCCATGTTTCACCAGCCAGAAGTTTTTCCTGTGCAGCTTTCTCTTCCCATTAATCTTCTCCCCTGTCCATGTACCTGGTACCTGTTCAGTGTGAATAGTATCGTAGGAGGCACTGCAGGCTGCTTTGTTTGTTTTTTCCACATGATTTTTTTTACTTGACTTATGTTGGATTTGGGTTTTGCTCTCATGTCATGGAAAATATTTTAGATCTTTAAAGAAACACACACATTTTCAGATGAAAAACTGAGGCTATGGAAAGTTAGGTCAGCTACTCCTTCCTAGAACACTGAGGTGAAGGGCTCCAGTTCCGCTTGTGGTTCCTACTTGGGCAGATCAGCCAGTCTGCTCAGACCCTCGTTCTCAGGGTGCAAGTTTCCCTCATCTGCATGAAATTCTTTTCAGGGCCCTGGTTTCTGTGCTCAGCATGAAGAGATGTCCAGCGTGAGTATCTCTCAGTCCATAGACATGAAGGCTCTGGCAGTTCTTATTGCCTGTGATGGGTGGGAATGCAGCTCAACCAGAGTACCTGGAAGTCGTGACTCAACCCTGGGGTACAATCCGGGAGTTTAGGACAAGAGGAAAGCAGAGCAATGTTCTGAAGCCAAAGCAATTTGGGTTCAATGCCCCTTCAGTGCCCGGGCATGTGCTGTGTTCTAGAAGCTTCCTCAGGACTTGCCTGTTTCAAGGATCCTACATCTCTTACAAATCATTTGCATCACAAGTGGTTTAGAAAATGAGACTACAGGAGATGCCTAAGAACTGGTTTGAATATACACATGAGGTGGATAACACTATTAATAATAATAAAAATTTATGAAACTTACTATGTGTCACTGTTCTAAATGCTTCTCACGCATTATCTATTCTAATAATTAAGACATACTATGCATTGTTCCCATTATCTTTTTTAATACTCAAAACAACCCCAGGGATTTTCTCCATTTTAAGATGAAAGAAGATAAATTTAAGGACATGGAGTTAACGTGTAACAAGTTGATTTTCTGTCTGACCCCAGGCTCTTTAACATCATCAGTTGCCCTCATTCATAAAATGTATTGGACACATACTTGTTAAGCATATGTCCTGCTAACAAGGGAATGAGATATCTGTGGCAAGGGCCTCAGGATTGCCTTGCTATAGGCAAATCATTCTTCTAAAGGTCCATGGATTGAGTCAAACATAATTTACTTACCCTGGTAGAATTAGAAGGGATGAACACTCGTTGAGCATGAGATATCACATCCAAAGAGACCCAACACCTACACAATGAAATGATTGAATTTCATTGAGAGAAATGCATACTTAAATATACGTACAATAATGTGATTTAACCTACTGTATAACGAATTCACAGTCAAAAGGGATATTTTATCATTGAACTTTTGGTGGAGCTCTTCTCTGAATTAGATTAAAATGAATAGAAAATTTTAGAATCTAATAAATAAATGGTGCCTTTTCTCATGAGGAACTTGCAAGGAGTCACATGAATTTCCTATGATTGGAAATGATTTAAAGTGGAGTGGATCATTACAGTACCTGTGGCTTTGAAGGGACATATGTTTATGGAATACAATCTTATGTCAAATATTTAGCATGCTTTCCACACAACACTGCACATGCAATGTAATATTTTCATATTCAGAATACCAAATGCACCCTCTTCATTAACTTATTTTTGATCATATATTTGACAAGAATAGAATAAATACTTGAAAAGAAAAAAAAAAGGGTAAGTGTACTTATAGTTAACATGTTTCTATAATTTTAATGTTTACATTTTGCCCCTTAGAAATGTATGTAAAATCAACCCAACTGAGAAGAGGAAAATTAATAGTAAGATAGGCTTTTCACAACACATTGAGGGGTCAGCTGACATAAACTAAAAGAAAGTCAAAGAATCATACACTGTGCTGGAATTTGGGGCATTAATTTTATAGACTCACTCATTCAACAAATTTTCACTGAGGGCCTTCTGTGGTCAGGTTTTTAGTAGGGTGAGCAAATAAAAGCAGGTCCCTGTCCACCTCATAACTAGTCTATAGAAATGTAGCACATCACCTATCTTCTTACCTTAATAACATTATATGCTTCTCTCTGTGTGTATGTAGGTATGAATGCATTTAATTTATCTTAGGTTTGCAGTGGATGTTCAAAGTCAACAGCAATTTGACTTTGATTGAATAGAGAACTATTCTCCACACCCCCACTACAGAGTCTATTTGCATGAATTGACATGCATAGACGTTTGAGCTTTACAACTAATGCCCTGAATAGAAGGGTTGTTCAAGAGGTCTTGAGCTAGAATATAAGGTGGGAGATGAGCCTGGAATGATGAAATTGGGGAGTACCTTAAATAACCATATAATAACAAATGAAACAAGGTGAGGTGTTGGGACTTGATCTGAGAACAATAGTGACCCATCTTGGCTTTTAATGGAGGTGTATCTCCATCAGATTTTATTTTTAGAAAAACTGTATCGCAGATTAAGCACATAGTAGAAAACTGATGTGACTGAGGTGTGGGAGGGTGGGGTTAAAAAAAGTGACTGAGGTAGTGTGCAAATTAGGCCAAAATACTTATAAAACCTAGTAAAAGACATTTTGGATACATAACCTAATATTCATAAGATGCTGGATTAATTAATGTATCTCTACTTTTAAGTGTTTTATAACAGCATAGTTACCATGTTTGTCTGTTATTATAAAAAGGCATTTATTCATGTACATGTCTGTTTTCCTGGTCTTGTAGGTTCTGTCATGGCTAGATTCTTTTTAATGTTAGAGGCATCGATGGATTCAAGGGCCTGCGTATTTTATTTATCATGGCATCATTGCATGGTTACTTTCAGATGGTTATTTCAAACTAAGATTTTCTTTTGCTGCAATTGCAATTTTTTAAAGTAGATTCCTATTTGAGGTATATGTTATATAGTATTACTTCACTATAACGGAGAATACTGAAATCACATTATTTCTCAACCAGTGACAGGACAAAAATAGTTCTATTTGGGGACAGTGCTTTTAGAACCTGATACGGAAGGGAAAAGTAACTGCATTAAATTACAGAAAAGCTTGTGCTTTAGATTACAGTCCAAACAAAGACATTAAACCAGCTAAAAAACTTGCTCTACCACAATCCAGGACCCCTCTCACTCTTTAGGGTGAGCTCTATAGAAGTGCTCAAGTTAATCCTTGGAAAACACTGGCTATAGCTTTCCATTATGTTTATCATCAGGGCTGCCAAAAGCCAAAATTCTCAGCTGGCCAAATGTGTCTTTGAGCTTCTGCATCTTGTCTGCAATTGCCTATCGCAGGTTTTGTCCACCAGCCTTGGGCACCATTGAGGACTATGGAAGTGCCCAGAGGTCCCTGTCCTCACTCGGATACATCTCTCAAGCAGAACCTCCAGACACACAACTTACCTGGCCTTTCACCTGCAGTGAGCATACTTGTTTTATCTCCTGGTTGGCAGAGGGTAGATGGGTGAGCTAATCCAAGCTGATGCGGTAATGGGGACAGCAAGAGAGCCTTTATTATATCAAGGTCTGGAAAATGGAGCAAAATTATTTTATTCATTGTAGATGGCATCACATATTAGAAACAGCATTTGCTCCCCATAGAGTTATATAAGCAACTTCAACTAGGGGAACTTTAGTCTAAAAATACTGTTTGGGCAGGAGCCCTTTTCAAGGTCACTTTGATCACTCCAGGTCTTATCCCTTGTTCTTCCCACTCCTGCTGAGAACGGCCTAAAATACCCACAGATACACAGACACACCTTCTAGGTTAATGCAGTCTTTGTGCTTTCTGTTTGAGTTCCCATTCATTTTTTTCTCACTTTTGTCTCCTTCCCTTATCTATTCCCTCTCTCTTTCTCACTATTTCTCTATCCAGAGAGTTGAAGTAATAATAGTGTTAGTAATCTTCTAATTACTAGGATTTGTTTTCCTATTTTATGCATTTTTTTTTTTTCAAGTCAGAAATTACTTTCATCATTTTAGTGAAGAGTCAGGAGGAAGCATTAGAGGTACTGTAGTTGGCATTAATACAACCATATTTTTGGATGAAAGAAATCCTGTGTTGCTTTTTTTGTTAATTCTCACCCAAGGAAATTTTTTCCATGGCTTTTCAGAGAGAGTGGTAGGGAGAGAGAAATATCCATGTGAGAGAGACACATCAATTGGTTGCCTCCTGCAAGTGCCCCAACTGGGGCTGGACGGAGCCTGCAACCAAAGTATGTGCCCTTGGCCAGAATCAAACCCCGGACCCTTCAGCCCATGGGCGAACCCGCTAAACATTGAGCCAAATCGGCCAGGGCGAGAAATACTGTTTTGAAGTGTATTTGACTTATAGCTGGTACACGAAAAAGACTACAGATATTTTGTTTTGTTTTGTTTGGACATACTTTTATTTGGTAAAATTTTAATCTCATATTGTTTTGTTTTTACATTCAATATTATTTTACATTAGTTCAGGAGTACAGCATATTGATTAGACAATATTATATTTTATAAAGTGTTCCCTGATATTTCCAATACACACCTGGCACCATACATAGTTATCACAATATTATTGACTATATTTCCTATGTTGTACTATATCCCTGTAACTATTTTGTAACTACCAACTTGTACTTCCTAATCCCTTCAACTTTTTCACCCATTCCCCCATCACCTTTCCCCTTTGACAATCACCAGTCTGGTCTTTGTGTCTATGAGTTTGTTTCAATTTTGTTTGTTCATTTATTTTCTTCTTTCCATATATAAGTGACATCATATAGCATCTGTTTTTATCTGACTGACTTATTTCACTGAGCACAATACCCTCCAGGTCCATCTATTCTGTCTCAAATGGTTTTATTAAAAAAACCCACACAACTTTTATTCTTTTTTATGGCCAAGTAATATTCCGTTGAATATGTATATACCGTGGCTTTTTTATCCACTTGTTTGCTGATAGGCACTTAGGTTGCTTCCATGTCTTGACTATTATAAACAACACTGAGAGGAACATAGAGTTGCATATATTCTTTCAAATTAGTGTTTTGTGTTGGAGGTATCACAATACCTAGTATCAACCTATACTATAAGGCCATTGGAATCAAAACAGCATGGCACTGGAATAAAAACAGACACATAGATCAGTGGGACAGAATAGATAACCTAGAAAAAATCTAATTCTATGTGGTCAATTAATATTTGACAAAGGTGGCAAGAACATGCAATGAGATAAAGACAATCTATTCAATAGCTGGTGTCTGGAAAATTGGACAGAGAGATGCAAAAACATGAAACTAGACAACCTTCTTATACCATATACAAGAATAAACTCAAAATGGATTAAACACTTAAATATAAGATTAGAAATTATAAAACTCCTAGAAGAAAACATAAGCAGTAAAATTTCTGACATTTCTTTAAGCAGTATATTTTTTGATATATCTCCCAGGGCAAGGGAAACAAACAAGTAAACCATTGGGACTACATCAAACTAAAAAGGTTTTGCATAGCAAAGAAAACCATCAATGAAACAAAAAGACGACCTATAAAATGAGAGAATATATTCAACAATGATACATCTGACAATGGGTTAGTAGCCAAAATTTATAAACAACTCATGCTACTTAACACAAAAAAGTCCAAACAATTCAATTAAAAAATGGAGAGAGGACCTGAATAAACACTTCTCCAAAGAGGACCTACAGATGGCCAAGAGACATATGAAAAAATGCTTAGCATCACTAATCATCAGAGAGATGCAAATTAAAACCACAATGAGATATCACCCCATGCCTGTCAGAATCAATAAATCCACAAATAACAAGTGTTGTCGAGGATGTGCAGAAAAGGGAACCCTCATGCACTTTTGGTGGGAATGCAGATTGGTGCAGTTGCTGTGGAAAACAATACAGAGGGTCCTCAAAAAATTAAAAATGAAATTGTATTAATAACCAGAGATTCCACTTCAGGATATATATCTGAAGAAACCCAAAAGACTACAGATATTGATAGAGAAAAATAAAGGGCAATCAAAAATAAACACTTTAAAACTCAAATACCCCATTTTTTACATTATCAATGGATTATCTTAATGGGATATCTGATATACACTAGGTTCATATTACACACACACACATACACACACAGTATAATACTTGCCATGAATATGAAATGGTTACAACAACAGAAATCAAGAATTACAAAATCAAGAATACATCTAGAGTTTCTCAATTAAAGAATACATATATACTAAGCATGAATTAATGGGAAGTCATACAAATTAAGGACAATTAAAACAAAGAATACATTTAAATATTCAAATGTTTTAATTAAAATTTATAGAAATATAGCCCATAATCTAAATAACTACTATCGCTTACCTGTGCTGTCACATGGACCTCCTAAAAGGCATCCCTTGTAATCAACCACACGCAGCCCTCTGAATCTTCAAAAACATGTATCTGCTGACTTGCTCCACAGTTTGAAATAATAAAGCAGTTTCAGTCTATATAAGGATCTAAATGAATTAGCTCCTAATTTTCTCCAACATCATCTTCTAAATGTGTCTTAGGTTGACTTTTCTATTCCTTTTTTTTTTCTTACTGTGCTTTATTTAGAATTTTTTCAACTGATCTCTCTTCCAGTTAACCTATCTTGTTTTCTCCTGTGTCTATGTCCTATTTGAGATATATTTTATTCAAAAATTGTATATGCTTTAATAAAGTTAATTCCCTATGAAATTAACCAACTATTAATCTCTTGCCATGTACTTACTCCGTTTTCCTGAACATATTAATGATAACTCCTTTCAAGTTCCTGTTTGATAATTTCAACATCTAGACTTCTTAGAGGTCCATTCCTGTTATCTTCATTTTCTTTAGTTTTTAGTAATATGTTCCTATCACCTGGCATGCCTAGAAATTATTTTATTGAATGTTATACACCATTTTTCATTTTTTAAGGATACAGGTTAGATTAGCTTTCATCAAGAAAGGTTCATCCTGTCTCCTGCTGGGGAATGGCTGTTCTAATTCCTCCATGTCTGAGCTAAAGCAAACCTAGGTTCAACTTCTGATAAGGCTTCCTCCTACCTCTGTTTCAGCTTTTGTTTTTTGAGTGTAGATAACCACAGTCCTATTTTGTGTTGATCAAGCTATTAATGTGTTAGTATTGCTCCATTTTCTCTATTAAATAAATACAGTAGGCTCACCCTGAGTGGTTTGACTCAGTGGTTAGAGTGTTGGCCCATGGACTGAAGTGTTGCAGGTTTGATTCTGGTAAAGGGAACATACTTTGATTGCAGGCTCGATCTCTGGCCCACTTTGGGGCACATATGGGAGGCAACCAATCAATGTGTCTCTTACATCAATGTTTCTCTCTCTGTGTCTCCCCTCCTCCCTTCCACACTCTCTAAAAAATCAACGGAAAAATATCCTCAGGTGGGGACTGACAAACAAACAAAAAATACAGTAGTCTCATAAAGAAGAGAGACTTCAGCATGCCCAGTGTATGCCACTGGGGTCTTTTTAAAAGTGTTCTGCCCTGTGGTTTTCTTTCCAGATTTATTGAGACATAATTGATATAAGATTGTGTAAGTTTAAGTACAACATAATGATTTGATACATGTCTGTATTGTGAAATAATTACCATGATAAAATACGTTAACCCATGACCTCACAAAATCACAGATTTTTATGTGTGGTAAGAATATTTAAGATCTACTCTCTTGGCAAATTTAAAGTATTTAATACAGTACTGTTAACTTTAGTCATCACATTGTACATGAGATCCCCAGAACTTATTCATCTTATAACTGGGAGTGTGTACCCTTTGACCAACATCATTCCGTTCTTCCCACTGCTCACAACTACTGCTCTACATATATATATAATTCAGTCACAAGAAAGAAGAAAATCCTGCCATTTGTGACATAATGGATGAAGCTTGAGGACATTATGCTAAGTGAGATAAGTCAGACAGAGAAAGACAAATACTGTATTTTCTCACTTATGTACGAAATCAAAAAATAAATAAATATCACACTGTTTGAATGATAATATTAATGTGTTCAATGGGAACTCTTCATCTGGTGAATCCTAAACTAGAGTATCTGGGGCCTCAGTGGTGGAAAAATATTTTTTAAAATAATGCCATTATTTTTTTCATATACTTTCTGCTTAGGCTTTGGTTCCTTCCAATACAGCTTCATAATTTAACAGATAACTAAAGAATAAAATTATTAGTGTATTCGAAGCCCTGCAAACTTTAGTGTACTGTTTACTCTAGTTCTGTCTGACCTGTTGGGATCTCTGTTCTCCATTGATTACCTCTGTCCAGCCATTTGTGACAAGTTAGTCACTTGTCAGTATTGAGAGTATTGGGAACTTCCTTCAGAAAAAAATGCTACAGCAGGCAAATCTCTGCCTGCTTCTTTTATTTCCATAGTCTTACCCTATCTTTAATAGACACATGGAAAGTCAACATTAAATGTCTTTAATTGATACATATCAAATGCACAATAAATGTTGGCTCTTACTTTATTATTACTACTGTTACTACAATACTATCAATATGATCATTACCTCATTTGTTCAAACCACACTACTGTCTGGAACAGTTAAAAGAGAACTCCAAGCATTATTCTGAATAGCTCACTTTTCATATCAAATACACTATTGTAAACAACTGAACCCCAGACTTTTGAAGATTGACTATTAACTGACATTTAGATAATAGGTTCACTTAATGCTGTAACTATTATGAGTTATATCTTCAAATGAATTAATAATATGGTTCTCATTTTACTTTTTTGAGTGTCATAAAAGCTCTCTGGCTACTTCTGTTTGATTATACAAAAGAACACGCTGACCTATATTTAAAGAACTTTCTCTGCTCTAAGGGTTGCAGCCTTCAAAACACAATTCAGCAAGTTTTACATGAGGCATTGTAAGATACATCACAGCCAATATATCACAGTGCAGATTTTCATGGTTATTATTAAATCCCCTAAAACCATTGACTCATGCTGTCCTTGGCATAATACATTTCTTGTTCCTTAAAAGTTTGCTACACATGTATAGTAAACCAGAATTATACTTGCAACTTACAATTCAGTCTTTGACACAGAAAAAACACGTTTCCCTCAAGTTCAGCACATCCATTTATTATTCATCTTTCTCTTTTCTAGAGCTCAAAAAAAAATACCAGTTTGTAGAAATACATTTTTTTGGTCTTTGTCTATTGCTTTTCTACACAAAATTTTAGTCATAGTATAAAATGTATGTTATTGTCCTAGGAAATGAGTTGGAAGGAAGCAAACCTTGGGGTAACTATAAACCCATTGGGGTAAGAGAACCTCACAAAAAAGTAAAAATTCTTACCTGTCTTAAATATTAATTATCACCCATAAGAAATACTGATGAGTAAATAAGAAATGAATACAGCATAAGACCGTGTTATTCATTTTGTCACTGCACTGAAAGGAGACTGCTTCTCTAGGTTTGATATCAGGGAAGAGAGAACATATTCCTCAAGCTATAGCTATCACATCACTGAAACCTCTAACTTTATTCTGAACACAAATGTCTTGGATATCTAAAATACCAATCATCCATCAGTCTATTCAACTGTATTGCTTTTTCCTTAGTGCTTCTTCATGTATCCCAGAGTTGTAAATATCCCTTACCATGGACTCTGGAACATATAGAAGGGGCAAAATTATAATCTAGACTCCAGATCTATCTCCAAATCCTAGCTCTGACATTAGGGAACCTAGACTTACTTAAACTTCATCACTTAGATTCCCCAGAGATGTGCCAATGGTTTTATTGAATGATACCAGATAGCATCAGGGAAAGTATAGTTTGGCATAAAGTATATGGACCTAATGACTACACTATCAACAATAGTTCACTTTCCCACTCATTTCCATTGCATTGCAATATACAAAGTGAATCACTCCTTTATTTTACAACTCCAGAACTCCACTGATTCTTCTCAATGACTTTTTAAAGGCATTTAACAAATTGATCAACAATATGTGTGGATATTATAAGAAAATGGGGGTGTTATGCATTTAAAAATAAGAACAGTTTTCATCCATTGCAAATGAAGACCAATAAAAAATGGAAATAAGTCATTCCTGGAGTTGTGATCTACCTATGTGAAATTATAATATGATTTACCAAATAACTTAATTTTTCACAGTACAAGGAAGAAAACTACTATTAACCATCTCCATTTGTACCAGTCACTCTACCAGGCATTTTCACCTCCACTACCTCATTTGGTCATAACAAGTGATATCTGAGCCAATAATTATTACTTTTACGTGTAAAATGAGACCATGGAAGTTTAGAAAGTTTAAGTAATTTGAAAAATATATATGTTGTAAATAACATAAAAGGAAATGCAACCATCATATATTTGAATCTGAAAGCCTATATATACCCCAAATACAAAAAATTCATTCTGCTAAACATTGAAAAATAATAGATACATCTGAAAAGATATACTGCAATAAATTACACTAGATTAAAGCTGTAAACCATTTTTTTATTTGTTTTTTGGTAGGAATGCCATATAAATATTAATGACATCACTACAGCCCCAAATGTAGTAGTCTAAAACATAAATAAAACATACTCATTTCACACCCTTTTTTGTAATATTATCCAGATATCAAAGTTGTTAGCTTTTAACACTGCTATGGAATGTTGATGTGTTCTTTGTTTAAAGAAATAGGCATAGATATATGCACATATGTATGGATGCATGTATATATGTATTTGTAACTGTGTGTGTGTGTGTGTGTGTGTGTGTGTGTGTAGAGGTCCAAAAATATTAGTGCCGTGATTTTAATGTTTTAGTGACTTTACAACAAAAATATTACTACTTCAAAAAATGTCATTGGGGTATTTTATTATTCAAAGTCACTTTAAATCTATTTGGTTTCTGAATTTTTGTACAGCTAATAGTATATTTTTTACTCAAAATTTTCCAGTTTTAATTAGAAGCCCTGTAAAGATTTACCTCTAAATTCTATACATGAGATAGAATCTCTTTTGCTAACATAGCTGGTACCAAGTTAACCCTCCAATTATAAATAACTATAAACCTTGACAAAGTAAATAAGGCAATCCTTTTGTTTTCAGTTAATTTTCAAAAGGCTGCTCAAGACTATGCTCCATGGCAAAACGTAACACATCAGTTGAGGCTCCTGTTCATTCTGACTTTCTGCATGGGGGTACTTTCTGGACCACAGCTGAGTAAAGCGGGGTATAAGCAGAACATAGTGGGTTCATTCCCTTGAGGTTGTAGAGAGGGGTGATAGATACTGCCACTGAAGCAACTAACATTTGTTATAGAAGCCCCCAGATATCAGGAAAAATGCAGAGACTGCCACAAGAAGTCTGTGTGAAGCTTCCAGTAGATATTTGAGAGACTTTCTCACTTATAAGAGGAGTCTTAGCTTATGAGACTGCTGCCACTCAGAAGCTGGAAAGTAAATGGAGACAGAGATTGCTCAGGCTGGGAGCATTTTGATTGATGATCTAATTAGAGAGTAAAGACCTTGTGAATTAATTACTTGTGAATTAAAAGTAGATTTGAAAATGGCCACACCTATGAGTAAAGACCACAAACTAGAGTAAAGATTAAGCTCTGGGATAAAGAAGAAAATTAAACCAGTTGAGCCCTAACAAGTAATAAGGGCAAGCATAACATATCCAAAGGATTGCCAATAACATAAATGACTGCTGGTGATAAAACTCATTCCTTTTCAGTGGAAGACAACAGAATTCAGACTCCATTATTAAAAATGTGTAGAATAAAATTAAAAATCTATAATGTATAAAAAAGTTGGAAAACATAATCAAAGAAAAATCAGTTAATGAAAGCAAACACCCTGATTATATAGGTAATGGGATTAGCACATAAGAACATTGTTTAAAAAGATAAGAAAAACATATTTAAGAAACTAAGGAAAAACAAAGAATCAAAGAGAACATCTATAAGGTAAAATTGTAATATCTCAAATGAAAAATTCACCGTAAGCACCCACATAACATCTGGCTGTGAAAATCAACAGGGGTTCTGTCTGCCAGGCTCCCTATTAAAGAACCGATGCACAAAATTTCATTCACAGCTACAACAGGACAGTGCACACAGCCCACACAGGGGAGCACCTAGAGTGTCCAGCTCAGGTGACTGGGGAGGCTGAGCCACTGTGACACCTACTACACAAAGCCACTCTACCAATTCCAGGAGACATAGCAGCTCTACCTAATACATAGAAACAAACACAGGCAAGCAGCCAAAATGCAGAGACAAAGAAACATGTCACAAAGGAAAAAACAGAAGAAATATCCAGAAAAAGAACTAAATGAAATGGAAGCAAGAAAACTACTAGATACTGGGTTCAAAATAATGGTTATAAGGATGCTCAAGGAACTTAATGAGAATTTCAAGGAACTTATTGAGAACTTCAAGTAACTTAGTGAGAATTTCAAGAAAATTAGTGAGAACATCAGTGACATAAAAAAGGGCCCGTCAGAAATGAAGGATACACTAACTGAACTGAAGAATAATTTATAGGGAATCAACAGTAGAGTAAGGGATGCTGAGAATAAAATCAGCGATTTTAAATATGAGGAGGCAAAAATCACCCAATCAGAAGAAAAAAAAGAATCTGAAAATATCAAGATGATGTAAGGAGGCTCTGGGACAACTTCATGTGTATCAACATTCACACAATGGGGGTGTGGGAAGGAGAGCAAGATATTGAAAACCTATTTGAAAAAATAATGACAGAAAACTTTCTCTATCAGGCATATGGGAGCATGAGTCTGCCAGTGACAGACACAGACAGACAGAATGAGAGAGGCAGAGCCTGAGAGACACCCATCAGGCCACTCATGATTGTCTCCTCTGGGATGGGACTTGCAAATCTCTTATCTTCTCCTTGAGGGGATGTGTAAATTTTTATAATGCATGCATGACCTTGATAGTTCTAAACATATTGAAGTCATATATTCAGTGTTATGCATTTGTCACTCATCTCTGGAGTAAAGTACATTATTTAGTTATTATTTTTAAAGATTTATCACAAGAAAAATAAATGTTTATTACAGTACAATAATGAATTCTAAAGAAAACTCTCAAAAGTCAGCATTTTTTAAAGGGACAGAGCGCAAACACATGTACTTCCAAGGGGAGGCACTGCACTCACCAGTACGTCAGAGATACCTGACCTCCCCCTTGGGCGGTTTTGTTCAGACTCAGTCCGGATGCCTGTGGCCCTTTTCATGGGCTCTATCCCACTCTAAGAAGAAGTTGTTTTACCCCACCCCTTGGAACATTTTTTTAAAAAATATGTCTTTTATTGATTTCAGAGAGAGGAAAGGAGAGGGAGAGACAGAAACATCAGTGATGAGAGTCATTGATCGGCTGCCTCCTGCACGCCCCTCACTGCAACCCAGGCCTTTTCCCTGACCGGGAATCCAACCTTTATCTCCTAGATCACAGGTCGATGCTCAACTGCTGAGCACCACTGGCCAGGCACTTTTTTTAATGTTTGAAAGAATTGTCTCTTTATTTTCCTAACCCAGGCAGTGACGTCACTGCTCTTGACAGGAAGTGATGTCACTGCTCTTCTCTGAGGAGAAATTTGAGTTGTGTGGGGGGTTCCCAGGCAGTGACATCACTTCCTGAAGATAGACCCCAACAGAACTTGGAACCCTGCCGTCCAAGCAGCCACATTCTGAAACAGCCCCTACCCAGCTCACTGTGTAGAGACATTTGCTCTGACAGCATGTTTGTTGCTGTCAGCCCAAGTCCCAAGGCCGTCCCCTCCAGAGCCAGCATGTTCCTCCACTGCCACTGATGGGTCAGGACTGACCCCGGAAGCCTGTGGCCCTTTGCATGGGGGGGCCCAGAAATAACACATGTGGAGGCCCGGGCGGTTTTCTTCAGGCCAGATCACCACTCTGATTCCTCCTGAGCAGCCCTATGTCCCCTCCCTGTGTGTGTGTGTGTGTGTGTGTGTATGTGTGTGTAAGGCAGTTCACATGGGAAGCGCCTGCCTGGGGCAGGAGCACTTCGAGGGGGGAGGGTCAGGAGCCTGCTGGGCCTGTCATGTTTACGCCTAGGCCAAGGCTGGCTGGGTGGACAGGGACTGTTGGCAGTGCTCCCTGCCTGAGGTTTATCCTGAGCCCTGGAGGCGAATCTCATTGCGCCTGGGAGGAAGTCTGCAGACAGAGGGCTGGGCCTGATCCAGGAGCAGTAGGTCCAGGAGTCAGAAGCAGCAGCAACTGAGGCTTGGGCAGGGTGTGAGGGCTCTGGACCGGCTGCCAGTCACTGTCATGGCAGAGCTCATCCCAAGACACTGGGGAGCAGCTGGGCACAGAGACACCCACCCAGTTTCCACCAGTGAGAAGCAGGTAAGTCACACCACCAAGGGCCAGAGCAGGCCCGAAGCCAGTGTGGGCACCGGGGGTCTGGGGAACCAGGGCCCGTGGCTGACCAGAGGAGGATTCCTCCCCCACAGCCGCCCGGGCTCCACAAGCAGCTCTTGATTTCCAACTCCAACCTCCAGCACCGAGTCCAAGTCCAAACAACCAAGTCCAGGCACCTGGAGCCCAAGGAGATGGAGCCCAAGGCTGAGAAAGTGGGGGAGGGGGCGGTGGATGGGAGGGGAGATGCATGTGAGCTTATGGGGAGGGGTCTGTGCCAGACACACAGGGAGCACACCCGGAGGTAAATAAGCCCAGGCCTCAGCCCACCCATCTGCTGGCCTGGCCGCCTGGTGGGTCCTGGGCTGCGGCTGTGTTCTGTCTTTGGGGGGCACATGGACATGCAGGCACGTGGGCGATCCTTTTTCCTCTCCTAACTCTAGCACCTGCCCTGGAGTCACAGCTGGCTTCTGTCTCAACACCTGTCTAACATCCCAACACCCCGAAGAGCCCCATGCAGGGGACAACCTGGACACCTCCTCACACTTGGAGGGGTATCCACCCTCAGTGGTCATGTCACCCCCAGCAGCTCTGTCATGACCTGCAGCCACTCCAGCCACAGCCCTGGAGCTGGGGCCGGCCTGTGCAGCATCTTCTGACCCACCTGGGGCCCCAGCACTCCTGCCTGAGGAACCCTCCCCCGAACCTGCCCTGGCTCCTGCCAGAGAGGAGGAGCTGCCTCTGGGAAATGCATCAGGGTCAACTCTAGAGAAGCTTCTGGAACCTGCTGCTCACCCTGTCCCATCAGAGGCATTTGTTTTACCTACCCCTGCTCTTCGACCTTTCTCTTTTCTTTTCTTTCATTGTTATGTTTTTCTTCTCTCCATAGCATGATTCCGTTTTCCATTTATTTAATTTTATTATTTGAGGTCTTTTTTTAAAAAAATTATTTTCTTTTTTCTATCCTTTGTTTTATGTGGCATGATTAATTTTAAGTACTAAATAAAAGTTATTGTTTATATTTTAAATTGTGCCATTCCTGAGCATGAAGGTCCATTCCCGATGCTGGGCAACCAACACCACTGTCTAGTTGCAGAATGACCCACCACCCAAAAGGAAACCCTGGGCCAGCAGTGCTCACTCCCACTCCTCCTGCCCCTGGCAGCCCCAGCTCTGCCTTCTGTCTCTGCTCCTTCACCAATTCTGGATGTTTCCTATAAGTGGAATCTTACAATAGGTGCTTTTCTGTGTCTGCTCACATACTTTTCTTTGTTTTTATCTCAGATAGCATATTTGTTATTTCAAAGGGAAATCCCAGATAGATTAGAGATCAGATGTAAGAAAAGAAGCCCTTTTAGTAAGTGTGAGCATCATCTTGGGGTAGAGACAGCTAGCTGTGCTGTGACCCCAGGGCCAGAAACCTCTGAGGCGGTGATTGGCTCTTCCTGTGTCCAAAATGAAAATGGGGGGGGAAATGCAGAAAGCTGGAAAGACAAACCACAAGCTGGAGAGCCTTCCTCACAGCCCAAGGCCAGCGAGAGGTGCCACATCCCTGTGGTGCAGAAAACTCTCGAAAGTCAGTGTTTCCTAAGGGGACAGAGGGCAAACACCTGCACCTCCGAGGAGAGGCAGTGCACACGCCAATAAATATCAGAGATGCCCGACTTCCCCGATGGGGACACACGCACTGTGAACACTGGGGAGAGAGCACTGTCACCATCAGACTGGCAGGCTTCTGATCTGGTGGTGACCAGCCCTGGGGACAAAGTGGGGAAGCGGAGGCCCACCCCAGCAGATCCCCTGGAGAGACTGGGAAAGGCCCCCCTCTGGGAGGACAGGGCACAGGACCCATCAAAGTTCCACAGGTGCCCCTTCTCCTGATGGGCCTCACTCTAGGATTTCACCCCACAGGAGTTCTTGAAAATACTTCAAAGATGTATTTTCAAAGCTACCCCTCAGAGTGTCTTTAGATTTCCTGATAGGTGAATAGAGGTAGACATTTATTTTAGATAAAATGTACCATGAATTTCTCATTTTGATACTTCCACCCAGGACTGCAGAGATTTTATTTAACCCTATACTCTTTTATCTGTATTTTCTACACCAAAAATTTTAGTTCTCAATGACCCCAGTATAATGACCATTCGCTTAAACTCTTAAACATACAAAAGTTTTCTCTGTGGTTATGCCACTAAGTTAATAGAGAGGCTCACTGGTTTAATATTACTTTCAATATTAAAGTAGGTACTACTTTTTAATGTAATTTTGTCATATAACTATGTAAAACATTTATAAGTTTCTCATGTCAAATCTATAAAACACGTATTTTTAGGGAGTGTTAATTTCCATCTCTCCCCACTCCCCCAAGCCTGGTTCTTTCACCACTCTCTAATCGCAGAATATTTTTATCACCCCCAAAAGCAACCAACCCCACACCCATTAGCTGTCACTGCCTATTCCCCCATTGCTCTAGCCCTTGGCAGCCACTGGTCTTTCTGCCTCTATGAATTTTTCCATTTGAGCACAGAATATAAATTGAGTATTGTGTTATGTTTTGACTTTAATTTGGTGTCATTTTCCCAAGGTTCATCTCTGCTGTAGCATGTGTAAGTGCTTTATTCCCTTTATTTCCAAGTGATATGCCACAGTTGCCTAAACTGCGTTTTGTTTATCCATTCACTACCTGGTAGGCATGTATGTCATTTCTAACCTTCAGTTATTTTCAATAATGCAGCTATGATATTCATGTACAAGTTTATGTGTGGACATATCTGTTCAATTCCTGAGTTATATCTGGGAGTAGGATTTCCAGATCATGTGTTATCTCTATGTTTAACATTTTGAGGAATTGCTAAAATTTTTCCCAAGTGGCTGCACCATTTTGCAATATAGAGGGTTTCAATTACTCTTCATTCTCACGAATGATTATTATATTATCTGTCTTTTCCATGATTATTAATCATCCCAGTGGCTGTGCGGTGGTAACTCAATGTGGTTTTAGCTTACATTTAGCTAATGATCAGAGATATTGAATATCTTTCCTTGTGCCTTTTGGTTATTTATATATATTCTTTGAAGAAATATCTATAAAATCTTTTGATTACTTTTATTATTATTGCCATTTAATTATTGAGTTGTAAGATTTTTTTATATATTCTGGATACAATGCCTTTGTTAGATATTTTGTTTGAAAATATTTTCTCCCATTCTATGACCTATCTTTTCACTTTCTTGATAGAGTTTTACAGCTTTAGCTCCTACATTTTAGCTCTGTTATCATTTGCGGGCTAATTTTATTGTATTGTAGGAACTAGGGGTCCAACTTCATTCTTTTACATGTGGATATCCAGTCGTCCCAGAACCATTTGTTGAAAGGCTATTTTCTTTAGCAATGTTTTAAATATGACTTAGTCTAAGAAGGAGCCTAAGAGACAGCCTGAAATATCCCTGGTGAAATCAGGATTAAACCTCTTACCGAGCATAGACTGACCTTACAAATACATTTATTCCTGATCCCTATTATTAAAGGAACCACACCCATGACTTGAGGTTAAATAAGACAATAGGCACATATGAAAGAAGGATTTACTAAAATATCTATTGAATAAATGATTACCAAGTGAGGCAACTTAACTAAATTTGCTTAAACTATATCTGATTCTAGAGCTATGACTACACGCTTTTTCAGAAACTGCAGAGGCACCTTTAAAAACAAGCAGACTATGTCTTTTCTAAAACCAACTCGACGAATGGAATGCACATTATGCAGAAGATTCTAGCATAAGAAAATAAAATAAACACGATATTCATTTGCCATCTGGCGCGTTGTGGATATAGTTGTTCCCCTTTTCGGAAGCTCTAGACGAATTTCATAATTGCCTCATTATATGCAGTATGCGATGATACCTCCATGGCCATGCTGCGGTGATAACACATGGCTGCTTTATCAAAACAAAGCGCAGGATGGAGAGACAGGTGAACTCGGATAACGAACCCACACACATTTGTATATAAAGAAAGCTGTCTGTTGAAATAACACCGTTCAGAGGTTTCGATGCAGTTTTAAGAGATGTAACTAATGGCGTCTGCTTGAAGCCTCTAAGTGCATCCCTGGGACTACAAAGCACACTTTGCTACAAATCAAACCAGACAGGGCAGCGCTGAGCAACAGCAGATGACCGGGATGTGTCCCCAGCGCATTCTCGCTCTGTCTGAGGGCCCCAGTTATACTCTCCTGTCTTTCCGAGAGGAAATGCAAGTGCACGGTGAACATGGCCACTGTGGACAGAGCCACCGTAGCAGCCTGTCCCCCTTGCTTTGTGAGAGCAGCAACCAAGCAGGTCGCCTCTGCTTTCACGTGTGCTTAGCAAGACCTTGGTACCCGGCACACTAACCCTCTCACCCAAACAGAGGCCATTCTGATGCCTGGAGTCCCATGTATCCTCAGTCAGAACGTTTTGATGGACCCTCGTTTGTTTGTTCCTGACTTTTTTAGGCCTCTTTCTGGTTAGTAAACATTTAACAGCAGGTGTGTTGCATGCCACTTGCCCACGAATCTTGAGAGAGCCCACGATGGGAATTCCTGCCACACTGACTTTACAGGGCCTCCAGGCTGAGGCGGTGGGAACCTGTACCCACCCCCCAGGCCTGGGTTTATTGTTGTTTCAGTACAATATGTGGGTTTCCTTTCGAGACCTTGGGATGAACATGCTTCGTTTTGATCATTCCTCACTGATTTCATCATCTTTTACTACACTTTTCTTCTCTCTCCTAATTGTTTTTTTAAATCCCCTATTACCACCCTGAGTCTAGTATGACATCACATTATACCTTTTTATTTTTTCCCCCAAGTTAGTTTCCTTGTAGCTGTTCATGGCTCCAGTCTCTCCAGTGAAGAGGGAAAGGAAAAAGGGTCATGTCTCTAAAAAGTTTTTATTTTAAGGGAGGAGAGAAGAAGGCATGTGAAAAGGAAAGATTAAAAAAGCAACAGGAAAGGGGCAAAAATTTACAAGGAAAAAAAAATATATATACAGGCACATATGTACACATACATACGTAAAGCACACAAATCACAAGGATCCAGCTCAGTGGATACTCAGTAAGCACAGACACACTTCCAATATCTGGATCAAGAGGTAATCACTTTGAAACCCTGCCAAACTACATATACTTATGTAGAATTATTGTTTTTTTATGCCTGGCTCTTTCTGTTCAGCCTTATGTTGGTGAGGTTTGTCAATAGCTCTATGTGAAGCTGCAGTTCATTTATTTTACTTTCTCAGTAGTATTTCATAGACAGAAATACCACACTTTTTTGTACTGTTGTTGGGCATTTTTGAATTGTTTACAGTTTTTAGATGTTAGTGATAGTCCTACTATGAATACTTATATTTTTGAGAGGAAAACATATATACCTATTTCTACTGGGTATATATTACTTGGAGTGCAATGTTTAGGTCTGAAGCATGTTCGATTTCAGAAATAGGTCAAATATTTTTCCAAAGTGGTTGTAATATCAGCACAGGGAGTTCAGATATCATCATGGAATAGCTGACCTAAGCTATCCTCTGCCTTTTTATGTTAGCCATTCTGGTGGGTGTATTTTGGCATCTCACTATGCCTTGGCATCTCACTGTGACTTTAATTTTCATTTCCCTAATGCTAATGTATTTGATTATTTTAAATTGTTTATTAACCATGTGGATATTCAATGATATGAAATGTCTGCTGTATTAGGTGACTTTTTTCTCTATTGAAGTATGTTCTTTTTATTTTATTTTTCATCACCAGTGATACCCCTATACCCTCCCCTCCAACCCTGCCCAATCACCACACCGTTGTTCATGTCCACAAAAACTTGTTCAGGACGATTTATAGCCTCATCGCTCATTAGAATCAAGAGGTGGAAACAGCCCACACATCTATTAAGTGATGAATGCTAAACTCAATGTGGAATAGTAGCACAATGGAATATTATTTGGCAATGAAAAAGAATAAAGTGCTGGTATCTGCAAAAGCATGGATGGACCTTGAAAACTTTATGCTAATTGGAAGGAGCCAGTCCTTAAAGGCCACTTTTGTATGATTTTATTCATATGAAACGTTCAGGATAGGTACATCCACAGGAACAGAACCTAGATTAGTGGCTCCCAGGCATGTTCGGAATGAGAGCAATGGAGGTGACTTCTAATGAATAAGGGATTTCTTAACCTTATAGAATTGTGATGATTTTAAAAATCTGTGAATAAACTAAAAAATACTAAGTCATACACTTTTAAAAGGTGAAACTTATGATATGTGTATTCTATCTCAAAACCTTTTAAAAGAATTGGAAACAAGCTAAATCTCATCAATGGGAGAATGAATAATATCATAACATAACTATCAATGGAATATTTAGCAGTGAGTATGCTGAAGCTGTGTATACTAACAGCAATGGATTTCAAAGCATAATGTTGAGTGGTGAAGCCAAGTTAAAAACATGGGAATGATACACACTAATTTCAGGCTAGTGATTTTATTTTTAGGGTTTGGTAAAACAGATTGAGACGTGGCAAAGAGGAATCTTCACCAGTGGTTAGTAATATTTTTATTTCTTGAAAGAATTATGGCTACATAGGATTTGATTGTATTTTTCTTAAAGGATCTACTTATGTTTAAATATATTTATAACTGAAAAAGAATTGTGATATTAGAGGACAGGGGACTTACTGGTAAGAATTAAAATCAATTTAATTCAGGGTTATATGTAACATTATACTCTGATTCATTAAGCAGAGCAATTTTTACACATAAATAATAGTGGGCAATTAACTTTGAGAGAAAAAAAATCTGTAGATTTATTTATATGATTATTAAAATTTAAGACAGCACCTTGCCTAGTACTTTTTAAATGCATCTAGTTGTCTCAGGTTTTTACTGCTGGCGCTTCAGCCAGGAAGTCACAGGGCATAGTATCACATTTTTTCTAAGTCATTGCCCATGAAAATCTTGTACGCAGTGATTCCCTACACCAGCTGTGCGTTAGAATCACCTGGGGAATTTTTTAATGTGCCACCTAAGCCCCACCTGCAGATACTCTGATTTAAGTATTTTTGGAAGGGGCCTAAGCACTGACTGCTTTTGAAAGTACTCCAGGTTGTTTTCATGGGAGACCAGGTTGGGAGCCACTGATCTCAGCTTCAGGCTTCTTACTCATTCCCTGCTCTCTCTCTCTTTCTCTCTCTCTCTCTTTCTCTTCCTTACTCAACTCTTTCTCTCTCTTTTTGAGTCATTGGTATCGATTGCCTTTTTAGATTCCTTCTGCCATGGCCCTAGTTTCCTTCCTGCTTCTGTCTACAAGGTTGCCTGATCTCAGCATTCCCCACAGCTCTGCGAGAGAAATGTTTCTTACACATTGACTTTCTCTAACCCTCACTGCTCATTCTACCAGGGGAGTAGCTTAGGACATGTGCTAATAAGTTGCCCAGGTGGTGTAGCGTTTACTTACAGCAGAAGGAGAGAAAGCGTGGACCAGATCCAGCCTCTTGCTGTGCCCCGCCTCCCCCCCCAGCCAGCAGGTCCACGCTGCAGCCGGCTGGGGCCACGCAGCTGCACACACCACGCCTGGAGCTGCAGCAGCGGCATGCTGAGCTCGCCCCAGTCAAGTCTGAAATGCAGAAAGCTGGGGCAGGTCGCTGACACGCACATGCTGAAGCAGGACAAAATAGTATGCACAGAGCCCAGGATAAGGGTAGACCTTCCTTCTTAAGGCAACAAGCCCACACAGCCTAGGAGGGGTCTTTATCTCCCAAGAAAGAAATGTTCCCGTCCCAGGGCAGCTCTCAGGAGGCCCTGCTGGAGGCGGGGAGCCCAGCAGATGCTCGTGCATAAAACACAATAGCCTAGTGTATTAATTTCCTAGGGCTGCTGTAACAAAGTGCCACAAGCTAGGTGGCTCTTAACAACAGAAATATATTTTCTCATAGTTCTGTGGGGCTAGAAGTCCAAAATCAAGGTGTCAGCAGGGTATGTCCCTTCTGAGGACTGTGACTGAAAATCTGTTCTGAGGCATCTCCTAGCGTCTGATAGCTTAGGTGTTCCTTGCTTGGAGATGGCATTCTCCCCATGCCTTTCCCCTGTATACGTATGTGTGTCCAAATTTCCACTTTTTATACAGACACTAGTCATATTGGTTTGGAGCCCACTCTCATGACCTCATTTTAACTTAATTAAAATTCTTCTACCTCTGTGAAGACCAGCTATCAAAGAAAAAAAAAATGACATTCTGAAGTACCGGAGGTTAGGACTCCAAATATATATAATTTGTGAGGGTGTGTGCAGTGGGATACAATTCAACTCATAAAACCTGGCATTTGGGATTTTGAATGCCCAGGACGCTATGTCTGTCCTACAGTGTTCACAAGTAACTTATCCTTTGATAGTAGAGAACTGAGCCTGGCTCTCAGCCTGAATCATTATTGAGATTCTGCAGCAATAGAGACAAGAACAGGGATGCTTTTTTGTTTGTTTGTTTTATTTTGATTTTTTCTTCTTCTGTAAACTGGTTTTCCCCACTAATCTAAAAGACAAGTAGATCTTTCAAAAACTGTCACCCTCCACTCTCGCTTACAATCACAGCAAATGTTTAAAAGCTTAGCAAAACCAAACTTGCTCTGATATTTTAATATAAACACAGGTATTGCTTCTCTGATACATACATGCTCGCTTGTGAAGAGATTAGTGCTCTTTTGCGTATGCTTGGGCTGGCCAATGGGTATGTCGCTAGAGGCTAGTTTGAATGACAGCCTTGCAGGTCCCTCAGAAGCTGGAAAACTGGCCTCAATATAGAAACATATTGGAGCCATGACATATGACTACTCTAGTGTTCAGCTTCTTTTTGACTTAGGCACTCCTATCTCTGCTTCCATACAAATACACTGATGTTAGCTTTTGGGTCACAAGTTTATCAGTGACATAGTCAGTTGTGCATAGGATGGCAAGGTCACACAATACCAGGAATGGCAGCTGCTGTGAACAGAACTCCTCAGTGAGGGGACAGAAAGGTGAAAGCTGACAATGACGTAAGGCCCTTAGATTTCCCTGGGAAGGCAATGAAACTTGGCACAGCCTGTTTGGAACATTAAAGAGTATGGACTATCTTAGAAGTAACTAAATCATATTACAATAACCTCCTAATTAGCTCTATAGTTCTGGGGGAATGAAAGAATACGAGTATGAAACATAATTACATAAAAATGATTTCGTGTTAAATATAAGATATGAGTTAATGTAGATATTGCGAATAACGTGCATGTTTTTCTATAGCGTGAAGCATCCTACTGGCAGTTTTATCCATATAAAATTTTCAATAGAACCCTGGAGGACAAATGTCCATAATTTAGTGATAGGGTTGTAATTGTTTTCTAGTAATAGCTTTCACAGGATACAGATAAATTAAGGACCTGTAAGCCAAAATAATATAGGATTTTGATGCTAGAGTTCTTAGATAACTATCATTCAAGCAATTTAAAATAATCATACAAAGGCAAAAGATCTTTTTGGATAACCTAAATAACTTCTGAGTTTAAGTAATGAAAACCTATATTTTTACTTCTAGTCCTTCTATGGTTGCTTACGATGTTCCTGTGCCCTAGATAAAAGAAATTCCTAGTTTGTTTACACTTCCAATTTTCTACATGTTTTCAGCACTTGATTGAGAATGTGAGTGGAAACAGAATTTGAGCAAACCATGCAAATTTTGGCTTTGTCATGTCGTCTTCTACCTTTGGATATACGTACTTCTTAGCCACTGTTACTATAAGCACAATAAATGGCAGTAATCAAGATTAATTCAAAGATTTTTTTTTGAGAATGAAATAATATATTCCTAAAACTACCAGAGTGCTTAATGCAGAATAGGTTGTTAATAAGACCTTCTGCAATGTACATGCTTCTTTCTTTCCAGTCTACATTGTCATCTCTGTTATGATCCACAAGAACTCTCACACTTACTGTTCCTTTAATCTTTTTCATAAATCTTAAAATTTATAATCAGTTCCAGGACATTAAATTATTTTTTCCTAGGATTGTTTTTCTTCAATTAAAAATCACAGAAGTCAATAGTTCAGGCATTGAATTCCTCCAGAAGCAGGAGAATGGTGTATTAGTACTTCTATTTACAAAGTTCTCCCAAGGGTAAACTCAGCCACACTCAGCTTCCTACTTCCATCTACTCAGTGACAGCCACCATGAACCCACACCAGATTTTCCGCTGATCTTATTTTGATAATGTTCTCTCTGGTGTCATTTCCTCTGCGAATAGTCTCTGTTTGTGAAAACATTCCTGTCTCTGAACCTGACATTTTTAACTTTTCCAACTCAGAGAAAAAGGGTGAATCTTTTAAAAATCCATAATGCACATCGTTCCAGTGGCAGACCTCTATTGCACGACAAGGTACTAAATACTGTCATTATCATTATCTCCTTTTATTCCCACAACAACCCTACAAGATAGGTATCATTATTTCCATTTTAAGTGTGAGATTCAGAGAAATTATTGCTGATTACAAACTAAAATAGCTGTCATTTATTATAATTCAAGACCAGGTCAAAACCCACAGTCTCAACTTATAACATGATGCTAATCAATCTAACTCCCATCCCTTCCCTACAACTGTGCTTCGAAACAGAATTTCTTAGGCTAAATTCAGTAAGATCTTGTCAGCTAATCTTTCATTGACTGGCAAAGTTGATCAAGTCATTTCACAAAACTCACTTGAATAGTATCAGGCTTCTGACCCCACTTGGATGTTTCCATTACTCCAAATCCTGATTTTTTTGCCTACTAACTGTAGGCATCACAATGCCCCTTTCTCCCATTCTCTTTTCTTTACTACTTGGTTTTGAATTTTATTTGCACTTGGAGTATAAACTCTCAGATCAATTTATTGACTTTTGAGTTTTTATCTCAAGCCTTACTTCCCCCCCAAACACAGTAGTCCATAGCTGTCCATTCCTGATCCTCAGAACCTGTGAATAGGTACCTTATATGACAAAAGAGACTTTGCAGATGTGAGTAAATTCAGGATCTTGAGATGGGAAGAGCATCCTGGGTTATTCAAGTAGGCTGATTGTAACCACAAAGGTTCTTACAAGAGGGAAGGAGGAGATGTGACAGCAGAAACAATAGTTTGGAGTGATACCAGGAAGGTACCCTGAGCCGACGAATGGCTAAGGTGACCACAAGAGCTGAAAGAGTTATGGAAACAGAGCCTTTACCCAGAGCTTCAGAAGGAACCAGCCTCTCCAACACTTGGACTTTATTGCTCAGTGAAACTCACTTTAGCCATCTGACTTCCAGAACTATGAGATAATAATTTTGTATTGTTTTAAAATGTGAAATTTGTGGATATATGTTATAGCAGCAATAGGAAAAAGGTACAGGGCCTATTTTCTAAAGGGAATTTCCATCCTGGTGAAAATGAATAGGTCTAAAATGAAACTTCTGTTTCTAAAATCAAATGTGATATTCAGTTCTTTCTTATTTGAGGAGCTACATGGTTCCACCAGTCTTGCTTACTTTTTTCTTCATCATGTCACTTTCTTTCACTATCCGACCTCAAGACACTAGCTCCGTCACTAATCAACTAATCAGCTTTGAGCTACTGCGGCAGAGAATTCTCATCTGATTCCTTTTCACCAAGCTTTCTCTCTTTCAGTCTATCAAGCAAATTTACATCAACCTTCTTTAGGTTCCACATTTTCCCCTGATCTAAAAATTTCAAAGCCTTCTCATTACTTATCAAGTAAATTATAGATTCTTTAAGTGGCCATCAAGGATCTCTTTATTTCCTAGCACACATTTACATATCACCCATTCTCCAAAAGGAAAAATTGTCCCTCTCTGTTTCAAGGCAGATAACACTTTTTATATCACATGTGTGTCAAATAATTCTATGAATTTGTGTTTGAAGTATAAAATTGTTAACATACACATTAAATGGTGAGATTATGAAGCAGAAAAAGGACCCTATCTTAATAATCTCTGAGTCCCTATGCCTTGTTTAATAGCATGATGAGTGGAATAGTATTGAATAGTATTGATTGAGCAAAAGAACAATGTACATTAAAGGCAAAGTATGACTATTCAGTAAGTATCAGTACAATTATTTCATTATTTTTTCTTGAGAGAAAACCAAGACTATGGTGCTATCCTGAAAAGGGGAGAAGTTTTTAAAATATTTTAAACAATAAGAAATTATACATAACTAAACACAAATGAACATATGAAATTAAGGAGTCAAAAATGTCAATATGTACAGTATTATCTTTCACTTATTAATTTATTTATCAGCATTAAATATATCATACCAGGCATTATACTAAATTCTGTGGAATAAAAAAAATAACCTCTCTGGACTGAACGACCTTAGATCTTTCAGTCTAGCAATTAGGATTCCTGGTTTTGACATTTAAAGTCACCTAAACTAAATTGAGCTTCAATTACAATGACCAATAGTATATCCCTTCTGTTATACTGTATACACACAGGCATATGTATATATGTATGTTCATTTTCATTCAGTTCAATGACATTTTTATTTCCCCTAGACTTCCTCTTTGACACCTGGATTAATTAGAAGAGTGTTTTTTAGTTTCCAAGTGTTTGGGAGATTGCCCAATGATTGATTGGTAGTTTGTTTGCACTGTGATCAAAGAACATACTTTACATAGTTTCAATTCTTTTAAATCTGCTGAAGTTTGTTTTCTGGTCCATCATATGGTATATGTTGGTATACACACCATGCGCACTTGAAAGGATGCATATCTGCTGTCATGTGAAGTATTCCTTGAATGTCAATTAAACCTGTTGCTTTATGGTGTCCAGTTCTTCCATATCGTTGCACATTTGCTCGCTAGTGTTCTATCAATTGTTAAGAGAGGTGTAGTGAAGCCTTTAACTGCATTTGTGGATTTGTTTATATCTCCTTTTAGTTCTGTTTTACAGTTTGGCACATTATTGTTTGATATGTGAACAGTTAGAATTCAATGTTTAATTAGTGGATTGTCCTATTTCAGTCTTTAGGTAGTGTCCCTCTATGTCTCTGGTAATATCTATTGGGTTTAAATCATCTTCATTTTATATTCATAAAGATACTTCCACTTTCTTTTGATGAATATTTGCATGGTATATATTTTCTATCTTTACACTTTCAACCTGCTTATATTGTTATTCTTTTTACTTTTAACCAGCTTATATTTTTATATTTGAAGTGTGTTTTTTGTAGACAGCATATAGTTGGGTCGTGTTTCTTAATCCATTCTGCCACTGTCTTTTTTTGTGGATTTAGAAAATTTATATTTAATATAATTATTGATATGTTAGGTCTTAACTTAAATGCTATTATACATTTTTTTCTTCTTTCTGTTTTATACTTATAAGTTTTATTTTCTTCTGCTTTCCTGTAGGTTTCTTGAACAATTTCAGAATTCTTTTTACCTATAGTGTTTTTTAGTGTGTCTCTACGTATAGAATTTTAATTGTTTTCTCTGGGTACATAACAGCACAGTCTACTAGTGTTAAAACTTTACCAGTTTGAGGGAAGAATAGAAATCTTACTTCCATTTGTTTTCCTTTCCTCTCCTCATTTACAATATAATTGTCTTAACTTTTACTTTTTATATATTTAAAATCACATATAACAGCATTACATTTTTTGCTTCAACCATGAAACACAGTTTAGAAAACTTAAGAGAAAGAATCATGCCTATTCTATTTATCCATGTTATACTAACCAAGTTATTTTCTCTTTCCTGATGTCCCAAGAGGACTACTTTTATTGTTTCCTCTCTATTTAAAGAATTTCTTTAGCCTATTTTTTGTTTGTTTTTCAGGGTAGGCATGATGGTGACAGCATCTCTGTTATATTTCCTTAAGTCTGAGCGTAACTTAAGTTCTCCATCACCACGAATGATGTGTTTGTTGGATATAAGATTCTGGAAGATCCTGGGGTGTGTGTGTGTGTGTGTGTGTGTGTGTGTGTACGTTGGTAATCCAAGCCTGAGAACCTGGAGAACTGATGGTGTAGTTCTGGTCCAAAGGCCAACAGGCTCAAGATCCAGAAAGAGCCAGTGTTTCAACTCAAGTATGAGCAGGAGAAAAACAATGTCCCAGTGCAAATGGAGCCAGGCTGGGGGAATTCTTTTTTCCCCAGGGAAGGTCAGCCTTTTTGTCCTATGCTGTCTTTCAACTGATTGAATGAGAACCATCCACATTAGAGAGGGCAAGCTGCTTTACTCAGTTTACTAACATAAATGTTAATCTCATCCAAAAACACTCTCACAGAAACACTCAGAATAATATTTGACCAAATATCTGGGAACCCATGACTCAATAAAACTGACACATAAATCTAACTATCACACCCAGCAATGAAGATTAGTTAGACAATAACAGTTTATTCAAAGAAGTGTTCAACATCCATTAACAATGATGTTTATGAATACAATGCAGATAAAAGGACATGTGCTATCTAAAGAGTAATGATTATTCTCAAACGTAAAAATTGTACGAACTATGTTTAATACTAGGTGGTATGGCTCGTAAATAAGACTTTAAAACACTGCACTGAAGTGATAATAATTGAGATTGTGAATAAAGTTTTTAGTTATTATATTTTTAATAATAAAATATGATTGCTTTTTATAATAAACCATTATCTATAGTAAAATATCAGTAATTTCAAAAGTAAATTTATTTTCACAAGTCAATTTAAAAAGTTTTGAAATTCAGTTCTGGAAAAAGAAGACAGTGTCCATAATCTCATCAGACATTTGTGATTCCAGTTAATATCTTGGTCTAATTCTGTATGTTAAAACAATAGAGTATACCTTTTTAATTCATTAAATTAATATTTATTGAATTCCAGCTTGGTTGCCAGGCTATTTTATGTGATAAGGTTATAGCAGTAATCTACAAGATAACAACAACAATAACAAAATCTTTTACCCTTTGCTTTATTTAAAAATGTATGATAAGTTTTTTCATATTATTACACAATTTCATAAGAAATATCTTAATACATGTATTGTATTCCATACAATGGATATGTGATAGATTAAAAAACACACATTTGTCTGTTATCCAATACTAGATATTATACATATCTTCAATATTAAAAGTATTATTATAAATAAATTGCATATTTGTTCATGAAATTATTTTATTCTAAATTTGTGTTTTAACCCTAAAATATACCAGAACTTGAATCACTGAGATTAAATGAATATATTTTTTGAGTCTGAACGTATTTTGATAAATTGTATATCCAAATGTCCCTGTTCATGCTTTTAATAGCATCATGTGCAAGTGTCTATTTCATCTTACACTGGTCTGGATAGAGTTTTATATAATTTTTCTCTAATTACTGTAGTTAACAATTGATATTCCAGTGCTCTCTCTTTTTGCATTTCTACTTTCTGTATTAAGATCATTATGTTCTACTATTTTTGTTTTCTTAATTTACAATTGTTTCTTTATATTTTTTAAAAAATTATCTACTGCCCGGCCCGGCTTGGCTCAGCGGTTGAGCATCGACCTAGGATCCAGGCGATTGGGGTTCGATTCCCAGTCAGGGCACATGCCCAGGTGTGGGCTCGATCAATGACTCTCTCATCATTGATGTTTCTATCTCTCTCTCTCTCTCTCTCTCTCTCCCTCTCCTTTCTTCTCTCTGAAATCAATAAAGATATATTTAAAAAAATAAATAAATAAAAAATTATCTACTGAAGTCATACATTTTAAGCTCTAAATACAGTTTAATTGTTGTATGTATTTTTTCAATTTGTTATTTTTTTTAAATTATGATTACTTCTTGACATGGGCATCACTGCTCTTACTGCTATCACCACTACTATTAGCAGCACAAGCAGTGCTTTCATGAAGTCGAGTTTGTCAAGTGCCTAGTATGCTGACTTGTTAGCTGGAGAGTCATGTTCTATGGATGTTTGCAGAACATTCTCTGCTTTGGAGCGTTAGAGAATTACTATATTCACATTAAATATGGAATCACTGTCAGTGTTAGTATGAGGTGAGAATCTAAAGAGTTTTTCCCTTTCAACTTCTAATCAGTTCTACCAAAACTTTTAATTTACTACTGATTTTTGTTAACTCATTGATTGATATGGCCTCTTATTATTATAAAATTATTACCTAGTATAAGGAGAGCCTTTTTAAGCAGACATGATTTATATTTTAGCCTTGCATATATTTCAGCTGAAATTTTTTCTCTGAGTATTTTATTCCCATTGATCATAGAGAGTAAGTGAGTAAAAGGATGGCTATCCAACCAGCCGGATGAGTTAATGAGCCCTGACAGTTAATAGACTGGAGGTGCCGGGGCAGTTTAATCACCTGCACTTCCACATCTTAAATATATAAAAGAGACAATTATTGAACATTTAAAAGGCAAGATGTAATCAATCACACATAACTGTGGAACTCAAAGCTAATTTGTTTTACTTATTCATAAATTTCTATAGCTTCTTCCATTTAAGAATCTCCTTAGAATCTATCTTATCACTTGTAATAAAGATTTTTATTCCATTTTTTCACGTTGACTGCAGACAGCTTTCAAGCCCCATCACTCCTCTTTCCTCTATCTGGGCAACCTGATAAGAAAGACTGAGTGTTCTGTCCTAGGACACCAGTGAGAAGCCCAAAACACCCAAGCCCCACCTCAGAGGTATCAACACGCTGTGCCCTCAGTGACCATAACACACCGAGCTAATCACCCTTCCAGCCTCTCAAACCATATCGGGACAGGTTGGGGGAAAATATTTTCTTATTTTCTTGGTGCATGTGTGGCATCTTCATTCTCAACATCCACACCAATTGGGGGATCCATCTTCTTTCAGTGGGGTGAGTGCAGCACACTGTAAAGATATTTGTAGTAATGACACAAGTACAGTTCTGACCGTCCACTTTGTATTGCTGATAAAGAAACTTAAATCTTTTTTTCCCAAGCAGTTGAGCTAATTTCCATTTTTAAATTTAAGTGTAAGTTTCAACTAAAGAGAAAATTATCATCATCAAATTGCCCAGTAAGAGCAACTTGGTAAGTCTTCCTTTCTGGAATTCAAGAAATGGTCTGAGAAATTCAGCTGTATCTTCTGTGCAAGGAAGAGAGTGACAATAACAAAAATAATAAATATAGATACAAATGAGGTGAGAAAACCAGGAATTATACAGCCTATAAACACATTTATGAATATCTAGAGAAATTGTACTTGAAATGAACATAGGCCATTACGAAGAATAGTTGGTGGCTCGAGAAAAGGAAGTAGGTGCTGACAATAGTGTGTATTTCACAAAACCTTTATGCAAAGAAGTGAGCAATTTGTAGAAGGAAAAAAATTGTGTACAGATCTTTGAAATTAGAAAGCCTGGTCCACTGCCTTAAGCTATGCTGAAATAGTATAAGGAAAACCCTAAATTTCTTTTTTTTCTCCTTTACATTCCTTATTTATTTTTTCTTTCCCTCTTTATTTGCACATGTAGGCTCCTTATTTCACAAGTGACTTGAGCCCACTTACTACAAAATGCAATAAAATAACATTTGCTGTCTTTCCTTTGCTGCAGTTTCCTTCAAAACTTTATACATAATAAATTTCAAAATTTAGAAATGTACTTTAAAACAGCATTTTATTGTTTTTTACCATGTCACCCATAGCTGGAGAGGGATAACCTGAGCTCAAATCACAAAACAATATTCAGAAGCAGATATCTGAATATAACCCATCAGATTTCGACCAAATTTTCCTCTGAAATTCAGTGTGCGAAGGTTAGCTGAAGGTTCTTGCCCCTGTGTTTCTAGGGCTCACCTTGCATTCGGCCTTGGCACTGATGTGTCGGCCAGCTGACCATCCTTAGCAAGTCTCACTGCCTCATGCCAACAGACGGTGGCCCTTGGACAAACCTTAGATGCAACTATAAAAATAAAGAAGTAATTAAAAGCATGCAAGTAAAAAAAACTGTAATGTAGTCCATTACTTTTACTGGTGCCACTACTTCACGTCAGTTCGTTTTTAACTGGGAAAAGAGAAAGGCTCCTTTCTCTTTCTCTGTTTCTTCTTATTTCTCCTAAATCTGCTGCTTGTGTTAGCGTTTTCTTTTTAATTCTCACCTGAGGATATTTTTTCCATTGATTTTTAGAATGTGGAAGGAAGAGAGAGAGGAGAGAGAGAGAAACATCAGTGTGAGAGAGACATATCAATTGATTGGTTGCCTCCGGCCCTCGGGGATCAAGCCTGCAACCCAGGTACATGCCCTTGGGCAACCCAGGTACATGCCCTTGGCCGGGAATAGAACCTGCACCCCTTTGGTCTGCAGACTGACTCTCTAACCACTGAGCAAACCAGCCAGGCCATGGTCTGTTAGTTTCTAAGGAACCAAAGCAGTGTTGGCTATGCACAAATGACATAAAGTTTACATGAAACAACAGTGCACTAAAATAACTGTCATACCTATAGTCTGCTGGTTGCAGGAAATAAAAAAGAATACACCTTTAGAGAGGTAGGTAAGATATTTTAAGGGTTATTAAAATGTTCAAACTCATCGCATGATCTAATTTCTGAGAGTGGAGCTAAAAATACAGTGAGACGGGAGGAAAACAAACATGTAAGATAAATGATATAGCTTCTCATATTAATTTTTTTCATTAAAATCAAGTGAAATTTAGACTATTGTTATGAAAATGTGATATAATTGATAAATGAAGGCTCTAAATTTCATGCATGCTAATTAAAAACTACATACATATATAATAGTGTTTATGCAATTTACAATAAGTTCTTGTTATAATTATGTACATGAAGAAATATGTCACTCATCTCAATTTGATGACTGAGGAAGCTAATTTAATTACTGAGGAGTTGTTCTCTGAAGTTACATTCAGGAAGACAAAGAGGTTGAAGGTATTTCTGACCAGAAGATGACTTTTGTCTTAGCTAAACATTCATGTCCAAATGCAGATGTAGTTACCCATGTGATTAAAGTGGATAAGAGCCTTTCCTTTAAGAGAATGAAATTATCCTTGCAGGTAAGTTGATTTATATAAATTTAATCTAGTACCACAGAATCCTGAAGTAAAGAAAGCTCCAGATACTTGGGAAGTATTCCAAACCCAGCCCATCGAGAGTAAAGGGATATTGGATGTTGGACACCCATGATGTCTTGAGGGGTTTAGAAGAGAGTTGTGGTAAGCCGAATATCTGAGCACCATAAATGGGCTCTACAGGATCAGTGCCCCGTTTCTTTAAAAGCTAGTTGCAATGAAACTCTTTTGAACGGAGAGGCATCTGGAAGTTGAGGATACCAGAGAAGCTGCCTGCTGGTGTGAAGGTGAGTTTCTGGGCATCCTCTGTTGGACAAAGATGGGGGTAGATTGAGGCAAGCATTCTGTGAGGAGGAAGGGATCATAGAAGACCCAAGTCACTTAGTGGAGAAAGGCTAAGGTTAGTATTTTGTTTCCACAGGTCATTATGTCTGAGGAAACAGAACCTACAAATAAGCACACTGCTCTGGAAGGGCCTCAAGTCCACCACGATTTTCATGAGGTAGCTGTGCTGTGCCTTTGCTGGCTGCCTGAGTGACAGCCTCTGCCTTCTATGTTGGTTAATTTGCTGAGCACAACAGAAAGTATTAAGGGAACTTAATGTTACTTATATGAGTCACTTTAATTCTTACTTCCTGTACAGGCGCATTTAATCACTGATGATTAATTGGGGTCTTCTATTTACAGCCATCCTGCTGAGTAACAGTCATGCTCTCTGCTCTCAGAGAGCTTACATTCCATGTGGAAGACTGATTGCAGTAAGTTAAAAAATAGCCTTTGTTATTAAGGAAATGGAAATTAAAATCAAATCAAATACCACTGAATACCCACTGAAGTGACTATAATCCAAAGACAATGCCCAGGAAACAGAGCAATATTTTTCAAATATATTTTTATTGATTTCAGAGAGTTTAAGGGAGAGGAAGAGAGAGATAGAAACATCAATGATGAGAGAGAGTCATTGATCGGATGCTTCCTGCACCCCCCTGCACTCCCCCCACTGGGGATCGAACCCAAAACTCTGGCATGAGCCCTGACCAGGAACTGAACTGTGATCTCCCCTATCCTAGGACAATGCTCAACCACTGAGCCACGCCAGGCTGGCCAGAGAAATATTTTTAATTACCTTCTTTGTCATTGGTGCCCCCTTTCCTAGTCAGTTTTATGCTCCCACTTCCCTTTCCCTATCTTTTCCATTATAACCTACTCTCAGATAAATACCTAGAACAAAGCTTTGATAGTATATATACATGCATATATATTTATGCATATATATTAAATATTGTGTGTACATATATGAATTAGATTACCAAGGACTATATATGAGTGCATAGCCATTATATATTTTGTCATATGTGCATTAATATAAACAAACATGAAGCTATGTATACTATATACAACTCACTTGCTATATGTATGTGTATGTGGTTGAAGAAAGAAAATGAAAAAAGTTTTCTTAAATTTTACTTTCCCCTGAAACCTCTATAATTTTATTAACCAATGCTTATTATTTTTAATAAAAATATTAAAATTTTAAAAAATTACTTTTCTTGCTAGAGCGCAATTGCTTTATTCACAGAAATACTTTTTGAATGTTGAATGAAAGCTTCACAAGTATGAATTGTAAAATAAAAGACAATGCTATTCTGATGCGGTAATATGCAAGTTTTACCTATCTTCACACTCTAAAATATTTTGTAAAAGTAGTTTAAAATCAGTCAAGTATATTCTAATGTAAAGCAAACAGGCCAATATCAATAGCTCCTATGAACTCAGTAGCACTCAGGATTCTATGCCTCTCAACACAAGGACTTCTTCAAATACATCATCTACCTGGAAGGTCAAGCAAAATCAGTTTTTAAAAATCTTGACCTGATACATGCTTATAAAGGAGAAGAGATGGCAGTCCTCAGCAGTCACAGCAATAACTTCATTTATTTAAGAGAGAGAGAGGTAAGTGACAGGTAGAGAATATTTCTGTCGAGTCTTGGAGACCTTGAGATGAAAGTGAAACTCTTTTTTATGTAACCAAAGGTTGTATCCTTAGTTATTTTAAGACGCCCTCCTCAATTGTCTCCTTTCACTGGGTGGTGTCAAATGAATTGAGTGAATCTGGAATTTTTAGTTTTAATGGAATTAGAATATCAAAGAAATAAGGCAAAAAAGACCAAGAAATAGGAAATTGTATCTTGGTTCAAGTTATGGATTATTTAAAGTGATGTTACATACTTTTTTTTATTACTTATTTTCAACATTATAAAATTTCTATAAGATTATTACAGCATAATCTAAACTACTTTATTGACTATTATTTGTCCTGTCTACTGCTATGAGACATATTTTAGTGAAATAGAGTAACCATTCAAATGATCTTAAAAATAATTAGGCACTGTGGTCCGTACTATGAAGTCTAAATACAGGATGCTACGGAAACCAGTGTGCGAACAGATGTACTACTGGTTTCAGGGAACTTATTTTTAAGGAAATGCACCTCAACAAAGATGGGTAATATAGCCGGAGGTCAGGGAGTAGGGCAACAGGAGAAGGCAATGTGTTAGGGGCCAGCTTGGCACATGCTTGTTGGCCATGGGAAGGATTTTATTTTTTATCTAAGAGAAATCATGCAGGGATTTAAGCAGTGCATTGACTTTCTGACCATGGCTTAATGACATCTTCATGCATCAAAAACAATAAAAACTAACAGAGTAACTGTCTCCTTTGAAACTCAAGAAGTTTGCAAGGAAAATGATGCTTTAAGCAAAATGAATAATCCACATGTCAGTAACCTCTATTTTTTTTTAATTTAATAAGAATATACCTATGTTGATTTCAGAGGGGGAAGGGAGAGGGAGAGAGAGAGAGAGTCATCAATGATGAGAGAGTCATTGATCGGCTGCCTCCTGCACTCTCCTTGCTGGGGACCGAGCCCACAACCCAGGCATGTGCCCTGACCGGGAATCGAACCGAGATCTCCTAGATCATAGGTTGATGCTCAACTGCTGACCTATGCTAGCCAGGCAGTAACCTCTAATTTTTAAAAAATGTTTTGATTTCTGAATATGTCGACTCTATTATATGCAAACCTCTATAAGGAATAGTAAGAGAAAGGTAAAGTTTGAAGTGCAAAATCACCACAGAAAATGAACATTAAAAGAATTAGGAGAGGATAAGAGGAGAGCTACAGGAGCAACAGGTCTTACATATTAATTATTCAGATAAAACAGACATTTTGGGGAGCCTTACTTTGTGTCCATATGATAGTGTCATTCATACTACTTTTGAATTTCCATATTAGTTATTACAATCATAAAAAGTTGATTTATCAACGTCTAATTAAAGACCATTACTAAAGTGCTGAAAGTTTTATTAGGAAATGTTCTGAGAGCAGACAAAATTGAAATAACTTAGGCCTCTAACAGAACCAAATTGAACTATATCTGTACTTTGTCGCTCTGTTCTCTTTCTATTGAATACATAATGATATTAATGTCCAGGAAAGAATGCCATGCTCACAGAACTTGGGGAGCCTCTCATCCACCTATCACCTTTTGCTTTTCCCTGCGTATGTAGTTTCAGTTTTAAGAATACGTGTTCTTAGAAGGATCAGTTAAAAATAATACATGCCCTTAAGTCTGAAAATAATCATTGCCTTTTAATACTGCATATTAAACAAATCTATAATAGAAGCATTTATTGGCCAACTGCCATTTGTCAAACTATGGCTTATATGATTTTATCTAATCTCTGTGATATAATCCTATTCTGTCTACAGGGCAATGGGGCTCAGAGAGCTGCCTTTACTTGTTAAAGTAAGCCAGCTGTAATGCTTATATACTACCCTGTGTGTCCGCTTTCGTTGTGCTATTCCTTTAACATTCATTCATTTCGGATACACAATTCCTTCGGTTTCACTTTATTTTCCATTAAGCTGATGTCTTTAGTTCTCTTGCCTTTTCTCACTCTCCTACTCACCCTAATCATTGGCTCTATTTTCTGTCTTTGTCTCTGTATATCGAGGCCTGAATAGGTCTACACTCAACCAGCTACCCTGGGTGTGATTTTCATTGTAAGTTATGAAACTGTTGTTTTAATACCTTGCACATCTCTAACTAGACTTGGTCATAGAACTACTTATGCCATTAAATAATGATGCCAAAATGTGCTTTATGGACCCCTAGTCCAGTGAAGTGAGCCTTGAAAATGACACCGAAATAAAATAAGTTTAGAAAATTCTGCTTTTATGCCCTTCTTCACATTAGGTTACTCCCAATAAACATCTGCATATTACATTTTCATGGACATTGTACAACAAAATAATTTACTCATCTTAAAAAAGTCTCTTGCCAAAAAATCCTACATTTTTTGGGGAAAAAACTTGTTTCCTAGACATGCATGTCTGCTCTTCTCACAGGTACTCACCTGCATTATGCTCAGGGTTTTCCAAGCTCGCATTTGCTACATGGGTTGGATAAGTTTAGAAATAGTTATTTTAAATGTATATACATAGCCTGGCTGGTGTAGCTAAGTAATTGAGTGTTGACCCATGAACCAGGCGGTCATGGTTTGATTCCCGGGCAGGGAACATGCCCAGGTTACAGGCCCCAGGTAGGGGGCGTGCAGGAGGCAGCCAATCAATGACTCATAATTGATGTTTCTATCTTTCTCTCCCGCTCCCTTCTTCTCTCTGAAATCAATAAAAACATATTTTTAAAAAAGTATATACACAAATGTCTGTTTTTGTGTCTATAATTATACTCATTTTCCATGCACTGCTGTGACTTATAAATGTCCTGTGTAATGCTGGGAAATTAAACATTTAACATTTTAGATTTCTATGGGCTCACATCCTGTCCACCTGGTTAATACTGGTATTTTAGATGTCATATATGATCTCTAAGTCACCTTATCATTTAAGTTACATGCCCCAAATAATAACATAATAATAAATACATAATAATATTTAGCTTTTTATAAGTATGATCCTAATTGTGTGTGTTTTATACAAGGGTATAAAAGCAAGTGTCATATTTGAACTATGCGTGATATACTTAGGTTGGTACACAGGAAACATGGAAAGTTTTAAAAGAAGTAAGAGGAGGTTACATCTCTCAAACATATTTGATTTCTGCAAATCATTGGCACAGAGTAGATGTGTCCTGGGAGCATTGTCGTAATAATTATTATCTTTTCATATTTTCTCTTGACAATAGGGAAAGTGACTAAAAAATCAATAAACTATACTAGCAATCTAGGTGTTGACAGATTCAGAAAATTATTTACCTCTGCATACTTCTACCCCCAAACAATTATTACCTAAATATATGCAAACTCAAATCCAAGACCCCACAGAGGGAGTTAATGATTTCCATGAAAAAAAATACGTGCAGCAGTGCATGACCAGCTAGATGTACTTCTTCTGGGCAATAGCTGGGGCATGACCATTCTCCATGGGGTACTATGCAGAGCATCTATGTAAATGTTATTGCATTTGTGACCAATGACCCATAATATGTCTGAATGTGAGGTGGTGACCTGTTCATCCAATAGAACATGGCTTTAGAGCAATCTGCAAATTTAGTAGAGTTTACTATACAGAAAGATGAATAAATGCATACAGAGGGCTTCCTCAGAGTGCTGGGAGAGAAATGTAATTGAATCCAAGATGAAAATTAAATTTATCTAGTCTACAGAAAGGCTCAAGACAAAATATGCTTGGACAGTAATGTAATTTAAGTAATTCATCTTTGGAAATAATGGTCTAAGATAGATACAGCAGATCCTCAAATAATGTAATTTCCTTCAACATCATTTCATTATAATGTTCGTGAGAAAAATCAGTTCCTGGCTGGGGCCACTGTCTGTGTGGAGTGTGAATGTTCTTGAAAAGTCTGCGTGGGTTTTCTCTGGGTACTCAGTTTCCTCCCACATTCCAAAGACGTGCATGCGAGGTAAACTGGTGTGTCTAAATTGCCCCAGTCTAAGTGAGCGAGGGTGTGTATGCAATGTGCCCTCTCTTGCAAGGATGTTCTGTCCAGCGTGGGTCTCTCCTTGCTCCCTAAGCTGCCGCGATTGGCTCTGGCCACCTGAGACCCTGAACTGGAATAAGCAGGTTGGAAAATCATTATCTCATTTCACTAACCTTTCTTAAATGTATGTAGAGCTCATATTTATTTCAGTGCTTAGTATTGGAAGTGTTTTGGGTCTTTATTTAGAAGTTAGGTGATGCTTTTGTGACCAGAAACATGCCATAGGAACTTATCTCTTGTTTATGTCTACTAGCCTGTGATCAAATTAGTTTCCCTATAGTTTGTTTCAATTAAAGTCACTGTCTCCTAGAATTTATTGTGGATGTTAAGTGGGAACTTACTTACTGTGCACTTATTTTAAGGGAAAGGAAAAAAACAAATACCCTTATCTTGATGGGTTGAGGTTATTCTGTAACTGCTCTCAGCCAAATATGTTTAATTCAATAGAAAAGTCCACAAGAGTCTGGAATAGAGAAATACTGAAGGTAGGGAGACGGCCTAAGATGCTAGTAAAGGAATGCCACCTGTTGACTATTATAATAAGAAATTATATTATTATATAATATTATATAATATAAAATTATATTATTATATTATATTATAAGAATTATATTATTATTATAATGAGAAAATCTGTTTGTGTAATCTTTTCTTGATTTACACTGAACTTTTTCTTATTAACTGTACACCATCCATACATAAGAACAGTACAGTCAGGGATTGATTTGAGCTGGGGGAGCCTAATTTCTGGGCCCATCTCCACATATTCTGATTCAATTGATCTTCATAATTTATATATACACAAATTCATATATATGTAATTTCCTTATATGTTTATGTACTGAGCGATTACTTCATATAAGAGTAAATTTGTCTGATATGAATGTATGCTTTTAGTCTCTGTTATTTGGTTACTTTTATGACTAAAACTGATCTTACATTACCTTTTAAATTTGTCAATGCCCTAATTTCCTTTCTACATAATTAACAATTTTTATTATTGATCACCCATTTCGCCATCCACACTGTTTCAACTCCTCCGTCTTATGCATTCATTAAAAATATTGCTCTATGCACACAAAATACCATATGGTGCTGGGTATTTTCCTTAACTCTCCGTCTAATAAGAGACATGAAAATGTTCATAAATATCTATTTTACATTAAGATAAGTTACATGAAAAGATAATGCACATAGTGCTATGGGAGCCAAATAGATGAATGTCTAAGTGAGACTGGTAAAGTTTTCTAGAAAGAAATCCTTTACTTTCATCTTAAAGAATAGATACAGATAATGTATCATAGAATTGTACACTTGAAACCTATGTAATATTGTTAACCAGTGTCACCCCAATAAATTTAATTTTAAAAGAATAGGAGGTAGTTTTATGGGGAAGTCAACCTAGTGAGAAAATTCCAGGCAGCAGAGGTAGCTTGTGAGAGAAAAGTAGCCTCAAACAGAATGATATGGTTGAGTTCTGCAAGTATAGCACTCTGACCAAGTGAGGAGGGGGAAGCAAAAAGAAGGTTAGCTATAAGACTTATAGCTCTATGGGTCACAGGATGACATCTGTGAAGTAAAAATACTAGAAACCAATTTTTTTATCTTCATTTCAGCACAATGTTTTTCAAAATTTTCACTATAACTGAAATTATTAGTCAGCTAGTACAAGGGGTCAGTCTGCAGGCCTTAACCAGGTCTGTGCGCCCACATGTGCTTCCTCTGCAGCACCTTTCACCTGCGTCTGCATAGTCATGGTCAATCACATATGGAGCAGAGATGTTCAAGTAAGGTGCACTGGCTCATTCCACTTTATAGACCTCACTGAGGGTTTTTTGCACAGTTTCCCTGTAATGAACATAGGGCTGAAAATCAGGCAATCATCTCTCTAATTCCAGCCATTTGATCACCTGGCTCAGAGACTTTGAGCCAAAGTGTCTTCTTTCTGGCATTAGATAAATACGAACAGGTGGTTATCAAGGTTGTTTGTTTGCATTGCAGTCCTATATTAAAAGAAAATAACACATTGAAATGTAATATTTTAAAAAAGATAGAAGTCACACATCTCTGGTCAAAGCCCACTGGAGGGTCATGAGCTTTGGATGTCATATCACCTCTGCAGTCGGATGCCTGCAGTGAAGTCCAGAGTCATCTTCTCAGGACCATGAAGCTCAGATGTATACAGATAGAAAGGCCTTTCAGCCAACTGCTTCCTAGAATGTCCCTTCACCTTCAATCTGAAAGCTCCAGTTTGTTAATAAGCACTTCTAGATTCTCCATGCCCACTAGTAAAACCCTATCAACGTGGTCTACAGAAAAAGCTGTCTCTAGAAAGGACCTCAGGTCCTATTGTCTCGGTGTGATGCCTTTGGGATGCAGCCATAATATAACCTGTGTCGGGAGACTGCCCTTTCTTTACTGCTGTGTAACAGGATGCGCATTATAAATATCTTAAAAATTCTCTGTCCTTTCCCTCATAATGCTTCTTGCCTTAAAAGTCTCCCTTACCTCCAGTTGATTTTTGGTATATATTTCCCATCATACCTTCCTTTGTTATTTTTGGTTTTGTATTTAAAATGTTTTGACAATTGCTCATATTTAGGCCATGTCATAAAGTTTACTTAATTATTGTGAACATGGTCACACTACCTTCCCCTGGGTTAATTTTTGCATGAGATTTTTTTTTTTTATTACTTTACTTTCAACCTAACCTTTTAAAGTTGTTTCTTATAAACAGCATATTATTAGGTTTCTTTCTCTCTCCCTTTCTCTTCATTCAGTCTTTGTCTGAATTCGGTCCTTTATCCAGTCACATTTACTGTTATTATTGATAAAGTTGCGCTTGTCTACCATCTTGCTATTTGTTTTCTGTCATATTTGTCCTTCTTTTCTGTTTTCTTTTAGGTTAATCAAGTCTTTAGTGTTCTACTTGACTATATTATAATTTTGACAATACCTTTTTCTGTTATTCCTTAGAAGTCTCTCTTATAATTTCAAAATTTGTTAAATCATCCCTGGCTTATTTTAAACTACTACTTTAATCTCATCCCAAACACTACAAGAAGATTAAAAGACTGTAAATTCATGTATCACTTTTTTTTTTTACCTCAAACTGTTATATATTTTGCTTCTGAGTATCTTAAGAAACCTCTCAAGATATTATTTTGGCTGCTTTATGCCTTCTGTTGTCTTTTATATACATTCAGTTGCTTGCTTTCCTAGAGGCGTTGCTCTCTTCTTGCATTGCCTCTAATGAACCGCTTTCATTAGATGAAAGCTCAATTTGTTGGCAAAAAGTTATCTCAGCTTTGTTTGCTTGACAATATCTTTGTTCACCATGTTTAAAGGAAATATTTTTACTAGGTGTATGTAATACATTGGCAGGTTATTTCCCTGAATTTTATTGTTTATAATGTGCTATATGGCTGTATACATAGCACTTAAGAAATTATTTGTTTTTTTAAAATTGTATCATATATTTTTAAGCACACATACTTTCATATATGTAGCATTACTTCTGCATTTACATTGTATTGACAGTGATGTGAAGAAAGATGGGACTGAAAGACTGAAGGAAAGACTTACTCGAAGTACAAAACATATATTAAAGGTGCAAAACACTTCTTAGAATACATTTATAAAAACATAATATAGTACTTTTTGTTGAAAAGAATTTCCTTTGGGGCAATTAGGATTATATCATAAGCAAGCTGTATAATAAGTAGGCAATTGAATCATTTTGAAAATTTACACTACAACTTATCCTAAAGAAGTTTAAACCAGCCCTTATCCATTTCCTCTCTAAACATGTAATTTAATAATATTGTAAATTATATCATGTCACCATAAAAATAACTGAAATGCCTTATCTCAATATTATGAGCGAACAAAATTTGAAGCAGGATGACAATTAAGGAGCAGATATAAATTTCTTCTCAGACACATTCAGATGTCATACTGATTTATTTTCATCTTTACTGAATCTCTATATATTCTCTGGTTAAATTTTCCTCTTTAATTATGGAAATTATGTCATATATTGCTATAGAAACGTATAGCAAAGAAAGGAAGGCTTAACCAAATGTCATTTGAATAAAAGAAAATTTTCGTTTAGTGAAGTTGCACTGGTATCTCTCCTACACAGAAACAGTTGTTTAAAAGGGAGGGTGATATAGTATACAGCCAGAGATTTCTAAAATATATAGGTTTCTAAAATAGACTCTAGATAGTAACATTATTTACTAAATCTATTTCAAGTTATTTATTTGAATTATTTATTCTGCATTTTTGTCTGGAGTTAGGGAAACTAGGGATAACAATCCTCATTTTAAAATGTCAACATTAACCAAAAGTTATTGGAAGAAGGCCTAATGTGAAGCAGGATTTCGAAGTGATAGGCCTCTGTTCTACGTCTTCTATTCATAATGCTAAGTCCTGTTGTCTTGTCTGCATGCTTGCTTTTATTTTTACCAGTTATCATACTTCAAGGGATCTTTTTTGTTTTCTTTTAATTCTCAGCCGAGTTTATTTTTCCCATTGCTTTTCAGAGAGAATGGAAGCGAGAGGGAGAGACAGCTATGTGAGATTGGTTGCCTCCCACCGGAGTCCCAACTAGGTCAGGGATGGATCCTGCAACCAAGGTATGTGCCCTTGGCCGGAATTGAACCTTGGACCCTTCAGTCTGCAAGCCAACACTCTAACCACTGGGCCAAACCAACTACGCTTCAAGGGATTCCTTTTTTAAAATAAGCATCTGTTTGCAGAATCCCACTCTCATTCAAATTTTTCACTGAATTTCCTTAATTCTCTAGATAAAATTCTATCTTCTTTATGATCCTCCCTGCCAAATCATTCATTTCTTGTTTCCTTACCACACTGCTCTACCACTGCTTCATTTCTTCATTATTTTTAGAAAAAAAATGCTGAATTTGGCTTTCTACTTTTTAAATAATATTTCTAGCCTACCTATGTTCATTCAGGATATTGATTTGCACTTCTGTTTTGTTTTATTTTTAGAACATCTTGCTTTGGTATTAGGGTAACAATGGTCCCAAACAAACAGAAACTATTTTCATCTTTTTCTTTTTTCTTTTTTGAATAGTCCGTAAAAAAATTGATGTTATGTCTCTTACAAAGTTTGGTAGAATTTACCAATTAAGTCATCTGGGTTTTCTTTGCGCAGGTTGGTATGAACTAATTGCCAAAAAAAAAAAAAGTGTTCTTGGACTACTTGAGAAATGTTCGACAGACTACAGTACCAAGAATAGCTAAGGCATTGAATTTATTATCTATTGCTGTATAGCAAATGACCTCAAAAACTTAGTTGCTTAAAACAATCAAGTTTAATCCTCTCACATTCTCTGTCAGTCAGAAGTTCACAAATAGCTTGGCTGGGTGTATGCAGGGCTCACTCCCATTAGGCTACGGACTGGGTACCTTAGCTCCTTACTGGGTGCTTGACGTTGGATCCCTCCATAGGGCTGTGTTAAGTGTGCACGGAACACAGCAGCTGGTTTTCCAGAGAGCAAGTGATCCCAAAGAGACAAAGAACAAAACCGCAGTGTCTCTCCCGAGCTGGTGTAAGAAACCAGAGTCTGTCATTTCTACAACCCTATTCACTAGCACAAGCCACGAGTGTGGCCCACTCAAGGGTAAGGGAATTAACTCTTCCCATTTGTCAGAGTCATCAAGTGATTTGAGTACAATTTTCTTTCTTTTTATTAACTTTATTGGGGTGATAAGATCTTATAGGTTCCAAGTGCACATTTCTATGATCCATGATCTGTATATCGCACTGTGCATCCCTCACACAAAGTCGAATCCTCTTCTGTCACCATATATTTGACCCCCTTTCCCCTTTACCACCCCAACTCCCCCTTCCCTCTGGTAACCACTGCACTATTGTCTATGAGTTTTTGTTTTTTTGTCTTTATTGTTTGTTTCTTTGTTGCTTCCAGTTTTATATCCCACCGAGGAGTGAAATCACATGTTCCTTACTTTTTCTGCCTGACTTAGTACATATTTTAAAACCGGCACACATATATTAAGCACACATATGAGTCAGGCACATTTCTAAGCATATTATCACATAGTATCTGATTTAAAACTTCACAAAAATTTTATGAGTGAATGTTTAAGTTACTTTAATTTTACATATGACAAAATTATACTTTGAGAAGATATGTTGCCCGGCCGGGCGTGGCTCAGCCTTTGAGCTTCGACCTAGGATCCAGGCGATCGGGGTTCAATTCCCGGTCAGGGCACATGCCCGGGTTGCGGGCTTGATCCCCAATGACTCTCTCATCATTGATGTTTCTGTCTGTCTGTCTCCTTTCCTCTCTCTGGAATCAATAAAGATATATTTAAAAACAAAACAAAACAGAAGATATGTTAATTTCCAAAGTCACACAGTAATACTGTATTCTTACCTCATGGCGGTCTGGCGCTGGAACCTACCTGTTATCAGGACACTGTTCAACTTCCCAAAGATAACATCATCAAGTTTACCTTCCAAGTGAAGGAATTATTAAGGATGTCCCTGGATTGTGTGCACACAGTGAGGCATGGGAAGGAAGGCCCCAGCTTCGCTTGCACACAGTCACAGTCTCTCTCAATACACTGCTACAAAGCCTCGAAAGTTCAAGACATTCCATGTTTGAGTTAAGGAGGACAGGCTCCCTACAAGTCATACAAACTTGACTTTCATTGTTCAACAAGGAGAGATCTGAATCTGATTCTGGCTTCAAGCCTTTAGGACCTATAGCTGAGTAAAACTGGCATTTGAACAGATTTTCTATCATTCTCATATTTGCCACACATATCAGGAAGCACGCCCAGTTATTTAAGAGGCAATGGGAGACAATTTTGTCTCATTTGTAAATGAAAACGTGTATAAGCCAAGGTCTTCAGGACATGAAGAAATTTGAAAACAGTATTTCTGCATAATAGATGCTTAAATTTCAAAGCATATAAATCTATGGTCAGAATATGAGCCGCTTACAAATTTCTTTGTTTGTGGTTTAACTGTCAGCTCAGATTTGTAAAGCATTCTTCTTCGATGACATGCTTTGCACCCAGAATACTTCTATTCATTCAAATTCTTTCCATTGTAGGACTGAAATGAGCCTCTATTATGAAAACGAAGTGTCCTAATTTTTAATTAGTGTGCATCACCTCTGGGGCGGATGGAATGAAAAACTGAAATGGGCAGGAGTGATAACAATAGAGCAATCATAAAAATCCAGATAATATTTTAAGGGCTGCAGTTTAAGCTCTGAATAGTCACAATAACCTTTTGACACTTGTCATTCCAATTTCCAAAAGCATTTGCCTTTGTAAGAGAAGTCAGATTTGTAGCCTTGGCCATTTTGATAACAGCACATCAGTAACCAATTAGCTTTACTTATTAGGCCCTCTATATTCTATTGAACATAGTAATGGTAGTAATAATGATAATAATAGAAGATAATTAATAGCAAAACTTTTATATATCATCAGTGGAGGGGAGCACAAAGAAAATATTCTATTATTTGCTACTTAGCATCATACTTCATTTATACTAAATAAAGAAAAAATATTTTATTTTAATAAAAAAGAAACAAAACCCAGTGAGATTAGGGGTGTAAAGCATGGACTTTAGAATCACATGGGCACAGGATAAAATTTCAGTACCATTTGAAATTTCATTAATGGAATTAAACTGATTCCTAGTAAACTGTACTTTTAAAACACCTCGTCCTTCACAATTTGTTGTGAGGATTAAATGACAAATTTCACAAAAAGTGTTTAGAAAGGGGACTAAGAACCACTGTTACAGCCATTGTCACTGGCCTGAGAACTTCAAGGAAAAAGCAATATTTACTATCAAGTATTACTTGAAATAAGAAAAATAATGTTATATTTTAAACAAGGACTTATAATATTAAAAAGTATTAACCTGTATGTTTAGAAATGTCCTGACACAGAGCATTCAACACATGGAAGGCAGCACTATAAATGAAATCAATATTATTGACATGTTAGAGATAATGTCTATTTTTGGTTATTTTTCCCCTCAAATACATACACACACATAAAAATCCCAAATAATGTAAATCAAATTTCTGTCACTCTTCATACAGTTTTAAATTTTTTATTTATACTTCTAATATAAGAATTTTGCCATATCATTAAATTCTTATTGCATGTATGTTCTGTAAGGTTAACATAATATATTATTTTACATATGCAACATGATACAGTCCACAATTCTCAATGCAAATTGCTTTAAAGAGTGCTTGGACCAAGCAAGTACCCAAGAGTTAGCAAACAGATACAGAAAACTTGAATATCTAGAAAAGAACCAAGAATGGAACTAAAGGGGATCAAACAGATAAAAAAGAAACTAAATTTTTAATGAGAGATATAATTCTCAGGGAAATGAATTACATGAACATTTAAAATTGAGAAATCAATATTTGTCAGTGATATAGAATAACTGGAGCAGTCATGTGAACTAACAAAACATTACTAGTGTATGAAAAAATTATTAGTGCATATTAAAAATGTATAGCTTTTTTATATAAAAGGAACAACACCTTCTTTAAATGGAAATTGGTTAGGCCACTGGCATGGCTTAGAGGTTGAGCATCAACCTATATGATTCAGGAAATTCCCAGTCAGAGCACATGCCCGATCCCCAGCAGGGGGCATGCAGGAGGCAGCCCTCATCGTTGATGTTTCTAGCCGACTACTTCCCTCTCTCTGAAATCAATAAAATCATAAATCTATCTTTATTGATTTCAGAGAGAGAGGAAAGGAGAGGGAGAGAGAGAGAGGAACATCAATGATGAGAGAGTCAATGATGGGCTGCCTCCCGCATGCACCGCACTGGGGATCAAGCCCACAACCCAGGCATGTGCCCTGACCAGGAATCCAACGGCAATCTCCTGGATCCCAGGTTGATGCTCAACTGCAGAGCCACGCCCAGCCAGGCCATACTATATATTCTGATCATGGTGGCATAAACTTAGAAATCAATAGCACGGAAAAATGAGAACACTCACAACTAGGTGGTAACTAAATACTCTCCTAAATCACAAATGAATCAAAGAGTAAATCAAGGATTATACAGGAATATTAGGAATAATGGTATACCAATAAATTATTTAGATGAAATAGACAAATTCCTAAAATGATACAAACCATCAAAAAAATCTCAGTAGTAAGAAGCAGAAATAAAACAATAAGAAATAAACAATGTGAATAGACCTAAAACAAGTGAAGAGATTAAAATAGTAATAAAAATAGTTTTTACTTAAGATTTAGTATTGAAATAACTATTTATTTACTATTACTAATAATAAAATAGTAATTTAAGGATTACCCACAAAGCAAAGCCTATGCCCAGACTGATGAATTCTATCAAATTTTAAATAAGAATGAACACCAATTTCACAAACACTTTCAAAACAAAAAAAGCTTAGGGAATACTTTAATTCTTTTAGTTTTAATTTTTCAATTACAGTTTACATTCAATATTATTTTGTATTAGTTTCAGGTGTATAGCATAGTGGTTAGACACTCACATACTTTAAAACATGGTCCACAATATTTCAAGTACCCCTGGCACCATACATAGTTATCACAATATTATTGACTATATTTCCTATACTGTACTTTACATTCCCATCACTATTTTTTTATTGTTTTATTTTTAATTTTTTAAAAGTTATCTTCATTGTTGAAAGTATTACAGATGTCCTCTTTTTACCCCCATTAACCAACTCCATCCCTCAGTACCCTCCCCCACAGGCCTACCACACTATTTTCTGTGTCGTCCCCATAACTCTTTGTGACTATCAATTTGTGCCTTTTTTCTAAATCATTTTATAAGGTCAGTTTTATTCTGATATCAAAATCATTAAAAACATCATAAAAAAACTACAGACAAATATTTGAGTAAGGATGTAAATATCTTCAACACAATATCAGTAAACTAAACCCAGCAACATGTTAAAGAATTATGTACCATGGCTAAGTAAGATTTATTCCAAGTACATAAGGTAGGTTCAATATTCAGAAATTAATTAATGTAATACATCATACCACTAGAATAAAAACGACCATTACATTATCATATCAATAAATAGAGAAAATGCATTTGACAAAATCCAACACCCTTTCATGAAGAAAAGACTCAACAAATTAGATGAAAAATTCCTTAGTCTAATAAAGAGACTCTATGAATTACCCAGAGTTAACATTATTCTTAATGGTAAAAGACTGGGTACTTTTCCCCTAAGATCAGGAACCAGACAAAGATGACAGCTCTCACCTCTGGTGTTCAACATTGTGCCAGGAATTCTATTCAGAGAAATTGGGGTCAAAAAAATAAAATAAATAAAATAAAATATAAAAAGCATTCAACCAATAATAACACTTAATAGTGAAAGACTGAATGTTTCTCCCTTCAATCAAGAACATTGCAAAGATAACTGTTCTCTTATTCAACAAAGTTCTGGGATTTCCAGCCAGTGCAAAAAGTCAACAAAGAAAAATAAATAAATAAGCATAAAAGTGTCCCTATTTGCAGATGACATGATTGTGCATGTAGAAAATCCAAAGAAACCTATAAGATTACTCTTAAAACTAATAAGTTAATTCACAAATTTTCAGGATACACGATAAACATAAAATAAATTTTATTTTTATATATTAGTGATGCACATATGGACACTGAATTTAAAAATATATAATACCATCTATAGTTACTCACAAATGAAACTGTTAGGTATAAATCTAACAAAGCACGTACAGGACTGGAGTGTGTAAAACTGCACAACACAGATTAAAGCAACCAAGGGAAAAACACAGCCCAGAGCCAACATACTACTATGACCTCTAAGATATATGTGGAGGTGTGAAGTTGACTCATGTGGTTTATGGATTTTTTTCACTCACTTTGTATTTTAGCTAAAATCACAATATAAAGACATGCAAATATTAGTTTCTATATATTTTTCCAGATGGAATTGTTGACTCAGGTTTACACACTACAACTCAGCAGGCTCCATGGGAAGCAGTGGGATCCTACAGCCTATGGATCTGGCTCATGGCTCATTGTGCCAAGCAGAGTGTGGGCACACCAGCCCACGAGCTGGCACAGCATTTCTGCACTTAGTTGGCCGCTTGGCAACCCAGTATGTTATTAACACCAAGATAGTGTATCAGTATTTTTCTGCATGCTATTCCATTATGCCAAATGAGATGTTTTTCCCCCTCATGGGAGTATATGCACTTTTTTTTTTTTTTTTCTTTTATTGATTTGAGAGAGAGAGAGAGAGGGAAACATCCATGTGATCCTTGAATGGAATGATGCTCCAACCAACTAAGCCACCCTGGCCAAGGCTAACTGAACGTTTAAAAAGCCATAGAACCTTTGTAAAGCATCTAGCTTACACTAAGACTTTTATTACCCAACACCAGGGTAAATACACTTACCTTAGACGTTACATGTCATGACACCAAATGGTAAAAAAAAAGAAATAAATAAATGAAGGAAGATCAAAATAAATGGAGAGAGAACCTGATTATGTTTAAAGACTTACTACAGAAAAGATGTTAATTTGCCCTAAATTAATAAACAGCTTTGACATAACTGTTAACACAAACCCAGCAATATTTTTGTAAATTTAGAAAAGATTATCCTAATATTTACATAATAAGGCTATAATTTTATCATTAATTTTTATATTTGTGTTTTATATTTGTTATAATTAACGATCATGAAAAAATTGACATCAGGTTTGTTTTTTACACCGACAATCATGTCCCAGAACTTTAATTTGAAAGGCTGGCCCATCTATCTATGTCCATGCTGTAGAGTTTGAAATAGAGGCCACCCTGGAGAGCTGAGAAGTAGTAACTGGTTCAGAAGAATAGAAAAGCAGTAAATAAAGGCTAACATGTTTGACTGTCATTGTATTTATTACCATGGAGTGTTGATTAGAAAGAATTAGAGCTTTGTTATATAAACGAGCATTTATAACACAAGGTAAATGTGAGCTCATGATAGGTATACCACAAGCTATTTGGGGGCAAAGAAAAAGCCTTTAGCCAATAATAAGACCTTTGACACAATTTTACTGCAATTATAATTGAAGGATCTAATGATGAATGTTATAGCTAACACAGTACATTCACCTCCTTGGCTTAATTTCAACGTAGATGCAAACTAGCTAACATCTTTATGATTGGTATGAAATACAAAAATACAATAGTGTTTATCTCTAAATAAAATTGAATGTGATTATTTCTCCTATAAACTTGTCTACATTGTTCTTTTAATGAGTATGTGGCACTCTTAAAATTGAAATGCATTTGTTTTATTTAAACATAAAGTAATCCATTGGCAGGAGGATTGTGAGTGAATAAGAAAGAAAAGGAAATGAGAGTGTGGGGAAAATCTAGGAACAACTTTTGTTTTTCCTTAGAATGGTCTGAAATTACCTGTGTTCTGTGAACTGTGTGCTTTGTCGTTTGTAGAAATCACCATATACAATATATCATAAAAATACAAAAAAAAAGATGTAGTTGAAGTTAAATCAATCAAGAAATTAATATTTTTGTTGCATAAAGAGAGAGAGGGAGAGAGAGAGAAAGAAGGTAAAGGCATAGACATGGATATAGATATGGATAGATGGATGTGCACAAATAACTACTAGCCAGCAATGGAATAAGAAACATTGGGAAATTTTAAAATATTTATAGTATTTGAACAAAGTAAAATTTATTGTTAAAACGTGAGCAAAAATTTTCTCCTTAGCATATTAAATATAGTGTATTAATGCTCTGTCCCCACCCCCAATTAAAAGGCCTATTTACTTGATAACCTTTTTAAGGCTTTAGAGATGAGAGTATATAAAGTATATAAAGTCTTTGAACCTCTACTTTCTCCTGAGAATTTATCTCCACAGTTTTAGACCCTTATCTCATCCACCCCAAATCATAGACAGTTTACCTGTTTACATCTTTACTCTCCTTCAGTTCTCAGCATAAAGATATTACTTGACATGCCTTTCACACCTCCCAGATTAAATTACCTCCTCCATGAACAGTTTTTATTCTCTGTTCACTGTTTGCCTTTGTGCATCATGTGCATTTTGCACATTCCATTTTCTATCACTTGTCAAGTTATTTGAATTTGTGCCAGTGCTTCCATTGAACTGTAAGGCAGCATCTCGCCTATCACATCTGATCCTCTGTATGTAACATAATTATTGGCACAGGGTAGGTGAGTCATGCTATTTATTTGATGAATACATAAATGGAATAATTGCATTTCTCCATGAATAATAGTGTCGAGCATCATTTTATGGGTTTATTTTTTATTTGCATATCTTTGATGCAGTCTCTCTTCAGATAGTTGGACTGTGTCTATTGAGCTGTTTGCTTTCTAGATACCAGAGTGTTATTAGGTATGTGATTCGCAAGTACTTTTTTCCCATTCTAGGATTTGTCTTTTTATTTTCCCCATAGTGTCTTACAATGCACAAGGATTTCTAATTTTGAGAATTCTAATATATTTTCTCCTTTTATACATTGTTTTGTTTCCTTATTTAAGAAATCTTTGCTTAACTCAAGATCATAAACGTTTCAGCTGTTTTCTTATAGAAGTTTTATAGTTTTAGGTTTACATTTAGTTTATAGACCTTTTTGAGTTGTATTTCCTTATGGTATGGGGTCATATGGATATCCAATTTTTTCAGAACCACTTACTGGCAAGCCATTCGCCACTGAATTGTCTTTGCTCCTTTGCAGGTAATCAACAGACAACATACATTTGTGCGTCTATTTCTGTATTCTATATTCTGTTCCATTGGTGAGTTGTCTGTCTTTTTGCCAACAGCACACTGCTTGCATTACTGCAGATTTATTGTAAGTCTTGAAGTCAGAGAGAGACAGTCCCCTGACTTCATTCTCTCTTCTTCAATCTTCTGTTGACTTTGTTGGGTCTAACTTCCTGGGATTTTGATTGGTACTGTGTCATATCTGTGTATCAGGTTGAGAAAAACTGGCATGTTAACCATAATGGGTCTTTCTATGCATGCACTTAGATTATTTCTACATTTATTTAGATCTTTGATTTCTTACCTCCGTTTTGCTTGTATAGATCATATGCATGTTTTCTTAGATTTATAACAAAGTATATAATATTTTTTGGTATTAATATAAAGGATATTGTGTTTTTATTTTCAAATACCATATTTTTTTGTTGCTGGTCTATAATAAGGCAATTGACTTTTGTATATTAATCTCCTATCCTGCAAACTGGCTATAATTCCTTATCAATTCAAGAAATATTTTTGTTGGTTCTTTGGGTTTTCAACATAGACAACAGTGTTATCTGTGAACAAAGGCCATTGTGTTTCTTCCTTCTTAATGTGTATGCTTCTTAATTCTTTTTATTGTCTTATTGCATTATCTAAGAATTCTAGTACAATGCTAATTATTATATGTGACAATACACGTACTTGCCTTTTTCTGACCTTCTTGGGAAAGCATTTAGTTTCTCACATTAAATATGATGCCAGCTGTATGTGTTTTATAAATGTTCTTTATCAAGTTGAGGGATTTCTCCTCTATTCTCAGTTTGCTGAGAGTTTTTTATTATGAAGGTTGTTGGAGTTTGTCAAACACTTTTTCTGCATCAATATAATTATGTGATTTTTCTTCTTTAGCCTGTTGATGTGATGGATTACATAAAATGATTTTTGAATGTTGAGCTAACCTTGCATGCCTGGAATAAATCCTAGGTGGTTGTGCTTTATACATTTTGTATACTTTATTGGATTCTATTTGCTATTATTTTGTCAAATATTTTTGCATCTCTGTTCATGTGAGATGTTAGTCTGTAGTTCTCTTATTTTGTAATCTCTCTCTCTGGTTTTGGTATTAGGGCGATGCTGGCTCAGAGAGTAAGTTAGGAAGTATTCTGTCTACCTTCATTTTCTGAAAGAGATAGTAAATAATTTCTCCCTTCAATATTTGTTAAAATTCACCAGAGAGCTCATCTGGGCCTGATACTTTCTGTTTTGGAAGCTTATTAATTATCAATTCAATTTCTTTAATAATGTAGGCAAATGTAGTTTATTTATACTACTTTGCATGAGTTTTGGTAGCTGTGTCTTCAAAAAACTGGTGCATTACATCTGTGTTATTCAATTTCTGGCCTGATTTGCTCACGATACTCCTTTATCACCACCCTTTTAGTGCCCACAGGGTCTGTCGTGATGGCTCCTCTCATTCCTGATACTTAGTTAGTTATGTTTTCTCCCTTTTATTCTTTTGTATCAGTTTCCAATGATTTGTATTTTCTCCTCATACCTACTTGTCTTTTCATGCTCCTTTGCATTACTGTTTATGTCACGATTAACTTATTTCAAGTACCAGCCATTGTGAAGTCTCCCTTATTGGGTGCTTGATATTGTCAAGTTGCTGTTAATATCCTTGAGGGTTCCTCTGTGATGAGGGTAAGTTACCTGAAAATAATTTGACCTTTTGGGAACTCTATTTTTAAACTTTGTTGAGTGGGTCTATCATGGTGCTTAGACTGGATGTAAATTTTTCCCCATTTCTGAGCACTCTTCCAGACAAGGTTTTCACCTCTGGCCTGTGGCAAGAGGCACTAATCCCTTCCCTGTGTCAGCTCTGATGAGTTTCCTTTCTAATCCCTTTCAGATGCTATTTCCCAGGCCTCTTATAGGCTCCTTCATAGATCATATATGGGTCAGTACTCACCTGAAAAAACAAAGAGAAACTTCTATAGATCTCCAGAGTTACTTCCAGGGTTCTGCCCTGTGAGTTGTGGGTGCCTGAAGCTCTCAGCTCCTGGTCTTTCCGTTCACAGGGTCTGCCTGGCTGTGCCTTGCTTCCTTCCCTCTCCCTGGGCTTTGGCCTGGAAACTCTCTCTGGGCAGCATTCTGAGGGAATTAGCCTGGTATCCAATGCCATGAGCATTTTTGTTTTATAAATGTGTCCCTTTTTTTTTAGTTGTTTCAAATGGGAAGGTAAATGTGTTCTCTATTTCTCCTTGGCAGAGAGTGGATACGGGTAGTACAGATCTGCTACTGCGTTACCTTGCGTGTGAGTGACAGACACTTCACTCAGACACATTTCGCTTATGGGGAGAATTAGCTGACTGATGAAATCTAAAAAGGAATTGAACACAGCTTCAAGGAAGGACACGGGCTCTCTTGGGCATCAGGAATACTTGAATTGGAAGCAGTCTTTCCTTTTTTGTTGCAATTTCTGCTAATTCTGTGTTTTAGTCTCATTGTCTCTCTGTGGCCACATCTTCTCCATTGCCCCCCCCCCAAATCCCTGTGATTTATTTCTATATCTACTACTGTTAAAAAGGAACTGTTTTGAAGTTCTCTGTAGAGACACATTGGCCTGCCTGACTCACCTTTTCACAGGGTGGTCCTCTCATTTGAGCTAGGAAGGCCCTGTGAGCATCGCTCCATATGTCCGGGCTGCTGGTGGTGGGTAGGTAGAGGGATTGCCCTTAGGAAAAGGCCAATGTTCAGACAGCCCTGCAGCTGCTCCTTACACAGTTAATGATGTCACATCAGTAATCACATAAGGAGAACAGCAACATTCCTCCAATTGGATTGTGGTGACATTTTTATTTTTCTAGGAAAACAAGCTATCCAGGGGAGTATGTGCTGGTCATTCAGCATTTGTTTCCTTACGTCGAAATTAAACAGTCCTTTCACAGAGCAGACATCTCTCATGCAGAACAAAATCCTAGAGACAGAAGTTTTCAGGATCCTTAGAGATGGGCCATCTTAACATGCAGAGAAGTTTGTTGATATTAGAGCTTTTCTGATTTTTTTTTTATGTTACTCAGATTTTAACAATCTCTAGGCAATAGTATACATTTAAATAAAGTCAATGATTTGTGATAAGCTACAGAATGGAAACAGACACAGTAAGGAGTCCTTAACCCCATATGGGATTTTCTCAGGAAAAAAATTTGGGCTTATATGATGAAGAGTAGAGGAGATTATAAAGCTAGTAGAGCCGTGGCTGGTTTGGCTCAGTGGTTAGAGTGTCGGCCGTGGGACTGAGGGGTCCTTGGTTCGATTCCAGCCAAGGGCACGCACCTCGGTTGCAGGCTCAATCCCTGGCCCTGGTCAGCGCACATGTGGGAGGCAACCAATCGATGCGTCTCTCTCACATTGATCTTTCGCTCTGTTTCTCCCCCCTCCACTCTCTCTAAAAAACAATGGAAAAAATATCCTCGGGTGCGTATTAAAAATAAAACAGCAGCAAATAGAGATGGAAAAACTTAGATATTATGAATAGTATTATGAATAATGGAAGATGATGCTCTTCTTACACTATTATAACTAATTTAATGCATGTCAAGTTTAGCAATCATGAGAGGATGTGTTGGTTGCTGAGGGTCGGCAGTAAGGCTGCAACCAGACAAAAGGTTTTTACATGAAACTTTGTCTTTGGATATAAGCTTTGAATCAGCTGAGAACTACAGCAAGATTTGAGAGATATAATATAATTTAAATGATATTATTTTCTTATAATTAAGGATACAATATTACTTAGTGAAGTAATTAATTTTGATTTTCCAAAATAAAAATGTTTTTGGATGTTGATCTCCCTCATAATAAATATTACTGGAGTCATTAACTCCCTTATTTCTTCACATTTCCTATTCAAATTAATAGAAAATAAAGAAATAAATGAAAATGGAGTTAGGAGAAATCATGGCCACCATAACTTTTTAAGATTAAATATGAATTTTTTTACTGCTCTATGTTGTTGCCAATTACCCAAGTGACACTTTGTCTTTGTTTATTTTGCCCTTAGGTAATTAGAGGGGAACTCAAGTTCGTTTTTATTTATGCAATCATTTGTTTATTGCCCTTTTAATGGCACCCGCTGAGTTTGATTAAACTTTTATCCAACTTCAGTTCCACCATATATGAAGTTTAATTATCAAAAGGCAAGCTTTAGTATTTTCTTTTTCTTATTTTGAAAAGTTGAGGGATACTATGGCAGGGTTTTCAGAGTTTCTACTCATCGGATAGTTTTGCAATTCAATTTTGATTATTAAATTATATTGTGGCTCTTACTGTTCGAAAACCTCTGAATAACAGCGGGCCAGATGTTTTGCCTGATTAGATACTGAGATATTTTAATCGCCAGCTGTAGCATCATAAACCTGCTCTTTTAATACTTCACTGTAAGTTTTCCATCTGCATTCAGCATCTGGTCAGTTCTGTCTAGGTTGTCATTTTACTTCATTTCTTCTTTATTACCCCACATATATCACTGCTTAAATGGAATTTATCAGTCGTTATGACCGAACCAGATATCATTATTTTTATTTTATTTTAAAATGCATTATTTAAGTAATAATTGTAGCAATATTCATGCTTCTATGGAGTTTTCATTTTTCAACACATCTATGGTACATAATATGGACCACTAATACATTATACTTAATATGACAATATTCACTAAAGAAAATTTAATAACTTGACTCATTAAGATGAGGGTCTACCTTGCTGTTTTATTTTTATTTTTTAAAGAGAGAGAAAGGCAGAGGGAGAGAGAAACATCAATCAGTTTCTTCCGTACATGCACCAACCGTGGTTCAAACCTGCAACCTGGTATGTGCCCTAACTGGGAATCAAACCCCTGACATTTGCATGAGTACAGGAGGAGCTCCAACCGACTGAGCCACACCGGCCAGGACTACCTTGCTCTTTTTGAAGTAATGTATTAATGAAATATCCTTGCTACTGTTTTAATTTAAATGAGCACTATTTTAAGTGCTACAGTTTTGATGATTTTTGCACTCAGCTCTTAACTTCTCACAGTTCAACCCCAACTTACTTTGGTGGGTGTGTCATAAGCATTTTATATGCACGTGAAGAAATTACTCTTGACTGTCCCATTACCCCTTACATGCTCCTTGCTGAAACTGAAGAAGGCAGGGAGCTGTTTTTGTAGAGAGTTTATTTACCTTCAATGTTACTGGGGCATCAAAATAGACTTTGTGTAGTTTGCCAATTAATCTGCAGGGGCTCAGGCATAGGCTGGAAGGCAGAAGGGCCTGCTGAGACCCGCTGAAGATCCATGTGGCTAAGAGCTCCCACAGTCACCAGCGTCACAGTTGGCGCAGCTCCATTTGTAAGAACGGCAACGTTTGATTACGCGGTATAGACACACCAAGAGATTGATGCTTTTGGCTTAGACATTCAGTAAAACAAAGAAAGTCTAGAAGCTAGAAGGTATGTAATCTAGGTCGAGCCTTTAAAACAACCAGACCTCCTGCTTCAAGTCCATATTTACTTGGATCTCTTTTCCTTTTTAAAAAAAAGTCAGGATTAAAATGTTTTAAAAATCTGTTTTGACAGATGTAAATGTAAAGACAAAACATTTTTAAATCTTACTTAAATACCCACGCATCCTCATATCATGCAAAGCTTCCGTGATTTCCTCTATAGATGTATTTCTTGAATAGCTGTTTCAGAGGAGCGCCCTCTCTTTGCAATGAGCTACAACCTCGAGGGAAGCTCCAGGAAGAGCATGACTCACGGGGTGGCAGGAAACACACGCGCTTGTCCCTGTGTGGACATAGATGTCGGCTTCCCGGCCATCCTAGCTCACTCCCTTGAGAGAAAACAACAGAATCATTTTGCTCGAGCTGCGCCTGAGCAGCGTGAGGTCCTCATCAAACTCTCTTCATCCCCAGGAAACCGGAGGAAGGCCTTAGTTCAATGGTTTTTAATCATAGGCCTCAACTTCCATGTTAGAGAAGTTTGATTTTTTCTCTCAATCACCTTGTTGCCCCAACAGAAAGGACAGAAACTGTGTAGACTGTGCTACCAGAAAGGCAGTGGCTTCGCAAAGCGGGGGGTGAGTGCCAGTAAGGCACCAAGTGAACTGGGATGGCAACAGCTGTCCTTAGGCAAGGACCCTTAGTGTGCCACCTGGGACACCGCCCTGGATGACTGGGTCCGGGGCTTGGTGAGGAGAATGCGTGTTACACATAAACTGCTTCTGGAAGTGATTTTATTTCGGCCACAAATCCATTTTTAAAAATTAGTAAGTGGAGGGAAATGGTGGTACATGTGATGCCATGCTTTTTAAGACGGTAGCAAAGCATTCAAGCAATAATAATACAATAATAATTTTCGTATCTAAAGTAGATAGTAATCTAAAAGGGGACAATTTAAAAACACCAGAATCTTAGGGTTTGTTGTAATTTTAGTACTTTTCACATTTCTGGAAAGGGTAAAAAGTTAATGAAACTTTTAACATTGATATGTGAATATCAGCTTTACTCTGTGTCTTATGTATCACTACTCATTGCTAATTCCATCTTCATCTAGTGTTAAATGTCTTTCCCTGGCTGATGTAAATTTATAACTCAGATTTATTTTTATAACAGCTGAATAATACTACATTGAATATTGCACTGTGATTTCTGTGTCCAGGTCATAACCTGTCCAGTTTTATATGGTTATATAATAACTGCGTTGAGAAATTGGGGACTGTTTTACATGTAGAGATAAATCTCTCAATGTTTAAAGTGCTTGCTTTCTGGCTTTTAGTAACATAAAGAAGGAATATTGACATACTTCTTGGAGTCACATCATCAAACAAGGGTCATTGTTACTTGATATTTTTATAAAAAAAAAATTGAGGTCATTGCTATTTGTGTCACACGTTGTTCTATTGTCCTTGAAATGTTTTCTGTGTATCAAAAGTGTGGGTGCAAAGATCAAGAAGCAAATACATTGAATCTTTCATTCTATTACTAGAAATTTGATGGGATACACTTGTATATACACAAATATATGCATGTACATATTTTTATACCAAGTGCTTTTCAGTCAAGGATAGGAACTTATGAAAACAAAAGATACTTTTTATTTCACTCTCCCATTAAACACCAACTCACCTTTCATCACCTGTCTGATGTTCAATATCCCACCAGTTATATAATATGCACCATCGCCCACTAATTTTCAGTGTCCAGTGGAAGGGCTTTCCTTCCTCCTAGAACCAGTAGTGACACATGACGTAAGTTTAAGTCTCTATGAGAAACTGCTTATCTTGTGCAGTAACATGCTTCCAGCACAAGCACACGTCCTAGCACCCTTGTCAGGACAGCCTGAGAGATTGTCCATTTCTACTTACTAATTGTTTTCCCCTAAAAGACACCCAACATTAAAAGTTTGCCATGGACCCCAGCACTCAAGACCAAGAGCAAGAGGCCTTATCTCAGGGGAGCCAGTGATGCCAGGGTGCAGGTAAAGCAGTAGCCTTGTCGTAGGCGGCCTCTATAATCACACGCTGTCCTTTTTCCATGAATTTTATGTTTGCTCACTCTGCACTGATTGAGTTGTTTCTAGACCATGAGTTACCCTCCAGGGGAACAACAGAATATTCTAGCTGCTCCAATAAAAAGTGAAGAATTAGCACCAGGTGAGTGCCCTGAACTGCTCATTGGCAAGTTAGGGTATCCATTTCAGATCTTAAGCGGGAAGGAAAGTTGATGCCCCCAGCTTGCTGTCGAATGTCTTACGGATATTTTTCACGTGAAATATTGGGGCAACGAGAACACAAAAGCGCTTGGTTTCTGGCAAACACAATTTTCTTCAAACAAGATGGGTACGTTCTGAAGCAACACGTCTGAGTTCGATTGTTTCAGTCAGAAGAGACGGAGCACTTTCCACAGATGTCTTTACAACTGTTTGTGGTGTTAGTTTGTCTTTCCACAAAGTGTTATGCAAATCAAGGCAAAGCAATATCAAGGAGATTATATATGTGCATGTATATAATATGTATATGCTAGAAACCAAAGATGCAGTCACTTATTCAGTTCACCGCCTCAACGAGCTGGCCCTGCACTTACCTGAGTAGCTGCCTCTGCCATCCCTCATCTCCCTGAAGCAACGGGTTTAGAATTACTAAAAGCCAAATCTTGGAAGCCACTGTTGAACTTTCTAATTTGATGGCAGGACCGTGTAATTTTTGCAGAAGAGGTAGATGCTCAAGTGGGAGAAAGCCTGGCCAGCCCGTAAGTTGTAGGCAAAGCTGCGCACTCGTTTGCTCCACTCTGTCCCTCAGGGCACCTGCCGTCCTAGCCTGGCTTCTCCTCGGAAAGCGGAATCGGAGGCGAGCCTAGGTACAAGTAAACTCATTTTGGAAAGTTATCTCAAGAAATAAAAATGAAGCGCAAGAAAAGAGGAAACGTCAGTATAATGAGGCCTTTTCAAAGGTTTTTCTCTGTGGACAGCTGTGCCCCATCTTGTCAGGATCTTGTAAAGACCTACAGAGGAGATAACTTGAAGTGGCATGTGTGAGGGACCGAAGGGGAGGGTGTCAACCACCGCTCCCACTCTTCGTGAAGGGAAGATCACTCCTGTTTCCTGCGTGCCACTCACCATGTGCCTGTGTGAGTTTAGGGGGAGTTTCCAGAGGCACCCACTTGCTGGATAGGAAAAGCACAGATGCAGAAAGCCAGCGGGCCATGGAGCAGCTGAGTAGATGCAGCCACGTTGCAGTTATAAGAGGTGGGCAGTAATATTAAACGCTAAATTGAGATTGTCTGTGGAACAGACTCAATTCAAATTCATCTTCTCAGTAAAAATAGAATCCATTATTTTAACACAAGGCCATATAAAATTAGTTGAGAATGACTAATATACAATATGAAATAATAAGAAATACCCTACAGTGTGACAAGAATTCATATAGATGTCTCAATCTTAACACTTGCTCTGACTTTTTTGTTTGGTTGTGTTTGGTATTTTAATAGAAGTGAGGTTAATATGAGTAACATTCTGGATAACGAATGCAAAGGACTGTTATTAATGGAAGTGAAACAGTCAAAAGAAATATCATGAGAGTCTTCTAATCACCCAAGTTCCTCAGGCTTACAGACAGGCAGGATCCTTGTCATTGCTGGGGCCTGTTAGGAGTGTGATGCATTTGATCCAGGAAACAGCAAATGAAACAAAATGAGCATTTCTTAAACCAATCTTAGTTTTTTTGTGTGTGTTTTTTAATCACTTCTGGGACAACACATTTTTTTACATAGAAGGAACAGAAGTATTAAGAGATGCAAATCTGATTGATTTGAACACTCATGAGGAAATCAAGAGTCAGCTCTATTGATCTCAGGAAACTGGCCTTGTGTGAGAACACGTTGGCCCCTCTACTCCGGTTCTTGATCTCAGAGTTCGTCAGCCCCTGGCCAAGCGCAGAGTTGGTGCTACTCCCAGACTAGCCAGCTAGCCGGCAGTATTCCATTATGATCCCGAGATTCTCTAGCTTCGGAATTTTTCTGTTTCTCTCCGTGTTTGTCCAACAAATTTCCTGTTCTTTACTTTTGGACACTAAGGTAGTCTTTGTCCCCATAAAAGGCATTTATTTAATACCAATTAATTTCAGACATAAATATTAGATCTAAATAGGAAACCAATTAGAGGTGCTCAAAGGACAACTCATATGAAGCATTTAGCTCATTATATATATAAACCTGAGCAAAGTCTGGCATAAACTACCAACCCCTTTCCTAGGTTATGATTATCTCATTTAGGTTCACTGTAATGATGGTTTTCCACATGGCAACTGTGCTTCTGTATTACGCGGTGATCAACTTGGTCGTTATTAGTTGGTTTTCCAAATAAAATCAGTTATGAAATAGGTCACTTGTAGCTATTGAAGCCTAGTATTTTTTTTTTGTTTTTATTTTTTTAAATTTATCTTTATTGTTGAAAGTATTACAGGTGTCCCTTTTTCCCACATTGATCCTCTCCACCCCACATCTGCCCTGCCTCCCCAGGCCTTTCCCACACTATTATTGTCTGTGTCCTGGGTTATGCATATAAATTCTTTGGTTAATCCCTCCCCACCCATTCCTCCACCCCCTCCTTCCCTCCGAGATCCCTCAGCCTGTTCCATGCTTCTATGTCTCTGGATCTATTTTGTTCATTAGATCCTGCATATGAGTGAGAGCACATGACGCTTGCCTTTCTCTGCCCGGCTTATTTCGATTAGCATAATACTCTCCAGGTCCCTCCACACTGTCCCAAAGGGTGAGAGAAGCCGAGTATCATTAACGCTTAACCTTAATACTGATAACCGTAAGTGTTTCTAAGATTAAAGATCTTTCTATTGCTACTTACTTATGCCAAACACATGATTTGGGGATTACAGCAGGTAAGACATTCAGAAAGTAAAAATCTGCTACAAAATTTCTATTTTAGAATGACTTTCTTTGTGCTGTTGTAGCTTAGCTAGGAAAGGAATAATTTCACTGTCAAGCATTGCCTAGGAGCCTTCCCCAGCAATCCTAGTTGTTTTACATATTAGCTTTCATTTTAAGTATAGGTTACTATAAAATATTAAAAGATAAGAAATATGTCTCAACATTTAAATTTTGAGAGAAAATTAGTCTTTTTACTCTCAGGGAAGTATTCCATATAAATTTATTTCAGAAGTCTAAATGAAGCTCACATTACTTTACACTAGCAAACAGTTTCAATTGATAAATTATATTAAATAACATTAATTCATATATTTAATTTGCAACTTTTCCATTTATTTTTATTTTTTATTGTTGACACTATTACAGGTGTCCCCCACTCCCCTGCCTTTGCCCGCCTCCGCCCAGCCCCCCTTTTCCCTGGCCTTCACCACACTGTTGTTTGTGTCCATGAGCTAAGCATATATGTTCTTTGGCTAATCTCTTCACTGTCTTTTGTCCAGTCCCCCCCTCCCCTCTGACGGCTGTCAGTCTGTTTCATGTATCCATGCCTCTGGTTCTGTTTTGTTAGACAGTTTATTTTATTCATTAGATTCCACATATTAGTGAAATCATATGGTATTTGTCTTTTCTTTGATTGGCTTATTTTGCTTAGCATAATAATCTTCAGGTCCACCCATGCTGTCGAAAAGGGTAAGGGATCCTTCTTCTTTACAGCCACATAGTATTCCATGGTGTGAATGTCTCACAGCTTTTTCATCCACTCATCTACTGATGGGCACCTGGGCTGTCTGCAGATCTTGGTTATTGTAAATTGCCCTGCTATGAACATAAGGGTGCATATATTCCTTCTAATTTGCAACTTTTATAATCATTTCTACTTTGTGGAACATTTTACTTTTTAAAATGTGTTATAATTACTTTTTGTATTGAATTAGATGCTATATATTATATTTGTCATCTTCAATCTCTATGTTCTTTAGGAGTGATCTTTTATGAGTACATGGAGTTGTGACTTTTTTTCTTTTGCCCCCCAAAAATATGTCTTTATTGATGTCAGAGAGAGGAAGGGAGAGGGAGAGAGAAACATCAATGATGAGAGAGAGTCATTGATCGGCTGCCTCCTGCACGCCCTCTGCTGGGGATGGAGCTGCAACCCGGGCATGTGCCCTGACGGGGAATCGAACCACAATCTCCTGGATCCCAGGTCAATGCTCAACTGCTGAGCCACGCCCGGCCAGGGTGTGATGTTCTTCTTCATTCCATATCTACCTCCATACCTCTGAATCTATATAATTTTGAAAATAAAAAATACTTATAAGTAACTCAATAGCCAAAGAATAAATTATAATGAAAATGTAAAACATTTACAGCTTATTGAAATTTGGTAACTTTTTAAAAATTAAGACTTCTCACCAGATTTACTAGGTTATTTAGTATGATAATACTATACAAAAAAAGTGAAGTGTATGCACTGTTACTCAAATTTCTTTGATGAGGGGTCTGCCTTTTGTGTGTCTCTCAAAACTCATTATCATTGTTTCTTTCTCCCTCCCTCCTTTCCTCCTTCTCCTCTCCTCCTGCCTCTCTCTCTCTTTTTAATAATCGGGTCACAACTTCTAAATAAGGGTGCAGGTTTGTAGGTAGGAAGTGGTGTCAGTTTTCCCTTAGGCTCTGACCTTACTGCCTGTCAAATCCTCTACCACGGAAAGCTATCTGACACAATGCTGCCTTACCTTTCATTTCATGTATAAAATTTGTCTTTTCCAACTCAGTGAAGCTACAGAAGTTCAGATTTTTGTCATTCTTTATTTCAGCCACAAACAAAAGGAGCTTCTTTTAACAAAGCTCTATTTTTCTTAAATTTCTTAAGTTTATTTTGTGCTTTCAGGTGAGCTAACTTCAGGGAAAAACAAAAAGCAAAACACAAAAAAACATCTTTCAGGACCTTACTCAAAGCTGCATAATTAACCAAAACATTCAGACATTGACATTTTCTGCCTCAACTCTAATTTAGCAGGCCCAGTAGGTGAAAATCTGAGTCCTCATGTGCAGTCAATCAGAGATCTACAGCTGTGGCCCTAGCACATGAGGATTGCCAGCCCCTGGTGCTGAAGAGGGGGGGAGGGGTCCCCCTCTCAACTACCGTTCCTACCTCCTTTGTTTGGTTAGTTCAAATTACAGGGTCTCTTACTATCAACCCTTATTTCCCTGCACCAAATTCTCAGCAGTTCAGATGCTTCAGCTTGCAAGTAATGGATGGGTCACATAAACAGAGATTCCTTAGGTAGATCTTGTAACTCCCACACAAAGCCCTGGCACCCACTCTTACTGCACTGGCGAAAGTCACACTTCCAGCCCTAAATAAATCACTTGAGGCAGGAATTTGCTGACAGTCTTAGCCAAATTCACAAGGACTAGAATTTGGAGCTTGAGTATCGTAAGTTTTCAACGAGCCCCAGTGAAAATGAGCTACAGTTTAAGGAAAGGGAAGGGGACTGGGAACTTAAAATTCAACCAACAGTTATACACTATCGCTATAAATCACTCTGAATCTTATAGATATTTTAAAATAATATTTAACTCTCTTTCTTAGCAAGAGTCCACATGGTATTTTATAGCAGTTATATTAAAAAGTAACTCCCTATGGAAACTGGCAATAAGTAGCCCTAGTACGAACAGTTGTAAAATATTATGTGACTGTCATACCAAACTTAAAAAAAAAAAAAGGTCAGATTGCAGCAGAGGCCATGGAAATTAAATTGACAATTAGTTTGCTTTCTTCATCTTTTTTTTTTTTTTACAAGACCTTTGAACTGTAAGTTAAATGTATTTTTAAAATAAAAAAGACAAAATACGAAAGTCCTCAACAAAATGAGTTTAGAAAGTGCCTAAAAATCCTTTAAGGGCCAATTTGTGAAAAGATAGTTGTCCTAACTATGAGTCCCAAGAACACATTTGGGGGAAAGTATTGGCTCTGAAATAAAAGATCTGAGTTCAAAACGCTTAACGGTTATTGTGCAGTACAAAAACAAGTGTGAGTTAAAACATATCGAATTATGCTGCTGTTGATATTAATGCTTGGCAAGCAGAGTCGCTAAGATTAAATAATAAAACAAATGAATTAACTTAGCAAATAACCTAATACATAAGTAGGAGTAATTTGGTTACTTTTGTTAAATACTATTAAATGCTTTTGTTAGAATTAAAAATGAAAAGGGCTAATGGCATTTAATTAATTTGCTGCCTTTCTTATTGGTTTTTGTTTTTTTATGATTCTTACAAAGCTGTTTTTACTTTTAAATATGTTTTTATTTATTTCAAAGAGAGGAAGGGGAAGGAAGAGAGAAACGTCCATCAGCTGCCTCCTGCGCGGCCCCTACTGGGGACTGAGCCTGCAACCCGGGCCTGTTCCCTGACCGGGAACCAAACCGGCGACCCTGTGGTGCACGGGATGGTGCTCAACCAACTGAGCCACACCGGGGCTAAAGCTGTTTTTATTGTCTCTGGATCCTCACCTTCATCTGCTACGACGCTGTCGGGAGAGGTCAAGAAACTTCCCCAATGAGTCACATTTAAAAATCTTCCTTTGTGGAGAACCTCAAGCCTTCATGCATCACACTGTCTTTCTAATGGCATCAAGTTCCCGGCCCCGCCACAGAAGCCTGGGGCTTATTAATAACTCACGCATCACTCAACTATTGTATTAAGCTCATACATTTTATTTTACACCTCGATATACTTTCCCCCCCAGAACTCAAAGCCACTGCAGTTTTAGATCTCTAGTTCATACCCTAGGGGGAGCCAAAAGATAGTCACAGAGATCCCAGTCCAGAATGTTCCCTGTCACTCCCGTGTGCCTCAGAAAATCACAGGAAAACCTAGGTTTGCCTTGTCCAGTAAATCATGTTTACTTCTGCTTCCAGGCTCAGGAAACTACCCTTCAAGAGGCTAGCCCTAGGAACTGTAATTATAAATAAAGCGTCCAAGGAATGAGGGGATTCCTCAAAGGCTCTGCCCTCCCTCATTACATTTATTTTAACTGCCCATCTTGTGTCTCTTGTTTACTAATTTATTTGTTCAACATATTTTATTAAATGTCTTCTATTTACCAGGGCACAGGCTAGGTACTGTGCATATAGTAATGTCCAGAGCAGACCTGATAGCTAGTCTAACTGAATTTTCATATGTTGATAACATCAGTCACCTCCGAGAGGCTTTTGGGGATGTGTATTTGATTTAATAGCCCTAAAAATTGTAGGTGTTTGATCTATTAATTCTTCATGGAGTCTTAATGGAAGTTCTAAAATACTTGTTTTATTTGCGTAGGTGTGATTAATGAAACATAAATAGCTTTACTCTTGATAAACACCACATATTCCATGAGGCTGCCTTCTGATTCTCCGCGGATCAGCCCTCCAGCAACTCCCTCCAGCTCTCCTGACACTGCCCTAGTCCCTGCACCAAAGCATCGCTTATGTATTCCAGACATTACTTAGATGGATAAACCTGGAAAAAAATTACCTTCCTGTTTTAAAAAGACATAAATTAAACCAATTACCTTTTTTCTCTTGTTTTCTGTTTTTGTAACCAGCATACTTTAGAAATAGTGACAATCTCTTTGTGGTTTGGAAAAATTTTAAAACGTAGGAGAGGAAAGAGAGAGGAAGGAAGCAGACATGCGGAGAAGGGAACTAGGTGACAGAAAACAAGTTCTTATTAGACTTTGGAGTCATTTCTTATTTCCAACTGTTGTCATTTTTGCCATTAATTTCCATAAAACATTTGAATATCCTTATAAAAATGTCTGATTTTTTCATATTCTATTTCAAGAGTGTCTTTGAGTCACTTACCCTAAGATTTTAGACTTTATGTTCATATTATGGAGTAGCTTCTTTCAAATAGGTTGATAGCATTTTTGTGCAGCCCTGAACGTCAGTCCTATATATTCAGCTGATCAGAAAATCGTCCTGTGATAACACTTGTAGGTAATAATTTATTTTAAACTTAGAGTGGGTATTTTGTTCCATCTAATGATAGTTTTTCTTTTGGACTTTGATGTGATACTATCGGTAATACTTCCAAGTAATATATTTTAAAATGTGAAAATTCTGAAATTGTAGATAAATTGAATATCAAATGCAGTGTGGAAATTGTTTGGAGAGTAGAAAGGTCATTAACAAAAGTTAAAAAAAAACAGTCTTGTTCTAATCATGTATATATGTTTTTGTCCAGCTATTCAGTTACCCTGTTAACCAAATCCCATCATGAACACTCCCTGCATGACTCAAGCCTCCCTTGATTTCAAAATGATTTTGGTAACACCCAGATGAGAGTGCTGTGGCCAAATCAATTCTCACAAGGCTCCCTGTTTAGTCACCTAGGGCTCTGAAACATTTGCACAAAAGGTGACAGATAATGCATTGCTGATGGGTCAAGTTTGGAGGCCAGCGCTATGAAGAACTGTAGGAGGCACATTCAGCGGCACTTTTTTTCATTTTCTTTTAATGTTCCACAGACTTTGGTCCTAGTATTTGATTTGAGTTCTCTCAGTGAAGCAGCAGGTCGACTGTGCGCCAGGGCAGGGAGGTCGAGCAGGAGGCTGCGGTCAGGCCTGGCCACAGGAAAGCCACAGCTGAACATACAGCAGACATTTCTAGTCACTGTAGCATGGACACAGGGACGGAGAGAGTGACATTGTTCAGGCAAAGTGAGACATTCAAGGCCTGTGCCCATGGCATTAAGTGGCCTGGTGAAAGGTTTATTTTTAGTTATTGTAGAAGTAATTGTGCTCTGAGACTAGTCCACAGATTAGTGCTTGCTGATACGAGTCCACAGACTTTGTGATTTAGTGAAGTCAGACCAGCTCACTTTGGCACGACTCCATCAGACACCAGGGAGGAAATGGTAGCCAGGTCCAAACCCCTACGTGCTGTTTCTAACTCTGTAGTTCTTATTAGCTGCCTTAAGAGTAAGCCAGAATTTTAAAAAATTCTGAAATATCCAAAGTTCCATTTATCCCATCCTTTCATGCACACTGCCTCCGTAATCTGGCCAAATGTAGGGGTCAGTCAATATATATTTTTGGTCGTTACACACACACATGCAATTTTCTTTATAATGAAATTTGAAAGAGATAGAGGAACGTACAATATGTGTCATGGTCATCTTCACCCTCCAGTATCAGAAATAAATGCAGTAAGTGGGTTTTACTTGAAGTCCTTATATGCATCAGTATTAGGACAGAATGGCAATTTCTAGAACCTAGGCCACTGAATTTTGCTCACATGGGATCTTCTCAGGCTTCAAGGACAAATCGCCTGCAGATCAGAGTCCCCTTCCTACTAGGCATTAGGAGCAGGGAGTGTTTTCACAGTGGGCTCACAAGATCACAACATGGGAAAGCCCGTCTTTCCCAGGTAGAAGTTAACTTGTTGATGTTTTTGTTTGTTTAAGAAAGATCCACATAGCTCTGGCCAGTGTGGCTCAGTTGACTGGGCATCATCCATGCACAGAGGGGCTGCTGGTTCAATTCAAGGTCAGGGCACATACCTGGGTGTCAGGCTCCATCCCTGGTGGGGAGGGGGGTGAGCAGGAGGCAGCTAATCCATGTTTTGCTCTCACACAGAAGGAAGTTTTTTTCTCTCCCTCTTCCTCTCTCTCAAAAAAAAAAAAAATCAGTAAAATAAAAGGACCCACATAAATGTCAAATAAGTGCCAAATAGTACTAGAATTAACATTTATTGAGTAGCATCATGCCCTTCTTTAGGTACTTTTTCAGTTATTAATTCATTTAGTTATTATTATATGGCCAATTTATAAATGAAGAAAATAAGGTACTAGAGTCCACATTCCTCACCATGATGACAGAGCTAGAAGTCATTACAGACAAGATTTTGATCTAGTGACTTATGTAAGCTCAGAGTAATAAGAGCTGGAACTAGAGCTTGACCCAAGGGTGTCTGTCTTTAAGATGCGAGCTCTTAACCAGTACTTGACACTGTCTGCATCCACATAAATTGTTTTATGAGCAAGATATTATAGATCCCTTTCACTGACAATAAAACCTGGTCAGAAGAAATTATGTCATTTCCCCTTTGTTGATAACTTATTAAGTGGAAAAGCTGGAATTCAAACCCATGTTTGTCTGACTCCAAAAAGGACAATGGAGCACTGATAGTTTAGCTAGCTGATTGGGGATATTATGTTTGTTCAGTTGTTAAGATAGTGTTGACTTTTCCCCAACTTCTTTTTACTCCTCCTGAGACTTGCAGGTAATAATGAACTAATGCAGCTCAGTCAGAAAGGTATAAAAGCAGAGCACTGCTTAGACAAAAAAGTCACATAAACTTGAGTTTAAACATATTAAGTTTAGTCACAATATTAATTATCTGAAATACTTCTATGCTGTGACAGCAAGGAGAAAAATGAAAAGAAATTTTTCTCACTCGGTATTATCATATAACATAAAAATATAGGTTAAAGATGTGTGAAACTGGAGCAAAAATAGGGCTAGAGACCGATGTGAACAAAAAAATAATAATATAGCACTACAAGAAAGAACCCCCATTATAAACAGTACCTTGATAGCTAATGAGGCTGGTACTGAAATTAATGGAACTCATGCAATCTAATAAATCAATCGACAGTTCATAGGAATAAAAATAGCCAATAAGCATGTTAAAAATATCACAATTTCACTCATTAGTAAATGCAAAATAAATTAGATGCTATTTTTAACTCTCAGCTGGGCATATATTTACAGGTTTTGTAGCAACAGTGAGGATGTGAAGAAGTAGGCAGCGTTATTAGATATTTTTGATTGGAGCAGAGGTTGTTAAAATTATTTATAACCAGCATTTAGAAAGCATAACCTAATTAAAAGATTCACATGTCCTGTGACCAGCAATCCTACTTCTAGACATTTTAACATTTACACACATTTGTGATGTGTAGTAAGATGAATGAAGTTAACTGGGGCACTCTAAAAGATTTTACTGGAAAAACAACAACGAAAGCCCATTTTTAGGTGAAGCAGTATACGGTGAATTAAGATATATTCACAATCAAATGTTAGTTACTCTTCATAAAAAATGATTGGCTCTAATGTGCTTATATGTAGCAATCTATATACTTTCAACTATGTGAACAAAAACACCTAGCACAATGTACAAACATGTATAGTCTTTTCCTTTTACTTGCACACATACACACACACTCACGTGCACACATACAGCCTGTCCAGAATCAAGGAAGCAGAGATAAAGCCTAAGGCAGATTTAGCTTCAGAAATCTAGATAAAAGTAAAAAAAAAAAAGGTGATTGAGATTGAGAAGTTATGGGGATCAAGTTTCAGCAGGAGAGGTGTGTCAATATTTATCTACACTGGGATAAATTACATTGTTTAGGCCTACAGGGAGGGATCCTCCATTTAGCTATCTGGGGGTTATTTTTAATAATTATTTTAATCAATATACATGTAGACTTAAAAAGCATCCCATATTACTACTGCTAAGAGGCTAAACCAAATTCAGCAAGCTTCTAACAGTCGAACCCATCCTTCTTCCCAGAGGCAACCCTTTTAATAATGCTAGCTATTCTTTTAGGTTTTCCTCACATTTTAATATGCATATTCTGAATTTTTATGTTTTAGATATTAGATATTCATGTCATTGTATATTGGAATTTTAGCTCCCTGAAAGCTATTTCTCTTGCATTTCATTTCCACTTCTCTTTACCCTCCCCACTCTCCCAATGTGGCACTGCAACTATTCAGTAAGTAAATACAAGGATGTGATAAGTAGTGGTCACTGCTGAAAGCAAAATGTTTTCTATGATTATGCTTTCTTTTGTTGATTTTTTTTAGTTTACATGGATGCCATTAACACCTATTTTATTTATATTCTTATTTTTCTTGAACCTGCAGTTTTCTTCTTTCTTTGTCTAACAATTTTATCAAATAGTTCTCAGTATAATTTTCCACATGGAGAGATGAGTCAGATAATTTACAGATTCCTTGTTTTTCCACTTCCTCTGCTACACTTTGCACTGATTGCTGCCGGTGGAAGTGTCCCTTGAGGTGTCGCAAGGACAGCATTCCAGGAGACCCCCCAAGGGAGGATGAGTCTGATGATGAGGTTTATTTGTAGCATCAGATGCAAAATCAAAAGAGTGCCCCTTCTGAGTTCCCAATATCCCATCTCTGTCTGTCCTGCCATGAAAAATCAGGGCCAGAAATAGGGTGAATGTCCAGAGATTATGCGCCATATTAAAGCTTAGTTCTTGGGAGCCTGAGCTGCCTGCCAGGGGCCCCCGCTGGCTGCTAAGTGGTCTCAGTGCCTGTCCCGGTAGCTTAGCGCTGTTCCTGGCTGTGCTGCTATATCCAGGCTCCTGCCTGGAAGCTGTGTTTGGAGTCCACACGGCCACAGGGCTGCCAGGGCCACATGGCTCCTATGAAGAGAGACTGTGCAAGGCTTTATTCCCTGGGATTGTATTATCTCAGGCTTGAGAAAGACCAGGAGCCTTTTCAAAATAACCAATCCATTTCCCAGGCCTCTGTAGGCTTGTGAGTTCCCACCCTAGCGAGCTGATCCCTTCCCCAGGCTGGACTGACGGGCCTCTATGGCCACCACTCTAGCTCCGGCCACGCGTGTATTACTCCCTCTTTATTGTTTTATCCCGTCCCCCAGGGACCTTTGGGGAACAGTCCGGTGATTCCCTGGGGAGTGTGTGAGGCTGTAACTTCTCGATGACACAAGCAGGCTCATGCTCCGCAGTAGATTACACTTAATAATGTCTAATTCCTTTGGCTCCTTTCCTTCATTAATATCTAGCTACCTAGGCTAACATGAGGACTCTGTGATCTCTATACAGTTGGCAACATGGAGGTTCCATCAGGCTGTGTTGTTTGTTATAATACGGTTTCTGGAATCTTCCTTTTCTTCTTGATGTATTTTGTCATTTTGATGGAGCATATGTTCCAATAACATCCTCAACTAAGTTATGTGTTAGGTGTATTCTTTGAAAACTTAATGGAAAACAACTTCATTATATTTTCACTACTTAGCTGAAAGTTAGGCAATACATATATATCGTTTCAAAGTTTTAGACTACGTTTGAGTGTGTGATTTTATAACAGAGAGTGGCAAGAGGTAATTGTTAAATACACAAAAGTGTAGAATTAAAACATCTCAGGAGAAACTCTAGAAAACAGATGAGCATAAATAAATGGAGTACCCTCGTAAAGATTTTTAGTAATTTTTTTTTTAACTCAAAGCAGGACAATGGGATGTCCATTTTCAGGTCTGGCATGTAAGAACCTTGGAAGCTGCCACTCTGTCCTTATAATATGGAGAAACCTAACAAAATAAAAAAGCAACAACTTCTCAGATTCATGAAGAAAGTGAAGTCACAGTGCAAAGAGTTGCCCCTAACTTGGCAAGAACTACAGGCTCAGACAGAGAATTGCAACTCCCAGGAGTGAAGACCATGAGCAGAAACCTCTGCAGAAACAAGTGCCCGAGAAGGACGTCTGAGCTGTAATTGAGGAATTGCTGGGGGCTCCCTGTGGCCTTCTCTGAGAGGTCAAAAGTCCAGGAGGGCCCTGTCATAACTAGGGGCATCTCACACCCCCAGGAATTTGGCCACCAGGAGATGGACCTGGTTCTCACAGTGAATATTAGAGAAACATCTCCTTGTGTTTCTAGCAGATGGAGGGGGAAGGATACTAAATTAGACAAAGCTGCTTCCCAAATGTATATTCAAATTGTTGCTTTTTTAAATCAAGTTATATTTTTATAATATAGCACTCTGAAACTATTAATCTTCATTAATTTAATCAATGATATATTTTAAGAATAACCAGGATTTTAGCAAATAATCATGTTTCTTCCAGCCTTTCAGCAAAAGATAAGCTATAAGTTGTAGTAATATAGGAAATATAAGTAAGTTCTAAAAAGATCAAGTTTGTATTTGATCTGTTTTGAATCTCAAATATATTGAGACCATTTTTTGTCTGGCAATATGGGCCAGGAAATTATTATAGCCTGTAACCCAAAAAGGGTTTTTAAAACAGATGTTTTGTGTGACAAGTATAGATTTTCTAAATTCAGGTAGTTTTCATTTAGCATATTAAAAATTTGACTTAACATACTAATTCATGGGTATGGAAAAATTAGAGGACTTGATGAGATGAAATGAAAAGCCACACATTATATAAGAATAATATATCTACATGTATGTATAAATTTATAATCCTATTGCTTAAGTAATTGTGGCATTACAATTTTAACACAATGCAAAATGCAACATTGAGCCTAAAAGATAAAAACGTTGTTTTAAAAAATGCATTTAATGATGCATTCCATTGTTAATATTCTATATATAAATGGCTTCAAATATTTTTAAAAGTGAAGAAAAGTTTATTGATTAAGTAAAGTGGGGTATTGGCTTTATACCCCTCAGAGAACACATATAATGGTTTCCTATTGCTGTACTGAAAGTTTTAGTAGATGTGCAATAAAGTTAATAGATCATGATATTGATATTCTTGTTATTATTTACAATTTTACTGATATTTTATAATTTTGTTATTGAAGAATTCCCAACAAGTCCAACTTAATAGCAGATGGCTAGAGATTCACATCATAAAATATTATGACAGTTTTTTTTTCTTTTATCACTTAATTTTGTTTCTCTTTTCTCTTAATTATTAAGTAATAGTAATTTTTGGTGTGGGAGGACATATTAAAATATTTGGTAATACCAATCTTTTTTTCTCTTGAAAGAAGCAGGAATTTGTCAATTTTGTTGTGCTTAACTATTAGAAAAAAAAATGCAAATGTTTGGGACCCAAAGATATTTGTATTTATTTGTATACTTATATGAAATCTAGAAAATGAATGAGAGAAAAAAAAGAGTCTGTAAATGAGCTAGGTTATATTTTGCCATAGCACAGAATTCTCTATCTGGGTCACTTTGCTAACTTTCTTATGTCCGTAGCATGGAATGTAAATTACTCTCTTGGGAAATGAAGGCAAATAAGATTATAACATTTGGTTTCCATTTGAGGTTGCAGATCGCTTTCCTCCTTTCATATAGAAATATCATTTCTCATTACCTGTTGATTTATCCATGCTCTGGAATCATTTATTTATTTATTCATTCAGTACTTGTTTATCTATCTGACATTGAGGAGGCAGCTCCTGTGTGCAAGGAATTGGAGCAAGGGCTGGGAGTGCAAAGAGAAAAAATACAAGTTGCTGTTTTTAAGATGGGACGATAACCAGTGATAACCAGAAGCTTTCACAGTGGTAATTATAGGAACTAGACACGGCATCACAGGAGATGGAAAACAAGTGTTGGCCTTAGGCAAGGATATCAAGGAAAGCATATACTAGGGAGTGTCTGAGTTGAATCTCAAAGGATGGCAAGAGTGCTGGAAGCGGCAGAAGGTGGGATGGCCGGTCTACTCAGCATTCAGCATAAGAAGATGAAGGCCATACAAGCCCTTAATAGCATAGTGCTTGCATAATAGAAATTAATTTAAATGCATTGTTATTTTAGTATAAAGTATAAGGCACAAAGAGGGGAGCAGTGAGCTAGAAAATAGAGACTGGCTTGTCAAGAATCTTATCTGACTTGATCAGGAAGCTACATTCCATTCTATAAAAATTGGCCATCCTGTCTCCGTATTTATTTATGTGTGTGTGTGTTGTGAGTGTGTATCTTGCATATATATCCTGTATATATTACATATCCTGCATACCAACACCAACATCCCAAATCCTAAAATTTTTTCCAACCAACGCCACTGGTGACTAGGAGCCGAACCTAAATTTATAGCTTTTTTTCTGAAGTTAGCTTAGTGAGTGGCATCTCAGTTAACAAGGAAGAAAAGGAGAGAAAGGATCTTCTGACCATGGAGTGCAAAGATACTTCAATGTTTTTGGTCATTTTCTTTGAATTCCTTAAAGAGGGCAAAATAAAATGTCCTTCAGCAGTCTGGGTAGCTGTGAAAGGCGCCTCTGCCTCGCGCTTGCTCCGGGCCCCCTCCTTCACCCTACCCCTCACCCACTTGCCTTCTGAGGAACTCTGAGCTCACCTTTCTTCTGTTTGGGTTTCGTCCCTCCGTGCTTGAAGCTGCCCCTCAATTCTGTTACTCAGTCCCACTGAGGTCCTTCATAGCTGCCCTGGTTAAAACAACACATGTGCTGATTTGTCATCACACGATCCCACTAACTTTCACAGCACCCGTCAGTACCTGAAGTTATCTTCTTCATTCACACGTCTATTGGTGGTGTCTGTTGGCAACACATAAAACATAAATGTAAACTATTTTAGAGAATGGTCTCCTATTTTGCTAATTTTTCTATCCTCAGCATCTAGAATAAGGCCTGGAGCATAAAGGGGTTTATTAAATGTAGTGGGCTAACTTCAGTTCATGTTGGTTTCCTAGCAGAAAGCTAGAGAGGAGGGAAGGGTGAAAGAGAAAACTTTTGAAAGTTTCCTATCTCCCTGGTTCTGTAAGATAACTTTTGATATAATCTCTACATATAACTTATATCTTGGCTATTACATAGGTTTTATGGACTTTATACATTAAGGATAAGTACCTTTTTATCACATATATTTTAAATATTTTTTTCAGGATGCTATTTTTTTAAATTCACATTTATAGAACTCTTTGCTTTATAGAGGTATTTTTTTTTTTAATTTTGATTTTTCATATGTGAGTTTTTCAGTTACTTATATCAAGTTTCTTGAAATAATTTACCCATTTATCTACTGATGGACACTTCTGTAGCTCCCATGGCTTGGCCACCATAAATATGCTGCAGTGAACATAGGGGTGCATATAACTGTGCAAATAAATGGTTTCAAATTTTTGGGTTAAATACCCAGAAGAAGGGTTGCTGGGTCCTTTAGTAGCTCTATTCTTAATTTTTTTTAAAAGAACCTCCATACTCCTTTCCACTATGGCTGTACCAGTTTACATTCCCACCAGCAGTGAGTGAGGGGTCCTTAAAGATATGGTACTTATATACAATGAAATACTACCCGGCCATTAGAAGAGATGAAACACTGCCATTTGTGACAACACGGATGGATCTTGAGAATAAGCGAAATGTCAGAAAAAGTTAAGAACCACATGATTTCACTCATACGTGATATAAAACTAAAAGCAACAAATGAACAAACAAGAAAAATGAGCTCATAGACACAGACAATGGAATGGTGGTTTCCAAAGGGAAGGGGGTATGGGGAGTAACGGGTAAAGGGGGTCCAAATATATGGTGTCTGAAGAAGGTTTGACTTTGGGTGGTGAGCACACAATGCAATATAAAGATGTTGTATCATAGAATTATACATTTACAAACTATAATCTTATTAATCAATACCACCCCAATAATTTAATAAAAAACATAGGGAGAAATAAATATAATTACTTCCACATAATAATAAAACTTCATCCAAATATCCAGTAAAGAAATTATTTATGAGTCATTAAATTCACCAATTTTAAGTGTGTGATTTAATTATTTTTAATAAATGTATTGGATTGTACAATCATCACCACAGCATTTTAGAACATGTCCCTCACCCCAGGAAGTCCCCTTGTGCCCATTTGCAGACAATTCTTTTTCCCACCCACAGACACAGGTCTGATTTATGTCTCTGAGATTTGTTATTATTGGACATTTTCAAATGAATATATATTAAATAAAAGTATTTTCAGGAGTTTTTGACTTTTAAATTTAATTTCGAATCTTGTCCAAGTAAGTGAATCATGCCTGCTTAACTAGGAGGGTGGGTAGAGGCAGGCATGCTCCGCACCCCGCCCTGCTCATCTCCTGGGGCTTGCGGCTGCGGCGGCTGTTCTCCGCCTCCCCGTCTGCACCGTTTGCTGCCGCTGGCACAGTCCACGGAAAGAGCCACGATGCTGGCACTTTGGGCGCTGGTAACGACGCTCATACCAGCACGCAGAGCAGCAGCCAGGGCATAGCGGGAAATTGTTAGTCACATTTGACTGCCACCTGTATAGCTATAGACTCTGAGGTTAATTTTTTAAAGGCTCCACAAAATATTAAATAACACGAAAAACAAAATATATCGAGATAGCTTTCAAGAGCAAAGAATTAATCAAGGGGATTTTTGGTCCATGGTAGGTCCCCATTGCAACACAGATAATATTCTTTGCACCTTTGTTGATTTCCCCTTTATATATAGATAACCTATGCAGTTGTAATAATAATGCAAGCCATGCTCATTTGAATTTTGTGATCATTTAGAGGTTGATATCAAGCAACTGCTTTATATGATGGACAAAAGTGGCTAATGGGAAACAGATGTCTAGTTGGGCAAAAACTATATATTCTTATTCCAGATTTTATTTTGGCCATTTTCCCCCAATGATAAGTGTTTTGCTATTAAATTTAAAAGGACTTAAATAAATTGGCTGTTATGGCTTGATCAAAGAGGGAGCAGTGACCCTGCGTGAAGGTGGCATAGGGGCTGTAACCTCACCCACAGCGCCCGCTCTGCCAGCTCTCACACAGGCCCTCACATCAGACAGACCACAGAAGGCAGGACGCAAGTGTCCACTCCACCAGTACGGCATCCGTGGCAGTTCCGTACAGTGGATGTTAGAGTTTGGTTTTAATAAATCAAGAAAATGAGGGTGAGAAGGATAAATTAGTGCTACATTATGTAGTTAAAGAGAAGGGGAAAGAGTAGGGGAAGGAAGGAAGGAAGGAAGGATGGGAGGGAGGGAGGGAGGGAGGGAGGGAGGGAGGGAGGAAGGAAGGAAGGAAGGAAGGAAGGAAGGAAGGAAGGAAGGAAGGAAGGAAGGAAGGAAGGAAGGAAGGGGGAAAGGAGGGAGGAAAGGAGGGAGGAAAAGAGGGAGGAAAGAAAGAAGGAGGGAGGGAGGGAGGAAAGAGAAAGAAGGAAGGAGGGAGGGAGGAAATAGTCATAGCGAATATGTCCTGGGTCACTGAACTTATAAACATGACAGACCTGAGAGTTCACCTAAGACCTAATTCCCACATATATATTCTATCTGAAGCATCAATCTAGGCCTGACGAAGTTCTTCCAGAACAGCATTACTTTAAAAATGAAAATTAAATTTCCACCAATGCCTGACCCATTTTCTTTCTAAACAACTTCCATCACTGCTTTCATATTTCCTTGTACATAAATATTTAATGATAGCCATCTTATATATATGCATCTTTCTAACTTTTAAAAATGTTCACCATGGTATTTTCAGCTGTTGCTGCATTACGGAGATTTTTTTAAAATAACATGACTCATGCAAACCTTTCACAGAATGTCAAGTGCATTATTCACATGAGAACCAAGATATGCAAAATGATAGTTTCTCTGTGGAAAATAGAAATATGAGATGTTTTCTTTATTTCTATTTACAACTGCATTAATTTTGGATGAACTTACACCCTTTTGTTCTCCAGGACTCATGCAAATAGCTTGATTTTTATACATCCAGAAACTTTATTTGAGCACAATAATGGCATGTGTAAGACTGGCCGTCTATAACTGGCCTAGGTTTCTCCCAGTCCAGGAAATGAGCCTCAGGGTGAGACTGTCAGGAAACAGACTAACATATTCAGAAGAAGTTGATTTATTTATTATTTATTTTTTAAAATATATCTTTATTGATTTCAGAGAGAGGAAAGGAGAGGGAGAGAGAGAGATAGAAACATCAATGATGAGAGAGTCATTGATCGAGCCCACAACCTGGGCATCAAACACTGATCGCCTGGATCCTAGGTCGATGCTCAACCACTGAGCCATGCCCAGCTGGACAGAAGTTGATTTATTGATCGTGTTGTCTAGATGCTGACATAAAAATAAAATAAATTAAATTTGCTTAATTGAGTTTTTAACAGTTTTGCTACACTCTGAAAAACAAGTGTGAGTTACCTAAATTAGCAGACTCCTAATGAGTGTGTTCCTAGAGTGAGAAGTGCATTGAGGCAAAATACAATAGATTTACTTATGGAGAACTATACAGTACTAGATGTCTTCAATCTGAAACCATTTATTTCTTCAAGAACTGGATGTAGTCATGTAGACTGACTTCGTTTGCTCCCACAGATGATAAAGAAGAGAATTTTTTATTCCAACTCTTCTGTATCAACCATTTGCTAGTGGAATCATCCAAGGTTACATAATTAGCCTAATTTTTCATGCCACTCTTTCATTATTAAACTATAAAGCATAGTCTGTTACTAATCCATTGTAATTTTCTGGGGCAAAGATCTAAGTTAGAGTCAGAATTTTTAGATTCTATGTCAACTGACAGTAGTCATTTTTGAGAACTATTGTTTTATTTTCAAGGAATAATTTTACTTAATAGATGTATATGTCAATTTGGGATATAATTTAGATCATTTATAGACAAGAATAACAGTGTACAATGTTTGTTTTCAGAACAATTTTAAAAATTATTGAAAGCCCCAAGAGCTTTTGTTTATATGTTATTTCTATTGTTATTTACTATAGTCAAAATTAAAAATGGAAAAATTAAAAATATTTGTAATTTGTAATACTTTATTTTATTTATTTTTATTTTACTCTTATAATTCTCACCCTAGGATATTTTATCTATTGCTTTTTAGAGAGAGTGGAAAGGGGAGAGAGAAACATAGATGTGAGTGAGACACATCACTTGGTTGCCTCTGAAATGTGCCCCAACCAAGGCCAGGATGGAGCCTGCAATCAATGTGCTTTCCCTTGGCTGGAATTAAACCTGGGTCCCTTTAGTCTGCGGGCTGATGCTCTAGCCACTGAGCCAAACTGGCTAGGGCTATAATACTTTATTTTAAATAACATGATAAATTTATTACCTACTAACATACATAATAATTTTTATAAAATATATTTTCAAAATAAGAAGTTTAGTAAACAGAATGGCATTGTTTGATATTTCTTAAATTTTCTTTTTTATCATATCAACTTCTGCATTCAGTCTGTTGTGATATTATAAGTTATCTAGCCTTTGGAAATTTTGTACAGTTGTAGAAAATGAGAGTATAAATAGAAAATATTGTCATCATGCAATTATGAAACAGAGATTTAACCTCATCAACCTCTCGAAAGGGGTTTTAGGCTCAGTGTGAAGAGTAGGATGATGATACTGTAGTATTATCAAATAGAACTTGAAAACTAGTAGACAGAAAAATACCAGAAGCTTTGTTTATAATGCTGTAAAGGAAGTATTAAAATGAAGAAAACAGTAATAGAAAGTTTTTTAAAATTACATTTATTATTATTTCACCTAATGAATAACTGGATTAAAGCCCTAGTCCCTTCTTCAATAAACAGAGACCTCATGATACTTTGTGAGCAAAGATTCAAGAAGATGACCCTGGCCCTAGCTGGTTTGGCTCAGTGGCTAGAGATCATCCCACGGACTAAAGGTTCGGGGTTAGATTCTGGCCAAGGGCAGGTACATTGGTTGCAGGCTCTGTCCACTCTGGGTGCATGTGGGAGGCAACCAGCCGATGTCTCTCACATTGATGTGTCTCTCTCACACTGATGTTTTGCTCTCTCTCTCTCTCTTCCTTCCACTCTCTCTGAAAAGCAATGGAAAATAAATATTCTCTGGTAAGGATTAAAAAATAAAGAAGATGATTCTACAAAGCATAGTTTTCCGATGTTGGCTAAAAATTTAAAAATTAGAGTAAATAAATAAATAGATCATTATAAGAAAAAAAATAAAGATCTTGTCCAAGGACAAAGTCAAATCTGAGATCCCAACTGGAAGCCAATGAAAATATCAATAAAGGAGCCAAGTAAAGGTGTGAATCAAGCGAGGGATGTCAGAGCGGCTCCTGGAGGGATGGGGATTTTGAGTGAGTGTGCTTAGGAGCGTTGCTGGGAGGTCAAGCTCCTGGAAAACTTTCTAAATGTGCCAGACACAGGAACAGGTTCTCAGTGCTGAACCTTGAGTAAGCAGATCGGTGACACTAGCAAAAGGAATTATTTGACAAAATGCCCTAGAAATTTCAAAATGTTATTTTCTTTTTCCATTTTTGAAAGAAGACGGACTAATAATTACATTTTCCAACAACACCACTCCTTTAAAAATAAAAACTGGGAAATCATGCCAACTGACATGATAGTCTCAGTAAAAAGAAAATTGAGAGAAATAACACAAATTTTACCTTTTCAAGTGTAATTAAAAGCCAGAGGAATCTGGTTTTACCCATCTGTTCCAACTCGATATAAAATTATCCATTAAACTCCAGAATAAGATTGTGTTTTAATACCAGAAAGATTCAACCTTTGTTTATAGTCATTGGTATTCAGCAGAAATTTTTAACTAATTCTATACTTGTCCACAAAACACTACAGAAACAGATGCTGGGATTTCTTCAGGTTTAAAATGTCCCCAGATAACAATATTTGGCTGCAAGTGATCTGATGCTCAACAGTTATAAGATTATTTGTTTATTTTACAATGAGAAACTTGACTGGTACTTAAATATTACAGAGAATATGCTAGCTTGAGGATCCTATGTTAAGACCCTACTAGAGTTATAATGAAGTAAGTAACAAGGATATATCCCAGGAAATTAATTATCATCACTAAGAATAAACATTTATGTAAGATCTGTGTGTAGGTTCATTAACCTAGGAGCTAATTATAATAGATATACACTTGCTCTGACAGCACCACTATGTGAGACTTACAGGTTAAATGTGTGTGTGTGTGTGTGTGTGTGTGTGTGTGTGTGTGTGTTTAATGACTGAAAGGTGTTTGACTCTGGTAGATGTATTTATGGGAAAGAGTCAAGGATGTATCTGTCTGTGATGGAAAAGACCCTTAAGGTACCCTTATTTTAAAAGCATGGTTGAATTGCATCAACTTACTTGAGGAAAACTTCATTGAACAACTGCTTCTAAAATTGGACTTTGCAAATGGGTAAAATTGGATGAGAAGGGTATATGGAACAAGGTTGGGGTCGGGATGCTGTGAATGTTGTGAATGAAGGGGTTAGGTAAAAGCACAGTAGAGAAAATGAGTGAACCACGTGAGAAAGGTAATAAATAGAGGTGTTGAATAACATAGAAGTAATATGTGTGTTACTGGGGAGTATGGAGCAGTAAATAAATTTTGATTAATGAAGAAGGACCTAGATATAGAAATGTTTAAATGGGCACACTGAGAAACCAAATTAAGCTTACCTGTTATAGATTTCTGACCAGGACACTAGTATGCCGAAAATAGTGTTTTAAGATGATATTGAGAGCTGGATGCACAGTAGACTGGAAGAAATGAAAAACATGGAATTAGTTATTTAAATCAGTTACTTTATAAAGTATGTAACATCCCCATAAGGTGCATATTTCAATTCATTAGGATGCAGAAATGACTTTAATTATACTTATTTTATTTTCACACTTTAATAATTATATTTCTTTTGAATGTGTGTTGCATATTAGTTGATCAGCCATATCTATATATTATAAATAAATATGCATATATGAAATGGTTTGGGTGATGGGCACACAGTGGAATATACAGATGTTGTAACAGAAATCCACACCTCAAACCTATATGACCCTATTAACCAATGTCACCCCAATAGATTTAATAAAAACATTAAAAAAATAATAGTGGTATGTAATCATAACAGTTTGTATATGACGTTTAAATGAAGCCAGGCTAAGATGGTAGAATTGATATTGAATTACGGAGCCCAAAAGTGAAATCAGGACCTTGGAAAGGCCTGACAAAATTCATACAGGAAAGTAGAAGATAATTTAGTGACATATTGGGGATGGATAAAGAGGCTGAAAGAGTGAAAGCCAATGCTAAGCATTCATGGCTAGAGAACTGAGACCATACTGTGGTTTGTGACCCTGAAAATGATGCACAATTTTAACAAACAAGTGATATTTGAGAGGTACGTGATCCTATACAGGAGTGGGGAAAAGTAGGTTGAATTACCAGCCAGCATTGCTTAAAAGATAAACCATAAGTAAGGATACAAAATAGTAAAATGATAAGACAAATAATATATATAAATAATACAAGAATTGATAAATAATAATACAAGAATAAACTGCTTGGTGTACTCACAACTGTAAACCTAGTTTTGCCCACCCCTGTATGTAGTTAAGTGTAGACAACTAATTAGATGACATTAACAAGTGCCAGTATAAAGATATGTAGAAAACTAACTGTAACCTTCAAAAGCAAGTCATAACATTTTATTAGAGATTCACAATATATTTATAGCTATTCTGAGTAGCACTGTTGTGCCAAACATTACCATAAAATGATTCTGGTTTTTATATTATTACTATCTTCATATATCACTTACAAACATATATGAGAAATTTAGCTAATACATTTCTCTCTTGTGTGCTCTGTATGTATATACAGCACACACACACACACACACACACACACACACGCGCGCACACACTACCCAGGATCTCCCCAGGAAACTTAATAGCTTGACTTATATATTTAAAAAATCTGAAGCTTACAAATGAAATCAGTCATTCTATAAGTTTTTTCTACTACTAATAACAGAATTTCTTTGATTTGAATTTTACTTGAAATGTAGTCTAATAAATCACCTTCCATAATTTTGTGGCAAAATGTGATTTTGAATGAGATAGTGATAGTTTCAGTGGCAGTAAAAATGCATACATACCTCCTTCCCTTATCTTTCCAAGTGCTGGCATTGGAATAAAGTACAGAAATTTTAGTTTCCAAATACATTCTTCTAAGTTAGTGGATGACATTTTAACTCATTCAAGTTAAATAGTTAAATTATTTGGATGTGCATAATAATAAAAGTCTTTATGAGTTTTAAGATGTGTGCAACAATTCAAATATTATTCAGAAATACTTTTCTACCATGTGAAAAATTTCCCCCTTTATATATATATATAGCAAAACACACATCAACTTTGGTTTTTGATTAGTCACATACCATTGGAGATCAAAATTAAGTTTCCATTTTTGCCTGCGTCTTTCTGACACTCAGCTCTTTAACATCTGACTGCTTCTATTATTTAACTGAAAATTCAATCTTAAATTGAAGATGTAAAGGCAGGTGTAATAGGCAACAGACTGAACCACTTAAAATACCTCTAGAAATAGAGGCATGAAGATAATTAATTATCCTGAGAGGTGAAAAAGTAAAAAAATTAAGTAGACTCAAGAAGGGGTCAGCGCATACTCGGAGCTCTACCCACAGTCTTTAAGGACAGTATCATGCGGAGCAGAACAAAGCGTGTCACACAAGTTTGCTCTGATGAACTGTTAGTGATTTCCTGGAGAGTGTGTTGAGGACAATTATGACACAGATTGTGAATGCAGTAGAAGTGGGTCCAAGGTTAATAAAGATGTCTTCCATGGATGGACCTGGGCTAGTGATAGCATGGATGCTATTAATTTTGCTGTTTAACAAACACCCTTTCCCTGGTAAACAGTGTGTGGATTCTTTTGTCACCACCAACTCATTCTCCATATTTAATTCATGAATTTTATGTAGAGTTGGCCGCACTTCCTAACTCCAGGAATAGGCAAGAACCACTGGCTTGATAAAAGACACAAAAAGTTATTTTCTCTGGGACTGAAGAAAGGTCAGGCATGAACATTTGACCTACTTGAGGACAGTAAGACCTGCTTAGATTTTAGTTTAGTCTTTTAAAAGAGGCTTATTGTCTTTTTGCATAAAATAAACTTGTCAGAATGTGAGCCCTTAGCTACAAAAAATGATCCATAGAATCCTACAATTAAGCCAAGTGGTAAGGGGGATAAAAAATGGTATAAAACTAATTTCTGATTCCAGCAATTAGAATAAGCTAAACACAAAGGTAGACACCCACATAAATCTCAGATATTTGAGAAAATAAAGTCAATTTTACATAGGACAGATGAGTTGGATTTCCCATCCCTTGCAAAGTAGAGTCTTAATGTAACGGATGTGTTTCATCTGTGTGATCACAACCAGTTTCAGCAGCAGTATTTGTGTTCATTACACACTGGGGAGCTATTGCTTTAACAGTAGCTTGCACATGTATCACACCATGGCAAAGTTTGACAGGTATGTATATTCCAATTTCATGAGCATGAGAGAGGTGAAGATTCTTTTTGTATTAGGCTCTGGTTAGGGGTCAGATGTACACATCAGACAGCATATTCATGCCCAAAGACCCAAAGATGAAGCTACTATAAAACGAGGGTGGGCCAAAGACATTGCCTAAGAAGTTGCCTGGTTTGGATATTTTCTAAACCCACACATGTCCTTAAAGGGTCTCCATTTAAAATGTATATATTCTGTAATGTTAGCAGTTATTAATCTCTCTCCTCCTAGCAGGAAATTATAGCCAACAGAGAGGCAGCCGGAACAGTGTGGCTTTGAGGGAGTGTGAGGACTCTAGTTCACGCTGACAGAACATGGAAGGGCACCCACTCTAAACTGCCTAGTTCACAGCCTGCTGTAGCTCTGTCATGTTCTATTTTGACTTCTGTGGACTAGGAGAAGCATGTCTTAGAGTTTCAGCCCTTGATTTGACACCTGCAATTACCATACATTAGTATAGTGGAATAGAGGATTACATTAGAGAGGTACTATTCATGGGCACACGCATGCACGTGCATGTGTGAACTTCCTGCCATGGATTTACTGGGGGAAAATTAATACATATTCTTTTCCACCTAATAGATGTTTTTCTCCATAGTCTTCAGCCCCATAGGGTGTGACAAGTAGCTGTGTGCCTCTCTGTGTGTGAATGTGTGGCTCCCAGAAAGAGTGAGGAGGATTTGCCAAGTTGTGGTTCAGCGAGGTTGGCACAGGACACGACCCTGAGAAAGTCTTTGAACATTTTGAGTTTGAGGTCCATCAAAGGGAGTAGATTAGGTTGCCCAAAAGGTGTGAGAGCACAGATCTTATGCTTTTGATGATTACGTAGGTATATCTTTCTCAGGAAGAGACTTGAGGTGTTGAGGTGTTGGATGGGTTCTTCGGAGGTACACAGGTAAACTAAAAATTGAAATTTCAATTAATGGCGATATCTGAAACCTACTCAAGCACTGTATCCAGGAGTAAACAGGACCTTAAATAGTGATAGTTGTATGTATGACTCTAAAACTTGTTAATATGTATTGCTGCCTTTAGACTGGAAGTGAAGGTAAGTTAAAGGTAAGTTTAAATCTCCAAATAACTTAAATAAAGGAAAAATAACCGAAGTCAACATTTAGCCAATTCTGGTATCTGAATGTGCTTGAGTGCTCCCACCCCAGGCATGCCCGGGGCTGTCGCTACATGTCCACTGGCTATTTCTATCCATGATGCTTTGTTAAAAAGAAATTCTTGAAGGAAAGATGAGAGGTTTTTAAGAAAGGGAAACCTCTACTGCCACACACTAATTCATTTCACATAAAGGGGCATAACAACCAGTTTCCATGAAAACTGGGAGCTGAGCGCTGTGTATGTGTCTTCCCTCCCATGCCACCTTTCCACAGCAGGCCAGCAGCGCACACAGCTGTCTCCTCCTGGAAGCTTCATCTTTGGTCTGTATTTCCACATTTGCAATGTAACCTGGGGAAATGTCTTTAAAAGTTCGGATTTCCAGCTTCTATTTCTATGATTTTGATTCAGGAAATACACTTGGGTGTTTGGGTAGATGCATTTTTAACAAACCGTTCAGGTGGCGTTGGAGGACAGAGGCTTAGAAACCACTGACTTACTACACGGAATTGTAGGGCAAACACACGTTAAAGGGTAGACTATTCTAATTAAATGGCCAGCTGGAGATGAAGGAGGGGACAGAGCAGATCTTCTTTGAAGGAATCAAAAAAGACAAAGGGAAACGTATTTTTTACAGAACTGCAGTTTTTAAATATTTTTTTGTTTGTTTTTAGAAAAAAAATATGGATTATATTTCAACCTATTGACACCCCTACAAATGGGTGTTTTTAAATTAGTGCTCTGGTTTTAATTTTCCAATTTTTATAAATTCCAGTTTAAAAAATCACAGAGGGCAAAAGAATGATCCAATTAAATTTTGACGTCTACATGGACTCGCCGTTAGAATTCTGAATTCATTTCATTGTGGATAGTTTATGTCACAATTAGAAAGGAATCGCCATTTTAATGTGCATGTTTCTGAGAGTGTCGCTGAGCCTGTTTCTGTTTATTATGTTCCTTTCGTTTGTTCAGTTTAGGATTTATAGGCCTCTGGATTCTGCTTTAGATAATATTGCAGCTATTGCTCACAGGACTATTTACTTTCCCTCAATTGTTTTTTACTCCATGGTCAACTCACAGGGTTGGTTCAAATAAATTGGGAGAGTAAGGAACCCTCTCCTGCCCATTCATCCTTCCCCTAACCCTGGGAGACAGGCTGAGCCAGTGCATCATGAGGCTGAGGAAGGACAGCCTCCTCTCCTCCTTTCTAACAGTCACTGCCTTCTGGCTTTTATAAAATAATGACTACCTTTTTTTCATTAACATCTGTGTGTGTTTACTAAAAGAAAAAATTAAGTCTATAATGTATTTATTAAATCCCAGATGCAAGTTATATGCCTCTAAATAAAGCCACCTGTTCCACTGGCTGGTCATCTAGGTGGCTAGAGCCTTGCTTATGCACCAAAGGATCACGGGTTTGATTCCTGGTCAAAGGCAGGTACCTGGGTTGCAGGTTTGATCCCAGGCATGTGCAGGAGGGAGGCAACCAATGATGTGTGTCTCTCTCTCTCTGTCCTCTCTCCCTTCCTTTCCACTCTCTCTAGAAATCAATGGAAAAAATATCCTCAGGTTAGGATTACCAAAAACAAATCAATAAATAAAGCCACCAGTATAATAAAAATACAACAAGCTTTGGTAATTTTGTGTCATGCAGGTTTCTTTTTTGTTCCACAATGAAGCTTTTGATCAGTTGATTCTAGTAGTATGTAAAAAATGGGATTACAACTGTGTGTTCCTGCCCACTTAACATTCTGCAGTTTAGAAACACTTTCATACGGGCGTTTCAGGGCTGGGTGAAAAAGGTGAGGGGATTAAGCAAAACAAAACAGAAAACTCTTAGACACACACAATAGTATGGTGATTACCAGAGGGAAAGGGAGGTGGGGGAGGTAGGAGATGGAAAAGTGGGGTTAAATGGTGATAGAAGGAGACGACTTGGGGTGGTGAACACAACACAATATATAGATGATATATTATAGAACTGTACACCTGAAACCTATATAATTTTATTAACCAATGTCACCCCAATAAATTCAATATAAAAGTAAAAATAACACTTTCATAGAAATAGATGCTTAAAAGTAAATAATACTGCATAACCTGTCCCCAGCTCCAAAATCAACTTGAATTAATTTAGCCTGTTGCTAAATAGTTAAAAGTTATAAGTCAACACACTCATTGCCCAAAGTACTGAGCCCAGGGACAGCTGAGTCCACCAGAGAGCCCTTTAAGAGTTGTTTCTTTATTTGAATTAGCCTTTGACTTTCCTGGACACAAGCCCTCCATTGGTTTTCAAAGCCTGATATTTTGGAGGCTCCTCTTTCAGGTGCAGGTAGTAAGAGTTGGGGTGCCCAATGTAGGGTTCAAACCCTTTGTTCCCTAGGGAGAAGCTCTGGGTTCTGTGTTTCCTTCCAACTGTGGATTGTGACTTGACGGTAGGGGAGGGAGTTTCTGGTGAGGTTATGTCCCAGCCTCTCTTATCCTCTGGGATCTGAGCTTTCCCTTATTTGTCAGATGCCTAGGAGTGGCTCAGAGTTTTTCAGAGGAGGTGGCTCCATATGTAACTGTGGACTCATGTGATTATGAGAGAAGGTCAGGTCAGGATCCTTTGATGTCAACATCTTGAACTGGAATTCACCTCCTAATTTCTTAAACCCTGTCAACCACTAATCTAATCTTCCTTTATTTAGTTTTGCTGTCTCAAGAATGCTATTACATTGAATCCTACAGTAAGTAATCTTTTGAGAGTGCTTTTTCCACTAAGCATAATTCTCAGGGGATCTATCAAGTCATTGTGCGAATCAAGAGTTTGCTCATTTTATCGAGTTGTAATCCATGTTATGAATGTGCCACAGTTTAACCATTCACCCTGATGGCTTTTCTGTGCTGCGATGGTCCATGCTCATTCACTCCCATCTCTCATCACCACCACTGTCTTTCATATAGAGGGGCTGGGATGTCAGAAACGATATCTAGAAGACGTGAGGTAACTACTATGCAGGTGTATCATCTGTGCTAAATATTTTATGTCAGGAGTGTTATTATAGGTTTCCACACCTTAGCTGACGTTTGATCAAAGTAAGCACTGCAATGCCTCAATGCAGAAATGATTGAGAACATCATTCTTAAGCTTCTTGACACTTGACTGTTTTGATAATTTGATTAGAGTTAGGAACTATTTCCATCAAAAATTTCAAATGTAAACATGCCCATGAAATATATGCTATTTCAAAATTACAAATGGATATCAACTAGAAATTCTTGATTTAAGGTGACTTAGCTTTTAAAGAATTTAATGTCTCAATTTTATATATAATCTTTTGAAAGCTTATTTACAGAGTATCAGAAATATACTGTGATAAATATGTTTGGGCTCCTGCTGATATCCCTTTGTTTGGAGTATTTTGACTGTGGATTTTGTTCCTGAGATTTCAAAGAGGTGGTAATGTCATTATAATACTATCAGAAAAGATGATGTACTTAAATGGACAAAAAGAGAACATGATTAGTTTACTTTTCAGAAAGGTAAGAGTGTCCCACTTAAGATCTGTTTCCAACTTTATACTTTTATATTTGAATAAAGGTTAACAAAGGAGAGAATGAGCCTGAGCCGGTTTGGATCAGTTGTTGGAGTGTCAGCCTGCGGGCTGAAGGGTCCTGGGTTCGATTCCGCCCAAGGGAGAGTGCCTCAGTTGCAGGCTCGATCCCCGGCCCTGGATGGGGCACATGTGGGAGGCAACCAATAGATGTGTCTCTTTCACACTGATGTTTCTCTCTTGCTCTCCCTTCCACTCTCTCTGAGAAACACTGGGAAAAATATCCTCTGGTGAGAATTAAGAATAAAAAGGGGAGAATGCAAATGAGGTCTGATGAGACTTTTGAGAAGTCTTTTAAAAAGAAAAGCATTTGTCATATTGACTTACCAGTTTCTTGATTTTATTTCAAGATCCCAAAGATTTATGGCTTATTAACTTGTGCCTTTAAAATATACTCATTGCCGTGAACTTTTCATTGTAAAGACATTTTACGAAGAACTTGACCCATATCATTATACCATGTCACTTCTTAATAATTTAACAAACACCGACTTCCTGGTGTGAAATGAGGCAATCTAAGTCATGTTAAAAATGCATAAAATTCTCTAGGTAGCTATCAATTTTAAATAAGAACAGTCTATAATACCCTGAAGCTTAGTTTTTCTATTTGAAAATATGGTTAATCTCATCACAATTATATAGTTCTCTATCATAGAGCCCAACTGAATTGACATTTCAGATCCTCTTTGATCTTCCTGTCTAAGATGGGTTACTGAAGCGATAAGAAATACCGAAGGCTCCGTCTTCCAGTCAATTTGAAACACTCTGAGTCAAGTTTATTCATGAATTTTATTATTTTTCTTTTTTATTATAAAAGTAGAGAAGCATAAACAGGACTAGAATAATTATTTTCCTTTGATGATCACAATGTCAAAGGAGATTCCAGCTTCAGTAGGTCTCAGAGACTGACATAGAATCCCTAAAGAAACAGGAATAAATTTCATTGTATAGGAGAAGTCAGTTAATAAGCTTGACCCAGGAATCAAACTCTGTTCCTAGACATAAGGGACAGAAGAATTTTTAGTAGGGCAATGAAAATATGCAGGCCACCTCAGTTTGAGACCCTGCCTAAATGCCAGGAGCCTTAAAAGCTGATGTGTTGAATCTCAAAAGTCTAGGTGTCTAATTGTATCATTCTTCCCACTGACAGTCCATTCGTAGAGAGACTGAATAATGAATATTAGGACACCTAAGCCTAGACAGGCTCTTTTCTGGTTCTGCTTCCTTTTTGGACATGGTAAGAAAAAGAGACTCAGGCACTTGGTCTAGCTCAGGCGGTAATTTTAGCATAGGTTTTGGATTGGAGGGGAAGGTAGAAGAGGGCATAGGGAAGGTAAATGGTGATGGAAGGGGACTTGACTTTGGGTGGTGAACGCATAATACAATATACAGATGATGTGTTATAGAATCGTACACCTAAAACCTATATAATTTGATTAACCAATGTCACCCCAATAAATTCATTATAAAAGCAAAATACAAGAAACTTCAGAGTCAAGGTAACACCCTGCTGTCCTTTATATCAGAGTCTGCAATGTTTGAAAAAAGCAAGTACGGCATTTTTCAAAAATTAGAAGGTTCACGTGATTCATTTCTGAAGACACATGAAAAAACAATTCAGCAGAACGGCCCCTGCCTGGCAGAGTCCCCGGTGCCGCAGGCAGCAGAGCCATGAGTGGCCACATGGGCGCGCTCCCTCCACCTGCTGCTGTGTAACTGGGTCGCCGCGTGGCATTAACACTGTTTTGCTCCTCTTTCAGCTTCCGAGGAACCCACGTCTATGCCTTGAGAAGCAACCCTTCTAGGGTCGGAAGGGTTTGTTCGTAAATATGGGAGATGTAGTTTCACTAATTTTGGATACAGGGAAGTTCGGCTATTTTACTCCCTGACAGGAGGTAAGAGAACATAAAAACAGTGGTAGGGAAGGCAGAGCATTTTCTCTGACCTCACCATAGTACATTGCACAGCCACAGAACTACCGTTTGCAGGGAGAATTTAAGTGCAAGCAGCCGTGTAGCAGAAAAGATGATTGGTAGAGGGACCTGGGTAAGACGATGTTGCTTACGAGGATGGCACTACTGAGCACAAGCAGCAGCGGGTGAGTTGAGTTGAGGAGAAACGGTAATGGTACCTGCAGAAGGACTTGTGTCTTTCAAGAACTGCAGGGCGCAATGCCTGTAACAGAGGTGATATCTAAGGAGTGCAGGGGCATGTGGCGATCTGAAAACCAGAGGTCAACTGAAACTGAAAATCGGAGGGGAGTGGAACATACGACAGTAACAACACTAACAATTCTGTGGTATACTTGACTAGACTTCATGAAAATATAAAAGAGTTCCTGCCTTAGCAAGTTTTGCTCAGTGATTAGAGAGTTGGCTCATGGACTGAAGGGTCCTGGGTTTGATTCCGGCCAAGGGCACATACCTCAGTTGCAGGCTTGTTCTCTGGCCCAGGATAGGGTGTGTTTGAGAGGCAAACAATTGATGTGTCTCTCTCACATCAATGGACATCTCTCTCTCTCTCTCTCTCTCCCCCTCTCTCTAAAAAAGCAATGGAAAAAATATCCTGGGGTGAGAATTTTAAAAAAAAGTTCCCGTGACCTATGTTCTACAAGATTGATTCTGGTTGCTTCCCCAAAGCACATTTCCTTTTCTCAATTGTATTCTTCTAATGTAAAATAAACACGATGCCCTATTATTGTTACCACTTTATTAAGAAGGATTCTATGTAGACTGTGTACATATGCTGTTATGAGTGTTGGTGTTCCTGCCAAACTCACACATTGAAATTCTGATGGTTTTAGGAGGTGGGGCTTTTGAGGGGTGTTCAAGCCATGAGGGTGCAGTCCTCAGGAATGGGACTGGGGCTTTTATAAGAGAGATTCCAGAGAGCTCTCTAGCCTTCGTCCACCCCGTGAAGACAGCAAGAAGGCACCGCCTGTGAACCAGAAAGTGAGCCCCTCCTAGACACTGCATCTGCGGGGCTCTGATCTTGAACTTCCAGGACCCAGAGCTATGAGAAATGATTTCTGTTGTTTGTAAGCCACCCAGCCGCCCAACCAGACAACAAATAAGAGCCCTCGGAGAGGGTCCTGCTGAGGGTGTCCGCAGACCTCCCTGGGTCTCAATAAAAATGATGCATGTCCTGCTCTCTAAACTGAGCACTTAGACTTGTCCCCCGATTGCCCCAGGGGAGTTTTTATACTTTATAAGGTCCCTGCTTAGCTGCCTGGCCCTACTCTCAGGGGCTCCGCTTTGGGTTGTCTCCCCCCGGCAGGTCTGCCCCCGGGTGTAAGGTGCCCCCCCATGCCTAGAGGGTGCGGGTTTGTCTGTCGTGCACGCTGGTCTGTCCCAGCCCAATGAAGGCGATGCCTCACCCTCCCCGGCCGGGGGCTGCCTGCAGTGGCCGCCATGGGCCCAGCCCTGGCCACAGCCCTGTGCATCACAAGCTACAGCGAGCAAATGGAAGTGCCGGCCTTTAGTTTTAGGCACTTGCGAGTGCTCCATTAGGTTCTATCAGCTTCAGCTTCTGTTGATCACCTACATCAACAGGAGGCACTAAGTTTCTGTACATTTTTAAAAATTACCAATTATCATAAAATATATTAATATCCATAATTATATATGAGAAACAAATATTCAAAGACATTAGGTAACTTGAATGCTGAAGCTATATATGATAATTTGGTAACGATAAACACATCATGTGTGTATATATATATATATACACACACACACACATATATATGCAAATTTCTCATAATTGCATCAAATATCCACTTTGCTTTGATAGTGGAAACCTGGCTTAGTTCCGTTTGTACGTGGCTCTATCTTTTCATTAACTCTCCATTTCATTTGGACTTAACTAAGCTATGTCACCAGTCAGTGATAAGAAAAGAGCTTTATGTGAATTATTCATTAGGATGCGTGGGGAACCCTTGCACTCCTGAAACTGTGCTTCTGCCTAATACAGGGTTTCAAGCCAGCTGTCCCCCTACACAGGCGTTTGTTCAATCTGGCTGCAGCCAGTTTTACTAAAGAGCTTTCTAAAAAATAAAACTAGCCCTCCTCTTTACATTTTTAAATTTCCTTTATAATTACTCTATTGAGAAAATTCTCCTGCCGTTGTATTACTTTGCAGTACTTTCTCTGAAATGATGTGGTGGCAATACTTTGCTTTAATCTCCCAGTTAAGACTGGATGAAACATTTGGTGATTCATAGGAGTGTGTCTTGTGAGAAGAGTACTGTGTAATATGTAATATGACCACATTTATTCATTTGCCTTGCCAGCAATTATAATTTAAAAATTTTATTCACATCTCCTTTTTTCCTCTTTGAAATGCATGCATATACACTAACTTCCACATTTAATTCAATTTTAAAATTAGATGTCAGAATTTATTTTCCAAGGTCAATAAGCAATGCCCTTAATCAAGGCACAAGCCCTTTCCTTCAACCACTCAGAAAGAGGGTCACCATCCCTACTCTTAAAATATCTCATTACAAAGTCTGTCACTTTTACCACATAGTTTGGAAGTTTTAAATTTTTATCCTGTCTTTCTTAAAATGCTGTCTTTGTTACTCTAGAGCAGAGTTGTTCAACCTTAGTGTTATTGGTATTTTGGACCAGGTAATTCTTTGTTGTAAGGGGCTGCCCTGCTCACTGTAGGCTGCTTAGCAGCACCCCCAGCCTCTGCCTTCTAGATGCCAGGAGCACCTGCTCCCTCCCAAAGTTATGACAACCAAACACATTTCAGACACTGTCAAGTGTTCTCTTGTTGGACAACTTCCACTCCCTAACTCCACCAGTTGAGAACCACTGTCTTAGTGACCTGGATAACAGAGCATTTATCTGCTTACCTTGCTCAATAGGTATGTGTTCTTTGTTTCTGTGATTCTTCAATATGCATTATATTTTCAATTTAAAAACTAGCACTGTGGTTTAAAATGAATATCATTTATTACATATCAGTAATGTAATTGTGTTTTATTGTGTCCTGCTAATGAACTATATCATTAAATTATATTAAGTTCAGAACACTCAACATATTATTGGATTCTAATTCAGAAAGGCCATTGGACAGAAAACATGTATGGAATAATGCATTATTTCAATCATTCAGCACTGAAAAAAATATCTGTTAAATGTCAACTACATAAGAGATATATGCTAGGCTCTTATATACAAAGAAAAAGCACATATGGTTTATGATATAATGAAGATTATTTAATGAGCAATTTTAACTGTTAACATAAAGAAAGTATAATGTGACCACATATTAACTACAACTAACCTACGTGAGCCAAGAAGTCTTCCCAGAGAATTGCGAAATAATGAGAGTTTAGCAGATTATGAGAATTTCGCCATCAAAAGGGGCGACCTCTCTAAGTTGGGAAAGTCAGTGCCTGCTGGTGATGATGGTGAAGCTGACATATATTTGTTATTGAATTTCTACTGGGCAGTTTGCCAAGCACTTAACTGGCATTGGATCTAATCTTTCTACTTTCTAATTAATCTTTTTAATTAAATATAATCATCAATGGTCCTATCAAGCAATTCTTATTATTGTCACTTTAGAAATACCGATAGTGGGGTGTAGGGAGGTAAACAACTTGCTAGAAGTCATGCAGATTAAGTTGTTTTGTCAGGTGTGAATCCCAGATCTGAAAGACTCCTGAGTCAGGGTCCTTAAACATTACACTACATTACATTATGCTTCTATATTATATCACTTTATAAAGGAACTTAAATGTTTATAATATCTAGAACAAAGATATTGAAAAGGTTGAGAGGAGGGGATGAGGGTCTATGCGGTAAGGAGAGGATACAGATCAGCCTTGAAAGGTAATCAGTGACCAGATTACGAAAAGCCACGTTAGAGAGTCTGAACATTATCTTCAATGCAATGGAAAGCTGAAAACAAGTTGTAAGGGACCTAACGTCCCTCAATTAACATTCTTCGAAGATTCTTCTTGTCACAAGAAAGCAGCACTAATTGGAGGAGGTGGGAAGTTAAGGCAAAGATGGAGGTGAGAGATGACTGGGATGTACTTGGCTGATGGAAGTGGATTTGGAATTGACTTGATGCACTTGAAATGTCGTTGGGAAATTGAATTGGAAGGAACCGCAGATTGACTTTCTCAGGAAGCTGACTATGAGATGGCAATCAACATTCAGGTAAGTGATTACGGATTGCTTTTGAGCTAAGATTATGGATTACCTGTGAGGTAAGAGAAAGACATGGGATTGAGCAGAGGGTGAAGTTAGGCTGGAAGGCAGCATCAAGAAATGATTTAGCTGTAACTGAGGTGAGCATTCAGAGTTGTCCTGGGCTGGAGTGAAAGTTCCTGGCCTTCATATCTCTGCACTGAGTAGTCCCTGGATGTGGGGTGCCCCCAAGAAGGCAGTGAGTGTGGGGAGGTCTCAGCTGGGAGCAACCTCTGAAGAGATCTAACAGCTGATGACCGTCAGCTGGCAGCTCTCCTAGAACCTAGATCCTTCAGTCCTGAAGAGCTAATGTAATGGTGCCTTACAATATTCAGAATAGGAGGATCTCTGCAAAGGTTGGAAGATTAGGGTAAAGAGGTGTCAATGGTTGCGACCTGGTTAACGGATTGGGCAAAATAGCAAATGGTCTTTTCAGATGTTAAGATACTTGCTCATCAAGAACTGATCAGGTACGGGGAGAAATAGGATGAATTTGATGTTGGATAGATTTGAATTTGAGGCACCTGTAAGGTGTCTAAGTGAAAAATATAGCAGCTGCTCAGGTCCGTGGGTCTGAAATTTAGGACAGAGGTATGATAAAGATTTGAGATCCATCAATATGCAGATCTAATGGCCATATGGAAGGAATGCAATTACTCAGGGGTAATGTTTAGAGAGCGAGGTGAGTGTCCACAAAGGCAAACCTAGCACCATTTCGTTTGGTGTTATTTACTTTTATATCTGGCAGATATTAATGGCCTGTCTTTTAGTCCCATATTTTACTCACAATCAATGATAGGAGAGAAGAGAACAACAGCATTTCTCAAAAATGTCAGGTCAGTCTCTGAGAAAGAGCAGAGAGTCACCAGAGAAACGTGGTAGCCTATGACTGGGTACCAGGTGGGTGCACAGAAGTTCAGAAAAGATTCCTTTGTTTTGTTCTTGGTTTTTGTTGATTATCTGGAAACTGTTAGGAGTTTTCTGTTTTATATTTTTCTAAACACTTGGTGTATTTCATCTCCTGTTTTGCTTATCTCTAAATTTTGAAATAGCACTGTGTCAAAACAAAATATGGCAATATCTAGAGCAGCTTGGGGTAAGGTAAAACTGCAAAATGGCACTGCATTTTTGCCACTGATTCAGTCTCTTTGCTCCTATGCTTTGGCTATGCTTATTTGGCTTTTTACATGTCTCCATAGACCTTTATGAAATTGAAGCTCCTGAATTGACTGTTATAATTGTATCTGATTATTATGGCATCCCATTAAGCTTATTAAGTCTGCTCACTTTCTTCTCACTAAAATTATTCAATTGTCAAGCAAATAGCGATAAGGTTAAGAGGTCTTCTTATCATGAAAGTTTGAAAACCTTTATTCTAATGTGCGTGTATCAGCTATTATGTTCCAGTAAGACAATTTAAGTGAAGGTCGCTATTTTGATTTTTTTAAATGTACTCTTATCTTGGGCAATGTATGTTTTATATTTTAAAAATAAAATTTCTGTGAAAATCTCTAAATATATTGCAAAAATATTTAATATATTCATTTATGGTCATATTTTTATGTACACTGACTTCACTTAAATCTTAGTAATTTTAAAATCAGGTCAGTAATTTTCTTAATCCAGGAAGATGTTAGTATTGAAACTAAAATGGTCTTTGCCTGAATTAAGTTGTCATTATGTATTGCTAACACGTATCAAAGTTAATTGTTTAGTGATAACCTAGGGCCACATCCCATAAGGGACATGCGTTATCAGGGAGATAGTATCTAAATAGAAGATACAGATCAGAACAAAAGACTACAATTCAAGATAAGAGCATCACAAGCTACACTAAAAAATATGAGAGCTTTTTTTAAAGTATCAAAATACCCATTCTAAAAACATATGGGCCCTTGGTAATGTGGAAAAAAATACTTAAAGGTAAAAATTGTGAGCCAGGAAATATGAACCTCTCCGATAGAGAATAATCATTCACAAGCCTGAGGGCTACGCTATCTGGGAAATTATCATAGTAACATGGCTTGTGTTTGAGGCCACAGTTCTTCAATCAAGTGTGTCAAGGAGGAGAGAAAGGCTAAAGCAAACACAAGAGCAGCCAGACAAATGATGTGGCCCCTTTGCAAGGATTAGGCCTATAAGGGAGACTGGAGAGATCTCTGCAAGTAGAAGTACTGGGATCAGGAAATGGCAGCACTGAATTAATGTCCATGGTTTAAATTTTGAACAGGAAAGAGCTGGAGTTAAAGAAAGGCTTCTCTGAACTGACATTACTTAAATGTTAGCGAAGGAGAAGTCTGGCTCCAAATTAGAGTATTTTTAAATTATATAGTATTATCCATATAATTGAATGTATGTCATACATATTCATAAACATGTATATATATAATAAAACATAATTAGCTAAGCAAACTCCACCTCCACTACAAAATAGAATATAATGAAGGCTGTTGAAAAGATCAGTGTATTCTTCCTTGGTATGCATTTTATGTTTGTAATATATATGTGTATGTGTATATATATATATATATATATGTATATGTATATTACTTATATTTTTACCACATATAAAAATAATTTAACACATGAGTTTTTATTACTTGGAGCTCATCAAAATGGTGTACACTCTGTAGTATTCTGAAGCTTTTGTCCATTTTACCAAATTTTAAGAAATTTAAAAATATTATATTGTTAACTTTGCTGTTTTGAGCTTTATAAAATTGGTAATAGCTCAGTTGGTGTGGCTCAGTGGTTGAGAATCGACCCATGCACCAAGAGTTCACCAATTCAATTCCCGGTCAAGGCACATGCCGGAGTTGTGGCTCCATCCACGGTATGAAGCGTGCAGGAGGCAGCCGATAAATGTCTTTGTCTTACCGAAGTTTCTCTCTCTGTTCCTCTCCCTTCCTCTCTCTAAAATCAATAAAAATATATTTCAAAAGTTGATATCTACTCTAGCTAGTCCTTAGTCTTTACTTGTATCCATCCATTTTGTAGCGATTGTTCATTGATTTTTATTACAATAATGCTCTGTGAAATGAAAAGACTGCAATTTAAAATTTTTTATTCTGCTCTAATGGATGTTTGAGGTTTTCTTTGTTTTTAGTTTATTGGGAACTTGCTGGTCAGCTTTATAAGATAATTTCAATCCATTTCCCTTGTGATGTGATGTGATTGACCATTTTCATTCTCACCAGCAATATATGAGTTGCTTTTAATTTTTAAAAATTTTAAAGTCTGATGCTGCCAGACTTTATTCCTCTAGTCAAGTGGGAGGAAATATGTAACTTATTGTGCTGGTCTCAATTTACATTTCCTTAGTTACTAATGAACTCAAATATCCCTTTATATTATGTTCCCCATTACAGGTTGTTTTTTATTTGTGAAGCTCATGTCCTTTGTCAATGTTTGTATTAGATGACTTTACATTTTTTTCATTGTACTGTACCAATTTTTTTTTTTTTAGTTTTCCATTCCCATTTTTAATATATATTAGATTTTTCAATTATTATGACTTTAAGTATGTTCTAATATTTTGTCAGTATTTGACAATTCTCTTGTCAAAATCCTCCATCCAACAACCAGAATGAACACAACAGTAGTTGCACAAGTCTGCTCATCCATTGTTCAGTGCAGTGGGTAACCCACACCAGTGGAACCAGGACACCTCAGAAAGAGTGATACAAAAGTCTTATCATCGGATGTAGGCTTTGCTAGAGGATTTTTGGGGACAATTTCAGGAAATGAATTCTGTTCAGGACAGGATTCTGTCAGGAAGTCGGGGTAATTGTATGAGTGGCTATCTCAATAAATTTATCAAGAAGGAGGGAACATACCTGTGAGGCTAAAGCTGTAATTGGTAAAAAGTTACTCAGGGGGATGTTTAGTCATTTTTGTGATTTGGAAATGTTTGCATTTTCCCTGTGTTTTGACATGATTATGGAGTCATGGCAGGCTAAATAAGGGTTCCCAAACATGTATATCCACATTCTAATGCCAAGACCCTGTACAGGTTACTTGATTTAAAAAGGGACTTTTTAGATGTGATTAAGTTAAAGATCTTGAGGTTGGGGGCATCATACTGGCTACCTGGGTGGGTCCTAAATGTAATCATGTGTCCTTATAAAAGAGAGGCAGTGGAAGACTTGACTATAGAAGAGAAGGCAGTGTGACTACTGAGCCAGAGATTAATGTAGACACAAGCCAAAGAATGTTGGCAGCCACTCGAAGCTGGAAGGAGAAAGAAATTGATTTTCCCTAGAACCTCCAGAATGCACCAGCCCTGTCAATGCCTTGATTTTAGCCCTATGGCTCATTTTGGGCCATTATACATCGCAAATCATTAACTTCTGTTTAATAGTAGAGCAGATGTTTTAACAAACATAGTGAAGAGGGCTTAGGTTCAGTCTCATGATCCCAAATGCAACCAGCTGCACAGATGAAAAACTGCATGGCTATTTTTGTTCTTTTTACTATTATCAAATTTTTTTAAAAAAAAACACGTTTTTATTAATTTTTTAAGGAGAGAAGAAAGGGGGAGGAGAGAGAAAGATAAATATCAGTTTGAGAGAGAAACATTGATTGGTGGCCTCCTGTACCAACCTTCAGCCTGGGCATGTGCCCTATCCTGGAATTGAACCAGTGAACTTTCAGTGCATGGGATGGCACTCAACCAACTGAGCCATACTGGCCAGGTGGCCTTTATCATATCTTTTAGTGATATATTTGTAAACATACAGAAGCATTTGAGTTATTTCTTTGAGATCACCAAAGCTGTGAAATTTGATCTTTTAGATCTAAGAATTTTGATGTATAATAATATGTTTGACCTACTATTTGTTATTGTAATAGTTTACGCCTTAATATCCACTGAGCTCTTCAAATGATTAACTGTGGAAACCTAGTTGGCATGAAATACTTGAGAATAGTTTCTACTTTTCGTATAGTCTTAGATGATATAATTTATCTCAAATAAGGAAAGCAAAGGATAAATTTAAACGATATCTATGAAATGGAAGACTATACAATAAATCAGTGACATTGCTAATTATTAGTAATGAAATTAGTTTCAAATATGGAAAAGTCATCACTCAGAAAAACAGCTACATAGTTTTTACTTCCTCTGAATTCATTGTTGTTATAACATGAACCATGAAGGACACTGTGACAGATTGTCACTTGAATGGTCCCAAATGCATCATGCCTTTCAGTATCCAAGCTCTTATGTAAGTTTCACTCACAGGACTCTGGTCTTTGCTATATTTCATTGTTTTGTCCAATTGGGCATCAGAAAACACGATACAAACAGAAATTTAATAAGCTCCCAAGCACTGGGGTTTTCTCACTCCAAGCATTCCTGCCACCATGTAAGGACCCTGTGGCCCTACACCGTGGGAGACTATGTGGAGAGACGAGCTGACAGCCATCATCCAGACCCAGACATGGGAGGGAGGCCCTCTTAAACCTTCTGCCCACATTTGGGATGCCTCAATGCCCTTGGAGAGCCTTTAATAATTTTGTCATCAAGAATAGATTTTATTTAAAAATATAAATATTATGATTTGAACAATAACTAAGTGTAAAATAAGTTTTATATTACCAATTTTGATTGGGTAAAAAGTCCCTCAATCACACTCTTAAATTATCTATATTTATATTTACATATTTGCCTATACATCTGGTGTTTCCCTTAATTAGCCCCATGAAATTTATAAATCTCTGGTGGGCAGTTATCATATTTTATTGTCTTTGATGTAATCATGTCTTTGGCAGCTTTTATTCGTCACTAATTTCTTCAGCCTCAGAAAAAAGCAGGGAAAATATTCCTACAGTAAATAGCCTTAACATAATGTATTGTATAATTCAATGTTTTTTACTGCATGATATTAATACCATTAACTATGGTCAAAATTATTCTAGAATGTATTCACTTTTTTATTAGAAGGTAGTATCTGGGCATCGCCTAAATCCAGAAAATAAGAAAGAAAATACTAAAAGTATCATTTTAGGAGAAAATAAAATTAGACCCATTTTCATAACATACACACATAACATCCACATAACAAATGACTAAACATAAATTAATATGAAATTACATAGCAGACAATGGTTGTAGAATCTAGTGGATGGGTAAGATTGTCTCTATACTTGGCATAAAACCTAGAAATCTTAAGATAAATATCAACAGACTTCATCTTATTATCAAAAATATTCACCACAAATTAAAAGAACATATTTATTATTTTTACATTTTATGAAAAAATAAAGCAATCTTATGAAAAAAATGTAAAAGTCTCTAACTTAATATTTTCCAAATAGAAAAATAAATGGTTAATAAACCTTCATGAACCTTATGAATTAGTAAAGCAACAGAAAATTGTAACAATGAAATATCAATAAGAGTGGAAAATTTAAACACCATATTGAGTTTACAGAGAGCACTAATAAACAGATTCTAATGATGGAAATTTTAACTGAATAAAATTTTTGTGATAATTTGTCAGATGATTTCATAAAGGTATGGGCTTTTAAATATCACCACTACACAACTCAATTTTAGGTTTGGGGTTCTTACTTCTCAGCTGAGCTCCAGATCCATATATCCTGCTGCCTTTTAAACAGCTGCACTTGGATGTCTCATAAATTATCATTGGTCTTTTTTTTTATTCTCTACCTCACACCCAACTCATCACTAAGCCATGCTTTCTCTACATCAAATATCTATATATTTCTCAAATACGACTGCTGTAAGCCTACCTCACACCAATTTCCTGCAACACGATCATATCCTTCTGATGAATTTTTCAGCTGCCACTCTTACGCCCGTGGTCCTTTCCCCACACTCCATCTGGAGAGGGATTATCAGAGGAAATCTGACAACCTTATTTTGCAGCTTGAACTTGGCATATCCATGATCCCAAACCCGACTACCTTGCTAACCTCATGCCTGACCTTCTCTGCGCTCGATTTGCTCTAGCCACACTGGCCTTCTTGTTAGCCTTAAGCCTGCCAGCTAATTCTTGTCTCTGTCTTTGCTATTGTAGTTTGTACTGTCACAGTGAGAATCACAGGTCTCTTGCTACCTGGTCCTTTCACATGCTTCAGGCATCTTTTCAAATGTTGCCTCTCTAGGTAGGCCTTCCCCAATCCCCTGTGTGAAACCTTGCTACTCTTCACCGCCTCACTTGCTTTCATTTTTTTTTCATAGATTTTTTTTTATCACCAGTGGAAATTACATTAACTATTTATTTATCTTATTTCTAAATTATCTCCCTTCTCCCCACTGCAACTTAAATTCCATGATAGTTGGTCTTGGTTTTGTTCATGACTATATTTCCAGAGTCTAAGACACAGCTTTACACATAGTAAATACTTGATATATATTTACTGAATCAGTTAATCCTTACTATTTGCCCAATTTTCTGATCCAAGATGAATTGAATAAGTAAAGGAAGAAGCCTTTGAAAACACAAAGTAAAAACTCCCAACTTTTCTTGGCTATGTATGTTTCCGCATGTAGGGCAGATTTTATTGATCCTTCTATTCATGAGACATTTCTAGAAAATATACATTTTTAAAAATTCTACAGAAAGACACCAAATGCATGGAGGCAGTACTGAGAGACATCAGTCCCTAATAGCTATTGTTCCCAGGTAGAATAACAATATTCAGATGTAGACTCTATCTTCCTCAGAAGGAACTCCCGCTGCTCCATGAAAATGAGCATTCCATTCATACATCATAATACACAGAAAACTACCCATTATGATATGTGACAGTGCTTCAATCTTTCACTCTATTTTTACATATATTTTAGAATTGAGACTGGTTGTGGTTACTCGTATCCAACGTATCACTTATTAATTTATGAAACCCTAGCTACTTGTCCAATTTTGATTCATTTATTTTAAAATACTAATACATGAATTCTAGCAAGGGAACATACCTACAAGATAATCCCTTTGATAAAAGAAAACACTCCTAATCTCTTAAAGCATATGCAGAGGCCCCGTGTCCAGAGACTCTCTGTGCATCTAGCTACACCAATGAAGTTGTTTTAGTGATTGCAAATATCTCAAATAACACTCTGCTACCTCCTATGCATGTTTAAATTTTAATTTGTTACTTTGTGAAATTATTACCACCTCCCAGATTTCCCGTGGTTCTAATGATAAGTGGAATAGCTGCCCTAGGCAGGAAAGAAATTGAGTTCTATTTGGGGAAAGTCAAAAGATTGACCTCCATTACAAGGTGTGTGTCAGTGTTAGTCCTCTATGTATCCAGAATGATTCCTCATCTGTAAATCAGGCTCCCGGGGAAATATTACAGCGCCAAAGTAGTTGGAAAGGAAATTGGTTCATTATTTCAGAGACAAAGTTATTTTCTTACTAAAAAATTCTATGTAGTTTAGGTCAATAAACAACTTGAGTAAATTCTATGTAATAAGAACTGTGTTAAGGGCTATGGAACAAATAAGAAATGCCTCCTGCTTTAAAGAAACTTAAAATCCAGCAGGTAGTGGGAATGTCAGACATGCAAACATGTAGGTTAAGCTCAATGTGATCATTTATATGTTTAGTAAAAAAATATATTAGCATTACCCTTTTCTAGTCAAATACAGGCAGCAGTGATGAGAGATTTTATTATCCTCATGAAGCTGTCCAGTAACAGACATAGAACAGCTTCAAGCTTTCCTAGAGAGAAAATCACTCGCAAAAATTTGGCAGATGAGCCCCTAAAATGTATATATTTTTAATCTTTTCTCACAAATTATTTCCAAATAATTATTTTTTACAAATATTTATACAAATGAGCAGAAAGGGTACTTCTTTCTTTCTTTCTTTACTTATTTATATTTAGTCATTCATTACTTTTGCACAAAGTTTACTGTAAAAATGGGTATAGAAGCAATTGGAAGCATTTGTTGTGGTTTCTTTCCAGGGCGCAGGGGTTGGTACCGTGGACCACGCAAGTTCTTATCTTCCTTTTGCTAACTCTTGGCGTGTAATGTCCGCAGCCCTCAGGGTGCTCAGCTCCCGAATTCTTCTAGCCCTCGGGGTGCCAGGGAGTGCAGGTGTGCAGGGAATGGAGATAGCAAGGGAAATCCTGATGCTTTTACAATATGCTTTGTGGGTAATTGAGCACAATTAAAAATGCGATGTATACCAATAGCTCTGTATCTTCTCTACTTCTCAGTCATAAATATTTCTCAGTTAAATATAACTTTAAATATTTAGCTCATGGGTTATAATGGGGATAAAATCAGATAACATATGTGTGGGACTAAACTCATTCATGGTGTATGTTATTAGCATGTCCTTTCCCCCTTGGTTGTATCACATACTCTAGATGCAAGCTCACTGACACTTTTTAGAAATGAATAATGACCTGTAAAATATGTTGTCGTACTTATAAAATGAAATCTGGAATATCAAGCAGATAATGATGCAGTCAAAGTCAGAAGAAATATCATGGTTTCCATATGAAAACGGGATTTAATCTGAGGTTACAGGACATAATCTTTTAACACTTTTCCTCTTTTGGTTATTTTTATAATTAGGACTGACATTGAATTTACTTTACATTTTGTCATTAGGGAATTATAAAAAGGCATGTTACTCAGCACTTGGAGCAGATTCAGGATTTAATATGAAATGAAAAACATCTCTGGCATGGAAGTGTTCTGAGTATGACTGTAATCTCTGCCTCTCAGTTTATATTCCCTGGGCTTTGATTTTCTCATTTATGACTTCAAATATTGCTAGTCTAGAACTTTAATATAAAATAATTAAATGAAACATTTGAAAGAGCTTAGCATGTAACATTTGAAAAATAAATTATATTTAATTACTCTTTTTTTTTCACATTTCAGTGACTTACTTTGTTACATAAGAAATTTAAACTTTCTAGGTGTATTAGTATTTTTATTTTATAATTTTCTTCTAATTTTTATTTAATTTCTAAATCTTTTATGTGAATAAAACTACATGAAAACATAACAAAATAAAACATTTTTTTAAATTTCAAGTATTAATGCCAATACTATATTTGTTCATAGGTTTGTTGATTTTTTTTTTTTTTTTTGCATGTTGATAGTGTATAAAAATATACTGGCTTTTAAAAAGGACAGACTTGGTTTCAAATTCCAATAGAACTACTTTAAAATTTTTTTTTAATATTTTTTCATTGATTCCAGAGAGAAGAAGGGAGAGTGAGAGAAAGAGTGGAAACATCAGTGATGAGAAAGTTGTCATTGATTGGCTGCCTCCTGCACACCCTTGACTGGGGATCGAACCCGCAACCCGAGCGTATACCCTGATCAGGAATCGAACTGTGTTCCCCTGGATCCTAGGTCTCGATGCTCAACTGCTGAGCCACGCCCGACCGGGCCTACTTTTAAATTTTGATAGAAGCCTTGCTTTGTGCAGGACCCTGTTTTGTTTTTGCTTTTTTTCTCTTTTTCTTATACTTCTTGAACTTAAGCTTCATCATTTATAGCATATGTCTAATAATACATACATCATAAATATTCAGTAAAATCATACTTGTAATTACTAGCCCATATCTTAGTAATAATAGATATTCAACTGTGTATGTAATCACAACTAAGTAAGCAGAGTTTTTTTTTAAATGCTATATGTATAAAACATTATATAGTGTTATATGTAGCACTATATTGATTGACTAATCTAAAAATAGTAAAAGGGTTTTATGGTTCTATTATGGAAATATGTGTAAACACAGAAATATGAACAAAAGTTAAATAAAAATCAAGATATAATACATAAGAGATAGTGAATGTCTTCCATTTTCATTCCATCCATCCACCCAGCCATCCTTGTGTGAATCGATTCATCAGTCATTCAGACAACCATTCACTGGGAGCCTACCACCTTTGAAAATACAACTAAACAGAATATACTAACTTATTGGTCCTGATCACAAAATATATCCAATAAGACAATTTTTTGGTCAATTATATCTCTTTTCTGAACTTACTTCAGATTTCTCTTTACATTCTGCCTGTCGCTCATCCTGACTGCTGTTCTTTGTCCTAGTCTGCTGAGGCTTGTAATTGTGTCTTCAATGTCCCCGCTTCCCTGGGTCTGCAGGGTGAACTCATCTAGGCGAGACTGAGGCCCATTGGGCTGTGTTCCGGATAACTGGAGTTTGGTGAGCAGAAGCCATTGTGTCTTAAATCCTGCTCTCAGCAGTCTAGACGGCTACATCCTAATCTTCGGGTGATGTATTAAAACACCCATGAAGAATGGAGACACTAGAAAGAAAATCAGTTGAAATTGCAGATTTATTTTTTTTATCAATTAACTCTGATTACCCTAAAGTTAATTTGTTGATTTACCTCTATGATTCTGTGTGTGTGTGTATGTGGTTGTGTGCGTGTGCATTTTCTTCCATCCGTACAAGCTGTATCAGTCATTGAAAGGATGTGATTCTTTACTCACCACAAATGATATTCTATCTGGAAATAATTTCCCTTCCCAAAAGTCAAGTGAGAGGAAATACTCACAGAAGTTGGAGAAAGTGTCTGAAAGAGGGGTGGCTTGGCATTTCTATTCCTGAAAGGCATCTAATTAAGCATTACATGTGCTCATGTTTTTGGTGTGTTACCTGCACTGGCGAGGGGCAGGATGAGAGGAGGGTTAGCCTTGCAATAGCATGAAGCTTCACGCTTTGGCCTGTCAAGAATCAGTGAAATTTCTGTAGACGGAGTGTTCATCATGAAAGGTAACTAAGCTTCAGTGGTGTAGTCCTTTTGCAGAACTTCTCAACAATGCATGTTGTGCAATGGACCATCCGCTATAATTTATGAGGGGAGGTATAAGGGATTGATCTTGAGACATACTTTCCAGAACAAAGAGCTTTGCAATGAAGAGGTGTTTCAAGGTGCTCAGGGGAACCCATATAAGTGCACAGAAGCATGGCAGGACCTGAATGCCTGCAGCATGGCTTCCCGGGCTGTGGTTTTCCTGGCCAGGAGCCGTGTGTAGAGAAGTAGAAACCAAAACAGAGTGAGACGAACAGAAAACAGACTCTTGCTACTTCATCCAGGTGGTTAAGCGACATTTGCCCTTTTCTCCTCCTGTTCACACAAGAGTGGAAACTTTCCAGAGCCTCAAGGTTGCAAGGGGACAAATGAAGGTAAAGGAAGGACATGCTCCAGTACCGACTCCCAGACCCTCAGCCTCACATTAAGCCTCTGCTGAGGGAGAGGACAACTTTGAATTTGTCTTGAGATAGAAGATTAAAAGTTTGCAAAGTGTTAATAATTAAAAATGACAATTTATATTTTGTCAAATCCCATGTTGCCAAGAAATAGAAAAAGGGGATTTGACAAAACATAGTTGAAAATAACGATTGGAGAAAATAAATCCATTACATACTTTTATGCACCAAACTCATTATATTAGTAAAAACTCACTAACAAATAATGGATTATGGAATAATGATTAGAAATTCCAATTTATGGTTTTCTTTATCAGGGAACAAAGCAAAAGGTAGAACAAAAGGTTTACAAAGGTTTCCTGAAGCTGACAGTTTCTTTGCTTTACTAGAAGGAAGTCTCTGAAGAGTTAATAACCTGGTGGGTGCAGCCCCCTCAGATCAAACAACCATGATAAAAGGCACCTTTGCCTCTCTTCACCCTCACCGGAACCAAGCTGGCCAAGATGCAAGGAAGATCAAAGAAATATTTGCCTCAAGGTGTATCAGGTCCTGGCCCTGTGGAGCACAGATTGAAAAAAATGCAAAAGTTGAGTAAACTGCTTTGATTGTGTCCAAAGATCCCGGGAAATGGTGAGATTCCTTCTTGCCCTCCCGCTCACTTCACTTAAACCACAGTGACCTCATTCATGGGACTGTGGAAACTACGAGCTATTTCTCTAAGGTGGTTGTGTCTGTATGCGCGTGTGAATTTCTGGAGTGAAAATACTGATATGGTAATTTTCACAAACTTTTAACCCTAAGTACATCGTGTATCAATTTGATTTCATTATATTAACTCAACCAGATTTTGTAATATGATTTCTTATGTTTATATCCAAAGGAATTAAGCCCCCATTATACTAAGCAAAGTTAAAACAATTTCATATATTTTGACTTTTATAATTTTCTAGATAACAAGGCATTCATAACTCTAATAGTCATCAGCAATAATTTCTAAAATCATCCAGTACAGTTTTAATTATCTCAATCATGATATGAAAGGATTTCTGTGGACGAGTGGAAATCCCCTCCACGATAACTTTTAGGGATGTCATCTCAATAACCTAATGTCCTTTTGAAAAGCCTGCCTCCTCCAAGTATATTTTGTAATTTTCTACTATGTAATGTTTTTATTTTATGTCGTCACCTTGTCTCCCCTGTACAAAGAAAGCTGTATTCATTATTGATCATGATTTTCTTTTTTCAGCTCAATAACATACATCAGTCAATTATAACAATATTTATTAATTATGTATTGGTATATTTACCCATCTCCAAGTAAAAATGGCAAGTAAATGTGAGCTTGGGAAGTAAATGTAATTGAAGGGCTGCCCTTCAATGTTAGGCTCACTTTCAGTTTTACTTTTAAATTGAAGTACAGTGTTTAACACCATGCACATTCATTCTGCTTGTAGTGGCATTTACTGTTTCTCTGTGCTTGGTAGCCAGGGCTTTTACTTTCTCCATAACACCAAATATATCCAGTGACATTTAAATACTGTATACACATCTAACACATGGGAATTCAGAATGTATTTTGGCTTGGGAATTAAAGACATCCAGAAGTAATTAGCTGTCTTATTAAGTATAGAGCTGATAGTTTTGTTTCTTATAATTTATCATGTTCAGTTCTGGTAGAGATAGCTTAACTCTTCAAAAGTCATTAAAAGTATTCCAAAGATTTAAAGGATTCAATGGGTGTTTTTCAAAGGATTCAAATTTAATCTTTAAAATATGAAGTAATATGAATTTGCACTTAGAAATAACTGATAATTATTCTTTTTAATACTTTGATCAAATATTAATAAAAATAAATGACTACAAATGCTGAGGAAGATTTAGATTATACATGTGTGCATATGTCTGTACATATATAGAATGTACATTTATATGTAATATATATAAATATAAGTAAAATAAAATGTGAACAGGCAATGACTTTTTTTAAACCTTACAATAGTTAACAATAAACTTCTCTACTCATTTTTTTAAAGCACGAAGTGATCTGTTGTTTTTTTAAAAAATATCTTTATTGATTTTAGAGAGAGGAAAGGAGAGGGAAACATCAATGATGGGAGTCATTGATCGGCTGCCTCTTGCACACCCCCGACTGGGGGATTGAGCCTGAAACCCGGGCATGTGCCCTAACTGGAAATTGAACCTCAATCTCTTGGATCATAGGTTGATGCTCAACCACTGAGCCACACCGGCAGGGCTCTCCACTCATTTTTAGTTGAATATATTACTAGATGGTTTGTTTTCTGATTTGAGCTTTATTTTTTTAATTTATCTTTATTGTTGAAAGTAATACAAATATCCCTTCCCCCCCCCCATTGATCCCCTCCACCCTGCAGCCCTTCCCTTAGGCCTTCACCACACTATTGTCTGTGTTCATGGGTTATTCATACATGCATGTAAATTCTTAGGTTAATCTCTCCCCACCCCACCCCTCCCTGCCTTTCCTCTGAGATTTGTCAGTCTATTCCATGCTTCTATGCCTCTGGATCTACTTTGTTCATCTGTTTATTTTGTTCATTAGATTCCACATATGAGTAAGATCATGTGACACTTGTCTTTCTCCAACTGGCTTATTTCACTTAGCATAATACTCTCCAGGTCCCACCATGCTGCCTCATAAGGTAAGGGATCCTTATTTTTTACAGCTGCCTAGTATTCCATGGTGTAAATGTCCAAGAAGGCGCTTGATATGATTTCAGTCTTCTTGAACTTGTAGACTTGTTTTGTGTCCTAACTTGTGGTTTGTCTTTGAGAATGTCCCATGTGCACTGGAGGAGAATGTATATTTTTCAGCTGTGGGGTGGAATGTTCTGTAAATGTCAATTAAATCCATCTGATCTAGTGTGTCATTTGGAATCACTGTTTCCTTGTTGATTTTTTGCCTGGAAGATCTATCCAGTAAAGTCAGTGAGATGTTAAAGTCCCCTACTATCACTGTATGCTGTCCCTCTCTCCTGTAAAGTCCTCCAGAAGTTGTTTGTTTGTTTTTTCCAGCCTGTGTTAGTCTTGGTTCTGAGGTGGGTCTCTTGTAGACAGCATATATTTGGGTCATGTTTTCTTATCCATTCAGCTACCTTATGTCTTTCAATTAAAGTGTTTAATCAATTTATATTTAAGGTTATTATTGATAGGTACTTATCTATTGCCATTTTTTTTCTTTTTGCCTATGTTTCTCATTCAAGGGAATGGCATGATGTATTCAAGGTAAAAAAACAACAGGGATCTGAAACGAAGAATACTCTATCCAGCAAGGCTATTGTTAAAAACAGATGGTGAAATAAAGATCACTCATGAACTAGTAATTATTTTAAGAAGTCCCATTACTTAGAAAGCATACAAATATGTAAAGTTATGATATAATGAGGTGTCCCATTGCTAACTAAAGTTAATATTATTTTCTTGAATCTTGAAAGAAGAGACTATATTCCATACATAGTTTTGAGGTGGATAATTTTGTGCTCACTCAATATTGTGCAAATACAGCAGTTAAAAAGATGTACAGTGAATGTTCCTTGTTCCTATAGAACATGTTCTTTTCCATCTCTTAAATTAAGGTCTATTTGAGGAGGTAATGTGCTTTCTTTTTAACTCAGGAAAGAATTACTGAGCCTACCAATCACTGTGCTACATGCCATAGAAACAATAAGGAGACAATTATTACCATACTTGTTCTTGGAACTTATAATCAAGGATAGAATTGGGAGATACCATCTATTTCCTATTATGATTTCCTAAGAGATGAGATCAAAAATTCAATACAGGTTAGTATGGTCATATCTTTACTTACCATTGAGTAAACATTATTTAATCAAAGGGTTTTTCCAAATAAAATGAAATTTAGAGATCAAATAGCCAATGTTTTATTTTAATAGCTAGGTAACCTGCTGGTAAGAGTGAACATTACACAGGAGATATAAAAGTGTTAGCACAATTCTTGTGTGAACCATATATTTTAAGTAGTGAGAATTTCATATCAGATCTCATGAGTCTCTCTTATTTTTTACCACAACATGCTATACGAAACAAAGCCAAAACAATAAATTGTCATACCAGCTCCACCACTAAGAATGTATCCTACATATACTAGCAGGTAAAGACAAAAACACACACACAAGGTACTGTTTCAGCCTTGTAATATAAACCTAACTGAAAACAACATAAATGTTCATCAGAATTAGTCATTAAAGCAGAAGTTACATAAATTATTTCAGCAACCATAAAATGGAATAATCTTCAACTATTAAAAGATGAGGCAGAATTGAAAGTACCATTTAGAAAAGAAATGCAAGTCAAGCTTGAGCAGACAAAAAGCCAATTAAATAACAATGTGTAATAATATATCCTTTTATTTCTGGAAAACTATGAATAAATACACCTGCACATGGCACAAGCCTATACATGTAGTCACATATATTCATAAACAGTGTATGAAATTTTGCATAATATTTTATTGATATGGTAATATCTGTGCAGTGAGAATGAAGCCTGGAATGGGTGAAAGAATTTTTCTTTATATATGCTTTTCATTGTTTATATTATTTATCATGTGCATTTTGAAAATCAATTTTGGGAGTGGGTGTGGGGAAAGATGAGTTATCACCTGTTTAGACTAAGTCTAAATAACACAAAACCCACTAAAAAATATATAAAATTCCTTAATCATAACGCATGAAAAAATAGAAAGGAGAAGAGATTAATATTGCATTGGTATTCTAGACTTTGACTCATAGGACACTTTATTTGGGATGTTTAATATTAGAAAAGATGTAAAAAATACTCTATTTTAATCTTGCTAAGCTATTGAGTTTACTGTTATACCTTTACTGGTATGTAAGTCAAAATTAAGCAGTCATGCTCATGGAAGGTATTTTGAAATGGTAGTTTAGTTTTATAACTTTAAAAAACTATGTTTATAGCAGTGACTATTCTCTACCCTATCTGATAGAAAGGTACATACATATCACCAGAAATAAACCTAATACTCTAACTTGAGCTATTTTGTTTTTCTTTTTAAGTTGAAGCAAAACTACAACTTCTTCCCACTCTTCTTATGATCAACTGTGCATATTTCCCTATTTTTAGGCTTGGTAAGAGACAAACTATAGCTGAGATCATTGAAGAAACCAGACGTATAGGGACAATAAAAGCTCAATACCTTGACTTTAATATCAGTCACTTTATGTTATAACTAAGAGAGCTAGTCCCAAGTACTGCCTAAATTCTGGTTGCGACAGAACACTATAAAATTTAGAAATTCATGTCAGAATGCTTGACCATAAAATCTTAGCAGAGAATACTGATCTGGTGTTTTCCCTGCCTTTGAGGATAAACAACTTATCTACATGTGTAAAATCTAATTATTTTTTTGAGATTTTTTTTTAAAGAAAAAGACATCCAAATTGGAAGGGGAGAAGTAAAACTCACTATTTGCAGATGACTTAACACTATATGAGGAAAACACTGAAAACCACCAAAAAACAGTTGGAACTAGTAAATGAATTCAGTGAAGTTACAGGATAAAAATTTAACATACGGAAATTGGTGACATTTCTAAACATTAATAATAAGCTATCAGAAAGAGGAATTAAGAAAACTATCCTATTTAAAACTGCATCAAAAGAAATAAAATAGCCTGGAACAAATTTAACCAAGGAGGTAAAAGACCTGTACTCTGAAAATATAAGACATTGATAAAAGAAATTGAAGGAACACAAACAAATAGAAAGATATACTTTGCTCATAGATTCAAAGAAATATTGTTAAAATATCCTTATTACCCAGGGCGATATACAGGTTCAATGCAATCCTTATCAAAATACAAATACTGTATTTCATAGAACTAGAAGAAAGAATCCTCAAATTGTGTAGGACCACAAAGACCCCAGGTAGCCACAGCAATCTTGAGAAAGAAGACCAAAACTGGAACCTCACCTTCCCTTATTTCAAACTATACTATAAAGCTATCATAATGAAAACAGTATGATAGTGGCACAAAACAGATACATGGACCAATGGAGTAGATTGGAGAGCCCAGAAACAAACCCACACATATATTGTCAATTAACCTATGACAAAGGAGGCAAAATATACAGTGGGTAAAAGACAGTCTCTTCAGTAAATGTTGAGAAAACTACAAAGATACATGCAAAAGAATGAAGTTGAACCACTATTTACACCATATACAAAAATAAATTTAAAATAAATTAAAAACTTGAATATAAGACCTGAGACCATAAAACTTTTAGAAGATAACCTAGGCAGTAAGGTCTTTTAACATGAGTCTTGCAATATTTTCTTGAAACAGTCTGCTCCTCCAAGGAAAACAAAGCAAAAATAAACAAGTGGGATTACATAAAATTAGAAAGGTTTTTCATGGTGAAGGGAACCATCAGTAAAACAAACAGGCAACTTACTGAATGGGAGAAGATATTTGCAAATCACATATTCAGTAAAGGGTTAATATCCAAATTTTATAAAAAACTTACACAATTTAACATCACAAAAACAAACAACCCAATTAAAAAATGGGCAGCAGATTAGAACAGATACTTTTCCAAAGAAGACATACAGATGGCCAACAGGCACAAGGAAACATGCCCAACATCACTAATCATCGGGGAAATGCAGATCATAACCACAATGAGATGTCACTTCACACCTGTCAGAATGGCTATTATTAAAAAGGCAAAAAATAACAAGTGTTGCTGAGGGTGTGGAGAAAAGGAAACCACTGTTAGTAGGAATGTAAATTGGTGCAGCTAATATGGAAAACAGTGTGGAGGTTCCGCAAAACATTACAAATAGAACTACCATATGACCCTGCAATTCCACCTCTGACTATGCAAAGAAAATGAAAGCACAAAATCGAAGAGCTATATATGCATATATATATGGAATATTACTCAGCTATGTAAAAGAATGAAATCTTACCATTTACAACGTCATGAATGGACCTAGGAGGCATGCTAAATGAGGTAAGTCTGACAGGGAAAGACAAATACCATATGATTTCACATATATGTGGCATATAAAAGCAAGGCAAACCGACAAAACAGAAACGGTCTCATATATACAGAAAACAAACTGACGGGGAAGTGACGGGGGGATGGGCAAAACAGATAAAGGAGATTAAGAGGCAGCAACTTTAGGTTAAAAATAAATAAGTCATGGGAATGTAATGTACATCACAGGGAATATAATCAATAATATTGTAATGACTTCGTGTGATGATAAATGGTAACTAGACTTATTGTGATCATTTTTCTAATGTATATAAATATCAAGTCTCTATGATGTACATCTGAAACTAATAGAATATTGTATACCAATTATATCTCACTAAAAAATAAAGACTATTGGGAGAACAAACCATCTTCTATATTGAAACCAAAATTAATAATTTACCTTGAATTTATTTTCATATACTACTGTTCATTTTGCCTGGGGTATTTTTCCCTAGAAATAATTCCTTTTCTCTCTATCCAGATTTCAGCTTGACTCTGACTTCTGGTATCATTCATATTTTTTCAAACAGGTTCTAATATAAGGTGGGGCAAAATAAGTTTATAGTTGTGAGTACACGAGAAAAACAAAGTTTATTCTTGTATTATTATTTAGTAATCATTGTATCATTTTCTGTATCAACAACTGTAAAACTACATTTGTCTCACCCTGTATATCAACAAGGAATTGATTATAAGATTAGCAAGAAAAATGTACAAATTAGAAGTATGCTGTGCACTGTGCTAGTGTATTAATACATAGATAAATTACAGAGGTGGAGGGCCATTAAAAAATATATTAGTTGTAGACAAGTGAATTGCATCATTAATCATGTTTTATAGTTATCAGTATATCTCTCAATGTCTAAATATTTTTACCTCCATTCATGATCCATTCATTCACTCATGCATTCATTTTTTCAACACATAATGAGTGAGTCCTACCATGGATCAGGGGCTGGGTGAGACATTTGCTTTTTCCATTCTTGTTGGCGTAGTTTTTGTAAGGTACTTTCTACCTACAGTATATTTACAATTATTTTGCCTTCATGCCAATTTGAATAGCCAGATATCACCAGACAAAGGAACAAAGGCCTTTTTAATACTACAACAATTTTATTAACTATCTAGGTTTTGAATATTCCATTATTACACGTTGTTTTCTTATATGTGAATCTGGTCTCCTTGGTTTATAACTCTCTTTCTATGCTCTTCTCATGAAAAGCCATGGTCCCTTCCTATCTATATGACACTCTCTCATCTTCTTCAGGTGTGTGCACAAATATCACCTTATCAGTGAGGCTTTCCTTGGCCAGCTTATCTAAAAGGACATTCATACCAAGATGGAGCTCTGTTCCCCTCCTTGCTTTACTATTCCTCATAATACACTTTCCATCTGGCACAGCGTGGTAACTGGTCCCCTGTGTTTTCCTCTGCAGGAGTATAAGCTCAATGAAATCAGGGGAGTGTGTCTCTTTGCTCAAGTCTCTGTGTCTCGCAATAGAACTGTGCCTGGCAAATAGTAAACACTCAATAAACATTTGTGGAGTGATTTACAGATACATTTCAAATGAGACTCTAATGACATAAGCTACTTTTCTACAGCCTATAAACTCCTTAAAGGCAGAAATGTCCTCATATTTAAACTTCGTTTTCCATACTCCTAATGCATTCATTGCCTAGTGTAAAGTTATACTCAATAAATGTTTATAAACTGATTAATTTGGTGAAAGACCAAGGTAAAGTTACAGATTAACTTAAATCCAGTATGACCACAGAACTGAAGGTTTCTAACTGCAGGGTTTGAGTTCATTATCTGTCTGGCAAGAAGAAAATAATTCATTTAAAAATCTCTCTTCACAATCAAATCCCATCCTTCTACTTGAAGACATAAATTGACTTTGTTATGATGAAAGGGAAGAGAGAGAGATAATAAATAAATCATGAGCATCTATAAAGCTGGGCATTGTGTTTTAAATGATAGAGGTGTTAAAAGAAACATAAGTCAAGAGAAGGTGACGAGTAGTTGCTGAGCAAGAAGGGATATCGTGGCTTAGGCCGGGTGCTGGGGGAAAATTGGATGAGTTCAATTAGAAACCTCCAAACCTCGGTCGGTTTCTGTAACTAAAATATAATAAAATACTACTAATTGATTTAGAGGGTGATTCTCAGGATTAAATATGATAATACATGCTAAATAGTTAGCCCAGTGTCTGGAATGTAATAAAGACTCAGTAAACTGTTAAACGCAATGTATGGAGCTTAGATAAATATGTGGCAAACAGTCATTATTTTCTCAAAATCATTATTGATAACCGACTTAAGGGCATCTGAAAACTTGATAACAGACTTAAGGGCATCTGAATACTGTGTAAATTACTACAAAACGCAGAATTCTCCACTGACTAGAAAGGAAAAGTAGACTTGGAAAACCACAGATGTTCACAAATATGTTAGCAGAAGATACCTTCTGATTTTTCTAATACTGTCTATTGCTGGCTTTTAAGGCCTCCGACAGTTAGCAGACTGATGAAATGTCTAGAGTAAGGAAACTTTCAAAAGTATTTTTGCATTACTGTGGTTTCTTTTTCTTGGTACTTTGCTTAGTCTGCATATTTGGACCACTTGCTTAGACAGACTACAACCCTTTAGTGTTCCAATCTCTAGATCACCACTCTCAATAAATTAAAATGTGTGTCCTTCAAAACATAAATTTTATGCATAAAAATCTATAGCACTGATTTAAATGACTCATAAAATGCTACTCTTTAGGCATCCAGTTTCCACCTCTTTCTTTCATATGAATATCTTTCTTTCTCTCTATATATGTGTTGTTACTGGACTGAAAAGAAAACTATCCGTAATACAGATATATCTTGATATGTGTAACATCGCAACTCTTTGTATATAAATCTATCAACATAACAAAATGAATATTTAGCACATCATCACCCGTATTATATCTTCAAAACATCAGCGGGATCAGAAACAAGCAATAAAAGGTTTCTGCTTGAATCAGGCTTGTTCAAGCTTCCAAAGTGCCAACCCATATTTTTTATTTCTTGTGTTTGCTATACAGCCCAATCACTGGACTGGTTCCACAAATGCTTGTGCACTTACCACAGCAAATTACATATTTATTTAGCAGATGTTAAATACTGGGCAATGTGTTAAGAGGGAATAAAGAGCCCTGGCTGGTGTGGCTCGGTTGGGCATCATCTTGTGCACGGAAAGGTTGCAGCTTTGACTCCCAGTCAAGGCACATGCCCAGGTTTGGGGTTCCATTGATGTTTCTCTCTCACATCAATGTTTCTCTCCCTTTCTCCCTCTCCCTTCCTCTCTCTCTAAAAACCAATACAAATATATATATATATATATTTTTTTTTTAATTAAAAAAAAAAGAAATGAAGAATTCAGAAAATGTTTAAAGCCTGCAGGAATCTAAAGTTAATTCCATCCTTTATTTACACAGAATGTGCACTGTATGTATTTGTTTAAACAGTAGAGTGTGGAACCCTCAATATCAAGAATATCTTTGTGGTCCATGCATTTTATATCATGCTGGAAAGAAAGTAGGGAACATGGGGATTTTGTTTGTAAGATGGGATGAAAGGTGTTCTCTGTCTCTTCATTTAATGATTTTCGAACCTTCTTTGTTTGATTAAGTGACAAAGTTACTCTGTCATTGCCTGTAGTTTCATTCCTGTCCTGGTTGCTAAGCAACTTCTTCCTCTTAAAGCTAGATCTTCCCTTCCCACTTCTCAGTAGATATGCTTTGCCCTGACTTAGGTGTATAAATGACTTTTCCAGACCTCCAAGCCTCCTTTTACCTGGTCACGCTTTTTCCTGTGGGAAGCCATACATCTCAAGGATCTAAGAGGGTGAAATAATACTAGAGAGAACAGGGAGAGCTGAGGTTAGTAACACAGAAGCCGGGCCCTGGACAGCTGACTCCACATTCCTGGGTTGCAACCTTAAATCTGCCACTAGTGAGTTAATTGCATGAATGTGTTCAAAGTATAAGCAAACTTTCTGCCCATTTATTTTCCACTCTCTATACAGGGGCCATAATAGTGTTCACCACATAGTAATGTTGTGGTGATCAAATGAATCTATACCGTTTCCTGTTATTATTATATGGTCTCAGTAAGCACTTCTGGGAAAATAGGCGACTCAGTTTTACCTAACAGGGGAAACCACAAGAATTACAGTGAGTCATATCCAGTTCTGCACGCAATCTGAAAAATGTATGAACTTATTTCCGAAATCACTCAAAGAACATAAAACCAAAGACCTTTGACATGAAGTAATCACCAATCGAGAGCATTCTGCCCTGACTTTTGGTCTTTTTAAGATTTAATATTTTCTTTCACTGACGTGCATTATTCTGTTTTATTTGCTTAACTATCACAATATTTTACTTTAGTTTATCTGTTGTATTCCTTAGTTTAATTCCTATTTCCTGTGCATTCTTTTAAAGTCATCCAACTGACACAGTTTCCCCGATTCTCTTAAAAAGAGGCTGATTTGCAGGGTAGACCACCCTGTGGGGCGACTGAGTGAGCTGCGGAAGGGTGCATGAGGCATTGCTGCGGGGTTTACACAGCAGATGGAACTGCACTCCACTCGAGGGCATAACTCTCTTTTGTTTGTCATAATCATAACAGCAGGGATCTGAGAAAGCAGGTTTGAAAGGGAGCAGTGGAACCGTTATGATAGCGGCTCGCCCAGGCACCCAGAGGCTGGGGCAACGGCAGGCTGCTCTGGGCCCAGGCGGCCTCCCTCAGTCGGAAGAGGCGACCCGGTGGCACAGCGTAGTTCCTCTTTGTTTGCTTCTGCCGGTGTCCTGATTTCTAGCCCTTGCCTGGCATGGCAGAGAACAGTGTCATTATGTATTTCCTCTCATTCCTGTCCCCCTATATTTCACTCTCTAATTGCTTCTTGTCATTTAACTAATTAGGTAATTATGCTATCATTTAATATTAATTGGACAAGTATTCTGTATTAGGCATAATATTAGAGTAAAAAAGCACATGTTCCTCAGTAGTTCATTGTTTGCTGGGAAGAAATACCTATAAATAAATAATTACAGACTGAATGTGTGAGTGTTTTAACAGAAGCACTTACACGTGTCTCATTATAAAGTCACTAGAACAGTATGATTGTTATGATAGCTGTTTTTTTTTTTAGTTAGGAATTTGAAGACTAACTGGAAGGAGATTACAAAAAGAGTTATTGCAGAAATAAAATCAGCTTACTGCTGCCTTGGAGGCGTGATGCTTTCTTCCCTAAATCACAATGGCAGCCGACCTATTACTGAGTGGCCACTGCATCTTTATATGTGAAGAGACCCAAACAACGAAGGAATCAGCTTACCGGTGTGTGAATGAGACCATGTTAAGAGTTGAGACAATGGCATTGTTTTATGACCCCAAGAATAAAAACTTTTTTCTATTTTCTTACCATTTTTTTCTGCTTTGGGAGTCATGCAAAAGAGGTAACAGGAAACACTGTTAAACAAAATAAAAAACCAAACTGAACACTGAGGGCATATTACTATAAAGATCAATGTTTTTAAGACATGCAGTATTTTATAAAACAGGAAAAATTAGCACCTTAATTCTAATAAAATGCAAAAAGTAAGAATAATGGAATTAATATATAATGCAAATGACCAATAACCATGAGACATATTTAATAAATAACTGAATAAATTAAAATTTAAAAATGAGATATAATTTTCACATAGTTAACGATACATATTTTTGAAAATCTGAACAAGCCAGGCATGGTGACAGCAACTTCTATACTCTGTATTTGAGAGTTAATGTAAGTGTAATACAAAGCAAACATTAATTTCAGTGTTATGTACAATAGAGAAAAACTAAAAACCATCTAAAAAGTCAATCATTTTTGAATGATTACATGGAGCAGCATAATATTCTTAATATAATAATTAGAGCCTCTTTTGAATTCATAAAATATTACTATTAATATTACATAAAAATCATTAGCAATAAGGCTGTGATGAGCATGGAAATATAGAAAACTCTAATCAAGAAAAGGCTGCAAAAGTATATATCAGTGATCATCAAAATATTAAAATAAAAGAGCTTTCTTAAAAGACAATATGAGAAAACTGTTCAGTGGGTTTTGGTGGCTATAGGTTTTTGAGTGATGTCTTTTATATATTTTAAGTTTTTATTTTTCTGTAGAGAGAACTTTAAAACTAAAATAAAATCAACAGATATGCATGTGTATAGCTTATGACCTGGTTTGGTTTGGCACTAGCTCACTTATGGAAAAAGAGGATTTTAATGAAGTCACATAGGACACGTCACTGACTTCAGGAGGGACTCTGTGAGTGAAAGTCACGGGAAGTTCAAGGCGGAAAGACAGGGCTGCTGGCCAGACGACAGGGGACTCTGGGCTGCAATTTGCCTGGTGACTCAGGCTTTCCACTCTCTGTCCATAAAACAAGTCACTCCTTTGCCTGAAGGTAAAACGGTCAGTTTTGAGATTTAATTAGTCAAGTGCTTGATTTCAGTATAAGATGCTGTTTCTGTGACTTCGTTCAGTCAGTTTCTTTGTTAAGTTCTCCCTGGAGCCCTGGGGAACATGATGTCTATTCCTGAACTGAACTTTGCTGATGAAGGGTTCTTTTCCTTCCTCATTTGTAAAAGTATATATATTTTCCCACTCTCGCATCAACTCTTTTACCTCTTTATAAATAGTAAGCTATTTTAAAGGTATTAGAACTTCGATAGGTGAACTAAAAGTAAATTAAACAGTTATCTACAATATGATATCTAAACAAATACAAACCTGCTTAAAGGGTACTAATGACGTTGTTGCTCATAACATCTGCTAAATTTCTTAGGTGGTTGTTTTAAGATGAAGGTTAAATAATTTCTATTTATAGAAGCTTAATTGAATGAACAGCCTTGACCATTAAATTCCTAGGGCACACTAGCAATTCCCATGCTTTTCAGTTTTTGTGAAGCTTATCAGATTTATCAGTGTTCTTTTATCATTAAAACACATCTTACGGGGATCAGCTTTAGCTTTATTAAAACACAGCGACACAAATATTTTGCCTGTTTGTTTGCTTTACAGATTATTTCTTTAAATGAAATTGATATTTCAAGAGTGATATACCCTTGAAAATATAAAATATTACGTTTTACCACATGGTCAAGATTCATCATTTGGATGAAATCATTTGTTTTTATATCATACAATGAGACAAGAAGTGAAAGTCTCTAAGGACTTTGTTCTCAAAAAGCAAATAAAATTCCTGGGCAGCCAGAGTCCCAACAACAGCTTTGCTGTGCAGCGTGTCCTGACTTCATTGCTCTTCTGTCCTTGCTCCCTGCCCTGCCCCAGTGTAAACAGCGCTTCCCCATTTACTTTTTATTTCCCAGCTCCTGGAAAAGGGTGCGAACAACACAGCAATCCCAGCGAAAAAGATGATTTTAATATCTTTGCAACTGCTTTTTGAAACATTCTTGAAACGCCTCTTGCCACGGTCCTTCAGTAACCTGCCCAGCCTGGGTCAGGCGCTCATAATCCTGGGGGATGGGAGCCTGGAAAAGAAAATGGGGATGGCTCCCGGCCAGGCTGCTATAAGCACCTGCTGGCCAAGCTAACGGGATGATAGGCCTGGGCTTTGTTTCCGAGCTTGCCTTCCCGGGCCTCTATATTTACGTAGCTGAAGTGAACACCCAGAGGCTGTGCTGTCAGAGCATGGGCTTTATCCAGTCTGTCAACCGTGGAAAGAAAAATAGATAGCTCTCCTCCCACAGCGTGAGTCAGGGCCAGCCCAGAAGGTGCAGCCTCAGCTTGCCCGCCTTTGCCTCCTGCGGCCTTGGGGACCCTGGATTCATCAGCACTAGTTTTACATGGAAGAGGTTCTGTAAGTGCCCATTAGTCATTGGTTACAGTGGGAGGTTAAGGCATTTAGGAAGAGGCATTGGACACAAGTCATAAGGACTAATTACATCATTGCAAAAACAAGTATTATTCAAACTGGGAGGTAGTATAGTAACAGAACATTTATTAAATAATATCTCCTGCATCCTACTTTCTCTAGGAATATTCAGTTTTCATCTTTGACTCAATGTTCAATTTCTCCTGGGGAAGGATGTTGAAAGAGTCCACCGAAGACCAAGGCCATCCCTCTAGTGATATTGGCAAAAGGAGACTGTGCGGCTGATGGAATTTTCTTTATGAGCACAAACCCCTTTATCACATGCAGTGTTTTCTGGTATTTACTTGGAATAGATTGAAAAGTGTAAATAGCAACACATAAAAACACGATTCTTGGTTCCTAAATCTCATATTTATATGACTATACATACAACTAGATATTAAAATAGTATAGGGGAATAGTGCTGGATTTTCCCTCTTTTATAACTGGTTTTGAAGTGTGCTTTAAAAAACTAAAATAGCATTCTCATTTTAACATAGGCATTTGAATATGGAAAATTCATGAACACAGATTGTCCTTCAATGGATAACTGAGTACCTGATTAGGATTTCTTAAATAAAATCACACCTGGTTTTATGTTAAAATCTACATTACAAAGGTTTTAACACAGGAACAATAATCTCATTTTTCACTCAAAGAAGTTGTTTTCTTTCTTTCTATAGATGATTGAAATAATGGGTTTATGAGGAACTCCATATTTGAGATAGAATAACATATATGACATTGGTTTCTAAAATTTAATAAAAATAATAAGATGGCATCTTTTGAAGTCATGAATATATATATATATATATATCAATTTCCTCATAGTCTCTATAAAATTTTGGGGTTTGAAAGTGTGAGTGTTACAATACCCCCTTTAAAGGCTATCCCTGGATTCTTGTTATTTCCGTATTAGTCCATGTTCAGTCTACAAAGTGTAAGCCAGTGTTTCCAGAGTGAGCTCATGAGTTGGCTGAGGGCGGTGGACAAATACTGTTTGCTTTTGCAAAGAGCCTACAGGACCCAGTACACTTAGCACTGGGACACCTGCCCTGACTAGCCAAAGAGTCCAAAATTTGTTACTAGAAATTATTCCACTTGCTGTAACAAGAGTTTTATGTAGCTAATGGCACAAGTTCTGCTAGGCAAACACATGTGTTTCACATTTAAATAAATAGGAAGATAAATTACTTATTTAATCAATGCCAATAAGTGGCATGCTGCCTCATGGTGTGGAACCTAATGAAGGGAAAGAGTAAAGCTTGCATGTTGGTGAATTACTGCTGTATTTACTGCTGTAAACCTTTTTCCTACCTAACACTGGATCCCAGAGCTTACATATATGTCACAACCCTGTCAAATGAGGAAATGAGCGAATGCGTGAGTCAGGATCCATTTTATATTTGCTCTGAAGATTGGTCCTCAGTCAACATAAGAGAACACACATCAGTTACAATTTGTGTGTGCGCTGTGTGTGCCTGCAAAACCTCAAAGCAAAATTGTCTAATCCCTGTGCTGTATACCTGAGACTAATACAAAATAATATCGAATGTAAACTGTAATTGAAAAATAAAAAGAAAATTAAAAAACAAAACCTAGTGTACAATTCTAGGTTTCATATGCAAAAAAAATCCGATCCACTAATCATGACTAATTAATATATAGCATTTTGCAACGAGAGTGCTATATGACTTTTCGTTTCAACTTTGATCACTGCCTTTTTTCTTCTCATCAGGTATGTGTGCCTACTCTCTACACAACTGGTTCACAATTTATTTACATGCTTAGGAAGTTCTTAATCCATGATTCAGAGTAGTCAGTTCTTATAAGTTGGTTAATTCACTCTCACTAAATACAGAGGATGAACTCAGTGCCAAGTAAGTAAAGGCACGGTATGTTTTTTAAGGAGCTCATGATCTAATAAATCAAGTGACTAAAGATTATGAATGAACCAATTGTGTGATAAATAATACACAATAAATAATAAATGAGTAATTAGTAAATAAGTCAAGGCCCGGTTATCCCTGGTACTGACCCTGACTAACATCAGATGCTGACAGGGCACCAATCTTTGAAGCCATGGGTGCTTTATTTTAAAGTATGTGTAATACTTTTCAGCACATTTTTGGTTGTAATATTTAGGTATTTGCCATTACATAATTATCCTTGCATTTTCACCTGGTTAACTCGAATTTTTTAATAAAAAGTTATCCTATATCATGAAGCGTTGTTACCAAAAACAAGAAAAGGTTTTATTATTTCAGATTGTAATTTGATAACATTTCAGGAATAATTTCCTCTGCCCTGTGTAGAGCATTACAGACTGTTTGCTTTTCTTGGAAAAAGCATCACCTGAATATTGTCAGAGATAGAGATGAACAAAACATCTCATGTTAAAAGAACACTTTCTGTACTTTTCCTCATCTCCCTTCCAAAAACCTACGCCAAGGGGTTCAGGAAAATTATGTCTTGTAATACTGTCAAACATTAAATGACCCCAAATTTTCAGGCTAATGAATGTCTGAAGTAGATGGCTTTTGTTTCTGCTTGAACAAGACAAAAATTTTTCTCTGATGAGGGCTGCTGAATTATTTCAGAATTGTAGTCTACATTTCATATGCATTGGACACCAAGTTAAATGTTCACATTGATAAAATTATGGGCCACATAGCCCATAATTCTTTTTTTCTCTCAAAACAGTATTTCAACTATTAGTTACAAATATAACTATACAATTTATGATACAAAAAAGAAACACTTTGTACAAAACCAAATAAATGACAGGTCCTTGATTTGAAGAGGTTTCTGGAATGACTAAGTTTTTTTCTTTCTAATGTACAATGATATACAATGCTTCTATCCTTGAAAGATTTCCTAGTAAAACACTTCCATTACCTATGATTCATACGTGATTCAACGACAGTTGGGGAACTTGATGGTTAGAAGAAAATGAAAGACATTTATTTTCCAAAAATCTTTATCTTTCTCAAATATTGCATCACTGTTCCTCTTTTTATTCAATAATTGTTAAGTAACTAATAAGTTATTATCTAGTGAGTGAGCACCTCATGATGGCCTGACTTCAAGCGTTATCATCTCCGTTAGCTGAGAACACCAACACTTGACATGTGAAGTGATCTGTACAAGGTCACACACCTTGTTTAAATCAAACTAAAATATAATTTTTTTGTTATCTCCCAAAGGCTCCAAGATCTTGACCTTTGAATGAGTTCTATATCTTCATCTTTCACCGGTCACTTTGGATTTCATCTACTTTTGCAGCTATGACACAGGGTGACCGATGGCCTTGCACATATCTCAGATGAATTGCCTTATGCATGTTTGGTGTTATCTCTCCCCGCCATGCCCTCAGCGCCCTTCTGCCCCCTCCCACCACTTCACTTTTCTTCGAGGCTCCACTCTCCCAGGAAGCCTGCCTGGACTGACCCTCCTGCTTCTCCTTCCATGCTTCTCTCTTTGCTCTCCCGGCAGGAGCTTGTGCTTCACCATGTTCTGCTCTGTCGACTTCATCTGCACCTTTCTGGAAAGAAAACATTCAATCACACAATTCTAACCCGAATCCCTGTTCAGAACTCAGGCAGACAGTGAAATTATGGTAGAGAATCCTTTATTGTGATAAAAACAAGAAAATAAGGTTACCCGTGAAAGGTTAAAACAGGTGGTGCACGGACAGGCTAAATAACCATCTCAGGCGGTGAATGAAGAAAAATTGAATTTATTTAATGAAAAGGGGATGGGAATGGGGATGTCCAAAGGGAAGGGCTACACAGCACTGAGTCAGAGGGTATTGGGGCCAGGATGGCAGCAAAAATATACTGAGGACAGTGAAACAAGGAAGAGAACAGAGGAGGCAACAGGAGAGCCCAGGCTGGGCTGCTTTGGTTCACTGAGGAGTCAGAGAGAAGGGGCCTTGGAGACAGGTTCAGGGGTGAGCCTAGAATGAGCTGCCGCTGCCCATTGTGCCCCTGGCTGCAAGTCTCATGGGGTCCCCTGGGAGGGAAGGAGGTGTGCTGGTTGCTCCCCTGGTGGGCTCTTTGGGTTCTTTGTCCTGAGCTTACTTACCTCTCTCTTGCAGGTGGGAATCTTAGGGGAGATCTCAGGGGAGGGTCTCAATAGAATATCCATCAGCTTTCTAGGTGGGCTCTTTCAGGATCCTGGTCCCCATTGATGGATTGGTGTCAATGCAGCTGGTCCTGAGGCAGTTATGGTATCACTTGTCTGGTTTTATTGTTTATCTGGGCCTGGAGCTGAAATACAACTGAGGCCTAGATGTTATCTTTAGGGAGGAAACGCTCAGGGGTCTAAGCGATATGCTGGGGAGGACAGGTTACCCTGGGGTCAAGGGTCTTGTTTTCCCAATTTTGTCCCTTGCTAGGCATCTGGGGCTTTCTGCCCTGGTGAGTTTCTATACTTGGCCCATTGTCTTTTCTATGCCCATGTCTACCTAACAACCAGTAATGAATACCAATTGAGTTATTCAGCAAGGTTTACCAGAGAGAAAGATAAACATTCTTGTTATACCTGTGAGGAGCTATTTAAGTTCCCTAAACAATAAAATATGTGTTGAGACTCTTTTTACTTTTGTCATACTGTTATATTTTACGGTGTCAGATTTATAGCTGAGATGAAATTTAATAAACGATTATGTCTATTAAAGACTGATCATACTCTATTTGGTAAAAAGAATACTTTGCATGTGCCTATTGCTTTATAACACGTAACACAATCTCACTAACGTCACCACATCTGCTCCTCACCGCATCCCTGAGAGGAAAGCAAGGAGGAAAATCCTTTGGGTACACTTCATAAATCCCCTTACCTCCCTCTCTCAGCACAATCACCTTTACATACCTAACTCATGCTTCCCTTTCATGTATTTCATACTTTGGTAAATTATAATCACAAACTTTGGATAAATAGATACTACTACTACCTGCTTAAATGGAGGTATTACTTTATTTTAGTTCACAAATAAAAATGAAAGAAACAAAAGTTTCAAGTGTTGCAGCTTAAGGAGAACCTATATTATTTCTGATTCAATCTTTATATATATATATATATATATATATATATATATATATATATATGTAATATATCTTTATTGATTTCAGAGAGAGGAACGGAGAGAGAGAGAGAGAGAGAGAGAGAGAGAGAAACATCAATGATGAGAGTCATTGATGGGCTGCCTCCTGCACGCCCCTGACTAGTGATGGAACCCACAACCCGGGCCTGTGCCCTGACGGGGAATCAAATCGCGATCTCCTGGGTCCTAGGTCAATGCTCAACCGCTGAGCCACGCCCGGCCGGGCTGACTGAATCTTTATCATGCTGCTGACTACAAAAAAATCCTAAAATTGTGTTGCTATCTCTCTAAGAGGAGCTTTGTATTCAGTATCATAGCTATTCTGTATGAACTTACGTTAGAATCACAGGAGAGCATTGCAATTCTATAGCAGGTGATGTATGGTTTTAGTTTCATTAATAGGGAAATTTGGGACAAGCAAAGAGACGGAGTAACACTCAGTAGGAACTGCTCGAGGAGGGTAGGCAGTGGAATATCGCTTTGCTACAGATCGTATTTGAGAGGCTGAGACTCCGCTGCCCTGAAGCAGGTTACATTACAGTCCATTTGTTTGTCAGGGTAGGATTATATTAGCAACCAGCTCCAGGATTTGCATGAGAATGAATTTTCAGAGCCTGAGCATAAAAGATTAATGGAGTTCAAAATCAGCACCACACTTGTAAGCTTCAGCCTGAATCGGCGAGGCGAGGAGGCTGAGGCTGATGGGCCATCCCTTCTTCTCAGGTGAGGCCGATAGCAAATATTCCATGCGGGCATGTGTTTGCGTCCTGACCTGTTGATGGGCTTCAGCTCCCCGTCTAGTTCAGCTTATCCACATGTCTGTGTGATGCTAAATCAAAGTTGTAGCACAGACACGGAAGGAAAATTGTGGCTTTAGCCACTTTAGAAAAGGAAAAGAGAAAAAAAAAAACATGATGGGTTTTGGCATTTGTTACAAAACATGGGAATTGCAGGAAGGCTTGTGCAGGCACCTACAGCTAACTCAGTCTCTCAGGATGACCGAGCGGTCAGCTGGCCAAAAATAAATAAAAATAAATAAAAGAAAAAGACTTTACATAAAAGTTGATCAAATTACTCAGTGGGAGCATTGTACATCCGTATACTAACATTTTAATAACATCCTGTTTTATAAGAGTAGTAAAACTTACCAAAATTGTTTAAAGATTATTTTAGGTTAAAAAACAATACTTATTTTAAAAGCCTATCTAAATAAAGCTATCGACAGCAGGGAATAAAATCCACTTTAATGCTCACACTGTTTAATGATCATTAAACGGTTGCCTGACCAAATTTCTTGATTTATACAGCCCAGGAATCGAATGGTCAATAACTTGAATCCCAGTCAGATATAACCTCACCCACCTGACATGTTGAGTTGTATATTTTTTTTCTCAGGGGTGGAGTTCTGGAAGGTACCATCCAGAGAGGGGTGAAGGAAAATGCAAGTAGCATGGTGAAAAGTTATGCTGACAAGGTCCAGAGGCCCAGCAGCAGCGGCCCTGAGAGCTGCGAAGGAGCCGTGGTCATTGACACAGTATAACTTCTTCTGAATACATCCTCACACAGCTTCAGACCAACTGTCATCTCTTGTTAAATACCTGCTTGTTCTGAGGAGGAGAGGACTATGTGATTTAAATTTTTTTTTAAAAAAGACTATTACTAAGGACCTCAGTACCTTGGCTACAATATCCCACCCCCACCCCCAAACACTTAAAAAAGTTTCAGTTGAGAAAAGGGAGGTGCTTGCCTGCAGGAGAGACAAAGGAATGAGTTACAAAGCAACAAAAGTTCAAGAAAAATAAAGCATGAAGATCAACAACAAAAAAACAGTGGCAAAACTCACCTCCTTGGTGGTTGAGTTGAGCATTGACAAGAAAGACAAAGCTCTGGAGATGTGGAGACAAGCAACAGAAAGAGATGCTCACCAGGCAAAGGTAATGATGGAACAGGAGTGGCCTTTATGATTAGCTGGTGCGAAGACAAACTACCACCTCACCTTGAAGACTCCTAGAAAATTATCTCAGTGGGTAAGGAGTAAAGTCTACCTCTTGGCAGTTTGACAATTTTAATGCCTATAATGTATGTCCAAACTATTAAAGTGATCTTCCTCAGGCACCCAGACCAGTGGGTCCTTGAACACTGTGAGTGGTGCTGCAGCCCATGGGGCCAGCTGATCTCTTGATAGTTCATTTCAGTAACAGGGCCTCTCAGATGCCTGCCCTCGTCTTGGAGGAACACAATCAGACAGGTTCAGAACACTACCCATAATGGATCTTTCCACGTACACAATAATTTTAGTATACAACCTGTAAAAACTTTTTTTTAACCATAGTCTTAATGCTCCTCAATTTTAAGTTCCTCTCTGTACGTATCTTGTATATCCTTGTCTTAGTGTTATCAGACCTTGAATGCCAGGTTCTTGAGTCTCAACATCATAGAAATGAGCACTGAACTCAATAGAAGATCAAGCAGATAGTTTATTGAAAAGACCTTATGCACAGGGAGTCAACTAGAAAAGAAAAGTAGAGCTCCCCAAGGGGTTCCTGTGGATGACAGATAGGGGCCTAAGGGTGAGCATAGGGCTTGGGACTGAGGATGAGGCCAGTTGTCCCCTGATCTTCGGTTGTTCCCAGGGCAGTCACAAGATGTTCTCTATGGCGCATGGACCACTCAAAGGGCCTGTAAAATGATGCTTGGGTAAATATCTTTTTTCTTTTCTAATATGTCTTTATTGATTTCAGAGAGAGGAAGGGAGATGGGGAAAGAGAGACAGAAACATCAATGATGAGAGAGCCATTGATCGGCTGCCTCCTGCATGCCCCCGACTGGGGACTGAGCCTGCAACCTGGGCATGTGCCCTGACTGGGAATCGAACCCCAATCTCCTGGATCCTAGGTCGACCCTCAACTGCTGAGCCATGCTGGCCGGGTTGGATAACTATTCTTATCCTCCCTGAAGAAAACTTCTCATATGAACTGCCTTTGCTCATTCCTCCCTCATTCCCTGCTCATCTCACTTCAGTTTCACTTCTGTCTCCTGATCTCAGTGAGGTCATGCGTGTAAGCTTCTTCAGGTTTTCCTTCTTCCTGCACTGCTGGGAAGCATTCACTGATTTTCTCCTCAGAATTACGTATTCACTTAGCTTCAGTAACACTGCACCATCTTGCCATCCTCACACCCATCCAGCTATTCTCTTTCTTATGGGCTCTTTCCCATCTATTCAACTCTCGCACATTGGAGTTCTTTAAGAGCTGGTCCTACGTTCTCTTTCAATCTATGTTCAGTCTTTCTTTCTCAAATGACACTTCTCTTATTCTTTAATTGATTCTTAAAATTCAACCAACTCAATATTTTATACCTTTAGCCTGTATCTCCTTCGGAATCTAGAACATTGTATCTATTCAAAGTCTGTTTTTGGAAGCTTTGGTGTCACTTTAAACTCAACTATGCAAAAAGGAAGGGTGATCACTCACTCTGCACTTGGATTTTCTTCAGTTTCCCTTTCCTAAATGATTGGCAACACCGTCCATATAGTTGTGCAAATCAAAATCTAAGGAGCTATTTGGATGGCTTCTTTGCTCTCATTTTCCGTGTCTAATTCATTTCTCAGCTTCTTAGCATCCTACTGATATACACTTATTCTATTTTCTTTTCTACATTTTATTCCTTACCCCCTATTCCAGGGCCTGATCAGCACTTCTCTATATTGTTTATATAACCTCTGAACAGGTTTCTCCATATCAACTTTTTCCCTCTCCCATCACTTCTCCTTAATGCAGTCACAGTGGTTGTCATTTCAAAAAGCAAATCTTATAATCTCAGTCCATTCTTCTCTCTCTCAAGACTCTCTAAGTGCTTCCAAAGACCTTAAAAAAGAAAAAAGTCAAAATCCTTAACATGGCCTAGAAAGTAATGCATAATCCTACCCTTCTGTAGAACTCTTCAGCATTATTTCAGAGGTATTCTGTTTGCCTATTTATTTATTCATTTGACCTTTTTTTACAAAACTTAAAAAAGATCTATTAAAATTTTGTATATAAATACTGTACGTATTTAATGTGGACAATCTGATGTATTTGGACATTCGCAAACAACTGTGGTACCATTACCACAATCCTCTAACAGACATACCCAGGCCCTCCCAGTTGTCCCTCTTCTTGCGCGCACGTGTAGTGAGAATACTTAGTGTGAGACCGTTGGCAGCGCCCAGGACTGTCTTGTTAACTGTGAGCACTGTGTTTTGCAGCAGATCTCTAGAACTTGTTCACTGCGTACAACAAACTATGTGCATTGAGCAGCAGCTCCCCACTCACGCTCCGTGCAGCCTCAGGCAACTAACTTTCTGCTTTCTGCTTCTATGCTTTTGACTATTTTGTATGCCTCATATAAGTGGAATCATGCTGAATATTATTTTATTGTATGTGTATATGACATTTTCTTTATCTACTCACTCATTAATGGGCATTTGGGTTGTTTTCTCATCTTGGCTATCGGGCTTCAATGAACATGGACATGCAAATATCTCTGAGATTGTGATTTCAATGATTTTGGATAAATAGCCAGAAGTGGGATTGCTGGGTCATACTGTAGTTCTATTTTTTTTAAGGAACGCCCATGCTGTTTTTTATAGCAGCTATACCATTTTACATTCCCATCAACAGTGTACAAGGGTTCTAATTCCTCCGAAGCCTTACTAACTCTTGTTATTCTTTTTATTTTTATTTTTATAATAGTCAACCTAACATATGTGAGGGGATATCTTATTAGGGCTTTGATTTGCATTTCCCTGATAGTTAGTGGTGTTTAAAATCTTTTCATGTACCAAATAATTTTGTTATAACAAGAAAATCACTGAATTTTTTAAAATTAATTATTTTTACATTAAATACTGTGACTCAATTACCAACTTGAGTTTTGGAATGTCAGCACTTAACTCTATATAATTATGTATTGATCTATTAAAACACTTAGATTCTTAATTAGCTAAAATTAATATCTAGTTAAACAGGAGAAATGGCTTTATATTGACTTCAACTTGATGAAAGTCCAAATAGAATTTTAAATTTAATCCATATTTCAGACTTTGTATAATGATATCTTTTACTCTGTTTCTGGATTAGGTATTTTTTCATATTTTAGGAGTGTTATACAACATAATAGGTGTGATATAAAGGAATATATAGACAGAATCAGTGAACAGCTTGGTACTTATGAAAAATTATTTTGTTCAAACCAAATTTCATAAAACATAAAACCTTAACTAGAATATATATATATATATATATATATATATATATATATATATATATATATATATATAAACAAACAATGGTACAAAAGAACTGTTTTTTAAAAAGAGTAGCTTGTTTGTTAATATAGCTTCATTTCTCAAATGTTTTTATATGTTTGAGTGACTTAGCTCCATATTGTTTTACACAGCAGTTCTGCTACTGACTTCACAAAGTATATCAGACAACACACATAAAATATGGTACTCCAGCAACACCTGCCTCACTGAAGCTTTACAAGGATTATACTTAATATTGACTTTAAGCATTACGCACAGACCTGGCCCACTAAGTCCTTGACTGGATCATTATTGCCCAGCCTCACAGATTTCTGCCTTGCTGGGATAGCACACTGAGCACAATAATCACTTAAACACCGTACCATGCTGTGGCTGCTCAATAAACGTGATTTTTTGGTAAATCAATGGCTAATCTATAAGGATGAATCAATAATATCTGTTGGGGGGTGAGTGGGGGTAGAAAGGGTCAATGGGGAAAAAGGAAGACATCTGTAATACTTTCAACAATAAAGATAAATTTTAAAAAACTAAAAATATAATAAATTGGTTACTTATAGACAAAACATAACATCTGTTAAGGCGTTTTATATTGTATCTTGCTATATAATATCTTATTTTTGAAGCTTTCTTGATACCCCATCTTATTTGCAGATCTTGGAGGACGAATGCTAAACAAACTCTATGTTAAACCAAACTACACAAAACTCACTTTTGCAGCTTTCATAGGTCTTAAGTAATTCATTGGGTGGTCATATTGGAATGTCTTTGTGACAGAAAGATTGGCAGCACACAGGTTTGTTCAAGCCATGTCCGTGATCCTGTGCAAGGACTAGGCTGACTGATGACCTTGATTGTGAAATTGTGGTCAGAATCACTAAGCACTAATCTTTCACTTGCATACATGCATGCAATTTTGCTTTTTTACAGATATTTTTTGCTTTATTTTCTCCCTAACTCACTTTTTCCTCTGTTATTTGTGGTAATGACTGTTCAGGATGTTACGTTTGTATTATATTTTAATTTGTATCATGTGGATTTACATATGTGATTTAATTTGAATATCAGAATAGCTTCATGACAACCAGAACTTTGGAAATACAGAAACTAAGATTTAATATACCTCCTAGAAATGGATCTTAAGATCCTGCTTGGAAGTTCTAGCCAATTATTTATTTTAACCAATTCTTGGTTAAAGAACCAATCTCAATCTGGGGAGACTGGCCTCTTTGAATGCATATTAATAATTGAAGAATGAAGGGAAAAAGCACTTAGCAATAGATATGATTGATGGTAAAGCATCCTAGCCTAACAGTCAATCATAAAAGTTATGTGATTTTTCTTAATGTAAAACAACTGGTAACTGAAAAACCAGCTTGACAATTAAAGCAGTCTGTCCTCCTAGTCTAAAATAATTCCTGTTGCATAGAATTGTGGGAAATGCTAAATGTAATTCTATATGTAACAAGCTTTATATGATGAGTCTTTCATGGTAGAGGATCTATAAACACAATTTTTCTTAATGTTGAGGCAACTCTGAGAAGTCATGTTTGTTTTTACAGTGTGCCCCCAGAAGTTCATAACTGTGTCACAGCTTGAAAAAATATTGGGCAATATGTTGCCCTATGGCAAAGGGAAGAATCCAAGATATTATGCGGCAGCATTTCACACAGCAGGCAATTTAAGATTCTAGGTTCTGAAATCCATCTCTTGAAATAGTTCCTAGGGTAGGTATGCGATGCTTATTTTAGGAAATTCAAAAACAATCACTTACCAGATCTCATTCATTCTCACCATACACCCATGAGAAATGAGAAGGCCAAATAAAAACAACTGCAGAGTTTTGACACATAGATCTGATAAGTGATTCATTCGGAAACACAATGTTTAATATCAAGCTTCCAGCTCCCAAGGCTTTGCAGTGTTACTTGACATAGTGAATTGACTAATTTCTTTGTGAGGAGGCCAATGATTAGTTCTTGTTTTTCTGGCCTTCATGGATGCAGCAGTTTGAAAACTTGGTCATTTATCTTCACTGTGTCACAATCATGATCACCTAGCATTCATTTGGGATTGCAGCACAAATAAACTTCATAGATTCCTGAACTAAGCATTAGCATTGCTAGGTTTAAATCACTTTCTCTGGTTGAGTTAGTTTCACAGGACACGAGAGCCGAAAATTCCAATTCTATCATGTTAGTAGAGAACATTTATGAGGATTTCCCTTTTTTGCAGAATCTGTACAAGCAGCAGCATGACTGTCATTGGCCAGAATCCTCACTTAAATGAATAATGACTGAAAACTCACTTAAAAATACTATTTTAAATAACAAAGCACTGCATTGGGTGGAAAAAGCAGGTTCACCCACCTTCATTAGAATGGCCTTCGTTTTCCTCAGGAATATCAAGGATTCTCTCTGACCTTCTATAAACTATTACTAATAAACTCCTTTTGGGTGATTAGAAAAACAGGTGGAAAATGAAATGAAATGAGGAAGATAACATTTGGTTGTGAGGAGACATCATTGTCTTTACAACACAGAAGCTAAACACCCAAATTCTAAAGCAGAAATATAACATGCAAAAATCAGCATAGCACAAAGCATGACAGTGTAAAGTAGGTTTCAGACATATATCTAAACAGGCAAATTAAAAAGAAATCCTTCTCAGGGAGAGAAATGTCAAATGCAGGAATAATTAATGTTTGGCATCATGAGGTAGGACACTACTTTAGTCATGAGTTAGAAAGAGATCTGACAGAATAGCTAAGGAAATTGCTGTTATAAATATGACATAAGAATTTAAGAGAAAGAAAGAGACAAGATAAAGTGAGGAAGGACCTAGAGAGCTTTATTAAGTGAAAGAACCTAAAACCTGTAGGAAAGATAGAATTAGGAATTTCTAACATCAGTGATGTAATTAAAGGAATTGTAAGAAAAGATGCTTAAGGTACAGTTTCTTAAATCATTCACATAAAATCCTTCTCCCTCTTAGGATATGTGTATATAGTTGTGTATATATGAAAGGTACAATCCATTGAGTGGAGCCTAAACAAAAGAATAATTATAGATACATGAGGCTTAATTGGGATGGAAAATTACAAGAGATCAGAATCAGGAAGTCAGAGGACATAGCAGTCATGAAATTGTTACCAGACAGCCCGTGAATCAGAGGGGGTCTGTCTCCTCCTCCGAGCTTGTAAATCTCTTAAGAATGATTTCAGATAAGTGACAGACAGCAGCATTGAAGCAAAGCAAGGAAACTTATTAAAAATACACTTGGAACATAGCACAAAAGGGCAAGACAGTTAGTCTGAGTGTCCCACCTGGTGGGAGTCAAGGGCTTTATACTTTTTCTCCCTATAGGTTTCAAAGCTCCCTTCTAGATATCTTGGGTAGCAGACTAGGTTTCAAAGTCCCCTTCTAAATTGTTGTGGCTTGTCTTAGAATGTTTGTGGATACATTTGGTCATCTTGTTGGCAAGTCCTAAGGCAGTTGACTTCTTTGTTTAGTGGATGAGATAAAACTCTTTCTTCTTTCCCCCTTCCACTAATTTTCTTGTCTCAGTCTCCCCTTCCACTCGCCCAGGGATTTTCCTAGCTTCTTGCTGTCCTGCCACATTGGGAAAAGCTGCACCACCGTGTGCAAAGTAATGGGAAGGCTAGTGAAGAACAGAGTGAGTGATATAACACAAGAAACCTGGTCAATGGAAACATTCCTAGAGCAGCTGAAGGCAATTTGTTATATTTTTCTCCTTGGTAAATAGGGAAGAAACACATACCACCTAACTAACAATAAATAGTACTGGTGCCTATCTTTAATATAAAATAAAATGAACAATGACTAAAATTTCTCATTTTAAAAATTAATTCTGCAATATTTTTACCCTTAACATACATAAGCACATGCCAACTTACAATGGCAGAAGCTATAAAGAGTAAAATTTGAAACTGAAAAAAATGTGATGCATAAAAAAAATTAAGAATATTTGCAGAAAATTTAAACAATTTACATTTCAATAACAGTGTTTAAGTATATAATGAATAAAAATGGTTTAATACATTTTTAAACAGAACTTGAATAGTGTTATATATTTTTAAGTATTCAACTTGGTCTTTAACAACATGTTGTTAATATACTGTCAGGGTCAAAATGTTCTGTCTAAATATCTGGTCATGTTTCTCATTGTTTAAGTAATTGCTTAAAATAAAGAATGCAAATTATTTTTCCTACTAGCCTCAGGCAACTTCTCAAGTTATATTTCCTAGTTCCTTCCCAATTTCTTCTCTTTATCTTGAGAGAACACTAATAGGATCATACTGAAGATCATATTTGCATTTTTACAATCTCATAATTTACAGTCCTGCAACATTTCCTCAGAATCTCTTCATCTACCCCCATCTACCTCTGCCTGGCAAATATTTATTCCTGAAGGCTCAGCTCACCTTCTTGACTGCAAACAATTTATTTCCACCATATGAGCATATTACTGACGTAAATAGATCTCTATTTCTCAACATACAGCATCCACCACTAATTGCAAATTCAATAAAAGTCAAAATTGAGAACTACATTTTACACATTTATATATTCCCTTCAATATTTTGGAAATATTTTGCGCACATTCCAAAAATGTTACTAAATAACTAAAAATTAACCCATAGAGGTTTAAGAGCTTCACAACGAATTATCATATACTCTTTGGCAGTTTGTTTTTTTTAACTTCTTGGTACCCTAGTATTTATTTTTGTCTATTTTTTTGTTTTTCTCATCTTTAAAATAATGATAATCATACTGATCTCATGGAATTGATATGTACAAGAATGGGTAAAAAAAACTTAGAGTTGTGCTCTGGTGTAGCGTGGTAATGGGACTGCAGCCTTTCTACAACTTTTTCTACTGATATGCCATTGTCTCCTTCTCTGCAATGTGATCCTACTCAGTCAGCTGATGATTTCATTACACTTGTCAAAAGTCTTCTACTTGTCTTCTTCAGTGGTATTGCCTTTGCTACTTTTTACCTTCTCCATGGCTTCCAGGTGGAAGGAAGGTGTAGGATTTAAGACAATGCTCAGAAGACACCTTGTCCCTGCTTCTCATTTCAACTTTGTGTTTCCCTAGCCTCCCGAATTGTACACTCAATGTTTTAAGTGACCAAAGGATCCTTGTCTTTTGGGATGGAAATCTTGTTTTATTTTATTTTTATTTATTTTTTTGTATTGTTATCCGCAGACTAGGAACTGAGCTATACAGTGGTATGACTGAATTAAAGCTTGCCAGGCAGGTTGCCAAGGTATATCCACATTTATGGACCTGAATGAGTATCCTGAGCTGGTTGTCTGAGTTAGTAGTGAAGGTTTGTGTCTGTTTTGTGAGCATGATGGAATTATGTTTGATCCTGGGTATCATGACTCCACCAAGAATTTCAATACCAAAGGAAAAATAGTGATATCCAAGAGCAGTAAATGTTGTACATTGTCAGATTTGTCCCTAAAAAACTGGCTGCCTAGACAGATGTATCATAAACCACAGCCTTATAAGGGTTGAGGTTCTTTGTTGTTTTCAATTGTTTTCCATTGAAGAGGTCTTATGGAAGTATCTGAGTATTAGAGATACGTGTATAATCACCGTCAGGTGAGGACATCTATCTGTGGATTTGATATAGTAAACGGGTTTCTCCACAGAGCCCAGAAACCCACAAAAAGGTCAGCATTCAATTCTTCAAACTGGCATAGATAACGCACTGTGGAAGTCAACCCTTTTTAAGAAAGAAACAGTATCAATTTTGACATGTTTTTTTAAGTATGTTTAGCATTTTTATAAGTAATATAGAGCCAGTTTCTTTTGTCCTTAGGCTTGGACTTGAAATATGCAAAGAAACCTTCTGTTTGTCAAAATCTTACCTAAGCATTAGTCTTCAGCTATGGATTTGACTGAAAAGATTCCATATTCAGTAGTGAGGATTTGCATATTAAAAGTACACCTTGTAAGAAAAAGGTCAACACATTTTTTTCAGCACCAAGCTCTTGTTCAAGCCATGAGCAACAGCAGCAGTCAATGGTACTTTGATGTTTCTGAGAATATTGAGACCAGTGATAGGTTCAGTATCTTTGAAAACCTGATTTTGATAAAGCAATGCTGTGACAAAAATAATTATCGATTTCCCCAAGGTATGCTTCTATGATTTCTTCATTTTTGCTAGACTCATAGAAGATGCTTCCTCTTGATAGAAGCTTTTGGACTCTCTATCAGGACCATGGGCGTTCTTGTATCATTTATCACCAAGAAGAGCCAAAGGTTCATAGCACAGTGGACAACAGCATTATCAAATCTATGTCCAAACAAACATGGTCTGATTCTTTGAAACACAGTGCCGAACCACTGTGCAATATCAGAACAGGTAACATAGTTTTAGGTGCTCTATCTAGTCATTGGCAGTTATCTCCACTTTTTTCCCCACGCTGGGAGATATCCACAGAGGAAGATGGTGCTAATGTCAATGGTAACTACAGGTATCTCAGACATGGTTTGTGAGTGTAGGTCTAACTCAGCTCATTGGAAGAAGTAGTGACTAAACCTGCTGCTATGTTCAGGAAGAGCCCCATATTATATTAATAGGTACATATTTTCTTCAGGGAATGAAGAATGTACATATTTATTCTAAGTCAAAGAGTGGCTCTATAATATATTATTCAAATTAGCACAATATATAAACACTTAAGTGAGATTTTTGGTGATATCCCTTCCAATTATTTCCTTCTGGATATATCCAGAGGTATGCATAATTTATAATAAATTTAATTTCACACACACATACACATATATATAAATATGACATCCTGCTTTTTGAAAAGTTTTTATGTGCAAAATATATCATGGAGCTAGATACAGATTATATAGACAGAAAGATAGGGTGGTGATTTTCTTACTCAATTTAAGTGCCTCCATAGCACAGAATTGCATTTAATGTGTGAACTGTTTAACCTGGGTCTTACTGACAGAAGAATTTTATATTTCCAATTTTGGTCCACAGTACATAATAATGAAATTAAGTCTTTGTGCAAGTATATCTCTTCACTTGCATAATTGTTTTTCTAATATTGATTCTTCACACTTTGATTGCTAAATCAATGTATATTTTATATTTCAGTACTAATTTCTAAAATAACTCCCCAAAATTGAATATTGTAATTAATACTACAAAGAAAAGGTCATAAAATATATTTTTCCTCAAAATATCTCCAACACTAGATTTTATCAACACATTTTAAACTCTATCAGTCTCATAGTTGAAAAAGCATGCCTCATCATTTTAATTTGCTTTTAGTTTAATAATAAAGATTTTGAGTCACTTTTTACATTATTTTGGTCACTGAATTTTTTTTGTGTGAAACATATTTATTTACTTAGCATATATTTGTACTTGGATGATAAAGTTTATCTACTTCATCTGTAGTTGATTGAATTCATTTTTCCAGTTATTTAACGGCTCTCCCCTGTCTTGAGATTTGTTTTTACCTACTCTTCGAACACTGAGCTTGTCTCTGTGATTTGCTTTGGCCATGAGTGGGAGTAGATTAGATGGGTGGGGCTGTGGATCAGAAGCTCTGCGGGTCATGAAGAGTCCACTGTAGTATTTATCTCTCTGTCCGGAACCCCTTTCTCCTGGAAGGACTTCTCCTTCTGCGGACTTGCAATGTAATGCAAGAACAAAAGGAATGTTTGATCTCAGCCACTGAGATTCGGGGGATTGCTTTTTAGTGCAGCATACCCTAGCCTAAACTGATTGATAAAAATTCATTTAAGAATGCGGTTGTACATTAAAGGCAGTAACTCTCTCTGTTGCTTTACTTGGGTTTTGTTTTCCACCAAGCATTTGCTTCCAACAAACACAGCTACCAATGTAGAACTAAAATACTCATTAAATGTAAACATTCGGTATTCCAAGTCTTCATTCTCAGAGTATAACTTTGTGCTCCAATAAGTTTATGCTATTAGACTTCTAAAAATCTTTTCAGCCCTGGCCGATGTGGCTCAGTTGGTTGGAGCATTGTCTCATACACCAAAAGGTGGTGGGTTCAGTTCCTGATCAGGGCACATACCCAGTTTGAGGGTTCAATCCCAGGTCAGGGCACCTGTGAGAGGCAACTGAACATGGATGTTTCTCTCTCTCTCTCTTTCTCTCTTTCTCCCTTCCTTTCTCTAAAATCAATAAAGTAAAAATCATATAAAAATATTTTTACAATATGTTTATATTTATTGTTAATGTTCCATCTGATGGTTCTATGTATATATATTTGTTTCTTTTTAAAAATTAAAAATAAACCAACAAATAGAAAATTCCATATTATTTAATGTCACTGCAAAATTAATTTTTGTAAAAAAAGGAAACACCTTTGCTCTCCCTCTCCAACTACCTCATTTGCACTTCCTTAAGTACTTTTTAGTACTTGTGTTGTGTCCTATTAATCCAATTTCTCTTAATCTAATTGGGTTCATTTAAGCTTTTTGCCACCAAGTAGTACAAAATTATAAATTTTTCATAGTTTCAACCTCATGAAAATTAAAACAATATCACACTATAAGTCCACTTCTAAATTCTTACTCATACCTCATCTTTCAAAGAATTAAATAAAAACTTGTGTAATAAGTATGGAATTAATATATTTATGACTGGTTGAGAAATGACAATACATAGTCATTAGTTGAATTTAACCAAGAAAGGATTTCTACCAATGTAGCTTCATTTTTTATTTTATTTTATTTATCCAAAATTTATTAAAGTATACATAACACCAAAAGTTATCACTTATCATATAAATGAATCTTTACATTTTATCTAAGCTGACATATCATAAAGTGGAAAAGCAATATGAGAATATTTTATCTTATGATTAAATCAAGTATATGCCAGAAATATAAAATTTTAATGTTTTTTTCTGAGTATAAGAAAAGAACAATGGATAATAATATTAAGGGTGATATCTTGAATTTGTAGATTATTTTAAGTGAATATGTGACATTTTCTTTATTACCTCTAAGGAACTCAATCTTATTTAAACCAAGTTAAAAATGGAAAAATAGCCCTGGCCGGTGTTTCCCAGTGGTTAGAGCATCGGCCCTGAATCACACTGAAGGGTCTCAGGTTGGATTCCCAGTCAAAGGAATGTACCTGGGTTGCAGGTTCAGTCTCTGGCCCAGGTTGGAGTGTTTGCTAGAGGCAACCAATCAATGTGTCTCTCTCACATCGAAGTTTCTCTCTCTTTTCCTCTCTATCTCTCCTCCCTGCCCCATTCCTCCCTTCTCTCTAAAAATCAATGGAAAAAATATCCTCCAGTGAGGATTAATAAAATTTAAAAAAAAGAAAAAATAATTTTAAATGCTGCTTATAAAGATCTCCACAATATTATTGGATCTTAATTGCAAAAGTAATTTTTACATACTTCTAGTTAAATATGACAAAGAAATGTCAAAATATTGGCTCAGAGAGAAAATATATGAAAAGGTATTTGGGGCATTAATTTCTATTCATTTTAATTGGACTCTAAAAGTGAAAGTCAAAATATTTGTGTTTAGAAAAAGAAAATAGCTAGTTTTTGCTCCAACTTAGTTCATTTAAATGGAAGCCTCCTACTTATGAGTGGGTTGTATTCTAAATAGTGAGGTTGTAAATCAGTTATTTGAACACTGGAATGTGTTTTTCATTGTGTAATATAATAAATCATGGTTATGTTACTTAGTAAACAGCTCTACAAACTCAGGGAGCAAAGTTATATTTGCCTTTTAAAAACACTTTTTCCCTATTAATTAACTGGGCAGAACTCTGCTCTAGTAAAAGGAACCGTGAAAGACTCTCTAGAGAGGAAAATAAAACAAGACTGGGATAAAACAGTTGCAAATTACATATCTGATAAAGGTTTCATATCTAGAGTATGTAAAGAACTCTCAAAAACCAAGAGAGAAAAAATCCAATTAGAAAATCAGGGAAAGACATATATAGATATTTCACCAAAGAGGAGATCTGGATAAGAAATACACATATGAAAATATGTCCAATATCACTTATCATTAAGGGTATGCAAATTATAATCACCATGACATACCACCGTACACTTATTTAAATAACAAATATATTTTTTTAAAAAATCATGACAAAAATCAAATACTGGTGAGAATGTGGATGAACTAGGTCTTTTATACGTTACTGGTGATAATATGAAATGGGCAGCCACTCTGGCAAATAACTTGGCAGTTTTCTTATAAAATTATACCTGTACCAATTATGCAACTCAGTACTCACACTCTCGGGCAATTACCCCAGAGAAATGAAAGCATGCAGTCTCATTAAAACCTGTAAATGAATGTTTATACAAGATTTTTGTAGTAGCCCAAACTGGAAACATCTGAATGTCCTTCAGTGGATAAATGTTTAAATAACTGTGCTACAGCTACACCATGAAATTCTACTCAACAATAAAAATAAACACTGTTAAATACAAGCAATAATCCAGATAGGTTTCTAGGACATAATTATTGGTGAAAAACTCAATTTCTGAAGTTTAAATACTGTAAGATTTATGTAATATTAATATAGCATTCTTCTTAAAAAATAGATGTTTTCATTGATTTCAGAGATAGTAAAGGAGAGGGAAAGAGCTAGAAACATCAACGATGAAAGAGAGTCATTGAGTAGCTGCCTCCTGCATGCCCCCTACTGGAGGTCGAGTCCACAACCCAGACATGTGCCCTGACAGGGAACTGAACAGCGACCTCCTAGTTCATAGGTCGACATTCAACCACTGAGCCATGCCAGCCAGGTTAATATAATATTCTCGAAACTATAGTGGTAGAAAACACATTAGTAGTAGTAAGGAAAGGGACTGGGCATGGGCTTGTGACTATAAGGGACAGTGTGAGGGTGTGTTCTTGTGGTGATAGAAGTGTTCATGTATGTAATAAAATTGCTTAGAATTATGCACATGCACACACACACACACAAATGCATGTAAAAAACAATTAAAAATTGAATATGGGCTATAGCTTACGTAAATAGTACTGAGGTCAGTTTCCTGGTACTGGCATTGTGTTACAGCTCTATAAGATACCACCACTGAAGAAATTTTGGGAAAGGTACACAGGTTTCTATAATCTCATACTTTGGCAGTTCTCAGAATCATGAAAGTGTTAGCATCTATCTTTCAAAGACCCACAACTATCATTTCACTAACCAACCTAGGGGTCAGCCATTTTTTAATATTCTTTATAGCTACACAAAATGTCTAATTATCCACTCTTTTTTTTTTTTTTTTTTTAACCAACAAGGCAAATTATCATTCATCTCAGGATACAATCAATAAGGTGAACATTATGAGGAGGCAACTTCCTTTCTAAGACACTCCCAGTTGGTATTATTTTGTTTACCCTCCTAGAAAGACTGCACTTGCCCTGGCAGGTGTGGCTCAGTTGGTTGGCGCATTGTCCATTACACCAAGAGGTTGCAGGTTTGATTCCCTGTCAGGGCACATACCTAGGTTTCGGGTTCAATCCATCAGGGTGTGTATCGGAAGGCAACCTATCTATGTTCCTCTCTCACATGGATCTCTCTCCCTCTCTCCCCTCTCTCTAAATTAATAAACATGTCCTAGAGTGAGGATTGAAAATAAATAAAATAAAAATAGAAAGACTGCACTCAGTTAATTCTAGCATGAATTTATAAAAATATGTCTGGAGAGAAGAAGACACAAGCAGAAATTTAAAAAGTTCTTCACTGAAATGTTGTGCTACTATAATCAGGATCCCAAGTGAACCGAGCAAAGCCTATTAAAACTAGCTCTTTTGGGTTATTAAACAGCCATCATATAAGAAAAAAATATGAATTGATTTTACCTCATTGTAGATGACTGAATGAAAAGCTATAGGACAACATTTTCAGGAGACAGGCTTGAGTTTTTAAAAATAACCTGTAGATCCAATCTATATAATTGGATATATAATAAGTGGTTTTGCCAAATAGCGAATTCTTAAAGAAATTTTTTCAAGAACTGATTATGCATGTTTCAACAGTTTCAAAGAGGATATTATTATTTTGGTTTTTTCTTCATGTACCATTTGTGTTTGATGGGGCTCTTAGTTTTAAATGACAAAAGCACTTTAGCTACTCCAAACAAAGTTTTTCAACACTTACTATAATAACAATAAATATCCATGGAGGTGAAATACAGGAATGTATCTGGATGTCAAGAATTAACTAGGACAAAGCTCTCAGATGACATTAAAACTTTGTTTAGTTTAGCACATCACTTTATTCCATCAATTTAATTTTCTTTTTCTTTGGTAACCATCTACTTCTGTTTATTTAGTCCATTTTTTGTTTTTAGTAGCTTCATATTTTATGACTTTGTATACCCACTTGAGATTAAATGGCATTTATCTTCTCATGAGATCAGGTATCATATTATGGATCTATCACCTAAGACAACAGGTCAGTGTCTTGATGAGGGTAACAATAGGCTCAGTATCTGGGTCAAGTACCTGAATAGTGTGGAGGTGGCCTATGTCAGATCCTTCAGGCATGACCACAGGCAGTGCCTCATGGGAAAAAGCTGACTCACAGCACACCTGGTGCACACCTAAGCCATTGTAGTATCTGAAGGGAGTTACAGTCAAGGACTCAGGTTCTCCTGGCCATTTATTTTCTTATGCACATCTGCATTCCTAGCCTAGATTCCTCCATTGGGAAGTCTCCTCATTGGGGGAAGCTTGAAGACTCTTTTCTTTTCTCAGGCTCCGTACAAGGTATTTTTTATTCCTAGCCCTTCCCCTCTACATGCTCTCCAATTCCTGGGTCCATAAAATTGCAGAACCTTTATTTGAAGGTTCTTCAGTGAGAGTAGCTCCACATCTGTGTTGATCCACCTGACCCCGGCCATGCAGTGCCATAGGAACAAGTGGTACAGTGGAGGAGCTGTTCCTCTCTCTAGGTTTAGCCTCTTGTTTCTGCTACAGCAGTGAGTGGTCAGAGGCTTGGCTGTTACTTTTATTTTGGCTTATTGTTTGAATTGACTGCTCCACACCTGGCTGCTGGGCTCTCTCCAGCTCAGCTCTGCTCCTGACTCTATTTACTACTAGCAAAGAAATCTACAGAAGGGACAAGCTGGTTGTCTAGATGTGACTGTTCACAGTACACGCATAGAATGGAACCGGAGAAAGATGAACCCTTACAAAAGTGTACATAATATCATCCAGTTCAAGTATTCGACAAGTAATGTTGCCTCTGGGGAAACATTTCGAACCATTTTAATGCAGTTATTACCACAAAGATGTGCAATGTGTATCCAGGAGATGGAAACATAAATTAGCAGCAATGAGTGTTTTCTAAGCCACTCGGAAGGGTATGCAAGATATTAACCACGGCAATGTTATCTACTGAAAAATTGATAATAAATATTAAATCAACACATTGGATTAAATTAAAAGGTGTACTTTTGAAGAGTATAATATTCAGTATACTATCTGATGTCACTATGATATTTACATATTCAATTTAAATAAATTGGCTTGAGCTCCCGTCTATGTCCTGTGAAAAATCTAATACCAGATATGAGATGTCTACTAGCGACTTAGTCTTTTTTCCAAGATTCCCACTTATTAATTTCTTATTCTTATTTTAATAATAATTGTACTTCCAATAATGCCTCTAGCTTTCTCTATGCCTTATGTTTTGCCAAATGAGTAACACATTCCTGGATTTATTAAAATTACTATGCAAATATTTCTGGTATAATTCTAGATTTGAGAGAAAATATAAAACATAGCTTATGAATGAAAGTGACAATGTATGATATTCTCCATTCTTAACAACCCTCAGCTGTATATTTTCACAAACAATTTCTGTGAGCTTGTTTTCCTTTTTGTTGCCTCATTCAAGCCAAAACTAGAGAATGTTATTTCTATACTCATCTGTATCTGTTGAACATTTTTCCATATAAAGATAGTTCTTTCCATGAAAGAATCTGTAAGGGCCTCTGATTAATTATCTATTTATTTTTTTTTTACTCTGTGAGAGCATTCTCAAACCAGATCTGTACTTAATTAATGCAATCCCTTTAATAAAGGTCACATTTGAGGTTCAGTAGCTTCACAATTAACAAGTACTCATGTATCAAGCAGTGGGTGAGTGCAGAGAAGATGTGTATTTATATGATGAAATGTATTAGAGACTGGCAAGAAGCCTTGACTCAGAACCACTGATAAATAGAACAGCTAATACTGTACTTATTCATCACTTTTCTATGTGCCAGGCAGTGTAAGAACACCCCCTATTTTATTTCTTTTAATCTCTACAACCACACTCTTAGCTAACATTACTATCTCCATGAACAGATTTGTGAAAATTTACACTCAATGAGGTTAAATATCTTGCCAGTAAACTTACACCTAGTAAAATAACAGACCTAACACTGGAAAAATGCATTCTGATTACAGAGCTCACATTTATATCCATAAATCAGGGTTTTTGTTTTTGTGTGAAAATACTTCATTAAGATTAAAATTATTTTAGCACTATTTTTCTTCACATTCCAAATTATCAAAAGAAAATTTACATTATTTTAAAGTAATATTAATTATTTGAATAATATACTCTGTCCTAGCCTGAAAAGTCAGTATATAACTTTCCAATTCTTTTATTTAAGGGATAACAGCCTTTATGCTTTCCTCCATAGTGAAATATGCAAAGTCCTCAGTAAACATTTAGGGACTGCACTGAGAAATGGATGTTTATTAACAAAAGTCATGTTGAAAGTACATAAAATGTATTTTTTTTTTTACAAACTTTTGTTTCCTGTCTTTGCTCTCACACACTTTATTATCACTTCCTAGCTTCCACGTAAGATTGATCGGTGAGTCGATTACAGGGGTGCCTGAGCATGGATTTTAGGAAGTCTTAGTGTTACTCAGTATGCCATAAATCAAACAGCCAGTAAATGTTTGTAAAACACAGTTCTCTGACTCTCAAAAGTAATGATGAAAAAGTAACTAAATAAACTTGATTCATTTATTTAAAAATAGTCAACATCAGTGGTAACGTTGGTAATACATAGAATACAGCTATAGAATTCATTATTCTTACATTTACAAAATTTAAAATATAGCATGCAAGGTGCTGCATTAGGCAGTGTGGGTAATTTAAGTATGAAAAATCAGGTACTTGTCAAATACATTGCCATCGAGTAGAGGTAATAAAATATATCACTATAGCATAGAGTAGAAATTAAGAGCAAATGTTTATGATCATTTGGAAAAGAAGAAATTTATGTTTCCTGGGGTAATGATTTGAAAAACAGAAAAAGATTCTTAGAAAGTGTTTTCATGCATACATGTTATGATTTTTTAAAAAAGGCATACAGCAGTGTGAGCATAGCTCCTCCTAGTTTTCAGAACAGAGGGGCTCAAAGAAATAAAAACAGTCGTCTTCATTTTCTTACTCTTACTCCCTGTTCACACAATTTAGACATCCATTGTTGTAAATTCTTTTTATTAATTCCATCTTGGGTATTTTGTTTTTGTTTTTTGGGGTTTGTTTTTTTACCCGTTTAGCATGTGCCAGCCCTTGCAATAAGCACCGGGAATGAAGGCGAATGAGCCCAAGTCTCCATCCTCGAGGAGCTCTTACTTAGAGAATCTTTAAATGTCAGAAATGGCTCTCAGATTTTTTCCTCCTGTCCATTTTGTGCTCACTGTTTTGGTATGTTATCACCTCCTGTTTATGGAATTATTCCAATTAATGGTTTTCTAGACTTTTCCCAGTATAAACCAACCTGCACGTTGTTGAGAGTCATTCGTGGCTCTGTTGGCAGGAGTGGAATTCAAGCTGGATGACTGACATCAGGCTTCCCTGAAACAGGACATGGACCCAAATGTAGACAGCAGTTATGTGCACAGATGAAGAACAGAATGTTATAATATTCATCTCAGAGCTATTTATAATAGTGAAATAGAGAAATAATTTAAATCTTCATTGATATTATGGTAATTCAATAAATAGTACATAATTATAATTTTTGACCTCAAAAAAATGTCCATGATGTATTTTTAAATGTGTGTGCAGGATACAGAGAGAGAGAAAAAGATAAAACTCTAGAGGAATATATATCAGGTTACTAAGATTGATTATTTCTGTGTCAACAAACTATGGTTAGCCATCAACCATAACCATATTTATAATAATTTATAAAGATTCTAATATAAATTTATAATTACAATGTTATTAATTAAATACAAAACAAATATGTTCATATAATAAAAATGCATTTTCACAGAAATAAAAAATTATATTACAACAGCACTATTTTATATAGTAAACAGTAAAAATTGGAGGTTATGTATTCTTAGGAAAATGTACTTTATTTTCCAATTTACTCATCTGTTATAAACACTTATGGAGCTGGCTCAAAGTGCTCAGCAAATTGTAGTCATTATTATTTAGTCAGGAAGCCCACTATGTATAGAAACTATATTTGTTGGACACGTTTATAGTTTTTTGCATGTGAACTTACCTTTATTTTTTCTTTAGCTGAAAAAAAGATAAATGAGTTTTTACAGACTTGGGCTGACTGTGAAGATCTCTTTATACTTAAAAGAATCTTATAAATATTTTAAAAGGAAAGGCTCTGTAACCATAACAGATGATTTAGGTATAACATCTGAAAAAAATCTATATGATGAATTTTAATTTTTCTAAAAGTGATTACTAATATTAGATTACATATAACCAGGAGAGAAAAAAGTAGTGTCTATCAGAAGTTTAGCCAATGATAGGGGATCACAATCTGAATATCCTTTGGGGATAATTTTTCAAAATTGTGTTATATTTTCTGCAGGTCATTTTATCACAGAACTAAAAAGTTTTATTTGCAAAGGAATTATCATGAAGTATTGGAGGCAAAAAGTAAAGAGCTAAAATAGATCTGTAAGAACTCACATCAACCCTCCAACCCTCTTTTATTCTTTACATTGTTGGATAATTTATTATCATTTTCTTATTATTAGATGTAATTTTTCTCTGGGTTATACTTAGGATTATGATCTTTCTGCTGGTTAGATCTTAATCTCAACAAACAAAATCTTCTTCCACATCTTTCTTCTTCTTACTTACAGTCCACCAGCTTCCAAGTTTAGTTTTGTCTTCCATGAGTCCCCTCCCTCTCTTTCATGACTTTCCCACTGTCATAGCTCAAACATGTCTTTTTACTTTTCAGGGCCTCCAATTATCCACACACTTGACTACTTGAAGTTGCCTCACAGTTCACCACATTATTTTTTTCTTGCTGTGTTTCACTTTAGATCGTATGTATCTCCAACTTCAGTGATCATTTTTTACAATGTCTGATCTGACATTAATGGCATCCAATGTATTCTTCATCTCAGACTTTGTAGTTTTCCCTTCATGAACTTTCATTTGGGACATTTTTCAATGGCTCTAATTTAGTTTTTTAACATGAAATACAGTTCCTAAAGTTGTTCTAATGACCTTGTCAACTGATTTTAACATCTGCATCAGTTCTAGTTGGTTTCAATTGAATGTTTATTTTTCTCCTATGGGTCATGTATTCCTTTTCCTTATGGGAACGTTAGGGTCAGGGACAGAACTACTTGTATGGAATATTGAATATCATTGAGGTTGGTAGCTGAGTAGCAGGCAACAAAGTTTCTAAATTACAATGTCTACAGGGCCATGACAAAAATAAGATCAAATAACTGATGTAGAATAAAGGGATTTTATTTTATTTTAAATATATCTTTATTGATTTCAGAGAGAGGAAAGGAGAGATAGAAACATCAATGATGAGAGAGTCATGGATTGGCTGCCTCCTGCACGCCCCCAACTGGGGACTGAGCCCGCAACCCGGGCATGTGCCCTGACCAGGAATCGAACCCCAATTGCCTGGATCCTAGGTTGATGCTCAACCGCTGAACCACACAGGGCTGGGCAAAAAGGGATTTTAATTGGTGAGCTGGATCCAGTATCCACCACTTCTGGTCCATGGGATTTTCTCCATCAAGGTCATGACTGAGGCACGATTCTAGGTAATAAACCTTGCTTGTATGAAGACTTCAGCTAGAAGCTGAAACAGTATCCATCTTCTGAACAGAGTTGACAAAGCAAATTGGAAAGTGTTCCAGATTGAAATGTGGAAGCCTATGGTTGAGTTTCAGATAAACGCTGCAGCTCAATGAGAACATGGATGATCTCAAGCATATGTGGAATCTAATGAACAAAATAAACTGATGAAAAAAATAGATCCAGAGATATAGAGCCATGGAGCAGTTGGATGAATTTCAGAGGGAAGGCAGGGGTGGGGATTGGGGGGAGGGGTAAAATAATCACAGAAACTAGATGCATATATTCATGACCTATGGATACAGACAATAGTGTGGAGAAAGCCTGGGGGGTGATGGTGCTGGGTGGAGGGGGAAAAGGAGACATCTGCAATACTTTCAACAATAAAGATAAATTTAAAAAAAAAGTAATGTCTTTCTTTAAAAAGTGTTTGGGCTTGCCACTTTTAGCCTCTTAGAGGCTCAAATAAAATTTTTCTTAAAGAAAAAGAAGAATATGGTGTCAGCACTACATGCCTAACCTTGCTCCTGCTGTTTCTTGCTTTACCCAGGTTAACCTGTATAAGATCCATCTGCCCCTGACTTCACTTCAACTACTGGTATGCTCAGGACTTCAAAGTCATTTGTCTGCTTGGACAGAATTAACCAATGGGCTGGAATAAGCTTTGTTAAGGTAGAGCCAGAGTACCCTTTAGGTTATGGTGAATTTCGTCTCATCAGGTAGACAATATTCTTACTTGGATTCTATTCAATGCCTCATGTATTACAAGACCTTTCCACTCTGGATGTTGTGACTACAAGCTATTCTTAGCACTATCTATGTGAACTGTGGAAATTACTCTGCTCTTCCTGTCCAGTGGTTCTTTCCTTGGTCTCAGTTTGCTTCTTGACATGTCATACCAGCATTCAGTGAAAGGCCTGCAGAGACCTTTCTGCAATTCTCCAAGGCATATTCCTTCTCGCTCTCTCCCTCCCTACTTTCTCTCTCTCTCTCTCTCTCTCTCTCTCTCTCTCCAAACCTTGGTTTTATATTTTTTGCAGTTTTCTGGTTGTTAAAGTGTGAAGGTAATTCCATTCCTGCCATTTTTTCTTGGTAAGAACTGGAGGGAATATTTTTTAGGAGCACTTTCACTCTGTTGGCTAATAATAATGAAAAAGGCAAATGTATAATTCAGAACAGTTGCTGAGGTCCATCTTAAAGTCTCTAAGATTACAGGTGGTCAGTGGCAAAAGGATATAGAGGACCAAGGAGGAGCCAGCGAATTTAAAGTGCTAAAATAAACAGACCTTTATTATTGAGAGAGAAAAAAGCAAAAGATAAAGTCCAAAGGTTCTCGGTGGGACAACTCAGGGGAAAATTGGGTGATTCACTGAAATAGGACATATACGCTTCCAGAAAAAGCTAAGCCATGGAGAAATGAAGTGATGCATTGGATCGGTAGAGTATTCGAGAATAATATTGTACAAAATACATGTGGGGAGCTCTATATGACCTTGGAGTGGTTTGGGAAGACACTTTGGTTGTGGGAAGACTAGTTGGTTCTTCTTTCAAAATTCAAAGTGCTTATTTTCCCTGATGGTAGGACACATATCATTTGCACAGTAATGAAAAAGCAGAAGAAATGTTTTTCATTTCTCTGTTAAATGTTTAGGACAAGTAAAGGCATGAGGGGAGAGACAGACTCATTTTCATTTAAAACAATAGAAACAACAAAAAGTTAACTTCTATGTGAAATAGAAGTTAGCTATGAGTATAAAAATGGTGGGAATATTCCTTTACTTTGTAAGCAAGAAAAGGGGAGGCCTTCAGGTCTTTCTGAAGAGGTGTTTATCATGTTTCTTTGCACATTTATACCTGTATGGTTCTGACAAAATGCATCAAGGATACAATCCTCTTTTCAGTGTTTGCTTTAATGTTAACCTTGCAAAAAGAAAAGATAGCGTAAGTTTCTCTATAAAACAGGCCAGAGATGGCCCAGAAATGAGTTTTTACTGTACTTGCCTTCACTTACATCCTACTATAAAATTCTTCCAATAGATAAGGCATCAGTATTGGGGGGGATTCATTGTACCCATTTTATGATTGATGGATGTGAAGGTTAGAAAAGCTAAGTGCTTACAAACATAAATCTATAAAGCATTCACATAAAAACACAGAATGTCTGGTTTCAAATGCAGTATTCTTCCCTCTGCCTCAGAAGAATTTAAATTTACAGGTTGGAGGCAGTAGAGGTTCCATGTTTTAGAAAACATCAATGAAATGTCATAGTTGTAGTCCTGATCATCTTTAAGATACAAAGAAAGTTTAATTTACATTCATGTTTTTTAACTAAAAGCTTTGGTTTGAAATTAATTTCATTTAAGAATATGTCTAGAAATTCTAGAGAGAAAATTAAAGCTTCTACTTGCAGAATACTATCTGCATTTGCTTTGACAACTAATTAGTTTACATATGTAAAATAAGTCTACCATTCTGTATATATAATTAAGATGCAATGCTAGGATATCATTGACTGCCTAATTAAACCAATTACAATAGTAGTGGATCATGACACAGCTTACCTTAAGAGGTGTGAGCAGAATACATTATAAGCTATAATATAATAGATAGTCATTGAGTTCAAAATACTTTCCACATAATAAAACAGAAAGCATATTTGAGTGCTTTAATTAAAGTTTCATTCATTCTTAACATTGTAGATGATTTAGAAAGAAAACACTTATAGCTTACCTGCTTCTCAAGCCCTGATGCACAACATATGGAAGGATTTTCACATTTCCTATTATTCAAAGCAACAAAGTTCCCAGTAGAAAACATTTTTATTAGTGTCCTCTACTGCGCCAGAATAGGAACATTTAGTGGTGGTAGGCAGCTGGCCGAGATGGACCCTGCCAGTGTCTCTATCTTTTCATTTGAGAGCCACTATTCCTCTCACCCCATCTGGGAACTGTCTAGAAGACTGGTGGCATTAGTATGGGCTTTGAAATGACTTAATCTTGATTCAAATTCCAGTCTCAATATTTATTTCCTGGTAATAGGGTAAGGTGCTTAATTTTTCTGAGGTTCAGTCTCAGTAATAATAAAATTATATAAGCTTCATCAATAGGGGGAGATCCAAGTTTTGTGGAATCTAAAGCTAAACCTTTGGGAGTGCTCTTTAAAGAAAACAGTATAAGAGAGGAATGATGTGAATATTTATTCAGAATTAATAAAGAAATATAGCTTTGAAGAAGCTGACAAATTCCACAGACATAACAAATTCTAAATTCTTTTTATTAATTACCTGCCCACACACCCTTTATTGTACTTTTTCTTTGGCTTTGGACATATACTCTCTGATCACTTCTTTATAGCACTTTTGAATTACTATTTTCTTTAGGGAGAATGGAAACATTATTGAGTCTTACCACCAGCAGGGTTGATTATTCTAAAATGAATAGTAACAATTTAGAAAAAGGTTCTTTCAGTTTCATAAACAAGTATTGATTATTTCATGGGGACTTTAAAGATTACTTTCAAACTTGGTGAATTTCCATTGAGTTTCTAATGTATATAAGATACTCTCTGTGGTATTGCTGCAGGTCTGTGTCCCATAAACAGTAATTTTAATAAATACTATTTCATATAATTCTCATTTTAAATAAATGCATGGTTCCTTTGGTGCGGTGTACATAATCAAGTATACGCCTGAGAGAGAGTCTGTGATGATTAGACGTTGAGGATAAATGAACACTCCTGCAGTTTTATACTTTGTGTGGCTGCAAGAATATTCCAACAAATGAGCCTTTTGACTTTGTACTTTTCATACCTCCATTATTTACACACTTCCATTATTAAGTGTCCTGAGACACATTTACATACCATCATGATCCATGCCCTTAAGCCCTTGTGACAAGATGATGGGAGACTCAGGACAGTGGCCCTTAAGGGTATTTATTCATGAAAGGGGCTTCATCTACTAAATACAAACTGTAGGTATCCACCAACTCTACTTCTGCTAGTCAGGTAGCAGTGCCAATGGCTGCTCCAGGACATCCTGACACAAGCAGAGGCACGACAGGAGTAAAATAGAAATTAATTATTGTCTAAAATGGTCGGATGATCTCTTTAATACACAGCAAATTATACAACAAAAAAAAATACTTGTTGTTTAAAGAGATTATCCTTCTTAATTAACTCTGGTTAAAATATTTAAATTGCTTAAATCTAACACAGTTGTAGAGCAATGTAGAGCAATTGCTAAGGTGTTGCCTCCGGAAGAGGCTGTGTAAATAAATGGCCTGAAGCTTAAGGTTCATTATGTTCATGTAAAATTTGCTCTGGTTTAATGTGTATTGACTGTAACAATTAAAGAGTATATTTGATTGTATATATTTTTAATAATATCCCACAAAAACTACTTACATATAATAATATGAGTGCCATCTATCATTTTAATATTTCAAATTCAGAAATTCTTATGCTATTTAGAAATCAGGCTCTATATAAAATCTGTTAGATTCATATTGGTCTTTATCATCAACAAGAAATTAATAAAATATTTCTAGTTCAATTCTTTAAGGCAGAGAGAAACACTTTATTAAAATACCACAATATATTTTAGTTACAAATCTCAGATTAACAACTGATGAAAATATGCCCAGCTGGTGTGGCTCAGTGGTTAAGAATCAACCTATGATCCAGGAGATCGAGGTTTGATTCCCAGTTAGGACACATGCCCAGGTTGTGGGCCCAGTCCCCAGTATGGACCATGTAAGAGGCAGCTAATCAATGACTCTCATTATTGATGTTTCTATCTCTCTCCCTCTCCCTTCCTCTCTCTAAAATCATTAAAGACATGTTAAAAAAAAATGATGAAAATATACAAACATCTTTGTAAGATGAAATATTTTCCATTTTTCTTGAAAATCTTGACAATTTTATTATAAAAAACTGCAATTATCTTATGTAATGTAAAGAAAGTGATTTAGCCCCTGCCAGTGTCTTGGTTGGTTGGATCGTTGCCCCTCACACCAAAAGGATCCTGAGTTTGATACCCCATCAGGGGCATATGCAAGGCAACTGATAGATATTTCTCTCTCTCTCTCTCTCCCTCCCTTCCTCTCTCTAAAATTAATAAACATATCCTTGGATGAGGATTTAAAAGTAGTAATAAAACATTAAGGTATTATTAAATTTCATTATTCTATCATAATCTCATAATGTAAACATTCTCTTGAAAAGAATATTTCTTCTTTGTAGTTTTAAAGACATAGCTCTGCTAGGTGACTCTGCATATAATTCTAGAAGTTCTGTAACATTCTTTTATCCACTTACTGAAAACCTGTATGTCAGACAAAATTTATCTTTTCACTTGCTAATCAATTTGCATTTTATTTCCATTATATTTTGTGATAGTTACTACATAGAAACATTATACTGGCCAACCAGACAGGGGCAGACATTCATGTAAAACAGGAATGGCTGATTTGGGAAGGATAGTAGTCAGCGTGGGCACCACAGGCAGGTGGTTTGCATAACAAAGAATTATTCTGTCACAGTTTTGGAGACTGGAAGTCCAAGACCAAGGCCCCAGCAGTGTTTGTTTCTGGTGAGACCTCTCTTCCTGGCTTGCAGATGAGGCCGATGGCTGTCTTCTCATGGTGTCCTCAAATGCCCATTTCTCTGTGCATGTGTGGACAGGGGGAACTTTGTTGTCCCTGCCTCGTCTTATATGGACACCAGCCCCAAGCGATTAGGTCCCCACCTTTATATACTCGTTTAACTTTAATTATTTCTCAAAGGTCCTTTTTCAAAACAATCACATTGGAGGTTAGTACTTTACCATATGAATTTTGAGGAAGAAATCCAATCTAAAACAGGCACTAAGTTATGAATGCTCCAATTATTAATAAATGTGTTCATGTTATGATTATTTTTGCATCAGGACTCTGCCTAAGGAATACTGAGGTAATAAGCATCCGCTGTATTAAATCCTTGTCCCAACACTTTAAATATTTCACTCCACTCTCTTTTACCTTCATGGACCCTGAAGAGAAGTTCAATGTAATTCTTATCTTTGTTTGCTCCTCTATAAGCAAGGTATTTTTTCCCCTCGGTGTTCTTTCAAGATTGTTCTTGAATATGATATGCTAGGTGTGTATATTTTTGTATTTATTTTTCTTGGTGTTCTCTGAACCTTTCTGTACCATTGGGATGGTGTCATATTAACTTTGGAAAGTTCTCAGGCATTGTTACTTCAAATATTCTGTGTGCTCCTTCTCTCGTTCTTCTTCTAGCATTTCTGTTATGTGTATGTTTTATTTCTTGAACTCTTCCTACAGTCCTTGCATACTCTGTCCGTTTTTATTTTCGGTTTTTTCTCTTTGCAATTTTGATTGCAGTGTCTATCAGCACAGTTTCAAGCACCCTGGATTCTTCCTCAGCAGTGTTTAACCTACCGCTGAGCCATCAAAGGCATGGTTCATTTTTGTTGTAGATCATTTTTTATTTCTAGCATTGCTTTTTGGTTTTGTTCTTGAAGTTTCTACCTCTGCTTATGGACTCATCTGTTCTTACATGTCCTGTACCTTTGTTTAAGAACACTTAACAGATTAATCATAGCTACTTTAAATTTTTTATCTGATCATTTCAAATCCTGTGTCTTATCTCAGTCTTGTTCTGATTCTTGCCTTTTCTCTTTAGACTTTTATTTCCTTGCCATTTAACATGTTTTGTAATTTATTGTTGAAAGTTGGTAAAAGCAACAGAGGTAAACAGGCCTTTACTATGAGGTTTTATGCAGTCTGGCTGGGGGTTGGGCTGTATTTAATATTTGCTATAGCTGTAGGTGCCAGAAGCTTTAAACTTTTTTATTTTCTCCTCCCCTGAAGCCTTTGGGCTTCCCTACCAACTGCTCCCCAGGTAGACTCTGTGTCTTGCAGCTTTTCCAGCCACTGTCATTACACGGGAGCCCTGCTGGTGTGATGGTAGGTGTGGAGAGTGGGAAGCATTCTATAATCCTATTATTAGATCTCAGTTTTTAGTGGGCAGGTCTGTGTACCTAAGTTTTTTAGCTCCTTACTCCTTAGGTTTAATGGGAAGACTGGAGGGGACTAGAGATGGAGAAATGCCTTTTCCACAAGGGAGAAAATGCCCTGGTAAGGGCATTTCCCCTGGAGAGCAGGCTTTCTTTATGGAAAACAATCTGGGCATATTTCAGTGGTTATTTTTCCCTGCCGCTGCCAGAGTCATTAAGAAATCTTTCTTGGTTTTTCACCTTGAGAACCTGGTGAAGCCTGAAAAATGTGGGAGCTTCCATAATCACAAAAAGTTTTTTACTTGCAAGTCAGTGCACTTGAACGTCCAGCAACTCCCCAGGGGCTTCCACTCTGGTGAACAGGTCTCACTGTGACTCTGGATTTGCCTCTCTCTCCAGATCTCAGTGCCCTGTGACCTCAGTCCTCTGATGAGTCCAAGAAAAGTCATTGATTTTCAGTGACTTCTTTCTTTGTATCTTTTCTTACTGCAAGGAGAGGAGCGATGACTTCCAAGTTCTTTACATGTTGGAGCTGAAACCAGAAGTTATATTGAAACGTTGCTTCTCCAAAAGTTATACTAAATTATAAATGACACTGGATTAAATTTTAATAATAATGGATATCACTTGTGAGCTTACTCTGCTAAGCACATATATACCTTATTTGATTAAAAAAACATGGCTAGTGTTTGAAGATATGTAGTTTGGAGCTAGACTGTCTGGGTTTATCCCAAGCTTTATCACATAATATGGATCTTGAAAAAGTTATTTAACTTTTCTGGGCTTGAGTTTTGTTATATGTTCATGAGGATAATAATAAAACCTACCACATAGAGATGCTATGATGATTTAGTAAGTTAACACATGAGGAGTGATTAGCACATAGTGAGGGCTATGTGTTTGCTATTATTATCTCCTCCAACCCTCTGATAATCCCCTGAAATAAATACTTATATTCTCCTTACAGAAAAGGAAACAAAGTCACAGATGGTTTAAACAACTTAACTAAGTGCTATTAAATGACCAATCCACATTCTTAAGTCACACCTATGACTGGAGATAATATAGAAGAAAAATTCTCCATCCTGACTCCCTTAATTGTCCACAAAAATTTGTAACTTAATAAAATGCTCCTAGCCTACACTAATGGGGAAATGCTACCAGAAATTAGTTTTTATATATGTGTAATCCAGATAGTGTGAAAAAAGTATGTATTTTATAGTCTAGCTTTACTCTGCATAGTTCTGATTGGTAAAAAAACTTTTATGTTTAAAAAATCTGCTCCCTAGCCAGTTTGCTCAGTGGTTAGAGCATCAGCCCTGCAGGAGGCAACAAATGGACCTGTCTTTCCATTCTCTCTGAAAAAAATATCCTGGGGTGAAGATTAGAAAGAAAATCTGAAAGATTTTTGTAGAGTCCTGATAATTTTTACTGCTTGTTTAAATATTCAGTTTCCACAGGACCATTCATCAGATATTGAAATGATGATTTGAAACAGCAAGGTCATGCAGGGATTACAGAGGGCCAGGCATTCTCAAGTCCCTCCATGCACCCCCACCCAGTTCTCCAAGGAACTACAGTTTTTGTTCTTCTCATCTGATGTGTCTCTTTTACTTTGCAATTTTTCTTCCCATTCTTTTATCCTTGATTTGTGTCAGACCAGTACCTGTGCTTCAAATCAGTCAAGTGTCTTTTTTAAAACCTCTGCTTGTATTGGCACCAGGAGTACCAGAAGATCAACAATATGATGAAAAGTTGTATAAATCATCAATATTTACACCATAAGAAACTTTCATATGCCATTGTCATTATTGGCATGAGATCTCTCTTCACTGAGCTTTTTGCTTGCTGGAAGACTTGGGGATTTTTTTCTGTTTTCCCTAATGCAGCAGAAACTGAAGGGCATGGTTTTCCTTTTCAGGAAGAGAGAATAAACCTGCCAAGCTTTTCTGCGAGGGATTCCCACTTGACGAATCTTTAAAAGCCCATAAATCCAGAATTATATTGCACTTGATGCCTCTCTCTTCCCGGGGATTCAGCACCTTCTTCAGTCTGCTAAGTATTGTGTTAACCTCGGATATACTTCACCCCAGGAGAATTTCATGGAACTTTGGTAAAAATCCCAAAATACTACTATCTCTTTTATTCCTACAGATAGTCAAGCCTCCTTCCTGAGCATCTACTTCACCAGAATTTGGCTCCAACCTGTCAGTGCTTCAGTATGTGTTTCAAAATAACTTGAAGAGGCACAGCATTTAAACAATTTTATCTTCATGCTTTTTTCCCCACCCTTTCAGAAAGCAATACTACTATTCAAAAAAGAAAAAGCTATTTTAAATAACAATGAGGCGCTGTAGAGTGTGGGTTGCGATGCACACAGGTGCGAGAATGTGTGCACATACTGTGTGTGCATCCAATGGGGTATTTTGGCTGAGCAAAGGGGTGACGTTTTTATTTTGTTGGTGTGTTGAGGTAGGTGTCATTGTAATCGATTTAAATGAAGGTTGTGTGAAAGCTGATGTGTGCAACTGGGCAGTACATTTTTCCTATGTTTACATCTGAACTTAGTAATTCATCTACAGTAGCTTGCAACTCCCCCAGTCAATAAGGGTCTTAAGTCTTTATTTAGTTATGGTTAAAGCATGTGGAAAAAAAAGTTTGCTATGGACAAAAGCTGGTGGGCTCTGTGGGTGAAGGTGATTGATGTCTCTCCAAAGCAAAGAACAGTAGGATTTTTTGAGAATGAACCGGGCATGCTACAAGGGAAGGGGAAGTCCAGAGACTAAACTGGATTCGGCATTAGGACTTAATGTCAGAGAATTTTTTGTTACAAAAAATGACTAGCTTTTTCCAGAATCCATCCTGACCTACTTACCATGAGTGAGTGTGTATGTGTGTGTGAATGAAAAGAGCAGTTACCAGTGAGGGTTTTTAAATATTAATGGTATTTCTTTTGAGTTATCAGTTCATTGCTATTGAATTTGTTGGGCATTTGAAAGTATCCTTAAGAATTTTTTTTAAATATGTGAAGATGGATATTTCAGAAAAATCAAGAGTGTGTGCTAATCAACCAGGAGTAAAGCCTGGGGCCATTGGAAACTGAGGTCTTAATAAAGAGGTAAATTCAGTATTATTCCTGGGGGTATGAAGCCAATTCAAACAAGTATCATGCTGGTAATATTTCAAATTATCATCAAAATTGCCATGACAAGAAAAATGAGTTAAGCATTTCAGATATCACCTTTGTATTTGTGCTAGCTGACTTCCAGAACGTAGAAAATCCTTTGGGTCCTTTTGCATAGAGAAGTTCACTGACACCACTGTCATGGAAGCAGTGACAACTGGACAATTCATTCTTTCCTCATTAGTACCTGAAAATAATTCCTTTGTCTACAAGAGACTGTAATTCACAGATAGGCATATCCATCATCTACCACTTGGACTGTGTTGTCAAAGTATCGGTTTCCACATTAACCAGACCTGAATTTAAACCTATATGTACTAGCTCAGCAACTTTAGAGGTGTTGCTTAAACTGTTTCTTTATCTGTAAAGTTGGGTAAAATTTTCTAGCATGCACGGTGTCCTGACAGCTGAAGAGTGAGCCAATGGGTGTGCAATGGGTGATTGCTGCTGTTTAACCTACTTGTGGTTCTCTTCTTACTGTAGGCATCATTCTCAAGGGGTATGAAGTGGAGTCCCTAGTGAGACGCTGTGTCTTAATAGAACAAATTTGCCAGGGCTCCATATTAGTCCATCACTGTAAATTGTTGGAATTTTACACATTAAAATAGGGCACCAGAAAGATTTTTTTACTTTTTTGGCTTGTTTGTTTATGAACAGAGACAAATATTTTGGCTCTAGGGTCCAACTGTCCTTCTGTAGAACTATTATTAGCATGAATTCTGCCCAAAAGTTTGGTAACTTATAGGTCATTTAAGTCCTATTTATTTTTCTGCTATGTCATTTAGAAAATGTTGAGACTGGTTCATTCAATCACAGATGAGCTGGCGAAAACTGCCAAGTCATCTGATGTTTGTGGATATATGACACAAATCTAACTGAAAGCCAAATAATTTATACAGGTAACTAAGGTTTAAAAAATAGACAGTCAGTTATGATGTTTCATATCATAGTAAGGCTAAGAAAACATGTATCAATTGATGAATTACTTTAAGCTATCATATTTAATTAGAGTAATTTTTCATAAGGATTTTAACTAGGAAGAAAATTATTTAAATAGGATTTTTAAAAATAAACTTTTAAGATGTTTGGTAGTATTATTTTACTAATTGAAACTTCCATTTTTATTGTTTATTAAGGTTGATTTCTTAGAAGTAGAAACTGTAGTGATAGACACTTTTTTTGAACCTGATATTGATCTTTATTTATTTAACTAGAAGTTATTAAAACTAATTAAATATAAAGCAAATCTACTAGGTACTGGTTTATGATATAAAGAAAATGAAAAGTTATTTATTTATTAAATAGGTAAAAATGAACATAAAGGTGGCCAAGTTTGGACTTGATAAACTGAGGAATTATACATTTTAAACTTGCAAAATCATGTTATGGAATCCTGTGAATATAGTTAGAATTAGGTTTAGTTACATATATTTATAAAAGTAACAGAGGCTTAAATGAAGTAGCAGTTTGTCATACTTAAAAAATTGTCAGTCAAGGGCTGCTGGGGTAGCCCCCAGCATCATCAGGGACTGAGGCTTCTTTCCTTCTGTTCCTTCCATACAAATTACACTTGTCTTCAGTTCTCACAGTTGTTGTCTAAAAACGAGTTGCCACATCAAGGTCCAGATGCCACATCTGCTGTCCTCCAGATTTTTTGTATAAAGTTGTTTTGGAGCAAAGCCACATCTGTTCATGATGTTTTGTTGTCTAAGACTGCTGGTAAGGCCACGATAATAACATTGCATAGTTATGACAAAGACTGTAGGCCTGCAAAACCAAATGAATAAAAATAAATTTGAAAAATTCACAAATAAATAGAAACTAAATAATTTACATTTAAACCTATAGTTTATAAATGTAATCAAAATGGTAATATGTTTAACCCAATGAAAATGAGAATACTACATACCAAAATTTGTGGTATGCGGGTAAAGCAACACTTTGAGCAAAATTTATAGCATTGACTGTGTCTATCATAAAAGAGAAGGGTCTCAAATAATGACCTTCTACTTTAAAATACCAGGTTAAAAAAAGACCAAATTTAAAAGAAGAACATTAAGTAAGCAGTAAAAGGTAAATAAAAAGGTCAACAAAATAGAAAGGAACAAAAAATAAGTAAATCAAGGAAACCAAAAGCATGTCCTTCCAGATAAGAATATAAATTGATATACCTATAACCAAGCTAACCTGGAAAAATAAGAAAGAAGACACATATTACTAATATAAGAAATGAAAAAGGGAACATTGCTGCAAATTCTACTAATATTAAGAGCTTACTATAGAATATTATCAGTCATGTTATACCAACAAATTTGATAACTAATATGAAATGAACAACATGCTCAAAAATGATATACCCAAAGCTCACACAAGAAGAGATCAGCTGTATAAGTCTGGCTATATTGAATAAATCAGACTTGCAGTTGAAAAGATAGGTCCACATAGTTTCACTGGTAACATCTATGATATTTTAAAGAATTCATATCAATTTTATATAAACCCTTCCAGAAAATAGAAGAGAAAGAAACACTTCCCAGTTTCTTCTATGAAGTTGGTATTATTCTAATATTAACACAAGACCAACTTTTTCACAATGCTGTTGGACCAACTTGAGATAGGTAGATAGATTGAAGATACATACATACAAACATACACTCTGATAAATATACATACTTTGATAAACATACATTGATAAAGAAATAATAATAAGCATACATAGGTAAACATATATAGGTAAACATTAATCTATACCTCGAACCATATGCAAATATTCAGTCAATATGGAACATAAGCTTAAGTCCAAAAATCTGAAACTGTAAAACTTCTGGAAGATAATATAGGGGATGATTTTGTGATACTCATAGGCAAATATTCCTTTGATACAATATCATAAGCACATTTCCTTAAAATATTTTTAAATTGGATTTCATAAAAGTTAACAATGTCTGCTCTTCAAAAGATGCTGTTAAAGGAATAAAATGACAAACCACAGCCTGGAAGAAATTACTTGTAAGTCACACGCCTCACAAAGGACTTATATTTGTGATATTTATAAAATTCTCAAAATTTAATAATAGGAAAATAAATCACTAAAAACAACAGAGAAGAAAATGAGTTAAACATACACTTTATAAAAGAAGATATTTGAATGACAAATAAGTACATAATATGTGCAGAATATTAGTCCTTGAAGAAATGCAAATTAAAACACAATGAGATATGACAACACACCTGATACATTACTTATATTTAAAAAGACTGACCATATGCAGTGTTGAGGGTTACCTAGAGTAACTGGAACCCTCATACAGTGCTGGTTAAAACGTCTGATGTAAGTATTTTGGAAAAGCACTTGAATACTTCTTTAAAAGTTATACCTATACCTCCATCCTAGCCAGCAATTCTACTCTTAAATATTTACCCAAGGGAAAGTAAGGTATATATTCACATAAATATGTATATATAAAAGTTCATGGCATCTGTATTTGCTAAAAAATTGGTATAACAAATGTCCACCAATAAGTGAATTGACAGTAAGTTCTGGTCCGGGTGGCCATAAATGAAGTACTGCTCGAGAACAGAAAGGAAAAAACAATATCCACTAAAAACATGGACCAAAGTCAAACTAACTTTATTGATTGAAAAGAATCCAGACCCTCTTCCAAAGTACATTCTGTATGATTGTACTTGCATAAAAGTTTATAAAGTGCACCCTCCTGACAGAAGCAGAGCAGCAGTTGCCTTGGGATGCAGGGGTGAGGAAGGACAGACTTTACAAAGACTAATTAGAAAGACAACAAGGGTGATGGATATGTTAATAATCTTGATTGTGATGATGATTTCTCATGGGTGTATACACCAAAACATTATATTGTTCCAAAAAACTGCTGAAAAATACAAAATACATCTGACCTCACCACTCTAAATAAAATGCATTTGGAAATAAAAGTTATATAAAAGTTGATGTAGATATCCAAATGTATATATTCATGGACTGCTTGAAAAAAATGTGTTTTGTTTCACAAATTCATAAAAACGGGCCAGCTTGTTATATAGATACTGTGGATTGAATTGTGTGGTCCCCAAATTCATATGTTGAAACCCTAACCCCCCAGTGGGACTGTATGTGGAGAAGGGACCTTTAGGAGGTAATTAAATTTAAATGAAATCATAATTGTGAGGCTTCAATCAGATATGACTGTGACCTTATAAGAAGGGAAAGAGCCCTGGCGGTGTGGCTTTGTCATGGGTTCGATTGCCAGTCAGGACACATGCCCAGGTTGCAGGTTCCCCAGTCCAGGCACGTGCAGGGGCAGGGGAGGGGGCCTGTTGATGTCTCTCTCTCTCACATTGGTGTTTCTCTCTCCTCTCTCTCTCCCTTCCTTTCTCTGTAAAAATCAATGAAAGGACTAATTAGGGAGGGCAGGGGGAAGAGACTTCCCTCTCTCTCTTCCTCTCCCTCCCTGTGTTCCCCCTAGCTCCCTCTCTCCCTCCACCATGTGAAGACACAGTGAGAAGGTGCCTTTTACATGCCAGGAAGGAGCTCTGGCCAGAACCTGACCACACTGCAGCCCTGACCCCTGACTTCTAGCCTCCAAACTCTGAGAAAACGCATTTTTGTCCTTTAAGCTACCTCATCTACGGTATTTTGTTATGACAGTTCAAGCTGACTAATGCAATAAATATATCCAAATGCATAGCCCATGATCTCTGAAGTCCAAAAATTAATTTTGGAGTTTTAGGGTGATTGCCAAATTTGAGCTAATGGCCACAACAGAAATGATTCCTTAAAATTTACTAAATTTGGGCACCAATTTTATATCACAGAGTAGAAAATAATCATCAGTTGTCTTTTATTAATTTAACATTTATATATGTGTGTGTATCTCTGTCTATATGTAGTACATATTGCCTTTTAATTTTTATTCTTTTTTTAAATGTTTCCAAGAAAAAAGAGAGAGGTCAGGCTGGCCGGCGTGGCTCAGTGGTTGAGCGTCAACCCATGAACCAGGAGGTCGGGGTTCGATTCCTGGTCAGGGCGCATGCCTGGGTTGTAGGCTTGATCCCCAGCAGGGGGCGTGCAGAAGGCAGCCGATCAATGACTCTCTCATCACTGATGTTTCTCTCTCTCTCCCTTCCTTCCTCTCTCTGAAATCAATAAAAAAAATATTTTTTAAAACAGGTAGAAAAAAGAAAAAAAAAAAAACATAGCTGAACTCGTTTTCCTGAACAGCATTAAGCTCTGTGTGTGTGTGGTGTGTGAACATGGATCTGACATAGTTCATTATGAAATCAGAGAAACAGCTTCATGCAGGTTAGCAGGAGAACCTGGCTACTGTCTGCTGACGTTGCTGAAAGCATTTAAATGAAGGAAAGCCGGGCACTGCCTGGTGTCATACACACCACAGTCTGTTGCTGGATCAAGGAACCCCGGCTGCAAACACTTGGGCACATAGAAACAAAATATTTTACCCAGGACTTTATACAGATGCTTAGATTTTGCAAAAACATTTTCACTTTTGCCTCAAGGAAGGTACGTACTGAGATTTTCAGACACTGCAAAATGAGTAAAGCCATACCTCATGGTGTCCCGACTGGGCTTGCCAGCGGGGGCCTCGGCTCCTCCAGCCTACGCAGAAAAGAACTGAAGGCCAATGGAAACGAGACTAAAGCAAAGTGGAATTTACTGAAAATACACTCCAAGGAGTGGGGCAGTTAGAGAGACAATGGCCCCCAGACTCCAGGGGTTATTTGGTATAAATGAGGGATTTTCCGGGTGGAGACTTTCATTTGCATCCAGAGATGATTGACAGAAAAGGGCTATATAACTATTTTTCTTCTGCACATGTCTTTATCCATAATGCACACAGAAAAATCCACGGGGGGGTGTGTGTGTGTGTGTGTGTGTGTGTGTGTGTGTGTGTGTGTGTGTGTGTGTGTGAAAACCACAACGCAAATTTTATTATAATTAGTCTGGACCTGGTAAAGTTGCATTGAGCTCAAGTAGTTTTCCTTCGCACTTGCGCGTGGGGGGGGGGGGGTGTCTGCTTCAGGAGCTGCTGATGCTGGGCCACCCATGAGACGCGGTCTGACCTCAGTGAGGTCGGTCCCGGGTCAGGATCCCAGGGCAGGCCCCACCCCAGTGGCCCATGTCTAATTTCCTGCGTAACCTGTATCTGTAGATGGGTCAGATAGGCTGGTCCTGCACAAGGATGACTTTCACGATAACTTTCCTGGCTCAGCCTGCACTCAAGGGTCTGCAATCAAGAATGGAAGTTGAGCTGTTCATTGACGGATTTGTAACACACGGGGCTGAGAGATGCAAAAGGGACTGAACAATTCTGAGGAAATTATGAGATCTTGGAGTTATTAGCTAGAGACCTTGGTATGCCAGGTCATGTATGGCCATAGAAGGTCACCAAGCTCCTTTAATTTTATGTCGCCACAAATGTGCTGTAGTTATAATGTGCATCGGTGTACATCGCTTCATCTCACTTAAAGGGCAATGCAGCTTCGTGCTGCTTACGATGCTAAGTCCAGGGATTTGGCTTGCTGCATGCGACCTAGCCCTTTCCCATAGAAAGCTCTGAACAAGTATCTGCTTAAACAAAGTTTCGCTAAGTGTTTCACTCATGGGAACTGAAAGAGGCTCCATGGAGGTGGTGCTATATAAGACAAATATTGTGATAAAAGTTTGAAGTAATTTTATCTTCATGTGTAGTAAAAAGGAATTTAGTAAGAGAATGTTAAAAAAAATAATATTGCTATGTAAGTAGGCTTTCATTGTTACATTTTTTCTTGACAATGAGTAACATTCAATTTATAAATAGTTTTATTTGTTGAGTTATCTGATCTTCAAAAGCATGCACGCCACATGGTAATCCAGATAGCTAATTTTGCATTTCTGATTTGCAATTAATGTGTGATTTAAACATTATACATACATTGTCAATCAAATATCTCTCATTAGTTCAATAACAAAAAGCAACTTCAAAAAATTAACCTGTGTGGCCTGGCTGCTGTGGCTCAGGTGGTTGAGCATTGTCGCCTGCACCCAGAGACAGCCAGTTCGATTCCCAGTTGGGGCGTGCAGGAGACAGCTGGTCAGTGACTCTTTCTCATCGATGTTTCCCTCTCTCTCCTTCTCCCTTCCTTTATCTCTCTAAAAATTAATAAAAACATATTTTAGAAAATAAAATAGCATGTAGTTTAATAGTTCTCCTTTGCAGTTCAGTTTAAATATTTATATATATATTTGCGTAATAACATAACAATCTTTGAATTTCATATTTACTGACCCTGTTCTCGCATTGCTTTCTAGACTGCTTGTATTTTGTTCTTGGTTTATTTTTCCTTTCCTCCGCATGAACAAATTAGTTATTTGAATGTGGTACATTGTATAAATACGTCAAGGGAGGAAAAACTAAATATATTCTTTGTAGAAAAGAAATCATTACAGCAAGCCTGGATTACTTATGAACCAAGTCAGGTGTATTCAGTCACAGCACTGATTGGCACCTTCCTTCTGCTTGCACTCAGGAAGGCGTGTGACCAGTGATGTATAACTCATGGGGAAAGGAGGCAGAATTGATGTGAATGAAGCTCAGAAAGGCCAGGTTCTGATTCAGTCTCCGAAAATTAGGCAGCCATGATGATCAGTTCCTAATATGACTAGGAAGGTTACAGAAATAGCGGAACGTTAAATTCACAAGACATAAATTTAATGAAACTACAGTCCTGGAACCACCAGTGAGTACTTTGTTTCCTCAGACACAGGAAATGAGCAATTTTTCAGACCCAACCTTTCAATTAATGAGGTGGGAAGAAATCTGTTGTATAGAGCTATTCAAAATGAATAAAAAAGAGTACGTTTTAAAGGTGAAATAAAGTGGCTGAAAGTCATGGTCACTTGTGTCAAATTCAATTTCCTAGCTGCAAATTTGATTGGTATGATGTGAGATGGAGTTATAGGTGGGGTGATGGGGCCTTAAGAGTCATTACAGAGCTGAGAGAACTGAGACGAGCTTCTTTATCTAAGGCATGGGGATTACAGGTCTTATTTTCAGGTTAGTAAGGTTAAAAAGAGAAAATATACATGAAATGTCTGACACATTGCAGAGTGCTAAATAAAAGGCAGTCTTTTCTCTTTTTAGATCGAGATTCCTTCCTAGTAATTGGGAGGAAGACTGTGCTTAAAGACTCCAGGACAATTCACTAACCTTTTCCTATTTCATTAAGTGACTATGTAATTACAGAAACTAAATCTACGCTAAGTAATTAGGAAAGAGCAATGTGATAGAATTTCCATCATCCAAAGTAATTTTGCATTGACAGTAACCAAAATGGAGTTTACATGTTATGCAATGAAATGGAAGCATAGTCTCTTTTTCAGTTTCTAAAGAGGTAAAAAGGTGAACATGAAAATTATGGTCCAGATAGGACGATTGTTGATAGAAAAATGTGCATTTTCATGAGTGGGGAACTGGAGAGGGTCTGTAGGGAGGAACAGAAAACAAGCTTCTAGGAAGGTCAGAAGAAATCAGAGAGATTGTGAAGAGGTCAAATAACTTCCAAAAACAAACACACAGGGCAGACTAAAACACCCTCCCCAAATCATCTAAATGCTCAAGAAGGTTAACAGAATAAAAAAGTTCTAAGATTTTTCAATGGCAGAGAAGCAGAGATTTAGCCCAATATAATTTAAAAACAGCTATTAAATATTTATCAACTGGGAAATACTGTAGGGAGCATATAGCAGTCAGAAGACATTTTTAGCCCTTATAAAAGCTAATATTTTATAGAGAGAAAGGCAAGTAGGCAGATATTTCCAAGTTTCATTTTAAGAGTTTTCCAACTAAGGTCCAAACTGTAAGCTCCATGAAGCTAGATATTATTTGAAAGGTTAATGGTCGGTGGTGTGCAGGCAGGCATGCTAAATAGCCATCTCAGACGGATGAATAAAGAAAAATTAAATTTGCCCAGCTGGCGTGGCTCAGCAGTTGAGCATCAACCTATGACCCAGGAGATCATGGTTCGATTCCCGATCAGGGCACATGCCTGGGTTGTGGGCTTGATTCCCAGTGTGCAGGAGGCAGCTGATCAATGACTCTCTCATCATCAATGTTTCTGTCTCTCTCTCTCCTTTCCTCTCTCTGAAATCAATAAAGACATATTTAAAAAAAAAAAAAAAAGAAAAACTAAATTTATTAAAAGGGGTGGGGATTCCAGAGGGACGGGCTACACAGCACTGAGCCAAAGGGTATTGGGTCCATCGTGGCAGCAAAAGTATACTTGGGACAGTGAGGCAAGGAAGGTGCACAGAAGAGGCATCAGAGGAACATAGGCTGGGCTGCTTTGCTCACTGAGGAGTCAGAGGAAAGGGGCCTTGGAGACAGGTTCAGGAGTAAGTCCAAGACGAGCTGCCGCTGCCCATTGCTCTCCTGGCTGCAAGTCTCGTGGGGTCCGCTCAGAAGGATGGAGATGGTGCTGGCACACTCCCCTGGTGGTGAGCGCGCTCTGGGTCCTTTGTTCTGAGAGTATTTCTCTCTCTCTTGCAGGTGGGAATCTTAGGGGAGGTTTTAGGGGAGGGTCTGAGTAGAATATCCATCAGCTTTCCAGGTGGGCTCTTTCAGGGTCCTGGTCCCCACTGATGGGTCGGTGCCAGGGCAGGGGGTCATTAGTCAATGCAGCTGGTCCTGAGGCAGCCACTTGTCTGGTTTCACTGCTTATCTGGGCCTGGAGGTGAAATACAGCTGAGGCCTAGATGTTATTTTTAGGGAGGAAACACTCAGGGGGTCTAAACCACATGACCAGTGATATGCTGGGGAGGACAGGTTACCCTGGGGACAAGGGTCTTAGTTTCCCAGTTTTGCCCCTTGCTAGGCATCTGGGGTTTCCTGCCCTGCTGAGATTATGTACTGGGCCCATCTAACATTTTTGATGTTTTAATCTTGTTTTGGTTGTTTTATCTTAACTCATTAATCTATAATAACTTAATTTATATTTTTAGTACAAATTAGATATTAAGTATTTATTGAATAATTCAATAATCAAATGAAGAATGAAACATCATTCTGATTAAAGGGAAATAATTTTTATTTCCCATGGAAATGCTCTCCAAACTTGAAACCATCTACCCTGTTAGTAAATATATGTGCATAAACCATAGGTATATGGATTTTTGTATACATGTGCTACCGCTAATCTCCAAAGAACATTAGAGAAAGTAAACAAAGAGAAATAAAAATAAGTGGGAATAAAAGTTCTAGTATTATTTTTCACATTCAATTTTAAATTTAGTTGTTTGTCCTTTGGGGTGCATAAAATCAGTTTGTTCTATTTTGGTTTGTTACGAAGGAACAGATATGGGAGTAAAAATGTTATCTGACATTTATGTGACACATTGTAAATTTAGGGTGACCCACACTTTTTTATATATAATAATCCTGAAAGTGAGAACTAGAGGAAGACATGCTACATAAATGATAAAACTGAGTAAATGATCTTATCTATTTCCCTTGGGCATAATCCGTGATGAAAAGAACAACAAATGAAATGGAAGTTATAATGCTACTGATTAGATCTCTGGGTGAGCTAATTCCCAATTTGTGGATAATGGAAAGCCCTTTCTGAAGATGGTTAAAAAAAATGTTTCCTGATGAAATATGTTACATTGTTTAACCTTTGAATATACTTAGGTTTATTTATTTTTTACTGCAGATTTCTCAGAGCCCAATTAAATAATACTAAGTGTAATACAAAAAACAGAAAATAAATGCATTTTAATATTAGTGGAAATTATTTGCAGAATTTAACTTATGCTTGATTAGATTTCAACTTATTTATTTATTTATTGGGGTGACCCTGGTCAATAGAATTGTATAGGTTTAAAGTATGTACGTTTCTATGACACATAATCTGTATATTGCATTGTGTGCTCCCCACCCAAATTCAAATCATCTTCCATCACCATATATATGTTCTTCTTCACCCTTTACTGACCCCCCAAACCTATCCCTCTGGTAACCACCATGCCGTTGTTTGTGTCTATGAGTTTCAGTGTTATATCCCCCATATGAGTGAAATCTTATGGTTCTTAGCTTTTCCTGACTAAGTTATTTTGCTTAGCATCTTATTCCCAGGGTTCATCCATGTTGTTGAAAATGGCAGTATTTCATCTTTTCTTATGGCTGAGTAATATTCCATAGAATATATGTACCACATCTTCTTTATCCAATCCTCTATCAAAGGACACTTTGGTTGTCTTCATGTCTTGGTCACCTCGAATAATGCTGCAATGAACATAGGTGTGCATAGATCTTTGCAAATAAATGGTTTTGAATTTTTTGTGTAGGTACCCAGAAGAGAGATGGCTGGGTCCTATGGTAGCTCTATTCTTAATTTTTGGAAGATGGCCATACTGTTTTTCCATAGTGGCTATTCCAGTTGATATTCTTGTCAGTGTATGAGGGTTCCTTTGTCTCCACAACCTCTCCAACACTTGTTATTACCTGTCTTATTGATAACAGCCATTCTAACAGGTGTGAGGTGGTAGCTCATTGTAGTTTTGATTTACATTTCCCTAATAGCTAGTGAGGTTGAATATCTTTTCATATATCTGTTGACTGTTTTATGTCCTCTTGGGAGAGGTGCTTATTCAGGTTCTCTGCCCATCTGTTAATTGGATTGCTTGCTTGTTTGGTGTTGAGTTGTAAGAGTTCTTTATATATTTTGGATATTAACCCCTTGTCAGAGCTGTTGTTTGCAAATATCATCTCCCATTCAGTTGGTTGCCTTTTTGTTTTGTTATTAGATTTTACTTTTTATTGAAGCTTTCTTTAACAAAAATCCGGTTTCCTTATTTCATGATCCTTTCCAAGGTGGTGTGATTGATAAAATATGGCCAACATAAACCAAGCAAATTGATACCAGTAACTTGAATGTAGATAAAAGATGTAGTCAAGGATACAATTACTACACACCAATTAGCAGCTCTGTGATAAAGCCCCCCAAAGGAAACCTGCTATTTATAATACCACTCGATGGCTCAAAGATCCTGTTTGAAAAGATTTCCTTAATATTTTACGAGCATTGTTTGACCCTAATGGTCTTGACCATATGTTCAGGATGGAGTGATGGGAGATCTTGTAAACTGACATTGGATTCTTCCAAACAGAGAGCACTCAGACTGTCCAGGGACAAGTAACAGGAAACAAGCCCAGTATATTTTGAATGTTCCTTGCATGGAGGGGTCCAACATCAATTTCCCAGGTGATTTCCCATCACCTCAGCCAAACCACTCTCAGGCTTGGTGGAAATGTATTCCAAAGGCATTATGGTACTGGTGCACCTTAGTAAATTTGGTCTTGAGCATCTATGTCAATAGAATAGGTGGAATTTCCCCAATGGATAGAAAGAAACAAAAGATGTCCATCGCTAGAATCCTGTTTCATCTTTGGCCATAATTTTGTCTTCATTGGCATTATCCCAAGCTACATGTGGCAGTCCCAGTATAGTCAAAATTATACCACCTTTATCATAAATAGTCTCAGGAGAGAGTCTCCTTACAACAGTTTCATAAACCCCCATTATTGAGGTGTATAATCTTAGATTTGGTGATATGTAAATCTTTGTGCAACCACTGTGGTCAAGAAATACAATTCTCTGATTGTCAAGATACTATTTTCCATAGTGGTTGCACCAGTCTGCATTCCCACCAGCAGTGTACTAGGGTGCCCCTTTCTCCACACCCTCGCCAGCGCACGTTGTTTGTTGATTTGTTGATGGAGCCATTCTGACAGGTGTGAATTGATACCTCATTGTGGTTTTAATTTGCATCTCTCTGATGATTAGTGATGTTGAGCATTTTCTCATGTGTCTCTTGGCCATCTGTATGTCCTCTTTGGAGAAGTGTCTATTTAAGTCCTTTGCCCATTTCTTAATTGGGTTGTTTGTCTTCCTCTTGCTGAGTAATATGAGTTCTTTGTACACTATGGAAAACAGTATGGAGGTTCCTCAAAAAATTAGAAATGGAGCTGCCTTTTGACCCAGTGATTCCACTCCTAAGAATGTATCCTAAGAATCCTGAAACATTCATCAGAAAGAATATATGTACCCTGATGTTCATAGCAGCACAGTTTACATTAGCTAAGATCTGGAAACAGCCCAAGTGCCCATCAGTAGATGAGTGGATAAAAAAGCTGTGGGACATTTACACCATGGAATACTACGCAGCTGTAAAAAAGAAAGATCTCATACCCTTTGGGACAGTATGGAAGGACCTGGAGAAAATTATGCTAGGTGAAATAAGCCAGGCATCGAAAGACAAACGTCACATGATCTCACTTATACGTGGAATCTAAAGAACTTAATAAACTGATGAACAGAATAGATTCAATGACATGGAAGCATAGATGAGACTGACAAATGTCAGAGGGATGGAGGAGGGCGGGTGGGTGGAGGGGAGAGAGTAACCAAAGAATTTATATGCACATATGCACAACCCAAGGACACGGGCAATGGTGGGGAGAGGGACTGGGGAGGGGGAAGGGACAGGGTGGAACAGGTCATTGGGGAGAAAAAGGGACATCTGTAATACTTTAAACAAAAATAAAATTTTTAAAAAAAGATACTATTTTCAACATTGAATGTGTAGAAGAAGGTAAATATACCCAAACCAGATGTGCATTGTTATTCAGGTAGACCTATTCCTTATTGAAAAGTCATTGTCTGTTATCGGAAGTAAAAAATATGATGGGTAATTAAAGTTATCAGATGTCCTGTACAAAGTAAAATTTTAGGACACTTCCTTTCAGGGAACTGCCATCTGAGTGGCACACACTTGCATTATACTATTACCCTTAATGGATCTGTGCCAATGTCCACCTATTTTTATGAAATAGTTCTTTTTCCTAAATGTTCCCTCACAGTATTTGCCACATATATATACCAACTCTTTAAAACACACCTCTTTTTCAAAAGCAATGGCTTTTCATCTTTATAGAATTAGTGTTTTCATCATTATATAATGTCCAATAATTGATGTACTTAAGAAATTGAATTGAGGTTATCCCATTAGATATAAAATTTGTTAACATCTGATAGAGATTTTTTTCTACCCGAGTCATTTTTCTTCAAAGGCTATTCTTCTGAACTGGAATTAGCAAATCATTCATGTTTTATGGCAGTGTATGCTTCTAGAATTCAGAAATTATAGCAGTTAAAGAAGAAAAGACCTTTAAAATGAGTGCTATGTCAAGCTTATGACCTCCTGTCACAGCCGATGGCTGGGAGAGGGGCAGAGAGAGAAAGAGAGATCTTTATCGTAAAAATATATCTATAAAAGTTATAATGCTGTGTTGAAATATAAAATTATTTTATCTATAGTCAGGTACTAAATTTGTTTTCAGTTTAGAAATTCAAATGATTGCACTTTTAAATTTATGATTACCTGCATAAAAATATTCATTTTCCTAATAACTAGAGAAATATATAAAACATTTTAATCTGAACTCCAACTAGCTTTCTGGTATTTTTTCACTCTGCATTCTAAAAGATTTATTCAAAATAATGATTATATCTCATCATAGTGTTTATCTGGAACAGTATGCATTTTATTTCTCAGCAAAAGTGCATATTTCAGTCTAAGGCAAATGGAATTAAATGGCATTTTGCACAAAGTAAGGTGGAGTCAAGGGATTATATTTAAGAAAATGGTTTAAAAAAAAAAAAAAAAAAAAGCCCAAACTTTGTAAGCCCTATTTTTCTCCTAAATTTCAAATTGTGTCATGTGACCCTCAGACAAAAGTTGATGTAATTAATTCTGAAATAATAATTCCTACTTCTGTAGAGGGAACAGCTCAGTAGAAGCCACTTACACATTTCATGTTAACCTTATGACACCATCTGAAGTTTGTATGCATTGGCAGTAATGTCTGTGATAGTTATGCTCAACACGTTACCTAAAATATTCCTCATCTCTGACTTGTGTCATTTTCTGTAAGAAGATTGTGCCATCTTTTGATCAGTACAACTGTGAGCCTGAGTGATGGGCACGTGTCTTTTCTGAGCAGATGCTTTCAGAGTTAGCTCAGTGCCTGTCACATTCCTTTTATCTCTACATCAAGTCTAAGGATGGCCCAGATGTGCTGTAAATGCTGGAGAGATGGCGTGAAGCAGGCGACCACTTGAGATGTCTCCCTCATCCCAGCTGTGCCGACTCTAACTCACTGCTTAATGCCCTTGAGCTTCAACATTGTTTTTATTTGGAGACATGTGTGGTGATATATTTTCATGTCATTTGATGCATAATTACATATATATGAAGAAACCAGCTAAATACCTGGAAATTAGTGGACAACAGTAAATGATGGAAATCTCTGTTTTTAATCTTTGAACTTTAGCTAGAAAAAAGCTATTCTAGGTTATTCTTTAGTATTTTAACATTCAGAAAACAATGGAAAATAATGTAAAGGATCTCCATGTACGCATTCAACAAATATCAATATTTATTACTGATAAAAAGAAAGGTTATTATAATTATACTATAATAAGTAATTATTATCACTAATATTTTATTATACTTTATCTAAATATAAATTACAAAATTGCATCATTTAATTTCTAAGTATATTAACATGTATTTCTAAAATTAAGGACATTCTCAAACCAGGGCAGTCATCATAGATAACAAATGATTTTTTAAATTCAGTTAATAGTCCATGCATTTTAAGTTTTTACTAATTGTTTACAAAAGTTGACCCAATTAGCAAGTTGGGTCAACTTGGGTTTACTCATCTTAAACCCTATTCTACTGTAAAACAAATTGCAGTAACACAACCCCTAAAAATTCACAACCCCTAAAAATTCATAACACATCTCAAAGAAAGGATATTCTCCAATATATTTTATACCACAGACACCTAAAATTAATAACATTCCTAATATATAATGCACAATTCCTTTCAATATTTCTAGGGCCTGAAAGGTATATGCTGGACAGTGAATGGTTAAAAAAGCCCACTTAAGAGTCTGCCTTCCGTATTGGTTACCACAAGCACCACATGCACATGTTATTATGAGCAAATGTGAGACAAAATCTTTGAAAACAGCTTGGAAAAGAAACATGCAACAAATGCACATCATTCAGGGTATTAGACTATAATGAGAATAACATTGGTGAAAATAATATTAAACATATTAAAAGTAGATATGACTTCTTCAGGAAGAAAATAAAAGTACTTAGAGAAGCAGTTGTTTTTTGGAAGGTGAGATCATATGATAAAGGAAAGTTTAGTGACCAGTATGAGGAACCATTTATATAAAATATGTGTCCACAGCCCTAGGAAGTTTCTGGTTTTATTTTCTGAGAATCTTCTATGGAATACTGAAAGCTGTTGGAAAAAGGCCTGGCAATAATATATAGTAACATAAAGCCTTGTTAGAGATAAGCCAGGCTGGTGATCATCAATTGCCCCTCATGGGCCTATTTATTGCAGAATAGAGGGCTACCCATTGTCTGGAAACGTGGAGAATGAAGGTTAGATACAAAGTTCGTTTCTTTTTGTATGTTTTAATTTATCTTTATTGTTAAAAGTATTACAGATGTCCCTTTTGTCCCCCATTGATCCCTTCCACCCTGCACACACACCCCTCCAGGCCTGCACAACACTATTGTCTGCGCCCACGGGTTATGCATAAAGGTAGTTTCTTAAATGCTGTATTTCATGGTTTAATTCGTAAATAAGATACAATAAAGAATTGAAGGGGCAGAAAGGCTAATACAAGTTGAGAAGACAGAGAGACACAGAAATGAAGTAGATTTCTGAAAACGATTTTAAAATAAAATTAATCCATTATGCTCATGTTTAGGAAGGGTGTTCTTCCCTCCCCAGCAGATAGCACAACACAATTCCGTAAATGTTGTCGGAAGTGGTGGTGTGTGGTGATGGCGCTGATGTATTACACTAATACTTTCTGAGAGTGACAGCGCTCTTGATGATGAATTATACTAATACTGCAGTTCACCACATGAGCAGCACTCTGATGATGCATTGCAGCAATATATCATCAAAGCAGTTGTGTTTATTTTCTGTCTCACTAATCCAAGTCAAGTCAAAAATTCTGTTAAAGCCTAAATCTTTGAGTCTGGAATGGCTTTCAACCTGTTTGTTTTGGGGAAAATAGTCTTTGAAAAAAGGCCTGACACTTTTAGTTACTATAAAAAAATGCAAAGGACTGCAAAAGGTAATCCTTATTTTGCTCCAGTTTTTAATATTTCCATCTCCTCACCTTGCTTTTAAAAATTATAGCAGATATGTAATGAAATTTTGTTTTGTATTGACAGAGCTAAATTTTATGTCTGCTGTATCTACAATAACTTTCACGTTCTGATAGAAAGCACTGAATAATGCTAAAGATAGAGACAATACTTTCCTCTGTGATTCAGGGGCTGTGATGAATATATTGAGATCAAGCAGTTTTTATTAATTGCCTTAATTTGAGAAAACTAAAATGTACCATTGTACAATGAGGAATTAGCCCCTGAAAGTACTTCATTTTTTCCCCTCAGTAACTGGAAAACTTTGATGATTATGTGTTTAAGAGAATTAGAGAGACTTAATTCTGGATACTGAAAAAGCTCAGGTTTATTGATGGGGTGTGCATTTGAGACAGGGCAGGAGAGGAAAACATGAAAATTAGGGAGGACTGGAAACCTCTATCAGCAAGAAGTTTAGACTCATCAATAGAGGCACCTAAGGCAGGTTCTCTCTGAAGTTTAAGGTTGATTATCAACGAGGAACTTCAACTATAAAATGTATATTTATAAATGAACATGACCAAAGTAGCTTTTGACTGAGAACTAGTCAGGGTACAACTGTCTGTGTGTGGAAGGGGGAGGGTGGGGGGGGTGGGGGCATGTACTCTTGGTGTACAAAGGGTGAAGATCAATTTTTGGAACACTCTTGACTAACGACAACCTCATTGCCCACACTCACTTTAAAAAATGATTTTTTTTGTTGGTTACACTGCATATTTTATATGACCCTAGAAAGCAAAAAATCATTAGGACACAAACCATGTAGGATAATATGTAACTGAAATGATTTAAATGTGGAGAACAGAGAGCTGAGACAAAATCGAGGGTAATACTTTTTTTAATTTCAAAATATATTCTAGAAACTTTTAAACATTAATGGATATCTCAAAATTCATATTTAATACTTTTATGTTACACAAAAATAGATCATTTCAGACCATAAAGTAGTGTCATTTTCTTGATGCCCTTGCTAATAAATCTAAGTGCTTTTATATACAAAAATATGTCCCAAATATGTCCCAATATGACAAAAACATATGTACCAAAAAGTATATGTACGGTAGTCAGATCAATTATATCTATTTTCTTGATTTGATTTAGCAAATAACAAATTTAAGCATTAATCTAAGTGTGTGGCAGATAAATGTTTTACTATTTCGTATTTTTTATCTTCTTTAAAATGGTAATCCCATAAAGCACAATATTTAATCATATAATGAAATCAGTGAGTAGGTATGACTACATTATTGTGTATTTATCAAGTTAGGAGAATTGACAAAGAAAAACTAACAAAGGTGGTTTTTAGTTTTATTAAAACTATTTTATCTAATTTCATTCACCATAGTCCCTGAAAAAGAACAGAACACATGGATCTTACATTTAACATAGTTATAATATACTTGGGGAGCCAAAAATAATTATAATAAAAAAGGTTTGCTGTGTAAAGTTTTATAAAGTCCACAGTGTTTGAGGTTCTATTTTTGTCTTTATATGGTTATATATCAGTTGAGACCTTGGACTTTGAATTCCAACAAACCTGTGTTTGAATTTCAGCTCTTTCATTTGTCATATGTTGGTCCTGTGCTAGTTAAGTGAATCTCTTAATATCTCTAATCCTCATTTTTTTAATCTTAAAACTGGAGAGTAGGAAGAATATATACTTAATAGGGGTTATTTGTGAATTAAGGAGGTAATGTGATCTTTAAAGACTTACTGCAGTATTTTGAGCATTGAAAGTGTTCAATATGTACCATTACTGTCTGTTTCTTCTGCATTTTCGAATTATACAAACTAAGAATCAGTTTTATCAAGTGCACTCAGAAAGGGAAAGGGAATTGCAAACTAGGATTCTTGACTGTCCCATGACTTTCTGATAAACAGTTCTGCCTCTATAAACTTGCATCAGTCAGTCTTGGGGTTGGTAGCAATGGCTTAGTTAGTGTGTTTATTTGTTTTTCTGAACCAAGATATCTAAGAGCTCACTTGGCTATTTAATTTAGGGAAAGCTCCTTAGATGAGAGACTTTTTCATCTTGTCTAGTGTTGTGCTAGAATCCTTAATTAAATTAGTAATTAAAGCTTTCTTTTTCTTTTTGTGTATAAAACTTATCTTCATTGGTGGGGATGGAAAAGAAACATCTACGTGATTTATTCTACCAGTTGGAACAGAGTCCACAGCTTGGAGTTGAAGAGGTGACAGGATTGGGATGAAGAGTAGAGAGCATTTTTATAAAAAGAGAAAGATGTATCTAGTTTCTAAAGGGATTCGCACACAGCACACCAGAAAGGGACTTCCTCCAAGAGATTCCTGAAGCTGGGAGAGAGGTGGGGAATGAACACTAAGAATGATGGGTCTTTGATGCCTTTAAAATTTTTTTATTACAGTTTACATTCAATATTCTTTTGTACCAGTTTCAGGTGTGTAGTTTAGTGGTCAGACAATCACATACCCTACCCTTGGCTGCCTTCTTAGGAGATAAACAAGCACAAGCAAGACTAGGCTTTGAGGTGTCTACTGTCCCATGTGTTCAAGTGAGTGTGAACAATGACCAGTGGGGACTGCAAAGCAGAAGGCCTGTCCCCAGCTCTGAACTAAATATACTTGTGTGTGAGTGTGAGTGTGTGTGTGTGTGTGTGTGTGTGTGTTCTGCACAGACAGAAGAGGCATAGCAAGCCCAAATAAACAATTTCCTGTGTGATTGGATTTAAAGAAAATTGCATTAGTATTAAAAAAAGTTTGTCTTGTAAACTAGGGAGGCTGGATACCTTGATAGCAGCTCAAAATCAATTGCCAGTTTGGCTGATATCAAATTCCTACAAATTGTGGCACAAACTTGTGCAAGTTCCTTAACGTTCCTGTGCCTCACTATCTTCTTCCATAGGACACTATTAACAATACCTATAATATAGACCCCTTGGGAGATAAGTTAAATAAATATAAAGTTAATGTAATACAAGTTTAATAAATATATGTATGCTTATGTGTGTGTTATAAAATATTTGCTATTTCTTATAACAGTAAGGTTGTTATGTTATACCAAATAATGATACATTATTACATTTAATAGCTGCAGGTGTAAACCAGGACTTAAGGACACAAGGGATATTACTCAGAATTATTTATGATGATTTGGAATAATTTAGTTTCCAGTCACTGTGTACCTCTATATTTATAAAACTAAATACTGCTTCTATAAATTAATAAAAATGAAGGGACAAAACGGAGCGGAACATTTGCACAATTTTATTTGTAAATATAAGCAATTGTTTATTCTCCCTGGGATGTAGTTTCTGTGAAAACAAAATGATAATAATTTAATTAGAAAAAGTGTAACCCTGTGTTTAGTTTGAGACTTTTTATCGACTGGAAAAAGCTATAGAATCATTGTTGATAATTGCTGTCCAATCATTCCTACCCTAAATATTTTGGTAGCATATGTAATCTCAGACTATGAAAGATTTTGGCCAAATTTCATTTTGTGGTAGATTTGAAAATAAAATTTAGCTCTAAAGAAAAGTGCAAATATATATATATATATATATATGCAATTTCTTAATCTCAAGTTAATTTCCCTGAGTAGCTCCCTAAATGTTAATTGTCAGGTAATTAAAAATAAAATATTAATAATGAAAGAATAATTACACTTACAAAAAACTTTGATTAAGTAAATTAAACTGCCTACTCTTTACGTTTTTAAAAATGCCAGCCTTGGCATAGCACAGACAAATCTATATTAAAAGTTCTTGTGATGACTATCCTTCCAATATCACATATTTCCAAATATATTTCAGGAGTGAATATTTATTACACAATCTAATACTGAAGTTTAAATATGTATGCAAATTAAATTACATTTACAAAATTATGAGGTCATTTTTTCTCCCTCCTGGTGCTTTTTATATATATTTACCTCTTTTCCAGAGGATAAATTGTTTCTTATTTGCATTAGAAAGGGCATGAGTTAGACATAAGTGAAGGCTATCTTTTATTGTCCTGGCTAACAAAAGATTATAGGATATTTGGTTTCAAAGGGACTTTTACAGTCATTAACCCAAGCTCACCACTTCATAGTGAAGCAGCCAAAAGTGACTTGCAGAAGGTCAGACCAGCCATCAGCACAGCCAGGAGTGGGAATCAGGCCTGCTTTTCTTCCAGGTTGTGAAAAAAGTGTATTCATTTTATTATATGTAAAATTTCTGAAATGATCTACAAAGCTGTAGCGAAACACCTTTGGAGGGGCGTGTTTCTGGGAGGAGGGTGGGTGTTGGGCCATTTTCCTTTCATGTGAATGGATTTAATTGTACCTCCCTGAAAGAGGCTGCACAAACATGCTTCCTGGCCGCGGGGCTGCCGTGTAGGCCACAGGCTAGAGACAAGGGAATGTGAGCATAGCTATTTTAAAATTCATTAGTTTCCGCCGCAGGCGAGGCTCAGTGGTTGAGTATTGACCAATGATCCTGGATATAGAGGTTTGATGCCTGGTCAGGGCACGTGCCCAGGTTGCGGGCTCCATCCCCAGGTGGGGGCGTGCAGGAGGCAGCTGATCAATGACGACTCTCTCATCATTGATGTTTCTATCTCTCTCTCCCCCCCTTTCTCTTAAATCAGGAATAAAATAAAATAAAAAATATGTTTGAAATTCATTAGTTTCTAACGCAATGAGTACTCAAACCTGATAGTTACAAACAGAAACAAATGAATAAATAGCTCTGTGTTTTAAAGTGAACATGAAAAGATGATGCTACTTTGTTTTTTAATATATGAATTCTTTGTATTTCAAACAATTAAGTTATATGTAGAGTAGAAGGACATGATAAATGTAACCATCGGTAAAATGCTGTTAGGGCAATATGTCCTATCTGGCAGTGGGCATGCCTCAATCTTGCATCTTTAGGACTAAACATTATATTTAAATGAAAGAAAGAAGCAGCTCTAGTGTAATAAGCAACACCAGTACTGCCATTTTTGCAGTTATTTGAGACATCAGCTGTGACTTAAATTCCAGGAGATGGTCTGTGGATTCACACTTTGAGACAGCACACTACCACTCAGAATCCGAGTGACTCATTGAGATTAGACAAAAAGAAAGGCCACAACACAAAATGTGGGGCCACATTTTGATTTTGTGACTTCCAAGCTTTTCCATTCATTGGTCTTTTCTGTATCATCCCCCAAATTGTGTTACTTTCCAGGTTCCAGGTTATTTTTATTTAGTTTATATATTTCTAATTCTATAGCTTACAGAGGTCATATTTTCCTTTAAAAGGCAAATAACCTAATCTAAGCTTCCTTCTTAAGTGCTTTAGTGAACTATATTGATTTACTCAGTGTTTTTCCCCAAGGACTCCTGGAGGAACATCCCTTGAAGACCCTGCGTTTGCTTAAGACCACTCTGCTTGCTTCCACTCTGGCTGAAAAGAGTGCAGATGACCAACATGTGCTCCGGCTCAGCTCAACGGAAGACCCTCACAAGCACCAATGCTTGAACTTGTCTGGAGCGTCCCTCTCCGCTGCTTACAGATTTGGCCACTCGGGTTTGGCCACATCTCCTGTTTTCGTCACCAACAGAACCAGGGGAACCCCACGGAATTTGCCTAGACCTCTGTTCTGGACTCCTATCCATACCTTGACCTCCAGAATCCGAACTTCTTATCTGAGAAAAAGTCCCCCAGTTGGATTTACTGTAATGGCAATGCCATGACTACATTTCTGCAGGCAGCAGAGATCCGTTCAAATTGAATTTTATTGCCATTCATCTAACAATAGCATGAAAGTAGGCCAATGGTAGCCCATTGAATTCTTAAATGATACAGAAAATGAAGTGATCAAAACATTGTTTGGGGTTATGCGTAAGCCCATGAGTAGAAACGCTGCTGCATACTATTGAGTTTCCAGGGAAGAAAGCACTGTGGCACACTCACAAACACACACTGATGACGGAATTAGAGCAGTCACTGAAACGCGCCTGCTGATTATAAACCTGCGCTCAGGTCGCCCTAAGTAGGCTTTCGGTCCCGTTAATAGCTGATTTTCCGGTCAGGTGCACTATTGATCCATTTGGACAGAAGCCATTTCTTCCTCATTAGCTTTCCCAAACTTTTCTTTGCCTCAATTTTCCTCAGATACAAAAGCCTCACAAGATGATAGAAGACTTGTTGCTTAGCAACAGTCTTATTCCTGTCCCTGTAATAGTTGAAAGCACAATGCCACCCTTTTGTGTGAAGTCAGATGTTTTCTTATTTCTAATGTTTACTCCATGTAATCACCAAAGCGAGATATTTAGTTATTTATAATTCTATCTTTCCGGCAAGAATGGTTTCGATTTCTGTAATTGTGCATAGCTATATGGAGACAGAACAGTGGCTTATATCCTTTAGGAATATACCCAGAAACTTATTGCTGGTTTAAAAAAAATACTAGCAAAAAGAAAAAAGCCTGTGTGTTGTTTTTTTAACTCTCAAAATCACTTTTCACACCTGTAAAGAGAGATTTTGGCACTTCTTGTAGAAATAATAGCTATCTGGTATTATGTTCTCAAGGATTAGGGGGCTTGAAAGTTCATAGGCAAACAGATTTCCTGTCTTAAGTGTCTGTAACAATGGAAAGTTACTTTTATAAGCTCTCTGTTTTTCACCCACACCTATATATCAATTATACCATTTGTACCAGCTGGATGAAAAGTGTTTTTGTGTAACACTTAAATATAATTTTATAGGTGTGCATAAATATAACTACATATCATGTTTTGTGATTACAATATATTTTTGTACAAAATCAAACACAGCCTAGGAGTGAGATGTAGAAATAAGACAAAAATAGATGAATATAACATTTAACAACTGTTTCAAGAAAATAAAACGTATTCTGTATTAGAAAATATTGCATCTACTGCTGGGACAGACCAAAGAATCTAACTTATTCTTGACATTCCCTAAATGTCAAGGAGCTTAAGTTTGCAGAATTTGGATTAAAAGAATTATATGAATACCCCTAACATTATGGACTTGAACACAACTGACTGGAATGTAGAACAATTTAGAAAATGTTTTAACAAATTAATTATGAAGAATACAGAGAGAAGTTTGTTAAATAATTTATGAGATAAATCAATCCTAAAAATGTAAGTGTCCTTGATTCGTATTTGGTGGGAGATTCTATATGTGAAAATCTAGATTCCCCTAATAAAATGTTTATGAAATGTTTTCTCCTTTAATCAAAGACAGTTGCAGTTTACCCACCCATCCATCCATCTATCTATTTATCTATCATCTATCTATCTATCTATCTATCTATCTATCTATCTATCTATCTATCTACCTATCTATCTATCATCATCTATCTATCTATCATCTATCTATCATCATCTATCTATCTATCTATCATCTATCTATCTATCATCTATCTATCTATCTATCTATCTATCTATCTATCTATCTATCTATCTATCTATCTATCTATCTATATCTATCATCAATCATCTCTATCTATCTATCTATCATCTATCTATCTATCAATCATCTCTATCTATCTATTTATCTATCATCTATCTATCTATATCTATCTATCTATCTATCTACCTATCTATCTATCTATCTATCTATCTATCTATCTATCTATCTATCTATATCTATCATCAATCATCTCTATCTATCTATCTATCATCTATCTATCTATCAATCATCTCTATCTATCTATTTATCTATCATCTATCTATCTATATCTATCTATCTATCTATCTACCTATCTATCTATCATCATCTATCTATCTATCATCTATCTATCATCATCTATCTATCTATCATCTATCTATCTATCTATCTATCTATCTATCTATCTATCTATCATCAATCATCTCTATCTATCTATCTATCTATCATCTATCTATCTATCAATCATCTCTATCTATCTATCTATCTATCTATCTATCTATCTATCTATCTATCTATCTATCTATCATCTATCTATCTATCATCTATCTGTCTATCATCTATCATCTATCTATCATCCATCATCTCTATCTATCTATCTATCTATCTATCTATCTATCTATCTATCTATCATCATCTATCATCTATCTATCATCTATCTATATCTATCTATCTATCTCTATCTATCTATCTATCTATCTATCTATCTATCTATCGTCTATCGTCTATCATCTATCATCTATCATCTATCTATCTATCTATCTATCATCTATCTATCTATCTATCTATCATCTATCATCTATCTATAACTATCTATCTATCTATCTATCATCTATCTATCTATCTATCTATCTATCTATCTATCTATCTATCTATCATCTATCTATCTATCTATCTATCTATCTATCTATCTATCATCTATCATCTATCTATCATCTATCTATCTATCTATACCACCTATCATCTATCTATCTATCTATCTATATCTATCTATCTATCTATCTATCTATCTATCTATCTATCTATCATCTATCTATCATCTATCTATCTATCTATCTATCTATCATCTATCTATCTATCTATCTATCATCTATCTATCTATCTATCATCTATCATCTATCTATACCACCTATCATCTATCTATCATCTATCTATCTATCTATCTATCTATCTATCTATCTATCTATCTATCATCTATCATCTATCTATCTATATCTATCTATCATCTATCATCTATCTATCTATATCATCTATCCATCTATCATCTATAACATCTGTATCATCATCTATCTATCTACCTACCTATCTATCTGACCTATAGAGATAGGGTATGTGGCAAAAGAGCTCACTAAAGAAAATAATTTCTGCTAAAGGGAGGCCTCTCTGTCTGTGTAGTAGTCCATTCTCTGTCTCACTACTTCACTAATGAACACACTTTCACTTTAAACTCTATACTGGCTCATTTTTAAAAATTCTTTCCTGCAGGAAGCCAAGAGCCCACAGTGGGTCACAGTCCCTCAGGTGCCCCTACCTGTCAAGCCTGCATCACCTGTTTCTATTTCTTTTACTTGCATACATACTTGCTAGGTGGTGGAGGGCATACATAGTTCTGCACCGAAATTGCTCTGTTGGATGACTTCCTTGTAGGGTACAGGAGGAAATTCAAATTCACTTGATTCAGTTGTCAGAGCTGACCACAGACCAAGGCATCATCTTTCTCAGCATCTTATCATCTATTAAATTCAGTGGCATTTTGGAAGAGAAAGGGGATACAATATGTGTTTCATGGCAAGGGTTAGCTGGAATCCTAAGTCAATTTTGTTATCAACATTAAAGGCATTTCTATGTAGCTCTGAAGCTGACCACATTTATATTTCTCTACTGCTCCTGTCACTAAGTGACCGAGGTACATGTATACTATTGTGCAGGGAAAAGTTGCTCTTGTCAGACGCCTCCCTCGCGTGCTGTGTTGAAGAAACTCACCAGAATACCACAGGGCTGACTGGCAGCCGAGCAAGGTATACCTGAGTGCCGCTCCCCAAGATTTTGGACATCTGATGTGAAAAGTGTGTTCCTTCCACGATATATTAGTTTCCTAGGCATGTTGTAACAAAGTGGCACAAACTTGGAGACGTAAAACAACAGCCAATTTTCTCTAGCATTTCTGGAGGCTAGAAACCCCAAATCAAGGTGTCAGCGGGGGTGCTCCCTCTGAGTCTCTGGGGAAGGGCCCTTTCTTGCCTTCCTAGCATGTGGTCCAGCTGTTCCCTGCTTGCAGCAGCATTACTCCAACACCGGCCTCCGTCCTCCATGCCCTTCTCCCTGTGTCCCTGACCTCACATGACCACGTTGTCAAAAGGACGCCAGTCGTGTTAAGTTAGGAGCTTATTCTACTTTAGTTTGACTTTATCTGAACTAATTGAATCTTTAAAATCCCTGATTCCAAAGAAGGTTACTTTCTAAGCTCCTGAGGATTAGGGCTCCGGTCTATCTTTTTGGACAACAGAATCCAACCAGTAAGAGACAGTGAAGGTCACGGAACTGGGGGAGACCGAGGGCCGGAGACCTTTGAGTAAGGGTACTTAGAACTGCCTTAAGGAAACGAAGGATATGATGTTCAACTGTTTCTTTTTTTAATAAAAGGTATTGTGACAAGTAAATAAATGAAAAATTTAAAGTTGAGAGGTGAAAACAGTGTTTTTCTTTCTGATTTTGTGCATGTTTGAAAATTTGAAGAATTAAAAAAATAAACTTAATGATAAAATATAATATAACATATGCTTCTTGAAGAGAGAAAGACAGAATCTAGTTGTCATGTTTTTTTAAAAATTAACAATATTATTATTATTATATATTTTTATTGATTTTTAAAGAGAAAGGGAGAGGGAGAGAGAGAAAAACATCCACGTGAGATCTAAACATCAACAGGCTACCTCCTGCAGGCCCCCACCAGGGATGGAGCCCTCACCTGGGCATGTGCCTGGCTGGGAATCCAACAGGCAACCTTTTGGTACATAGGACAATGCCCAACCAGCTGAACCACAATGGCCAGGATTAGCTAAAGGACATATATGCATATCCGAAGGACACGGACCATGGTGTGGTGAAGGCCAGAAGGGGGGAGGCGGGGGAATGGAGGGGGCAAAGGTGGGGGATATGGGGAAAGTCTGCCGTAATGTCAACATTAATAATTTTAAATAAAAACATTACAAATAATTATTTAATAACACCAAACATCCAGTCAGGGATCAAATTTCCTAACTTGTTCCACCGAGGCAATATTTACACAGTGAATTTTACCTTTTTCAGTATCAGTGCACCCAATTTGACAAGTGTATGCAGCGGTGTAACCACTACTACTTCCGAGCGGCACCCTGGAGGCCCAGGGAGGCCTCGACCCGATCCAGGCTGTAGTCACGAAACAGGAAGGAATTTGAAAGCATGACAGAAAGATTTATTAAGTCACAGTAAATTTATCAAAGTGATAGTACGCACTCAAGCAGTGAGAGCGGTTGACCTCAGAGAAGGAGACACAACCGTAATCCTATCTGCAACCTAATTTTCCCTCCTCGTGGAACACTACATATTCACAGACTCTGGGCATTGGGACCTGGACTTTTTTTTTTTTTGAATGGTGGGGGCATTTTTCAGCCATCCACACTGAAAAAGGCAAGGGAGCGTATTCTCTCCTAGAGCCTCCGAAAAGAAATGCAGCCCTGCTAACACTGGATTTCATTTCAGGGAGACAGACGTCTGGGTTTTGACCTGCATAACTGTAAGATAATAAATTGTGTTGTTTAAATTATCAAGTTTGCGGCCGTCTTTTACATCGGAGATTGAAAGCCAACACAGACACCGTGCCGGGTAGAATGAATTCCATAGTGTACCCCTGGGGGGTGAGCGCTTTTCCGATTAGAGGCCTCTCCTTTCACTGTGGTTCCTTTTGCTGCACCTCACAGATGTTGTGTTTTTCACATATTGAAGGCAAGACCCTCCGCCGGCGAAAGGACTGCGGGGCACTTTGCTGCAGTGCTCGCTTTATTGCTTTGGTCTGGAACCAAACCTGCGGTATCTCAGAAGTCTGCCTGTATATGATTTCATGTAACGGCTTAAATTATTTTGTAAAGATAAAAGAAAATCAATAACCTTTCCTTTAGAACTATAATATTCAAAGTTTTATCTTGGAACAAATAGGAGCATGAAAGAAGGTTCTGGAAAAGAGGAGAAATGACAAAATTGGGCTCCTTCAGTAAACTGGGAAAGTCTTAAACTACACGTTAGAATATTTGGTCAGGGAATATAGTTTCTTCACTGATCAAATAGAGCTTTGATTTCCAAACCCTTGCCCCAGCGTTAGTGCTGGCCTGTGACAGAGTTTTCCATGATCTCTTAAGCAGGGAGTTATTTAGAAAACACTTAACTTATTCACTTTAAAGAATTTGTTCTCTATTGGTAGAGTACCCATTTTTGTTTATAAACTGTTGATAACATTTCACCATTATAATTGTTAATATCCTTATTATAATGTTACAAAAGGTATTGAAATTGAACTGAATGTCTCAGGAGATCATCTCATTTTCTTGCATTTCAGTTTCTTTATCCATAACTGTGGTTTCTTTGTGTTCCAACTCCAGTGTTGTTGACATGCAGATATGATGTTACCATTTGGCATTTGTTTGTCAGCACACAGCTAAATTCAAATGTTTGCAAATGAATGTACTCAATTTATAGATCTCACTTGAAAGGTTGTCCTTTAAAAATGGTAATTAATATAGCAAATATGGTAATAAATTATATGCTATTGTATCATTCCTAAGCAGGTCCAATAGACCAATTTGTCTTCCTGTAGAAACAATCTACTCTCTTATTTATTGTCTTTTTTACTGAGGTCCTTGTGAATTTTGAATAAACCTTTATAGCATAGGATGTTCCAAATTAGTCAAATTTATGGCAACTGGGTATTCAACTCAGATAACAGAAACTCTAGGCTTACCTTTCTTGCTTTTCTTACCCTATTTCTCACTTCCTAACTAAAGATGTTTCTTCTTAGTTTACTAGTATAAATATTATAATTTTTTGCAGTAGAATATTTATCACACACACATCTTTATTGTTCAATATACTTTCATTGAATACTGGCTATTCATAGAAATAAGTGCCCTTTTTTGCACTTTTACTGAATTAAAATATTAAAGAATGAAGTACAAATGCAGATAGGTAATAGAAGAAAAACATGAGTCACAAGAATTAAATAATTTTCTTAAAGAAGAAGATTATTGCCTTAATCATGTACCCAACTAGTACTGTAAGAGACTGAGTCTAAGTTATGCATTCATATTTCCAGGAATCAATGAACAGATAAATATGGTTGAATGAACCGCAAAGTTATGGACTTACTAGGTCTTTGCCAATCAAGCTTGCATTTATATTCTAAACATTAGAGGCTCACAATTGAACAGGTGTGCAATTGACATACACCAGTCTATCCCTAGTATGAGGATTTTATAACAATTTTAAACTATTTTCTAGTATTTGCTATATCCAGTAAACTTTAATATGGAGCCATATTTCATCTATAAAACATTCATTTTGAGATCCATAGTGCCATAATTTTCATTCACTTTATCTTACTGCTTGTGTACTTCCTGAGAGTATTAAAGGCATATAGAAATATTCATAAAAATGTATAAATTCTGCAAATTTATTAATAATGCATTAATATGCCTAGATACCAGTTATACTTCCAGTGTACTGTGGAAGGTTTAGAATTCCTCTGGGTAATTTGTTGTGCTAAAAATATATAGCTTAAAATTCAGACCACTAATGTATTAAACTTTCCATCATCACTTTTAAAAAGTAAATTCTCTACGGACCTTGAATGTGTAAAAACTTCAAAGTAGAATCATTAAAATGCTTTCAAAAGTTATTAAGGTATTTCCTCATTGCACTGCCTTCATAATGATTTTGAGTTTTAGATTAGAATAACAATCCTTGATATTACTGTATGCATATTATTTAAACATCCTATTTAGTATCAATTAATATTAATTAGCATATTATAAAACATGTTAATTAATATAATATTGATAAATAATATATAATAATGTAATAAAACTGAATTTTTTCACAATTCTCAATTCAAACTTTACCCATTTTTTATTACTCACCTATATTTGGGAAAATTATAAATACCTGAAGCTCTCCATTTGTTTTCTGAGTAATTAACAGTCTTGTTTTTGCATTTTTATAATGGCATAGCCAATCTTTGGTGATTTGTGAAGCCTTGGAATTGCATGTGTGGGGTGTGCGCCTGTGTGTGTGTGTGCACGTGTTTTGGATGGTGTTTTAATGTTTGGAAGGTTCTTTAGTACACAAGATACACTCAACTAAGACCTTACACTCCCCCGGTATGAAGCCCTCTAGAGTGGGATGGTTTATGGTGACTCTTGGCTGGTTCATTCTGTAGTTGATGAAAGAGTGGGGTTTTTTCCATCCTAGGCCTTTCTTCCCCTATTCTGCCACCACAGATCACTGTAGCCACAGCATGCAGCCCTCAGACCTTTAGTCTAGGTATGAATCTTTATGTCTTTCAAATTCCAAAAGATAGGCCAAGCTCTTCTATTGGTTCTCCTATGACATTGTTTAATTTGTCTGGAAGTGGTCAGAGCAGACACCATGATCCATCAACAGTCGAGTTAAAAATTCTAACTACAAAATTTCTGTATGTTTAAAATCTTCACTTCTTAGATATTGTTAATGCCACCATGATTGTATTTTGATATCTGTAGAAAGAGTTTTCTGTAATATTGATATATATACTATTTTTTTCCAAATTGGAGACCCAGACAAAATTCTAGTATTGTACATATTCTATTTTAACTTACAGTTACACTAGGAAGGCACAATTATATATTTTGGAGCAGATTAAAGATATAAAATTTGAGTTTTGATGTTATTTATTATGGATTGAAAGAAAAAAGTATTATCTCTTATTCTGGAATATTTCCTCAGTTGATCTTTGTATTTTAAGATCTTTACATTTTTGGTAAATATAGAGTATTCTTGTAATATGACTCTAAATTTGGAGTTGCCTGATATTTCCTTATGATTGATTCTGATCACATATTGTTGGCAAGTTGTCTTAGATGTGATGTAGTGTTCTTCTCTGTATATCATACCAGGGGGAACATAATTTCTCTTGTTGATGGTGTAAACTTTGTTACTTAGTTGAGGAGTTATTGGATTCACCACAGAATTCAACAAAGTTACTATTTTACTTTTGCAATTAATACGTACTATGTAGGACTATACATTTAAAACAAATAAATATCTTTTTCTTTATCTAACTTTCACCTATTCATTTTATATTCATTGATTTTCATTGTCTGAATTATTATTATTATGGTTTCCTAGTGGTGATTTTCCAGCTTCATCATTTTTATATATTTGTCTGTTTGGCAACTCCAAATTTAGGGTTATACTATAAGAATACTCTATATTTACCAAAAATGTAAAGATCTTGAAACACAGAGAATGACTGAGGAAATGTTCCAGAGTAAGAAATGACCAAAGTGAGCAAGAAGTTTTCATTCTTGTTCATGTACCTATTTATAGAAAATTTAACTTACAAATTCTAAGTTGGTTTGCTGGAATGTTCAAACTGTCACTGATTTGTCTAGTGGAAGTACCTTCAGACTGGCTCCTATAATTTTTTTACATATCTCTATCATTGGAGCATATTTTAAATTTTGGGTATAATATATTACATGGGGTTTTTTTTGTATACTTTCACTTTCCCAGCCTCAGAATCAGCTATTTCTTCATGGAGTCTTGCTTCTTTTAATAATAAAAATTATTTGGGAACTTTGATTTGGGCACCAGGTATGCTACTGGGTACTTCTAGACCTTTTTAGTGAAATAGAAAATATATGTATGTATGTAAATATTGTTTTGTATTTATGTGTGTTTATGTATTTTTCCATTACTCTGCATCTATCTATCATCTATCTATCTATCTATCATCTATCTATCTATCTATCTATCTATCTATCTATCTATCTATCTATCTATCTATCATCTATCTATCTATCTATCTATCTATCTATCATCTATCTATCATCTATCTATCTATCTATCTATCTATCTATCTATCATCTATCATCTATCTATCATCTCTATCATCTATCTATCTATCTATCTATCTATCTATCTATCTATCCATCTATCATCTATCTATCATCTATCTATCTATCATCTATCTATCTATCTATCTATCTATCAATCATCATCTATCATCTATCTATCTATCATCTGTCTATCTATCATCTATCTATCTATCTATCTATCTATCTATCATCTATCTATCTATCTATCATCTATCATCTATCTATCATCTATCTATCATCTATCTATCATCATCTATCTATATCTATCATCATCTATCTATCTATCATCTATCATCTATCTATCATCTATCTATCTATCATCTATCATCTATCATCATCTATCATCTATTATCTATCTATCTATCTATCTATATCTATTTATCTATCTATCATCTATCATCTATCTATCTATCATCTATCTATCTACCTACCTATCTATCTATCATCTATCCATCCATGCACCTAATCTCTATATGTCTTCAGGATAAATACCATTTAGAACAAATTCTTCTTAAAACTCACAATAATATATGGTAAGAACATTAAAAGACATTAATACATTTCAACAAAAAGAACTTTAATGCAATTAGAAAAGATTTCCTATGGTCTATTCCCATCATTCATAGGGATGTCCTACGATGTTACTGCAAACACTGAAACACTGCTTAGAAAGACTAACTAAGGTTCCTAAAGACCTCTGGTCACATTTTCACTAGCTGTATAACCTTGTTTTATGTATCTTTCTGTTTAAAGACACTTTTTAACACTGAACTCACAGCCAGCAACTCCAGCATATGTATTTCCTCTGTAAAGCCTTCTTGCACTTGAGAACATCTAGTCAGAGCTGCAGCAGTGCACTTTGGGGTCATTTTAAAAAGCTAAATCTCCAAAAAGATAAAAATAAAAATAAATTTTTAAATGGCACTCAATAGACTGTGAAAAAGACATTTGTTTGTAGGATGGGGGTTGAAACAAAAAGGAAAATCATTATCTTATTAGGCCTTACCTGGGAACTGGCCCAACTGGGCAAATCTAATTTTTTGTCACTCTATACATATCTGTAATTGACTAAGAAAGCACTATAAATATTGATTTGGAGGTTACAAATAAATTTCAGTAAGTAAGAGAATTCTAAAATGTAGAATCTGCAAATTATGAAGATCAATTCTACATTTCTACATCAGATTTGATATGCTTTTTAGTTGCCATTAGTAATTGTATATAGTTACAAATAAGAAGCATAGATAAAATGGAACTGTTACTTTGCAGAAGCACTTACTGTAACAGGGTAAGTAGCTATGATGATTAACTTTACCTGTGAATCTGGCTAGGCTATAATGCCCAGATGTTTGGTCAGGCACCAGTCTAGGTGATGTTGTGAAGGTTTTTAAGATGTGATTAACATTTAAATCAGAAGACTAAGTAAAACACACTACTTTCCAAAATGTAAGGCCTCATCTAAACAGGTGAAGGCCGTAAGAGAAACAATTGAGGTCCCCTGAAGAACTTCTGCCTCCAGACTGCCCTCAGACATGAACTGCAACATCACTCTTTCCTGGGTGTCAAGCCTACAGGCCTATTCTGAAGGTTTCAGTGTTGTCAGTCCCTACAATCATGTAAACCAATTCTTTAAAATAAACCTCTGCGCGCACACACACACACACACACATATGCACATTCTAATGATTTGGTAGTATGGAGAACCCTGATTAATATAAGGTTAGTATCAATGTCAACTACCATGTTTTAAGAACCCACTTGATATGCAGTTATAGCACGGGCTAAAAATTAGTGGGCATTCTCCATGGTAAGGACACATATGGAACAGACAAAATAAATTACAGATAATTCACAAGTTAAAAAAAATAAGTTAACTTTAAGGATTTAATTACTTAATTTCATATAGGCCTCCACATTGTCCTCTATAGTGAAGACAAGTTGGCCAGAAATAACTTTGTTAAAACACTGTTTCCCATTCATTTAGCTCTGAGACTACCTCACATTAGCTGATCAAAACTTTATACACAAAAGGATTTATGATCTGTAAAATGATGCAATATTAATTACCTTCTGTTGACCATATTGGTTGGTGTAGGGTTCCTAGAAGTTTATTTTTATTAAGCCCTAGTAAGACCATTATGCAAGGGGTGGTGAAATTATGAACTTTTGCTCAGAAAAGGCAAAGAAACATATGGTTATTAGCACCCAATTTTGCGCTCTGACTTGCTTAACTATGGTGTAATTGTGGGACATTTCCTCTGATCTGACAAAGGACATGTATCAGTGATATCAATTTGTATTGATGCTGCTTTATTGAAGGAGAGGGACCTGTTAAATAATTTATGTCTAAAATTGCCACCACTTACAAACAAGCTCTTAAAATCCATTGATCTACTTTAATGCAGAATATACTTTCCTGATTTATAAGAGTTCGCTTGTAAGTGAAGGTGACCACCCACATAAGCAGACTGCTCCCTGGCTATTAATCATAAGCAGGCATGGAACTACTCTTCTGAAATGTGAGTGCACATCACTTACATTTTAATCATCTGTCCAGAAGCACAGAATAGCACTGGATGCACAGTGCATTGCTAATAATATGCACTTTATAAACATCAGTTAAATATTCAAAGAATTAATTCATGGACAAATGGTAAATTGCCTTATAAAATATAGGCTCTGAAAATGATATAAAAAATCCTTTCTATATTTAAGGGACTTGAGGAAACAATAGCAAATATTGGTGTCTAAAATTAATGGTTTGCATAATGTAAACTTATACCTGCAGAAAATAAGCAATTGGTTTTCTAAGAATGTATGCAAGCATGAAGTATTGAGTGCATAGTGTCAACGTAGAGTTGTCGTCACCAATTCAATGACAGCAGGAGTCCCCAGTTTGGGGTGTAGTTAGGGAGAGATTATATTCAGTGCAAGCAGCTCAACTGTGAAACAGCACAGCTATGAGAAAGCTCAGTAATGATATAGCTCAATTATGATACAGGAGGCTGTGGAACAGCCCTGCTGTGAAACAGCTCGGGTGAGGTGGCTCCGGTTAGGGGGCCTCAGTTTTACAGCTCTAGCATTACAATTCAGCTCCAGTGTTGCAGCTCAGCTCTGCTGTTGCAGCTTCAGCTGATGTTGCAAAGTCAGCTGGGGAAACAGGCTTCAATGGAAACTAAGGGTGCTGCACTGAGACAGAGGTGAAGCTGGTTTATGTAAAGAGTTCCTAGCCCCAGTTGCTGATGGTTTATTCTCATGCAGATGAAGACTCCAAATCATCACAATTTGATTGGTCCAAAAAGCACTGTTCTGATTGGTTGGAATGGAGCCACTTTGATTGGTCAGTACCTGTGAAGGTAATATTATTGGAAATACTGCCTTTGCCAATGATCAAGTTCAGATACCATCATTAGAGGGCCTCATACTAATATATATAAAGGGAAATTTAGATACACAAACATGCACAGAGGAAACATCTCGTGAAAACAGGAGAATGTTTTCTATAAGTCAAGGATCATCTGAAGCAATCAGAAGATAGGAGAGACCCACGGAGCAGATTCTCTCTCCCATCTCTCAGAAGGAACCCATCTGGCTGAAACCTTGGTTTTGGACTGCTAACTTCCAGCGCTGTGAGACAATAAATTTCTGATGCTTAAGCAATCCAGTTTTGGTACTTTGTTAAAACAGCCCTAGGAAACTAATTCAAAGTATACTTAAAACATGTTAATGCATATGTACAAATTTCTATTAAATAAACTTTTAATATTAAATATAACAGTTTAAAAATTATAGTGGCTGGGTTATCCTCAATAGAATTCCTTTGTCAATCACCCATACATGCTAGAAAATGCTTTTCACATGACTTATGGAAGGGATGTCAAGGATTCTAGAGGAAATATTTTCCTATGTAAGAGAAAAGCTGGAAAATACAGTTCAATGTTATGTGAAAGTTTGGAGTCCATGTAGGTTTATATAATCTGCTTATATCATTCTATTTCTGAACAAGTCACCAGATAAAGATTTTTTAAAAATAAGTATTGTGCTAACATATCTTCATCTGCTGTTTTCACTGAATTCCTTTCTAAGCTCTTACATAATATAAATCTGCATAAGAACCTCTGTTTTCTCAGTAGTTATTTCTGGGACCATGGTCAATTTTGTTTTGTATATAATGAGTCAAAGTTTTGCTCATTACCTGCTATTTTTAAGTCATACACCCGCCCCCAGCATTCTGGAAGGAAATATTTTTTAAATGTATCTTTATTGTTGAAAGTATATAGATGTTCCCCTTTTTTTCTCCCATTGACCCCTGCCCAGGCCTTCACCGCACTATTGTCTGTGTCCCTGAACTAGGTCCTGAGACACTGAAGCATGCAACAGGCTGATGTATTTCACAGGGGAGGCGGGCGGGGGGAGATTGAGCAAAGGACTTATATGCAGATATGCACAATCCATGGACACAGGATAGCTTTGAAATTTCTGTTTGTTCTTTCAAAATAGTATCTAATGTTTTTTTAAATTGAAAGAATTCTTTATTTTTGAAGTATCACTTTTCCATTGTCAACGAATGCCCAACATCATTTTACTTCAGCATAATTTTTAATTAATATATTTCTGGTTATGTGGTACTTCCATCTGATTAGTATTTGTTTTTAACTTTTATGTCCTTAAGTTTGCATTTAATTCCCTCTGAATATGTTTTGCATGAAAGCGCTTACAGGTGCTTGGTATTTTGTTCTTTGATGCTTTGACAGCAACCGCAGCAGCAGCAGCAGTAAACTGTAAGCAGGTGGGGTGGGCTGAATGATAGTCCCCGAGGATGTCCCTGGAACCTGTGCATGTGACCGTATATGGCAAAGTGACTTTGCTGATACCAAGTTAAAGATTTTGAGATGGGTAGATTGTCCTGGATGATCTCCTGGGCCATTGTAGGGAAAGTGAGGACACTTAGGCTTTCTCGCCACCTTCTCAGGGCAGAAGGCCGTGATTATGGCAACCTGACGTAGCAGAGCCATAGCAGGTGCCCTGTTAGCTGACTACTATCTGACCAACCTTGCCTGAGAGCCACATTGTCTTGGGTCCTATAAGACTGGCCCAGGCCTTTCAGAGGTGTCGGTTTGCAGATTGTTCCCCCGGGGTCCAGTCTGGGTCTGTCCCCTGGGGTGCGGGTTTGTCCCCTCTGTATGCCCAGCTGGCCGCCGCCGGGAAGACAGGTTGTTTCTCTGTACATCAGCCTGGCCCTCAGCTGAGTAAAGGAAATGTCTCCGCCTCCTTCAGCTACGTGGCTTCCTTTGGACTGTCCCCACGTCTAGAGTGAACCTCCCCGGCCATGGTCGATCCCCTACAACCGGTGATAATTGGCATTACACTTGACATAGCCTTTGGCCTGAAAGCCGTAAATACAGCCACAGTGTCCTTACAGAAAGGAGACAGAAGCAGATTTACATGACTACACCTTGAAGAGAGGGTGATAAGGCGATGCTGCTTCTGGCTGGGGACAGAAGAAAGGAGCCATGGGCCAAGGAATGCAGGGAATGCTGCTCTGGAAGCTGGAAAGACCAAGAAACAGATTCCACTCCAGACCTGGCCCAGGAAGATGGGCTCCGCCAACACTTTGGTTTTGACCTATTGGAACCAGTTTTTGTTGTTGTTGTTTTTTTACTTCTGGCTTCTAGGACTGTAAGAGAATACACTTGCTTTTATTTGAACCATCAGATGTGTGTTGTTTTAAACCCCCAGTCTGTGGGGGCTTCTATAGTTACACACCATAAAAAACTAACACAGCAAGGCTCCTGGGCTGGTGACCAGAACTACTCATGAAAAATATGCGCCCTCCCTGAGCAGCAGACCCTCCCCCACATCTGCTGTGTGGGTTCATTTGAGTCAGCAAAAGGGATGTGAAGGGAGATGAGGCCTGTGACCTGCAGGGTAGAGTTGAGGTAGGGAGACCTGGGAGAGCGAGAAGGAAATAATGATCATCATTGCTTGGACCTTGTAACGGCAATCCCTTCATTACTTCCCTGCTCTGAGTCACCTATGAAAACAGATTTTATTAGCTCCTAAGAGAATTCTCTTTAAACCACAGATTTGAGTGTGCTCAGGGTGCGTCACCTGGATGCTCAAGTGACAAAATGCATCACACAGTATAAGTTTATTCTGTCCCTCTTGATCATGCAAATGAGCTCAGTTTAAGCTCACTGAAAATTACAATAAGAAAAATAAAAGGACTCCCTCTATTATGATAAGATATTTGCAGTTTGATACTTCAAGAGGCCCTTCACTGCTGCTAAATCCTTGTTATGATGGTAGCCTCCGTGCCTGGCAATGGTGAAACATTTCTTCTAAGTGGGTTCCCAGGCAGCAAGCATAATTGGTGGCACCTGGATCTGAAGAATCTGGGAGGTATGCTCAGAAACTCAAGTGTGTCAGACATAAGAGCTCCGAGTAATAAATGGAGAGATTTTAATGGGAATATGGAAGCCCTGTGTCATCAGGTGGGATTAGAGGGCATGTTACTTTTTGGTGTTATCTACAGTCACAAAGTTTTCTCCCTTAAAAGTTGCTTGGTGGGAGACACTGACCTTTTCAGTCATTTCTAGGTACTAGTCAAATAGTTGTCAATGCTAACAATACATTTTAAATCAGTGAAGTTAAAACAATAAAAGTAATAGACTGTCAGGATCCTGACAAAGTATGATTAGGCTAAGTTTAAGGAGCATATTGCTAGTTAATGAGGAATTATTTACACACAGAAAGATACTTCAGCAAAATATGTTTGGCAGTCATCTAAAGAAATACCCGCTGTTCTCTCTCTTGCCTCAAACCCTTTCCAAATGAAATTCTCCATCTTCCAGGCAGCATCCCTAACACACAGCCCACACTGACAAGGCACTCATTCCTTACAAATGGGAAGAGCTCACACAGTCTGTATATAGTAAGGTCATTCATTTGTGTGCTGGCTTCTACAAAATAATTGTAAAAGGTAAAATTATGACTCTTATAAAATGATCACCAAAGCTTTTATTTAACACATAAATTAGTGAAGGAGCTAATAAGAAATTACAATCAGTTCAAAGGAGTATCTGAAGACCAACACACACACATATACATATATATTTATATAGAAAGATAGGAGTGACAAATGTATTTGCCAAGAGAATATTTTAAATCTATAGGGCTATAAAATATATAATGTTGAAGTCACCTTTACAAGTGGGGAAAACAGTTTTATCTATGCCTGAAATTTGCATTTCTATGCACCAAAAAATCCCACTTGCACTATCTTCAGTTTTCTGCAACTTACAAAGTTAAAGAAAATGAAAGTTACAGACCATAGGATGAAATAACTCCCAAACATAAGACAAAGTGCAACATAGCATTGAAAAGATCCCCAGCAATTTTTTGCCCATTTTAAAGATTCACATTTTCTCCTGACATGTCTCTATTACATACAAATTGTGTGCACTTGGTCAAACCATTTCAACTCTTTGAAAGTCAAACTCCTGCACCATTAGAAGAAAATAATTTCCAGATCACAGGATTATAAAATAGAATGAATAATTACTGTGCATAAAACCACTTTGTGTTTAAAATTACTTTATGAAGTTCTACTGGTAAAGTTAGTGTTTAGAGACATTCTATATTTAAGTAACACATTGTTTTCATGTCCAAAATAACAATTTGAGCAACTTTCCTATGAAAATGCTGGAAGTAAAATTTCCAAAAATTTTCTTTCAATACTAAAGGGCCTATTAGTATACTTTTTAAAAGTTATAAGATCACCCTACGTTAAGATTTGCAGATAACATTTAAAAAATAGAATAGTTTTTATTTCAATAGGTTATGATTTATACTTCAGATGAAATTACACTAATTACAACACAGACTAATATTGAAATGTTCTTTAAATTCTTGGAAACTTAACTCTATATTTTGCTCACTCAGTTAACAAATACAGCAATTATGAATCATAGACCAGCTACTGCCCTAGGCAGTAAATAAAAATAAATATTTGCTCTCATAAAAGTTAATTTAGAAAGGAGGCATACAAAACAAAATAATCAATTAAGTGAACTATTTATAAACTGAAGTGCAATTAAGAAAATAGTATTTTTTAAAAGTTTATGAAAGATACTATTTTAGATAAGGTAGTCAAAAAATATGAATAAAAACTGAGAAGATTAATAAAAATGTAGCCACTTATAGAGTAGATAAAATACTTTTCTTGGAGTGCGAACAGGAAATGCAAATATTTTGAAATAGAAAAGAGCTTTTTAAATTCAAGGATATGAAAACAAACAAAAAAAATCAGGGGTCCTTAATTTGGTTGTTAAGAGAAATGAGTAAAAGACATGAAGTCACCGAGGTAAATATAAACAAGAACATGCAAAACCTTAATTATCTTAGTAAGATATTTGTATTTTAGCTTATGTGCAGTAAAAAGCCATGGAATAATTTTAAGCAGTAGTAGAACTTAACTTTTTTAAAGATTTTCATTTAAACAAATAACCAACAAAACTAATTTGGGCTACTCAGAGAAAAATGGATTGGCAGTGTGATTGTGATTCCAGGTTGCCATCAGAGATAAATTGAAAGGTTGTAGTAGGAATAATCTAGGTATTTGATAGTAACTTCTAAGAACAGAACATTGACAGTTGAGGTGGAAATAAATGGGTGAATTGGATTGTACTATAAAAGTAGAAAATATACAGTTTACTTACAGAGTGAATGGGGTGGAGTGAGAGAAAGGAACATATTAAGGATGATCTTCTAGCTTGTTGACTGACATAGTAGGAATAACCTTGTACCATTTGCTAACATAGGGGTGAGTGAAGGTGGTATCAGAAAACCTGTGTGTATGCGTGTATATGTGAAATAAGAGACCAACTTGAAATTTCTAAAAAGAAATCTAAATGATTTAAAAACAAGGCAGCTGAATACTGAATCTCAGGCATGAAAAAGATATATACATTTGGGAGGTGTTGACTCAAGAATGGCTCACCAATGTCCACAGAGAAGAGACGAATACCTACAGGGGTGCTCATTTTTTAAAGATTGCTAGTAATAGACTATATTTGAATGCTAAGGAAACTCTTTAAAAATAACAGAGATCAATCAAAATATATATGCATATATGCATAACCCATGGACAGAGACAATAATGTAGTGAAGGCCTGGGGGAGCAGGGGCAGGGTGGAGGGAGGCAAAGGTGGAGGAAATGGGGGATATCTGTAATAGAGTCAACAATAAAAATATAAATAAATGAATAAATAAGAGTAGAAGACGGCTGGAGGATGGAAGAGAGAGTGGGGATCACCAAAAGAAGGAATGTTTGATAAAATTTTATTATGAAAAATTTTACACATAAACAAAAGTAGGACTAGTATCATAAACTCCCATGTCTTCCTAACCCAGTTGCAAGTTTTCAACATATGGCTAATCTTGTTTCACCCGTACTTCTGATGCTTTCTCCTGTCTCCCACTCCCAGCTGTTATTTTAAAGAAAATACCAGAAATATTATTAGCTCTTCTATAAATACCCAAAAGGTTGAAATCTTGAGAAAGTAAGCCAAAATAAGACCAGCCCAGATATAAATGCCTGGTCAGTTTTGAAATAAACAGTTCATGGTGGAAGCTTAAAATTATAGAACAATTCTAAAGTAGCTACTACAGGGAATAAGAGCAATTATAAGAGGAAAATTTATTCACTACGTTTGAAAAGAAAACTTCTATTGTTTATATAAAAATATACCTTTTTCATTATGAAAAAGTAAAAATAAACAAAAATCCCAGTATTGGCCCATTTAGAAATAAGGATTGTGTGTGTGTGTGTGTGTGTGAAAAGACTACTGGCTATAGTGTAAATATAGATAAAAAGGGAGTTAATGAATGTACTTGCTAAGAATTTATCTGATTTCTCTGAGAGTTTAATTATGTCAATGCAATTCCATAAATTTCAATTAACCTCTGTCATAATTACTTTCTTAACATTTCTTATAAATTAAATTGACATTTACTTGTCTTTTACAAATATAATCACCCTTCTAAAAAATGAAAATTAGGAAATTTCTTTAAAGACCATTTTTTTTTAAAGTGAGGAATGATTCCTCCACAAAGTAATGAGATACATATAGATATATAGAGATATGTAGATAAGTGGCTGGGTAGAGGTGAGCAAAATGGGGGTGGTGGAATGGGAGGCATCTGTACTACTGTCAACAATAAAAATTAAAGTGATTTGTGAAGAAGATATACATAAATGGACATCTGTATATTCAGATGTAAAGATGTATCATTACCAGGACAAGGGAAATTGTTTAAGCAGGACCACTGATTCCTAAATGTACCATTGTCCTAGCTTTAGTTCTTCTATGCCTGTGCTAGATCTGCAAGGAGTTCCATGCCTGGGTAATCAACCACTGACTTCCCTCAGTGCATCACATTTATCTTATAGTCTGAAGACCCTAAGCCTTTGCTACAGCCTAGTTATGGTGGGACTAGCCACAGACATCTATAGCTAAGAATGAGTCAGAATCATACAGAATTTTGAAATGAGCTACATAGCAATAATTTCATTAGATTTGTGACCAGGAATAATATTGAAGGAAAAGACACACACTGACATTTTTGATTCACCAGCAGGGGTAAGTTAGATGGACATCTATTTTTGAGTAAAACTATTACAATAAAGGAAAAGTGAACAGCTATAAATCTGGGGGCGGATTTGTTATACTTTGATGTTATATCATTTTGTGTATTGCTTCAAGTGATATGTGTGTAGATTTTAAAGATAAGCAGAAATAAAATCATAATCATGTTTTCAAAAGTTCTATGTTACTTTATAAACTATATAATAAATTCATTCTGAGGTTGTTTTTATGTTACAAAGTCTTTGTAATAATAGTTCTATTCCTCTAATATATATATAGATTGAAAATCATAAAACATTTAAAATATATGTAATGAAGAAAATATTTAAATGGTATAGAAAGGCAATAAAATTTAGGGTCACATATAATTAGTTCAAACTACTCTGTGACAACAAACACTACATAACCTGTAATGCCCTAGCTTTTCAAATTTTCAAATTTTCCATGCAGACATAACACATTTCCCTCTTCTCTCTCAAAGTATATTAAAAATCATAATTACTGTTAGAGAGCACGTCTGTAAGTGGCAAGGAGAAAGTGTATTCTAGTGGACAGTAGCAATCAAACTGTAATAAGCCAAGATTCAACTGGTGATCTGGGTAAAGTGCAGATTTTGTTTCAGCCAGTCTGGAATGGGGACTCTGAATCTACCTCTGTAGCAGTTTTCTGGGGGTTTCTGATGGTGTTTTTGGATAGACAATAATTTGCATATCAAGAGAATCAAGTTAAGCTGGTTTAGGGGCTTTGTCTTTTAGTAATAGAGAAATAGCTCCTTTCAGATGAAATTACCACAAATAAAGTTTATAAACTTTGGATAAATTATTAAAACAAAACAGAAAAAAACAACTGAAGGCATCAAGAAACAATTAAAAATGTGCTGAAACTAGAGCAGAGTGTACATGTGAAAGAAAGAATAGCAGTTATTGACATTCTCATCATCTGTGGATTTTCCCCAGAGGGCAGGCTTCAGTTAGTGTTCTGTACATGTGTAGAAATATAGGAGATATTGATGTCGATATTTTCCCAGTTTGCTAATGAGAATAGTTATCTCCAAAAACTATATATATTCACATCCTAATCCCTCAAATTCATCAACATCACCCTAAATATATATTAAAAAGTCTTTGAAGATGAAATTAAGCATTTTGAGAATTGATCATTCTGGATCATCTGAATAGGCCCTAAATCAATATAAATATATCTGTAAGAGTCATGCAGAGCAGAGAGGTACAAACACACAGAAGGGGAGTAGTGTGAAGATGAAGACAGAGGTTGGAGTAATATTACCATAAACCAGGAAACTCCAAGCACACCTGCAGGCCCAAAAGCAAGGGGCCAGAAATGGTTTATCGCTCAGAGCTTCCTGGGAGAGCACAGGCCCGATGATGCCTTTTTGCCCACGTTACTGCTGCAGGTGCCTGGAGTTGCCTGCAACTCTGCTCTGCTGATTTTTCAGTGATCCACGCCTATGCTAAAAGCCCAGGCCTTCCCGAGGTGGATGCTTCGAATTCCCTAGGAAGCAGCATGCTGCCTAAGCTCTCCAGCAAGGCCACGCTGCTGCTGCTTTTGTATGTGTGTGTGAGGGGTCCAGCTGGCGGTGGCAGGAGGCAAAGGGTGTTGGGTTGAGTTGTGAGTGTGGAGGAGAGAGTGGAAGCTGACTGCTCCAGATGGCATTGCTATTACCTCCCTCCACCCCCACCCCCAATGCCGGACTCTTAGTGAGCTGAGCAAATGTTTTCTCATGATCTAACATATTTTGTTGTTTAATATAGCAAGATGATTTAAAATGAGAGAACTTGCCCAGCCGGGCGTGGCTCAGCGGTTGAGCGTCAACCTAGGATCCAGGCGATCAGGGTTCGATTCCCGGTCAGGGCACATGCCAGGGTTGGGGGCTCAATCCCCAGTCAGGGGGGTGCAGGAGGCAGCTGATCAATGAGTCTCATCATTGATGTTTCTATCTCTCTCTCTTCCTCTCCTTTCCTCTCTCTGAAATCAATAAAGATATATTTATAAATAAATAAATAAATAAATAAATAAAATGAGACAACTTGATTTTGGGTCCCTGCTCAGCCATTCACTACCTGTATACACATGAAGCATGTTTTAATGTTCTTGTGACTCAGTTCCTTTATCTGTACAAAAGTTAAGGAGAAATATTTACTCCACAGCTTCTTTTTTAGAATTTTACGATAAATAAAACATATACATTTTTAATGGAGTGGATGTCATTGTACTACACTAAATTATAGCATAGTATAAGCCAAATATTCTAATGTATGCCAGAAAAGATAATAAGGACTTTTTATTATTCCTTAAAAGATTTCTAAGCTGTCTATACTTATTTATTAAAAATACACATTTGCTTGCCTATTATTTTCAAGTTACCACACAAGGATTCGCCAAACTCAGTCAATCCATGAGCCACTTTCTCTGCAGAGTCTGGGATGAAAATGTCAAGTGGCATTTTATAAAGCATCATGGCTGTCTCCTCATCTGATGACTTCAGGAACTTGGACCACACTACAAATATTGTATTTTATATTAGTAAGCCATTATAGTCTCAAATGAAGCAGTTTTTCCAAAATCTTGTAACTCATTCCTTAATCTATCCTCTACTAAGTCTGCAGGGTATTAATTTTAATGAACTTTTAATCAAAGTCCAATGATTACTTCAAAAAGTCTCGTGTTTTAACACCAAGTTACTTGTTATGAACGATGGGAAGTTCAGTCTCTTTATCTATAAAGTGAAGACAGAAATTCCTACCTCATGGAGTAATGGTGAGAGTTAGATAATTAATTGGATGTAAAATCTGACATATGTTTGTTTCCCCCCAAATGGTAGTTATTTTTAACTTATGGTAATTTGTTTTACTTTTTTTTTTTTCAAGTAACAGGTTTTTTATGCCTTCTGTTATTTCAGTATTTGATTAAATGAAGGTTTATGGTTTAATGGATTCTAATCATATCTTCTTTTAGTCTTTTAGGCTAAAGAAATAACACTCTAAAGATTGTGTTTTTTAATCTGTCATAATAACTCATTAAAAAATAAAACATTGTCACAGTGTAAAAACAACAGCTACCACCACCACTCTGCCCTTGGAGTGAGGCATATGGTCACTGGGTAATCAAGTGGTGTAATGTCCTAAGTCCACACACAGTGATCTGTGGGGTCCCAGCTATTCTGCCTTGATAGAGACAAAACATCTGACCAAAGGCGGTCCAGTGATCATGTAGCCAGAGACACAGTGGTTAAACTGATAATTTACTTTGTGTGAAAAGGGGTGTGTGTGTGTGTGTGTGTGTGTGTGTAAACCATGAGCAATGGCCGATGGCTTGGCTCATTGGTAAGGTCTGGATGGAAAAAGGATTAGAACTTAGGGGTCAAGAATTTCTGGGATCACTTGGTCAAATGGCAGCTCCATTTTTAATTTTTTGAGGAACCTCCATACTGCTTTCCATAGTGGCTGCCCCAGTCTGCATTCCCACCAGCAGTGCACCAGGGCTCCCCTTTCTCCACACCCTCACCAGCACTTGTAGTTCGTTGATTTGTTGATGGAGCCATTCTGACAGGTGTGAAGTGATACCTCATTGTGGTTTTAATTTGCATCTCTCCGATGATTAGTGGTGTTGAGCATTTTTTCATGTGTCTCTTGGCCATCTGCATGTCCTCTTTGGAGAAGTGTCTATTCAGGCCTTTTGCCCATTTTTCAATTGGATTATTTGTCTTCCTCTTGTTGAGGTGCATGAGTTTTTGCCTAGAGTAGCAAAATGTTGAACAGGAGTTACAATATTTTAAAGTTCTCACATCTTTGGGTAAGTGGTAAACATAATCATTTTTATTGGACTGTTTTAAATCTAGGGTACATGGTGTGATGTCAGGGTAAGCACTAAAAGAATAATAAAAGAATGGGATATACACAAAACAAATAAAGAAGAAAATGGAATAAAATATTTTATTAAGATAAAATAAAATTTCTGAGGAACAGACATACAGCTTATATTTTTAAGTGATTTCAATTGTTGATTCATTTGGTCCAGTAAAACCTGTATTGACCATTATTTATACCACTTATATTTCATATACTCTTTTGTATTTGTAATATATATAGTATACTTTATACGAATAAAATTTACACTTGGTCTTGAAAGCTTGATACATTCAGATTTGAATATTTATTTCCTCTTCAGATTCTTATGTTCAAATATTCAGTTTAATCTAAATAGTTCTACTACTTGGTTAAAAAGCAAAACAAGCAAAGCAAAAAGCCTTCTCATCTGGCTATGTAGCCAGCCATATGTACCCTCTCCAGCTATTCATAATACAATATTTTATTGTGGAAGTTTGGGATTGAAAGATATGCTGAAAGAGACGAATGGATGTAATTATAGCCCATTATCTAAAATGACATGAAATTACTGCAACTTGTTTGCTAGTTTGTCTACATTTTTTTTTAAACTTAAAGAGAAATTTTCTAGGAGGATAATTTTTCAGACAAGTTGTAATTTCATCAAGATATTGCCACGTTTTCATCCATTAATTAGTATTTATTATATAGTTGTTTCAAAATAATTGTATTTGATTAACCTGATGTGTGTAGAGTACATTATATACATATACACAGCGGTGGGCAAAAGTCAGTTTACGGTTGTAATACAATAATTAATACATACTAATACAAGGATAAACTATTTCACATACTCATAACTGTAAACATACTTTTGCCCACCACTGTATTTTGCTTTTTTAAATATCTACTAAATAAAAGACATATTTCAAAGGTGCCCCCAAAACTCAAAATCAAACTCACTACATTAGGGATCTTTGAAATTTTTTTATAGAACTACATATCGGGAAAACGAAATTGAATGAATCTGACAATACAGTAAATAGAATTGTGAATTATGTTAATGAACTAAAGTTACCACATAGCAGAGTTGATTTTGCCCTGTGGTTTTAAACGGATATTTATAAGTGTTGTTAATAAGATTCTGTCTTTCTCTTTAGAATTACAGTCATCTTATCCCTTCTGCCTGTCGTGGTTGACTAGCAGAGCTTTAACTTGCTACCCGTTCTCCCTGCATGCGGAGCAGAACCACGCCACTCTGACATATCCGCGTCAGCAAGAGTCCAGGTCTCTGGTGGGCCTAATCTTTAAACCAAATTCTTGCTTAAAATTCCAAGTTAAATCAGACTCATTTAAAAGTATAGCTAATATCTTCTCCTTTTAAATAATAATGGAACATTAAATTTGTAAAACAAAGCTGGCTTAAGGGGTATAGTGTTAGGAGAATCCGGGCAAAGGAGGATTCATTGTGTAAAACATGAAAGGAGAGGGACGTGCCTGTGTACTTATATGTAATAATTTATAAAGAAATCTCAAAGGATGTTAATATACTACAATGTACAAGGCATTTTAAAGTTCTGTCATTCTATGACTAATTTTCAAGTTCTTTAACATAAGTGATGAGAAGGCAGTTGAAGGGCAGTTACAAATAAGCAATAAACAACAACCAAATGCCTCCCATCCAGGGCCAGAGTCCATTTTTAGTGGTTTATCAAAATCTGCTTGTTTATTCCGTGTAACTGCATTGAAAGGGTAGCAAACAAAACAATGAGAGAGAGAGAGAGAGGGGAGAGAGTGAAAAGTTCATAAACTGCACTAGTAAACAATTGAAAACACAGGAAATACTCAGAAAGCCTATGTAAGCATGGATTTTGAACTATAACTTGTTTTTGGAATTTCATGGTAAGGAATATTTAAGTATTATATGAAATGTTCCATTTGCATTTGTAAATAGTTACAGTAACAAAGGTATAGTGCAAATTACTCAATTAACATGTATTTATGACATATTTGTTAGGTTTGATAAATACATTAAAATGGTCATTATAAGTGTGTTGTTCAAAGGTACTGACATTTTCCATGAGTTGGTATTAATTATTGTTAAATCTAAGTTGATTAAATCCAAAATAATGTAATTTTATGCAGTCTAAAATTTTGCCAAAATGTTTTATATAATCTTCAAAAACTCTAACACAAAAAAAGTTAAAAAATGCAAATAAAAATGTATCAGTCATAATCAGAATGTATGGCCCATTAAAGTTAACAAAAAAACCTAAATGCACATAAAATGTCATTTTAAAATAAAATATGAAAAGTTTTGATATATAGGTATATGCATGATTTTATATGTGGACACATTATCTTATTATAATATATACTTCAATAAATTATATATGTATATTTATACACACATATAAAATATATATAATATATTATAATCACATAAAATATATGATAATATATGACTGTTTTTACACTCATTTATATACAATTAAATTACATGTATTTATATAACTATACTATATCTAGGTTTTCTCTTATTTTCTATCAACTTTTCTTGTGTTGAATGATTTTTAATATGTACTATAAATGATTTTAATATCTGGGAGAGCTAATCTTTCTAACTTGGTCTTCTTTTAAAAATATTTATTGATAATTTGATTCACGTACACTAAACCACATACATTTAAAGTGCACAATTCCATGAGCTCTAACAGTCTCACCCATGACAAAATATCCCACTCAAGATTAAGAAATGTCCATCGCCCAAAAAGATAACTTGTATTGTTACAGCCCCAACAATGCTTACCTTTGCAATACTACAGATTAGTTCACATTTTCTAGTGTTTTAAAAATAGATAACATGAAGTCATGTATAATTTTTTTCCTATCTGGCTACTTTTACTCAGCCAAATGATTTTGAGATTTATCTATATCATGGCATGTGATGGTTGGGTTGTTTCCAATTTGCCCTGCTGTTTTAAAACAAAAACAAAGTGAAATATTATAAAAGTAATTAAAGGAAAAAAGTGACATATTTCCGGAAAATTAAAAATTGAGAAAATTAATTTCTTGTATGCATGTGTTAAAACAGAAAATAAGAATAATTGTAGGTAAAATCATGGTAATATGGAAAAAGTAAAGATTAAAGAAATTTGACTATGGCACGAAATATAAATAAATATTTACTTACAAAGCAATAATTTAAATACACTTGGGCTTTAAAATATATAAAGCATTAAATCATGTAAAATAATATAAAATGATGCCTAAACTTGGAGGGATATAAATGGCTATATATTGCTCACTGTTCTGTACTAAAGCATGATAAAATTAATTTTTGTATTATACTATAATAAGTGTATTTATACTATAACAGGTATAAATAATTTACTTAGTAAAATAACAACCAATAAAATTTTTATGTTTTTAAAAATGCAAAAACAGTATTAAATTAAAATGAATTAAAATAAAGTTTATGACCCATCTAAACAGAGGCAAACAAAGAGAAGCAAACATAAGATACATAAGTCAAGTATCACACAAGTGGCAAGAAGCTAGACCTCAATTAAAATATATCATTAATCACATCAAAAGAATGTGAATTAAACGTTTTAATTGAAAGATTAATATTGCAATCTCAAATTTTAAAATGTTTCTTCCAAACACAGGCTTTAAATACAAGGAAATAAAATGATGGACTAGATAAACCATGTATATATCCACAAAAGAAAGCAGGTATACCTATATTAATATAAGATAAAGTCTACTGTAAGGAAAGACGCGTTACTTTGGGGGAAAAGGGATATTTCATATTAATGAGATTTCAATCCAGCGGGGAGATACAACCATTTTAAACAGGTATGCACCCAATTAACCTGGACTCCGAGCATGTGAGATGAACACCGGGCTATGCCAGTATGATCCTCCTGCAAGAGTAAATTTGTCTTCCAGCCACTGACGGTGTTCAACTGCCAGCCCATACCGAGATTGTCTCTGAGGTGGCAGAAAGCCACCTCATGCAAAGTGACACAAAGACTAGTTTCCTTAGGGTTACAATTATATTACATTGTGGAATCTGGTCCCCAGCTCTGTTCCACCAATTTGGCACACACTGATTTGAGAAAGAACCATCTCGATGCCTGTTATGCACAGGGCCTTTAAGTCAAATTTTTGGTATTTAGAAGAACACTTGGCATCCAGCCCTGTGCGGCCATGCCTTCGGAATTCACGTCATCTGTTCTGGTCAGGGGACTGAGTCTGAGCCCTGTGGCCGCCTCTCTATAACGTGGTGGCCGTAGCACTCAGTCTTGGTCTGCCACTGAGTTAGGCCAGAATTCACTGGCTTTAGCACTTGCTTGTGGCTGTGCTTTAGCAAATACATGTCATTCCTGAAGTGGCCCTGCATCGATGGAAGCCAAAATGCAGTGAACCAGTTTTGAACATGCTAAATCTTACCTGCCAGATATGATTTAAAAATCAAAATAAGGATGTCCCAAAATGTGGTATAGGAGTGCAGATCGTCTTGAAGTTCAGACAACCATCCAAGAGGCTTGTCTGTACCCACCAAACCCCGGACATCGCGGTGTGTACAGCAAGTCTCACTTCTCACTTTCTAGGATGGAGAAAGTAAAAGTAGAGCTGTATCTTTTCCGAGAAAGGGCCTAGGTAGTGGTCAGATAACTAGAAGAGAAATTTGGGAATAGAGGGAAAGCCCAAAATGTAGTTAACAAAAGCCAAGTGATAGTAATAGTGTCTAGGCCATTAAAATGGTAGGGAACTCAAGTTGTCAGAAATGAAACCCTCAGAATAGAATTGAAATGTAGAATGCTTTGCTTTTGAGGAATACAAGGTGAGTCTTAAGCTACTCAATCATCTGTACATTCCAAAATTGAGGTAAGATACAGAGAGAAGAGTTTAGTTAAAAGAGGCAGACCAAATAGTCTCATTAGAAATAAAAAGAAAGGATGACTACCGAGACCTTGGTTGGCTTCATTATGAGCCACTGTGCCTTCAGGCTGTGCTTATACCTTGCTTATTTCACTTTAATAAATACCTTAATAATCAGCTTAGTAAATTATGAAAAATTATCAATTACCAATAAATTATTTAATTATGTAATGTAATTAATCATCTAAAGCTGCCTAACACACACATCCTTCATGAGATAAACCATCTAAATATTTCCTTGAGTTATAGTAAGCATGTATTTATTTCAAAGATGTAATGTAATTTAATTCTTAATAGCTTTAATACATTTATTGGAGTATAACTGATACACAAAGAACCAAAGATATTTGATGCTTACAATTTGATGAGTTTGGACAGGTATAAATACCCACAATACCTTCATTGCAGTGAAGATTATAGGTGTATCCAACACCATCCAGAGTTTCCTTGTGTCCCTATGTGTGTGTGTGTTTATTTTTTGTGGCAAGGATGCTCATGTGCCATCTATCTGAACACATTTTGAAGTGAGCGATAGGGTATTCTTACTGTAGGCACATCTCTGGAGCTTTTTCATCTTGCATAACTGAAGCTTTATACAGGTTGTATAAAAACTGCACATTTACCCCACGCCACAGGCCCTGGCAACTGCGTATTATATTCTCTGCATTTATAAGTTTGAGTATTTCAGACACCTCACGTAACTGGAATCAGGCCCTGTTTGTCCTTCAGTGACCTGCTTACTTCAGTTGACATAATGCTCCCCGGGTTCACCCACGTTGCCGCAAAGGGCAGGGTCTCCTTCTTTGAAGGCTGAATACTATTCAGCACATGTTTACTTTGTAATATCCTTGGGGTAATTAGAATCAAATTTCTGAAATAGCATGGTTTTATATTACTTTTATTTAATGATTACATTAGATTAAAATGTGAACACAAATTTGAATTCTTAATTGCCACTGTGATTAGATGAAAAGCTATTGGGAAAGATACATTTCCCATCATAAATTTAGTGGCATTTCTTATTTTAGATAGATGACACTTGTATAATTAAGAGATCATTAAATCCTAAGTTTACTAAGCAGAAATATCCTCATTAAGTTACTGTTAATGGCCCGTTATTTTTTACTGTGAAGCTTTATTTGGAGACCATAGCAGACATTTTTACTGTCGTCGGGGGACACTCGCAAACAAGTGGCTAAATCAGGGCGGGTAGGACGCTGATGTTAAAGTATTGATAGGGCTTCCTTTGTTGGGAGGGTATAAAATATTGACTTAAAGGAGAGAATTGTAACTATTGATTTCTCTCCAAAGAGAAGTATTTAAGTTTATGTTTCTTGTTTCATCTACAAATACTTAAAAGTCTGAAGTCTGCCATTTACAGCTTGAAATGAAAACACAGAAATCAACACGCAATAACAGGTCCTGATTTTTATTATTACCGTTAAGCTGCCTCTTTCTTAAGGCTGACAAGACTCTTCAATATTATTAGTCTGAGCCGCTGACCCTGCTCCTCTTTGTTAATCATTAGTTATCTTATTTGGTAAATCCCTGTGACAGGTTTATTGCAGGCTGAAAGCACAATTGATCTTTGCCCAGTTTACTTAGTTATCTTTTCAAAGGATATAGATATTCCCCGTTAATGGGAACTTTGAAGGGGAACAAAATTAAGTACAATCCTAGCTTAATCCACCGCTGCCTTTCCCTGTAGCAATTTCTTCTCACTATGCAAAATCAACTCTTAGAGTGATGTATCCATTAAAAAGTACGGGGATTTATTTAGAGTGAAAATTATATTAAACCTCTATTCCTTCGCTCTCATAACCTCAGAATGATTTTAAATTTCCTCATTTTATTTTGAATATTGTATTTAAAAACAAGTCTGTGCCCGGTTGAGTGTTGACCTAGGATCCAGGCGATCGGGGTTCGATGCCCAGTCAGGGAACATGCCCGGGTTGGGGGCTTAATCAATGACTCTCTCATCATTGATGTTTCCATCTCTCTCTCTCCCTCTCCTTTCCTCTCTCTGAAATCAATAAAGACATATTTAAAATAAATAAATAAATAAATAAATAAATAAATAAATAAATAAATAAATGCAAACCAGTCTGTGTGGTAGGCGGCATGCATCGTGGGCATCACAGTGCCTGCAGGGCCATCTGTTAGCTTCAGTGAAGAACTTCCTTCACTGTCATCAATTACAATGTATGTGCACACTTACGAAATTATTGGAGAGGAGGGTTTATGTATTTTTCCATGTGATATTTGATAGAGTGTGTGCTTACACGATTGCAGGTACTATATTAATAATTAAAGATACATTTACCGATATCATTGGTCGCAGACTAATGAACAGATATACTTATCTAGCACTGTGATAAATGCCTTAGAAGACAGGAATATTTTGCTATAGAAGCATGCTTAAGCATGTAACCAAGGAAAGGAAGGTGGGGGGCAGCTTCCCAAAGAGGATGGTGGCTTCACTGAAGCAAAACACATACATGGGAATCGGAGTTAGGGGTGAGATGCAAGTTTTAGGGATAAGAGCTCAGTCAGGTTAAGGCATGGAGCACCATAATAGGTCTCAGTAAGAAAGGTAGGTAGTGGACTAATTCAGTGTAAGGATTATTTTTGCTTGAATTAAGTTAATAATAATAAAATTGAAATTAAAGGATAATTTTGAAGAGACATTAAGAGATGGAATTGATAGAATTTAGTGGTTGGAGGTAGGGAATTCTTTCGAAATAGCCCTGCTAGCTCAGTTTCTTAGCTTCAGCAGCTTGGTAGATGGAAAATCATTCAATGAACTTAGAAATAAGTGGACGTATGAGTGGAACATGGTGTGGTCAGTTTGGGAACACATAAGAAGAGTCGTTTCATACATACCTTGGGCCCTAAGTTCTAGTGTGACATCCAAGCTGAAGGTAGTTAAAGGTACTTCAGCTGGTAATTTGAACAATGGGGTAGTGAATAATAAAGAGTTATAAGGGGGAAAATCTAGAAAACACTAGAATGCAAGGATCAGGACATATAAAAGCATTGGCTTCATGAAGGATTCTGGGAAGAAAAGCAGCAATGGGTGCTACTAGAACAGATACAAGGAAATATAGTTTTAGGAAGAAATGTTGATGGTCAGTCAGGATCATGCAGGCAACACGTGGCAGACACAAATTCGATAATTTGAAGAGAAATTAATAAAGCAATAATTTAAAAAAGGTAGGCAGTGTTCAGGAAAACAGAAGAGGTAATGCAGCATCCCAGGTTTAAAAACAGGAAACAGGGAAGAGTTATTAACACTCATGTCCTGCGGCCTAAAGGGGCAGGAGGAGGGAGGCCACCTGACAGTCTGTGACTGTCCCATTCTCCTCCCTCCAAGATCTTCATTGGTGACCTGGTGACAGTGATCTAAAGTGGAAGCTTTAGGAGAGAACTAATTACCTTGACTTGAAAAGTGAGTATGGATAACGCCAGAAAAGTCCATCCAATCCATAAAAAAAGCGATGAATGATTACAAAATTAACCAGGAAAAGTGACAAATGGAAGCAAGAGGCATATTAAGAACACATCCTTTCTCCATTATTGTTAAGAGATGGCTACAGTGGATCCAGAGACATGGAAGCATGGAACAGACTGAGGGATCTCAGAGGGAAGGCGGGGAGGGGGAGTGAGTGGGGAGAGATTAATCAAAGAACTTATATGTTTATAAGCATAACCCATGGACACAGACATTGGTGTGAGGAAAGCCTGGGGGTGGGATGGATGTGTGGTAGAGGGGATCAGTGGAGATAAAAAGGGGACATCTGTAATATTCTCAAAAATAAAGATAAAGAAACTTAAAAAATAAAAGAGAGAGAGATGGATATTACCAAGTAAACAAAATAATACTTTACTATAGAATGGATAAAGGTAATAAGGTTTTCTTGATTTTCTTTATGTTTCCTTGAGGTCAAAGGATGGTAACAGGAGGGAAATTAAGAGATCAAAAGACAAGGGCCAGGACAAAAATGTTCTTAGATTGCTGGTGTGATTCTGAATGCTATGAATTTTCACCAAAATCAACTAAGTAAATGTTTTATAGTTCTCAGCCCACCTTGATCAGCTGTCATTCTGTCCTTTATTGACATTGGGTTCGCGTTAGAGGGAATGGGTAAAATTACTAACAGTATTTTAAGTGATACTGTTTACAAAGAGAGAAATAACCAGTACAACTGGAGATATTCATACTTAGAAGAATGTACTAGACCATCTATGTTTTCTCACCTGGAGATCTACCTCACACACTGCTTTCCAGTTGTAAACAGTTTCTCAGTGGGAAGCTAGTAAGTGTTCACATGTATGTAAAACATTTCATGCAGTTTGTTTCACATCCTAAAAGGTAATTTCTATTGTTCCTATTTTTATGATCAATATTATGATTCCATTGTCATATATAAATCGACATCATTTATTTATCAACAGAAGTAAACTGACGGAAGCTGGATGCTCTAGAGAGCCTGTAGCAACAGGCTAATCCTAAAATGATGACTACTTAGAGGGTAAAGTAAGATGGGGAAGGTCTACCGGTACCAATTCATTTTTCTACATAAGTGTTCTTCCACCCATCCATCCATCCTTCAATCACCCATCTATTATACAACTTCTGGAGCATAAACTTGTATAGAACAGAAAACAGGTAAAGTACCTGATTTCTCTCATGTACAGTATGTCTAGAGAGTGGTTAGACAGGCAAAGGATAAATATTATATATAATAATCTTATGTGGGAGAGTGAAATGAACAATTCAATATTGGAAATGAAGGAAGTATTTTCACAGGAAATGGAACCTAACACAAGAATTAAAGAATTATCAGAAGAAAAGGGATAGTCCTATATGAGGAGAATATTCCAGACAAAATAAACAACATGTACATATGTCAGGGAGAAAAAACAACTTCGTACATTAAGAAATCATACTGTCCTCTTATTGTTCTATGTGTTTAAACAACATTTTTCTTTCTCCAAAGAAAGATTTCAAATGCTTTTGTGTGGCAGTGTAGCTCTTTCCTTCCCTATACTCTCAATTTTACCACTGAAAATAAATTAGGATGCTTAATAAAAACTTGGCTGTGGAGCCAAAAAATCAATTGGTGAGTGTTGTAAATCCTGGCATCATATGTTGCTTCGGTGTTTGAAAGGTGAGCTCATGGAAGAAGAAAAGATTCTCCATTAAAAGTTATGAGCATTCAGGGCTTCATGGATTAGACAGGTCAATAGTCACAGGGACAAATGATTGAGACATATAAAATGTATACTTGTTAAAAATTATCATGGTACTATGGCAAAGGCCAATTATATAACGATTTAAAAGGGACTATGTAATGCTTTAAATTATTATATATATAACTTGAAAGAGTTGACACAGGCAATTTCCAGACTACAGTGGAGCTGAGTTTTGAAGCAGAGTATACAAAAATGAATTATTGTTGCTGTCCCTATCACAAATTGTGCATTTCCTGAGAAAGCAGCATATGAAAAATCAAAATAGATCATATTTAGCATTGAAATGCTAGCCTGTGTGCCAATTTATAATAGGACTGAAAAAACAAATGTGTTTATTTGTAGAAATTTTCATTCCTTGCTACCATTACATCCTCAAAATGCAAAAGCAGCAAGATAAAATGAAACTATTAACTTATGAACTTCTTGGTTTAATATAAGCATTCAGGGAATTAAAAAATATAATTAAATTTCATTGAAATGGATGAGACCAATCTATTTTGAAGGTTGAGATACAAGCAAGAAATGCGGACTATTCTCTTGGTACCATGCATAGGGGCATCTTGCTTTGGAAAGATGCAGCGATGCATAAATCATAACAACATCCTAAAGGTTAAAGTAAAAAAGATGCAAACCTTAAAGGATTGGATGATATCAGATTGCTTTCTGGTCTTGAAGGCTTTAGACTTACAATAAGATAAAGCTTACAAATGATTGACTCATTTAACCTAAATATTATTGATAGTTTTCATAAACATAGATGAAATTTAAAATGATATATAATTTAATAAGGATGACTTTCATTACTGAAAGGTATTGATCTCAGTATAGGGAAATATCAGAAACGTACACTGTTTGTCTTTATTAACATAGTCAGGCTTTAGGTTGTTTTCAATCAATATACTTAAAGTAAACCATATGCTCCCTTCTCATTTTACACTATTGTGAGGTATGAAGAAAGATAGTCTATTTATTTATTTTTCTTTGATTTAATTTATCTTTATTGTTGAAAGTATTAAAATGTCCCCTTTTTTCTCCTATTGATCCCCTCTACCCTTTACCCTTCCCCCCCAGGCCTTCACTACACTATTGTCTGTGTCCATGGATTATGCATATATCCATATAAATTCTTATGTTTATCTCTTTCCAACCGCCCACACACCCTCTACTTTTCTCTGAGATTCCTCAGTCTTTTCCATGCTTCTATGTCCCTGGATCTATTTTGTTCATCAGTTTATTTAGATTCCACATATGAGTAAGACCATGTGACACTTGTCTTTCTCTGACTGGTTTATTTCAATTAGCATAATACTCTCAAGGTCCCACTATGCTGTCTTAAAGGGTAAGGGATCTTTTGTTTTTACAGCTACATAGTATTCCATTGTATAACTCTCTGAGAAGATGCTTGATATGATTTCAGTCTTCTTGAACTTGTAGAAACTTGTTTTGTGCCCTAACGTGTGGTCTATCTTTGAGAATGTTCCATGTGCACTTGAGGAGAACGTATATTCTGCAGCTTTGGAGTGGAATGTTCTGTAAATGTCAATGAAATCCATCTGATCTGGTGTGTCATTTAGAGTCACTGTTTCCTTGTTGATTTTTTGTCTAGAAGACCTATCCAGTGAAGTCAGTGGGGTTTTAAAAGTCCCCTACAATGACTATATGCTGTCGATCTCTCATAAAGTCCTCCACAAGTTTTTTGATTTTATTTCCAGTCTGTGTGAGCCTTTTGTTCTGAGGTGGGTCTCTTGTAGACAGCATATATTGGAGTCTTGTTTTCTTATCCATTCAGCTACCCTATGTCTTTGATTGGGACATTAAATCCATTTATATTTAAGGTTATTATTGATAAGTACTCATCTATTGTCATTTTATGTCTTTATGCCTATGTTTCTCCTTCTATTTCAACAACAGTCCCTTTAACATTTCTTGCAATGCTGGTTTGGTGCTGATAAATTCCTTTGGCCTTTTTTTTTTTTTTTTTGTCTGGGAAGCTCTTTATTTCACCATCTAATTTAAATGATAGTCTTGCTGGATAGAGTAGTCTTGGTTTCAGATACAGTGGTACCTCAGTTTTCATACGTAATCTGTTCTGGAAGACCATCTGAGTTCTGAAACTTTCTAAAACCAAGGAATCAACAGCCTACAGCTAGGCCTCAGGATCTTGCACTCAGTGGAAGCCATGTGGCATGTTTGACTTCCAAGCCCTGTTCAAAAACCAAAGCATTTACTTCCAGGTTTATGGTGTTCATAAACTAAAATGTTCATCAATGGAAATGTTCGAAAACCGAGGAACCACTGTACTTGTTTTGCATTACTTTGACTACTTAATGCCATTCCCTTCTGGCCTGTAGAGTTTCTCATGAGAAATCAGCCTTATGGGGGTGCCTTTGTAGGTAACAGCTTGCTTTTCTCTAGCTGCCCTTAAGATTCTCTCTTTGTCTTGAATTCTTGGCATTTAAATTATGATGTATCTAGGCATGGACCTCTTTGGGTTCTTCTTGCTTGGGACTTTCTGTGCCTCCTGAACTTGTGTGACTATTTCCTTCACCAGGTTAGGGAATTTTTCTGTAATTATTTCTTCAAACAGGTTCTCTAACCCTTGCTTACTTTCCACCTCCTCTGGCACTCTTATAATGCAAATATTGTTATGTTTCCATGTTGTCCCACAGCTCTCTTAAACTGTCTTCCGGTTTTTCAGTTGTTTTTTTCTTTTTGGGTCTCTGATTGAGTGATTTTTTTCCTACCTTGTCTTCTAATTTGCTGATCTGATCCTCAGCTTCCTCTAATCTGCTATTTATTCCTTCCACTGTGTTTTTTGTTTGTTTGTTTATTTGTTTTAATTTCTACTATGTCATTCTTAATTTTCTTCCTAGTTTCTATACCTTTTTTCATGCTGATGAGCATCTTCATGATCAGTATTCTGAACTCTGTATCTGATAGATTGCTTATCCCCATTTCATTTAGCTCTTCTTCCGGAGAATCCTTTTGTTTGTTCATTTGGGGCTTATTTTTTGGTTTCCCCATTTTGGCTGCCTGTTTAGATTTGTTTCGATGTAGTAGGTAGATCTACTAGGACTCCCAGTCTTTTGGATGGTCTCTGGTGCAGGCCAATGTCAGACAGTTTGTGATTGGCCTTGAGTACCCTGTTTGAAGTTCCACACTTCACAGCACAGCTTCTGGTTTCCTCTGCTGGAGCTGGGTGTGTTTGCACAGAACCAAGATGTGCACCAAGGTCTTCTTTTCCAACCCCTGGGTCCAGAATCAAATCAGGCAAAGACTCAAACCCAGAGGTTATTATTCAGTTTCTTAATGAGCCTCAGGCTGTAGAAATCCCACAGGGTGGGGCAATTGCTTTGGCTTAGGGAAAATCTGCTTGGAAGGTAAATGTCTGCCTAAGAAAGATGTCATCTGCAGTATGGGGGAATGACTCAGCGCCAGGGTCCAGATGGCTGCCCTCTGAGATTCATTCACCCAGCCAGCCCCCCTGGATTCTCCCCACATAGCTCCAGTCCACTCTGCCCTCCCTCTGCTGCAGCCCAAGGTGAATGGCTGCTCATGAAACTTTGTGCATTGGCCCTTTAAGAGGGTGCCTGAATTTTCAGACAGAAACTCTGCTTTTTTCACAGCCAGATGTTATGTGGGCACCTTTCTCAGTTCTGGTGCTCTTGGCTAGGAAGCCCAGCCTGGGGATTAGGCTCCAGAGTCTTCCGTGGGAACTCCCCATAACTGAGCTATCCCTCTGGACCTTCAGCTGCTGCCTGTGGGAGCCCAGCCAGCACTCTCGCCTCTGCACTTCCTACCAGTCTCTATGTGGTCTCCACTTTTCCTCCTTGGTTATGAGGATGCTCTCTAGCTCGTCTTCAGTTGCAGTTGATTATTCACATTGGTTTTTCTCTATTTTAGATGTAATTCCAGTTTGGTCCTGGGAGAGTGTCAGTGCAGCTTCCACTCAGTCCACCACCATCTTGGAATCTCAAAACAGTCTATTTAGAGGCTTACAAGTCTCAGACATTTGAAAGGAAATTCATAAATAGTTTGAGATAAACCATAAGACATTAAGTAAACATCAATATCATTGGTTTTTATTTGAAGAAACTATACCTGTAATATCAAAACATAAAGATATGAAAGTAAAAGTGATTGCAATAATGAATCAGTTACATAAATAAAAATGCAGATTTAAAATTTTTGTTTTCATTGCAAAGAGAGGTTAAGTTCTTTTATTTCTGTATTCAAGCTTCCATTGTCATCTGCTTAGAGAGTTTTCTTTTTTTTTTTAATTTGTAAATATGTTCAGAGGAGCTTTGCTTACTCCCTTGAAGGTCACTTGCGAACACTAATCTCTGCTCTTCAACATGTTGCCTCTTCACCAAGAGCATAATCAAAAAGTAAAAACAAGTGTACAGCTGGATAAATAACCTTTAAAAATACATAACACTATATATATATATATATATATATATATATATATATACATAAGTACACATACTCATACATGTATACAAAAAAGTGTTCAGACCTGAACAGTGGCTTCAAACCGCTGATATTGTGATTCTTACCACTGCACTTAGCCAATTAAGTGAAACCCAGGACAGGTTAGTTAACCTGCCTGCTTCAATTTCCTCACGTATTAAATGGCAAAGGTACTATTAGCACCTACTTCTCATTAATGTAAGAATTCATAGTATTAATAGAATTAATAGTATTAATATATATGGTAATAAATAAGGAAGAACTCACTACATAATACTATTATAATACACAAAAAGAAGTAGAGTTTTTTTTTTTTTTTTTAAATTTATCTTTATTGTTGAGAGCATTACAGGTATACCATTTCCCCCTCCAATTGATCCCCTCCACTTCCCTCCTACCCCCTTCCCAGGCCTTCACCCTGTTATTGTGTCCATGGGTTATACATATAACTTCTTTGGTTAATCTCTTCCCACCCTCCACCCCCCTTCCCTCTTTCCCCTGAAATATGAGCGTCTGTTACATGTGTCAATGTCTCTGGATCTATTTAGTTCATCAGATTCTTTTGTTCATTAGCTTCTTCTTAAAGAAGACCCTTCAACATTTCCTGTAGTGCTGGTCCGGTGGTGATGAACTCCTTTAGCTTTTCCTTGTCTGAGAAGCTCTTTATTTGACCTTCAATTCTAAATGATAGCTTTGCTGGGTAGAGCAATCTTGGTTGTAGTTCCATGTTGTTCATCACTTTGAATATTTCTTGCCACTCCCTTCTGGCCTGCAAGGTTTCTGTTGAGAAATCAGCTGACAGTCATATGGGTGCTCCCTTGTAGGTAACTAACTGCTTTTCTCTTGCTGCTTTTAAGATTCTCTCTTTGTCTTTAACCTTTGGCATTTTAATGATGATGTGTCTTGCTGTGGGCCTCTTTGGTTTCCTCTTGTTTGGGACCCGCTGTGCTTCCTGGACTTGTAAGTTGCTTTCTTTCCCCAGGTAGGGGAAGTTTTCTGTAATTATTTTTTCAAATAGGTTTCCAATTTCTTGGTTTTTTTCTTCCCCATCTGGCACCCCAATAATATGAATGTTGGGCCTCTTGAAGTTGTCCCAGAGTCTCCTTATACTATTTTCATATTTCTGGATTCTTTCTTCTTTTTGTTCTTCTGGTTGTGTCTTTTTTGTTTCCTCATGTTCCAAATTGCTGATTTGATTCTCAGCGTCCTCTCTTCTGCTGTTGATTCCCTGTAAATTATTCTTCATTTCAGTTCCTGTAGCCTTCATTTCAAATTGGTACTTTATTATGTTATTGATTTTCTCAATTATTTCCCTAACAGTTTGCTTACCTTACAACCAAAATTCTGAACTCTCTATCTGTTAGGTTGCTTGGATCTATTTCATTTAGTTCCTCTTCTAGAGATTTCTTCTGTTCTTTCCTTTGTGACATCTTTCTTTGCCTCCGCATTTTGGCTGCTTTCAGGTGTTTGTTTCTATGTATTAGGTAGAGCTGCTATGTCTCCTGGAACTGGTAGAGTGGCTTTGTGTACTAGGTGTCCTATAGGGTCCAGTGGCTCAGCCTCCCCAGTCACCTGAGCTGGGCCTTCTAGGTGCTCCCCTGTGTGGGCTGTGTGCACTGTTCTGTTGTAGTTGAGCCTTGGTTGCTGTTGGTGTCCCTGGGAGGAACTGACCTCCAGGCCAATCAGCTGTGAGAACGAGCTGCAACTACAGCTAGAGAACTGCTGTGCTGGAGACACCCCTATGGAGCAGTATTTACTTCAGTGGAGCTTTGGTGTTCACCAAGTGCGCCCCTTGAGTGTCACTCGTGGATGTGGTAGGGTTGTAATCCAGCATGGTCGAGTCTGACCACCAGGTGCACTGTCTCTGGGGCTTCCCGGGAGGTGCAAAATCAGCCTCTGCCAGTGCCTTGCCCAGGGCCACCCAGCATGGGCTACACAGCAAACCGTAGCTGGCTGCTCCTTGTGCTGGGCTTGGAGGTGTCAGGAGAGGCGACGCTATGAGCCAATGCAGGTTGCCGCTAGAGCCAGGCCTGGGGCCACTTATCAAGCCATATGGGGCAGCTGCTGCTTGTTTGAGAGATTTTAGGAAAGTCCTAAGCATGAGGCTCGAGAGGCCCCTTGCACAGAAAAGCCCCTGGAAATGGCCTGGATGAGCTGCAGGTGGGAGGGGCGGGGCCTCCGGGAATCACGGGGCGGGGCCAAAGGTGCGAATCAGGTGCTGGCGATTCAAATATGGCGCCTGCCTGCCGGCTGTGTTCGGGGAGGACTCGCCACAGGAGCCACGGCCTCCGACAGCCCTTCTGCCTGGGAGGAAGCCGCCCCTCCAGCTCTCGCCCCGACTTCAGGCAGGTTAGTTCCTCCCCGAGTGTCCCGGGTCCTTTCAGGCTGCTGCCCGGCGCTGGGCTCAGAGGGAGCGTCTGGGTGAGTCCGTGCGCGGACCTTTGAGAGGAGCTGCTGGGGCTCCCGAGGCCTCCGGGACTCTCAGGGACAGTCCCCGCTGGTTTCACAGCCCGGAGTTGTGGGGACGTCTCTTCCCGGCCCTGGAGCCCTGGGCTGGGGGCCTGCTGTGGGGCTGGGACCCCTCCCTCCTCTGGGAAGCCTCTGCTGCTGAGATTCCCTCCCGGGTTTCAACCGCGGCACCGGGTGTGGGCCCGCGGCTGAGTCTCCGTGATTCAGCCCCGACCCGCCCGCGTCTCCGCCCCTCCTCCCGCTCTCGATGCTCCTTCAGTTCCCTGGTTGTGGGGCTTCTGTGCAGCCAGGTCTCAGGAGGCTCTGAGTGATGGTGGTTCTGTAGTTTAGTTGTAATGTTGATGTGGTTGCGGGAGGCGGCGGGTGCAGCTGTTACCTACGCCACCAGCTTGTTGTTCCTTCCCAGAAGTAGAGCTTTTTGATGACTTTCAATTCAATTAATCCCCCAAACAACAAAAATGGCAACAAAAAATCAGCTACTAGAACATCTTGTTCTTATCCTAAAGTATTGTAAAATTAGGACAATAAAGTGAATGAGTAGATGTTTCAATATAATATTCTGTTGTCACTAAGACCCTTATTATATATTTGTAAATGCTAACCTTTCTAGGGAATTCATAGTAGTTATTATAAGGAATTAGCTAATCAATTACTTTCAGGCCTTCAGTGAAATATAACATAAGTTTTGAAACCCAGGCTTTTGCCTGTTATTGTCAATAAACTGTTACATTTAAAGTGTTCATTCAAATTGGGAGCGCCACACGGCTGAACTTCATCACACCTGAGTGCAGGACACTGTTACCGACAGTGAGATCCCTGAGCCAAGTGTGGTGTTTAATAGTGACCATCTTACAGATTATCTGGGCTCAGACAAGTGATTGATAAATGTTTGCTGAGTGAATTGAGTGGTTAATTTATTAATCACTGAATGTATATGGAATTACTAGGATTTTAAAATATGTTGCAAATGAAGGTACACTGGGCAAGCTTCCAAATACTAGTTGGACCTCTGTAATGTACCATTATTCTAAGTTGAGTAAATTCTGCTTTACCAACTAAAAAAATTGATCCAAATGTTTCTTATACTTTTCTCAAGAATCAGATGCCATAGTTTGAGTGGAGATATTCCCCATTTGACATTGATTCTTCAAAGTTAACTATTTCCATAATCCTGTTGCCTACAGTAAAGGCAGTGTTGTTTAGGAGAGTTTCTTATTAACACTAGCTCTAGAATAGAATTATTGTAGAGTAATATAATTACTAGTCCACAGGGTGTTCAACATGTGTTTATGTGTGTAATAAGTAGGGTGCAGTACAAAAGGGTCAGATCTTTGATTACATAAATTGATAAAATAATAGATTTAAAATGTTGCATTCTTATTTCTAAGGGGGTTTCTTAATACTAACAATTTCTAATATGCAATGTTAATGCCTAAGGTTGATTTGAGAGTATGACATTTTACTAAATTAATATTGCCCCAAAATGCATTTATTAGGAGCCTATTCATTTATTTGTTTTCCAAGCTTATCAAGGTGTTTCTGTTGTTGACATTTATTGTTTTTCTGGGAATCAATAAATTTGTCAAGTCTTTGAAGCCTCAGGGAGGCAAATAAAATCAGAATTTTCTTGCAAATAATAATTTTGGGTCATATATTTGATTTTATTATCACATATAAGTAAAAATGTATCTGTTCATGTTGAAGACAAGATATAGGCTTTCTCTAAAAGCTGCTAGGAATGCAGATAGAATCCACATATTTGTTGTAGACAATGTGTTCTGATTTAATAAGATCCTAATATTTTTATGTAAGTGTAACCACAAATATCCCTTTTCAGGGGATATGTGTCTATAGGAATTTTAGCAGGATGAAAAAAAAACAACCATGTAGCACGAGTCAATAACCACAGCCCTCCTCTGGATCGCATTCTTATATAGTGCAGTTTCTCATCTTTCATCAATCAAGGTTAGTCGGTTCCTCTGCCCAATCTCACAAGGGCACCATCAATCAAAAACAGATGTTTTGTTGAACAAGCGAGTATCACAAATGACTACTCACCTGAGAAAACCTTTTATACTATTAGAGGCACAAAAGATTCCATTGAATTTCCCTCTAACACTGGGGTTAAAGGACTAAGATTTGTGATATATCTAAAAGGAGTGAAAATCTTTAATGTCACAAGATTTTGAGTCTCGTCAACTATTATGCTTATGACTTCAGGGTCACGCTTTGAGGCTCATTGAGGTCAACTCCAAAAATGATAAGGAGAACCATTTTTTTTCTTTTGTAATTTGGATTAATTTTTTTATTGCTCTGTCATTTCTAACTCCAGATAAATTATGCAACCTCTATTAGTTAATGCACATTTTGCAGTCTCTTTGAAAGAACTTCTGGGAAAATAACATTATTTATGAATATAAATATACCCTCTGGAGTTAGACAATATAAATTGAAGGAATAACTAGGGACTTTTGTACTTTCCTAACACCGGATTCTTCTTTGTACAAATGTTTACCTTATAACCTGACAGTTATTTACTAAATAATGTGTGGCGTTCACCTCGTGTGACTTCACTGAATCTTTGACATTTTAGATGTTTACCTGAGGACAATATGTAAAGCAAACTTTTTCAAAGCTGATTTCGCCCCATATCCCTATGTTCCTAAAGTCTCAGATTACTTTTTTTTTTCTCCATCCAGTAAAGTTTCATATTAATAGATAACGTTTTGTTTTGTTTTCTTTTCTGGTGAGGGTTCTACTAATTTTGTGTTATTTCGTTTCTGTGGAACTACTATTTGCTTCCTTCTTTAATTTACCACTGGTCCTCCAAGACATCTCTTCTATTCCATGGTATTTTCCTCTCCTTGTGAAGCACTGCCTTCCATAATTACCTCTGCTGGCCCCACTCACTTCGAGTTCTTATTTAGTAGATATTGATCTGACCCATCTGATCTCAGACTAATTCTTGGTTTTTGACACAGGTTGAGACCCTTTCTTTCTGTGTTTTGCTTTTGCTGAGATCCCTGCTCTTCTTTGTTTAGTCTCTCCTTTACTACTTGTCTGGCATGAACTCTGAACATCGCTCTACTGATTTCAGGTGTTTTCCTTCACTTACCTATACAGGGTGTCCCCCAAAAATGCAAACACACTTTGAATAATTATAAAGGCAGTGTTTATTAAAATATATCTCATTTTCAAAATGTAATAGAAATCAGCTGTTAAACTGTGTATACAAATTTTGGGACATCCTGTATATTGATATGCTCCACTTAGGTGTATGAGAAGTTTGCTGTTTTCTCTCTCCTAATTATGATATAGACATTATTGCTTGCATTCCTTGTTATATTTTTCATTGAAGATTTAGGCAATCAGTATTATCTCACAGGAAACTGGAAATTGAAAGGAATATATTAAATTATTACCTTTAGACCCAGGAACTGTGGCCCAGTTAATCAACTTTATAAGTTATTTATCTTTTCTTCTATAACCCTCATCCCCTTTACAGCCAAATTGTACAATTCTGAGGCCAAAAAATGAGTATATGGATTCAGAACCTCTTGATCTTTTATCCCATGAAGAAATAGCTTTTTGTTTAAGTTTGTTGTATGGACTGTGGCTCCAACTCTCCATCAGTGTTTCTCAAATTTGGTGATGTACCAAAATCAACTCAGAGGATGTTTTAGGGTACAGTTTACAGGATCACAGTCCTAGAGATTTTAACTTCATTAAGTCTTGAGGGGAGAGTAACATTTTCATCTTTACTAACTACTATGGTCTCTTTTTGTGTTTATTTTTCATAGACTGTATTTTGAGAACTGAAACAATAATAATTTTTTAATTAGCTTATCAGGTATGGTATGAGCCATATGGATATTCGGAAAAGACACCATTCCAGGCACTAGGACAGGCTTTGAGGCTGCAGTATGCTTGTATGTTGGAGGTTTAGTGATAAAGCTGATGGAAGTGCAGCTGAGTGAGTAAATAAGAGGACATCAGGAGATAAGATCAGAAAGGAAGCATGGTAGGTGCCAGTTACATAGGGCCTTGTAAGCAATGGAAATTACCTCTATTTTATTCTAAATGAGATGGAAAACTACTGGAAAGTGTGGCACATAGAATGACGTGGTGTAACTTTAGGAATATCAGTTTCACTGTTGTTTGGAGAGGAGACTTTAAGGGAGTCAGGATAGAAGGTGGGTAAATATTAGAAAGTTATTACATTAAACATGATGAAACATAATAGCATTGACAAGGTTGATAGCATTCATTGGTGGCGGAGAGAAGTGGTTGGATTCTGGATGTATTTTAAAAATACAGGAAAATGGTTTTGCTGATGAGTTAGACAAGGGTTGTTATGGTAAAAAAAAAAAAGTTGAATAATAACCCTAGTTGTTTTGACTGAGCAATTAGAAATATGATGTTTCTATTTTCTGAAATATGGAAAATCTGAAATGAATCAGCTTTGGGTAAGGGTTGTTGAGAGTTTGGATTTGAATTTCTTATCTTTAAGATTTTTACAAGGCATTCAGGTGAAGATGCCATATGAATTGAATATAGAAACCTGGAGTTATGAAAATGGGTCAGGGTTGAAGATACAAATTTGGGAGTTAGCAGATGACATATAGCATATAAAACAGTAAGTTTAGATAAGCCTCCTTAGGGAGTGCATTTAGGAATGAGAAGACTGAAGACCAACTGCTCTAAACATTTTCAGCCTAACTTGGAAGAACTTGGCCAAAGATTGAAAAAGCATGAATGTCACATTCAGTTGGGCAAGGACGTCATATTTATCACCTACATCAGATTCTGCTTAAATGTCACCTAAAATGAGAACTGAGAGTGGACCAATTGATTTGGCAGCTGGAGAACACCAGTAACATTGACAAGAACAGTAATGGAACAAAAAGCCCCTAAATGCAGTGGTTTTAAGAGTGAATGTAAGCAAGAAAAGAAGAAAAAAAAAAAGAGAGAACAAATTAGAGATATAACAATTTTAATTTGTTAACTCAAATATTTTAAACTCTAGAGAAATACATCATTGGGACACAAAGTTAAGAAGACTACATTGAAATGAGACGATTTTTATGAGCTTGCTATTAAAGGGAAAAAAAAAAAAAAGTTGTTTTTACCTAGGAGGAAATAAAAGGAAGTATAATAGTAATGAGATATAAAATCAAGATCTCCCATCTTGGCATGTATCTGCTTCTTTATTAGTGAGTTATCTGTGAGGCAAGCAATTTATGTTTTAAATAATTATTGGGCATGGCTCTTTCAAGAGAAATTTTGGATAGCTCAGAAATAGTCTGTGAACCATAAATTTTACTGATGCATATTCTGTGTTTTCTTGTGTTCTACTCTTTAAAGATGGAGAAGACAAATCCTCTCATCACAGCATCATTGCCAGAGAAACAATGATAAAATCCTTATATTATGTGACCCTTCTCAAAAAGCAATTTGTATTTTTCATAGCGTACCAAGCTGATTCTTAGGGATCTTTAAGTAACTATTTTAGGCACAAGAATTTTTAAAGGGTAAAAATAGGGAGCTTTAACTCCTGTAATTAATTGAGTATGAATTGTTCAGAATTTCGGAAGAAAACAATCCTTGATTCTAGGTTAAACTAACTTCAAAGGTGCCAGGACCCCAAGTTGTTTTAATGGTAGCAAGCACGGCCAGCCCCATTAGCTTCTTTCCCTTCCTGCTCTTCTCACCCTGTCTGTGACCACGTGTAAGCAGACGGCTGCTGAAGTGTATTTTGGGAGGCAGTGGCAATGAAATCCTGCTGTATGGGCATGGTTTACTTTGACCTGCTAATACCAACTGTTCTTTATTAAGACCTTGAACATTTTTTAAAAGATTGTTCTTTCCCTCATTAAATAGTCCTGGAACACTTGGGTGAAATCAACTGATATTTTAAGTGTGAAGGTGTATTTTGGGTCTCTATTCTACTTCATTAATCTATATTTCTCTCATTAAGCTAATACCACTCTGTCTTGATCACTGTAGGTTTGTAGTAAGTTCTGAGATTGGGAAAAGTGAGTCCTGCTACTTCACCCTTCTTTGTAAAGATTCTTTAGGGTGTTCTGGGTCCCTTGCATTACAGTATCAACTTTAGGGATAGCTTGCCAATTTCTGCAAAAACAAAAACGAACCCCAAATATAAACAAACAGAAAATTATGGTATTGTAATAGGAATTGTACTGAATTTGAATATAAATGGGACAATTATTGTGATTTTAAAATGTTGTTTTCCAATCCAGGAATACAAGGTGTCTCTTCAGTTATATAGATCTTATTTCTTTCAGCAATGTCCTACAGTTTTTGTGTAAAAGTCTGCCACTTCTTTTGTTAAATCTATTCCTAGGTGTTTTATTCCTTTTGTTCTTATAAAAAGTGAGATTGACTGTTTTATTAATTTGTTGTCAAATAGCTCATTACTAGTGCATAGAAATATAATTATTTTGACTATTTATCTTGTAAACTACCATGTTGCCAACTCATTTGTTTCAATAGTTGTTTCCGTAGATTTCTTATGATTGTGTATGTGTGTGTGTGTGTGATCATGTCATCTATAAATAAAGAAGGTTATAATTCTTTCCTTTAAAATATGGGTGCCTTTTATTTCTTGTTATTGCCTACTTGCCCTGACTAGACCCTCCAGTAGAATGCTGAATAAATACGGCAAGAACAGATATTCTTGCTTTGTTCCTGACTATAGAAGAAAAGCATTCAGTCTTTTTCCATTAACTATAATGTTAACTGTAGGTTTTTCACAGATGCTTGCTATCCCGTTGAGATTGAGTTCCCTTATAGTCTTGGCGTTTTTATCATAAAGGTAATGGATTTTATCAAACTTTTTTTTCTGTGTTTAGATTCAGGTTACTGTCTAGTGCCCTGTTATTTCAGCCTGAAGGGCTTCTTTAATATTTCTTTCAGGGCAGTTTCACTAGTGACAAATACTCCCAGTTTTTAGCTAAGGGTATCTTAATTTCTCCATTTCTGAGAGAATTTAGCTGGATATTGAATTCTTGGTTGACAGTCTTTCAGCCCTTTAAAGATGGCCTCTCACTGCCTTGTGACCTCTAAGTTTCTTAATATCTTACTGAGGATGAGAGGTACACATGGTACATTGTTTCTTGTCTTCTTGCTTTCACATTTCTCTGTTTGTACTTGATTTTTGTCAGTTTGACCATGATGTGTCTAGGTGTGAATAACTTTGAATAAATTCGTCTTGAAATTTGTTGAGCTTTTTTAATGTGTCAGGTAACATTTTTCATCAACTATAAGCTGTTTTTGACCATTATTGCCTCAGATTTTGTTTTCTGCCTCTTTTTATTTTTCTCTGGGACTTTCACTATGCATATGTCAGTTTGCTTTATGGTGTCTATAGGTCTACAAGGCCCTGTTCATTTTTCTTCATTGACTTTTTTCTGCTTCTCTGATTGGATAATCTCTATCCAGCTATCTTCATGTTTGCTGATTTTTTTATCTCTGCCAGATGGAATCTACTATTGAGCTACCCTACTAAAATATATAATTTGGCTATTGTATTTTTCACAGCAGAATTGTATATGGTTAATTTTTATAAATTTTATCTCTTTAATGATATTGTCTATTTTGTGAAATGTTATTGGTATACCTTCTTTAGACATGGCTGTCTTCAGTTTTTTGGACATGTTTATAATATCTACTTAAAGTTTTTGCCTACAAGGTTAAAAATTTGAGCCTCCTCAGGGATATTTTTTCTTTGTCCACATGTGTATGTGGCATATTTTCCTGTTTATTTTCATGCCTAGCAATCTTTTTATTGAACACTGGAAATTGTAGGTAACATAACAACTCTGGTGTCAGATTCCTCAACTCCAACCTTATCTCTTAGATTTGTGGTCATTACTGGTTTGTTTGGTTTTTAATCTCTTTACTTTTCATTATTTCTGATTTTTTGTTTATCAACCCTCCTCAACTAATTCTATAGATTCTGTAGTCCCTGCAGTGTGTGACCAATGAGTTCTTTGTTAAACTAGTAGTTCTTGTTGTTAAGTCTTTGGTTTCACTTTTAAGCCCAACTTCCTGTGAGACACACCCAGATCAGTATACTTCAGTGTTGAGCCAGTGATTAACCAGATGATTAACTTAATTACCTTGTCTATAGATTTTCTACCTTTTGCCTTAGATCTGTGTGAGAAGAACAACTTCCACTTCAAGAAGTTCATAAGACAGACTTAACCTTCACTGCCTATTTCTGCAGTGTCTCAGTGTCAGCCCTTTTCTTTCTCATGTTTTTCCTGGGCATGCAGACAGCCTTGCACATACTCCAAACCTTTCAGATTCCCAGGTCTATGGTGAACCTTTCCAAAGTTCCCTGTTATCATCTGGTTCTGCAGAATTCCCTTTTAAATTCCAGGCCAGGCTACCCCAACTGAATTCAGCGCTGTAGGCAGTGATTTATTTTTTATTTGATTTTATTATTTTATTTTATTTTATTTTGTTTCAATAATGGCCTGGAAAATGTCTCACCCTATTCTGCTGATCTGAGGTCTGTGTAAAATGAAACAGGCACTGTGCTCTAAGAATAGAGATTTGACAGCCTTCTGAAAGCTTGAACAAAATATTGACGGTACTCTGGGGAGAGTGTTTTTAATGCAACTCCAAAAGGGGATGGTCATCTTTTTTAGCTAAAAAACTGATGGCTTTTCATTACTATCACATACTGATATAGGAGAGGGGGTAAACGGGACTAGCCCAAGTTAAAATGGCTCTGACCTCACTGTCTTAACCACATTGTTTTCTCTTGGATAAATGATTTATAGTTTATTCTGTGGCATTGATTAGTTTATAGAGTTCTAAAAAATTAATTTTAGATATTTTGCCTGTTTGGGGGTTAGTTTTGAGGTAGAACAGCTTTATAATGCACTTTCTAATTCTGGAAGTCAATTGCAGCCCTGCTTCTTTAATGCCAGAGACTACTTCAGCCACCTCTGGCCTCCTTTGATTAAGCACCTCTGTATTCTAACAGGGTCCAGGTGACCAGGCCAGGCTTTCATTCCAGTGTCCTTGAAGCTCTGCTGCGTCAACTGAAGTCACAGTGATTAGCATGCTGTCTCCTTGGGTAGCTCAACACATTTCCTTAAAGGGATTTACTTCCTCGGTGACTTCAATCTCATCTCTTCTATACCAGTATTGATCGGGATGAACAAGTTTATGCCGTGGTAACACCTCGGAATTTAATATAACAGCGACTTATTTTTCACTTACACTGTTAGTTCCTTTTAGGTTGATGTAGAGGTGTGTGTTTCATACAGACACTCAGGGCCCCAGAGTAACGGAGACTTCCCCGTGATGCGGCTGCACCACCTGAAATCTGCAGCATCCTTATGTGCTGGGGAAGGAAGCACAGGGCGGCTTCATCACGCTTCCCCATGCTGCAGCCTAGAAGCTCTTCAGGCCGATTTCTCTCACAGCACATTGCTTAGAATTAGTCACATGGCTTTGCTTAGCTCCAAGGAAAGTAGTAGTATTATTATTGCCTTCCTTATGACTAGGAAAAAAGGAGAACTTCCAATTGACTACACTACTCTTAATCTGGATGCTGGTTACATGCTGCAAAATCAGGTTTCAGCCATTTGCTCTTGCGCCCTCTGCGGGTAATCAGGCGTTTGCTTTTTAATTGTGATTTACTTGTCATCTATTATTGCTCCGTCAGCCGATTGGTGCCTCTGATGGAACTAAAAAGAACACTCTCATTTTACTTCCCTGAAACACACTGTGGACTATTTTATACTTATAATATTTTATTAGATATCTGTTCAAAAATGGTCTCCACAACATCCGAAAAGAATTGGCACTCTACCCAGTCCCGATCCGGGAATGAGAGCAGCACTATTTCTTTTCGTCTTTTTCTCTAACTGGCTCAGAGAACAAGAGGTTGCACTGATGCAACCCTGCAGTCCGTCAGGAAACATCCACCTAAACAAGAAATGGTTTTCAAACCTTCTTAGCAATCACTTTTACATTGATTCTCTAAAAGTAATGTCTAGCCTTAGATCAGCCGTTCTGACCGATATAGAAAATTTACTTCAGAAAGACTGTCCTGGGTGAACAAGTTTACTTGGTCCCACTACACAAGGCCTCTCTCATCCATTATTCAGTGATGCAATGAACAGAGAGGCGTTGTGTGTCTACTGTATGCTAAGGGATGAGTTAATGTCTTGGAATAGAGCAGGTATGTAAAACACACATACCATTCTCATGCAATTTTAATCTATTAAAATAAATATTAGAAAACAATTTTGATACCATCACCTCATTCATTCAGTAATTCAATACATAGTATTTAGTATATAGAACATTTATTAGATGCCAGCTATGAAAATTTCAAAAGCAAAACGGGGCATTATCTCCATTAAGGAGATTATCTCCATTATTTCCTTGAGTTTTAAATATCATGAAAATCTCATTGATTTATTTATTTTCACTCTTAAAAACAAAATCATTTCAGGATTTAAATCTGTCCCTTGCAATTTCTAGTGTAACTCTATATGGATTCTGTTAAGCCTGGAAATTGTGCTTCAATATTAATTTCCTCTTGGATAGCCAAGAGAGGACAAAGCTTCTGAAATGAAAGTAAGGAGCTTGATAGACCCTCTGACCAACAAAGCAACTGTTTAACAAGAGGAAATTATAAAAATATCATTTAAAGTTCCTAAAAATTTTCCCAAGTGCGTATAGAAAGAGTAGAAACATTCGTCTAAGAAAATCTACTAAAGTCCTGGCCAGTGTGGCTCAGTTGGTTGGAACAGCATCCTGTACAAGGCAGGTTTGCGGGTTTGATTACTGGTCTCAGCACATACCCAGGTTGCAGGTACAGCCCCCAGCTGGAGTGCCTGAGGGAGGCAACCTAGTGATGTTTCTCTCTTACGTAGATATTTCTCTCTCTCTCTTCCTCTCCCTTTCTCTCTCTCTAATAAAAATTTCTATTAAATCTTGCTAAGAGGACAGAGAATCTCTGGCGTCTGAGCCTTCATCCACTCACTTTCTCATCTCCCAGCTTAGTCTTATGGAAACTCTAATTTGGATGGGTTTGGCCAAGAGGATCAAGTTGGATAAACACAGAGTTTCGTATCCAGGTTCATCATAGTCGAAATGTTAAAAACCAAACAGAAAAATTTGAAAGCAGCAAGAGAAAAACAACTTTTTTGCTTACAAGTAACTCTAATAAGAACAACGGCTGATTTATCATCAGGAAAAAAAAAAAAAAAAGTGGCCATAGGCAATGGGATGACGTATTCAAAGTATTGAAAATAAAATAAATAAATATATAAATAAGAAGAATTTTTACCCTTGAAAAGCCTAACTAAATAAGTATTTCCTAAATTATTTTAATATCCATAAAAATAAAGTAACATATTCTAAAATGCTATCCTCATGATGGCAACAGAGTATAAATCAGTATAAGTTGACCATGACTTACACCTAAATTTTTGCAGCGGCTCCAAGCTGTTCAAGAGAAACTTGCAAAGAAAGTATTAAAAATATTTGACATGGCTTTCGTACCTTGAGAAGATTTTGCATCCTGGCCCCTGAAGGAAGAGGTTTGTCTCCTGCCATTGTTCCTTCTTTCCTGTCTGGATCAGAAGGCCCATCCTGAAGTTGCCTCATTCCTTCCCTCCACAAAAAGCACTCAGATAGTTTATCTTTTTTTTTTTTTAATTTTATTTTTGTTTAAAATATTACAGATGTCCCTTTTTCTCCCCAATGACCCATTCCACCCCACTAAATGAAAGCAAAAGCTATGGGAGGAGCCCACTTTAAAAAAAAAGATACTAAAATGTATGGGAGGAGCCCACTTTAAAAAGAGAAGATACTAAAATGTATGGGAGGAGCCCACTTTAAAAAGAGAAGATACTAAAATGTATGGGAGGAGCCCACTTTAAAAAGAGAAGATACTCTTTTTAAAGTGGGCTCCTCCCATAGCTTTTGCTTTCACTCAGTTGTTTTCAGTTTCAATAGAAGCTCCCTCCCCCCTGCAAACCGAGCTGCAGTAAGGCCAGCTGGGTGCAAAGAAAATGTTTCATGGGTCCTTTTCTGCCAACCTATGATTAATGTGTAACATTTTCAGATCTTTTAAAAGAGTAGTTTTAGCGTTATACTGTTCTGAAATAAAATGAGAACGTGTTCTTTGTGCAAACTCTAAGCTCCCTTTCCTTAATTTCAGTATCAATAACTTCAGTGAAAAATCACTGAGGGAAGAGTTCTGGCAGAGGAAGGGTTAGACTTTATTTTAAAATTTCTTTCTTGAAAGTCCAAAGTATTAAACTTCATGGTTATAAACTCACAGCTCAAATAAAAAATCTAGTCATGCAAGGCAGATAATATCTCTGTAAAAAAAAAAAAAAAGTCACTTAAATAGAGAAACGCTGAATCAAGTGGAAATCTTGGCAAATATATAAAAATCCTAAGAAAACTTATTTTCTTACTAAAGCTAGATTGATGCTCCCTGTACTTAAAAAACAAACTATTAGCACCTGGCAATCTTAAGCTTTATAGAAATGTGTAGATAAAGAAAGAATGATTTAGGCAAATGCATGTGATGTAACATATGCTGAATCCTACCCAGGAACAAAAATGTAAAACCAAACAACAGTGGATTTGAAAGAGCTTTTAGAAACTGCTGAGTAGGTTTTGTTTGCTTTCCCGCTGCCAGGTGAACCAAGCACACCAGGCTCTGCACCAGTTGCCCCCTCACGCTCCCTCCCGCAGAAACAGCGAGAGGCATGCGCTTCACTCCTGGCCGGGGGCCTTCGCTCAAATGCGCCCATGAGGGACAGAGTGACAGACACATCACCAGAGAAAGAACTGTGACTGAATTTGTCAAATGGGCCTTGCACAAGATGTGTTGAGACAGAGAACTTGATCACAATGAGAAGAAATAACTAAATTGTGTCTTCTGTCTCTTATTGTGGAAAATCCTGCAGCCTCTAGCATTTGGTTTTATTTTATTTTTTCTTAATGAGAAAGCACCTGTCAAAGTGTTCATCCACCATCCACATATGCAGATGGATCTGTTAGCTGAGGATGGGAGGGTGGGGGTCATTTGAAAAAGCCCTGGTTCATTTATAGGGGGATTTCCTTGAAGGTACTGGCAGGATGTGTGTGCATGTGTGTGTGTGTGTGTGTGTGTGTGTGCGCGCACGCGTGCGCCTGGGGGAGTGAGGGGGACCATCTGTTGCCTGCTTCTCTGGGAGTAAAGAAAGGCCTTCCAATAATTTTGCTATTTTTTTCCCTTAATACAAAAGAAAGAGCAGGTAATATTTCACTGGTGTAGAATTGATTCTCGACAGTTGAGTGCTTTCTTTCAAATTAAATATGTTCTTACCCTGGGGGAAGCATCTGTCATTTGGCTGAATTGAATGAGGTGATAGAGTGTTCCATGGCAGTAAGGTCTCCAGGAATCCTCTGGTCTTTTCCAACCCTATCTAGCCAAAGTGCTTGCTTTTATTCCTGCAGCTCAGAGAAAGAATGGAAGTGCTCATTCAGCCTTTGTCAAATAAATATACACCATAGTACTGCTCTTATAAATGTAAAAAGCAAAGTTTCTGTCCTGGCCAGTAACGTGCTCACTGTAGCTCAAGCTAAAGTTATAGCCGAAGCTTTCCCTGAGTTATCAAATCTATTCCACTCAGACTCTTGTCTCTGGATCCTTTCTGTTTTCTCTCCCTTCAGCTCCCTGACAAAACATTTCACTTCTGAAGAAGGCACACATTTATGTTGCACAACCGAAACTGCCATGCTGCAGGCTGCCGTTTGCCAGGGTAGACCAAGGTTCTTACAATATGTGCATGAAACAGGACATCGAATAGCTCCTTTTTCTATGTGCAGCATGCTGGATGTTATAAACTCGTTCACTTATTTTACTGTTAAGATTATGGATATTTATTCAGTAACCCTTTCACTGTTTTAATATTTTGTCTCCACAATTTTAGATATTTTTGCTTTGTTCTGTTCATTTATTTATTTTTAACATATGATTTCGCTTATAGGTGGCTCCTAAAGAACAGAATAAATGAACAAAGTGGAAACAGACTATAGATACAGAGAACAAACTAATGCTTGTCAGAGGGGAGGGGGTTGGGGTCCGGGAGAAAAAGGTGAAGGGACTGAGAAGCACAAATGGGCCCTCACAAAGCAGCACAGAGGCTGCAAGGGGCAGCACTGCAGGCAACCTGCTTGGTGCCAGGCGGACACCAGGCCCACCAGGGAATCACATAAATGTCCCACCGCTGTGCTGCACACCTGAAACCAACACGCTATTGAATGTCAACTGTATTGGAAAAAGGAAATTTCTTTTTAATTTCAAAAATAATAATAGCGTATTGAGGGCTTCATAGCAAATGTAAAAGTCGTTGACAACAATAACTTAAAGGCTAGAATGGAGACACTGAAATGCACCACTGTGCGGTTCTTATACTCTCCGAGGAGTCCTATGATATCACATGAAGGTACACTGAAGGCAAAGGGGTTGAGCAAAGAAAAAGAAATTCAAAGACACAGACAACAATATGGGGAATACAAGAGGGAAGGGGGTGGAAATAGAAGGGATTGATAATGCTTAAACTTGAAAATAAAATGTATTCCTCCAGAAATAATTTACTTTAAACAAAATGTTTCAACCAACTGCAAATTCAAGGAGAGACTGCAGTCAATTCAGTAGAAAACATATAATTCCAAGTCTTAGAAAGGATTCATGATCACGATGCGTTTATATGAGCTGTGAGTTTGCAGCCTTTCCTATCCATAAATAAAGATTCAAAAACACTGCTATACTTTAAGATACAAGCTGTTATTAAGTTAATTTATCCCCCTGTGATTTGGTAAGCATTTGTATTTGCTCTAAAGTATATCCTTCGAGATTTAAGTAAGAAAAATATAGTTTGCAGTGATGTTTATGAAGTTATTTTTTGGAATATGAAAGTGTTTGGGATATATGAGTCAATATATTTAGATTTATATTATCCACTGGAAAATTACTTTATTGAGAAATGAATTAGTAAATAAAAATAGATTTGCAAGTTCTAATTAAAACAAATGATCTAGCTAGCTAGCTATCTAAATATCTATCTATATTTATATAGAAGAATAATATTTGAGTAATTGAAAAAAACTAATTTAATATAACATTTAATTTAAGCCTTTAATATACAATTCATTCTCTAGGTTTTATTTGTGCATCCATATGCTTTCTGCACGTTTTGCTTTTGTTTCAAATTAACAGGTCATTTTTCCTTGACTGCCATTATTAAACAGCAGAAATAAGACACATATGAGCAAAGCTGTGAGCAAGCCATACCTGGGCAGAAGTTATTTCCCTTTAAATATATCCTATCCCATGACACACATGTTTCCAATATTACTCATCTAATGTTTTTCAAGTTAAACAAATTTTAAATTTTTAAAAACTTATGGTTAAAGAGAAAAATCTACATGTTTTCATTTTGCCATTTTTTTAAATCAATTATTATTTTTTTATTATATGGTAAAATCTGAAGTTTACTGGAGGAAGTAGTGCTCTTAAAAATATGAACCTGCCCCAGTTTTGAAGTAGAGGTGACTGAAACTGTTGTGTAATAAAACTATTATTCAGGGTAAGTCAAAATCCATCTGATACAGTCTGAATTAACTGAACCAAGATGTCTTAATTTACCACCTATATTTAGTGATGATGATTTATGATTATTTATGACTATATTTATAAGCAATTTTCCACTTCTAAGGAGAATTAATCTTAAGACAATGCCAAATATCAAACAAAATTTGGTAAATCTAAAATAACATTTAATTTAAAATATTTTATAATATTTAAAAAAAAAAACTTTTACAAATCATAAAGCAATTGTAGTGAAACAACTGAAAAAAAAATCAAGAATCATTAGAATCCTTAAAAAATACTAGGTTTTAAAAAAATGTAACTAGCTGTATGTGTAGAGTCAATTTTTCTAATTTGAGTTCTTAGTCATTTACAGCAATGTCTACAGGGACCAGTATTTCAATTGAAGAATAAAAAAGGCACTTGTTTTTATAGGATTAAAACAAAAGAAAGGGAAAGGAACACATGGTTGGAGCTAAACCCTTTTTATCAGCCTATCTCCCTAAAAGAGGACAGTCATTTAACTTGACTGGATCAGATTGTTGACTGAGACATGAGTCCCTGGGTATTTAGGAGATAAATGAAACAGATTAAAATAGAACAAAATAAAGGGTATCTAATGTGCTAACACTGGATATTGATATTTAGGACTCTGTCTCGGGACAGTAGAGTATGTAGAATAAAATAGGGTTTAAGACATCACCTTTCCCCGGGCATTTAAGAGGAATTGCTGACATGCAAAAGAGCAATCGCTAGGTAGGGGTCATTACCCTCTAACCCGAATGCAGGTCTTTTCTAAGTTACAGAAGAGCACAGACTTTCTCCACGTGATTTAAGTGGCAATTTTACATTTTAATACAAGGAAGGGGGGAGGTGAATGTTAATCATTTGGACTCTGGATGCAAAGGCATTAGATGTATGCTTACCAGCCGAATAATTCTGACTTAATTACATACTGCCTCTAAGAGCCAACTACCTGACCTCTAAAATGGTGGTGTGATGGTTAATTCTAATATCATCTGAGCTGAGTAAGTCAGAAAATGTCAAGAACCATATGATGTCACTCATATGTGGGATATAAAACCTAAAGCAACAAATGAACAAACAGGAAAAACTAACAAGCAAAAACTCATAGGCACTTTTTTTTTTAAATTCAAAATAATATTTTATGTATTTATTTTAAATTTATCTTTATTGTTGAAAGTATTACAGATGTTCCCTCCCCCCTCCCCCCCAAACAGGATGGTGGTTACTAGAGGGTAGAGGGGTGGGGGAGAGTAAAGAGTAAATGGAGTCAAACATATGGGGAGGGAAGGAGATTTGACTCTGGGTGGTGGCACACAACGCAGTGTACAGACCATGTATGGTAGAACTGTACACTTGAAACCCTTATAATTTTATTAACCGAAGTCACCCCAAACTTTTTAATTTCAGAAAAGAGAAAGGGACATACTACTATTCAATTAGAATATCCACAAAGATTGAGAATGATGAATAGTGAAGGCAATACAATCATATTTGGTAGGGTTTTTAAAAGTATTATTTTGTTATTGTTTAAAACTTTGAGCAGACATAACATAATTTCTTAGAAGTACCTATATAACATATGAACAGATTATGGGACAGTTGGTACAGTTGCAGGTTCTAGAATAGCAAGTTATATATTTGGAAAAAATATATGGCATTATTAATAACATAACAATTTGAAAAAAATTATTCAAAGTTCTTAAAATTAAATAGTTACATATACTAAGGAAATAATTACCATTATGTCCCTTCTGAGTGAAAAGCAGTGCAATATAGTTATTCTCTGAAATACAATAAAAAGTAAAGCTATCAATAAATATAGGGGGAAATATGATAATGGTGTATCAGGGATTTGATTAATTGAAATACTACTTTGTTTTTGGATTTTGTGGTATTAGTAAAAAAAAAAAAGTAATTTGTTGTTTTTCTCTTTTTTTATTGTTCAAAATATTACAGATTTGTTTTTCTCTTATTCTAAATATTTACCATCATACCAAATTTGTATTAAAAATGTTGTATTCTTTTTCTTAAGGAGAGACATCAAGCTGGATAAGCTTTCAGCCAGTCCCCATTTACATCCTTATAATTCTCATGCTCAGTCAAAATTTCCTGTTTTAAAGTATAACTTTTCAAAATGAAGTCATTTCAGGGAAATTTTACTTCATTAAATCTCCTCAGTACTTTTTGATTGTATTTTTATTTATTGGTGCTCTATTTGAGAATGATCTTTATAGTCTGCCCTACTTATATTTTCCCCATAAATGTGGGTTCTATTCCTGGACAGGGCACATACCTAGGTTGTGGGTTCCATTCCTGGTTGGAGTGCATAAGGGAGGAAACCTATTGATGTTTCTCACATAGATACATCTCTCTCCCCTCCTCTCTCTAAAATTATAGGTATATATATAATTTATCTGCTCAGCTGAGGATTTAAAAAAATTTTAAACTTTATTCCATTAAAATGATTTGAGTATTTTTGTATATTTATTATCTTATTTTTATATGTTTGTGTTTAACATTTTTATATGTTTGTATTTTGGATATGTGGATTTGTGTATAGGAAAATTCAGAAATTAAACTTTTTAAGATTGGTTAATCGGCCAACTTGTCAACTTTTACAGTTTTTTTAGTAACTTTCAAGTAGAAAAAGATATTATCAAGCATATTTTACATTCTGTCCCCATTTTTCTAACAGTTATACATGTAAATCTTATCATATTGCATAGGTTAGAAGAGTGATTTTTAGAAGTACATTCTGGGAAACTCATAGGCAAGACAACTATGGAGCTCTGGATTCATGCTCTTATTAAATTCATGTGATTCACCTATTACATTTCTGCAAATAATTTAATTTGACAAAAATATTTAGCTGCTGAATTGTTTATTTTTCAAAAATATGTTAAATTTAAACATTAACCTGGCCAGTATGTCTCAGTTGGTTGGAGCATCACAAGAGGTGGTAGGTTCTATTCCCAGTCACAGCACATACCCAGGTTGTGGGTTTGGGTGGCTGGGTACATGCAGAAGGCAACTGATCCATGTCTCTCTTTCTCCCTCTCTCTCCTTTTCTCATTCTAAAATTAATAAAACAATTTTTTTAAATCTATAGAGTAGGCTAACAGCAAGCATTCTTTTTTTTATCTACGTAATTAGCATGCATGTCAGGTTTTTACATATATTTTTAAAAATCTATTCTTGATTTGTTTTCTTTCGTACAATAATTTTATTATACAATTGTTTTTACTATGCTTCATGAGCTCCTTTAATTGGCCTGAACTCCATTTTAGGACAGAAAAGTATTATTTATGTTTCATAAATATTAATGTAAGTGCTAATCAAATACAAGTACACTAAGCAATTAAGAATATGTAACTGTCTTCCATTATGAACATATCTTCTTCATGACTTCCAAATTCAAATTCCAAATTTCTCCTGATGTTCAGTTGAAAATTTTTCTAATATTTCCTGCGTGGAAATTATATTTTCTGAACTGATTACTAACAGAAAAAAATGTTTTTCGTTTCTGTGAAATAGCCCTTCTCTTGTTCTATTTTTCCGCCATTCTAGTAACTCTCTCCCTAACTCACAGCAAGTATTTTACTGGATTTTTTTTTTTATACAGTAGGTCTGTGTTACAACAAACATATTATGGTTGGCAAGTTAATGTGGAATAGTGACTAACATATGGATACGTTGAGGAAGCTTTCTAAAAGTTATGCTGGATTACTCTGTTACTAACTGGTCATTATTACATTTTAGCTATTTGGCTATGATAAATGAAGACTAGTACAATCTCACTCCATAACCACTTCCATATCATTAAATATGGCTGTTCAAATATGTGGAATCAACTTAGTACTTAGTGCTGTACACATACTGACTTGGTCAAACAAGTATTAGGAGAATATGTCTAGTGACTTAATTTTAATATTTCAACTCTGAAATGTGTTTTCAACAGTAAATGAAATGCAGCGTTAGTATATTTTTTGACCTGTGTTCATTTTGCTGGAATGTTTTCAACATTCTGATTTTCTTCACTTATCCTCTGTAATTTCAGAGCAATAAATTGCTTCAGTAAGTTTTATGAGATAGATTCAGTGTCTGCATTACTTGAAAGACTTGATGGTTCACAGAAAATCAGAGATATATTTTATGCTTCTGCATTTAATATCTACTTCATTGGAACTGAAGCTAAAGAGAAACTAATTTCTTATTACACAGTGACAACAGGAACTGTGATAGCGTTAACTTAGGTTCACAAATGCATTCAGTTATTCAGGACTTGTTTTTTGAGAGGCTATCATTTTTCCAGGCACCTGGGATATTATGATATAGCAGTGAATAAATGCATAATCACACATATCTTTCTATGATGGAGGTCCTATTTTAGAGTACGTGTGTGTGTGTACACTATTTGCACGTACTGTGTTAGGGAAGAAGTGTTGTAGGAAGAAAAATGAAGCAGGAAAGTAAAGAGTGAGCACTTGCAGAGTTTATTTTTAAATAGGCTATTTAGGGACGGCTCACTGAAAATGCCATGGTGGAATAAAATTGAAGAACCTGAGTCGATAAGCAATGAAGATAGGTGGCAAAAAATCCCAGCCAAAGGTAAGAGCCAATTCAAAGGTCATGATATTGCCACATGTTGAAGCAATGCCACGAAGGTCACTACATATGTCTCTGAGAGAGTAAAGGGATGAGTAGCAGATGACTCTAAAGAGATAATGGGGGGCAGGAAACGAGAAATGGCATAATGTGATTCACGATTTTAAAGGATAATTTTGCTGCTGTGGAAAAAAAAACTGATAAAGACAAGAACAGAATAAAATGAGTTAGAAGATTATTGTAATAATACAGGTAAAAATGGTAATGATTAGATCAGCTCTGTGATGATAGAGTCACTGAGAGGTGTTTGGATTTTACATACATTTTTTAAAGTTAGAGCTGACAGAATTTGCTGGGAGGTTAGGTATGTGATTCATAAGAAAGAGTGGTTGAAGGTGACTCTAAGGATATTTTGATAATAGTAACTTAGATCTGTAAGACTTTAAGAGGAGAAGGTTTTTATGTGGTATAAATGATTGGATACTCAATTTGCATAAGTTAAATTTAAGGAAATCAGGAGGTGCTTAAACAGGGATGTTAGGTTGGCAATGGATAGGAACCTGGAGTTCAAACACAGAAGTCTGAATTGGCGATATACAACTTGTGTTCATCAACATACCATGTGTATTACTGCCCATGAGACTGAATTAGATCACCAGGTGGATAAACGTCAGTAGAAAAGAAAAGAAATCCCAGGACTTTATCATGGTGCACTACAAATTTAGCAAGTTGTTTGGTTAGAATATGGAGAAAGAAGAGCCAGAAAGAGATGGAGAAAATTGTATAGTTATGGTGTTGTGTAAGTCAAGTGTCTAAAATGAGAAAGTGCTTTAAAGAAGTGTGGAGATTTATGTCAAATATTGCTGATAGATCAATAAATTAAGGGCAAAAAAATAACCACTGGATTTTTCAAAATGGAGATTATTGTTCCACTTGATTATGGCTTTCCAGTCCTATTTGTGTCCCATTTTCAAATGGCAGCAAATCCCCCAAAGCCACATTTTAAGCCTAGATCCAATCATTAAAGATATAAATTACACTCACGAATGGGAGGGTATTCAAATTAATATTGAAAAAAAGTGGGGAGCGTACAGGGATAGGAAGAATGATTGTGGCCAATATTATAAATAATCTCACATAACAGGGTTCTATAGATATTAAAAATTTAATAAAATGATATTATGGACTTAATGCTCATATCAGTTATTAGAAATGGAAATGAAAACCTAAATAAGATAATACTACTTACTAGAATGATTGAAATTAAAAAGATCACAGCAAGTTTTGGCAAGGACATGGACCAACTGGAGCTCTCATACATTGTAGAAAGGCAAAATGCTACAGTCACGTGGACAAACAGGTTATCTACTCGTATCCTGATTTCTAAACTGAGTTGGATACTCTGAGGAACAGTTGAAGATAAACAGAGAAAAGTGAGACTTGGTATTCCCAGGTTCATATAATTCAACAAATAGTCACTGTGTTCTTATTTTGAGGAAATGTGCTGAGATATACACAGAAGACTGAGAGCCATTTCTTGTCCTAAAAGAATTTAGAATCTAGTATGGAGAAAATTCACAAATATAATTACTATAAGATATGAATTTGTAGTTACTACAATTGAAGCATAATTATGGTTCTCAAGTACAAAGAAGAGAGGAGGAAAATACCTCCAAATTTACCACCAAGGGGAAAACCATGAAATAAAAAGGTTTTCGAAGGCCAAGGAAGGAAGGAAGGGAAGCTGAAAGGGCTGCACTTACCTTTGTTGCCCTAACTCATGCTTTGTTTTCTATCTCAGTTTACATATAATTTCCCTGGTATCTTTTGTCTTACACAGTAAATTTGATTGGTAAGAAAGAGACCCTGCAATCAGGTAGGGAAAACATACTAAAGGCAGAGTTAGGATTTAAACCCAAGTCTTTTATGACCATTGGAAAATCATATTACACATGCCTTAAAAGGCTTTCACAATCCAAATCATATAAAATGAGCTCTTTTCATTCTTTTAAATGAATCATATAAAATTCCACCTAGAAATACTTTTCCAGTTAAATATTCAGTGCAAAAAGGGAACCAAGCAGACAAAAACTCAAACCTGATCCAGGGAAAAGGTCTTTTCTTCTCGAGTTACAAAAGCATGTTGACTTCAAATTCCTCAATTATTTTTTAAAATTAATGAAACATGTAAATAGTTACATATTTGCATAATTTATTGATGTAATACTGAACATAGTCAATTCTGACAAAACTGCGCCCATTTCAAACAATGATTAAATGTGCATCTCAACTCTCAACATCTCAGGTGAGTGCACGTATCAGTTTTTAAAGTCAGTGCGTTCATAGCTTGATTGCTATGGCAAGCAAATCCCTGATACAAAATTATGTTCAGTGTAATAACATCTTAAACATTATTTAGATATGTCAGGGGCTTGACAGGCTAATTTATAGATTTCAAGTGTTGGAGAGTTTATCATACACAACCTTTTACAACCACATCTTATTAGAGGATAGGAAATTGAGAACCAAGGAAATTAAATTACTTTTTCAGAGATATAGAGATAATTAGTAATACATCCAGGCTTGTATCTTCCACTATCATTGTCTTTTCACCATATCTCAAGTTCAGATGTGTATACAACCCAGTGTTCATCATGGACCGAGTTGGTTCCAGGGTGACTCCAGCCGGGGGGCCCCCGATCAGAGTGCCCCAAGGGAATTGTCTTTTTGTGGTGCTCCCAGAATCTCCAGGCCATGTCTGTCCTGTTCCATATCTAGGCTGGAAGATAATTGCTCCTGAATATATCTTTATCCCTCCTCTAAGGAGAAAGCGGTCTCAGCTGTCACTAAAGCAATTTGAAATGAAATGTCTTGCACCTATTTATGTAAAAGAAACACAGTTGAGGTTTGTAGTGTCTCAAGAATATGTAGTGTCTCAAGGATATATGACTCATTGATGTAGAAAATGCTAACGTGTAATGACCTTGGTTTTCTGAGGTGAGAGAAAATTCTGGACCTTAAGGAGCAACCAAGACTTGGCATATCTTGGGAATGGGAATGTGACTGCAGCGCTCAATCCCCAGCACTAGCCTACATCCTGATCTCTAAGGGAACAGGTGAAACAATGTGTGTTAAATTTAGCTCTGTGGTGTGTCAGGAAACAGAGATTTTTTTTCCTTCAGGGAATAATGTCTAATTATAAGTATGTAAAAGTTTGTGGCCTGGCAGAGAAATGAAATGTAAATTATTTATATTTGAGATTAAATAATAGATTTGATGTCATAACAATATCTTTGGTGGCTCTCATCTCTTGTCATCTCCTCTGAAGTAAGTGTTAACTTCTTTCCAATCTTAACTCCTCTGATCTGGGCTTCAGCTTCTCTCTGGGTCTGCTTTTAGAATTCTCTCTAACTTTGCTGCATTTCCTATGTGAATTTTACATTCACAAATGATTGGACAGTCACCGTATATTTGGGAAGATTTGCTTTGCTAGACATCTTAGTACAACAGGGATAGCATTTCTCTTTCTGTCTATGGCAGTCTTCAGATAATAAGCTGCTTTCTGTTTTCCAGTCCCATGTGGCAAGGATAATGGCCAAATGACTAGATTGTATCAACCTAAACAATAATTAGGGTGTTAATAATGATAATACTTAAATTATTAAGTGCTTACTATGTGCCCGCCACATTTCCAAGCAATTTGCCTGTATTTGTCCATGCAACCTTAATGACAAATCTATGAATTTGGAACCATTACCATGTTCTCTGGGTTTAAGTAATTTGTACAAGAGTAGAACCCTAGAGAGAATCAAAATTAAAAAGTTGGTTAGAAGAGAAATAGCACTTAAGGATAGAAGATATGGATGGACAGAGGAAGAAGGAATTAATTTTGACTTATTTTATTTTTCACTTGTAGATAGGAACATTGAACACCATATGTACCGAGTTCTCTTCTGGATTCCCCAGTAGACAAAACCAATTAAATCACTGAAAACTATTAGGTTAATTTAGATGTACATTATTGTTAGTACTATAGTACTCTACTGCTTATATTTACTTTTTTAGATTATGTAAGATCCATGTCCACACAACTGCAAGTGTTCATAAAAAAACAATAACATAATTTGGAGACATAATGGCCGTTCATTGTTTCATTTTCTTGGTAACTTTACTTTTCTCTATATGCAGGAGCCCCACTTCTCCTATAAAATAATCCACCCACCACCCTGTGTGATTCTCCTTACACTGAAGTTGTATAACCACAATAATGGACTGTGATCCAATCCCGGACAATTGTATGAACCACAGACACTGATACTGGCCGTGGGATGAGCATGAAGCCCAATTTGAACCACTTAGAACTTTTCTTTTTGATGTAATATATGGATACTAGGAGAATTCCCTTCTTTCCTCTGCAGAGAGTAGTTTGAAATGCTGCAACCTAGAGCTCTTTCTAAGCACAAACCCACAGGATGCCATTAAAAACACACACGTTATAATAAATCTCATGCAGTTTAAGTAGGGAAATGAAGATAAGATGGTAGTGGTAACCTTGGGCTTTTTTTTTTTTTTTTTTTTTGTCTCGCTTGCTTGATGTTGGTTTCTTGCAAATGAAGGGAGAATTATTACAAAAATACGGAACTGAGGGTCTGACAACACAAGACACAAAAACATGTGCAGAGCTTAGATTCAAATGCCACACCAATTTACTTTCAATGTTGGAGATGACACTGTCAAGAAACAGTGAAATGTGTCATTAGTCATTGGCAAAGATTCCCGAGTGTCAGAAGAGAGAGAATGAAAACAAATACACAACAGAATTGGGTGTGACATTTATTAAATTTTCTAGAATATACATATATTAGCGAGTATGAAATTTAGGGTAATCTGGTTACGTAACTCATTTCTTTTAAAAAATATTTTTAAAGAAATTTGTTATCAATATTTTTAGCTTACTCTTTTTTTCAAACTTTTGCTTATTTTTTTTAAAAGTTGAAGTTTGCCACCGAAGCATAGTCATAAACTCCAGTCATACCATTATGTACAGACTAAGAAGATGACTTTCTGATGTTTTGGTAAACCTCTGTAGAGAGGGAAAGGTTCTGTGCAGTGCGGAGAATGACACAATCGTTGGAAATCAAGAGAACGAGGGTCTTATTCTGCTCTACCAACTCACTCTGTGAGGTATTTTGTATTGTCATTTCATTGTTTTCAATAAGCAATACTTAATGCAAACTTACCGAGTGAGGAATTATTTATTAACTACTCATTCTTTCATTGAGACATTGTCTGATGCAGCAGTGAAGAACAAATTCCTAAACAGATAAACTCTAAAAAAAAACTATTATAAAGCATAAATAATATACACTGATCAGTTAACTAATACACAGAAAACCACATTTATTAGTTCCCCACTCAGGGATTTGTGAAACATGAGTACAAAATAATGCAAAGTGTAATATCCCTTTCTGGTCCTCACGGAAGCAATTCAAGTATTCTTTTCCCCCCTCAAGCTATTATTTTACCACAAGGAACAATCTTATCTAATTAGTGTTCATTTACTATCTCAAAGTCAGTCACTATCCACAGGACTGGGATTAAAGGAATCCCTAGATTCATTTCCAGAGAACATGATCAATGGATGCAAAGATGGGAATTGGGGAATTCTTCTTTCTTGTAAATGAAACTTTATCATATGTACTCATCTACCAAAGCTTGTCTCCCTAAACCCTCGACAGATTAAAAGTATATTGTCTAAAATTGATTTGGTCTGCTTTGAAAATTTAATCTAAATCATCTCCTAATTTGATTTAGAAATACTAGGTTTTGTTATTATTATTATTTTTTTTTAATTTCAGGCTTTGGCTTATTTAGCTCCTAATAGTACTTTTCAGAGGTATCAATAACTGCTATGGAATAGAATGGAATATATTAGGCCTTGTCTGTACATGAAAATAAACAGTATCTTTTTAGTTTTTATTATGTTAACCTTTTTCTTTGTAATAAGGAAATGAATTTTGTTGCAAAATCAAACTTACAAATTCTGTCTGAATCTGAAACCAGTAAATTCCAACTGATTATCTTGATCCCAAAGTGCTGTAGCCCATAGTGTTTTATTTCACAAATATTCTTCCCTCTTATTTTAGAAAATCTAGGGATAAATCATTGATTACCAAGGTCAGTAGCTTTATCATTCAAATGAAACGTTGAAAACAATTATGCAGACATCATTTACATAAGCTTTCCATCAAACCAACCATTCACTAATGTGTTTGCTTTCAAATGAGTTTCACATTTACTCCTATGCCCAAGGGTTTACCACAGTCCATTTTTATTCATGAAAATTTAGGCTACCACTCTGCTTTCTTGGCATTAATACTAATCAATACTGCCAGTTCTTGATTGTCTATGTTAATGAAGTGTAATATTAATGCACATAATTCAAAACAGTGGCAAAATTTGGAAGTCTGTTCCCCTAATGTTTCTCTTATGGATTCTACTTTATCAAGTAACTATATAAATTAAACTACATTACCCTAACATAAAACAATAAACTAGAACTGTTCTATATAATTAGGCCATCTAGGATAAAATTAAACTGTTTGTATATACATTTCTTTTAAAACTAAAACATTATACTTGTTTATTTTTTTCTTTTGTTTCCCTTGGCCAAGGAGATATATCAGAAAAAATATTGCTACCAGAAATGTCTGCGATTCTACTGCCTGTGTTTTCTTCTAGGATTTTTATGGCTTCAAGTCTAACATTTAAATCTTTAATCCATTTTGAGTTTATTCTTGTGTATGGTGTAACAAGGTGGCCTAGTTTCATTTATTTTGCACATTTCTATCCAATTTTCCTAATACCATATATTGACTGGACTGTCTTTACCTCATTGTATGGTTTTGCTTTCTTTGTCAAATACTAAATGACTATGAAGTCGTGGTTTTATTTCTGGGCTCTCTGTTCTGTTCCATTGATTATGTCTGTTTTTCTGCCAGTACTATGCTCTTTTGATTACTATGACCTTGCAGTCTAGTTTGATGACAGGTAGCCTGATTCCTCCAACTTTGTTCTTCTTTCTCAAGATTGCTGTGGCTATTTAGGGTCTTTTACGGTTCCATATAAGTTTTTGGAACATTTTTTCTAGTTCTGTGAAATACACTATTGGTATCTTCATAGGAATTGTGTTGACTATATAGGTTGCTTTGGGTAGTATGGACATTTTTTTAAATCATCACCCAGTGATGTGTTTTATTAATTTTTAGTGAGAGAGAGAGAAACATCCGTAGGTTGCTTTCCATTCGCTTCTTGACCAGGGATCGAACCACCAATGTAGGTATGTGCCCTGACTGGGAACCGAACCCACAACCTTTTTGGTGTATGGGATGATGCTTCACTCACCAGAACCACCTGGCCAGGGCTGGACATTTTAAAGATGTTAATTCTTCCTACCTATGGACATGGTATATGCTTCCACGTATGTGTATCTTCTTTAATTTCTTTCTTCAGGGTCTTATCATTTTTTGAGTGCAGTCTTTTACATCCTTGGCCAAATTTATTCCTAGGTGTGTTTTTTTGATGCAATTGTAAATGGGGATTGCTTTCTTAATTTTCCTTTTCTGATAGTTCATTATTGTTGTATAGAAATGCAACTGATTTGTGGATATTTATGTTGTATCCTGCTACTTTATTGAATTAACTTCTCAGTTCTAGTATTTTTTGGGTGGAATATTTAGAGTTCTCTATATACAGTATCATGCCATCTGCAAGTAATGACAGTTCTACTTCCTCCTTTCCAATTTGGATGCCTTTTATGTTTTCTTCCTATCTGATGGCTGTCACTAGGACTTCCAGTACTATGTTGAATAAGAGTGGTGAAAGTGGACACCCCTGTCTTGTTCCTGTTCTTAGGGGAAATGCTTTTAGTTTTTGCCCATTTAGCATGATGTTGGCTGTGGGTTTGCTATATATGGCCTTTATTATGTTGAGTTATGTTCCCTCTACTCCCACTTTGCCGAGAGTATACAACAAACTAGAAAGTTTTTACACAGCTAAGGAAATCATCAAAAAAATGAAAGGGCAACCTATTGAATGGGAGAACATATTCTCCAATGACATATCTGATAAGAGGTTAATATCCAAAATTTATAAAGTACTTCCACAACTCAACACCAAAAATACAAACAAACCAATTAAAATATAAGCAAAGGATCAGAACAAAAAGTTCTCCAAGAGACATATGAAAGGATGCTCAGTGTCACCAATCAGAGAAATGCAAATTAAAACCACAATAAGATATCATCTCTCACCTGTCAGAATGGCTATCACCAAAACATCAATAAACAACGTGTTGGCGATGATGTGGAGAAAAGGGAACCCTCATGCACTGTCGGTGGAAATGCAAATCCTGCAGCCACTGTGGAAAAGATTATGCAGTTACCTCAAAAAATTAAAAATGGAACTGCTTATGACCCAGCTACTCCACTTCTGGGAATACATCGGAAGAAGCCTGAACACTAATTCGAAAGAATATATGCACCCCTGTGTTCATTGCAGAGTTATTTACAATAGCCAGGATTTGGAAGCAACCTAAGTGTCCAGCAGTAGGTGAGTGGATAAAAAGCTGCGGAACATTTACACCATGGAATACTAGTCAGTCATAATAAAGAAGGAAATCTTATATTTTGGGACAGCATGGATAGACATTGGAGAGTATTATGCTAAGGAAATATGCCAGAGAAAAAAAATACAGTATAATTTTACTTATATGTGGAATCTATTGAACAAAATAAAATCACAAACAAAACAGAAACAGATTCATAGATACAGAGAATGGACTGACAGCTGTCAGAGGGGAGGGGTTTGGGGGGCTGGGTAAAAAAGGTGAAGAGTTTAAGCAAAAAATAAAGTAAAACAAAACAAAGAAAGCCGTCCTAGACATAGATGCAGTATAGTGATTACCAGAGTTAAAGGGGGCTGAGGGGAGACAGAAGGTAAAGGGGAGATAGAGGGTGATGGACGGAGACTTGGCTTTGGGTGGTAAACACACAATACAATATACAGATGATGTATTATAGAATTATACACTTAAAACCTATATAATTTTATTAACCAATGTCACCCCAATAAATTCAATAAAAATAAAAAATAAAATGGAATATAAAATAAAATAGTCTAATGTGGATTTCTATATGACAAACCTTGGCATGAAACAAAATTTTTTGAAATGTGTGGCATAAAAAAAAGGGAGTCCTTTAGACAGCTGACCTTCTGGATCTTTTAGATAAGTTCTTTGTTATTGCTGAGATCTAGGAATAAAGTAGAGCCTATTCTAAACATTTATTGACTCTGACTTGTCCTCCCCCATAACCCAGATTTTATTAAATAGCAACATGATGGACATAATTCCCAGGTACAAAAGTACTATTTTTATTTTATTGAAAGTTGATGTTCTCAGCAGGTCTACAATTAGAAAGAAATAGATAAACGGTGTTCATGTGAGTGTCGCTGACTGTATATCGTTCATGTTTATCAGACAGGATGCTCTTTTCATCCAGTGGTTGCCTGCATATAAATGACTGGAATATACCAGTGAGATATGGTTAGGTCCTAGTGTCCTGTCACAACCATATTCTTGCGACTCCCAGGCCTGAGACTTTGGCAAAATTATCAAGTTAATTCAATCCTGAGGATAGCTTCTCAGCTGGTTATCCTTTACCAGTTGGCATGTCTCTATTACATACCTTCTTGGAACTGCAGATTCTCTATAACTTTTTGAAATATTATATAATTCATCATGGTATTATGCATTTTATTTTATACTGAAACAAGATGTAAAATAACAAGGTATTTAAAAATTAATTTTTTGCCCTGCCAGTGTGGCTCAGCGGTTGAGCATCAATCTATGATCCAGGAAATCGAGGTTCGATTCCCGGTCTGGGCACATGCCTGGGTTTCGCGCTCGATCCCCAGCAGGGGCTGTGCAGGAGGCAGCCGATCAATGAGTCTCATCATTGATGTTTCTCTCTCTCTCTCTCTCCCTCTCCCTTCCTCTCTCTGAAATCAATAAAATATATATTTAAAAAATTAATAAATAAAAACTATTTTTTCTTAAAATGATACCTATTTAATTAGTCTTTCTTTGCATTTAATTAACCTTCTACAAGTAACTCATTTTCATATGCTTTGAGGATTCAAATGACTAAAAATTATACTATAATCTATTAGTTGTATAAATTAGTATCATCATTATGGACACCTTAAAAATAACTATGCTTTCTGATCTTTTTAATCTTTAGATAATGATTATCTTCAGGGGAAAAAACAAGTACATAAAGTAAAATTTACCTATTCGAATGTTCAGCACAGCTTTGTTTACGCTCTGGCAGGTGGGGCTCAGTTGGCTGAGCACCTCCCATGCACTGAGGGGCCACCGGTTGGATTCCCAGTCAGGGCACCTGCCTGGGTTGCCGGCTGCCTCCCCAGGGGGGAGTGTGCAGAAGGCAGCCAATCAGTGTTTCTTTTTCTCTCTCTTCCTTCCTCTCTATCTAAACATCAATTTAAAAAATCTTACACACACACACGCACACACACAAAACACAGCATTGTTTAAAATAACAAAATTTTAGAGGAAAAAGTTAACGTTTGACAAAAACGGTGGATTAAATATGTTATGGTTCAAGGGGATATTTTCAACTATAAAAATAATTAAATCACATTTTATGTATTGTGGTATGAAATTATATTTTGATATTTTTCAAATGCAGTTTTGGAAAATGATATGTATGTATATTATAGACTATTTCCATACACAGACATAAATATGAACAGAAATGGTCAGGCATGTAATGAGTGATAATTTCTAGATGGTGTTTCCTTTTAGTTGTCTAACGTTTGTACAATGCAGATTTATGATTTGTTCATAATGAAATCACACCCTTTTTGCATTTACCTAAAGCACATTTACTGTACTCAACTTACTCATCAAAGATGGTCAGGTTGACACCTCTTTATCATTATAACGCTAGTTATATGTGCAACACATATTTTGAGACCTGGAGTATGAGATTCAAAGGAAAGATGATAAGGGTTATTGAGAATAAGGGGGTATGTTATGTGGGAGACCAATCAGATAGTAAGAAATATGGCTCTAGCAGCATTTGGAAGAAACTCATACAACTGCAGCATATAAAATGAGGCAAGGTATGGAGAGTCCTTACAAAGTGACAGATTATACAGAAATACAGAGACAAGTTAATGAATTGAAATTTTACTCCAAAAGGAACCCAAAACCCCTAAAGTGTTTTTCAAAGAAAGTACAAAGGCAAGTTGCATCAATTGCATCTATTTTTGCTCACTTCTCTGTAGAGAATGAATTGGAAACTCTGGAGTTTATACACAGTAGGTAAACGTTCTTATAGCACAAGTGGGAGATGAAGCTAAGGCAGAGAACTTGGGAGTAGGGGTATTTGGATACATGACTAGATTTGAAATATTTATAGAAAGACGTGTAAAATTATAGATATCTTTTTTTGTAGTATTTAAAGAATATTTAGAAGTTCAACTGAACAAAGTCATATTTTCAACTAAAATCATAGTTTAAATAAATGCTAAGAAAATATGTTTATTTTAGTCAGTGTACTTGAGATCATAATTCTGAGTAGGGATTGAAGACATTTAATTTATAATTCATTAAGAATTTACTAATATTTATGCATAGGAACATAAATTCAATAATCTAGAAAATTCACAGAAATAAGTTGCATGTTTTAATTCTTTATTTCTATCTATTAGTATGTGAGATTGCTCATGTAATCCAAATGATTTCTGCTATTTAACAGAAACATTGGTATTCAGTTAACTTTCATATTTCTAAGGATAGATCGATGGGTGTTTTCAATGTGATTGTTATTTGAGACTTGTCTTCTGTCTCTGTGTGAATAAATTTAAGTTCAATATATAAAATGTTGAGTAAGTAGTTTACAAAAGAATTCAAGACACATCATTCGTTTATTTTTTGTTTTCCAATTTTCATACATTTTATTCCCTTTTCTTGCAAAGACTTCCAGTAAAATGTTGTCTAGAAATGTCTGTAGTGGCTATCACAGTCTCATTGTTGGTTTCACAGGGAAAATTTTCAAAATTCTGTCTTTAAGTACAATGTTTGTTTTAGTATTTATTTAATGTATCTTTTATCAGATAATGTATTTCCATTTCTTTTTTTTTCTAGCATAGCAGTTTTGTTTTTAGTGAATTGTTATTGAATTTTATCAAATAATTTTTTTGCACCTCTTAAGTTTCTTATATAATTTTCATCTTCATACTGTTACTATTATGAACCAAATGTCTTTGTGTTATTTTTAAACTGCTTTTTATCACCTTGTAAGGTTGAATATGTGATCCATTAAAAAGACTCTTAAATGTATCCAGAAAAAAACTATTGTGCACATGTCTCTGGAGATATGCAGAGAGATGTTCATTAAAGTATTCTCCATATTTGCCAAACTGTAGGGAACAATTCATCATCAATCTAAAGTACAATGGAAAAACACAATTTTGTTTCAATAAAGCACTAAAAATGTATGTAGAAATGGAGAAATTTCCAAAACATTAAGCAAACCAAGAAAATCACTATATGTACTATGGTTTTATTTTTATAGTTTTAATGATGGTAATGTTAACTAAGTAGGTATAGAAATTATGAAGAGATGCAATAGAATTAGCAAAATATTAGGGATAATGATTATCTTTGGGGAGGTAGTGTGGGCAATGCTTTGGGTTTAGAGGAGTCATGCCATGTACTGGGAATATGCTACTCATTAAGCTGGGTCTGAGTGTTTATTTCATTATGTCTTTTAACTGTTTGTATACATGTATATACTTTCTTTAATGCTATAAATAAAGACTTTAAAATAATAAGTGTATGAATATATAGCTGAACAAATCGTAGTGAAATTTTCTTTTTATTAGAAAAAAACACAGAGACTGCAGAAAACTAACATTTTAAAAATATAAACATTGTCTATAAAATAAGCAACTCTTACATTTTCTTTGAAATTACATTGCCGATTTTCATTATGTGTTATTCATTTTTAACTTGCTTTTGTCCATCTTGTTTACCAATTTTAGGCTCCATGATACAGAGAATCCTGTCTGCTTTGTTCAGGAAAGTGTGCCATGCCTATAGGATATTGTTGGGCTAACAGGATTTGCTCAATATATATCTGTAAATTAGTGAATGGGCTAATACATTAAAAAATGGTGAAATGCAAGTGGAGAAGTTACCAAATATCAGTCGACTCTCCTCATATGGACCCTTACAACTCATTATTTAGGGACACTTAATTTCTCCCTAACCAAGGGCACACACTATAAACAAATTGCACTGCATCCTGTAGCCACAAAATGAGCAACAGTAACAAAATTGAAAATATTATAGGAGCAAACTAGGAAGCATAAGCTTACTTATTCCGCTTTTTGCAGCTGCATTTCATAGTTCTTTTTGAATTATAGCCCAATTTAAAGGAGACATTAGCTTTCTGCCATGTCTGCAAAAATGTCTTTCTGCCATAAAACATTAAAACATCCCACTTTCTCCTGGGGGGAATATTATTTCTCAATTTGTTATTGCAATAACGGAGACCATAGCTGTGAGTGATAATCTCAGGAAAGGGAATAACATTACTGGCCCTTTTTTTCTGTAATGATAAATGCCTCACCAGTAGAGTGGTTTTATCACTTTTCACAGAAGCATCAACACGTTTCACCGCTTAACTTTGTCAGAAATATTCAGATGGTCTCTGAGCATATACTATAATTTCAGTTTAGAGCTTCAATGAAAAATTCAGACCTTTATTTTGTTCTGCTAATGATTAAAGAGCAATGATACAACTTCAGAAAGGTTAACTCCTAATGGCTTCTTTAGTTTTGCATCAGGGGTTCTTCTTTCTCTCTCATTAATTCTGTAAAGGAGAAACCACTGCCTGGTATACTTTCCAACCTCCCTTTCCTCCTGAAAGCAGTTAATGAATTTGGTACCATGGCTTTGAGCTGCTAAAAACGTTAAAGCTACTTGCAGCTGCCACATTAACATCACTATTGGTGAGAATGAAAAGTCAGACATAAACACACCTAACAATATTATGCTAATTGTGTATTTCTAGCATATACTAAAGAGTTGGTGTTATGTTTATCAGGAGGTAGTCTCCACAATTGTATCCCATGTTCAGGAAAGGCTCCCCCAATTATGCAAGGCAGAGAGAGAGATCCTGAGAGTTAACATTGTTACTTGTCCAGTGGTAACCCAGCTGAGCCTGCACCAGGGGATAGATAATGGGCCTCTAATGAGCTAGTAGTGCCCACTCCCTCTGCCCACTGCTTGTCCCCTTGCTTGAGTTGATATAATATGTACTTTCAAGCACACATTTAATGGACAAACAGGGGAACCATTGGCATGTTTCTAAGCAACCCCCCTAAGAAGTTCTGCCTCTTTCTAAGGAAGGCTTTCCATAAGGCAGGGAGAGCTATAAGTAGCTCGTTAGGACTCCAGGGACCTACAGAGCTGTTTGAGAATCCAAGAGAAGAAAAAGAACGAAGGGAATTCAGGGACAACTCAGCATTGTGCAGGGTTTTTAATTCTTGGCCCACCTAAGCAAATGCTTTTCCTAATACCTTGCAGGTGCCTGACAACAAAAAGGCCAGAGGCTAATAAGCAGACAAAAGCAAATTTTACCCTGAGAGCTCCTATGGCAGCAACATAGAGCCTCCTGGAAAAACAGGTCATGGGGCAGAGGTCATATTTAACTGGTTAGAGAGGAGGTCTTGTATAAATGCAAATGGGAGTTATTCACAAATTTGAGCACTAATGGTTTTCTGAGCTCTTCGTGCCCACAGATTGCCTTAGCCAAAGGAAATTTGTGTTACACTTATTATTTATAAACATATTCATATTCAAATGTTAAAAATTCAGGCTATAGCTATTTAAATTGTAGATTAATTAATTAGATTTAAATTTTACTACAGTTTCAAATATATTGTTTCAAATATATTGTTTCTTTGTAAATAATGCGAATTGATCATGCAACTCAAATGTTGGCGATTCGGAGAATTTGGGGAAATTTTTTCACACTCCATTTTATTTTATTTTACACATTTGGAAAATTTTAGAATATTTCGAACACAAAAAACGGGACAGAAAATATTGTAAAAACACATATGTACACACGGACACAATTTTGCAAATGTTTATTTGTATATTTACTTCAGATCTATTATTAAAACAATAAAAAATAGAAATTCAATTAAACAAATACAACCTTTTATTTCCACCATTTCTCCCTAGAGGAGAGGCAACTGCTGCTTTGTAAGCTGCTTTGTGGGCTGTCTGTGATGCCACCCATATTACTATGCTTGAACACATGATATACAGAATTGCACATGTATTTAAACTTTTTACAGAGAATATAGACATTTACCGTCCTGCTTTTTTATCTGAAGGTATTTTCTGTCTGTTGTTAAGAAACATTCAAACCTGTGAAGAATTTTTTCCGTGAGCTTATTTGAGCCAAACTGTCGACAATTGCCAGGAAGCCAAAACCTCAACGGATTGAGATAATGCTCCTGAGAATGGCAGTTTTGCACCTTGTTTTACGCATTCCAACCACAAGCGGAGATGCACGTAAGTGGGTTACATGAAATCCATGGGTGGTAGATTAGGGAGGCGGGAGAGAGCAAAGCGGGGAAATCTCTGGGATTGGGTAAACGTAAAGCTAGGTGGGTGCAGGATAGTTAACAGTCAACAATTAACTCAATAACCATGAGGGGACTTGTGTTCTCCACAGCGTAGTACCTGTGCTTCCAGAGGTCCAGGAAAAGGAAAACTACTTTGACATTCCAATGATATTTTATCGGAGATGCAAAAAGACAATAGACAGGCTCAGTTAAGGTGAAGACTGACCTTTGTTAGGGAAAAAATGCTGCCTTAGGACGTGACTACTTACAATAGACTGCTTTTAGTTAAAAAAGTTTTAACTTCAGCCCATCCTTGTGGCTAGGTTAGCGCGTGGCCTCTTTTCCTCCACAGGGTGGGAGGACACTCAGCTCATCCTAGCAGGTCGGAAGTGCCAAGCACTTAATACACCTGGAGATGGGTGGAAATTTGAGGGTATGAGGCTAACAATCTAACTGTGATGTCATAGTCATTATTGCTCAGAAGGAGAGTAAGTGGTAAATTGATTTAAAAATATATTAACTGCATTAATACACAGGAGGATGGCAAACAGGGCAAAACCCACAAAGGTGGTTTGGTTGCCCAGTCTAGGAGCCCGCGAAGGAGAGTGAGGTTCCGAGGGGACCCTGCCCCGAGGGTCGAGGTTCTAAGCCAGGCCGAGTTCCGTCTTTCCTGTCTCCCGCTTGCTTCCTGATGCACGTATTCCACAAGCGTGTGCTGATGCTGAGTTATGTCCACACCTGGGGGTTCCTAGAGGAGACGAGCAGAGCCGGCCACAGCAGTACCCCAGCCTTTACCCCCCTGCATTGGCTTATTCCTTTCAAGTCTTCACTCCCTCTTCTGCCTGTGCTTGTCTTACAAACAGATGACTTAACCCAAAACCTTCACCTGACGCTCTGCCTTCGGGGTACCTCCGGCTAAGACAACTGGTCTAAAAGACACTGTATGTGTTCACTGTCTTTTTATTTCTAGCCACTTTTGTTTTCAGCCCAGGCACATGACGGCTGCCACACTGAGTCCTTCGATATTCCACAAGAGGCCCTGCTAATCTCCATCCCTGTGCTTTGGCCAGGTCTCCCGGAGGCTCACGGCCCCTGCTCTGCTATCGTCACCTCCCGCCTGGAGCGCCCTTTACCACACTGCTTTGAAATCCTGCTTCTCCTTCAAGATCCTACTTCACCCTACTCTTAAAGCTGAATTATCTGCCCCAAATTTCCAAAATACTTTTCCACTGTAGCGTTTATAACAGTGTTTTGCTCCATATGCTGATATATATCACTCCATCACAGACCTGTGCTTCTCAGTAAGGTATGAATTCCTTGATAGCCTGGGCTGTGTCTTCAGGCTACTAATCCTGTATAGTTATTGTAAATGTCATCAATATTTGTGCAATAAACCAATAATAATCTAACCAGATTAAATACCTATTCTGAAAATATTTTAAATAATCTCATGGGCTAGGTTTAACTTATTAAGTAGAATCGATAAATAAGTTGTGATTACAGTTTTTACTTTATTTTATTTTTATTTATTTATGGTTCAGCATACTGTTTTCTTTTTAATTTTTCAATGCATCGTAAACATTATTCCATGCGACGGACAAAAACCTGCAACGGAAACATAGAGGGCTGCCGCTGGATTACGGGAGTGACAACTAAAGCAAAGTGTTAGCACGCGGTTAAAGCCCTGGGCCTGGCGAATGCCTACCATGGGCACTACACTAAAGGGAAGTCTTCAAAGCCCCTTTGTGGGACCCTACAGCCACCCCGGAGTTCCCGAGGGCCCCTTGGGTGGAAGGGGTCCTGTAAACTTTGTTGCATCCACATAAAGCCCCCCAGTTTCTGTCTGGTTTTCACCTCATTCTCAGCCCCAGCCACCTGGTCAGATTCTCTTACGATCTTCTCAGGGCTCACATGCGTGTGGTGCACAGCTCCTTGTATTCCTTGAGGCACTGAGCCAGCCCCTCCTTGGTTTTGCTTTGGGCTTTCCTGGGTACAGCATCCCCCGTTGGGCACCTCCCTGCAGCCCTGGGTTCCATGGCTGGCCTTCCTTCCTCTGTTGGCTTTCCCTGGCTCTCTGGTCCTTCCTCTGTTGGCTTTCCCTGGCTCTCTGGTCCTTCCTTCCTCTGTTGGCTCTCCCTGGCCCTCTGGCCTTCCTTCCTCTGTTGGCTTTCCCTGGCCCTCTGGCCTTCCTTCCTCTGTTGGCTTTCCCTGGCCCTCTGGTCTTCCTTCCTCTGTTGGCTTTCCCTGGCCCTCTGGCCTTCCTTCCTCTGTTGGCTTTCCCTGGCCCTCTGGCCTTCCTTCCTCTGTTGGCTTTCCCTGGCTCTCTGGCCTTCCTTCCTCTTTGGCTTTCCCTGGCTCTCTGGCCTTCCTTCCTCTTTGGCTTTCCCTGGCTCTCTGGCCTTCCTTCCTCTGTTGGCTTTCCCTGGCCCTCTGGCTGTCCAGCACCCACTGGCTTTCCTTCTTTCGGCTTTCCCTCGCCCTCTGGTTCTCCCTGACTCTGACTTTCTGTCTGTCGCTGGCTTTCCCTCCTCCTGGTTTCCCTTCTCCTCTAGTATTTCCTCAGCTCCCATCTTTCCCTCCTTTCCTAACTTTTCCTGGCCTCCCACAGTAGGAGCCGTGTCTGGCTTTGCAGCCTCCCGAGGCTGTTTTCTCCACCTTGCCTTGGCTCTCGATTCCTTCACTGACCCTGCAGTGTCTCCCTGCTGAGACATCCCTCCCTTCCCTGCGGGGACTCTGGGCAGGTCCCTCCTCTAGCCTCCCCCAGTGCTGAGAACAACAGATACAGAAACCTGAGAGAACCTGGAGCAACAATCAGGAGTCCACAGCCAGCTCAGGGTCTGAGCACAGCGAGGGGAAGCAGGCACCCGGATGCGTGCTGCAACTATAGTTTTTAAATTGCAGTTGTGATAGATTGAAAAATGTCCATAATCGTTCATCTTTACCAACAGCCACACTCTTGTTTTTGCTTCCTCATGTGGATCCCTAGATTGTGGATTTAGTTATGATATTTGTTTGGGACCAAGGTTTGTGTATGAAAATGACAATGGACCAGTTAGGAATCAAGGCTGCCAGGGCACTTGCATGATTCTGGTTTTATTTTGTGTGTATGCCTCTGGCATTACCATGGGAACAGCCTCCCTTCCCCGAGAAGGGAAACCCGGGCTGAGAGACAGCAGGTTGTCAGAATTCACCTCCAGTAGAAATTCTAATAGTAAATTTTATCATTTAAAATATGTTAATCTGAAAACATGGCATGATAAGAGAATAAGCTCATTGTTATTGCTACTTTCCCTAATTTTATTATTTTTGCCAATTTACTTGATTAAATAAATTGTCTGTAGGTTCCCATAAGTACCAGCCAGGTCATGTTTTCACATGCCACCTCAAGAAAGATGAATGATCAGCTTTCATGGCTCCATCTTATAGGTAAAATCAACAAAAATAATACTATTAAAATTCTCAAAATATTCGAAGAGAGAAGTAGCAATTATTTCCCATTGACTCACAGTTACAGGTTTATCACATAAACCAGCTGCATTCCATTCAAATATTTCAGACATGCCTCTGGCACTGGAAAACTAATTATACTTTTTTTTATACTTAATAAACCCCATAAATCATAACATTTAATTTTGCAGCACAATATTTTACCTTATACAGGATTTAGAAAAATGTAGCTTTCCTTGTAAGAAAATAACATAACTATTATTTGTAAATAAATTAAAAGTCACTCGTCTATTCATTCACATTACCATTAGATTATTTTATTGTTTTGATCATTTGGTCATGTTTAAAACCTTGCATCTTTCTCTCCAGGTACATTTTTTTTTTAATTAAAACAAAAATGTAACCATTCCAAAGTGAAACCATGGCAACACAAGACAGTTACACCCATTTCAAACTAAACAATTCCGTTCAAGCTGGTCTCTCTTTCGTTCCTGCATTTTAACATGAGGCCTTTGAAACACAGTTGTGGGAGGATGGCAGCCACCCTTTCACATTTCTGTGTGAAGGAGGCTGAGTATACGGTTTGTTGCGATTTGGGTTTCATATAGGTCTGAAAGGTAGAATCATATAAAGTTACTGAGGAGTTTCAGAATATTTTTAGTGGAAATTTGGAAATATTTTATTCTTTTACACCTTTTTATTATTGTGCAGTCACTCCTTCAGAAAATATACTTAGATAAAATTGTTCATTGCTGAAAGACACACTATTTAGGGTCATAGTTTCTCAGGGCTGGAGAACATGTAAAAGGTTATACCATAAGATTTTCTTTCACTCATCTGTTTCAGTGGTTAGCAAATTTCACGACCTGAAGGCCAAATCTGGCTGCCACATTCTCAGTAAAGTCTTACGGGAACATAGCCATGCCGATTGATTTGCTTACCGCTTTCACGCTACAGTGGCACAGGTGAGTAGCTGCAACAGACGCTGGGTGTCCTGCAGTCTAAAATATTTACTGTCTGGCCCTTTACAAAACATGTTTACTGAATCCTGCAATATTCAATAATATTTAATATTCATGCTTACTGTGTAGTGAAATTGTACACTGTGCAATGCATAAAATGAGAAAATGGGATTTTTAGAGATTTTAAGTGTTTGCCTAAAATCATATAGTTAACCAAGGACAACTTTGGTACTTAACTGCTATTGTATAGTTCTGAATTCAGTGTTTTTCCTCTACTACAAGAATGTGAGACTTACCTTCTTAAGCTACACAAAGTACACATCATTTAAAAATAGGACACATAAAAAGGTCATTAGCTACCTTATAAAGTTCAGCCTTCCATTTGTATATAAGTTATTCTATATATTTTATTAAGTATATTTTAGGGATTGGATCATTTCAGCTGTATGGTAATCTTTATCACTATAATCATTGTCATGTTCTTAGCTGAAAGTAGCAGCTAAAAGGCCATCTCATCCAATACCCTACGTCAAAGCCTCTTGGCTACCATCTTCTGTTCTTGGCCACTTATTATCAGGAGCCAAACAACCTATCATCACGCATGGATGCTTACTTGTAAAATGGCAAAATTATAGATTTTTTTCTAAACTCTTATTTTTTCACTTCTCCAAACTTATTCCCTAACAACTGATCTTTGTCTATCAAAAAATGTATATTCCTTTTGATTCAGAAACTTCAGGCATTTGTACTGTAAGTTATTCTTGCACTTGTCCACAAAAATGTATTTTCTTTTATAATAGGAAAAATCTTTTTACCTACATGCCAATGGAAAGATAATTAATCTGGGTATACCCAGCTGTTGAAAACAACAAATTGGCTTTTTATAAAGTTCTATCTATAACATGCATTATGAAATCGAAAGAGCAAGACAAAACATACTCTTCTGGCCCCTTCTATCCAATATGATTATCCAGTTGTTTTCCTCTACTTAGTTTAATTGCAGGGACATAAACCAGGAGTCCAAGGCAGACACCCAGTTTCCTTTGCAGGTGCTTATCACTCACCTATTACTGGCCAGAGAGTTTGGTGAATCTTATCTCCCAAATAACTCTCAAGCTCTATTCCCTTTGCTCATTCTAGCTGTCACAACCCTCGGTTAAGCTCTATTTCTCTTGGCTGAACTTCTGAACTCCTACAATAAACTCCTGACCCCTATCCTAGGGAGCAGTATTTTCTTCAAGTTTTGCAATGAATTCTCCCCACTGCCTTCAGCAGTATTTCTAAAGAGACACTTGATTATGTCAGTCAGTCTCTTTCAAAACTTTGAATGACCTCATTGCTCCCATGATGAAACGCCTCACTTCCTGTCACATAGCATCTTTTCTTCCATGCCCTGGCAACAGCTGGCTTCTTTAGCAGGGGTCAGATATCTCACATGCCCACAGGAACCAGGGAGTAAATTAACAAAAGGAACCTAGTGGACCACATGCCCTGTTTCATTTGGCCAGCTGCTCTCAGCTTCAGCCAGTCATTGTCATCCGAGGGTGCGTGTCCAGTCTCTGCCTTTATCTCTAGGCATTATTAAATATGGAAAGTCAACTTGAATGTCACTGTCCTTTCATAGTTATGTCTGACCAGCCCTTTCTCCATCCCCCACCCAAGTTTACATTAAATGCTCTTTCATCTGTGTTCAGAATACTCCATACATATTCTTATAATGTTTTTTTATCGCCATGTATTTTAGTTATCATTTGACATGTCCGTCCTTCTGCCTCAAATGTGATCTCCATGAGGGTAGGGAGTTTAACACTTGCTTGGTATAATTCTCAAGGGTGAGGTCCTGCACAAATGAGAAAGTATCACAAAGTAAGACTAAGCACAAAATGCTTCATAGACAGAAAAGTGTGTGTTTAATTCAGTCTTAAAATCTAGGGGAATGGTAAATGCTTCGTTGAGGAGACGAGTTTTCAAATGAACCTTGAAGAGCAAATAGGAATTTCCAAGTAGAAGATAAAGGGAAAAGTGAGAGAAAGGCTTTCTACACTCGGGAAACAAGCATTTGCACACTCATATAGAGTGTGGGCAATGCTGGAAATGAAAGGCTGTCCACACGGTGAATTGCGTTGGACAAGGAAAGGTGGGAATTAGTCAGGGACTCTGACTGTAGACCCAGACTGTAGACTGAATTTATAGTGATAGACATGCTCTATCAGTGTCAATGTAAGGCCTTGAGATTTTATCTTATGGGATGGGGGAAGTCAGGGATATTTTTTATGTGGAATATTAACGTGATTTATCTTAAATCTCTTACTAGAAAAAAATAGTTATTTCTGCTATGTAGAAAATAGCTTGGAAGACAGACTAGCTGGAGAGAAGATACACTTGAGGTTGCTGCAGATACACAAGGTAGAAAGGATGAAGCACTGAGTTTAAAGAGATGTCTACATAGCTTGTAGTTTGTGAACTCTGCTGTCTTGCTAAAGCAGACACAATTTTTCCAGACTTCTCTTTTGGCTAGAAGGCTCACTGATCCACCCACATGCTCACTTTCTATTCTTTAGCCCACTTCTGGGAGGAAAACCCCCACCCCTCAGACCCTCAGTCTATAGTAGGGCCTCCCAGTCATGTGTACTCACCCAGCCCTTCGGCAGCTAGCTCTCTAGTAGCACATGCATTCTATAGGACATATCTCTGTTCATCTTTTGTGTTATACTAGGCTATGAGCATCTTGGGGAAAGTGCCTGAGAATTGTACCGTAGCGTCTCTCTTTTTAAAAAACTTATGCTTTTATTGATTTTAGAGAGAGAGAGGAAGAGAGAGGGAGAGAGAGAAACATCTATCAGCTGCCTCGTGCACGCCCCCTACTGGGGATCGAGCCTCCAGCCGGGCATGTGCCCTGACCAGGAGTTGAACCAGTGACCTTTTGCTTCATGGGACAAGGCTCAGTCCACTGGGTCACGCCAGTTGGGCTGTAGCATCTTTTTAACAATGGCATTGTAGTGGCAGTAGACTTGCACCGAATTAATAAATAAAAGGACTAACAAAGTAATTGTAGTAAATATGAGATACAACATAGTTAATGCAACTGAAATTATTAGTTTCTTTTCAATCTTTCCAGCTTTGACTGCCTTTCTACTGTTTTGCCTCAATAATTTGAGATAATGCTTTTTTTAATTAAGTGTGCACAATGAGTTAATTTTTATTTAATAAAACCCAAAAAGCTTATGTAGATAGAGCCATGAAATTTTAATTAAATTTTCTTTCATAAAAGCTGTCTAAAAATTGTTCTATGCAATGTGGTTGTATTAGGGAGAGCTCACAGCGAACTAGTGAGGACAATTTTCAGTTAACTGACACATAACAAAGAACAAAATGAAAATTTAAGAAAATAATTCCTTTATTATTGAATTAAATTATGGAAAAATTTATATTTTGTATACAATTAACAGATACATCATATTCCACATATATCAGCATATATTCTTTATTATTTTAAAATATAAAACTATGAAATGATTCAATTTATTTCTTATCTAAAAATGGTTAACTTTATTAATTTTATCTATTTAAAGGGGAACAGTTGTGTTAATTATGAATAAACCCTTGGTTTGCATTAGTATTTTTTGTCCACAAGTCTATTATAATAACAGAGTGAAATGAACACCATTTCTAACATACCACTGTTTCACACATCAGTGCTACCCAGTTAGAGACCATTAAGGTCAATTTAAATACTATCTATGATCTCCTAATAATTTTTACAAATGCTCATTATAGAACATGTAACTAGAGTAAAGTGTGGACAATGAAATTACAAAGTCACCCTCAGTATATAACAAAAGATTTAAAATTTATTTTTGGTGTGTGGGGGTGTGGAAATATATAGGTTGAGCTCAGAGTTTTTTAGGGCATTGAAAATGCTCTGTATGATAGTATAATGATTGATACATGGCATTTTACAGTTGCCCAAAGCCATAGAATGTGCCAAAAGTGAACCCTAATATAAACTATGGGCTTGGGTCATTGTGATGTATGAATATAGATTTATCTTTGGTAAAAAAAAAAAAAAAAAAAAAAAGTACCATTCTGTGAGTGATGTTGATATTGGGGAGGTTATGCCCCTGTGGAGGGAGGGGGCATATGGAAAATTTCTGTATCTCCCTCTTAATTTTGTCATAAACCAAAAACTGCTCTAAAAAATACATAATGTCAGAGCTTGGAATATTGAGTGTCTTCCATCCACCCGGAATAACATTGTAATAACTAGAACTTAGAGTTATGTGGCGAGACTGAAAAAAATAACAAACACAAGAGAACAAAAAAATGTCCTTTATGTAGGAGAGATTAAGAGTTTTAAGATGAGAAGGAGCATATTATGTTGTTTAACATTTAAACTAAAACAGGAAAACTTTGAGTCAGAATTACACTAAAAAAGGTATTCATCCAGATGGGGTTCTTTTTCTCGGTGACCCTATTGATTCCATTCGGTGACCTTGTTGGTCTCAGAATGTGATAAAGATCCAGTCACTTCTCCCTGACTCCACTGCAACAGCCTGATCTGAATCTTCACAACTCTCCCCTGGGCGATTGCAAGAAGCAGGTCTCCCCGCTTTTTCTATGAACCTTAGAGTCAACTCTCATCACATCACAGGGTGATACTTCAGTGGGATCATTTTCAAACCAGATGTTGCTTCTGTGTCTAAACCCATGAGTCCCCATTTTTCTCCAAGTAGAAGCCACATTGTCTGAGTGACCTCTGAGGCCCTAACCCATCAACCCAGCCCCATCTTTCTGATCTCTTCTCCTCTCTCTTCCTTGCTGCAGCCCCACTGGCCACCTGCCCTCTGTTACACATACGCCAAACAATGGTAAGGATGCTCTGGCTCCTGTTTTTGTAGTGACGCTTTTGTTGGCCTGGAATGCTATTTCCATTGATAGTCACATGTTTAAACCCTTGCTGCCTTCAGGTCTGTACAAATGTTACCTTCCCAACTACAGGATTTAAAGAGAGATTTTAACTCCTTGTTAGCTGTCCCAGCCACCATTATTCTGCTTAACTCATCTTCTTTGCTATTTAGTTGTCTTAAACTGTTAATATATTAAATTTTGCATTTGTTATATTTATTTTACCCTCAATGTACCATAACCTCCATAATTGTAAGGACTTTAGCCTGCTATATTCCATTGTGAGAATCCCAGAATCTAGAACATTTTAGCACAATAAGGGGGTATACTATAAATGCTCCTCAGGTCAACTAGTACATAAATAGTAACTTGAGTCTTTAGATTTAAAAAAAAAGCTAAGCAAAGTAACAAAAAAAAATTTCTTGATATAGGAAAGTTTTGTATAAAAAATAAGAATAATTGTGGTTCCAGATTTCTCTTCAATAATGAAAGTTTTTAGAAACACCAATCTATACCTAGGTTTCTATGCTTTGCAGTGAATAATCATATATGAATGCAGAGTAAATATATGTTTAAGTTTCTTGGATCTAGGTAAGTTTTTCTCTCACAAAACCTTTTGAAATGAGTTTAATCAAATATTTACATTATCAAAATGAAACTGAAATATTAGAATAATTAATCATTGTTATTCAGGAAATAACAAGTTCCAAACAGAACACAAAATAAAAGCCAACAATGAGAGGAGAGCAGTGAACCTACAAATCAGCGGGTTGAAATTCATGGGAGAAAAACTAGAACTCCAACAGACTTGATATAGAGATTGGAAAATCTTAATTTTATAAAGAAAATGCATGTACATTTTGTCAGTAAAAGTGAAAAGGAAAAAAAAAAAATCTATGAAAGATAAACTATGTACAAGATGTTGAAAATATAGAGCAAAGTCAAACACAATTTTGAGCTACCGTGAGTGTATGAGAAAAGCCCCCGCATTCACTCTTCATGCTTGTACAAGTCTCCTTCTGGTTTCACAGGGATAGTTATATGAAAATATACTCTATAGTACTTTCTATTGATGCAATCACATTGATATGCTCAGTAGAAATACATATTTAAATTATACTATTGGGGATGCTGTTTATACTGTCTTTAATTTATATAATCAGTATTTATACAAGCACCAAACGTGCTTACAGATGTGATAGTCCATCTGTTTCCAACTATGTTTTCTAAAATAAAGCATCATGAAACTGATATGATATATCTGCCGTAAGTCTGAGTGGTTAATGGTAAATAGGGAGATATAGTCTTGTGTAGGGATGATAATTATTTCATCCTTCATAGTAGCGTGGAGTTAATATGTGTGTTTAAAGATAATGATTCAGCATGGCAATGTTTAAATATATATTTAAGGGAAACCATTAGGACCAAAAAGTAAAATAATGCAAAATGGGAAATGCAGGAGCAGATTTAGCAGATGATGTTAACTCCCTGAACAGCTATCTTTAATACTGGGTTAATAGAATGCATACGTTTTATACGTTGAGGACAGGAGTCACAAATATAAAATGTTATGATGATAGTTATCAGAAAAACTAAAAATGGAAATGGCTGACAGTTAAAATGAAATGTATGTATAGCATTTGAAAAATACATTAAAATCAGTTGTGCCAATTTCTAGTTTGTGGGATTTCAGATAATTTCATTGATTTAAAAATTATTTATATATTTTTATATTTTTGCAGTTTAGAGTCAGGTAAAAATAACACAATTATTAAGTTTAAATGTAACTTGATGTCTCAAGAGTGGAAACAATTTTTATAGATACCAAAGAAAGAGAAAAAATCTAATGCTGAAAAACAGTTATATTGATCAAGAGCAAGGAGGGCAGGCTCCCAAAGAATCTGAGAATGCACTTGTGCTTTAAAGAAAGAAAGGAATTTCATTTTCTGAGAAAGAAAAGAATATTCAAAATCATATTATAAAATAAATGTTTAAAAGCAGAATACACAATATGAGGTGTGGGAAGCAGTTAATTAATCACTACTAAGGTAATGTTTTTCTTATATTGAATTTAGCTTTAATTGCTTTGCCTGCTGGGAAAGAAATCTATGCAATATGCCCTAGTCAAATATACATGAGGACCACTCTGAGTTACCATTGTATATCTAAATGAGTATATTATGGGCTAAGATAGTATACACATTAGCCAAATTTAAAGAAATCTGCCTTTATGAACTGTTGATATAGAGGAAGTAGGCTCTCAATCACTTTAGTAAACAGACTCTGAAAAATAAAGTTAGATCATATTTTTAAATAGTTGTTTCATGAAAATGCATGCAATTTGTTCTTCCCTGATAACCATGAATAGGAATTGTTGTATTTCTGTGTTGTTTATATTGTTTAATATTCCAATCATACACGAATCATTTATGCCTTTATATGTTAATGTTTATACATATTAACATCTCACAGCATACTTTGTGTAAGAGATCTATGTATTGCAATGTTTATTTTAAAAACTTAATAATGAAAATATTTTTTTGAATAATGCACTTTATAAAAAATCAAAACGAAGTATTCCAGCTCTGGCCAAATATGAATGAGTAACCTTAGATTTCAAAAATAACAATTATTCAGTGATTTTAAAATCAATTAGCCTTGAGCTAGTGAACTAAGGATTATACAACAAAGTGATTTATTTAGTCTCAAAAGAATGGAAAGGGCTCTGCCCTTAATGTACTAGAGAATCCTATTCTACAGAGACAAAAATTTGCATCTAACCCAGCTGTGCCAACATCTGTTTGTCTGTTCTCTGGGGAATAATGAATGTTGAAGAAAAAATGGCAATTAATAGAAAAAATGTGCAAAAAATAGATAGCAGTATCAAAAGAAATCATCTTTTGCTGAGTGTTGTAATAGATTTACTGATTGCTCTTATTTATTGTTTTAAGCTGTTTTCCACTGTTTCAAAATATATGAAAGGGCCACATTTTCTTCCTTATTTTATAACATATCGATTTGTAAATATTTTGCTTAACCCAAACTCTACCTTAGTGACAAGGAAGTAATATAGTATTACTAATATTTGTAAAAGAAACCTGAATATTAAGCACATGCAAGATAAATTGTGTGTTCTGAGTAATAGAATTCATATTCATGAATAAGCAAACATTTTTAGTCGCAAAAATAATATATCAGGAATTATATTTATTCCAAGTAATGTTGAATCTGAATTTGTGTCAATAGTTTCAAGTACAAAGATAAATTGATTTTTCTCAATACATATAGTCATGTGTAAACAATACACTCAATTGTATACAAGGAAGAGGAAAGGAGAAAAATGTTTTGCTTGAAAAGACTAGTGATCATATATTTCATTCTTTTTGTTTTAAATTTAAATTTTTTTCAATTACAGTTTGCATTCTGTATGATTTTGTATTATTTTCAGGTACACAAAATGGAGGCTAAACAACCATATACCTTACAAAGTATTCCCCCAGATATTTCCAATATCCAACTGGTACCATACAGTTACTACAATATTATTGATTGTATTTCCTAAGCTGTACTTTACATTCCCATAACTATTTTCTAACTACCAATCTGTACTTCTCAATCCCTTCACCTTTTTCATGCAGTCTCTCAAACCCCCTCCCCTCTGGCAATCATCAGTCTATTCTCTGTATCTATGAATCTGTTTCTATTTTGTTTGCTCATTTATATTTTTTTATAGATTCCACATATAAGTGAAGTCACATGGTATTCATCTTTCTCTTATTTATTTCACTTAGCTTAACGTTTTTTAGGTCCATCCATGCTGTCACAAATGGCAAGGTTTCATTCTTTTTTATGGATGTTTATTATTCATATTTTTTATCTTTTATCTATTTTCTTCTTCCTCTTAAAGAAGGCTCTTTACCATTCCTTATAATACTGGTTTGGTGGCAATTAACTCCTTTAGCATTTTTTTGTTTTGGAGGCTCTTTATCTGTCTTTTGATTCTAAATGATAGCTTTGCTGGGTAGAGTCATCTTGGTTATAGGTCCTTGCTTGTTATCACTTTGAACATTTTGTTCCAATCCCTTCTGGCCTCCAAAGTTTCTGTTGAGAAATCATCTGACAGTCTTATGGGAGCTCCCTTGTAGGTAACTAATTGATTTTCTCTTGCTGCTTTTAAGACTCTCTCTTTGTCTTTCAACTTTGGCATTTTAATTACGATGTGTCTTGGTATGGGCCTTTTTGGGTTCATCTTGTTTAGGACTCTGCACTTTCTGGACTTGCATTTTTATTTCCTTCACCAAGTTAGGAAAGGTTTCCATCACTATTTTTTTCAAATAGGTTTTCAATTTCTTGTTCTGTCTCTTCTCCTTCCTCTACTCCCATGATGTGAATGTTAGTATGCTCCAAGTTGTCACAAAGGCTCATTACATTATCTTCACTTTTTGGGATTCTGTTTTCTGTTTGCTGTTCTGATTGAGTGTTTTCTTCTTCCTTGTCTTCCGAATTGCTGATTTAATCTTCTGCTTCATCTTCTCTACTGTTGATTCCCTGTATTTATTCATTTCGGTTAATGTATCCTTCATTTCTAACTGGTTCTTTTTTTATGGTTTCCAAGTTCTTTTTTTATGCTGTTGAAGTTATCACTAGGTTCCTTGAGCATCCTCATAGCCATTGTTTTGAATCCTGTGTCCAGTGGTTTGCTTGCCTCTATTTCATTTAGTTCTTTTTCTGGAGATTTCTCCTGTTCTTTCATTTAAAATCTGTTTCTTTGTCTTCTCATTTTGGCTGCTTCCCTGTGTTTGTTTCTATGTATTAGGTGGAGCTGCTATGTCTCCTGGATTTGGTAGAGTGACTTTATGTAGTAGGTGTCCTGTAGGGCCCAGTAGCACAGTTTTCCCAGTCACCTGAACTGGGCACTCCGTGTGTGACTCTGTGTTGGCTGTGTTGACTGTCCTTTTGTAGTTGAGCCTTGATTGTTGTTGGCATGCCAATGGGAATAACTGACTCATAGGCTGACAGGCTGTGAGAACCTGCTGTGACCACAGAGGAGAAGCTGCTGTGCAGGGGCCAACCCTATGGAGCAGGACTTGCTTCAATGGTGGTTTATTGCCCACTGAATCCACCCCTTGAGTGTGTTACTTGTGGAAGTGATAGGGTTGTAATCCAGCATGGCCTGAAGCTGCCCAACAGATGCACTGGCTCTTTTCCTTGGAGGTCTATGGTCAGCCATTGCTTATGCCCTGCCTGGGGCCACCTGACACTAGCTACAGAGTGACCAGCAGATAGCTGCTACTTGTTTTAGGCTTAAAAATACCCAGGAGAGGCCAAGGCTGGCTTCTGCTAGTATAAGGAGGCAAGAGCCACTTAGCTAGAGGTATGGGGTATGCAGGTGCCAGATGCTGCTTGTTTGAGAGGTTTCAAGAAAATCTGATGCATAAGCTGAGAGAGGCTGTATGTTAAAGTCACTAGAAACAACTTGGGTGGGCCAGAAATTTCGGTGGGGCAGGGCCTCAGGGCAGGGATACTGTGTTAGTTGATGGAGACTGGTATACAACATGCACTTGAGGTTTCTGTTGGGAAGGGCTCAGCAAAGGAACAATGACCTCTGCTAAGACTACTGTCTGGGAGAAATCTACCCCTCCAGTCTTTACCCTGAAGCTAGACAATTCAATTCCTCTCTGCATGTCCTAGGCTCCTTTCAATCTGCTGCCCTAGCACTGGAGCTCAGAGCAACTGAGTTCCAGTTAGTACATGTGGGCCTCTTAATCGGAAAGGCCTTGGACTCTGGCCAACTTCCATCTCCCTCAGTCACAATTCCTGCTGGTTTTGACAACTAGAATTTATGGGGTTAAAAATTACCCTGCAATTTGAAATGCAGGAAAGAACAATTCTTATCAGTTTTAAACGTTTCATGTGTCATTGTATCCAACTTGTCCCATTTATATTTTTCAGTACTTAAGACAATGCACTATTTGTGGAGACCCTGCAGAGCCAATGCAAGGGTCTGAATGTATTCTATTGGCCTAAAATCACTAAACCTCTAGTTTACCACTTTTTAGCAATAGGGATAAGACTGATATAAAGCAAGCTCTGCAAATTTTTATTTTTCTGTGACTCCTGGGTCATTACTGTGATCTATGTATAAATGGAATAATAGGCCAATTCTCTCTGATCAATGGCAAAGGCCTCAGCATGTTATATAATAAAAAACAGTTCATAGCTTTCTTACAGCATATTTATTTTAAATTAATATTCATTAGCTTCTGAATTCTTGGCACCTAGAAAAAGTGAATGCAAAAGTCAGTTGCAAATAAACGCCATTATGTCCTTATTAGCATACTCACATTCACTAATGCAAAAAAAAGATGATGAGAAATATGCCAGGTTTTAACCATTCTCAGCTGGATATTATGCAGATAAACAGTCTGGATTTTATCTTGAGAAATAAGTTAGTTATTTGTGCAAATAAGGTATAGCTTATAACCATAAATAGGCAGTAAAATGTCCTGAGCAAATGTGAATGCATAATCATTCTTGTTTAGTCTAGCAAGACCTCACTACTCATGCCTCCTGAAGGGACTTCTAGTTAGTAATGATGAAGACAAAAATTATAATATGAATTTTAAGTACATTAGTGTTGACTCTACCCTGATATTCATCTCATTTTTTATTTGGGCTATCTGAATAAATGAAATAAATTTTAATTAACACATTACTCTATATGCATACATGTATAATGTATGTGTATATATATTTATATCTAGTACATACATATTTTCTAAGCTAATTTCTCCCACATGTGCTTTAAAAACTCTTATACCAGCAGAGTTATAAATTATGAGAAATGTTCAATGAATAATGTAAGAATTTTTGAGATTTCAACTTTTCTATGAAATGTCAAGCTAGAAAAGTATGAAGTGATTGAAATATTATCTCCTAAAATTTCCATGTATCTCAGTTGAAAAAAAGAGATATTACAAAATAAAATATATGACTGTTAGTAATTGTTGACCCTTAAGACTCTTGAGTAAAATTTTTTGTCTTTAAATAACTTTTGTGATCCTTATCTTCATCAAATATGGAAACAATGTTATTAGTTTTTTGTTAAGATGTGACAATTGAAGAATGATATATATTTAATGTTCAGCATATTGCCTGGCACATAGAAGACTTGAGACATCACACAATAGATATTACTACTATTGCTAATATAATAATAATAATTACTATAAGTAGTAGTAATAGTAGTATACTCCTAGTTACATTTTCTTAGATTTGGAATGTGTAATAGAGTCTGACTTCCTCTTTGATGTTTGACTACTGACTCCTTTTAAACTATTTCCTGCCTTTTCCCTGTGGTACCACATTTAGGCGAGCTGATAAGAAAGTCCTGAATGTGTGTCCCCTTATCTGACATTGATGGGAAATTGGAACCTCCCATGCCTGGGAACCTGTCCCCATTCCAACCTCCTTGTCGCTGTAAAGGCCGAACTCATTCCCTCTGGTTTGCCCAAGCAGCCCCATCTGCTTGTCCCTGACCAGCTCTTCCCAGGCAGCTCTTGTGTGAGTAATACACTTTCAGATTCTCTTGGTGTGTGGAATGCCATCCGCCTTGACATTTGAACAAAATTTCTGGTGTCACTCCATTGTGCTTCCATGGGGTGACCAAAAAGATGATTGGCATACTCAAGAGAGTGCTTTAAGCTGTGGCCACCACTCCTTTGAGATAAGTATTCTCTGGCTCCTGGCTTAATCTGCATATAGTATGTGACGGACACAGCAGCTTGTGGACAAGTTTGCATTTTGAATTGTGCTGCACTGTTCCACCTTTGTGGAGTCCTATTGAACTCTCTTTAAAATTGTGCTGACATAAACCAGAAGTTTTAATGTTCGGTATTCAAGGACATAAGCACAGGATCAGGGTCTCCTTAAAGTATCCTTTGGTCATACCTCTGGACTAAGACCTATCTGTGTGATATCTGTTGAAATGTGTGTCTTTGACTGATGTAAGGCTCATGGAAAATACTCTCTATTCTAGATTTGATTGGCTGTGTGTGTATACTGATCAAGGCTGACACTTTTATACCTTGTGTAATATATGAGCCCATCCGGAAGGTTAGTCATGAAAAAGCAGAGATAGATGAGAAAGAGAGAGAGAAAAAGAGAGAGAACCAGTGCTTTCCAGGCACCCAGGTATGATGCTACATTGATGACATGCTCCTGCAAATAATTCACTAGACCTTCTCACACAGAACATACACTCCCCATTGCACTGAGTGGGGGTGGGATTTTTCCCTATATGTGGTTCAGGGCCTGCAATCTCAGTAAAATTCATATGGTCCACTGAGGGCTGCTCCATTCCTGATGTAGTTAGAAGATAACTCCTGAATTATCAGCACCAACCGCTGTCAAGTAGGCATAACATCTATTAGGTCTCTTTGGCTTCTGGAAGCAATATGTTCCCCTTTTACATATATTATTAAGGCCTATTAATATGGTTGCCCCAAAATCATCTCATTGAACAGGGACCCTTTATAACACAAGGCCCAAGAGTCAGTACAGAGGGCCATAGTGCAAGTATCTCCTGGAGAATCTTCTATGGCATTCAGTGTTGTGATTGGCTACCTCCTATGTCTCTTGGAGTCTCTGGACAACTCCTGATGGCTGCAAGTTGCTTCTCCTGCAAAAGGCTCCTTGCTTTCATCCTGTATTACATGATATTGGAACAACAGCTGCTAGCTGCAAAACAGCTCCTCTTAGAAACGGAGGATCTCACAGGACTTGAACCTGTGACACTCTTCAGCCAACTGCTCACTAAAATGTCGGTTGTGATAACAGCAGCCCACAAGCTCAGCACAGCCACTGAGCCTCCTTGCTGAAATGGAGATTTCACCTACATGGCAGAGCCAAATCTGTGCTCTCTGGCATATTCCACCTACAGGGGGAGACGGTGTCTCCTGCCCTCAGTCCCTTGCCAGTTACCACAGTGCTAGAGGAGGTCACCTCCTAGAATCCCTGGCCACCTGGGAAATCCCTTGGGATCAACTGAGGGAGCCATACATGGGTTTATATACTTTAAGGGCAGAAGCACCAGGTTTACACACAACAGAGCTCACTGGAGAGCTGCTGCTTTTCATCTATGAACAGGAACATCCTTGGAAAAGGCTGCAACCCAAGATTCAGCACAATGGGAGAAACCTCAGGCACTCATATTGGCATCCCTGGATGCCCTGGCCAATAATGGACCCAGTTACACATTTTCACGGAACCCTGGGCCAATGTCCAATGGCAACAAAACAATTCCTCATTCAAATTCAACTCTTTTGGGGTAAAAAACTTTGAGAATTCTGTGACTCTCAGGGAGCAAACATTCAAATCAAGATCACATCTGTCTCTGCCAACATCAAGGCTCAATTTACTGCAAAAGCTAATACTGCAACATTAAATTCTTGGTTCGAGATTTTATCCCCCGAAGGTTTTATTGTCCTTCTGAACTCATTTATTACTTTGCCTCAGATTTCCCCCCATATTTTGACTTGTACTACCTGCATTTGGGGCTAAATACATTCTCTTGAGCTCCTGCCCCTGAGCAAGCCACATCAATCTTGTTCCCAATATACTATTTTCTTGTCAATTACTCTCTTCTGATAACCAAATTGTGGGGCACTGGTACTGCCTTTGAATCCGCAATATTATACAACTTAATAAAATAAATTTGATGCAACTCAAGAACTATTCTAAAATATCCAGTGTATGATTCAAACCAGTATTACTCTCAGAGCTCTAACTGAAGGCCAACACTTTCTGACAGCTATGGTTGCTGGTAATGACCCCCAACACTAGACTAGCTACTGGCCAGCTAAACCTTGCAAATAAAAATACTAAAATTAAGTTTCTTGTTGATTGGATACATGGAATTTTGGTGCACTAAACTTCTTGTTGCAGGTGGATAAACAACACCGGCAAAGTTGCTCAGGTGAGCTAACAAATGACACAACAGATTCAAGTCAATAATAATAGCATTCAGATATCTGACCAAATAACTTGAACATTCACAGACATCTTCTCCTGGCTCTCCTCAACTATCTAGGGGGACTGAATGCACATGCTCTTCTAAGGCTTTCTTATTTTCAATATAGATGGTTGCACAGGCATGCGGTTCTCAAATATATACTTACAGTTAGCTTCAGTTAAATGAGACCCGCACATGTTAGTCATCCATCAAACATCAGGAGGTGACGTATAGTAAAGAGGCAACTCTATTACTGATATATGACCACTGACTCCTTTTCATGCCTCATTCTCTTTTAACCTTAGGCCTTATATCTGGGCAGGCTGATAATAAAGCACAAACACAAGCACTTCTTTTGCTGGTATGGATCAGGAATTCAAACTTCCCACACTTGAGAACTTTTCCCCAGTCTCATCTCCTCACCACTATAAAGGCCCAGTGAATAAACTCCGCTTTACTCAAGCCAGTCCAGACCTGCTAGCTCCTGCCTAGGTCTATCCAAAGGTCCCTCCTGTGAGTAATAGACTCTCTCTCAAATTGTGTTGGTATGTGCAGTGTCAGCCGCCTTTACATCTGGACCATCTTTCAGGTGATGTCTATCTGCTTTCTGCTTATTACAAAACATAGGTTCATCAAACTGAAGACAGCATTACACACACTCCGATGCAATCACCACTCCAAATTAGTAATTCCCAAAGAGTGTTCCATAGGACACACATTTTTAGAAAATTTTTCCAGGTTATGTAAGTTGTCAAGTCAAATACCTTTAGGAAACACAGAGGCAAACATAATTAAATATGTTCCATAAATGCAAGTTTTTTCAGGGCCTTTAATAATCTAATGTAATTTATAAATTGCTAAGATAGGCATGTACAGTGTAGGATTTCACAAATGCATCATTTCATATAATAGGGACTGATATTTAAGTAAGACCTTCTACCTTCACCTTTAAGGTGATTATGGCAGTCTATTTTTGTGTGTTTATAAATGTATATATGTATATACATTCATATTATATATAAAATAGTCATATAATATATAATATACAATATGGTCATAAACACATATATATGTAATACATATGTGTGTATGTAATATTTATATTCATATACATATTCATATATATATAGCTATATATATATATATTCATATATATATATATATTATATATATAGCCTTTCATGGAACTATATTCAATAAACAATGGGCTAAACTAAATATTCAAACACATTTTTAAAAATACTGTTTTGATAATTATGCATCCTGTGTATTAATATTTTTCTCAAACATAAAAGACTCTGGTTTTCTAAAGATTATATTTATTTTGAACTGAAATCATCCATTTGACGTCTTTTCACCACTTTCACATTATTTAGTGTCACATGATGTGTCTTTTTGTAACATTTTATTTCATGAATCTGTAGTGAGGGCTTTATACCAACCTAAAGGACACAAATTTTAATCATTGTTTGAGATGGTAGTGAGCAGTGTCTTTTTAGTGAATTAAAACACCCCACTACAGTAGAGACCATGAGAGATTTCAAGTCCCAACTTTTCACAGAATGAGTGTATCTATAAACTTTTTCCTGCTCATAATCCCATAGTGTCTTGTCCAAATACACATTAAAATGCAGAACACATCAGATTACTAAATAATATTTGCAACACATCCTTTCTAAGTCACAACTTCATTTTTTTTTTTTTCATTTTCACTTTCTCTTAGTGAGTGCTAGTGTCCCAGTAAAGATGGGTGTCTCTTGTGCATGCTACTTAGTAATTTAAAAATCTGAAAGTTCAGGTCACCAAAATCAATGGACCTAATCAATAGAAAACTTCATTTTAGTATTTTTATTTCTGTGATTTAAGATTATATTTTTGTTTATTTTTAAGAAACTATATATATACAGACTTTACATTGCCTGGCACTTACAAGACATTAGAAAGTCATCAGATGTTAGCATCCTTGCTGTTACAGGTCACATTTGCTGTGAGATTTTTCGAGTACAGAAGAGCCTGGGGAAAAGTTATCGCTCTATATTAGCATCAGTCTAAATTAACAATCTCAGAAGATTTTCTTAAGTAAGCCAGTTTCCATTAATTTTACAGAAAACAACAGCAAAAAACCAAACAAATGTGAGTTCTTAGTTCAAAGTTTTCCACTGAAATTTTGATGTCTCGCTGTGTTCTCTATATCTGCCCCATTCACCCTTTCCATCAAACATCCATCTTTCGCTTGCCCTCATTATATTTCACCCCCTTACGCTTTCCCGTCACCCAGGTCTTAAAACTCTGTGTATAAGTGTCCCCACCCTAACATCGCTGAAAAGGGGCAAGGAAAAATGTCCCTTGACTCCCCAGGTTACTTGCTTGCCAGACCTCCCTGAAGAGTAACCTCCTGTAGGTGCATGCACTTCTGCTCTTCTCTCAAATTGGTGTATTTGTTCCCGGCCACCTGGCTGCACTCCCAACACTTTCTGAGTCCCGGTGCTGAGTGGCTCTGTCAACTGATTGCCCCTTCAGCATTCTCCTTTGGATTCCGGGGAGAGGCCTGAAGAGACGTTTCCCAGAATGTCCTCCCTTAGGTTCAGCCACCGGGAGGCATTTCATCAAATATTGGAAAGTGGAGAGAAATAACAGCCAATATCCTGTGATGGCAAATTCAGACAGTTTGGAACAGCAGTAGCGGCTTCCCTTGACTTTGGACCCCGACTGAGAAACACCTGGCGCAGGAGGCTGTTGAAATGACATTTGCTGTGAGCGGGCAGGTTGAGCCTCCGCAGAGGCCTCTCCCCAGCCCTGGGGCCTTCAGGACCCGTCCCTTCCAGCTGCAGGCAGCTGGGGCCACTGGCTGCAGGAGCTCCCGGCAGCCGCACTTGGGCATTTCCTGAAAGCATCCTACTGCACTTTTCTCTTTTAAACTTCCACAGGTTGTGAAACTCTAATCTTATATCTTAAATCATTTTCGACTTAAAACGATCTTTGTTTTTGTGATCAAATTCTGACAAAGTTACCAGTCATCTAATTGTGACATAAAATTGACTTCCTAGGCTGACTCTTTTTCCAGAATTTTCCCCGAATTTAATATCATTGACAAGATCATTCTCTTGAAGCTGATATATAACCTTATTTTTATATATATGCCATGGTTATATACTCTTTTGACCCTCTCCTTTAAGTACTCTTGCTAATACACTGCTCACTTCCCAAGGATGGGGCAGTGAAATGTCTTCGTGTCCCATGTGTGTACCCTTCCTTAGCCCATCTCTGTGCTTTTAGCTCCTCTCCTTTTTCTCTGTCATAAAGTTGGGTTTCACTAGCAATTTATGTTAAACTCTCTTTTCAAATGTCTTAGTTGGATCATCTCATACATGACATATATGTGTGTGTGTGTGTGTGTGTGTGTGTGCTCGCACCATGGACCTTGAGCAGAAATGAGTATGGAGTCTGCCTATATCTTTTGTAACTATATGATCTGAAATAAATTGCACTATATTTTCATTAAAATGGAAATAACATTATTCACCTCATAATCTTATATGATTAAATAAAAATAATATGTTACATTACTAGTGAATTGTTTAGCATGTAATGTTTATAATAGCATGCATCTTCTTATACAAAACAGCATTAAAATAATCTTTTTAGCATTTTCTGGTATAATTTTTCTTTTTTTTTTTATTCTCACCTGAGGATATTTTTTCCATTGCTTTTCAGAGAGAGCAGAGGTGGGTAGGGGGAGAGACAGAGACAGAGAGAGAGAGAGAGACATCAATGTAAGAGACACATCGGTTGGTTGCCTCCTGCTTGCCTACCAACCACAGCCGGGGATGGAGGCTGAGCCTGCAACCTAGGTACATGCCCTTGGCTGGAATCGAACCCAGGACCTTTCAGTCCACAGGCCGATGCTCTAACCACTGAGCCAAATCAGGCAGGGCTTTCTAGGTATAATTTGAATTCACAAGAATAACATACTTTTCTCACAAATCCTATTTTATCGACATCTTTCCTTTTTCAGGTTGAAATCTAAAAGTCTTTCCACATGTCTTGATTTACCAGCTTTGAAGGATGCGACACACATGTGTGGTGGCGGCTCTGGGACTGTACACTTGAAGGTAAGGTTGAAAAGGTATTTGCAATGTACTAAAATTAACTGTTCATGGTTTGCTGTAAAATTTCCAAATGTAAAATCAAACATTAAAATATCATACTTTTACTCTACCAACTTATAAATTTAGCAAATGTCACAAAAATCAATTGCTGCTTTTTGATGAATCTCACAAAACATACTAAAATTTTCTATTAAAATTGAGAATTTCTAAATTGGACTTGGTACTTCGTTAACTAGTAATACTTATACTAGTTAAAAAAGCTATATTACTGATATGAAGAATAATTTTGACCAACCTGATTATATCTGTGCTTCATAAAGTTTCAATTCTCCAAAATTATGGCAAAGGTGTATCCACCAACCAAATTTGCATTAAACGTATATCCCAAATATTTTTAACTCTGTATTATAGTCGCTACACAGGGAAGTTAATTTTAAAGATGAAAAGCAATTTTATGATTTTGTTGACACATTTACTTCATTCTATTAAGGTTATTTGTTAAGTTTACTTCAAAAGATAAAAGCCTACCAATATTATCTGAAGACGAATAAAGCTGCAACCATCAGCCTCGCTCATTAGTCCCTTTATCACTTATGTAATGGCTATTAAACCTGAAAGCTAATGTTATAAAGCACTCAGGTAATGACACAACAGATGTGTAAATGAAACCTGAGGTAAATAACTGATGAGATTACGGAACATTGCAATCGAGTCAACATTTGTTGATAATATTTTTAGTGTACATCTGTGCCAGCAGGACCTAAAAAATGAAGATTAATTAAGTCTGGTTAAGAGTCTTATGCCTGTTCACTAACCAAATATTGTCAGATAAAATAAATGCTTTCTAGGAAATGGAGATCATGAGTCTATCGGTCCTATGGAGTGGCTGGCAATTAATGACCACAAATATTTCATCTTCTGTCCCCGTGTTCCAGTCTTTCTTCCATTTGAAATGGGGTTGTATGACCAGGTGTGTCACTGAATAGAGAGCAGAAATAACATATATCAGTTCCGTTTTGAGACACTTAAAAGCAATTAGCACCTCCTCTATCATTCATTCTCTTTTCTTGCTACAGTAAATGTGGAATCCTTAAGCTTAGACACCAAGGTGAAATGATGGAGGGAGTCTGGATGCTGAATGATTCCCTAAAGAAGAGCCCCTGCTGTCTCACATTGGAATCTGGAAAGCATGAAATTTATTTCTATTGTTTCGGTCACTGATGTAGAGTTTTGCATTTTGTGGCAATCAGTCCACATTTTTCTGTAAAACAGATGATTAAAATGAAGTGAAAATATATGGTGAGGATCTAGGCCATTGCCAGGAAATGTCTGGAAACTTGTTAACTGACGCTATGGTCTTAAGGTGCTACAACCAGTCAGAAACAAAAAGTAATCATAATATGAACCTTCAGTAGCATTTGTTAGCTAAGTATGGAGTGTGTTTGTGTTTGTTTGGCTTGATGTAAAGAATAGACAATTCTCTCAACTCAAAGTTCACACAGAAATGTGGAAATACAGTAGCTTCCCCATGGATAAGGGAATGCATTCCATGACTTCCAGTGGATGCCTGAAAGTGCGGATAGTACTGAACCCCATATATACAGTGTTTTTTCCTTTATATATGGACCTTTTCTCTAAAGGAAGCATTCCACATTCCTCTCTGGCGCAGCCAGATTGCCAGCATCACTGGTCTTGTACTTTGGGATCATTATTAAGTAAAACAAAGGTTGCTTGAACACAAGCACTACGAGACCATGACAGCCGATCTAATAAGCCAAGTGTTTCTACATGACTAAGGGTCGGGGAACCTATACAACCGGAATACCTTGGACAAAGAGATGATTCACGTCCAGGGAGGGACGGAGCAGGTCGGCATGAGATTTCATCACCATACTCAGGGTGCAGTGTAATTTAAAACATAAATTATTTCTGGAATTTTCCATTTAATATTTTCAGACTACAGTTGACCGCAGGTAACTAAAACTGCAGGAAGCAAAACCTTGGATATGGGGCAACCATTGTACATATTCCCAGACGCCCAGCACGATGCCTCTAATATCTGAAACTACAGGAGTCAGTTTTCAATTCCTGTAAAAGTAACCAGATAGTTATAGATTCAAGATTTCTAGCAACATTCCTAAGTACAAATACAGTTTCCTTAATAATAGAAAATAATTAAAAAATAATGCATGTGTAATTATACAATATTACCTTCTGTATGTTTAAATAAATTATTCAAAGTAAATTGAAGTTGACTTCGGAAAGGCCACTCCTCATAGTGGTATTTACAACAGCCATTTGCTACTGTAAAAATAAGATTTCTTCAAGAATAGGCACCATGGCCCCCAGGGTTTCCATTAAGTCTATTTTCGGTTTAAAAGTTCAGTATTGACGGGCTGAGCTAAAAAAATTACTAAAAAGAAGGCCTGGGAATGGGGCAGTTGCAGGGTGGAGGGGATCAATGAGAGGGGAAAGGGACATCTGTAATACTTTCAACAATTAAGATTAATTAATATATATATATATATATATATATATATATATATATATATATATATATATAATAAGAAAGACCCAGATCCTCTGAGACCTTGCCCTGGAAAATTATCTCCTTATTGGGGGGTGGGGGGTGGGACAAAGCAGAATTGCCTATTTTGGCTTTGTTTCTCTTTTCCCATCGCATTACCTTATCAACATTCTGAATACAGATAATATCTGGGGAACTTAATGATATATATTCAGAGGGGGGAAAAACAGGAATTAGACACTTAACAAAGACTTTGAGGAATTTAAATTTATATAAATCTATAAGGGATCGACAAATTTGAGGATCAACAAATGTTGAAAACCATTGCCCTGTAGACTTTTACACTCTGTTCGCTGTACCAATGCTCTCCAACCTTCCCCCACCCAAGGGCAGAGCTCTTCTTTAATCCAAATAAAGCTGTAAGTAACAAGGACAGTTTCTATTCCATTGCTTCACTTTAGCCCATTTCTTGGACTGACTTTTCCTGAAAAATGTTATCACAGAAGGAAAACAGCAAAACAGAAGAGACAGGGATCATAAAACTTGTTACAAAGCGCAGGTTTTGGTTCCTGGAGTACCCCTCCCTCTGACTGGGCCTCTGAGCCTCTTTACAGCTTCCCATTCTGTCTGAACTATGTTGTGTTTACAAGAAGGGAAATCTCAGTGGCTGCAACTGTGCGAGGAGTTTTCTCCTGCTGGAGACAGAACCTGGTTCTCTGGGCATCTGACTCCGTAGCCAACGCCTGGAGTGATCCGGGCTTTCCTCAGACCTTACATCTCAGACTTCCTACTCTGTTAAAGGCACAGGCTTTTATGTGTTTTATTTTGTGTTTGAGAAATGTGCAAAATGACATATTGAATTGTCTCAGACTTTAGGAGAGACACATTTTCTCTTGAAATTTCTGGTCTCTTAGAAACAGAAACTATTATAAATAAATTATTCAGAAATATGCATCAGATCTGCTATCTGAGTTATCAGTTAATGTTTTTTAAAAAGACTTATGGAAAAAATAGAAATAATTAAAAAGAAAAGTCAGATTATCAATAGTTAGAAAATAAAAATTTATGGTTTTGGGAAACCTAGAATAATGGAATAAGAGATGATGGGAAAATCTCATTAAGTACAACAGAACAAAATTAAAACACAAAAAATTAAAGTGTTGAACATATATGATGATTATAATGAAACTTTAAATACAGATTCAAAATAAGTACTAAACAAATTAAAATTTACGATGTTCTTATATGGGAAATTTCATTATTAAATGTAAGTTCAATCCAAATGTATCTACAAAATTGCAAAAATTTAAATGCAATTCTAAAGTTTATAAATAATTATAGTATCACCTGGAAGAATTTTAAAAAGTGAAAATAGCCAGAAACATTCCAAAAAGGAAGAATTAATGAGAAAAAATTGCCTCATCAATGTAAAATGTATTATATTTTAAGTTAACAAACATGGTTCTCATTCGGAAACCTTTCTAGTAACCAATCAATTAAATAAAATAATATTCCATCTGATAAATGTTGCATTGTATTTGAAATAAAGGAAATATTATGTAAATACATATATATATATTTTATATGTAATATATGGTGTTAATGACAGCGTGAATTAAAAAGTCACTCTAATATGCATACTATGCAACTAATTATATTAACAAGCCAGGAACATAAAAAATAAAATCAAACCAAACCAAAATTCAACTGGACATTCATGTAAAATAGTAAACACTTTCTATATTAGTATTATGTATGGGACTCTGTTAATAACTCAGATATGGTACCTTCTTTACCGAGCTTATGATGTCTCTTGGGAGACGAAACTAAAACTGCTTAATGAATAAGTCAGCTTGGGGGACCAATGTTACAACTGATGACTGGAAACACATAATGGTGTCACCTGCAATCCATCTTATTCAACAAAGAATATGTGGTGAATCTGGATATGGACTATGAATAATTCCTTGGGCCTTACAGTAGGTAAAGTATGTTACAAAACAAGCTCATTTGTACAGTGAAGATAATTATTGCGATCTTACAGGGTGGTCATTTTGATTAAATGTCCTAAGTGTGAAAATGTCTGATAGAATTCCTTACAACACATCTGTGACAATCAGACAATTCATATGTAAGCTTGGCAAATCAGATAATATTATTGCCACTCCACTTCTGTTGTTCCCAATGTTAATTCTAAATTTGCAAGAGAGAAAATTAGTCTTTCTGAGATTTAGTATTTCCCGAGTTTATGCATCTCTTAATGCACAAAGCCCAGAAGGGTCCCTGGTGATTCTAAAGGCCAGTCCAGTTTAGCAGTCTAGTACCCTTTTCATTCTAATAACCTAGATAATCAAATAAAGACAGAAAATTTCAATATGACTACAGATTTTATCTTTACCTTAGCATTATGAAACTGAATGAAAACCAAGCTTCTCAGTTATTTTAGTCTGCTCTTAAAAATACAACTCTGGGCCTCTTTTGCAGTTTTTGCTTCGCCCTGCTTTTCTTGGCGCACGGCCTTTGTTTAATTCCCATCGATCTCTTTCTCCGTCAGGTGATCTAGCCTTCAGCATTGTTGTGATCTTAGAGCACTCCTCCCCCTATAGATATATTGTACTTTCATATAAATGGAAAACAGCTTTCAATGAAGTAAATGTAAATAACACCACTCACACAAAGGAATACCGATCTGTTAGTCATTCATCAAATACCAGCTTGTCTGGCTGATGACATTTTTGCTATAAGGTCCTTAATAATTTCTAACAAACACACAGAAATAACGTAGAATAAAGAAGCATGAAAGTATGTGATTGAGCAGGTTCCATCCCTTCGTTCGATATGTGTACTGAACTCTTACACTTGTCGACACTCTGCTGGAGAATGGGAGGTGCAGGGACCTGAGAGCCCTGCATTAAGCAACTCAGACAAAGAAGCGGAGCCCCAAGTCTGCCACCCTCCAGTCAAATAACAGAATAACCATTTATCTTACAAAAATCACAAAAGAAAAGGAGGAACAACGAAATCTTATTGGCTCTAATGAACTTATTTTAAGCAAGTAATTAAAACAATGTTAATTGGAAAATGATTGATCTCAGTTTGGTATAAATTGGCATTCGTCCAACCTGAATTACCAGATGTTGATTAGACTAGGAGTCCTGCCTTTGCCAACAGAAAATGATGTCAGGTATTTTTAGGAAGTAACTAAATTATGTTCAGATACTGAAAAAACATGTATACCTTAAGCAAAGTTTAGGTCATGATCTTCTTGCTGATTGGTTGACAGAAACCTAGGACATATTGGACCTGATTCTGAGCTTAAATTACAAGTGAATTTCGTTTTTAAACTACAATTTGATTGGATTCAAAGTGTATGTTCAGAATACAGTAAGACTAACCTAAAATATGTTAATACAAGCTTTTCTAGGCTTTATGAAGTGAATAGTTGTTAAATTTACCATAGCATTAAACTAGATTTTTCTTAATTAAAATGGTTATTCCTATGTAGTCTGAGAACTTACTTTGCACTTTTATTTTTAGCATTTTATTTTATTTCTAATTTATTTTGCAATTGTAGTTGACGTACAATATTCTATTCGTTTCAGGTGCACAGCATAATGATTAGGCATGATACACCTTATGAAGGGATCACCCCAATAATCCGGTTGACACCACACAGAGTTATAAAAACATTATTGACAATACTCCCTATGCTGCACTTTACATTCCTGTTACTATATTTACAACTGGAAATTTGTACTTCTTAATCCATTTCTCCTTCTTGACCATCCACTCAGCCCCTCTCCTGTCTGGCAACCATCAGTTTGTTCTCTGTATTAATAAGTTTGTTTTTGTTCTTTTTGTTCACTTATTTTGGTGTTTTTTAGATCCCACATGTAAGTGAAATCCTGTTGTTAGTCTTTCTCTGACTGACTAATTTCATGTAGCATAATATCCCCTAAGTCTATCCATGTTACTGCAAGTGGCACGCGGGGATTATACATGGTGCAGACCCTATGCGAAAACAGTATGGAAGCTCCTAAAATAAATAAAACTGTAATTACCATATCATACAGCAATTTTACTTCTGAGTATTTATCCAAAGTTATCCAAAAAGATGTATGCACTCCTATGCTCAGTGCAGCATTATTTACAATAGCCAGGATATGTAAGCAGCCAGAATGTCCATCCACAGGCAGGTGGACAAAGACGATGTGGCGCATAGAAACAATGGGGTGCTGCTACTTCAAAGTTTTAATTCCGTAGCAACAAGTTTACAAATGAAGCAGAATTAATATGTTTGGCTCCATTTTCCCTTCCAGTGTTCCTTATTTGGATTGTCAAAATATAAGGCAATGTTATTTTGTATCAGTAAGAAAATGAGCTACCCAAGTTACTGTAATCTAAATAATGGTTATAAATTTTTATTTTTGATGGGTACCAACGTATAAAACTAGAATATTTAGAATTTTTCAAAGTGAAAATTGTTGATAAAATAATTTTCCTTTAAACAAATTAGGTGGTTTTGTTTTGATATTAGGTGTTTTTGTTTTGTTTTGTTTTAATTTTCATGTGGTTGCTATACAGGAATATTTTCCACTGCATACCAACACTTTCTTTCCTGGTGCTTTATAAATATTTTAAAAGGGTTTTTATTACCAAGCAAATGAATAGGGTTAATCTTACTGCAATGGAGTCTTGCTCAACATTATTTCATTATTAAATAATGAATTCATCAACAATTATTTAATCATTTCATTAATCATTTCATCAATAATTATTTAATCATTTCATTATTCATGATTCTTTTCTTCCTTACGATAAAAAATCAACTCAAACTGGTTTAAGCAATAATGAGATATTATAGTCTTTGAAAACTTAAAGCTTCATGTTCAGTTTGGCATTTTCATTGGGGTTAAAGCAGAGACTCAAGTAACAAGACAAATTGAGTCTCTCCAAATTTTCTGCTTCAGAATTCCTCAGAGTGGATCCATTGTCCTGTAAGCCTCTCTACCCAATCCCCCTCAGTGACTCCATGTACGTATTACTTGTAGTTAACTGTTCCAAAGGAAATAAAGATTTTCTCTCTTTGATGCCACCCATTTTTTTTTTTATTGTCTATTTCATTTGACTTGGTTTAACCAATTCTCCATTAACCAATAAAGTTGAACAGAGCCTTATAAATCTCTGAATGTCTGTGATTGAACAGGAAAGGTTTACTTGCCCACTTTTGCTGCTGTGGGATTGAGCCAACTTCAATCTAAACTCTTCAGTCACAAATGCTGTTAGATTATACGTTTAGCTGCATTTGGCAAATGGATGTAGCAGCAATAAATACTACTACACTTGTATCGATATACATCTATACATTAAATACTTCATAAGTAAGAAAGGAATGAGGTGTAGTAGCAATGAACACATTTAGCTCACCAGAAGAATGAATGTCTGTTGGAATGGCACAAAATGTTCACTAAACCAACAATAAATATTTTCACCACACCTAACCACCTAAGTGAATTTTATGAGTTCTAGGACTTTGCAGAAATGGGGTAGTGGTGTCTAAGTTTTTCTGGCTTATATCTACCAGCTATTTTTCTGGATTTAAAGTTTTCTTTCCATCACTACAATTTTTAACTCAGATGAATTTCTCTCATCATTGTGTTTGGAATCTTTCTCCCCAACTTGCTAAAGCTCAACATTAAAACTGCTGAAATGGCATCATCACTTATTAAATGGATAAGTGATAAGTAGAGATACGAGGGCAGATAATTAGTTAGATTTTTAATATCAAAGAGATATTAAATGAAGGCCCAGGGAGCAAGCCACGGCTAGAGGCACAATCTGAGATATTGAGTGGCTGGGAAACACAGAAAAATAAAAAGGTGTCATCATTTGACAAAATTTCTCATCATGTTCCAAGCTATTTTCTTTATTAGCTTTATTATTTTGTTATTAATCTACCTATCAATCTCACTTTAAACACATTTTCAAAAGTTTCCCCTTCCCCTCCACCCTGGGGAAATAAGTTTTAATATAGCATAGTGACTAATCCTCTCCCTACACTCAAGTGATCTCCAAAATAACATGACTGGAACTAAATTGTTCCCATCTTTAAAAACTTTAAAAAACACACACAATAACATAAAATTTGAGGATGTCCAGGTTGTTTTCATGTTTTTTAATTTTTTAAAATGTATCTTTACTGTTGAAAGTATTACAGATGGCCCCTTATTCCCCCACTGATCCCCTCTACCCCGCAACCACCCCACCCCCAGGTCTTCCCCATAAAAATGTCTGTGCCCATGGGTTATGCTTATAAACATATAAGTTCTTTGATTAACCTCTCCCCACTCACTCCCCCACCTCCACCTTCCCTCTGAGAGTCAGTCTGTTCCATGCTTCTATGTCTCTGGGTCTATTCTGTTCATCAGTTTATTTTGTTCATTACATTCCACATATGAGTGAGATCATGTGGTACTTGTCTTTCTCTGCCTGGCTGGCTTATTTCACTTAGTACAATACTCTCCAGTTCCTCCCATGCTCTCCCAAAGGGTAAGAGATCCTTCTTTTTTATAGCTGCATAGTATTCCATGGTGTAAATGTGCCACAGCTTTTTATCCACTCACCTACTGATGTGCACTTGAGAAGAATGTATATTCTGAAGCTTTGGGGTGGAATATTCTATAAATGTCAATTAAATCCATCTGATCTAGGGTGTCACTTAGGGTCACTGTTTTCTTGTTGATTTTTTGTCTGGAAGACCTATCCAGTGAGGTCAATGGGGTGTTAAAGTCCCCTACTATGACTGTATTGCTGTCTATCTCTCCCTTAAAGTCCTCTAGAAGTCTTTTATAAATTTAGGTGCTCCTGTATTGGGTGCATATATGTTTATCAGGGTTGTATCCTCTTGTTGGATTGATCCCTTTAGTATTATCTTGTCTCTCATTATGGCCTTCACTTTGAAGTCTATTTTGTGCAATATGAGTGTTGCTACCCCAGCTTTTTTTTTCTCATTTCCATTTGCATGGAAAAAGATTTTTCATCCTTTCACTCTCATCCTGTGAGAGTCTTTTGTTTTGAGGCGGGTCTCTTGTAGACAGCATATACTTGGGTCATGTTTTCTTATCCATTCAGCCGCCCTATGTCTTTTTATTGGAGCATTTAATTTACATTTAAGGTTATTATTGATAGATACTTATCTATTGCAGTTTTAATTCTTCATGCCTATGTTTCTCTCACTCTCTATTTCTACTTGTAATTACAGCAGTCCCTTTAACATTTCTTGCAATGCTGGTTTGGTGGTGATAAACTCTTTTAGCCTTTTTTGTCTGGGAATCTCTTTCATTCACCATCTATCTTGAATGATAGTCTTGCTGGATAGAGTAGTCTTGGTTTCAGATCCTTGCTTTTCATTACCTTGAATACTTCATGCCATTCCCTTCTGGCCTGTAGGGTTTTTGATGAGAAGTCAGCTGACAGCCTTATGGGAGCTCCTTTTAGGTAATAGATTGCTTTCTCTTGCTGCCTTTAATATTCTCAATTTGTCTTGAACTTTTGGCATTTTAATTATGATGTGTCTGGGCATGGGCCTCTTTGGATTCTTCTTGTTTGGGACCCTCTGTGCCTCCTGAACTTGTGTGACTTTTTTCTTCACCAGGTTAGGGAAGTTTTCTGCCATTATTTCTTCATACAGGTGCTCTAACCCTTGCTTACTTTGGACCCCTTCTGGCACTCCTATAATGTGAATATTATTATGTTTCATGTTGTCCCGCAGCTCCCTTAGACTGTCCCCCTGTTTTTTAATTGTTTTTTTTTTGTTTTGGGGTCTCTGATTGAGTGATTTTTTTCTACTCTATCTTCTAATTCCCTGATCCGATCCTCAGCTTCCTCTAATCTGCTGTTTATTCCTTCCAATGTATTCTTTATTTCTGCTATGCCATTCTTAATTCCCTTCATAGTTTACATATCTTTTTTCGTGCTGTTGGGTATCTTTACAATCAAGTATTCTGAACTCTATATCTGATTGCTTATCTCCATTTCATTTAGCTCTTTTTCTGGAGACTTCTCTTGTTCTTTCTTGTGGGGCTTGTTTTTTGTCTCCCCATTTTGGCTTCCTGTTTGGGTTTGTTTCTATATATTAGGTAGATCTGCTAGGACTCTCAGTCTTTTAGGAGGGTCTCTGGTGCAGGCCAGTGTTAGATGTAGTTTGTGACTGGCCTTGAGTACCCTGTTTGGAGCCATTAACAACCCTTGGCCTGAGGTCTCTTCTGCTGGGGTTGGATGAGGTTGGACAGGGTAAACCGAAATCTGCTTTTCCAAGGCCCAAGTTCATAAGCAGATCAGGCAGTCTCAAAGCAGTCTGAGGTCTGCTTCTGCCTGCAGGCTGATTAATCTGATTCTCTTAATGAGCCTCAGGCTGTAGAAACTCCTCTGGACAGGGCTAGAAGTTTTCCAGAAGTGTGGGACAATTCCTTCACCCCCCCCCCCCAGGCAAAAGCGGCAAATTGTCTTCCTGAGAAAGATGTTCTCTGCAGTTTGGGGCAATGATTCAGCACAGGAATAGAGACAGGTGCCTTCTGATCTCAATCTCCAGAGCCCACAACCCTAGTTTCTCCTCACACAGCTCCAGTACTATGCCTTCCCTCTTCTGGAGCCAGAGGTGAGTGGCTGCACATGAAACATTGTGTGTTGGCACTTTAAGAGGGTGCCTGCAGTTCCAGCTGCCTCTCCCTGGCAGACAGAAATGACTGCTTTTCATAGTCAAGTGTTATGCGGGCACCCTTCTCAGTTCTGGTGTTCTAGGCTGGGAAGCACAGCTTGGGGGTTAGGCCCCAGAGTCCTCAGTGGGGAACCCTCCACAGCTGAGATCTTTTTTGGACCTTCAGCTGCTGCCTGTGGGAGCCCAGCCAGCCCTCTTGCGTCTGCACTCCCTACCAGTCTCTGTGTGGTCTCCCCTTTTCCTCCTTGGTTATGAGGATGCCCTCCAGCTCCTTTTCAGTTGCAGTTGATTACTCAGGATGGTTTTTCTATATTTTAGTTGTAATTCCAATTTGGTCCTGGGAGAGTGTCAGTGTAGCTTCCACTCAGTCTGCTGCCATCTTCAGTCCCTCTGCCCACATAATGAAATAAATTAAATTCTCAAGCTTAGCAAAACACCAGGATTATTTCCAGTCTCTAGAAAGGAAAGCAAATATTTGGACAGGTGATAATTATTTTGATCAATTTTTAGACCACCATATATGCTCATTTTTAAAGGTGCTTTATTGATAATTTTAATGTTTGGATATCTCACAATAATATTCTGCCTTCACAGTAAGCAGACACAACTTTTCTTCCCAGTGCAGAAAGGACCTATGTATACTGGGAAGTGATTAAATGGAATTTTCATTTTCATCATTTCAATAATGACTCCATGTCATTTTTTCTCACAGCTACTAAAATACAGGAGGAAAAAAGTCAATGTGTCTTTTATGATTTAATTAATTTCATAGCCTTGAGGTTTTCAAATTATTTTCTCCAGAAATCTAGCCCTTCGAGCAATGATAAAAGGTGGGCAGGACTTCTGCCTCAGTTAAACTTCAAAGCTGATATTAAGTGTTTTCCGTTTTGACTCATTTTGTTTCTGTCATTGACATCTGGACTAGCCACTGGTAAAGGACAGAGGAGACCTTCTAAACAGCAGCAGCCGAATTTAATGTGCCCTCTCCAAGCCTGCTTACACAGATCATGAGGTTCTATTGATCAAGTAAAATTTGTTGTACATTTCATGTCAACAAGATGAAGCAACATAAATATTAATTGCTCATATTTTAGAAAAAGTATGTTAGGGAAATAACAGGTGTCTATTCCTTTGTGTTCAGGCTCAGTTTTTCACTTGAACACATAATTAAGCTTTTGGGAAAATGAGATGAATTGTCTTACCACCAAGCTGCTCCTGGGACATTTTCTTTTCTTAATTTTTATTTTCAATTACAGATGACACACAATAGTATATTAATTTCTGGTGTACAAAATAGTGATTAGACATTTATATACCTTTGAATTGATCACCCAGCTATATCTATTATCCACCTGGCACCATACATTATTTCTACAATATTATTGGCTATATTCTGTATGCTGTATCTTGCATTCCTTTCACCTTTTTCTCCCATCTTCCCCAACCCTGCTGGAATATTTTCACAAAGTTACATTTATTGACACCTTACCTTTTTTAATCAGTCTACCTCTGAATTCCTGGCTCACTTCACCATTGTATTTCCGAGAAGTATGACTTTTTCCCTCTGTCCACAATGAACAATTTCGTATTTAGTCTACTGACATGGAATCTCTCACGTAACATCTACCTACTTACACATAACCTACTTTACATCAAATGTGGACTCACGGTAGGCGCTCGTCTCTTGGGTCCTCTGACCTTACCGCAGACTGCATCAGATCCAAGGCACCCCGCCTGGCAGGTGGAAGGATGCGAACTTGGTGCTGCTGCTGGTTCTCCAGCTTGCAGGTGAAATGCTTCAAAGGAGAGTACTGTCCTTTAGAACACTATTTTGTTGCAAAGCAGGGACCATAACATGGCACTGTGTTCCCAACTGGTATGATACAGGAGTCTTGAGACCAAGGGGTTGGAATCAAGAATGAAAGTAAGAGTAGCCCTGCTTGCCAACAATCTAAGTGATCTACTTAGAGAACTTCCCCTCCTACCCCTGTATCTACAGACAGCCCCCTCCCCCTGTGTGTCTAGAGGTCCTTGGGGAGAAAGAAGCTTTTACTTGAGGGCGCAGTGTGAGATCCACTCTACGCGGGCTACCGCTGCCAGCAGCAAACACAGAAAGCGGCCACTATACCTTCAGGGCTACTTGACCAGGGTCATCGCGGGAGGCCTGGCTGCCCCTACATGACGAGGACAGGAGAGAATATGTTCAGCCTTATTTCATTCAATGAGACATAGTTTTGTTCTCTCATTCCCAGATTTAACTGTATATTGGCAAGTAAATCAACCATGGCCTATTAAGGTCATGACAATAAAAGGCTTAGACAACTCAGGAATAAAGATTTGGGTCACCCCAGCAAAAACTAATCTAGGCAGCTGTAGTAATAGGGCATGTGAGAGAAATCTAGAAGGGATGACAGAGGGGAAAGAGCATCAAAATCGACTGGAACATCTATCTAACTCTTACAATTTTCCCCACAATTATGACCAGCCAGAACCATGTAGCATCTGAGATTAGAAGGGGTAAAATTAATTCAGAAATTAGCAGCTACATTCACGTATTGTGCAAATTTTATAACTAACATAGGTCTAGGTCTAGGGACTAGGAAAGATTAAAAGTGATCAAACTCTCTCACATTACAAATATGGATAGAATGGAGAGAGAATGGGCTTTCTGAGCTCTCAAATGCATTTAATAAGTACATATTTTAGAAAAATTAGATGTTAGTAACATAGTTCTAGTGCTAGAAAAATCAGAAAAAAAGATGTCATCTTAATCTGTTTAATAACATTCAATCACATTTTAAAAAATATTTATATTCATATTATTGAAAGGACAAAAGTTCCTTTAATAAAGGGGATGAAGACAGTGTGCCATGAGAAATTATTTTCAGGATAAGCCTGATCTGATGAATTTCAAAGAACAATACATCTGGCAAGATAAAATTTAAAAAGGGGTGCATTTAGGAGCATGATTGAAATTATGATACATAGATATTTCTTTAAATGGGATCTGGTTATCTGAATTGTTAACATTATGTAACACATGAGGAAACTGAAGAAATGTTACAAATATTCCTTTCAGCCCAGTGAGAAACACTCCCCCCTGCTGGGAATAGAGTGGGCTTTCAAAAACCTATGTATTTTCAAGTGTATAAGAGCTGGAGTCAGGAAAGGAAAACAGTCATTTAGAAGCAGTAACAGTCACAGCTTACACATTTTGTCACATTTTCTCAACAACATCATCTGATTTTAGGGCATATGAAGGGCAGACTTGGAGAGCATCGTGGTAGAGAGAGTCTATCCTAATACTTTAAATTTAGCATTTCCAACGTCTCTCCAGATTTGTCCTCAGACAGCCTGGATTTCGGTGCTCAGAAATGCTTTTGTCAGGTTGGTGGGTTGATGGGGTTTTTTTCTTTTCTTTGATCTGTAAGTAGTAGAAAGCATAGGTACGCTGTGTTTTAGAAGGTTTCTGAGAATAAAAAGAGACAATGTGAAACTTCTTGGCACAGGAACGGCAGCCAGACCTTTTAGGGACGTTGGAAGGCTTCTGTTCTTCTGTGGCCACCGCTTTGTGTCACATCCACCTTTGTTGCTCTGATGGAATTCTTTACCGATGCTATTAATAACCATTTTCCTGGAAAAGTATATGTCTCCTAGTGGCTGTGTATAACAGAACTGTGGATAAATCACAATTTCTCCATTTTATCATTTCTTAGAAACTCTTCGGGATGAGTTGTTGAAACAAGGAGTTGGAAGGACCAAGGACGCTTTGCTGGGGAAGGCCACCGACTGGCTTGCTAACGGCCACTCTCATTGTCAGCTGCTTCCAGGGCCGGTAATGTAAGCCTGATCCTAGCCCAGAAGGAAATGCTTGTGAGACCCATTAGTTTTCAGTGAGGAAGTAATTGACATTTGGATAACTGCTCTTTCCACATTTGTTGCAAGTTCAAAATGTTTTTGAGTTTCGGACTGCAAATTTTGGAGATGATTATTTACATTGCTATGAGCTATAATGTCAAACATATTCTAATCTAAGGCATTGACTCTGGTGGATTCCTTTGCTTGAGAGGTCCTTGTAGGAGATAACTTCTGCTTCTAGACTAGATAAAGTAATGCAGAATGTATTTGTTCTCCTGCCTGAAACAACCAAAATAAAACAATGTGTGGAACAATCGTTTTCAAGACAGTGAACATGAAAGAGGGTGAACTTAGAGAGAAATGGGGAAAAAAAAACACCCCAAAAAACTTTAATCCTATACCTTTTCCAAATTAAAGCCTGAGGGAGTTTCTAAGCCATGCACCAGGAGTGGGTACCCTAGTAGTCTTCATGAGTTGAGGAGGTAGAGCTACATCCAGAATGATTAAAAGGATTAAGGTGGCTAGGGTTCAGGGGACAGAGTAACAGAAAGGAGGACACTGCACGGAGAAAAAGCATTGGAAACCTGCGGATGGCCCTGCTTGAAAATTCAGTGGTGTTTAGAACACTACTAACCTGTGAGAACACTACACAAGGTCTGAGAAGGAATTATTTTTCCCTGAAGGGCTGGAAGGAAGACTGCCCAGTGCTCACTTAGCATTGAGAACTATGCCTCCTGCTACCGGCCGGACTAGAAACACTCATATGCACCAGCATGGGATAGAGAAGCGGGGCCAAGCTACCCCGAGCCCAGAGGTTCTCAAATGGTCCTGGTAGGAGGGGTCCCAGTTATGCACCTTAGGGGGCAGTTCGCAATGACTGGAGACATTTTTGGTTGTACACCTGGGGACGGGGTGCTACTGGTGTTTAGAGGGTAGAGGACAGGGTGGAGTATACACACCCTACAATACAAAGGGAGTGAGCCTTTCCCACGAAGGGTGATGCACCCAAACTGTTAACGGTGTGAGGCTGAGAAAGCTTGCCCTGATCACTGCTCTGGCGTGGCCAACCTGTCACAAAACAAACCCCGAATGATTAGACTGTTTCCAAGTAACTTGATTCTATCCATGAATAAAGCTCAAGGATATTCACAGTATGTAAAAATATTTAGTACCTAATACTGCAAAACTCACAGTGTAAGGCATTTTTTTAAAAAATATATCTTTATTGATTTCAGAGAGAGGAAGGGAGAAGGAGAGAGAGAGAGAGAGAAACATCAATGATGAGAGAGTCATTGATCAAGCCCACAACCAGGGCATATGCCCTGACCAGGAATTGAACCCCGATCTCCTGGATCCTAGGTCAATGCTCAGCCGCTGAGCCACACCCGGTTGGGCTGTAAGGCATCGTATTACAAAACCAATAGGCATGGAAGAAGTAAGAAAATACAGTCTACAATTAGGACAAAAGTTAATTAATCAAAACATAACTGAAACTAACACAAATGTTACCATTAGAAAAAGAAAGGATATTAAAACAGGTATAGCTTGTTAAGATGTAGAGACAATGAAGACATTAAAAATACCAAAACCAACCTTCTGGATATAAAAATTACAAATGAGATGAATTAAGAGCAGGTTAGACTTTGCAGAAGAAATGAAATAGTTAATTTTAAAAAATAGCAAGAGGCCCTGCTGGGCGTGGCTCAGTGGTTGAGCTTCGACCTAGGATCCAGGTGATCGGGGTTCGATTCCTGGTCAGGGCACATGCCCAGGTCGTGGTCTCGATCAATGACTCTTATCATTGATGTTTTTGGCTCTCTCTCTCTCTCTCTCCTTTCCTCTCTCTGAAATCAATAAAGATATATTAAAAAAGAAAAAGGAAAAATAGCAAGAGAATCTATCTGAAAATGAAGCATTGAGGAAAAAAAGGGGCTGAAAAAACAATGCACAGAATACCACCAGTAAACTGAGGGACAAGAGCAAAGGACTATACATAGGTTTACAGTCTCCAAAAGAGAGAAGAAAATTGAATTGGGGAAAGGGGCATAATACATATAAAAAAATAAGTGGCTTAATATTTTTTTGTATTTTTATAGACTTTATTTTTTAGACTAGTTTTAGATTTATAGAAAAATTGAGCATGTGGTATAGAGAATTATATATATGTCCCTCCACCTTGCACACTGTTCTCCCTATTATTAACATCTTGCATTAGAATGAACATTTGCTTCAATTAATGAACCAATATTGGTACATTATTACTAACTGAGTCCATAGTGTATTCAGATTTCCTTAGTGTACACGTGGTGTCCTTTTTTAGTTCTGGAATCCCTTTGTGGATACCATGTTTCATTTCACTGTCATGTCTCCTTAGGCTCCTCTTGACAGTGCTGTCTTTCAGGCTTTCATTGTTTTTGATGACCTCGACATGCTATACATTAATTGTACAAGTTATATGTGAATATAAGATATAAATGAATCCCACAGAAACATATTGAGCATCACCTACTACAGGCCAGGTGCTTTGCTAGATATTGGAGACAATGAATAAAATAATATGAGTCTACCTTCACGGAGTTTACGGACTAGTAGAGGAGATGAAAAACAAGCCAATAAATAAATAGATTTTGAAAAGTGCTCTGAAAGGAATAAAGAATAGATTTCTATGATTGGGAAAGCAGGAAAGGAGTTAGTTTTAACAGAAGGGTCGGAGAGAGTCTCTCTGAATATTTTTCTCTATAGGATAAAAACTATGACCTACAGATATATAATATCCTCAACACAGAAAACTGAACAAAATTACATAAAGGCATATCATAATGAAATTCTCTAAAACCCATGATGAAACACCTTACAGTGATAGGAAAAGACACAGTTTGTGCATGGAAACAAAGAATATCATGATGGTAGATTTTTTTTCAGGACCTAAGCGTGAGAAGACGATGGGTTAGCATCTTTAAAGTCCGGGGGGGGGGTGGGGAGACAAAAAACAACCACCAAAATAAAAAACACAAAAAAACCCTGACAACCTGTAATTATATATCTAAAATAATTATTTTCACAAATAAAAACAAACTATATATGCGTATATGCATAAGCCATGGATAGACGGTAGTGTGGTGAAGGCTGGGGCGGGGGGGCGTTGGAGGCAGTCAATGAGGGGAAAAGGGGACATCTGTAATACTTTTAACAATAAAGATAAATTTTTAAAAATATATAAAGATTCTCAGAGACACACATTTTGAAGGAATTTACCAACAGATTAGCACTACAAGAAAAAGATAAAGCAAGTCTTTTAGAACAGAAAATAATTCTAGAAAGGTAACTTATACCCTTAGTCACTACCACCACCTCCCTTCACAGATCAATGAGTGTTTGATAAATGATGGATTTTATTAAACAGGTGATTGAGTGATTAAAAAGTAATGAAGTAGCCCAGCCGGGCGTGGCTCAGCGGTTGAGCATTGACCTAGGATCCAGGCGATCAGGGTTCAATTCCCGGTCAGGGCACATGCCCCGGTTGCGGGCTGCAGCCGATCAATGACTCTCTCATCATTGATGTTTCTCTCTCTCTCCCTCTCCTTTCCTCTCTCTGAAATCAATAAAGATATATTAAAAAAAAAAAAAGAAGTAATGAAGTAAATAATTTAGCTCGATGTCATTCAAGTAATGAGGAAAAAAGAGAGATTCAGTTCTCACATCTAATTCAGTTTGGTTCATCTCTCTGGAATAATTTAAAGCACTAAAAAAAAAAAAAATCTGTGGTTGGCACTACTTTCTCCATCAGGTATTTAAGAGCAGCTTCTTAGAGTGGGGCTCATCATCACATAGAATTCCACTTAGAATCTGAAATTAAAGCCTTTTAGAATTAGTCAAAGTTCTTTATGGGTATTACATAATTTTCCCATTGCTTCAAGTAATGAAATTCAATCTTGATTTTGCCTCAAGTAGCAGAGAGTGACCATGTCCCCCTTTACCCTGAAGAAGGCTTTGAATAATTCCCACTTTATTAATCTACTGTTCAGAAAATGTCAAGTAGATCCTTCCATTGAAATGAAAAATATACATCGTCTTCAAACATCAGTAATTCTCAGATGAAAGCATCTACAAGAGTGGAAACTTCTGAGTTTCTCTCTTGAGTTATTAACAGCATATACCAAATGAAATGTCATCAGACATAAAAACAATAATGTCAAGCTTTTCTTCTTCGGGAAGTCACAATAGATGTCTCTCTTCCTTCTGCCTCTTACAGGGGGACCCCCACGCTTCCTCGCAGCATTCAGCCTTCCTGGCTGCAGTAAACATGGACTTTAAGTGTGTTCTGGGAGAAGTTTGACTCCCGGTTATCAACAGCTTCAAAATATTGAAAAATATGTAGTTACTTAAATATGAAAACAAAGTAAAAGCATATGCACTCAAAAGAAATAAACTTTTCTCCTGAACTCCATCACTGAAAGAAATGCAAAAATTATTTTATATAAAAATGAAAGGATTGACTAGGAAAAGTATTCTTGCAGAAAAAGTAGAATAAAATCAAAATACTTATACTATATTATTTCAAGACTTATAAAAGCTACAATACTGAGAGTGTGATAAGGTTTTAAACATAGAAAATAGATCAGTGGATCAGAATAGATTGTTCAGAAATATAATTATGTTTATGCTATTTATCGATATTTGTACATAGTACAAGTCAATCCAGTAGATTAAAAAGACTGGAATGCAGATTTTTAAAAATGTGTTAATGGTCCATAAGCACAAGAAAAGTTGATAAATTTATCATTAGCAACTGCAATTAAAACCAAAATCATATATCTTTTCACATACACACTAGAAGGGCTGAATAGAAAAAGGCTGATAATGTCAAATGTTTGTGCGTATGGGAAACATAAAACCTTCATTCACTGGTGGTGGGTTGTAAAAATGTTACAAGCACCTTGGAGAATTATTTGACAGTTTCTTAGGAAGTTAAATACACACTGATCTTATTGACCAGCAATTCAATATGCTGCCATTTATTCAAGATAAATAAAAATATATGTACACACATGTGCACACACAGAGAGAAGCTTGTTCGAGAAAAGCCTCGAATTTAGATGAACAAATGCAGATAAACTACATTTGAATACAAACTATTAATAAAAAGGAGAATACTGAATTAAAAACAACTTCAATTAATTGCAAAATAAATGTGTGGATCAAAGGAACTCAAACACAGAATAATAAATACTTGCCCTGGCTGCGCAGCTCAGTTGTTTGCACCCAAAGGTGGTGGGTGGCTCTGGCTCAGGGCACATACCTAGTTTGTGGGTTTGATCCCCAGGCAACAGATGGCAGTTTCTCTCACATCGATTTCTCTTTCTCTTCCTCCCTCCTTTCCTTTCTCTCTAAAAATCAATAAAAACGTGCCCTCAGGTGAGAATTAGAAAAACAATAAATACTGTATGATTCCATTGGTGATCTATAATACTAGCCTAAGGTGAGGTGACAAAATCAGAAAGTGGTAGGCTTTGGTAGGTGGGCAGAAGTGACTGGAAAGCCTCAGCAAGACACTGTACAGTGATGACCTTGGTCTATATCCTGTTTTGGGGTGTATACAATAGTGTATAAGTTCACAAATTATGTGGAACTGAACATCTAAGGTATGTGCATTTCACTGCATGTAAAATATACCTAAGTAATAAAATGTTTAAATATAAAAGGTAAATGATAAATATCTTTAAGAATGCATAAAATATTTTTAAGTAACAGTTCATATTATGAACCAGATTATCATTAATGTTACTGGAAACATCTTTCCACATCTGATAATATATTGTTACATAGTTTACCTGAGCTGGTCAAACAAAAATCCATCGGTTATTGTAGTTTCATATTATATTATATATCATGTGAAAGCCAAAACCTAGTAGCTTTTCAAATTTATATTATCTATGTGTAATCTGATATTTAATTTTTTATTTTTATAAAGAAAAATTCTGCCCAGAAAAAAATTGATATCAGCTAGCAGGACTTGTATTTTCAAAAGGATTAAATGGGGGAAAAAATACAAATAACAAAAAGTCATTAGAAAATCCCACTCTCTGGGAAAGACTCGGCTATGAATAAGCATTATATTTTATTTCTATTATCTCAACCCTATTCTGTTAGTTACTATTGTTACCACGGGTCTTTTCATTTTAGGAATAATTGGGATAATTAAATAGGTAAGTCATGTCTTCCAGCCTAGTCCTTTAATTGCATTGAGGATCATTATAATTTTACACTTTATGCTACACTATATTTTTTAAAGGATATTTTCTCCAACTCTTTTTCTAGATAGAAACCATTGCTAACCTGTAAGCTCAAAGAATGCTTGCACTACAACTGAGCGCACAGAAATTACTTGATTGAGCACTGTTTCACGGATGCTTTATGTCGTCAGTTCTGAGTGTATCTGCCCTAATTTCTCTTTCCCACCAGTCTTTATTCTTGGAATCCTAATTGTCATATCACTTCTTGGACATAAGTGTGAAATATGTGCAATTACTGTTTTTTAACCTTTAAATAAATAAATATATATATATATATTTAAATATATCTTTATTGATTTCAGAGAGAGGAAGGGAGAAGGAGAGGGAGAGAGAGAGATGGAATCATCAATGATGAGAGAGTCATTGATCGGCTGCCTCCTGCACTCCCTGACTGGGGATCGAGCCCGAAACCCTGCATAGACCCTGACTGGGAATCGAACCATGATCCCCTGGATCCTAGGTTGATGCTCAACCGCTGAGCCATGCCTAGCTGGGCTAAATTTATATATATTTTAATTTCCACATTTTGGCCAGCTTTGTGACTATCTTCAGAACTAAATAGATCATTTTTATTTTTATTTATTTATGGGTTCAATAAAAACACATGCTCAAAGTAGGTAATCAGAAAGCTATATTTATATAAAATATGTTCTTTATGATTACTTGTAAAAATACTGTTTAGCAAAATACTGTTTTGTCTATTACATAGGTCACTAAATTACAAAATTACTATTTAGGATTGACTTTTTGGATTTTATTTATGCAATTACATGAAAAGTTTGTTCCATTAATTTCCTTATTTTTGAGACCGTATTGAAGTATCAATATTACTGTATCTATATAATTTAATATTCTTAAATCAGTGATATTTAAAAAATATTTTTATTGATTTTTTGTTTAGATAGAGAAGAAGAGAGAGGGAGAGAGAGAAACATCGATGTTAGATTAGAACATTGTTGAGCTGACTTCTGCACATCCCCCAGTGGGGATCCTGCCTTCCACCTGGGCATGTGCCCTGAACAAATCCAACTGGCAACCTTTGATTGCACAGGATGATACCCAACCAACAGAGCCATGTTGGGGGGAACTCAGTGATATTTTTAAATATTTGGCATCAGGCCATCAACTATCATAATACTCTTATTTGGAATATAGCTATACAGAATATATGTTTAATTATAATAGAAATAGAATAAGTACATTTTAAAGCAATGTAGGTAATAATTTGCTACAGGAAAATGTCAGGAAATTTTGATGGTTCTTCAATGAACAACTTAATATTTGATTGAAAAAGCATTTAAGGGTTACTTATTTACCTTTTGAGTAACTTGTACTCTCCTGAATGCATAAAAGAAAAAGCTCCACTACTGAACCAAAGAATCCATATAATCTCTAATGTCAGAGACTTTATTAAATTTGATTAGTGAACATGTTTACTTTGGACAAAATAAAACAGAAAAATTCCTCCTTTTTTGATTGAAAGTAAAGATGTGTATATTAGCTTTCTTTGCTACAAATTAAATTTCAACAAACATAGTGGCTTAAAGCAACACACGTATGTACCTTTTCTCATAGTTTCTGTGTTTCAGGAATCTGGGCATGTCTTAGCTGGGCCCTCTGCCTAGGATCTCACAAAGCTGTATGCAGGGCGTCATCCAGGGCTGGATTCTCATCACTGACTTGACTGGGGAAGGATCTGCTTCTAAATTCTCTCAGGTTGTTGGCAGAATTAATTTTCTTGCAGTTGTAGGATGCAAGATGGCTGGCTTCAAAGCCATCACACAGAGAGATAGAGGGCAGGGAGGGAGATTCTAGCAAGATGGGTGCTACAGTCTTATGTAATCACATATATATGATTAAGGTCATGCCATCACCTTGGCTGCATTCCATTCATTGGAAATAAATCCCAAGTTCCATCCACACTCAAGAGAATTGGATCACACAATATGTGAACACCAGTAGATAGGGAACATGGGAGCTATGTCAAAATCTGTCTGCCTCTCTGTGGTTACTGTATTTGAGTTTAAACAGTGTAAGAAAATATTGTGATGTCATCAGCAATGTCCCCAAAGATAAGAGGATTTAGTAAGAGTCCTGGTCATCATTCAAAGCTTAATGGTTTTTGAGCTCTGAAATAGCCTAGTTCAATGTTACTGAGGTTTCTCCATTAATTTGTGGAATATACCTGTGCAACTTTAAGCAGGTCCTCTCTCGGTATCCTGAATGAGAAAGGAAACCTGTAATGGGAGCCAAAAGAGCCAGTCTTATTTGACCTTTCTAGAAATTAGCAGGGATAGTAAACTAGCAAAAAGAGAAATATGTGGAAGGAGAGTTAGAGGAGAGATATATAAGGGAAAATAAATAGTGATGGAAGGAGACTTGACTGGGGGTGGAAAACACACAATACAATACACAGATGTGTATTATAGAATTGTACCCCTGAAACCTATATAATTTGATTAACCAGTGCCACCCCAATAAATTCAATTAAAAAAGTAAAATTGTAAATTGCCTGAAACAGAGATCGTCAGTGGTGGGCATACTATGGCAGTAAGTAAAGCAGTTTTCTTCAGCTTTTCCTGAGAAGGAAGCAGAGGATATTGAGTTATATTCCTGCATGAAATCCACAGATATTGAAGTGGCTTCACAGCTGATGACTTCTCACGTTTCCCTCTGAGAATATCTAGTCTAAAGAATTGGGTCCCTGGAGTATAATATACAGCCAGAATGTGAATGCATTTGTAATAGGAAGAGAGCCACAGTTTTACTAAAAAGATTTCCTCTTTCCCACTTACCTACACTTTACATTTTTTACCTCACTGCCTATGGAAACAAGTGGATGAAGAATAGAATAAAATATCTTCTGTTTTTGACTTGCTTATTTTACAAAGACCCTGGGGGTCTAGAGGTTGAAGCCCTACGCAAGCAACTGTAAAAGAAAAATTGTGGAATTGATTAATCTTTCGCAAGCTTGTCTAAGGCCAACCAGGCTGAGGGGTTCCTGGCCTGCTCACGCTTTAAAAGTGAAGCGGCTGGGACCAGCAGTGCCTTGCACCCCTATAGCTGTGTTCCTGGCAATATGAGATGAGAAGGAGGGAGACTTTAAATATGCAGCAAAAACAGATGTAACCAGTTTGGGAGACAATTGAGATCACGGGTCCTCGCAAGAATAAGCTTTGGTATTAGAAATTCAGATTCATTCACGCTGCTATCATTATGTTCATAAATTTGTGCCTGTGTTGCTATGTGCTTTAAAATTGCTTCAGCTTTAATTTTGAATATTGATAACATTGAAAGATAAAACTCATATGCACAAAAGCTCTTAGGATTTTCAATAACATCTGAAATTGTAGAGGAGTGATGTGAACAACACGTTTGAGAAATGCTGCTTTAAGATATCAATTTAGATGATTGATAGCAATTTATTGATCAGTTCTGAGTATATTGTAAATTCCTTAGGTTTTTTTCAAACATATTTTAAATATTTATGTTATTATTGATTTTTAACTATTGTTATCATATAATTTATCATCTAAACCAAAACTCTTTTTTTTAAAAATGTTTTATTGATTTCAGAGAGAGAGGGAGAGGGAGAGAGAAATAGAAACATCAGTGATGAGAGAGTCATTGATCAGCTGCCTCCTGCATGCCCCCCCTGGGGATAAAAACACTTTTGAATGTATACTATTATATATCTCTCTATGGATATGGGATATTAGATATAAAAATATACTTTCTCAGTTGCACCAGCATCTAAACTCACTGTTAGGTTAAACAGATTTAATGTCTTTAGAGAACCTGATGAATATAATTCTTTTATATTTTTTGAGATTTGTTTCATGTCTTTATGTGTTCAAATAAAATAAATGTTTCACAATGCTTGAAAAGAATGTATATATTCTGTGCTATAGTCAGTGTTCTACAAATGCCAATTAGATCAAGTGTGCTATTTGTACTTTGCAAAGATTCTACACCGAAACTATTGCTTGTTTGACTTTTGTCTCCTTAATCTTTATTTTTGAGAGTAGTATGTAAATATTTTGTCAATTTTAACTTTATTTTTTATAAGCATGTATTTTGCCTATCACTGAAAATTCTCTTAACTAGGAAATGTAGTTATTAATATTATTATAGATATTACAAATTTCTTTTGTTTTAATATTTGATATATATTCATCTTATTATGTTTCTTTTATGCTTAATATTTTTCAAGATTTCCCTTCTGAACTACAGATGGTTTAGGAAGTTCCCTACTAGAGCTCCACTTAACTATCTAAAAGCACATGTAACTTAAGATGTTACAAACCAAGTGATCATTCCTCTGAAACCCTGCTGGTTTCTTCTTTTTAATGACAAGTTTAACTTTCTAGTTTCTCTGCGGACATCTATAATTTATTTCTCTCATATTACACATTCAATTTTGGAATATAGTATTGCCTCTAATTTCAAAATAGATTCAACCACTTCTCACTATATTGCTACTCTACTCCAAACTACCAATCTATCTCTTCTATATTCATATTTTACTTATTTATTAAGCCCATTGTTCAGTGAAATCTTTTTTTTTCTTTTAATATATCTTTATAGATTTCAGAGAGAGGAAGGGAGAGGGGGAGAGAGAGAGAAACATCAATGATGAGAGAGTCATGATTGATCAGCTGCCTCCTGCTCGCCCCCTGCTGGGGATGGAGCCTGAAACCCGGGCATGTGCCCTGACCGCCTGGATCCTAGGTCGATGCTCAACCGCTGAGCCACGCCCAGCTGGGCGTTCACTGGAATCTTATACACCAGCAAAAACCTGCACAAATCTTGAGTCTATACATTTTCACCTGAAACAACTAACTAGGTCACAGATTTTTCACTGTGATTATCCAGGGAGCACCTTTTGTCCCCTGCAGTGACTAACTACCTCAAATTAACAATTACTCAAAGTCTATCACAATAGATTAATTTCATCTGTTCACAAAATTTTAAAAATAAAAGATACGTTATGTACTCATTTAAGCCTCACTTCTGTTGTTCAACATAAGGTTTGTGAGAGTCATGTTAATGTGGGGAGCAATAGTTTATCTTCATTGTTTTACATAGTATTTAAATGTATAGCTATACCATGATTAATTGATTTACTTTACTGTTCATGGACAAGTGTATTGTTTCTAGTTGGATAAAAATAAAACTGCTGTGGGAATTCGTAACCATAAAGTCTGATACACGTACACATGTATTTATGTTGGGCATGTACCTAGGAGTGGAATTGTTCAGCGATGAAGTTAATTTGTGTATTGTGATCCACCTCAAAAATCTAAACCTGTCAGCCTGCAGGTTATTGGAAACTCCTGTGAAGGAAACCTGACGTACCAATCACACCTCTCCAGCTCAGCTTTAGCTAGTTTACGGTGGTCTAGAAAATAGGACCTATTCGCCTTACAAGGAAACCCCCAACCTCCTAGCCAATCAAGCCCCTCTGCTCTCTTGTTAACTCGTCTAATGCTCTGTAAAACTCACTCTTGCCCAAATCGCTCAGGAAGAGGCCTGCTCTGCTTGCTAGAGACTGTACTCCCCCAACCCACGGATTGTTTTCCCTGGAATGAGGAACATCCAACTTACTAAATTGTTTTAGTTTTGTCATTTGACAATTTTGGCAACAAGATGAAACCTGAAAGCAGCTGTTAAAGATTCGGGGACGGCTCCTAGAGGTAGGTGCAAGTACCTACAGAGCCCCTTTGGTTCACTTACTCTTTGGTCGCTCTCCAGGATCCCTGGAAAGCTTCTCTCGGATGGAACTCAGCGTATTTCCCATTTTCAGGTCTTTGAATTTGTTTGAGGTGTGAGTGAGAGACTTCAGATTGTTCACAGTGAGACTCAGTGGGACACAACGTCGGGGTTTGTGGCCAACTCATCTACAAGGTGAGGCCCTGAGACAGTAAGTCTGGAAACAGTAAGTCTGGTTAAATGATGGAGGGTTATTTCAACAAGAGAAAATAATGGGTACCCTTCAATCTAAAGAAAGCAAGACGGCACCATTAGGGGGGTCACAAAGCTCTGGCTTGCCTCAGTCTGTGGACTAACGAACCAACTAACTAATAACCTATAATGTGTTGGGTAAAGTGCAAAACTTTCCTATTGACATACAGGATCAATTTGTCTGATAGTTACTTTCACCTGGTTTAACTGATTTATTGGCCTGGCTTGATTACATGGCCAGAAAAGCATAAAAAAACTCTGCTGGGAAGATCTGCATCGAGCTCTTCAAAAATAAATATCCATCACATAAATTTTGGAAGTTTAATCTTCAGATGAAATGCCTCATATATGAATAATAAGGTATTAAAAGCACACACTTCTTTTTATTTATTTAATCAAATTTATTGGGGTGACAGGTTAATAAAATTATACAGGTTTCAGGTATACAATTCTATAATACATCATCTGTATATTGTATTTATGCATATTGCTGGACCTCATGATCACTAGAGATAAAGGAACTCCTTATAAATTTTATTTATTTTAAATTTTGGTTTTATTGTTCTGAGAAAGAATTTTTATAATGCCTTCAATAAATTTTATGCTTTGAAAAAAATAATCTGAGTTTCACCATCCTAGCAATATTTGGAAATTTGTATTTTCCAATACATTTTTTGTCCTAAAATGATTAATAGTATTTAAATATGCCAAAATTTGATCCTAAAACATTTTTTTTCAAGATTAAGCAATAATGTGAATGAATTTAATAGTTGTCTTTTACATTTTATTATAATATCTTGTATTGTAAAAAATGTCAGTTCCATAAGTATGACTTAATTAGATTGCAAAAGTTGTACAAATTTAAAATATTTTAAATATTCTTACCACAAGAGTGAGAGTGCTCTAAGCTTTCCTTAAGTACACTTTGTACTGTTTCTTTTGTAGATCTGTATGCTAAAGGAAGTTGATGAATACAGGCTTCCACTATATTTCAGCTTCAAACCTCTGAGATTTGTTCTTTCTGAGTCTCATCACCAGGTAAGACAATGAGCAGCCCTCATTCAAATCTCAAAGAAACAGGTGCTCTTTCCAGTGTCTCCTTCAAGTACAATCCTTTGAAGTCTTTATAAGCACCTTCTAAGGACCTGAACTTCAGCTCAAAAGATTAAAGGGAAAAAAGTAAAAGCAAAGAAGCCCCCTTTCCCCCCATATTTTATGGAAAAGGTATTGCCTGTCTGAGGCCAAAATGTGTCTTTTATTTCTTTTGTTATGTTTGTACAGATCAATTTAGGAACTGTTTATTTAGGGTTTTCTCTTTGCCAGGAATATGCTTTATGCTACAGATACAAAAATGTAGAAAATGTGATTGTTAATTTCACTCTTCAAGCCTACAGTGATTACTGTTTGAAGGTTATATGTAGCTATGGTTAAACGCATTGTTTTGTGATAAGGCAAAACCAGGTCTGAATCTAATTTTTATCTTGAATTTATTAAGTGATTACCTGTGGTATTTTAAGTATTTACATATTGCATCATCAATCCTCTATTTTAAAAGGAGATAAAAAATTTTTATGCTGTTGCAGTTCTCACCAGGTTCATTGAGCATCCTTATGGCCAGTGTTTTGAACTCTGCCTCTGGTAGATTGCTTGTCTCCATTTTGTTTAGTTCTTTTGCTGGAGTTTTGTTCTGTTCTTTCATTTGGGATGTTTGTTTGTCTCCTCATTTTGGCAGCCCCCTGGTGTTTGTTTCTATGTGTTAGGTAGAGCTGCTACCTCTCTCAGGTCTGGTAGAGTGGCCTAGTGTAATGGTTGTTCTGTAGGGTCCAGTGTCACTGTCTCCCTGATCACCCAAGCTGGGCACTTGAGGTGTGCCCCTTTTATGGGCTGTGTATACCCTCTTCTTGTAGTTGAGCCTTGATTGCTGTTGGCACGTCAATGCGAAGAATTCACTCATAGGTGATCAGCTTCAAGGACTGACTGTGATCACTGATCACCAACCTCTGACCATAGTGGAGGACCAGGGGCCCACCCCCAGAGCAGGAGCTACTTCAGCAAGGCTCCTGTTCCCGCTGAGTGAGTCCACTCCATGAGTGTGTCACTTGTGGTGATGATAATTTGATGTGGTCTAAAGCTGTCTACTGTATGTGCTGACTCTGGGGCCTCCCAGGAGGTGCAGGCCAAGGTCAGCCATGGTGTGTGTTCTCCAGGAGCCACCCGGCATGAGCTACAAAGCAATCTGCAGATACCTGCTACTTGTCTGGGCTTGGAGGTGCCCAGGTGAGGTCAAGCTGTGAATCAAGGCTGGCTGCTGCTAGTGCCAGGGATGGGGCTACTTAGGGAGAGGTATGGGCATGCTCAGGTCACATGCTGCTTGTTTGAGAGATTTTAGGAAAATCTGAAGCGTGAACCAAGATGGGCCATTATTATGGAAAAGTCACTGGAAACAGCTTGCGTGGGCCTGGAATTTGGGTGCAGCAGGGCCTCACCTGCACAGGGCAAACAGTGTGAGCCAGGGTGGTGGAGTCTCAGATATGGTGCCCACCTGCTGGCTCTGTGTGGGGAGGGCTCCTCAAGGTCAACAATCTCAGCAAGCACTTCTCTCTGGGAGTAAGCTGCCACCCCACCTCCTCAAGCTCTCACCCTGTTGCCAGACGAGGCAGTTCCTCCCCGAATGTCCCTGGTTCCTTTCAAGCTTCTGCCCCAGCACCGAGCTCAGAGGGAGTGAGTCCAAGTTAAGTCCATGTGTGGGCCCTTTAAGAGGAACGCTTGGGACTCCAACAGCCTCCACCTCACTCAGCTACAATCTCTGCTGGTTTCACAGCCAGAAGTATGGGAACTTCTCTTCCTGGGCTGGGGGCCCTCCCTTTTCAGGGAAGACGTCTGCAGTCATAGCCCTTAGGATTTTTATTGCCACACGTGGGTGTGGGACCAGCCAGTTTTGTGTCTCTGGCCCTCTTACCAGCCTCAGTATAGCTGCTTCTTTAATTCCCTAGTTATAGAACTTCCATTCAGCCAGAGTTCAGGTGTTTCTGAGGGATGGTGGTAGTTTAGTTGTAATTTTGATGTGGTCTGGGAGAAGGTGGGTACCATGCTTACCTGCACTGCCACCTTGCCCAGAAGTCTGTCTTACTCACAGTTGTGTATTTAACACTAGAAGATGTTCTTATTTGCACTGTTTGAAGGCTATATGTAAAGTCAGGCTTCCACATTCCTCCCAGCTTTACTTACACGATTTAATTAATATTTTTTAAAAAGCAACACATTTCACATGGCTTTCAAAAGTAATATTTTTATTATAACATAGTTAATATACTGTGAAATGCTCAAATCTTTTTTTCTTTTTTTTTTAAATATACCTTTATTGATTTCAGAGAGAGGAAAGGAGAGGGAGAGGGAGAGATAGAAACATCAATGATGAGAGAGTCATTGATCGGCTGCCTAGCCCACAACCGGGCATGTGCCCTGACTGGGAATCGAACCCTGATTGCCTGGATCCTAGGTCGATGCTCAACCACTGAGCCACGCCTGGCCGGGCTCAAATCTTAATTATACCATTTAATCAACCTTGATGACCAAAACTAAGACAGAACATCTTTATCACCCTACAGATTCCCATGTGCCCCTTTCCAGGCAAGTCAGACAAGGGCTGTACCAAAAAGAAACCCTGGCTCTAATTCCTATCACTATAGTTTAGTTTTGCCTCTTCTATAATTTCATATAAATGGAATCACACAGTATGTACTGTCTTCTACTCCCTGCTTCATTGACTAATTATAATATTGTGAGATTATTGATATTGTTATATGTTATCAGAAGTCCATCCCTTCTAGTTCTGAGTAGTATTCCTATACTAATAACACCATATGGTGTTTATTTACTTGTAGAAATATGAATTGTTTTAGTTTTGCCTCTTATGAATAAACCTATAATGAGCATTATTATACAGAAGGCTTTTGGTAGACAAAGGTTTTCAATCTCCTGGATACATATATAGGAATGAAATTGTTTAGCTTTTTAAGAAACTAGAAATTAGCTCCAATATATGTGTAACATTTCATGTTCCAAGCCATCTTTTATGAGAGTTCCAAGCCTCCATATCTCCTAAATATGGTAATGTCAATTGTTTTAATTTTGCCATTTTCCTAGATATCTAGTGTTCTCTCGTGGCTAAATTTATCTTTCTGTGATGACTGATGAAGTTGAGTTTGTACTGATAAAGTGGAGTTTAAATCTTTCACATCTTTATGGATATTTTCCTACTTGTTCTACTTATTACTAAAAGGTATCCTGAGATCCTCAGTTATAATTGGGAGATCTGTGTCTACTTCCCTTCAGTCTTGTTAAACTTTTCCCCTGTATGCGGGAGCCTTGCTTAAGGATGCATAAGCAGTTAGGATTATGTTTTCTTGAGTAACTAACCGACCCTTCATTGGAAAATGACCATTTTATTTCTTTATCTCGAGCCTCATGTTGTCTGATATTAGTAAGTTACGCTGCCTTCCTGCTGCTTAATGTTCGTATGGTAGTTTTACCCTTCCTTTCCCATTCAAATTACTGATATGTTAATGTTTATGTTTGCATCTTATAAACACACATTTCATTTTGTTTTTATGTATTGTGATACTCTGTATTTGAATTTGGGTCTTTGATTCATTTTGTTATTGATATGCTTGAATTTTAAGTCTTGATGTTTAATTTATATACTTTTCATACTCTCTTGTTTCCTCTATTCCTAATTTCCTGTCTTGCTTTTTGGTGAATCATTTATGTTATAGAATTCCTTCCATCTTTTCTAATGAATTTTGAACTACTCTTCCTAGTCTTATTTTTATTGCTTTCTCTGGGCATTACAAAATAAAATTTTAAATTATCATACATCCAAATCTACTATTTTAAGTCACAAAAATTCTGAAGACTTTATAATAATGAAGTTCCAATTTATGGACTTCAATATATGGAGTGCCCTTCTGCACTTTGTTTTATTATTATATATTTTTTCCTAGAAATGCTATAGACATTTTTCATTATTATTCTTTATACTTTAACAGCCTATATTCTCTAAGGAGAGCAATGCTATCCTTTGGATTTTAGTTCACTGAGTTTCTGTGTAAACTTAGCTCTCTAATAGGCTCAAAAATATAATTTTGTAGGTTAGCTACTTTGATCTTACTGTTAGATTGGAAGGAACATTCTCTTGTAACTTTCCATAAGCAGAATCTCTTGGAGATATATTTAATGACTAAATTTTTTGAAGGAGACGCATATTTTGCACACATCTAGATCATCAGTTTTCAACCCACGGTGTGCTATGGCAAACTGGTGAGCCCTAAGAATTTTTAAAACATACAAAACCTAACTATTTAATCAGGGGCACTGGCCTCTTTTCCTTTAGATTGTCAAATAAAAATATGACGACAGTAGCCATCCTGTGTGAATGAATCAAAATCATACCTATTTGGCAAAAAATATAAAGTATTTTTTAGCATGGTGAAGAATTTCAGTCATTAGTTTATGTGCATCGATGAAAAAGATTGAAAATCACTCCTCTAGATGCTTTGATGTGAGAGATGCTGAAATTATTTGAAAGTGTTTACCAAACAGAGATAAGTTCTACTTTTGGCCATGTCCCTAGAGTGAATATAAGTATTGCAATTTGGGACTTCGGGACTAGTTTTGATAGTTATCAATAGCATTATTTCCCTCATTATTTGCTTTTGATAGGTTATTGGATACCCATTGCTTCCATTTATTTAGTGGGCCACATCTCTCTCTTCAGCAGACTCTATTATAACTTTTATTAAAAATAAAACCAAACAAACAACAAATACATAATCAAAACAGAAAAAGTTCAGTTTAATATTTTAGTAAAGTGCATACCTCATAGTTCTCTTCTTTTAATTTGTTCTTTCTGAAATTAGCAACTCAATTGAATTCATTACATAGGATGCCTTTTTTTATGTTAAACATTTTATTTGAACTATAATCTGTAGTCCCACCACCCCAAAATATTCACCATTAACATTCTGGTAAAATTTTGAGGTTTTTTTCCTTTATTTTAAAATAAAATTTACTGGGGGTGACATTGGTTAATAGGATCATACAGGTTTCAAGTGTACATTTCTATGATACAAGACCTGTGCATTGCACTGCATGTCCACCACGCAAAGTCAAACCATGTTCCAGTTAATGGACTGGGAGATGATATTTGCAAACAGCTCTAACAAAGGGTTAATATCCTAAATATATAAAGAACCCCTACAACTCAACACCAAACAAAGAAATAATCCAATTTAAAAATGGGCAAGGAACCTGGCCAGGCGTGGCTCAGCAGTTGAACATCAACCTAGGATCCAGGAGATCGCAGTTTCCTAGTCAGGGTACATGCCTGGGTTGTGGGTTTGATCCCCAGTCAGGGATGTGTAGGAAACAGCCGATCAATGACTCTCTCATCATTGATGTTTCTATCTCTCTCTCTGTCTCTCTCCCTTCCTCTCTCTCTGAAATCATTAAAGATTAAAAAAAAATAAAATGGGCAGGGAACTTGAACAGACACTTCTCCCAAGAAAACATAGAAATGACCAACAGGTATATGAAAAGATGCTCAACTGCACTATCTTTTAGGGAAATGCAAATCAAGACTACAATGAGATACCACCTCACACCTGTTAGAGTGGTTTTTATCAACAAGACAGGCAATAAACAAGTGTTGGAGAGGCTGTGGAGACAAGGGAACCCTCCTTCACTGCTGGTGGGAATGTAGACTGGTACAGCCACTATGGAAAACAGTCTGGAGGGTCCTCAAAAAATTAAGAATAGAGTTACCATACAACCCAGCAAGCCCTTTCCTGGGTATCTACCTAAAAAATTTTAAAACACATATTCAAAAAGATATGTGCAGCCCTATGTTCTTTGCAGTGTCATTCACAGTGGCCAAGACATGGGAACAACCCAAGTGTCCTGTGATAGAGGACTAGATAAAGATGGTGTGGGACATTACACAGTGGAATACTACTCAGCCATAAGAAAAGACAAAATATTGCCATTTGCGACATGGATAGACCTTGAGAATATTATGCTAAGTGAAATAAGTCAGTCAGAAAAAGCTAACAACCATATATGATTTTACTCATATGTGGGATATAAAACTGAAACTCGTGGACACAGACAGCAGTGTGGTGGTTGCCAGAGGGGAGGGGGTGGGGGGGTCCTGATATATGGTGCAGGACGACTCTTTATGTGTCTTTTCTTGGATGTCTGGTGGTAAGGAAATCAGGAAGATAAAAGTGAGAAGAGACTCCACAGAAAATGAACTGTTCTGAGGCACAATGGGGATATTTACAATAATGCTATCGGAATACAGGTGAAAATGCTGGCCTGTTTCTCAGGGTAGGTTGGGTCATATACAAAAGTCTGGAGCAAAAGATAAACGAATCGAGAGTAGAAGCCCGGAGTACATCAAAATTAAAAAGTTGTTTAGAAATAGTAATTAAGGATAGAGGATACGGATGGATAGAGAAAGCAGGAGGAACATGGTGATGGTTTCCTGGACATTAAAGGAAGAATGTATTTCTTAACATTAATAAGAGCTTATACTCTCATCTGCCTTACTGCAGATAGAAGTTAATTCTTTTCAACCTGTAGAAATTTTACATCTAATAATGTGTCTATTGGGGGTGGTAATTATGCACGACTTTCCCAAGTGACAAAGAAGGTGCAGGTCTCCTACTGGCTGAGTACAGGAGACTCTGTTGGCCTGTTAGCAGCTACTTCACACTATTTACCTGAGTTCTAGAATGGCCGATTAATAAGAGTTAAGTAATTTTCAGAGGTCATAGGACAGGATAGTAAGCAGGACAAATTTTAGTATTCACAGTCACAGTCAGCTGTAGCCGGTTGCTTAGTAACTGACCTTACCTGCAATCCAAACAGCAAATTGAATTTTTCTCATAAATAACTGCCTAGTCAGGCTCTCCCTCCTCCCTGCCCACCAGCTGAACAGGAGAGGGTTGGGTCAGATCAGAGATTTTCCTTGGGGTGGCAAAAGAACCGTGAGAGTCACGTAGGTGAGAGGAAAACATACTCTGTTGTATGATCAAAGCAGCAACTGTACATCCCGTCCATGGGGAAGAAAACAGCCTCTTCAGCAAAGGAAGAATATAAGAAACAGAGACACTAAGAAACTAATGTATTTCTGAGAAATGATGTTTGAAAAATGGGAAGATGGAAACTGCATCATTAAAATTGGTGGTCACACAATGCCGTATACAGATCATGTATCAGAAATGTACACTTGAAACCTATGTAATCTTATTAACCAATGTCACCCCCAAAATTTAAATATTATATATAATTGCCTTCATGATTATAATCATTTACCTGCAACTCACAATCTCAGAAAATCCTCACAATGTTAAGTTTTTTCATAACTTTAATACCTAAATCTCATTTGGTGGCAAATCTGAATGAACCTTACTTTATTTGTACATGTAATTAATCCATTTAGTGTCCATGCTCATATGTTTTGCTACAGAAATACTTAAGTGATGGATTTTGTGTTGCTTCTCCTGAGACCACTGTGGGATGTTATATAATATATGGACTATATTTCTTTCCAAAATACAAAACATTCCAAATGGTGAAAAGGACTATATGTCTCTAGATTTTTTTTTTGCTTATTTGTACATTGTTGTATATAATGGTGGTGTATCCCTGAGGCAAATTAGAAAAATCAGAAGTATCTATAACCCTAGTATTTTCAGATTTATCAAATGAAAATACAGAGCTTATAATTAAATTTTCATTTCAAATAAATAACAGATTTTTTTAGCACAAGTATGTCCCATGCAATATTTGGAGCATATTTATAGTAAAAAAATGTTTGTTGTTTATCTGAAATTCAGATTTAACCAGTGTCTGGTAGTTTATCTGTGGAACTTCAACCTAGACTGTAAAGATAAAATTGTTCTTAATATACAGAATTTCTTTAGTTTTAACATTTTTTCATTAGTGCATACCTAGGAACCAAGAATATTTTAAAATCCTTCTATTTCGCCATTTGCATTCATAGACAAAATATAACTGTTGATTATGCTTTGTTGAATGATTCATTCTCTTCTGGTCTTTCACTGTCCAACAAAGATCCAGAAAAGCTATCCTAATTTATAATTTCTTGACCCTACACTGTGACAAGAAATAGTGATATAATGTCAAGAATTTGAACATGTCTTATAAGAAATGGTTGTGATGTTATATAAGAAATGGTTGTGATGTTAGTACATTTAAAATGAAATGATAGAATTATTGAAGAGAAAATATTGAGATTTTATTGACATGGACTTTTAAAAATGTATATTATTAACAAAAGAAGTAACACAGAGATACATTTTATAGGGTTATTTAAGACATAATAAAACTGGAAATGGACTGTAAGGTAGATCAATGCAAATTTTTTAAAATATTTTTTAAAACTGACTTTTAGAGAAAGATAGAGAGGGAGCGAAACAGTGTGAGAACAAAACATCAATTGGTTTCTGTTGTTGTTTTATAAAAACCTCAGTAATGTTTTACTGAAAGCATTCACTATTCTCCCAAAGAATTTGAATTTTGTATCTTAAACCCCTTTTAAAAGAAATACCTATTGGTCTTGCAGTATTTCCTGACCCTATTTCTTTTTCCCTTGAACACTGAATCATCACATCTCTAGACCCACTGTGATTGCCCACTGTGATTGCCCTTAGTGTTTCTGCAGAACTAAGACAAGCCCAACTATTCTACATTTTCTAGGGAACAGTGAACTATGCAACCCCGAAATGGCGCTTGTATGTCTAGAGCAGCAATTTTCAACCAATGGGCCACAGGAATTTTTAAAACATGCAACACCTGACGATTTAGTCGGGGCAACTGAGGCCTTTCCCCTTAGTTTGTCGGATAGAAAATGACCGCAGCCAACACAACAACAGTCATCCAGGGTGAATGAACCAAACTTAAACCTATTCTTTAGTAATTAGTTTATGTGTGCTGTGAGATGGAAAAGATTGACCATCGCTGACCTAGAGTGACAAAATTTGTATTCTATTTCTAGTTTACTTTAACAATAGACATGATGCTACCTGCCTTACCTGTATTATGCAGGGATTGGGTAAGTTATGATTAAGAAGATGCAAAAAAAGTGCTTTGTAACATTAAATGAAGTTAAAATAAGAGACAATAAGGATTCTTTATTTTTTATACTTACTGTAGGATTTAATTCAGGACCTTTGGAGGATGCTGCTAGCTGTCCACAAAAACCATACTTCATTTTTATGGGGCACTGAGCTAGACAGTATTTCTCAGCCTCCTTTGCTCTTGGGTATGGCCATCTGCCTGAATTTTGAGTAATGAAATGAGAGTGGAAGAGAGATATGCCCCAGGCTTGTCACATTGAAGTTTCCTGTGCTTGGGCTTTAGTATTTTTTCCTTCTTGGATGGCTGGGTATAGAAAACAACAAGGCTCTTGAGAATGATGTAGCCACAAAGTGAATGAACCCTTGGTGGCTCTGCTCTATTTCTAGGAAATAAAACTTTAGTTACATTTGTATTTAAAGCAGGGACATCTGTTATTAATCAGGCCCTATTATCTTTGAAATGGAGTCCATGTCTGTAACGAGGGGTTGGTGGGTGGGGAAACATTACCTTTGTGCCATTACAGAGGTCAGAAGAAAATGCTTACCTGTTTTGTTTTGTTTGTTTTGTTTTTGAAATTCCACATATAAGTGAAATCATATGTTACTTCTTTTTGTGACTTATTTCACTTGGCATAATACCCTCTAGGTCCATCCTTGTTATCATAAATGGTAAGATTTCATTCTTGATATGGTTAATATTCCATTGTATGTATGCACAGCACCTTCCTTCTCCACCCATTGATGGATACTTAAGTTGCTTCCATATTTTGACTATTGGAAATAAATCTACAATGAACATAGGGGTGCATATATGTCTTGAAATTAGTATCTTCATTTTCTTTAGATAAATACCCAGAAATGGAATTGCTGAGTTGTGTGGTAGTTCTATATTTAATTTTTTTGAGGAACATCCATACTGTTTTCTATAGTGTCCGTACCATTGGACATCCCCGCTAACAGTGTGCGAGTGTTACTTTTCTCCGCATCGTCTCCAACACTTGTTACTTTTTGTCTTTTTGGTAAAGGCCATTCTAACCGGTGTGAGGTGGTATCTCATTGTGGTTCTGGTTTCTGCTGCCCAGATGCTTAGCGATGTTGTGTATCTTTTCCTGTTCTTGTTGGCCATCTGAATGTCTTCTTTGGAAAACTGTCTATTCAAGTTCTCTCCTTATTATTTAATTGGGTCGTTTGTTTTTTTGATATTAGGTTGTGTAAGTTCTTTATATATTTTGGATTTTAGCCCCTTACCAGATATATGATATGCAAATATCTTCTTCCATTCAGTGGGTTGCCTTTTCATTTTGACAGACTCATAGATATGGGAAACAGTGTGGGATTACCAGTGGGGAGAGGGGTTGGGAGGCATGCAAAATAGATAAAAGGGGATTAAGAGGCATAAACTTCCAATTTTAAAATAAATGACTCACGGGGATGTAATTTACACCCTAGAGAAGGTAGCCTATAATATTGTAATAGCTTTGTATGATGACATAGTAAATAGACTTACTGTGAGGATCATTTTGTAATGTGTAAAACTATTGAATCACTATGAGGTACGCTGGAAGCTAATAGGATATTGTATGCCAAATATACATCAATTTTAAAAAAAGATGCTTACCTAAAATGCAACAAAATTATAATTATCTGTTTTCCACTATCTATGGCTAACTGTTGATTAAACCTACATAGGCGTGCCCTGGCAGGTGTTGCTCAGTTGGTTGGAGTGTCATCCTGTACACAAAACTGGCATGTTTGATTCCCAGTCAGGGCACATACCCAGGTTGCACGTTTAATCCCAGGTCAGGGTGCTTGTGGAAGGCAACTGGTTGATGTTCCCCCTGCCCTCTCTCCTTCCCTCCCTCTCCCCCCCACTTCTTTCCCTCCTTCTCTCAAAAAATAAATAAAAATACATTTTAAAAAAACCTACATAGGCAAATTTTGCAAGTATCTATAAGAACAAGAAACAATAAGGCCTGCGTATGGTTGCTGTATTTTTAAAGTTTTTTGTAAGAATATTAATAGTCTCACTAAATTACCTCTGTTTTCCAATGAGGCTTGATTCTGTTGTAACCGAGGAGGGTTAATATGAACAGTAATAGGATAAAAGGTACTTGATTGATTACATATTTTCTCTTCATTTTAATTTCCTAGAAATAGTCCTAGTTTTCCTGTTTTGTTTTTAAGTAGTTAAAATGACAATATAGAAAAACTGACCAAACGTCATAAAATATTACTTAAGGGAATATTACGTATGAGACGTAGGTGGAGAGACAATGACTAATGCCAACTTTGAAAGAGCTTAGACTACAAATATGGGTACATTTTGCCTGGGTAACCTGGTATAATTCGTAGTTGAAAATGACACATTCTTGCTTGTGAACACCAGGGAGACAGGCAGCTTTAATAATGTTTTTGGTGATGAATTACAGTAGTCAACGTTTTGCAATGTATACAAACACTGAATCATTGGGGGACACCTGAAACTAATATAATGTTACTTGTCAATTATTTCTCAACTAAAAAAATCTTCAATATATTTTTTTAAGGAAAACCTGAGAAACCTTAAAGGTTTTGTTTACTTCTGATCATTTAGAATATCTGAATTCTATTTTCATAGAAGTCATGTATTTTCAGCATTCAAATTGATATACTTAAAAATTCAAATTTCAATATATTTATTAAACAGTGTGGGAATGAGATTTGGATAACATTTTTTTGCAGCCATTATGCTACAGGCCTGTTCAAAACTCTTTAAACATACACTGTGGCACCGTGTGCTGTGCTGGAAGGAGGGGTTCAAACCCTACACATTGGGGAGAGGTTTCAAGCAAGATTCCTGGGCGTGTATGGCATCTGAGCCCACACATGGGTTGGGTTACATAAATAGACCCATTTTACCCTAAAACTGTCTAATCTGAAGCAGCCAAAATACTCTGCACGTCTGAACACTTAGAACCATGATTCAACACATAAAGAAGAAACTTAAAACTTTATTCCAGTGTTACGGCAAATCACCTGAATGTTAAAACCTGGACCATACTTGCCGCCCTCCCTCGGTGCTTAGCGGAGAGCTGGGGTGAGCTCTGCCTCTCGGCCCCGCGCGAGCGCCAGCCCTGGAAGCAGCATCTTGGAGCCCTGGAAGGGGCCTGTGACAGCGAACACTGTTGCACTCGGGGCTTTTATACAGAGAGCAGGGAGACTGGAGAGACGCGTGTCAGGAAAGAGAAAAACAGCTGCTACCTTCTGGTGACCAAAGGCTTTGGTGTTGTTTTCCCACCGAAACTTGGGAGCGACAGAATTATTACATTTCACCCTCAGCATGTGCTCCTCAAAAATTTCAGCCTGTGCCAAAAACTAAAGTTTTCCTCTCCTCCTTTACTGTTATTACTTTTGTCCTACTTTCTTCGTTATGGGTAAATTATTTCTTGGTCTTGTCTCATCAGAGTTTTACTTTAATCTTCCTGAAGTTCATATTATAATAAGGACCATAGAAGTAAACATAAATAAAAGCATGCATCTAGAGATGTGAACGCACGCAGGTCTATAACTGTATATATCTAGTTTAAAGCATGTCATTCATCTCCTACTTTTCAAAGCAATTCTCCTGTTTTCTCCTTATGTCCGTGTGCCCATTTTTAATAAACCTACCTTTGGGTTCAAGGGCTTGTTAATAGCAGATAGTAAAGAAAATCAAGATAAAGAAGACTAAGTGAGATGAAAGCCTGAGGTCAGGAAAAAAAGAATGGGAAAGAGATTTTAATCATTGCCTTCCCCCACCCCCACCTAATCCCTGGAGGAAAGGAAACGCGTGTTAAGTGTTTGATAATAGCGTGGCTCTGGGCTCTCTGATGTGAGGAATTCTGAGCTAGCTCCCTTGTGAGGAAGAAAACTGCTCCGACTTTTGCCGTCTCCATGAAAGGTTCACACTATCCTGAGAAATGTTAACAAAATAACATCTATTCTGCTTATTTCCTGCCTTCGGGAAAGTGTCAGCTTTCCTAGAAATATTATTTCTTACTTAGCATGCCGTTTCCTCCTTTTTAATGATCCTATTAAAATTTTCAATTTAATGAGAAAAAGGGATTATTGAAAATGTAATAGAGCCCAATAATGAAGCAAACACCATCACCAACGCACAGACACAGGCACACAACACACACACACACACACACACATCAGTTTGGATGTGATACTTTAATTTTCAGATAGGAGTATATTACAGTAATTTGCATGATATGGAATTTGAGCAGTAAAAATGTTATACTATCAATGCATTATTAATACAAGGTAGGAAGGAGTTTTTTTCATCTTATGGCTGAGTAGTATTCCATTATAGATATGTACATTCCTTTCACAGGCAGATGAGCGGCAAATAGTAATAAAAATTTAAAAATTAGAATATTGGATGAATATTTATAATTAAAAGTATGGCTCTCAATTTCAATACCTTACTGCATTATATTTAAGTGTTCCTAAAATTTTTCCAAAGATCAGAAGATGAATAGTAAAATAATATAATCTACTCTCATTTTTATAATTTGCAATATGTGGTAAAGCCTGGCTTTTAGGGGTATTTATGTGCAATACATATATTCTGGAATTCTCTAAATCTTGTGCTTCTAAGGTATTACAAATGAATTTTATTCATGTGAGGGGCTAATTTTGTATTTTCAGACACTGTTTTTGTAACAATTTTTAGATAAGTTGACATTTGTTGATGAATATTTAAAGTCATAGCTATTTTTATTTTCTATTTATTTATTACATTTATTGGGGTGACATTGGTTAATAAGCGTATATAGGTTTCCAGTGTAGATTTCTAATGACACATCATCTGTGTATCGCGTCGTGTGCCACCGCCCAAAGTCAAATCTTCTTCCATCACCATGTACGTCACCCCCTTTACCTGTTACTATCCCCCCAACTCCCCTTCCCTCTGGTAAAGACTGTACTATTGTCCTTATCTATGAGACACAGCAAATGTTTTTAAAAGTTTGTCTTTGTTTGCTTTATTTTCTTAAATGCTGAGAATTGTGCTATAATCATTAGAAGCTTTTTGTGTTTTTCTTCATCAGTTGTGGTCTAGGCACATGTGAGCCCTTAGAGATACATGGCCATGTCAAAATAGTCTCTACATTGAAATTCCAGCACTGCTGCTTCATTTCGCATGGCATGTTGGCATGTAGCCACTGTGCTGTTAGCTCAGAGGCCCTCGGCTGGAATCATGGAGCAGCGCAGGGAAAGGGAAAGAGGGAAAATAAATACCACAATCAGCTCCGTGCCTATCCTTTAAAATCCATTTGCCCCAGCCCCAGGCGTGCTAATCTAAATCTCCTGGTATATGGTGGACATCTAATGAGGCTGGATTGAGATGTGGGGCCTGTTGTTATGGTCTACAGTAAGGATCAGAAAACTTTTTCTATGAGAGGCTGATAGGAAATATTTTAGTCTGTGTGGGACACATGGTCTCTGTTGTAATTACTCAACTCTACTGTAGCACAAAAGCATTCTTAGACCACGCATTAATGAATGAAAAGTAGGACCATGTTCGTTGGCATCATGTCTTATTTACCCTTCCTATCGTCAGCTGGCAGTACTTGATATGTGGTATGGTTTAATCAAAATGGTATAGATTGACTTGTATTCGATAACATGGTGTTAAACTGGAATACAAAGTGTGTCATTTAGAGACAGGCTACTGAATCACATTGTTTTTCAAATATAGAAATGGAAGCCAAGCGAATTGTTTGCATTCAACTACCATGTGAGAAAAACTGATTTGCAGCAAAGATGTCTAATTTCATCCCAGTATATTTTATTCTTCACAGAATTATCCCAATATCTCTCTAGACAAGATATTTTCATTTCCTGAAAGGACTAGACACATTTGTTAAAATGATGTTCCCAATTTCCTTGGACATTATTAACTACATAATTCTAAATTTGAGAGCACCAGGTATTGGGGGAAATGGATTTGAAATGAAATGTGAAGGGATATGCCTAATTGAAAAGAGATAGTAAAAGAAATGCTAAATTTTAATATTTTAATATACTTTTTAATAATTACACTATGAGAAACTACTAAATATGTATGTCTGTAATTAATTCGGCTATTTATGTTTTAGTGTTCATTTAGCAAACATATAGTGCGTCCGTTATGATTTAGGTCTCCTGCCAAGTACCAGGGGTACCATGGTGAGTGTAAAGGAGGTGTAGGGTCTTGCTCCCATAGAGTTAATAGTCTATTGGTACAGAGGAATGATACAAAGTTACTTTTCATTTAGTGCTTATTATGTGCTTGGCACTCTGATAAGCATTTACATGCATTTTTATTTGATAATAGCATGGGTTTGAATGTGTAATATTGAACATCAAATAATCTGAAACACAGAATAAAATGTGTTTGTATGCACACATGAATATGGGCCTTATAAAATGATTAATATAAGGATGTATAGGATTCAATGCATAACATATTGCAGCTTAAATATTATACTATTTTATGTGATCTTCCAATTAAAAAAATATAAAGCATTTAAATATCAAAAGACCAAATAAATTTAAAAATCTTTCTATCTATATATCTATCAGACTGTACTTCTTTCTACCTGGGTTTTGGCAGTAGAGAACAATATGATTTATGCTTTCATATTTGCTTTTTATAGTCTCAAGGTACACATGTACTGATTTTTCTTTCTGGACTTTATTCTGCTGAATATTGTGCTGTATTCTTTATTAAACCTTTGACCCCCTAATCTCACAGCACCTGCAAAACACAGGTTTTGGAATTTACCCTTTTTTAGTTTAGAAAGGGCAATATAAAGTCTCTGTTGACAAAATTTATATGATGATTAATATAGATCTTTAAGTTGCTCGACATGGCAATTGAAAGCATACACTCTCCACTGTTCTTGTTTATATTATTAATTATAAGTTTGCACTCATAATGATGATTTAATAATTAAATGGGATCATTTATGGATATACCAATAGCACCAATAACACCAAATAAACAAAGTTTACTTATTTGTAAAGTTTCCCCTACATACTCTTTCCTTTTCACACTCATTGTTCCTTCCTCCCTTCAGGTTCTCTTGCCTGAAATTCTGCAAATACTCTTAATAATAGAAATCTCTGCTTCTAGGTTATCAATCTCCAACCTATAGAATATGCATTTATTTATTTAATTATCTTTACTGATCTTTTAAATCTGGAGATGTCCATGTCCTATAATGTATTCATTCTGTATTTGGGTTCCCTCCAGGTGCTTAGCAATCTATATCCAGCTTTTTTGTTTCCCTAATATATTCAACGAAAGCATATTTTGCCTGGCCAGGCGTGGCTCAGCGGTTGAGCATTGACCTAGGATCCAGGAGATCGCGGTTCGATTCCCGGTCAGGGCACGTGCTGGGGTTTGCCGGCTCGATCCCCAGCAGGGAGTGTGCAGGAGGCAGCCGATCAATGACTCTCTCATCATTGATGTTTCTCTCTCTCTCTCTCCCTCTCCCTTCCTCTCTCTGAAATCAATAAAGATAAATTAAAAAGAAAGAAAGCATATTTCATGCATTTACCAGATGCAATGCAGAGCCTTTTCTATTTCATTTCTTTTTTTTTTCAAATCCAGAGTCAAACTCCAGAGCCTGCACTCTTTTATTTTTAGCTTTTAATATTAAGTTTAATGTTTTTACATATATTTTGAAATATATTTCATTTATCATAAAATCCACCCCCTTTTTGTTAAATGTATTAGGGTGACATTAGTTAATAAGATTATATAGGTTTCAAGTGTACAGTTCTATAATATATTATTTGTATATTGCATTGTGTGCCCACCACCCAAAATAAAATCTCTGTCACCATATAGTTGACCCCATTTAACCTTTACTCCCCAAACCCCTTCCCTCTGGTAACATCCATACTCTTGTCTGTGTCTATCATTTATTCACAAAGATATATGCACCCCCTATGTTCATTGCAGCATTATGCATGGTGGCCAAGACATGGAAATAACCAAAGTATCTTTCAATAGAATATTGGATAAAGATGTGGGACGTACACAATGGAACACTACTCAGCCATAAGAAAAGATGAAATACCGACATCTGCAACAACATGGATGGAACTTGAGAATATCCTGCTAAGTGAAATAAGTCAGACAGAAAAAGAACCACATATTTTACTTCTATGTGAGATATACAGGGATTGGCAAAAGTAGACTTACAGTTGTGAGTACACAAAACACAGCGTTTATTCTTGTATTATTATTTATTAATTATTATATTAGTTATTTGTATTACAACTGTAAATCTACTTTTGCCCACCCCTGAAAAACTGAAAGCAACAAATGAACAAACAATAAGAGCCTTCAAAATCTGTAATTCTGTTCCTCAGCTTTCCCATTTATATTTTATGTGCTTATATAGTTTCTTAATATTGTCTAACTTATACAAAATTTATCATACCAAAATAGCTTCCTTTTTTAAAAAAATATGTTTTTATTGATTTTAGAGAGAGAAAGGAAGGGAGAGGGAGAGAGAGAGAAACATTGATTCAGCCACCTCCTGCATGCCCCCTACTGGGGATCGAGCCCCAAAATGGTCATGTGCCCTGACCTGGACCTCTTGGTTCATGGGACAAAGCTCAACCAACTGAACCACACCAGCCAGGACATGAATAATGTTCACAAAGGACATTCATTAGCTATTTTGAAAATAAAAATGTCAATCTAAAAACACTAAATTAGGATTTTCAAATTCTCTAGTAATAATGTATTTTCAGGATTTGAATATTTTGATTTGGAATTACACATTGAAAAAATAATAATATGTTTAAATCTATTACATTTTTCCCCTTTGGATTTATAAATTATGACAAGTACATGCCATTGAATGATTTAATTCTTTTATCTTTTGCATTACTTAGCACTACACGCATTAAATAAATATTCATATAAGCGATTATTAATTTTGTGCTTATACCACAACCTATGTCTTTGAGAAACTGATTTCAATGAAACATAGAAAGTAAATATGTCTTATTAACAGCCCCATGGTCTTACAACGATATGTAGATTTCTATATACAATGTAGCAGTTGTAATGAAGTATTTGGGGGCAGCTCTATAATAACCAGCTCAGTGGCATCTACCTATCTATTCCCGTTAGGATTTCTGCTTTGTGGTTGCCCCATAGGTGGTATTGACCTACCCCCGTCTATGACCTAATGGGCAGCAATATGCAGAAAGTCAAAAGCTAAGGGCATGTGGTAGACTCTGTCTCCAGAAGCACCCAGTGTGCAGCTAGCACTTAATGCTGTAATGATGTCCAGTACAGGGCCAACAAGAACAGCTTTTGCACCAAATGCCCATAGTTTGTACAGAAATGACAGCCTCTACAAGGAACGAGTTCATGAGGGGCATGAATGGGAGTTTCTTTTGTATTGTAATTTGGATAGGTTCTAGAGACTTTAGTGGTAACATTCTAACTGGGCAAATTTAAGAATATCAGAATAAATGGGTTTAAGAATAATTTCTGAATGAGAGATGTGTTGCTTCCAGAAGAAGAAATGGCCTGCATGAAGTTGGTCCCGTTTTAATGTTGTGGGTACTGAGAGGGTAAATAAGTATTTCTTGAATGTAGAAGTGATGGAATAGCTCTTGACTGACCAAATAATGCCTAGAAATATTTACTTGGTGGCAGGGAGTTTTACTTTATGTGGGTCAATGACTTGTCCTTGTTTTGTGTGTTTTATGTCCTGAATAGTGTGTAAAATACACCTTATATATATATATATATATATAAAATTCTTCCTTCAGAAATTTCAAAATTAGTTTCATCATAGTTAAGGGTCTCCCATAGGGAAATTTTGCTTTATTGGATTTTTAGATTGTATTTGCATTAACTTTTGTATGATCCATGGCACTCAATGAAACCCAGAATGTTTGTGTGTTTTGCAGTTATTAATTAGGGTGATGGTGCACTCTGGGCCTTTCAGAGTGGTGGGAGTAGAACACTTTGGAGTCTGTGCCATGAAGGAGCCATGAAGGAGCCATGAGTATTTTACTCCATAACTGAGGATCAGGTTGCATTTAGTTGACAAGGCCTAGGTAGCAACAACAGCTTTTCATAGGCTCCTAATGAGTTGATTTTAGAGGTATGGACATCAGCAAGCCACATAGTAACTGTTCTTTCACATACGGGCAACCAACCCTATAGGCTCACATATTGCAAAGATATCATCCTTTCCCCTGAGTACTGTGTAGAAGAGTCTGATGACTGGGTGAGACACACAACCAGTGATCATGGGGTAAGAGTCCTTACCAAAGCTTATGCTAAAATTGTCAGCTATAGCTATACTAAAATTGAGGCACAATATTTTTCTTTACTGATGAGAGTATTATAGATGCCCCATCTTATTTTCCCCCCCTTGTCTCCCTCCACTTGACTCCCACCCAAACCGAAGGCCCTGGATGAGGCACAAAATGTGATCCAGTATACTTGATTGGCCTGTTCTAATACACATGACCCAGAGCCCCTTTAAGGAAGGCCCTACCGCCGTATATACTCCTATGCCTAAATGCCAATTATCTATCAAAACTTCCAGCTTAAGTTGGTTAAATATATAATGGAAATTTGGCAGGCTGAGCAACTGTGACATAAAGCAGCGCAACTCAAAGTGCATTTTTGCAAACAGGCCATGACAGAGTTAAAAGTTTATGATAGCCAATAGGCAACGGCTCAGAGTGCATGCATGCCAGCAGGCAGCTGAGCCAGGCAGCAAACCAAAGCAAAAGGAGGATAGCTTTTTAGATCATTTCTTAAGAAACGCTGTTCACTATGTGGATTGCTCTGTGGTTTCCCCGGGGAGGGTGAGGTCAACACTTCTCCATTCAAAACTGGTTCAGATGCTGAGACAGACAATAAGAGGAGTTTTGTATATTGAAAGGTTCTGGGTAGAATAGGGCAGAAACCCAAGGTGGTCTAAAAATGACTTGCAAAGGGGAAGTGCCTTTGTTTTTATTGTATTTAGGTGCTTGGGCCATTGTAGGGTTACTGTGCCTGGGCTGGGGTTTGTGTGATTTGAACTTCCCAATTGACACCGATGGAGACACCGGGCTCTCTTATCTTCTCACATAGCTATCACAAAAAAGAAAGGAGCTTGAAAGACGTAAAATGGAGTTAGATTCCATGCACTTACTCTTTAAAAATGGTTCACACAGCTAAATACTAAAAGCACTTCAATTTCACTTCTAATGTATGCTTAGAAATCACTACACACTTACCAACAACTGGTAACCTTAATTACATATGCAAAATCTCTTTTGCCATGTAATGTAATCACAGATGTGATATGTTATCATACTAATAGTCCCAATTTTGATTTAATCATACTAAGCATTAAGCTATAGGCAAGTATAGTACAAAGTGTACATGAGCATAACAGCATGACATTGAATACTTAGTAATTTTAATTAGAAGGAAAGAATCAAGATTGAAATTGATTTGAATTGAGCAGGAAGTTGTGTCACATTATCAAACATATCAAGAATCTTAATGACTGTGTGACTTTTTCTCTCAGAAAGTTTGTGGTTTTGTTTTGATTTTTAATAACATTTAAGAAGTTTAAAGTTGATGATTTCCATGATCTTTTCATAGCAATGATTCCGTTATTCTAGGTATTTCCATATTATGCCATTGAATAATTTGAATCCTTTATATTTTATTGTACCACTTACACAAATTTAAATTTTTGTTTCTTGAACAGTTTGATATATCAAATATTTCAGGCTACAAAAAGAAAATTTCTAAAAATTATTTGAGGGTCTTGTCATTGACATTTGGGATATATGTCTGCCTGTCTTGATTTTGGGCCTCTGTGACTATGTGGTCAATAGTATATGACAGATGTGATGCTGTTTCAGTTTCTGGGCATCTTCCATTTCTAGTGTCTTGTATCTAGTATAATCTAGTATCTAGGTTCATTAACTTGTGGAGCCATTAGTCATCATATAAGAATTCTTAACCCTTCCTAGAGTGCCATGCCGTGAGGACCCCTCTATGCTAGCTACTTGTACAAGCCATGTGGGGAAATTCTTGGCTAGCTTCCAACCATTTGCATCAGCCCAGTTAATCCCTTAAAACAGACCCAAGTGTCCCCATGGGGACTTGTCTATATTTCTGACAACAGATTGGTGGTCAAAATACATGTTTGGTGGTTTTTTAAGCCACCACATATTGGGTTTGTTCGTTCTGAAATAATTGGTAACTGGAACAGCATTTGGTTCTTACAATTGGTTTGCTATCATAACAAAATTCAGGCCATTTGTTTCATTTCCAGTTTGGGGCTATTGTGAATAAAGCAGGATTTTAAAATGTACCCCTCCTGGTTTTTCTACTGTAATGCCAGGGATTTCAAATATGATATAACACAGTCCTGGTTATACAAGATTACATGATAATGGGATTTTGCAGATGTGATTAAAGCTAATAATCAGTTGATCTTGAGTTAACAAAAACTGAAATTACCTGAGTGGGCCTAATATAATCACATAGCTCTTTTAAATCAAAGAGATTTCTCCATCTGGTAACAGAAGAGAAAGTCAGAGAGGTTCAAAGAATCAGGATTTGACACAATGTGAGACTTGAAAATGGAAAGAAACACATACAGAGACCAAAGAGTGGCCTCTAGGAGCAAAATGAAACCCCTGGATAACATCCAGCAAGGGAATTGGGGGAGGTGTAGTTTCTGTCCCTGAGCTGCACAGAACTAAAATCTACCAACAACCTGAATGAAACTCACAGCTTATTCTTTCCCAGATACTCCATAAAGTAACCTGGCCAAGACCTTGATTTCAGCCTTGTGAAACGCTAAGCAGAGTCCAGTCTTTCCTACCCATACTTCTAGCCTATAGAACTGTGAGATAATCATTAGAAGCTGTTTTAGGCTGTTCAGCTTTAGATACTTTGGTATACAGTGATATAAAACTAATACAAGCTGCACTTAAATTTTGGGCATACCTTTTTGTAAACACGTTTGCTATTCTCTTGGGTAAATGCCTAGTAGTAGAATTACTAGGTTACTGAGTAGGACTGTATTTAACTTCCTCAGACAATACCTGTGAAATGTTTCCCAAAGTGATTGTATTTTACACTTCCACTATAAATGTGAAAGTAAGAGCTGTGTCCTTGACAAAACTTTGAATTTTATCTCTTTAGTTTTAGCCATCTGGCTGTTAAGAAAAATTATCTTGTTTTGTCTTTAATTAAATTTCTCCAATGACTAAAAACATCTTATGTGCTCATTGGCTATATGTTCTTTTGTAAATATATATTCAAAATATTTTGTCTATTTTTAATTGAATTGTGTTTCTTATATTGATTTAACTGATATATCTTTATAAATTCTAAAAAAAGATTATGGCTAAAGATATGACTACCATGTAGCTTTTATTTTCATTTGGTTAATACTATTTTTGAAGAACAAAATTTTAATTTTTAATTTCTTTCTTGTGCTTTTTTGTGATTTTTTTGGTCTTGTCTACAAATTGTTTCCTCTCTTTCTCAAAGATATCATTTGACAAGAATTTATAATAATCATTTTGTGGGCATATTGTCATATCCCTTTTACTTCAAATAGTTCCAAATCCACAAGGTCACCTTTTTAACAAAATCATACTTGGTATATAAGATGTTATCATTTATCATCTTTAAGTGATCAGTATATTATTTCAATTAGTTATTTTCCCATTTCTAATTAAGTGTAACCTTTTCAGAATAGAAAGTTATTACTGAGTTAATATTTTTTGAATCTCATTAAACAAATTAGCTTTCAAAAAACCACAATTTCAAGATCACAGTAACATGCCAATAAAAAATGCAAGATAATCTTAGCTTTCCTTGTTATCAGCATCCCTATTTTAGTACAAAGCATTGACTAATAAGGCCTAGGGCATTTCCAGCTTCCCTCTTCTCTCGAACTCACCTCAAATCGCACTAGTTACCCAACTTATGACCTCCACCCCCTTAAAATATGTCGTGACCGCCAATATGAAAGGGGCTGAAGATGATTGAGATTCCCCGTTATTACCTACATATCACATCTATGGACATATATTTATGACCACTTGGTTATAGGTTTAAGGTCTAACTATACCTTCTTAAAACATTTCAACTTGCATTGCACAGTCCGTATCACCTTGCCTTGGCTATTTTCTGTAGGAGAGGCCAAAGAACTTTGCTTCAGGCTAACCTATCCTTGCCTAAGGTATCCCGACTGCTAATGTGTTCAATTGTTTTCATTGCAGTTGATTCAGAGCATTAAACAATTGTCATTGTTTTTTGGTCTTCCTCTCTTTCCTGCGTTCTCTGCTTTTAAATGAGCATTTTATATGATTCGAGTTCCTCTCCTCAATTAGATATCGTTATATATTTAGTGCATATTGGCTTGTCTAAATCTGTGTCCTAGTAGAACAACCAAATCATGTGTGTGTGTGTGTGTGTGTGTGTGTGTGCGCGCGCGTGTGTGTTTAATCAGTCCACCACTTGGCTGCTGTTTTCAGCAGCCAGGATGTGTCCCATCTTGACTAGCTTCCCTTGCACCTTTAATTCTATCAGTCCTTCACCTACTGACCATAAGGCATATGAATTCTTGTGGTGTTTGTGTAAGTGTTTACTTGTTTGTGTGAGTGTTTACTTGTTTATTTGTGTTTTCCTTCAGGGTTTAAATTATGGCCTTCTTTTCTCTGCTTACCAGCAGCAGTAATGCTGAAAGTTTTCTGTGTAGTAAATTCACTTCTCTTTCAAATTGCCTATTTGTTTTAGATCTTAGTGGTGGATATACACCTATGCTGGCACCATCTTAGTATCTTAGCTGACATCTCTGAATGCCTCCTGGCGGGATTCTGGATAGGTGGAACCTGTGGCTAAGTCAGCCCCTCATGGACAAGCAAATGCAAAGACCATGTTACCCAATTCTACTTGAGAGTCTTGATGGATTGGAACTGATTAAGAGAGAGAGAGGGAGAGAGAGAAAGATTTAACCAAAGTATATTTAGAGTTTAATGTAGCATCTCGGCAGCACCATAATGGTGATTAAATAAATGCCTTAGGAAATGGGTCAAAAAAGCATGAAGAAAATTGTGGTATATTTTGAAAAATGAAAAAATATTTGCAGGACACTAGCTATATTCACCAAAATATATATGGGGAAGCTACCGGTACAAAAATTCAAGGAATCAGCACACTGCAGTTCTAGTCCACACAGTCACACCTCCTTCTGTTTTGGGTGAGATCCTAGGCACAGGAATTAGGACAGTGAAGGAAGTTTGGAGAACATTATATGCTTATTTTTTCCCAAAGGGATGAAGAAACTTTTTTTTTTTTAATTTCAGCTGAGGGATGGCTTTCTCATTTTTTTGCCTGCTTTGCCTTTAGTAGACTTGGGATAATTTATGTAACCTTAATGGATTGACAGTTCATTTTACTTACTTAGATCAGGGATAACAGACTTACATAAAGTTGGACATTGACCTTGCTTGAGTGGTTACATGACTATACTTCTCTACTCTCAGAGGTTGCTTATGAAAATCCTGGACCTCTGTGGAACTGATTATTCTAGAAAAACAGTACAAAGGTTCATCCCAACTCAGGATGTAAAGTGGCAGACCTTGATTTTTGGTTGTAAGTGAATGTATATATATCCCCAGAAAAATAGCATAATGCCAAATGTGTTTGAATATTTCTTTATTGACAAGTGTCATGGCATGGTGTTAAAACATAACTTCCCATTTGACCTTCTACATGCCTCATCTCTAGCCATAACTGTGGAAAAGTCAATGACCTGTCACTAATCAAATCTAATAGAGATATTTAATGAGTGCTCATGGACCAAAGGGGGACAGAAACACAAGTTTACAAGGCTGAGGCTCACTAACTGCATCCTTTTAGTAACTTAGAGATCTGACTCAGCAAATCTGACTTAGCTCCATTAAAGTAGAGGTTGATAACAATCAGTGGGTTCTGAAGTCTGGCCTATTTTAACAAGACCAGCTCCCAGATGAAGAAGCTTGTATTGCTACACAGATATTCTGTGGTAGATTGATGTTAATGGCCCTAATTTTTTACTCCTCTCTGTATAGGTGCCCTTTGTCAGATAACTTTGTCAGGGTCTTGTTTCTCTGACTTAGCCATGTGGCTGTCTTTGCTCAAAGGGATAATTGTACATGTGATGTCATAAGGAGCTTAAAAGCTTTTTCACAGCTCCATTTGCTGTTACAGAATTTTTCCAACTTGCATAGAAGATGTCATTACCTCTATTTTCCCAGATGACAGCCAACCAAGAACTGGATATGTGAGTGATTCCAAATGTGACTGGAGAATGTTACCCAGCCAAACCTAGGTCAATTGTCTACCTACAGCTTTATGAGTGAAACAAAGGATATAACTTTAAGCCACCGAGACAGGAGGTTTCTCATGCAACATCATGTGCAAAGCATAATATGTGCAGGTTACCTCTCAGTTGCAATGCTGACCACTGTGCATGCAGATTATCTACACCTAACCTAAAGTGTGAGACACTGAGAACTGTGGTGATGGCAGTGTTTTATTTATACTACTCCTTTGTTTTAAGGTTTTTCCTAGAAAGCTTTATGTATTGTACTTCTGTGACATACCCCTCCATTTAACAGTATTTAATTATATGTGTGTGTGTGTGTGTCTCTGAGTGAAAAAGAGAAAGAGGTTATAAATATAATTAATGAAGTTTATAGAAAATTAGGACAGTGACATAATTCTAGGGACAATTAACCTTAGATTCACTTATAATCTCAACACCAAGAGAAATTTCATTGTTATTCTGTTGTTTCATTGTTACCTATTTTATGAAGGGATGAATTATAGATAAATGACAAGTTTTATTTTTTTATTAATCTTTGTTTTAAAAGGTTTATTAATTTAAGACATGTTTTAAGTAGCTACTGTGTCCTAAGCATTGTAGGAGATACTGCATTCAAATCAAACTGTACATAGAGTATTATAACAGAGTTTGTTTGTTTACCATGAATTTCTAAACAGTTTTCAACTTTTAGAACATGTTATACATATATTACTTCAAGTTTGCATTATTTATCTATCTATATCATGCTTTGTTTAGCCAAATATTAACCATGGGTAACTTATTTATATATTAATGTATTTACATATTCAATTCATTTAAATAAAAAAGTAGAAACATGCCTATATATTAAGCTATTAATACTAATGGTTTTGTAGGTCAGAAGGACTTTGCTCTTGGTAGATCTGACCAGGCTGGTCAGTGTCAGGGGCATGAGTTTGTTCAGTGGGTTTGCTGCTCAAAGAAGCCAGGATTGACTTTAAGCTGAAATAATTGGGAAGCATTTGGAGTCAATGTAGCAAAGTCAAGAATGGTCCCAAGGTGAAAGGAATTCAAAGACCTATTCTGAACATTAGAACCCAAAGGCAGTAAGGCTGGGTTTCAAATGAAGTGTGTTGCACTAAAGATTCTATCCAGATATTTAGTGACCTTTTCTCTCTCTGCATTAATCAGAATCAGGTTTCAAACATGCACATACTCACCGTCCATATGCTAGCGTTCTCTCTTCTCCCTATGAAATCTGTATAAAATTCAACTCGGCTGCTTTCCATTTCTACCTTGGTGACTGTTTAGTTGATAAATTTAATCTAAGGTTGTGATTACTGATTATGGCATTAGCACTCGAATAGGGACTCCTGGAAGTGAAATGAGAGCTTGTGCTTATGGAGTTTCCTGGCTAAGGGAAGCAGATACAAGATAAATCACCAATAAAATATACGCTGGCACTTAAGACTAGTTTTCCTACACGATGCAGAATGTTTTGATTGACATTACAGTCAATTTGATCACAAAATAGCTGTCAGCTGTTTTATGTTTCTGCTCATTCATGTAACCATTTCTCTGTGGCATTTCTAGCAAATAGCGTCTTGAGCATTTAGGTTCTTATAATCACTGAGAAGATTGCAGTTGGATTTTGGTAATCAGTGGTTAACTAGAGCTATTACAGGCCATTTAAGATATACTTTGCTTATTTGGGAGGTGTTAAAATTCCCCGTATTCTTCTGTATTTTCATTTAAAAGGGATTGAAGAAAAAGCTAATGGCATATTTCTGATATTTTACCCTTATTGACATTAGAAACCCTGCTGACAGCTTGACAGTAATCGTCTTTAGCATGAATGATGCAAGAAATGGCTTGGGACTGTGGTAAATTGCAGCAGGAATTTAAATGACAACACTCAGCTAAAATCTTTGTTTTTCTAGATGAGTGGCGACATTATAAAAATGAAAATTAATGTGCTAGAGCCTGAGGGAAAAAAAATAAAGGGTAAGGAAAGCCCATAATATTTTGAAAAGGGGCAAGGTCAGCCATGTGAATTAACAAGGTAGAGATTTATGGTGAAACATTAAACTTGGCAGGTAAATAGACTACCTGGAATCTGTGATGGTCAAAGGCAGCACTAGTAGGAACCGGTTCAAGACTGAAGGTCTTAGTAACTGAATTATTGAATCTAAATCAATTCTGAAAATACCAATGCGTCCTACTGTGAAATTACTTTTCTAAAATAATAGGTGGCAAGTTTCTCTGTACTTTGTTAAAATTCAAACATAGCTTCCAAAGAAAGAAAATGAAGAACGTATCCCAAGTTTAATCCCTGACCTAAGACATATCTGAAAGTCATAATTCTAGAGGGTTAAGGACCATTGAAACTAAACACAAGTAATATGTTATAATATTCCAAAATATTGCAGAGTAGTAAAAGACTACGAAACTGCACTTGATTATTTTTAATTGAAATGCTTGTAAATTAGCCAACAATAAAATTATTTAAACAATCAACAATGAAATATAGTATTCAATATTTAATTAATAACTTGAGAGTAGAAAAATAAATGTGCTTCAAGTATGAAGACACATAAAGTGAGCTCAACAGTCCCAGCAACTTACATATCTAATGGAAGCTGAGACAAATGATTAATTAAAGTCAAACATCTTGAACCAACAAGATACCACAGCCAGTACAATTGTACTGAATTTAAATTGGAGAACCTAAGACTAATTTCCAAACTAGGTCTATTGGGTCATCTCAAAAATCCCACTAACATCATATTTATTATATCACTGTGATGGGCAATATTACATATCAACTTGGCTGGGCTAAAGGGTGCCCCAATAACTGGTAAAACACTATCGGAGTGTGTATGTGGGGTGTTTCAGAAGAGTTAGAATCCAAATTGGTAGACTGAGTAAAGAACATAGCCCTCACCCATGTGGGGCTGGACATCACCCAATCCATTGAGGTTCTCAATAGAATAATAGGGGGAGAAAGGGTGAATTTATTCTTTCTGTTTGAGCTGAGATGCCCATCTTCTCCTGTCCTCAGACATCAGCACTCCTGGTTCTCAGGCCTTCAGAATTTCCAGAACTCCATCACCAGCTCTCTGCGCCTCCAGCTTACAGACAGCAGATTGTTGTATTTATTCTCCATAACTACATGAACGATTCCTCATAATAAGTCCTTTTATATATATCTGTATATCCTATTGGTTCTGTTCTCTGGAGAACCCTGACTGATAAATATAATCACATAATCTGTGCATAATATGATGCACAATGGTCACTCTAAGTGACAATTTTGTCAGCTTCTTGTCTTCTCTTTTAATTATAGCCTCATAATGAAAACTGAACCTTATCAGTAACCCCCAGCATCATCCAAACCCAACTGGTTATATGAACTTGGTATTTCCTACCATCGACAGCCTACTAAAATCTACATTTTGTTTGTAGTTACATTTTGTTCACTGCAAAGCACTCATGTCTCCAATATTTTGGGATTCACATTTGCTTCACCAAAATTTCAAGCTACCTTTCAAGGGGAGTATCACTTCTCTCAGCAATGTTAGAAGCTGAATGACAATGTTTATAGATAGTTTACCAAAGGAGTTCAAGAGAAGATTCCTATTAACCCTTTCATCCTAACTAATCTCCCTCACTATTTCTTCCAAGTATTTCTACTCAGCAATTTTGTGAATACTATATATCAAAGATATTAACATTTTTTCACCTTTCTTTTGCAAAAATTTTCAAATTTTGTTGGATTTTTTTTCTGCTTTTAGTAATTTTGCTTTGTTTAAAACTATTAACACATAATTTTAAATGTTTAGGTCATAATATCTACTTATTTATATATTGTTTTCACTAAGTTTGAGGCTTAAAATACCTAAACAAAGCTAAAAATTGTTCTACTTTTTATTGTATCTATGCAATGATACCTATCTCCAATAAATGGTGCCACCTTTTACATCATTAAAGGATTTTCCTACATTAAACAAAATACTTTAAACTCAATATGCTTAATAAAATTCTTTGATATTAAATTTTTTTGGGTAATAAAGGTAGCTGAAACAATAACAGCATGTGATTGATTTTATCATTAATATATATAGATTGCTCTTCTGTTAAATTTGGCTCATGCTGGCATTCTTTTAATATATAGGTTAAATATAACATTAAAATTAAATAAAAATATTAAAATGCTTTCTAATTTATTCAAGGCTTTAATGGTAACCATACCACTGTATAAGAATCTGATAAATACATTTTCTAGTAAAAGTAATTAAATAGAATATAACCCCCTCCAAAAAAACAATGATTTAATGTTAGAAAATTATATCATCTCTAGTAAATTATCTAAGTACCAAGGACACTGGTCTCAACTAGGATTTTTAAAAAAATATGTTTTATTCGTTTTAGAAAGAGAGGAAGGGAGAGAGAGAGAAACATCAATGTGAGAGAAACATAGATGGGCTGCCTCCTGAATGCCCCCCACCAGGGGTCAAGCCCACAACCCATACGGGTGCCCTGACTGGGAATCGAACTAGCAAACTTTTGGTGCAAGGGACAGTGCTCAACCACCGAGTGACACCAGCCAAGGCTAAGGATTTTAAACCTATGTATCTATAAGTACTTATGAAATATTACCTAAAACATATGTACTAACAGTGGAAAAAATCAATCATTTTACCTTTTTGGTTAAAAATGGCAATATCTACTTATCATAAATATAAAATTTAGAAATAGAGGACATCTTGCCCAGCCGGGCGTGGCTCAGCCATTGAGCGTCGACCTAGGATCCAGGCGATCGGGCACATGCCTGGGTTGCGGGCTCGATCCTCAATGACTCTCTCATCATTGATGTTTCTGTCTGTCTCTCTCTCTCTCCTTTCCTCTCTCTGAAATCAATAAAGATATTTAAAAAAAAAAAAAAATAGAAGACATCCAAGATTCTAAGAAGCATATTAAGAAAGGGTTATAAATCCTAATGACTGCAAACTTCCTTTTCATAGTACACCTTTGGTTTTGTATACATAGAATATTTATTAAAAAATTAATTTATGAGATTGAAAATAAACCATTTATTGAAATTTATTTTATATGAGAAGTAATAAACATCAAATTGTGTGTGTGTGTGTGTGTGTGTGTGTGTGTGTGTGTGTGTGTACTGGAGAGACTTTACCTGAATTACATCTGTAATATTTGGTTATTTTCAGTGAGCAGAAAGAAAGAATTGCCTTTTCAGTGCACATTCTACAAAACCAATCTCTGGCTTGTTTTTCTGTAGGCTATAAATGTGTTAATAAATTGATCAAATCATATGCACCTGAAACCTTCAACAGCTCAGAAAATTTTTTAAAAATTACATTATTTTTATTTGATTGTATCAGGAAATCAGTCTCAATGTATTCAGGGATCAGTATGTAAATTATCTACAAAGATGATAATTCTAATAACCAAGAAATCATTTACACCCAAGTAAATACTGATGTATTATTAAATGTGATATATATGCATTTGAATATATATGTGTATATACATATATAAACATGTGTATATAGAAGATGTATATAGATACTAGTTTGTATAGAAGCTTAGTTTTATAATATTGATACTTTTTAAATAGAATTAAAAACTAGTGCTTAATAAAACTTGAAAATAACAATTTAGCAAATATTTACCTGTTAACTGTTACACTCAGTCCATACCAAAACAATATTATGTGTAAATGCATAATACAGATAAGGAAACAAAAGGAAAAATATTGCATCTGACCCTTGCTGGGTAGCTCAGTTCCTTAGAGTGTCATCCTGATAAGCCAAGGTGGTGGGTTCCATACCCAGTCAGGGCACATTCACAAATCAACCAATGAAAGCATCAATAAATGGAACGACAAAAATCAATGTTTCTCTCCCTGCCCCTCTATCATCCCTTCCTTTTGCTCTCTCTAAAATAAATAAATTAAAATGAATGAATAAATAAACAATTGCATCTGAGTAGAGTAATAGATGCATGATGTTATAATTTGTCTTATTTATATGGTTGAAAAGAAAGCTATTTTTAGTAAAGATATTTGCAAAATAATTGTAACAAACAAATTTCAAATTTAAGTGCCAAATCTATTTCTTAAACTGTGAACAGATATATTTTTTACTGATGTTATCAACCATGAAAATAAACCCTTCCAAAATAATTGTTTGTGTATTTTTAGGTGATTGTCAACATAATATCTAATCCCTGAAACAACCAAAAAAAGGAAATATATATACATATGTGGTATACCTTTATTTATTTTGTATATATTCATATATACTTTAAATAAAGGTTGTCAAATAATGTTATATGTCTCTGCATATTTATATAATGTGCATATATTTAAAAATTATTAATATTTTTTTAGAGTAGGCAGTATAAATAAAAATATTTAAGTGATTTTAGAGCAGGGCTGGGAAAACTTTTCTCTGCCAAGGCCCATTTGTATATTTATAACATAATTTGCAGGCCATACAAAATTATTAACTTAAAAATTAGCTATTAAAAAATCTCCTACATTTATTGAATTTCAAATCCTGCCTATGGTTGCTTTGGCAGGGCCAGGCCAAATGATTTTGTAGTCATATACAGTACAGGCTGGTCTGACTTCCCCACTCCTGCCATAGAGGGATACCCCCAGGCTATCAGAAAGAAATCAGAAAGAGAGGGAGAGGGAGAGATCTGCTTGTTATGCATTCGTTGGGTGATTCTTATAGGTGCCCTGGCAGGGGATTGAACCCATAATGTTGGCATATAGGGATGACGCTCTAACCAACTGAGCTACCCGACAGGGACAAGATATATAATTTTAACAATGTAACTAGCCTGTTGAAAGCAAAAACCTAAAGTCTAGTTCAAAAGCATCTGCATTTATACAAAATTATTAAATTTAATGAGTAGGTATGAAAAACAAGGAGTGTTACAACAAATGTAAGATACAAAATACATTTTAAAATGTCTTAATATGGAATTCTAAGAAAATCGATCGTGGGAACCGAAGAAGGAAAGATATATATAAATAAAAAATTATCTCAACAATAAAGATAAATATTTATATAATATTATTAGTATTACAGATATCTCTTTTTTCCCCCCATTGCTACCTTCTACCCCACGTCCACCCCCCACCAAAGATATATTTTAAAGACCTTCATACTATGGAATTTACCCCCCAATAACTCATGCTAAACTATTGCATTTTCTTTTAATTTTTTAATATAAATTTTTACAGTTGTCCCACATTTTGTATACCAAAAGACAAAGCCTATTCAATATTATCTTTTTAAAAAGAGGTGAATGTGACACAGTTCAAATCCCAACTCCTCAGTTTCCCAGCTCCTGCTTTGGGGAAATCACTTCATTTTTCTGAAACCCATTTTTCAGCTCATGAAAAGAGTACAGGTAATAATATATTTTTATAGAGCTTTATACAGTTAATATTATATATATATATATATATATGTTGCATAAGCAATAAATTAACTAATTGTACCTATTATTAACATTTTTTCTGTGTTACATTCACATAGATGTCTAAAGCATTTTATTTCAGAGATAAAGTGCAATTTTATAATTATTCAGAATTTTGAACTAATAAAAATTGTTCTTTGTTAAGTCTATCTTGTTATAAACATGATAAAGAGTCAGATCCTGATAGTACCTCTTCTATTGGTGGTCCAGTCAATAAGCTAATTAAGCAATCCAAAATATCAACTTAGTGCAAGCTGGAAACAAGCACTGAACCTCATCTATACTAGCGACTTCGTGGCACTAGAATATCATGAGTTCTACCAGGAGTTTAATTTCTATCTCACACAACTTACGCATGTTTTTGCAGTTTGTAGTAATACTTTTGTGATATAAAATTTGTTTATATTAATATGATAGCATTAGCCAGGCAAAGCAATAAAATTTAGTCATCTCCTATTTTTATCTCCTACAAACACATAAAGCAACATATACATGCAATCAGAAGCTGATAGGATGCTTAATATGTACCAGGTCCTGTTCCAAATTCTTCACCTAGATCAACTAGTGTACTTGTCCCCACCATTCAATGAGCTGTGCTTACTAGTGGGCCTACTTTATAGGTAAGGAAATTAAGTCAGAGAGTTTAAAGGAGGGTCTTGGCTATTGTAAATGATGATATTAACCTGGGGAGGTGAAAACATCATTTTGAGTAATATTATTGGTAATATTAGCAATGTTATTATTGATGTGAAAATTAAGAACTCCTATCATTTGAGACAGTATGAATGGACCTTGAAAGCACTATGCTAAGTGAGATAAGTCAGACAGAGACAAATACAACACACATTATATATGCATTCTGAAAACAAAACAAAAAAACTCAGAAAAAGAGATGAAACTTGGGGTTACCAGAGGCGAGGGTGTCAGAAGGCACAGACTTCTAGCTATGAGGTGAGTAAGTACTGGGGACGTGAGGCACAGCGCGATGGCTATAGCTCCCAGCGCTGCAGGCTCTGTGGGGAAGTTGTTGGGAGAGTTAATCCTAAGAGCTCTCATATGAGGGGATTTTAATTTTAATTTTAATCTTTAGACTTGATCTATATGAGAGGATGGATGTTAGCTGAACTTCTTGGGTAATCTTTTCACCATATACATGAATCAGAAGACCATGCTGTGTGCCTTGAACTTATGCAGTGATGTTTGTCAATTAGTTCTGAATAAAACTGGGGGGAAAAGAGAGGGGCCAAAGTTCCAACACCTAGTAAGTGGCTCCTAGGGCCTCCCACCGGGGGGCACCCCCAGCCGTACACATTGTTGCCGCTCACACAGCAAGGGGCCCACTCAGGGGGCTCCTGGCCGCTCTTCCCCCCGACTTCTCCTCTCCCTTCTTTGTTTTTCCAATTTATTTTTTACTCCCTCAGGCTTCAATTTAAAGTAATGTCTACTAGGTTGGCATTCAAATTCAATTTTAACTGGAAAAGCCGACATAGCTATAAAATTAAATAGTATCATTAATGAATATATTTAAAAAGTAATTTAATAACCCTGCTCTTTATCTAGTAACTATACGTGATAATGTCCTAAGCTCTCTGTTGTATGAGGGAGCAAAACCTAATAAACAGGAAAATAGAATGTTTTACAACAAGCGCTCCACGCAGCTTTGCCATGACTCTGAGCCGATCATTTGCACTTACGCGTTTCTATTTTCCCAACTACTATACCTGAAAGCCATTTTCACTAATACTTAGTTCCATATAAATATTAGGTGTAGTTAAATGATGTATTGTATGTCCTAACATATTTAAATTGGACACCCTTATTGTAGTGTAAAGAGTGTGTTTTTAGTGTCACAAACACTGGCTTAAAATGTTCGCTGGGCCATTTATTAGCTGTGTGAATTTCAGCTTCACGGAGCCTCAGTTTCCTAAACTGTAAAATTCAGATAATATGCATTAAATGTCTGGAATTATTGAATATAATGTAAAATGCTTTGTAAACCTTAAGTTTGCAAATATCTGTTAGCCTCCTCTTGTTATAATAATGTCCTGAAGCCCATGTTGGGGACCTTCTGACCAGTGACATTAATCTCCTCCTAAGTGATATCTTATTTATGAAGCAACCTTGAATTACAATTTACAGAGCTCCATATTTCAGTATATTGCACAGTGTTATACACTCTGAATGGGCAGCGTATCATTTTAATGCAATCATAAAAATAAGGCGACTATGTGGCAGAGCATAGTATTAATAGCCAATATCCACAAAATACCTTGCAAGAGATTGCATTTATTTTTCTTAAAGTGAACTTCAAATTGTAATCTCAATAAATTTTATTCTTTTAATTTGGGAGTAGTTTATAGGGATAGTATTAAAATATACACTGCACCCAACCCAAATATTATAAATAATACAAGTATTAACTTCTGTGTAAGAGTTAATAGATGTATAAAATCACCAGGAAATTTATCATAAAATCTAAATATGTTATTTGTTTGTATACACAAGCAGATCCTAACTTCAAAACATCTTATAATATGTTCCTGTTGTAATGTTCTCTACAAATATACACAGTAAATATCAACCATCAGCTTAAATATAATATCCACTTGTCTTGGGAAGCTTCAAATAGGCTACAATTTTTCTGTTCAATATTTCTCTTTTCATTGTAGTACGTGATAGTAATAATAAGGCTTGAGTAGGAAAACTAGTGTTTTGCAGGACCCAGAGCCCTGGAGAAAGCAATGGAGCCTTCCTGGGCACCAGTGATTAAAACCTGTTCTGAAGGGATGCTCATTTGAGAAGTGTGCAGAAGAAATTATTGCTTCAATATTTATATCTCTATTTCTCTGTCTAACAACTCATTTAACTTGCTTGTAATTCTTTAGATAATATTAGAAATCCTTTTTATAATTATGCCTCAGTTCTTACAGGCTTTTGAATACTAGGCCATTATGTATGACTGATCTACTAAGGTTATAATTTGAAACTTAAAATTCCTATGGACTAAATTAACCAGTGCTCAATGCATACTTATCATATTATAATCAAATATTTATTTTCATTTGATCAGAGCAAAAAATGCCAGCAAACATTCTCTGATGATGATGAAAAATACCAATAAGCCGTAGAAACACAGAATTGTCTCTGAAAACAAGTCCTAGTCTGGAACATATTTTGTTAGATGCCTACAATTCAGGATGCTCTTTATAGGTCATGTGCATTTTGTTGATCTAAGGCACCCAAATAGCATTATCTTCTTGACCCAGAGCCAATTAAAAGGGAGTCCTGGTTGTAATGCTATCATCTTCATGTCACATCTGAACTTTGGAAGACAAGAGTCAATTAAAGCCTCCCCATCACTTAACAGTAGTGTTACATCATAAAAAAATAACAACCAAAAACCCCTCTAAAAGCAGTATTTCACCACATCCAATATTGCTATGAAATATTGTTAAATATCTTATCTTTAAAATACTTTTAAAAATTATATTTTTACTCAATATTTATATCCAAATTCTTTTTCAGAAGATCAACTTTACAAAAACCTCTGGCACTACCTTAGAAGTTAAACATGTTTATACTAATTGGAAAGGATATATGCACCCCTATTTTTATTGCAGTGTTATTTACAAAAGCCAAGATTTGAAGCAACCCAAGTGCTCATCAGTAGATGAGTGAATAAAAAAGCTGCCATTCATCTACACAGTGGAATACCACTCAGCCATAAAAATAGGAAATCTTAGCTTTTGCAATAGCATGAATGGACCTAGAGGGTATTGTGCTAAGTGAAATAAGCCAATCAGAGAAAGACAAATACATTTCACTTCAATGTGAAATCTAATGAATAAAGTAAGCAAGCAAAATAGAAATAGGCTCATAGATACAGAGAACAGACTGACAGGTCAGAAGCTTGGGGGGGTGGATGAAAACGATTGAACAGACCAACTGGAAGTTGCAGAATAGCCACAGAGATGCAGATTGCAGCATGGTGACCATAGTAATGTGGAGATAACTGGGCGTGGGGCCAGGTGAGCACTTGGGGCAGCATGTAGAGTGCATGGTTTTCTGGCCACTTTGTGGTATATCTGAAACTGGTGCAGAATGTTATTGTTTGTAAATTGTGAATGAAAAAAAAATTTATTAAGGTAAAAAATGTTTACTCTAGAAAGCCTGCTTTAAAATGGCCCTCAAATACCAGGCTCTAATGATATTCAAGGAGTTTATGTAAATCTGCATTAAACTTTTTGCACAGCCTATATCCATATTTTTGCTCATATTTCTATCTGTTTCACCAGAAGATGAAAATCTGAATTAAATACACTATAATGAATGGCAAGGTGTTAGAGTGCAGAAATGCACCAAGCGGGTCCTGGTTCCTGTGGGAGACAAAATTCAGGACGAGATTTTCGTCACTTGGCCAACATAGTTATTAATAGTCTCATAAAACAAAGCCTGAGATGTTTTGTTTTTCTCAGGATTAGGGTGTTTTGGGTTTATTTCTTATTGGTGCTCAAGATTTGTCATAAACAATTCATATTTTAAATTGTGTTATTTCTATTTAGAAGGATAAGTTCTGAGTTTGAAGATAGGGGGAGAAAGGCAAGATCGTTTCCATTTTGAATTACTGGCTATTTTTCCCTTCTACTTTCTTAATCTCCCTCCCTCCTCCCTTCTCCCTCCCTCTCTCTCCCTCCCTCCCTCTCTCTGTATTGTAATTTTATTATAAAATCTGTTCATCTATTCTATATTAGTTCACACAGTTAACCTGTGTCAACCTAAATTTCCTTTGGAAATCAATACTTAGAGCTGTTTTGCAATTTCAGAACTTAAGTTTTCCACATGCAAAAACTTTAAGATCTCCGCAGCAGCAAGAGAGACAAAGGGAAAATCAGATTGGGTATTGCTAAAGAGGAAATGGTGCAAAGACCATAAGAATACCTCCACTTGACTAGTCAAGTAAAAGGCTTTTGCCCGTATGTTTATTGCGCATTAAGCACTGCATAATTGCTCATGTAGTCCCAGGGTTATCTCTGTGATGATGGGCAGGGTGGGTCTAGTTCAGAGTTGGAAGTTGGTGGGAGAAATTTTATACTTTAGAGAGAATTACTTCCCCAATTGGAACAGTGTGGAAAGACGGTGAGGTGCAAGGGTGCAGTTAAAAATTCCCCGAAAAGTTAGTATTTCACTTGATTATAAACAGTCCTAGATCTATAAAGACTCCCTATGTTCCACATAAAAAGAATAAAGGAAAGGAACAGTGTGAAGAGAGGCATATTAGCAAAACACCTCCTAGATCACAAAAGGTGATTTTGAGAAATTCAATGAGGATGGTATATATGCAGATGTGAGAGTGGCAAGAAATGTGACTTAGGGGAAGGCCAAGAGTTTAGTTTTTATTATGAAGACAATTAGAAGCGCCTGAAGAATTTTAACCTGGAAATGGGGAATTACTTTGAACCACCACCCTTGTTCTTACGATCAATAAGCCTTGGACAAAAGATTAAATGAACAAGATGTATTTTCAGTGCTTTTCTATAGCCACAAATTCTCCTGCTTACCTAGAACAGTGGTGTGTCATTATTAAATAAGACCTACTTGTGGATACCTTTGCCATAGGCATACATATGCTAGATGCAATTATCTGCATAAAGTCAAGAGGCCTAGTTGCTGTTATTAACTCAACTTGCTTAGTATAACTTGATAAAGGTAATGAAGGTATCAAAAGAGACATTTAATGCGCTGTCTGATTGGATTCTCTTTCCTGGTAACTTAGTTGTGAGAAGTGGAGACTGTGTTGCCTCCATGTACATATCATTATCCTAACCCTTGAAGAGATACATGGACATGCTGCTCTTGCTCTGTAAAATGTAGGCAATTTTTCATTATATTTACTTACGTTGGAGATTTCTCTGACTTATAGATTTGTTATTAATTGCAATACCACTATGAAGTATCTAGATAACCCTCCAGAGGCTTTTATAAAGAGGTTAGCAGAGTTTTTAACAGTTGTTTACAATTTGGTGTTTTATGGTATTATTTTTATTGAATATGGGTAAAGAGATGCCTTGACTAGTTAAAAATAGATCATTGATTTTGTCACTGAGTCACTTTACAGAGAATTTAATTAGTTACGTCAAATCCATTATCAGTTTGCAGTTACAGTGTAGGGTGTGTCGATTTTGTTACTTGCCTTTTACTTTAGCTAATAAGGTGATTGGTTGTATGACCACTTAAGATATTTTGAATGACGGCATATAAGTGCATTCCAGAACATAAAGCAATGAAGCCCATTACTGTATCAAAGAGATTTAATTCTTTACATCTTACCAAGCTTTTTTCTCTCTATTCCATGCCTTTAAGGAGTTCAAAATATGAAACTATTGTACATATTTGCTGAAAGATAGCAGAGATTTTAGCAATAAATTTAACCATTAAATGATTTCTAAACTTTAAAAAAAATGCAAGAAGGAGACACATTATTGTATTTCAAAGAAAGATTAAACTACACGTTAGTTAAAATTAAAGTGGATGTATTTAAAATCGTTTAAATCGATGTATTTGCCATAGGCATATGTTAAATGCAATGTTCTGTGTAAAGTCAAAGGTCTAGTTGCTGCTTCTCACTTCACTTATTCAACACTCCTGGCTTATAAAGGCAATGAAGGTATGGAAGGAAACATGTAATGTGTTGTTTGATTAAATTTTTCTTCCTGGTTATTTATAATTGTGAGAAAGTGAAAATTCTGGGTTTTTCATGCCCAATATAGTGTAGATTTGGCACTTAATATTTATTTTTCTTTTCTTTTTTTAAAATATATCTTTATTGATTTCAGAGAGAGAAAGGGAGAGGGAGAAAGAGAAACATCAATGATGAGAGAGTCATTGATCGGCTGCCTCCTGCACGCCCCCTGCTGGGGATCGAGCCCGAAGCCTGGGCATGTGCCCTGACCTGGAGTTGAACCTCAATCTCCTGGATCCTAGGTCAATCAGCATTTAATATTTCTTAATTTCCTTTTTTTTGACATGTAACATAGCTGTGACTACGGATATGTGAGCGAAGATCAGTAATATAGCTGTTATTAGTTCAATTTTTGCCTTTTTGTCATAGGTAATATATATTTAAGTTCTTTTCATGTCCCAAACCTCAGCAGTATAAAAGATTTCTGTGGCCTACTACATGCAAAAGTATAATTCTAAATGAAGAAAATGTTGCAATGAGTATTGTTGACTAAAATTAAGGGCCCAAAATTACATCATTTACATTAAGACAAAAGACATTTTTTGTCTTATTTTGTATAATAGCATTACAGTTTGAAATAAAAAGTATGGATGTGGGGAGGAAAGGCTGTAGGAAACAACACTTGATCACGGGATTGCTACCTGCGCAATCACAGAAGCCCCCGTGCTCAGAAGGGCCCTGCCCTTGGTTCAGTGCTCTGGTATCATCTTGAAATCCTTCATGATGCCTGGACAAGGAGTCCACATGTCCATTTCACACCGGGTCCCACAAACTGTGTGCTAGTCATGCACTTGTGTTCACAGAGTTATAGTTTCTCTCCAGCTACAGGAGGCCCTTGTGGGTGGGGTGGACCCCAATAAAGATCCTGAGAGCTCTTGCTCTAGTATGTAAACACTTTTTCTTGGATTCATGGATTGTAAATGGATTAAGCAGGTGATCTTTTTTCATGATATTAAGCTAGGTACCTTCTTGAGCATCATGTCCTCTCTGTAGAGAGGAAGGAAAAGTTATGAAATATATATATACACACACATATATTTATAATCATGTTATGTTAAAATTATTTTTTAAATGATTTAAATGAAATTCCTTCTTCTAAACTCCTCTGTTAGAAATTATATCTGCTTGATATTTTAAAACAATTGTTTGAATCCAAAATTCAATAATGAGCATCGTGGATAACTAGCACTCACTAGGTGAAGTTATATGTCTATAATTCATATCCTGGAGAAAAAGAGTGTAGTTTATTGAGATAATTAACAATATAAATGTTATTAAATCTGGGAAAACTGTGGGTTCAGATAGGTTCATCATTTCATAACATTTCTAGCTTAAAGGGGTACATATAATCTCTCTTGATTTGAAAATTGGATTTGTTTAGTAAAAATAAATATTTGAAACATCTATTATACCTCTTGTGAATCATTATTGCTCTATTGTGGTACCAAAATTGTTAATTTCTCCAGTTTATGCACATTTTCTATATAGTAATGGATCAAAACATGTTTATAAAAATGTAGAAAAAATAATTATATATCCCAATGGATTTTTACAAACTGAACACACACAGAAGGAAAAAGAATATTAAAACTAACACAGAGGACTTCTTTTGTCTCCTTCCAACCATTAACCCCCAGGAAAGGGTAACCTCTACCCTCACTTCTAATAACATAGATCCATTAGCTTGAAGCTTTTATAATTGAAAATATATTATATATATTTATTCATGACTGGATTCCATCATTCATTATTATGATTGTGATATTCATTGGTAGTGTCATGAGTGGCAATAGTTCATCCCATTTTTGTAGCTCAATAGTATTTCACTATATGAATATAAAATTTGCTTATCCATAATATTTTAAATGAATACTATAGTTTTCCCATTTAGGATTAATATTAATATATTTGTATACACTCTACTCCCATATTAAAGATTAATTGGACTGCAGTTGAAATGGAGATAATTGCCCTGCGGAGACATTTACCATAACAGTTTATTTTCATGTAGGCTGGGTTCCTTTTTTAATCATATTAAGAACATAATTGCCATAGGAACACAGTACCTTACCAGTTATAAGAACACCATCTAGATTTGTTTTTAGCACAATATCTAAAATACTTATTTATATAATGAGGATTTTGAAACTTTCCACAATCTATGGTTATTAGTGTAAGACTGTATAGCATTTATTAGTTTTCTTTCTACCACCATCTCTTGACATTTATACATACATTTTGAAAAAAAAAAAAAAATGAGGGCAAACATTATTCTGATCTGACACTTTGCTCCGAGATATTTTTTATCTGACTTATTTAAGCACAACTTCTTTCTTGTGTAAATAAAGTACCATCCTCAGGGTTGGGACACATCTCTCTGTACTTCTATAATAATTAGTATATTGACAGTTGTTCAGAAAAATCAATATTTTTCTGAGAGAATCCAATTGTGTTCATCACAAACTATTTAGTAATACATGAAATGATTTGGTATTTAGCCTCAAGTATTTTCTCTTACTAATTCTTTTATAAATAAATGAACAAACTACACAGATAGCATAGTGAGCAATAATCCCATTTCTTGAGTAATTATCATTTCTCAAACTGATATTTTATAGTTTTTTATTATATATCCAAAAATATATTTAGAGATTTTATGTAGAAATAAATCATCACAATCTACTCAAGGTCCCCTGCTTCCCACTTTAATGTGGTTGCTATTTGGGTTCTAAATGATTGATTAGTTCAATCATTTATTATTTTACATTTATTCAAAAAATAATTTCTGAAACCATACACTGTGACAGTTCTCATTCTAAACACTACAAAGATCTTCCAAAGTATTTATCCATGAATGTAATCAACATTTATTGGAAATTTAAAATAGTAATAGGCTATGTCAGTGATGGTTCAACCAGAACGCTAGAGATTTACAAATAATCAGACATTTATTATAGGAATTTAATTTTACTGAACTGTGGGAGCTAGTTAAAATGTTTATATCAGGTTTTGTTACTGGGCAGAGTGTCAGGAGCAGCAATCAGATGGAAATAGAGGAAGTGAGCACAAGCTGGACCCTACAAGGCTGTTCTGGAAAGTATAAGAACAGCTTGAACACTTCCATTTTATATCACTCTTAAGCCTCAAACTTTGATGACCAGGTTGTCCTGTGTGGGGTGGGGGAGGGAATGATGCCCACTGACTTTTGGCCCAGGATTTAGAGAAGTTAAAATGAAGATCTGATAGGAGTTGGAGGAGTTGTGGACCCCGCCGCTCACTTGTGCCAAGAGGCAGAGCTGGCAGATAGGTGACAGTGACCTGCAATGAGGCCCTTTGCTCTGCATTTACCCTCCATGTGTAAAAGGTGGCTGCAGCTTCACTCAGCCTTCCAAACCATTAACAAAATATTTCCTATAGTCTGAGCTAACCCAAATGTACAAAAGAAAGGGGATTCTGGGAAATTTGTTCCAGATTAGCTTGGTTGACACAATGAAATAGCCAGGAAGACATTTTATTACAAGTGTTATTGCAATGGTAAGTCAGATGTGGCATCAGTTCTCATAGAATTGAATATTATTGGGCACCTTTATTAGAAAAATGAAACACTTAACTGTTTTCAAGACAGCAATAGCTCTGAGAGCATGAGAACCACCTAACTGGTCTCTGTTTTAATTAATGTCTTTAATGGCAGACTGCCCATACCTCATTCTTTCTCTGAGTCTTAGCTCTTTGCATCCCCTGAATAAATTCTAAAGGTATATATTTAGTAGATCCTATTTTCCCATCTATATGATTACAGTCCCTTTATTCTCTTGATACTCATCCTTCAATTGGTTTCCACAGATGTAAAGTACTTTATAAATTGTTTACTGCTCTCATCTTCTGAAATACTCTTCTTTCTAGCTTTTTACTATTGCTGAGAATGTTGTAAACAAACTTATTATCTCTATTTTCTATACCAGTAAAATTTGGGAAAAAGGAGAGGAAAGTACATGTTTCAAGTCAGCCACAGATATCACAAATCTTAAATGTCTTTGTGTTTGTAAATTTATTTCCACCTCCAATAAAAGGTTAATTTCCACTTGCTAAAATGGCAGATTGCAATTTTTTAAATTAGTGTGGCTTTTAGGAATATAACAGAAATAGTATAGTGGTACAGGATAATTACCTTAGGATTTTTTGTAATGTGGCATTTTTGTACAGATTACATTTTCATTTACACTGTGATTTTTCAAATGGTGTCAGAAATTAGTGATATTTTTTTTCTGATGACTCTGTAAGAAATACTGCATTGCAAGAAATGCAGATGAGTCAAAATATAACTTTCTGCATTTATATATTTCAATTATCTGTGCTTTCCTATAAAAGATAAATACTAGTGTGTGTGTGTCCATACTTCCATACATATGCACATATATATGTCCTATCTTTTGTTAGCGGTATAAGATAGGAATCTACTTTCATTCTTTTACATGTAAATATCCAGTTTTTCCAGCACCATTTACAAAAAAGCATGATTTTTCTCTATTGAATAGTCTTGACTTTCTTGTTAAATAGCAGTTGGCTGTATAAGCATGAGTATGATTCTGGACTCTCAATCATTTTCCTTTGGCACCATATCATTTTAATTACAATATTTTTGTAACATAATTTGAGATCAGGAAATGTGAGCCTCCTGCTTTGTTCTTGATCAGGATTGCTTTGGCTATTCAGGTTTTTTTTGGTTCTAAATGAATGTTAGGATTGTATTTTCTATTTTTGTAAAAATGCCAGTGGAGTCTTGATAGGGGTTGCATTGAATATACAGATGGCTTTGGGTAATTTGAACATTTTAACAATATTAGTTCTTCCAATCCATGAACATGGGCTATCTTTTCATTTATTCATGTCTTCTTCAATTTTTTCTATCAATGTCTTACAGTTCTTAGTGTGTAGATATCTCACATTCTTGGCTAATTTTATTCCTAAGTATGTTATTGTTTTGTTGCTATTGTAAATAAAATTATTTTTTTAATTTCTTTTCCAGATAATTTTTTGTTACTGTATCAAAATGCTACTGGTTTCTCTGTTTGATTTTGTATCCTGTAACTTTACTGGATTTATTGGTTAGGTTTAGCAGATTTTTGGTGAAGTTTTTAGGATTTTCTACATACAAAATCAGGCCATCTACAAATTGAGAAAAATTTACTTCTTCCTTTCTGATTATAATATGTGTGTGTGGCGTGTGTATTTCTTTTCCTTTCCTGATTGTTCTGATTTGTACTTCCAGTACTATGACGAAAAGCTTTCACACTTTTACCATAGAGTTCAATGTTAGCTATGACTTGTCAGATATGTTCTATATGATATCGAGGTATATTTTTTCTACAATAATCTTTTGTGTAACTGCTACAGGCTTATCTTTTGTGGTTACCATGAGGCTTACATAAAATATCTCAGATTTGTAAAATTATGTTTTAAGCTAATTTTACTTTCATTTCAGTTGAATTAATATTCTTAATGAGTCTATTATAGTGTTACATGACTCAGATATCACTGTTCCTTTTTCATAGGTGAGGAAACAGAGTCTCACAAAACTTATTTTGTTCGTAACCATATACAGATGTGGGCAAAAGTAGGATTACAGTTTTGAGCACACAAAGCACAGAGTTTATTCTTTTATTATTATTATTACTTATTAATTATTGCATTATCAATTATGAGATCGTTTCTAAGTGCACTGTGCCATTGTGACAATCTTTTGAGTTAATAAAGCTATTATAATAATTATAACCTGCATCTCGTTTTTCATATGAACAACTGAAAACCTACTTTTGCCCACCCCTGTATATTGATTCTATAAAACTTAGGTAATTAGAAACCCAGACATTTGGGGCCATTAGTCTGGACTCCATGCTACAGTAAGGCCCAAAGAATCACTAAGAAAACAGTAGATTTGAACAACACCATAGATTATATAGACCTAACAGACATAAAACATAACCTCCAACAACAGCTTTTAAAATTCTCAACTATTTTGATATAGAAAGAATATACCTCATTTCACTGCTTAAAAATGCATATAAATTACTTTTCAGCACTTGTTTTAATGACCTTCAATTTAAAAATAAATGTTTTGCCCAGCTGACATGGCTCAGTGGCTGAGCATCGACCTATAATCCAGGAGATTGAGGTTTGAGTCCCAGTCAGGGCACAGGCCTGGATTTCTGGCTCTATCCCCAGTGGGGGCATGCAGGAGGCAGCCAAGTAATGACTCTCTCATCATTGATGTTTCTATCTCTCTTTCTCCCTCTCCTTTCCTCTCTCTGAAATTAATAAAGATATATTTAAAAAATGAATGTTTTTTTATCTTTAAAATTCTATCAAATCAAGTAAATAGAATTAAATAGAATTATTAGGAAATCTAATTATGTAAAGATAATCCTTTGAATTCTTTTCAATTACTAAAATAAAATCATTTTTGTTTTAAAAATGCAAATATGTCTGAAATATTAAATAACATATTCCTGACTTGCATGTTAAATTCTTAATAAGTATACTAGAAATAAACCACTGTTGTCGTTCTTTTATTCAACAAACATTTTAGATTATTTCAAGTTGAAAGTCACCTGATGAGGTTCTGGAGTTACATGTAAGCAAGACAAAGTCCCTACTTTCATGTTACTACATTCTTACATAATTTATAATCCAAGTAAGAAAAAAATCTCCACTAAGACAAAAGACTAATTAGGGATAAATATCAGTGATTTTCAGTATTATGTAATGCATATTCTCAGTTGCCTATTTAAAATACACTAAGTTTGTATGTTTTTGTTCTTATTAACTAAAATTAGAAGAAATGAATAACAGAAAATGTAAAAACTATCAAAAACTGAAAATCAATAAAGATATATTTAAAAACAAAAAAAAACACAGTTTCATTTCTTTTTAAAAAATTGTTTGGAGTTTGCAGGATATTCAGTTTATTAGTTTCTTTTTTATTTTTGACATTTAAAATATTTCAGTTACAGCTTACATTCAATATTATTCTGTATTAGTTTCAGGCGTACAGCATGGTGGTTAGACAATCATGTGCTTTACAAAGTGTTCTTTCAAGTACCCCCCTGGCCCCATACGTAGTCGTTACAATATTATTGACCGTATTCCCTGTGCTGTGCTTTACATCCCTGTGACTTTTCCACAACTACCAATCTGTACTTCTTAACGCCTTCACCTTTTCACCCAGTACTCCACCCCCACCCCTGGAAATGTCAGTCTACTTTGTCGTCATTTATTTGTCTTTTTGAGGAAGGGATAGTCGTCAATAATATTTAACCTAGAGGAACGGCAGCGCAGCATCACTGCTCTGTGATCCCTCTTTGAACCCGCTTTATTCCTAGCAGGAGAGACGGGAGTCTGCTGAGGATTAAGGCTCTCACCTCACTGTCTGGATGGGGTGAAAAGCATAGCATATAATATATTTTCATTAGGATAATCATATTTTAAAAATTTCCCACACAGAAATATATTGGGTTTTCTCTCTGATTAATGAAACATTGGGTGTTAAGAGTAAAAGCTCTAGGGTGAGACAATGCACACAAAGTCATTGTCATAGTGTTTACCCTGCTATACATTTCCACAGAAGGCACTTCTGAGTTTTCACTTTCACTTCAAATTATTCACAGTAATGATTTTTCAGGTCCTCATTTTTGTATGGACTGAGTGATGGATGGAACATTTTCCCTGTAAGGAACTAGCTGGAAGGTAATAATAACCTGTTATTGTCAGGAGCCTAATCTGTAATATCGAATAACTCCAGCAGTGTCTGTCAAGGGATACGGGAGGATGTCTTATTTAATTCATTAGTTTTTCACATCAGAGTTTTGGGTACATGAAGAAAGACAATTGGATTTGCTAATATATATGTAAATTATATCTAGCACAAAACCTGTTGGGTTTTTTGTTGCTAATGGTGATGATGGTGATTAATTGTAACCTGACTTATGTGATTCCAGAGAAATATATTTTTCTTCCAGAAGATTAGATCAATTTTAGGCAAACTATTGAATTTTCTATGAGGATGCAATGCTATCTTTTTTCTTTTTTTTTTCTTTTAAATGTATAAAATTATATTTCTTTTTAATTCCTTTTTAGTTGCATTTTACATTCAATATTATAGTGCATAATATTATAGGAACAATGTACTTTGCTATTTTTATTCTTAAATATCCTGAATCCATACTGTGTCTCTCTTTCAAAGTTATGTTAATCTTGACACCCTATGAAATATTTAGGTAGAAATAAAACCTATTTCAAAGTAATGCGAATCACCTAATTCATTTCTGAAGAATTAGAAGAAGGTTGTAAAATCACTCTGTTCTTAAAACATAATCCAGCATTTTCTCTAACAAAGAAAAAAATGAACTCTTAAAGGACTTTACTGCCTCATCCTACCTTAATAAGCTTCTCATGATAAATATTTTCTTTGTTATTTTACTATGATTTAGAAACTGCAAGAACAAGCAAAAATGTCATGTGGAGGATTCCTTATTGAATCTAATTTTCCACCACCAATTGCAACTTAAATTACAGATTTAAAATGGGCCCCAAATAGTTTAAGGACAAAATAAGACAAAATAAGATTGAGACAGGCCTGTGGTGATATTCCAAATAAACTTCTCCTCATATTTATGATGACTCTTATATGGAGGCACCTATTATGATTAACAAATCACAGCCTTAATGACAAAAAGTATTTGCTGTTGACCTTTTTTATTATTTTGCATAAGAAGGAAGAAATAACCTTGGACTTTTTCAGAGGGTGCTTTTTAGCTCATTCTAGAATCAGTGATGTAACAAGAAGTTTTTATTTGAAATTAAAAAGAGACAAAAACAATAGAAATTAAGGAAGAGACTATTTCACTAAAAAAATAAAACTGTCACCATTTAACTTCTATTATGTATAAGACACTATATGGGGGTGGGGTGGGGCTGGTAATACATGCAACGCTGAATGAAAGTCTCTGAAGGAATTTGTGGTGTAACAGTCAGTGTCCACACTTACACACACAGCTAAGTGCCATCCATCCAAGCATGTGCCGAGACAGAGCTTCAGTTCTCCAAACAGTGAGTGGTTACTGATTTAGAAAACCTACAATTACATGTATATGAAGTTTTGCTATGCTTACTGTTCTTAAATGTATAATGTTCCAGACTATTTTGCTCATCTAAAATATGTTTTAGATTAATTTCAACATAAAATTGAACCATTACAATTGCCATGACCCCCCATTCTGCTGATAGTGGTTAAATTGACTTATTTTTTTCAATCACATTAAATAGAAAAAACATATTCCTTCCTAAAATAGAATACATTTATTTCCAAGCACAGTTTTGAGGAGTGGACCTTTAGGATCCAGAGAGGAAATCGTTAATGTTATTTAATATATCCTTAGGGCCATATATACACAGGGCGAAAGAGAGCTAATTATGCCAAAGAAAGGCTTTTCCCCAAGGACCTGACACAATAATGGAACATCTTATTTCTTTCTGAAAGTATCCAGCCCAAGAGGCTTAGTAGAAACGATTTTTATTAAAAGACTTTAAGGAATTGCAGTGGTGTAGATGGGAAAGACAAAGAAACTTGAAAATACATTTTGTATATTTCATTTTAAAGTGTGCTTTACCTAGTAAAGTAGTATTTTTAATAACTACCTATTTTTCTACCAATATATAGCAAAAAGTATTGGTATATATTGGTAGAAGAAAACCTGAAGAAATCATAATAGAACATAAAAACAGGTATATAATTGAGTGAACAAAACAACAGAAAAACCTCACAATACTTTAAGGAAAAAGCCAATTTAGTTTATGTCATGTACTATTAATCAAGAGAATTTATACTCCTTCAGTGTACAGCCAATTAATCTCAATATATCCAGTTAAAATTTAGCTTTTAATCTTGAAACAATAATTTATAGAATGCATTTGTGAGGACTAGAATCGAGCTCTAGCATCCAAAATTAAAATCTGTATTAGTAAGAACAACAATTATGCCTGTTTTCTCATGTACAAAATGAGGGTAAAAAATTATTTGCATGCATTTGTTTGAGAATGATATAAAATACTGAATGCAATGACCATAATGTAATGCAATATAATTCCTCCCATAGAAAACCTCAATGAATGCGATTACAATGTATAAATATTACCTTTGTGTGGTTAAGCCCTGGTTCATCAGTAAATGTTACTAAATAAATGCTTTTAAAATAAATATAAAATAGATATCCCCGTTGATATTACACTTTCTTACATCTTTCAATTAAATAAGTGTATATTAGAAATATTAAATTTTAAGAAACTTTATAGACAGATAAGTAAAAGACTTAAGGTGTGGGTATGAATTGAACGTGTATAATCTTTTATGTTCCTAGTACTATGGTCTAATTAAAATTTTATATATATATTTACTTGAATTTTCTTAGTAGATTGTTAATTTAGTGTAATTTCCTTAAAAATTTCTCTTCCCTTGTAACAGACAGTATAGTGTGTATATATGTTAATATCATTATTCCATGTCATCCAAATGATAAAAATGAAATTTAAAAAAATTAAAAAGGTTATGGACCAAACATTAATTTCATACAATATCAGCAGTAACTTCTCAAAGTGTGTATATATATATATATATATATATGAACTACAGCAGAAAATATGAAACCACTTAAGGAATGCTCTGGCTGTCAACACTTTTTTACAAGTATAGATATATTGACAATAAACATAATTTTTAGTTTTAAAATAGGATCTTTATAGTAATCAAATTTAAATATATTTTGGAAGTAGGCAGCTTTAATAAAAAGCAGGGGCTTTCCATTTTCTGAAATGATAATCTTTAAAAACAATCCCTATGTTCATTGCAGCATTATTCAGAGACCTAGACATAGAGGTGTCCCTGAAGTGTCCCTCAATAGATGACTGGACACAGAAGATGAGGTACATATATACAATGAAATACTATTCAGCCATAATAAAAGACGAAATACTGCCATTTGCGACAACATGGGTGGACCTTGAGAATATCTTGCTAAATAAAATAAGTCAGACAGAAAAAGTCAAGAACCATAGGATTTCACTCATATGTGGGATATAAATTGAAGGCAACAAATGCACATGCAAGAAAAACAAACAAAAACGCATGGTTGCCAGAGGGAAGGGGTGAGGGGCTGCTAAGGGTAAAGGGGTCAACAGGACGAGTCTTGATTTTGGGTCGTGGGAACAGAATGCAACATACAGATGATGTATCATAGAATTTTATTAACAAATATCGCCCCAATTAATTTAATAAAAAAATAAAGGATTGGAAGGAGAGAGAAAAAATCTCCTCATATTCTATTGCCTGGGCCTTAGGAGAACTGTGCAGAATATCTCATTTCTGACAACTGCATTTTTTTTTTTTAATGTAGGAGAATGAAAAAAAAAAATTATATCCACTATATCTCCAATAATGTATGCTTGTTATTGCACCAAAACCAAAGGTGGTTAACCTCCATCCTGAAACTTAAATAGTAAATATATTTACAATGAAAATATGAGCCTTAATAATTTTATTTCTAGACCCAAGTTCAATTTAATAAACACATGCTGAGAAATACTGCATCTGGCATTTCAGGAGATAGAAATAAAATTGTGAATAAAATATATCATCTCTTCTCAAGAATCTAGCGGAAGTGACTGGCGATTAGATAAGTAAATACGATGCATGTTCTGCACAGAGTGGGCTGAGAAAGAGCTTGTTAGTTTTGTTCAAGAATATCATCACATTAAGGTAAAGACTAAATGGGGCTTGACTGTATGATAAAGGTTGGGGTGGCCATATCATTTCCAACATGAAAACTGGTCATAAAAAAATATATATATATATATATATATATATATATATATATATATATATATATATATATATATATATATAACTTAAGGACAGTTTAAGTAATTTAATATTAATTTGATAAATACTAAAAATAACATACAGAATAATTATTCTCATTATATATTTTTGTAAATTTGTTTTCAATTTCTTAGTAAAGTATGTCAGTGTTTTATACTGACATAAAGAAAAAAAGTATTTTCCCTTTAAGTCTGCTAATTTTAGTGTTTTCATAGCCCTATCCTATCCACAATGTTTTTCAAAGTTTCTTTGTATGGTTCTTACATTTAAAATTGTTGATATTTTCAGTTAATTTATTTGTGGACCATTATAGATTTGAGAAAATACTTTATCTTTTCTCTCAAATGTTCAGGTACTGGGAAGTTCAGAACAAATTCTACTATATGGATGATACTCTTGATTCTAATTTTTGTATTGAAATGTATAAATATTTTAGTCTAAATATTTAAACTGTTACTAAGTTTTGCTTCCATGCTGAGCAGTTTTCTTTTTTTAAAAAAATATATCTTTATTGATTTCAGAGAGGAAGGGAGACGGAAAGGGAGAGAGAGAGAGAGAGAGAGAGAGAGAGAGGACAGAGACATCAATGAGGCCTGCCCTCCAGTGGGGATTGAGCCGGAATCCTGGGCATGTGCCCTCACCAGGAATCGAACTACGATCTCCTGGATCCTAGGTTGATGCTTAACTGCTGAGCCAGGCCAACTGGGCCTGGGCATTTTTCTGGATGATACATAGTTGTAAGTCAAAACTCATCATATGATTTGTCTCTATAATGATTTTGATTTTATTACAAAATTAAATGCTATAAGTTCATAGGTTTTTTTCAGGTTCATTTCCTTTCAGTAACAGAATATAAATGTACAATTGAAAATAGAAACTTCAGTAAAAGGTCCTTTCCAAGTTCAATTGTAGGTGTTCAAATTATTGCAGTTCCTAGTTTGCTACTATAATAAATATTAATTACCTCCTATTCACAAGCTTTATTTACGATAATAAAAATGCACTTAAAATCTTCCAGTTCTGAAAGTTTTTCTGCAGTTCATCCATCTAAAAATTTGAAAGATTTTGAATTGATTTTGAAGAAGACTCAGTCAAAATGTGGAGAACACAACTGCAGTAAAAGTTAAATACTGTTTCAAGTGAGGTTGCTAGATTTAAGAGAGAAAAGAGACCCGGTTAGACTGGAATTTTACTGTAAATATGAACTATGCAATATTTTGTTCATTTATAATTAAGTAACATTTATTTGATTTTTATCTGAAATTATTTTATTGAGCAACCAAACTGCAGGACATTGATTTATACTGTAATCCTATAAAGGCTCAGACACTTTTCAAATCCCTTTGACAGTGGGCAGAAAAGAGAGATTGTGTCCACTGCTATGCTGACTTGTTTATTAAAATATATTTAACAGCAACTTCATTACAGAAATTCTGTGCTTCCATTTTTCCAAAACAAGAGTCAGGAAAAAGGCCTCTGCATGAAATCTGGCCTGCCATCTGATTTCGAGAAGCCCAGGAGCTAAAAATCAGGTTTGCATATTTAAATAGTTGAAAAAATAAATGAGCAATATTTGTGACACATTTACAGTGATATAAAGTTCACATTTTTATATATACACATCCATGTTTATAGAAATATATCCATGCTCTTTCATTTATGTGTTATTGATGGCATATGCAGTGTCCAGCAGCAGAGCTGAGTACTTGGTAGTTGTTACAGAGAGGAAATGGCCCTTAAAGCTCTCTAAAAAGGCCAGCCAACCTTATTTAAAATGTGTGAAAGTATGAATTTGACAACTACAGTTTGTTTCATGTAATAGAATATTTCATCTGTTTTTATCAATCGTGTTTCATAATTGAGTATGTTCTTTATGTACCACAACATGGTTCTCTATCAAATATTATGTGTATATTTATCACTGCAAAACAGATTACTTTATCTTCACATTAAACTTTTAACTAACTTTGAAATAGCCATTAAAATAATGTCAGACATATATTTGAAAGAAAAAAAAACCCTCCATTCTTTTATTTACATCAAAGTTTCAAATAAACATATTCTTTGTGAGTCTCTAATTATAATGATATGAAAGTAGCAATTAATTTGTTTTGCCAAATTTCACATTTAATGAAATCAGAACATTATCCTGGACGGTGTGGCTCTGTGGTTGAGAGTCAATCAATGAACCAGGAGATCACAGTTTGATTCCTGGTCAGGACACACGTCCTGGTTGGGGGTTCAGTCCCCAGTAGGGGTGTACAGGAGGCAGCTGATTGATTTATTCCCTTCCATCATTGATGTTTCTATTTCTCCCTCTTCCTTCCTTTCTCTGAAATCAATAAAAACATATTTTTAAAAAAATCAGAACAGAAAAGATGTGTACCTCTTCATAGCCTATACATACTAAATCACGATATAAAATAGAGTAAAATCAATTTTAAAATACCATTATTTTGAAGTCCTATGTAAGGCAATACACCATTGGATGTATATGTGTTTGCCATGGCTACGGCTATTTTTCCAATCAAAACAATCCAGATAAGGTGAGACTTCATACAATAAGACAATTGAGCAAGATGAAGGCTTCTAACTCAGAAATTGCAAGTATCTCAAATTAAACTAAAAATTGTTTTTCTGTTATAGATAAAAATAGTTAAGGGGAAGTTGAGCAAAGGAGAGGGAGTAAGCAGAATGCGTAATCTGCCTGGTTTGACAGGAAATGCATCTCCTTAAGGTCAGTCAATTTCAGGAATAAGCTCATTAAAGGGCTCAATCTTTATTTTAGTGTTTGCTTAGGCTTGGGGACAACCTAAATTTCAAGGACATGTCAGCATGAGAGAACCCTGACTAAAGTTTGGTAAAGACAAAAGAGAGGATAAGAAATGAACAACTGTGAATCCCTAGTTAGTATTAAATTGACTAATCACTTCTTGAATTAAATGCTTTCAGTTCATGCGCGGACTTGTGACTTACGCTTTTCATCAAGACAAGATACACTGCACCAACAGTTGATGGTAAATTATGACACACATTTTGCAGTAAGTGTATCGGAATAATGTTAATTTGTTCCTAAGTAACAGAACGGATTTCTTTTTGCTCTTTTCTAAGCAACGTGCTCGTGTATTAATCAAAAAAATCTTGATTTATATTCACATTAATTCCATTCATTTCCCTATAGAATCTTTGGCATTTTGACTTTAGCTTATTAGTCAGTGAAAGGTTTGAAAAGAAGCAAGTATGCTAATTATTGTACTTATTTGTAAAACATTTGTATAGAAAAATATAAAATATTTAACTTATGGATATATTTATGGTGGTAACAATTGTTTCCAATTTCAATAAGATAGATTGGTCTGAATCCTCAGAAAAATATAGGTAGTTTATTTAGACTTTGAATGTTCTACCAGAAATTTTCAAATGTATCCAGGTTACTGCATTAGTCAGAACAACCTCAAATTCAAGCAAGGAATTACCCTTATTTTATTCATCGATTCAATTCTGCTCTTCACTTTGTCCAATCAGGTCAACAGATAAAACTGGAAAAAGTTAAACACATAAAAATGTAACCAATAAATTTAAAATAAAATGAATACCTATTCCCATTAGTAAGATCATTCATGCTACCTTCAAAAAATATAAAGCACTATTAAAAATCAACATCATTTTTCCCCTTTACTCTCATACTAGAATAATACCAAGAATCTTCTTTCTCATTTACTTTTCATCAGCTCAGTTTCAGCTTACAGAATGCATTCAAATGTCTCAGAAAAGTAAAATAAACTTAAGAGTCTTAATTATCTCTTAGCAGGAGCAGCCCAGATGAAGTGTCATTAAAATTGTTAGTCCTTTTAACATCTAGGGACCTGCAGTTGACACTTGATGTTTTTGTTTGTTTGTCTATCACTTTCTGGTAAGAGCAGTCAAACTCCCTTTGTCTTTCAGGGCAGCTCTGGTTATATAACTCTGCCTACTTTTAATCGCAATGTAATAGGAGCCTGTAGCTACTGTGCATCTGTCAACAGAGGAGAGTGGGCCTCCTCTACCCCAGTTGTTCATGGGGGTGCGCTTCTTGAGGTATCACTGGAATAAGAATTTCCAGAGGCCCCATGGGAAGATGAGGTATAGTAGAGAACTTTATTTCTGTGGAATTACACCCCTAAGTTTCCAAAGTCCCATTTCCTTAGCCCAGTCACAGAAGTGTCTCTGTGGCTACAGCACAGCTAAAATTAGAGTCAGTATCCAGAGTTTCCTTTCCATATTGGAGCCAGGTCCAGTCCAGCATCAGGCTAGCTTAGCTTGTGTTTCCCATTGTTGTGTCTGGGGTTTGCATGGCTGTGGGCCATGGGGGCAAGTACAAGGAAGGAACAAAACATTTCCCCAAGCCAAGAGTCAAGCCCAAGAAGAGAGAGAATTCTTTTGTGTAGGGGATTATATAGTCCCCAATTTTCACAGGCTTGCAGTGGCCATGCCCATACTGGCCAATGATCTCTGTCCCCTGGTTTGATTGACAGGCAAGTACCTTCCCGAGGAACCCCAACTTTACTGAGCATGCATCTGTTTTTCCAATGTTGGATTCCTTCCCCCAATGTTTTGTAGGACATAGGCCAATGTTCCTTGGGGAGTGTGAAGTTGCATCTTCCTGGTGAAGCAGCCCAAATGACATGCCTATAATGTCTAGCTTTCCCTTTGCTTCTTTCCTATATTAATAACTAACTAGCTTATCACAGTAGTATCACATCTACCCACCTCTCTTCTCTCAATGAAGGAAGTCCATTAGCAGTTGGAGAAAAGCAAGCTAACACAGAATAATGCAATGCTGAGAGGTGGAGATAGAAAAGCACTGAAGAGTGACAAAGACTACCTCTCTTCTTCTCTATTGTTAAAGCAATTATATGTATTTACTTAAACTATTGATTGCTGATTTTAATAATTTTTCATAAACTGCTAAATAATTATTAATTTCAAAGTTAGATTAATAGAAACTGAAGTCTTTCATACACACACACACACACACAATATATACCAAATCCCGTACTTCCAAAGTTTTGGAAACAGCACACTTCTGGGGGAAAATTGGCAGTGGAATAGCTTATAAGGTAAGCAATCTGTTCCATTTTTCCTATTCATATTTATATTGCACAAGCTTATTGATAGAGTATCTGATAGAGAAGGTGATGTGTTTGTAGGGGTGGTCACTGGTTTTTCATTTTGCTTAATATTATTAAGGTTAAATGCAACAATAATACAGGGTGGGGCAAAGGTTTACAGTTGTTCATATGGAAATAATATAATAATAAATAATAACACAAGAATAGACTATTTCCTGCATACTCACAACTGTAAACCTATTTTGCCCTACCTTGCCTATGTAAATTCTTGTTAGATTCAACTCTCACAACATTACAGTTTATGCTCAATTCTTACACAGAAGAGAATGACGGAAGACTGGAAATCAGCAACACTGCTCACTGAAGGTTACAGGCTGTAGGTGAATTTTGAGGAACATGAGTTTCTAGATCACTGGAAAGGGGATTAGAGACCTTAAAGGTGTTAAATGCATCATTGCTCCAAAGATGGCAAATGCCACTTCTGTTCACTGACCACTGACCACTGACCAGAAATAATCACATGGCTCTTCCTGACTGCAATGGAGTTAGGATATACGGAAGGACACCTGGATTTTCAGGGATCACTATTATATACTCCTGAAATCCAAACAAATGTTTTCAAAGTCTTAAATGAAAAGACCTTTTTTTTTGTAGGATTGAGGGCTCAGATGATATTTTAGTCCCTAGACAAGCATGAATACCATGAAAAATAATTTTGATTTTAAGTACTTCAAAGGTATTATGCAATTATGTAATTAACATAATAAATTTAATTTTATACTCTGCACAATATTTAATTATATAATTAGCATAATATAGTAATTGTGAAATTAGCTCAATACATCAGTGACAGTTACTACCATATCAAAAAAATATCTTATGCAGGTTTTCTTTTTCCTAGAGCATAAAATATTTCCAATTTTCTCCCTGGGCACATAAAATCACTTCTCCATCATTCTCATTACATAAATGCCATGTAAGAAGATTATCACTTCTTTGGAAACATCAAAGGGGATAATAAATAATTTAATTATGATAAGAACACGAGTAGTTTGAGGTTATTTGCAGTAAATATATGCAATAATTCTTGATTATTAAATATAGATGTCATGTTAAAATATAGTTTGTATATTTAATACTATCATTTATATATATACAGTTATATTACTTGTTTGAAATTTAAATACTTTAGGGTTTGAAATTTAAATATTAAGTATCTATGACATTATTTTTAATAAGTGGAAAAACTGAGATCAAGGGTTCCTGACCTTATAGTCTTAAAAATTGGAGGAAGAAATATAAGGCACTTTTATAGAAATCTGACAATATTATATCATAGTTAATAAAATCATAACATATTCTTGTCACATAAAATTACACTGCAGGCTGACAATAAGAAGGAGTATAGTAAATTATGTGTTAGTTTGATTAACGCATTATTTTAGCTTCATATAGTTTTATTTATTTTTGTGGAAAATAACCAGGTTACAAGTGATCACCAATGAGTGGAAAAGTAAATTTATTAGCTACTTAATTTAAAATTTTTATTTTTCATTCTGTATCTGCAAAATGGATGAAATAAAATGCTATCTTTGCCACCATATACAATGATTACATAAAACATACAAATTTATTCTTGAAAAAACTAAAAAAAAAGTAAGAATTATTACAGGTAACTGAAGATTATTTTGTATATAAAATTAAGACTTCTCTTCTTATTTATAGGCTTTATAGAAGATTCCCTAACCTGTCACAATTATTTTAACAGAGGAAGACACAAAGAAGGACAGAAATGTACTGGTATAGTGTCATTTATTGGGCACATTCAGATAATATGGCAGAAATGAGCAGCACTCCTCTTACTCTCGGACAGTGGTGCTCACAAAAATATAATGCTTTTACCTGCATTTTATAAATATTGCATGAAACCTTTACCTCAATTTCTACCTTTTTGTGTGAGATAATTTATTTATTTTTAATAACAATAAATTTGTGGTAATTTTTTACAGCAGACCCAGGAAACTAATACAGATGTTATAGGGACAAACATTGTATAGCTTTCTGGTAAATTTACTTGAAATCTTGAGAAAAAAATATAACTACCGTGGGAATAAATGAAGACGTTAGGGAAAGTTTACATCAGAGTAAGTGCCCACATATTCCTGTAGGTACATTTCCCTTTTTCCACTTGAAGAATGCTTTGGCAGAAACATTTGAGTACTGTGGTATTGAAAGATTAGAAATCCATGATGAAAAGAAAGAAGAGAAATGTTTTACTTGGTTGTATTTATATAACAAATTTTTATAAGTCAAAGTTATTGGAGAATGAATGCTGCTGAGAATATAAAGAAAAGTAGGTTGAAATAGAATAAGGGCTTGTAAATAGCCACTAAATTCTAGACACTCATATATTACATATAATCTCATTTAATCATCATAGTCCTAAATGTAAACAAGCACTGTTATAAAACTAAAAATTAAATATAGTATTTATAATTTATATTGTCTAGATTAGTACTTTTTTTTTTTACATATACAGAAAAGTCCTAAAATCATGTAAATTTGAAAAGCTTCCATCTATTAACTCAGGTGAAATAAAGTGTGTTTCTTCCTTTTCATTTTTATATTTTTTTATCTTGATTTCATAATAAGTCTATACAATTTGTGCACTAAAATTTTCTCAAAGCAAGAACACCAATTGAGATATTTATAACATAATGTTTTAACATGAGAAAAATATAATATTTTAATTTTAGGCAAAAAAACAAAACAAAATGGCAACTGCATTTCATTTGGCATTATTGACATTATTTCTCAATCCGTACCTTTTTTTAAGTTTCTTTATCTTTACTGTTGAAAATATTACAGATGTCCCCTTTTCATCCCCACTGATCCCCTCCACCCAGTACCCATTCCACCCCCAGGCCTTCCCCATACCAATGTCCATGTCCATGGGTTATGCTTATAAACATATAAGTTCTTTGATTAATCTCTCCCCACTTCTACCTTTTTTTTAAGTGGAAGGGAATATTTGCTAGACAGCTTCAAATTCAATCAGCTAATTTCACCATGCCACTGTTATTTACTGGAACTGCCTAGAGAAAAGAAAATAAATTGCATTTATCTGAGGGGGAAAAGCAGAATTGGTATTTAGAAATATTCGCTATGCAGACATAAATGATTTTATATACAGAAAATCATATAGTTGATTGCCTTTTAATACCTGGAAATTATTTTTGATTGAAGTACTAGCTAAAGCCAAGAAATGATATAAATGACTCAAGGTCTAAAGAAATACAGATACATACAAAGCTGGTTACCAGCTATTTCAGATTTTCAGCTATATAAATGAACATTTACTAGAATGTAAATTAGTGTGTTGAATGACTAATTTATAATACTGTAATTCAATTTGACTTTTAAAATATAATGTTATTTTCTAGAATAAATTCTGAGCATATTCTAGATCAGAAAGGCAGTTTTTAATAAACTAAATATGTACTTTTGACTATGGTTTTAAAATAAATATTTTTAAATCCTCTGACAGGATTCTTTTGTCTGAAAGTCTTCTTTCTTTTCTTACTTTTTTCCCTCCCTCCCCCCCTTCCTTCCTTCTTTCATGTAGTCATTAGTTCATTATTTCAAAATATATTATGCATTCATTATGCACCAAGGACAGTTTAGTGCTTAGGAAAACATAGATGAAACCATAAAAATTTGTAGGGGACTTACAAGGTAGTTGAATTTATGAGTTGTCTTGTAATTCAATTTGATAAATTATCCAAAGCAAAGTCATCCATGACAAATCAAGCAACATTATTACCTAAAACCCAGAAGTGCTTTTCTCTTCCTGACACCTGGTTCCGTAGTTTGCAAACTAAGGCTACTGAGACTAATACTACTATTTGGTTTAATTTGTGCATGTGTTTTGTACATATATGTATCCATTTTTGTCGACTATATACCTAATAAAAAATGACTGGTTCCTGGGTATGCTTGTGTTCAACTTTTATAGACACTGTCAAATAATAGTACCAAGCAGATACATTAATTTACATCCCCAGGAGCAGAGTATTAGTGATTCAGTTCAATACCTTTCTATCCCCATTGTCTGCTCTTTAGAGAAAATAAGTTATATAAATTTTACAGCATGCAGCATTTTGAGTGTAGTTTCATTCACATGGCATACACTGCTGATGTTTTATCCTGAATATGTCAGTAGTACATTCCTTTATATAAATATATGTTCTGCTTGTTTTATAGACATGCCATGATATCATGGTTATCCACTCACCAGTCAATGCAGATTTGGGCAGTTTACACATCTGACTAATTATAAATTAAGCTGCTATAAATATTTATATACAGACTTTTATGGACATATATTTATTTATTTTTTTGTTCTATTGAGTCAGTATCTAGAAGTTAGATTCCTGATTCATAAAGCAAGTGCATGATTAACTTTACAAGAAACTGCCAATCCGTTTTCTAAAGAATCTATATCATTTTTCATTCCCAACCAGCAATAACTGAGAGTTTAGTTCTTTCCATTCTGCTAAAACACTGAATTCCTAGTCATTAAATAATGTGTATTTTAATCAATGTATAGTATCTCATTGTTTTAATTGATTTTTTCTAATGACAAATGACATTAAGCAACTTCTCATATAATATGTGCATCTGTATAAATTCTTTGATAAAGTGGCTCTTCAGATGTATTGTCAATTTTTTTAGTTTATATTTATTATTCCATTTTAAGAGTCATTTAAATATTTAAACACCAGTCCTTTGTCAGATATGTGACTAACAAATGTTTTTTTCCACCTACTGGCTTATCTTTTATTCTCTTAACAATGAGTTCCACGAAGCAAAGGTTTTAAATTGTGATGTGCCCAATTTATCTTCACAAAAACCTAAGGTCACATATATTTTCTTCCAGGTCTTCTTCCAGATGTTTCATAACCTACATTTTACATTTCGGTCTGTGATCCATGTTGAGTTCATGTTTGTGTAAAGCGTGAGGTACATGTCACGGTTCATTACTTTGGCCTAGGAAACCCAAGCGTTCCAGTAGCCCCTGTTGAAAAGACAATCACTTTTTCACTGCATCCCCTTTGCAACTACGTGAAAAATCAGTTGGCATTTTGGGGCGGGTGGGTTTACTTCTGGCTTCTGTGTTCTGCCCCATGGGTGTCTCTCCTCTTGTGAGTACCGTGCTTCCTTGACCCCTGATTACTATATTGGGTAGTATGAGCCCTCAGACATTGTTTTCCTTTTTAGAATTGCCTTAGTTATTTTAGTTTCCTTGTTTTCCCATATAACTTTTAAAACCAGATCATCGATATCTATGAAAAAAACCCCTTACTGTTATATTGATTACGATTGCAGTCAATCTGTAAAAGAAAGAGCAAAGACCTGACATAAAATTCTGTCTTCTGATCCATGAACACGCTTTCATTTCTTTACTGTATCTTCTTTAATTAATTTCATTAGTATTTTGACGTTTTCAACATACTAATACTGTACATATGTTTTGATTTATTAAAAGACTTTACTTTTAAAAGGCTATTATGAAGAATAATTGTTTTGTGATTTTTAAAAATCCATGCGTCACAGCTATTTTTAGAGTGTGGTGGTATTTTTACTGTCCGGCCAGCAGTTAGCTGCTTTGGCATCCCCTTCATCTTTTCCGGGGTAGTTTAAAGTTATGTATGCATCGAGTCTGGAATATTCTTTATTTTAAGGCCAGTTTTGTTCATCACTTAAGATGTGACTTTTCTGTGATTTTTACTTAATTCCCAGGCATTCTGTTACTCTAGTGAATCAGAACTTGTATTGCTCCCAGCTCAGAGTGAACTGTAGGTTTTTGTTTAAATAGTTCAGTAATATTTCATTATCCTTGAGGCATTTTTTGTCCCGTTTTGTGAGATATATACTGAGTGGGGCAAAAGCAGGTCTACAGTTGTGAGTATACTAGTACGTGAAACACAGTACTTATTCTTGTATTATTATTTATTAATTATTGTATTATTTTCCATACAAACAACTGTAAACCTACTTTTGCCACACCCTGTCTATATCTATCTATTATCTATCTATCATCTATCTATCTATCTATCTATCTATCTATCTATCTATCTATCTATCTATCTATCTATCTATCTATCTACCTATCTATCTATCTATCTATCATCTATCATCTATCTATCTATCATCTATCTATCATCTATCTATCTATCTATCTATCTATCTATCTATCTATCTATCTATCTATCTATCTATCTATCTATCATCTATCTATCATCTATCTATCTATATCTATCTATCTATCTATCTATCTATCTATCTATCTATCTATCTATCTATCTATCTATCTATCATCTATCTATCTATCTATCTATCTATCATCTATCTATCTATCATCTATCATCTATCTATCTATCTATCTATCTATCTATCTATCTATCTATCTATCATCTATCTATCTATCTATCTATCTATCTATCTATCTATCTATCATCTATCTATCTATCTATCTATCTATCTATCTATCTATCTATCTATCTATCATCTATCATCTATCTATCTATCTATCTATCTATCTATCTATCTATCTATCTATCATCTATCTATCTATCTATCTATCTATCTATCTATCTATCTATCATCTATCATCTATCTATCATCTATCTATCTATCTATCTATCTATCATCTATCTATCATCTATCATCTATCTATCTATCTATCTATCTATCTATCTATCTATCTATCTATCTATCTATCATCTATCTATCTATCTATCTATCTATCTATCTATCATCTATCTATCTATCATCTATCTATCATCTATCTATCTATCATCTATCATCTATCTATCTATCTATCATCTATCTATCTATCTATCTATCTATCTATCTATCTATCTATCTATCTATCTATCATCTATCATCTATCTATCATCTATCTATCTATCTATCTATCTATCTATCTATCTATCTATCTATCATCTATCTATCTATCTATCTATCTATCTATCATCTCTATCTATCTATCATCATCTATCTATCTATCTATCTATCTATCTATCTATCTATCTATCTATCTATCCATTATCTATCTATCCATTATCTATCTATCTATCATCTATCTATCTATCATCTATCTATCTATCTATCTATCTATCTATCTATCTATCTATCTATATCTATCTATCATCTATCTATCTATCTATCTATCATCTATCATCTATCTATCTATCTATCTATCTATCTATCATCTATCATCTATCTATCTATCTATCTATCTATCTATCTATCTATCTATCTATCTATTTATCTATCTATCCATCATCTATCTATCATCTATCTATCTATCTATCTATCTATCTATCTATCTATCTATCATCTATCTATCTATCTATCTATCTATCCATCATCTATCTATCATCTATCTATCATCTATCTATCTATCTATCTATCTATCTATCTATCTATCTATCTATCATCTATCTATCTATCTATCTATCTATCTATCTATCTATCTATCATCTATCTATCTATCTATCTATCATCTATCATCTATCTATCTATCTATCATCTATCTATCTATCTATCTATCTATCTATCTATCTATCTATCTATCATCTATCTATCTATCTATCATCTATCTATCTATCTATCATCTATCATCTATCTATCTATCTATCTATCTATCTATCTATCTATCTATCATCTATCTATCATCATCTATCTATCTATCCATTATCTATCTATCCATTATCTATCTATCTATCTATCTATCTATCTATCTATCTATCTATCTATCATCTATCATCTATCTATCTATCTATCATCTCTCATCTATCTATCTATATCTATCTATCTATCTATCTATCATCTATCTATCATCTATCATCTATCTATCTATCTATCTATCTATCATCTATCTATCTATCTATCTATCTATCTATCATCTATCTATCATCTATCTATCTATCATCTATCTATCTATTATCTATCTATCTATCTATCATCTATCTATCTATCTATCTATCTATCTATCTATCTATCTATCATCATCTATCTATCTATCATCTATCATCTATCATCTATCATCTATCAATCTATCTATCATCTATCTATCTAATCTCTATCTATCATCATCTATCATCTATCTACCTATCTATCATCTATCTATATATGTTTAATAGTTCCTGTCATGGTAATGCCCTCTTATCCCCTCTTAATGATTATATTTACAGTCTCTTTAAATATTCATGCTGAAAAGTATATTGTATGTAGTTAATGACAGTTTTTTTCCCTTTGAATAACTGTATTTTTTTGCAAACTTATCTGGTTATCATTTTTCACATTTCCCTTCTCACAAACTCAACAATATAATATATATTTTAAAATATATCTTTATTGATTTCAGAGAGAGGAAAGGAGAGGGAGAGAGAAACAGACAGAAACACCAATGATGAGAGAGTCATTGGGGATCAAGCCTGCAGCCTGGGCATGTGCCCTGACTGGGAATCAAACCTCTATCTTCTGGATCCTAGGTGGATGATCAACCACTGAGCCATGCCTGGCCAGGCAACATATAATATTAAAACCCACTATAACTTCTTTTTTCCCCACTTATTTGTTATTACTTTCTCTGATTATCTCTCCTGTGCATTTGCTTTCTCCAGCCTAAAAACAGGTTCCTTTTTATTGGGCCACAGGCAGTTTCTCAACATTCCCAAGAAACAATATCATTACCTTATTGCTACTGTGATACAAATTTCATTTTAGAAGTCATCATAACAGAGATGGAAAGTTTGTTTTATGTAATCTGCCAGTGTCAGTTGATTGTCTGTGACTGTCTTGAGCATTGTGTTAAAAAAAAAAAAAAAGATTTCTGAGGCATATGGAAACTAAGGCACAGAGTCGGGATATTTTGTCAATGTCTGTCATAATTGTGCGAGTCAGAGTGGTTATGTATTTGCTAGTGATATACTAAGTGAGAAATGGCCATTTGATAACTCAGACATCTTCTTGATATCAAGTTTGTTCTTATAACTGAACTGTTCAATATGGTAGCCACAAATCATATGTGACTACTTAAGTTTAAATTTAAATGAGTCACTATTAAATAAAATTAAAATTTAGTTGCTGAGTTTCACCAACCACAATTTAAGTGCTCAGTAGCCACATGTAGCTAGTATACCTTATTAGCTGACATACATATATAGTAAATTTTTATCATGACAAAAAGTTTTATCTCCTGATATTGTCTTAAAGAATCAATTTACACATGAGTTTGATCTGTAATTGACTCCTTAGTTTAAAATAGCATGTGGAACCACAAACTTCTTGACGGTACATGTATTACATATCTGATTGATGACCTATTTCCAGTCATCTTTATTTAATTCTCCCCTACCAAGTGACATGAGTTTTGATAGACTTATCTACCTTTCCTAGATATTGATTAACATTGTGGATATTCATCAGATGTTCATGAAGAAGAAATTGCTAACAGCATTTTGTGTCAAAATGATAATTCCCTCATTAGCTTAAATACTTGCTCTGTTCAATTAGCTACAGAAGAAACTGCCTTTGTACGTGAATTTAGCTATTCAAAGGACATGACTGGGAAGTTCTTTCATCATATATGAATATCATTTTGGACAATGAACTTCTTAATGAAGAGCTCCAGGGTATAATAAAAGCAATCTGACAAAGAGAATTGATAATGCAGTCAATAAAGGAATATATTACATCCCAGAAATGCAGTTGCCAAGTTGAACTTTATCCGCATAATTTATTTTAAAAAATAATGTTAAATATTTAAAGTTTAATGTATTCCTTTTTGATATGATTAAGTATTTCACAACTACTCCTTGTTTCAGGTTCTGGAAAATCTTTCATGATGATCCAGAAAATAGTATTGCATTTAAGTTCTAATATTTTTCTCTCTGGTTTGTTTCACCCTCATATTATGTGAAAAATTCATTTTTAGCTCACTGAGATTCAATTTAAATAAATTATCTTGAGGATTTTCAGTATTACTTTTTATACCTAAGAGATGAAAAAAAGAGAGAGAAAAAAGTCCTAGGCCTGTTACCTTAACCTGCTCTTCTGGGGAAGGGTTCTTGATCTGTTTTATTAGAATTCATCACTCTAGAGCTTGTAAACTTACCAATTTACTTACTACAAAATATTTATTGAGCATTTGCCCTGCCAGTTATCTAATTACAGTTGTTTCATTGTCAATGATTAATTTATTTTCTAAAAGTTATTAAAATGTATTGATGAAGGAGACACTGTATAATTCTTATGCTCTCCACATGCCCTTTCATTGCAATAGGATATTGTATGTAGCCTATTAAATATATAGAAATAGATAAGAGGCATTTTTCATAGAATATGGTCAGAAATAAATTGTGTTTTCAAAGTAGGAATAGTTTTAGAATTGAGCTTCCAATCAAGATTTAAATATATATATATATCTTTATTGGTTTCAGAGAGAGGAAGGGAAAGGGAGAGATAGAAACATCAATGATGAGAGAGTCATTGATCAGCTGCCTCCTGCACACCCCCGAATGGGGATCGAGCCTGCAACCCGGGCAAGTGCCCTGAGCGCGATCTCCTGGATCCTAGGCCAATGCTCAACCACTGAGCCACGCCCGGCTGGGCCCAATTGAGGTTTTTGATACAACCGTTGGTTGCAGCCATACCCACAATATGCTGCCTCCTAGCAAAGTCAGCTGTGTAGTGAGCTACTGCAAAAAGGAATATGAATTATTTGGGCCTTAATACCCTTAAAAGGGACTTTATTTATCTTTTGTTTAAATCCCATATTGTCGTTGCTATCTGAAAGTGATTTATCTTTTACTTTCAAAAATGGACATTTATTCTGCTTGATTTCTCTGCGCTTGACCTTCCTGGCTCTGCTTTCTATTGCAGATGCCGTTCCTTCCCCAGTACATTTCTGTTTGCTGGATACGTCTGGAAATGGAAGGCATTTGTGGAAGATAAAAGGGCCAGAGCAGGGGAAAAACAGGGTCCTCTACCATGGTCTCCACTCTCTGTGGCCTCTTAGGCCACAGCCACCGTCGTTCATGCCAGGGCCCCGGCTCTGACCACAGGGCCTTGCTTTTGTGTCTAGTGGCTTCTGCTGTTTCTCCCTCTTTAAGGGTGATGGTAGCTTCCTGCCCTGGCTTGTCTTTGGGCTCCATTTTAAGTCCTTCCATCACACGAACTTTTTCTTTGTATTAAATTTTCTCATGATGAAATTCTTAGCATAGTTTCTGCCTTCTTTCCTGAACTATTCATGGTACATTTCTTCAGTAATTATACTGTGAGGAAATATGTTATATTTAATTCAAAACAGGAAATGACATTTTCATTTTTGTCAGCATTTATACTATCATTTATATAACAATGCTATCTAAGTAAGTTATTTTTAAATAATTTAGAACATATGTAAATATATGCCTTTGATCCTTTTACTTCTATGTAACTAAATATACTCCCTGAATATTTGTTTTATTTATGTGATATGCACACATGATATGAGTGTGTGTCTATAGATATATCAAAAACATCTATATATACTTTTTAACTTGAATCATAATTTTTTTCTTACAAATACTGCTTAATAATATTTACTTGTTTGCTTTATGTTAACTACCTCAAGACTCATGTGCTGATTGACTGTGTGGCTAATGAGAGGTTTCATAATTATAATATTGCTAAATTTCTAATTCTTACACTAGCACTATGAGGAGAAGGAGAGAATAAATAAATACACCCATTAATAGCATCTTTGGTGGACTTTTGGCTACCCCCAATGATAGTGTAGAATTATCAGCATTTTTCTCAGCAAAATTATGAGATTTGTCTTGAGAGAGCACAATTTAAGATGATTAATATAGAAAGTTTTGACATGGTGTGATTATAAATGTTAAATGTATTCGAGATGGTTTCATGAAGAGGATATTAAGGTATCTCATCCAATTTGTATTGTTAGTTTACTTTATTTTGGATAAGAAACCAGACTAAGAGAAAGGAAGAGTAGTGATAAATGGCCAGGTTTCCAAGTTGAAAAATAGCAATAGATGTGTTGCAGCTGATGTATTTGGAAGTCTAATTATAAATGTGTAAAACATTATGTGCTACATCTTGGTTTAAAGAAATTTCTGAAGGAAACATGTGTCTTGTCTTTCATAAGAAATGTATGCTTAATAGGTACTTTCAGCCCTCACATTTTATTGTGGAATGATTTCTTTTTGCTGACCTTATAAAACCTGGAGAATATTATCAGCAAGTAGGAGCAATTTTATTACAACTCAATAAAGATTTTGTGTGCTTCTATTTGGGAAAATGACTTGCAGTCTAGATTTCTTTTTTTCTAAAATTGAAACATGAATATTCTTCATTTCAGAGGTCTAGTTTAAATGGGCTACTCAATTATATCAATACTCTGAAATAGATAAATACTGAGATATTTTTGAGTGTAGTATGTATAAGTTTGTTTAGAAAGAGTATATTATATAAAGACTTATGTAAGATATTTGGAGCAAATTTTAAGATAAACAAAACCAGCTTCTTTTAAAACAAGTGCTTGGAACATACCGTTTCTTGATAAAAACAGCTCTCTGTATTATATTTGATCTGTAATTTCAGGCCCACAAGCACTGTTAAGAATTTTTCAGGCAGAGCCACCTTCCATGCACTGATGCCACATGTGTAAGTTAGTGGCAAGCAAATCTGGAAAAGGTAGCATAAATATGCCCTTCTCTAAGGGACTGACAATGAGTTAATAAAAACGCAATATTTTCAGCCTGAACTCTATGTCAGTAAAACGTATGAGTGTTTTCTGCTAGACTTCCCTAGGGCAGTCCTGAGACAGGGTTTTTGAGCAAGCAGTCTATTAACCGCGTAGCTGGAGCAGAGATCCTTTATATTTAACCAGAAGCCTTTCATTCTTCTGCGGTAGACATGTGTGATCGGGCCACTCCCATACACTCACGGTATCCATCTGGGAAACCATCCTAATTCCTCTTCTCAGGACTCCCTTTTCTGTTAAATTAGATTTCTACCACAGTTTGTAAAATTAGAGCACATGAATCAAACCTAAATAACCTGATTTCTCCAGGCTGTCGTGATTACTTCCTAGATAGGCCAACGAGAGGAATTAATGAGACTTTATTTTCAATAGGGCACAGAGCCTCTTACTCATTTCACAGCTTCCCATTGAAGGAATGGAGGGGTAGAGAAACTGCCAATATTTAACACATAAGGATGAAACCTAAATTGGTATAGCTTTAGTGGGAGACCAGAAATGAAAACGAACTAATAAAACAGATTTGATGAAATCATTTGGGTGGGCCATGAGTCAAGTTCAAGTTGATGTTAGCACGTCCTTGGATGTTTTATGTTCCATAAGCCAATAAATATTATTATTTTATTTAAGATTATATAGATCAGGTTATTTTATTTTCTGTAAAACAATATAAGGTTTAACTGGTAAAAGTTTCTTATAATTTTGTGTTCTCTCTTCACCCCTCAAAAGTGGATCTTTAGTGTAACTAAATATAGTTTAAGACTGTTTTTCTAGTTAGAATCTACATTTTATAGAGAACCTTTATAAAATTAAGTACTTTTCTGATTATCCATTAATTTTCAAAGATATGTTAAGAAAATAACTTTGATTTTATGTTTATACACTGATGTTAATATTTACTTAACATTTCATTAGTTTTCTAAAGGGATGGTGATCACTGAGACTGACTAGACTGAAAGCCCCATATCATGAGTCACTATGCGGCGATTCTTGCCATGCAGTTAAACTCTGGCATGCTAAAATATATTAACAAGAACTTTTCTTGTATATAGTTCACAATTAAAATCTATTAAAAAAGAATAAAGATGTTATTTTCATATCAAGATATATTTGGGCCTGAGACATATATGATACAGATGTTCAATAGGTATAATTTTAAAAAGTATACTTAAAATGTAAATTGAAGCATGGACTTAAGAATCCGTATGTCCACTCTAGAAAATCTAAGTTAGAAAAATTAAAATTCTAAGAGTGAAAAATAATGATTCTTGGGATAGTTTATTATCAAAAAATGAGACAAAAATATTCGGATAACTTTTTCTAAAATGAAAACCATGCACATAGCTGCTCTGAATACAAATATGTGAATATCTGAATGTAACTTGAAATAACAGAACAGGCAGATGAGGCTAAGGTGAGTGTCTATGCGAAATATACCAAATAGGTATTGTCCTAAGAATGAGAGGTATAAACTTAAAAACAAGAGAGTCTGGTGTGCTAACTTAGTGAAGAATCTTCTATTTTAAAGTTAAAAAGTAAATGCATCTCACATTTGCTGAACTAGTAAAAGTAGACAAGGGGCTCTTTGTACACCAAACTGGTTTTAATGATTAATGGCCCAATAGTAAGGAGCTCAAACGATTTCACTGAGGCCCTTCCTCTTTTAGTCAATATTTCTGGACTGCTTTACTCTAGCGTGTTTTTGTATCCCTTTTTGTTTACCTTAATAATTTGTTTTTCAAGATTCTAGAAACGCTGTAACCAAACGCTCTAACCTTGTATGATGGAGGAGCATTCACAGTTGGGAGAGTAGGGGGAAAAGAACTCTTTCAACAAATGGATATTAATCCCAGAGAAAAATCACAGGTCTGCATTTGGTCTTCCGTGAGTTGTGTGCCTACCCCAGGATCAAGCATCATGCCAGACTTAGCAGGTCATGTAATTAGCCAGGCTGGAGTCCTGGTTCTCTGGTGCGGGTAGTAAGGGGGCGGGGCCTAACGCTTGACCCCAAAGGCAGAATCAATTGGAAAACTGAAAAGACATTTTCCCCAAGAAAAAGTCAGGTGCTAGTAATAGGATGCAGAGCAGGCAGGAAAAAAATAATGTTCGCTGTCGATCTCACATTGGCCAAGATACTCTTATAGGATGAATTCGATGAAAAATAAGAATATGCGGAAGTGAATCTAGAAATAGGTGAGCGATGTGAGCCTGTGGAGCCTACCTGGAGGATGCTGCGATGCTGTGATGTCTGGGAACTCGCGCAGCGGCCTCCTGGTGGAGGAGGCAAGGCTGTGCCAGGGCAGGTGCATCCCTTCCCCTCTCAGCATCTGTTCTCAAACTCTGTTGGGAGAAAGATAAAGAAGTGTTCTTCAAATACACAAAATCCTAAAATGACTGAAACAGAAACCTATAAAGAATAAATAAAAAACAGAGAACTCTTTTATAAAATGTGTTACTCTATTTTAACTGAATCCGTTGTCACTTCTGAAGGTAATATTGCTGAGAGGAAGATGAAAGTTTAATTAAAACTAAATATTTATGAACAACAATAAAAAAGATACAAAATAAAAATTATTTCCATGTCCTGGCCAGTCTGCTCAGTGGTTAGAGCATCAGCCCACACCAAGAAAGGTCTGGGGTTGGATTCCCAGTCAGGGGCACATACCTGGGTTGCAGGTTCATTCCCGGCCCCGGTTGGGTGCATGCAGGAGGCAACCAATTGATGTGTCTGTCTCACATTGATTTTTTTTTCTCTCTCCCCACCTCCCTCCCTCCCTTCCACTGTAAACATATTTACAGCATGGAATACTATGCAGCTATAAAAAAGGATCCCTTACCCTTTGGGGCAGCATGGGTGGACCTGTAGAGTATTATATAAAGCAAAATAAGCCAGTCAGAGAAACACAAGCGTCATATGATCTCATTCATATGTGGAATCTAATGAACAAAATTAAGTGACAAACAAAAAGAGATCGAGAAACACTGAAGCATGAAACAGACTGACGTCTTTCATAGGGAAAGGGGGGCAGGAAGAGATTAACCAATGAACTTATATGCATATGTGAGTAACCCATGGACAGACAATATTGTGGGCAAGGCCAGGGGAGGGACAGGAGCAGGGCGGAGGGGGTCAGTGGATGGGGAAAGGGGGACATCTGTAATACTTTCGACAATAAAGATAAAAAGATAAAAGCAACGGAAAAATATCCTTGGGTGAGAATTAAAAATAAGTAAAAGTATTTTCATAAATATGGGCATCTTAATGGTTTCTGAAGAATGGAAATGGAAGGAAGGATCAGTATGGTGTACCGGAGTGAATATTGTTGGTTTCTCAATGAGTTGTGAAAATCGGGAATTTGGAAAATGTGATTGAAGATCAGAAAAGAGGTCTAATGAATTTTATTTTGCCTTACATTTATTTTGTGTTTTTTTTTTTATGATAAAGGCATGATGTACCAAGAACTGTTTTATTCCCAGCACTTATTTGTATTTCACACCTCCCCCAATTTTTATAGACCTTCTAGAATTCTCCATAGGCAGTTCAAGATGCTTATGATTGAAGGTCTTGAAGCGTATAAGACAAAATTCAATTGTTAAGAATCTACTTAGATTTTTTTGCCCGAAGGAAACCAGGAACACACTTTTATAAACACAGTAAACCTTTACCCTCTTTTCAAATAGTAGGGAAAACAGAGACTACCTGGAGCACTGGGAAATGAATTTGTTATTTGATGGTTAAACTAAAATTTCAGAATCTGCATAACACACAGAATAATTGATGTGGTATTTCTTACATGTAACAGTTATTTCCTAATATTCTCTCTTTCTCCCTCTCTCTCTCATTTTACAAATTTGCACCCTTGGCATCTGTACTGCAGCTAACAGCATATACCCCAAGGGTGTAAAAACTTGTGTCCCGCTGAACACAAGGCCCGGTGGCTCCCACAACTCCAGGCGTCCACACTGAGATGTGGTCTTGCGGAGGGCACTTCTCTGGGAGTTCTAGTAATAGTCCCATTGAAGACGACAAACGGAGTGGAAGCAGTCTCCTCCCCCTCCCTCCTTTCTAAAATTCCAGGACCATAAAGTCTATTGTTTCTCTGCTTTCGATTCTGATAGCTGGAGAAATATGTTATTCCTTAGGCGAGGAAAGATCGAGGCAAAGGACTTTACAGTTTTTCTCAATATAGCTATTCTATAGTTAGAACTTATTTTTAGACTAAAATCCAATATTTTATGCTTTTTTTAATGATTCTTTTATGTAAAACAATTTAAATCACTGGTTTAAAAGTAGTGTAAATAGGTAAAATGCATATATTGTTTCTTGCATCATGTTGCAAGCATGTTACACTTATTGTAACACTCTGTGTTAATTCTTTTTGTCAATTTAGAAATTATCACTGTTTTAAAGGCCATCAGTTTATTACTACCCTTCTCTAAAAAAATTCAATTAAGCTATTTTAGGCAACCTTACTTAGGGTTATTTTTTTTTTAATTCAAGGTAAATATAACACAGCGTAGCTAAAATCCACTTCCTAAAAGGATAGGAGTGAATATATGTAGTTGGTTTAATTTTAAATTCCATTTCATCCAACCTTTCTTTTTAAAGAACTTTTTTTTGTTTCCCACCGGTGTTACTTATTTATTAAAAGAGTTTGAATTTATATTAAAGAACAAGATTTAGATTGAGAGAGAATTTTGTTAGAATATTGTCAAGTTAAATTTGCACAACTTTCCCGCCGTAAACATAACACATTTCTCCTGTCATTACTCTCCGAAGCATTCAGACAGGATAAGTAATACCTGCTCTCACTTGTAATAATGTTCTTCACAGCTGTTTGTCTTTCCTAAGTGCCTCAGTGCGAATTGCCTTCAGGCTTAAGGTCTGAGTTTATCTATCCTGTATGCCCGTGCTTTCCGTGTGATTGGTGAAGTGCCGCTGTAGAGGGGCTCCTGGGTTTTTAAGGGGAAATGCCTTTGGATAATGTGAACATAACGAGGGTCTTTGTAAGTCCGAGAAAGACCGTCAAGGTCCAACGTGTCCCCATACTGTTCACACACTTGAGGATCCTCTCATTTTCCTGTCCTCGGGTTTCATATTTCAAGGTATTAGTAACCTGTCTTCCTACTTTTAGTTGAATTTTTTCTGAAATGAGTGGTTCGTATTAAGTAGAGATATCGGTAGTTTCATGAATAAATGTAGTAGTTGGCATACATGCATTTTAAGAGTCATGGATTGTAGATATTAGAAGAGCTGTCAAAGAATAGGGCTTAGTACTCTCTTGGGAGCATGAAACAGGTTGGAAAGTAATAATTCCACATTCTCACCAATATTGAGGCAGCTAAAGTTTCTCCCCAAAGAGCAGCTGAACTCCCTCCCCAAGCAGTGTCAGGTTGCCCCCAGTGCTGTTTCTACTACCTGGCTTCTCGCTGCACTACTTTTGAAATCTAAATAGTTCATTTCTAAATCGCTAAACCCCTTGAGAGCATTGCCACGTCAAGGACAAAACTCTCACTTTAGGAAGAAAGAAGCTTGTCAGCCCATAGGGTGTGGCCTAGGACAGAAAAGCCTTAGCTTCCTGTGAGAAGTATATACTCATGGTTGGTTCTTTGGAATTGAACTCATAAATGCCAAAATATTCAGGGATTAGGAGACATCATGTAGACAAATAGGTCCTCCACGTCTGGTTTTAATGACAGATCCCAGCTATTACTTGTCAAACACATTTTAGACCCATTCATCTGTGAAAAATAATATAAATGGAGCCTCAGCAAAATGGAGCCACCATCCCAGAGGAAATGCTTAATATGCCTTATCCCTCAAACCTCTGGAATGTTAGAAATGAGCAAAATATCCTTTTGAACTTGGCAAAACCAACATTATATTTCAAACAACTATGTCAAACAGAAGAGCAGACATCCTGAGCACTAGACTTAAAATTAAAGACGTTCTTTAGAATTAGTACCATCATGTATAGCTAAAGAATAACTTAGCTTATTTGCACCTATAATATTCCTTCCTTGACTTATTAACACCAATAGAAATTCCTTTCATCCTTCCTGTAATTATTTCCCCTTTTTTATGAACACCTCTTGCCTTTAACTCTTGGAACACTCTTTGAGTTTCTGCCTGAATCCGTGCTTCCCAGAATTGCAATTCTTTTTTATCTCAAAGACTTGTTCCCTGTCAGTTTGGCTTTTTAGTTTTAGATTAATACATCAAACCTTTATATATCCATTTTCCCCAAACATTATTAAAACGTTCCTTGTCTCTCATGTACACGAAGTACAGTAGACTAACTTCACTCGTTTCCTCTAATCTGTAGAATGAACCAGAATGCAAGTGCTTTCTGAAAGCAGTCTCTTCCATTTATACATAAATAAAAATTCAGGCTTAATATGCACAATTGCAATTTACTTACAAATTTTATAGTAAATAAATATTAAGAGAGAAATGTGAATACGTGGCTTTTATTTCCTGACTTCTGGTTATCTACTAAAATTTAGTTTTTATTTTTATCCATATGATTTTAACATTTTGAATGTGTTTGCAGTACTAATCTCTTAAATTTTTGGAATGAGTTTTAGTCCCAGGGAGAATCAGTTGATGCTATTAACTTTTTCGGGATTTTATCAGAATACAGGAAGCTACATTCAGTGGGGATCGCTGTTCACCGCGGCCACAGGTCAAACAAAGCAAAGCAGTCTTCCCCTGGCTTGCCTTCCTTGGTCAATTTTGTTTTCACATTTTTAAGGTAGTGTGAGTCCTAGGCAATTTGCTCAGTACAGATAGTGACAAGGGCGCAGGGGGACATGGAAAAGATGACCCAGAAAGAAAACACGAGGTATTTTGTGAACATCTTAAAACTCTGTAGGTTTTTGGAAGACTGAGACTAGATCCAAAGCACAATGATAAAATTTTAGCAACTTCTACCGACACAGAAGTCAGTGAATCTGAATTCAACTGTGGGTCACAAGGGAAATGTTCCTCTAAGAGCCACATATTAGAGTCACTCAGCTGTTCTGAAATAGGCTTTCTGACGAGTGGAGTATCAGTTATCCGAGGCTTAAAGTTGGTGACACAAACTGGACTGCAGTATATGTGGCTTATAAAGACTTCTTTAAAAGACAGACAATTTTTCTTGGCATTTAACTGTGCTTACTTATAATCAGATAGTATTAATTGCTTCACGAGGAAATTAGGAACCATATGACTAATGTAATAACCTCTTTTAAAGAAATATATTTTATTTTCATTTATTTGACATGTAGACTTGAAAATCAGTTGAATGTTTTAAAGAAAACTCTAAAGAGACTAATACAATTGTTTATTACAGCTAATATTAAAGATATAAAAATGCAATCTCAGTAGTTAGAAGAAATGACAATATCTATTATTTCTTATGCAAAATAGTTTGCCAGTGCATCGATTTCATTTTTAATAATATTTTTAAATTTTGATTTCCAAACAGTGCAAATGGTAAAGAATAGGTTTCACGATAGCTGAAGGTAATAAGAAAACAATAAATGTCATTATTTCTTATATCGAAAGCCTTCTACAGTTTTTCTTATTAGTCCAATTTCCTAGTTTCACAGCGCCTAATTCTTTTACAAAGTCATAATTGGCTTAAGGTATCCAGGGTGTGTAAGATCAGGGTTAACTAGAGCTACAGGCCAATTATTCTCTTTAATTACCATTAGCACATGCCTTTGAATCAGAAGTCAGAGTATACAAAAGGGATCATCATATGTTTAACATATCCATACTTTTCTCCTTCCCTTTCTATTTCCTTCCCTCTGTCCATTCCCACCCCCTCCTCTGGCAACCACAGATCCCCCTCCAGTCACTATACATGAGTTTACATTTCCATGAAATGGAATCATACAGCATGTGTGCTTTTTTGGCTGTTTTTGACCACTCAGCATAATTATTTTGAGATTCTGCCATGTTGCTACATGTATCAGTTTTCTACTCTTAATGCTGAGTATTGTTCCACTGTGCACATTACTACAGTGTGTTTATCAACAGCATGTTCATCCGTCAGAGGACATATGGGCCATTTCCAGTTTTTGGCTATTACAAATATAAATGCCATATATATATATATATATACATATATATATATATATATATCCTTTTAAGCGGACATTACTTTCATGCCTTAATTTACACTAGAAGTGAAAGAGCTTGATATGTGTTTAAGTGAAAAATAAATAAATTGACAAACTGTTTACCAAATGTTTATGCATTTTACACTCACACCAGCAGTGTATGTGTCCCTGTCCCTCTTTCTCCGCATTGACATTTGATATGCTCATTTTTTTATTTGTCTCCGCATTGACATTTGATATGCTCATTTATTTATTTATTTATTTTTGGCTTTGGAGAGGTATACTCACCTTTCCTTGTGGTTTTAATTTGTATTTCTCTAATCCCTAATAATATTAAGCATCTTGCCATGTATTTATTTGCCATCTATATATCTACCTGTTTTTATTAGAGTTTTATTAGAAACTCTTACTGTATTTTAAGAGTTTCTTATATATTCTTGATACAAGTACTTTATCATATACATGATTTGCAAATGATTCTCCAGTGTGTGACTTGACTTAATTCTCCTAACATTTTCTTTCAAAGAGCAGAAGCTATTAATTTTGATGTACCTCAGTTTAGCAATTTGTGTTTCATGGATTGTACTCTTGATATCAAATCTAAGAAATCTTTGCCTAACCCCAAGTTCACAAAGATCATATCCTATGTTTTCTTAGAAAAATTTTATAGTTTTAAATTTTATATTCAGGTACATATATTATCCACTTTGAGCCCTTTGTGTACATGATATGATGTCTGAATTGAAGTCCACTTTTAAGCAATATTCTATTACTCCAGAATCATTTGTTGAACAATCTATTTTGCTATATACATTTGAATATTTGTTATTGGATGCTTAAATGCTTAGGATTGCTTTGTCTATTTGCTCAATTGACCCCTTACATGTTGAGATGATTTTTATCCCTGGAATATTCTTTAGTCTGAAATTTCCTTTGATATTGTGACTACTGTTAACATGTATATCTTTTATATATTTTTACATGTAACCTAATTTTGTTTTTCTATTTCCATTGGCTTTCCTGTAGCAGCATATAGTACATTTTTGCTCTTTAATCCAGTCTGACAATCTCTGCCTGTAAATTGGGGCATTAGACCATTTACTTTTTTTTTTAAATATATCTTTATTGATTTCAGAGAGGAAAGGAGAGGGAGAGAGACAGACAGAAACATCAATGACGAGAGAGTCATTGATCGAGCCCTCAACCCGGGCATGTGCCCTGACCAGGAATCGAACCCCGATCGCCTGGATCCTAGGCAGGCCCTAATCCACTGAGCCACGCCCGGCCTGGCAGATCATTTACTTTTAATGTAGGTTTAATTTTACCAGCTTACCATTTGTTTTTCATCTGTCCTATAAGATCTCTCTTTCACTTTCCTTTAGTTCTGATTTCTTTTTAATTATTTTTTATCATTCAATTTTACCACCATTGTTGACTTATTAGCTAGTAACATTTTTATTTTATTTTATTTTAGTGGTTGGTTTAGGGTTTATAGTACACCACTCTAACTTATCATAGTTGAACCTTAAATGATAGTAAACCATTCCACATATAAGACCATTATAACGGTAGACTTCCGTTTCCTCCTCTCTAGCCTTTGTGTTATTGCTATCATACACTTTACTTCTACATATATTAAAAATCATATTGCTTTTATTTTTGTTGAAACAATTATATTTTAAATACATTTAAATAATAAAAAAACAATTCTATATATAACATCTTATTTCCTTGTTTACATTCATATATTTCTATGGTATTAGTTTTCTTCTGCATGAGGACTCCTTCAATATTTCTTGTAATAGTGGTTATTTTTTTTCAGTTTGTGTATACATGAAATAGCCTTTGTTTTATTTCAAAAATATCTTTTATTCTATATAAAATACTAAATTTACATTTTCTCAATTATATTTTCACTTCTGTTTCGAACAGGTTATCTGCTGCCATCTTTATATTTGTTCTTCTGAAGATGCCATACCATTTTTGTCTGTTTACCTTCAAGTTTACCTCTTGATCACTGGTTTTGAGAACTTTGATTTTGATGTGTGTTGTGCAGAGTCATTCATGTGTCTTATGGTTGAGAGTTTGTTGTTGTTGTTTTTTCTCTCCCCCACCATCTATTTTCTTGGGAGACTCCAATTACATGTATAGTTTGCAACTTGAAGTTCTACTACAGTGAACTGGATCTTTTTTCCTTTTTTGTCCCTAGTGGAGGGTCTTCATTATTTTTTTTTTCTTGCTGTTCGCTCAAGTTCCCTAAAATTTGTTTGTATAGCACCCATTGTGTTTTTTTATCCCAGACATTGTAGTTTTCATCTCTAGAACTTTTATTTGAGTATTTTTAATATATATATATATATTTCTAAGTATATGTTTGATCTTTACCCAAACTTTTTGAACAATTGAAATGCAGTTGTAATATCTGTTCTAACGACATCACAGACCTACTCTAATATTTCTAAACCTGTGTTACTTCTGAGTTGGTTTTGATGGATTAATTTTTCTCCTTATTTTGGACCACATTAATTTTTTTTCAATGAAAATCGTGAAATATTTTACTGACTCTCAGAGCCTGAATTTTACCTTGTTGAATGTTGACTATTTTTATCTCTTATAAATATTTTTGAGCTCTATTCTATAGGACAGTTGCTTAGTCATTTCAGGTCTTGCTTTTAAAATGTATTAGGTGTGAACAAAGCAGTATTTTGTTTAGGTACAATCATGTCTCTCTACTGCAGCAAGACCGTTATGAGTCATGTGGATTATGAACAATTCCACTCTGCCTGGTGGAAAGCAGGTGCTATTCCCAGGACTGTGTGAGCACCAGGCACAGTTCTCTCTCATCACTTAGTGTCTCTAAACACCTTGGAGGTGATTGCTTCCCCAGCTACTGCTAGCTCACACATATATGTGTGTTGATTACCACTCTGGTGAATACTTGAGTTTTCCCCTTTGCAGATTTTTGGAGTTCTTACTCTGTGTACCTCTCTACTCTTCATTTTTCTGCTATCTGATCTCCATTCTCTTATCTTGCCAAATTATCAGTTTTGTCTCCTTAACTCAGGGAGATCACCAGGCTCCATTAGCCCCCAAGTCCCTAAAACCCTTTACCACATCCTGGCAGTAAGCCAGGGTAACAACAGAGCTCCCCTTGCTTGTTGCTCCTTTCTCTGGGATTACTGTGATTTGTTGCCTGATTCCAGTTATGCACACAGTTCTTTTATATATTTTGTGTACTATTTTAGTGGTTTCATGTGTAATGATAAATCTGGTCTCTGTTATTACATCCTGATTTGAAGCAGAAGTCTCATATCAATTAAATTCAATTATCTTTCAAAGTGACACCACAGTAGAAAGGTAACTTAGAGAGTAAGTTAATATTAGTCATAATTTTACTTTTAATATTAGTATACACATTCATGATGGTTAATTTCATGTGTCAACTGGAATGGGTGAGGAATGCCCAGATAGTTATTAAATTTTATGTCTGAATGTGTCTGCAAGGATTTTTCCAGAACATTTTAGCATTTGAATCACTAGACTGAGTAAAGATCCCCCTTACCAGCGAGGATAGGCATCACCCGATTTGCTGAGGGTCTGAGTAGAACAAGACGGCTGAAGAAGGGGACATTTGCTCTTTGCTTGAGTTTTGGCCTTGTCCTCAGATACCTGTGCTCCTGGTTCTCAGGGCGTTTGGACTCAGACTGGGACTTACACACTAGCTTCCCTGCCCCCCAGGCATTCAACCCAGGTAAGTTACGTCACCAGCTTAGCTTCCCTTCTCCAGCTTACAGAAAGCTGAGAGTGGGGCTTCTTGGACTCCCTAATTATGGGAGCTAATTTCTATAATAAATCTCCTGATATATATCCAGGCTGCTGTACATCTACCCTATTGTCTGTTACTCTGAAGAACCCAGACTAATACAATATCTTGACCACACCTTGCTTTGAAAAACTAAGAATTCCCGAGGAATCTTTAAGGAATGAGAAAAATGATCATACTCAGGGTTTTTTTTAAAAAAAATATCTTTATTGATTTCAGAGAGAGAAAGAGAGAGAGAAACATCAATGATGAGAGAGTCATTGATCGGCTGCCTCCTGCACGCCCCCGACTGGGGATCGAGCCCACAACCTGGGCATGTGCCCTGACTGGGAATCAAACCTTGATGTTCTGGATCCTAGATCAATGCTCAGCTACTGAGCCATGCCCAGCCGTGAATACTCAGGAATTTATCAAGATAAAAACTCTAGGAAAGTGATTATACCAGGAAACTAAAAAGTGAAGAAATTTTGTGTGATGTGAAAAAATAAAATATACTAGCAAAAATTTAGGGCATGGAACAAACATACACACAGAAACTCAGAAAATTATTTTAGATTTTGAATCTACTACCTTTGTTTCAAATATTCATGAATATTATGAGGGAGGAAGAGATAAAAATATAAGGACTTTCCCCAAGTCTTATGGAGTTGATTTTTAGAAGAAAAATACTGTTTCACTTTTTGGAGATTGTCATAAGGTTTAACGAAGCATATTCTCAGGAACTCATTAGTTTGAGGGCCCTTCTGCGAATGCCCACAGTGGCCACTCCTCTATGTGACCTTAAGTGGCCCCATATCTATGTGATGCGCAAGACTAAAGTTAATTGAAATGACATAATGAAATAACAAAATCTTTACTACAATCCATACAAATCTTAAATTAGTACTTCTAATGTATTGTCCTGATGTTTGGATGGAATTTTTAAATAATTATTTTAATATTTATTATTAAAATGTTATTTAGATTGAAATATATTAGTTGGTTATTGTCATGAAATGTCAAAGTATTGATATTTAAGAAATTATTTCACTACGTATCAAAAAACAAAAAACTACTTTAAAAACACATGAGTTCTATAAAAAGATTATTATATATACCAGTTTTTAAACATTTCTCTGTTTCCTCTAGGGGTTTCATTTTTTTTTTAACTTATCATAGTGACCTAACATTTATATTATTCCAACACATATATAATGTATACGCCTTTTAGTATAATTTTCATTTATTCCCTCTCACATTTCTACTGTTTTAGTTATGCATCATACTCTCAATATTATAATCTCCACAATATAGACTTAGTATTTTTGTTTAGGCAATCAATTATCCTTAGAACAAAAGAAACAAACTGTGCTTTTCAATTTTAATTTTTATCTTTTCTTGCATTCTTTATTTCATTATGTATTTTCAATTTCAATCTGTTTTCATACTTTTTGTGCCTTAAGAAATTTCTCCAACATTCATTTTAGTGCAAACTCATTGGCAGTGAATGAATTCTTTCAGCATTTATTTCTCTAAAAATGCCTTTATTTTACTGTTCTTTTTTACCTATATATTCAATGTGTGTAGAATTCTGGGTTGCGTCTTTTTATTTCAGTTGTCTTAAGTTTCTAGATCATTGGCTTCCGGCTTGCATAGTTGCTGACAGGTCATTGTTATGTTTGGTTTTTTGTTTGTTTGTTTCCTATTAGACATCGATACATTTTTTTTCTGTGGATGAGTTTAATAATTTTTTTATCTTTGGTATTTAGCTGTTTAACTATGATTATTCTCAGTGTGTTTAACTTAAATTTTGTTCAATCTTTCTTGGGAGTTTCTGAGTTTAACGGATCTATGATTTGCTTTCTTTCGAGACTGTTCAAAATTCCCAGCTATCTCTTTAAATATCTGCATGTTTTTCTGTCCCATTATCTTTGTCTTCTTCTGGGATTCCAGTAAAATGTATTTTAGTCTATTTTATACTATTACCACTCAGTTCTTGAATTCTCTGAGGCTTCTGTTTGTTTGTTTTGCTTGCTTTGGGTGTTGTCCTTTATGCTTCAGTTCCAGGAATTTGTATTGACCTATTAGAAAATGTATTGATTCTTCCTTAGCGCTAACTAGTTTGAAAATGAGCTTTCTGTTGTAGTTCTTTATCTCTGCTGTCATATTTTCATTTATTTCTCTAGCTTCTGCATTTGACTTATTTATTTTTATCTCTGAGGAAAATCCCCAGTTTGTCCATACATGTGTCTGTTTTTTTACAAGGTATTTTAGCATTTTAATCATTATAATTTTAAAGTACTTGCATGTGAGTTCCAACATCCGGGTTATCTCTGTGTACGGTTCTGTTGCTTTCTTTATATCTTGAGAGTGTTTGTTTTGTTTTGTTTTTACTTGCTTTTATGTGAGTCTCCAGATTTCTAAAGGAATGCAAAGCATCCCATGTAAAGAATAGTGGTTCACGAGATAATTATTTACGCCCAGAGTTGTTGTTTTTTCTTTAATATTATTATTAGTCATCTCCTGGTAGTGTGGGCAGGAGCAGGGTTGAGTTAATACATTCAGGCATTGACCTGGCTTGGCTTTCTGTGACCTTCGGTGAACTTATCGTTACAGTTCCCCCAGCAGCAGGCTGCTACTGCCTTGTGCCTAGTGTGGGCACTGACGGTCTGGAGGGCCTAGCTCAGTGCTCCGGCCGCACCATTTGCTTTTGGCAGTCTCTGCACCCCTGTGTCACTGAGAGGGTCTCTCTTCACATTCCTGCTACTCCTCCGGCCACAGGACACCATTGCCTTTGACCAGGCACAAAATTCATGCTGGAGGCAGGAGGATGACTCATGGCACTCATGAGACAGCCTCAAAGTTCGACCCAAAGTTGGGGCATTCTCAGCACTTCCTAACTTTCATTGCCAGGAGCCAAACTAGGTCTTTTATCTGTATTAGGTTTTTGCAAAAATTAAATAAAATTTTGCCTTTCCACCTTCCTCGGTGGTAACAAGCCTCTTTGTATTATTACAAGTCCCACAGGCCCGTCGTAAGGGCAAACGATTTTCCTTTTCCCTCACTAGCAGCACTGTTCTCTGCCTGAGACCACTGGCTGGAGGTTTCCTGCGTTGCACAGAAGTAACCCGACTCTGTATTTATTAGTTCAGGATCATGGGCCCCAAAATACTCCCTGTCCCTCTGATAGGGCAGAACTATTTTGCTTCCACACTTATCTCCAGAAACAGTGACCCTTTGCCAGGACCCAGGGCCAGAGGAAAGGAGGGAATGAGGGGTTCCTGGAGCTTCTCAAAGTCCATTGTGTTTCTCCTCCGTGTTCCTCCGAAACAGTGGACTTCTACCTGGATGTGTGGGACCCAATACTTTTCTGCCCCTCCATCAGCAGCTTATGTTTGTTTGTTTGTTTTAATTCACACCCAAGGATATGTTTTTATTGACTTTTTTTAGAGAGAGAGGAAGGGAGAGAGAAAGAGAGACAAAGAGAGGGAGAAAGAGACATCGGTCAGCTGCCTCTTGTATGCACCCCTACCAGGATCAAACCCACAACCTTTTGGTGTAGGAGACTGCACTCCAGCCAACCGAGCCACTGAGACAGAAGCTTATATTTTATGAGAAGCAAATGTTCATGTAAATGCATATTTTATGTCTTCATTTTTCTTATTTAAATAATGATGAGTTGAATTGGATGATTATTTCCAATTTAAGCCTCTTGTAACTCTGACATTAAGTTATTTCCTTAAGCCGCAGGTTGGCATCTCAGCATTAAATCAAGTGCAGATCGTCATCAGTTATGTGAATAAAGTGTTTTGATTGAGAAAAAAAGTTCAGATATATTTGAGATATTAACCTTCTCAGTACTATGTGGCACTAATTCAAAGTGTAAAATCCTGTGTACTCTTAACAAAAAATGGCTCTTCAAGCTATTATTCCCCTTCAACAGAATACCCGTCTTAACACGTGTCATCTGATACCCAGAATGTAATAATTATGTGTCTGATTTTCCTCACTTATGTTTCCCACTTCTAAACACTCCCTTGAAGGTTACTTTGACTGATTAGTGTCCTTTGAAAAATGGTAGACTCTCTATTTCCCTCACAAACTCATGAGGGTCAATCCTGCCTTTAGATTATTTCCTAGAATTTCCATCCCTTTCAAATCCCAGTGGAGCTGAAAGATTTCTAATAAATTCTAATAAATGTTTCCTATGGCACAGCAAGGCCTTATTTCATCACCTTGTCCTTTCTGTTCGTGTGCATTTATGAATTCTGATATTAAAACATTCTTGTATATATTTTTTCAATCTGAGTATAAAATATTTTTCACTCTGAGTGTAATAGGGCCCTACCTTGAAAACACACGCTTCTAGAGACAGTTAAATGTCTTACATGTCCTTTGTGTATGCCCTAGCCCAGCGGAGGAGAAAATAGCATGCCCATTTTATAGCCCAATTTCCCTGCTTACATTAAAAACAGTGGTAAATATTTATTGAGAAATTACCATATGCCAAACACTGTGGTTTATTTGGTATATATCACATTATAAAAGCTAAATAACTGAGTGTTATTATTATTTCTCTTTTACATGTAAGAATATTGAGTTTTAGAGATGTGGGTTAATTAACCTACATAGAATAGGGAAAACTAGAATTCTGAAATTCTCACTGTGCCAAACATATGATATTAAGAAACTCATTGCTTGTCAAATATGCCTACCCAACCGTCACAGGTATCAGGAAGCCTCTGAGTTGCTAGGCTCAAGTTCACTACAACTCTGAGGTTGTGACTAATGTGGGATAAAGTTTTCTATATCATATACTTCAACCTATATGCTTTATTTAAAATGACATATTGGTATTTCAAGTCCACTCAAACACTTCAGCAAATTAAATTTCTTATTCATGGTTCTAAATTTGGGTTGAAGATACAAATGTCAAATAATATCTCTAATCTTAATTAGATGAACAGAAAATAATTCCGATGTTTTGTGACATTAACAGAAGGCTGATGCGTTTCTCTCCCTTCAACAAAAGGAACTGCCTCACCTAAAAAGAAATATTTTGTTATTGTGATTTGGGGTTAAAATAGCTACGTACAGTTTATAGAGCCTTTATACTGATATACAGGCACCTGAAGAGGAAAGGATCCACTGAGAATGCCTGCTCTGTGGTCAGGAATGTCAGGCACCTGCAGTCATGGGAGGGGTGGGAGCTTGACCGCACACAGATCCATCGGAAGACCAGCTCTGAAGGTGGAGCTTTGGGAAAGATGCTTAAGGTCTTTCAGTGTTTCCCTTCCCCCCCCCAAAAAAAATAACTATTCCACTTTATAAGAATGTTTCACTTGAGAAAAACAAATATTAAGATCTTGTAAATTTTTATTTACACTTTAGAATAGAGAGCAAAGCTTTATTCTGTGTTTAATTTATTTAGCTCACACTGTAGCTGACATTTCATGTCCAACACATTTTTCTTTCAAATCCTATAAAGCTAGAGGGTATTATTTATGGAGAACCAACTGCCTCTTTGGTAGTTTAAGAAGAACTTAAAAAAAAAAGGCCCCAGAAGAAGCTTCTTGACCTTGTAAAATTCTGTCATTAACTCATGTTTGTATAGCATCTCATTAAATATGAATGCAAGCAGAAGGTCAGATGGTTTATTGGAAGCGCTGAATTGCTATTATAAAAATGCTAATAGATAAGAAAATCAGGTCAGCATTCATTCTATTATTTTTTGTTTTATTTTCTTCAATGTTTTATGTATATGAGTTTTATGATAATGCATTTTTGGACTATGTAAAGTGCTTTTTTTATACTTTCATTACTAGAAATAAGACTACAGTAACTGTGATAAACAAAATTGGCCAGTTTTATTTATTTTTATTTTTTTAAAACATATCTTTATTGATTTCAGGGAGAGGAAAGGAGGAGGAGAGAGATAGAAACATCAATGATGAGAGAGTCATTGATCGGCTGCAGCCCCCAACCTGGGCATGTGCCCTGACCAGGAATCGAACCCCGATCTCCTGGATCCTAGGTTGATGCTCAGCCGCTGAGCCATGTCCAGCCAGGCAAAATTGGCCAGTTTTATAAATTTTTCCTAACAAATCTGATTGAAAATGGGGACATTTTATAGCTTTCTTTTACTCTTCTTTGGGGGGGAAGGTGTTGGACTAACATCTAAAATGAGGGCTTTTGAAATTCTAAGTATGTACATATTTGTAGAATATCATCAACAAACTCTATAAGATATATTCTATTTTTATGCTGTGCTTGCATTTTTTATTCTGGTAAAATATGCATAATATAAAACTTACCTTTTAAACCATTTTAAGTGTACAGTTCTGTGGCATTAAGTACGTTCACATTGCTGTGCAACAATCACCACCATCTATTTTCAAAACTTATTTTCTTCTAGAGCTGAAACTCTGTTGACTGTGAAGCATTAACTCCCACCCCTTCCCTAGCACTGACTTACCACCATTCTACCCTTTGTCTCTGCAAATTAGACTTCTCTAAGTAGCCCATGGAAGGAAAATAATAATTATTTGTCCTTTTGTGACTGGTTTATTTCAGTTAATATAATGTCTTTAAGGTTCATGTGCATTGTAGCAAGTGCTACATTTTTCTTTGTTTTAATGGCTGAATAATATTCTATTGCATGCATGTACCATATTGTGTATCCACTCATCTGTCAATAGAAGCTTGGATTGTTTCCACCCTTTAAGTATTATGAATAATGCTATAAACATGAGTATACAGATATCTGTTGGTATCCCTGCTTTTATTCTTTTAGATATGTGTTTGCATTTCTAATCAAAGTAAAATATGAAATATTTTTTAAATGTCTTAAAATACAAAAAGTATAACATAAGTAAAATATCAGAAGTAGGTTATAGAAAAAAAAAGTGGAATTGAACAAAAGCCAATAATCAATATGAGATCATTTTAAGAGGAAGAAAGAATGACAATATCAATGAAGCACTAAGAAGTGTTTTGATCAGTGTGCAGATAATTTTCGTGTGCAGTCATATATCTGCCTGTGAACTGGCATTTTGTATACTTTTATTATTACAGCTTTCTAAAAGTATGTGCAATTTGGGAGTGTTGGTATGTTGTCAACTACATGGAAACATGACTTACACTTGAGGGCAAGGTGAGTGGTGTTGAGTGCAATTATAAATTATCATACGATAGCAGGTTCTGTCTCCCAAAATTAGGGAAATATATGTACACATATACTTGGTTTTGAGATTCAGTCGTACCATCCAATTAAATTGTCATTTAAAGCTACCAGGCAGTAAACATTAAGAGAAAAAGAATTAAAACAACAATAACATTTACAATAGTATCAAAATGTATAGTATTCAGTAATAAATCTGAAAGAGATTGAAAACATCTGCACACTAAGAACTACAAAATATTGCTGAAAGTAAAGATAATTTAAATAAATGGAGTTCACAGGTCTTAAGACTCAATTTTTTTAAAAATATATCTTTATTGATTTCAGAGAGAGGGAAGGAGAGGGAGAGAGAGAGATAGAAACATCAATGATGAGAGTCATTGATCGGCTGCCTCCTACACGCCCCTGACTGGGGATCGAGCCCACAACCCGAGCATGTGCCCTGACCGGGAATCGAACCCAGATCGCCTGGATCCTAGGTGGATGCTCAACCCCTGAGCCACATCGGCCAGGGAAGACTCAGTATTTTTAAGAGATCTAATCTCAACTCGATCTATAGCAATGCCAATGAAAATCCTAGCTGCTTTTCCTTTTTTAGAAATCAACGAGCTGATTCTAAAATTCACATAGACGTGCAAAGGACATAAATGCCAAATCACTTTGACAGGGATCAAATTTAGATAGCTGACACCACCTGGTTTCGAGACTTATTATAAAGTTACAGTGATCAAGATAGTTTAGTAACAGAGTAAGGATAGACAGAGTAATGAAACAGCATAAAGACAGCAGAAGTAAATGCATGTATATGGACAGTGGCTTTGAACAAAGGTTCAAAGGCGTTTCATGGCATAAGGGTAATATTTTGAACAAATGATGCTGAAGCAATTTTGCAGATAGATATAGGTGATAGATATAGACAGATATAGATGATATAGATAGATATAGAGATATATAGATATAGATGTTATAGATACAGAGATAGAGATAGAGATGATATAGATATAGCTGATATAGATATATAGATATAGATAAAGATGATAATATAGATAGAGATATAGATATAGATGATATAGATATAGATGATATAGATATAGATACATAGAGAGATAGATTTATAGAGGTAGATATATAGAGATAGAGATAGATGTCTCGGGTTACACCTGGGAGGCATGGATGAAGGGAGATTACAAAGGGGCAGTAGGAAGCATTGGGGGTAACAGACATATTCCTTATTTTGTTCATCAACATTCATCTGACTATACTTTAAATGTGTACACTGTGTTATACATAAATTATAAATAAATGAGGCTATAAAATGTTTTCAAAGTATATATTTTACTGTATATAAATGAATACTCCATATATAAAACACCAAACTATGCTTTATAAAGTTAAAAAATGTATAAATATAGGCAAAAGATATTACTGGAATGTTTTTCACACCATTCTGGGCTTGCCTTAATATTGAAGGGCGTTTGTATGTACAGCAGCAATGGAAAGATAAAAGATTTTTGTCTTGTAGACAAGCAAATGATTTCTATCCAGTGGAACAGATAACCTTTAAAGATTATGACTTCTGGTCCTGATGGATACTAACCAGTTATTTAACTAACCCCAAAATCTTGTAATATTGGCTATAGACAACTAGCTTCTTAAATATTCCTTGGAATAATTTTAGTGTACAACTGGAACTCTCATTATTTAGTGAGTTGAATAATATTTTTGATACATGTTTATTTATAATTTCATTAGAGCCATAATTTTACCCTTTAGGAAGTTATATTTAACAAATAAAATAACAGCTGAAATTTGATCTTTTTTAATGTTTCAACTGTATACTTTTAAATCTAACTTTTACTAGGCATAGCAAATGTACAATGAATTATATCACTAATAAAGAGAATATGACTCTTGAAAGGCGTTAAAAACTGGATTGAAGCTGGAGGCCCAGGCTGTGTTGTTTTGTGTAAAATATCTAATTTAAGGAAGCTTTCTTTTAACACGATTTGAATTTTCAGCATAAAAAATAGTATCTAATACTTTGAAACAAGTACATCATTGAAAAGCATTATAATAGAAACACCCATATGTATAAATCTTTATTATTTTGTCTGAATTTTTATAAGCATGAGCAACAGTGATACTTTTGTATTACCTCCGTATACTGTCAAATTTCAATGGAACAACTTTCACTTTACACTTTTGGAAAACCAATTTCAAATTTCCAGCTTCCAGCAGGTTTTTTGTTATGACTTGAGCTACAGTGACTTACCAAAAGCCAAAAGCCTTACAATAAACTAGTAGTTGCATTCAATTTAACCTATCTTTTCCTTTTAAGATTATCTTCATTGTTGAAAGTATTACAGATGTTCCTCTTTTTCCCCCATTGATCCCCTCCACCCTGCAAGCAACCCCCACCCCAGGCCTTCCCCACACTATTGTCTGGGTCATGCATTTGTGCATAATAAATTCTTTTGTCAATCTCTCCCTCCCCACCCACCCCCGCCTTCCCTCTGAGATCCCTCAGTCTGTCCCATTCTCCTATGTCACTGGGTCTATTTTGTTCATTGGTTTATTTTGTTCATTAGATTCCACATATGAGTGAGACCATGTGACACTTGTCTTTCTCTGACTGGCTTGTTTCACTTAGCATCATACTCTCCAGGCCCCTCCATGCTGTCCCAAAGGGTAAAAGAAGCCCTGTCTTTTAGTAGTAAATACATAAAATTATGCTTTAACAGACACCTTTACCTTTATGTATTTACTAATAAAAGGCAGGGGGTAAACTACCCTCGCTTATCACATGATGGAAAACAACCGCCTTTCTTTATGCCGGCACCTAAAATTCAAGTTTATCCATTCAAGCCATTGTAGTATGGTGGTTAAGAGTGGAAGGCATTGAGTAAGACCGCATATTTCAAATCTACATATAACAACTACCAAATAGTCTACAATTTACTTGTCTAGATTTAAATGTTTTTCTTAACCCTCACCTGAGGATATATCATTTTAAATGATTTTTAAGAAGACAGTAAGGGAGAGAGAAACGTGGATGTGAGAGAAACATCGGTTGGCTCTCGTATGCCCCCGACCAGGATCAAACCAGCAACCGAGGAATGTGCCCTGACCGGGATTGAACCCACAACCTTTTGGTGCATGGGATGCTGCTGCAACCAACTGAGCCACCTGGCCAGGGCTAGATTAAAAATTTTTAGTCTATAATAATGGTACCTATTCGATAAGTTATGAAACCTAAATAAAAAAGACTCCTCTTTCTAGTAGTATGACTAATTAGGCAACTGGAAAACAATCCCAAAATAAATAACTGCAAACAAAATATTGGATAAATATTATATGTATATATTAGTGTATATATATGTATACATATTATATATTATATACATAAAACTATGTATAGAAGTAGTATGGATATTATACACTATGTATATATATAAATACATGTAGTATAAAATATGTATGATATATATGTATTTATAATAACACATTTTGTAGCTGGCATCAAAGAATCCATAGGACACCAATAAAAAGTTACAGAAACTCCTGGAGCTAAGCAAGCTGTCAATATACTTTTATGTTTGAGGAGACCTTGAGTTTCTGATTTCCTGGTTGCTTGGAGAACCGAGAACCGAATATTTATAATGCTTTCCCCAAATAAAGTGTTTTTTACACACAAAGCTGAGACTTTCAGTGGAATACATTTTCAAGAACAAGATAAATGAGAAATTTAACCAAATCATAGAAAGACATGAACTGAAAGTGTCTCTGCCTTGGAGTTGAGTATGGGGAAATAAATTACTTCTGAAATTTTGAACCATAGGATGCTTTACAACTTCCTGCTACCTGGTCTAAAAAATCTAAAGCCCCCCCAAAAAAACCAATTTAAAGTGTCAGCAGTTTGGTGTTGCTTCCAGAAGGATGGTAGCATCCAATCTTCAGTTTTCTGGGAGGGATCTCAGCTTCTACACAGTCCTCAAAAAATTCCTGCAGATAAATTGTTAAAGAAAATAACAGCTCTCAGTTAAAACAACAATAGTGATTCAGCAGAAAAGAATCATAGGATAAACAATAACAAGAGCTATTAGAAAGAGATATACAAACACTTCAAGAGAGCATATTTATCAGACACAAAATATGAAAAAAATGTGTTTATATGTTCAAAAGTAAGAGAAACTTGAAAATATAACTACATACAAGAGTCTGTAAGGAATGACCAAGAAGATTTGCAAGTAAGAACCAGTTAGTTATTCTTTATATAAAAACATAATCATTCTAATGAAAAGCACAATGCAGAATTCTGCCTCCAAGCAGCATATAGTATATCATAGCGTGCCAACATTCCAACTGCAATAACTAAAAAAGGCAAAATAAATTTACAAAAATCTTATTTTAATCCTTAGGGAACTGTGGGAGCAAGAACTAATTTATTTAAAAATATCAGAGAAGAAAACTTCTAAACTGATCTATTATTTCTATGTATTTTCCCCCTTGGACATTTACTAAAATTATAGGCATCATCTGAAATTTGGACGTGGGAAGACCACTGATAGGGTTATGAGAAACCAGTAAATCTCTTAGTGGTTGCAAGGGACTGGAATATAAATTGTAACAAAGCAGCAACTTAAAACTAACTGGTTTCCTCACCGGCCATTTGCAGATCTGCATGGGAGTCTGGAAAGCCGGTATATCTGGAAGGCAGAAGGAAACCTTCCTTCTCCTGAGGCTTACACAAAAGACACGAGCCTGAGGGAGGAGACCTGCTTCAGGCACACGGCTGGTTTTTCACTCAAGGTATTTGTCATAATTTATAATTGAGTGGTCAGGAGTATTGAAAATTGAACTGAACATCTGAAAGGCAAAATTGTATTTCTCACCGTTGGTTAGGGCTGAAGGGTGGTAAACCCGTGAACTCTTAGTTAAACCCTAGAGAATCGCATACTAGACAAGCGAGAAAGCAGAAGTTGCCCAGCCTTCCGAAAACTAAAGCAAACACAGCAGAGCTCAACACCTGAGTGCTTGGAGTTTACCAGTTCCTCATTGTCTTATACGAGGGACAAGCCCTTGGTGGTGGCTGATAATGCGGGGAGGGGAGTCTTGCATATGCTAAGCCCACCATATGTCCTAACAGAACTAGACGTATGAGGAGAGAGGCAACTATTACTGATAAGTAAGAGGACATATAAACAATAGAAGCAGACCCACAAATGTCTGAGAGGTCATATTTAGGAGATGAAGACTTTAAAATAACTATGATTAATATGTTCATGAAAATATTAAAAAATGGACTAATTAGAGGAATGCCTTAATCAGTTCAAAATGAAATTTGCCCTGGCCAAGTTGCTCAGTTGGTTAGAGCATCTTCCAGACACACCAGGGTTTCAGGTTCGATCCCCGGTCAGGGCACATACAAGAAGCAACCAATGAATGCATGAATAACGTGAACAAGAAAAGGATGTCTCTCTCTCACTCCTTTCCTCTCTCTCTAAAAATCAATTAAAAAAAAAAAAACTTAAAAAAAAGAAAATTTAAATATACAAAAATAATCAAATAGATAAACTTTAAAAAGAGGTAGAGATTTATGACCAACATGGATTAACTGGTATTAGGCTTGACAACAACAAAAAGAGAGAAATGTATATTTTCAAACATTGGACAGCTGGAAGGCCAAGACAGGGATCCCCTAACCTCTGCCTCGATGTCCTTTCCAGACTTCAGCACAAGGAGAGGGGAGCAGAATGTGGAAAAATCATTGAGTTTAGGAAACAGAGTTTGAAGTTTAAAAAGGCTGCTCCAACTGGATTTTCAGAAAAATAGACTAAAGAAAAGAGAAGTATACAGGAAAAAAGGCCAGAAGTGTACACAGATTCCCTAGAGAATGTTACTGACCGCTGAGGTGTGATGCAGAGGAGAAACACCTCACAGCTTCACAAAGAGCTACCTGGAGCCCTAGCCAAGTTGGGACTTGTTCACAAGCCTTAGAAACCTTTGCGTTCTAGTGGACACTAATAACTACATAATCCAAGAACACCTATTATATTGACAATTTTGCACATGTTTAATGGACTGCAGCAATAAAATGTGCGGGCAGATTTAAAAACCCGTGGACTCAGACAATGGCACAGTGCCGGCCTGGGGAGGGGGAGGGTGTGGGGAGGAGGGCATCAGTCGGGGAAAGAAAGGGGGATAGCTGTAATACTTTCAATAAAGATAAATTTAAGAAGAAAAAAGATACTTTAAAACAAAGTCCAGTCCATTAGAATACTCGGGCCATGGAAACAGAGAGTTTGTTTTATTTCCTTGGTGATTCATCAGTGTGCTGATTCAATATAACATATGTATTCAATTATGTCCAGTTGTATTATGGACTATCCATCTGGACTATCTGTCTGAGTCTCCATCACCAAATATTTTAAAGGATTCCCAATTTCCTAAAAGAAATTTTTAGAAAAATTAAGAGATCCATCCAGGTCACACATACATTAATAGAAAACCAGGTTCAAATTCATGTCTCCTGAAACCTCACTTGGAAACATTTTACATTATCACACGGTCACACTAGATGCCATCACGTGTATGTTTATCAGGAGGCACAGTCGAAACCACTGATTCACCCGGGGAACGCATCCTAGTCAAACAGCACTTAGCGCATCAGCATGGTCAGTCACTGGGAGCACATGTGCCTATTCAGACTTGGAAACATGAGTGCATATGATGATGTTTGCCTAAAACTCTTGCATTTCCCATTTATCCAAGAGAATATAAACTTGTCATTTACTTCTCAACTTGCCTGCATGAGTGCATATGTTCGATTATTAGTAAAACTGCTTGGTGATGTTTCACATGATAGGCACTTTTGTTATTCTTGACAATATCTATGACATCAGCTGATTTTTGTTATTAAAAACACCACCTATGATGAAATTAATTTTAAAAATTAAAAGCTATAGATGTAAACTCTGTCCAGCAAATTATTATAAATGCTATAGCCTGGTGTACCTTAATAAATGGAATTTTCATTTTTAGTGGTTAAATGAATTAAAATATTGCAAAAATACATACACTATTTGTGGGGGAAAAAGACTGAATATCTAAAATTTTGATTAGCTGCCTTTAAAAAAATTATATAATTATAATTAAGAACTGCCAAATATATTGCTACAAAATGACTTTAAGAAACATACACACCAAGAAACTAGGAGAGGTGGTTGAATACACCTGACCCATCAGCTATCTCTGACTAGCACAGGCGGCTTGACATCCTGAATGGTTGTTTTCAGCACTTGTGTTTTCTTTCCACAACGACCCCCTCTCCAGTTCACTGCCCAAATATTTCTCAAGATGTTCTTTTCTCTCCTTCTTTGTAACATTGTCTACATTTAAGATTATTATATTACTCACCTGGATTATTGCAATAAATGCCAACATTTTCTTTGCCTCTAATGTTTGATTTAATATTTTATTTTTTGCAAAACTATCAGTGTCAACTTCTCAAAATATAACGTTGTTCTACTGCACGTATGTTTCAACAGTCTTCAGTTCCCCATAGGTAGAAAGTTCAAGCTTCTAGGTCAGGAAAATCAGGTGCATCAAATGTTATTTCTGCCTACTAGCCTAGCGTACGCTCTATTATATTTATTATACACTTGCTTTAAAGTTTTCCTGGACTCTTAGAATATTTTATCTTTCCAAATATAATTTTTAGGCAAGCATGAAAAATAGTGATTCAAGATGTTTGTCTATATTTTGCTTTTCTCAGCTATACTGAGGGTTATTCAAAATTAACAAGATATATTATTTATCTATTCATACTGCCAAATCTTTAATGAACAGTCTACAGCAAGTACTCAGTGAAGATTTTTTCAATTAAATAAATTCTGAACATATGTATTAAAAAAGATTGAGTGTATGCACATAAGATATGTGCTCTAAACTTTTCCATAATTTTTAAAATAAAAATGTATATAGAGCAAAGTTGAAGCTGAATAAATTGACCAAAGTAAATCCTCGTTTTCATCAATATGTTAGTGAGTTACTTTACAAGATGCTGAACTGAAAGAAATAGTAGTTTTTCAAGTCATCTTGCCAATTTAGAAGGTCAGTAAGTGTAAAAAAGCCATGAAAATCATATTCTTAAGGAATATTAATAGTTCAAAGTTTTGCCCCAAATAGTTAAGTATTGTTAAATTCTTCACACTACCAGCATTCTCAAGATAAAACTCAACTTATTTTTAAAGCATTATATATTCAGAAATCATAAACATGCACAAGTTATGCACATGATATGGAGTGAAAGAAGGTCATTTTCTTGTATAACAAGTGATTCAGCAAAGGATTGATTATTTCAAGCAATTTCAAGGCCACAACTAGCACTAATGTTCTTAAAATGAAGTAACAGGAAATTCAGCAGCATCTAATTAGGTTATGAGATAATTTAACTTAGAATTTCCTGATTTCTGTTTTTTTTGTAATTCAACAATTAATTAATTTACTTTGTCTTCTAATAGAGGAAAATAAAGAAATCAAAAGAAAAAATACCAAGATCAATTCAACAAAAAGTCATTTTGATTGTGTTTGTTATTTCACACAAGTTCTTTGAACTGGAAATGTCCTGTCTTTCTATGTACAAAAGTATTAAAAATGCTTAACTAAGTAAGATTAACCTGACATGTTGGCCTTCAGTAAAGCTTCCACCTCAGTAAATATATTTTCAAAGTTTATATAAATATATGCATTTAAATATAAACTTTTAAATATTTAGTACTTTAGAAAAAGTTTTATATTTGTAGAAAATTTGCAAGGATGGTTCAGGAAGTTCCCATAACCTGCCGGCAGTCATGGTGCCCCATCTGTCACAGCAAATGGCCGGGGTGGAGGGGCTGACATGGAGAGGTCCCTGCAGAGAGTTCGGAGATGGTTAATAGGACACGGCATTCTGTCTCAGGGACAAAAACACATGAAGCAAATAACATCTACAAGTACCAAAAAGCACAAAATTAGGAGCAAGAAGTTTAGAGCTATTGCCCCATAATAATCGGCCATCTCCTTTTTAGTTCCTTAGCTTGAGCCAATTCTCAGATCTGGAAATAACTGAATGCAAAGGTGGCCAGCTCCCAGGAACAATAGCCATGCAACACCCCAGCAAATAAGTCTCGGAGTGATTTTTCCAGTTCTGCCCCAAAGAAATCTGCAGCCTTTCATTCAGTTGAATTTTTTGTGGCAACAAGGAGACACCAGGGCTTTTTAAGACTTACACAATGGGTCTGAAACGTCAATCCACTCTTCGTAGTGTAGGAGCATATAGGGGCCAAGTAATAAAGGGAGTCCAGTTAAAGTTCACTGGTTCAATGACCCACCCAACTAATTTTCCCAGGCCCCAACTATATAATCCTCACATTGAGTCCTTGGTGTGTTCAGGATAAGAGCTGTCAGCGCAAGGGAGGCCAAGTGGCATTCTCTGAATCTGTTCCAAGACAGTAAAAAAAAAAGTTATATTGCCTCCTGGAGTGGATGGAAATGGAGATGGTGGTCATAAGTGCCACCTTGAAAATCTAAATGGTGTAAGGGTGGTTGTCCTTATCATATTTACATTTAATTAACAGTCTGGCTTCTGTAGAAAGCAGGATCCAGGAGGATGACTGATTCACAGCTACCCTGCCCAACATGGCACTGTTGCTCAGAAAGATTAGTAAGGCCTCAGGAATATTATCTGTGGCATTGATATGACAAATGAATCATTTTCTATTCCAATTAGCAAAGAGGACCAGGAACACTATGCATTGTGTTTAATGGACAAATATATTCATTCACAATTCTGAACCAGGGTTATGCTAAATCTCTTTCCCTCTGTTGCAATACAATCGCCAAAGATCTAGACCGCTTACATATCCTGAGAAATATCACGATATTAAATCATTCTGATATGTCAGTAACATTACGTGCACTGACTGGAAGAAGTAAGAGGTGCTGGGTATGCTGGGTGCCATGGGCAAACATCTGCTGGGGGCTGATAAGCCCCGCCACTTCAGCAAAAATTTAGGGAGCCAGAGGTTAGAGGTATGACAGGACAATCCCTCCAAAGTAAAATACAAATGGCTGCATCTCTCTAAGTTTCTTTTTTAAAATGTTTTTTATTGATTTCAGAGAGAGGAAAGGGAGAGAGGCCTAGAAACATCAATGATGAGAGTGAGTCATTGATCGGCTGCCTCCTGCACGCCCCCTGCTGGGGATCAAGCCCGAAACCCGGGCATGTGCGCTGACCGGGAATCGAACCCTGACCTCCTGGTTCATAGGTGGAGGCTCAGCCGCTGTGGCATGGGCGGGACTCTGATATTTGTTGGCCTGATTGTCATAGGAATTATTTTTCAGTTTACTGGAATCTCATGTTTGGATCATAGAGGACACAGATATCATTTACTGCTTTTCAAAATAATTTACCAATGAAACTGGATTTCAAAGTGAAATACTTTCCAACCATTACAGAATATAAATCAGAGTAGATTTGCTCTTATTAAAGTAAAGGTAGAAATTAGTTTTTCTCTGGGGATTCAGACATTTCTGGGCAATTCTAAGGTTCTACAGACACTGATCAAGTTCAGTGACTTCATTTTTTGTTTTTTATGAAGAAAAATTTTTTATGAGAACAACATAATAGATAGTGCAGAACTAGGCATAGATTCTGGTTACTTACTTTTAAATTCTACTATTTACATTATATCAGACCAGACAGGCACTAATAATTTCAAGATGATAAAGGTTTGAGGAGAAAAGTTAGTATTTTCAATAAGTACTTTAAAACAATTCATTCAAAAGTATTTTTACTGCTATAAACATCATTCCGCATCTATGGCTGTAGCATTAAATTAATTCTTTACTTTTCTGTCATCAACTGCAATATAAACATAAACAACATGAAACTATTACTCTGTATTTTACCAACATAGAAATTGAGACTTAATTAGAATATAAATAAATATTTGTTGAATTAATTAATTAATCTTATAGTTTCTGCCATTTTTTATACCTTGCAAAAATTAAAGGGATATTGACAAGCAAGGAAACAATTATTTTTTAGTTTCTGTTTAATTAAATATTTGAAAGTTTTGCAATAAATATATATTTTAAATTTTTAAAATATATTTTTATTAATTTTTTACAGAGAGGGGAAGAGAGCAGGAGAAGAGAGAGAAACACAGAGGACTCCTGCATGTCCCCTACTGATGATCAAGTCCACAACCCAGCATGTGCAATGACTGGGAATCAAACTGGCAACCTTCTGATACATGGGATGGCACCCAACCAACTGAGCCACACCAGCCAGGGTGAAATAAATAATTTTTATTTTATAGAATTTCAGTTTCATATGTAAGTTAACGTGTCCCTCTATGCCATACAGCTCATAAGCCCATCTCCATTTCCAGACATAGTTTAAGGAGACTATAATGCCTTGTGTGCAAAATGCATTTTCTGAACAATCCTGATGGAGCAATGACCAGGCAAAGCTATTTTCTACTCGTTATGGCTTATGAAAATGTAGTTAATAAGCAGTTCTATCCTAAATCTACAGACAAAAGAAAAGACAATGTTGTCGCTGGTTGTACATTAAGATGTAGGCATGCCCATTTTGCGTTAGTGTATGTATAAGTTAATGTACACAAAAGTGGATCAAGATAAAGAGCTGGGAAATATTCAACATAAGCAAGAGAGATAACTGAAAATTAAGTTTGAAATAGTCCTGGTTAGCCAGCATTGATGACCACAGAAAGGCATGGCCAATGTTGCTCTGACCATAGCAGGGATCAGAGCGTCTTCTCCCAAAGAGAATTACTTTCCAGGCTCTCCCACAGGCTGCCCTGTCTATGATCCGAGATGTGTGAATTATCTTTGCAATTATTTAAATACATATAAAATTAATGGTCCTTTACTTAGTAGCTCTTGACAGTAAATCTACTCTATTTTTACTCATAGCTAAGCTTTTGATGCATTTTAGAAAGAAACGCTTTTGCTGAAAATTAAAATGCATGCAAGATATAACATGGATAAAGAACAGTTCTGTACAGAATTATGACCTAACCGGTTTCTTGCATTTAGAACAATGGGGTCCCGTGGTCCTTAAAAGAAATATTATCTTGAGCTACGCAGCACTTTTTTTTCAAAATAATTAGCACTCTAGCAATAAATTTTACTATTCATAGCAAAGTCAGCCTCTTCCTAGATTACCCTCATCATCAACGACAAAAATCAACTACAGAAATGTAAACACATTTTCAATGTAAGTATTAAAGGTATAGACCACCCTCCGTGTGGCACCACCGCACCCAGCTTGCCCGTTCCTTCTGCCCTGCCCTCTCCGTTGTAATTTAGCTGTCAGGGAGCGGTCCGCTGGTGTCACCTGGGCAAATCCAAGTATAATTGGCACAGACACTGTCCAATCAACAGCCCATAAGTCTGTGACCCTTTGCCTGCATTCTTGACATACCTAGTGTGCATTTTTCTACTGGGATGACGCCTGTGTCCTTGTATTCTAAGATTTTCTTTTCTTCAAAATTCATCATACTGTGCACGGTCAGCCACTGAAGAGATGCCCACGTGAAAACAATTGCGTGGGTTTTGGTCTAATTTACTTATAATTTGGGAGATTAAGTAGAGGCACTGGTAGCATGACTGATTGTTCAGCCTTCTTGGGGTTTCACTTTTCTCTGTTCTTTATGCCTTCTTTTTTATTAACCTCCTTTCACTTTCCAAGTGCTCAAAATCTTTCCTTCTTTTAAGTAAGAAATCTTTCCGTTCTCCTGAAGCCTTGATATCAAATCATGCCAGGTCAATGGTAGGGAAATTTAACTTCTCCCAAATTTGCCTGTCCAGGCACACGAGGTGCTCAGCAAAATAGAGCTTTTTGTGGCATCAATACCCAACCCCCCGCCACGAATAGAGTGTGAGATAAGAAAGCAAACCAAGTAAACAATAACAAAATACTTTTTATCACAAAGGTACAGACTATAATCTTGAGATGCTTCTCCGTTAATTACACATTCTCTGAGAACTCTAGTTCCACTCCAGAAGCTTAAAGATTCTTCAGTATTTTGTTCTCTGTTCAAGTCTAATTCTATATTCTCTCATGCTCTGCCGATTTCATTTAGGCCTTTCTCTTTCTGTGACTACTGCTATGTCCTCACATCTCCCAGTTATTTTTGGAAACTACAAAAATTTTGTTTTCTAAACTCCGTTCTTCTGATAACCTGATCTTCTGAGAATTTTAACCAACCTTCTTCTAAATATTAAGTTCCCATTTTTTGGTAAGTGGCCATCATCTCCTTATAAAAATATGGACAATTACTTTGAATATTTATTCAGGTATTTCGATAGCTTATATTTGAGCTGTTTTAAAATCAAATTCATTAGCCTGAACTCAAAAATTCTTTTATAATCCTGACTTTGTATTATAGTTCAAAATCTTCCTGTGTTTGAAACCTCAGAACACCCATTAACGCCCATTCTCTTTCCTAAAGCATAATATCCCAAATATTCTTCAAATCCTTTGGAGTCAAATCTCAAATTATCAGATATCTATAATATTTTCTTCATTCCAGGCATCATCTATTTATGTTTTTCTTTGCTATACTGTAAGCAGATAAGTGCAGCAGGACACACATGACTTACCTTTAGGACTTTCTCGTTGGATATGGAATGCTGTTCAAATTCTTAGGGGGGGGAAGGGTTCTATTATTTTACTGAACATTCACTTTCTGTGAGGGATGTAGCAGATGCTTGGAATATGTTGCCTTATTTAAATTTCCCAGAAATATTAAAAGGTATATAATATTATTTCTTTATCTACAGATGCCAAAATTTAGACATAAAGAAGGTGTATTTGTTTGTTACAGCTGCCATAACAAAGAGCAATGACTGGGTGTCTTGAAGAAGAAAATTTTATCTTCTCACAGTTCTAGAGGCTAGAAACTTGAGACCAAGGTGTCAATAGGGCTGGTTTCTTCCAGATGCTCTCTTTGGCTTGTATGTGGTGATCGTCTTTTCGTCTTCACATGATGTTCCTCCCTGTGCATGCTCGCATCCTAATCTCCTGTTCTTCCCAGGACTCCAGTCATATTGGATTGGGGCTCACCCTAAGAACCTCATTTTACTTTTTTGAATATCTTATCTCCAAATACAGTCACGTTCTGAGGTAGTAGAGGTTGGAACTTCAACATATGAATTTGTTTTTTCTTGGAGGGGGCACAATTCACCTCGTAACAGGAGTTTATATATTTTCAACAAAATGTCAAAGACAGAAAACAGTAGAGCCACGCTGTCACAGTTCTTTGCCACGGTGCCTCTTTATTAAAGGAAATGTATTGGGCTGACGCTGGTTAATAAGATTATATATGTTTCAAGTGTACATTTCTATGCTACATGATCTGTATTTTGAATTGCGTGCCCATCACCCGAAGTCAAACCTTATTCCATCGCCATATATTGGATCCCCTCTGCCCTTAACTACCTTCCACTCCCTTCCCCCTGATAACCACATACTGTTGTGTGTGCCGATGTGTTTTTGTTTGTTTGTCTTATTTGTTCACCTAACAATGCCTCTTGTTAATTATTAAAGTACTGGTTAGGGGCATTTAAATAAAGGGAAGAATAAACTATTATTTCCTAGACTGAAAACATTTCTACCAATTAATTAGTAACAGGTTCTGCCTTACCATATGTATTTTATAATTTTCAACCAAAAGAAAGCTAAAACAAATGCACAGTTGCTGTTTTTCCCCTTGATGTGCCTTCCAAAATAGGACAATTCTTCAGGTGGCCTACTCTATTAGCAGCTCGGAACTGTTGAAGTCTGGCTCTAATGTAAGTCATTCAGGTAATCATGCAGATCTCCATCAGCTGCCATTTAAAAAAAGCAATTTTTACTCTGAGTTGTCCACTCATTATTTACTAAATTTCAAAACTTTACATTGTAAACTGAAGCAGGTTTTATATACATTATTAACCACTTGTATGCAATGTTTTAAATACTTTCTTGTTATAACATGTGTGTTTTTAGCCAGATTTCCTAATTTACCATTATTTGAGAACCACTGAGTATTTCAGGAAATTTTTTTGGATACACTGAAGAACTACAATGGATCTGAGATTTTTACCATACTTAACAAGCACACTTAAGTTAGCTTGACAACATTTCATGGATGTTGGCAAGAGACATGAGACTCCTGGGTCAGAACAGATTTTATTACTCATGCAGAGTATACAACATATCTTCACGCTCCTGATAGTGCTTCATGCCTTCTTAGTCCCATAGGGGAGACTCAGAGAAGCTTATGTGGGTACTTTGCACACAGTGGATTTGTGTCACAGCTGAAAATATATAAACTTAATGGACCTTTAATAATGGGCTTCAAGCAAACCTGCTTAATCTTTACCCTGGAGAGAGAGAGGAATGGAAAGTGAATCTGCCCTTTGGCCAGAAAACTGAAACTATTTATTTCCTCCAGGTTTTCACTATCCAATCATTTTTGGAAAGATAATGTGAAGGAAAGTTCTCAGTGCCTCTGTTTACAAGACATGCTTAAATGCAAGAGAGCCATAGAGAACTGGGTACCACTATGGAGAAGATTCAGTTAATTAGAAAAGTATCTTGTATCTTCTCCAGAGCAGTCATGCATCATTTAGTATTTGCCCATTCTGAGTCAATGCAACAAAGTCAGCAGCTTATCTTTCATTTAATGCTTCTTTTTAGGCCAAGTCTGAATGTTTTAATATCCGAGTTGTTTCTGAAGTAGTCAACCAAAAAAATTAGTATGTTACAACTATAGTAGTGGCTATAAAAAGTATATTTAATTCATGCCCACTCATGTATAAAAAAGCATACAGGAGTTTGTCCATATTTCAAATTTTATTTCAGTAGTTCATATATCATTTTGTCCAACTTTTTATCTGAAAGTTAATATTTGGATAAGGTCATATGTGAACCATTTTTGTTTAAATAATATTCTTACATTTAGTTAGCACATAATCTCAAATCTTTATTTATTGAGAAAGTATGTTCCTTACTTTATCTATTTAGCAATAAGCTATAATTTGAAACTAATTAGATATTTGGGAAAGAAAGCTACGATTTTCCCTGTTTCTGTGTATACATACTCTAATTTCATGTTGATTTTATAATAGGGTGTCTGTATGCCATGTAATTAGATGCTTTCAGCGAAATTGTTTTTTACTTAAAGCTTGTGAGGTCAGCAATGTAATTGCTGTAATTTGTTGACCAAAGGAGCCAACCAATTGGACAATGATAAATGATGCAATATCCCATTATTGGATAAAATTGCTTGAAGCTGGAAAAGTTGTGTTTTTTGTCTGTTTGTTTTTTGTTTGTTGTGGGGGGCCCTATAAAGTTCTTTTATATTGAAGGGGAACTTGTGAATATTCACTTCTGCTCTGTAGGAATATTTGTGATTTTTTCAAGTTCTAAAAAGATTTTCTGGTTGGTTATAATTAATGTTTCATTTCTTTATGCGCTTCCAAATTCAACTAGGAGTCAACATTATATGATGACTGAGCCATATGTCAATATGCTTCATGGAAAAGCATATACTTTTTCAGGGTGAAAGTAGTTCCTTCTGGATGCCACAGTGTTATCTGAAGGTAACTCTTTTGACACTTCCAAGTATTTGTTTCCAGTACCTGTTACCTTGTTTAGCAATATTCAGATTGTGAAAACTTTTATCACAAACATGTCCTCCCCAATATAGTATACATTAACATATTCTGAGTTGTTTGGCTTTCATAAATCTGAATCACACACAGAGGAAAATAAATATTTTGAACTTCCCAATTTTTTTGAATGCTCAAATTATTTTTAAATTAGTGGGACTCAATCTGCTATAACTTTGAACTAAACTGCTGGGTTACCCAGAAGCAGAAATGTTACAATCTTTATGTGTTTTATCACATAGATTTTTATCTCTTTAATATGATAATGGGTCAACCACTGCCAAAGCCTGACATTTTTACTATCCCCATTACCTCTGCAGTACACTTAAATTTGATTTACTGGTGCTGTTTTATGACAAGTTTTTCCTTAGTAGGCACTGAGCAATGAGATAAAGAATATTAATGTGATTGGCTTTCAGAATAAGAGAATATCTTGGTTGTCATAGTCTGGAGCTGAAAAGTTGACAGCAACAACAAAAATATCTAGTTGTAAAGCAAGAGAAATCCAGCATTTTGCTTACTGAGAAATATATTTTTTTAAAAAAACACAACAAAAAAACAGGCTAACACAGAAAGACTGGGAAAAGTTGAGTTTTAAGTAACATTTTTAAGAAAAAATGGGAAAATATGGAAATACATAAATGACAGAAATTATAGATAGACAGATGATACATATATATATATATATATATATATATATATATATATATATGAAAGAAATCAAGAAGTATACATATCTGATTTGAAAATATGTAGGATTTAGAACAACTCTTTAGGCAATTCCAGGGAAATGGAAGCTGAGGAGAGTTCACCTGAGATAAGGAAGCCGTGTCTTTTGAGTAGGTTTGAACTTGCCCTCTTTCATGTTCCACTAATTTATATTAATTTCCATATCTAATTACATATTGAATTTTACCTGCACATTGCATTTTGGCTGACTTAAAGGTGATCTGTGTATCATTGTCTTCCTCAATTCTGGATCTTATTCTAGCTTCACAATTTCTTACATTTCCTAGGTTCTTAAAACTTATATTTTTATATTTGTATATATATATATATATATATATATATATGAGGTTATAATAAGTGGCTTCAAATTATTTTTTTTAAATTGACTCTACCATACATAAATGATGACTCCATAAACAAAAACAATGAATAAATGCCCTCTTGTTCCAGTTACATTTTAACTACAGACTAAGAAACCACCCAAATAAACACTGTTAATTCTGAATTCTACTCTGAATTTGTTTAACTCCTATTGCAAGTAATGCACAAAATAAAATAACTGGGAGTAGTTCCATACCAATAACTTATGTTGTTTTAATTTAAAAACTTTCTGGAGTTCCTGTATTTTTTTAAAAATATGTCTTTATTGATTTCAGAGAGAGGAAGGGAGAGAGAGATAGAAACACCAATGATGAGAGAGTCATTGATCGGCTGCATCCTGCACGCCCCCTGCTGGGGATGGAGCCTGCAACCAGGGCCTGTGCCCTGACTGGGAATCTGAATCGAACCGGTGACCCTTTGGTGCATGGGACTCGCTCAACCAACTGAGCCACACCAGGCAGGGCTTAAGTAATAAAATGTATTGGGGCGACATTGATTAATAAGATTATATAGGTTTCAAGTGTACACTTGCCACCCTTGCACCCCGCAGTTTTTGATTCCATAGCTCTAGGGCAGCACCCAAGTATTTCCATTACTAACAGTCCCAGGAGATCTGATCTCCTGGTCTCAAAATACACTTTGAGAATCACTTTTCTCAAGCAAATACAAAAAGATAACAGGCATTGATTGGCAAAAAAATATTCTAAGAATTTTAAGTATATTAGATTGGAGAATCTTCATAACAACTTTATGAAGTAGGGATGCAATTTCCCTACATTTAAATAAATTAATTAATATCATGTAGCTGATAAATGCCAATATTAAGCTTTGAACCCAGGCAAACTGTCACCAGAATCCATTCAGGACTCAAGAATTCATGAGCTTCATCACGGTATTATACTGTGTTTCAAGCATCAGGAAAATGTACATGCGTAAACCTCTCACTGAACATGGGAGACCACGTGCGATTTCTCTTCCCTCAAATATCTCTAGCTCCACTTTGCCCTGGTTTCAGATTAGCCCTGGACTGTATCTCTTTACTAGCTGCCTAGGGCAATGGATTTTAAGTCACACATGTTTATAAACCTGACGGATCAGAGAATTGCTCATTGCCAAGCATGCCTCTGCTCTTCACTCTGTCGTGTGGCGTTTCAGTGACTCCAAGTAACGTTTCTGCCCCTATTTTCTGTCATTCAACCCTATGTCCTCTTACTTGTGATTCCAGGACTTTTCCCGAGATACCATACTGGTTGATGTTTCTCTGCTTCCTCTCTGTCTAACTGGTAGATGACTACTTGTCTCTACTCTTAAAGCCTCTGTCACCTCCCCTGTGAGTGTGAACCTTCTCTCTTGCACCGTTATTTCCTGCTGCTTCTCTACTCCCACCGCCAGTTCTATGAGCCAACAGCTAATGTTGGAGCCGCGTGTCTGAGAAGTGTCACAGAGAGATTTGGGTATCTGACTGCAGAAGTATTAAATCAGACATGGTAGAGTCTCCAGTTTCCCTTGCTTTCTGTCGTTGCCACATCTTTCTTTTATTCATTCCTCTCCCCCTGCTTTCTAGTTTCGGAAAAACCCCCTCATCACTGCTGCTGAACTTTGATAAACCATAAGGCTTCAAAGAAAAAGCTCTTATAAAGATTGTTTTGTCAATACTCAGGATGGTATTATGTCAGTGATATCAAGCGAGCGAGGTGTGTGAAAATCTAAAATAATGTCTGATCCCCACCCAAAGAGCGTTTAATGATGAAAACTGCAGCCTGAGCCATAGGACGAAAGCAGCTCCCTCTGCCTTCTCCTCATCCTGTAAACGCCCAGCCCTGCCTCGACTCAGAGCACCTGGTGTTCAGGTCTCCTTCCCGTGCATCAGCTAAATAAAGCCTTCAACATTTTTTAAAATAATTTAAATTGTTGTCTTTTGATAAAAAAGAACCCTAAAATTTAATCTCAAGATAGCAATGCAATAGCTGATTCACCTAAGGAAAAATTAACCTAAGTTTTGGTTTTGACCTTTATAAAATATTGATTAAAAATTAAAAGAGACTTGTGTAAAACACCTGGTGAATGATTCCCCTTACCCCCTTACCTTTTATTTCTCTAATGAGTCCATAATACTATAATTATTTAAATATGTATTTTTCTCTTAATGAATTATGAGTTATTAGAAAGCAAAAGGAATATGTTTATTCATTTTTTGTCTGATAGTCACATGTCTGGTATAATGGATATAGCTTGAGTATTATAATATTTTCTGAATAAATGCATGAGTTGTGGGTCATGAATCTCTGCTCCCTTACATATATACTCATAACACATATACACAAAATTTTAAAACATACTGAAACTACTACCTAGACGTATGTTCCTGAAAGAAACTTAAAGTACGTATTTCTTGGGAAGCATTTGAAAATGTCTTATTTAACCTTCATGTCTTCCTTTCTGTGCCTTTGTAGTGGAGAAAGCTTTCCAGTAGCCAGCACTGATCCTTCCTGTGTTGCCCAAACACACACAGATTCATCTTCATTCTCATTGACTAGAAATTAATTGCATGCTTGTTCCTAAACCCATCCCTGCACAGGTGAGTGCCAGGCTGTGAGGAGGAGGCCAGGATGATTCAAACACAACTGGGAAGGGGTAGCTTTCAAAAGCAGGAGGAGGGATCAGAATGAGGTAACCACTCTCCTCTGCAAGCCACACTTTCCCTGGGATAATCTCCTCTCTTCCTAAGTCTTCAATGGCTGTCTACATGTGCTCATTAAGATGATTTCAAAATCGATTTTTCTAATGCTCACAACCTTCTTGAATTTCAGATCTCAATTTTTTATTTGAACAGATTTTTGATTAGTGCAACCAAGAGCAATGAGTCAATAAACATCGAACAGTGAATCCAATAGCAAGCTCATCTCTTTCAAGGGTATGGTTCCTAAGAGAGTACACTTTGTTAAGGAAGTTATTTCAGGGTCCAGCTGAACCTTGGGTGTCATCACCACTCCCTCTTCACTGTCCCTCAGTCACACCATCTACACTTTCTACCTCATCAATATACCTGTCCACGGTCTCCCTCACATGTGCCCACCACCTTGTTGCAGACCTGACCTTTTCACAGTAATCCTTTAACCAGTTTCTCTGCCTCCCTGTAAATACAACTTCAATCATCCTGCTTCTCATTTCCTACAGCGTGGTGTCTGCTCTGCACCTGTTGGTCCCAGCCTGGACTCTGGGCCTGTTGATCTGTTTAGGATTCCCAGGATGTCCTGTGACCTCTGACAAACCATGCCCTTTATGCGGTGTTCCCTCTGCTTGGCCTACTTTCCATTGACATTCCCAGTCTGCTGGCAAGGCTTCTAATTACCCTTTCCGGACTCAGCATTCATGGAACCTTCCTCTGATGTCTTTCCTGGTAGCCTTGGCGAGATTGCTTTTCCTCGCTCCGTCTTGTGAGTAATCTGTACATGCATCTCATAAAGCCCATCAAGATGCATCACCGCAGCTTGTTTATGCCCCCCCCCTCCCAGTTGGACGGCTCTGCTCTTCCTTGAGCCTCTGCCGTGCATGGACTATGGCTTGTTCAACATTTTCTCCCCAGGGCAAGGCAGCTAGCTTCAGATATAGTAAGCTCTAAATTAATGTTTGAAGTGTTTCTTGAATGCCTGAACACATGCCTACTTTTATGTTCCAAATGAATTCCAGTGAGGCCCAATAGTAAAGCTCTTGAAAATCTGCACACACTTTTGGAATAAGAAAGCTTTCCTATACTTTGTCCTGTCAAATATCACTTCTCCTAAGGAACGCCCTTCTTTATGTGCATAATAAATAGTCATATTTTATACAGAACTATATTAATTTAGCTTTATCTACATTGATTTTTCAGTTGTTCAGATTTCTAGATCAATCCATTTATATATTAATACGCCAGATATATTTTATAACCTTTTTTATCATATTCACAGTTTCCATATCAAGTCACATGATTAATATTACATTGCAAAAATGCAATTTCACTGAAGAAAAAATAGTTCTTTTGAGTTTGATGAATTAAAGTATAGTCTTGTTTCTGAGTTGAATTCCATCCCACCAACACATAGCCCAAAATAATCAGAGGGCACATAGGAGGAAACTTATATCTCACCACAAGTGAAATATTTTATCTACTTGGACAAGGCCCACTTTGCTGGGAATGAGTGCTCATTGCACTTGCATTGCAGCACCTGCCATGGACTGTTGCTGCTGCTCCTGAATGCTGAGAATTTCAACAGGCAGTGCCACCTCCTGCGGTAGCATTACTCTGCCAGGTGTCACTACCTCAGCCAGGAAGGGCCACCATTTCACTGGCGACAGGGAAGACTTCCAATGGCTTTGCCGAACACTGGTGCATCCTCCTAAGCACTGTGTGTTCCTAGGCACCATCACAACTACTTGCTACCATTGCTCTTTCTTTAATGCATCAAGGCTCCTGCTGAGGACAAAAAGGTCTGCCAGGAGTCACCACCCCTGGGTCCAACTGGGTGTTCAAGAGTTCAGTGGGCACAGACGCCGGTGCTGCTCTACGCCACCAGCTTCCACCTTGCAGTCCACTGTGCGCTGGAGATTCCTAGGTGCTAAGGAGGCACTGTTCTCTGGGGTCTTCATTGTTCTGAAATGGAGCTGTGTTCCACAGGGAAGCGCTAAAAACCTAGCAAATCGGTCAGATCAGTGTTCGTAGCCTTCCTTATGCGGCAAATCACCCTGCTCTATGAGCATTTCCGTACCTGCCCCCTTCTCCCCTCACTGCCCCTTACTCTTGTAGTCTGTACTCAGACACGAGCTCTTACAAGACTGAGTCACAACACATGTTTAATTCTTAAGTAGCATGCTATGATATGACCCACTTCATCATCTGTTGATCCAGACAGCATTTGCTAAATGCTCTGTGACATATCCTTGATCAGATAAATTAGGGGAAATAAGGCATAGTGTAGCCTCATTATGGGCATTTGCTACACACACACCCACACATGCACGCGTGTGCTTATAAAAACCACTGTGAAATGCTGCAGTAGGGGAATCAGGATGTCTTTGTTTAATCCATTGCATTTCATGCTTATTTTGTCACAGGATGCTCTGAGTGTGTGTATTTGTATCACCTCAGCATGTTGATAGAGTGGGTGTTCTGTGCAAACGCTGGAACCCAGGTGTGGGACCCAGTTGTCTTCTTGACAATTTTCTCTACTGAGACTAATCTCTCATAGGAGCATCATGAGTCTGCCCTGGACAGGGACTTCTGACAGTTCCAAGCCATCATCATTGCCTAGGCTTGGTTAAAACTCAACAATTTAAACAAAATGGGATTTTCTCTTTCAAATTTGAAATATACTCTGCCCCCCGCCACACACACACTCATGTGCATATGTATAAATGTATGTACATGCACCCATGTGTGTATGTGTTCATATGTATATATTATTATGCATATATTCGTGTAATATATGTAAATACACACATATAACATTGCTCTTTTAGGAAATGCACAACACAAGAAAAGTGATTTTTTGTTCTGTAGCTCATTATTTTTTTGATCCTGTAGATGAAGGAAAGAAAAAACAAAATCACTATGCTAATAGGATTCTTCCCCGTTAAAGTCGTGAGGTTGAGAGATTTCAACTTCAGTCCACTTAATATGTTGGCCTTTGGTGCGTTCTGTCTTTTCTCTGCCGTCTTTGCATCTTTGGTTGGGCTGTGCTTTCATCAAGGAAGAAGAATGGTCCCTTTGATTCCGCGCCAGCCTGGGGGGCCTGGAGTGCAGCCTGCCCACAGATGTCCATTTATAAGATGCATCTGTGCCTACATCTCGCTCTGCCAGCTGGCCCTGGGCGAGCGCGCTGGTGGTGTGTGCCATCCCAGGCTGCTGGCCAGCAGGCTACAGCCCCTGGGCACTGGCTTCTCAGCCTTATGGCTCATGTCCCTCAGGGGACCAGCAGATCTTCGGGGAAGCACTTCAGAGTACAGGGATGTCAAGAAATATTGAAAGTTCAACAGGAACGTTGGCATATGCATCAGGGTCTACCTCAAGAAAAGCAATCCAGACTATTTTTCACACGCTCTAGCACAGGGAGCATCCTGCCATGACTGAGAGGAAAACGGCAATTGCATATGATAAAGAGGGAAGAGAGGTGCGGCAAGCTTTCAGGCCAGTCCGACATGGGCAGGTGGTGTTTCTCTGGAGGGATTTCAGGGGGAGCCTCACAGAATGGTTGGCTCAGCATTCTTAAGTTTGGGCTCTGCCTTGTCTTGTGTTTTGCTGAAGAGCCAGAAATCAGCAGACTGGAATCAAGTCCAAGGTTACCTTGGGCATTCACTGGCAGAGGCATCCTATAAACTACCTCGGGCAGAAGGATGTTTATATTACTCCCTAGGTTTCCAGGTGGAATATGGCCTGTTCCTTTACTCTCTAATTTTCCAAGGTTGCCTAAAGATATTATTCAAGAAACTCACCTGTGTCTATATTTCACAGTCATATGCAGGCAACTATTCAATGAAGTCTGGGTGAATTTTGTTCTCTAACTTGTTTGGTATATAAATGGGACTGCTGTAAGCCAGCTGATGGAAGAAGCTGAATGCAGGAGCTAAATAGCAAATTTCAAGATCTAAAACCTGTTTGCACGCTAAATTTTCTCACCCATTTTCAAACATTATACCAGTTTAACCTTAGTTTAAGATCAGCAATTGTGCCTTTTTCATTGGATGCATGAATAAGCATAATATCCAAATAACAAGCATTTAAAGCAAAAGTATAGCTTTGACACAGCAATATTTCTTTTAGATACAAACTCAGATATCCTTTAATCCTCTGTCTTCTATCATCTGGCTCACATATTCCTTATTTCTCAGTCTTTCTTATTGCCAGGTTTTCTGTTTTTTCTTCCCGGTTATCAGGGGCTCAGTCTCAATGGACAAATCTGTATTGCTGCACACTCATCTGCAGCTTAGTTTACCCTTGTTGCTGGATGAGGCAAGACCCATGGACCTACCATTATTAGACATTGGCAATAGTAATCATGTCTTTGGGCAAGCTCTAGAGAAAGACCTGGAAACATTTCAGGCCTAGAATGTAGAAAATTGCATCAGAAATAATTTTAAATATTGCCTTACTTTTGAAATAAAAGTGTTCTGCGTTTTTTAGGTGCAGGCACTTAGACTCTGACATTTGCCAATATTTCTGGTCCTCAATGTGGAAATCCTTTGTAAAGCATAATTTGCTGCATAAAACTGAGATACCTATTTTTTCTTGTCAAGGATATTTGGGTGACATTGGTTAATAAGATGATATAGGCTTTGCCCAGCCAGTGTGGCTCAGTGGTTGAGCATCGACCCATGAACCAAGAGGTCACCAATTGGATTCACAGTCAGGGCACATGCCCAGGTTGCCAGCTCAATCCCCAGTAGGGGGCGTGCAGGAGGCAGCCCATTAATGTTCCTCTCTCATCAATGTTTCTATCTCTCTATCACTCTCCCTTCCTCTCTCTCTAAAAATCAATAAAAAATTTAAAAAAAGACTATATAGGTTTCAAGTGCACATTTCTATAATACATGACCTGTATATTGCATTGTCTGTCGACCACCCAAAGACAAATCATCTTCTGACCAAATACCTTTTCTTTTACATAAGAGGCTCCCATGAGGAAACCACGTTATCATATATTTAGTGTTTTCAGTGTAATGGATAACACTATCTTCCTCTAGGCAAGCAAACTTTTCTTTGTTCTAAGCAAAATATTGTCTTTCATTGAACATTAATGGAGGCCTGTTAGACTGCACAAGGTGGTGCAGAGCTGTTTCTCTTTGCTCCTCCCCACTACGACCTGATAAGCACAATTATAATTTCTAGGAATAACACAGGAGTGAACCAAAGAAGAGAGGTGGTAAGAAGAACTGATTTTGGACCCCTAGATGGAGTAATAATAGAGTAGCAGGGAGTCTAGCATACTTCCACCCAGAAGGAGAAGGTTACCTAGATCCGGTGTTCCCTGATTCCTGACACGGAACAAAAGGCAACTCACCCATCAGTAAATCAACAAACAAGTGCTGGCGAGAGTGTGAGAAAAGGGAACCCTAGTGCACTGCTGGTGGGAATGCAGACGGTGCAGCCCCTGTGGAACAGTGTGGAGTTACCTCAAAATATTAAAAATGGTACTTCCTTTTGACCCACTAATCCTACTTCTGGAAATATATTTTAAGAATCTGAAAACACCAATTCAAAAGAATATATGCACTTCCATATTTATAGCAGTGATATTTACAGTAGCCAAGATCTGGAAACAGTCTAAGTGCCCATCAGTAGATGAGGGAATAAAAAAGCTGTGGTATAATAACACCATGGAATACTACGGAGCCGTAAAAAAGAAGGAACTCTCACCTTTTGCAACAGCATGGATGGACCTGGAAATTATTATGCTAAGTGAAATAAACCAGTCAGTGGAAGTATCTTCCTCTAGGCAAGCATATATGTGATCTTGCTTCTATGTGGAATCTAATGAACAAAATAAACTGATGAACAAAATAGAAACAGAGACATGGATACATGGAACAGACTGACGGCTGTCAGTGGGGAGGGGAGAGAGGGGACTATATGAAAGAAGGTGAAGGGATTAGCCAAAAAACATATATGCATAGACCACAGACACAGATGACAGTGTGGTGATGGCCAGAGGGAAGGGGGGATGTGGGGGAAGAGAGGTGGGCGAACGGGGACAATAGGGACATCTGTTATAGTGTAAACCATAAAAATGAAGTAAAAAAAAAACAAAAGGCAACTCAGAGAGTCTCATTCCCCTTCTGGATGGAACACGACTCCCTCTTACAATGTTAGGTGAGCTGACATCAACAGAAAAGAGGCTTAGCTGGGAAACCTAGCGGAGAATGGCCAACACAACACTCCCTCACCCAGCCTGAGGGTTCCCTTCGCTGCTGCAAGACAGAGGCGGGTTGGCGGACCAGGCCAGTGGTGCTCAGCCACACAAACTGGCTCTGCCCAGAGAGCCTATTTGTTCCTGTGAGCCTGAGATTTCTCTCACACACCCAGAAGGAGTAAATGACTAGGATGCACCCACCAAAACAAGCATCCATGCCTAGAAGTCTCCTAGGCCCTGAGGCGTGATATCACCATCCACCACCAAGAGACACCTGGTGACCCTGCCGGTGGAAACCCCTTCTGCTCCTGCAGGCAGCAGCAGGGATGGGCGGGGCCCCCAGAGCATCAGATATCAAGGAGCTACCAGGGGCTCTAAAACTAAACTGCCATTGGAATTACAGGGCAAAAATTAGGCCATAACCTGTGTGCTAAACTGAAACACCATGACATCCTCTTAAAAGATTTAAGTAAGGAGAAGCAATGTATTGGCTACTGTAGGGGAACATCAATTCAAATGGCTGTGGGTTTCTCCTCGGAAACCGTGGAGGCCAGAAGGAACTTAGACAGTGGTTTTCAAACCCTGCACAGAAGGAACTATCAACTCCGAACTCACTGAAACTCATTCAAAAATGAATTAAGGACATTCTCAGGCAAATGAAAATAAAAATCTGTCATAACGGCATGACCCTTAAAGATTGGCTAATGACAGTTCTTCAAGCAAAAAATAAAAAGTAAAATAAAAAAGACAGAATATTATAGCATTAGAGAGGAAGAATAAACAATAGAAAGAATATTTTATGATTAAAACTAAAGCTAGAACACCATATGACACTGGAGACGATGCACTGTTACAGGATGCCAAAGACATTCAAGACTGCACCTTTTACCCAGAGAGTTGTCCTTACTGGGATGAGCCCCTGAATGCTGCAGTTCCCAAATCCCGTTTTAGAGTTTGCTTACCCAGACCAGGTCTGACGTCATTTGCTGTGGGTCACAGTTCCCTGGGGAGAAAATGAAGATTCAGATGCAGGAGTTATACTAGAGAGTGCCCCAGGGTTGAGAGCTGAGGCGTGAGAGAAGTGACGCGAAGTTGTAACAAAGGCCTCACACCATCCTAGTCCCCATCGTGAGTCATGGGACTGAGCCTTTCCTTCCTCACTGTGGCCACTCATCTGGTATGAAATGCTCTCTGGGGGGTTTGTATCTTTGGAGAGGGGTGTTCCATGTTATTTTTTGTTTGTTTGTTTTATTATTGACACTATTACAGATACTCCCTATTTCCCACCCCCCACCCAGTCCTGCCCCCCTCTCCCTCTGGCCACCATCACACTGTATCCAAGGCCTATGCCTGTTACTTGACTAATCCCTTTACCTTCTTCCATCCACCCTCCTGCCCTTTGACAGCTGTCAGTCTGTCCCATGCACCCATGCCTCTGATTCTATTTTGTTTGTTAGTTCATTAGATGGGACATATATGAGTGAGATCAGATGGTCTTTGTCTTTCTCTCACTGGCTTATTTCACTTAGTGTAATAATCTTGAGGGTGTTTCAAATGGACAGTTTCAAAATAACTCAGCTAAGTTTGTCAGAAGCAGCATTTCCAGCAGCTCAGCATCTCAGGACTGAAGGGGGATTCCAGTGATGCCCTCTATCACCCATTCTGTGCTATTTAAGCTTTTTTTCTTTTTAAAGAATGAGAAAATTGTACCAACATAAGCAGTACAAGAGAAATAGAAAGGCTATAAACCTTCCCAAAGCAATCATAATTATCCCTTACTAGTTGGAGAAATAACAGCATCAATTTTCTGGTCTACTCTACATGTAGCTGGAGGGCCTGTATGTGATAGTATCTTTTAAAGAGCAGTGATAAAATAGGGTCTATGAAATATATCCATGCTTAGCACAAGCAGGTAAGAGGACTGGGCTCTCCCCATTGCCCACTATTTGGAGAGAACGTTTCTGATCTCAGTCTACCTATATCTGAAAAATCGTGGAAGTCTTTGACTTTCTGTGGTACAAGATCACCGTTGAAGTCCAGAGAGAGAACAAAGAGTATCTTATTTTCCACCTGATACATTCTTGTTGTGTTGTGGCTTATTGTTTTATAATTAAATAATTATATTCTTAAATTTAAAATAAATCCTTTTTTTTTTCTCTTGTTCAGAATAACTATAAGGTCTAAGAAAGTGAAATGAGTCTTTGAGGGCATTTCCTTGAAATATCTTGAGACAACATCAAGAGGAAAATGTCAGTATATTCCATCTTAGATCCTAAAATTTGGTCTTAAATGTGGTATTTCTTTCTTTCCTACTTAGATGCACACAAGTGATTTCAGGGTTCACAATTTAAAATTTTCAGTTCAAAAATGTGTCTTAAAATAGGATATACTTATTTGGAATTACATACCTAAGAATAAAATGGATGAGTATTGTATTACTTTGTTATTAATACACTCAATTTAATTGGAGGTCTAACACGGCACATCTTTATTTTTAAGTGTTTATTAAATTTCTTATTCATTCATGTTAATCATTATACTAGTAGAACACTGTTGGAAACAAAATATTCTGTTTCATTAGAGAAGTTGCTCATAGCTTTTCATTAAGTTTCAATTGTTTTATTAACCTATCATCACTTTTATCACTTAATGGAATAATATAATGAAAGCTCTTTATGGAGAAAGGAAGCAAAACTACTCAAATTGGAATTTAAAATGAGATAGTTTCAATTTAGTCCAGATTTCTATTGAAAAGTGAATTGAGCTTTGTAAATGTAAACTTTTTTAGAAATTTTTCAAAGTGAACGGCTATCGCTTTATCTGCCAGAGGTGGTACAAATGAACAAGCTGTGGCTGTGTTTAACTCCACATTCAGCCAAGGACCCACTACATCTTTAACAACAGCCATAACAAGTTCACATATTGATTCTCTGGAAAGGATATGGTTGTGGTTCTAATTCTTAGCTTTGAACAGGAGTCCATTCTTCTTTGTACAGCATGCAAGGGGGTTGCTTCTTGTAAGAAGATAAAAATAGATACATTTATTGCATCTGTATATATCGTCTTAGTTTGAAATGTCAGATTCATCTCATGTGCATTTAACCTGGATTTAATTTACATGCAGGTTAGTTAAGCATAAGAAAAAATGAGCTCTTTTCCTAAATGAGGCTGAACCTTTTTTGTTGTTTTGTTTAGAAACAGAAATTTTAAAACAAGAGTAAAATATCAACCTTGGGATCCATATTACTGTTTTTTACATAAGAAAGCCCAAGGATACAGGATTCTTGTCCAAGTGGGACATGTCCCAATATCACATTTGTTAAATGTTTGAGGGAGGGGTGAATATAATATGTTTGTTTTTTTAGTTAAGACTTATTGAGATCAGTGTGGACCTTTGCTTCTCTACTGCAAAATTTCTTAAGAAAATATTGCTACTTGACAACCATAGATAAAAAAGAAATACTTCTTCGCACTTAATTTAGTCCCAATGTTATCATTATGCAGTGTGACTGAGCATTGTTTCTACAGCAAATCCTCATTTAATGTTTTTTATTTTTTTATAAAATTTGTTGGGGTGGCATTGATTAGTAACAGTATATAGATTTTAGTATATAGGTTTCAAGTGTAGATTTCTATGATACTTGATTAATAGCATTGTGCGCCCACCAGCCAAAGACAAGTCATCTTCTGTCACCATGTATCTGGTCCCCTCTACCCCTTACTACCTTACCCACCCCTTTCCTCTGGTCACCACCACACTGCTGTCTGTGTCCCTGAGTTTCCGTTTTATGTCCCGCATATGAGTGAAATCATATAGTTCTTAGCTTTTTCTGACTGACACGGTGCTGAGCCTGATATTCTCCAGGTCCATCCATGTTCTTGCTGAAATATTTAAACATACAGGTCACCTAAGGGCAGCTGAAGAACAGATATTTGAAAGGAATATAAATATTTCATCTTTCTTTCAAGAAATTATCAGCAGATTCATTTCTAAAGTAGCATTTTTTTAAACCCCAGCACAAGTAACGAAACAATAGGCAGCGTAAAAAAATGGAATTTTTCTGTTCAAATGAGAAAAGTGATTTAAGATATAAGAAGGGGTGGTCTATTCATGGAGGTTTTGGGAATCATTGTCACTTTGAAGTCCTTAATTAAACATAAGTTGGATATATACACACACACACACACACACACACACACATACATGCATACATATATACATATGAGGACTTACTGTAATATATATGTATATATATGTGTGTGTGTATATATATATATATATATTTTTTTTTTACGAGCTTGAACATCTGTGGAACAAGTTCCTTACAAGTACTTCAAACACCTTTGATAATATTAATTTTGCATCCAACCTAAAGCAACTTGTAGATCAGAGCTAGAGTTAGTACAAGAACAAAATAGAACAAGTTTGTTATATGCATTACTGGTTTTAAATACGCGATGAAATTGCTTATATTAAGAGGCCTGCTGATTTGATTTCTGTAGCAGAAATTCTTGTTTTTTATTGATTAAGTTTTACGTATTGATCTGCATGCTGGGTAAGTGTGCTCTTGTCTATTAAAGAAGGTTTAATTTAATTACTCTGGGAAAGTCTAAATTCTGTTCTCCAAGTTTACTGCCAGTCTGTTTCACTCGCTGCACAGCTGCCAGAGTGACCTTTCTAAAACACAAGCCTGATCATGTGGCTCCGCAGCCCAGACTCCTGCAGGAGCTCCCCTCGGCCTTGACCAGAAGCTCAAATTCCCAGCTCGGCCGCCAGGGAGCGCCCGACGCCGCCGGCGGCCCCCGGGGCTCACGGCCAGGGCGCCCTGTGGGGCGCGCTCCCCGCATCTGGACGCGCCCTGGGCCGGCCGAGCTGCTCCCAGGCCGCGTCCCCCCTCCCGCCTGCAGCGCCGCCCTGCCCCCCCCCCCCCCCCCCCCCCCGACCGCCTGGGACTCTGAGGTCCCCACGGCCTGGCCCCTTTTTGCACCATTTGCTGCTGAGCTGGCTCCTGTGAGCCGCGCCCCGATTCTCAGCGCCCGCACCCAGGCGCCCGCTGCGGGGGCATCGAGATGCTGTCCCTCCAGCTCTGTCTTTCCGCCTCCACCTCCAGTTCCCACCGCGCAGCAGAGCACCGCACCTTATCTTCTCACTCTTTTTCCCCCCAATATTTGTTAATGCAACTTTTTGAAGACTTTTCCTCCCTTCTTTGTTGCAGGGCAACCTGTAAAAATCTATAGGTTAATATCTAAAATTAAATTCTACTATCATACCTTTCTTAAGCAGACACCCATTTTGATCTCTTTCAAAATATTTATTATCTCTGTGCCATATATTCTTTGTTGGGGAAACAAGAGAACAAATTATTCCAATCCCAACCAAATGAGCTTATATTGCAGCAATGTGTCAGACTTGCCCTGGCTGTAAATTAAAGGTATATGTTCTTAGGTGGCTTTAGGAAAAACACCCCCACAGCAGGTTGCAGAGCCTGATCATCTGTTTCTTCTCCACTGTTAAGCTCCTTCTAAGTGAAAATAAATCTCTAATTGAATATAGGGGGTGTATGTTATAGTTCTCTATATCAATGCTGCATGGGTGTGATTGAGATTTGAAATGAAGCTAAATATGATTAGGCCTCATGTGAAGCCTTCACTAGTGATGTAACCCAATGTATTAAAAACCTGAAATTTTAAGTCAGAATTTTCAAGAACAAACAATAAAGTAAATGCTATTTATTCATGTAAAAGCCTATGGGTTGAACATAAAATCCAATGTAAGAACCTTCTTATGAAAAGAAGCTATAGTGACAGAGTTAACAATCAGAGGTTTCGCACAAAAAAGAGTCCGATGCCTTCAATTCAACCCTTTAGGTTGTAATTTTCCCTCATATTCGACATTGCAATGGAAGGGATATTACACAAACAAACAGAACTAAATATATGCTTTTCCTTGTGGTGTGCTTTCAGAATAATTTGAAAACTCAATTTTCACAAACTAAGTATTCCATGTATGTCTGAAATTTTCCTTTAAAAGCAGTTTATTTGGGTTAAGGTGTTCTTTTATAAAGAAGTACATAGTAATAGGTAGCCGTTATGTTGCCTTAAGTTACCAACGAATTGATACGAGTAATTTTCTGTTTTCCCACACAGAAGCTAGAAGGAGCGCACCCTATAAAATAGTGGAGGTGGGAAGAGACAGGGAGCTGAGTCATTCAATATATGGTGTGCCTCTGAGATTTCATTTTAGTGGACATTACATAGCAAAAGCATGAAGCCTGCATGATTAATATGCCATGATATAGTCCTCCTCAGCGAAGAAAACATCAAAGGCAAAACAATGCACAAGTTGGACTGATTGGAACACGGTTTCAATTCTACTGGGTACCAGTTAAAAAGGTGAGTGGGTTTGGTTAATTGTGTTCCCAATCCATTGATTCATGCAGCAAATAGCAATTGAGCACTTAGCATTGTCAGGATCTGTCTAATTGAAGCTCATAGTTTAGCAAGAAAAAAACAAAAACAAACCCATAATATTTAAATGGCTTGACACAGTTGTGATTAGTTTACTACAAAGGAATGTATAATTGAGGGTTAAAGGGAAACTAGCAGTCAGTGTCCTTGTCTGTAAAATGTTTAATAGATGCACTATATGTACTTCATAGACTTGTGTGAGGATTAAACAAATATATATATATCACAATATTTTGGCACCTTTTACTTGGTACGTAGTTAACACATTTCCAAATATAGAGCAGATAAATTATCAGAAGTGTGAGATCATATTTGAGTAGCAAACCTGAAATCAATAGTTAATGACTAACACTTATCATATGGTGATGGGAAATGCTTGGTAGAGATTTCTACTGTTCCGTGGGGATTTATGTCACCATCACCATTAGCAGAATTACATCACGTTGAGCAATGGAGGCTTTTTATCATGACCTCTAACAAGAGGCACATCTCATAGTTTATATTAGTGGACAAATTACGTGAGGGAGCTGAACATGCTGGACCCATGAGGGAGAAGCTGAAAGGACAGGATATACAAAAACTATAATTCACAGTAGCTTAGATTTGCCGTAATAAAAAGAAACCTCAAAAATCTCAGTAGTGCCTTAAAACAATAAGCATTTAATGAAGCTACATGTTTATTAAGGTTCAGCTAGGGATCTACACATCTTCAATCAGAGACCCAAACTGAAGGGAGGCAACACCAGCTCTTGAGAGTTATCCCAAAGTTGACATGTGTCACTTTCCTTGATCTTTCTATGTCTAAAATTCATACGGTGAAGCCTTTTGTGCTTTCAGATAGAACATAAAATTCTCTCCAAGGAACAGAATAGATGTTACAATAATACTGTCTACATAAAATTTTATAAAGTAGAATTTTCAGAACACAAACTAACAAAATCTAACTCTTTTTATGCATTGCAGAAAGTGTTTTAATATTATCGCTGTATAATTTTGTTGATTAGATGTTTTATTTTAATTTTAAAGGAGTTCAGAAGAAAAGGAATACAAATCTTCTCATGCTGTTCTGGACCCACCATGTGCAAGCATTCCATATGGCATCAAGATTGTTGCTTAATGTTTGGTGCATTGGGGATATTACTGATTGGCATTAGGCATAATGTATGCACATGACCTTGGGAAAATATTGTGAGTTCGATTGCAGAAAATATAAGAAGATTTTTCCCATTGATTTCTTATTACTTCTTCAAATCAATGAGGAGGAATTGTAATTACATCTTATAAATAAACTGAGGTTTGAGCACTGGTTATATACCACTGCTATAATGAATTGATTTAAAATTATCTACAATAAGTGTATTAGACAAATATGTTTAACTAAAATTAAAATTGAGAAAACTGATGAAACATTATAAAGATATATTAAAATATAACAACTAGATGTCTTTCAAGAGATTTTGATAAAAATATCATTTTATGTTCAAATAAAAATATTTAACTTTCAATAAATTTAGTAATTCTGTGTTTTCAAAGGTTCAGGAAGGTAAAGCTACTTATTAAAAATGACTATAAACAATTTCTAATTCTATAATGTATAAACTGACCTAAAATAGAAACTTGCAAACACCCTCTCATTTCTCTATTTTTCTAATTTCTCATGTCTACTTTTATTCACATTTTTAGTTCTTGCTGAGGCCGCCTAAAGAAGATATGGCAGGTGTTCAGGGAGCCAAGAGCTAAACATTATTCAGTACTCTAGAACAGCATTTTTTCTGAACTCGATTTTGTCTAGATGTTTTTAAGCGTTTGAAAATTTTCTCAGTTATGTGTGCCTGAGTTCAGTATCTCAATCCCAGTGTTTTACATGAAGGAGTCTCTAAAACTCCCTAAGCCTCAATTTACTAATTTAGAAAAATGATCAGGATAATTAAACTAATGCTAAGTGTTATAGGGATGCTTTTAATATTAATGTAGAATAGGATCCAGTAAGTGCCTGGTACATAATAGGTCTTTGTAAAGGAAAAGGTTGGCTGTGGAGCTTAATTTAACTCCCATTCTCTCTCCCTCTCTCTCTCCCTCTCCCTCTCTCCCCTCCCCCACCCCCACACTGAGACTCAAGGAAGTAAAAGGAAAAGATCCAGTTAAATATCTTGTAAATCTGCCTAATGACCGACCCCTGACGAACTCTCCTTATCTATGCAATGCTTTGGTAGGATGTACCTACTTTGTCTGAATTGCTTAGGTAAGTAAACCGGAATCTGAATCTGCAGCACCTGATTCGAGTCGGCAACATGTCAACTATTATGTATAACAGTCTGAAAATAAAATGGAGATATTTTATAATCAAAACAACTCTTTCAATAAGTAATGACAACATATGTCACTTTGAAATTTCTTACGTTAATCTGCATAACCTATGGACTCAGACATTGGTATGGGGGAGGCCTGGGGGTGGGTGGATGCAGGATGGAGGTGATTAATGGGGGGGGAGGGGGAGAGGAAATCTGTACTACTTTCAACACTAAAGATAAATTTTAAAAAAGAAAGGAAAAAAAATTGAGCCAGAGCACATCCTAAGATGCAAGGTAAGACACAGGGAAATATATCCATGGTCATACACTACTCCCTGTTTTCTATGTGACAATAAAATATTTCTCCTTAAATTTATTAGTAAGGCTTGATCTCAACTTTAAATCTGATCGTCATGAGCCTTATTTCCCTGTCTAATCCTTTGTGTTATATCAATACTCAGAAATACTAATTATTTCACTCCAAACTGGAACTACTATGTAGACACTGTTTAAGTGAACCAAGTGTTAAATCTTGTGCTATAACATGGGGAAATTATATAATTGTCCCAAACAGGTTAGGCTGGCATTGTATATTGGCATAACATAATATATAATATTTAATATTATACTAAGGTTTGTAATAACTTGAGAAGTTGCACATGTTATACCTAAGTATACAAACATGCACCTAGAAGTGTTACCAATTATTGACACTTAGAAAAACACGGAAAGGAAATACAAGAAAATGCTTAAAATACTTTTTTAGCTTCTTCATTATTTTCTGTTATTTAAAACTATAAATAAGTGACTTAAAATTAAAACCACCTACTTTGAATATGTGCTAGCACATACGAGGAGCTACGTACACATATGCTAATGCAAAATCATTATAAAACAAGGAAGGTGTTTATGCAACCTTAGAATATCCAGGACTTGTTACCTGACAGGTACCAGCGGGGGCAGGTCAGCCTCAGGCTGGCCTGCAGGGTGTGGGTCCTTGACTTTGTGTAGGAAAGATTTCACAGTATGTGTCCAGGTAATATGAAGAGTACATTTATTAAAGCTGGGGACTGTGAAACAAAGGAAGAATTAGGGTAGAAGAAACAACTGGGGCGAGCCTAGGCCGCGCTCTGCTTTGGCTCCCTAGAAATGTTACAGGAAAGCAGGAGCCAAGGCGGGGCTGCTCTTAGCTCACTGGGAAGTCAGGGAAAAGGGGGCCTTGGAGACGGGGTCAGGGGAAAGCCGGGGTCGAGCTGCCACTGCCCAGTGTGCCCCTGGTTGCAGCTCTGGTGGGGACCCTTAGAGTTTAGGACGAAATAAAAAGGGAAGGGGCATGGGCATGCTCTAGAGACAGCCCACATTGAGTCTTTGTCCTGAGGGATATTTATCTTTTTTTTTTTTTTTGCTGTGGGTGAGAATCTTAAGGGAGGGTTTCAGCAGAATGTTCATTAGATTTCCAGTGCGTTTTAAATATAGTGATGCATCAAAATGAGTGAATAGGAGAATTTGGGATTATTCTTTGATCTGCTTTACTGTTTAACTTTTTATCCTGGGCCTGTCTGGCTTTAATGGGGTTTTTGTTATTTGTTCCCTGGACTTTGAAAACAGAATAAATGGTGTCATGCTACCTGAGTCAATAAGTAGAGACAAGGTTGAATCTTAAGGTGCTTTCATTCTGATGCCAGTAATCTGGGAGAGCAGAGCGGCAGGCGTAGTACCCTGAAAAACTGCTCTGGCATTTCACCTGAATCCAGTTGTTATATAGGAATGTAGGTGGAAAGAATCTAATGCTGTGAGTTCCCAAGGTCTATTTTCTATAATTGTTCTAGAGAGATTAACCCCCAGACGTTGTCTCCTTTCAGACATATCCTGTCCTTGATCTGATCTCAAGATGTGTCTCCTTGCTGAGTGATGGAGCCATCCAGGCTTCAAGGTCGGTTATCTTTACAACTCTATTTTTCTTCTTACAACTCGTCCTCCACAGTTCCCCAGGGCCTGTAAGAAAAATCTCTGATCTGTGGTTAGTGCAGTGAATAGCTATCCATCAGCTCTGATTCTATTCTTATTGCATACCTCTCCCCTACGGACTTCACCTATCCTTGGGTTTAGCAGGAACAAAGGGCATTAGTTGGGTCTTTGTTCTCTGTTTCCCAGGCCAGGGTGATTTAAGGTATGTACTCCCTGGTCAGGGAGGGGAGGTATAAGCCATTTGCTCTCAATGTCCTTGGTTGGGGAAGATAAGGTCTTGCTTGGGATTCACCAGTTGGCTGTACTTTGTTCCAATTGCTCGGCCTTATTTAAATATCTTGTCTCAGTTTCCCCATTCCACTTGCCCAGGAATTTTCCTAGCTTCTTACTGTCCTGTCACAACTGTAGCTGGCCTCTGGTTTCTTCTGCTGCTCATTTGTTGCCCAGTTTATTAAAAATTTCCCAAGGGCATATATTTGCACGGAGGAATCACTGACTTTTCTCTTCAAAGATGGATCAAAGAGTCAATGGGAAAGAAAGTTGACCAGGCTGACTAATGTAACATATTTTATTAATAGTGGTTATCATTTAACCTAAGTATTCTCTTCCTGTAAATCCAAATCTGAGTTTAAGGTAGTTTGATGTAGCCAAGCACTTGTTAAAAGATAAACTAAAGAGCCCTAGCCAGTTTGGTTCAGTGGTTAGTGCGTCAGTCTACAGACTGAAGGGTCCTGGGTTCAATTTTGGCCAAGGGCATGTACCTCAGTTGCAGGCTTGATCCCAGGGCAAGTGCAGGAGGCAACCAATTTATGTGTCTCTCTCACATCAGTGTCTCTCTCTCTCTCTCCTTTCCACTCTCTTTAAAAAGCAAGGGAAAAAATATCCTCCAGTGAAGATTAAAGAAAAGAAACATCAATGATGAGAGAGAGTCATTGATTGCTGCCTCCCGTATGCTCCCTATTGGGGATCTAGCCAGAAACGCAGGCATGTGCCCTGATCCAGAATAGGACCATGAGCTCCTAGTTCATAGGTTGATACTCAACCACTGAACCACCCTGGCAGGGCAAAACCTGCTTTCTTTAGAAGGTAGCAAATGAATTGCAAAGTGCAGAGGAAAAATTTTCTTTAAAGTATCTTTTTAATAGCCAGGTACTAGGACAGGAAACCTCCTTAGAAGTGCTAAAAGCCTGGTACCAGAGGTGGGGGAAGGAAATTCCTCTAATCTGCATATATGCAATAAATACTAAATGATATAAAAACTTTCGAATATGTGCGATGGTAGTTAGGTGATGAAACAGAGGGGGAGGGCCTAGTGTGGGAACAATTGGAAAGGTAATTGGATTGAATAGAGGGATTGAAAACTCCATAGAATTTACTGAAAGGGGGAGTGAATCCAAGGCTGCCAAAAGTTGGAAATTTGGGTTGGATTATATTTATTTATTTATTTACTTATTTATTTTTTTATTTATCTTTACTGTTGAAAGTATTACAGGTGTCCCACTTTTTCCCCCCAATTCACCCCCTCCACCTTGCTCCCACCCCCTCCCCAGACCTTTATAGACTGTGTTATGCATATGTGCATATAACTTCTTTGGTTAATCTCTTCCCACCCTCCACCCCCCTTCCCTCTTTCCTCTGAAATATGATCATCTGTTGCATGTGTCAATGTCTCTGGATCTATTTAGTTTGTCAGATTCTTTTGTACATTAGCTTCTTCTTAAAGAAGACCCTTCAACATTTCATGTAGTACTGGTTTGGTGGTGATGAACTCCTTTAGCTTTTTCTTATCTGTGAAGCTCTTTATCTGACCTTCTAGTCTAAATGATAGCTTTGCTGGGTAGAGCAATCTTGGTTGTAGTTCCATGTTTTTTATCACTTTGAATATTTCTTGCCACTCCCTTCTGGCCTGCAAGGTTTCTGTTGAGAAATCAGCTGACAGTCGTATGGGTGCTCCCTTGTAGGTAACAAACTGCTTTTCTCTTGCTGCTTTTAAGATTCTCTCTTTGTCTTTAACCTTTGGCATTTTAATTATGATGTGTCTTGCTGTGGGTCTCTTTGGGTTCCTCTTGTTTGGGACCCTGTGTGCTTCCTGGACTTGTAAGTCTATTTCTTTCCCCAGGTAGGGGAAGTTTTCTGTCATTATTTTTTCAAACAGGTTTTCAATTTCTTGGTCTCTTTCTTCTCTTTCTGGAACCCCAATAATAGAAATGTTGGGACACTTGAAGTTGTCCCAGAGGCTCCTTATACTATCTTCATATTTCTGGATTCTTTTTTTCTTTTTTCTCTTCTTATTGGGTGTTTTTTGTTTCTTCATGTTCCAAATTTCTGATTTGATTCTCAGTGTCCTCTACTCTACTGTTGATTCCCTGTAAATTATTCTTCATTTCAGTTCACGTAGCCTTCATTTCAAATTGGTACTTTATTATGTCATCGATGGTCTCAGTTGTTTTCATAATACTCTTACTAATATCCTTGAGCATCCTTATAAACAAAATTCTGAACTCTGTATCTGTTAGCTTTCTTGGATCTATTTCATTTAGTTCCTCTTCTAGAGATTTCTTCTATTCTTTCCTTTGTGACATGTTCTTTGCCTCCACATTTTGGCTGCTTCCAGGTGTTTGTTTCTATGTATTAGGTAGAGCTGCTATGTCTCCTGGAATTGGTAGAGTGGCTTTGTGTAGTAGGTGTCCTGTAGGGCCCAGTGGCTCAGCCTCCCCAGTCACCTGAGCTGGGCCTTCTAGGTGCTCCCCTGTGTGGGCTCTGTGCACTGTCCTGTTGTAGTTGAGTCTTGGTTTCTGTTGGCATCCCTGGGAGGAATTGACCCCCAGGCCAATCGGCTGTGAGGACCAGCTGCAACTACAGCCAGAGAGCTGCTGTGCTGGAGACACCCCTATGGAGCAGGATTTACTTCAGTGGAGCTTTGGTGTTCACCAAGTGCGCCCCTTGAGTGTCACTCGTGGATGAGGTAGGGTTGTAATCCAGCGTGGTCGAGTCTGACCACCAGGTGCACTGTCTCTGGGGCCTCCCGGGAGGTGCAGAGTCATCCTGTGCCAGTGCCTTGCCCAGGGCCACCCAGCATGAGCTACACAGCAAACCGTAGCTGGCTGCTCCTTGTGCTGGGCTTGGAGGTGCCCAGGAGAGGCCCAGCTATGAGCCAGTGCAGCTGCCGCTAGTGCCAGGCCTGGGGCCGCTTATCAAGCCATATGGGGCCCGCTGCTGCTTGTTTGAGAGATTTTAGGAAAGTCCTAAGCGTGAGGCTCGAGAGGCCACTTGCACAGAAAAGCCCCTGGGAATGGCCCGGATGAGCTGCAGGTGGGGAGGGGCGGGGCCTCCGGGAATCACGGGGCGGGGCCAAAGGTGGGAGTCAGGTGCTGGCGACTCAAACATGGCGCCTGCCTGCCGGCTGTGTTCGGGGAGGACTCGCCACAGGAGCCATGGCCTCCGCCAGCCCTTCTGCCTGGGAGGAAGCCGCCCTCCGCCTCTCGCCCCGACTTCAGGCAGGTTAGTTCCTCCCCGAGTGTCCCGGGTCCTTTCAGGCTGCTCCCGGCGCTGGGCTCAGAGGGAGCGTCCGAGTGAGTCCGTGCGCGGCCCTTTGAGAGGAGCTGCTGGGGCTCCCGCAGCCTCCGCGACCCTCAGGGACAGTCCCCGCTGGTTTCACAGCCAGAAGGTGTGGGGCCTGCTGTGGGGCTGGGACCCCTCGCTCCTCCGGGAAACCTCTGCCACTGAGATTCCCTCCCGGGTTTCAAATGCGGCACCAGGTGTGGGCCCGCCGCCGCGTCTCTAGGATTCAGCCCTGATCCACCCACGTCTCCGCCCTCCTCCCTGTCTCGGTGACTCTTCAGCTCCCTGGTTGTGGGGCTTCTGTGCAGCCAGATCTCAGGAGGCTCTGAGTGATGGTGGTTCTGTATTTTAGTTGTGATGTTGATGTGGTTGCAGGAGGCAGGGGTGCAGCTGTGACCTACACCCCCATCTTGTTTCTCTCCTGGGTTGGATAATTTAAATAGGTCTTTGTCCTTTGCCTAAACCAAGAAGATATATGGAGAATTAACAGAATTCTTGTGGCAATGCTCTAGAACCTGTGCACCCTCTAGGAACCCAAGGGTGTATTAATTCCCCTTAATTCACAGTAAAGTCTTGCCATCACATTTAAACATCTCCATGTGTGTGCATTTGAAATTCTTTCCTTATGTTGCCACAAATGGACCTATTGCACACACTGGCAACAGATTCTCTAATATTCTCCCTAAAAATGCATAATCAAAATTTGTACATCACTTTGAAAAGATCTACAAATATACAGCTACTGTTTTAATTTTGACTCATAGATCAATAATTAAAATCCTCAGATATGAAAGAATATAGTATAATATATAGCCAATATTGGGATGACAATGTTGAAACATATCTCATTAAAAATTCTGGTTCCACCTAACACTATATATTATTTACATGCATCCATTTGCACAGTGAGATTAGAAGGGTGACAAGAATCAGCTTAGTAAACGAAAAATAAGCAAATAAATTATGGTCAACCCCCCTCCCCGCCCCCACACACACTACCCCTCAATATATAGACAATTGTGAATTTACCAGACACAGTGTTTAAGGCCATTTTTATTTCACTATTTCAGAAATTCCAGGTATTTTTACTCCTTATACTAAATAGCCTCTGAAGGGCATTTGTCATTTAATAATGTATAATGTTAAGAAAAGCAAATATATTTGATCTCCAGTGCATTATTTAATATAATCTGTTTAATGTGTTATTTGAAATTTCCAGTCTTTTACAAGGAATAAAGTGTGGCAAGAGAATAAGAAACTAGAAAAATTTCTGGGCAAGTGGACTGGGGAAACTGAGACAAGACAATTAAACAAAGCCAAACAGCTTGGGCACCTTGCAGCCAGCTTGTGAATTGCAAGACCTTATCTTCCCCAACCAAGGACATTGAGAGCAAATGGTTTATACCTCTCCTCCCTAACCAGGGAATACTTAGCTTAAATCACCCTGGCCTGGGAAAATAGAGAACAAAGACCCAATTAATGCCACTTGTTCCTGCTAAACCCAAGGACAGATTAAGTCTGGGGGACAAATAACAAAAACCCCCAAAGCATTTGGATGGTATCACTCAAGGGGAGGAAATAGGTAGCTGCTAGGGCAGGAGGAGGGGCAAAGGGGGAAAAAAGTGGAGGTTATCTCGCCCATTGAACAAAGACGTCAGCAGTCGTGGGGCTTGCCAAGATAAAAATCTCCAGATATTCTCATAAATTCTGGGAAAAGCTGCAATACTATAAAAGGGGAACCTTGAAATCTTGTCTATTAGGCAGGGGAAACTTGAAACCTATAGGGTGGAAAAGTATAAAACCTTTGAACCCCACCAGGTGGGGTGCTCAGACTAGCTGAGTTGCCTGCTTCTGCTTTATGCCAAGTATATTCTTAAAAAAATTGCTTTGCTTCCTTAACAAATTCACCTTCTTTTCTTCAACACTACTTTCTTTCACTCATTTGAAGAGCTGAGGAGGGGAGAGCCCCCTCCCGCTCAGGCAGCTCTGTGGTAATAGAGGCCCTCTGACTCAGGTGGCTCTCCAGTAACAAAGCAGTAATGCTAAATGTATTTTCTATTTGTCAAAACAAAACAAGAACTATTTCGTTTTCTACTTATCAAATAAGGGAAATAAATAGTCTCTAACTTGAGTCTTAATTGTCTCCCCATATCATTCTTTGTATTATATGAGAAGCTTATTTTCTACTCTTGCATAAAATTAATATATAGAATAAAAAGTATGACATTTCACCCAGAGCTACCACTTTATATTCAGTTTATTTAATAGATTCTAATATATATAGGAAAGAAAACTTAATGTCTAAATATAACAAAACTAAAAGGACATTATTTACCTTATTGGTTAAATCTAATGATATAATATGGCTTCATCTTCCTTAGAGAATACACTTAACAAATACAGAGGCCATTTCTCATTTTCCCCATTCATATTTTGTGCAATATTTAAGAAGATTTCATCTAATTGAACACATGTTGGAACAAATTTAATAAAAGTGTTCTTGTAAATGCTTCAGTGGCTAGGTGGGGACAAACTAGGCAGGCGGTGAAGTGAACATTATTCTGGTTGGGCTCTCCAGGCTAAGGAGTCATTTGCAAGATGTTTTGACTGCTGAGAATGTCAGCCATAATCAATCTCAGAGATAGAAGAACACTGCAGATGGGTTAGGTAATGTTCAAATTCCCTGAAAGATGACTAGTCATAATAAAAAGTAAGATATGGCTATATTACCCAGAAAGAATTTCGAGAACATTTAGGTTCACAAATGGTAAATTTCTACTTTATTGATGTACTTGTGTAATGCAGTAATCACCTTCCAGATCTGTGTGTCTCTACATCACATCTCCAGCTTTGGGGAAGGACACGTTCTATATGTGCTCACTTCAAAACAAACTATCCTGATTCTTAATAGAAATATAAAAAACGATAGACATGTATGTGGACTTCTTTCCTACATAGCTCTTTTTAACAATGAAGTTGTATTTCTTCTTTGTTGTTTAATTCAAATTTTTTGTTTAATCAGATCATTCCCTGGAAGTTACAGAGTTAATATGTAGACCTTTAAAAGTATATCAGGGCAAACACTGTAGAATCTGTCTGCTTCATTAATGTTAAAAGGCAAATGACTTTTAAAATATAAATAAGCTTGGGAAACATTTAGTTTTATTCATTTCAAGCATTTTAAATCCCTACATCTGGGCTTGAGTAAAAGATTAAAAGGCGGTAATACTTTTTATTACCAAGTTTTTTTAGAGAAAAAATATTTTTTAATTTAACAATTCAATTTCTCAACTATTGTAAAAATATTTCATAAACAATTTATAGAGAAAGACTTTACCTAACATCCAACATTAATTCAGTCCATACGCATTGCATAAGTACTTGGCTGAAAATCCTACTGGGAACTGGGGGTACAAAGTAACATTTAACCTTGGTCAATAAGCAGATGAGAGCATAGCTGTGGAGTAACATTTCAGCTTTCAGCTGCAGTATGGGGAGTGGTGAATTACCAATTAATCATATAACGCTAAAGAAGAGTGTCCCTCTGGGTAGTTTCCATTCAGTTATGAATTTAGGAAAATACTTGAAACTAGACAGGGTGATACAGGTGGAGGGTGGTCGTAGGAGGGAAAGAAGGTAAGTGGGGCATTGTTTTCTTCTTCCTTTCCCTCCCGTGTGTCTTAGTCATCACAGGCTCAAGCCACTTTATTATCAGATGCCCTTCTATAAATGGGCAGAGGGGGCTATTGTAAGGAAAAGATGACACTAAACCATAGCTTAGCTAAACCTCTTCTGAGAATTAATGGAGGTCTTTTTCATCATTCTATATTGTCCCAAGATATTGTATGTTAATGAAAATCACTATTAAATATTAAACTTTGAAAAATTCAGTGTTAATGGTCCCATTTAGTATTATTATTATTATTATTATTATTATTATTATTATTATTATTTCAATCCTCATTTGAGGATATTTTCTCCATTGTTTTTCAGAGAGAGTGGAAAGGAGAGAGAGATAAAAACACCAGTGTGAAAAAGACACATCGATTGGTCACCTTCCGCATGTGTCTGGAGGGGTAGGGGATCAGGCCTGCAACCGAGGTACATGCCCTTGGCCAGAATCGAAACGGGGACCCTTCAGTCTGGAGGCCAATGCTCTAACCACTGAGACAAACCAGCTAGGGCAATGGTCTCATTTTGTAATGGCGAAGCCTATTCACTACTTGCCTTTATAGGTCTTACAAATGAAACTTACCTAATAAACTTGACTAACGTCCCACTCTTTCCAAATGAGTGCATTATCTCGACTCCTTTCCATCCATGAGAAGTCACTAGACTTCTTTGTCAGAATCACACGTGAGAACTGGCCTGCAATGATTTCCTTTAATTTGAATATGCATTTCTCAAAATTCATGGCACTAGTAGGTTTCTAAATGAATGCGGTTTTTAAAATCTATACATGTATATTTATTTGATCATTTCAAATCTTTTGTGGGGTGGAGAAGGTGGTAGAGGTTGAGTTAAGAAAGGAGGCTTCTTTGCTTTTTTCTTGTTCTATTTAATTTTCTTTTCTGGTAGGAATTTGCTGCATCTCTTAGTTCACATTATATAAAAATCACTAGCTGAGAAACTTGAAACAACTTAGCTAAAGCCTCTGTCCATGCCATGTTATCTGTAAAATGGGCCCAACCCCCCCAAAAATTACAGTAAATTGATAATAGTGTGGGGGGAAAAACTCTGCAGACTGTACAGTGTTAATTAAAATGAGACGTTCCTTTTGCATTCTGACTTAATTGAATAAGAGAAAAAAATAATTAAAAACTATGAGTTTGCTCTCTAATCAAATACACTCCTTTATACAACAAATACAGAAGACAATTTCTGGTGCAGTAAGGTACACCAGAAAGTACTGAACTCTGATGTCATGAAGACCTGACTTCAGGTTGAGTTTTCAATATTGACAAGTAGTACGTTTTTGACAGTTACTCTAATGCATTCTAACTCCCAGTTTATTCATTTGTAAAACTAGAATAATAATAAAGTACATTAGGTTCTGGAGATTAAATTAGATAATATGCCTTTTTTCCATAAGCATAGCTTAGTCTATTGTTTGGATTAGGATTACTGAGCACAGTATTTTAAACAATGAGTAAAAAAGCATCAGTGTGATTATAAGGAGGATTTAAATGTAGTAAAATGGTTTAAACACCAAGATTATTTTTTCATTATTTTTATTTTTCTACTTTATTCTTTTTATTGTTCCAAATATTACAGATGTCCCCTTTTCTCCTCATTGACCCCTTCCACCCTGTACCTACCCTCCTCCCCAGTCCCTCACCACACTATTGTCTTTTTCCATGGGTTATGTATATATGCATATAAAATCTTTGGTTAATCTCTCCCCACCCCCACCTTCCCTCTGAGATTCGTCAGTCTGATCCATGCTTCCATGTCACTGAATCTATTTTGTTCACCAGTTTATTAAGTTCTTTAGATTCCACATATAAGCAAGATCATGTGATTTTGTCTTTCTCTGTCTGGCTTATTTCACTTAGCATAATATTCTCCAGGTCCATCCATACTGTCTCAAAGGGTAAGAGATCCTTATTCTTTACAGCTGCATAGTATTCCATGGTGTGAATGTCCCACAGCTTTTTATCCACTCAGCTGCTGATGGGCACCTGGGCTGTTTCCAGATCTTAGCTATTGTAAACTGCGCTGCTATGAATATAGGGGTGCATAATTTCTTTGTGATTGTTGTTTCGGGTTTATTAGGATATATTCCTAGAAGTGGAATCTCTGGGTCAAAAGGCAGCTCCATTTTTAATTTTTTGAGGAACCTCTATACTGTTTTCCATAGTGGCTGCCCCAGTCTGCATTCCCACCAGCAGTGCACTAGGGTTCCCCTTTCCCCACACCCTCGCCAGCACATGTTGTTTGTTGACTTGTTGATGGAGCCATTCTGACAGGTGTGAGGTGATACCTCATTGTGGTTTTAATTTGCATCTCTCTGATGATTAGCAATGTTGAGCATTTTCTCATGTGTCTCTTGGCCATCTGTATGTTCCCTTTGGAAAAGTATCTATTTAAGTCCTTTGCCCATTTTTTAATTGGATTGTTTGTCTTCCTCTTGCTGAGTAGTATGAGTTCTCTGTACACTTTGGAAATTAGCCCCTTATCAGATGCATCCTTGGCAAATATGTTCTCCCTATGGTGGGGATCCTTTGTATTTTAAGGCTGATTTCCTTTGCTGTTCAGAAGTTTTTTAGTTTGATGCAGTCCCATTTGTTCATTTTCTCCTTAATTTCTCTTGCCCTAGGAGATGTATCAGTGAAAATTCCACGGAGATATCTGTGACTTTACTGCCTATGTTTTCTTCCAGGATTTTTATGGTTTGATCACTTACATTTAAGTCTTTTATCCACTTTGAATTTATTCTTGTGTATGGAGTAAGTTGGTGATCTAAAAACCAAGATTATTTTAATTCTGCTTCAAAATTGAACAAACGAAAATAGCAACAGCTGCATTAAATAGCAGACACATTATTGGAAACCCTTGATAATTGATTTCATATTTCTTAGAAAAAAAATTATGTGTTTATTTCATAAGAAATTATACTATTTCAAGTTTATATTTTAACTTTCTTTTTTCCATTTAAAGTTTAACAACATATCAATGAAAGCTGAATATGAATTTTGACTAATGCTTTTTTACAAATAGAGTATTTCTACCTAAGGAGGGAAGAGAGAAAAATTAGTTTTAAAATTTTATTATTGCTGTGGGATACAGAAACACATTTCTTTGGCTATGGGATTCCATGATGAATCATTGCAAGAGTTGATTGAAAAATAACATGTGAATAAGTATTTAATTTCATTGTTACTTTTTTATCAGTTCTAAGATATTAGCATATAAAAAGTAATGAAATACATTATGAAAAATATCAAGGCAAAAACTCTTTTTAACTTTAATACTTTTATCCAGTGCTCACTATGAAAAATGAAGATTAATGTAAAAGTTAAATTAATCCTTAAAATAAATTATTTTGGTCTGAGCATTCTGATATTTCAAATAAACAGAAGCTATATATCTGTCCTCTTTTTTCAGGTGATGTTAACACTGTTTATGGAAAAATACACATGAATAACTAGTAAAATTTATTTTTTTAAAGCACCATGTATGAAGAGAAAAATGATTAGTATTTTCTCTAAAAAATGTTTACTAATTCCTATTTTTAAAAAATTTCTTGGAACTATATCTTTATTCTGTTGCTCTTGCTCACTCTACACTGTCTGCCAATGTTGAGCACTCAGTCTTGACATTTCAGGCTACTTTCTCCCCTAATGCTGTACCTTTCTCATTTTCTCTACGTCTGTGATTATGTATCAGTTTCCTTCATGAGTAGATCTTCCACTACCATATTCCTCAAGCATAAATATATCTGACAATTCCATCGTAATTCTCTTCTCATCTGTCTCTTATAGTTTTTTAAAAAATAAATATTCACTATGGTGTCTTGGATGATCATTTTAATTCCCTAGTTTAATAATCATCATAAATATAATTATTAATGTACATATAATTAAAGAAATATTTTTTGATTGTGGAATTATTATCTTCTTATATTTTTAATTTAATCTCAAAATCTGTACAAGAATATATCCATTACATAGTCTTAATATTTAATAAACCTACCTTATAAAATCGATGCTTTGGTAATTTGGTAATTTTTGAAATTTTCTAATTGAGTTTCCAGGTAAAGAACTACATTTTTAAATATTTTATTTCTTTTGCTCCTTAGACATCCATATCAATATTTTGTTCTCTTATAATTACAATTTCCTTCTTTCTAGTCTCTTTAACTAGTGTGTTAACTAATATCATGCTACGTGCTTATATTATTAATTTTCAGGCTTCTTTCATTTAAATGTAATCCTATAAATGTCCTAAGTATTGCATCTCCTAAGTTTCAGTGTGAATTGGGTGTAACATTACCCTGATATTTTTCTTCAATATGGTTGCCTTGCCTGCTAACCTGCAGGGTAAACATGGGGAACCCATGTGCTTAAACACTCACCAGCCTATTCTGACATACAGAGAAGGTTAATAAATAATGCTAAAAATAGCAAAAATTCGATAAAAGTTTAACATTTACTAATAATTAACATTGTAACCATTCTTTAAGTTAACATTGCTGACATTCAGTAACTTCACCTGAAAAAATGAGTCTTTGGGTTTGGTATCTGTCAGTCTCATCAAGTCTAGAATGTGAGTTAGTGTCCCAACAGAAAACATCTAGAAAATCCAATATAGGATAACTGAAGGAGGGTTTATTTTTAAGCTATTTATGAAAGTGCAAGTGTATGGGAATGATCAGTTGGTACCAGTTAATCTGTTACCTCACCTGGGCTTAAAAGAAAAAAGTAGTAATCAGCCACGCTGCATTGAACAATCTAATATGGTCACTTTAAGGTTATTTTGCAGCAAGGAATTTAAAATAATAAGGAAGCCAGAGGTTGTCTCCTTTGATATAATCCAAATGGGAACACTTCTGGGGCAAAATGAAAGCTGAAGATTGGAGAGTGCATCTGAGGGACACACAATCGTACTGCTGGGGTCTGATCTATGCACTGATATTTTATGGTAAAGGGGGTCAAATACATGGTGATGGAAGATGATTTCACTTTGGGTGGTGGGTACACAATGCAGTGTACAGATCAAGTATCATAGAAATGTAACTTGAAACCTATATAATCTTACTAACCAATGTCACCCCAATAAATGTAATAAAAGTTTAAATAAAAAATAAAAGTAAAAAAATATTTTGTCTGGATAGAAGAGCTACCAAATATAAGAATAAAATGAACAAGAATATCATGACAGAAAATATATCTTTCAGGACAGAAAGGCACAGATTTGACCACATGGAAGAAGATGATCCAGAGAGATAATGTGACTTGTCAAAACGCCCTCCTGTAATATAACCCCAGAGTCACATCCTCCCAATTTCTTTTATTTTTTCTATACTTCATACACTTTACATTAGATGAATTAGATGTGTAGTACACCTTGTGGTTATATTATTGGGCACGTTTATTTTAGCTTGGTAATTCTCAGACCATTTTAGCTGACTAACCAAAAATTTAAAACTAATAGAGAGCATTAGTTAAAATTAATGTTATTGATCTTTTATAATTCTGGTTCATGGCGTCACATAAAAGCAATTATTGTAACACAAGTTTGAGGGAGAGGTCAAGTAAATGTTTTCATAACAGAGAAGTATAATAATTGGAATTTGTAATTGATATCAAAAGTTAAGTGATGATGTAATTAGACATATCCAAATGCTTCAAGTTTTATTTCAACAGAGACCTAGTATTCCTAAGGTATAACATGGATTGTAGATTAAAGAATCATACCTAAGTAACCACAATAGTTTTGCTCAATAAAAATAAAAATTATATCCCATTTTCACATTGCTAATCATCTTGAAAACACATTTAAAAATATTTTTTCTCATAAATAAAAAATAATTCTGTAAATAAAGCACTTTATATAATTACGAGACTTTAGGAAAACTAAGTAATTTGATAATTAACATAAGTATAGATCATCAGGGTCTGGACTAAAACACAGAGAGTATGATTTATACTAGTTACTTTTGGAGTAATATTTTTAGAAATTATATACAAAATAAAAGTGTAGCCCAGCCTGCATGGCTCAGTGTTCGAGCATTGACCTATGAACCAGGGGGTCATGGTTTGATTCCCAGTCAGGGCATATGCCCAGATTGTGGGCTCAATCCCCAATGGGGGGTGTGCAGGAGGCAGCCAATAAATGATGACTCTCTCATCATTGACGTTTCTATCTCTCTCTCTCACTCTCCTTTCCTCTCTCTGAACTCAATAAAAACATACTTAAAAAATAAAATAAATTTAAAAAGTGTAATGTACACGTGATGAAATAAAAATGTTATTTTAACTATAGATTAAGTGAGGATACCCTTTCTTTGTAATATCATGATTATATATGTGATTAAATATGATTAGACCTTGTTCACATTTTAAAAGGCAATGCCTTATTAATGAGCTTTGTTTTCTCCCTCAGTAGAATATAATTCAAACATGAATGTTAAATTAACCCATTCCAGTAATCCCCTTATCTTCTGTTTTTTTGTATATTTGTGAAAATTCCTCTTGCTGCTGATTATTTAAATTTAACCAGATTTTGAAAATGTCATATCTTTTATTCTCTCATGAACCTCAAATTAAAAAAAAAAAAAAATCTAGCATTGGAATGTATTCTTTTTTAAAAAAACTAGAGTACATTTTTTAATTAAATCAATACAGAGATGCAAGTGTCTGAAAAGTCCTTGATGAAAAATATGCTTCATTTAATTGTAAATATGCAAGCCTTTCACACTTCTAATGTCTGTTTTATGAAGGCACCATTTAATGATGAAACTCTATTTCATCATTAAATGATAACTATGTCTCCCTGTGAACCTGAATAATTGTTTACTGGTAAGAATCTAAAGTTGCCATCTACACTCACTTCCAACTTTATAACTAACTGAGGGAGAGGGGAATAAAAGAGTACATTTCAAAATTGTTCATAAGCTGTCTGGGTGAGAACTCCTAAGTACTGACTTTGCCTCACAGTTATCATCTCCTTTTTCCAAATCTTCTATCATCTTGTAGATCCATGAAAACTTAGAAACTTAAAGTATGTCCTCTTAGGAGAAGGGTCTATTCAGGTCCTTTGTCCATTTTTTCATTGGATTGTTTGTTTTTTGGTGTTTTATAATTTCATCATAAGTTTTGGATATTAGTCCCTTAGATATATTATTGAAAAAGAAGCTCTCCCATTCAGTAGGTTGTCCTTTCATTTTGCTGATGGTTTCCTTTGCAAATGTAGATTCATTTGTGTATTTTTTTTGTTTTGTTCCAAGATAATATATCAGAAAAAGTATTTCTACGAGAGATGCCTGATATTTTGCTGCCTGTGTTTTCCTCTAGGATTTTTATGGCTTTGAGTCTAACATTTAAGTATTTAATTCATTTGAGTTTATTCTTGTGTACGGTGTAAAAAGGTGGTCAGTTTCATTTTTTATATGTATCTGTTCAGTGTTCCCAACACCATTTATTTAATACACTGTTTTTACCCCATTGTATGTTTTTTCTTTTGTCAAATATTAATTGAACATAAAAGCATAGGATTATTTCTGGGTTCACTATGCTATTCCACTGTTCTATATGTCTGATTTTATGCCAGTACTGTGCTGTTTTGGTTACTATGTTCTTTTAGTATAGTTTGATGTTAGGCAGCATGATTCCTTCAATTTTGTTCTTTCTCAAGATTGCTGTGGCCATTCAGAGTCTTTTGTGGTTCCAAATAAATATTTGAAATATTTGTTCTAGTTCTGTGAAATGTTCCATTGGTATCTTGATAGGAATTGTGTTGCATCTATAGATTGCTTTGGGCAGTATGAACATTTTAATGATGTCAATTCTTCCTATCCATAAACATAGTATATGCTTCCACTTATTTGTATCTTTTTAAATTTTTTCTTTCAGTGTTTTATAATTTTCTAAGTATAGGTCTTTTACATCCTTGATTAAGTTTATCCCTAGGTATTTAAATTTTTTATGCAGTTGTAAATGAGATTGTTTTCTTAGTTTCTTCTTCTGATAATTTATTATTGGTGTATAAAAATGGAAGTGATTTCTGGATATTTATTTTGTATCCTGCTAGTTTATGGAATTCATTTATCAGGTCTATTATTTTTTGGGTGGTATCTTTAGTGTTCTCTGTATGCAATATGATCTTGTCTGAAAATAAAGAGTGTTACTTCTTCCTTCCCAACTTGGATGCTTCTTATTTCTTCTCTGATGGCTGTGGCTAGGATTTCCAGTACTATGTGGAATAAAAGTGGTGCAAGTGGACACTCCTGTCTTGTTTCTGGTCTTAGGAGAAACACTTATAGATTTTGCCCATTAAGTATGATGCTGGCTGTGGGTTTGTCATATATGGCCTTTATTACATTGAGGTGTGTTCTCTCTATTCCCACTTTGCTGAGAGTTTTTATCATAAAGCCATGCTAGATTTTATCAAAAACTTTTTCTTCATCTATTGATATGATTGATTGGTTTTTAATCTTTCATTTTGTTTATGTGGTATATCATGTTTATTGATTTGCAGATATTGTACCAACCTTGCATTCCTGGAATAAATCCCACTTGAGCATGGTTTATGATCTTTTTAATGTTTTGCTGGATCTGGTTTGCTAATATTTTGTTCAGGATTTTAGCGTCTATATTCATCAGGGATATTGGCCTATAATTTTCTTTCTTTATGATGTCTTTATCTGGTTTTGGAATTTGGATAATGCTGGCCTCATAAAATGAGCTTAAGAGTCTTCCCTCCTCTTGAATTTCTTGGAATAGTTTGAGAAGGATAAATGTTAATTCTTCTTTGACTGTTTAATAAAATTCACCTGTGAAACCATCTGGTCCAGGACTTTTGTTTGTTGGGAGGTTATTTTTTAATTTATTATTACTGCTTCAATTTCATTAGTTGTAACTTGTCTATTTAGATTTTCTGAATCTGCTGGATTCAGTTTTGGAAGATTGTATGTTTCTAGGAATTTATCCATTTTGCCGAGGTTGTCCAATTTGTTGGTATATAGTTGTTTATAGTATTTTCTTACAATCTTTTGTATTTCTGTCATGTCAGTTGTTACCACTCCCCTTTCATTTCTGATTTTATTTATTTGAGTTATCTCTCTTATTTTCTTGATGAGCCCAGTTAAAAGTTTGTCAGTCTTGTTTATCTTTTCAATGAACCAGCTCCTGGTTTCATTGATCTTTTGTATTGCTTTTTTAGACTCCATTTTGTTTATTTGTGCTCTGATCTTTATTTATTTTTTTCCTACTCACTTTGGGCTTTGCATGTTGTTTTTCTAGTTCTTTTAAGTGTAAAGTTAGATTGTTTGAAAATTTTCTTGTTTCTTCAGGTAGGCCTGTAATGCTATAAATTTCCCCCTTAGGAATTCTTTCACTGTGTCTCAAATATTTTTGGTTGTTGTGTTTTCATTTTTATTTGTTTCAAGGTATCTTTTGATTTCTTCTTTAATCTCATTGTTAACAATTTATTGTTTAGTAACATGTTATTTAGCCTCCATGCCTTTGTGTGTTTTTCAGTTTTTTTCTTGTGATTGATTTCTACTGATCTATCCATTGATGTCAGTGGGGGATTTTAATTCTCCTGCTATGTCCGTATTACTGTGGATCACTCCCTTTATGTCCATGAAGATTTGCTTTATATATTTAGGTGGTCCTATGTTGGATGCATAAATGTTTACAAGGGGTATATGCTTTTGATGGATTGCTCCCTTTATCATTATGTAGTGTCTTCTTTTTCTCTTACTATAGCCTTTGTTTTAAAGTCTATTTTCTCAGATATAAGTATTGTTTCCACAGCTTTTTTTCCTCATTTACATGGAGTATCTTTTCATCTGCTTACTTTTAGTCTATGTGTATCTTTTCTTCTGAGGTGGTTCTCATGCATGTCTTTTAATTAGGGCATTTAAGCTATTTACATTTAAAGTGATTATTGATAGGTATGTATTTATTGCCATTCTATTCTTTATAATTATGTCTTCATTTTGTTCTTTCTTCTTCTTAAAGAAGACCCTTTAACATTTCTTACAATACTGATTTGGTGGTAATGAACTCCTTTAATTTTGTTCTTGTATGAGAAGCTCTATACTACTCCTGTAATTTAAATGATAGCCTTGCTGGGTAAAGTAGTCTTGGCTTTTCATCATTTTTAATATTTCATGCTAATCCTTTCTGGTTTGAGATGTTTCTGTTGAAAAATCAGATGATAGACTTATGGGAGCTCCCCTGTAGGTAACTAGCTGTCTTCCTCTTGCTGCTTTTAAGATTCTCTCTTTGTCTTTAACCTTTGCCATTTTAATTATAATATGTTTCAGTGTGGGCCTCTTTGGGTTCATCTTGTTTGGTACACTCTGCACTTCCTGGACTTGTCTATTTTTTCACCAGGTTAGGGACATTGTCAGTCATTATTTCTTCAAATCGGTTCTCCATCCCTTGCTCTCTCATTCTGGTACCCCTATGATGTGGATGTTGTTACACTTCATGTTGTCCTCAGAGGTTCCTTAAGCTATACTGATTTTTCTAATTTTTTGTTGTTGTTGCTACTCTGATTGGGTGTTTCCTGCTCCCTTATCTTCCAAGCTGCTGATATGATCCTCTGCTTCATGGCACCTATTGATTATTTTTTCTAATATATTATTCATTTCAAATATTTTACACAGATATGCTTTACAAGTTGTAAAGTACTCTAAAACACTAAGTAATAGCAATAATAATGTGGTTTTAACACATATGCCAGTGGGTTTTTTTTAGGTCTTAAAAAACCCTGTAGGCTAAAGAAATCCAGACTTTAAAATAAGTATAGTGATAGCCTTACTTATGTAATAGAGACAGGAGCCCTACAGTTTGCCATGAGTAAATGGTTGCTGAATATAGAGTAAAAGGAAAAGCATCCACACTACAGCTCAACAAATTTTAAAGTTTTCACTAAATCTACTTATCTAAATTCCCTTCATAGGATGTTCAGAAATGTTCTCTCAAGATTATCTTGTCTGAAGTTTGGAGATATAGTTAACATTATGCTTTGAATACTAGAGGAAAATTTAATAAACAGCAACAATAGAAAAGTAACAGAAATATACCAGATAAATCATTTGATGAAGATCATGTGCTATGCATCTCACTGCAGTTTATGAGGATTTTGCTAAGTCTCTTCCACAGTAATTAATTATTTTTTTCTGCTGTAAGTTTTGCCCTAATTTTGTTTCAGAACTTTTCCTCGGAGACTCTACTGTCAATGTTTTTCCTTTTTTCCTGTGAAAGGGTTTAGTTTAAATACGGTGGAATTAAAATATCAGCTTTAATTTTATTCCTCTAAAGAACAGTAATTTCTGAATATTGCAATACATTTCTGCTATAATTAAAGAGCTAAATATATAATATTTTAATGAGGGATCAGTATTTTTCTGTAGTATATATAAACATCAGTTAAACTGTAGATACAGAAGTTATACCATCTTAGATATAAGTTGATGCTTGATTGACCATATATTATTTTGGTAATCTTTTTCCCCCAAAAAATATTGGCCTTGGATGCATCCTAAATAAATTATAAATTTCATATTTAAATATTGCCTTTAGTCTTGATGTCTTTCCAACCCCCACCACCAAATCCAAGACTTAGACAAGTAGTTGCAGTCAAGTATCAAGTAGTTTGTTAGGAAGTCCCAGAAAACAGGAGTGGGGGTGGGGGACAGAAAAAATAGAAGAGGGAAAACCATTGTTTTAGAGTTCTTTATAGTTATGGGCAAATGAGGCCTGCTTCTTTCAGAATGTTGTGAGGAGCAATGTTGAATGCAGCTTCAATTTTTTTCTCAAATAATGAAACAGATCTTCTATTCAATGGCAAGAGTTGGTCTACAGCAGGGCTAACTGCCTTGCACCTTCAGGTTGCACTTGTCTGAGTGTAAAATGGATCATTCCATACATCCTAGGCCTTTGAATCAGGAAATCGCTAGGATAGATGGCTCAGCTGCAGTGATGAATGAAGTGCTATCATGCTGCACCTGTGAATTACCGCTACAATGGCAGGAATAAAAGTGTAAGGTGATGTGAAGCAGAATACAAGGCATTGTGATTCAAAGGATGCATTATGATGAGAAAAATCACAGATACCCTTGTTTTTAAAGGATTTCTTCTGTTTTATCAGCTTTGTAACCTAGCAAAGAGTTTACCAATACATGAAAACTGTTGTTTTCCAAACTCTATTCCCTATGTTTCTTTCAGATTAACATTTCTATAATAGAATTCTGGTCACCTGCTAAGAGACCTTACATGCATTTTCTTTAAAACAAGGTAAAAGTTATTCCCCTTTACCTTACATTCAACTTACTTGAAAATGTGGCTCTCATATACTTTCCAATTTTTTTTTTTTGACTCCTCTTTAGTTACCTACCTCCCTTTCCTTTCCTTTTTCTATGAATTTCAGAAGAATCAATTATTCTCTGTCACATTGAGTTAATGCCTATATGTGTTGGAACAATAAAAGGTATCAAGAAGAGTGCATCTTGAGAAAATAACTCAATTTTGGTATGTATCTTGTTGTGGGTAAAATGATAATTTCTGCCATTTTAATAAATCTAGAAGAAAAATGGAGAAAACCCCATTTCTCTTCTGATTTATCATTATCTCTTCCCAATAGACTCATCACCTTTCCTGAGTTTCTCCACATATTTATAATTTAGATAATGGTTATGGCCTTGCTGTTTTTCTTAAAGAAATTCCAATATACTTCTTGTTATTTCAAATCAAAACACATTAATATTATAGAAAATGTGCAAAGCAACACACTTCAGTAACATTTCCAATACCTGTGGTTAAAAAACATAAATGTAATGAGATAATGAGATTTTCATATGTACGTTGGAAAGCCAACATTGACTGTAGGCTCTTTAGACCAACCTCATGAGGCATTTGAACCTTGAAACAAATAAGATTTTAAAAAAACTTCAGGCTGCACAAGTTTATAAGGACTAAGGAGTGTTTGATCTATTGACTTTTTATTACACATAATGTAGTCTTGGATCAAGAGAACACCATTCAACAAGGGAAGTGCAGAATGGGTAAAGGACCATGAGATGCACTGGTCATACCATAAACCACACTATCCAGAAGCTAAGAGCATGATAACAGTGCAGAAGAATCCTTTTAAGAGGCAGAGGATGTGTCAGCTTGTGAGGTCATACCTTGTGAGAATTGGGCATCACCCTGTAGGAAGTAGTGTACAAGCAATAACAATAAAATTATATTGTTCCTTAATCCCAGTGAGTAGAATGCATGGGCCCAAGAACCAAGAGAAGAAAGTGTGTTACCTTGCTTACCATCATTTTCATTCATCCTTGGGAATTTGTGCCTTACCCCACGCAAATCTAGGAACTACCTAAATGTCTTGGTTCCAGAGAAGGAACATTTTCACCAGGGGACTTTGAAGGGTTCTATTTAATGTCAGGTTCCCTGTGACAAGAGAAAAGCTGTCACAGAAAAGGGTCACCATCTCCTGGCTACAGTAAATAATAAATTACCAGTCTAGTAACAGACCATTAGAGAGAGGTAGAGGTACTGTAATACAATGTGAGCAATGGATAGTATGTTTAGGACCAGGTTGTCCACAGGGGCGGGTCTTGTTACTGACCTATCCAATTTAGGCATTAGATGGACAAGTGTAGCAGTTAAAAACTTAGAATGGCATAATGGCAGTTCTGAGGATCTGTGTTTGAGTCACACCACCAGTAAAGTCATCTAATTTTATACACTTTAGCATAGCTACTAACTTAGAGTGAAACAAATAAAGAAGATGATCTAGAATAATGGAAGGAGATGACTGGTATCAACTGAGGCGTCAAGACCTGCTGCAGGGGCAGGAACCTTAATGTATCCTCCCAGCCTACCTTCTTCTAAGTTTACCCAGAAAAAGAGCAACCTGAATCGTGGAGGGGGTGTTCCCAGATGGATGACGTGATTATGTGCAGCACGTGGATCCTAAAAGGGCAGTGGGTGAGATCTCAGGGATGAGGCATTTTCCCATGTAGATCCCACCTGAGGCACTTCTGTCAGCTGTCAGAAGTGTTACATGTTGATGGTACACTGCTGAGTTCATCCCCTGGAATTTCCCTTCACAGGTTCACTTAAAGTTAAATGCTCTCCCCAGCGACAGCGTAACTGGTTGCTGACCAGTTGAGAGTTGACTCAGTAACTGGTTGACTCTCTCACTCCCTCATGGCAGTTGTAGCCCAGGGCACTCTAAGTAAACTTCCTTCAAGCAAATCACTGTCTCAGAAACTGCTTTCCAGGAATGCAAGCTAAGACCAGAAGCTTTCTAAAAAGTGCTTGCAGTGCATATTTATACTTGGCATATATTCATCTCAAAGTTAGAAACAATTCTCTGTCTTCTGCACACACATTTAACATGATCTATACACATCATCTTCACAATTAGAAGCCAATAATCTCTAAACAATGAAATTCTCCCTTAGTAGTTATAGCTTTGTTCTATAAGTAAGGGTTTGAAGATTTCATTGTTTTCTATGTCTGTGTACTTACATATGCTTTCTGCCACCAACCCCTTACTTGTTTAGCCATTTTATACTTGTCTATGAAATACCATCTCTGGTGTCACCTAATTTAAAATCTTTCCCTAATATTTATTATGACTTAGGTATATTAAATGTACTGAAAAAGTATTGTGAATACTTCTGTGATAGTATTTCAAACATTACCGTATTAACAGATAGAGTTGGTATCCTAGCATGATGTAAGATCTAAAGCCAGCAACCAAATCAGAGAGGGAGAAAAAGTAATTATATGCTTGTGGGCTCTGGAATTAAATGGACTTTAATCTGTTACGATTAATAAAAGACTTAATAGTGTAACTCTAATTCACATGAAAGAAATCTGTGCTTCCAGGGCCTAGCTCAATGCCTCTCAAACAAATGATTATTTGTTGAAAAGATAAACAAATGACTGGTTGATTAAGAAAGGGGAGACTAAAAACAAACAAAAGGGGAACTATATATCCAATTATGGTTATATTTTCATAAGATTAATATATTTATAAAAATATTTTCTTTAAATTTCATATTAGCTTTGGGGTTAGATAATATTATTGCCCTTTAGCAGCTGAGAAAAATGAGTTTCAGGGATTTAAGTAATTTTCCAAAAGTTACAGATATTAAATTATATACTTAAGTCCTCACTAGAATTACCTTTCAATTCTAATTATTTATATATTGGTAGATACATTTGATAGCTAGATCTTTAGAAAGATGGATGGATGGATAGATGTGCATATTTTTAAAAGGACTGAGTTTAGGGAGCTATGCAGAGTGAGAGACTAAAGTGGTATGGAGGCTGGTCATAGCAGAAGAAATAGAATGAGATGATTCCAAATGTAATTTTGAAGGAAGACTCACTCTGTAGCCAGATCAACTGACTAGTTAGCTATCAGGAGTAAATCTTATGCACTAATCAATGTCAATCACACATTTTAGCCTGGGAGAACTGGACAATGGCGGTTCAATTAACAGAACTACAAGAGTCAACATGGTTTGGAGTTGGTAAGAGAGGAAATAAAAATTTACTTGTAGAATGCTGATTTTAAGGTTGTTTCAGGACCTCTCAATGGAAATCAGGACAGGAGTTCTGGGGAGATGAGAAGAAAAATAACATTGATATTTAACATTAATATTGATGTTAAAAGTTTTAAAATGTGTTTTGGAAGTTTTAGTGACCATAAAATTTATAAGGTATTGTGTTGGCTTCAAAGCAAAAACATTAAATGAAGTGAAAGGAAAGCAGGTTGGAGGCAGGACTGTGATTGTGGTCGTTTTCATTTGAAATCCTAATAGATAATACACATGCAGTACATCTCTACTGACTTCAAAACTCATAATGCATGAGGGAATTTGAGTGTAAACATTTTATAATGTAACAAAAGAGTAAAATATGGAGGTTTTACAACCTATTGCCTGTTGGCATTTTCTAGAATTGTGATTCATTTGACCTGGATAAAAACGATTATGATGCTGGAATTGCAAAATATAAAGCATAACCAACTTTTCAAAGAAGAAAAAAATATATACTGGCCATAAAATAAATAAGGAAAACTTGAATTTTTCTTTTTCCTTTTGACTTCCTCATAAATCTGTATTTTAATACTAATAAAACACAGGATTAGGATATTCTGCTTTCCATTTTGAAAAAAAAATTCATTTGTTAAAGTTCACTTCAGCCCTGTGGTTCACTTTAATATTAGGTGAGACAGTGCTATTGATACAGCTTCTTTCATTCATGGGACACATGCATCCTCTGTACACAAACTACCCTTGGGAAGGGAATAAAATATGTCAGTTCTGCACTATGTACAGCCACATGGCAGGTCCCAGAGCAAAACAAAAACCTCTCCCATAAAAATAACACAACTGTTTAAAAGTAACAACTTGTAAATAAAGTTGTGGGGCTGTTTTTTCAGTAAGTAACAGCAATTTCCACCACATACTGATCTGAAATTATATTTCTCAATAAGGTTGATTCCAGATTGCCCCGAGCAATTCCAAATATGATAAACAGCAGTATCCAGTGATGGCAATGGACTGGTGGTAGATACCCATGACCCCCTCAGGGCAACCTTCTCTATCTATTGAGCTTTGCCAATTGGGCTAGGGTGGTTTATAGGAATCATAACTGACTTTAAAAAATACATATATATGTTTTTATTGATTTTAGAGAGAGAAACATTGATTGACTGCCTCCTGCACACCCCCTACCGGGGATGGAGCCCAAAACCCAGGCATGTGCCCTGACCAGGAACTGAACGGGTGACCTTTTGGTTCATGGGTGGACCCTCAACCACTGAGCCACGCCAGGGGGCATAAATAACTCTTCTGATTACATTTTTATTTGGTTATATTTTAGTCAGTACATCACTATCCTGTCTTCATTCTTACAGATAGGCAGATTAATATTTTTGAAATGGTATTTTTTTCTATATGAAGAACACAGTGTTTGGTTTTAATTGGACCTGGGTCTTCCGCTTATCAGCCCACAAAAGTTAGACTTCTATTAACCCCTATTAGCCAAAGTTTCCTTATTAATAAAATAGTAATTATAAATTATCCGCTTCATAGAAAAAATATCTTTATTAAAATAGAATATAAATTAAAATCCAAAAGTTTGAAAATTTAGTTTTTCTTTATCTTTAAAAAATTAAGACATCCATGGACTAAAATGCTATTGGCATATCGCCAATGTGAAAGAAGTTCTCTCCCTAATAGGTTACATTAAAATAATGAAAGTGTAATTTCCGACGGAATATAAACCATACTTAAACTCTTCAATATAATTTATTTCTTTAAGCTTAAAACAATCTAACTGCATTTACACTGTTTCATTTCTTTGCCTTATTTATTATAATGATTTTACTGCACACACAAATTAATTGAAGATTCCTATTGAATATATTCAATAATCTCTTGTATAATGACTTATTAGGGTAAATTTTATGTCTATAGCTTTGTGTTATATTTATATTTAAATGTTGATGGAAATGCAATTATCTTGCTTAAATAGCGTTTCATATGCAAGACCTTGTTTTTCTTCTGAATAGCAGGCTTTCTTTGAATAAAATATTGTTCTTATTAAATAAAATAATTTTGCCTCTATGCATTTTGTGCATGTGACACAGGATTCTAAAGGGCAAAAATAGTTCTGAGGCCTATTCATGGCATCTCTACATACAAGTATTTTCTCATCATTTTTAGTTATTAAGCATCTTAGAACAGAAAACAATTATAAAGGTGTTAAAGACATTGACAAAAAGAAAATATTAGATTATATATAGAAGGAAGAGTAAGACCTATTTAGATTTAGACCTACTTAGGGAAATTCAAGCACATTTGCCCAGTTCTTAACTGCAAATATCAGCCCTGGATCCTGTGTGGCAGAAAATAGGTAAGAAAGCAGAGTACATAGACAAAGGCCTGAGTTTAGGGCCACCTATCAACCCAAGAGCCTGCTCAATTGTGGGCCCACTAGAGATGCCGAGGCTGTATGTAATACCCAGAAGCTGTGAATGTAATAAGTTTCATGTCAAAAAGGACTTTGCAGATACACTTAAGGTTGTAGCCCTTAGGTTAGAGCAAGCATCTCTGTTAAGTTTAAATTAAAACAAATTCCACATCACTTTGAATTATACAATAAATACATTTCTGAAGTTTCAATTTATAACTGAAAAAAATGTAAAAGATTTATGTGTTATCTCCAAAACTTATACTGCTTTTATTTGTTTGTTTGTGGGGTTTTTTTCTCACCTAAATGACTTTCTGAAGGGACACTGGAAGTTCTGAGAGGGTATAATTCTTTATTCCATATAAGTGATCCATGTATTGAACTATGCCTAGCAAAATTATTTTCAGTCAAAGTCACTAAGCCTCTCTAATGACTGTGATAACTACAAGTACCCATCCCTATTTTTCCAAAACACTTCTTGGGAATCATGACTATCTTAGGTGAAAATTGAAGTAGTAAGTAATGAAAGACATACACAGATTAACAACAACAAAAAAGTGATCTTGGGCATCCAGGACTTTATAGTTTAAATAGTGAAATAAGGTCAATATATAAATATCTTTAATAAATGATCTGAAATAAATACTTTAAACATTTGAGAAACATTCCCAAATCAAATTATTATTTTTTTCATGTGATAGCTATCACTAAAATTTATAAGTAGGGATGTTAAGTTGAATGGTTTAAGATGAACTGTTTTAATGTTAAGAATAACTACATTGAAATGTTCTAATGTGGTTCATTTCCCCTTTTGGCCAGAACTGCCACCTTCCAGTAATTTGCCAAAATTAACCACACAAAGGGAAAGAGGAAAGACACCCCTTGTATGTTCCCTATTCCTTTTAGAAAACATGGAGTTGTTCCTTTGGCCACATACATGCGCATCTGCAAGAAAGGTGATACTGTAGACATCCAGGAATGGGCACTGTTCAAAAAGGAGTGCCCCACAAATGTTACCATGGCAAAACTGGAAGAGCCTGCGGTGTCATCCAGCTGGTGGTGGGCATTGTAAACAAACAAGAGCAAGATTCTTGCCAAGAGAATTAGTGTATCTATTGAGCATATTAAGCATGCTAAGAGCCTAGATAACTTACTAAAATGTGAAAAGGCAAATGATCAGAAAAGAAGGAAGCCAAAGAGAAAGGTACCTGGTTTTTCTCTATTATACTCTGATATATTCTCAGAAATTGAACCAGGTATCTTTGGGAAGTTAGATATCTCATTGACCCAAATGATCTTGGCCTGAAACATCTTTTTGCTTCTTCAGATAATGGCATCCTTTCAAATCACCCACTTTATCTTCAAAATATCATGAAAATCTTTGTAAGTACTTCATTCCCATAGATTTCCTTTCATCTTCTACAAGGGGTATCATGTAAAGAGGAAGACTGCTGTGTCCAGTGGAAGGTGCTGGTTTTCATGTTTTTGTTTCCCCGTAGGTCATGATGTTCTGTCAGGCATGAAAAGCTGTCTATTGATTTTGGTGGTCACATTTCTCAGTTCCTCCTCTGTTGGCCACAATTCTTCAATTTCTCTTAAACCTTTTGATTTTTCTCTTCACGTTTCTTGCTATGACATCTAATTGCTCACCCACCTTTGCATGCAATTTACTGCCCTTCAGAGTTTCACCTGCTGGATCAGATACTCAGATTCCAGCAGCTGTTCCTGATCAGTTGTGCACATCTGCTCAGGAGAGTTCTCTGATCTAATTGCGTCTTCCTAGCAGATCTTGCTGGCGTCCTGGAGGCCCTACCATGTGCTTGTCCACTTTCACCCCAGGCTCCTCCACCCAGTTTCTAGCTCCCTGCGCTTGCTGGTGGGTTATCCTAGAGCAGCCACTTCAGCTGCCACCTCAAATAAACTTGCCTGCTCTGCCCTCCTCAGGAGCCACCTCTCCTGCTGCCTGATGGCTTCCCTGCTTCCCCGTTTCCTTGCACCGCACACAGGTTACTCTGCTCAGGCTGCCTCTTGCAACACAGCTGAGCCCTGAGTCCTGCTCTGGCTGTTTTGTGGTTCAAAGGGAACACAAGCTGTTTGGTTAAAGGAAGCCAACGCAAATCATTGTTTTGTTTCTTGCCATCTTTGGGAAGAAAGATCATCAGCCTGAATTGGAGCAATGGAAGGGGAATGGAACTGAGAGCCCTGAGCTCTGGAGTTGGCTCACTAGCTGAGGTAGGGCACCCTGTAAAACAGACGTTTCATACAGGATGCAGTGAGGATCTCCAACAGTCTAATTTTTTTATTGATTATTGATTAATGATTAATGTGATAGGATCTTTTTCAACATGAAGTCTTGAAAAGTTTATATAAGAATTTATATGTTTTTAAAATGCCTTGTATAATTTGGGCCAAAATCATGGGTTTCTGAAGACATTAATATATTGTAGAGTACAACAAACTAAAGTTTCTGTGTTAAATTAAAAATTAGTCATATTTTATGGCTTGTGATAGTGAGCTGGATTCCAAAGTAAGAAACTCTGTTTGGTCTGAGGTTCTTGGGCCTCTCGAGAGGGAGACTTTGCTTAAGGTCTCCAGTTGGGGTGAATTTCTGTTCACACTAGCTTTTGTATATTTTAGTTTGGATATGTGAATCCAAGGTTGGATCCTTTGGAGTTTGGCACCAGTGCTAGTGGTAAGGAGGAAGATGTAATTTTCCAGTGATATTGCCTTCTGAAAACTAAGTGTCCAATTCCTTGATTGTAGAGTGATTTAGACGGAGGAACCTGTTGATAATAAGGGTGGATATAATCAATAGTCTCTTGAAGTATTTTAGAATGTGTTGTTGAATAGATTAGAATCTTTGAGAGCTAAGGTAGAATAGGAATTATCAAGGGCCAGTTACTAATTTCTATTTGGACAGTTGATGTGACCAAGCAGGAGAGGACTGGAGGGCAATCAGAGCTAAGAGCAGTGGGAAATTGATTTCTTCTGTCCATTTAGCAAACTTCAATTTTAATAACCCATTAATTTTCTTTATCACTCCTGATGACTGGTGATGATAAGGGTAACATAATTTGTGGGATAAAGGAAGACTTTCATGAATATCTAAATGACTTTACCAGTGAATTGGATCCCTCTATTTTTGCCTGATTAACTTGGGGACAGAAAGTCTAACCAAAATCTAGGCAAGCCATCCAATGGGTTGGCTTTCCAAATTACAAGGAAGTGGAGAGACTGAAAAGAGTTGTCAAGATAAGAGCTGAGGAAGGTATATGAAGGGTGAGACAATTTATAGTGAAAGTGGTAAGTGGAGGCTAGGACTACTACATGAGCTTTTTAAAAGTTCCTAGAAAGTAGTGTTTGTTAACTAAGGTGATTATTTAGGGACCTTGGACAAAACCTAAACATGTAGGTATGAAACACATAGCACAAGAATAAAGTCCTGTGACAGATATAATTTCACTAGAGAGTGAAAACTGTAGACAGTAGGAAAATAAATGAATAAAGAGTTTGAGGGGCCAGATATAAACTAACTTTGAATTCCAGATGGTGGCATTTGAGCTCTACGGCACATCAATCATAATGGTTCAGACTCTAATAATTTGTAAGAGTACAATGATCTATTTAAAAATCACTTTTTAAAATTTGTACAATAAACCAGTCACTGACTCTGTACGTTCTCCATGATATAATCTAAGTTTCTTCATCTTTTTCCCACATGTATCTGAATACGGACAGATCTTAGAAAAACTTATGAAGTGCAAAAATTATCTTTGGAGCACTCACTATCTGATTATCTTTCTTGAATTTTCTGCCAAACTTTGAAAAAAGTAATTGATTTTTTTTTTTAAATTTAAAATAGTGTGTTACTTATATTCTCAATACATATATAAGAATGGTAACATTTCATTGTATTATTTTATAATGCGAAATATAGTGAACAAGTACGACCTAATTTTTCACACATTTATATTGGCAATATATCCCACATATATTGTATTAGATAATTCCATGCACTGGTGTTTCAATGGTGAAACAAAAATAATCCTTAGCTTGATATTTTAAACCAATATGGAAAATTATAAGTGTTTCCAGAACTTTAAAAGCTTTTCTCAGTGTGAAAGTAAATTAAGGTTTCTTTGTTATTGTCAATGAAAAATTTTCAGATGACAGAGCTCATTATAATTGTAGGCAACCATTTAAACCATCTATTTTTATATGCATTTAAATGGTAAGGTTTTAATGCACCTCTAGAAACCGGAGGTATGGTGTTGATAACTAGTATGGTCTGGCAGCTTTACTTCCTAACCAAATGAGGCTGTTTGGGAAGGAGAAACATCTGATTCCAATTTTCTTCATATGGTAATTTTCCTTAGGCTAGCGCGTTAAATTCTGAAGACGAGAAACATTTGTCTGCATGCATAGACACCAAAGATAGTGCACAACTTCACTTGGAATATTATGTGAACTTGCAGACTTTGAGAATGAAAAAAATGTATATAACTTTCTGTTGGAAAAGCAAGAGACACGATCTTTAGAATTCCTCACAAACAAGAGCAATGCCTCTTTTTTGCTGCCCAGGCTTATTGAACTCTGGTTTGTTCAAAGCTAATATAGTAATCTTCAGGAAAGATAGCTCCTTTTCTTGATATCCCTGAGAGTTACAGGTCATTATTCAGTCTACTCATGGCCAATGAAACATAATGGAAAGTCTACTAGAGAAGTTCAGAAATAGCCTTTGCCAGACTCTAGCAGAGACAGATGCTGCAGGATTCTCTGCTGGCACCATTCCTTTTCCTCTGTTTCTGCCTTGTAACTGATAAACTGTCTGGAATTACAACAGCAATATTGTGATTATGAGTTGACAACCTTAATGATTAAAAAACCAACAGCTATGTGTGGTCGAGTTGGAATCTATAAAGAGCCTAGTTTCTTGGTAATATTATGAAGCAATAAACTAACCCTAACACAACCAACCTTCAGACCTCTTATTAAGTAACTAATAAATATCTGTATCAGGTAAACCTTTGTTCATTAGGCTTCTATTGATTGTAGCTGAATGTCTTACTATTGAAAATCTTCAAAGAAAACTGGCAAGAAATCCTGACAACAGGTTGACAAATGGATAATGGGCTATACCCCATGGACCTGTTAATACTGAGCGGCAGGTGGATGTTAGGAAAGAAGGCTGGAGAATGGGTCCACGAAGAGTGGGTCAGAATTAGACATGAGTTTGGGAGAGTGAATGTATCAGATACAGGAGATCAAAACCGACTCAAACTTCATTTTGTAAGAGACCATCCCAGCCTTGAAGTGGTGGTGTTTTCACAGAGCTGAGACCCTATAAAAACAAATTTCACTTGTGAACATTTGTAATCCTGAGTTCATGTAACTGAAACTAACTTGAACCATGGTATAATTTTTCCAATTCATGGTAAACTTAGGCACTTCTAGTTTATACTCACTCTCTCTAGTGTCCTATCGAGTCGGCATTCACATCTCTGGACACTTCATTTCATCCTGCGAGGTGATAGTGAGTTGGCAGGCGTCCTACTACGTAGCATCCATACATGCCAGTTCATGGTCGAATTATTTTCTTGCTAGACTCCACTCAGATTTAAGTCATCTTAAATGCCAATAGGCTGCCCCTGCACCCCCCCCCCACTGGGAATGGAGCCTGCAACCTGGGCACGTGCCCTGACGGGAATCTAACATGCGTGGGATCACGTTCAACCCACAGAGCCACATCCGCTGAGTGCATTTGCTACTTTTCATCTCTGCTCTAAGAAACATCTAGCTTTTCAGAAAACTCTAAATTGTCCTCTTGTGAATTTTGAAGGTCTCTTTTCCCTGTTCTTTTAGCCATTTACATATTCCTTTATGAAGACCTAGATTTACATAGTTCCCCCTATACTGTTATTTTCTTAATCCCATCACCTTTCCCTCTATACTTTTTAAGCAGCTGGTTCTCACAACTGAAATGTTATGTGGCTTTCAAGATTTTGTTCTGCTAACAATTTTCAGAAAATTTATTGTAGGGTTGGAAACCAAAGGATTTTATTTTTTATCACTGTTTTCTTCAAATTAGTGCTTGTATATTTCTGCTTTAATTTTTTCGACAAGAAGAGTGGATAATATAAGTTGAAATGGACCTGACACTTCGTTAAGCTTAAAGGTAAATAAGATACAGCATCTGATGCTAAGGTCCTACAATCTACTGAAGCCCTCAGACCTATAAACAATATAAAGCAATGAGTGATAAGATAGAGATTTGTGATTTTGCTCTAAGTATTCTTATAGTGTTGTTTTTAAATAGACAGTACTTATTAATTTGAGAAAGGTTGTCTTGGTAGAGTATCCACGTGGGTGATTACCAATGAATACAGATCATCCCAAGAATTGGAGAAAACCCAGTCCACTTTTTCTGTTCCCTCTTTTTATATTTTTTTGTTCCTTATTTCAAATCGTTGATGATTAACACTTACTGATATGTGTTAATGAAGATTACTGGAAATTTTTAAAAGGAAATCTGACCCTGTGTGATAGCATGTGGGTAAAAAAAATAGACTGGGAATCAAAGTTAAAAAAAATATATAGATGTTAAGCAGAAAGGCAGAGTCCAATTCACGTAAACCAATTTGAATGGAAAGTAAAGCAAAACTAAGATTAATAAAAACAACTGCAGAAATAAGAATGACAAATAAAAACCCAAACTTTAGAAAACTTAAATATTTAGAACAACATTCTTGTAGGAAAGGTACTTTATGGCTGGAAGACTAATTGCCACTGAGACTGGGATATGGATCCTGAGCTTGTGTGAGTTCACAGTAAAGAGATGTGTTCCCCCAAGTTGACTCATCTTTCAAAACTAAGCCTATATGTATGCCTCCCTGAGGTGTTCCATCCACCCCTTTTTAGTCTAGTTAGGTGTATTTTTTAATTAATTCCATATTATACACAGTGACCCTAGATAAGTAGGAGGGTCTTGCTGTAGCTCCATGTATTGAGGGGTCTCCTCTCTGGCTTTCTTCTGCAGCAAAGGAGTCTGGGGTAAAAGAGACTTGCCCTGCCTCTTGAACAATCTCTGGACAAACCATTAGAAAATCCCTGCCCCCAAAGCTCCTAGCCTGCATTCAGGCCTTGTGTAGCCCACTGTCCCCTAAACCATCTTATCAGTGAGTAGACTGGAGTGGAACTAATGAGTACAACATCTATACCTGAGGGATGGGTAAGGAATAGTTACTTAGGCAGACGTAATGGGAGGTCTTGAATTCTGTGGAATGAGCCTGACATGGGAAAAGAGGGGCACCTGGAGAATGGTGTACACATACTATCATGTTCCTATGCAGAATTACAGAGGAGTCCCATAATTCTAAATTTGAACTTGGTCTTGAAGCTCATACTCCTTTAAGTTGCTATAAAGCGTAGCCACAGGGACAGGGGTCTGGGATACTTTGAAGGCAGAAGTTGTCCAGCTTGGACTGGGTGGGACAATTTAGAAAGTACCTAGACCCTAGAGAGGTGGGAGAGAGGCAAACATCAGAGAGAAGCCAGATTGTGTACTGGAGATAAAGAAGTATGTCTAACAGACAAGAGTATAGTGGTTACCAAGGGAACATTGGGTTGGGGTAGGTAGAAGAGAGTAAAGGGGGTTAAATATGGGGTGACAGAGGAGGCAACTTTGGGTGGAGAACATATAATGTGATATATTGATGTATTGTAGATGATGTATTGTAGAACTGTACACCTGAAACCTATATAATTTTATTAACCAGTGTCACCCCAACAAATACAGTAAAATTTAAAACAGGAGTGCATCTATCTGCTCAGAAAGTGAATATTTATTTTGTGAGTTCCTCTAGTGATTAGAATTTGAAGCAGTAAGGGTAGACTGGTCAGAGAGCAGAAGAAATACTATCCTCTCTTCTCTTCTGACATCAGCCCAATAACCACAGCTTTCCTGAAAAATGGATCCTAATTTTTGGAAGGTAAAGAAAGAAAAGAAATTAATTTTGAAATTGTGGAAGGCCATCCACCATTATTTTGATATGAACTATTGCTTTAAACATTATGTTAAGAAGAATCTGCCCCCTGCCCTACCTTTCCCTTGGCCTCTTCCCCTGGCCTGGGAGTTGCAAACACTGGGACCGTGTCTCAGATGCAGGGATAAAGACACAGGTTGGAGATATTGCTGGCCTTGGACTCCCCTCCTGCATTTTGACTACTATGTGAGATCAAAATAAATGTGTTTTCAAGTTTTGGCCAATGTTTTCTGTGATTTCCTTGTTGCAGCAGCTTAGTCTGTTCCCCAACTAATTACCTTCCAGCTGTCACAACATGGCCATTCCAAGGGCATGACTGAGCATATTGAGATCCTAAGGAAATGACAGGCTACATATGTATTATGCAAAGTAGAGCTTTGTGATATACCCTTTATAACTTGCAGAAGTTTAACCCTTTGCTGTCGTTTGTCTACTCTCAGCCACCAAAGCTTTTTTACCGTTCCGGTCGTATGTCTGCTCTCAGCCACCACAGCAAGGAACCGTACGAATCTTAACTCTATTCATTCATGTATCAGTTCATAATTTCTCTGAAAGCTCTTAATTCTGACCAGTACAACACCCATGTCCAAATTTAATACTACCGCAAAGGGTTAAAGAGCTAAGTAGTACTTAACTGGCTCCTACAATTACATGTCCCTTCATAGTTTAAGAATCCTCGTGCTGTGACCTAGCAAACCTGTGGAAAACACATTCTAATCTAATAGATGGAAGCATAGTAGTTGAGACATGCAAATAAGAGGAAACATTTTATAAGATTTGCTAATAAGAAAATAACCCGAAAACCACATACTGCATTGTTGTTTGATAGTTTTGCTTTTTTTTATCATTGTTAACTTCAGCAGAGAGAGATTATTGATTAACACAAAACAAAACAGTATCCTTCGTCACCCCTCAGAAATCCTTATCTTTTTCCTCTATCCACATGATGGTAATTCTTACCTATTTCCTAGACTAAAAGTTTACAAAATAATAGAGATCTTAAACTGAAAAGAGTCTCCTAGAAAATTGAAAGTATGATAATATATTGTCTAATACATTAAAAAAAAATATGTAGAATATGCAGGCAATCTCCTTTGGAAGAAATTTCTTTTTCTTATGGGAAATCACTGATTATTCAATTTGAGTAAAAGCAATGCAATTATTATTTTTATTATTGTTTTACAAAAAAATACACGGCATGGAAACATGAATAAGGAGCTTTGATACCATTTTTTAAAAATATATATTTATTGATTTCAGAGAGAGGAAGGGAGAGAGAGAGAGAGAGACATCAATGATGAGAGAGTCATTGATCGGCTGCCTCTGGGCGCCCCCTACTGGGGATCAAACTCACAACCCAGGCATGTGCCCTGACTGGGAATCGAACCTCAATCTCCTGGATCCTAGGTCAATGCTCAACCGCTGAGCCACGCCCAGCTGGGCTTGATAGCATTTTTTATGTTTCTTCTTCCACTCTATCAAGTGTCAGCACACAAAGAGAAACAACTGTTCATGCAGTAGTCATTTCATCCAAAGTTAACCAATATGTCATTAATATAATAACACAAATTCCAATATAATTATAATTTAAATTATTTATGTGTGAGCAGATTAAAGAACACTCTATCAGTATTATAAACTCTATGTCGGAGAGGTGGCTAATCTCTGTTTCATTTGGCTCTTTTTCTGGAGACTTCTCTCGTACTTTCATTTGCGGCTTGTTGCTTGTTTTTTGGTCTCCCCATTTTGGGTAAATGTTACATAGATCTGCTAGGATTCTCAGTCTTTTTGGAGGGTCCCTGGTATAGGCCAATGTCAGACGCAGTTTGTGACTGGCCCTGAGTACCCTCTTTGGGGCTATCAACAACTGTAGGCTTGAGGTCTCCACTGCTGGGGCTGGATGTGTTTGGACAGGACCGAGATGCACACCAAAGTCTGCTTTTCTAAGGCCCAGGTCCCAAAACAGATCAGGCAAAAATGCAAAGCACCCTGAGTTCTGCCTCAGTCTGCAGACTTGTTAATCTGATTCTCTTAATGAGCCTCAGGCTGTAGAAGCTCCACAGGGTGGGGCGGCTGGTTGTTTTCAGTCTCTTAACAAGCCTCAGGCTGTAGAAACTCCTCTGGGCAGGATGAGAGGCTCTCCAGCAGGGTGGAGCAATTGGTTCCCCCCTCAGGCAAAAGCTGAAAGTTCACCTTCCAAGAAAGATGTCCCCCACAGTCTGGGGGAATGACTCTCCCCAGACTCTCCCACACAGCTCCAGTCCACTCTGCCCCCCTCTGCAGGAGCCCAAGGTGAGTGGCTGCACAGGAAACGTGTATGTTGGTTCTTTCAGAGGGTTCCTGCCATTCCAACTGCCTCTCCCTGGCAGACAGAAACCCGGCTGCTTTTCACAGCCAGATGTTATGTGGGTACCTTTCTCAGTTCTGGTGCTCTGGGCTGGGAATCCCAGCCTGGGGTTAGGCCCCAGAGTCCTCAGTGGGAACCCCCCACAGCTGAGCTATCCCTGCGGACCTTCAGCTGCTGCCCAGGAGCCCAGCCGGCCCTCTCGCCTCTGCACTTCCTATCAGTCTCCTTGCAGTCTCCACTTTTCCTCCTTGGTTATGAGGGTGCTCTCCAGCTCGTCTTCAGTTGGTTTTCAGGATGGTTTTTGTATGTTTTAGTTGTAAATCTAGATTAGTCCCGGGAAAGTGTAAGTGTAGCTTCCACTCAGTACGCTGCCATAGTTTAAAAGATAAAACTATATTTGCTGATTTATATCATTTTTAATATTCATTGATATCTATCTGACATTTGAAATAGTGGTTTGTTTGTGGACTTCTTACTTCACCTTCTTGGATGCTCTTTCTTTTCTCAGTTAATAGCAACAACACCATAGCAATAGGGATAACTAGAGGAACTGCTTTTTTTTTTTTAATTTTTCTTTTTGTTTAAAATATTACAGATGTCCCTTTTTCTCCCGAATGACCCGTTCTACCCTGTCCCACCCCCTCCCCAGTCCCTCTCCCCACCATTGTCCGTGTCCTTGGGTTGTGCATATCTGCATATAAATTCTTTGGTTACTCTCTCCCCCTCCACCACCCACCCTCCTCCATCCCTCTGACATTTGTCAGTCTCGTCTATGCTTCCATGTCATTGAATCTATTCTGTTCATGTTTATTAAGTTCTTTAGATTCGACGTATAAGTGAGATCATGTGATGTTTGTCTTTCTTTGCCTGGAACTGCTTCTTGAGGAATGAGCATGTCACAGCCAGGGATGAAACCTCTTCATTACCTGCCACCTGGCTGCTCTTTGGATTATCCACTTGCTGATTTTTAGTTGTAGGTAGTTAATTATTAAATTAAACCACCTGTGTTAGTAGTTTATTCTCAACATTTCCTCTTTCTTTATTATCACTCTACCTTAAAACTACCGGCATGTTTTATATACCACTAGCTTATAATTAGGGGCCATGTCTCAGTTTTGTTACCCTTCCCCCTTCCCAGTACTGCAGTGCATATGTGGGGGTGGGGGGGGGCCTGTTTTCAGCAGTGAGGCAAGGGAAACTACCTCTGATGATGTTATTGTACAGTGTCACTGGTAAATTGTTTCAAGGCTGCAAAAATCAACACTGAAGCTCAAGTACTATATTGTTGCCTGACCAACTACACAGACTATTAGGTCTTCTTCTAATACCCTTGTCTAACCTTCTCCCCCATGGGGCTCTTTAAAGCTTGGGACTAGATGAAGCTGACATGGACTCAAGCTTTGGAATGTTACTTAAGTAGTACATGTGTTGAGTCTGAAGTTACCCTGGGACTCTCCTGAATCATGGATGATTGAGAACAGACTTAGGTAAAACATTTAAAATTTCTAAAAATTAAATGTATACCACCCCAGATCTGCATAGATTTTAATACACTGATAATTTTCTAATAATATAAATGCTGCAGTCTTAACACAGTGTACTCTCTTACAATAATGCCAAGTCCAATCTAATCATGAAAAGAGGAAGTGATGCCCTGGCCAGGTGGCTTGGTGGGAGCATCATCCAGTACACCAAAATGTTGCGGGTTCGATTCCCGGTCAGGGCATGTACTTAGGTTGCAGATTTGATCCCCAGTTGGGGTGCATATAGGAGGCAACTGATTGATGTTTCTCTCTCTCTCCATCTGTCTCTCCCTTCCTCTCTCTCTTAAAATCAATGGAAACATCCTCAGGTGAGGGTTAAAAAAAATAAAATATGAAGTGACAGTGAAGTCCATGAAAGAAACTACAAATTATGCATTGTGGTTTACCACAGAGGTAAATATGTAATAGCCATTGCCTACCAAAGATTACTTAGTGATTTATGTTTATTATACATACTAATAAATGCCTGAGTTCTGCAGAGTGGTTGATAAGTTTTATGTGGCCATAGATGTTGACTCATTTTGCCAAAGAAGAAAGTTCATCGAGAATGAATGGTGCAACGGATCCAACCAGGCACTTTTCAACTAAGTATAATCTCTAATCAATTGATCTCTGTCACTGCATTTGTAAAGTAAAATGGCTGGTTTAGAAAATATGAATATTGAATTTACCACCCACATACTTGGACAGAAATTTGAAAAAAAGAGCAAGTCTTTAGGAAGCAGGTACAGAGAAATTTCTGCTTTGTATGAACTACCAGTTTTATGAACAAACCCCCAAATTTCATTGAAACTAGCTCCATATTCTTCCATATTGAGTGTTTTGTCTTGTCACAGTTTCCTCTAGATTAAGGGACTTTTCTTGTGCTTTAAAACGGAATCTTTTTTTTGCAGGATCTTTTTTACACATGGTTGATATTACCAGCTTTTACTAACTAGTGATGTAAATGATGCAGTTATTTAAGTCTAAGTTCAGTAGTACTAACCTTGAAGAAAAATATTTTAGTTAGTTAATTAACATACAGTCACCAATTTTAGAGGAAAGGGTTACTGAAATTAAAATTGTCTATGTAGTTTTAACTTCATACTATAGCTTCCATGATGCTTATAATACCTAAAAGTCATGTGCTTTCAGTGTTAATTGAAAGTATATTTTTGTTGCTCTGTTTGGCTAAGGCTTCAGGCATGCTAGGGCCTCAGTAACAAGGTCTGCTAAGGAGTAAGAAAGATGGTACTGGATAGAACGGGTTGGGCTCAATTGCTAGTTTCTCAGACCTGGAAGAATCCAGTTAGCCACTCAATGATGCCAGAAAATTAATCCATTTACAGCATGGACAAGGCCAGTTAATTTGGAAAATGGGAAGAAAATATAGTTTCTTAGAGTTTAGCTAGGTAGAGACCTTATCACGTACTAAGGAAGGGCACTATTCCAGAGGTCAGAAATTTCCACCTAGTAGAAAACTAAACCTATGCATAGGAAAACATAGCAGAAGCCCAGCTTTCTGGTTTGGGACAATATGGTGAGGAGCAGGCTAATAACTGGGCAGCAGGCAGGCACTCAGGGCTCTGCGTGAGTGTCCCCCATTCCAAGTCTAACCTAAACCTACATGAGGCTAAGAATCCTGACACAATTTGTTTCTTGGCCAGGACTTGCTCTAGAATCTACAGGGCTTTGCCTTGGTGTGAAAGCCATCAGCTATGTGCAAATAACTGTGTAACAGGCAGGGATCTGGTAGAAGTTGTCATAAAAATACATTACAGTTTTGGAAATGCAATGTGAATTTTAAAATAGAAATATACAATCACTTCCAAAAGTGGGTGGGGAAATTGTAGATGTTTCGATAAATACATGATTCAATTCGCAAGGACACGTCGGTGTTGGCAATAGTCGCTCTGTTCATTAAAGCAAAAGGTCCTTCTCTTCCTTCCTTCCTCCGCCCTCTCCCTCCTTCCCTCCCCTTCCTACTCCTCCTGCCCCTTCCCTTTCTCTCTCATTTTGAGAAAATAAACCAGGAGGTATAGGCATAAAAGTATGGCCTAATAAACACTTTAAATATGCCAGATGCTATTTATGCTCTTAAATAATGTGCATTATTTAATTTTTTTATGTGGATTTCATTTGGAAGGTTTATTTCATGACATCTAAATGTCAGCATAGTACGATCCTTTAAACTATTATTACCAGATACTACATCTAGCAGCCTAACCACTGCAAGGTTTAATGTCGGGAAATGTTATACCTGCTTGATGTCCCCTGACTTTTTCCATGGTTATTATTTGTCATCTGACTTCACATTCACATTTTTCTTATATGAAAGCACCACATGAGATCAACCAAAGCACTATGTGTTATAGATCTGTATTTTCAGACTATGAGTGCTATTATCAGAACATCAATGTTTATATTACCTCACTGTGTCCTGACAAGATTACCATTTCATTAACGGGCATAACGTTTTCTGCGTAGTATTTCTTCTGTCCTAGTCTTTGTAACCTCTTATGCGGTGGGGGTATCAGTCAGTGTTCTCTGGAATTCCTTTATGTGCTTGTGAGAGAAAACAAGTTTAAAATCTATGGAGCAGGGATGCAGGATAAAAACTGAGCGTTTGAAAGAAAGTCACAATTTGAGCCTGCAGCCCAGAGGCCGAATTTCTTCTTTGGTTAAGCCTTAGTTGTTCTGCCAGGCTTTCAAATCCCTGGATGTGCCCATCCACTTTATCAAGGGCAGCCTGCTTAAAACCAGCTGATTGGGTGTTGGCCGCAGCTGGAAGATGCTTGCGCAGCGGCCGCTAGGTGAGGGTGTGATTAAATAGCTGGATACTCTGGCTATAGCCTTGTTGACACATAAAACTAACAATCACACTTTTTGCAAACTTTTTTCTGTCATAAAACTTATGGCATAGGAACGGCTTAGAACTTATTACATTAACAATTTCAGAATGTACTCACCCTTGGAATCAATGAGAACTCTAATTGCTTTCAAATTCAATCTTCAAACACAATGCAAGAATATAGAATCCCGACTCTCTCTAGGTATACATAAATTGTCCCCCTCTGGAGCCCAATCTAGCAAATGATAAAAAAAGATATGTAAAAAAAGTTATATAGACATAAACTTTAGTCTCTCTATAAAATAATAAACTTTTAAAGCTGATAGTATCAAGGGTCACACAAAAACTTTAAAATTGCATAGTAAGTGCCAGATGCCTTCAGATAGGAAAAAAAAAAAAATTAAGATAAAGGCAGTAGTCTATCATAGTTGATTATCAGGCAATTATAGTAAAAGATGACTAATCATACAATTATAATGGGGATACAAAACACAAGGGGAAAAGCACAACTCAAATCTGGGCAGCAATTGAAGCCGCCAGATTAAGGTAGGTCTGGAAAGATGCTTTCTTAGGTAAGCAGTGTGTAGGAGAAAGGTTGAAATCTACTTACAGATAAATACTGATCCATAAGCCTGAGGTATGAGAGAACACAGAAGACACACGCCTGGGCAGAAAAGCAAGCAGCTTCACATCTTTGCTAGAGTCGGTGATGCTCTCAAACACCAATGGGAGGTAAATCCCCTGAGGTTACAGAGTACCAGCTGTCCAAAGACTTAGCATGTTTTCTTTAAGGATTGCAAATTGTTTTGTGGGGTGTTTATTGGGGGGGGGGGGGAGGGTAGGAGGTACAACAAATGTTTTGAAAAATTTCTCTTATTTTTTACATTCAAGACAGTTTTTAAAACATAGATGCATAGCAATTATAACTATGTTCAATAGTTTATTTTATTTTTATTTATTTTTTTAATCTTTATCCAAGGATATGTTTTTATTGACTTTGAGAGAGAGAGAGGGGAAGAGAGAGACATATATCCACGTGAGAGAGAAACATCAAACAGTTGCCTCCTATATGCCCCCTGGCTAGGCATCGAGCCCACAGCCTTTTGGTACATGGGACGATGCTCCAGCCAACTTAGCCACTTGGGGCCTGCATAATAGTTTTTTAAATATACATTCCTAAAAAGAGAGTGACACGATGTCATATAGCTTCATATTTAAATCAACCGCCACAAAGGTTAGTATTATATCTGACTTAACTACGTCAATACTACACGAATGGAGCCAAACCATATATTGACTTGAATGATGCTACGGCTGTAAAAACGACAAGATTATACATTTCTTTTAAAAACTGTAATATTCCTTCACCATTTTGATGGTTTTCAATTTTTTGTTTGTTTTTTTCCTCTCCACCAAGTAATTCTTTAGATTGAATATATACAAAGGAATTAGCCAACCGTGCTGCAGCTTAAAGTGGCCCTGAGGAAAGCAGCCCTCACGCAGGGCCTCAGGGCGCCCCCAAAGCCCCCGGGGGAGTCGAGTTGCCCTCTACAGGGTAGAATTTGTGGTGTGAAAACCACTGCACTCCAAGGTGCTACTTTAAATAATGTGTACAGCGGATATAAATCTCCATTGGTGTAAAAGAATTTTTGTAAGAACTAGAATTTTCTTGTTGAAATATTAATTGAATATTATGAAATAGGAGATGGAAACGTCTTTCATGCATTAAATCATCACTTCCGTCTAATGGGTTGTGTTTTTCCCCCTTTCATCCCCCACGTGCTCTTCCTCCAAAGCCATTTTCCCCATCATCTCCTCTATCTTCTTTCTTTTTTTCTTCCTTGCCTTCTCTCACCAACACGACACTGACCAAGACGTGATTATCCTGTCTCCTTAACTGCAGGGAGAGCTCAGACTGTTCCTGGCCAAGCAATAAATACAGTTCAATTCTTCAGCAGCACTTTCTTTGTTTCTGGTGAAGAGGAAATCTTCTGTATTTATAAGAACAGAACAGCAGCAGCAGAGTAAAATTTAAAGTTCATATCCAAATATCTTGGGTTTTTCAGAAGAATGATCCTAAGATTTTTTTACAGAATTTAAAAATGATAAGAAATTGTAATTGTATTATTTATCCCTTCTCAAAAAAAAGCAAATTTAGAATTAACATTTTAGAAAGTTTTTCTAAAAGGGCTAAAGCCGAATGTCTCCTGTTTAACTATATTTGCAAATATATTTTAATTTATTCTAACTTATTTCCAAAGCCTTGAACTGTATAAAGTAGTTAATATGTATTCTATGCATTTGGTTTATGCCTACAGGAACAATTTTGTGTGTTATATTTATAAAAATATAAGTTGAGTGTTTTCCCCCAACTTTGCTCTTTTGGGGTAGAATTCATTATCTTTGTTACCATCTATACCTTCACTATCAGAGCTACAGTAGCTAAACTTTACACATATTGCCTAATAATTAATTTGCACATGTTGCTACACGTATCCTCTCTATTTTACCAATAGAAACTCATTTTTAAATATTTAGTGGTTAAATGACTTGCAAATATAACATCATCAGTAAAAGCTGAATAGAGTCCAAGGCCATGCTCCGCACCATTAATAGAGTAAGATCTATAAAAACTTCAGAAATACTTCCAATTTGTTAATGGTATTGCTTGTGGTGGTATAATTATGGACTGGTCTTATGAATATTTTGAGTGAGTGTTATACTATGCAGTATTTTATAAAGTTCATTAATTGAGTATATCTTTTCTTATATCATTTTTCTTTTAAATTACATTGAAGCAGTAAAGGAATTTTCATCACATCAAAATGAAAAGTAATACATTTTATATATCCATAGCTAAACGAATTTGTATTTAACTTAAATATTCTTATATTTTATTTCTTCTTGATTTATAAGGATCTAATAGCTGTGCTGATTATTTATCTTTAGATCCATGTTTCATTATTAAGTAATATATATGAAGTCATATAATGTATTGGCATTATTATTAGTCTAACGTCCCCAGATTTGCTTTGCTTCCTTCCTTCCTTCCAACACTCTTACAAAGGAAACAATGAGAAAGCTAAGCAGGAATTAACAGATATATGCAAATTAGCTGATTCACATTTTGAATTTGGATGGTTTAAATATACATATTTTTTAAATGGCTGGAAAAAATCATTGAATATTTAACCCCAAAGGGTGAAGCATTCAATGAATTGTTAAAATGGTACAATATAGAAATATAAAACCCTACTTGTTAAATAACAGGGGCAGTGTGAACCTACTGTGTTCTTCCTTCACTGAGCTTTTTCGGTGGTGGTCAATTCATTGTGATGATTGTCAATTAGAGCCATCATGATACTGTCCTATCAAGAGCACTTTGAACAGTTAATTCAAGTGAAACAGACTTTCTTATGCTGCTGCGGCTCAGTTTAATGAGGTAGAAATATATTTTCCTAATAACTCAACAACAACAACAAAACATTTAAACTTCATAATGTTAAAATGGCATGTTAGAGAAAATGTTGTGGAACATGAATGTGGAGATGAGATAAATTCTGACAAATGAGCAAAGAAAGATACAATGGATAGGTCAGCTTTCAGGTAGTTCTTGAAAAGTAAATAAAATGTCTATGTTTATCTTATTCTTTATATTCAGGATAACATTAAATCTTTCATCTAAAGAACTAATGTCTCTGTTTTGGATAAAACAAATACAATGGCCAAAAAAGTTGATAAGTTGATGTTAGATGATATACAGAAGAATAAAGGAAAGGAAGAGGTCCATTACAGCTCAGCCCACAGCTAATACACGTCCCCACTGTGAATGTCATTAGAATCAAATAAATCTTCCAAATTCAACGGGGCTATATGGTCCACACATTACAATTAACAAACTCTCTGTTTTTGGTGGCTTGTGAAGAATCATTAAACACATAAATTTGAATTTCATTGGCAAACTAACATATAAAATCATGCAAATTTATTCACACCAGACATATTAAGACTAACCAACTTGAGTTGTATGTATAAAATTCTCAGATACTGACATGTACATCTTGCAGGCTGCTGTACAAGCAACAATTCAACACTTTAGTGCAGCTCCCAAATGAGCAGTTCCCTTTACAGCTTCACTAAGATAATTGGAACTAGGACTTATTTAGCTCTAGCCAAATGATTTCAAAAGGGCCGATCATTTTGTGAGCCCCTTGGAACAGCATTTCAAAGCAGAAGAGGGATGTGTATGAAGAACACAACTACTGATACAGTTGAAACTCCTTACAAATGAGAAAATTAAAATTTGACACTAACAAGGTGGTTGCTGAAGCCCCACTTTTTCTAATTAGTGTCTTTTTTTTTTCTAGTTTCATTTAATTCAATGTCAAAAGTTGTAAGAAGTAGGGCCTAGTAGATGAAGCATGTTTTAATATGTAAAGTGGCGGAAAGGTATTTTATTAAAAGTTTAGTGGTGAAAAAGGGGCTCTGTAATAAATCTGACCAAATCACCTCACAGGGAGATCTGATTGCAAATTCCTAACTGGGTAGGTCCTGCTGGGTAGTCTTGCCTCAGGCCTATAGAAAGATGTATCTTTGCCTTAAGCAAGCCCTGTCCATTGTTGTGCATCTATGATAACACACCTTTGAAATGCCAGCTTAATCTTCTTTTTAGACTCCTGGGAGCTGTAAGAAGCACAGTTAAGGGAGCTCAGAACCTTGTAAACTATCCTGTACCTTCCCTTCTCCCACCTCCCTTATGTTCCCTTCTTAATTCCAAGTGTATAAAAGAAATCGCACAACTGCCATTCTCCTCAGCATTTGAGATCTTGCTTCTGGCATGTTGTCAGTTTTGCTCAAATAAACTCATGAAAATTCTATACAGGTTTGACCCTTTCTTACATCAACAGTATACACTTCAATTAAAGTTCTATATCATGAATATGTGAACTATAACTACATCAACCTTGATTTGAGGTCTGGGTTTGTTTCAAACAAATGTATAATAGATAAAGCTTAATATTCAATAGATGGTCTAAAAAGTACATACAAGATAGCATACTGATTCCAATCCTTTACTCTTTTTCATTCATAAATAGTAAACTATTTAAATGGGATCAATAAGACATAGCAATAATTAATTGAAATTAGTATTGTCATCTTTTCCACCTCACATTATTTTTCAATATTTTCAACCTTTTCCTATCTGTTAAATGCCCCATATCGTCAGCATTTTAAAATGATGACATTTCAGCCATGTTCAAGTCATGCCCTTGAGCTTTCGGTATCTTTCTGTCTCTCCGTTTGTCTTTTTCTCTCTTTTTATTTCCTGGAGGGTCCACTGAATTCAAAATGTCTTTCTTCACATAATTAATTGCTCTCTAAATGTGATTTGAAATCACCCAGCTTCACTATGTCTCCAACTCCCTCATTGCCATTTACATAGAAATATTTGTCTTTTATTTTTTTATTACACTGTTTTAAACTCTTGACTACTCCTGTCTTCAAATGATGGTTCCCCTTGGCTTCCAGAACAGAAAAAAGTCCTGGTTGTTCTCAGTGTTGCTATTACCAGGTTAAGCTGTAATAGAACATTCGAGAGAGCAAACTCTGAAGGTTGAATCCTGCTAGATCCAACATCTCTGAGCTGCAGCTGTTTGATTTTAGAGAATTTATGTAAGTTCTCTGTTCTTCAGTTGCCTCAGCTACATAATGGAGATAACATTTGTTCCAGCCTGACAGATGAAGAGTCAGTTGGTTCCAACGTGCAAAACCATTTGACCATTTGGTCTCCATTCTTCTATGTCCAAGGCCTCTGCAGCCTCTGGGAAGGTCAGGCAAAAACAGGTGCCACTGTGCTTGATAAATGTGAAATCTAAGGAAGGTGGGATGCATTACCTTACAATTATCAGCATTTGAATTCTTTGTTCTTTAATTATTTCAGATAGGCCATGGTCTGACACCATTTCACCATATTTCAAACCTTAAACTCCCAGAAAGAGAGAGAGAGAGAGAGATGAGAATCACTTTCTTTTCCTGTCTTGGAATTCTAAGCACTTCTTTGTAGCAGGGCTGTAAAGGTCTACACATCACCATCATATTTGCTTAATATTTAAATTAAATTTCTGGAACAGAAGGGACCAAGGAAGCCATTATGCAGAGCCAGGTGACTGAAATTCATCTGTCCTTAATTTGAAAATCTGAGCTAAATTCTAATTCCATTTTAATATTAGAACTTTGATTATTGGTGTTCAACCTCCATAGTCTAATTAGTTTGACCATAGCTTCCTGGTGATGTCGCTGAGATTTTCTTTCTTGTAAATTTGCTTTTATCTTTAATATCAGTTTTCTTTTTCCCTGTAGTGTCTTTCATCTTTTCAGTCTATTCCCTCTTTGTAAATAATCAATGCTCTTTTCTAAAGGAACCTCAATTATTATCTGTGGTTTAGAATGTTATTAATTGCCTTCCAAATTTGCTGCCCAGATAAAAGACCCAATTCTTCAAACTCATTGCAATATTTTTATGTCTTGCAATTAGTTTGGCAAATTGGATAAGCAGTAGAGAAGTATGTGGGTTTTTAAGGAGCGTCCTTAAAAGAAAAAAACATGAGCTGCTCTCTACCTCTTGCTCCCTGAAACTTGGTATAGTAAGTCTCTAGCAGCTATCTTAAAGCATGAGAATAAGGGGACCATTTATGGAGATTGTCATGTGATTTTTACCCTTTATTCTAGTCTTATAGTATAGTACATTAATTGATATTTGAATGTTAAGTAAGCCTTTTGTTCCTCTAATAAATGCCACTTGATGGTGGTGTATATTGCTTTTTATGTGTCATTGAATTTGTTTTCCTGGAATGTTGTTGAGGGTTTTTTGTGTATGTATGACTATGTTCTCTTTTCTTATGATTTAAATTAAATCATTTCTGCTGTGGTACCAGAGTAATACTGACCTCACAAAATGAGTTTGGAAATGTTATTTTTTGGAAGAGTATGTGGAGAACTATTTACTCCTTAAATGTTTGGTAGGGTTTGCCATTGAAGACATCAGGTTCTGGTGCTTATTTGTGTGTGTGTGTGTGTGAAATAGTTTTACTAATTTAATCTCTGTATGTAACATAGGTCTATTCAGGTTTTCTATTCTTCTTGAGTCAATTTTGATAGTTTATTTCTAGAAACTTATCTATTTCGTAGGAGTTATTTAGTTTGCTTGCTTATACTTCTTCAAGGTAGTCTTATATACTCATTTTTATTTCTGATGGTCAGTAATAACATCTGTTCTTTTACTCCTGATTTTAGTAATTTGAATATTTCTGTGATCAATCTAGCTAAAGTTTTGTCAATTTTGTTGCTATTACAAATAATCAACTCTAAGTTTCTTGACTTTATTGTTTTCAAGTTCACATCCTTAATTTCAAATTTAATATTTATAATTACTATCTTTCTGGTTGCTTTATATTTAGTTTCTTTTTTTAATTTCTTATTTTGAAAAGGTCATTGATCAGATATATTTTATTTCTTAATATAAGCATTTATAGCCAAAAGGCACTGCTTCAGTTGCATCTAATAAGTTTGGGTATAATGTGTTTTCATTTTTGTTTATCTCAAAGTAGTTTTTATTTTCTTTTTTATTTTTATTCAGAAAAGTGTTAATTCCTACATTTCTTTCTGATATTGATTTCTAACCTCACTTAATAATGTCAGAGAACATACTTGCATGTTTTCAATACTTTCAAATTATTGGAGATTGTTTTGTGACCTGGAATATACTGTTCCATAGAATGGCCCCTGTTTATTTGAGAAGAATATATATTCTGCTGTTGTCAGGTGGAATGCTTTGTAAGGTCTAGTTTTATTATTTTTTTCAACTCTTCTATTTTTTAATCTTCTGATTGGTTGTTCTATCCATTCTTTGGAGAGGAATATTGAAGTCTCTGACTACATGATTGAATTGCATATTTCTCTCTTCAGTTTTATTAGTTTTTGCTCTGTGCATTTTGAGTCTCTGTTAGAAAAATATGTGTTTATAATGCTGAATCTTTCTAATAAATTGATTATTTTATCATTTGAAAGTGACCTTCTGTGACACTAATAGCATGTGTGGTTTTAAAGTCTTTTTTTGTCTGCTATTGCTATAACACTTGAGCTTTCTTATGTTGGCTGTTTGCATGTTATATCTTTTCCGATTCTATTATTTTCAACGAAATTTTAGCATCGTATTTAAAGTTTGTCTCCAATAGACAGAATGAAATGGGTCTTTTTAATCCTCTTTGACAAACTACATTTTAACTGCATTGTTAAGCCACTCTCATTTAATGATCTCATTCATGTTGGATTTATGCCTGCCATTTTAGTTTTCCTTTCCACATTTCTCATGATTTCCCCTTCTATGTTCCTCTTTATTCCTTTCTTGTCCATTAAATAAATATTTTCTAGTGTAGCATTTAACTTTGTTGATGTTTTCTCAGTATATTTTAAAGCTGTTTTTTTTTGTTTTTTGTTTTTTTTTGTGGTTGCCCCATGGCTTACTATATACATCTTATTTTAAATCTACCTCAGATTAATACTAATTTAATTCCAGTGAGATGGAGAAATGTTTTTCTTATATAGCTCTTTGCTTCTTCCCCATTATTTTGCTGGTAATGTAACACATACCTATATATGCTAAAAAGGCCAACATACATTTTTATATTATTTTATATAATATCTTGTCTGTAAAAAGCTGAGAGAACAAGAAGACTAAATATACAACTTTATTTACTAAATAAATGATTATCTTTATTTGTTCCTGTTGATGCAAATTATCTTGTCATGTTTTATTTTTTTTTACTCCAGGATAACTTTGTCATCACCAATATCCTTTATGATATTATTGTCAAATATATTATATTTCTATATGGTATAGGCGCAGCAATACATTGTATATATATATAAAATTTCACACAATCATTTTAAAATCACTTCTGAGAAAAAAAGAAAAAGTAAGCATTTATACTGCCTTTTATGATTACTGTTCCTAGTGATCTTTTTTCCCCCATTTTAAATGTTTTTTCATATTAATGTCTGAGGACACATGCTTTTACCCTAAAGAACTGCTGTAAATATTTTTAACAGGTGGGTCTGCTAGCAACAAATTTTATCAATTTTTGTTTACATGGAAATGTTTCTATATTATCTTCATTTTGGAAAGACAGTTTTGTTGGATATGATTTATAAGTGATCAGCTTTAAAATTTTCTCAGCATTTTTAATATGTCACTCTACTCTCTTCCCACTTTTATTGTCTCTGAAGAGAAGTCAGCTGTTAATCTTACTGGGGTTTCTTATATAAGAAGAGTTTTTTTTCCTCCTGCTGCTCTCACAATTTTCACTTTGGATTTGAATTTCAACCTTTTTACTATGGTATGCCTAGGTATGTATCTCTGCATTTATTCTAGTTGGGGTTTTTTGAAAGTTTTTGATGGGAAGATTAATATTTTTTATCAAATTTGGGAAGTTTTCAGTCATTATTGCTGTAAACTTTTTTTTCTGCAACTTTCTCTTTTTCCATTTTGATATTTCCATTACACTTATGTTGGCTAATTTAAAGGTATCACACATTTCTCTTGGGTACTGCTTATTTTTCCTCATTTTTTTTCTCTCTGTTCTTTGGATTGGATAACCTTTGTTGCTCTATCAAGTTTACTGATTCTTATGACAATTTAAATCTACTCTTGATCTCCTCCAGTAGTTTCTTTTTTCATTTCATCTCCTATACTTTCCAACTTCTAATTTCCATTCCTAAAATAATGTCTGCCTCTTTATTCATAGTCTCTGTTTGATGAGGCATTGTCATCATACCTTTCTTACTCCTTTGAGCATGGTTTTATATAGTTCTTAGAACATAATTTTAACAGCTGATTTGAACTCCTTGTCTATTAAATATAGCATTAAGGCCTTTTCGTAGACAGCTTCTGCTCCTGTTTTCTTTTTTTCTCCACCTATGTTTGAAACATACTTTCCTGTTCCTTTGAATGCTTCACATTTTATGCTGAAAATTGGACATTTAAAATAATATATTACGGCAAATCTGAATACTGAAACATACACCCCAGTGTTTTGCGGTTGTTTTGTTGTTTGCTTTTTTATTGGTCTAGTGACTTAGCTGGACATTTTTAAGTGTCCAGTTGCATTTTGAAGCCTTTGATGTCTGTCTTCAGAGGGTACAACATTGGCCTGCTCACAGTCACCCTGGTATTACAGTGGTTTTATCAGGGCTCACTTTAACTGTCTCTTTTCTTAATCTTTCCGTTAAACACTATGCTTCTGTTAGCATTATATGCATATATTTGTCTCTACTGATTTTCAACTGATTATTTTTAAAATTATATTTATTGGCGCAACATTGGTTAATAAAATCATATAGGTTTCAAGTGTAAAATTCTGATACTTCATGTGTATATTGCATTGTGTGCCCACCAACCAAAGTCAAATCTTCTCTCACCACCATATATTCAACCCCCTTTACCATTTACTAACCCCCACTCCCCTTCCCTCTGGTAACCACCATATTGTTGTCTGTGTCTATGAGTTTTTTTTTATTTTTCTTGTTTGCTCATTGTTGCTTTCAGTTTTACATTCCACATATGAATGAAATCCTACAGTTCTTGACTTTTTCTCTCTGACTTATTTTGCTTAGCATGATATTCTCATGATACATCTATATTGTTGCAAATGTCAGTATTTCATTTTTTCTTATGGCTGAATAGTATTACATTGATATGTGTACCACATCTTTATTCAATCCTCTATCAAAGGACATTTCAGTTGTTTCCATGTCTTGGCTACCATGAATAATGCTGCAAGGAACATAGGGGTGTATATATATTTATGAATAAATGCTTTCACATTTTTTTAGCAGATACCCAGAAGAGGGGTTGCTGGATCATATAGTAACTCTATTCTTAATTTTTTGAGGAACCTCTGTTGTTTTACTTAGTAGCTGTACCACTTCATATTCCCACCAGCAGTGAATGACCGTTCCTTTTTCTCCACAGCCTCTCTAATACTTGTGATTGTCTGTCTTGTTGATCATAGCCATTTTAACAGATGGGAGATGGTATCTCATTGTACTTTTGATATGCATTTCCCTAATAGCTAGTAAAGTTGAGCATTTTTCTGGTATCTCTTGGACATTTGTATGTCTTCTTGGAAGAAGTGTCTGTTCAGGTCCTTTGCCTATTTTTAAATTGGGTTGTTTGTTTGGTGTTGAGTTGTATGAGTTCTTTATGTATTTTGGATATTAACTCTTCGTTGGAGTTCTTATTTGGAAATATCTCATCCCATTTGGTTGGCTTCCTTTTTGTTTTGTTGGCAGTTTCTTTTGCTGTGCAGAGGTTTTTTAGTTTTATATAGTCCCATTCATGTATTTTTGCCTTAACTTCATTTGCTTTTAAGGTCAAATTCATAAAATCCCCTCAAAGGCCAAGGTCCATAAGTTTAGTACCTATGCTTTCTTATTCAGTTAAAGTTAGGCTTCTTTGCTGGGGGTAATCTTTGAGTCAAATCTTTGTGGGTTTTTATCACTTCATGATGGATTATTTTTTGCTTCCCTATGAGTGAACTGGGCTGAAGGTAATCAAGACCATAGTATTCTTGCTTGTTATGTTTGAAATAGAATTTTACTTTGTGAATGAGTGATAGAGGAGGTGATTTCTAATCTTTCAGTTGTAATCACCTGGAATATAGTTTCTGTCATCCAGAGTGAGAGCCAGTCTGAAATGCTGATGCTTCTTCCTCCCAAAGATTCCATATTTTTTTATTGGAGCTGAGGAGAGTGTAAGCCCATTTTTTGACATTTGTTTTGAATGGAGCGTCTATTCTTTTTGGTGAGGGGAGTAGGAACAGCTCATAGTTCAAGTGCCATAGACTCTCACTGTTTCTACCAATATTTACTAGATTATCTTGAATAAATGTTTATTCACTTTCTATATGCTTTTAGGACAATTTCCAGAGACCTTAGTATTTTTTAAAGAAACTTTTGCTAATTATATCTGTTTCACTGAGATTTGGGTCCATGGACCTCCTCATTCTAGAAGTGGAGACTTTACCACTCAATATTCTAGTTACTGGTTGTCATATAAGATTTTTATTTCCTTAATAGTTTATGCATTTCTTGAGGAAAGAGCCAGCAGTAGTCCTATGAATGACAATGAATTTCTCATATAAAAGCTTTATAATAAATAACTGTGGGAAGAATTAAGCAATTCTTAACAATTTTTAAATTTCTTTGCTAATTAATAGTGTGTTAGTTTACATTTAATGGAATAAAAAGCTAGATTATGTGAATATGGTGTGTTCAAAGCAAGAGAGATAAGTATTACTTTAGCCATTTCACTGGTCAGATTTGCATAGGTATAAGTATCAGACATTCCATTAACTCATGGATAGAATCACCTACTCTCTGTAGCTGGGGCTTCAGTAGTGCTAAAATCAGAACCAGTGTCCAGAGTTTCCTTTCCATGTTGGAGCCAGGTCCAGTCCAGCATCAGGCTAGCTTAGCTTGTGTTTCCCAACTGCAGTTTATTAGTCCATTGCATGTGGTGGTCCTCATGTCCATGGGCCACATGGACCAATACAAGAAGCCAAGAGTCCCAAGTCAAGTGCACAGGAGCAATGAGAGAGAAAGCTCCTTTGTTTAAGGGATTATGTATTCCCAAATTTTCATGCATTTGTGGTGGCCTCACCCATTCTGTCCAACCATCTCTGTTCCCAGGTGTGATTGACACGCAAGTAGTTTCCCTGTGTCACCTCAACTTTATTGAGCATGTGTCTATCTTTCCTTTGTCCAGTCCCCTTACCCTAGTGTTTTTCAGGGAATAGGCTGGTGTTCCTTGGGGAGTGTAGAGTTGCAGCTTCTTGGTAAAGCTGCTCAAATGACATCTCTATAATGTCTGACCTTCCCTTTGCTTCTTTCCTATTATTAATAACTAGCCAATTATAATGGTATCAGCTTCATATTGATATGAAAATTGCACAAAAATATTATAAGCAAACAAAACTGCAAACCACTGTCTTTCACTAGGATAAATGTAAATATCCTTAACAAAGTGTTATTAAATCAAATCTAGAAATTTATAAAATGAATCATATATTATAGTCAGGTAGGATTTATTCTAGGAATGCAAGATACACTTAATATTCAACCAACAATTATTTTTTATTCTATAAACAGACAAAGAAAAACAATTTATGACTATTTCAATAGATTTAGACAGAAACATTTGACAAAATTTAATAGCAGTTTGGTCAATTTGGGAAACTAACCCAGGCATATGCTTATCATACATACTTTTCTGAATATTTGCTATAATTTTTAACAATTTAAAAATATGTATGAATTACTGATAAGTGACATTGATGGGAGGATGCTAGTGAAATACCTGAAAATGTCACCTATGAGGCTTTGCTCTCATCTTTGGTTTCTCACTTGTAAAACTATGTTCACAGAGATGCTACTCTGACAGACTCTACCTGGAGGACCAATACATTTTTCTTCTCTGTTTAAAAAATAGGATAATTTGAGTGCAAATGTAGGTATATTGTATGTTTGGTGGTTGACCGAGTTTATATCTGACATCTCCAGATATCTGTATAAAACACAGCATTGTATAACCCAGTGCCACTAACACAGACATATGGGGTGGGGATTGGAATGATACATGGAGATTTAAAGAGAGTGAATAGCAGTGTAACCATCACTGCCTTTTGTAATTCAAGAACCATAAAAGCATAGTAGAATTTATAGGCAGCTAGATTAGCGATCATGAATATTTAGCTTCTGCTCATCTATGCTGTTTATGGGGTTGTATCCATCAGTGCAAAACTGCCCTAGTTAGAGAACAGAGAAACCAGGTATTTAGGTTTTCCCAAAATTTCTTTTTTTATTAAAATGTTTTTATTTATTTTTGGTCAAACAAGATGAGATAAAAGGAGTGATAGAGCATTATTATTGATAACTGAGAGATTTGGAGATTGATTAACTTGAAGTAGGACATAGCTAACAAGTGATAAAGCTAAAATGTTAATATAGAGGAAGTCTGACAAAAGAAAAAAAAATGATCACATGACTACTGTTTCTCCCATAGTAAACCTGACACGGATTAACATGGCAGCTACTGCTCAGATTTTATCCTCAGGTTTCTGTCTCTCAGAACATTGGCAGGTTATTGTTTTGATAGAATCTTCTACCCTGAATGTGGAAAACACCTATCTTTCTGATGGTGCCAATACAGTGATTCACCCATGCATGTCTGGGGCCAATGGAGAGTCGTGATGCAGAACTCTAAAGCATGAAAGTAATTTTTAAGAAACAGACAACAGGGTAAAATTTACTTAAACAAGAAAATAACCTACCAAAATAAAAATCAAAGTTGTAGACATGGCATTGTTAAGTATAGCTCTATAATTTCACAAGCTATTGCAATTTATTGATTATATTTCAGAGTATTTATGACACAGTAGTGTTGTCAAAGCTTTAGTAATACTATAAAAAATGGGCTTTATACCATTGATCAGTGTTTATAAACTAATTATCTTCTAATGAATAAATTAGGGCTCAAATTGACTTAACAAATAATCCAAGTCTTTCAAGACCATATTACTACTCTAAATATCCCAAGAATCTGCAAGTGTATATTTTACCTCCTATTGAAGCCCTATAAATAAGGACATATTAGAGTCAGAAATCTTCTGAAAACAGTTGTATTTTGAGGAAACAGAACAATAGCATTTAGGGTCTAAAAATGACTGAAGCAAATGCTTAGCAAATTGGTTTTTCCTGTGCTACTTGACATACTTGTGGGTCAATAAGAAACAACAAAGTAGACAAAATGTAGATACTCCTCAATTAAAGGTAAGTTATAATATTCTTGAAATTTGAAAACCACCTTTGAATTCTCCATGAAAAGGTAAATAAATAATGAAATGTAACTCTATTATCCTAAATTAATGTTAACGTGATTAATGACTCAAAGCCTTGAAGTTCATATTTACAGTTACGTCAATTTCAATGTATTTTAACTTTGTCATATAATACACTACTGTAATATATAATCTATATTTAGTTGTTTTAGGGGATAGAGTGATTAAAAAGATGTCTATCAGGGATTATAATCTAATGGGGAAAATAAGCATTTTCCCTCTATATGCTTTACAGTTAGCTATGAAAACACATTTAAAGACAAGCATCCTTTTGACTGTGGAAGATGACATTTGAGAAAGTCTTTAAAAAGTTTTAAGCCCTAGTTCATTTGGCTCAGTGGTTAGAGTGTCAGCCGGCGGACTGAAGGGTGGTGGGCTTGATTCTGGTCAAGGGCACCTGCCTCGGTTGCAGGCTCCATCCCTGGGCCCTGGTAGGACACCTCATGCAGGAGGCAGCCACTCCATGTGTCTCTCTCACATCGATGTTTCTCTCTCTGACTCTCCCCCTCCCTCCCACTCTCTAAAAAAAATCAATGGAAAAAATATCCTCAGGTGAGGATTAATAAAAAAAAAAATGTTTTAAATTATTATAGAGAACATAAATATAAATGGTCCTCTAGGGGAAAAACTGAAAAAATTAGATATGAAAGAAGATTGAGAATAGGGCTATACGATTGTAAAAATAAAAAATATACATGATTTAATAGGAAATCACTGTATGTCTGACATTGTTGGGAATACCTTATTTAATTGTGCTGTTGGTATTTTATTTCCTTTTTAAGGATAATGAACCATCACACAGAAAGTGTCAGAGCTAGAACTCTAACTCCAAAGCCATTGCCTATCCCATCAGATCATTTGTAATTTGTTTAAGGAACACACCTTAGATTACACCTTAGTTTAATGTGCTTAGAAGATCACCTATTTCACCTCCTTGAAAAATAACCTAGTAGGGTAATGATGTAATTGTACTAGAAAGTTAATAACAAACCTATAATTTGCAGGATGGTGACAGTTAAGGTATAGTCCCAGTACCCGTGAGGAACACACTCTTACCTCTAAGGTAGAACTGCATTTTTGCAGTGGAGCATGTTAAAGCATTACGTATGTGAATGCCGACTATTTAAAAATGACATGCATTGATTTGTCTTCTCAGATAGAAAAGTAATCCTCTTCTAGCAGCTTTAACATTAATATACCCTAACTCCCACCAAGAATCGGAGTGCCTTCAGAATGAGATCTACTTTAAATACAATAGATTCTATTTCAGTCCAGCAGTGAATAGCTCAGTGGGATTCAAGGGATTCAAGCCTCGCATGTTCTTTCCTTATCATAAGAGAATATAGTGAAGAGATTACCTGTGAGTGAAATGGGAAGAAAAAGGGGGAAAAAAAGGCAATTGCTGTTCTCCAGTATTTGAACAGACAGCTGCAATTGCTTTTCTAATGAGTTTGGACAGAACCTAAAAGGAGATAGGAGCCACGTCCACAGGATTCTCACAGACAGTCATGCTTTGCTCAGGTTCACTGCTTATTTCATTATTACAGGGCGTCTTCTCTCTCTATTTGCATCAAAATGCTCACTCTGCTCCAGTGACCGGTCTTGTTCAGCTTGGATCTAATTTTAATACTTATTTTTCATGACATCAAGGAGCTGCACAAATGGGTCTATATTATTTTCCTTGCTTCCCAATAATTCAGCAGAAGTTATTTTAAAGCTGAAAGAAACGAACTTTTGGTATATAATTACCTTTTCACATAATGTACTTAGTTACTGAGGACTCTGTTGTTCACATTTTCTATATGTTTAAAGGAATAGATTCCTGAAAGTCTAGTGTAGAAAGACAAGCCTTTGAGAATAATTTTGTTCCACTATCTCTTATGAAAAATACTTAGTGAAACTTAATAATAGGTGCTTTGTGTTATAAGACATTTTTTCAATTAACATGGATATAATTGAATTTTATAACTGCCCATCTGTTTACTTATTTAAACAGTGTAGGTCACAACAATCATTCAAAAATCTTTTGATCACCACTTTTATCATGTGCCAGGTGTGGATTAAAGAAAATTGGAACTAACTTGATCTCTCTAACAAGAAATCACAAAATTAGAGTATTTTTCATGTCATTATATACTGGGAAGATTTCTATTAAAGATTCTGTTGTTACGTTTTTCTGCTATTGAAAATAGTTTCTAAAATCTAAGAAGAGACACTAAAACAGAAATAAAAGCAAACAAACAAAAATATCTACTAACAAAAAAAACAAACAAAACCCTACAGTGCCATAATATATCCTATTCTCATATATTTAATGTATTTTTTGTGATTTGCTTTTAGAGTTATTCTTACTATTTATATTTGGCCTTAAGGAAAGAAAAATGAATGGATTTTCTTATAATGAGCTACATCTTATTTGATTATAACTTCCAAAGTGAACTCAATCCTGCATTTTTACAATTTCCTTCCCATTGGAAAGAAATGATGCAATTATCCTGTATATGCGTAAAATGATGCCAAGTTGCAGAAAGCAGTTTTATAGGTAAAATTAGATTCTCAATTATATGTTAATGGTTTGCAAAGAATCATTTGTTAATAACATTCTTTTCACAAGTGGTAGTCTCCAAGTTTATATTATTTTTCAGTGCCAAAGTGAACATGTTAAAAAAGTTAGTAACACTGATGCATTTATCATTGAAATAACAAAGCGTAGGACTGGAACTAAAATTTTATTTAATTTTTTCATTTACTGGTAACATGATTAAACAATGAAAATGATACTAGATTGTTTCTTGAAAGAGATTAACTAGGAAAAAATTGATTCATTGCTCTACTAATTATAAAGAAGATGAACTATTGATTATTTTAGATACCTAACATAAGTGGAATTGCGAAGTACTTGTCCTTCTGTGACCAGCTTGTTTCACTGTCCTCAGGGCTCACCCGTGTGGCATAGTGCCTTCTTTTTCAAGGCTGCAAGCTAGTTCATTGCTGGGTGTGCTGCATTTGCTACACCTATTTACCTGTCCACAGACATTCAGGCTGCTTTCTCTTCTTAGCTGTTGTAATGCAGTGAACATGGCAGTGCTTGTATTTATTTGAGATCCAAATTTCAATACTTTTGGACAAATAACCAGAAATGGGATTGCTGTGTCATATGGCAGTTCTATTTTTAAGTTTTTGAGGAAACTCTGTAGTTTTCGATCGCAGCTACAACATTTTGCTTAAGATGAATCAGCTCTAGAGATCTGTTGTACAGCATTGTACCTGTAGCCAACCATCACGTACTGTGCACTTAAAAAATCTCTTCAGAGGGTAGAACTTAGGTTAAGGATAAGTTGTCTTAACAAAATGAAATAAATTTATGACCCCCCTAAAATAGGTTTTGTTGAACTAAAATTATATGAAAATATTAATTGCGGGTTGAAAAGCAGAAAGTATAAATGAACAATTGGAGAAATGAAATTGCCTTACCTTTTTTGTTTGTATCTGTGTGTGTTAACCCTCACCCGAGGATAATTTTTCCATTAATTTTTTTTCCCATTAATTTTTAGAGAGACTAGGAGGGAGGGAGGGGGCAGGAGAGAGAGAGGCATCAATGTGAGAGACACATTGATTGGTTGCCTCCTGCAACCCCCACCCTGGACCCTGTGGCCAGGGATCGACCCCCCTCCAACCCAGGTACATGCCCCTGACCCGAATTGAACCAAGACACTCTAACCACTGATCCACACTGGCCAGGGCTGAAATGCATTGTCTTTGAAAGGGTATCAGCCATAAGCTCAGTAGCCGTCAGTTTGAAGAAGCAAATTATTATGGTACAAATTTTAATTTTAACAGTTACTTTTAACTAGTTAAGTTATTAATAGTCTTTCCCTGCATAAAGGCATTTATTTTATTTCTGGATCTAAGCAGCATAAGGAGAACTGTTTGTTGTTTGCTTTTTATCAAAACTCAACATCTAATAATTTTTAGTATTTTTAAAGATATCAAGGAAATCTCTTTTGTTATAATTTTTATTTAAATGTATTTACAGAAAAGCCCCAAATTATAAATATACCCAGCACGATATTTTTTTTTACAAAGTGAACATATGCAGCATCCAGAATATTAGCCACATCCTGGAACACGCCCTCATATCCAAGGCTGCTCTCCCCCTCCAATTCCCCTTAACACCATCGTAAGTGCTAACAGCCTGAAATAGTTTTGTGTATTTAAAATAGAATAGACATTGTTAGGCATATACATGTAGAATCACTAAAACTAATATACACCTGAAACTAATATAATACTGTATGTCAACTACACTTTAATTAAAAATATAATTTTAAATTTAAAATAAGACATGAGCAATAATACACCTGGAAGAACTGAAAGATGAAAGATAAATTTAGCATTCCTGGAACGTTATATATTTGGCAAATATGAAACTACAGACCCAACTCCCAAAAAAAAAAAATAAAAATCCTAATTCCTCTATGACAATTCTAGTCCAATTTAAAATGCATAAAATGTTACACAGATCTCATAGAGGACAGAAATTGATTCACACCCATGCATTCATTCACTCATTAATCAAAACTTAGCAAAAGACTTATTACATGCAAGATTGTGTGAATCCTGAAAATACTGGTACCATTCACTGCCTGCCCTCAGAGGCTCAGAGAGGAGAGGTCCAGAATCACAGGAAAATAAATGTTTGCAATTTAAACAATTCAACGGTATAATAGCCTAGGGATATGTAGCAGATGCCAGAGCAAAGACATAGATTAGAAACAAAATGAAACAGTAGAAACTTCAATTCCTCTTAATAATATAATCACTAGACTAACTTTTTATTTATTTATTTAAAAAAAATTTTTTTTTTTTTTTATATATCTTTATTGATTTCAGAGAGAGGGCAGCAGAGGGAGAGAGAGATAGAAACACCAATGATGAGTCATTGATCGAGCCCGCAACCCGGGCATGTGCCCTGACTGGGGATTGAACCCCCATCGCCTGGATCCCAGGCCGACGCTCAACCGCTGAGCCACGCCCAGCCGGGCTAGACTAACTTTTTAGATAAAACATAAAAAAAATGAAGTCCCACTAATTTGCCAACAGGTACAAGGTGAGACTATAAGAATCACACAACAAATGCCTTCTGTGACATAGAAGCTCGATTCAAGCTTCTAATTTTAGAGCATATACTTCAATGCACATGAATAGAAATTTAATGACCTTAAACAAATAATTTTATTGATTAATAAGTATCAATTTATTAATTAGTTATTAATAAGAGGTTCATCTGTTTCCTGGTCTCTGTATTTACCTACCTATGACTGTTCTCTCCTACCGTAAATCTACTTATAGTCACTGATGATCTTGTCCTGCTTTCCTTTTTTAGGCAGAGTCAACCCTCACTTTTTGGCTAGTTAGGGAAAGTCAGTGGGAGGTAGAGTGAGGGAATCGTCCACCATGCTTAAAAGTAAACTATTTCTCTATTTTTTCACGGTTTTATCAGTAAGAGGTGCTTAGACTTTAGTATATGAGTCCTCTGTGGGATATTCTACTGTAAATATACTTATCATATTAAGTCTCAAGTATTGTTTTCACTCTCTTCATGGGGTATTTTGATGAAAAGGTCTTAATTACCTTTTAAAATTTACCTTAATTATTGAAAATATTACAGATGTCCCCTTCCCCCCCATTGGTCCTCTCTACCCACTAATGTCCCCTCCCCAGGCTTTCATTGCATTATTGTCTGTGTTCATAGATTTTGAACATATGCATATATGTTCTTTGGTTAATCCCCCCCTCACCCACCCCTCATGAAATATGTCAGTCTGTTGCATGTTTCAATGTCTCTGAGCCTATTTTGTTCATCAGCTTATTTTGTTTATTAGCTTCTTCTTAAAGAAGATCCTTCAACATTTCATGTAATACTGGTCTGGTGGTGATGAACTCCTTTAGCTTTTTCTTATCTGTGAAGCTCTTTATCTGACCTTCAATTCTAAATGATAGCTTTGCTGGGTAGAATAATCTTGGATTTAGGTAGAAAAGGCCTTAATTTTAATAGAGTTCTATTTTTCCCTTTATGGTTACTGCTTTGTTTTACCTCTTTAAGAAAATTAAGAGCTTGATAGTGATCTTCTAATGCTTTCTTATAGAAACATTATTGATTATGTTTCATATGGATCTAATATAAATTTGGAATTGTAGTATGTATATGAAGTAAGGTAGAGGTCAAAATTCATGTCTTTTATTTGGAAACAACATTTACTCACTGGCAACATAGTGTCATTATTTTTGTCATAAATGAAGCAAATTCTCTAATAATTTCATCTGTTTTGTTTCTCTTAAAAATTATCACACTCTCTTAATCTTGGTACTGTTATGGTAAATCTTGGTACATGATAATCTAAATTTCCTGGATTTATTTTTCCATCTCACAATGCTTTAGCTATTTTTGGATAATTTTGTTTTCATATGAATTTTAGAATCACCTTGCCAGAGTCTACTAAATAACCACTGGTACTTTTACTAGGATTGTATTAAATCTATACATTAATTTGGGAAAGATTATTTAATTAAAGATAATATTTCATTATCCATGGCATTACACACAAGACATTTTTAATAAGGTAAATGAAGAGATAAACAAATATTAGCGATAATGATTCTGGAGGAGTAAAATGTAAGTCAAAAGCTATGAGTGTTGCTCTGTAGTTCAGTTTGAAGTCGGGTAGTGTAATACCTCTGACTTTCTTCTTTTTTCTCAGGATTGCTTTGACTATTTGGGGTCTTTTGTGGTTCCATACAAATCTTGTGACTTTTGTTCTATTTCTTTAAAGAATGTCATTGAGATTGTGATGGGGATTACATTAAATCTATATATTGCTTTGGGTAATATGGACATTTTAACTATGTTGATTCTTCCAATCCATGAACACAGAATATCTTTCCATTTCACTGTGTCTTTTTTAATTTCTTTTAATAATGCTTTGTAGTTTTCAGTATATAGGTTATTCACATCCTTTCTTAAGTTTATGCCTAGGTATTTCATTCTTTTGTGTTGCAATTGCTAAAGGAGAAAATTGGAAAGCCACAGGCCAAAGAATGAGACTAGACTACAGTTGGTCCCTGTGTACAAAAATTAATTCAAAATGGATCGAAGACCTAAATATAAGATCTGAAACAGTAAAATACATAAAAGAAAACATACATACTAAACTTATGGACCTTGGTCTTAAAGAAGATTTTATTAATTTGACCCCAAAGGCAAGGAAAGTAAAGGCAAAAATAAATGAATGGGACTGTATCAAACTAATAAAGCTTCTACACAGCAAAAGAAACTGACAACAAAGCAAAATGCAACCAGCTAAATAGGAGAAGATATTTGCCCACAACAGCTCTTACAAGGGGTTAACATGCAATATATATAAAGAACTCATACAACTCAGCACCAAAGAAACAATTCAATTAAAAAGTGGACAGGGAACTTGAATAGATACTTCTCCCAAGAAGACATACAAATGACCAACAGGTATATGAAAAGATGCTCAACTTCACTGTCTTTGAGGGAGATGTAAATCACATTGACAATGAGACACCACTCACACCTGTAAGAATGGCTGTTATCAACAAGACAAGTAATAGCAAGTGTTGGAGAGGTTATGGAGAAAAGGGAACCCTTATTCACTGCTGGGGGGATGGAGACAGGAACAGCCACTATGGGAAACAGTCTAGAGGTTCCTCAAAATATTAAGAATAGAGTTACCATATGACCCAGCAACCCCTCTTCTGGGTACCTCCCGGAGCCTTGGACATGCAAATGGAACGCCTGTGCCCATGTTGTAATGTTATAGTGTGTAGTAAAGGGAGCTTGGGGTGAGCGTTAATTCCGCTTCTCTCTTTTCATTGTGCCCAGTAAAACCTATGCTGGACCTGCACCCTGTACACTAGAGATCTATAATAACACATTTGCAAGACATTCCAATATTTACATATCTATATTTGGAATGAAAACACACATTTATGCTTATATTTTGGATAGTTTTCCTACTCTGAGGCTATTTTTCAAAACTCTCCCAAAAAATGACAGTTAAGAGAGTGGTAAGGTATTGATGATAGAAGGATCACCCAATTACCCCTGCTCTCTATTGCATTAAATATTTACAACTAAAAAACTCACTCTAGGTTCATTTAATGTTTTAAAAGACAAGCATGATCACATGCTTTATTTCATATACAGAAATGTTTCAGCAACAACAGAGATTCTTTAGCAAGAATGGAACCGTGTGATAAAATAGAGAGAGCACAGACTTTGTCATTAGACCTGGGTCTCAACCTGATTGGGTTGGTTTAGAACCTAAATGCCCTAGTGAGCTTCAGTTTCTTCACCTGTAAATGGAGAAAATAATTCATGGCATATAAATGAGAGTGAAAAAATCATAAAAATAATTTATGGGAAATGTCAATATTTCTTTGGTATATATATAATATTTCTTTGGTATATATATATATAAAATGGTGCTCAATAAATTATATCCTTTTACTTTTCTGATAAATATATGCCTTACCAGAGGAATATGAATAGAAAAAATATAAAAATGTCCACTTTGAATATCTATGGTGTACTAATGTATTACTTCCTAACCATTTTCAGCTTAATAAGTTTTTAGGTAGAATCTTTCAGGACCCACATTCTAAGAAAGTAACAAAGCTACGCAAAATGATATACAGGTACTTTGCTGCTTAATTCTCTTGGAAATCTATCTTTTTAATTGCCTATTGATACGCAATAATAAGGCAATACATTTCATGAAATCCTAACATAGGTTAGAGAATCCATGTCATAAATGGAAATACCACTATTTCGGAAGTTTTCACTTATGTCTTTATTTGGAAACTATATTAGTTCTGGTCTTACTCAGACAGAAGATACAGCGTCAGACACTAAGAATAACGTGGGCTGTTGAATAAGAAATGCCTCACCACACAGTTCACTAAAGAAACCTTCCACTACTCCTTCAGAACACAGAGCTCAGCTACTCCAGTCCTCCCTCCAGTAGGTTAAATGATTAAGTCTTAACTCTACCATAATAGCTAATGTGGTAGGAAAAATAATTCTGGTAGGGTAGGCAGCTAGATAGACGTGAGCTGGGAGAGGTAGTTAGGACCTAGAGGGGATACATAAGATGTGACAAATCAAAACTAACAGAAACATCAGCCCCTAGAATGAGGGAGCGGGGGACTTAAAACCTCCAGGATGTGGTCTCCCTGATAGCACAGCACAGTATCCAGGTAGGGCAGCCTTGAAGCTTAAGGAGATGTATCTTTTGAGATATAAGGGAGGGGGAGACATTTCTTGCCTAGGGACATTCCAGCCTAGGGGTATAAATCCTCTGAACTCCCAAATAAGCGGTGCACTTGATCCTGCTTTGGCCAGCTGAGCTGCCTGCCTGCTCAGACTGTTTGTGAGTGTATTTCTTTTCTGCAAATAAACCTCACATGCTTTTGCTGCTATTTGTTGTCTCTTGTCTGAACTCATTCCTACAAGCAAGACAAGAACTGTGGCGCAGAAACCACCTCTGACATCTAGACCGCCTCTGACAATTTCTCCCACTAAAGATGCACATGTTTTAATCTGTGGAATCTGCAAATATAGTAGATTACATTTAAAAAGTGAATTAAGGTTGCAGATGAAATGAAGTTGCTAATAAACTACCCTTGAAAGGAGATGATTGTACTGGATTTTCCAGGTTGTCCAATCTAATCACATGAGTCCTTAAAAGTGGAAGAAAAGTCAGATGTGACAAGAGCATAACTCAGCCCTGGCTTCGAAGGTTGCTTTTTTTGCAGATGGAGGAAAGGGGCAAGAAGTCAAGGAGTGTCAGTGGGTCTAGAAACTAAAAATGCTTGTTAGGATACAGCCAGTAAGGAAGAAGGCATTTCATTCCTAAAATTTTAATAAACTGAATTGTCCCAATAACCCAGATATGTAAGAAAACAACTCCTATAACAGAAAATAGGACGTTAAGGAAATAGTCTGCCGAAGTCCCATTCATACTAATTGCGACAGGTTAGCAGTTTTAACATCCAGAAGAGCCTGCTCACAATTTTGAACTTTCTTAGAGATTGTCCATCAACCCAAGTATCATCATTCATCTAGAAGTCTGTTGAATGAGGGCTTTGGCAACTGAATGTTTATTCAGAGAATACTAGCTGGGATTCACCAGTCTTCTACTCCCACTCCTCTGTAAAGTAGCACAGCTTGATGCCTCGGGCACCTTGCAGCCGCCTCCAGCTACTTGAATAGCCATAAACAGACACTCAGAAATCATGGTCACAAGAGACTTACTTAGCTCTTGAATATTAAGTCTTCTCTGTGGCCAAGGGAACATGGAAAGGGTTTTCAGTAATCAGAAAATAGTGTTACTTCCACCTTCCTAAGTCCTAGTTTTCCCTTTTCAAAGCTGTTAACAGAGCAGCTAATAATAGCCAGGAAATGGTATTTTTGCTAACTTTCTGCCTGCTTTGTGTTTTCTGTCTATCCAGTTAGTCAGTGCTCCAGGGACTATGTTGATTTCCTCCAAATGCCACTGGTAAAGCATCCTTGTAACAAAGTCTCCTCTTCTTCCCCTTCCCCCCTTTTCTTGCCAAAGTATGTGTTATCAACTGTGGCTGATGGCACTTAAAGAAAAACACCCGGTGTTGTCACCAATCTGTGTGCACATCAGTGTTGGATTGTCAGTGTGGTTATAGGGGGCTTACATCTTACCCCAAAACAAGCCTTACTAGTGATTCAAAGGATACAAGCAGGAAACACACATGAAGCATTCCTTTCTGCAGGTGCCAAATCTACAGATGCAGTTCCCCAGTTGCCCCTTTTTCTTGCACTAAGACTCTTTTCGTTGAGGTGTAACTGTGGAAACAAAACAAAAACACACACAAAAAATTTTACTGTGCTTGTGAAGCATTTTTCTCAAAGCAAGTGTTTGTTTTGTTTTATCAGTTTCGAGTCTTCTCAGTGATAGACTGTTTGTCACATAGCTATAAACTTCACGAATATTTACTCTCTAGTTAGCTGTGACATGTGCATCCATATATGGTTAAAATGTACTCAAGACAGGCCAGGAATACACTATTATATTTCTCCCAAAGACTCTTCATAGAGTAAACAGCATTGGCATGTCTCTGAGGGGAAAGTTTTCCTAGGAGGTCTGTCGGAGCTCAGGCACATCCTCATGAAGCTCCAAAGGGACAGGGCAGTCACGGGCCTGCCATTAGCTCTTTCCTGTGCTACAGAGAACTCAAGTGATTTACCTAGTGTCTTACAACTACCAAATGCAGATGACCTGCAGAATCTTAATTTAGCACCTGTTCTCTTAACTACTCTTGTATGGAGTTGCTGGTCCTATTATGTAGCTAATTTCTTAAAGAAACATCAAGAATGCCAAGATTTTAAAGACGTGTTGGGGGCAGTGGTGTGAAGCAAGGAAGTGTAGGGAACCATAGCTAACTCAATTCTTCCCTGCCAGACCCCAGATAGCTTCAATTTGTTCTTGCTACAACCCAGGAGAATTTATGAAAGAGGCAGACTATAAAATGAATCTGAGCATACAGGGAAAGCCAAGATAACGACAAGCCACGTGAGATGTGCAAATCAATTTGAGCTTTATTCTGTAGGCAACATAGAGCCATGAAAGTTAGGGAGTTAAATCTTTGAATTTTTATTTAGGACAATAACCCCGATGGCATTATGGAATATTAATGGAGGGAAAGAAACAAAAACAGAGGGAAATCAAGTAGGAGAGTATTATTAAAAAAATACAAGAAAAATTATGCCATCAACAAAGACTAGTGAGTTTAGCTTGTTATTAGGAAACAACAGAATCAATAGGTCGCATGTGAAAAAGTGTGATATGAAATGTGTGTTAAGTTTGAAGGGACTGTGGAGCATACAGATAAAGATACCCCATAAGTATCATGATGTCTAAGAATGATACACTGAGAATGGGTGTGGGCTGTACAAATATTTAGGATACATGAAGGAACAAGTGTTGGTCGAGGTCATGGGAATGGAAAAATCAATTTGTGAAATTATTTAGAAAATAAGAGAAAGCCCAGGGCCAGAACCATGAAGGAAACATTCATTTCAGTGTCTGGTAGTAGAACAGGGACCATAAATAAAAGTCAGAAGAGAAGAGGTAAAATGAAACTTGTCCAGAAATAGCCATAAAGAACTTGAAAGTATCCTTAAAGAAACACCAGCTTTAGAACAGAAATAGCAGAAGAATGCTGACATGCTTTTCCTTGGAAGTGGGATGAATGAATAAGTGCAGGTGGGTTACAAGCCATAACACAAGTTGTTTTGACTGTGTTAACATTTGTTAAATGGGGCACAGAGGGGCAGATGGTGAACTGTGAACAGTCCACAAGGGAAACTGAAATGGAGTTTATTACTCACAGGACCTGGAGAAAATATACAACATGCCTCACTGGACCACATGGGAAGGTAAAGGCAGGGTACAAGCAGAGAGAAAGACAAGACCTGGGGTATATCTCTTTATGAAAGGCTGTGGGTGAAGTGCTTTGGGGCCCCTGTGCTAAGACTGGATTGGTCAATTCAAACCAAAATGAGCAGGGGTTTGGTGAGCTCCATGGAGTCTTTTTAAGGGGTGAACAAGGGGAAGGCCGTGGAAAGAAGAGGAGACTGTTGATCACAAAGGTCCTTGGGGAAGGTATATGGAGAACTTACATTTGCTTGTGACTTGCAGACTGCTGTCTAGGGCATGCACTTACATGAGGGAACAGTGTCAGCTTAAGCTCTCTGCAGGCCACTTGGGCAAACAAAATGATTTCAACACAAGTCATAAATAAGTTTCAGGGCTGGCTATACAATTGGCAGGACTCACTCCAAAATAAAAATATGAGCCCCTCATTTTAAAATCAAAGAAACATGCTGTTAATTTTACAAAGTAAAGCTTTCTCTTCTTCCATGGTCTGTCTTTCGTATTGTCATGGTGTTTTTTTTTTTAAAGTACTTTTAATATCTTTATAAGCTTTTCCATTTCTTTTGTTAATGAAATTTATTGGGATGACATTGCTTAATAAAATTATATAGGTTTCAAGTGTAAAATTCTATGATACATCATCTGTATATTGCAACAGATGAATAATAGGACAAACAAGGAAACAAAAAATTATAGTTGCAGACAAGAGTATGGTGGTTACCAGAAGAAAGGGTGGGGTTAGTAAAGGGTAAAGCTGTTCAAATATATGGAAACAGAAGAATATGTGACTTTGGATGGTAGGCACACAATGGTGCTTTTTGCTTGCTATTTAAAGTCATTCTGAGGCCCGGCGAGGCATGGCTCTGTGGTTGAGCGTCGACCTAGGATCCCTGCGATCGGAGTTCGATTCCTGGTCAGGGCACATGCTCAAGTTGCGGGCTCGATCCCCATTCAGGGGCGTGCAGGAGGCAGCCAATCAATGACGACTCTCTCATCATTGATGTTTCTATCTCTCTCTCTTTCCCTCTCCCTTCCTCTCTCTGAAATCAATAAAATATATATTTAAAATGAATAAATAAAAATAAAGTCATTCTGAGTAATGAAAAATAAAAATTTTATATAATTAACACAGATTTTCTACTTTATATATTTTTTTTTATTGTTGAGAGTATTACAGATGTCTCCCATTTTACCCTCTTTCCCCTCTCCACCCACCTCTCCCCGCAGGCCTTCACCTGTTTATTTTCTGTGTCCATGGTCTATGCTTATGTGCTTATAAATTCTTTGGTTAATCTCTTCCCTCCCTCCTTCCTGCTTTCCCTCTGAGATCTGTCAGTCTGTTTCATGTTTCCATGTCTGTGGTCTTATCTTGTTCATCAATTTATTGTGTTCCTTAGATTCTACATATAAGTGAGATCATGTGATATTCCTCTTTCTCTGCCTGGCCTATTTCGCTTAGCATAATATCCTCCAGTTCAGTCCATGCTGTTCCAAAGGTAAGAGGTGCTTATTTTTTACAGATGCATAGCATTCCATGGTGTAAATGAACCACAGTTGTTGTTTTTTTAATCCACTCATCTGATCGGCAACTGGGCTGTTTCCAGATCTAAGCTATTGTAAGTTGTGCTGCTATGCACACAGGGGTGCATAAGTTCTTTGTGATTGGTGTTTTGGGTTCCTTAGGATACATTCCCAGAAATGGAATCACTGGGTCAAATGGCAGCTCCGTTTTGAATTTTTTTGAGGAAACTCCCTACTGTTTTCCACAGTGGCTACACCAGTCTGCGTTCCCACCAGCAGTGTAATTAGGGTTTCCTTTTCTCTACTTTCTCACCAGGACTTATCTTTTGTTGTTTTGTTGATGGTAGCCATTCTCATAGGTGTGAGTTGATGTCTCATTGCAGTTTTAATTAGCATCTCTCTGATGATTTGCAATGTTGAGCATTTTTTCACGTGTCTATTGGCCACCTGTATGTCCTCTTTAGACAGGTGTCTAGTTAGGTCCTTTACCCATTTTTTAATTGGATTGTTTGTCTCCCTCTTGTTGAGTTGTTAGATCACATAAAATGAAGGACAAAAATCACATGATCATATCAATAGACACAGAAAACGCATTCGACAAAATCCAGCACCCATTTTTGATAAAAACTCTCAGCAAAGTGGGAATGGAGAGAACATATGTCAACATAATAAAGGCCATATACTACAAACATACAGCCAAAATCATACTCAGTGGGCAAAAACTAAAAGCATTTCCCTTAGAAACAGGGACAAGACAGTGTTGTCCACTTTTACCACTCTTCTTCAACATAGTACTGGAAGTCCTTGCCACAGTGATCAGATAAGAATTAAAAATAAAAGGCATCCAAATTGGAAAAGACAAAGTAAAACTGTCATTATTCACAGATGACATGATATTTTGTACATGGAAAACTCTAAAGACTCCACCAAAATACTACTAGCTACCACACCATTATTGTCAATTAATATTTTGCAAAAGAGGCAAGAGCATACAATGGTGTAAAGACAGTCTCTTCAATAAATGATGTTGGGAAAATTGGACAGTTATACATGCAAAAAAATGAAAAACTGGACCACCAACGTATACCATACACAAGAATAAATTAAAATTGGTTAAATGAGTTCAGCAAGGTAGCAGGATACAAAATTAACATCTGAAAATTGATGGCATTTTTATACACCAATAATGAACTCTCAGAAAAAGAAACTAAAAAACAGTGCCATTTACCATTACAAGAACAACAACAAATAAGATATCTAGTAATAAATTTAACAAAGGAGGTAAAAGACCTGTACTTAGAAAACTACAGGACACTGAAAAAAGAAGTAGAGAAAGATACAAACAAGGGGAAGAATAAACCATGTTCATGGATTGGAAGAATTAACATCATTAAAATATCCATACTACCAAAAGCAATCTATAGATTTATCTCAATTCCTATTAAAATACCAATGGCATATTTCACAGAACTAGAACAAATATTCCAAAAATTTATATGGAACCAAAAAAGACCCTGAATAGCCACAGCAATATTGAGAAAGAAAAACAAAGTTGGAGGGGTCACTATACTGGATATTAAACTATACTACAAAGCTATTGTAATCAAAACAGCCTGGTACTGGCAGGAGAACAGACAGACAGATCACTGGAACAGAACAGAGACCCCAGAAATCGATCCACACCATTATGGTAAATTAATATTTGGCAAAGGAGGCAAGAGCATACAATGGAATAAAGACAGTCTCTTTAATAAATGGTGTTGGGATAATTGGACAGGTACATGCAAAAAAAATGAAACAACCACCAACTTAAACCATACACAAGATTAAAACTGTGGGACATTTATACCATGGAATTCTATGCAGCTGTAAAGAAGAATGATCTCGTACCCTTTGGGACACAATGGATGGATCTGGAGAATATTATGCTAAGTGAAATAAGCCAGGCAGAGAAAGACATATACCACATGACCTCACTTTCATGTGGAATCTTAAGAACATAATAAACTGATGAACAAAATACATTCAGTGACATGGAAGCATGGATCAGACTGAGGAATCACAGAGGGAAGATGGGTGTGGGTGGAGAGAGATCAACCAAAGAATCTATATGCATATATGCATAACCCATGGACACAGACAATAGTCTGGTGAAGGCCTGGGGAAGGGAGTGGGCACAGTGTGGAAGGGGTCATTGGGGTAAAAATGGACATCTGCAATATTTTGAACAATAATAAATAAGTAAATAAACTCAAAATGCATAAATGACTTAAATGTAAGTCATGAAACCATGAAAATCCTAGAAGAAAAAATTGGGAGTAAAGTCACAGACTCCTCACATAGCAGAATTTTTGCCAGTACATTTCCTATGGCAAGAGAAACAAAGGAAAAAATAAACAAACGGGACTACATCAAACTAACGAGATTCTGCACAGCAAAAGAAACCATCCTCAAAATGCAAAGGGAATCCACTGTATGGGAAAATATATTTGCCAATGATACATCTGATAAGGGGTTAATTTCCAAAATATACTCTTCACCTTTATATTGTGCAATTCCAATTTTAAGTGCAAATACAGGGTGGGGCAAAAGGTTTGCAGTTGTGAGTACGTGAAGCATAGAGTTTATTCTTGTATTATTATTTTTTAATTATTGTATTATTTTCCATACGAACAGCTGTAAACATACTTTTGCCCCACCCTGTGTAAATGCAATTGCCTTATAATGTGAAAAAACCAAATTATAAAATTTGCATTTTGTAGCTCCTCCATGCGCAGGCATTTTTTCTTATCAGAACCATGGAAATGCTCCATTAGACCAACTCAGCTGTTTACATTTCACCTCTCGATTCATGCACCTTCTGCCAACACTCCTACCTCCAGGATCCTGATGAGTAAGGAAGGACAGAAAGGAAGAGGAACTAGGAGTTGCATTTTATGGAGCTGGCACAGGAACCGCAGGTCCCTTCCCTGCCTGTGCGCCTGCTTCATTGTCCCAGCAGACTTCACTTACAAAACACAGTTCCAAGTTCAGTTAAGAATTTTACAGTAGTAAAGGTAGAGCTTTAAAGCAAGAATGAGACCCTTGTGAGCGCAGGGCCTTGTGCGTCTCATGGGCCATGCGTTCACTAAGCTGGACCTGAGAAGGTTGCGAAAGTCACGTACAGCTGAACGATGTGTGTTTCTGAAAGTTAGCGGGCCGCTTACTTTTCATTCAATACTTGTTTCTATGCGACTGTAGTAGATTCTGTGGCTTTGGTGCGTCTCTTTCACTGTTCTGAGCCTCGTTGCTCGGCTTCATCTAGATTCCCAAAGGATGATTTAATTCCCGTTTGTGATTATTTTCTGATTCGAGACCATTTTTACATCTAATATGAATGATATATTTATTTCAGATTATTTTGAATTTCAAAATGTTTTCAATTTCATTGAAGCAAAAGGGCAAATGTTAATTCTAAACTGACTATGCAATCCTCTGAGAAGAATTTTACTAGCAATGTGTAAATAGTTATATAATTATATTCTTTCTGAAAAAACAAAAAACAAACAAAAAACTGGTGGCAAAGATTCTGTGAAGTATGGTTTATACAATCAGTTCCTTGATTTTAGCAGCACGTCAAAACTTAGCTGTCCATTTTACTAAATAGGCAGCTTTTGAAAACTGCACTAATTTAAGATTCATGAACTTATGCTGCACTTTGCAAGAGCATATTTGTCTATTTTCTATATCTATTGTAAAACTATTTGTGCTGAGTATGGAAAATAAGTGAAAAATGAGATTGCCCACTTAAAATTGGTGCATTTTACTTATTTCCCTTGCAAGTAGACTAAATTATGATCTAGAAACATTGGTTAAACTGACTCATATATTTACAATAAGAAGTAACTTCATTGGAAATTCTTCATAGTGATACACAATGCAAAAGATGTCTTTCTTTATTTCTTCTTTTACCTCGTTGAAGTGTTGGAAACTTGGATGTGTATGTTAGAGTGAGGAATTTATTCTGTCATTTTCTCCTAAACTCTTTGTGGTGTTCAAACTATTTATAAGATTTCCAAGAACCGAGTCTTTTTGAAAACTCAGTAATCATGAGATTTTCATTTTTTGTATTGTATACAACACACCAATTTTTAAAATTTCCTTGTAGATAAAATGAAAGGTGACAGTATATTTTATTATTTAAATAATGAAATAACGATTTGGTTAAAAGTATACAAATCACAGATTATTTTTCTTTATTTTTTATCATTTTGGATCATAGAAATGAAAAGCTTTCTAAATAACACAGATGAATTTGGAAAATACTTAATTTTTCAAATATTATTTACCTCTTTACTTTACATTTTAATTATCAGGTGAATTCAGGAAAAGTAGAAACAGCCATAATGTTTATTAACATATAATTAATTGAATATATCTCTACATTAACAAGTAATAATAAAATATATAAAACAAGTGTTTAAAATATTGTGATTGAAAATAAGTGTTTCTGTAAAATTATAAAACCTTTTAAAATAAAATAAGAGCAAAAATTAGAAATAAAAAATAATTTAAACATTTTTAAAAATTAAGTAAAAATAAAGTGCTTAGATAGTTGGAGAATGCTTCCCATATTGCTCTGAACCTGTTGATAATAGGACAAATATTTATAAGGCTATAATTTTCTATGATCTTTCAGTTAAATTGTTCCTTAAAACATCTTTTTCTCAAATTACTTTTCTTCACTTTTTTTTTTTTTAACACAAATGGCCATGAGCTAGGAAAAAATATAATATTAGCTGCTAGAATGAAAGTCTGTTAATCACATGGATTATATTGAAATATAAGTGATTAGGTTAAGTCCATTCCTATTTTAGGTGTATTAGACACTAGCTAAAACATTGCCCACGTTCTGGAGTATTTGGTAGATTGTAAAATAAAATTCTTTAGTATTAAGTTTTAATTCCATTTTAGAAGTATATCCATAACTTTGAAGGAAACAGAAATTATGTTTAAGCTAACATGAATTTCTTTTATAGAAGTAAAAAGTGTAGATTACATATGCCATTCCATTTATCCCCCACACTCAGCAAAGTACTCAGCTGCAATAAAAGGTATTGTATGGTTTGTTTTAGAGTCACTGCACCATGATTTAGAATATATTTTAAGTGTATCTATTGTCCAAGGCTTATTATATATTTTTAGTCATCTCAAAGCTTTGACAAAACACAAATTTTCCAAAATATCTCTGTTATAGATTCTGTATTAAAGATGAAGTATATTTTCAGCATCCCTGGGTGCCCAGTATCCTTTTTTGTGAACTGGTGGATATTTTAATATTTATAATTAAAATATACAAGTTAATTCTTCAAATATTTAGACAATCAAAATGGAAAGGAATAGAATATATATTTAAAGTATATTTAGAAAGCACATTTTCCATTACTTCCAAGCTTATGATATGACTCAGACTTATACTTCAGTTAGGATGTAGAATGTTGCAAGAGACTCTAACTCTTATAAGAATAATCTAGAAAAGCTACATTACCACAGTTCATTTCATTAACTTCCTAGAGCAACCAGTCACAAAGACAACCTGCACCTACCAGCCAGCTCTTTCCCATGGGCACTCACCAGGTATATTCTTAATGCTGTGGACAGAGAAGGAGAGATGCAGAAATCATTTGAGACCTGTGGGGAAGTACTTAAGTGCACAGCAGTGGCCTGCTAAGGACTGTGTGGATAGCAGTAGAGCTTCCAGAAATTGTGCCCCTTTGGTCTTGACCAAGAATAAGTAGCAGTTTCTAATGACATGAGACAGGTAGCAAGGGATGATTAGATGCTCTGTGTTCCAAACACATGGAATGAGATTGAATAGTAAAGAAAACTTTTCTGTGATACTGAAGTTGGCAACTGGGTGATGTCCAATCTTCCAATATAAGATCAGTATCAAAATGAATTCATATAAAGATGAACAAAGGCTCAAAGTAAGAAAAGTACAGATGAGACTAAGTATTCGCCCAACACTAGAAACCTGCCGAGAAGGGGCCTTCCCTTTTCCTTTAGATAAATATTACTTCACTCTCAACTGTTCACTTACCAACTTTATTCAGCACAAGTAAAAACTAATGAGACGTGAAGAAATAAGGGTATCTGGCACATGGTTAACAAAGGAAACAAACAATAACAAGGGATACAGAGATAGACCAGATGTTGAAACTAGGAAATAGGGACTTTTAAATTATGTGTGTGTGTGTGTGTATGTGTGCACACGCAGGAATTGAAAAAGAACATCATGCATGACATATAGGGGAAATTTAGTACAGAATTATATAGGATGTAAATAAAAGCTCCAGGAAATAAACACCAGAATGAAGAATTCATTTGATAGGTTAAGACCAAAGTTTATGTGAAATAAGTGGGAAAAATATTTTTCATACTATTCACATAAATCATGTTAGAACAACTGGCTATAAACATGTAAAAGAATGAAGTTGGATGCTCATCTCACAATATATACCAAAAAATGCAAAATGGATCAAAGACCTAAATATAAGATCTAAAGTTATATGACACTTAGAAGAAAACATTTAGTATTTTTTTGTGCTTTGGGGTTATCCAAAGCCTTTTTAGGTACAACACAAAAAAGAGCAATGATAAAAGTGTATTTCATCAAAATTTAAAAGGATGCTATCAAGAAAATTAAAACATCACCAAAATAACTGAAGAAAATGTTTGCAAAATATGTATCGAAATGAGAAATTGTATCCAGAACGTATAAAGGACTCTTACACCTCAAATATATATTTTCAACAATAAAGATAAATTAAAAAAATAAAATAAAAATAAATACAACCACTTTTAGCTTTCAAAAAAAAAGAGAGAAAATTTAACCATAATTGCTTAGAATGAGGCTTCTAAATAAAAGTAATATATTCAAAAATAAATAAATAAAAATAAAAGGACAGAAAACAATTAAAATTTTGCAGACTGTGCATGTACATTTCTTCAGAGAAGAGATCCAAGTGCAGAGTAATCATATAAAGAGATATTTAATACCTTCACTTTTGGGGAAATGAAAAACAAGCCCCAGGGAGATACGACTTCACAGGGTCCAGGGCGGCTGCACTGAGAGACAGTGAAGAGTGTGAAGGGAAAATTAGAAATGCCATGCATTGCTGCTAGAAATTAAGTGGGGCATAGATTTTGGAAAACTTTTTGGAAGTTCCTCAAAATGTTTAAGATAGAGTTGCCATATGACCCAACATTTCAACACTCAGGTATGTTTCTCCAGCTCGTCTTCAGTTGATTATTTGGGGTGGTTTTTCTATATTTTAGCTGTAATTCCAATTTGGTCCTGGGAGACTGTCAGTGTGGCTTCCACTTAATCCACTGCCACCTTGGAATCTCTAGAGGTTTGGTTTTTTATCTTTCTAAGGAAACTGAAAACATATGTCCACACAAAAACTTGTACATGAAAGTTCATACCACTATTATTTATAATAGACAAAGTGGAAACAATGCACTGTCCATTACTGATAAATGGATACAAAATATAGTGTATATGGTATTGCTCCAATGGAATATTAGCCACCAAATTTTTAAAAAATGAAACGCAGTACTGAAAAATGCTACAAAATGGATGAATCTCGATATATTAGGCTAATTGAAAAAAGCCAGCCAAAAAAGATCACATACTTTATGAATCCATTTATATGACAAATATAGAGAAAGGAATGTAAGTGTAATGCTAGGGCTGGGAGATAGATGGGGTAATGAGCAGCAGCTGCCAGTGAGTACAAGTGTTTTTTTGGACTTTGATGAAAATTTTCTAAAATTATATTCTAGTGATGGTTGCACAACTCCGAATATACTGAAAAACATTTAATTGTACACTTTCAACTAATCAGGTGTATGGTTTGTAGATTATCTCTCAATGAAACTGTTAAAAAGGGCAGGGGGTGGGAGTGGGAGGAAGAAACCGGGCCTGGCTCAGACAGGAAAGGGTTAGGAAATGTGACATCAATAGGAATTAAAATGAAAGCACCTATCTTCTTGGTGTTATCAAGATATAGGAAAATACCTACATATGAAAAATATAGGAACTATACCACACTGGTATATAATTTTTATCCCAGAGTAGAGGAAAGAATATAGACCTAAAATATTTGAAGAGATATTTGAAAGTAACTATTAGTTTGCTTAATAATGATAAACTTCTTTTACTCACATATTTTCTATAAGTAAAACAACAGAATTATAATTAGTTTTTTCAAGAAAAGTGTTTTATTTCTCTCTTTTACACTTCTTTAACTTACTCCCAGGTTCTGCTTACCTATTTTCTGATGCATATCCATTAACTGTAACTTCTAAATCTACATATTGTGAAACAAACAATCATTTTCACTAACTCAACGCTTATAACTTCTTGCTGATTTTGAAGTAATTGGAAATATCCTGTCTTGGAAATGCTTCTAGTGACTATGTTCTGACTTTTTTTTTTTTTTTAACCCTCACCTGAGAATACGTTTTTATTGATTTTTAGAAAGAGAGGGGAAAGGCGTAAAGAGAGAGAGAGAGAGAGAGAGAGAGGTTGATTGATTGGATGCCTCCCATACTCGCCCACCTGGGGATGGAACCCACAACCTATGTGCCCTGATCTGGAATTGAACCCGCAACCTTTTGGTGTGCAGGAGGACACCCCCAGCAACTGAGGCCCCCGGCCAGGGCTGACTCCCTATTGTAGGCATCATGAGAGAGCCTTCAGTCTTCCCCCGGCTCCTCCTGCAGCACAGCATTCCCCACTCACCAGTATTAGAAGCATCATTTTGTTTCATAGATGCAAGAGCTTAACCAGCTGTAAGAACATGTTCATGACCATGGATATCAAGTAACTGTAGATGGATCTGACTTTTAACTTATTCTGAGTTATCCCATTGATTTAAATGATACACCTTTACTCCCAGTTAACCTGATATTATAAAAAGAGGCATTTTCAGGACTGCAAGGCTGCATTGTTACAGCATTACTGACACTTGGAGATTATAAATATACAGTATATGGGGGTGTAGAATTTTAGATTTAATCAAATCCATCACAACATGATTTAGTGTCAAGAGAATCAAGGCACATTGATATTGAATAGCATAAATGTGTAGACCAGAAGTTTGCAAGAGGGGTAACAGTGTGAGAGAAACAGCAGTAGTAGGAGATGCTGAGAAACAGATAGACATCGTTTTCAACTTTGGTAATTAAATCTGCATGAGTATGGATCGCCATTTGGGACCTAAGCTCACAACCCGCAACACATCTATTCCATTGCTTCTGATGTAATCTGCTTTTTAAGTTTTGGGAAGCAGCCAATATATTTTTCCCTGTAAATTAATGAAAGTAGATATCTATAAAATCATGGAATCACAAAGAACCTTAAAAATGAACTTGGTCACTTAATTTTATAGAATACGAAGCCAAAGTAATGGAATGGATTTTTAAAGGAAAATCATACATGCATATGTATGTATGCAAAGTAAGTATATTTCTAAAACTGAATTCATAAAACCTATTTTAGTCATGCCCACATTGTGATATGAATCTTCAAAAAAACAATTTTGTGTTCGGCAATAGAAAACTGACACACGATTCTGTACAATTTTCTTTAACTTTGTAAAATTATGTAATCATATATATGTAGATGGAGACAACACCAATGCATTGAAAAATCCATTACAGTTGAGAGCTCTTTACAATCACTGTGCAGAGAAATGGAAATCTACATCAGGACAAAAACCCAGCCTTTCAATGTAATGCAAAACAACATATAAAGGTTTATAAAAGTCATTTTATCGCAGTTTGTACCATATAATCTACAGTGTTATTTTAAGATTAGTTGCAACGTCTAATATTTTATTGTATTTCTGGTTTTGATCAGATCATAGAATTGCCAGATTCTAATCAAATGGCAATCCCTATAAGTAGGAAATGCTCATTAATTTTTGCGCAAACATAAAAATGTTTCAGAATTTTAATGCTGTCTTTGATCTAAGCAATTACTTAATGATCTGATAAAAACTCATAAAAAAGAATGAGGTTGAAAATGGTATGCTAAATGGAATATGCATCATATATATTATTGCATTTAAAAATTTTTCTTTTGTGAAACTGCTGTGTCTGTTTATTTGCTTCATATAAGGTGAAATAAGCAAAAAGTGTACTTTAACTGGTATAAAAGTATTTTTAGACATATGAGAATAGAGCAAACATTCTAGATTACCAAGTGGCATTTATATATAAAATAGAGATGAATTGTTTATTGGAAAAATTAGTTTACATAAAAATCAATGCAAAATTTAGAAAATATATTATAAACCTGCTGCTAAAATATTGGTCACTGTCTAATTATTACTTCACTAGATTTAAAAAAATATTTCTATTACTGATTTAAAACGTCACTTCTAAATAAACTATGAAGTTCAATAAATAGCAGTAAAATAATAAAGATAGTATTGTTTAGTGGTAAACTGAGATTCTGTAAAACATCGTTTATCTGAAAGAAATAGTTTAGTATTTTGTGATTTATGTACCAGCAAATTATAAAATTAGGAGAAGCAAAACAGGCCTATCATTTTCAATTTTTTTTCATTATGTAATACAATGTGATTTGGCTTTGCAACTTAAAAATAGGTTAAATCCGGATACATCATCTATTGGAGTTAAAAGAAGTAAATGGTGTTTAGGAACACTTACTTTTAAAGTAATTATATGTTAAGTTTAAGTCTCCCATTTTATTATCTGTTTTGCTTCTTTACTTATTTTTTCATTCCTTTGTTTACCTTTTTGGCTTTCCTGGGGTTACATGAAAATTTTGGCAGAATTACATGTTTTTAATCTATGATTTTTTAAATATATCACTTTGTACAGTTTTCTTAGTGGCTGCTCTAGGGATACAATGTGCATACATAACTTACAGCCCACTCTTCTTTACTTTTAGTAAATGTTGAAAACTTATTTCCACTTAGTTTCCTTTATGCTCCCCATTTCTTAAATGTGGTTGTCTCAATATATCATCTATATACATTAAATACTCAATTATGTATCATTATCATTTGCTTCAACTATCAAATATGATTTAAGAAACTTGTGAGAATGATAGCCTGTTATATTTACTCTCCTAGTCACCTATTCTCTTTCTTTCTGTCATAAAAGCCTAATTATCTTATAACTGGAGAGCTTCCTTCGGCCATTCTTTAAGGGCAGGTCTGCTACTGACAAGTGTTTGTTCTTCCAAGTGTCTTTATTTCTCTTTTATTACTGAAGAATACTTTTGCCAAATAAATGATTTTGTTCTTGTTTGTTAATAAGGTTTTTTTTGTTCAGCAGTTGAAAATTATTGGACCACCTCCTACTCATCTTCATGGTTTCAGATGAGAAATCTGCTGTTATTCAAATTGCTGTGTTCTTACAAGAAATACGTTCATTCTTTCTGGCTGCTTGGAACAGTTTTTCCTTGTGCTTAATCCAGAAGTTTAATTATGATGTACACTAGATTCCTTTATTGCAGGGGAGATATTCCAAGAGCCCCAGTGGATTTCTGAAACCACAGGTAGTACTGAACCTTATACATATACTATGTTATTTTCTATACACGCATGCCTATGATAAAGTGGTCATTTATAATTTTACCAAAATAAGAGGTTAACAATTAGTAATAAATAGGAAAAAATATAACAATATACTGTAATAAACGTTATGTGGACACGGTTCTCTCTCACATCTTATTGTACTGTATTCATCCTTCTTAGGAAGATACGAGCTGACACAGCTCCTACGTGATGAGATGAAGTGAAGTGAATGAGCTTGGCTTTGTGACATACTGTTAGTCACGAGATTTTGTCACACTACTCAAACAGTGCACAACTTAAAACATTGTTTAATGGGATACTACTCAGCCATAAGAAAAAAATGAAATACTGCTATTTGTGACAACATGAGTGAACGTTGAGAATATCATCTTAAGCGAAATCAGTCAAACAGAAAAAGGCAAGAACCATATGATTTCACTCATATGTGGGATATAAAACTGGAAGCAACAAGTAAATAAAAAAACAAAAACACATAGACACAAACAACAGTATGATGGCTACCAGAGGGGAAGGAGATTGGGAGGGGGGTAGGAAAGGGTAAAGGGGGTCAAATATATGGTGACAGAAGTGGATTTGACTTTGGGTGATGGAAATACAATGCAATATATAGATGATGTATCATAGAATTGTATGCTTGAAAGGCATATAATTTTTTTAACCAATGTCACCCCGATACATTTAATTTAAAAAATAGGGAAAAAAAACTAAAAAAAAAATACTACGGAGACATTGAATTTTGGTGGGAGCTATATTTATTTTATTGTTATAAAGAGAAAATGAAATAGCATAATATAAATATGAATTTTAATACAATAGTCAAAATCTTTTAAAAAAAAGCACTCTTTCTTTCTGGAATTTTCTATTTAATATCAGATTCCTAAACCTATGGCTTTATGTCTTCCTCAAATTTGGGATTTTTTTCAAGCTATTGTTTCTTCAAATACTTTCTTCAATATCACCTTTTATCTCATGTCTTTCTGGCATCCCCATGTATAACTGTTAGTTCTTATGTTTCACAGGTCCCAAGGCTCTTGTTTACTATATTGTCATTATATTTCCTTTCTATTGTTCAGATTAAGTAAGTTATATTCATCTGTTATAAAATTTATTGATTCTTCTGCATCTCTACGCTGCAACTGAACCCATCCAACAAGATTTTTATTTTGGTGATTGTATTATTCAGTGCTTTTAAATTCTTTAGTTTCCAATTTGTTCTTAAAAAATATTTCTTTGTTGAGAGTTTCTGTTGTTGTTGTTTTCATTTGTTTCAGATGAATGTACGATCGATTGCTGAATCACACTTGTGATAGTGGCTTTAAAGTCTGAGTCAGATAATTTCAACAGCAAATTCATCTTAGTGTTGGCATTAGTCGATTGTATTTCCTCACGAATGTGATTTTCCTGGTTCTGGGTGTGATGAGTGATTTTCAAGTATCCTAGACATTTTATGTATTATGCAAGGAGACTCTTGGTTCTATTTAAATGTTTGATTTTTAGCAGGCAATTACCCCATTTAAGTTTAACACTGTTTTTGACCTACTTTGTAGGCTGTAGTTCCAATGACAATTTAGTTTACTGAGCCCTTGTAATGCTATTATTATACTGTTTCACTTGAGCTCAGGTGAGATTCCTGCTGGTTTAGCCTGTGGGAAAGAAGGCACTTTCCTGGTTCTCAGTCTCCTTAGGTGAGTGGTGATAAATGCCAGAACAGCGCCACAGAGGGCGTTTCCCTGACCTTTCTCCAGGCCACCAGTGGCAATAGCCTTCCCACTACTGAGGAAGGAAGCTCCTCCATGGACAGCCTCTGACTCTGAGTAGAGGACCAGGAGCTGAGGGGTTATGTGGTTTCTATACTGGATGGAGGTTCAGAAAATGCTAGAAAGAATTACCTTCTGCCCTTGAGTGGAGTATTGGTGGTTCCTGGCCAGAATCATTATTTGCTGCTGGATAGAGGGCAGAAATTACTGTGCTTGGGTGACCGCTACCCTTCAGTAGAGGACTGGAAGACACTGGTCTGAGGTTGCCTTCTGTCACTGGGTGGATAGCCAGGGGCTACTGGGCATGTTGTCTTCAGTAATGTAAGAAGGGCTTTCCTTCTGCCTGTGGCTGAGACATGAGCTGGGGAGGCCTGGCCTGCTCCACTGTTGTTGCAGCATTCTTGGGGCACAGGTTAGCCCTTGTTCATCACGCAGATTCAGGACACTGCTGGCATACGTATAGGTCTTCCCATTAGGCACCTCCAAGGTTCCTTTTTCCTGTTATTTTAGTCTTTCCTCCCTCCCTGTCTCCCTCCCTCTCTCCTTTTTTCCTTCTGCTTATGCCTATTGGACATTCATGTTTGCAGCTCACACTGTCACTCAATTTGAGCTACATGGTTGATTAAATAGGGGGGGTGAGAGAGAGAACTCATCACAGTGTTGTTCTTCAAATCCTAACATTCCTAGCCAGTCCACTACCTTTCTTTCCAACTTTCAGATTATTTGCACCTTTATTTACAGTTTCTGATTATTTAATTATTCTCAGAGCACTTAAATGTATTTGGAGTGGAATGACAGGAGACTGTGAGTCTATACTCTCTTGTCCCAGAACTAAATGTACAACTAATCTTTTATATTAAAAAATCAAGGTGTATCAACAGTAAAATTTCAAACACTCATTCTGAAACCAACCAAAACAAATGTTATAATTGTATTACAATAGATCCAGATACTATTTAAAAATAATTCACTGGGAATAAACATGAAGTCCTCCGTGTTACCTTTCTCTTCACAGTCCCCTCTTTCCCTCCCTAGAGGCAATCACTGTGATGAGTTATATCTAGAGCTCGTGATTTTATTTCTCAACTATAAAAATATGTGTTCATACACATTATTGTTTGAGGTTTTAAATGGTGAGTCAATGGTATCTTACTCTGCATAATAGCAGCAGACAACTGGTGAGCCTTACCTGTGCTCTTCCACTCGTCTAACCTTCTACACACAGAATCACAAGCACTGCCAAGGAAATCTGCATTTCTTAAATAGCCTGAGTGACGAACAACAGGGCAGGTTGTAATAGCCTTGGACCTAGGCTCTCTGTGCTGTGCTTGATGTCTCCTTTACTGGCAGGTGCTATGCTTGCTGGTCTTCAATTTGCATAAATCTTTACACAAAAATCAGCTATCAGCCTCCATGTTCATATATGCTTCCAAATTCCATAAGACACATACTATCCCCAAAGCTATTTCATTCCATCTACACTGATCTTCCCTCTTACTACAAAATGTTAGGCCTGGAGATTCCATTTGAAAATGCATTCAACGTGCATTCCCCCACCTTGATTCCCTTTGGCTTTCCTACCTTGTCACAGTTTTCTTTTATAGACTGTAATGGAGTGATTTGCTAATAGATTTCAGTAATAGAGTTGGTTCCATTGAAGTCAAAAAGAAGAAAGAAAAAAAAAAGGAAGGAAATACTGCCTTAATATTTGGATCATATCTATATACTGTGAATTGCACAGTATTTGGGGGTAACATTTGGGGTGTCCAATTTGTAGCTTTAAAAATTTTAATTAAAGAAATCTGTCTGGGCCCTGGCCAGATAACTCAGTTGGTTAGAGCATCATCCTGACACACCAAGACTGCAGGCTCTATCCCAGGTCAGGGCACATACAAGAATCAACCAATGAATGTGTAGATAAGTGGAACAGCAAATCCATGTTTCTCTCTCTCTCTCTCTCTCTCTCTCTCTCTCTCTCTCTCTCTCTCTCTCTCTCCTTTCTCTCTGAAATTAATAAATAAAAATTTTAAAAAACTGCTAATAGTTTTCTGGTTAATAGGGCATTAAGAAGCACAAAGTTCAAATTTTGAAAATCCAAGTTCGTAATGAAGACTAACTTCAAAATGAGTTGCATTAATGTTTGAACTGTCATGTCTTAGAATTCCACTGGGAGACCTTGTCTCATTTTGAATGTCACAATGACTAAAATCCTTACCCACCCCCCCATCCCTACTTTCCACGGATGCTTTGAAGTGAAATTTCCTGTGACTTTCTTCAGCTATTCTGACTTAACTGGGTTAGATATATTTAGTCATTACCTTACAGTTAGAACAAAATAGCAAACTCATTCCAAACAAAGAATACATCTTTTGTTCTTTCAGCAAAATATCCCATGGCAGCTATCTGTTGGCACTAAAATTGATAACATGTGTAGAGCTGTGATTGCCAAGAAAAGGAGTTTCGCAGCCAGTTACAGTCTCAATTTCTATACGGAAGTCAAGGCCTCTCTATGTTTGGGTTAGTCCTTTCATTAAGTTCTATATATTTAGGCATTAACATTTTCATAGCTATAGTACTACTATTGGTTTAAGGTTATTTCTGGTATTAACTCTGAAAGCTGTTTTTTTTTGGAAGGAGAGACGTTTTCAAATGTGTTATTTTGATTTCCTTTCTGTAGGCTTTCTCTTACATTTTGAACATTAGTGTTAATGCTTTTTTTTTATTTGTTGACTTTACAAATAAGTTAGAAAACTGTCCTTACTCTGCCCCTGGAAAATGATATGTATTCAGCACATTTGTGCACAATTTATAGCACTGTGCATTTCCCAGTCTGGTAAGCATATCAAAGGAAATACCGGTGTTAATGTGACATTTTGACTTTGTGAGCTAGAAGGTCACTTGTGTAATTAGTGCTAGATAACCCCAGAGGACATGCTGTGCTAGTGTAATCATTCTAGATACCCACTGTGACTAACAAGCAGAGAGTTGAAGAGACTTATTTATGAATTACAAAATGTTTTTTATCTATTTTATAAATACCCTGGACTTCCTTAAATTTCAGCACTCTCTGAGAGAATGGACCTTTCTAATTTGATAAATAATACAAAAGTTATGAAAAGGATTATGTGTACCAATATATAACCTAAAGGTAACTACAAATATTATAATGGTGTGCTTGACTCTTGTGCCCTCAGAGACTTTAATAATGGTTTTTAGTTTAAAATATCTCAGAACTTCTGTCTTGTTTTTCACTTTTAATCCTTGTGGCTTCATGAGAGTCTGAGTAGAACTGAGAAGCTGCATTATTGCAGGTTATCAGCAAATATTTACTACTCTTTTGAATGAATTGAGCTTAATTACACACTTTCCTGTTCTTTACATTAATTTATATGCCATAGAGCTATTTATAAAGATTTCTAGATTACTTTTTAGATACATAAACAATTAGAAAATGTAAAGTAATTAGAATAGAAAACCAGTGATAGTAAAAAGAACAGCACACATATGCAAATATAGGATATTTGCTTTATTGAGATTCAGTTAACACTGAGATTCTCCAAATGAGTATAATGCATATAGTTCACAGTGTTATTTTCTCCAGAGCACAGGCCCACATATAGAATGCAGAGCTTATTTTCCTTTTTAATTAATTAATTAATTTTATTTATATTATTATTTTATTTTTTTTCAGAGAGGAAGGGAGAGGGAGAGATAGAAACATCAATGGTGAGAGAGAGTCATTGATCAGCTGCCTCCTGCAGGCCTCCGACTGGGGATGGAGCCTGCAACCCGGGCATGTGCCCTGATCGGGAGTCGAACCTCACTCAGTCTCCTGGATCCTAGTGGATGCTCCGCCGCTGAGCCACGCCTGGCCGGGCTAGAATGCATAGTTTTAGAGACCATGTTATAGCATCATATGTACTTCAGCATTATCAGCAAATTAGCAAAGGAATTTTGTGCTATTTTTTTTTTCTTCTACAAAGTCAATGGATAAGTTCCCACAAACTGCCAGAATCAGTTTTCTGAACTATAGAATCAGTTAAAACCAACCAACAAACAAAAACAAAAAAACAACAAGGAGAGTGCTTAATAAAGAAAATAGCTACCAACTTTTGATAAGAGCTTTACGGTGCTCTAGTTTACCTTGATATCCACTCCCAAGCGCACAGAGGCTGGGGAGGCAGCTCGCTCTCTTGAGGAAGGTGATGGTGCCAGAGAGCACAGGTATGCATAAGGACCTTAAATATGCAAGTCAATTTATGAAAGGCACCACATTCAGAGAACTGAAAAAACCATGATCATTTCAATGGATGCAGAAAAAGTATTTGACAAAATTCAGCACATTTTGATGATAGAAATAACATGTACAATAGGAACTGCAGGTAACTTGGTAACATGATAAAGGATTTTATGAGAAACCTACAGGTAAATGACTGAAAGCTTCCCCCCAAACATCAGGAACAAGGTAAGGATGTCTGCTCTGACTACTCTGCTTACACTGTATTAAAGTCCTAGCCAGGGCGATGAGGCAGTAAAAAGAATTAAGATGTATGAACATTGGAGAGGAAGAGGTAAACCTATCTCAACTTGCAGAGCGCACACAAATACATATACAACAATACTGCTATTAAGTGAATGCTCCAGTGATGCAGGATAGAAGATCCATGTGCAGAATCAACTGCGCTCTATATATTAGCAATAAACAGTCAAAAAAATACATTTAAAAACATTATGACTTATAATAACATCAAAAATAATTAGGAATCAGTTTAAATAAAGAAGTTTAGGAAATGTACATCTAAAATTACAAAACATTGTTGAAAGGAATGAAAGGAAGTAAAGAGCATCTAAATAAGTTGAAAGCTATTCTGGGTCATGGATTGGAAAATAATATTGTTTATATGGCAGTGCTTTCCACAGTGCTCACAGACTCGTCGCAATCCTTCTCTGCAGAAATGGAAACTCTGATCCTAAAATTCATATGAAAATGCAAGGGACCCTGCGTTGCAAAAACAAACCTGAACAGCAAACAAAGTTGGAGAACTCACACTTCTTGATTTCCTATAGGAATCAAAATAGTACAGTACTGCATAAGAACAGACATATAGACCAAAGAAATATAACTGACAATCAGGAAACGAACCCTTATATGTATGGCTAATTAATTTTGAACAAGGTGCCAAGACCGTTCAATAGAGAAAGAGTAGTCTCTTCAAGAGTCAGGCTGGGACAGCTGAATATCCTCATGTAAAAGAAGGAAGTTGGACTTCTATCACACAAAATATTAAAATAAAAAAACACATTTCAAAATAGATCAAGACTTGTCCTGGCGGTGGGGCTCAGTTGGTTGGAGTGTCCTCCCGTACACCCAAAGTTTCAAACGGTGGCAGGTCCGCTTCCTGGTCAGGGCACAGGCCAAGGCTGCGGGTTCCATCCTCAGTCCAGGCCTGAGGGTGGCAACCGATTGATGACTGATGCTTGTCTCTGGCATCGATGTCTCTCATTCTCTCTCTCTGTCTCTCAAATCAATAAAAACACACCCTCAGGTGAGGATTAAAAAAATAGATGAAAGTCTTGAATATAAAAACTTAGGGGGAAAAAACAGTAGTCATAACTTTGGATTTGGCAATGGATTACTTGATTTAACATCAAAAGCACAAACAAAAGAAAAAACAGATAAATTGGACTTCATCAAAAATTTAAAACTTTTGTATATCAAACAGCATAATCAAAATAAAAATACAACCTACAGAATGAGAGAAAATATTTGCAATATATACAGGATAAGAGCCTAGAATATGTATACACACACAAATATATATACACATATATATATACACACACTGAGTTTTCATGTGTGTATATATGAATGTGTATATATGTATATATACATATATATACACACACATAGAACTTTTACAACTCAACAGTGACAAAACTAAATAATTAAAAAATGATAAGGGACTTAAAAATATGTTTCTCCAAAAAAGATATACATGTCCAACAATCACATGAGAATACACTCAATTCCATTAGTCATTAGTGAAATGCAAATTGGCACCACAATGTGATAACACTGCCTACCCTCTAGGATGACTGTAATCGAAAACTGGGAAAATAACAGTTGTTGGTGAGTGTGTGACAGATTCAGAGCCTCTATATATATTGTTGGTAGGGATATAAAATGGTAAAACCATTGTAGAAAATGGGCAATTTCTCAAAAAGCTATATATAGAATTACCTTATTTTTCTACAGCTTCACTCCTAAGTATATACCTCAAATAATTAAAAATTTATATTCAAAAAACACCTTTGAACACAAATATTTATAGCAGCCCTACTAATAATAGCCAAAAGGGGAACAAGCTAATGCCTATCAAATGATAAGTTGATAAACAAAAGTGGTATATCCATGCAATAGAATATTAATCAGTGATAAAAGGGAATGAAGTATTGCCTGACCCGAGTGGCTCAGTGGCTGAGCGTCAACCTATGAACCAGGAGGTCAGGGTTCAATTCCCTGTCAGAGCACATGCCTGGGTTGCGGGCTTGATCCCCATTGGGGGGCGTGCAGGAGGCAACGAATCAATGACTCTCATCATTGATGTTTCTATCTCTCTCTCTCCCTTTCCCTTCCTCTCTCTGAAATCAATATATATGTATATCTATGTAATGAAATAATGATACATGTTAAAGCATGTATGGATCTTGAAAATATTATGCTAAGTGAAAGGAGCCAGAACCAAAAGATCCCTTATGGTATCATTCAGTCCATATGGACTGTCACAGATAGGCAAATAGATGGAGGCAGAAACTGATTAGTGGTTGTCAGGGGATGGATGGGGGCAGGCAGGGAGTGACTTCTTAATGAGCATAGAGTTTTCTTTTAGGGTGACAACATGTTCTAGAACTAGATAGTGGTATTGGTTGCAAACATTGTGGATGTACTAAAAACTGCAGAATGGTACAACTTTAAAATGGTTAAAGTGATTAATTTTTTGGTTAACTGAATTTTATCTCCTTTAAAATGGTATGTGTGTGTGAGTGTGTGTGTTGTATAATGTTTCAAACTCAGTTTTATCTTATAATCTCTGTGTCTTTGTAATATTTACCTTTGATCACTTAGAGAAATCTATGATAAAATGTGTAAATACAATATTTTGTCAGCAGTGGAGCTGGTGAGGAAATAGAAACAGCACTGGGCATCACAGTAAAGCCTGGTGATTAAGAGCATGGAACCCCAATCCCCAATCCCCAGCTTCAACCTGAAACAGCCTGTTTTGGAGTGCCCCTCCTGCCGCTAGATAGTTGTTCAGCTTTAGGCTACGCACTAATCTCTGGTTGCCTTAGGCACTTGAACTCTTTGGTGAGCATGTATTTCATAGAATTGTGGTAAAGGATTTTATTGGTGGGTCTAAACAAAATCTTAGACTCGTTCCTGCCCTGTGGTAAGTCCATAGAATTATGGACCCTTGGTTGTAGTACCCAAGGACGGCCCATCATGACGGAGCTATAACCGCACTGGAAACAGATGGAACGCACATGCACATCAGGCGACCTGCACTGTGAAACCGCCGTGCGTTCAGTTCCCCTCTGCTTCCACATTGAGCCTCATCAAAGCTGCTTTAATTAATGCCATCTTAGTTCCCTTAGTAACTACTGAACTTCTTTTTTTGTTTTTGCTTCTTTCACACCAAGTCTTCAAACGATGCAAATATATCCACATTCAAGCTATTTTGGACCAAGGCACTGAAGCATAACTCCGTGTGTCTCTCCTTAACCCCCTTTCTTCCTAAGTTACCTGTGCACGCAGCTTCCCTACCCACATGTACAAAAATACACGCGTGTGCCCAGACAGGCAGGGCCTTCCCTCCCCGAGGAGACTTTCTGGGGCAGGGCACCCATGGCGTTTTCTTTGCTCCTATTCTCAGGCCAGACCACAAGATTTCTCTGTACAGTTATCTAGACTTATTCTATAATGCTATCTATAAAAACGTGAGATACAGGCCCATTTTCTCTTTCTCTGTTTATGATTTTAAAACAAAAAGAAAGGACATACGATTCTGAAAGAGGAGACCATTGGAAAGGCAGATTCAGTGGAAGGCATAAGGCCAGGAATTTCTCTCTCTTGCTAAATATGACAGGACTAATGTTAGTAACCACCCCTAGGTATTGCTAATTCTACTTTATTTGGGATTCTCTGTTTCACCCATTATGCTAGACTTCCTAAGCAAGCCATAAAGTTGTTGTCATGTACCGGTTCTCCCTGTTATTTAATCATTCTTTCCCCCCTCCTGTGATCTTTACCTTTATGGAAAACCTGGAGTACACAGGCTCACAGGTCGTTAGACTGAGATATGACCTACACACATCGACCACTGACCACCACCCTACCATCACCTAGGCTTTTCATCTACTAAAATGGAATCCCTACTTCCAGCTTTATCTACCAATATTTTACCTGAATTAATATGTCACAAATGATACTTGCTTTCCTTAACATTTCCCTGAGTCATTTCTGTCAAAATATCCCCTGCAACCTCTATATTTTGAAAATATCTGAAACATAAGGGCATGTGACGCTTCTCACCAGTCACCTTCTCTCATAGGTATTGCTTCAATATGCATTCAGTAGTCAGTTAATAGTCATCAGTAGCCTCCCTAGAAATATGACATTTCTGAAAGATATTTAAGTATGTTAATTATCCCAAATAATTGATATTTGTTGGAATTCCAGGCAGCAAATAAGATATTTTTAATAATAACTAAGGTAAATTATCACACATATGTGCAAGATTATTCCTGGTACTGGTGACTTTAATAGAGAATGTGTGATTTCTTTAATACAGAATGGAACTGTAAATAGTTCTTACCAGTGGGATAAGCAAAGTAACTACAGTAAACCTGTTATCATTAATATTTCTCTTATTAAAGAAAGTACCGAAGGATTACCCATGTGCTTCCCATACTTTATGTATTTCAGTAACTAACACTACTGAAATTATTCTCTTCATCAAATCTCTCACTAACTCAGACAGTCAGAGCCAATTCTGGAAATTAGAGGATCTTATTTCTCAGTCTTGGGAACAGAAAAGAAGTTAAACTCTTATTTTTGTGAAAAACAAATTGTTTATTCTATTTTTATATTCATGCTTCTAATTTTATAAAATATAATTCAATTAAACAACTAATGTATGAATGCAGTTTTGTTTTATACATATACACATATATATGCATATATATAATGTATCTCTATGTATGTATTTGTGTGTACACATATGGATATATGCATATACAAATATGTGTATATAAACACTCCCATTTTAGAGCTAAACTGAAAGTTCTCCTTGTCGCTATATTTTATCCATGGCATAAAACATTACAAAAAATGTTTTTTAATAAAGAAATTACCACAGTAAGTCTCATGGTACTAATGAAAATGAAAGCATTTAGGACAAAGAGTGTATTCTCAAATTGCCGTGTATGTGTCATATCGTATAATTCGTGAGGTCTGTATCAATTGCACATTTTTGAAAAAGTTGTATTTCAGGATGATGTAATTGGGTTTCTAGGTACTATCAGCACGAGTTGTTGTTTCTGTTGACCACAAATCAATAACCCTCTCTGACACAACTCTTACAGTAGTAAGAATTTTTGCAGTAATCCACTTTCTCAGTGGCAGACAGCTAGCTATGCCTCGAATTCTTTAAAAGTGCTACTCAGACTAAATGTTGTTCTAGTGAGAATTATTTATTTGGCCCAAGGGTGGATGGCCACTTATGTGATAAGAAAAGCAGTTGTCATTTTGGAAGGAACAAAAGGAGGGAGTAAGGGCATGAGCCACGCACACCAAAGTAGAACAGGAAGAGCAACTGATGGATTCAGTTGTAATTGGAGAAAATTCAGATTGCTGTCTGAATACAAATGATTATATTAGCAGATGAGAAATGGCAACTGGGAAAGGCATTACATATGTTGTCTTTTTTGTTCTCTTAACCCTTGGTTTACATTTTGAATACCTGCTCTACAAAGTAGATATTATCCTCAGATTACAGATGAAGAAAGTCAGATAAATTAATAAGACCTCACACCCTAAAAATGACAGAACAAGGAATTAACTTCCAGGTCTGTCTGACAAAAAACTTTGGTTTTCTAATTTATGGGCAACTTCCAAAGTTGAGCTAAATTTCCAATATAATATAACAAACTAATAGCTTATTCTTTCCAATTAATAATTTATGCAATCTATAGATCATGTATCATTGAAATGTACATAATCTTGAAAACTACATAATCTTGTTAACCAATGTCACCCCAATAAATTTAATATAAAAACACCCTCTAGGATATGCACATGCTAAGTAAATATATGTTTTTACATATTCAAATTTTAAGTTGTTAATCCTTAACAGAGATAATATGGTATTTGTTTTAGTGGGGCAGTGAGGCTCTACTTAATTGTTTTTGACTCAGATTTCACACAAAAAGATGGATCCTTGTTAACTTCACTTTGTGTCAGGGTCTGCTCCAAACAGCATGAATATTCTCTGATTCTATTTCCATGACTATGCTTCATTCCTTTTCTCTCTTAGCTTCTGACTTTTCAACTACAATAAATGTGCAATATTTCTTTGGAAATTTTGTATAGCCAGAGAATAAATAATGCCTCCTATGGAAATGCCTGAGAGGTAGTGGAAGCTTATCTGGGGACTAGGGATCATAGAAGTGACTATTGTTTGTTTATATTACTAGAATTTAGCTTCCCAATAAATATCCTAGATAAGTTTGATTTTACTTTTCAAATATTTGTCCTAATTTAAAGATTGTAAAAGCATTCAGTAGTGGCAAAGGCCAGACTGATTTAGAAAATTGGGTTTATTGGATTCCTAAGGACAGCTCATAGTATTAGTAATGAACTTTTGCAAAACTGTGTGTAATCAACATTAAAATCCCCTCAATCTCAGTATCTTTCATCACATAGCGACCCACATTCTATAATGATCAGATCTAGTGATTAAAATGCTCATTGCATGATTTCACACATGCTTAATCATTCCATATTATTTTGGAGTGAGGGATGAATTTCCTGGGGTGCTGAAGTCTGCATATTAATTTTGTATCTGTCATCATTATGCTAACTTATTGTTGGGTATAATTTTCTGAGCCCTGTTGTTCGTGTTAATATTGTCTTCTGTTGGCTTTTCAAACAATCCAAATGCCTTCTCATTTAGAAGTAGATGTCTCTCCCACACAAACACTGTGGGTTTTTTTTTTATTTCTTATCTTGCATAATAGAAAATTCCAATAACTAAAGCCAAATATAAACAGACCAGATGCTTGGCCAAAATCATCCTGGCTCTAATACTCTGCACTTAAGCAATATCAGCTATTCCCTCAGTAGGAGTGGGACTCAGGAACTACACTCACTGTGGGTTCCCAAAGAGGTACTAGTGACAGGGAGCTTTAACAAGCAATATACTCAAATGGGCTGTGGGGACATAGACATTCAGGGTAGATGTCTTCAGGCACTGCTTCTCACGCTTCAGTGTGCACACAAATTACTTGGGCTCTTGTTAAAAGGCAAGTTTTGATTCAGTAGGTCTGGGATGGGACCCAAAATTGTGCATTTCTAACAAACTCCAAAGTGATACCAATGCTGCATGCCAAAGAACAAAATATGCTGAGATGTCCCTCACGTGAAAATAAAGAAATAAAACTAATTTCTTATCGCTTCTCCAATCATATTGTACTATGTATCCAATATTCTAAATCTTAATACTTCATGTCATCTGCCTATTTAACTTTCTGTTTCCAAAATCATCTTTAAACCATGCAGAGTTTATGCAAATTTCTGGGAACTTCTCGTGGACATCAAAAAACTTGAGGACAGTGACTGTCTCGTATGAGTGTTCTCCTATCTTGTTATAATGCCTATGAGCTGCTCAAGAAATGTTGGTTAAACAATAGGTGAATAAAGCAGCGGGTGAAAAATCAGTTAAAATATATTTTCTTTGTTCTTACCTCGTTTAATGATTGCACCTAAAATTGGTACCTTTACTCCAATGCCTTTGTGAAAAGCAGTGTAACAGTGGGACTGTCCCTTCCAGAGCAGTGGGCTGCAGCAGGAAGGCCTTGTGGCCGCTGATTGAAGGCATGGGCTCTGGAGTCAGAGTATCTTGATTTCAGTCCTAGCTCCGAAAACTACTGGCTATGTGACTTTATGGAAGTAACATAATCTGTTATTGTCCTAGATTCTTAATTTACAAAATGCGGTTAAAAGAAATTCACTCATAGTTTATATTTAAAATAAGTAATTCATGTAAAATACTTAGAGTAACTGGCCAGTATCACACAATTTATAATAACTATTTTTATAATTTAAATATTAATCCTTACTCTTTTGAAATGTTTTAATTATGTTTAAAGTTAAGATAAAGTTCACAGATTGTTAGATAACTTGTATACCAATCAATGATCCTTCAGCAATCCCGTAGACTCAGTATTTCTCTTTATAAAACTAAGGACTATTTCTAGGAGGGGTTTTTTTCCATTGGCAAAATTATGCTAGCACTTCATTATCTAAAACATTATAATATAGGAGTCACAATGTCAAGATTTAGAACAAGTTAAAGACCCATACTTTTCAAAGCACTGTAAATTACAATTATATATCTTAAACCTTCACTTTTGCATACAGAGTTGATCCAATTAGAACACCTAGGTGCTTTTGCATTTACATTGGACATGGATATGTTCTCCCCTTTATGAACTAGTTGGCTGGGTTTTCTATGATGTATTTTTAAGATAGTTACCTGGTGCTGAAGTATAGAAATTTTCTTTCTTGTGGTGCTGAAGTATAGAAATTTTCTTTCTTGTGGAGCCATTATTTTAATGCCACAGTAAATAAGTTATCTAGTTGAGCCTTTGTCTTATTTTCAGTTTAATTTTAGCAAAATGCTCGTAAGTGTGTTATGAAAGGATTATCTAACACTTGCAAATTTTTAAAGAAACTAGAGCCTAGCTTGTAGTTCTTTTTAAAAAGTGAAGAGAAAAGGGAATGCCATATGCAGATAAGCTTGTGGTAGAAAGACATTAATTTTATGCATAAATAAAAATACTCAGAAATAAGAGAGTGAAGCAAACTGTCATGATGACTAATGTGCCTAACCGTTACAAAGATTATCTAATTTTGAACAATGATCATGCTGGCTTTGCAACTTTGGGCAATTTTTGTAATCTCTTTGGATCTTTGTGTTTATTTGATTAATGTGGAAATTAATTAATTAATCTAGGAGCCCTCTGTGGTCTCTTCTTCTAATTATGTTCACAAGTTCACTTCCCACACTATCTACTCTTCCCAATCAATTATATCATAAGGTCATTCTATCTCTAAAAAATACTCCTGATTTATCTCCTTTACTGTTGTTACTGCTACAACTTGAGTTCAACTCTCATCTTAGTTGTTATTAAAGTAGACTCTTAATTAGTCTTTCTTTACCTTCTCTTATCCAAGAACAATTGTTACTCCACAAAATAGCTAGAACTATTTTAAAAAGTTAGTTCTAGCTTGTCATAAAGATCTTACATTAAATAGCGCTTGCTTAAAGAGGGCTTTCTTCGCCATCAAAGGTAAATTGGTAAGACTTTAGCTTCAGCTTTAAAAAGTAGGTTTTGAAAGTTGTCATTTTCACCTTTATGCAGAAAAAAAGTGGCACAGCCCAAAAAGCAGGAAATTTTGGGGGCTCATGAAAGAATTGAGATTCCAGCTTGCAAAATGGATCCCCAAATTTGGATAGACAAGCAAATCCAGAAAGTCAGAGCTAAGATCCGCTTACCTAAAGGAGAAAATTCTGGATAAATACATTTGTGGGAAAACTTATATAGTAATTTTGATGAATTGCTGGATGCTGAGTGTGAATCAGTGGGAGACTGTGAAACAGTCATGGGGGGGCAGGTCACACTTTATCCCCAGGAGCCCCAACATGTTTTCACAGTGAAAATGTAAGAAAGACCCCTCCTAGCTGTGACAGTGAGAGGAGGAAAAGTAATCCTTGTGAAATACACCCAGATTCTTCTCCATCAGAAAGGGCTACTGTTCTGGGGGAAGGACTTTACCACGGTCTTGCTCCAGAGAGGTAGGGGAAGAAGATTCCTCACACTCCAGGCCTTGTTGGTCTTTCTTACTTAACTAAATGAGAGGGGAAAGAAAGCTATATGGGAAGAAACATGTGAAGTTCACAGATCAGATTCAGAGGCTCTCTTTGCCCTCCTCTTACCACCACATCAACCAGGCTCCAATATAATAACAGTGGATTACAACTGAAATTGCTTAAGGCATAGTCTGAAGAAAGATTATTTAGAGAAGTCTACATAGAGAGGAGACCTAAACAGGACAGTAAGGGGATTTTAAGCCTCTGTCATTCATGGCTACAGCAAATACTAAGCATAGCTCAATTTCTAGTGAGATCAACATAAATTCCCCCATTAGAAACTATTACCCTCCCTTTTTATTATCTAATACATGTGAAGCTTTTACTACTAAAAAATTACAAGACATGTTAAAAGGCAAGTAAAACATGGCCTGAAAAGACAAAACAATCATCAGAATCACACTTAAATATGACACCTATGTTGAAATAATTAAACACAAAATTTAAAATAACTATGATTAATATAGTAAGGGCTGGAATGGATAAAAAAGAGAACAGGCAAGGAAAAATGGAAATATAAGCAGGGGATTGTAATTCTAAAAAATAATCAAAAGGAAATGCTAAAAATCAAAATACTGAAACAGAAACATAGAATGCCTTTGATGGGGTCGTCAATACAAGGGACATGACTGAAGAATAAATAGTGAGCATGAAGATAGATCACTGAAAACTTTCAAAAATAAACAGCATCTAAGAACTGTGGAACAGTTTCAAAATGTGTGACATGCATAATTGAAATATCAGAAAAAGAAAATGAAATAGAAAATATATTTAAAATCGTAGGCTTACTTCAAATAAATGATGGACACTAAGCCACATATGCAGGAAGCTCAGAAAACACAAAATAATATAAATACAAAAATGACTACACCTAGTCCTATCATAGTCAAATTGCAGCAAATAGAAAATAAAAGAGAAAATCTTGAGAAAAGCTTGAGGTTGGTGGGGAAGTGGGTAACATTATCTCTAGAGGAGCAATCAGAGAAATACATCAGACTTTTATCAAAATTACATCAAAAACCTTGAGAGTAAAGAGAAAGTGGAGTAGAATATTTAAAGTGATGAAAGAAGCAAAAATAAAATAATCACCAATCTAGAATTCTGTAACCAGTGAAATTATCCTTTAAAAATGAAGGAGAAATAAAAACTTTCTCAGGCAATAACTGAGGCAATCCATTTATAGAAACTTTGTCATTCAAAGAATGTTAAAAAAAAAAGGTTCAGATAAAAAGAAATGATATAGATAAAAAATATGAATCTACATAAAGAAACAAAGGGTGCTGTGAAAGGAATAAATAAAGATAAAAAAGCTGTTTTATTTTATTGTATCAAATGCCATATGATCTCTAATATATGGAATATAATTGGACAAAATAAACTGATGAACTAATAGTTGAGTTTATTCCTAATTGATTTAAAAGATGGTGGTGAGAGAAGATATGACTGGTGATGAGCACCCAAAGATCTTGTAACATACAAACCCATACCTGAAATCTATAGGTTCATATTAACCATTGTAACCCCAATAAATTTAGTAAAGTGTTAAAAAAAAGAAAAAGAGAGAATTGATTTGTTTAAAATAATGAATGACAATTAACCGGGTGATTTTATCACATGGATAGATGAATTAAATGGTACCAATATCACAAAAGAGAGAAAAAAAGGAGTTGGGAATACTTTGTTATATGGTACCTGTACTAGACAGGAAGCAGAACAGTGCATTTGAAGGTGGATTTGGACTAGTTAAAATTTTATATTGTTAACTCTAGGGCAACCACTACATTTTTAGGAATAAATATAATTGATCCACTTTAAAAATGGATCAAATGGAATCATAAAATACTCAATTCAAACAAAAAAGGGCAGAAAACCTCTTGGAATAACTAGAAAGCAGCTATAAATATGGTATATATTAGCTAAGTCAGGTTTATTCATTCTTACATTAAATGTGAATTGCCTAAATATACCAATAAAGAAAGATTATTAGATGATGTACCAAAGAATTGTAGATTTGAGAACTATATAATCTTATTAACCAATGTCACCCTAATAAATTTAATTTAAAAATAACGAGAGAAAATACAGAGATTATTAGAATGGGTTTAGTTAAAAACTCAAGATCCCATTCAGTTGGTTTCCTTTTGTTTTGGTGGCAATTTCTTTTGCTGTGCAGAAGCTTTTTAGTTTGATATAGCTCCATCGATTTATTTTTGCTTTTACTTCACTTGCCTCTGGGGTCAAACTCATAAAATCCTCCCTAAAACAAAAGTCCGTAAGTTAAGATCCATGTTTTCTTGTATGTAATTTATTGTTTTAGGTCTTATATTAGGTCTTTGATACGTTTTTAGTTCATTTTTTTGTATATAGGGACAAACTGTAATCTAGTTTCATTCTACTGTGTGTGGCTTTCCAATTTCTCCAGCACCATTTATTGAAGAAACTTTTTTATTCAGTTATATGTTTTTGGCTCTTTTGTTGAAAATTATTTGCCCATGTACATCTGGGTTTATTTGTAAGCCTTCAATTCTGTTCCATTGGTCTCCATGTCTGTTTTTCAGCCAATACCATACTGTTTTGACAATTGTCACTTTGTAGTATAATTTGAAGTCAGGAATCCTGATACCTCCAGCTTTGTTCTTTTATCTCAATATTGCTTTGGCTATTTAAAATTTTTTGCGGTATCGTATAAATATGATGATTTTTTGTCCTATTTCTGTACAAAATACCATTGAGATTTTAATGGGGATTGCATTAAATCTGTATATTGCTTTGGGTAATATGGCCATTTTAATTATATTGAGTCTTACAATTCTTGACACAAAATATCTCTATTTCTTTGTGTCTTTTTCAATCTCTTTTAATAATGCTTTGTAGTTTTCAGTGTATAGGTCCTTCACAGCCTTTATTAAGTTTATCTCTAGGTATTTTATTCTTGTTGTTGCAATTACAAAAGAAGCTGTGTTGTTTTTTAAATTAATTTTTCTGAAATTTCATTGTTGGTATACAGGAATGCAATGGATTTTTGCATATTGATTTTATATCCTTCAACTGTACTGTATTTTTTATTGTTTCTAATAGTTTCCCCATGGTTTAATATTCAAAGTATACATATATGTAAAAACTCATACAACTCAATACCAGAAAAACAAATATCCAATTTAAAAATGGGCAGAGGGCCTGAACAGACACTTCTCCCAAGGAGACATACAAACAGCCAACAAATATATTTAAAAATGCTCAACTTCACTAGCTATTAAGGAAATGCAAATCAAAACTACAATAGATACCACCTCACACTATTAGAATGTCTATTATCAATGGGACAATAATAAGTGTTAAAGAGGTTGTGGAGAAAAAGAAACCCTCATTCATTGCATGTGGGAATGTAAACTAGTACAGCCACTATGGAAAACAGTATGGAGGGTCCTCAAAAAAATTAAGAATAGAATTATCTATGACCCATCAACCCATCTTCTGGGTATCTGCCTGAAATACTTGAAACCATTTATACCCAAAGATATATACCACCCTATGTTCCTGGCAGAATTATTTATGGTGGCGAAACATGGAAATAACCAAAGACCAAAGTATCTTTTGATAGATGACAGGATAAAGAAGATGTAGTACATAGATACAATGATACAATGGAATACCACTCAAGCATAGGAAAGATGATTGCATTGAATTTATAGATTACTTTGGGTAATATGGACATTTTAATGATGTTAATTCTTCCAATTCATGGTATATTTTTCCATTTGTTTATATCTTCCTCTATTTCTTTTTTTTTAGTGTCCTGTCATTTTCTGAGTAAAGGTCTTTTACATCTTTGCTTAAGTTTATTCCAACACCATATTTCACAGATCTAGAAAAAACACTTCAAAAATTTATCTGGAACCAAAAAAACACCCCGAATAGCCACGGCAATCTTGAGAAAGAAGAACAAAGTTGGAGTGATTACAATACCCGATATCAAGTTATACTACAAAGCCACTGTAATCAAAACAGCCTGGCACTGGCACAAGAACAGACATATTGATCAGTGGAACAGAACAGAGAACCCAGAAATTGACCAATGCCATTATAGTCAATTAATATTTGACAGAGGAGGCAAGAACATACAATGGAGTCAAGACAGACTTTTCAATAAATGGTGTTGGGAAAATTGGACAGATATATGCAAAAAAATGAAACTAGACCACCATCTTACACCATACACAAAAGTAAATTCAAAATGGATAAAAGATTTAAATGTAAGGCATGAAACCATAAAATTCCTAGAGGACAACATAGGCAGTAAAATCTCAGACATCTCTCATAGCAATATGTTTGCTGATACATCTCCTAGGGAAAGAGAAACTAAGGAGAAAATAAACAAATGGGACTGAATCAAAATAAAAAGCTTCTGCACAGCAAACCAAACCATCAACAAAAGGAAAAGGGAGCCCACTGTATGGGAGAACATATTTGCCAATGACTCATTGGATAAAGGGTTAATATCCAAAATACATAAGGAACTTATAATACTTAATAAAAGGAAAACAAAAATCCAATTAAAAATGGGCAATGGACCTAAATAGACACTTCTCCAAAGAGGAAATACAAATGGCTAAAAGACATATGAAAAAATGCTCAATGTCACTAATCATCAGAGAGATGCAAATTAAAACCACAATGAGGTATCACTTCACCCCTGTGAGAATGGCTCCATCAACAAATCAACAAACTACTAGTGCTGGCGAGGGTGTGGAGAAAAGGGCACCCTAGTACACTGCTGGTGGGAATGCAGACTGGTGCAGCCACTGTGGGAAGCAGTATGGAGTTTCCTCAAAAGATTAAAAATTGACCTCGCATTTGCCCCAGTGATCCCACTTCTAGGAATATATACTAAGGAACCCCAAACACCAATCGCAAAGAACTTATGCATGCCTATGTTCACAGCAGCACAATTCACAATAGCTAAGATTTGGAAACAGCCCAAGTGCCATCAGTAGATGAGTGGATAAAAAGCTGTGGCACATTCACACCATGGAATACTATGCAGCTGTGAAGAGGAAGGGCCTTTGGCACAGCATGGAGGGAACTGGAGAGTATTATGCTAAGTGAAATGAGCCAGTCAGAGAAGGACAAGTACCACATGATCTCACTTATATGTGGAATATAGTAAATAAAATAAATTGATGAACAAAGTGGATCCAGTAACATAGAAGCCTGGAACACACTGAGGGCTCTCCGAGGGGAGGCAGGGAGGGAGGTGTGGGTGGGGAGAGATTAATCAGGGAACTTGCATGTTTATGGACATGGCCCGTGTGGGGAGGGCCTGGGGGTGGGATGGATGTTGGGTGGAGGGGATCAGTGGGGTCAAAAGGGGGACATCTGTAACGGTCTCAACAATAAAGATAAAAGAAACATTAAAAAAAAAAGAAAAGGTGAAATACTGCCATTTGTGACAACATGGATAGATCTTGAGAATATCACGCCAAGCAAAATAAGTCAGACAGAAAAAGTCAAGAACCATATGCTTTCGATCATCTGTGGAATATAAAACTGAAAGCAGCAAATGAACAAAGAAAAACAACAACAAAAAACCCCATATAGACAAAGACAACACTATGGTGGTTACCAGACTGAAGGGGTTGGTGGGAGGGTTCTAAAGGGTAAAGGGGGTCAAATATATGGTGATGGAAGATTTGACCTCAGGTGGTAAACACACATGCAATATACAGATAATGTATCGTAAAATTGTACACTTGAAATGTATAAAATTTTATTAACCAATGCCTCCCCAATAAATTTAATAATAATTGGGGGAAAAATAAAATCAAAAATTCAAGATCCAACTATATGCTAAGAACAACCTCACTCTAAATATCAGGTATCTGAGGGATTAAAATTAAAAGAATGAAAAACATAAACCATCTAAAAACTTCTAAACAAATATAAAACAGCTATAATAAGTTCACATTTGGTATTCATAACAGGGATAATATTGAGATAAAGAGGAGAGCCTCATGATGATAAAGGGGTCAATTCTCTACAAAGACATTATAGTCTTAAAATGCAAATACACTTAACAACAGAGCATCAAAGTATGTGAGGCAAAAACTAATATAACATAGAGAAATAGATAGATCTTCAATCATAGTTGAGACATTGAACCTGTCCCCCATCAGCAACTAATAGATTAAGCAGGCAGAAAATCAACCAGTATATAGTTGACCAACATCAATATCAATCATTGTGATCTAATTACATTAATAGAATGTTCCATTCAATAAAAACAGAATGTACATTCTCTTCATGGAATATTCATTCACCAAGAAGACCATGTACTGGGCCATAAAATACACCTTAATAAATTTTAAAAAATAGAAATCATGCAATGTATGTTTTCAGAAAATAATGAAAATAAGCTATTAATAACTGAAAGGTAGCTGGAAAAATCTCCAAATATTTGGAAATTATACAACACACATATAAACCTCCAAATATTTGGAAATTATACAACACCATGGATCAATGAAGTCTCAAGGGAAGTTAAGAAACATTTCATTTAAATGAAAATCAAGTAAATTTGTGAGATGCAGATAAAAAACCACACACACACAAAACAATTCTCAGATAGAAATTTATAACATTAAACATATATATTGTAAAATATTTGAAATCATTAAGCTAATTGTCTAATTCCCTTTATATCCCAGAACCCAGATCAGAGTGCTTCATGCCGGTTTGTTTCTGAAGTAATCACACTGGCAGCAAGATGTTGCTCCAATTAGCTATAATAACACCGTAACACAGACAACATTAAATTGAGGACAGCATACTCTCTGGGACAGTATTTTTGGCTGGCCCAAAGCTCAAACGAAGTGCCTGCGGGATACTTGCGGAATCTGAGTAAAGCAAGCCACTGAAGAGTATAATTTCATCTGACCATTTTTCAGTATCCGCTGTTTTAATAATATTGAGTCAATATTGTAACTACACAATTTGTCCTATTAATTGTAATTACTAACTTATGTTTGTAGATATGCTTCTGTCTTACTTCCACAGGAATTTATTCTTTATTTTCTCTCTATCCTGGTCTCAATTTGCATCTAAAATGCTAGTTGCAGAAATACACAGACAGACTGAAGTTTTGCAGGAGACATTAAATGCTGAAGAAATGAAGGCTTCAGGGAGCAAGCAGAAGCTCCGCCTAATGCACAGCTCTGGTTACGATCCTATTGTGAAATCCATCTACTAGGGAGTATCAAAAAAAAAGAAAAGAAAAGCTTAACTACTCAACAAAGTCCTCTTGCATGCTCTCCCTGATTTTTAATGTTGCTGCACAACCTAAGTGATTAATAGAATTGATGCCGCTCAAATCATAGCTCCCACCCTTAATTACAAAGGACAAACTGAAAAAATGTTCTGCACTGCCCTGCATTTTATTTTTTCTGTCCATAACCTTCCTCAAATAAGGTCTATAGATCTGGTAGAGAAGTGTTTCTGATTCTTTACATCTGTCATAAAAAATATGATCTTCAGTTTTAAGCTGTCATGACTTCTTATCCATGGTATTACTGTGGAAGAAACTGAAGAGTTCCTCAAATAGCTGCACAAGAAAATTGACATTAAGTGTCTCCTTTCAGAAATTATGTTTTTAATTTCAAAGTTGATGCCTGCTTTTTAAAAGATTATAGCTGTGTAAATTAAAAAGTTAGATTTCGGCTCACCTGGCCCTGTGCAATCTTACTTCCTGCTTCAGAGAAAACCCAACACCTACTAGTTTGGTTTGTACACTTTTTCCTGTGCTTCCTTCCATACATATGCATGAATCTATATCTATATTTACATATTCTATATTTATTCAATTATTTAAATATTCATAAACTATCCAATGCAATGAAAGCGATAATAGGGGCTTGAGCATGTCTGTGATAAGCCACTGTACTAGAAGGCCTGCCGACAGCACTCACACTCTTCAAAGGTGATGGGCTCCCATTACGATTTATTCTCTGGGCACCCCCTCACTTCAAATAACACATCAGCCCCTACTTGAGCCCCAACAATTCATTAATAGTTTAGCTGGTTTCTTCTTACCAGTTCTATGGTGGCTGCCCTCACCTTCTACTCTACCAATGTCCTAGCAGTTCACACATCTAATCTCTCTTTGCAGGAGCCTGTTTTTTTTTTTTCTATTAGGGTTCTGCAGAGAAACAGAACAGATAGGATATATGTATATATAGGTTATATGTTAAATATATAAGGAATTGGCTCATGCTTCAGAAAGGCATGATCTGACGTCTAAAAGCTGGAGGCCCAGGGAAGTTGGTTGTGTAGTTCCAGTTCAAGCCCAAAGGCTGGAGAACCAGGGGAGCTGACGGTGTAAATCTTAGTCCAAGTGCAGAAGACCAATGTCCAGTTCACCCAGTCAGCAGAGAGCAAATTCTTCTTTCCTCTGTCTTTTTATTCTATTCAGCACTCAGCAGATTGTGTGATACCCATCTACATAATCTGTACTCAGTTTACAGACCTGAATGCGAATCTTACCCAGACACATACTCACAGACAAAACCAGAAATGATGTTTAGCCAAATAGTGGCCTGGCCAATTGGACCCATAAAATTAAGCATCACATGCTTCTTGGAATTCAGACTTCTTTGATGGACTGACAAAAACTATGATTTAGTGGATCATCTTTGTGGTGGTGGTACTTCAGGAGCACTGCACTCTCCAGCTGCCTGCATAGTAGGGAGAGGAGGGAACCCCAGACTTGCATTTAAAAGCATAATTGATACCATGTCATGCCCCTGCCTTTTGAAAGACATCCAGTGAATTCCTGTTGTGCTTAACACAAAATTTTTTTTTACCTTCTTGTCTGAATAGTTCTTTTTTTTCTACCATTTTCCTCTCACTCACCTGTAATACATTGCCCTGCCTGCAGTCTACCAGCTCCTCAAATGCACCACAGTATTTACATATAGCCTGATGGCTTTGGACAGGTTGGTTCTCTCTTAAATTCTTCCTCTTACACTTTTAACTGGTTTATTGATTCTCATACTTAAAGTTATTTTTCAGTTTAAATATCATTTTTTTAAAACATGCAAGAAACAGTCTGTCCATACCATTTTGTTTCCTTTAGAGAATAATTTCTAATAACCACATTTCTTTTTATGTGAACACCCAATTTCTTTGTTTTGCCAAAGCAAGGATCTGGAGAATAGATACCAATTGCATTTTGCTAAACAATAAGACTTAAAAGACTTGAACAATTTTCCATGCATAGAAGGCCATTGACAAATCTGTATTGGCTACTTTTGTAAGCATGAACCTTGTGATTTTTGAAGTTCTGTTTATATATTCTCTAGTTTCATTGGAGCCGAGGCTGATCTTGAAGAAAATAACTTTCCTACGGAATAATTCAGCATGAAGATTAACTTAAAATACCAAACAACATGTGGTATAGCTTTTGTTTTCTTTTATCCCTGACGAAGTTTTTTGTAATCCCATATGCTTAGAGCTGTTAATTAGTCCCTGTCTTACTTTATTGTCTCTGTTGTGTCTGTTTATATTGCGTGGATCCTCAGAGGAAAACACAAATATGCCAGGTGTGATATTAACAAAATGCATGCACCATATGAGAAATTGTTAGCTACTGTACAATATAGATTGCATTGGAAGTTATTCCTATGCCAATATCATATATTCATCAAACTTATCTTTTAAGACAAGCACACTGAATTATGTTTTACACTTATTTAAGCCCCATTCTCCAGTTGTGTAACGATTTTTTTGTAACATTTAAACTGGGTAGAATTTCTTTAACAGTGATATCTGTTGTATTGTTTGACATTGTCAACTGTGCACTAAGTGATTACTAGAAATAAGGTCAATGCAGATTTAGTAGTATTTTTAAAACCGCTTGCTCTTATTTAAACTTCTCTATCATAATATATATCTCTTCCAGCAGTGGTTAAAAGTGTGTATATCTTTTATACAGACAACATCTAAAACTAATATTAAAGTCCTGAGACCTATCAAAAATTCCGGGTCTTGCAATTTGACCCAAGGTTGGACACTTGGAGACTTTCTAAATACCTTCCTTCTTGTTATTAATTTCCTATTATACTATATTGTTTTTCCCTTCCCACTCCACCACCAAAAAGCAAGATTTGTAAATTTATTAGGAATTTTCTCTCCCTTGTGAATTATACTTCATTTTTAAATTAGGTCCTATTGGTTCTAATCCCACAACATTAGTGACGCTCCTTTCCATCCCTCCATCTCACTTCCACAGAATATAGCATGATCAGGATGGCTTCGTCACCTTAGTCTCCAAAACAGCTTCCCTTCCTTGAAGTTATTTCCACTTCGATGTACTTAAAATGCTGCAGTCACGGCAACAGGCAGAAAGGCCCAGACGTTTCTCATCTTATTTTCTTCACTTGGAAGAACACACAACTCTAAAACTTCTTTAGTTAGTGCCCTGAAGTTAGTTCAGAAGGCTCTCTACCAACGAAATATTGGGGAAAAATATGAGGGTGAAAGCTGTTGGTTTCCTTTTTTCCCTAATCATTGTGCTTGACATTAGGATTGTAAAAGTAAATTGTTCCTGAATTTCAAAATTTTACTATCTACTATAACTCACCTGAGATCTCTGCCTGTTTCCCCAGTGATATTTCTGCTTTCATGAGAAAGAGGTGATCTCACACCAGGAATGGATTTCTGGAACACTCATGGGGAAGCCTGGCCTATAAGATTTGAGGAAAATTACACTTTTAGTAGGGTCCCTAAATCAAGCTCCTAAGCTGAATAGGTTTATTTTCCTGTTTGTGCATTCATACATTTACTCAGTTTCATTCTTGAAATAGATATCAGTTGTTTAGCATCTCATCAGCTCTGTAAAGAGGGTTATAGAGACAAGTAAGTTACCTCGAAGCATTCAGACTTAAGGCTGTAGACAAATAGAGTTTAAATGGTTATTTCTCAGATCAGCTGACTGTTCTTGAGTATGTGAGACAGGTGTAAATACAGAAGATGGGAAGGCAGGTTTATGGAAGATAGACGACTAAATAGGAATAGAGAAATTAGTAGAAAGTAGAAGAAACATACAGTTTTATTGAAAAGCAATCATTCAACATTTTAAAATGAATAGGAGAGAAAAATCTGCAAGAGGTCCCTAAAGAGGAACACATTAATGTCACACACATTTTTTATGTGTTACGTAGGTTATTAAATACATAATTATTTAGCTCAATTACTCTCAAAAGTTGGCTAAGGAGATCAAGGTCTTGAGTTTATGGACTTTGCAAAAACACTCTGCATTTATGAACATGGTGATGGTCACAAATAGCTTTGAAGTGACAATATGGGTTAAGTAAACCAAAGAGGCCATCACCAATCAAAAATAATAGAACCTACATGCATTGCCATTTCACTAATATTCCCTTTAAGAATGACACAGCCATTGTTTAGATTAACTTTTATTTTCTTTGAAGCTGCTTCTTTTAATAGCCCATATAAACCAAATATGAAAAGAATAAATATCATTAGGAATCAAGAAAATTAAAAAATATATATATATATATAATAAAATGAGAGCCAGTACGGTACAGTTATGGCAAAATTAGCATATTCATTTATGAGTATCATATGTATCAAGAACTATTAACTTTAATCTTTGATATCCTCTACATTTATGAATTTAACTTAAGAATTCAAAAGAAAAAATTGCCCAAGTATGAATAGGTGCACAATTTTTCCTAACTGAAAATATGTGTATTTTTTATATGGGATAGTTAAATTTAAGGTGAACAGGGATAGCGTACATGTTTCACATTGACTTTTGAATAAATATGGGCAACTATGATAAATAAAATTTTTTAATAGCTGTTTAAGTCTGAAGTTTTTTTCAGTGGAACCCAAGGCTAGTATGTTTTTTTGATGACTTTCAGTTTGACTCATAACCAGTTTAAGATTTGTTTTTACTACCTGACCAAAGAAGCATAAAAGACTGCACAGCAAACTATAAACCCTCTGAAGCCAGGATTTGCCGTCCAGATGTTGGCAGTTCAGTTTGGAGGCACAGCTGGTTTTTGTATGAGTAAGAACAAATTTCCGGATCTAGCGCCTGGCTGCCTCTTGGGTGCCCAGTGCTGTGCTGCATTTTTTAAAGGTCTCGTGTGAGCGTACTGTGTGGAATCCCAGGAGTCCTTCAGGTATTCAATGTTGTGAAATCTTTGCAGTACAGAAAGATATAAAGAAAATGCATTAAGTTAAAATTGATGTAAATGCGTCAGTGAAGAGTGAGAAATCCTTCATGGTCTGTTATGTAATTTTTTTTATTACAAATTTAATTTAAAAACTTTTATTAGAAAAAGTGTTTAATATAATGTTGAAACTGTTGAAATATTACTAAATTAAAATAATAAATACATTTAAACCACTACATGTAGGCAGTGATGTAACACAAATTCCCTAAGAGGTATTGCTTATCAATGCCCTAAAATATTGTTAATTTCTACTTCCACTTCAGGTCCACATCTTTAGACTGCATGAAAACCATGAAAATGGGTTCCTCTACTTTGAAAGGGAGTATATATAAAACTTATAACCAACTAATAAGGTGGTACTGAAGAAATGCATTTGTTACAAACAAACTGTACAGTGAGATATTGGAAGGCAATCTGAGTAAATTGATTTTGCTCAGGTTTTTAACATTTTATTATTATTAGGCCTTTCTAAGTGATCAGTTTCTAAGTTACCATGTCCTAAAGAAATTCATGGCGCACTATCAGATTTCCTTCTGATTTTGCTTATTTATTCAATACAAAATATTCACAACTCTCATATTCAGAGAGTAAAGTCTTCATTAACTGCATGTATGTTCCCTTAAATCTTTTTTGCTGAATTCTTTAAGGTTTATTCATGTAGTCTTTGATAATATGTAAGCAAAGAGGAAAATCTGAGGACACGCAAAAGTTCTAATAGAGTGTTATCACTTGGCTAATATAAAAAGTATAAGCGAAATTATTTGTTTTTTGTTTTTCTTTTAATTCCATTAAATTTGTTTTATTTTCCTAATGTAAACAGCATATTTTTATTGTCAGAAAAATTTGAAAATATAGAACATATAATTGAGTATATTTTTAATAATTATAAATATCAAAAATGAAATATTTAATGATTTGTCTTGAACATGATGAAAATTTTGGCCTGTAATAATTTTATTCCTTCTTCATCTACCCTCTCAATTTTAAATATTTATTTCTTTTTTAATTTTTTCATTAAATGTATTGGGGTGACGATTGTTAATAAGATTATATAGGTTTCAAGAGTACAATTCTATGATACATCACCTGTGTGTTGCCTCGTGTGCTCACCACCCAAAGTCTCACCTTCTTCTGTCATGATGTTTGACCCCTTTGCCCTTTACTCCCCCCCACCCCTTCCCTCTGGGGACCACCACACTGTTGTCTGTGTCTTTTTATCTTTTTATTATACAGTTCAAAATATTTCCACCCTGATGCATGCTCATTTGAATATTTTTTTTTGTCTTAAAAATATAAAACAATCTGTAAATGGCTATGATCGCTTTCATAGTAGGGCTTGTATAAAGTACCCTAAATATGAACTTAATAGTATCTTTTGGGTGGTGTTCCTATAGATGTTTCTTATTCATTATTATAAAGTCATTTTTTTTAAATCCCATAATTTTTATATGGAATCTCTCCTCTTCCCAGCCTCCCCATGATTTCCCTCAAAATCTGAGTAAAGAATTTACATATTAAAGAAGTACTATCAAGTAGTATTAAAAACTTTAAGTTGCTAACCAATTGCTCTTGTAATTTAATCTTTTCATAACCATTTTTATGAACATTACATATGCAAATGGAGGATTGGAAGGGAACACAGGAAAATAACCTCAGTTGGTGTTATGACATGGTAGAATTGTGAAGAAAATCTCAAGTGTTTGTTAAAACAGTTCTAACTTATAACAATGGCAATAATAATAATAGCTAAAATATTGAGTGATTATTTTGTGCTATTCTCTGTCTCTTTTTTTTAAGTTTCTTTATCTTTATTGTTGAAAATATTACAGATGTCCCCTTCTTACCCCCATTGATCCCCTCCACCCCACATCCACCCCATCCCTAGGCCTTCCCCAGACCAATGTCTGTGTCCATGGGTTATGCTTATAAACATATAAGTTCTTGGATTAATCTCTCCCCACCCACTACACCCTCCCCCTTTCCTCTGAGATCCCTCAGTCTGATCCATGTTTCTATGTCTCTGGATCCACTTTGTTCATCAGTTTATTTTGTTCATTATATACCACATATGAGTGAGGTCATGTGGTACTTGTCTTTCTCTGCTTGGCTTATTTCACTTAGCATAATACTTTCTGGTTCCCTCCATGCTGTGCCAAAGGTTAAAAGGCCCTTCTTCTTTACAGCTGCGTAGTACTCCATGGTGTAAATGTGCCACAGCTTTTTATCCATCATTTACTGGTGGGCACTTGGCTGTTTCCAGATCTTAGCTGTTGTAAGTTGTGCTGCTATGAACATAGGGGTGCATAAGTTCTTCGTGGCCGGTGTTTTGGGTTTCTTAGTACTTTTCATGAGTTAAATCCATGTGTGTTCTCACCAAATGAGGAAACTGAGGCACAGAGGACAAAGCTTATGTGAAAATGGGCAAAGACAATAAAATAAGTACAAAACAGTAGAAAACAAATTATAATTATGGATTTAAATTGAAGTTATTTAAGAAACTAGCTATGTTCTAAAAGCTAGGCAAAGAATGTATATATTATTTCTCTGAGGCTTCAAAAGAGTAATTTATTCCTCTTGGGTAGAGCAAAAAAACCCCACATTTTTATAAATAAATGTTTGTTTTGTGGCTATGTTATGAAATAAATTAGCAAGTGATATCTTTTATTATAATAATAAAGATTTTTTTTTCAAATTTAAATACAGCTACTTTATTTTCTGACAGAACTGCATAGACTATATACAAAAATTTATGAGATGGTTTATCTTAAAATATACATTTTTTATCTTAGATCTATTTTCTATCTCTAGGTCAGTGATTTTCAATGGCTGCACTGTGGTACACTGGTGTGTCACAAGAATTTTTTAAATATGAAATACCTGATTTTTTAGTCAGGGATACTAACCTCTTTTCCCTTAGATTGTCAAATAAAAAATGAAAACAGCCAACACAACAATAGCCATCTGGTGTAAATGAATCAAAATTATACATATTTTTAGCCCTGCCGGGTACTCAGTTGGTTAGAGAATCTTCTTGATATACCAAGGTTGGGGACTCAATCTCCAGTCAGGGTACACATAAGAATCAACCAATGAATGCATAAATAGGTGGAACAACACATCAATGTTTCTCTCTCCCCTGCCCCTGTCTATCTTTCTCTCTTTCCCTTCCTCTCTCTGTCAAATAAATAAATAATTAATTAAAATTAAATTATATTGTGTACAAAATTATACCTATTTTTTTGTCAAAGTGGCAAAAAATATATTTTTGATATGACACACAATTTTAGTAATTAGTTTATGTGTGTCATAAGGTGAAAAATGTTGAAAATCACTTCTCTAGATGATTGATTTGGATCTCAAAAAATATTTTCAATGTCCTTTATTAATGTACTCAATATTTTTCCTACCTTCTTCCTACCTACCTAACTGTAAAATAGTTTACAGTTGTAACTATTTTAATGTCTTTATTAACTAATCATAAAATTGCTTATTTCTTGTTTTGTTTCTGTCAATTGGTTTGTCCTGCACCTTTTCATGTCTGGTAGTTTTTTTTGAATGATAAATATTGTGAATCGATCTTATTAGGTGCTAGATATTTCTGTATTTCTACAAATTTGCTTGAGGTTTGTTCTCTGATGCAATTAAATTATTGGTGTCTGTTTGATTTCTTAGGGTTCATATTGGTCAGGTTTCAGCCAGAGAAGTAGCAGAGCCATTGAGATGAAGAATAGAATCGCCTCATCCTTCAGCTAATGCTAGAGCCCAAGTACGCAGGGAAGGCAGTCAGGGGGAGGCTCAAGCATAGCCTGGGACTTCACAAGGAGTCACTGAAATCCATGTTCTTTTTCTTGCCTCTGACCCAGTTGCATAAGCCAACGCCCTTCATCCATCTAAGCACACACACTCCTGACCCAGGAGTCTGGAAACTGAATGGAAATCCAGAGGGATGTTATCTGGGTAAAGGAAGTGAATTGGCAGATGAGCGGCTCCCTTTTTTAACTCTTCAGCTCTCACAAGAGAATTACCCATGGAGCCTATATTAATAGGAAGCATACTCGAAAGAAAATCATGGGAAATGTTTGAATTTGCAGAATGGCCTTGAGTCAAGTCAAATTTGCTTTTGCTGTTGAAACAATATCCTTCTGAGTACTCTACCCACTATGTTATCAATTCCATGTTTTTCTGTTTTGAATGGTAGAAATACAAATTATTATTTTATTAATGCTTTATTTATTGGTTTGAGAGAGAGAGATTTATTTCACTTATGTATTCATTGATTGCTTTTTTAAAATATGTCTTTATTGATTTCAGAGAAAGGAAAGGAGAGGGAGAGAGAGAGAAACATCAATGATGAGAGAGTCATTGATCCCCTGCCTCCTGCACGACCCTTATTAGGAATCAAGCCCACAACGCGGGCATGTGCCCTGACCAGGAATCAAACCCTGATCTCCTGGATCCTAGGTCAATGCTCAACCACTGAGCAACACCAGCCAGGTCATTAACTTTCTTGATTCTTGTAGATACCCTTACCATGCACTGAACCAGCAAACTTGGAATATCAGGATGATGCTCTAACTAACTGAGCTACGTAGCAGGGTGAACACAAATTATTCTTAAACCTGTACAGCTCCGGAGAGAGGTCCCTCTCTTCCTTTTGGATGATGTTGAGTAGCTTCTTCACACACATGTGCTGCTTAGTACTCAGATAAAGGCTCATGGGGACCATCAGCAGATATCTGGAGCCGCCCCCGCTGCTCTGCTCTTTGGGCAGTTCTGTGTTCTCCAATAGCCTGCCCTGAGAGCTGTAGCTGCTTTGGCTCCCTGAAATCTTAACTCAGTCTTCTCAACTCAACCAGGCTTCTGCCTGGGTTTCCCCTTCCTGAGCTTTGTCCTGGAGACTCTGTTCAGTGAGTGCTGGTACTTGCAAGGCTTACCTCATTTCTTTTCCCTCTATTAGGACCACTGAACTGGTTGATGTCCAATGTCTGAAAATGTTTGTTTTGTATATTTTGTCAACATTTTTTAGTTGTTCTGAGGAAAAGGAAAAATTTAGTCATTATTCCATCTTATTCTGATTCATCCTTTCTGGAGAGCTTTTTATTTTTAGCCAGGAACTCCTTTTATTTGCCCTGTCCTCTCCTATTGATGGGTCCTGAACTCTGAAATTTGTCTCCAGAGACCAGTGAAACTGTAGGAAAAAACATTCTACTTTTCAGAGCTTTGTTTTTTTGCCTCTCACCCTGCACTGCTGAAAAATTTATTTTTCTTGCAGGGAATTATCGTGAAATTTAAGATTGCTGAAACCTCCAGTGTTGTCTCTCTGCTCCATAAAATCACCAAACACAGAGCTCCATTTACGTATCCAACAATAACTACCTCTATCTTTGCAAAACATTTCAATATCTTGTCTTTTCTCTTAGTCTGCAAATGTCCACTGTAAAAAAGTAGCTAACAACCATAAATCAATTATTTGAAGTTTTCTTCTATATATAATTATAGCTCCTTTTGTCTTTGTTGCCTATCAGTTTTCAAATATACTTAAAATATTTTAAACATACAAACTTAAAAATGTTCTTTTTTTTTTTTTTTTTTTTTTGAGAAGATGACCCACAGAATGGGAAGATATATTTGCAAATCATGTATCTGAAAAGAAACTTGTATTCAAACAAACTCTTATAACTTGGAATTTTTTTTAGAATAATTATTACAGTTCTGGAATTTGTCATAAATACCCTAAAATAACACACAATTTTATGCCAACATTTCTAGAGGTTTTTAATTATTTTTTAACTTATTTTTATCGACTTTATTGGGGTGACAACTGGTTAACAAAATTATACAGTTTTCAGGTGGACAATTCTACAACACATCATCTGTACACCACAGTGTGTGTTCACCACCCCAGGTCAAGTCTCCTTCCACCCCCATTTATTCCCCTCATGCCCTCCTCCTCCTCCCCTCAAACGCCCCCTAAAATGTTCTTAGTAGTTGCACTTTCTGGCCACAACTACTCCATTTACCCAAAAGTAGAAGTCAACTGTTTACTTTTTAAATTACATTTTTTGCTGAAATACATACACACACACATATATATATATATACATACACACATATATATATACACATACACACACACACAAACATATATATATATATATATATATATATATATATATATATATATATATATATATATATATATACAGGGTGGGGCAAATGTAGGTTTACAGTTGTGAGTATGTGAAACACAGAGTTTATTCTTATATTATTATTTATTCATTATCATGTTATTTTCCATATGAACAACTGTAAACCTACTTTTGCCCATAATGCTGTTTTGATTGCATTTACACTTTATGGTTATAGTGATAGTTATACTTATTGAACTGTCATTAAAATTTGTTGCTACTGAGCTGTTCTTCATATCTCATTACCTTCATATTGAAATTTTTAAACTTTGAGGCTTTAGGTTTATTCAGCTCATAACATATTTTTAAAAATAACGTGAGTCTCCTTTCTTAGTATATGGAAAATAAGACAAGCATTTATTGAGCAGCTATCGACTTTTAGAAGCTAGGGAAATAATATACATATTTATTATAGGCCTGAGCCTTCAAAATAGTCATTTGTTATTCTTATTGTGTAGAACATAAAGTAGAAGAGTTCTTATAAATAAAAGCATGATTTGTAGCAATATTATAGAATAAATCACCCAGTGACATCTCTCATTTTGATATTATTAGACTTTGTTTTTTCAAATTACAAGGAGCTGCAAAAATTATTCTTCTAACTCTGAAATCTATAGACTGTATGCAAAATTGTATGATATGGTTTAGAATTAAATATACATTTCGATACCCCAAATTAGATGGGTTTTAAAGGTTCAGTGCACAAAGCATTTGCTCTTTAGAAGGGTGATACTGGGAAATAGATGTAGTGCTGGAGTCATAAGGAGCTGGGAAGAACAGGAGTCTTGAATCTAGCGTTTGCTTTATAACGTATGTGTGCTAGGGAGGTCCCTGAGCTTCTCTGAAGGTAAGTAATAATGATAAAATGATTCTTATTCTTGCCTTGTCTGACTTACAAGCTGGTGTGTATAGTAAATGAGATAAAGAATATGAAAGCAATTTATAAACATAAAATTGAGAACATATGTAATATATTCATTTAGGAAACTGAGCTTTCCAGAATTACATTTCATTTAAGTATAGTGGTGGGGGTACTTTTGGTTTTTTTGGTTTTTAATTCTCACTTGAGGATATTTTTCCATTGCTTTTCAGAGAGAGTGGAAAAGAGAAAGAGAGAGAGAGAAACATTGACGTGAGAGAGACACATCGATTGGTTGCCTCCCCCATGTGCCCTGACGGGCACTGGGGACTGAACCTGCAACCAAGGTATGTGCCGTTGGCCAGAATTGAACTCAAGACCCTTCCATCCAAGGGCTGACACTCTAACCACACAGCCAAACCAGCTACAGCAAGTGTAATGGTTTTTAAGTTTTCGTTAAGATAAGAGCATTGGGAACACTATGTTCTATTGCTTAATATTTTGGTTGGGGAGAAATCTGATAGAAGTCAGTTTCTTCCAGGCTAGGTGGTCTAGAAAAAATTACATATTCATATTTATACCTAAAATTAGTGATATTCTTGCCTATTTTAAACTTCCAATAACATTCACATTGCAGTTCTTGAAGTGGGCCGGGTATCTAATTTTGCTTAGAGCCATTTTGAGCCAGAGATTGGCTGTGAGGAAAGTCTGGACACACACCTATATCCTGAGAAAGCAGTAGGAGTGAAAAATATGTATTGGTGCTTTTCCCCGAAGACAACGGTTTCAGCCTGATAATCATGGACAGAATACGAAATGAGAACTTTCCTGTCTTGGTTTGTTTTGGATTTGTGCAGTATGTAGCTCAACATGCCTTGCTATCGAATGAATGGACTTCTTTCCATGCCGATACTATGACTCAGATCTCATAAGGCAGCACACTAGCAGGACATGCTTCTCGATACCTTTGATCCCATTTGATAAAAAACTCAATCTTCAATTTCCCATGTTGGTAATAAAAATACAGCCGGCTCTGCACCAGAGATTCAGAATTCCCAAAGACCAGACAGCGAGGAAAAAGCTCTCCAGCAGACTCACTCGTATGCCTGAGCTCTGAGAAGAAAGATGCTTGAAAGCAGCAGAGCTTAACTGGGTTACTTCCGTTGAATAACTTCGGAAAGTAACATAAGTAAGAACTAAGACTTCAGTTGAGACCACATCTTGAAAAAGTATTTTTCTTCTTTAACATCCTCTTTGAGTTAATATTTCTACCTACATTCTCCGTTTATGAACAGTATATAAAACTGGTTAAGAGTTAAGGTCCTGGGTTTAACAAATATCACCCATAACTAGGCTCTACCAACTATCAGGTTTGGCATCTTAAACTAAGACTCCATTTCGGCATGTGCCAAATGTTGGAAAATTAAAACAGCCACCTCAGGGTTAATAAAATTGAAACCATATTTGTAAATACTTAATACTGTTTGATGCATGGGTATGGATTGAAGCATATCATTGATCAGTGTTGTTAATAATAATTATATAATAAATATTAATTTAAAAAAACTATTCTGGGCTCAGCTTTGGGTGGCACTAACAAAGACCTTCTTGGTGTGTATTATGTCCCTGGCATTATGATCATTAGTTGAATATACTACTTTATATATCTGTAAAAGACTTACACTGACTGGAAATAAGAATGCTCATAAATTTTTGTTACCCTTTGTATGGAGTCATAGATTACTTGATATATACATGACTCTGTAAAAAGAAAATAATGCAATGTAATTACCTAATTTTTAATATCTTCACTATTAGACTATGAACTCTTTCTGACACCTGTCCCCCTTCCCTCTGAGATCCCTCAGTCTGTTCCATGCTTCCATGTCTCTGGATCTATTTTTTCCATCAGTTTATTTTGTACATTATAGTCCACATATAAGTGAGTTCATGTGATACTATTTTAAGTTGACGACCTAATATTTCTCAAAGATTTCTTCAAAATACAGCTTTAGGGTGATAATTGTTTTTATGTGAATAAAAGAGAGAAAGATATGTGGTCAAATAAGTTTAGAAATTGACAGTTTAAATAATAAAACTAAATTTTTAACTCAGTGATCACCGATAGCCCAAAGATGTTAATACAGTGATTATTATTTTTAAATCTATTTGGTTATATTAAACTATACCCTTTTCTGCTTCTGTTTTTCATATCATTTCACATAGTTTTAATCTAGAATTAAAAATTCTGACCTAAATTACAAAGAATAATACATTTTTTATTATAGTCTATATACTTAAATTAATACTGGTTTTTTAGTTGCAGTTGATATTATTGCCCTACCAATAGCCTTAAATCTTGGAGGATTATTTTTCAGTTTTTAAATTATTGGAGGGCAATGAGTCAAAATTTTTCATAAGGAAAAGAACCTAAACTTTATGAAGCCATTTTTTTATGTTGTTTCTAACAGAAAACCAATTACTAAATTCATTCACTTGCCACGAAGAAAGATTTCTTGAATCTTGTTTTTGTACAAGTGTGCATACATATTTGACAAGTAAAATGTCATGTAAATTTTTAATGTAGTTTCATTGAAATTTAATGTTTTATTATGTTGTTATTAAATATCATGCTTCAATTAAGAAATTAATGTCTTTTGATTTTTTCTTATTTCTTTTTCTTTTTCTGAAATGTTGTTTCATCTATTTGGGTACTTTCTAACATAATTGAGCCTCACTTCTATAAACGTGTTTTTCGCTCTTCCATGTTTTATATCGAGGTATATCTCAGGAACTCCACTCTGTGTACTTACTCTTTTGGTTCGTTCAGAGATGAAGCGGGAAATAGTACTGTTTTCAGCCAACTCCTGCTGATATATTTCCAACAATGAAAATAGGTTATTTATGGAGAGATGTCCAAGAACTCAAAATTCGTATGTGCTGGCTATATATGATAATATATTGAATAGGATTTTTAAACCTTAAAATTAACCAAAACTGCAGGTCATAAAAGCTGAAAAACGTTTAAACTTGGTCACCAAATGTCCCAAAAGATTTGTTTCAAAGTTCATCTCTAGGTACATTTCCATTCTATCTAAAATGCTAGGTTGATTATAGATCGCACACAGTATCTATTTCAAAAGACTGTAACTTTATGTCCCAACATCGGCCCTCACCCTCCGCAGTGTAAAAGGCTGAAAGGCAGCGCATCCTCGCCTGGGAAGCCAGGCCTGAGCCCGCCTCCCGGGGGCATTTTGCAAACACTAACTGGTGAAGGCCTGTGTTAGCCTAAGTTTCCAACCCCCTTCCGGACCTAGAAGCAGTAATTCACAGCACAGGCTACTTAGTGTCAGTGATAAACTAAATATTAGCTAGTTAATACGGCCGTCCTCAAATAGCCCAGTCGAGCACGTGGAAATCCCACTTCTGTACTTGACGATGGACACTGTCTACTGATAATGCACATTTCTGCTTTTAAATACTTGACTTGAAAATATTTTTATGCTTATTAAGGATATCTTTTGCATTTTAATGTTTTGACTGGAAATCAGAGGCCTTAAACCCATCTTTGTAACAGAATTGCTAGTATCGTATCTTTCTTTTCTTTTCTTTCTTTCTTTTTTTCTTTCTTTCTTTTTTTCTCTTTCTTCACAAGCATTGCATTTTAACACATAGAAATAGAAGATATATTTCCTCTCAAGAACATTTTCAGTATTTGTTTAAGCCTTGGAGCACTAGAGCTCCTTGTACATTTTGTACCGCCGGTAATTGTTCACCTCTCTTTTAAATTTATTCTTTGCTTAAAAAAAAGAGAACAAGCAGCATTCATTTTCATGATTGTGTATTTCCTGTCATCCCACCCCTAATTTCACAGTAACAGAGTAAAATTCATTTGTAGCATTTTACAAACTGTGGCTGCTTTTTGAGGAGAAGCTGTATGCAAATGCAAAATATTGTTCACATTGTTCCAGAGCCCAAATACCATTGAGCTCAGGAGCACCTGGAACAGAAACAGTAAACTTCAACCTATCACAGGGAAGGTGCGTTGGAGATAATCCTACCCAAAGCCAAGATTGTGACTCCATCGTTCTCTGGTCCTTACATAGAAATGTTCAAGCATTTAGGAAACTGCAGTGGGAAAGAAGGCAGGGCTTCTGGAGGCGGAGAGATAAGTGGCCTCCCATACACTGCCTGCATTTCACGATCCTTTGTTCCCCGAGAAGTAAAATTGTGGCATGGGACTGAGGAATGAAGCAATGGACATTCATGGGCAGGTGGCATCTGCCCTGAACTGTGTCTCTCCCCGGCGCCTCCCAATCTGAATGCTATTTATACCCGCCTTTTGAAGTGTGGTGTCCATCCCCACCTCAGTTGCAGCAGTTGTCACAAAGGGAAACCTTACTTTTTCTCTTGTTCCTGTTACTCCTCCCAGGTCTCTTTTTAACTTTGTTTTTACATTAAATATTTTTGGACAATCTCATTCACTTCAAATTCTTTAAATATATTTCCCCCTCCAATATCTCTTCTAAATGCCATAAAAATATAGCCAAGTCCAGATCGTCTGCTCTAATAGGATGTTCCATAATCAGGTAGAACACAACACTGTAGTTCTAAAATTATATTGTTATCAACAAGCTCTACATGTAAAATATTGTTTTTTCCTCAAAATTTTATCAGATTTCGTAGTAACACAATTCAGTCACTCAAGGCAAATAAATCATTGATATTGATACCCTCTTCTCCTTGTCAAGAGATGACTAAATTCTAGCCATTATAACTAAAAATTTTTAATGTTTCACCTGTATTGTCTTCACTTGTCCTATTTCAATTACCCTTCATGAATAATTCTCATATTTCATGTTGCAAATTATTTTTCAATTGTTTTTCATTATCCCTGCTAATTGTTATACTTAGATTTCCCCCTGCGTGATCTTCTACACACATAATTGTGTGTTCTCATCAGTCATTCAAAAGCATTACTTGAATACTTACCGCTGTTCTATGCCTGACAATACAGTGGAAGTAAATTCACTGTCTTTGTTGAACTTGTCGTCTAATGGGGCTAACAATAACTGCTCACTTCCAGGTAAGATGATTTCAGATACTGATAGTGATAGTGACAAATGCTATGACAAAATTAAACCTCGGTAATAAGAGAAAGATTCTGGCAGATGTGGTGAGTACAAAGCTATTGTCACAGGAGGGTCAAAGAAAGCTTCTTCTGGAAGGTTGTTTTTTTTTACCTAAAACCTAAGTGACGAAGATGAAGTTAAACCAAGGTGTGGGTGCAGAATGTCCTAATAGAACAGAAATTACACAGGCTCCCTGGGACAATGAACTCAGCATATTCAAAGAACAGAGAGGGGGATGTCTAGAGCAGTGATTTTCAACTAGTAAGCCCAAGCAGCACACTGGGGAGCCACAAGAATTTCTAGAACATGCCATACATGACTATTTAGTCAGGGAAACTGACCTCTTTTCCCTTAGACTGTCAAATTAAAAAATGACAGCAGCCAACATAAAATAGTCATTGGTGTGAGTGAATCAAAATTATACCTATTTTTTTGTCAGATCTGCAAAAAATATATTTTTGGTGTGTCACAGAGTTTTAGTAATTAGTTTATGTGCCATAAGATGGAAAAAGGGTGAAAATCGCTGGTCTAGAGGAAGGGGGAGGTATGGAGAGAAAGGAGATCAGAGCGTGGCAGAGACTGCAAGCTTTAATTCCTGAAAGAACAAGCGAGTTCAATTGTTGTTATAAATTTAACAGTAAACCTTTGTATATTTTTAAGCTATGGAAAGACATGATTTAACTTATGCTCTATAAGAATCATCTAGCTTGTGGAAAAAATGGGACTGAAAGGGATGTATGAGAACACATAGCGAGATGGTAAATAAGCATGTGGAATAGGTGAATTAACATGATTTTATAAAACTTTCATAATCACTTAGAAAGTTAACTCAGCGAAATTCAGAGATAATTTACTATATAGCAATGAAATGAAAGTTTAGCACTCCTGCTATCAGGATAATAACAGATTGATGTGTTGGCAATAGCTCTCTGCATAGATCTCAGTAGGAATTCAGGGAATGGAGAAAGGCTATTTGAAGGAGTAGGTTCTTGAGCCCTGTTGTGAAGTTTTTGGGTGAGTAGAACTGCAGTAAACACTGATCAGGAAGAGCATATGAAAAAGTATATGGATGTGGGGGGAAAGTACTCCTGAAGGATTGCAAATCAGTGTGTTTACAATGATGTACAACTAAAAGCTCTGAAGTCCATGATCTTGGTTCAAATTCCAGGTCCTCCAAGTGCTTTCTGTGTAGTCTCTGGTCATTACTAGGTCAGTGCACTTTGGTTTCATCTGTGAAGTCAGGGAAGTTTATAGACTAACCTACACTCTCCTTTTGAGGATGAAATGTGGTAAAATACTTAGTACAAATGCTGACAGCGAGGAGGCAATCAATAGATGGTAGGTATCATTTTTATGGCTGGTACAGTGAGGAGTGTTTGTGGCAGAAGATGGTTTAAAGGTGTTGGGGGGTGGGGGGCAAAGTGACCAAGGAAGCTTTTGGATGCGATGAATATGTTTATTAGTGTGGTGATGGTATCACAAGAGTATGCACATATCCAAATCCGTCAGATTGCATCCATTTAAATGTGCAATTTTTTTATATCCATCTTATCCCAATAAAGGTATTAAAAAGCCTAAAATAAAATCAACAAGGTTGATAAAGTGAGTATATAGTGAACTGTAAATCATAATAAAATGATAAACCTTCAAAAGAAAACATAGAAGGGTCAAAGTAGGAATGGTTGTATTTGCTATGTTAATATGCATTGACTTCATCCTGAAAATGACTGTTGGTCACTCACAGTCTCTATGTAAAATTTATAATCAGACAGATTTCTCAGAGAAGTCACATTGTAGGAAATGAGTTACATGGCAGGACAGCTCTTACCAGGCTGCCTGGCTGGAAATCTGTTCTAGCTCCCGCATGAAATGCTAGAGCCTGCTCTAAATCACAGGCCATGAGACAAAAAGAGGTTATGCAGAGACAATTTAGGAGACATACTTCACAGTACTTGGAATTTCATTGAATTGCTGGAATATGTGCAGAGTCTAAAAAAATAGTGAATATTTGTAAATATATTTTTTTTCCAGAAATGAACACGTGACAGCTTCTTTCCATACTCGGCCGCCAACTCTCAATGATCTTCCCAAACAAGTCTTATTACCATGTTATAGCTGATGGAAAGGGGCTCAGTGAGGTGAGTAACCGTTCATGAATACATACAACTGCTAAGTGCTAGAACCTGTTAGGTTTCGGAGCCCATCCAACTTCCACTAAATATGAGCCCTTCTGTCTAACTGGGGGCTAATGGAACTGGTGAATGGAGATGCTTTTTGTTAGATCGTGGAGTACATCAGGAGGTACACGTTTTCTCAGGAAAGATGGCTGGTTAAAATTTGGACATACTCAGTTACAGTTCTACTGAGAAATAAAAATGAAGAAATGGGGTATTTGTTAGAAGTGTGAGATTACTGAAATTCTAGGAGGATAGGTAATAGGTTAAAAGTCATTCAGAAAGTGGAAGGGCAAGGGTTTAATTTTGGTCTCACTCCAGGTCCATATTTAGTGCTTTGTTCTTTCCCCCGCTCATTGGCTTGGTCATCAGTCTTCCTAGGAAGATGCTTTGCTTTATCCCTGATCCAGCCAGATCATTACTTTTTCTATTATCTCAATAATTTGTACAACCTGCTTCTAAAGCCTTACTCTCAGTGTAGCTATTTGTTTAGCGTTGTTTTTTTTTTTCTAAATAGTTTGGAAATGTCTAGAATTTTTGGAGCAGTAATATTTATTTTAATATATACACTGTGGGCTCCCAGTATCCCTTTATAGAATAAATTGATTGATGAAAGTGTTAAAATATATCGTGGTCAATAACCAGGAAAGTAGGCTATTTTTAAAGAACTCTTTTTAAAATAGCACCATTTCATCTTACTGTTTAAAGGACAGGTTGAACCATCTGAATTCACAGCTCTGCCCTCGTGTATGTAAGCTTTGCCCTGCAGAGAAAAAAATATCTTATGTCTTCAGAGGGCTGTGCTGAAGTTCAGCCTCTGCCATTCAGTATCACAGCAGGACTATCACAGCCCATCACTTTTAAAAGTTAATGTACCATCCTTCACAAGATCCTCTCTCAACTAATATTGCCAAAGGTTAAACGACATTAATAGAGAAGTTCATGACTGCATAATGCAGTTTAGAATCCTGAGGACATACTTTAACAGCAACAACCATTCTTCTCATATCCCCCTTGTCTTTTAGATATAAAATTGCTCTTGTGGAAAATTGTCATTCCCAGATGTACAGTTCTTGGTGATGGGGCTACAGGGGGCCCAGAATAGCTGAAACCTGAGTAAAGAGCAAAACAGTAGTTAAAGAAAGCAATTCAATCTAAGGACAGCAGAATTCTAACAATGGCTTTTCTCGTGCCCTGTCTTCTCTATAAAATAGAGAACATGGAGGTGTCTGTTGGATTTCCTCTGTGTTTCTGTGTGTGCATTCTGAGTTTGACATGCTTATGCTCGTGTAACAAGTTCTTGTTGTTTTTCTAGGTATTATATTTATTTTACTGATGATAGTAGATATTAATATCTCCTAAATTATCCAAGACCCCAAGTGGCTCTATGTCTTTGTTGATTCTTAGATTTTTAGAGAGATACATATGAGGAGCTTAAGCTGCCTGAAACTCGTTTCATAACTAGGGCATTTGTTTAAGTTTCCACGTACTGACATACTGTAAAGAACTAAGCTGCATATGTATGTAAAGTCTTCAAGAAAATTTTATTGCATCCTCTGTCCTGGTGGCTCATCTGGTTGGAGCATCGTGTCAAACACTAAAAGGTGGTGGGTTTGATTCTCAGTCAGGGCACATACGTAAGGTTGCAGGTTCAAGCCCTGGTTGGAGGACATACGGGAGGCAACCAATTGATGTTTCTCTCTCACATCTCTCTCTCTCTCTCTTTCTCTCTCTCTCTCTCTCTCTCTCTTTTTAAAACATTAATGAAAAGATATCCTCTGGTGAGGATTTAAAAAAATTTATAGCTCTGCTTATAAACACGAGAGTACAGTCAGGAGTAAGGAACTCTTTGGGATCCCCTTCCTCTGGATGTTACCTGGCCTTGAAGTGAGGAGGATATTTTATTAACAAATGTCCCATTTACTAATCTAATAGCTGATGAGGAAACAGACCCTTCTGCTATACAAATAAATTCTTTCACTCCTTCTCACAATGGCATCACATTCTAGTTGTTATTATTATTATCATTATTGTTAATCCTCACCTAAGGATAATTTTTCCATTGATTTTAAAGAGAGTAAAAGGGAGAGAGGGAGGGAGAGAGAGAGATGTGAGAGAGACATGTCAATTGGGTGCCTCCCACAAGCACCCTGACCGGGGCCGGGGACAAACCTGCAACCCAGGAATGAGCCCTTGACTGGAAATGGGCCCTGAGACCCTTTGCTGGGTGGGCCAACGCTCTAACCACTAAGCACACTGGCCAGGGCTCTAGTAGGTATTGTTATTATTATTTTTAAATATGTTTTTATTGATTTTAGAGAAAGAGGAAGGGAGAGGGAGAGAGAGAGAAACATCCATGAGAGAGAAATATCAATTGGCTGCCTCCTGCACCCCCCCTACTGGGGATCAAGCCCGAAACCCTGGGCATGTGCCCTGACTGAGAACTGATCAGGTAACCTCTTGGTTCATGGGTCGATGGCAAACCACTGAGCCACAGCGGGCGGGCTCTAGTAGGTATTATTAATAACACCATTAAAAACTTAAAAATGCAATAGCATGTGCCAAGTCGTAGTTAGAAATCTATCTTTTATGTCCATTTGTATAGTTAAAAAATCATAATTTCCAATTCAGATCATGATCAAGGTTATGAATTGTTAGAAGTAACTGAATAACATAAATACAACTCAAGGTAGCATTTAAAAATAAACAGTTGATGCCTGGCTAGCATGGCTCAGTGGTTGAGTGTCGATCCATGGAACCAGGAGAAACTGGGAACATGCCCCAGTTGCAGGCTCCATCGCCAGGAAGGGGCATGCAGGAGGGAGTCTATTAATCTCTCTCCTCACTGATGTTTCTATCTCTCTCTCCCTTCCTCTCTCTGAAATCAGTAAAAACATATTTTTAAAAAAATAAAAAATAAATAAAAATGAGTAGTTATCAAGCTGCTTAAATATTTCAGAAATGCCTAAATTCTTTATTTTCTCAAGACAACTTTTTCTTATTTATTCAAATTAAACCTAAAGGCCAACATTACTCGAAAATAGAGTTCTAAGGTCAATTACTTTAGGAAATTCTAGATTAAATAGAGTTACACAGATCCTGTGGTGGCTTAATAGTATGTTCATGACCCTTTGCTATTCTTCCCTTTAAGGTAAGGCTTAAACCCCTTCTCATCAGTACGGGCTTCTAATAAATAGCACATGCAAAACTGTGTAAATTCCTAGACTAGGTTGTGTTTACCTTAAACAAAAAGACAGCCAGATATTTCTCCAGTAAAATGGCTTTACTTGGGAATAACAAAGAATTGCAGTTCGGAGCATGTGGTCTAATGTCAAACCATGTGCAACTCCAGAGAAACAAAGGAAAGGAGCACTATTTGATGGACTTGGGAGGGGCCGATGTAAAGAAAAGCTCCTTCGGAGGAAACTGACAGTTCAAAGTCTAGTGACTTTTGTTGGCTCATTTATGGCAGCCTCCCGTTGGCTGAGCTCTCCCTCGTCAAGGAGAATCTTCTCTTCCTTCTGATGAAGTAGTGAAGTGGATCTCCCCTGCTGGGCTCGGTGGCGGGTGCTGGACCATGTCATGAGGACACTTAAGCAGGTATGTGGAGGGGTCCCCAAGACAAGTCACTGAGTCTGTATGCCTGTGATCTGCACTGATTTGCCAAGAAAGTGAATGAGCCACCTTGAAATTAGATCGTCCAGTTTCAGTCAAGCCTTCGGGAGCTGCAAGCCCCAGGCAACCTCCTGACTCCAACCTCAGGGGACACTCAGCCAGGACCAGCCAGGGAAACTGCCCCCAGAGAGACCCCGATCCAGAAAACCCCAGGGAGCTTTCACATGTTCATTGTTGTTTTTTTATGCTAGGTTTTGAGGTAATTTGCTATGCAGCAATAGATAACAATCAGAACTTTTCATTCCAGAACTTTTCAGAGCCTTTAATATGTTGATATGTTTTAATTCTAAAGGAAAGATCTACAATATGTTGTATAATAAAAATACATTTTAACCCTAGTATTCATTCTTGAAATGCATTTTTTGAAATTGTAATTTTGCAGAACATTTTTTTGCATAGAAAGGTATATGTATAAAAACTAATAGTTATTGTCAGCTAATATATATATGTCAATAATTTTATGTAAGTAATATCATTTAATGTTCACCAAAGTATTATAATGTACTATTAACCTCATTTAGCACTTAATAGTGATAAGGCTAAAAGAGAAGGGGATTTTTCCCTGATAAGCCATAGTTATTTCCATGGCATTAAGGTTTAAACACAAACTTTACTTAATTTAATGACATAGGGAACAGATGAGGTAGATTTCCAACCAAGTAGCTTTGGGCATCAGTGTGTTTTTTTTAATTAAAAAGAGGGCCCGGCCAGCCGTGGCTCAGCGGTTGAGCATCGACCCAGGATCCAGGTGATCGGGGTTCAATTCCTGGTCAGGGCATATGCCCAGGTTGTGGGCTCCATCAATGACTCTCTTATCATTGATGTTTTTATCTCTATCTCTCCCTCTCCTTTCCTCTCTCTGAAATCAATAAAGACATATTTAAAAAAAAATTTTTTTTTTAATTAAAAAGAGTGTCTGTAATTGTTAGTATGTATGCTCTTTTAATCATCAAAATTCTATAATTGTGCTGAATGAACTAAAAACTAGGAAAAAAACTTTTAATTAATATTCCATTTCAGTAAATATAAATATTAAATTTAAAAATAATTTCTGGTATTACAATGGCAAGAACCCACGAACTGGAATCACAAGTCATGGTTTTAAATTACTGGTCCACACTTACTAGCCCCATCAGATGTTTACATGGGCGAGTACAAAAACTTCTGTGCATATGTGCAGGGAAAGTGAGGACACTTAGGCTTTCTCGCCGCCTTCTCCAGGTCAAGGCCCAGTTATGTGAACCTGAGGTAGCAGAGCCATAGCAGGTGCCCTGTTAGCTGACTACTGTGTGACCCATCCTTGGCTGAGAGCCACCATTACCTTGGGTCCTATAAGACTGGCCCGGGACTCTCAGAGGCTTGTGGATTGTTCCCCTGGTTTGCAGTTTGTCCCCCAGGGGTGTGGTTTGTCCCCTGCGTATGCCCAGCTGGCCGCCACCAGGAAGATGGTCAGCCTGGCCCTCAGCTGAGTAAAGTAAATGCCTCAGCCTCCTTCAGCTCCACAGTCTTCTTCGGACTGTCCCTGGGTCTAGAGGGAACCTCCCTGGCCCTGAGTGGCCACGACACTTGGCGTAGTCCTCGGCATTACACTTGGCGTAGTTGTTGGCACAACAATATGTTAAGAGCACCTGTTATCTCAGAAAACCAGAAGCCCATGGGTAAGCTGTTATAGGGGGATTTAATACAGTGACTCAATGGTGCCAGCGTCTGATCAACTTCTGTGGAATTCTCTTGACATGTCTCTATGGGACACACCAGCTCCCAGCATCATATCCTAACACAAACGTGTAAATCCTAGAAGATGTCTTTATCGTGTGTTGGTTATAACAGCAAGAAAAACAGTCCCAAGCATCTGCTTACTATCACATCACTTTCCGTTATGTCATTTCCGTGGTGCCTGATCAGAAGAACAGAATGACTAAAATTGGTTTTTAATAAGTAACATTTAACCTCTTGCTCTCACTAGAGAACTACGAAACATATATCGTCTCATAACTGCACAAAATTAGAATGCATTTTTTTAAAGAAAAATCTGGTGTCAGGAACTTACAACTTAGAAAACCAATATGCATATGTATATATGTATGAACAAATGAATTTGGACTTTTTTAATTATAGGAGACTGGCTTTCCCTTCAATTGTTCTAAAATCGGTAAAATAGCTTCTACTGGAGATATTAGGGCATAACAAACCACAGAGTAATTTTCTGAATATATTCTCTCAGTTTGCATTTTCTTCTATGTGAATAATATCCCCAGGTCCTTAAGCATACCTGAAAGGCAAGTTTATCTACATGTCAAATTCGAATCACGTCCTTTATTTTCATTTTGCAACAATTGTGATGTGAAAGCACAGGTCGCTGCCTTGCTGCAGAAGTCCACATGAGCATAGTTTTATTATTATCTGTGCAGACAGGTGGTTTGAACGCAGCCTGACACTTCTGTACACTCAGGAGCAGCTCAGTAAACGCTCCGTCACGTACTGAGTGGGACATGAACTGAACACAGATCCCTGCCAACATCAGAGAGTGGCTGCTGTTGCTATGAGAAACACAATTATGAATTCCTGCCTTGAGTGATGGAACTGCTGTTTCAAAACTAGTGCAGCTAATGAGAAGTCATACATACATGGTATGCATTTAATTCAGGGAAGAAAAAAATGTTACCTTGGTAATACTAAATCTTAAGCGATTCTGTGAAGGGTTGCTGGAGTTAGTGTGAGATCGTTGGAATGTCATTGTGTCAGGCATTTGATGAGCTATCTTCCCATTGAGAATTGAGGAGATGGCCTCCATTATAGTTGTTTGTGTTTTGCTTAGATACTTACTTAGTAATACTTAGAGGTATTATTTGAATTCAGGAATTTGAGGGCATAAATATAATTGATTTAGGAGAATTAAATCCATGGTATGAACTGAATATAACTTAGCAAGCTACCCTAAGAACATCTAAATACATATTCAGTTAAATGTACTTAGGAAGCACTAAGTATTTAAGCTGGTTTTGCTCTATCAAGCCTTTTAATACGATGCTCTTAAAATCCGGAAGCGTGAATGACTATGAGATTATATTTTCAAAATGTATAGAACAGTAATTCTACAAATGTTTTGGAAAATAAAAGACCTTTGATGCCAATGAGTGGCTAGAACTATTTACTACACGCTCCAGGGAAATTCACAATTAGAAAGTATGTTTAGGCCTATTCAAAAGAGACATGTCCAATATTATTTAAGACAGCATTGCTCAAACTCACTTGACAAATCAATACTTGACATTCATATCACCTTTAACTCCCTTAAAGAGCCATTTGTACCCATGTTTTCTCCAATGAGACCATCAGATCTGTTTGTGTCAAAAATGATCAGTGACCTTCGTTATTATATTTAATGGGTATTTCTCAAGTATAATCCTCTATGACATCTAAGCCTTATTTGATAAAATCACTCCTTCCTCCATGAAAAAAAGAAAAAAAAATCAGCCCTGGCCTGTGTAACTCGGTTGGACGTAATTCTGTGCACTGAGTTCACCAGTTAGGTTCCCAGTCAGGGCACATGCCCGTGTTTCAGACTCGATCCCCTGTAGGGGGCATGCAGGAGGCAGCCAATTGATATTTCTTTCTCTCTTTCCCTCCCCCTTCCTCTCTCTCTCTCTAAAAAATCAATAAAACATATTATTTAAAATATTTATGTGTGTGTGTGTGTGTGTGTGTGTGTGTGTGATCATTCACTTGGCTTCTAGGACTCATGCTCCTGGTTTTTTTACTCCCTGGTAGCTTCTTCTCAGTCTCCTTGGCAGGTTTCATTTTTTCCAGATCCCTTAAAGTTGGAGTGCCTCAATCTTAGTTGTTGGTCATTTTGTTATTGATTTATGATCATCAAAAGTTCCATTTATATGTTGATTTTTTTCACAGTTTTTTATCTCCAGACTGAAATCAAGAGAGGTTTGTTGAACTGTCGCCTAACTGACATCTCTAACTCAACATGTTAGTTGAAATAACCTTATCCCCATAAACCTGCTGCACCCTCAAATTCCTTTTCCTCAGCTGTTAGGAACTCAAGTAAACCACAACCCTCGGTGCCATCCTTGATCTCTCTCTCCTCCCCTGCAACCCTCATTCCCCAAGAAAACCCTATAGACCATCCTAGTTCAAGCCATTATTCTCTCTTATTTCTTGACTGGTTTACTCTCGCAACTTCCTAACAGTTCTATGCACATCAGGTCGCCCTTCAGCACAGACCCCTGCATCCTGCAGTGGTTCCCCGTTTCACACACGTTCAAGGCCTGCATGAAGGACTGGCCCTATGTGGTCTGGACTCTTTTCACCTTTTTGAACTCATGTCTTATATTCCTCCCTCTTATATTTTCTATCCAGCCACACTGGCTTCCTAACTATTTTTTGGAAACAGTCTGTACACCTAACACTATACTGTACACCTGAAACTAATATAACCAATATGAGTGTATATCAATGATATTTAAAATAAATTAAAATTACAACCAATGCCTTACCAAAAAGACTTTCTATTCTAGAACGCTGCTTTATTTTTTATTGTTTCTATAACACTTATAGTTTTGTCATATTCCACGTACTTTATTTTTTATAATCTTTCTCATTTCTTCTGAGCCCCATCCTTAGAATTTAAGTTTCATGAGGGCAGAAAACTGTCTGGCTCACTGATGTGTTTGTTTGTTTGTTTTTTGTTTTAAAATATATCTTTATTGATTTTAGAGAGAGGAGGGGAGAGGGAGAGAGAGAGAGAGAGACATCAATGATGAGAGAGTCATTGATCGGCTGCCTCCAGCACACCCCCGACTGGGGATCAACCCCCAACCGGGGCGTGTGCCCTGACCGGGAATCGAACAGCGATCTCCTGGATCCTAGGTCAATGCCCAACCGCTGAGCCTCGCCCGGCTGGGCACTGATATATTTTAAGTACTTATAATATTTCCTAGTGCATGAGAGGTGGACAATATGTATTTGTCAAATAAATTAATTAAAATTTATTTATTAACTTAATCAGTTAGTAAAACTCTCTAAACAAAAAATAACATAGTTTTTACAAAATAATGAAAATATAAAAGTCAATGACATACTTCTCACTAAAATTATGAATAAAATGAAATTGATTAAACTTTGTTAACATAGAGTTATTTTTCTCAACAGAGAAAAACATAACAGAGAAATGCAATTCATATTATTAAAATTAACTTTAGATAATATGATTGAATAATTCACAATCACAAGATGCTTACTGAATATATGTGAACAAACAGGAAACTAATATTCTAGAATTCATTCCATGTTTCTTTTTCCTAGTGTTATTGACACATAATTAACATATAGCATTGTATAAGTTTAAGATGTATAATTTAATGATTTGATATGTGTATATATTATAAAATGATTATCACAGTAAGTTTATTTAAAATTTATCATGTTGCATAGTTAGAATTTTCTTTCTTTTGCTCTACCAATCATTCTAATATGATCCTCTTAAATTCAGATTAGTGATGTTGAGCACCTTTCACATTCCTGTGTTAGTCATTTGTATGTCTTCCTTGTAAAAATGTCAATTCTGGTCCCTTGCGCCTTCATGAGAACTTTTAAAATCTACTCTCTTAGCAACTTTCAAATATCCCATACAGTATTGTTAACCACGGTCGCCTAGCTGTCCATTACATCCCCAGAACTTACTTATCTGATAATTGGAAGTTTATAATTTTTGTCCACCTTCATTCATTTCCCTCACTGCTCCCCCACTAAACCCTTTCTCTAGAAACCACCAATCTATTCTGTTTCTATAAAGTTTACTTTTTTAGATTCGACATATAAGTGATATAATACAGTATTTGTGTTTCTCTGTCTGACCTATTTCACTTAGCATAATGCCCCCAAGTTCTATTTATGTTTCCACAAATGTCAGATTTCCTTCTTTTCATGGCTGAATAATGTTCCATTGTATATAATTGTATATATGTATCACATAACAAATTCTATTTAGCGAAGTCTCAGCTGATGTGAAGAAGCACCTTAGCACCCCAAGAGAGGGGGACTGAAAGGGCTAGCTTCCCCTTCCCTAGCTTCATCCAGATACTGTAAGCATTTTTAGTTACAAGTTAGATCTGCTGCAAAACTTTCTTTTATGAAAGCTGCTAGAATCTAAAGTTTGGACAACACTAGTTGTATTATACCTAACATACCCTGCTACTTAAAAATTTTTCAACGATTTGATTCACCAAGAGCCCACGATGTACAATAAATTACGCTAAAAGATGTAGGAAGAAACAGAGGCGTAGGAGTGAATTTCTCACTTAGGGAAGCTCAAACCTAAAGAGGAGAGAGTATTGAATTATAGCTTCACTGAATGGAACAGAAGGAGAGAGACCATAATTCATTGCCTAAAAGAAAAGCTGTGCTATTTGTTTTGGCAATCAGTCTTTTTCTAGGAAGAAAGGAAAGGCAGAGAGCTAATCTCCTGGAATTTAAGGAAGTGGAGCACTCAAGGAAAGGTGGACTTTGCGAAGTGGGGGTGCTTCGGGATTGGTTGGACATTAGCTGTGCAGCATGTTATGAAGTGGGGGGTTTTTTCTGATTGGCTGGCGTTTAGAAGCCTGGGCAGTGGGGGGAAAAGCCATCGCTGCTTGACTGACTTGAAGAAGTAGGCTACTGAAGAAAGCTGCCATTGATCTAATATTATGGGCTTCAGACTGACTCAGGGGGTTACTTATTGCTATGGCCAAGAACAATCAGTCTTTTCCTAGGAAGACAGGAACTTATTATTCTCAAGAGAAATAGAAAACATCTGTTTTCTTCCATGTTCAGCCCTGTGCCCAAGTCATGTTTTCTCACACTTTCTCTTAATGTTAAAACTAAAACACCCCCCAACTGGTAGAATTCTGGCCAAAAGTAAAAAGTGCATCTAATGTATAAATTGAGGAGTTGACATGCTGCTGGTTGTAGATTAGTTTTCTTCTTCACACATGGGATGTATGAAGGGAAAAGCATAGGTTGTACCAGTAAGAATGATTCTATTTTCAAAAGAATAAGAAATCTGAAAACATGGCATAGCTTTGGTAATTGTCATAATGTAAAGCCTTGGGTGTGAGTGTTAGAAATGCTCAAAGAAGACTGGGATCTTGTTCTGGATGTTGTACTCAGAATTCTAACAATGGACAAACATTAAATTAGCAAAATATAATAAGAATTATGTTGCATTAACATAATCTCAAAATGGCCACTGATAAAATATGTAAACATATATAGAATCTATTTGTAATTCATTAGGAAATGGAGATAGCTTTAGAGGACATATTTACATTTAATTCATCATGTGGAGCCACTTAATCGAATGTGATTGGTATCACTTTTGATTCCTACATAGATTGCATAGGCTTCATTTATTTACCTACACATTTTTATTACAATATTTTTCTGTAGTAAAGTAGATAATTTCCCTTCAAGACCAGGTTACTAGAAATAATTTCAGGCTCTGTTTTTGTTTGTTTGCTTTGTTCCAGTGTTTTTAAAAACATTCTTCTCTATTTGTGTGATTAAAGGATTTGTTATTACTTTGGCAATTCAAAAGATTTGCCAGGATACATATAAATATACATATATACATACATACAAATACCTATGGGTGTGTGTGCATATATGAGTATATTTATATATTCATACATACACATATATGCAACATTTTAGAAATATATATGAAGAAAATTTTGCTTAGAAAACATAGGTGTTTAGCAACTATATATTTATTTTATACATTTTCCAGTTTGGCATATCTTAAATATTAAACCAAATCTCATCTATTACATTTTCTCTTTATTTTCTAATGAATTTGAACTTTGTTTTGTATTTTGTGTTAGCAGTGGTCATATATTTAAGGTTCTATGATAATAATTTGATTTTATTGTCTCCATTACAATCATAAGACTTACTTTATGTTTTCTTTATTGTAAAAATATAATTATCAATCAATGAAATGAACAAATATATTTTATAGTAAAGCAGACTACCTATAGTTTTCCACCTATCCAATGGGCAACAGTGTAAAAGTGCAATGATAGAGTGTTGGGAAAGAGGTACTCATGCATTGCTGTTGAGAGCATAAATTGATTGAATGCAATATAATTCATTCTGCACAAACAGTGGAAAATAATTTATTGATAGTTTACTGGCTATCTCACCTCATCTCTGGAAATGTTGAGAGTAGTTTAAAGGCTACTCATCAGCAGAACCACGAGCAATACATGTCAGAAAATCAGCCCAGTGAGCACATCACTGCTCAGGCCTATGAGCACAAGATTCAGCTGCTCCAATATTAAGGACACAAGACACTTATCATCTGTGCTGGAATGATGACAGTGCCTCAAGACTTGAAGGATATAATGCTGCCCTGTGGCCTGGTTGTTGCTATGACTCCCATTTCTTTTGTGAGCTCTGCCTTTTTGCTTCATTGACTTCTGATTCAAAGGCCAGGATAGGTCACAAAGCCTCCTGCAAGTCTCCTGAAAAGCTCAGGAGTGAATATTTATTTCCTTCGGTGGGAGTTTCATTAAGATGCACCAGACGCTCATTATCATTTCCCTCCGTAGCAGATTTGCTTATCTGTAAGCAACAGAGAGCAGCCAGACCAAGAAGATGCTAGAAGCCTAGTGCTTTTAGTAGTATGGGAAGGCTACGGTGCACACACTGAAGTTCAGAGTTTCAAAGACAGGCAAAAGCTGAGGGGCCCTGCTTCTGAGGAAAAGAGAATAAAAGAGAGGATAGCTCACTATTCTGTACCACTTATCCTCTTAAGTCAGTTTCATATTTTTCGTCTATATGGAAGGAGACCAGGAAAGCAAATGAAAGCTGAAGCTGAGCCTGAAAACTAAGCAGAACCTGTGGTTTTCTGACAGTGTTTGGGTTTTAAAAGGTGGAGTTCAGGGCATGACCAGTATGATTAGCTCTAGTAATATTCTAGGTCTCTAATTAATTCCCCTAAATGGCTATGTACGACTAATAAAATCAAACCATAAACAGACCAGTCCCTATGAAATCTGAATCCCAGGCTCTAGTACACCTATTATAATTATCAGATGAAAATTAAATCCTTTCTGGAGAAATATAACGTCGTTCAGAACCTTGACAAAAGTTTATATACAGTGACCACCATTACATCAAAAACTACAAGACATATTTAAATATAATACTAAATTATCTGAAACCGACAAAAATCAATAAAAATAGTCCTATATATGATCAAGATTTTGGAGTTATTAAAAACATTAAGAAAACTGTAACTAGCTGTACCTAACAAGATGAAAAGTTTCATGAGAGAACTCAAACAGAAGAAATCATAAACTGGATAATCCAGAAATTAAAAGTAAAATACAGCAATTACCAACCCAATAAATGGTTTTAACTGCTGATTGGAAAAACAGCAAAAAAAAGAGAATCAGTAAACTATAATATAAGGAAGTATATGCTGAACAGAAAATGGATGAAAATCAGAAAAAAGCATGAGAATCATTTGGGACAAAAATTAATGTGTCGGTTATCCTAAATAAAGTACTAGGGGGTAGGGCAGAGTGGAATAAGCAGGGTGAAGGGAAGGAAGATATCAACAATTCACGAGTAGCTTCACACCCCAAAATCATGAATACAAAGCACATCACACCCAGGAAAATCACTGTAAATTGCTAAACAACAAAAGAGAAGACCTGCAAACCAGCCAGAGAAAAGGCAACGCTACCTTCAAATGACCAGTAATATGGGTGACAGACGAATGTTCAAAAGAAACATCTCTATATGAAGTTATCCTTGTGTCTTGCTATATTTCATTTCTAAATAGCTTCTTAAATATTTAGATTACCATATTTGAGGCAATAAATATTTCTTTTAGCAGTGTAATGGTCTTGAGATACAAGGCCTTCATTCCTCTTCAGAAATATTTTATTAGCCCAGCTGATGTGAGTGCTGCCGGCATCCAGCACTCAGCTGTCAACCCTTTTCAGAGATGCCCTCATACTGTTTCAAGGTTGCCCCGGCTAAAGGTCATCACCAAAGGTCATGAACCATCCCTGATTCATTCTCATCCAGCGATTGCGATTGCTCAATACATGGTTAAAAATAACCTATTTTCTCATCCTGTTCTCATCCTGTCTTAGAAGAGCTCTGATGCTTTGGCCCATGGTCAGCGCTCCCTGCAGAGACGGCTGAGCGGCTCCATCGGAACTGCACTGCAACTGGCCTTCCTCTGGCTGACTCGGCTTCCTTCTTCCCTCATCCATGGCTACTGGCCCCGGGAGCGCTCCTCTCCTTAAAAACATCCTGCTCTCTGTGTTCTGCCTCAGAGTCTGCTTCTCAAAGCGACCGGCCTGCAACAGTAGGTTCCATAATTTTTTTTAATTTTAATTTTTTTAAATTTCTAATTAAATTTATTGGGATGATAATAGTTAATAAGATTATACAGGTTTTAAGTGCACAATCCCATGATACATATCCTATGACACATACGATACAAATATACATCATCTGCATATTGCCTTGTGTGTCCCCCACCCAAAGTCAAACCTTCTGTCCCCATATGCTTGACCCTCTTTACCCTTTATGACACCTTTTCCATTTCCTCTGGTAACCACCGTACTATTTATTGCCTGTGTCTATGAGTTTTTGTTTGTTTTTCTTGTATGTTCATTTGTGGCTTTCAGTTTTATATCCCACATATTAGTGAAATCATATGGTTCTTGACTTTTTCTGTCCTATTTTGCTTAGCATGGTGTTGTCAAGACCCATCCATGTTGTCACAAGTTCCATCTTTTCTTATGGCTGGGTACTGTTCCATTGTATATATGTACCACATCTTCTTTACCCAATCATCGGTTGTTTCCATGTCTTGGTCACCATCAATAATGCTGTAATGACCATAGAGGTGCTTATATCTTTAGGAGTACGTTTTCAAATATTTCCAGTAGATACCCAGAAGAGGGTATCTACTGGGTCATACGGTTACTTTATTCTTAATATTTTTGAGGAAACTCCATACTGTTTCCCATAGTGGTTAGACCAGTCTACATTACCCCCCAGCAGTGAATGAGGGTTCCCTTTTCTCCACAACCTCTCCAACACTTATTACTTGTCTTGTTGATAATAGACATTCTAAAAGACACAGAAAAAAAGGCATCAGTCCCCATAACTTTTCCCCTCATTAATTAGGGCAGACTTTTATTCTCCATTAAATTAAAGTAAATTTTGTATCATGTTTTTCCTCTCAAGATATTTATGATATTCTGTACTAGATATTCTTATAGAAACTAGAATAAAATTTCTATAGCCAAGTGATCCTATTAAATAAAATAGGAATAAAAAAAGTGTTAGAGAAACAGAGATAAAAGAGAGAGCTGCAAGTTGAAATCTCCATTCAACTAAGTGTATCACCCTGGTACACCCTTGTAATTAATAAAAGCTTATTGTGTACACAAATAAAAGGTTTATAAACCACAGCACTCAAACCAAACATGAAATGAAGTTCAAGGGTATACTGTTATAAAGCATCTTATATAGTGAAGGGCAGTGGCTGGTCTTTCACAGTGATTGGTTATAATATTAGAGTTTTCTTAAATAAGAGTCATTAGTGGTTATATCAAATGGTTAGTGGTTAACTTATTTCAATTTTTAGAAACAGTTTAAGTTTTGCTTATGATTTCCAGAGGCATAAACAAAAAGAATCCAGTTCAATTTAGTCTTGCAAAATAAGCAAAATTAAGCTTTGATTATATGACTAAACTGGTTTTGTCTGGTCAAGGAATTTTCAAAGCTGGGGTTTTTATTTTATCATACCGATGACATCACAGACACTGAGCATGTTAAACAACACATGCATTTTAGAGAATATATCTTTATTCATATTGGTGTTGCCATGTACTTTTCTTCTTTATCTTTTAGCATTTGAGTGTTACAGTGTTAGATCTTTTTTATTTTCACAATGGTTTGTATTATTAATTGACTATTTTTAAACAGTGTTATTGAGATATAATTCACATACCAAACAATTCAGCCATTCAAAGCTTGCAATTCAGTGTTTCTTTAGTATATTCACAGATACGCGCAGCCATCATCACAGCCAATTATAGAATATTTTTATCACCTCAAAAGGAAACCCTGTGCTCCGTGACTGTCATCTCTAGTCTCCAGAACCCCACACCCATCCCTAAGCAACCACTAGTCTACTTTCAGTCTCTATATACTTCCTTGTCCTGGACATTTCATGTGAATGCTTTCATACAATGTGTTGTTTTGTTACTGGCTGCTTTCACCTTCTACATGTTCTTGGAGCTGGTATCAGTACTTCATTTCTTTGACGTCTGAATTTTGTGTTCTATGGATATATTATCTGTTGTTTATCCATTCTGTGCTTGATGGATACATGGATTATTTGCACATTTTGACTATATGAAAAATGCTGTTATGAACATTCATTTGAAAGTTTTTGTGTGAATATGTGTATTCATTTCTCTTGGGTATATACCAAGGAGCGGAATTGTTGGGTCTTATGGAAACTGTTTTTCATCATTAAAGGAGCTGCCAGATTGTTTTTTCCAAAGTAGCTTTAATATTTTATATTCCCAAGTTCCAGTTTCTCTGTATGGTCACCAACACTTGCAGTTACCTGGCTGTAAGGCTCTAAGCATCCCAGCAGGTATGAAGTGGTACCTCACGGTGTTCTGGATTTGTGTGTCCCTGATGGCAAATAATAACAAGGCTCCTTTCATGTACTTCCTCGTCATTTGTATTTCTTCCGGGAGGAAGTGTGGGTTTTGTTCAAATCATTTACCCATCTTTTAATTGAGTTATTTGTGTTTTTATAATTGAGTTGTAAAATTTCTTTATATGTTCTGGATGCAAGTCCTCTATCTGACATGATTTGCAAATTTTATCATATTCTGCGGGTTTTCTTTTCACTCGCTTGACAGCTGTCTTTGAAGCACGATGATTTTAATATTGATGAACCCAATTTATCGATTTTGTTTATTGTCCATGTTTTGTCATTTCTAAGAATTCTGCCAAATCCGAGGTAATAGAAATTTACCTTTATGTTTTCTTCCAAGGGTTTTATAGCTTTAGCACTGACATTTAGGTTTTTGATCAATTTTGAGTTAATTTTTACATACAGTGTGAGGTAAAGTTTAATTTTGCTTTTGCATGCAGCAGTTCAGTTGGCCCAGTACCATTTGCTAAACAGATTATTTTTTTTAATCTTTGGATGGTCTTGGTACCTTTGTAGAAAATCATTTGGTAATATGTGTGTGAGTATTTTGGATTTTCAATTTTATTTCATTGATCTACATCTCTAGCCTTGTATCAGTTCCACCTGTCTTGATTAGTATCACTTTGTAGTAAGTTTTGACATCAGAAAGTGTATTTGGTTTTCAAGATTGTTTTGTCTATTACAATTTGGGGTCTTTACAATTCCGTATGACTATTAGAATCACCTTGTCCATTCCTACAATGATGTCAGTTGGGATTCTTATGGGGAACATATTGAATCTGTAGGTAAGTGTGGGGAGTATAGCTATTTTAACAAGTCACATCTTTTGATTATAAACATGAGGTGTTTTTCCAGTCGTTTAGATATGGTTCAATTTTTCTCAACATTTTGTGGTTTTCAGATTATAAAGTTTTTACTTTGTGAAATTTGTGCCTAGTGTTTTGTTTTTTTCCTTTTCTTCTTTCATATTATTGTGAAAGAAATGTTTTTCTTAATTTAATTTCAGGTCTCTTTGCAAGTATATGGAAAATTTGTATGGGATGATTATTTTTGCCTAATCAAATATTTTCTATGGGTCAGATACACAAAGACATTAGTATTTTTGGTAGTATGTATCTTTTCTTGAATCAAAGAATGAAACCAGAGAAGACAAAATAAGACTGCAAGGCCCGGATATGATACTGGTTAAAAATATCTTTACAAATAAGTATGAGTTTAATGATTAGAAAATGCTTTGTGAAATGCATTAAATATATTTAAGTAGAACAAGTATTTTCTTCTATTTATTTACTCATTTGCTCAAAATATTTAAGTACTTACTAGGCAGCATGAACTTTGGTAGTCACTGGGAATGAGTCAAATTCCTGTCCTTATGTTTACACTTGTTTAATCTTTCTTATCACTTATTAGATTATAAACAGTGTGAGGTCAGTGATCCTCTTGTTTATACACGATTGTCCTGATTAGAACAACATAAGAAGTTACATAATATCTAGAATGGCACATAGCCATATTATAAAGCTTTGGGGAAGAATTTACCTTTCATCTGAAAACACAGGAGTGAGCGTGGCAGGCAAAATAGTGAGCCCTAGAAGATGTTCACATATTATTCCTGGTGGACTATGGACCTTTTACCTTACATGGAAATGGAGATTTTGCAGACACGATTAAATTAAGTAGTTTGAATTTGGAAGATTATCTCAGGTTTTCAAAGGCTCTAATAAGTGAAAAGGGAGACGGACAGTCAGCATCAGAGTGAAGTGATGTAAGAAAGCTCGACCAGATATTTCTCACTCTGAAGACAGAGCAACAAGCTAAGGAATGCAGTTGGGCTCTGGAAGCTTCCAAGAGGCAAGGAACGCCCTGGCTGGTGTGGCTCAGTTGGTTGGGCACCGTCCCATGCACCAACATGTTGCTGGCTCAGTTCCCAGGTCAGGGCACATGCCCAGGTTGCGGGCTCCGTCCCCAGTAGGGGGCGTACAGAAGGGGGCCAATAGATGTTACGCTCTCACATTGTTTCTCTCTTCTCCCTTCCTCTCTTTCTAAAAAAATCAGTAAATTATTCTTAAAAAAAAAAAAAAAAAATAGGCAAGGAAATGGATTCTTACAACAGTCTTCAAAAGCAATGCAGCCCTGCCAATAATATGATTATAGTTCACTAAGACCCATTTCAAACAGCTGTCATGCAGAGCTCTAAGATAATATGTTTGTGTTGTTTAAGCCACCAAATTTTTATTATTTTTATAGTAGCAATAAGAAATAAATACAATGAATAAGAGTTATATAAGAAAGTCTGACACTGGTAGAGAAATCATCATATGCCAGAGAATGCAAGAGAAGAGAGAGCATACCAATTTCCAATTTTAAATGCAATAAAATAAAACTGGAGCATGGAATTTAAGTCAGGCCATGAAGTAACTTGAAATCAGAGATCAGATTATGAGGAATTTTTCACATTTTGTAAGGAAGTGAACTTTTACTAAGAACAAGGAGAGCTTTTGAAAGGTGTTAAAGCGGTGAATGACTTGATCTGATTTGTGTTTTAGAAAGTGAATTCTGAATTCAGTGTGGATTCATGGTAGGCAGAATTACATTCAGCTGCTGTTAGAATTCAGCCCATAGGTATTACAGACCTAAACTAGGGTATTTGCTGCCGTCATAAAGAGGGTGAGAAAGATTAATAAAGAAAGTAGCATGGAACCGACTGATGAATTTCAAAAGGAAGGAGGGGTGAGGGGGTGTTGGGGGAGAGATTAATCAAAGAATTTATATGCATAGTCCATAGACACAGACGATAGTGTGGAGAAGGCCTTCGAGGGTGGGGGGGTGGATCCTGGATGGAGGGGATCAGTGGGAGGGGGAGGGGAAAGGGGACATCTGTAATACTTTCAACAATAAAGATAAATATAAAAAAAGTAAGTAGGAGTTTGAATCGACTAACCATAGTGGAAATGGTAGACAAAGAGAAACCAGTGTTGATATCCTGGATTCTTCCTTGGATAATGGGTAGAATTATTTAATGATATATTGACACAGAATGAGCAGATTTGGTAGAACAGCAGTTAAGGTCAGTTAAGTAACAGGTGTCTCCCTGCTGAGATAACAATTGGATATGTGGAGCTGAATAACAAAAATGATGATTCAGGGTTGAATTCATAAAAGATAATAGAAGCAGTGAAGAAATTGTGTACTTTGCCAAAAAGACAGCAAAGAAGAAATGGATTTGGGATATAACTCTGGAAATACTAGCATTTAAAATATTTTTTTAAATCCTAAATTTTAATCTAATTGTGTAATTTCTTGCTCTTTTTGTATACCAGGCTTTGGAGTCTGAGAAAACAGGATATAAACCATGCCTCTATATTAATAGGTCAAGTTCTTTAATTACTTTGAAACTATTTCTCTGTTTTCAAATGAGTATAATAATTTCCAGTTTGATGTCTGAGGACAAAATAGGGTATCATACGTGGAATGCCTAGCAAAATGATTTATGAACTGTTGACTGATTTAGTGACTATTTTGTCATAATAATTTAACAATGACAATTATTTGATCATTTATTAACTATTAACAATTAGCAAATCATTAAAAACTAATCTGATTTTATATCTTTGATATCTTAAATACAATTTTCTTGTTCTTAGGTAATAAAATGCAAAGTCCTACATATAAAGTATGACTTAATCTACTGCTCTCAAAAATGCAGTGTCCAATGACTGTAGTCTAGCAATCCAGTAACTTTATTTTTTGTGTTGCTATTATAATTTTTTGTTAAACTAGAGTTTAGAATGAATTATTACGTACCTGTTTCTTCAGTTAAACTGTGAGATCTTTGATTGGAGCAGTATGCTTTTTAATTATGTGATATTTATTGTAGTAGCAAGTATAGTAGTGGATACATAATATGTTTTGATTGATTAAAAAATAAATATAATCCAGTTATTTTGTGTATTTGACCAGGGATATAGTAATACATATCATTTCTTTTCTCATTTATTTATTCAGTTTTCCACCAGCTGTATGACACAGATTATCGAAGGAGGTAAACAAACAAGGAGTGGTTGACATGAAAAATAATAAAAATAACTATTTTTAAATAGCTGTGGAAAAATTGCATCAATAATCCAAACAAAGTAGTCTACAAGAAATGATGAATTGTGTGGCACTACGCTCTGTAGTGAATATACACACATACACGTATATATATATTCTCTGGCCTACTTGATTTTAAATGGAGATAGAGTAAAAGAGCTGGAACTTTAATCAGCATTTATACGTATATACTTATATATTATTTTTTCTCACACTGGCTGCTATACAAGTTGGCAATTATAACCGGTTTCTGTAGGATCTTTTGAACTACAGCATACCTCTTTAGATGTAGAGTTGTTAATTAGAGATAACTTTTATGAGGCACAGAAAAAAGGTCCTTACATTAGATGTGAGATTATAAATAGTGCTTCTAGAACTTAAAAAATAAAATAAATGCATGTTGTATGAGTTGGCTCTGGTTGCTATAACAAAATGCCATAGACTAGGTAGTTTAAAAACACGAATTCATTTCTCACAGTTCTGAAATCTGAAAGTCCAAGATCTAGGTGCAGTCAGGGTAACTGCTGAGGGCTCTGCCCTTCGCTTGAAGACAGCTGAGTTCTCACATGGCCTCCCCTGAGTGCCTGCCAGGGGAGAGAGACAGAGAGGAAGCAAGCTCTCTGGTGTCCTTTCTAGTAAGGGTACTAATCCCATCCTGAGGGTCCCAGTCTCATGACCTCATCTAAACCTAATTATTATTCGAAGGCCCTATCTCCAAATACAACTACACTGGGGGTTAGGGGTTCATTATATGAATTCTGAGAAGAAAATTCAATCTTTACTACATATACTTCCTGGAAAAAATATTTTTCAAGCAAGAGAAATAGTAACAAAAATTATTGTAGGTGTAGTTTCATGATCAAAATTTTTTTTATCATGGTTTTAGAATATTAATTAGGAAACTGACAGTTTATGAAAGAAATAGTTTAACTATAAAATATTAGGCAATCTTCAAGATTCTAATAGGTCTATTCAGTCATTTAGAGTAGTTTTGAACCAATTTATTTGCCAAAATGTCTCTATTTTTTAGTGTGATAAATGATCACTTCTCTTCATTCATGACAAGATTTAAAGATTTTAAGACAGTTTTGAAATAAAAAATTTATATGAAAGCATAGAATCTTAAAAAAAAAAAAAAAAGATTGACCAAAGTCTTGATTAATTCGTAGTTGGAGAAAATATAACTTTATATGATCTAAAACAAAAATTAAAAATAAGTAAAAAATGAGGAATTTTAAATAATATTAAAATTACCATTCTAACCATTATAAAATGTGTTTAAAATATACAAAGTATGAGCACCTGGATGTAAAAAGGAGTCTACGAGTATGCAAAATAAATGAGCAATTTGTAAAAGAAGTTAATAGGTAGGATAATACTTTGAGCACTAAAATACCAATATTTGTTCAAAATTAAAATATTTTTCAGGAGAATTATAAAAGAAATTCTTGATTTTCCTTGACATTTAGCAAATATGCTAACAGTTTAGCATACTTGCAGCCTAGCAAGGTTCTATGCATAGTAACTTTTACACGGACCATTTTAAAAACTAGCAGGAGTATACAAGAGCTACATGAGTGCGCTGTAATGATTAAAGTGGCTGTTTCTGTAAGGCTGGCCCTGGTGCTTTACTTTGTCATTTCACATTAGAATGGAGACATTTTAATATGCGTTTTCCTGTTTAGTTTGATGTGGCGGGTGTTAGAGCATAACATGAAACTGCGGTTTGCCCGCCCACCCCGTCCTTGCCTCCGTCGCCTCCTCCCTGTCACTGCGTAGCCTGCGCCTTCTCTCAGTGCGCTAATTTTGGTTTATGTGTTTGTTCTCTCTCAAGATGAAAGAAAGTTGTCATTAGCAGGTGGGGAGTATTATTTTTGTCATTTCTGTCATGTTGCCAATGTACCATAAAAATTGCTCATCTAATAAGCCTTGACAAGAAATACAGAGGATGCATTCTAGAAAATCAGCTTAAAGGATCACTTCTCATTTACTATTTGATTGTAAGACAGTATTATGATATCGTACGTCATGTCAGAATTATAGTAAACAGTTCAAATAACTTAATACTATTTTAAAGCATTTTCTTTTCTTTAATCCTTAGTATGCCATTATCTGCATGAAAATAGAGATAATTTGACCGTGGGTGATGGGCACACAATGCATTATACAGATCATGTTTCACAGAAATGTACACTTGATACCTATATGATCTTATTGACCAATGTCACCCCAGTACATTTAATTTTTAAAAAAGATAATAGAATGTGTCCAATGTTTCCATTTAATAGGTAATTTAATATAGTAATGTACATATGATATTCCTATTTCAGAGGTATCTAAAATTATGACTTTTCCAACACCATCACCTTTCAAACCCCATATTTGGGTGGATTTGAATTAAACACACTCTAATTAGTGGGAGGTTGGAGGTTAGGGGTTTGTTTTTGAAGGACAATACTTATATTTAAAGCTAACCGTAATCCAGGCCAATGATAGATGCTTTCTCTGCCACTTGAGAGAAAAATGGGGTGATGGAATCCTATGGTGATAAACCTTCCTCAGGTTATCTTTTAATGTTGCGAGGCATAGTCATCTACACACTTTTTGGACCCTCCAATGTATTTACTGTAATAACATTTTTTTAAAAAATATATCTTTATTGATTTCAGAGAGAGGAAAGGAGAGGGAGAGAGAGAAACATCAATGATGAGAGAGTCATTGATCGGCTGCCTCCGCAAGCCCCCTGCTGGGGATCGAGCCTGCAACTTGGGCATCTGCCCTGACCAGGAATCGAACCACGATCTTCTGGATCCTAAGTCACTGCTCAACTGCTGAGTCACATCTGTCGGGCTGTAATAGCATTCCCTCTTTACAGAAAACAACATTATTTTCAAAATTGGTCCTGTTTTCACAATTTTCAAAATTCCATGATATTTGCAAGAAATATGTCAGTATTTCAGGTCTAGGATCACACAGTCATGTTTAGTTGGAGGGGTTAGCAAATGTATTATCATCATCATTAAATTATATTGAACGATTTGAATCAAACTTTCACAACCTAATTTGAATATTATACCACTAGATGGAGTTTTGGGTTTTGTATTCGAATGTTTGATACCTGCCATAGAATTTCAGAGATTATTTTACACACTTAGTATAAAAATGAGGACGTGTTCACTAATATCCTGGACTAGCTTTCTCTGAGCATGATTAGAATTTGTAATAAAATTTCACTTTACCTTGCACTTTTATATATATTTTTCTCTTTAAAGTGTCCTTGTCCTTTTACTCATTTTATTTTATTTTTTGTGTTTTAATTTATCTTTATTGTTGAAAGTATTACAGATGTCCCTTTTTTTCCCTCATTGATCCCCTCCACCCTGCACCACTCCCTTCTCCCCCCAGGCCTTCCCCACACTACGGCCTGTGTCCACGGTTTATGCACATATGCATATAAGCCCTTAGGTCACTCTCTCCCCACACACCCACCCACCCCTGCCTTCCCTCTGAGGTTTGTCAGTCTGGGACTGCTGTAATAAAAAGTAGAAACAGAGAGAGAGAGAAACATAGGCATAAAGAAATAAAATGGCAGTAGATAAGTCCTAGCATTAATAACCTTAAATATAAATAGATTAAATGTTCCAATTAATAGACATAGGATAGCTGAATGGATAAGAAAACATGACCCAGTTATATGCTATATATAAGAGACCCACCCCAGAACAAAAGATGCAGGCTGAAAAAAAAACTCCTGGAGGACTTTAAGGGAGAGATGGACAGCAATACAGTCATAACACCCCACTGACTTCACTGGATAGGTCTTCCAGACCAAAAAATCAACAAGGAAACAGTGACTCTAGATGACACACTAGATCAGATGGATTTAATTGACATTAACAGAACATTTTACCCGAAGGCTGCAGAATGTACATTCTCCTCAAGTGTACATGGGACATTCTCAAAGACAGACTCCATCTTAGGACACAAAACAAGTCTGTACAAGTTCAGGAAGACTGAAATCATATCTAGCATCTTCTCAGACATTTACACCAGGGAATACTGTGCAGCTATAAAAAGAAGTGTCCCTTACCCTTTGAGACAGCTGGTGGGCCCTGGAGAGTACTAAGCTAAGTGAAATTTACCTGGTACTTTTCGTGAGGGCCATGTACTGGTGGTTAGTAGTACACTCACAGAACAGAGCAGAGCATTAACCTTGGAAAGGGTAGGCTAACTAAAATATAAAACAGTGTGAGCACCTTTGGAGTTTAACGTCAGTCTAGAGCTAAGATGCTGGGGTAACACTTGCCTTCGCTCCTGGCTGTGTCAGTGACCACCGACCGACCTCAAGACTGAAAAACCTGTTTCACCTGCTTAGTCGCTGTCAGCAGCAGCTAGCCGTGAGCCACCTGCACCAGTAACGTCACCACTTCACGTCTTCCCCAGAAATCCATTTAACTACACCCTGTCTGGTAGAATTTCAGGAAAGTGGCTCTAAGAAGTGCTCACAGCACAAGGCTTAGGGTCCGTACTGGATGGGCATGTATCTTCACCATCGCTCAGTTACTGCTCAAGCCTCTTGTACTAAGTTTAAAGTTTCTCTTCGGGCACTGCCTGAACAAGCACAGCCCCGCGGCAGCTGGGGGGCAACCCCGCATTCGTGCGTGCTCCGTGAGGCACTGAGCTCCCTGCCTTTCTCCTTTCCCCACCTTCTTCTCCGGAAACTGCTCTCCTGAACCTGTGTCTCCTCCCTCTTAAACTCTGTCTTGAGATGGGGCAAGAAGCCCTTCCCTGGTGGCAGGTGAGGCCCCTGGAATCTATAAAAGTGAGAATTTATTTGGAAGTCAACATTCTAGTGAAATGAGAAATATAAGTTAGTGCCTTTATCTTTGTTAATAAACTCCTTTTTTTACACGTGTTTTATAAAGCAGATGCTTAAGTAGTTATTCTAGGATTGTTGGCAGGCAATTTAGGGACTGACTGTATGGTTCTGCAGGTGTCTGTCGTGTCTTCTTCAAAGTTAGAAAACAGACTCTGGAAAGGAGAGGAAAGTCGAAAGGTTTCCCACCATAGCAGGGCCGAGGGAAGCGTCAGCAGCCGTGTGAATGCGGCCAGTTCGTCTCTGCCCGAAGCGCCCTCTCCTGCAGGCGGCCCCTTCCAGGCTCTCAGGCGCGTTACTAACGACTCAGAAGTTTGAGGCTGCACCTGGCAGAGCATCAGCCGAGACTGGAGTAAGCTGTCCCTTTATGCATTGTAAGGCGAATGAAAATCTCACCATCCTGGGCTAACGTTTATGTGTCCATTTCTCCCCCTAACTGTTCTCTGCTTTATAATCCACTGTGTGGACTTAGTTTAATCTCTCATATCTGTGCCCCAGGATAAAAAGCATAAGCCAAATGGTCATATACATCACTCAACTTTTAAAGAAACAAGAAAAAAATGTGCAAATATAATTTAAATTATAGAAACTTTTCTAAAACTTGTAGTATAGTGGTTTTTTACATCTTTTTTTTGGCATAGATATTACAAAAAATATAGCAATTTATCCATACAAATTAGTGTCTTTGGGAAAATAGTGTAGTGAACCATGTAATCCAGAGCTATTGTAGTCAATCCATGCATTTCTGGGTATTTCTCATATGTGGTTTCAAGAAGAGCCTCAGTTCCCGAAATTGGTTTCTTTCCTGAAATTTTCCTCTTTGAGGTACAAACAAATGAATAATGCTACTTTCTATTGAGAGAATGACTTTAAAATGCTCTAGGTAGAATGCAAATCAGGATTTACTTAGAATAAATATAAAAAAGAATATACGTATTAAAAGTCCACAAAATTCTATGACTTTAAAATCCACATGAAAATAAGCATTACAGCTGATACTGAGACTTTAGGTGAAAATAATTATAGTTGAAGCATCTCAATTTAATAAGTATCTAAAGAGCATGCTTAAGAAGACTTGGACTTACGACTAAGCAGAATAACAAAAGACAGCCATTGCCAGCCTCATTGCATTCATTATACTTTCGCAACAGCATTAAATTATCTTAATTTCACAACTTGGATTCAAAATGCTCTTGATAACAGCTTGACATTCACAAGAGAAATTCTACAAAACTTCTACCAAACTTTTAATTTCAGTATTTTTATTCTTTTCTAGGAAAAAAACATAATTAAAAACTTCTAACTTATGTTTTGTAATCAGAAAACATTAATAGTGCACTTATAAACTTATTACAATGAGAAAATACTAAAACCAACCTCACTATAAATATTGGCATAAAAATTATTACTAAAAATACAGAAAGTAGGTTTAATCCAGGTTTAATCCAGAAATGTAAACATGGTTCAATATTAGGAAATATGTTAATGCAGTTTATCATATTTATGAGTTAGCATAAAACTCATACAATAATTTTTTTAAAAATTGATTTGATGGCGCAGCTGGTGTGGCTCAGTGTTTGAGCATGAACCTATGAACCAGGAGGTCATGGTTGGATTCCCGGTCAGGGCACATGCCCGGGTTGCCAGCTCGATCCCCAGTTGGGGGCGTGCAGGAGGCAGCCCGTCATTGATTCTCTCTCATCATTCATGTTTTTTCTCTCTCTCTCTCTCTCTCTTCTTCTCCCGTTTTCTCTCTGAGATCAATAAAAATATATTTTAAAAGAATTATTTGATGGAGATTAAAAAAAAAGAAATGTGTTCTTGATTTACAAGCCCTTAAACAATATGAATGTATATAAAAACATAACATATTAATTCATAACCTAGGATCATGCATAATATAGTAACATATGAATTACCTGTGAAGTCAGGAAGACTAGGGTTTTTATTATTAACACTGAATATTTCACTGGAAGCTGTAGTCAATACATTGAAAAGAAAGAAACAATGTACAGATTTTAAATTTATATACAAAAATTTAACTTCAAATACACAGGCAATGACTTAAAGTCTAGACACGAAAGGATAGTCCTCCTATATAATACAAAATGGATGCACCATTTAAAATATTTATAATGAGCATGTATAACCTATTTTAAATAGTCTTTAAAAAGACAATGGCTTTGGAAATAGATGAAAAGTGATTATTGATAGCAATAAAATGTAAATACACATTGACTACTTTAACAAGAAATCTGAAAGACTTCCATGCTTAAAATCTAAAAGTCTATAAAAGTGTTCTAAAAAAGCATAAAAGAAGGGGTAAATAAATGAAATTACATGCCATGTGTCTGCAAAAGAGCACTCATTTGTGTAAAGTACCCATTGTCTCTAAATCAAACTGTAAACAAAATAAAAATTCAAAGACTTTATTTTATTTTTCATTTCTTACCTTCTCTAGACTCAAACACTTTAGAAAATAAAACCTGGGCATTTGATTCTGAAATATATCCTTCCCTATCAAATACAAACATACTATAAAAGTAAGTCACTAAACAGAAAGTTATTCTATAGTAATTGACAAAACAGAAAAAAAACTTTCTGTTAGGAGGCTCGAGCCTAGAAACAAGCTCAAATATTAGTGCAAATGAGGAGGGCTCATTTCATTTAATTTTACTGCCAAACCAATAAAAATTTATAGACTCACAGTTAAGTACACAAATAGGAGAATGTGGCACACTTCTTATCTTTATGATTCCCAATTTATGAATGAGGAAACTAAGGTTGATTATTTAGTAATTTTTCCAGTGTTACAGTAGATATAATAAAGAGAAGAGCCAGAAAGTGAATCCAAGCCAACCTTAATCTCAAGTTTCTATTTTATCCCTAAGCCTTTTTAGTGCCTGAAAATGTGGAATCCCCCTGTATTTCGATTTCCTAAAAATCTCTATTGAGTCTACAAATAGGAGTTGGGCATCTGTGTAAACTATATGCAAGAAATCTTAAATATTTCTACTGTCTCTGCAGTATCATCATTTGGTAATTCAGTTAACTGTTTAGTATATCAAAACGATTCCAAATTCCACCAAAATCTTCTTTAAATTTATTACTTTGACATTGCTACCCAGTCCTATTTTTTATATTTATAGCTGTTAATAGGAAATGAAATGTACATTGATACTGACTAATAATGACATCCTGCCAGAAACTCTTTCATTACTGCTCTTTTTATTTTGTACTTAGAATATACTTAAGATGGTGAAAGAACACAGAGAAACAGATTTAATGTGACGGAAGCCTCCCCCCACAGAATCTTAAATAGCACACAGGCTCTTCTTTGGAAGAGCACATATGATATTGCAACCATCAGGAGGCCAAGAAAAAGAGGGCAACGAACTTAACAAACATTAGATTTCCCCACAAAGCATTTCATCTTTGTCAGAATTTAATTTAAAACATTTCTGACATTCAATTATTCACTGTAGACAGACTCTGAATCAGATCATCTGCTGCCAAAGCTAAATTATCAAACAGAGAGACATAAACCTGAGTGTTTTCTGCATAATGATAGCCCATAATGATAAAAAATTCTTCCTGAAGGCATCATGTACTGTAGATATTAAGAGAGAATCTAAGAAGGAAATGAAGACCTAAACAAACATGCTTGCAATATATCTGAACATAGAAACACAGAAATACCTTGGGAAATAAAGTTGAAACTCTGAGAAAGATTTTAATTGGCTCTAAGTTTGATTTAATAAAATTTTATGTTGCTATTTTACCAGTGTCATCCATTTATTATCACCCTTTCAAATTCTCTTATTTATTTTCATTTTATCTTGTTGACATGTTTTAATGAATATTCAAATGTCATGGATTAAAATAGATTAACAACTAAACCTAGGAACACTGCCACCTACTCCAGGCAGTATTATCAGGCATTAAGTGGAATCTCTATTAACCACACACGGCTTACACATGGCATTTCCCAAACCACAAGCTGATCTTCTACTAATCAGAGCCTATAACCTTCACTTTATACAGGCTCCTTGCCGCGGTATAGCTGCCTATAACACTAAGAGGCAAGATGGCACTGTCCTAAACTCTGAACATTTGAAATATCTTAGGCACTTGATTTTATTTTATCTTATTTTTTTCTTTAATTTTATTTTTGTTTACAATATTACAGATGTCCCTTTTTCTCCCCAGTGACCCGTTCCACCCCTTCCCTTCCCCCTCCCCAGTCCCTCTCCCCACCATTGTCAGTGTCCTTGGGTTGTGCATATATGCATATAAATTCTTGATTTTATTTTAAATATCTTGATTAGAGTAATCTGTCTGCTGATAAAAAAATAATTGGGGTGAGCAATATTTGACTTTCCTTCTCTGCAGAGCCTTCCCCCCTTGGGCTCATTCCAATAATGAAACCAAGTTGCCAGCATGTGCCTTGTCCAAACACATAGCAACCCAACTTTTATGGCTGCCACCCGAGGTATAAAACCCCACGTTACCTATCTCTGATAGCCAGTGGACCACATATTCACAAATCCAAAAGCTCTATAGGAAAGGAGCATTTGTTCATGGGCATGAAGGCCCTCCGCTGTTACCCGCCAAGGCTCAATGCACGGGGAACAGGCCAACACACCATCCACCAGTCCCCCCGGGAGGTGTGTGAAGGCACATTTTACAAGCTGCCACCAAGGATTTAGATTGTAATTATCATGCATTAGAGGCTTATGTGGATTCTTCTCGGAGCCTGGATGAGCCAGTAGACTTCTCCTGCCTTCTCCCTCTGGCTCACTTCAGCAGTAAAAGCAAGTCGCATTATTTCCCTGGAAGGAGCTTATCCACACGAGTTCCCCAACTTGCACACTTCTCATACGAGGGATGCTTGGCACACCACCTGGCTGTGCTTGCATTCCCTACCCCGCAGGACTGTAGCAAACAAAAGCAGTTTTTAAACGGGTGAGGAGCACCTCAGGACTCTGCAAATAGAACAAAGACACAAACTACCATCTCCTAATTACTCCCTCGAAGGGGTTTCACTACACACTTTACTTGCTGAGCTTCCTATATAGTAATTAATGTTGACACAAATTTACAGTGGTTCAAAGAATCTTTGATGATTATGTTTCATTCATGGCGTTCACCTTCTACATTAGTATTGTCATCTAATCTTTCATAGAATCACTTAAAAGTGGGTCATAACTTTCACCTACAACTAAAGTACTACCTGGCCCAGTATAGAGCAAAGGTCATATAAAAATGACTAGACACAGGAGCTCAAAAGGTAATATGCTGCCTGAAGACGGTCGGTGAAGGCCAGTTAAGGATGTGGCAGCTTCCAGGCCCAGCACAATAAACCCTGTGGTGATGTGACGGTGAGGTTGACAATGGTGGTAATAATGAAAACGGCACGTTGGAAGCAAAGTAAACTAGCAAAGGGACCCTTGGGCTTCTGCAGCAATATCTCCACAAGGGTAAAGAGAATGTAATTAGGTTGGCAGCTTAAAAATGTAAACTGAGCCATACCTTCTATAGATGCCATGAAAAAATTATTGGCAGCTTGTTCTATGCTCAACAATCAATTTATCTTCCCCCATTAAAGATTTAAGGAATAAATTATACAATTGGCATGAAATCTTGCTTCCTATCTGATAAATTATACATTATGAATGCATGCACTGTTATAAATCACACAGAAAAGCAAAACAAAACCAAAACACGTCAGCCATTTAAATGTTATGACCTAGTTATGTGACTTAAATTTTTCCTCGAGCAAAATAAGAGTTTTAAAATAGTATAAAATGACTTTAAGAAGGTTAAAAGAAAAAAGAACAAGGTGTGAGGGAGGAATTATACTTACATGTCTTTGTGCAAAACTGGCCCTCCCAGAAACACTCACAATGTATAGTCATCATTCCACCTTTTCTCTATAAATCGTTTGCAAAGCTTAAAATGTATTTCCTAGCTTATGGTTTAGACACAAAGCCCTGAGAGGTCACCTGCGTGAATGGCCAAGACAAAGAGGAGCTAGATTTACAAGGAATGACCAAAGGAGTATGAGAGAGATGGGCTTGCACTAAAAATTATGTAGTGAAAATGTATGCGGTTATGTTAAAGGAAAACCACTGCTGACTTGAGAATGAGAGGGTGGGGATTTTTTTCTTTTTTACAGATAAAGTTGTCTTTTAGGGTAAAATTTGTATTTGAAGTGGTATTTCAAAATGGAGGAGAAGTTTAATACTGTTGAGTGGCCCCACCGGGCATGGCTCAGTGGTTGAGCATCCACCTAGGATCCAGGAGATCGTGGTTGGATTCCCGGTCAGGGCACATGCCCGGGTTGGGGGCTCAATCCCCGGTCAGGGGTGTGCAGGGGGCAGCCGATCAATGACTCTCATCATTGATGTTTCTCTCTCTCCCTCTCCCTTCCTCTCTCTGAAATCAATAAAGACATATTAAAATAATATATGTATATGTATGTATGTGTGTATATGTGTGTGTGTGTGTGTGTGTGTGTGTGTGTGTGTGTGTGTACACTGTTGAGTGGCCAGTTCCTGCTGACCAAGAACAATCCAAGCAGGTCAGTTTCACAACTACATTTTCCAGAGATCAGTGAAAAAAAAGGTGACAGTGTAACTGGTGATAAATGAGCCTGCAGTAACAATTGGCTATGAGAAGAGTTTTGAAGTTTATGAAAGGAATGCCTGTGGAATGGTGTAAAAATTTCAAAAAAGAATGGCATCCTGGCAGCCTCTCCAATTCCATACTATGTCTTGTTTTTCCTCAAGTTTTGCTCTCCCACCAAAAATCTTATAATGATCTTGCTCTAACCCTCCTTTTAAAGCAGTGCTTTCAGCAAAGTGATGTGCTTAGCATTTTCCAACCTCTCTGTAGTTAGTGTTCCTGTATTTTCAATTCATAATTTAATTTCATTTTTATAGTTACTTAGGAAATGTCCGTGTCATGACACTCTGACTTCAATTTCCATTTGTGTCATGATCAAAACTTGATTTGGCTCATGATCTTAATCTAAAGAATCTTAAGTCACTTAGCTTCCTCGAACCCCCCTTTCCCCAGTGAGAGATCATATTTAATGTGACTGTAACAGGAACCCATATCGTCTGATGGTTGGAAGATGTATTAACTCCGTGCCTGAATCCCTTCTGATCCCTCTTTGTGCAAAACCTTTTATGAGTGTACAGTATAGTCCATATTTAGACCTGACTTTAGCAAACATGATTACATTAATGAATATAATATATTGAATAATAATTAACCATAATTGATAATAATATGCTGATCCCTTAACTGAGCATGGATGATTTACATTATCTGAGGATAAGACCAAAATATACAAGTTTAATTTCTGTTCTAAAGAGAGATATTTATATAACATATGTGCAAAACAGCTACATAGAATAAATGCCCTTAAGGCATAAGGTATTATATTTCAGTTCTCTTATCACAGATTAAGTTAAAATGTCAAACTGACTTCAAACTGTGTACCTGTTAGCCAATCTGCATATTAAAACCACATCAGTTTTCTCAGGGTACAGCTTTCAAGACTTTGCTAGGCTTCTTTTTCTGACTTTCAGGACTGGAATATTCCACTTTATTCTCTCTGTTTATTTAATTCTACCCCCGTATCAATGGTAATGTCATTATATACTTGCTCTGCTAATATATATATATATATATTTTTGGCCTAAATCTGAAGGAATGTCTCTAGACTTAGAAGAATTGTCATGTTCACTAACAAATTATGGAGTATCTGTTCTGTTTAAGATGCTAATTGATTGGCATTTGTACAACTTAGTATGGTCTTCTTTTTAAAGAAGTCAGAGTTAAGGTATCCTTGCCTCACTCTCCCAGATAACATTTAGGATAAAAGTAAAAGAAATAATTACACCTTTGGGAAAATTAGAAAATGTCCAGATGCTAAAACATACTAAAAAAAGAAGGGCCATTAAAATCAGAAAAATCTAACTTGGCTAAGGAAAGAAGGATGCCTTTGTAGAAAGATCATCAGAAAAGTGAAAATTTCTTTTAACAAGTAAGAGAAGCACTCTTTGGATATTCACATTATGACCCACCGCTTGAAAGGCTATGGCAGCCTGTTAGAGAAGGCAGCCAAAAAGCCCCCGATTCCTTATTGAAAGTGTGATGTGGAAAATGGCAGAGTTGTTGGGAGATGCATGCACATAGTACATCTATATACATATTTTAGATATGGAAAAATAAGGGAGAAAATGCAATGATAACTTGTACACTTGGATCTTGGTCATATGATACAAAATTAATGCTAAATCACTGTGTAAAGGGTTTTTTAACAATAAGTAGTTTCTAAGAAAGTATTTGAAATACCTTCTTAAAATTTAAGTTAACTCACTCCTTCATCCATGGAGAAATGGGCATCCTGAAACTTAAGCACACAGGACAGACTCAAAGAAATAAAGCCAAATTAAATGAAAAGAAAAAAAATAGAATAAAAAATAGACTAAGACAGATGAAGAACCCATTGGGATATCCAGATAATAAAAAAAAAACAAAGTTAATATATCAAAATAGAGCAGGAAAATCGTTTTCCTTTTGAATGAAAGATCTGAATCTACAGATTTAAAGTACATAGTTTTAACGAAATTTTGCAAACAATGATTAACATTAGAAACTATTCATATAGTTAATTTCTGATTTTGGAAGTTAATGTAAGACTTACATGGTAATCAAAGCCAACAAAAAAATTTTACAAGAGGGATAACTTTTCTTAACCTCTTGGTGTCCCCATCCCCGCAGAAAGCTTCTTGTCTCTAAGAAAGCTCCAGAAATCCATCAGAGAAAAGCAAGAGAATAGGTTAAATCTGGCGCAGAAATGGTGTAGCCAGCCCAGCTGCAATGCTGATATTAAGACTAAAGATTATGTGTCCAACATGTGCAAGTATGAGGACAAGTCCATCCAGGTGTCGATTTCTTGAGAAAATGGCTCTTGAAGATGAAATTCAGTCAAAGAAGTGTTTCCAAAAAAATACAATACAATTGACTGTTGAAATATAGATCAAAAGTTAACACTGGATGATATTCAATCACTGAACAAAATGTAAGCAAGATTATGATTTACATTTATATGTGTGAACATAATAGTAGAAACACTGGATTTGTGATTGAATAACCATAATCATTGAACGGATATTTGAATTTTCTCTTTGCTTACAAAATATTTAGTTTCTTGCTGTGTCTTCTCTGGGGCTAGCTGTTCTTTGATAGTTAGCAACAGTGAATTTCAAAAGTAAAACAGAAAAAAAACTGGAGGCGTAGTAGTTAATGGGGAAGTGAAAAACAGGCAGGGTGGTCTGGCCCTGGGGAGAAACTGGCTTTTAGATAGGAAAACAAAATATAACAAAACAGAAAAAAAAATGTGAATAAAGGAGCAATGTACCAGGGAGTTGGTAAAGAGAGGAGCTAAGGTAGGTGTGAAGTGTGATAAAAATATATGACAGATATAAGAAATTCTAGAACAGTTGCTCTATACTATGCAATTATATTTACTTCATGGTGTTTGAAAAAGAAAAGAATTTAATTAATTTTGAAGTAGCTTTTTTCAGATACCGGGCCATGCTGTTGTCATTTTAATTGTTGAAGAAACACTAACAGACTAGATGACTTTAATTATGGCTTTGAGCTGGTGCACTTTCAAAAAATAATTTAGGAATATAATTGGATGTGTATGATATTGTTGGAACATTATAAGTGAATTGAATGTTTTCATCTTTTTTGTGTGAAAAAGATTTTATTTTGCATTGTTTCTTTTCTCTCTTTTTAATTTTATTTTTTTCCATTGCAGTTTACATTCAATATTATTTTGTGTTAGTTTCAGGTGTACAACATAGTGGTTAGACACTCGTATACTTTACAAAGTGTTCTCCGGATATTCCCAGTACCAACACATGGTCATTAGGCTGTTGCTGAGTATATTCCCTTTGCTGCCCTTTACATCCCTGTGACTATTTTGTAACTACCAAAGCGACCCACCCCACCATTCTTCTAACATTGTTTCTGTAAATGATGACTTGTAGATTCACATGCAGCTAGGAATAAACAGCCTGTTTGCTTAAAGGATTCTAGGCGTTGACCTCAGAGGAAGCAGACTCCAGCTTTCAGGCATTTCAGCTCCAGAGATTTGCTAACCTTCAAAAACCAGACCATTGGCTGACTTTGAGATGATTATCAGAGCAGACTGTGCAGACTTGCACACAGCACCCTCAACAGAGACTCATTTCCTTCGTCTGCCTTCCCCTTCCCCTCTCGTAAAAACCCCTGCCTGCGCTGAGATGTTTAGATGGCCTTTGTGACTAGAGTCCCCCATCTTCACAAGCTGATAGCTCTTGAATAAAATATATGTATATATATTATATATATATATATATATATATATATATATATATATATATATATATGCATCTACATCTTGAGCAGCAAGCAGTTGAACCTGGGTTTGGTATCACCAAGTTGTACTTCTTAACCCCTTCACCTTATAAGCCCAACCCCCAACAGCCCTCACCTCTGATCCCTCAGTCCGTTCTCTGTATCTATGAGTGAATGTTTGTTTCTCTGTTTATTTTGTTCTTTAGATTCCACATGTACGTGAAATCATATGGTATTTGTCTTTCTCTGACTGAATATTTTACTTAGCTTATACCCTTTGGTCCATCCAGGCTGTCCCAGACTGTAAGGCCCCATTCCCTTGTTATGGCTGAGTAGTATCCCATTGTATGCACCGCTGTTTTATCCACTTGTCTATTGATAGTCATGTGGGCTGCTTCCATATCTTGGCTATTGTAAAGAATGCTGCAATGAACTTAGGAGTGCATGTAGTCTTTCAAATTAGTGTTTTTGGTTTCTTCAGATATATACCCAGGAGTGAAAATTGCTGGGTCATAAGGAAATTCCATTTTAAATTTTTGGGGGAACCTCTGTATTGTTTTCCACAGCAGTTGCACCATTATCAATCCCCACAGTTCACAAGGGTCCCCTTTTCTCCACAGCCTTGTCAACAGTTGTTTGTTGATTTGCTGATGGAGCCATTCTGACAGGTGTGAGGTGGTATCTCATTGTGGTTTTAATTGCATCTCTCTGATGGTTGGTGATGTTGAGCATCTTTTCATATATCCTCTTTAGAGAAGTGTCTATTCAGGTCTTCTGCCTATTTTTTAATTAAATTGTTTATTTGTTTGGTTGGTTTGGGGGTTGAATTGTATGAGTTCTTTATAAATGTTGGGTATTAACCCCTTATTGGATGTATCATTAGTGAATATCTTCTCCCATTTCGTAGGTTGCCCTTTTGTTTTGTTGATGGTTTCCTTTGATGTGCAAAAACTTTTTAATTTGATGTAGTGCCATTTGTTTATTTTTTCTTTTGTTTCACTTGCCAGAGAAAATATACATTTTCATCTTCTATTTCTAGAGGGTCAATCAATTAAATTAAAATTAATAAGAAATAGAATTTTAGATACATTGTTTAAACCACTAGAAGTATTATGGATAATAATATAAAAAATCAAATTGGGTTTTAGATTTGGAAAGCAAACTTAGAATTACATGGTTAGCTTGCAGCAATATGGTTATAATAATTGTTTTTTGTTGTAAATGTATTTTAATAATCTCACCCCTCTCATAATCCAGCCACACTCAAACCTCCCAGAACTCCATGTACCTCCAAGACCCATATCTGAAGGAAATTCTGCTCCAGGGTCACAGCAGGCATCCCCTATCCTTAGTGCCTGGCCATGGCAATTGTAAAGATTTTTAATAAAACATCTGAGCTTGTTAGAAATACTGATTTCTTCATTTTTAGAAAAGAAAATATGTAGGTATCTTCAAAAGTGGATCATTTAAAAATATGTTTATGAAGTAAACAGGCTGCATGTGGTTCATTCACATTATTATAATGAAAAAAACACACATGTAGTAAGAGCTTTATCATTTTTTAAGCATTTACATGTGCATTATGTTATGTGATTCTCAAAACAAACTTTTGGGGACAGTTAAATTGCATTAGTAGATGGTAGAGCTGAGATTATAGTCCACATCTACTGTCACTTAAATCTGTAAATCACTTAATCTGTAGAACACTGCTGTATTTATAAAAGGGTTTAGGATGGTTTCAATTAAAGAAAGGAGAGCTACAGACAAGGTAAAAGACCATGTACAAAGGAAGAAAAACATTTCTTAGTGTGTTTTATCTCCCTAATAAAACCGACTAGTGCTTGATATTAGGTTCTACATGTCATACTCTTTGATATTCTCATCAGTAAGAAACTCAGTAGATGCGCAAATGTGTATTGGTCATTTATAATTCTGCTTCATTTCAAACATGATGATTTATTTTAGCTGCCATTTAAGAGAAAGCAAAACAGTAAAATCAATGGCTTGTGCACACACGCACACATGCAGAGACCTTGCCCCTTAAATGATTAAAAGTCTCCAACAAAATACATATTGGCTTGTTTTCATTAGTTGAATTAACTCTTAGTGTTAAAATGTTTTCATCTTGTCTTTTTCAGACAGAAAACAAAAAATTCTTTGTAACCTTTATTACTAAGAACATTTTATTAAAATTACAAATATAGGCAAATATTCCTAAATTAGTTATATTTCCAAAGCAATAGTTTTATAATAATTTTGTGGGAAGATCATTATCTGCTTTTATTGATATCAATTTGCTGTAAATTTTTTGCAGACATGTATGATACCATTTTATGTCTGTTGTTGGTCCAGTTATGTCTCTGCATAGCGTAATGATACAGCTTTCAAATACTGACAAAAATAAACTTAAAATGATAAACCTGAAAGGAGACCATGCTATGGATTTAGAGAATTCAGCTATTACACACTACGTCAGAAACAGTAACAGTATACCAATGATTAAGGCAGAACTCGTGTTCTCAAAAAGTATGTAAATCAGGAGCCCTGGGTAGAAATAAAAATAATTCAATCAAATAAATTATATGAGATCCAAGGAACCCCTATAATTTGGAAGAAGTAGGTTAAAGAAAATGCCTCTCCTGTAACCCAATGAGATGAGAATAAGACTTTACGAGGGATACAGTTCATGCTGGAGGTAGGCGGGGCCTAAGGCCAAGGGAACTACTATACCAAAGAGTGAGGGTGGGACTAGGCTGGGCCTGGGTTTCACTTCAACCTCAGTTCTGACCGGTTGGTTTTGTTTACCTTGTGGGGACACCCTACTGAGAAATAGCGCCATGAGTAATTGATTATTTCACCATGGCCAAGGAATGTCATGATCATTTATTTGCTATACCATCAACAGGAATGCACAGGTTACAGCCATTGTCCCATTCAGCTGGTCTGGAACCAAAGAGAGATGAGACTAATGGTTACAAAACTGGAGAGGTTTAGACAGAAGCAGAAGGGGGGTGAGAATGGGAGACATCTGTAATACTGTCAATGATAAAATAAATATATAGAAAAATAATAATAAAGAAAGCAGAAATACTGACAATTTCCAAAGGGGCTCGCTCTTTCAACTCCTTGGCTGTGCTCCCCAGGGCAGGTTTCACGCCTGATATATCTCTGAATTCTCAGGAAGTGAAGCAATGTCAGGCTTGCTGGGTCACTTCAGCTTGGAATGAACCCTGTCTTTCCAAAGCTTCCCCATAGAATTATGCAAAGTAGATTTTCTATAAAATGATGTATGTGGAAACAATTCAAAAACCGTAAGACATTATGGAGGGGCTATATTGGTAGCAGAGTTGCCTCACCATTTAGCTGTTTACATTATGACTCTTCTGAGATTATTAATGCCTAGAGAACAGGAAAAATGTTGTGAACACATTTCCTCTTCTGTGTGAGCCATAGTCGAGGACACAGTGTGGCTTTCCGTAAATGCTTTATGGATTTCCCTGGAGGGTATAAAACACACCCTGAGTATTCTTTGGGAACGCAACATGGCTGCTTCACTCTTTAAAGTATTCATCTAACAATGAGATCAGAATCGTAGCGATGGCAGGAAAGACTCCTTTTGAGAAACAAGCCCCTTGGTCTCCATTTCCATGTCGCTTAAGTGCCTCTTCAAGGCAAAAACAGTGCACAGTGTTAGGAAATGCAAAACAAAACCGAGGCCTCTTAGAAGTAATAGCAAAATAACAGGGTACTTTATTTTAAGTGAGATATTTCAAACACGTACTTCACTTAAAGTGGGTAAAATACCCCTTTATCTAATTACAGCTTTTTGTAAGCACATTACCATGCCAAATGTAGGGAAGAAAATTAAAGGCAAATAGATTTTAGAAACAAATAGAGCCTTTTAAGGAATATTATAGGCATGTAAGCCAAAGAGTTGCAATTGAGGAAAACAAGGGTGGCTGCTCGGGGTCTCTGCCTTATTTGGGTGTCAGCAGTACAGTCTGAGCCTCCGATGCAGGTGCCCCTGAGCACAGTGTGGCACTGAGCGTGTGGATGCCCCGTGTGACAGGATGAGCATGGATTCTTCAACCCCTGTCAGCCTAACTCGGGGACTGTGCTCACGCTTTCTCGCCTCTCACTTTACAGAGGCATTATTAAAGCCTATTTTGTTTTGAAGGAAATACATAGCTAGCTGAACAGTTCTTGATAAAAACAGATTTATTTAAAAGTACCAGGGGTGCCCGGCCAGTGTGGCTCAGCCGTTGAGCATCGACCTCCAATCCAGGAGATCGGGGTTCGATTCCCGGTCAGGGCACAGGCCCGGGCTGCGGGCTCTATCCCCAGTAGAGAGCGTGCAGGAAGCAACCGACCAATGACTCTCATCATTGATGTTTCTATCTCTCTCTCCCTCTCCCTTCCTCTCTCTGAAATCAATAAAGATATATTAAAAAAAAAAAAAAAAAAAGCAGGGGTAACCCTGTCTGGGTGCTCAATTGGTTAGGGCATCATCCCAATACACCAAAGTTCAGGTTCGATCCCCAGTCAGGGCACATGCAAGAAGCAATCAGTGAATGCATACATAAGTAGAACTACAAATTGATGTCTCTCTCGGGGGAAAAAAAGTCAAAAACTAAAACTAGCAGGAGTAAAATGTTGTTCAAATGATTTTTAATATCAGCTCAATATTCCAAAAAAGGCTTAAGTATTGGAGCTCTTTTATTTTTAAATTCTTGAATGCCAGTAAGCTGGTTTAGCTTTTATTAAAGTACTTATTAACTCCATTGTAATTATCGTCTCACCATCATAGCACATTAACTACAACAAAAACAGCCAACTGTGCACAGAGGAGACTGATCTCAAGCTAGAATCTCTGTAAAACTCCCCATTGTACACTATTGTCCCTTTAATATTTCATAGGCCTATATGTAGCTGTTAAATTATTCAGGCCACCTCCGTTTCTGGAACATCACATCTTTTTTTCTCTGAGTTTTGTCAAAGGGCCTGAAATGTGGTTGTCTACAGAAAACCTGATGCTATATTAAGATGCATGAGCTGAACTCAGGAGGAACTGACAGGCTTTCCCAGAGCATTAAACAGACACTCTCACTGTGCACCTTGGCTAGGGAAGACAATACCTGTGCTGGAAAAATAGCATGCCCAATAAAGATGGCTTTTCCCAAAGAAATGAGAAAAGCCTTCTCTTAAAAAAACATACAGACATCTGCGTTTTAAATTTTTTCTCTAAAATCTTTTCATTTAATTTAAATTATTCAAAAGAAATAAATGTCCCCTGTGGCTGTTTCTTTGTATCTCCTGCAGTTTTGAAGGGTTGCTTAAGGCTCATAAACAAGTAACATTGAACTATTCTTCCTGTTGAAATTTATATATATATATATATAAAATATATATATATTTATTTATATATTATATATTTATATATATGTATGTATACACACACACACACATATATTCTTTTTAATTAAATTTATTAGGGTAACATTGGTTAATAAAATTATATAGGTTTTTTAAAATGAGAACTAAAATAAATAAATTGGAAATTTGAATCCTGAAGATTATTGATACATTAGAGAAAGGTAGTATATGAACTCAAAGTTGATAAGTTCCTAACAAGATGTCAAAGAGTGTGATACACATTCAGTCAAATTTTCTGACAAATTATTTCTCAAAACAGTCTCCTAAAAGAGAACTGTCCAAAATTATAACATTACAGATGAAAAAAAATGAATCTCAAAGCGTCATTATTACCAAAATGGCCATTCTGAGGAGGTTTCTCTAACTGTGAAAGATAGTTTGTGAAAAGAGAGATCATAATTAGGTATGAAATTCATTAGCTAATACCTTTTAAAACAAATATTATGTTCATAGCTTGCTAAATTCCCAAAGCTCCACACTTGATATGTTAATAACTTATTTGATGAATATTAACATCATCACCATGTATACTCTGTTGGTGCAAATAACTGTCAGACGAACCTCAGATGTAAATTAAAGTGACAATATGGTCACGGTGTCAGTTCTTCCCAACATAATCTACAGATGCAATACAATCAAAATTCCAGCAAGTTATTTTGTGGAATATTGACAAAATGATTCTAAAGTTTATATGGAGAGGCAAAGACTCAAAAGAATCAACACAATATTGAAGAAATATAACAAAGTTGGAGGACTGACTATCCAACTTCAAGTCTTCCTGTAAAGCAATGGTAATCAAGCAAGTGTGGTATTGGAGAAAGAATAGACCCATAGATTCATGTAACAGAAAGAACAGATGGTCAGAAGTATACATATGTTAATATTGTCAAGAGCTCTTTGACAAAAGATCACAGACAATACCATGGAGCAAAAATACTCCTGTCAACAAATGGTGCTGGAACAACTGGACATCAGCATGCAAAAGAAAAAGAATCTGGATATGCACCTACACCCTTCACACAATTAACTAAAATGGATCACAGACCTAAATGTAAATGCAAAAGTATAAAATTCCTAGAAGATAACAGGAAAAATTTTAGATGTCTTTGGGTATGGCAAGTACTTTTAAATATAACACCAAAGGCATGATCCATGAAATAAATAATTGATAAGATGGATGTCATTTAAATTAAAAACTACTGCTCTGGGAAAGACAATTTCAAGAGAACAAGAAGGTAAGCACAAACTATGAGAAAATATCTGCAAAAGACACAGCTGAGAAATCTAAAATATATGAAGAATCTTAAAGCTCAATAATAAGAAAACAACCCAAATAAAAAGTCAGCCAAAGACCTTAACAAACACTTCACCAAAGAAGATATATCATAGAGATGACAAATAAGCAAATGATGAGATGCTCCACATCATATGCCATTAGGAAAAAACAAATTAGCACATCAGTGAGATGCCACTACACTAACCTATTGTAGTGGCCAAGATCCAGGATACTGACAACACTAAATGCTGGCAAGGATGTGGAGCAACATGCGCTCTAACTCATTGCTGGTGGAAATGCAAAATGATACAGCCACCTTGAAAGACAGCAGATGTTTACTTAAAAAACTCAGTGTACTTTACCATATAATCCTGCAAACAACTATTAACCAAGTGGAGTTGAAAACTTATGTCCACACAAAAACTTGCACATGCATGTTTTGTTCTAACAGCCAAAATTTGATAGCAACCAAGACGTCCTTCAGTGGAAATGAGTAAACAAAAAGTGGTACATCCAGAAAATGGAATATTTGTAAGTGCTAAAAAGCTAAAAAGAAAAGAGCTATCAAGCCATGAAAGGACGTAGGGGAACTCTAAATGTAAATTACTAAGTGAAAGTAGCCACTATGAAAATGCTCTGTACTGTATGATTTCAATTGACATGCTGGAGAAAGCAAAACTATAAAGAGAGTAAAAAGATCAGTGGTTGTCAGGAGTTGGGGGCAAGAGGGGACAGAGCGATAGACAAGTGACACACACATGAGTTTGAAGGCAGTGAATTATAACATATATAATATATGTTATTAATATAATATAATACTCTATATTATGTTATAATGATGGATACATGTCATTATACATTTATCCAATCCCAGAAAATGTGGACATAATGTAAAGAGTGAACATAATGTAAACTGTGGGCTGTGGGTGATCACGTATGTCAATGTAGGTCAGTTATAGCAAATGCATCACCCTGGTGGGGGTGTTGATAACGGAAAAGGCTAGGCAAGCATGGGAGCAAGAGAGGGTCATGTGGTGAATCACTGTGCCTTCTCCTCAACTTTGCTAGGAATGTAAAACTGCTCTAAAAAACAAAGTTTTAATACATTTGTTCTATTAAAAAATCAAGGTGCTTTCCATTCATCTTTGAAGGAAAAACAGTGGGGTTGAGGCCAGAAGTCCTTGCTTTAGGTTCAGACATTGAACCTTATGTGAATTGCCTTCTGAGGTATCCTAATGCAAGCATTCATTCATTCATTCATTCATTCATTTCTCTCATTCGTTCATAATGACTCTCACTCATGATCTAACAGCTATGATGCTACTTTTTGGAAATATAGACGCATTTCTTGTTTCCGAGGCATTTGGAGATCACAGTCCAACAAGCAAAACAGATTCATATGCCAAAAAGCTGTTCAGTATCATCACCTATAAATTTAGGACAATAATTCCTATTGTAGGAATCAGGTGAGACAATAATTATGAAAATATTTTCTATACTATAAATGGTCTATGCATTTAATGTGTAAATTATGAAACAATTTTACATATTTAAATTCTGTAAACCTCACTGCTAGTAAAATATGCAAAAAAAAAAACAACCCACAAAAAACAAAACACATCAAGTTCCTAGCACTGAGAAACTATATTTAAGTATAAAATCAGGCCAGCCAGCATGTCTCAGTGATTGAGCATCAACTTATGATCCAGAAGATAGAGGTTCCATTCCCAGTCAGGGCACAGGCCTGGGTTTCGCGCTCGATCCCCAGTAGGGGGTGTGCAGGAGGCAGCCAAGCAATGATTCTCACCATTGATATTTCTCACTCTCTCTCTCCCCTTCTTCCTTTCTTTCTCTGAAATCAACAATGACATTTTTTTTTTTAAAGTATAAAATCAATAGGAGCTTGTTGAAAGAATTAATGAACAATAATAACATACTATAATATAAGGTGTTATATAATTTCTCTATAACATTAGAAAAAAATTTTAGTGATATTTCTTAAAATTAATAAGCATGTATTGGGAAATATAAACACTTTTCTTACATAGAAAAACATTTTTACATATAAATATGTTTTTATGTATAGAATATAAAATTATTTTATGAACAAAGCAGTTCTTCAATGTGACATTTATAATAGTTAATTTATGTAATAAGCATCTGGTATTATGGATAAAAGCCATACTAAGGAAACATTTAAATATATTCACATCCTGCAATTGGTAAAAAATAAATAAGAAGCAAGTTATATATATTATTTATTAAAGCATCAATTTTTAATTAAGAATCTAAATACATTTAAACTACTTTTATAAATAATAAGCAATTTATATTTTAAAATACCATTTACAGTTATATTTCTATTATTGTTATTTATTCAACATATATTTTGAGTGTCAATTATGTGCCACTTTTAGACCTTATAGATGGAAATTTGAGCAAAATTGGCAAGGCACCTGCTGTCCATGGAGACTGCATTGAATTGTTGGTAAATGGCAAATCCATAGGAGTACTGTAGATAGTGATATGTGCTACTAAGAAAAAAAATCTATATATTGTTTGGGAAGAATATTACTAGGGATGTGTACACAGGGAAATGATTTCATATAGTGTGATCAGGAAAAGCTTCACTGATTAATTGCTTTTTAGGCATATGTAAGAGGAATGGGAAAAAAGTCTATTCAGCTATCTGGGCAAATAGTATTCCAGGCATAGGAGAGGGAAAATGCAGAAGGCGTGCTTTTGGAGCCTCCGTTCCTTAGGAAAACCACAGGACAGTGTGACTGACGCTGCATGATGGAAGGGGAGGCCTCATTAGACTCCCAGGTTTCTCTTCGTTTTATCAGTGTGGAATGGCCACATCCCAGAGGCCTTCAGAGCAACAGTGTGCTGGGAAGAATGCGGCTGACAGCTCCCTGGGGAAGCAAAAGGAAGGAGAGCCAGCTGATACCAGGTACCAGTTCCCACGCTGTAAATATGCCCCTGTGATGGGTTTCCGAGGACCAGACGATGTCACTGATCTTGGAGCAGGATGGGGTTGAAGCGGTCAGCTCCTGAGAGGCAGTGAGAGCCGGCTCTGACTCCCCATCGCACTCACGCCCCTTTATCTATAACAAACTTCCATAAATGCAGTGGGGAATATTGCACAATTCTGTGTGCAAAATTAAGCAATTACTGACATTTTGAATAAATAAAACTGGAAGATAAGCGCTACAATCATTAGTGACCAACAACTAAGTTGATAAGTGTTTGTTGAGTGTGGAGCTCTGCATCAGGACACATGCGCTATTTAAGGTGCGTCTTTAGTCTTGTCGCTTTTGTGGTGACTGACATATATCAATACATGAGGAGACATTAGGCTTCTAAAAGTCATTACCTTCACTGAATGGCATCAAGTCTACTTCACTTTACTGATCACAATATGACACAGATCAACTCTAATGAGTAAACTGTATAGCAAAATGTGGCTGGAGATGCTAATAGTAATTCAGTTGATAAACAGATGGAAATTATTGTGACAAACATGGTGATTTTTCTAGCATCAATGTCTCATTTTGCTTGAACTCATCAAATGTGTTCAGCTGTGAAGAAAAAGACAAAACTTTGAGAAAATACTGAAAATGCTTTATCACAGAACATACCTAGAGGGGAATTTATATTTTAAATTTAAGACTGCATAAAAACGATTTTTTTAAAAGGATTGGGGAAGATTTTAAGATAATGTTGGCGGAAAGAGCAAATTTTTAGCTTTTTCATTAAAATATTTTCAGGCTTAAAAGATTTAAAACATATCATTTCCAGATACTTTTTGTCCCCATATCCATATATACATGTATATTCATAACCAAATATATGAATTTATGTGTGTGTATAAATACAGGGGTAGGAAAAATAGGTTTATATTGTGAATACACAAAGCACAGTTTATTCTTGCGTTCTTATTTGTTCTTGGATTATGTATTTTCCATGTGAACAACTGTAAACCTACTTTCGCCCATCCCTGTATAGAGATATATGTTTGTATTTACATAAATAGTCACTGATACAGACATTTGCATGTGATGTTATGTGTATACTTAAGCACATCTATATAAATATATTTCTGTCTATACATGTTTATGTTAAACTAATAAATTCAAAGTTATACTTCCACTATCAATCAAACATGATGAGGCTTATTCTAGCTTTCCCCTTTCCACATCCTTCATTCCCTGTCCAACGTGGATCCCTGGCTCTATTTATCCACAATATACTCACTCACCTTCTCAGAATACACACAGAGTAATTCGGAAATTGTTTCATAGGCCTGAACATGCAGTTAAAGCCTCATGCTCAACGTTTACTTAAATAGTTTCTCCCTCCCTACGGTTGGTTTCCCTCCTTTTGCTTGTATTGGGTTTCGTTCCACCTGCCTCCTCCTTGCTGAATCGCATTCTCTCTATGTGTATGTGAGAAATGACCATGAGTCTAAAAGGGAGACTATACAAAAAGTTATATATCAGGAATCGTCCTTCATTTCATCATGTTCCTATCATTTCATCCTATCTGTGTCATTCCTCTGCCTCTTGCATGCAGCCAACTTAGTTTTTAATCACTCTTCCTGCATTTCTTGCGCAAATGCACAAGTACTGTGTATTTTTCTAAATTTGCTTTTGTGCTTACAAAAAAATACAATACTGTAAAAAATTTACTTACTAAAAACACCATTATAGTGACAGTTTTCAGTAATTAAATATAAATTGTATATTAGTAACAGCATTGTTTCAATGATAATTTTCTGATTATGGAATTTTTACTTGATTATATAAAGGAAAATGCTTGCTTTTAATAGGAAATATAAACTGGATGATTAGGTGGTAAATGGGAATACATCTCTAACTTACTTAAATAATTCAGAAAAATAATATGTGAATGTAATTTGGGTATTAGACAAATAAATATACATAAAATATATAAAAATATGAATATTTTTATGTAACAAGAGATATTATACAAAAAATAAAGTATGTTGTGAAATACTAGAAGCATAAAAATATAAAATAAAAAGATATAAGAATTGAGACCAAACATATCAATATCTGTCCTCAGCCAACCCATTTAAAGAAGGAGATGTTTCAAATGAAAGGATGGACAAAAGCACAAAGGCAAAACAAAGAAATATAAATTTTAAAAAGAGCAGAAATCAGTCTTCTTTTTTTACTAAGTAGACTGAACACAAAAAGGGATTTAAAAAGAACAGACACTATCTCCTGATTGTAGTTACTAATATTTATGTACCCAATAATACAGCAATAACTTTCATAGAACAGAAAGTACAGCAAATTCAAGGAAAAATAAAAATATGGTAACATGAGATAACTTAAATATACCTTCCTCATGACGACAGATTAAGTAGACGAAATGAATCAATAAACACCAGGAGGCCTAAACACCATGATTGATGAGGGAGATTTAAAACATCAGATTCTGAACTCCTATAATAAGTGGTTCTATTCAAAAATTTATTCAGAAATATTGGTTAGATATTCGGCCACAAAAAGTCCTCAATGTATTTTAAATAAAAGAAAAAATCCAAATATCATTTTTATCAAAATACATTAAAATTATAAATTAATAACAAAAGTAAAAGTCCCTTCTACCTGGTATTTTTAATGATTTTTTTTTAAATGGGGTCAAAAGGGAAATAAAAAAATATAATGAAAGACTTTACTGAATGTAATGATAATGACACAGGTCAGATGAAAAGAGCTGAAACATTTATTCAAGGAAATATTTTACCATTAAATACCCAGATAAGTAAAGGCAAATAAAATAAAATACATGAATTAAATACCAAGGTTTCAATGACCTCCTTTCATAGTCAATGAACAGTGATATTTTAACATCCTTAATGTTTTGTCTATTTCTGCTTCTTTCTCTCTTCAGACCGTTTCCTCTGTCTGAAACCACTCATTCAGCTTTAGTCTCTATCGGTGAACTCCTGCCAGATATGAAGGCCCTATTTCTGTGACGAGTGAAGGAGCCTTCTTTCGTGAAATCCTCTCCCTCTTTACCTTTCTTTATATACTTCTAACTTTCTGTACTGAAATTCAGCTGTGTTTCTGTTTCCTTCTTTCACTAGATTTAAAACTCATTGAAAGTATGGAGGCGTTTTGGTTGTTTAAAAGCAGTTTGATTGGTTGAGTTTCTGAAAAAGAGAGTTCCTCCCTGGGAAGATGACACCTATCGATGACTCTGATCTGTCATCTTTGACTTTATATTTGCAGTAATAGGAGTTCACCCTGGTAGATAAATGTCGCTGTATGCTAGACAGTTCTACCCACAGACATCACTTTGTTGAGCTAATATCTAATTTCCTGTATCTTCTTGTCCGCTGCTTCCAGTGCGGCCTCAAGAAAAATAGAGAGCACATGGAGTCACCCTGCTTCTATTCCATTCTTAGCAAAATGGGTTTCTAGATAAATAAATCTCATAATTTGTATTCTGAGTCCAAAAAGAAATGTATTAATAATTACTACATATACAGGGTGTCCCCCAAAAGTCTATACACACTTTAACAGCTGATAGCTCAATTTTTAAAATGAAATGTATTTTAATAAACACTGCCTTTATCATTATTCAAAGTGTGTGTCTACATTTTTGGGGGACACCCTATATTTAATAACATGTTGATTATACTATTTAAAAGGTATACGTTTAAAAGATTTTCCCAGTTTTATTGAGAAAACATTGGCTTTCATCACTGTATAAATTTAGGGTTTAAAGCGTGATGGTTTGATATTGTGAAATAAATACCACAGTGGGTTCGACTAACACCCACCTTCTCATATAAGTACAATCAAAGAAAAGAAAAAAATAAAGGAAAACATTCCCCTTCTGAAGAGAACTCTTTGGGATTAACCTAAACTTTCTCAGATGCCAGGCGGCTCTGTGAGCCTTCATCATCATTTGTGCATCACATCCTAGTACACACCCGTCTTAAAACTGGAAGCTGGTTCATTTTGACCACCTTCCCCCAGTTTTTCCAACTCACCTCTGGTAACAAGTGTGATCTCTTTTTCTATGAGTTTATTGCTGTTTTTTGATTTCACATATAAGTGAGATTATACAGTATTTGTCTTTCTCGTCCTGATTTCTTTCACTTAGCATAATGTCTTCAAGGTACATTCATGTTGTCACAAGGTAGGGTTTCCTTGTTGTTTTCATGGCTGAATAACATTCCATTTCGTGTTTGTATATATGCACACATGCCACAACTTCTTTATCCATTCATCCACTGATAAGCCCTAAGGTTGTTTCCATGTCTTGGCTATTGTAAATAATGCTGCTGTGAATGAACATAGGCACTCAGATATAGTTTTGAGTTAATGCAAAACTGATTTTTAAACTCAAAAACAATTATCTGAGAAAAAAAAAAAGAAGGCAGATACAAAAGAGTGCATATCATGACTTAATTTTTATAAAATTCTAGAGAAGACATAACTAACTTTTCATGGCATCAAGCAAATCAGTGACTAGCCTGGGGTTGATTAATTACAGGCGAACACAGGGCACATTCTGGAGTGATGGCATCCCTGTAGTTTGATTGGAGTTGTAGTAAACAGGTGAATACATTTATCAAAATTTATTGCACTGTACATGTAAAATGGGAACATTTTATTATATGTAAATTATAGCTAAAAAGGTTTATTTAAGTATATATCAAAACGATTTCATTCATTTTTTTTTTTTTTAATCCCCCCCAAGGATATTTTTCCCATTGCTTTTTAGAGAGAGTGGGAGGGAAGGAGAGAGAAAGAAACAATGATGTGAGAGAGACACATCCATTGATTGCCTCCTGCACATGCCCCAACTGGGGCTGAGCCTACAACTGAGGTACATGCCCTTGGCTGGAATCAAACCCAGGACCCTTCAGTCCGTGGGCCGACACTCTAACCACTGAGCCAAACCAACTCGGGCTATTTTCAACCTTGAAGAGAAGGAGTTACTATTATGAGATAAATAAGAAGTAATTACCTGTAAGTAGGTCTTTTAAGAGAAAAAAAAAATAGAGATATATACATACATATATATGCACAAATTAATTGAAATATATATAAAATTATAGTTTATGTCTTAAGGCAGATAAAGGGTTAAGTTGATATCTCAAGTATAATAATTTGGCATAAAAATATTTTCTTAAATTGGTATAAAAAGAGTCTGTCTCAAAATTATTTTTCTTATAAAAAAAAGATATAAAATCAACATTACTGAGTTATTCTTCAAAACATTCCATTTCTGTAATACCATCTTCCCTGAGATATTTTTAGCTTTCTTTTAATGTTATTTCAGTATATCATCCAAACAGATACGTTAATTTGTTGACAGCAACAGAAGTTGGTTGTCCTTAGAACATTGCAATTATCAATTCTAACTTCATTACATTTATATTTTCCTGAATACTTAAGAAATGCATCTGTTTGGGGTTGGGTTTTTTTTCGGTAATAAAACCCAGTGGGTAGTAAATTTTCAGGTGATTATATCTGGCCCTGGTTGGAATCTTAATGTGGGGTAATTTTACCTCTCAGGAAACATAACAATTGCCCTTAAATTGTACTGCCTACAGTGCACTAGGCTTTCAAAAATATATTTCAAATAAGAAAAACAATTTTCAAGTTAGTCAAAAAGAGGTGGATATTATATTTACTAAGTATCAAAGTAGGGGGTTATTAGCAATGCTCCAGCCATCTAAGACCATTTTGTAATTTGATAAAACAGTTAACAGGTGGTTCTACTGCTGTGCAAATCAGGGAATAAAAAATGATGAAAAAAATAAAAATAAATCTTTATTATTACCAAGAAAAAAAGGAGCTAAATTGGGATAGATCCAATTTTAGGATTAGTTGAAGAGCATAAAAAATGAACCTTTTATATTTTATTCAAGTGGCAACTGGTTTGGAGGGCCTGACATATAAGATAATTTATCACGATGAGTAGAATCTTCTGTAATAATCAGTCTGTAAAACTCTGCAATAAAATTAGGAGAAGTATTATTTATGTACAAACATATTACGCATAAAAATCTTCAATGTGAGATATGTCATAGCAGAAGATATATAATATTAAAATATGAGTATTGCCAATATGAGAGAAAAATTGTGAGGAGTTCTGTTTCTGGAGATGGCAAATTAGATGTTTGAAATTAACTATTTTGGGCGGGGAAAAATATAGCAGATGAAAAAACAGTTGAGAAAAATATGCTTCATGGTATCAGAAAGCTGACAGATCATATTTTGAGGAGGGAAGGATAGCATTTTATACCTTGCTTCCCTGTAAAACAATGTGGCCTTGAACATCGTGGAGAGAGGCTGAGGCCTTGAGCAGCTATTTCTGCAAACTCGTGCAGACGGGGAAAAAGGCAGGGAGGCGCAGTCCCCGTCAAGTAGCTGGTGAATAAGCTACATTTTTAGTAGGACCCCGAAGAGAAAAGTTCTGAGAGTAATTGCGAAATGACCATTGCTCATAAGAACTGAAACACTGCTTACAATCATTTCAATCCCTGATTAGTTTAAGATGATTTTCACCTCGCTTAACTGCAACAATATATATAAAAGAATATTGTTCTATGACCTAAAAGGATGTGTCAGACTCTTCATATGCCATGTTCAACAAGTCACTAATCATGAGACACAGTAAAGGACTTAGACTGAAATCAAGAAAATTACGGTAATTAGAAACTCAAAGGAAATAAAGCTAATGAAGTTATGTGATACAGATTTTAAAATAACTGTGATTGACAGGTTCAAGTGCCTACAATATAGGTGGAGATTTCAGGAGTAAAAGAGCAAATATAAGAATAAGTCACACAAAAACAAGAATTAAAAATTTTCTTAAACTATGTCAAATGTGTTTAATAGCTTAAGGGAGAATTATTCTTCTGAAGTGTATTTCAGAAGAAAATATTTATATTGAAGCAAAAAGAGACAAAAATATGGGAAAAATAGGATATAACATAGGAGAACATTTTTATGTGTCACTCTCCTCCTTCAATCCTTCTCAAGAAATTACAAAAGCCAGCCAGATCTGCAACCCTTATAATTACTTTTGGTCTTACATCTTAAAAATGCCAGAACTTTTTCATAACAAGTGTTTACTGTCCCACTTGCTATTCATCACTGTCCACAAAAGTGGAAGTCTCAGCCATGTAATTAATGTGAGAGCATGCCAAGGGTTGTCACCCTAACTCCTTCTACCCATGTGGTTTTTGTTACCATTTCATCATCAAAATTCCAGAGTAAAATGCAGCGTGGGGCAAACGTAGGTTTGCAGTTGACTGTATGGAAAATAATGCCATAATTAATAAGAATACAAGAATAAACTCTGTGTTTTGCATGCTCACTGTGAACCTACGTTTGCCCAGCCCTGTCCTGAGGTCCCCTTTCTAAGGCTTTGTTTGCCTGTAGCTGACGGCTTCATTCCCCCCCACCCCCTACCCCAGAGGAGACAGCAACAAGGACTTGTAGGTTTCTTGTGAAACGCAGATGAGAAAATGGTGAACGAAAGAGAAAAGAAAGAAAAACTGACAAAGTTTAGAACAGTGTGCATCTACAGCACAATCTTCTGGGGACCCTTTGAGACACATGGAAAACAGGACTCATAGCTGTTCAGCAGGAAAGCCAGAAAACTGGGCATTGATCAGCTAGCCCTGCTCTCCATGGGCTGAGGGCTGCCTCAGTAGCATAAATTTCCCCACACTTCTGGGTTGTGCCTGCGCATAACTGTGCAAAGTCCCTCCGTGTCAAAGAAAGCCCTGTGGTAGAGAAGAGAGACAGATTTTAGGAGCTCAAGCTGAAGGGCCTTTCTCAGGCCAGAGACTGTTCACGGGCACACTCAGATGGCCCGAGGGGGGACGGAGTGGGCCTACACACCCTGCTCCGCAACCCCAATGCCTGTCAATAAGAGAATGAATAAATACATAGGAAACATCCACCTAATGGAAATTATACAGAAATGAAAAGAACCTACTGCTACTTGAAAGAATATTGATAAACCTCACAAACCTAATATTGAGCAACAAAAGTCAAACATCAGATAATAACACATAACCCTTTTCAATTTATATAAAGTTATAAGGCAAAAGGAATCAGTGGTCTTAAAAGTCAGGGTAGTGTTAAATTTTGAGAAAAAAGACTGGTAATGATACGGAGGGGACACAAGAGGGTCTATCTGGTTGTACCAGTAACATATTTCTTTACCGGGATAATTGATTCATGAGTTCATTTACTTTGGAATAACTCACTGAGCTGTTCACTTATAATTTGCACAGTTTTTTTGTTTGTAAGTTATTCTACAATGAAAAGTTTTCATATATATATATATGTGTGTATGTATAGCAAAGATATATAAAAGGTCTAGCTTTTAAATTTGTCCTTCCTCTCTTTCTGTCAAGTATTTAGCTTGCCAGAAGAGAGATTTTACTTCTTTGGAAGTTCATTACCAGCCTAAAAATTGCTAAATTCGGTGCCGTTTTCTCAATCTATATCTCGCCCATTTACCTCTTCCACTGCACTGTCAAATGCATTTTGCTTCTTATAATTTTCTCCTCTCCTGGCTTCTATCACATTACATTTTACTGATTTGCTTCTTATAATTTCTTTATTTCTGAAAAAATATCTATTTTAGAGCCTCTCACAAAGATAAGCATACTCACTGTTTCCACTAAACCTTCCTTAGCTTCTCCACAGAGAGTCATCTGTATTCTCTCCGATTGTAAAACTGGTTATTTGGATAGACTCTGATGAGCAATGCAGAATAATACTAGGTAAATTCTTATGGACTGAAGTTGTATCTATGTATATAAGCTGCATGCATAATTATAGAAATACATAAATATGTACTTATAATGACTGTCCTATAATGCTATGACTATTTTCCAATCTCTATTAAGATATTGCCAAAAAGAGTTGTTCAATTTCAAACAGCATCCTGATGTTAACAAAAAGGCTCTGTTCCCTTGCCTTTAGATGAAGGAAATATTACCATCCTATGCAACAATATAAAATATTACTCATGAAATTGCTGAACTATCAAATACAACTTTCATTCTATAATGAATGATTTTACAGTCAATGATTCCTGTATTATTACATATTTCAGTTATTCCCACTGCTGTCATTTTATAATGTTGTGATGGAAATTTCACTTTTTTATATTTGGAACTAATATCTTCATTTAGATTTTGATAATTACAAATATAGGAACAATGCTTATACAGCTTTAAGAGTGCTAAGAGAAAATTAACTGAAATTTAACAGAAATGGGGGAAAGTGGACCAGAGGTAAAAATAGTGATTTATTTTACACATTTAAATATTCTTATATTTTAAATAATTTTGTAATATATACAATTACATTTGTAACTTGTATAACATATATAAATATTACATTATGCAATGCAATATAAATTTTAAAACAGTAACATGATGTAAATTTAACATAGCCAAACAATGATATATAAAATATCAATAGTCACATACTATAGAAAAAGAAATATCCGTGTACCACACCTCTGAAAGTCAACTAAAAAGCAAGTCAAAACTATTACAATTATTTATCAATTTTCTCTTTCAGACTTTGAAAATATCGATACTCTCTGAAGTTGTTAAGAGTATGGATAAAGGTGCTCTGTCATGTGCTATTAGTAGGTGTAAAAATGGTTTCTATCATTATGGGAAATTTTTTTCAATCTATCTGATTTTAGGACATTTACTTTTCTACTAAACTGCATGTCTCCTGGCTTCTATAACTAACTTCCATGAGCCTCTTCTTTCCAGCTGCCATGCATGTGAAAAAGAGGGAAATGGCAATGATCCTCTCTGACTTAGCAAAGAAAACTTGCAACTAACAAAGCTTTCAGTAAACATAGATGCCAATTTAAATATTATTACCATGGCAACAAATTAGTGAGAATTATAGACTTTTAGAGCTTAAAAGTTGTTTTTATACAGAATAATCATTTCTGAAAGCTGCTGTCTTACCATAATCCCTTTTCGCCTTTTCGTGAGTTTTTTCTAAGAACAATTTTATCTGAAGAATGGTATCTGCTTTTCAGCAGCAGCATGAAATAGAGAATTTTTCAACTTTTGTCTTGCTAATATTTCTTTAACTATATACTAGATGGGCCTGCAATTTTAAGACTGAGTGCTAGAAAATGATTACATAGGGAAAGAAGCAGATGTATGAAGCCCAAAATTTCAGTACAGAAAATAAAGGGCAGAAAGAAAATTTGAACAAATGGAATATGGGTCACGTACACTTTCCTACTTTAATATGCATATAAGTACAAAAATGGATAGATACAGATATAATCATAGGCCTAGACAAACATACACAGTTCATTGTAAAACTGGAATTTGAATGAATTTCATCTAAATGTTCACCAACTTTTGGATTGCTTACATAAATTATGGTAGGTCAAAACAACAAAGAAGCCTTTTACACATGCACAGTATTGTAAAAAGAAGTACATTACAGAACAATATGAGTATTTTGTTAATACTACCAATAATGGCTATCTTATTTCTGTACAGTCAATTCATCCTTTCAATCAAATCTCAAACACTTGTTTCTTTCAGTCCAAGAATTCTCATCTCTGCCAGAATGCTGGCTTACAGGCATACTTCAAAAATTCTTACTTGTTTGGTCTTCTTGATTCCAAATTTCCCAGATGATTATAAAGAGTCATGACATACTATATATGATTTAAGACATGGAAAGAAAAAAACTGTAAAACTACACAGTATATGTTTATCTCATAATCATCTTGATTTGATTAAGGTAAAAATATGTACTATATTAAAAAGAAAACTTGAAAGAAAAGAAATTTAAAAAAAAAAGTTGATCAACCAATGTACTTAATAAAATAAGGAGCACTCTTCTAAATGAAATTGTAATGTCTTTCTGTAATGGGCAAAACTGGTGAGCTAGTTAGAAGTCATTGATGGAAAAGGCTTGAAAGTACAGGTTATAATGCATACATCTCATGTACGTATTTCATTTTCAAACTACTGATAATGTAAAACTTATGTGTACTGATTTTATGTCACAATTATTACAGATGTATTTTATGTGTGCAATATAATGTGTGAACATTTAGCATCAAATTTAAAATAATCAAAAATATTTGAACTCGGGTTAAATATTTCAGCATTTTCTAGTTTTAATGTTTTTATGAGGCAGTCTTAAATTATGCATTATTTTGAATAAATGATAATGACTTTATTCACTATCCTACTTTAGGCATGTTAATTAAAGAGAAATACAAGAACTGCTTCCTGGCTCATTAAGGATCATAACTCTTCTACTTCTGTTCTTTATTTACCAGCACAAATTGATTTTTGGTTGGGCTGCCCTTGAGAAATATGCCCACTCCTACTTGACTTAGCTGTCATGGCAGGTTCATGTCAAACAAAAAATGACCAGTAGGTGTAAAATACTGGAGGCTGGGCAGGCTAACTTGGAGGTAAGCTTGGAGGCAATAAACCACTTGGATGGCTCAAGTGCTCTAGATTTATCTATATTCTTAATAGTTATATTGTCAATTGGAACAAAATTTTAAAGACAGAAGAATGAATAAAATATTCTTTTGATTATCATATTTTATTACCATTCATGAAATGGAAGACACTATGAAAGTTAAAGGCAAATGCTTTACATCTCAAGTGTTAAATCATACTATGGTTTATAAAACAATGCAGTGTATCCAATTGAAATTTCACATTTTATTTGTAAGGGTATCATTTTTACAACATTTTTTCCAAAAGCACATTGTAGAATTTAAAGTAATAAAGCAAGCCAACAGTCTTTTTTAAAATGAGGAGAGCTAGTACACTGAGATTAACATTAAGCATTGTTAACTTCGGAATGGGCTATAAGAGATCATTTCAATTGATTATATTCTAGTGTACTAGTTTTTCAACTGGTATAATAGACAATATGTTACCAGAAAAACTGGTAAAATAGAAAATTAGCTGAAAAAAATTTTTTGAACAACTGATAGCTTTGACCATTTTGAAAGCTGAAAATAAGTATGCCTTGTTTACTGTTCCACTGTTTTAAAAACAACATTGAAGTTAGTCAGATGGAGTCTCTCTTTCTAATCAAACACGGGAAATATAAGCCAGGTTGAAATACTGAGGAGCGTTAGTATAGAATTTTAAAGGGAATTCCTTGGATCCAGTATGCACACATTATAAGGACAGTAAATGGTTATGACAGAATTCTTTTCTAAAACCAGAACTGTGATTCCTTACTGGAGGGGGAGGAGAGGGGAGGATGTGAGGGTGGCAGTAAATTTAAGAAGAATCAATATTTGAAATATTGAAAGCAAGGATTTTAGGTAAGAAAAAAATCCTGACAGGTGCAATGGCATTTATTCCACTTCACAGAGGTTTAATTTTGTGCTGCTTCTGAGCATTAACAATCAGGTCAAGTCTTCTAAACCTGTCCCCGCACGACTGGGTCCTGTCCTCTCCCACTTAGCTCTCGCAGTGAGCAGGGGGTGACACGTGCCTGGGGCCGAGAAGGAAGACATTATGCTCAGATGGTCATGGTTCCTTAGTTCAAACTCGAACACAGGGAAGTGTAAGAGTGCAAAATTGTGTGGAGGTGGTATGGGGAGTGAAATGAAAAGTTAGCGATCAGGGCCACAGCCATACTGAGGACTGAAAGTGAGGAGAGCTAACAGAAACATCCATTTAGAGAATAAAGACCTTTTTATGTCTTCAAGTTTTATTTTATGAGAGCAAAGCTTATCAAAATACTAACTTTATAGTTTGAGAATAAAATGGCTTTCACTAAATTAAAAACATAAATAGAAATGGCATGACATAGCCACGTGTGGATTTCAGATACTAAGAGGTTAAGTAACATACCAATCAGGATTTGAACCAGATCTGCCTTAGTATTTGGGATCCTATGTACCTTTTTTTATTCTTTTAACAATAAAGAAGTGAATTCCACATTACCCAGTGACTACAACCCAATACCATAAACTCTACTTTTTTCTTAACAACACTGTACAGATTCTGTTTTTTAATGTTATAATTTGCTTTCTTTGATTGGTCAGCCCTTGACTTGGTTAAACTCAGTTCCAATAACAGAGCACCTACTAGTTAAATGAATAAGGGATAAACTTCTAGTCTCAAAAAAGTAATAATCTTAGTAATATGATCTTCTCTCTCTCTTCTCACATTCCAACAGGTTATCCCATTTCTCAAAGATAAGTACTGTGTACATGTTGGTGTCTATCACCCCAGACCCTTTCTCTGTGCATAATGTGAAATATATAATGTTTTATTTTGATATAATTATGAAATATATTTTATGAGGCAAAAATCAAGTTTTCACCCAAATACTCAATAAGCCCTTATTCACATACTAAATTAATTACATATATACTTAAGCTCCTATGCTTTGAATATGCATCTCTAGGCTTATCAATATGTGCTAAAAAGGTAATCTTTTCTGGGCAAAGTATACCCACGGTTGACGAAAAATCTGTTTCCAAAGAGGGTTGATCTTTTATACAGTATGTGCTTGTTATACATTTATTTTTTTGCATTTATTTTTTTTGCATCTTAATAAATTACCACCATTTTAGCAGCTTAAAACAACACAATTTATTATGTCACCATTTTCATGGGACAGGAGCTTAAGTACAGGCTCTGCACAGGATCCAACAAGGCTGAATTAAGGTGTCAGATGAGGCTGGTGTTTTATCTAAGGTTCAGGGTCTTCTTATATCATTGGTTGTTGGAAGGATTCAATTTCTTGCAGCCATACCTCTTAGGCCTTCAGCTCCTAGAGGCTACCCCCCATTCCCTGCCATTTCGCTCTCTCCTGCAGCATGGCAGCTTCCTTTTTTAAAAAATATGTCTTTATTGATTTCAGAAGAGAAAGGAGGAGAGAGAGACAGAAACATCAATGATGAGAGATTCATTGACCAGCTGCCTCCTGCACCATCCCCGGGATGGAGCCCACAACCTGGGCATATGCCCTGACTGGGAATCGAACTGCGGTTTCCAGGACCCTAGGTCAATGCTCAACCGCTGAGCCACGCCGGCCGGGCCTGTTTTTTCAAATTGAGCCCCTTCTGCTTCTGTCTTCTAGGTTGCCTCTCGATGCGCTCACCTGACTAGCACAGCTCCCACAGATTACTTTCTTTTTGATTACTTTGTAATTCAACAGAGTAGAGACCTAAATAGATTTGAAAAGTCCCTTTATTTTTCCTATATAAAATAACCTAACAAAGGGAGTGAGTACATCCCACTCAAATGCATAGGTTAATGCAGGGCACATATACCAAGGCAAAGGGAGCTTACAGGATGTTTGAGTTGAACTATGTCACCCCCAAATGTGTATGTTGATGTCCTTACCCCAATACCCCAGACCATCACCTTATTCAGAGTGAGGGTCTTTATAGAAATGATCAAATTAAAATGATTTCATTATGGTGGGCTCTACTCCAATATGACTGGTTTCCTCATAGGGAAGGGAAACTTGGACAAAGCCAGATACAAGCAGTATGAGATGTGAATATTAAGACAGCCATCTATAAGCCGAGAAGAGAGACCTGAAACAGATTCCTCTCTCACCGCCTGTAGAAAGAACCAACGCTGCTAACCTCTTCATTCTGGACTTCTAGCCTCCAGAACTGTAAGAAGGTAACTTTCTGTGAAGCCACTCAGGTTGTGGTATTTTGTTATAGCAGCCCTGCAAAACAAAGAGAGGGGCTATTTTAGGATTCTTCCTACCACACTTCTCCACCCTCCCTTCTTATTGCCCACCATTATTACCAATATTTACTACTTTATAATCGTCTACACTCTGGATGAGATGCTGTCAACCCTGAAATGCATATTTTGGGACATTTATTTAAGAGCTTTGGCTATTTATTTAAAATATCCCGACCTCAGAGCCACATATTTCCTTACATCTTGGAGCCAATGTAACTAAGAATTGTGTGAACTATTGTAGATTTCAACTGGTTGCTCAGAAAGGGCAAAAATTCATTGAGTCAGATCATTCCGTTTCTGTCTCAGCCTTCAATAGCAACAACTAACGTGATTTGAAGGATTTCTTTGTGTGCACTGGAGTATTTTATATGCATTTTTGTCCCATTTTACTGATAAGGAAACAAATCCATACGAAGTTAAATATCTTCCCAAGTATACAGCTAAAATATTATGGAGATTAGTTTCAGAACATGGATATTACCGGTCCCCATGGTTGGACAGATTTGTATTAATCTAATGAACAGCACACCAATTAATAAATCATAATGCCAATATATTAGTATGTATAGGATATATTATTATGTATAGGATATGTCTATCTTAGTTTTAAAGTAGGCAAGAAGTGAGTGGTAATCAAAAAGAATTTTGGTCAGTGTAAGTTAGAATTAGTTTTGGCTTTCCATACATAGACTCAAAAATAAAAGGTTAAACAAGGTAGAATTTTAATTCTGTCTCATGTAAAAAAAAAATGGCCAAAAGCTAGTCAGTTAAGACAATACAACTACTTCCCCCTTTCCCCTGTATCTTCAGTAAGGTAAATTACTTTTTCTCACAGCTGTGCTATTGTATCTACATTACAAGTAGCAGAACAGCAAGAAAACAAGAATCCCTTTCTTTAGTGTGCTCTTACTGAATTCTCCAATAATTAATTTCTGCTCATACTGCATTGCATTGACCAGGATTTAGATATATGTTCAGATGTAACTACAAGAAAAACAGAGAAATGCAGTTTTAACCAATACTGACACTGCATAAATATGAATGAAAAAAGAGACAATGAGATCTTGCTATAAATAAGCAAAAGTTTCTGCCACAAGGAGTCTACCAATTAAGAAGCAATTACCTCCTCAGAACTCCAATTCACATTGGAATGAATACAAAAGGAGTTTGATATGTCACACAGTTTGAAGTCCAGAGGAAAATGGCCTAAAGTAATAGTGGAATCTGGAAATCAATTATGCCAATAGTAATGCATAGTCTTTCGGATTCTCTACTCTCATCTTCAATGTTTTTCTTCTTTCTCTTATGGTTTGGAAGTATTTTAATAAAACATAACTGATAAAAGTACAGGACAAAAAAAAGTCATTGATTTAATTTGTTTTTAGTCATTTGTATTTTAGTAAAGAAGATTGTTAAAATCAGTTTCTTTTTTTCTAATCAATTGTCTAGTATTTACCAAACAGGATGTTATAGTATTTAGTGTTGTTGATAGAAATATAATTAAACTTCCTCACTTTGGGACAACTTAATTGGAAACTTAACGTAACATTAGACGCAGCTATTCATTACTGCTGTCTTGTGCTCTATGTTTTTGTGGTTAAAGGGTAAACAGTGCTCACAAATATCACCTTAAAACGTGCCGTTTTAATGCCTAATCTTCAAAACCAGATGGTTGTTAAGTTAATATTAGACATGGCCAAAAACTCATTGCAGGGCTGAGATCAAAGGAGACCATGTGCTTGGAAAGGTTTTAAGTCCCCAAAGCAAAGGCTACCTCAAGTATTTCTTTCATGAACCAGCCCATCCAAAGGGTAAAATGAAAAGGACAAGTCCGTAGATGCATCTGATTGTGTCCTCTGGGCATTTCAAAGGTTCTGGCCACTGTGTTGGCTTCAAAAGACACAGAAGGTCCTCCTCCTGGAGGCCCGGGAGCCACACCTGCACCCCAGCGGGGGGCCAGGCGCTAGGAAGTCCTGAAGGGGTGGCCTGCACTGGAGGCCTGACCCCTGCCCTTTGATCTGTGCCCCCTGGCGCTGGGCCTGCGCGTGCCCCCGCTCAGCCGTTCCCATGGAGACAGCAGCAGCCCCTTGGAGGCGGCTCAGTGCTGCTGGAGCCGAGGAGCAGCGAGCGGGAGAAGCCCCGCGTCTAGTCTCCTTCTTGGTTCGTTTGGGGCACAACTGGGCACAGATGGGCAACGTGCTGTCCAAGTTGTGCCTCTTGATCCAGCGCCGCCCCCGGGCCTGGTCCGGTGGCCGTCGCCCGGGGGCTGTCCCTGCGCGCAGGGCTGACCCCCCGCCCGGCCCCGACCCCCCGGCGGCTCCGGCTCCCGCCCCTGCCCTGGGCCCTGGTCACAGGCGCCTCCGCGGGGACCCTGCGCCCGCAGCCTGTGGCGGGCCCGATTCTCAGGGGGGGCCGTGCCGGGCCCCCCACCCTGCGAGCTGCCCTCTGGGGCCCCGCCCCGCCGTCAGCCCGGAGGCCCCGCCGGGGAGGCCCGAGCTCCCTGCGGGCAGCGCCAGGCGGTGGGCACCCTGCAGGGCGGCCTCTGCCCCGCCCCCAGGGCGCAGGTTCCCGCCCCAGCAGGGAGTCGGGGCCCTGAGGCCCGGACCCCCCGGGACCGGCCCAGAGAGGGAGGGGAGGGTGCAGGCAGAGTCCCCAGAAGGGAGGTCAGGGAAGGCGGCCAGGGGGGGAGAGAGCAGCCCCCAGGGTGCCCCGAGCAGCCCCTGTGCCAACGGGCGTCCGGCGCTGACCCCCAGGCCCCTGGTGACCCCGGGGGCCCTCGCTTCCGGCCGGGGCGGCCCTGGGCCCCTGGACTCCAGTCCCCAGCGCCCAGGAGGCAGCCTGAGCGGGAGCGCCCAGCCGCCCCCCAGGTGCGCGCCCCCCGAAGGCCGGGGGGTCGCCGGCTCAGGGGGCCCCGTGGGAGACGCGCTGCCTGCCCCGCAGCCAGGCTGGGAAGCAGCCGCGCCCTCGGGCCCCAGCCCAGGCTGCTCCCCGCTGCCCCCCAGGCCCAGGGAGGGGGGGGCCTGGGAGGACCCTCCGCCCGGCCTCCCAGAGTCCCCGCCTGCCTGTGAGGAGGCGGATGCTGGGGAGCCCTGGGGGAGCCCCCCTCCGCTGGCCTCTGCAGGCAGGAGGGCGTCCAAGAGGAAAATGCCCTTGCCCCCCCAGCTCCCGCTGCCCCCCCTGGAGTGGGGTCGAGGTGAGCTGCCCCCACCTCCTAAGCTGCCTTGCCTTGCAGCTGAGGAAGACCTGGGCACTGACACTGACCAGGACCTGGGCACTGACACTGACCAAGGCCTGGGCACTGACACTCACCAAGGCCTGGGCACTGACACTCACCAAGGCCTGGGCACTGACACTCACCAACGCCTGGGCACTGACACTCACCAAGGCCTGGGCACTGATACTGACCTAGGCCTGGGAACTGACACTCACCAACGCCTGGGCACTGACACTGACCAGGACCTGGGCACTGATACTGACCTAGGCCTGGGAACTGACACTGACCAAGGCCTGGGCACTGATACTGACCTAGGCCTGGGAACTGACACTTACCAAGGCCTGGGCACTGACACTAACCAAGACCTGGGCCCTGACACAGACCAAGACCTGGGCACCAACACTGACCAAGACCTGGGCCCTGACACTGACCAAGGCCTGGGCGCCGACACTGACCAAGACCTGGGCCCTGACACTGACCAAGGCCTGGGCGCCGACACTGACCAAGACCTGGGCCCTGACACTGACCAAGACCTGGGCCCTGACACTGACCAAGACCTGGGCACCGACACTGACCGAGGCCTGGGCACTGACACTGAGGGTCAGAGTGAAGGGACCTTGCAGGGCAAAACAGAGGTCAGGGCTGACTGCAGTGCCACTCAGTCTGCCCCTGGTTTCCCTCCCCCTGGCTCGGGGATTGCAGACACCCTGGCCCTGGCCACTCACCCTGGCCAGGTCCCTGCTCCCATCACAGCCAGGGCCTCTGCACATTTGACATCTCAGCTGACTTCAGATGATGACATCAGTGAAATGGACACTAGTTCCCCTTGCTCTGCTTCTCAGCCGACTTCAGATGATGACATCAGTGACATGGACACTAGTCCCCCTTGCTATGCTTCTCAGCTGACGTCAGATGATGACATCAGTGACATGGACACTAGTCCCCCTTGCTATGCTTCTCAGCTGACTTCAGATGATGACATCAGTGACATGGACACTAGTCCCCCTTGCAATGCTACTCAGCCGACTTCAGATGATGACATCAGTGACATGGACACTAGTCCCCCTTGCAATGCTTCTCAGACAACTTCAGATGATGACAGCAGTGAAACGGACACTAGTTCCACTGGCTCTTCTTCTCAGTCGACTTCAGATGATGATGACGTGAAAATGCACAGTCCTCCCCGTGGCCCTGTGGCAGTCCCCATGGGTGGGGGGAGCCATGGGGTCAGTACCTCCACCCCAGGCCCCACTCCCTCACAGACATCCAGAGCATCCAATTGAGAGGTGGACTTAGGGAGGCGCAGAGCACTGCTTCTGCCTCACTTTAGCCATATAACTGGGGATCCATCTGGCCACAGCCTGGCTGCTGCAGGAGGAGGGGCATGCACGCCTCCCAGTGCTTGGGGACACTGCTGGTTCCACCTCACATCCGATCACCTGGAGCCCACCTGTGCATATCCCAGGTGGCATGGCCATGGGAGAGTGTAACGCCATTCCCATGACTGGAGACCTGGTGTTCACACCTGCCCTCAGTGCACCTGCGGCCACCCGGACATAGAAAACCTCCTGCACTTGCAGCAGCCACCACCACGGAGCACAAAGGTACGTCCTGAGACCTGTCTGTTTCCCCTTTTATCAGACCCCAGGGGCTTTCCTGGCTACATCACATCCATTATGGATGCAGGTCCCAGCACCATCCCTGCGTTTAGACACAGCTGTAGTTGCGCTTTATTTCCAAGCTCCTAGACCCCACCTGTGCAGAATGCAGGTCATGCTGTGGGAGGGCACATCCCTCCCCGGGTGGAAGGACCTGTTATTCCCACTTTCCCAGTACAACTGGGGCCCACCTGGGCAGATCACGGGTGGTGCCCTCACAGGGAAAAATGTCTCACCTGGGAGAGGCCACTGTGTCACCACATGCCACCAGATCACTTGCAGCCCCACTCTCCAGACCACAGGTAGAGTGATGGGGGACAGCACAGCGCCCGCAATGACTTGCTGGCTTTTGGGGTCCCATTCATACAAAGTCCTTGGTCACCCCGACCCCACCAGTACTACTGGGGGGGGGGGGGGTGGCACCAAACATTTTTTCAGAGAAATGTCTACTCTTAGTCAAAACCCCTGCCTCCATCCCCCAAGTTAGGCCACCCCTCTCACTTTGGAGGAACTAGGACTGTGTTTGGAGGCTCCTGCTCACAGCAACTGTGCCTGTGCTCTGGGTGGAGCACACACTAGCCTTGCATGTGGGGCCTCTGCCCAGGGATTCGTAAGAGCCACCACCCAGTTCACCCACAAATCTCAATAAATTAGGAACAGATCTTCCCCTGCAAACTGTGTAACCATAAATGACTTTGCTCCACTTGGAAGGGGCTTAGCCCCTTTAAGTGAAACTTAACTTGCTAATAGTCCTACATCAAGTGAGAGGACCACACCTCAGGGATTTGTGTGGGGATGGGGGGGAAATGGGTAGAGGTGAGAAGATTTTGAGGTTTTAAATACCAGGACAAGGAGTTTGAACTTTTCTGGTGGGCTACTGAAGGGATTTAAGTTGCAGGTATTTCTCAACTGGGCTCACTTTATTTTTTTGCTTAATCGCTTCACCTTCTTTTATCCAGCCCCCTCAATCCACCTCCCCCCTGACAGCTGTCAGTCTGTTCCATGTATCATGCCACTGTTTTAACTTTGTTCATCAGTTTATTTTGTTAATTGGATTCCACACATAAGTGAGATCACATGGTATTTGTCTTTCTCTGACTGGCTTATTTCATTTAGCATCATAATATCCAGGTCCATCCATGCCTTTGCAAAAGGTAAGATTTTCCTTCCTTTTTTTTTTCTCCTTTTTTTTTTTTATGGACGAGTGCATTGTGTAAATGTCCCTGAGCTTTTTTATCTACTCATCTACTGATGGGCGCTTGAGCTATTTCCAGATCTTGGCTACTGTAAATGACACTGCAGTGAAATAGGGGTGCATATATTCTTTCAAGTTAGTGTTTCAGGGGGATCCCTGAGTCAAAAGGCAGTTTTATTTTTAATTTTTTAAGGAAACTCCATACTGTTTTCCACAGTCTGCATTCCTACCTACAATGCTTGAAGGTTCCCAACACAAGATCCTCTCCAACACTTGTTGTTTGTTGACTTATTGATGATAGTCATTCTAAGAGATGTGAGATATCTCATTGTGGTTTTAATTTATAATTTCTCTGATGATTAGTGACATTGAGCATTCTTTCATATGTCTATTGGACATTTGTATGTCCTCTTTGGAGAAGTGTCTATTCAGGTCCTTTGCCCATTTTTTAATTAGGTTGGTTGCCTTTTTTGTGTTGAGTAGTATATGTTCTTTCTATATTTCGGAAATTAAACTTATCAGATGTATCATTGGCAAATACATTCTCCCATACAGTGGGTTGTCTTTTCACTTTGTTGATGGTTTCCTGTCCTTTGCAGAAACTCTTTAGTTTAATGTGGTCCCATTTGTTTATTTTTCCCTTCGTTTCCCTTGCCAGAGGAGATTTATCAGCAAAAATATTGCTATGGGAGATGTCTGAAATTTTACTGCCTATGTTTTCTTCTAAGATTTTTATGATTTTATGACTTACATGTAAGTTTTTAATACATTTTGACTTTATTCCTGTGTATTGTGTAAGTTGGTGGTCTAGTTTTATTTTACTGCACGCATCTTTCCAATTTTCCCAGCACCACTTACTGAAGAGAATGACTTTACTCCATTGTATGTTTTTCCCTCCTTTGTCAAATAGTGATTGACCATAAAGGTGTGGGTTTATTTCTGGGCTCTCTATTCTGTTCCATTAATCTATATGCCTGCTCTTGTGCCAGTACCATGCTGTTTTGATTACTATGGTCTTATAGTATAGTTTGATATCAGGTAGTGTGATACCTCCAACTTTGTTTTTCTTTGTCAAGATTGCAGAGGCTATTTGGGGTCTTTTTTAGTTCCATATAAATTTTTGGAATATTTGTTCTAGATCTGTGATATATGCAGTTGGTATTTTTATAGGAATTGTATTGAATCTGTAGATTGCTTTGGGTGGTTTGGATATTCTAATTATGTTAATTTTTGCTTTGCATGAGCACACTATAGACTTCCACTTACTTGTATCTTCCTCATTTTCTTCAATATCTTATAATTTGCCTAGTACAGGTCTTTTACTTCCTTGATTAAATTTATTCATGGGTACCTTCTTTTTTGTTGTTTTTACAATAATAAGTGGAAGTGGTTTCTTAAATTCTCTTTCTGATAGTTATTTAAATATTAAGCTTATATAATATAAATTTTGTGAAAAGATGAAACAGTCTTAAATGGTTTTTAAAAGTATATTTTAGGTTCTTGCAGTTTGAATGTGCCCCTTTCCTGTTTATAAACTCTAGATTATCTAATCAATCACCTTTATTTTTTCATAGAGAACAAATTTATTTCCAAATAATGGTATGTAATACTCTTATATATTTCCATTACTGTATGTATTTTATCAGTTAATTCTCTTTTTAAATTTTATTTTGTATTTTTCTCTGGAGAATTTACTCAATAATGTAGTCATTTGTAACTGTCACTTTTACCTCATTTTCCATTTTTTTTTTATAGTTTACCATTTTCTTTTTAACTTTTGATCTTTTATTTTTTTCTATACTGTTAAAATGCAGTTTTAGTGCAACAAGTAACTCTTTTCCTTATTAAAGAGAACATTAACTTCAGTATATGTTTTGGTCATTGCTTTTAAGGCTTTGAATTGTACTGTATGTTCTAATTTCTGGTGAGCTAGTTCTTATATTGTAGACTGTTTTCAAATTTCCTTTGTGCACTAATGATCTTACTGTACTAAATTCAGATAATAAAATCTTTTCATGCTACAGAACATGACAATGGTGGCGAACATTGTAGGATTAGGAGTTTTGTACACCAGGTGCTCATCTGACTCTGCCTCTGGCTAGCTCAGAGGCTTTCACAAGTTACCATAAAACATGGAAAATTGTATCCTGTAACTTGCTAGAGTTGTAAAAGGACGCATGTAAAATATACCCCTGTTCCTGGCAACCCGGGCATGCGCCCTGACCAGGAATCGGCCAGCAACCTTTTGGTGCATGGGAGGCACCTAAACCAACTGAGCCACACCAGCCAAGGCTATTATTTCTTACTTTTAAATTTTAACTCTAATTTATATATTTAACACATGTACCCTACAATATCCTAGACACGTTTCTATACATTGAAGGTAGAGCAATGAATAATATATACATGCAAGCGTGTACCTCTGAAGAGTTTATTCTGCTAGTGTGAGACAGATATCAAACAAAATAAATAAAATTTGATGAAAGTTTTTAAAAAAATCAACTAAATCAGGGTAGAAGGACAGGGTATATGGCTTGTGTGCAATATTTTTAAGAGTTTTACAGAAATATATTTACATACTATGAAATTAACCCACATAAAGTATATTATTTAGTGTACAATGTGGTGACTGTAGTTAATCATATTGTATTGTATACTTGAAATTTGCTAAGAGAGTAGATTTTATTTTATTATTTTATTTTTAAATATTTATTGATTTCAGAGGAAGGGAGAGGGAGAGAGAGAGAGAGAAACATCAATAATGAGAGAGCCATTGATTGGCTGCCTCCTGCACGCCCCCTGCTGGGGGTCGAGCCCGCAACCCAGGCATGTGCCCTGACCAGGAATCGAACCTTGATCTCCTGGATCCTAGGTTGAGGCTCAACCGCTGAGCCACGCCCAGCCAGGCAAGAGAGTAGATTTTAGATGTTCTCACCATACACACAAAAAAGATAACTTGTGAGGTAATGGAAAAGTTAATTAGCTTGAGTTTGGTAATTATTTTGCAATGCATACATATACCAAAATATGTTGTTCACCATAAATGCATACAGTTTTATTTGTGAAATATACCTCAATAAAGCAGGAAGAAGTTTAAAAATGAAAAAGTGAAATACACAACTTCACAGTGTTTATTATATACAGGTTGTACAAACATCACAATCTAATTATAGAATATTTGTATAACCCCCAAAACATTATACCTATTAGCAGTCACTTTCCATGTCCCCTATTCTCAACCCTAGGCAACCACTACTCTACTTTCCCTAACTATAGATTTTTAATTCTGGACACTTCATATAAATATTATCATATAATATGTGGTATTGTTTTTAAAATTCTTCCACATGTACCATGTGTCAGTACTTCAGTCCTTCTCATAGCAGTGTAATGCTTATGTCCTTCAGTGGCAGGAAAAGAAATGGATTTTGATTCTTTTTGAACAGTCATGATTGCTGGTATTGCTTCCCTTGCTTTTATGGTCTGATCATTTGGTGATGCCTGTTAGTGGGTTAATAGGCTATTGAGACTTTGTCTCTATTGAGTAAAATATGATAGAGTGCATACATGTTTTGTTATTACGTTTGTCTCTTTTGGTCTCAAATTAATGATGAAATTTAGGCCCTCTGGGAAATGAATATATGGACTGAGGATTCCTGGATTTCTGTGTTTATTTGTGACCTACTATTGTAATTTTAGAATTGAAGCTATAGCCTTTCTCTATGTTTTTCTGTTTATTTAAATGTCTACAATGCAGAAAGGCCTTCACCACTGATTTTCTGAGAGTGGAGTATTTCCCTAACTCTAGATGGAATTACCAAATTAGATACTAAAACCTCTTAAAAGACATGTATTGTGATTGGCTTAGACATAAATAAGAGCTTACATAAATTAATTATTCCTAAAATTTACAGAAAGTATAGAAATTGAAAAACTTGCATACTTTCAATGTGGGGGAAAAAGTGTATAGAAACTAACTGAGAAACTAATCTTAACCTAAGATTTTAAGTTCACATAATTTAGATACTTCTCTGCAAACAGAACAACTGACTAATTTTGGTTTAATAAAGAAATTGTCTTCTCTGATTTATCAGTGTAAAATATAATGTACACGTAGTTTTTTTTTTTGCTTGTGCATGTTCTTCCTAAAATCACACTGGTTTACTGGTTGAATAAGATGTCATTACTTCTAAAAAATGTAAATTTGTGTTTCAGCAAATTGAATCAGTTTCACACATTTTATTTCAGCAGTTATGAGGCTGCTTTATTTTAATGTTTACAATTATTTTATTCAATAAGGTAAAATGTACATAACATAAAATATATTATTTTAACCATTTTTAAATATACAGTGTGGTGGCATTAAATACATTCATATTGTGTAACCATCACCAACATTCCTCTTAAGAAACTGAATTTTCATCTTGTAAAACTGAAGTTTATAACCATTAAATAGTAAATCCTAATTCTCCCTTTTCCCTAGACACTGGCAACCATCATTCTACTTCCCATCTCTATGAATTTGCCTACTTTAGTTATCTCATAGATGCAGAATCAGATAGTACCTGTCTGTTTCGTGACTGGCTTATTTCACTCAATGTAAAGTCCTCAAGGTTCATCCGTGTTATAACATGTGACAGAATTTCCTGCATTTGTAAGGCTGAATAATATTTTATTGTGCATATATTAACATTTTTTATTCATTAATCTGTCAGTGGACATTTGGATTGCTTCAGCAATGATTATGTTTTGTTTCTTTATTTCATGTTAATTGCATTTATCAAGAGGATAATAAAAATGAGACAAAACCCCCCACAAAAAGCAGATCCAAATCAATTCAGTTTTATAATAGACTTAGCAGTTGGGTGAATTGTGTTATATACTGTTATCTAGAGACTTGATGAACTGGTCTGTCTACGCCTCCTCCCTAGAGACTGATCCATGGTAGATTATACTAATTTATTAAATAATTTTCTCTTTGTCTTCTGTAGTCTGATGTTTTACTCTAAGATAGCAAACAATCTTTTATTTCCTTAGGTATTTCAAGTTATGTATTATTCCTAGCATATTTAATTTTTGAGCACTTTCAGTCTTCTACTTTGATATCTACATTTAATTTTAATGCAAAAAAGGAAGTTTTCTATTTATTATCCATTCTTCTACTTGTGTTTGATTGATAGCCTATTCTATTTTCTATGGATTGATTTTCCAAAATCATAATATTTTATATTATTATAATTTTGTTTGTTTCTTCTCTTCTAATTATTACCTTTGGCAAAACTACAAGTCAAGTATTTATGTATTAATAATATTCTCAATATGCTGTGCATTATTCATAATTTATTGTTAACTTTATTATTAGTTGTGTTAATCTTTTTATACTGAACTTGGCCTTCATTGCTTGCATGTTTTTTATACAGTCATGTGCTGCTTAATGACAAAGGTGTGCTCTGAGAAATGGATTGTTCGGGGATTTTGTCATGTTAACGCCCTACAGTGCACTTACACAAGCCAAACACAAAAACAAAAACAAACCCATTAAATCCAGCACAAGAAAAAATGATGCATTCAAGACACGTGGTGAACATAAGCTGTATGAAGCTGCCACCTGGTTAGCACAGCACACTGTGTTACAGCAAACTTTACTTATGTATAAATAGAATGGGCACACTCTAAAGTAACAATAAAATGTACAGCATAGTAAACACACGTCCAGCGACATCGTCATTTATTGTCACTCTCAAGTAGTATGCGCCCTACGTAATCGCGCGTGCTGTCCTTTTAGGCAGCGGTTAGCACGGTGGATTTGTTTAAACCCGCATCACCACAAGCACGTGACTGTCGCATTGCGCTGTGTCCCCACAGCTGTGACGCCACCGGGTGATAGGAGTATTTCGACTTCATTGTTATCTATGGAGCCACCATCCTCTATGCAATCTGTCATTGACAGACGCGCCATCATTATATGACATGCTATAGTTTCATTTAAAGTAGATTTCTGGTGTTTGATTAATTTGCACAAAATCTCCTGTCCTCTCACTCTGCTCGCAGGCGGATGTGGTTGGACACTTGTCCCTCACTGTCAAGAGCATAGAGTTGACGGTAGATGTGTGGCAGGCATGTTTTCTGGGTTCTTTAAGCGCTTCATTTGTACTCAAAACCTACATACATGCTCTAGTCACCCCCTTTTTAATATTAGTTAATTCATGTTAGAAATTCATTTATTATTTTATATTTTTATGAATCCTTTATAGGTTTCCACTATTTCCCCTAAGGGATTTAGGTATATTTTCAGAAACCTTTTTGAAAGATTCATCCAGAGTTCCCAGTGAAATCCTGAGTGCCCGTATCACTTTCAACAAAAGCAGTGAAAAATGAAAAAGAGCTGAAATGCCTGCTGACCTTTCTCCAGCTGATTTATCTAAAAGCCACGCAAATGAACACATTTCCCAGAGAAATCAAGTTCCTTATAGGAGATATCTGGCACTGACATATTATTCAATAAAACTAAGAACTTCCCAAGGCAACCTATTTAGAGCATTCCTCAAAAGGAATACATTACCAACTGCTGAGAGAGCCCTTCTCAGACTAAACAAATTCACAAAATCAAGACTAGCAATGGGAACAAACATATCTGCTAGCACTTTTTTAAAATGTCAGGATTAAGAGTAAAACATTATTTTAAAAAACAAAAATATGAATTTATGTGTTTAGGTGTATATAATATTATGAAATACTTCCAGTTTTCTGTGAATAATTTAGGAATGTAAACATCAAAGGCATTATATTTATTTTTCAACACTTTTTACTGCTAAATATGTATTTGTTTCATATGATCATCCATTTTAGTGTCAAATATTAAAATAGCATCAAATAATTTAAAATGGGTAAATAGCTTTCTATCAAATATTTTGAAATATTATCTATTAGAAGAATTAAAGCTTTTTTTAATTTATACCATTTTGTAAAAAAAAAAATGTAGTGCTCACTACTTGCAGTTCACTTTACTAATTGAGAAGAAAATGTAAAAATAAATTCAAGACACTGCTTTAAATTTAAATGAGAACATGGGTGTGCACACCTAGACAAAGAATGGAGACAGAAAGCAAAAAAAAAAAAAAAAAAAAATTTGCAGAACTTAACACAAGCCTGCTGAGTGTGATTTCATTGCTATTTTTGGTAATGGACATATACTAAACTATAAAATGATTCTAAATTCTCTGATTGATAAAATACTTTGTAGAATACTAACATATTGCAATTGCTACTAAGAATCTGTAATTCCATATAATAGGAATTTGAATACTTTTACTCCTGCCCTGTAATATGGAATTAGTAACATTTGATGACTTTGTGGGTGCTTGCTCTCTTTTTAAATCCTCACCTGAGGACATGCTTAGAGTAGGGGCAGAGGGAGAGAGAGGGAGAGAGAAGCTGTTGATGTGAGAGAGACACATCAATCAGGGGCCCTCCTGATGCACCCTGACCTGGGATAGAGCCCGCAACCCAGGTGGGTGCCCTGACCAGCAACCTTAGTGCCCAGAATGACACTCAACCCACTGAGCACGTGCTTTTTATATAAAATATAATATATTGAGGGCTCTTCTTGTCATCCATTATTTCCATGTAGTTTCTAGAACCAAGGAAAAGGCAAGAAGCTGTAAGAATTAGCTTCTTTGGGGATTGTCGAGGACACCTTTGAAGTGGCCGTGCGACCCCCAACCACTGCTCCAACAGTGCCCTCTCCCCTCCTCTCCAGCACAGACCCTTCGTCTGTAAAAGCAGAAGAGTCAGAAGAAATCCTTAGCGGGGAGGAGAGACTGAATTTCCCTTGTCTCACTGTTTTCACGGACTTAGAGGAGGGGCTGTCCTGCTCCCCAAACCAGCTGAAATGGACAGTGCCACGTGGGGACTCAGGCACGGCCGGGCAGTGTCCGGCTGGCCACACAGAGGTGACACGTGTCGGGCCAGCAGGGTCTGAGGACAACCAGTTTGCCCTCCAGCCGCCCGCCGAGTGGGACTCGGAAAGCAAGGAGGCCGCGCTGTCCCTCAGGGAGAGTCCTTAGGATGGGCCAGCGGAGAACAACTGTAGGAGACAGAGAGCCCTGGACTGTGAGCCTCGGCAGCAGCCCTTCCCGGACCCCTCTCGAGAGTCGCGAGAGCTTTGCTCTCTCTCTACAATAGCCCTTGGTGCCCTGTCCCTGGCTCACACTGTCCCTGAGTTTCATTCTTCGACCCCACGAGACGAGGAACCCGGCAAGGAGAGCAGCTGGTGCCAGGGCCACGGTGGGGCTGCTGCGGGAGGGGTGCATCTGGAGGGTGCGGCCCACTCGTCAGGCAGCAGGTGGCTCGGGCAGCCGGCAGGGGAGGGCCGGGCTTTCTTCCCTGCCCTCTTCCCACTCAGCCCGGCCTTGCTCTAAACTGCGCTTAGATTTGCGTTTGCGCTGTGATAGTCCTCAGCTACCTGGATCTGTGTGGATGTGAGCGTGAGTAGAGCGTTGGAGGGATGCACTTGCCCAGTAACATTCAAGTGGACTAGACCCTCTCAGATTGTGTAAAACAAATAAAAATCAATAGAACCCCTGAAGTGTAGGCTCCCCAACCCCGTTCATTTACCTGTTTCATATTTTTTTCTTCAAAACATATTCTCTGAAACAAATCTATCTAGAGGTGATCCTCAGTATTATTTGAATAGAAATATCAAGCAACAATCCCACTATCAGGATGATTTGTCCTCCAGTTGGTATGGGGGCAAAACTAATCAAGAACTTTAACTCCCTGAGAAACTATGATATTTTCCAGTAGAACACTACTAGAAAATATATTTTAAAACAATCAATTAATTACCTTCTACTTTTCAGACCCCTTCACATGGAAGGAATTTTACAAAGTGTATCTTCTTACATTTTATTTCTTTTTCTGAGTGCACGCTGCAGTCCTTCTCACCGTGTAAGATATTAAATGAATGGAAAATAGCTTTTCCTTTTTAAAGATGAGTTGAAATATGCAGTATAATATGTAAACATTATTATTATTCTTTTTACTTTTGAGATTCCTTTTTCTCCCCTCTCCATTGCAGGAACATAGAGCTTGATAACTGTATTCATTGCTTAATATGCAACAAAAGAAGCAGTTTTCTAGAAATTGTGTCTGATGTGCTTTGGCTCAGTGAGAGAGATTGAGTTCTTGACTCACTATTAATATGATGACAGAAATGACATGGTCCTTGCTGTGTTCACTCTTATTTTTGTGGTGTTTTTCAGTAATATATTAATAAGCCTGAGGAAGGCTTTGCCTTTTCCTAAATTTTAGTTAGCAGTGAATATGCTTTGAAAACCCTACGACGACCGACATTGCCTCCCGTAAACTGATATCCCCCACAAGGAGCTAAGCGGCTAATCAGCGCTGCACACTGTGTGTATTACTGTCATCGTGGGCAAGGTTGTGAATGTTTTAGTTGACGATTACGATCAATTAGACTTCTAAGTTTAAAAATGGACTCAGTTCAAAAAATATGTCATGCTATCTAGAAGCTCATATAGAACATTCCCTCCGGCCTCGATTTTTACCAGTAAGGAAAAGAAGACTCACAGCTTTGAAACCTTTGCTCACAACGTGGCAGCCACTTCCTCCGGGAGCCCTAGACCAGGCTTCATTTACCTGCATGTCCGCCTAATGGTTTTTTTGTTTTTCTTGCTCTCTCAAGTATAGAGAGACAAAAGCTAGGTGAGGAAGCAGAAAGCACTGTAACCTGGCTTGTTCAGTAAACTGTGTTTCATTTATGCTTCAGAAAAAAGAGTCGGGTTAAAATCTACATGTATACAAACACATTTCAAGGGGCTGTCTTTTCACTAGTTTTACAGAGTAACAAAATCATTGGAAGAGAACCTCCTAACTTTATTTCCAGTCTGCAAACACATCTGCACTTGTGTTTATTATTTTCTCCTTGCATTTGGTTATAGCAGAGCAGAAGTTTTTGAACCTATTCAAAGCGACTCCCTCCACCTCTGCTCTGCGTCTCACCCACCAGACCAGAACGTTCCCTGGACCTCACTAGCCCTCCTGTATTGTATTTATCGTCCCGTCTCTGGAAAATCCCCCCTGTGATCATTTAAACACACTTATCTCCTCTCTTACTTTGAAGGAAGTCATCTTTAAACACCCTACTGTTCACAGCCGCTGCATTGGCTCTCTCCCCTTTTTCACAGTGATTGTGGGAGAATTTACTGCATGTGCAATCCCTAAGTCTTCGCCTCTCGCTCACCTCCCGAACTGTTACAGTGTGATCTATAGATTACTTAAGTTGCTCTGAGACCGTCAGTGCCCTCTGGATCATTACACCCAATAAACTTTGTCCGTCCTGTTCCTACCTGATTTATGTAGTGCCTAAAACTCTAACATTTCTTCTTCAGAACTTTCCTTTTCACTGACATAACCGATTCTGTAATTCTAGCTACAATCTGCTTTTTTGGTTTTATCTTTTTCAATGTCCTTTTATAGGCTTCGCTTCCTAAACATATGTGTTGAAGATTGATCTTCAGAGTTGCTTCCAAGGTCCGCTTCCATTTATATTTCTTGGGAAAAGTCATGCATTACCATGGTGGCTTCAGTAATCATCTATATCCTGATGACTTAAACTCAAAGAGCTATAATATTAGTGCCAATGTTCAAACCCCACAAATCTTAGCAACTTTTTGCCATGTGAAGTTTTATGTTTTACAAACTCCATGAATCATGACTACAAAAATGATCGCAATTTCCCTTTTCAAAGGTGCTCCTGTAACTGAGTAGCATCTTACTATCACTATCATTCACACCATTTTTTTTCTATCACAATTTATTAATAAATTACAAAGCCCCACTTATTCGCTTATTCAATGCTCATATATTTTTCTGAAACCATAGGATACTCATTCAGTTCCCTGGATTAACTGAACAGTTTTAGGAATAATCCCATTATCTCCAGTTTTGCTTCCCTCTAATCCAGGCTTCACGCTGAGATCAGAATGGTCTTTGTAATGCAAATAAAACCTTTGAAATGATTCCCCCACTGTGCTTAAAGTAAAAGCCACAGATCATAATGATAGTTTGTAAGATTTTCCTACCTTTGTTATCTTTCCAGTTTCCCTCTAACCCACTATCTCTTCTACAAAATGGAATCATGCTCGGTGTTCTTCAGATCTCTCAATGCATCACACTTTTTCTCAAGTCTGCCCCATTACTATGTGTCACCCCTGTTTGGAATACCTGTGTGTCTTCCTTTCACAGGCTATCCCCTCTATGTGGCACCTTCACACACTGTGGTTCCTCTACCTCAGCATGTAGTAGCCCACAGTGCAATTACTAATTTCTCAACTCTAAAATATACTATTAGCTTTATAATATCAAGACCATGTTTCTCTTGTTTTTTGTGTATCTCAAAAAGAGCATACTGTCTGACAATAATACCAGCTAAATAAATATTTTATGAATAAGAGAATAAAGGAATATTTGATCTTTGAAGCAGAAGTCAGGTCATTTAAATCTACATTTGTTTTTATATTTTAAGGTGCATGTGTTTTTTATTTTTTTATAGTTGGTATACATAATATTGTATACATAATAATTATATTAGTTTCAGGTGTACAATATGTTGATTTGACATGTTTGTACCTTACAATGTGATCAGCCCACTAATGGTAGTAATCATCTGTCACTGGGTAAACTTATTATAATATTACGGACTATATCTCCCTTCACCTTTTGCACCCATCCCTTCAGCCCCCCTCACTCTGGCAACCATCCCTTTGTGTTCCTGGGTCCATTTTTGTTTTGTTTTGCTCATTTCTTTGTTTTGTTTTTCCAGATTCCACATACAAGAGAAACCATATGCTATGTGCCCTCTATTTGATTTATTTTACTTAGCACCCCCTGTGTGCTTTGCAGCATTATTTAAAATAACCTAGATATGGAAGCAACCTAGGTCTCCCATCAATAGATGAATGGGTAAAGAACAGGGAGTATATATAATGAAATATTACACGGCAATAAAATAAGAATAAAATCTTGCCATTTGCAGCAACATGGTGGTATAATGCTAAGGGTATAATGCTAAGTGTTTTTCTAAGTTTGATTGGCCAGGTTGTTATGGAATATCCTTGGGAAATGAATCCGTATGGTGTCTGATAACTCTCAGTACTGCCGTGTGATGTTATCTTTCTCCTGGGAAGCAAATTCTACCTGATTGTTGCTATTGTTTTTAGGCAAACATGCTGAAGTCTCTGAGCCCCAGCTAGAAGAAAGCTTGCCTCTCTCTCATGGGTAGTATAAATGGTCAATATCTATAGGTCTGAAATTAAGAGCTTATTTTTGGGTAACTATTATGTCATGTTAAAAAAGCTGTTTGCTCCATGTTTCTCTTTGAAAATTTTACCAACTTCCTTTTGGACAGTAAATTTAGAAAATACCTACATATGAACACCTAATAATGTAAATAAGTGTGTGTGCATGTTTGCATGTGTATGCACGTGTGTTGGGTGTCCTCATGTGTTTTTAATTTTCAACCTGAGTGTAAAACATGTGACAGTCATGCCCTGACCTGGCATCCAACCCACAGCCCTGAACAATAATGCCCGAGGTCGCCTTCTAGCAAATTACAGGCCAGACCTCTCCTTCGCCCATCCCTGAGTAAACTGTGCAAGTCCACAGCGCTGGGCTGTTTAAGGATCAAAGGCTCCGTAAGAGGGATAAAGACATGACTAACTTTAGCCTCTTTCTGTCTCACTGTTTGTTTTACTTAGTAAAAGTTGTTTGTTTCTTTAATCAAAATGTATTTTGATTCAGAGGGAAGAGAAGGGCCCAAATTCATTATACCCCAAAGTGAGAGGACTGATCTGATTTTACCTGTAAGGTATTCAGTTATAATATTTTTATACCATGGTAACTTTTCAGATTGTTTATTAAAGAATGGGTGGGGGTGAGAGGAGTGCATTTGTGGTTTTGCTCTCACGCCCCAAGCAGTGTATCTTTTCCCCCCAATTTTAACCATAGAAAGCACAGAATATGAAACATTCAGAGGCTTAATAATGTGCCGTTATCTCTTTGATATCAAATACCATGCAGCAAATGTTTGTATGATACGTAATTAATTCCAGACACTGTGCTGTATCCTAGTGTTGCCAGTGTATGGAGATGGTTGTGTTTGCCACTGGGGGCTTCTCGTGCAGAGAGAGAATGTGATGTGAGAAACAGCCTGCAGGGCTGCAACTTGAGACAATGTCAGAAAGGACGGAAACAATACTTACAGGAGGCATCTGTTGAAATCTTACTAGGCATTTATTGGAGGGGCATAAAGCTATGGTATTAGCTTGAAGTTTTAAATCGTGGCAAGAAGTTGATATTTATAAAAGTACCAAATGTATGGGTCCATAATCAGTTTGCAGTCACAGCTAGAGAAATAGGGTTAGAGAGGACAAGCAGTGTGGTCAACATCTTACAGCTCCTGAATTTGCAAACCAGAATTTTATCATGGGAAGACTTGCTATAGAGCTTCCATGAATTATACACTGTTTAACTACTTAACACATTAAATTACTAAAGCATTGTTCATCAGATCCTTTTAGGTAATAATTTGGGAGAATTTCATCTCAAGTTTCAAGACCCCTTGACTTATTATCATTAAATGCCTTTAATGTAGCAATAATGTTACTGTGTTGTATTTGTCTGCCAACACAGCAGGCTCTATCTATTTCTCTTTTTAAACCTCACCCAAGGGGATGTTTTTCATTGATTCTAGAGAGGAAGAGAGAGGGAGAGAGAGGGAGAAACATTGATGTGAGAGAGAAACATTGATTGGTTGCCTCCCATACGTGCCCCGACTGGAGATCAAACCCGCTACCTGGGTATGTGCTCTGGCTAGAAATCAAACTCCGTGACCCTTCATGCACAGGACTACATTCTAACCTACTGAGCCACACCAGCCAGGCCATCTAAATTTTGAGTTATCAGGCAGTAGTATATGTAGTTTATTTTGATAAGGCAATCTTAACTTGGCACCTGGTATAAACAGGCATCTCAATAAATGCTTGATGGAAAATGAACACTTCACTAGAATAACCTACTTTAGTTAAAACTCATCTTTCCTAATCTCTTTTTTCTTGCACAACATTAGATGAAATAAAAATAAATATAGTATCTAAGTATGAGAATTGTTTGACGACGTCTAGGGGATCTTGGACTTTGCAAAAAAGAGTCACTAATCACTAAAGAAAGGTGAATTAAAACCACAATGAGATATCACCTCACACCTACCAGATGACTATTATCAATAAATCAACAAACAAGTACTGGCGAGGGTGTGGAGAAAAGGCAACCCTCCTGCACTGCTGGTGGGAACGCAGGCTGTGCAGCCCCTGTGGAAAGCAGTGTGGAGGTGCCTCAAAAAATTAAAAATGGAGCTGCCTTATGACCCAGTGATCCCACTTCTGGGAATATTTCCAAAGAAACCTAAAACACTAATTCAAAAGAATATATGCACCCCTATGTTCACTGCAGCATTATCTACAATAGCCAAGTTTGGGAAGCAGCCCCAGTGCCCATCACTAGCTGAGTGGATAAAAAGCTGTGGGACATTACACCATGGAGTACTACTTGGCTGTAAAAAGGAAGGAAATCCTACCTGTTCCATCCACATGGATGGAGAATATTATGCTAAGTGAAATAAGCCGGTCAGAGAAACACAAATACCCTATGATTCCACTTATATGTGGAATCAAATGAACATAATAAACTAACAAATTGGAGACAGACTCATGGATACAGAGAACAGACTGAGAGCTGTCAAAGGGGAAGAGGTTGGGGGGCTGGGTGAGAAGGACAAAGGGATTAAGCAAAGCAAATAAAGTAAAAGATTCCTGGACACAGACAATAGTATGCTGATTGTCAGAAGGAAGGAGCTGTGGAGGGAGGCAGAAGAGGGTAAAAGGGGAATAAATGGTGATGGAATGAGATTTAACTTGGAGTGGTAAATACACAGTAAGATATACAGATGATATAGTGTAGAACTATATGCCTGAAGTCTGTATAATTTTCTTAACCAATGTCACCCAGTAAAGTCAATTAAAAATAAATAAAAATGAAATAAAAGAGGAGGAAAAAAATAAAAATAATATGGAAAAAATAAAGTCATGCTAAGTCAGAATATAGGACCTTTTAAACTATAAAAATAGGAGCAAACTGATTTAATATTTTGAGTTTTGCAAGACGTCTTATAAAAATAAATTGATAAACAGTAACAACATACAGGGTGGGACAAAAGTAGGTTTACAGATGTTCATGTGGAACATAATACAATAATTTATAAATAATAATACAAGAATAAACTCTGTGTTTCATGTACTCACAACTGTAAACCTACTTTTGCCTCACCTTGTATGTAGTCTAATGAAATTACTATAGAGTATTTTCATTAAATGAGTGCAAAATAAAATTTTTAAAATTCTAAAAATTACATCAAGTCTACTAGTTATATATGTTATATCTATGTGTGGGAGCAGTTTATCAGAATATTTTTCATTTCACTATATGGTAAAACCTAGGGAAAAGAGAGCTAAGAAATTATTAGAAAACATCTGGATATTCAGGCTTATGTGTATGTTCAGTTAATCTATGACTCCAGACTCTTCTCTAAGATGACCATCGATGGCAGAAACCACTTTTCCCCCAAGGGTAGCAGTGTACATGTGAATGCCTTCTCTTCTCTGTCTGCATTCATGCTGCTAACCAGCTCCTCCTAACATTTAACAAGTGCCCCTAATGCAGTTTCTGCTTCTTACTGGGCCCGAGACAAACACGAGTGAGGTCCTTCTAGGACGGATGGTGTCAAAGGGGAATGGGAGGAATGACATAAGGAAAAATCATGCAGTAACTCCATGCCCTCACCACCGAGGAGTCCATCACGTGTTTTCCAGCATCACATAAAGTGTGCATGTCCCACTCTCTTTATTTCTATTCCCTCCTTCCAGAGTAGCATTTTTGCAAATAAGAGCCCTGACCCACCAAGGAACCAGAGCAGTTCTGCTGGTAAACCATGAAATATTCTTTTTTAGTAAAGCCTTTTATTATTATATAAGACCAATGATGCTGTGTCTAATAAGTTACCGAACAGGATGTCAGTGGACTGAGCAGAAATGTCTTCCCAGTCCCAGCCACAGTAACCAAAGTGAAATATAAGGAGGTGGTTTGGAATTGAACAAATAGCTTATCAACTGAAGTACATGCAATCTTTTAAATAAAATATGTATTTTTTATTTTCCTCACCATTACATTAGCCTATACTTTCTGGAGAAAGAAAAATACTAATTTGGTTCCATTAAGGATCTGGAGCGATTTGACATGTTACGTTGCCTGTGAAAATGGGCTCATGTGGTGCCACCAGAAAGGAACCCCAGAGGGCACACGGGGGAGAAGTGTAAGTGTAGCGGTGAGAGTCACTGGGGTGGAAGGAAAGGGGAGGCCCTGGGCATGCAGAGAGCTCATGGGCTCTGGGAGCAACTGCCGAGGTCCCCCATAGGCCTCACGTATTGTCCCGGTTTCCAAGGACAAGCTGGCTTGCTTGGGACCCCCAGCCCGCTGCCTGGGTGCTTCCTGCTTGTGCTGGGCCTCCCCCACCCAGTGCCTTTCCCGGACCTTTCAGGTTTCGGTCTCCCGCCCTTGTCCTACCCACTTCTTTCCCCAGGCTATGCCCACCCCATGTGTCACCCTTTGGCTCCTTCTGTGCAGCCTCAAAGTTGTGCCTGTCACCTGGTTTCTCCTGGGCATGTGGTCAGCAGAGGACTTTCCCCACTGATGCCTCCCTGGTAATCCCGCAACCTTGCCCTGCCCCTTGGGAGGCTGGAAAGCTGGTCTGTGCCCCCTGACGGTGGGGAAGCCCCAAGAAGGGCTGTTACTATCCCGGCGGGGCAATTCCACGGCCTCCTGGGAACCTGTGAGGCGCTGCTTCCTAGGAAATCAGGCTTAATGTTTGATCCAGCTCCCGAGTCAATTAGGCTGAAGGTCTGACTCCATTTGCTCCCTTCCTGTGTTAAAACTAGCCAGCTACGCTACCATTATCCTCTAGAAAATTAGAAGCTTTGTTCTGTACATGACACTCTTGAAACCTTACACATTTCTTTTTATACATCTCAAGTCATAGTTCACTTATATTCATTGATGAGGTTTTTTTTTTAGGTTAATAAAAACAAAAATATTAATTTTAAGTACAAATATTAAGAATGGATCACACTCCTTATTTCTCCCTTATTAATCTAAATTAAATCTCTATAATGCAGGATATTGAGTAGTCAGTGTAATTTTATTATATCCTTTATACCAACTTGGCATTATTTTCTTTTCAGAATTATTTTAGAAGTTCTATTTTTTGAGTGTGTATATTTTGGCATACAGATTTCACTTGCAATATAAAATCAGTTTGAATATTTTTATAGGTAAGACATGTCTAAAGTGTTGGTTAGTAAAAAATTGTTTTGGTATGATTGTGATTCTCAATATATCATTCATCAGTATCTTTGTCTGGAAGAGCATAGTATATGTTTAGTAAAACAATCAATTTAAGAAGATCATTTTCAAATTCACTTATGTTCAAGCAATATTAAGGACGGGATTTCTTTTGTATCTAAGCAAGTTCTGCATTTTCAATCTAATGTGCATTTGTGAGAATTTTCAACAGATGCAAATAGGGGATTTAGCAATTTGTAGAGTTGGTTCAAGTTTTGAAATCACTGTGCCTCTGAAGCTTTCCCAGGCACCCTTCTGGAGATGTGAGACATTCAGTCTGAAAAGTTACCTGCCTGTTTTAGCTAGAATTCAGCAGAGAATGCATGCTATTCTACATTAAAGAAACAACTAGAGAGAGAATAAAGTATAGTTTCAATTTTAAAGAACACAGAACATAAGAGTGAAAGAAAATGAAACACAAATACGTGTAGTCCTATTTTTACCTGCCAGCACAGGAAAGAAATTGAAGCATGTATAAAGCACTTGCCATTATGAAAAATGACTTTAGCAAAGCGTCCTTACAAAGATAACAATATCCATTAACATAAGTAAAAAGAAACACAAGGAGAAATATCAAGTGGAATAAAAGACTAATAAAAATTGAGATGTACACTAATGACTGTATCATCTCAACTCAGCAGTCAGAAGACTCATATTCCAAATTTAATGCTAGAGACATAATTAGAAATGTTGGTAAATGAACATATGAATCATTTTTAAGGAAACTAAGTTAGATTTAATATATGATTGAAATGCCATTTTTAATTGCAAAAAAACAAAGTAATATGCATAGTTTCAAGGTAAGATAATAAAGTCCAAGAATAACATATTTGTTTTATAGTAAGTAACTAAATGTAAAGAAATAAATAGCAAATTTTCAACAATAGAAGACAACAAAGAGGCCTCATCTTAGACAATAGCTTCTAACACTAGCAGAGCAGGAAAGCTGTGCTTGGTCAGCACACAATCCTATCCCCACCATCCTCCAAGTCTCTTCTCCAAATGGGCACATCTTTAGGAGGCAAAATCCTCAAGATTATGGGAATATAGTTGTGCTTGTAGAGAAGCAGACTGAGGAATAAGAAGGCAACTCAATATAAAAATAATAAAAACCTGAAGAGTAGATTTCTCCACCAGTTTCTTTAGGATATCATCAAGCTAAGGCCATTTGGAACAATCATAAATGCAAGGACAACTGACAGACTGTCTCTGGCAATAAAGAAAACCAAAGCAAGATGAGCCAATGAAAGAAGGCAAGAGAAAATAGGAAAGATTCTTAAAAGGAAGTCGAAATTTAAGAGGATGAGATAATGAAGTTCCCCTTTTCCTAGGCCCCTCACCTCCCATGGGAAACAAAAAGTCAGGGACTCGAAATTACGGACATTTATTTCATGCTCTTCTTTTGAGTTTGTGAGTGAGAATGCTGCTGCACAAATGATATTTAAATTCAAGAAGCAATCGCCAAAGCTGGCATGTTTCCATGCTTCAAAGTCTAATGGGCTTCCCTCTAAGAGTACAAATTCTCCTTATTAGGTTGAGTGAACCCTACACAGTCCATTTGATACAATGGAAAATATATTCCACGACCACCAGCCAAAACTGAGCATTGCTTTAGCTGAGCTTTCCTCTCCTAACTATGCTCTCAAAACACCTAAAAAGAAATACAACGTACACTCTTGAACCTTTAAGCTGTAGTTCTATGACGAAGATAAACAGCTCTCACAGTACTGGGAAGGTTACCCGAAGTCAAAGAAAGTCACCCCAAATGAAATAATATTTGACCTAATTCCCTTGTTGAGCAAAATGGAAAAAGAAAAAGAAATATAGCAACATCGAAAGATAAAGAAAAATAAACGTAAAGAAAAATGGAAGTACAAATAATATAAATCAATTGTTGAGTTAAATTATAACAAGCTGTAGAAAATTTACACATGGCTGCCCCTGCTGTAGCTGAAAATAACATGAATTATTGATTATATAATCAGTTTGTAAAAATATTTACAACTAATCACACACGCACCCCAGTGTCTCAGGTGACCCGCAGTGGCTTTGTTGGTATAAACTGACATTGGGTGGGTGGTGTGGGCTACGGGTTGATCTCCAGTCAGCCCCCAGGCTCTCTCCTTGATCGGCAGCCTGCTTGCGTGGCAGTGGAGTGGCAGTGGAGTGGCAGTGGCAGTGGAGTGGCAGTGGAGTGGCAGTGGCAGTGGAGTGGCAGTGGAGTGGCAGTGGCAGTGGAGTGGCAGTGACAGTGGCAGTGGAGTGGCAGTGGCAGTGGAGTGGCAGTGGCAGTGGCAGTGGAGTGGCAGTGGAGTGGCAGTGGCAGTGGAGTGGCAGTGGAGTGGCAGTGGAGTGGCAGTGGAGTGGCAGTGGAGTGGCAGTGGCAGTGGCAGTGGAGTGGAGTGGCAGTGGCAGTGGCAGTGGCAGTGGAGTGGCAGTGGAGTGGCAGTGGAGTGGCAGTGGAGTGGCAGTGGCAGTGGAGTGGAGTGGCAGTGGAGTGGCAGTGGCAGTGGCAGTGGAGTGGAGTGGCAGTGGCAGTGGAGTGGCAGTGGAGTGGCAGTGGAGTGGCAGTGGAGTGGCAGTGGAGTGGCAGTGGCAGTGGCAGTGGAGTGGAGTGGCAGTGGCAGTGGAGTGGCAGTGGCAGTGGAGTGGAGTGGCAGTGGCAGTGGCAGTGGAGTGGAGTGGAGTGGCAGTGGAGTGGCAGTGGCAGTGGCGTGGCAGTGGCGTGGCAGTGGCAGTGGCAGTGGAGTGGCAGTGGAGTGGCAGTGGAGTGGCAGTGGCAGTGCAGTGGCAGTGGAGTGGAGTGGAGTGGAGTGGCAGTGGAGTGGCAGTGGCGTGGCAGTGGAGTGGCAGTGGCAGTGGCGTGGCAGTGGCGTGGCAGTGGCAGTGGCAGTGGAGTGGCAGTGGAGTGGCAGTGGCAGTGGCAGTGGCAGTGCAGTGGCAGTGGAGTGGAGTGGAGTGGCAGTGGAGTGGCAGTGGCAGTGGCAGTGGAGTGGCAGTGGAGTGGCAGTGGAGTGGCAGTGGAGTGGCAGTGGCAGTGCAGTGGCAGTGGAGTGGCAGTGGAGTGGCAGTGGAGTGGCAGTGGCAGTGGCAAGCAGCATGGGCGAGCCCAAATGTGCAGGCAAATCTATAGCCTTTTCTTGGCCTCAGATCTACTAACATTCCATCTGAAAAGTCCCATGGCCAAAAATTAGCAAGTGGTTTAAGGTACACTTAAGTCTCTGAGATATACAGAATAGTCTCTGGATACAGAAGGGGATAAAGAATTGGGGCCAATAATTTAATGTACTGTAAGATCTAAGATAAAGTATTTAAATGAGATGGTGAGGGCGCAGGTAACACCTTTACTCAACTACAGAGTCATTAGGGGATAACAAGAAATCAAATAGAGGCCTGAACAATCAATTTCAGACGCGAGAATAGCTTAAGACACAATGAAATCAAAGTAAAAGGGAAATAAAATAATTAAGCAAGATTACATAGCAGAAAAGAATATCCAACTTTGCTAAAATGATGTTTGTAAAGAATTAAAATCAACATACGGCATCGAAAACGTATCCAAATATTATATTAGAAGGACAGTTCAATTAAGTAATAACAATAACCAATCCTGCATCTTGTAAAGTATCACTGTACGGGGGAAATTAATACAAAATAATGAATCAGAAGTTGTGATTTAATTATGAAATTCCAAAGGTAAAGGGGTTTGTGTAGAGAATTTTTTTAAAAGTTCTTACAAATGAGGAGAAAGAGGCTTGTTTCAAACGTTTCAGTCACAGCATGGAATTTCAGGATTTAAAGAAAGAACATTTAAAATGTATGCCTTACTGTGTTAATACTTTCTCACTGTGTGATTATGTATTTGCTACTGAAAATAAACAAGGACTTTTGTTTCTATGACAGCATAGTTGGTGTGAGATTAAAACTAAAATATAACCTGAGTAAGGCTTCCACTTTTAGATGGGTTGGAGAAAGACGAAAGCGCTGCTGTTCTGAGTTAACAAGAACAAACTGGACAATCAAAAAATGATCTTTCTTTTTTTATTATTATGCCTATCATAAAGCTGAGGACAGAAACCTAAGTCAATAAAGTTCCAGAAATTTAAAGCCAAGAAAGAGCAGGGAAAACTAGTAACAAAGAAAGAGAACTCGATCAGGTCACTGAAATGATGGCGCATAAATTTTTCATCTGTTAAATGAAAGATTAGGCTTCTTTAGGCCTCTAAAATTTCTAAAAATATACTTCAAAATAATTTGCATAGTCAGCAAATAAACAGTGCTTTGCTTGTTTGCCAAGTCATTAAATATGTAGTCTAATGTGTTTTTCTTTATAGGCTAAAATATGTATTATAAATGCTTATGATAAAAACATAGAACTTCACATTTTGACAGATGTGCATGCTATATTTTGTTGCTGTCAGTTGAATGACTTTAAAAGTATATATATTTTTAGAACAGGAAAAGATAGAATAGACTGCAAAAATCACAAACTAAGTTGTGAAATTTTCACTACAATAAGTTAGATAAACAGAAACTTAAGAAAGAGAAGCAGGCTCGATGCAATTTCAGTAAAGCATGTTTCTGGTTGAAGCATCATTATTCTTGTTAAATAAAATAAAATTAATTCAGTGAATTGGATACTGCACAAAAGGATATTTAAGGTAATGATTTGCTGTATGTTTTGGCTCATAATAGAAGAAAAACTTATTTCATATGGTTCTACAATATCTCATAAAATTAGGAACACATTAGGTACTTAATGAAATAGCTACCTTTGTCAGATTTAAAGATCATTAACTTTTGGGTTAAGCTACAATTTTCATGTTAAAGACAATTAGCTCATCTGCCATACACTCAACATTTCAACATGCTCATTACATCAAAATATAATTACCTGTAAAATAGCTATTTTTGAAGGTTTATTTTCTACTTTCCATTAAAAATATGATTTTTTTTCTATTGTAAATAGCTTTGATATTTTTAAAAAATGACTTGCTTATTTCTGTGTGGTCTCATCTGAGTATTGTTTTCCAAGCATTTTAATAATTATTACATTTATTTCCAAGAACTTGAACTAACTAAAGGAGATTTATAGAATCGTGCTTACTAATTAATTTTTCATCACCTAATGCTATTGAATGATCTCAGAAACCTTGTTTATATAAAAATATGAATTATCAGAGGCTAATTATTTCTATACCGCATGTTTTAAATACAATATTACAGTTTTATTTTCTGACTGATAAAACATATTTTACTCTTTTACCCTTTGTTACTTTAAACCATATGAAACTTCCATTCTTATAATTCAAAAATGTTAAATATCAACATTTCTTTATGGTTTACCCTAATATTTTTTACACTGTCAAGTATAATGTTGCAAAGCATAAACAGTATGTGTTGTGTGCATAAAAACTGGGAGGTAATCAGAAAGAATATTAGCAATGTCTGTATCATATTGTGAAATGAAGGATAATTTTTTAAAATATTTTTACTTTGTGTTATATCCCACTCCTAAACTGAACACATATTACTTTTCTAATCAGAATAGCATGACTTTTTACTGATAAAACATACTATTGAATATGAAGAAAATAATACAAAATATCATGTATGGGTTCTCCCTTCAGCCGCTGCTGGCCCCCAACTCATATAATGGTGGAACTCAGTATATACTTGAATATATATATTGTTTAAAATTTTGTCTGTGTAAGAAGCACCGCCTGCCGTGGCCGGTGTGGCTCGGTGGGTTGGGTGTCCTCGCTGTCCTATGTACAGCAGGGTTGCTGGTTCCGTTCCTGGCCAGGGCCCGTGCCTGGGTTACGGCTGGATCCCTGTTAAGGGATGTGCAAAAGGCAGCTGATCGCTGTTTCTCTCTCTCTCCCTCTCCCTTTTCTATCTCTAAAAATAAAATAAAAAATTTTAAAAGAAAGAGAAAAAAAGAAGTGCCGCCTCACATTTACAAACATCACTTAGCATTCTCTGAACCTTTTATTTTCACCACTGTGGCAGGGACTGTTTGCTGTTCACCAAGAAACCATATCGCTTCTCTTTCCTGAGCATCGACATAGTCTACAGTTCCTAGTCTCACACCTAGATATGATGATATGAACTTAATTCTAGCTAAAGGGTGTTAGAGAAAAGATATTTGTCTGCTGTCTTCACATTCTCTTTCTTCATCAACTGACCAGAGCCATGTGGTTATAAACTCTAAGAGACAGTAAAGCCATATGAAGAAAGAAGCCTCCGTAAATGAACCATCACATAGAGGAGAGCCAATACAGAACACTTTACTGAAACAGTTAAATGACCAAGAAAATAAACTTGTACATATTATGTTGGTGTGATTGTTATTACCCCAACATGTATCAGGGAGGAAAAAGGTATTTTCAGAAAAAGTCAATTATGGAATGATTAAAAAGTATAAGGTATTAAAAAAGTATTTGAAAAATGTATATAATGAGTTACGAAATCATAATTGACATATCTTTTGGATTAGTGTTACTTATGCACACCAGTTTTCTCTTGAAAGCCCAATGATATGTCATGGGATACCAAGATTCTCAGTTTTATATCCAACAGAAGCTTTGAGAACAGTTAATCTCAGCAAATACAAAATGTATAGCTCTATGAGCATTTTTGGTAATTACTTTACCTGTGTTTTCTACACATTCTCTACTATACAAATCCCAACTGTTCATCTCCTTCCCAAACAATTTGTGTTGCTCTCCCTGTGACTCCTGCTTCATTGAATGATGAAGAAGCTTTGGACTGACCAAACCTCCTGTTGAAAAGAACATGAAATAAGGGAAGTATAATATGCCTCTCCAAGTCATACCTCAGAGATATTGCAGTTTGGGCTCCAGGCCGCCTTAATAAAGTATCATCATAAAGCATCATTATCTTTACTGGTGGGAGATATTGCCTTCGATTTGTAAAAATTGCAACACCTGTGAAGCGTAATAAAGAGAAGCAAAATTGCCCAGCTGGCATGGCTCAGTGGATCAACCTAGGATCCAGGAGATCTCGGTTCGATCACTGGTCAGGGCATATGCTCGATCCCGAGTGGGGGTGTGCAGGAGGCAGCTGATCAATGACTCATCATCAATGTTTCTATTCCTTGTTCCCTCTCCCTTCCTCTCTCTGAAATCAAAGGCATATTTTTTTAAAAAATAAAAAAATAAAGAGAAGTGCAATAAATTGAAGTTTGCCAATATATTATGGGAAAGCATTAAAAACAATTGATGCATTAAGGCTTCAAGAAAAATAACCCAAGAGAAGGGGAATGTCAAGGAGAAGAGAATTGAGTCTACAGCTATATTTTCCCTAACAAAGCACATGTCAGGTCTAGAGTAAGGGCAGATGATTTAAGGATCCAGGCAAATGACCCATCAGATGGCAACTACTAGGAAGCAACGAGACCTCTATAACTTTTGCTGGCAGGTGAGCCAGTAAGAAGAGAAGAGTGAAGAACTGAGCTCTACATTGGGGGGAGAAAAAAGATTAGAATTTAGAACCTAACTGTTGAGAGGCCCAGTTGTGCCAGGCCCTCAGCTGAAGCACTGGGAGGGCTCTGCTCTAGGGACAACCAGCTGTCAACAGGACTAAATCTCCAAGTCAGCCTTGAGCAGTCTCAGTTTCTTGGGTAGAATTAAGATGTTCAGCCCCTATTCTATCTGCTTCACAAAAGAAATGAGAACGCCCTTTGTACAATGTTAAGAACATCAAAGCAAAAGAGTACACATTAAAAACAGCCAGAGAAAACAGACCTATCACCTTCAGAGTTGCAGCAATTAATTGACATTTTAATGTAAACAATAACTTGAAGACAGTGAAATAAAATCTCTACTGGGCTAAAAAGGAAAACTCCTAGATTTGGATACTTGAAACCAGACAACAATGGGTCCTCTAGAGGTGTTTGTTTTTTCCAGCCTCTGTGAGTCTTTTGTTCTGAGGTGGGTCTTTTGTAGATAGCATATATTTGGGTCTTTAAATTGAACTCTTATGAGTTGTGCTCTCTCCTATATATACAAGATATGTAACATTTTTTATTATTATTATTGGTATATTAATAAAGATCAGTGCTAGAGAAATTCATTAAAACTAATTTGTGCTGTTATACGTATATTCCATAAGTATTATAAAAAGTGTTCAAAGTATAGCCATGCCCTTTTCCATGTGGGTTAAATTTATTTTAATTACTCTGAAATTCTTTCATTTCTTTTATTCCTTTATAATGAACTAATTGTGAAACATTTCTAATAATGCATTACTGTTGGTTCTTGTACTTTTGTCCAAAGGCTATATAGGGAGTCCAAATGAGAATGAGTTGTTAAAATAATTAAGGGATTCTACTTCCTTCAATAATTAAAGATAGGAATCAGAGTCTTCAAATGAATCTCAAATTGAGCTGGCAGAGCCTAGAGAACAATAAATGAAGGCAAAATGATTTTGGCATTTATTCTACCCTCTGAATCAAAGTCCAGTTCTACCCCATTGTCATATACTCCTGTATACTTAACTAGATGACAGTATTTTAAGGGAGAAGGTTCCGTATTAGCGGCAAAGCATGATATGAGATAAAAACCAGTTATACACCACATATTATTACAAATAATGATATAACAATAATCCTATAAAGAATATTTTATTAATCCCATTTTTTACATAGAGAAAATGAAGCTTTATGCTGTCAAAGTTCACAAAAAGACAAAGTACTGAAGTTGCCATTCAAACTCAGCCCTACCAAATTTAGGTGTGTCAAGCTCTAGGACCTATGTCCTTTCGACTATGCTAAATACCCAAGAAAAATGATATATTGTCTCCTTTACATTAAAAGACCAGTAAGTTCTGACTTCATCAGTTTTTTTGGTGGAAATACAAAGAAATCCAAGATGTCTGCAACAAGTGTGCTAGTTTCCTAGGGCTGACATAACAAATTACCACAAGTCCCGGGGGCTAGAAGTCTGAAATCAAGGTGTTGGCAGGGCCATGCAATCACACAGTTTCTTGGAAAGATGCTCCCTTGCTTATTCGAAGCTTCCAGAAGTTACTGGCATTCCTTGGCTTGTAGCTACCTCACTCCAATCTCTACCTGTCTTCAAATAGCTCTCTTTCCTTTTGTGTCTCTGTCTCTATCTCCCTCTGCTTACAAGGACCCCTGCCATTGGATTTGGGGTCCACCCTAGTCTAGTGTGACCTCATATTAACTTGATTACATTTAGAAAGACACTGTTTCTAAATAAGATTATTTTTACAGGCTCCAGGGGTTAAGAGTTCAACATGTCTTTTGGGGGTACATAATTGACTCACTACACTAAGTCAGCTTGAGTTTTTGGTATTTCTTTGAAAAAAGAAATACAGTCAATAGATATATTTTGGGGAAGTCTCTAAGTACTAGCCATCTTGAACTCTTGTATCCATGGCACAAAGAAAAGATGATTTCCAGGACAATTTCAGCTTAGGATGGGTTTCCAAACCTCCTCCTATTAATTTCATAGGCTCAGGTTTTATGTGGAGCCAAGTTAATATGTATGCACACAATAAATGATACAACAGATGTCTAAGATAGGGAGATGTAGATACCAAAAATATGAATTTATTTTGTGGAAGAAAAAAAACTACTGGACTGAGTCACCTACATTGCCCAGTAGGTGGGTTAATTAAATTAAATATCTTTTATTTGACAGTAATATCAGATTAGATTCTGTAGATTCTACTCTTCCTAGGGGATTTTGTGGTAGACCCTAAGACCTCTGAGAACCCATATGATGTTTTATTCATAGAAATCTGGAGTTATTTAGACAAGTGTCCTTTATTTTATTAATTGTTAGTCAACCATATTTTCCTTCCCATTTGATATTAAGTAGATCTCTACTGGATACACTGAATCTATTTTGTAAACATTTCTCTAAAATAGTTAAAACTCACTTTAAAACACTGTATTTTTCTTTAGATTTGTAATTTTAAATTGTTTAGTACCAGTGCTTAGTATTTTGGTATTTGTTTTTGAACTTTCAAAAAGAAAAGTAGAAAATGTATGGGCAAGCACTTTGTTACCCGTTTTCGCAATTTAGAATCCTTCCGGTACCATTAATCTCACTTCTCTGTACTCTTTCCCTGTAGCTGAATGTTGCTTACTTGTAATTATAAGTGTTTCACTGACTCCCTTATTTAATTTTATTCCTAGAAGTGGGGGGAAAAGCATTATAAATGAATATGTTTTCTTCATACCCCTTTTCCCATTATGGATGGCCTTTGATTTCAATAAATTACTTTCCCTAACTTTATAGCTCCTTACTACTCACATGCTTATGTTTATGTACTAAAACATAGCATTAACAATTTAAATGTCTAGGATATGTTATGATATATAACTGTTGAGGAGGTGTTGCAGGAACAAGGCTGGTATTTATCTAATGAGAGGCCCTCGCGGTTCCCACGTGGTGAGCAGCATCGATGGTGAGCAGGCAAATATTGTAAAAAGGCCATTTTCCTACTTTGGATGATCCACAGCAGAAGGAAAGCGGAAGGCAGGAATAAAGTACAGACAAGCAATCAAGTTTGGCATTTAAAGATTAAAACCAACTGGACAGGAATAAATAGCAGTTGGCCCTAGGAAACTGGATTTTAAGTATTACATGAATAAGCAGATTATGTTTACAACAATGAATCAAACTATTGAAGGGAGTCTGCAGCAGGGCATAAAGAATGGGAATGATAACATGGTGTGCCCCATACAAATGAGCAGTCCTTACCGTTCAAAGAACAAGATTATGCTTTTGCTCATAACATTCAGGGGAACTGCTTCAGCATTAACCGTAAAACCCCTCCTGAAAGGATAGTGTTTGTGGTGATGGTCAGAGGGAAAGGAGGGTGGGAGAAGCTGTAGCTGGGCAAAGGTGGGAAAAATGAAGACAGAGACATTGCTTTGGGTGATGGGTGCCTAATGCAGTGTGCAGGTGATGTTTTATTGAGTTGTACACTTTGTCTTTAAACACAATAAACTGAGATTGTCTGAGGATTCACATATCTGGGTAGCTCTTGACTCAAGTTTGGTGGATATGATAATATTATTCCAGCCCCCTTAACCCTTGGTTAGAATCTGACATGGGACCCACACTGTCTTTTGAATACCTGATGGATGGAGCCTAAGTGATCTTGTGTAATGAATTATGTTTTCTTTTCCATTCATTTCAAAATGTTTTCTAATATACTCTTAGATTTTCTTCTTTGACATATGGGTTTTATAGAAGAGACCTGTTTAATTTCTAAATATTTGGGAATTTGCCACATTATTATATGTAATTGCTTTCTAATATAATGTTCTTTAAAAATACGTTTTTATTGATTTCAGAGAGAGAAGAAGGTAGAGAGGGAGAGAGATAGAAACATCAATAATGAGTCATTGGTTGGCTGCCTCCTGCACGCCCCTCCTGGGGACCTAGTCTACAATTGAAGCATGTGCCTTGACTGGGAAACCAAACCTTGATCTTCTGGATCATAGGTCAGCGCTCAACCACTGAGCAACACCAGATGGGCTAATATAATCTGTTTTTGATCATAGACATATTCTGTATCTTTATATGATTTTAATCATTTATTTAAGTGACTATTTCATATACTTTTGAAAGCATGTGTTATTTACTGACATGTAGAGGATTCTATAATGTCAACCAACCAGTCCACTGTGATAGTGTTGTTCTTCTTGTACATTCTTACTGACATTTTTGTCTATTTTTTCTACCAAATTTGCAAGAAGAGTTTTGAAATCTACTGTAATTATGGATGTTTATGTATAATTCCTGAGTTTTGTAAGTTTTTGCTGTATTTATTTTGAAGCTTTGTTATCGGATATTAGTACATTTCATATTGCATGCCTTTTTGATGACTTGGAAGCTTTATTATTATATAATTTACCACTTTATCCTTGATCCTTCTGATATTAGCACAGCCATTGCAGCTGTCTTATATTTAGTCTTATGTTTTTTATGCTTTTACTTTTTTCCTATCTTTTTTTTTTTTTGTAGTTAAATTGTCTTTCTTGCATGGCCAGCATGGCTCAGTGGTTGAGTGCCGACCCTTGAACCAGGAGGTCACAGTTCGATTCCTGGTCAAGCCACAGGCCCGGGTTGAGGGCTCCATCCCCAGCAGGGGGCGTGCAGGAGGCAGCCAGTCAATGACTCTCTCATCTTCTCCTTTCCTCTCTTTGAAGTAAAAAGAAAAAAGTTGTCTAAGTGAAATCAGCCAGTCAGAGAAAGACAAGTACCACATGATCTCACTTAGGTGAGGAATATAATAAACAAAATAAACTGATAAACAAAATGGATCCAGGCACACAGAAGCATGGAACAGACTGAGGGATCTCAGAGGGAAGGCAGGGAGGGGGGTGTGGGTGGGGAGAGATTAATCAAAGAACTTATATGTTTATAAGCATAACCCATGGACACAGACACTGGTCTGGGGGTGGGGTGGATGTGGGGCAGAGAGGATCAATGAGGGTGAAAAGGGGACATCTGTAATATTTTTGACAATAAAGATAAAGAAACTAAAATAACAAAAAATTGCCTTTCTTGTATGGATCCTGTCTTTGGATGTTGATATTGTTCATTATTTTAAAGTTAGGTTTTTTGGGGTATAATTTATATGTAATAGATCCCATCTCTTTTTATGTGTACAATTCATGGAGTTTTATTAAATTATACAATAATTTAATCCATCAGCAATAATTAAGATTTCAAAAATGTTTATCCCCTTAAAACATCCCTAACTTTTTTGTAGCTAATCATCTCTTCCCACCCCCAGGCTCCTGAAACCACTGATCTGATTTCTCTTCTTACAGTTTATTTTCTAGAATTTCATATAAATAGAATCCTAGAGCATGTAGCCTTTTGTTTGGCTTCTTTCACTCAGCATAACGCTTGGAGATTTATCCATAGTATTGCATATACCAGTAGTCATTCATTTTAATTGCTGTTTTATTATTGATCTTTTAAAGCTAGCCTGACAATCACTATTTTTTTTTAATTTATCTTTAATGTTGAAAATATTACAAATGTCCCCCTTTTCCCCCATTGACCCCCTCCAACCTGCACCACCCCAGGTCTTCAGGGCACTATTGTCTGTGCCCATGGCTTAGGCATATCTGCATGTAAATTATTTGGTCAGTCTCTTCCCACCCTCCCCCTGCCCCCTGCCCCTGAGACTTTTCTATGCAGCTGTAAAAAACAAGGGTCTCTTACCCTTTGGGACAGTGCGGAGGGACCTGCAGAGCATTATGCTAAGCAAAATAAGCCAGTCAGAGGAAAACAAAATCACACGATCTCACTTATATGTGGAATCTAATGAACAAAATAAACTGATATACAAAATAGACCCAGAGACATGGAGGCATGGAACAGACTGACGGATACCTGTCTTTTAAGTGAAGTTCTTAGACCAAACACTTTTAATGACTATGTAATCCTGGTTGGTTTACGTTGGCCATGTTGCTATTTGTTTTCTATTTGTCCTTTCTATGTTTTAACTCTTATTTTGAATGAAATATATTTCATATTCCATTTTATCTCCACTATAGGTTATTTTAGCTATCCTTCTATGATGACTTTCTTACTGATTGCCCTAGAGTTAAAAGATTCATCTTCAACTTAACACATTCTCCCATCTGGTGATATTATCACATATGAGACTTACTATATGCAATATAAGATCCTTACGCAGTATACTTCTATTTTGCCCCCCTGTCATATGTGCCATTGCTGTGGACTATTTTATTTGTATCTATGTTAAAAATCCCACAAGAATTTGTTATATGTATAACAAAGTACTAAATCAACTTTTAAAGAAGCACAAATGGTTTCATAAATGAAACAAAATTCCTATATTACCATAATTTTCTATGTCCAGTGCTTTTTCTTCCTCTTGTAGATCCAGATTTCTATGTAATACTATTCAGCTAAATGATTTTCATTAGCTTTTCTAGTAGTGAAGGTCTAATGCAAAAAACAAACAAACATGTCCTCAACTTTTGTTTGTCTGAACTAGTTTCTTATTCCACCATTATTTTTAAAGGACATTTTGTTTAAAATTTTTAGGTTGACTTTTTTTTTTATATATATACTGCCAAGATTTTTGCACAGTTTCTTAAGAAAAGTGGGTAGTCATTATTTGTTCCTCTATATGTAATGTGGCTTTTCCCCCGAGGTAGTTTTAAGATATTCTGTTCATCACTATTTTTAATAATTAGCAATTGTGACTGTTTCTTGGTGTGGTTTTCTCTACTTTATTCTGCTTTGTTTAGTTGAGTGTCTTAGACCTGTGGTTAACATTTTAATGAACGTGAAATGTTTTTTTTACCATTTCTTTGAACCTATTATGTACCCCTGGACATTTGGAATTCTGTGTTCATGTGGGTCTGGAGTTTTTCCCCTCTCTTTACAGTGCTGGACTTTATTCGGGAAGGCAGTTTAGTTACTGCATCCTTTAAAACTTCTTTTTATATCTTGTAAAGCAAGGGTATAATAGGCTTACTCTAGAGCTTTTTATCCCTGCTACCAAAGTATGATTTCCTTTCAGTCTCTGCAGTTTGCCCCTGGTACTTAACCATTCTGATGGCTGGAACTCAACATCTCTGGCTTGCGTGAGCTTTGGAAATTGTGTAGATATACAGGTCCCAGGAAACTTTTGTCTGGCCTAGTGGAGTAAAATCCTAGCTGTGGCCTCCTAGAATTCATCCAAATACTCAAGGCACCCCTATGCTAACTCCTGGAGCTCATTATCTACATAATGTTTTGGGGTTTTTTAGTACTTTGCTTCTAAAATTCCACCTACTTTGGCCTCCTCAATCTTTAATATCTGTCCCATGTATTCAGCAAGACTGCCACGTTCTGCTTGGGTTTTCCTGCCCGTATCACGATCTGAAAACTGCCTTTGTGCAAATAAGAAATTGCAAACTCATTTTTATTATTTCTCCTCTCTCAGGAATCACAGCAGTACTGTGATTTCTGTTGTAAAATATCTGAAAAACAATTTCAGGTATCTTGACAAACTTCTAGCTGTTTATATTAGGAGGGCATGTTTGCTACCAGACGTTGTACCACGTTTAAAGTGTTTTTGCGATAGTGGGTTGTTATTTTGTTATTGTTGTTTGTATTTTTCTCAGTGTGAAGGCCATTTGCTTCAGGATGCATTTCTGAATTAGCATGAAATACTTGCATGTTTAACTTTGCATTTTTCTGGGGAGAAAGTCCCTGGCTTTCACCTTTCTTGGAGATCCCCTGAGTGTATGAGTGTGTATTTGTTTTATGATCTCTAGCTTATTCTATGATGGTGATGATACAAGATGTGAAAAGGGGGTTAATTTCCTGCAATTACTGTTTAATTATAGTGAATAAAATGTTCCAATAGCACCTGGAGAGTTTATTTTTAAAATACATTTTAAAATTTTATAATGTTAGACTACAACTAATAGAGTGCAGTGGTATGCATAAGAAATAATAGATTAACTTGATCATAGTTCTGGAAAAATAGAAAAGGCTCAATAAATACTTAATAAGCATGTGGTATTAAACCGTCGCTGTATGGAAGGTGCTGGGAGAGGTGGTAGGGAAAATATGGATGCAGATGAATGGTGGCACTTTTTTCCAGTGAGTGCAGGATAGATTTGATTGATCAATGTTGTTATTTATTCTACTTTAACCATCTGTAGACTTGGCAATATGACATATAATGTGCTCTTTTTTACTTTTTGTCTCCTTTAATTTCTGTACATATAGGTCCTAAAAACTTTTACCTTAAACACAACTGTTAGTGTTGTAATTTAAATAATCTTAGTTAGGTCACATTAGGGACCCCTCTCCCATAAGGTAAACTTATTAATTACAATAACATACTTTTATTTATTTTCTATCCATATATTTACTAATAAATTAATAAAGAATATGCCTAGTATTAGGGGAAAAATACTTTAAGTACAAATTTTATGTATTTTATCAAGGTAAGTACTTCTTTTTAAGCTCTGAATTCTAAGAAGTAGTTTTATGTTCCACTTTATTAAAAATAACAAAAATATTTAGAGAACAAGTATAATTACTACTTGTGATTTAAATACTTATTAGTTTGAGCATCTATAAAGCTATGAATGTTATGCACTCTTGTACTGTATTATTTATGCTGAATCACAAATCTTTAAGCCATGTCCATTAAAAATAAAATGTAACGTTATTTTTAAGCCTGTAGACAAAAATTGAGTCTGACCACTTAAACTTGTCAGCTACTGAGAGTTTGATACATTACTTGCCCACTTTCCTTTTAAGCTATTAAAGAGCAAAATGTTAAGGATCTGGATTTTTTAATCCTAATTTTGTTGGAGTCTGGGGACAGTTGTCCCTTGTACATTTAAAGAACAATGCTACTTACTGCAAAATTTTGCCATGTTTAGAATAAAAAAATTTAAAAGAAAGTTTCAAACTCCCAATTTTTTTAATATAAAAGGTTATAATTTCAATTTTTGGGCTTCTTAAGTGAAATGTCAGCATAATTGAGCTCATGTCTACATCTTCTACCCAATTTTCATTCTATCTGTATGAAGCCTCTGTACAGAATTAAAATATTTTAATTGAGTATATACATGATGAACTTCTAGAAAGAGGCATCAGCCAGATGTGTAATATCTGCAGATATGTAATATAAATAACAGTATCTTACTAGTTTTAGGGGACCCAGTACCATAGAAACCCCCTTCACTTAAAGAAATATAACATTAGCCATATAAGTTTCCTATGAGGGATTCTGAAATTACGGATTTCACAGTTACTCTATATAGGGGCTGACCCTGCTCCTTCAGGTATCTGCTACATCTGCTGAAAAAGCAGGATCTTTTTAGATTAGATTTTAGATTTTCTATCCTGAGCAATGAAAGCATTCGTAAATCTGATCTCTAAAGAAAAAAAATACAGTGTTATCATGGTATGTTTCTATCTCCCATGAATATTTTCTCTGATCATAATATGCAAAGTGTAGCATACAAATTGAAGTTGACTTTGTGTGTTTAGGGATTTTAGTAAAATCTGAGCACTCAAATTTTTCTCCTCTGATAATCTTTTATGAAATATATACCTAATAAAAAAGTAAGAGGATGATTCTTAAATGAAAAAAAAATAAAACATAACCTGTGCTAAAACAGTTTACATTTTCCCCAAAGAATTTTGAATCTGTTATTAGTAGAATCAACTATTATGGGCTTTCTTTTACTTACATTTTCAGATTAGCCAAAATAACATACAAACACTCTCTTTGCTGATTCTTTTAGTATTTTAGTGTTAAGTTTGGTACAAGCTCATCACATACATATTTAAATTATAGGTCAGATATGGAAGTTAGAAAAATTTAGTTCTAAATTTGACTTTGTGTCTTATAGTTTGCTACTGGGTAGGAACCACGGCTGTCTCATCTTTAACAGAGATAATTATAGTTCCTTACTATTAGGATTGTTCTGAGGATAAAATAAAATAATTTAGGTGTACCCTTTAGAGGAATACTGGGTATTTGCTCTGTAGTTACTGTTTCTAAATTTCTTTGTATTCCACCTGGTGGGCAAACACAGAGAGCCTATGCTGTGGCTTTTCAAAGGTCCAAATCAGAAATTCTTAGGCAGATCCTGACCTGAGTTACTAAACCTGGTTCACACTAAAAAAGCGATCCTGGAAGATCCCAAGAGAGCCCAAACCTCAGAAGAGAGCTAGTGTCTTTTAAATAGTCCACAGAACCAAATGGTTACTCCTTGGACATATTATAAAATTATATTTTTATTGAAACAACTGACATAAGACTTTTTCAACTTTTCACGTAAATTACTGTAAAGGCACATATAAAAGGGAGTAGAAACAGACAAAATATAGGAATACTGATAGAAATTCTAGAATCTGGACAAAAGGTTCTCTACTTATAATACAAAGATGATGGCTTTTAAAGAAAAAAGAGTGCACTGCTGCTATGCCAGAACACGGTGGGATAGTCTATAAAGAAGCAGAAGACAGTTATTTTCCCACCCCTCTCTGCCTGCTCAGGAAACACAAGCTTAGGATGAATGCAGAATGCCAGCAGTGGGCACTCTTATTATGTGGCTGCCTCACTTGGTAGGGAACACAATGCACTCATTAGTACCCATTCTATTCGTACCTTTCTTTCTAGATATGTTCTTAAATTATCACAACACAATAAAGGAAAACAATTAATATACAGATTTACTATACACAATATATTCATGGAAATACCCATGAAAGTGACCCATACTTTGTTAGAGTCTAGACTCTAGAGACGTATCTGTAATTAAATGTATGAAGAAATTTCTCTGCCCCAGAGATAAGCAATCTGTTACCTACAAAGGAGTTGTTAGCTTATTTCTCATCAGAAACTCTACGGGCCAGAAGGAAAAGACATTAAGTATTCAAGGTAACGCAAAACACGGATCTGAATCCAAAACTACTCTATCCAGCAAGGCTATTATTCAAAATAGATGGTGAAATAAACAGCTATCCAGGCAAAAAAAAAAAGGAGTTTATCACCACCAATCCAGCATTGCAGGAAATGTTAAAGGGACTGCTGTCATTAGAAGTAGAAATAGACAGAATGAGAAAAGCAAGCATAAAGAATTAGAATCGCAGTAGATAAGTACCTATCAATAATAACCTTAAAGATAAATGGATTAAATGTCCCAATCAAAAGGCATAGGGTAGCTGAGTGGATAAGAAAACATGACCCAAATATATGTTGTCTACAAGAGACCCACCTCAGAACAAAGGACTCACACAGGCTGGAAAACACACACACAAACTTCTAGAAGACTGTAAAGGAGAGACTGACAGCAATACAGTCATAGCAGGGACTTTAACACCCCACTGACCTCACTGGATAGATCTTCCAGACAAAAAATCGACAAGGAAACAGTGACTCAAAATGACTCACTAGATCAGATGGATTTAACTGACATTTACAGAACATTTCACCCCAAAGCTGCAAAACATACATTCTCCTTAAGTGCACATGGGACACTCAATGATAGACCACATGTTAGGACACAAAACAAATCTCTACAAGTTCAAGATGATTGAAATCATATCAAGCGTCTTCTCAGACATTTACATCATGGAATACCATGCAGCTATAAAAATGAAAGATTTCTTACCCTTTGAGACGCGTGGTGGGACCTGGAGAGTATTATGCCAAGTGAAATAAGCCAGACAGAGAAAGACAAGTGTCACATGATCTTATTCATATGCAGAATCTAATGAACAAAATAAACTGATGAACAAAATAGATCTAGAGACATGGAACAGACTGAGGGATCTCAGAGGGAAGGTGGGGGTGGTTGGGTGAGGGTGAGTGGGGAGAGATTAACCTAAGAATTTCCATGCATGTATGCATAATCCACCAACGCAGACAATAGTGGGGTGAAGACCTTGGGGGGAGGGGTACAGGGGGGAGGGGACCAATGGGTAACAAAGGGGACATTTGTAATACTTTGAACAATAAAGATACATTTAAAAAAAAGAGAAATTTCTCTGCCTCCAGGCAGAGGAAAGAATGAGAGAGAAAGAGAGAGAGAGAGATGAACACTAAGAAGAGCAAGATAAGGCTTTCCCTAAACATCTTGCAATACTCAACACCTGTGGACATTAGAGAAAAATTAACTTAGTTTTAAAGATAATAACTCAGTAACTTTGCAATGACTCCATTTATTTTACATGCTTGAAAACAATGGAAATACTTTTTTCTACTTTAAATTGGGAAAACATTAACTTTATTATAATAAAGCTCTCAGGAAACTATAATCACTATATTTTGTGAATTTATGCAAAATATCAAATCATAGTTTCTATATAAATTTATCACTCTAGTAGGTTAATATCTTTATCTTGTCATAACTAAGAGATTCTGTGTAGACTTTAATTTGGCAGGCTCTGTAATAAGATGGGTCACCCTGATTTTGCAGTGATATGGGCATCACTAAGTACTAATATAAGCTCTGATGAGAGCAAGACTTTATAGGTCACTTAAGTATGAAACCACCTTTGATCTCTATGCCTAAGTATGAATTCTCTTCCCCAACCTCTGGTAACACTTACTGTCTGTACTCATGGGACAATGGAATTAATAGTAGAAATGTTAGTTCTGAAGTCAGATTACCAGGGTTCAGATTCATATGGACATTTACCAGTTGTTAGCCACCATAAAAGTTGTATATATTTTTTGCAAACCTCACTTTCCTTTTCTGAATGAGAAAAAATAGTCACTGAAAGAATGACATCATTGAAATAATGGCGTAAGGTGCTAGCAATAACGCCCAATAATCCTTACTATGGTAAGGATTCAGTTAATTATATATTATATATGTATGTATACAGAAATGTAATATGTGTGCGTGTAATTAACTACTAACATAATCCTCAAAAAAGAGTAAAAGTTTAGTGAATGATAGTGGTTATCATTACTGTTATCATTACTACTTCATTTGATATTAAAGAAACCTACACTTAGTTGGTTTTTGTGTGTGTGTGACATAAACCTTCAGTGACTTTATAAAAGACTTGAAAGCAGGGCTCCTTTTGTTCCCTCGCCTCCTGATACGGGAAGTGATCGCCGAGTCCTGGGATGTGCTGCAGGCGTCTTGCAACAACGTCAAAGCCGGTTGGGACACTTCTTCCCATTATCAGCTGCTTGTTCAGTGGCATCACATTTGTAGCGGGAAGTTAGCCCTGGCGGGACTATTTACATCACAAAAATTGTCAAATTCTACAAATTAGTATTTCCCCTATGATCAGAGACAGGATGTTGGCCATTTCGTAGCACATTCCTGATTAAGTGTTCATCAGTATTGATGTGAAACTAAGTCTCTATACCTATAATGGTGACTCTAGCCCAAGTTTGCATATTAAAATTATCTGGAAATTTTGTTTTGTTTTTAAGAGAGTACTTGGCCCACCCCCACTGATTTAATAGTGTTCAGCCATGCTTGGGACTTATCTAGTTCAGTAAAACTCAAACTATTTATCGCAGGGGATGCTATAATGATGCATGAAACGCTGTTATAGCAACGTAAGGCAATGGGATTAAGCACATCGGTAATTATTTTTACATGAAGATTGAAAACATATACATATATGTATCTATCTTCACACATAACAAAATATATGAGATTGAGTTCCGCATATACACCTATAAAACTCCCATAGATTAATAGTGCGTTGAGATCACCGACTCCTAATAAGCGGTTAGTAACATGCTCTTAATCATTTGGGGCTTGCAAACTAAAATGTCTCCAACAGTGTTTTCCCCAAGTACTTTGGTTATAGAGGGTCACTTGGGGTGCTTGTCAGGTGAAGAAAAAAATTACTGATTCCATTTTTCCACAATTTTTTGAAAGAGATAGAAAAAGTAATGTTGTAGTGAATTCCTGGGAGTTTAAGAAATGTATATTATATGAAAAAAGAGTAAAGGGGGCCCTGTTGAAAGGTTCAACAAAGGCTTCTAGGCACAAACACCATCCTGCTTCCTGCTGAGAGTGAAAGTAAATGTTGAAATGGGCTCTAGCTCTGCAGTGTTTTCACTCATCACGCTGATTTCACCGGTAGCATATCCACTTTTGTGTCTAAAATTGAAATATATATCTTCTAATTTTTTGGTCTAGTTTCCAGATTGAGCCATATATTATTTATATTTATAATAGCCTACTTTTTAAGGTATGCTGTCGTTTATTTTTTCTCTTTATAGCTATATAAAAATCACCATTATTTGAGTTTCTCATGGTTCTGAAATATTTGTAGAGCCGTCGCATATGATAAATGATTTGCTTCACCCAGGTAGGTGCAGGTCAAAAAATATTAACTTTGCCATTCTGGAGACTGGTTGAATATTTTAGGCTATTTCTACATAATCCCCTTTCAGTGATATTATGTATATAAAATTACTTTCTAAGTGTTCTCATATTTTCATTGGTTCTTACTGTAACATTAGAATACTGCAGCACTGTCTAAATCATAGATATTACATGTCTGGAGAGCTTTTTCGCCCAAGAAAGTAACAGAAGGCCATGCATTTGAACTGCAAAATTGCAGAACAAATATAAAGTGAATATATTGGGTTTGCTAAGGGAAGCATTAAAGGCCAATGGATATAAATCGAGAAACATGACCATTTCATTAAGCTAAAACCAACAAACAAGTAGATATATTTTTCAAATGAAAATATAAAAAACATTGTAATAGAACTTTCCACGGAGCCCTCAAACGTGCACTTTTCAAAATAAGCTTCAGGTGCACCATTAATATGGGAAAGAAAGGGAAGCCGTAGGGTAAGGAGCAGAGCCTGTGAAGCAGCAGCTGGGGGCCGTGGAAACACGTTCAGGCGCTCGTTCGGGGTGATGGCTGCACCTCCCTGCTCACTAACCTCTCCTCCTACACTCTGAATCCTGTGATTCACAGGGACAACTGAGCACACTGGGAACTTCCCAAGTTTAGTGCGACACTTACTTAGTTCCTCCTTGAATATCCTATCAGCTTAAAGTGAAATTTCAGGTGTCGAAATTTCAATAAATACTGCAAAGAGCAGAACAGCAAGGCTGCATTTGTAAAACTCGGGGATTTCACTTGCTTTTGTAAATGTTTGGTAACTACGATTGGAAGGCGTGTTCTGCCGTGTCTTTAATCTTGGTGCTTTGGGGCTGGGCTTTTCCCCTTCGCTCTTCCTCAGCAGAGGAGCAGGTAAGGCGTGGGCAGGAGTGTTTCCTGGATTTCAGATCCAGGCCTGCAGCTTCCTAGGCGTGTGGCCTTGACCAATCCACAGTATTTTCCAGCCCCCATTTTCTGAGATATAAGAAAAGGAGCTATGTAATGTATTCCTGACAGGACTGGTGTGAAAATTAAAGACGTTTATCAAAATAGGGGCAGGTTGACCAAATTCGGAGCTTGGGAGGTCGGCGTTCAGGAAGATCATGAGCAGGATGGAGCTCCAGGGGCACAGAGGTGTCCACAGGCGGAATTTCTTCTCTCTCTCGGCAACACTTCACCCCGAATTTATGTTTCCAAAAGAACATAAATGTGTATGCTTATTTAAACATTCCATGCTGATTTCACTTCTAATATATCTGACAATTAACAGAAAACAAATCTCTTTCCCTTTCTCCCTCCTCTCTTCAGGATCATTATCTTCAAATTTATGTCACTTTCATATGCCCCCAACCTCGCTTTCTTCCTATAATTTGAACTCACACTCACAATACAAAGAAATAAATCAGTGGAAGGAAATGTGAAGATGATACTTATTTTATATGTGTAATTTCAAATTTAACGACAAACTTTCTGGCACTGAAGAAGAAATAGTTGCCTAGGAAGCAGGAAACCAAGTGTTTTAAATACTGATTTAAAATTATATCAACTTAAATTTCAAGAATATAATTAATTTATTTGCTGGCATTTGTCAAGAAAGCTGGGTGCCTAGGTCATTAATTACCCTGACCTTTGATCACTGTGTTGCAGAAAGTAAATGCATTTATCCATTTTCAGTTGTACATGTTCTTGTCCTCCTACGCTTTCCTTATAGGAAACACATCAAATTCAATTTTCAAGTTTTTACATTTACCATGTTTAGGGGACAACTGAACGGGCCCCCCAAACTCAATAAATGCTTGCTGAATGCTTGGTAAATAATTTAATAGCAATATTATTATAATTCTCAAAACAAGCTCATTTAGCTCTTAAAGTTATATGGCTCGAATTGTTTTCAGTAAACTGTTTTGGTGGAAAAGAAACATATTAGTAATAATCTTTAGCTATAATAAGCTTATTTAGGTTTATTTCATAAACTCGGTCATTTGCTGTCTATATTTGTCTCTCATTCTCTGAAGGAGATGGATTCCAGTACCCTCTGAGGATACTAAATTTGGGGATGCCCACGTCCCTTTATAAAAGGGCATGGGACCGTTTTTGTACCTAATGCACTAGATTACTTGTGACACGTAATAAATAGTTGTTATGCTGTGTGGGTTAGGGAATAATGGCAAGAAGAACCCAGTCTGTGCATGCTCAGTACATGCAGCCATCAGAGGCGTAATCACACGGTGCAGGCCAGCAGCAACATAACCGCCTCCCCTCCACCCCCACCCCCCTCCACCCCCACCCCCCTCCACCCCCACCCCCCCTCCACCCCCCCCACCCCCACCCCCCCTCCACCCCCACCCCCCCCACCCCCACCCCCACCCCCACCCCCCCCACCCCCCCACCCCCCCTCCACCCCCACCCCCCCTCCACCCCCACCCCCCCTCCACCCCCACCCCCCCTCCACCCCCACCTCCCCCTCCACCCCCACACCCCCTCCACCCCCACACCCCCACCCCCATACCCCTCCATCCCCCACCCCCACACCCCCACACCCCCACACCCCACACCCCTCCACCCCCACACCCCTCCATCCCCCACCCCCACACCCCCACACTCCCACCCACACATCCGCACCCCCACACCCCCACACCCCCACACCCCCACACCCCTCCATCCCCCACCCCACACCCCCACACCCCCACCCACACATCCGCACCCCCACACCCCCACACCCCCACACCCCTCCATCCCCCACCCCCACACCCCACACCCCTTCACCCCCACACCCCTCCACCCCCACACCCCACACCCCACACCCTCCACACCCCCACACCCCACACCCCTCCACCCCACACCCCTCCACCCCCACACCCCACACCCCACACCCTCCACACCCCCACACCCCCCACCGAGGATTTTTCATCCCGTTGGTAGACCCTGTGACGTGCGCCCTGCAAGTGGGGAGGGCTGCCTGCCTTTCGCTCACGGTGTTCATTTCGCTTCTGTCTCCTTTCCCTACTTTTAAAAGTTTCATTTGTCTTTCATGGTCTGTCCTCAGGAAACTATTCCCGAATTACCCAGTTGCATGTGATGTCTCCCATCCTTTTGTCTGTAGCTCCATTACAGTGTTTATTAGAATTGACCTTGTTTTCTCTACTTTTAAAAATAATCTTTCTCTCGGTAGATTGCGTTCTGACAACACAGTACATGTGCTCTTGATCTTTGGGTCACCCCTGTGCCAAGTACAGCGTGAGTAGGAGATCACTAAATATCAGTTTAATTAGTCAGAGTCAAGTATTATATATCATAGCACTAAATGGTTCTCATTTCTTTTGCCACCCTGTTCCTGATCTCTTCCGATTTACTTGTTTTCAATTTAATCATTCCTGAGGTGAGGTAAAGCCAACTGAATTCTTCCCCAAAATGCTTTCTTACAGCCAAGTACACCGCTGGGGATGCCACATTTGTTGTATTTGAGAAAAAAAGGGGGGGGGGTACAACAATAGTGGGATTTCAGTATCTGTGAGGACAGTGACATCCAACAGCTTTCAACCAGTTTGAATACGCATAAAATAAAGACAGGGAAAGCCAAATCTTTTGGTTTTCACAGATGGGAAAACTGTCTGTGGAAAACTATTAGGGGTAGACAGTTACATCTCTCTAGGAAAGTAAGAATGAAAAATAAAAATGGAAAACTTTATTAAGTAAAATTATTTCAGATGACCATGTGCTGTATGAACATTTATTATAAAATGTGATTATTTGAGTGAGAAGAATTGGTCATTTTTATAGTGCCACCAAAGGTATGCCAGGTAAGTCCTTATTAAAAAAATGAAACATTTTGACATTGAAATTCCACTTAAGTGTCCTTTTTTTCTTTAACGAATGTGTTGATTTACCTGAATTTTCCTGTTTTCTTATAAGTGAGAAGCTGACATTTCAATATTTTTCGACCGATTAAATTTTTAGAGAGTAATTATTAAAGTCATTTTAACATAGCGTTCGCGATTAACAAAATAGTAACCATCCCCTCTTTCATATCTACTTATACAATCAACTAAACATTCCCAATATAACTTTAAGAAAATTTTCTGCTAATTTGGCACCCATTAGGTAAGGAAGACTAGAGGGGAAAAAACCCAAAAGTGGGGTTATTGTTTCCAGGTAAAGAAGTGTACCCATGTCTAATCCTTTGGGTTTGCAATCATTGAAAGCTTTCTTAGTTCAGATTCTCAGTAAATCTGCTCATACTTAAATCAAACATCATTTCAGATAATTCTGTTATATTCTCCACTTGTAGATGTGTTGAAGGCTACTGTCTTATATAAGGAAAGTTATAATATAAAATAGTTTTCTCTACATTTGTGAGCTCTCAAAAAGAAATGGCAGCCTCAAAATTTTCTGGATATTTCTGAAGAGTAAAACTATAAAGTGCCATGAGAGATCCTTAAAAGGTTTAAAAAGAATTTAAAATAATAAAAGATTCATCAGTTGTCAAGTGATTACTGATATTATGACCAATTTTGTCTCATTCCCTTAAATCTTAAGCATGCTGAGGATTTTGCAGGTTTTTGGTACAAGAGATACTTGAATTAATTTTTCTCTTTTTTTTTTCTGATTTTTTTCTTTTATTTTACTTCCCCACCATCCATCAGACAACAATTTGATTTTTATTCATCTTTCTGCATAAATAAGTAGCAAGCACCACAAAATGGTCCTTCCACAAATATTGTTTCCTGAATATGTGGATCCTTCCAAATGGCTCCTCGTGTTGCTCACAGTAATTTCATGTGTCCTGGAGCCCTTGGGGAGATAGATGCAATTTTGCTTTCGACCACCTCTTCAAGAGCTGTTTTTCTGATAGTTCTGACTACTTTCTTTGTGTAGATAAGTCACCAATTTCAATCTTCATTCCTCTCTCCTCTTTGAGTCTGCATTTCTCATTGTCCTGTTAATAGCTCCACCTGGTATGCTTATATGTTGAAGACATCATTGTTTCTCAGAATTTTATTTTTCAATTTTTTATTTTATTTTATTTTTTTCTTTACTTTTGAAATTTATCTTTATTGTTAAGAGTATTACAGGTATACCATTTCCCCCCCAGTTGATCCCCTCCACTTCCCTCCCACCCCCTTCCCAGGCCTTCACCCCGTTATTAACTGTGTCCATGGGTTATACATATAACTTCTTTGGTTAATCTCTTCCCACCCTCCACCCCCTGTCCCTCTTTCCTCTGAAATATGATCGTCTGTTACATGTGTCAATGTCTCTGGATCTATTTAGTTCATCAGATTCTTTTGTTCATTAGCTTCTTAAAGAAAACCCTTCAACATTTCCTGTAGTGCTGGTCCGGTGGTGATGAACTCCTTTAGCTTTTCCTTGTCTGAGAAGCTCTTTATTTGACCTTCAATTCTAAATGATAGCTTTGCTGGGTAGAGCAATCTTGGTTGTAGTTCCATGTTGTTCATCACTTTGAATATTTCTTGCCACTCCCTTCTGGCCTGCAAAGTTTCTGTTGAGAAATCAGCTGACAGTCGTGTGGGTGCTCCCTTGTAGGTAACTAATTGCTTTTCTCTTGCTGCTTTTAAGATTCTCTCTTTGTCTTTAACCTTTGGCATTTTAATGATGATGTGTCTTGCTGTGGGCCTCTTTGGGTTCCTCTTCTTTGGGACCCTCTGTGCTTCCTGGACTTGTAAGTCAATTTCTTTCCCCAGGTAGCGGAAGTTTTCTGTAATTATTTTTTCAAATAGGTTTTCAATTTCTTGGTCTCTTTCTTCCCCTTCTGGCACCCCAATAATACGAATGTTGGGCCTCTTGAAGTTGTCCCAGAGGCACCTTATACTATTTTCATATTTTTGGATTCTTTTTTCTTTTTGCTCTTCTGGTTGGGTGTTTTTTGTTTCCTCATGCTCCAAATTGCTGATTTGATTCTCAGCGTCCTCTCTTCTGCTGTTGATTCCCTGTAAGTTATTCTTCATTTTGGTTCCTGTAGCGTTCATTTCAAATTGGTACTTTATTATGTTATGGATTTTCTCAGTTATTTTCCTAACAGTCTGCTTAAACATCCTTATAACCAAAATTCTGAACCCTCTATCTGTTAGCTTCCTTGGATCTATTTCATTTAGTTCCTCTTCTAGAGATTTCTTCTGTTCTTTCCTTTGTGACATGTTCTTTGCCTCCGCATTTTGGCTGCTTTCAGGTGTTTGTTTCTATGTATTAGGTAGAGCTGCTATGTCTCCTGGAACTGGTAGAGTGGCTTTGTGTAGTAGGTGTCCTGTAGGGTCCAGGGGCTCAGCCTCCCCAGTCACCTGAGCTGGGCCTTCTAGGTGCTCCCCTGTGTGGGCTCTGTGCACTGTCCTGTTGTAGTTGAGCCTTGGTTGCTGTTGGTGTCCGTGGGAGGAACTGACCTCCAGGCCAATCAGCTGTGAGGACCAGCTGCAACTACAGCCAGAGAGCTGCTGTGCTGGAGACACCCCTATGGAGCAGTATTTACTTCAGTGGAGCTTTGGTGTTCACCAAGTGCACCCCTTGAGTGTCACTCGTGGATGTGGTAGGGTTGTAATCCACCATAGTAGAGTCTGAGCACCAGGTGCACTGTCTCTGGGGCCTCCCGGGAGGTGCAAAGTCAGCCTGTGCCAGTGCCTTGCCCAGGGCCACCCAGCATGGGCTACACAACAAACCATAGTTGGCTGCTACTTGTGCTGGGCTTGGAGGTGTCCAGGAGAGGCCCAGCTATGAGCCAATGCAGCTGCCGCTAGTGCCAGGCCTGGGGCCACTTATCAAGCTGTATGGGGCCCGCTGCTTCTTGTTTGAGAGATTTTAGGAAAGTCCTAAGCATGGGGCTCGAGAGACCACTTGCACAGAAAAGCCCCTGGAAATGGCCTGGATGAGCCTGCAGGGGGGGAGGGGCGGGGCCTCGGGGAATCACGGGGCGGGGCCGAAGGTGCGAGTCAGGTGCTGGGGATTCAAATATGGTGCCTGCCTGCCCGCTGTGTGCAGGGAGGACTCGCCAAAGGAGCAACGGCCTCCGCCAGCCCTTCTGCCCGGGAGGAAGCCGCCCTCCGCCTCTCGCCCGGATCTCAGGCAGGTTAGTTCCTCCCCGAGTGTCCCGGGTCCTTTCAGGCTGCTGCCCGGCGCTGGGCTCAGAGGGAGCGTCCGGGTGAGTCCGTGCGGGGCCCTTTAGAGGAGCTGCTGGGGCTCCCGCAGCCTCCGCGACCCTCAGGGACAGTCCCCGCTGGTTTCACAGCCCGAAGCTGTGGGGACGTCTCTTCCTGGCCCTGGAGCCCTGGGCTGGGGGCCTGCTGTGGGGCTGGGACCCCTCCCTCCTCCAGGAAACCTCCGCCGCCAAGATCCCCTCCCAGGTTTCAACCACGGCACTGGGTGTGGGCCCGCGGTCGCGTCTCCGCAATTCAGCCCCCATCTGCCCGCGTCTCCGCCCCTCCTCCCGGTCTCGGTGCTTCTTCAGCTCCCTGGTTGTGGGGCTTCTGTTCAGACAGATCTCAGGAGGCCCTGAGTGATGGTGGGTCTGTATTTTAGTTGTCATTTTGATGTGGTTGCCGGAGGCGGCAGGTGTGGCTGTTACCTACGCCACCAGCTTGTTCAACATCTAGTTTTCATTTGTCTTCTTTGGGATCTTGTATCAGTTATTACCACCTCCCCCATACTCCTTTGTCTTGAGTGTCTGCTATTTCATTAACTACTACTCTCTGCCTACAACTTAAGGTAACTATCCTAATGAAACTTTACCTCACACTTAGTATTTTCTTCTCAATTTAATTTTATTGTTCAAAATATTACAGATGTCCCCTTTTAACCCCGTTGATCTCCATCCCACATCTACCCCACCCCCCGGCCTTCCCCAGACCAGTGTCTGTGTCCATGGGTTATGCTTATAAACATATAAGTTCTTTGATTAATCTCTCCTTGCCCATTCCTCCCCCCCACCTTCCCTCTGAGATCCCTCAGTCTGTTTCATGCTTCTGTGTGTCTGAATCCATTTTGTTCATCAGTTTATTTTGTTTATTATATTCCACATTTAAGTGAGATCATGTGGTACTTGACTTTCTCTGACTCGCTTATTTCACTTACCATAATACTTTCTCGTTCCCTCCGTGCTGTCCCAAATGGTAAGAGGCCCTTTTTTACAGCTGTGTAGTATTCCACAGTGTGAATGTGCCACAGCTTTTTTATCCACTCACCTACTGATGGACACTTGGGCTGTTTCCAGATCTTAGCTATTGTAAATTGGGCTGCTATGAACATAGGGATGCATAAATTGTTTGATTGGTGTTTCGGATTTCTTAGGATATATTCCTAGAAGTGGGATCACTGGGTCAAGTGGCAGGTCAGTTTTTAATCTTTTGAGGAAACTCCATACTGTTTTCCATAGTGGCTGCACCAGTCTGCCTTCCCACCAGCTGTGTACTAGGGCTCCCCGTCTCTCCACACCCTCGCCAGCACTTGTAATTTGTTGACTTGTTGATGGAGCCATTCTGACAGGTGTGAAGCAATACCTCATTGCGGTTTTAATTTGTATCTCTGGGATGATTAGTGAGTTTGAACATTTTTTCACATCTCGGGCCATCTGTATTTCCTCTTCAGAGCAGTGTCTATTTAGGTCCTTTGCCCATTTTTAAATTGGATTGTTTGTCTTCGTTTTTTAAGTTGTATAAGTTCCTTATATATTTTGGATATTAACCCTTTATCCAATGTGTCATTGACAAATATGTCCTCCCATACAGTGGGCTCCCTTTTTGTTTGGTTGATGGTTTCTGTTGCTGTGCAGAAGCTTTTTATTTTGATGCAGTCCCATTTGTTTATTTTCTCCTTAGTTTCTCTTGCCCTAGGAGATGTATCAGCAGACATATTGCTACAAGAGATGTCTGAGATTTTGCTACCTATGTTTTCCTCTAGGGTTTTTATAGTTTCATGTCTTACATTTAAGTCTTTTTTCTGTTTTGAATTTGCTTTTGTGTATGGTGTAAGCTGGTGGTCTAGTTTCATTGTTTTGCATGTGCCTGTCCAATTTTCCCAACACCATTTATTGAAGAGACTGCCTTTACTCCATTGTATGTTCTTGCCTCCTTTGTCAAATATTAGTTGGCCATAATGGTGTGGGTCAGTTTCTGGGTTCTCTGTTGTGTTCCACTGATCTGTATCTCTGTTCTTGTGCCAGTACCAGGCTGTTTTGATTACAGTGACTTTGTAGTATAACTTGACATCTGGTATTTTGATACCTCCAACTTTGTTCTTCTTTCTCAATTTTTATCATTTAAATTAATGGACTTTAATTTTTTAGAGCCATTTTAGTTTTACAGAGAAATGAGTGGAAAGAACAGGCTTCCCATGTACCTCCCATCCCCTCCCAGCCAGCTTTCCCTATTATTAACATATTGCAGTAATTACAAGTACATTTGTTATAAGATATGACATAAGTAGAAGAATGTGGGATGGAAGTCTTAGCAATAGTACGCATGACACTCAAGTAATATTATTCCAAAATACTGTAACTAATTAGGGTGTTTACTAATATTGCTTAGAAAATGAATCCTGGTACCTGTGTTTTCCTGTTTTTCAATTTGGTTGTTTGTTTTGTTTTTAATGATAAAGAAGCATCTATTACTACTTTGGATTCCATTGGAGCTGTCCTTTCAGCCTTTAACTGATATTATGACCCTGTGCTTCTGTTCTCCATGCCCTCTTACCTCAGCAATGTAGAATAATGGTAGTAAAACAGAAAAAATTAGAAAAGGACAATTTTGAAGGGAATAAAAGATATACAGTTAAATATTGACAAAACAAACTCTCATGGCAACGAGTGGCATAAATTTTACATATAAATGAGGCCTGCTTAGAAATACCATCAATATTTTATTTTGAGTATAATCTGAATAAATTTTAAAGCCTTCATCAAAGAGACATGGCCTTTTGCATACTGGTGAGAAAATGAGTGTACAAGATGAATTGTAACTGGACCAGAAGAAATACAATTCCTCATTCACTCATAACTGAATGCTACACTCAGTTTCTAGCTTGGAAGAACTGGAAGTTTATATAATAAGCTTATAGCCTATTACTTATAGATTTATACCTAAAACTGTGCATGCCATCTATATAGTAAGCTATATAGCTATTTTTTATTATTCTCAATAAATCCCTTGTTATCTTCAGAAATCTCTAAAATAATTACTATAAGAAGGTGTAGTCATAAGCAGATATCTAAGCCAGGTAGAATCCTATTGAATCTTAAAAATTAGATTGTTTCTCTGGGTGGCAGACTGTGAAATTCTGCTATAGAAATCTTATGCTTATTTGGATAAAGTACAAATTACATGAGGACCACAAGATCACATTTCTCCTCTTTAAATTTTCTTCTCTTGTAATTGAAGAACACCATAATGTTCTAAACAGCAATAATTTCTTAATAAACTATTAATTCTTATGACTCCCAATATCCTAATATTGGTTTAAGCTAAGGTCTTATTTTATTTGTAAATGTTATTAATGCACATTAGGTCTTTTGAATTCAGATTGTCTCATATAATGTAATGACTTTTCTCTTCACTGAACTCAATTTATATTGAGTTTATCTTTCTAAATATCCTATCTTTAGAGTTTATACAATCCAACTGGTTGCAAATAATTAACTATAAGCATTATTCAGCATGTAAATATGCTTCGTAATTGGATGTTTTTATTGTAATGTATACTCAAATAAGAATTACAATTACCCCATACTTGTATAGTTATTTCCTTGTTTAATACATTAACAATAACTATTAGATCTAAAATTGAACTTAAAATTCCAATTACTTTAGTGACTGGTGGCAGGAGATTTTGTTAGAAAATTTACTTTTTAAGTGTTCCCTGCACAACTTCCTTTCTTATTTTTATATTGATGTCTGTGTTTAAGAACAAATGAATTTCACTTATTTCATCTTCTTAGCTTGCCTTTTTTCATTACGTCTTATTGGTAAAATACTAGGAAAACCCTTTCCAATACTGTGCAAGTTCATATTCCTAAAATATTTTACAAAAAGTGATTTTTAAAAACTTGCATGAGCCTTTTTAAGTAAGCTGTGGACTATCAGAATCAAGAGGGAGGACTCAGAAAGTCCATCTCTAGTCTACTAGCAATGACTAATTTCTTATATGGATGAAAACAACATTGTTAGGTCAGATTCCAGTCTAATATGTTAATTAGTGAACTTCCAACTCTAGTTATTAATATATTAGTAACATATTAATTAGAAATAAAGCAGGTGGAAACCACATATGACACTACCGTTTGCATTAGTATTCTACATCTAATGCTTGTTCCATGTGCTCACAAACCTCTGTGCCATTATATTCTCATATATTTTTTAAAAGAGAAAAAAGAAAACAGCAATAATACTGGTACATGCCTTTCCTACCTGAGATACAGGAGAAAAATATGATTCTCTAGAGAGACCTAAAGCACTAAGGCGATGGTAAGGTGATCATTAATTTGTCAATGAATTTGATTGTTTGCACATTAGTGCAATTGGCAGAAATGAAATATTTGTGATGTTATACTGATTAACTGTCAGAAAACTACTTGTTATTCAGGCATAACTAATTAGGGCTGTTGCTAACCCTTCTACAGACACCTGTTTTTCAAAGTTTGGATCATTCTAAGATTGTATACTGAGACCCGCCAAGTCTAGCAATCTAACAATATAAAAACAGAAAAATTACATTCTTTTTATTTGCTGGCAGCGATTTCCTTCACTCTCTTCCTTTTGGATGTAGTCTGCTCTAGGCAACCAGGGTGGACATCTGTGAGCAGAGGAAACAATTCTTTTTGCTAATGAGCACCGATGTCTTCATGGCAAACAGATGATGTCTGCAGATGGTTTGTCCCTTCCAACCTGCACAGCTTTTCAACTCTCACGGATTTCTATTCAAATATACTCTATTTTAACATATTTCAACACAAGTTTCCAGAAAAAAAGCTCACCTGAAACTGTCCTTCCCCATCACTTCAAAAAGCCTTTGGCATTTAAATATTTATCTTGACCGAGCTGAAATTAAGATGTATGTGTTTAGAGGGGGGTGGCTGCTAAATGCAGTAATTATAGCAAATGCATTTCAGTCCGTTTTTTGTAAACATTACATTACATACCTCTACCCTTTTTTCTTCTTTCAATATAGATATGACCAAAAAATAAAATTAAAATGACAACATTTTGTATCTTTTTCAAGAACTCTCTGGATTCTCAAGAATCATTAACAAATATATGCAGGGGAATAATGAATCATGCTTAAATTTTTAAATTTATCTTTATTGTTGAAAATATTATAGATGGCCTCCTTTTATTCCCCCCTTCTACTCTGCACCCCTCCCCCCAGGCCTTCCCCACACTATTGTCTGTGTCCATGGGTTATGCATATATGCATGTAAATTCTTTGGTTAATTTCTCCCCAATCACCCACTCCCCCACCCCCGCCTTCCCTCTGAGATCCCTCTGTTCCATACTTCCATGTCTGTGGATCTATTTTGTTTGTCAGTTGATTTTGTTCATTAGATTGCAAATATGAGTGAGACCGTGTGTACTTGTCTTTCTCTGACTGGCTTATTTCACTTAGCATAATACTCTCCAGGAATCAGGCTTATTTTTATTAAAATTTTTGAGGTGGCATTGGTTAATAAGATTATATAGGTTTCAAGTGTGCACTTCTGTGGCCCATCATCTCTCTATTGCATTGTGTGTTTAACACCCCAAATCAAATCTTCCATCACCATGTATTTGAACCCATTTACCCTTTACTCTGCCCCCCCTTCCCTCTGGTAACCATCACACTGTTGTCTGTGTGTGTGCTTTTTTTGTTCATTTGTTGCTTTCAGCTTTATATTCGATATATGAGTGAAGTCCTATGGTTCTTGTCTTTTTCTGTCTGACTTATTTTGCTTAGCATGCTATTCTCAAGCTCCATCCATATTGTCAAAAATGTCAGTATTTCATCTTTTCTTATGGCTGAGTAGTATCCCACTGTGTATACATCTTCTTTATCCAGTCACCTATTGAGAGACACTTTGGTTGTCTCCATGTCTTGGTCACAGTGAATGATGCTGCATTGAACATAGGGGTGCGTATATCTTTGCAAATATATGTTTTCAAAACTTCAGGCAGATACCCAGAAGAGGGGTTGCTAGGTCATATGGTAACTGCATTCTCATTTTGAGGAACTTCCATACTGTTTTCCATAGGGGCTGTGATATTGTTGTATTAACCTAGTTATTAATAACAGGAAAGAAGCAAAGGGAAGGCCAAATATTACAGGCATGTTATTTAGGCAGCTTCACCAGGAAGCTACAACTTTATGCTCCCCAGGGAGTCACCGGTCTATTCCCCACAGATTGCTGGAGGAAGGAACTGGTCAGAGAGGAAAACAGACACATGCCCAGTAAAGCTGGGGTGACATCAAAGGTACTTGCCCGTCAGTCACAACTGGAAACAGGTCATTGGTCAGAATGGTCATGGCCACTGCAAGAGTGCGAAATACGGGATATTTACTCCTTAAACAAGGAAGCTCATTCTCTTGGTTCACTCCTGGCTTGTGGGGAGCTCTTGCTCCTGCTCTGCTGCATTTGCCAACACGGCCCACGGCCATGTGGATGCCACACACAGTAGACTAATGGCCTGCAACTGACCTGATGCTGAACCAGACCCACCTGCAAATGGAAGGAAACTCTGGACACTGGCTTTGCTTTTAGCTCTACTTAATCCCCAGCTACACCTCTTCCAGGACTGGATTAAGGGAAATGGGACTTTAGAAACAGAGATGTAATTCCACACAAATAGAAATCACTCATCCTCCCATGCAAGTCTCAGAAAATTCTTTTTCTGGAGATATCATAAGGACACCACCTCTAGCACTCAGTGGGGAGAGGGCTACCTCAGCTTCCCCCATAACAGCTGTACCAGTTTACATTCTCACCAGCAGTGAATGAGGAACCAGGGCTCTGTTTTTGTTTTGTTTTTTGCTAGTAAAAAACACACTTTATTTTTTATTAAATTTATTGGGGTGATATTGGTTAATAAGATCATATAGGTTTCAAGTGTATATTTCCATGATATATTATCTGTATATTGCATCAGGGTTTTAATAAATCAGTACAATTTAAAAAGGGGAAAAGTCTTTTCTGAATTTCACATTTTTTAAAACATCTGCTTTGGAATACCTGCAATTTCACACTGGCAAAGGCTAGTTTATTGAACGATTTTAGAAACCAGGTTCCTTTTTGCTTCTTTCTTACATTAAAAATGATTTCATAGTAGCCACTAAGCTGACATTTTTAACCATTACTGAAAAACATGGCATTCTCCTTTGTTTCAATTTTTAAGCTGCTCTGAAGAGCAATATTGCTTCCTTCCATGCTGAATATGTCTGATACATTTTTCTGTCGAAGTTCAGTGCTTTGGATCTTCCTGAACCCAAAGGTTATGCTGATATCAGTCATTTGCTTCCCCTCTCTGACATAAGATAAATCAGATTTGCCAATAACAGACACAACTCCTTGGCAAGCTGCACGGGACTGGAAAAGATGAAAGGCAGAAGCAGCTCAGTGAACTTAAGTGAAGGTTAAGTGAGTTGCTCCTTGAAGCATCTGGCACCCTGCTTACTGATGTGAACCTCACGATGATTGCTGACGTTAATAGAGATACAGTGGTCGGCCAGTGTTCTAAGGTGGACAGTGATGCTGAGCAAAAGAACCATTCATTTTGAGGTTCTGTATACACACAGAAAATTAACTTTAGTCTTTTTTAAGGAAAAAGCAAGGAAGAAACACTATGAAGTTTACCTTTTCTTCTTAAAAAAATCTTATTTCACAGTAAAAAAAACCCCACAACAGTTAACTTTCATCTTGGCTAAGCTTCATTATACTTTCAGCATACAGATTTGCTTACTGTTGCTAGCAGGCTAACATAGTCTTCCGTTTGTCATTGAGTATGTAAACTCTCAATTTCCCTGCCATATTTCTCCTTGGCTTTATTAGATTAGGACAAATCTAGCTTTCTCAGTGTCTGTAGTTACTGCCATTCCTCCAACTCAGATGCAGAGGCCTCAGTACAAATAATAACAGATAGATTGGTAGATGATGATAGATGATAGATAGATAGATGATGATAGATTAGATAGATAGATAGATAGATAGATAGATAGATAGATAGATAGATAGATTGATAGATAGATAGATGATAGATAGATAGATAGATGATAGATAGATTGATTGATGATAAATAGATAGATAGATAGATAGATAGATAGATAGATAGATAGATAGATAGATAGATAGATAGATAGATAATAGATAGATGATTGATAGATAGATATAGATGATGACAGGAAGAAGGAAAGAAAAGTGAGCTATTTCCCCTCTTTCATTATTTCCCCTATTTCAGTGTTTTTGTCTTGTTTTCCTTTAGTCATGATAATTTCTTTAAGTTTATTTTCTCTTGCACTCAAGTACAATAGTCTCACTCTACAATCTAAATTGAGCCTAAAATTCTGCTGCAGATGTAAGCAAATGATTCTACTTTGCTTTAGTGCATGTGATTTATTTTGAAATATAAGCAACTAAATTTGTCTTCATCTTGAACTTCTCCAACTTTTAACTATATTCATAAATTTAATACTCAGAAGATCTCATGATTTTCCAACAAAAATTATGTTTTAAAAAATCCAACAAATCCTGATGGACTCCAGTGGATGTTTCAACTTAATCATATTAGAATAACATTTTTAACTCATTTCAATTATTGCAGACCACCTATCTCGGGACAATTTGACATGTCTTTTAAAAGTTTCAGTAAAGACTGAGTGGGTATTTAGACATACATGTTTGGCATTTAGGGGAGAAGTCTGGACTGACAATATAAGTTGAGCAGCTTTCACTTTGTGAGGTAATTAATGCCACACAGCTGCAGAATGTGATCAAGGAATGAGTGTAGACTTAAAGAGGGGCTAAGACCATGAGCTTCAGAATGCCTGATGAATCAGCATGTATTGTGGTCTTATTCATAGACTAGTAATTAGTCAGTTACCTTATTGCTTTGCATCAAACTTTTAGTACTAAGAAGAATATGTTGCAGGCTAGCAAATTTCCTTTAGAAATATTATTTTGCCTGATGGAAACTTGTTCAGGAAGTGATTACAAAGGTGATTACAGGTATGAGAATAAAAATATTGTGAGATGGGTAAACGAACCTAATTCATTTCTCAGTGCCACCAGTGATCTCTTAACTTTGCATTGAAATTCATACAGTTGAATGTACAGTACTTTCCTCCTTGGTGTACTTTCTTTATTTAATGCCCAGGATACCAACATCTTATGGTTATACTCCCAGCAAAATAGCCTCTCTACTGTCTTTTTCTTAGTCTCTCTTTTTCTCCAATCTTTTAAGCTTACAGAATCCAAAACTCAATATTTGAGTCTCTCTCTGCATATACTTAACTCCTTTGGTCATCTCTTGCAGTCTCATGGCTTTAAATACCTCACAGAAGGTGAAAATTATACAATGTATATTTTCACCCAATTACACAATGTGTATTTTCTATATTTTCTAATGTATATCTTCTAACAATTACATCTAAAAACCTGCTTATATTTTTGCTTGCACTTCAGATACGTATCTCAAACTTAACATCCAAACCTCCCTCAAATACTTTAATCCACCCTCCAGATTTTCCCTTTCTCAGCCAATGATAATTTTATCCTAATCTTGCTTAAAACAAATATATTTTAATTACCCTTGATGCTTCTTTTCTGCTTATATCACACATTTATTCTGCCAGAAAGTTCTCTGGGTTTTCTTTCAAATAAAGCCTGAATCTGAATGCCTCCCTCTGAATGCCTTCTCTGCTACAAGCCTGGCCTGACTGCCATTTCCAGCACAGCTTTAGCATTACTTTCCCAACTAGACTCACAGCTCCCCCCACCCATGCTCTCCCAGCAAACCCAGGTATCTTCATGCAAGAGCAACCCCTTGGAAATATAACTTACTTTTCTGCACATGTGTTGCCTCTTATAAGAGGATAAGCATTGATTTGAAAAATGAAAGCGTCCCCCACCTTATTTGATTCCTTTACCCTAATCTAGTTGTTCTATGGCAGCTGGGTTCTATTCCATAGGCTTTAAGCTCCACATATACTGGGTGTGTGTTTTTTAATGATTTTTCCATCATCATATAAGAAACAAGTACTTATTCAATTTTTGTTAAATGACTAAATGAATTAATTACTCATGGTCTTGAGGGATGTTCACTCTCTTTTGGGGGTGCCATGCATCTGCTGCTAGTGTAACATTTTATCAAACTGATCTCCACTGGTCATCTTCCTGAACTTTTAGTCTCTATTGATTAGGCAATAAAGCGGGTCACCTGACATGACAGTGGTGGTCAAACTAGTTTTCAGGAAACTATAACAGAGGTACAAGAAATACCTACTCTAATAACAATAGATAGTAAGGAATGATAAAAAAAATCTCTGGTTAAAATTAGACAAATCAATAATATAGACATGGAGTTGAGCACAAGTAGGTTTACAGATGTTCGTATGGAGAATAAGACAATAATTAATAATACTACAAGAATAAACTGTTTCATATATCCACAAATGTATGCCTACTTTTGCTCCACTATGTATAAATGTCAAAGTTATTCAAGTGAATATTTGCCATTATTCAATATTCAGTGTTCAAATATTCTATCTAAATCGCCGGTTACCTACCTCGAATGAGCTAGGCATGCAGTTATGCCTCCCAGTAGCAACATAAAAGGGCAAACTTTACAATTTCCAGGTAACTAACTCTATGGGATACTATAAATTATTTTTAATATATATATATTTTTTAACTTCACCATTGGAAAACTATGAAAAATGAACTTGAGTGGTGTTATAAATTGATTCAATTTAAGAAACTTGCAGGCTTTCATGCGTGCAAAATGGTTATTTATTGCATTCCACAAAAGAAGTGCTAAAAAGTTTTGTAAATGTTAAATTATTTGAAGTTTTATAATATAGCATGTAGCTTTATCATTTAACACCCAAGTTAGATATATAATATGTTCTATAATCATGAGGTATTGATCATTAAAAGATTCTAAAAAAACTGGCTAATATTATTGCTTTGTGTTTATACATCATTTCCTGATAAAAATAATGCAATATTCCCCAAAAAGTGAAAAAATATACATGGATTAATTTTATTTTATTCAACTCTATTTAGCATGACTATTAAAATGAAATTTTATTTTTGTATATAAAATTTATAGTATATATTTCCTTTTTATTAATTTCATAATTATGTTTAGGGCACACTCCTATCATTTCCCCATCTTAATGTTCTTAACTTAATCATACCTGCAAAACTCCTTTAGCCACGTGGAGTAACATTGACAGTTTTTAGGGACTAGGATACCTTTGGGGGACCATTATTGAGCATATCACTAAACACAAATTTGATAACCTCATGATAATATATTTGTAGTTAATGTTCTTGTTGAACCTTGCACATAGCAGAGATGATTATTTTAAATTTGATATAATATTGTTATGTGATATAAATTTTTGTTATCTTGTATTTTTGGGAAAATACCTGCACTAAATTTTCTAATTTTATTGCTATTTTTGTCTCAAATGGAACCTGAAGTGCTATAATTTATTTAAATGCATATATTTTCTTTTCATTTCAATAATTATAATTTATTATGTTGTATAAAATTCAAAAATGACTGAGCATAAATCAATACACATTGATCCATAGAAATATAATTTACTATGAAATTTAATTTGCTAAACTTCTCCAGAATTCTCATTAGTAAAACAAGGTGTGTTGTTGTTGTTACCTGATTTTAAGTGCAAGGATTGGATATTACATGTGCACATGTCTTTAGCTCATATCTTCACCTCTTCGAAAAACTACTTTGCTCTGGGAGAAACAAAATATCCCATTTTATAACCATCTGATATTTTTATTTTTAGTTGTAAATTTAAGGTTTCAATTCCTTACGTCTGTGTGAAGTTAAGCAAAAGAAAGAAAGCACATGTTCTCAAGTGAGCTACGGCTTTGTTGGTCCTTTCCATAAACTGAAAGAGAGAAAGAAAGGAGGGAGGGAAGAAAGAAAGAAGGAGGGAGGGAGGGAGGGAGGGAGGGAGGGAGGGAGGGAGGGAGGGAGGAAGGAAGGAAGGGAGGGAGGGAGGGAGGGAGGGAGGGAGGACAGAGGGAGGGAGGGAAGGAAGGAAGAAAAGGTAGAACAAACATCTGCCTGTGCCAGCTCCTAGAATGGAGAGGAGATAATGGAGTTGCTATATATAATATCTTTTTCTTTCTTTAGTTGATGTTGTGGCATTTTTTAAAACAGTTCTCTTCAGGATACATGTGCTTCTCTGAATAATTAAACCCAGTGATGGTAAAAGGGTTGTTCAACCTACATGTCTTTTAAAGCTTCCCATGGATAGGTATAGTTTTATTGAAATATCTATGCAGTGTTTTATAATTTAATTTTTAAATGCTTCAGGAAATATAAAACAGCTTATTTATCATATTATTCTGATGTTGTCACTACCACAGTCATGCTCCATTAGTAAGTATACGTTGTAAGTACATTTACAGAACAATATGCTTCATGCTGTAATTGTGAAAGGAGGGTCTCAGAGGCCTGGGCAGTTTTATCCAAAATAAGTTGAAGTTTTTGCGTGTTTTTTACACTATGTATTTTTTCATGGATGGAGATAATCATTATTCTGAAACTATTAAAAACCATAAAGTATAGTATTTTTAATATGTGGTGAAACTGTGATTATATAATTTTGAGTGGTGACTGGTAAAGAAGTGCCACCGTGAATCAAATGTATGTATTTTTTCTTCTTTTGCACAGAAGAGGTTGCTTGTATGTTTCATAATGTAGCCAGGAAAAGAAAATTACCTTGTTCTTTAAAAATTACTTCTGGAGAGTTTTCCTCGCTGTTTTGAAAAGAGGTTGTTGAAATAATTTGTTTAGTGTTTAAAAGTTTTAAAAGATCTAGCATCTTTTGGGATGAGAACTTTTATTAGAAGAAAACAAAGGAAATGGCGGTTCTTGGTCCACATGGTTCTGGGCCCTTCCAGGGATGGGTTATACTTAGAACTGTGTCTGCATTTCAGCAGTGACAACTAGTTCATCAGATCAAAAATGTCAGGACGAAAAGCCTCTACACTGAAGTAACCACTGAGAAATGGCTTTCACGTAATACTATTGCTAAATGCCTTCCTTCCTTCATCTCGCGATTATAACCTGAGCAAAAGACTCAGCTGTCACCACTGAACACTAGAACTACATTTAGAGAACTGATTTTCAATAAGTGACTTCCCAGGCTTCCCCTTATTGCAGGAAGTTATATATAATATACAATAAAAGCACAGCAGTGCTTTGTCCCAGAGTAGTCAGGCACAAGAAACAGAAAACAAGCATGGAGGGAATTTCTCAAAACTGTCAAACATATCGCAGGTAAATAGAAAGCAACAATACTAAAGACAGGGGAAGTGAGCATCTTCTGAGAAACAGTTTTATTAAAGAGCAAGAATAAAAGCTTTCTATTTGGAATTACAGATTCATATTTTCATCTTAATCAAGAGTATGTTACATTTATGGAACTATTGACACAATGGCAAATATCAAGATAATTAGTATGAAGTAAAATACTACTAAACCCATAATTCTACTGGAGGCAATAAAAATATTAAACTACTAATGAGGAAACCAAATTTGGGAACTAGATATAGGAGCAAAAGGATAAAATAATCCCTATCAAAGTATTCAACCAGAAAAGATAAAGCTATATAGAAGATGGTAGAAATATATGGTCAGATGCTAAAAAGAGACAAATACCATTAATATAATTTAAAAAATAATATCCAGGGCTTTCTGGTAGCTTTTATATTTCCTCTAAAAAATACAGAAAAATCAAAAGAACACGTATGAATTTACTCAGCATAACTTAAAAATCATAGAATGCCAAATATAAAAATAATTGACAGTAAATAAGGAAAATAACACCAAATCCTCATACACACACCCAACCACAAGCTTTCATTTCGAGCAAGAACTCTCTGAGAAAAACTTCGTGAAAGGGAGAAGCCAGAATCCATATACAAAGGAACCAGGCCCACTGTGATTTTAAAAATAATGAAAATGTTTACTGCCAGATAAGAGCATGGACCACAGGAAAGGAACTTCAAAGTAAAAATGATTTATTAAAAATAAATTCTGAGGCAGAAAAATTGAAAAATGACAGGGGTTGCACCCTCTGGCCACTGCGTGGTTAATGGGAAGAGAGGCAAAGGCCAGATATTGCATCGTGTGAGGCAAAGCACAGACAAAACCTCTGGATACAGAGCCCCCTCTCCCTTCCAGAAACAAACAAGCAAACAACCAACGAAAGAATCTAGACCTTGCTAAACTGGATAAATGAGAGCTATTGAACTAGATATAGGTCTTGTAAACTACCCTGAACCTAAACTAAAAAATTGTTTTTGAAAAAGTTTAAAATGTGTCTTGAGATATTAAAAAATAAATCATAAAATGAGTTTAAACACACTTTAACATATGGGGCTGTCCCTCAGTTTAGAAGAGATTTAGGAGATTTTAAGGAAAAACTATCTCAGTAATTAAAACTAAAGGGGAATAAATACTGTAATGAAAATTCACTGGGTGATTGAAGACCTGCATGCAAACAAGCAAAAGAATGAAAGTGAGATCAAGAAAGACTACAGAGTATAAGGCACAGTACTATCCTGACAATAGACAAAGAGGAATAATTTCCATAAAATTGAGGTCCCTGAAGAAGCCAAACAAATAAATGTATATTACTACTGTTTAAAACTATATCCACAAATATTAACTGACCATAATGGTGTGGGTTCTCTGTTCTGTTCCATTGATCTGTATGCCTGTTGTTGTACCACCAACCAGGCCATTTTGAATACAATGGCTTTGTAATACAGTTTGAAATCTGGTAATGTGATCCCTCCCACTCTGTTCTTTTTTCTCAAGATGGCTGCAGCTATTTGGGGTCTTTTTTGGTTCCATATAAATTTTTGAAATGTTTGTTCTAGGTCTGTGAAATATGCTGTTGGTATTTTAATAGAAATTGCATTGAATTTATAAATTGATTTGGGTAGTATGGACATTTTAATAATATTAATTCTTCCAATCCATGAGCATGGTATATACTTCCACTTGTTTAAATCTTCCTCTATTTCTTTTTCAATGTCACACAGTTTTCTGAGTATAGGTCTTTTACATCCTTGGTTAAGTTTATTCCTAGGTATCTTATTTTTTTAGTTGCAATGGTAAATGGTATTGTTTTTTAAATTTCTCTCTCTGAAAGTTCATTGTTGGTGTATAAGAATGCCATTGATTTCCGGCCTGGTATTGGTACAGCAACAGGCATATAGATCAATGAACAGAACAGCAACCCCAGAAATAGACCCATGCCATTATGGTCAGTTAATATTTGACAAAGGAGGCAAGAGCATACAATGGAAAAGAGACAGCCACTTCAATAAGTGGTGCTGGGAAAATTGGACAGATATATGCAAAAAAATGAAACTAGACCACCAACTTTCAGCATACACAAAAATAAACCAAAACTGGACAAAAGACTTAAATGTTAGTCATGGAACCATAAAAATCCTGGAAGAAAACATAGGCAGTAAAGTCACAGGCATACCACATAGTGGAATTTTCACTGATACATCTTCTAGAGCAAAAGAAATAAAAGAAAAAATAAACATATGGGACTACATCAAACTAAAAAGCTTCTGCACAGCAAAAGAAAACAGCCTCAAAATACAATGGAACCCCACGGTCTGGGAAAACATATTTGCCAAGGATGTATCTGATAAGGGGCTAATTTCTAAAGTGTAAAAAGAACTCATACTACTCAGCAAGAGGAAGACAAACAACCCAATTAAGAAATGGGCAAAGGACCTGAATAGACACTTCTCCAAAGAGGACATACAGATGGCCAAGAGACACATAAGAAAATGCTCAATGTCGCTAATCATCAGAGAGATGCAAATTAAAACCACAATGAGGTATCAATTCACACCTGTAAGAATGGCTGCCATCAACAAATCAATGAACTACAAGTGCTGGCAAGGGTGTGGAGAAAGGGAAACCCTAGTACACTGCTGGTGGGAATGCAGACTGGTGCAACCACTATGGAAAACAGTATGGAGGTTCCTCAAAAAATTGAAAATGGAGCTGCCTTTTGACCCAGTGATTCCACTTCTAGGAATGTATCCTAAGAATCCTGAAACACTAATCAGAAAGAATATATGCACCCCTATGTTCATAGTAACACAGTTTACAATAGCCAAGATCTGGAAACAGCCCAAGTGCCCATCGGTAGATGAGTGGATAAAAAAAGCTGTGGGACATTTACACCATGGAATACTACACAGCTGAAAAGAAGAATAATCTCGTACCCTTTGGGACAGTATGGATGGACCTGGAGAAAATTATGCTAAGTGAAATAAGCCAGGCAGAGAATGACAAATATCACATAATCTGGCTTATATGTGGAATCTAAAGAACTTAATAAACAAATGAACAGAATAGATTCAATGACATGGAAGCATAGATCAGACTGACAAATGTCAGAGGGATGGAGGAGGGTGGGTGGGTGGACGGGGAGAGAGTAACCAAAGAATTTATATGCATATATGCACAACCCAAGGACATGGACAATGGTGGGAGAGGGACTGGGGAGGGGGTTGGGATTGGGTGGAATGGGTCATTGGGGAGAAAAAGGGACATCTGTAATATTTTCAACAAAATTTAAAAAATAATATAAATAAAAATACTATATCCACAAACACTTTCCAGAAATAAAAGAAAACCTAAGTATTATGTGCAGGCCCATCAGATAGGTGGAACAATTCATCCCAAATAATCAACTTTGAAACATATCCTAGCCTGGCCAGGCATGGCTCAGCGGTTGAGCATCGACCTAGGATCCAGGCCATCAGGGTTCGATTCCCGTTCTGGGCACATGCCCAGGTTGTGGGCTTGATCCCCAGTTGGGGGTGTGCAGGAGGCAGCCCATCAGTGACTTTCTCATCATTGATGTTTCTACCTCTCTCTTTCCCTCTCCTTTCCTCTCTCTGAAATCAAGAAAGATATATTAAAAGAAAGAAAGAAAGAAAGAAAGAAAGAAAGAAAGAAAGAAAGAAAGAAAGAAAGAAAGAAAGAAAGAAAGAAAGAAAAGAAAGAAAGAAAGAAAGAAAGAAAGAAAGAAAGAAAGAAAGAAAGAAAGAAAGAAAGAAATCCTAGTAAATATATTTGATTTCAATTATAAAGAAAATATAATTTCCTTCTCCTTGGTGTTCTTGATGATTTTTCCTGGAGTGGAGGAGAAAATAACATTTTTAGGGCAAAAGAATTGTAAAAGAATTTCAAAGTATCATAGAAAACAAGGCAACACCGGAACAACCTTTTAAAAACACAAAAAGAAATATTGCAAGTACGATACAAAATGTTTATATTCATCCCAGACCTCCTTCAAGTATCCTATAGAAAAACAGTTTTAAATATGCATCAACATACAGAATTTTATAGCCATGAGAACTTTTAAGGAATCTCTTAGAGGTTATGCTTCATTTGACCAAATATGACAAGCCAAAGTTCAGCGAAAGGACTGATGTTGAACACATAGATATATATCAGGATAGATTCTAAGACTAAGAATAAAAATGAAGATAAAGGTGGAAGCATGTAGTATTAAGATTATATTATTTAAAAAGAAGAAATAGGGAAATGAAAGATGTTGAAAGACTGAGTGGAAGCTACACTGACACTCCTGCGACCAATCTGGATTTACAACTAACACATAGAAAAATCATCCTGAAAACCAACTGAAGATGAGCTGGAGAGCACCCTCATAACCAAAGAGGAAAAGTGGAGACTGCAAGGAGACTGGTAGGAAGTGCGGACACGAGAGAGCTGGCTGGGCTCCCACATGCAGCAGCTGAAGGTCCAGAGGGAGATCTCAGCTGTGGGGGTTCCCACTGAGGACTCTGGGGCCTAAACCCCAGGCTGGGCTTCCCAGCCCAGAGCACCAGAACTGAGAAAGGCGCCTACATAACACCTTTCTGTGAAAAGCAGTCGGGTTTCTGTCTGCCAGGGAGAGATAGCTGGAAATGCAGCCACCTATTATAGAGCCAACAAACAAAGTTTTATGTGCAGCCACTGCCCTTGGGCTCCAGCAGAGGAAGGGAAGAGTGGGCTGGAGATGTGTGGGGAGAGTATGGGGTTGTGGACTCTGGAGAGTGAGATCAGGGGATGCCTGCTTCAATTCCTGTGCTGAGTCATTCCCCCAGACTGTGGAGGACATCTTTGGGGGGGGGCGCAGGGAGGATTTACAGCTTTGGCCTAAGGGAGAAAGTAATTGCCCTACCCTGCTGGAAAGTCTCTTGCCCTGCCCTGAGGAGTTTCTACAGCCTGAGGCTTGTGGAGAGACGGATAACAACCAGCTGCCTCACCCTATGGAGCTTCTACAGCTTGAGGCTCATTAAGAGAAGCAGATTAATCAGCCTGCATCCAGAGGCAGACCACAGAGTGTTTTGAGTCTTAGCCTGATCTGCTTCAGTACCTGGGTCTTAGAAAAGCAGACTTTGGTATACATCTCTGTCCTGTCCAAACACATCCAGCCCCAGCAGTGGAGATCTTAAGCCTGGGGTTGTTGATAGCTCCAAACAGGGTACTCAAAGCCAGTCACAAACTGCATCTGATGTTAGCCTGCACCAGAGACCCTCCAAAAAGACTGAGAATCCTAGCAGATCTACCTAATACTTAGAAACAAACCCCAAAAGGTACCCAAAATGAGGAGCCCAAAAAACAAGCCCCAAATGATAGAACAAGAAAGGTCTCCAGAAAAAGAGCTAAATGAAATGAAGATAAACAATCTGCCAGATAGAGAATTCAGAATACTGATTGTAAGGATGCTCAACAGCATGAAAAAAGATATGCAAACTATGAAGGAAATGAAGAATGACATAGCAGAAATAAAGAATACATTGGGAGGAATAAACATCAGATTAGAGGAAGCTGAGGACCTGATCAGTGAATTAGAAGGCAGGGTAGAAGAAAAAAATCAAAGACTCAAAAACAAAAAACAATTAAAAAATAGGAGGACAGTCTAAGGGAGCTTTGGGACAACATAAAATGAAACAATAGTTCCATTATAGGTGTGCCAGAGGAGGTCAAAAGTAAGCAAGGGTTAGATAACCTGTCTGAACAAATAATGACAAAAAGCTCCCCTAACCTGGTCAAGGAAAAAGTCACAAAAGTCCAGGAGGCACAGAGAGTCCTAAGCAAGGAGAATCCAAAGAGACCTATGTCCAGACACATCATAATCAAAATGCCAAGAATTCAAGACAAAAAGAGAATTTTAAAGGCAGCAAGAGAAAAGCAATCTGTTACCTACAAAGGAGCCCCCATAAGGCTGTCATCTGAATTCTCATCAGAAACTCTACAGGCCAGAAGGAAATGGCATGAAGTAGTCAAGGTAATGCAAAAGAAGGATCTGAAACCAAGACTACTCTATCCAGGAAGGCTATCATTCAGGATAGATGGTGAAATAAAGAGCTTCCCAGACAAAAAAAAAAGGCTAAAGGAATTAATCCCTACAAAAGCAGCATTGCAGGAAATGTTAAAGGGACTGCTATAATTAGAAGTAGAAATAGAGAGAATGAGAAACAAAGGCATAAAGAAATAAGATGTCAGTAGATAAGTATCTTTCAATAATACCTTAAATATAAATGGATTAAATACCCCACTAAAAGATATAGGGTGGCTGAATGGATGAGAAAACATGATACAAATATATGCTGCCTACAAGAGACCCATCTTAGAACAAAAGAGGCACACAGAATGAGATTGAAGGGATGGAAAAAAATTTTCCATACAAATGGAAATGAAAAAAAAAGCTGAGGTATCAATACTCATATCTGACAAAATAGACTTCAAAATGATGACCATAACGAGGGACAAGAAATGTCATTACACAATGCTAAAGGAATCAATCCAACAAGAGGATATAACATTGATAAACATATATGCATCTAAATTTATAAAAATATTTCCAGAGGACTTTAAGAGAGATCAACAGCAATACAGTCATACTAGGGAACTTTAATACCTCACTGACTTCACTGGATAGATCTTCCAGACCAAAAAATCAACAAGGAAACTGACCCTAAAAGACACACTAGATCAGATGGGTTTAATTGACATTTACAGATCATTCTACTCCAAAGCTGCAGAATATACATTCTTCTCCAGTGCACATGGAACATTCTCAAAGAGAGACCACATGTTAGGACACAAAACAAGTCTCTACAAATTCAAGAAGATTGAAATCATATCAAGCATCTTCTTGTACCACAATGTCATGAAATTAGAAATCAATAACAATAAATACACTAAAAGTCATTCAAACACATGGAGGCTAAAAAGCATGTTTTTAAACAATGAATGGATTACCAAAGATATCAAGAAAGAAATCAAAAACTTTCTGGAAACAAATGAAAAACAACACACAACAACTCCCAATCTATGGGACACAGTGAAAGCAGTCCTAAGAGGGAAGTTCATAGCATGACAAGCCTACCTCAAAAAACAAGAAAAACTTCTAATAGACTCTCTAACCCTACAACTTAAAGACGTAGAAAGAGAACAACAAGAAAATCCCAAATTAGAAGGAAGGAAATAATAAACATCAGAGAAGAAATAAATGACATGGAGACTAAAAAAACAATACAAAAGATCAATGAAACCAAGAGATGATTCTTAGAAAAGATAGACAAGATTGATGAACCTTTAGCCAGACTCATCAAGAAACAAAGAGAGAGGACCCAAATAAACAAAATCAGAAATGAAAGAGTTGAAATAACAACTGACCCAACAGAAATACAAAGGATTGTAAGAAAATACTATGAAAAACTATATGCCACCAAGCTGGACAACCTAGATGAAATGGACAAACTCCTAGAAAAATACAACCTTCCAAAACTCAATCAGGAAGAGTCAGAAAGCCTGAATAGGCCAATAACTGCTGATGAAATTGAAGCAGTAATCAAAGAGCTCCCAGCACACAAAAGCCCTGGCCCAGATGGCTTCACAGGGGAGTTTTACCAAACATTCAAAGAACAATTAACACCTACCCTCCTCAAACTATTTCAAAAAATCCAAGAGGAAAGAACACTTCCAAACTCTTTTTACTAGGCTAGCATCAGCCTAATTCCAAAACCAGATAAAGATACTATGAAGAAAGAGAAATACAGGCCAATATCCCTGATGAACATAGATGCTAAAATCCTCAACAGAATACTAGCAAATCGGATCCAGCAATACATTAAAAAGATCATACACCATGACCAAGTGGGATTTATTCTGGGCATGCAAGGCTGCTGCTATAACATCTGCAAATCAGTAAATGTGATACATCACATTAACAGATTGAAAGACAAAAATCACATGATCATATCAATAGATATAGAAAAAGCCGTCGATAAAATCCAGCACCGTTTTCGATACAAACTCTCAGCAAAGTGGGAACAGAGGGATCATACCTCGACATAATAAAAGCCATATATGACAAACCTACAGCTAACATCATACTCAATGGGGAAAAACTAAAACCATTTCCCCTAAGAACAGGAACAAGACAGGGATGTCAGCTTTCACCACTCTTATTCAACATAGTACTGGAAGTCCTAGCCACAAAGATAAGAGTAGAAGAAAACATAAAAGGCATCCAAATTGGAAAGGAGGAAACAAAACTGTCATTATTTGCAGATGACATGAAATTCTACATAGATAATCCTAAAGACTCTGCCAAAAAACTACTAGATTTAATAAATGAATTCAGCAAGGTGGAAGGATACAAAATTAAAACCCAGAAATGGATGGCATTTTTATACACCAATAATGAACTCTCAGAAAGAGAAACAAACAAACAAACAAAAAATCCCATTTACCATTGCAACTAAAAAAATAAGATACTTGGGAATAAACTTAACCAAAGATGTAAAAGATCTATACTCAGAAAACTACAAGACACTGAAAAAGAAATAGAGGAAGATATAAACAAATGGAAAAATTTCCCATGTTCATGGATTAGAAGAATTAACATCATTAAAATGCCCATACTACCCAAAACAATCTAAAAATTCAATGCAATCCCTATTAAAATGCCAACAGCATATTTCACAGATCTAGAAAAAAAAATACGAAAATTTATATGGAACCAAAAAACACCCCAAATAGCAACAGCAATGTTGAGAAAGAACAGCAAATTTTGAGGGATCAAAATACCAGATATCAAGTTATACTACAAAGCCACTATAATCAAAACAGCCTGGTACTGACACAAGAACAGACATATAGATGAGTGGAACAGAACAGAGAACCCAGAAGCTGACCTACAGCATTATGGCCAATTAATATTTGACAAAGGAGGCAAGAACATACAATGGGGAAAAGAGTTTCTTCAATAAATGGTGCTGGGAAAATTGGACAGGTACATGCAAAAAAATGAAAGTAGACCATCAACTTCCACCATACACAACAGCAAATTCAAAATGGATAAAAGACCTAAATGTAAAACATGAAACCATAAAAATCCTAGAGGAAAACATAGGCAGCAAAATCTCAGACATCTCTCTTAGCAATATGTTTCCTGACAGATCTCCTAGGGCAAGAGAAGATAGGGAGAAAATAAACAAATGGGACTGCATCAAAATAAAAAGCTTCTGCACAGCAAAGCAAACCATCAACCAAATGAAAAGGGAGCCCACTGTATGGGAGAACATATTTGCCAATGACACATCTGATAAAGCGTTAATATCCAAAATATATAAGGAACTCATACAACTTAAAAAAGGAAGACAAACAATCCAATTCAAATTGGGCAAAGGACCTAAATGGACACTGCTCCGAAGAGGACATACAGGTGAGTTAGAGACATATGAAAAATGCTCAATGTTGATAATCATCAGAGAGATGCAAATTAAAACCACAATGAGATATCACTTCACACCTCTCAGAATGGCTCCATCAACAAATCAAGGAATTACATGTGCTGGCGAGGGTGTGGAGAAAAGGGCACCCTAGTACACTGCTGGTGGGAATGCAGACTGGTGCAGCCATTATGAAAAGCAGTATGGAGTTTCCTCAAAAGATTAAAAATTGACCTGCCATTTGACCAGTGATCCCACTTCTAGGAATATATCCTAAGGAACCCAAAACACCAATCACAAAGAACTTATGCACCCCTATGTTCATAGCAGCACAACTTATAATAGCTAAGATCTGGAAACAGCCCAAGTGTCCATCAGTAGGTCAGTGGATGAAAAAGCTGTGGCACATTTACACCATGGAATACTATGCAGCTGTAAAGAGGAAGGATCTTTTAACCCTTTTCACAGCATGGATGGACTTGGAGAGTATTATGCTAAATGAAATAAGCCAGGCAGAGAAAGACAAGTACCACATGATCTCACTTAAATGTGGAATGTAATAAACAAAATAAACTGATGAACAAAATGGATCCAGACACACAGAAGCATGGAACAGACTGAGGGATCTCAGAGGGAAGGTGGGGAGGGAGGAATGGGCAGGGAGAGATTAATCAAAGAACTTACATATTTATAAACATAACCCATGGACACTCACTGGTCTTGGGAAGGCCTGGGGGTGGGCTGGATATGGGATGGAGGGTATCAGTGGGTATAGAAAGAGACATCTGTAATATTTTCTACAATAAAAATAAAGAAACTTAAAAAAAAAAGTCAAAAATAGTAATAAGTAAGTAAATAAATAAATAAATAAATAAATAAATAAATAAATAGAAGTAATAATGCAGGTTAACAGTGAAGGAGAAGAAAGGTGAAAAGAAACTTAGCAAAAACACAGGTTTTTGCTTAGAAAATATATGGTAGTAAAAGTATACAATTAAACACAAATAAACAAGGTAATTAAAAGTTAAATATGAAAACAGGTATCTAAGGGCATGTGTAAATAGCCACTAGAAAAAAGAATAAAATCCTTCCTAAACACAATACATTTTTTAAAAAGTCCCTTATGAACTCATAGAAACAAAGATCACAAATACAAATTAATACACAAAATTATAAAGTAACACAAGACCAAAATTTTAATCATAGGAATAAGATTGAATTAGCTTAACTCACCTATCAAAAAAATTTTTTTTCAGTTTGACTCACAAATCAAGACCCAAATATAGTCAGTATTCAAGAGATACATCTAACCTTAAATTACTCTGCAAAGCTAAATGCAAAGAAGTAGGCAAGGGTATTATTTTCAGACATGAAAGTATTAAGAAAGTAGTTAAAATTATAGTGAAAAAAATGGAAGTTCCACTGCACATCTTGTAGAAGGGTCAAAATCCAAAGGAACTGACAGTGTCAGTTGCTGGGTTAGGATGCAGAGTAACACGAACTCTCTTTAATTGCTAGTAGAAATGCAAAATGGTACAGCCCCTTGGAAGACAGTGTAGCACAGTCTTATAAACAAAATGTAGCCTTATCTTATGATTCAGGTAATATGCATCCACATATTTACCCCAATAATTGCAAAACTTATATCCAAATAAAAACTGACCCATGACTGTTTATAATAGTTTTATTTATAATTGCCAAAATCTGGAAATGACTTCAATACGTGAATGAATAAACAAAATCTGGTACGTACCCTGAATAGAATACTACTCAGACATCAAAAGAATGAGTTGACAAACACACAATACATTGGTGTGAACCTTAAATGTGTACGCTAACTGAAAAAGAAGGCAGCCATAAAAATGTTTTGTCCTATGTGGTTTCATTTATGTGAAATTTTGAAAAAAAGTTGAGAGATAGTAGAAAGAAAACTAGTAGTTGCTTGGGGTTTGAGAGAAGGAAAGGTTGAATAGATGTAGCACAGGGAATATTTTGGAACAATGAATTTATTATATGTGATAGTGGTGGATACATTTCTCAAAATCTGAAGAGCTTTACAGAACAAAGAGTGAACTTTATTGTTTATCATTTTAAAATATATACATATATATAGTATGTTAGGGGAATCCCACTGATTCCCAGTGTAGACTGTACATACCAGGGGAATCCCAGAGCAGACCCTGAGAAGAGAATCTAAGCATATTACAAGTGTATAAAGCAACCTATGTAGTAAAAAACATACGCCTGCATGTTTCTTCTTTGCTCACACACAATACTTCTGACACCAAATGTGTGGGGGGTTTACCCACACCAAGCAATTCTGTGCCATACCAGCAGATTGTCCTGTTTAACTCAATTCTGAAACTATATACCTGGAAATAGCATCAGATCCTACAGGTTAAGGGCTCAGTCCCACAAGACGACAGCCCCTGCCACACACACACACACACACACACACACACACACACACACATGCTAACTGCAAAGCCTGTTGTCCCATGTACTTCTGTCTGACTGGCTATAAAAAAGGGTTCCCATGACTCCTTTTTTGGTTTCTTTCTTTCTTTCTAAATTTATTGGTGGGTATTACCTTGTTAATAAAATTATGTAGGTTTTAAGTGTGCAGTTCTATAATACATCATCAGTATATTGCATTGTGTGTTTACCACTCAAAGTTAAGTTACCATATATTTGACCCCCTTTTACCCTTTACCTCCCCCACCCCCTTCTAGTAACTGTACTGTTATCTGTGTCTCTGATTTTTTTGATTGTTTGTTTGTCTTGTTTGTTCATTTGTTGCTTTCAGTGTTATAGTCTTTCTTGGTTCTGATAATTTACCAGAAAGGCTCACAGAACTCAGGGAAACACTTAAGTCTACTGTTTTATCAGAAAAGGATACATTAGACGATACAGGTGAACATCTGGATGGAAGAGATGCACAGGGTGAGGTATGGAGGAAAAGGTGCAGAGCTTTCATACCTTCCCCAGGCGTGCCACCCTCTCATGTGCTCAGCAACCTGGACACTCTGCAAACATTGTACTTAGGGGAGTTTCATGGAAGCTTCATCACACAGGCATGATTGGTCATTGCCTCAGTCTCCAGTTTTCTCCCCTCCCTGGAGAACAGAAGGTGGGTAGAAAGTCCCAAGCTTCTAATCATGGCTTGGTCCTCTGGTGACCAGCCCCCATTCTGAAACTCTACAGGAGCTCACCAAGAGTCACCTCATTAGAACAAAAGACATTCCTCTCACCTAGGATATTCCAAGGGTTTTGCAAATTCTGTGCCAGGAGCTGGGGGCAGAGACCAACATATATACTTTCTATTATTTCACACAACCTAACTGAAGTGTCTGTGGGGGGGAAGTGTTAACCTAAGTAACCTTGAAATAAATGAGACTGTAAGACTAAAGTAAAAATAAACTATACATAAGCACTGTGCTCTACTTTGAAAAACTATTTCTCATGGGGGTAGGAGTTAAAAAGTCTGAAACTACTATATATGTATAGAGGGATGGAGCTTTTAAGAAAATTGATGGCAGATATGGAAACCAGATTTCTCATCATGTAGTGGGAAATTACAGGCAAACAGTGTGGAAAGTCTATAATGAACTATATCAGCCTGGATTAGAGATGAAGATATCAGTATGAACTCATATTTAGTGAAATATAGTAATTTTCATAGTAAATTACATAGTAATATGGTTTTATATAGTGTAATAGAAAAATAACATGCAGCTTTAAAAATCAGATGATATAACTTCACATTTTCTGCAAATTTTATTCTAGCCAGAGGAAACCATTGTCATTGGGTTAGATATTTTCTCAACCATCAGGCAGTAAGATTATTCTTATGTGAATGTAACAAATGACACAAATTATACATTGATGTATTCAATGATGCCACTAGAGCCACACACAAACCAACCGATGTCTTTCCACCTCTCTGTTCCCCCCTACACGGGAGAGCTGTTTAACATAAAGAAGTTACCAGCAGCAGTCTAGTTAAACTTCCTGAGATGAACAAATGGAAGTCAGAGGGGTTACAAGTTCTTCTTGCTGCTGGGTAAATTGACCAATGTTCTTAGTCATGGAGACTTTCTTTTCTCAGCTACAAATTGGGGATAATATTAATACCTAGCACTTACGCAATCTGTGAGGATTACTTGGGTGGCATAATTAAAGAGCCTGTAACACGACCTGGTACAAATTAATAGCCAATAATGAATGTTTATTGCCTTCTCCTTTTCCAGCCTCAAATCTCTCTATGTGACAGGCTGGAGGGGAAAATAAGACCTTCTCTGTTGACCACTTTATTGTGTCTTCTTGGAGAGATTACAACCAGCGGAATCTCAAATAAAAATTTTAAAAGTAGAAAAAACAAAAAGGTTATATATTATCATTGCAATAGTTTTCACAAGCATAATACTATGGTTATATAACGTTTAGTTAAAAAAATCACTGCAAAGCGCTCTTTTTATTCATAGCAGGTGTGATGATGGTTATTTTCTTTCTGAACGTGAGAGCAGAGCCTTGTTCCCAGATCAGAGCTCACCCTGTCCTATTTTATCTTAGCAATTGATACTAGGATATTTTTAGACTATTTTGAAAAGTGGTAGAAGAGAGTATGAAATGGAATCAAGATTAGAAGATGCTCTATCAATTTAAGTCCATGTCAGGTCAGTGGATACAATAGAAAATGGTCCCCAAAGCTTGAGAGCAATAATCAAGAACCATGCGGAGTCGAGAGAGATTTAACCAGATCATTAAGTGGCTTCAGATCTCTAAGGGCAGAAGATTGCCATTTTAGTTTTGATTTTTCTGTTGTCATGACTCTTTGCTGATGTAAGCTTTTAATGGGGCGTAGAAGGTGGGCGGGCATTAGAGGCTCACTAGCTTGCTGCTTTCTATTGATTGTTTCGATCTGTGAATCTTTCCTGTATTGAGCCAACAAGGGATGCAGCATTAAGATGCCATGTTTACCAAAATTGCTTCTGAGCAGTTTAAGACACTGCTTTGAAAAAGCCTGGCGAGAAAACTGACCTTCTTTAGTCTAGCACAATCCAAAGACTATCACAGGCAGCTCTGTGGAAGGGGAAAAATAGGATTGATTCTTCTATTAAAGAAAAAAGATCTGTGCTATCATACATCCACCACACTGCTCATTTATGACATAGCAGGTTTCAATTCCACTCCTTTTAACTTCATAGAGAAAAATAAAGCTAAATTCTTTCTAAAATAAATTACACTAAATATTCTTTAAATGTATAATGGAAAAGTGTAGGCTGTTTTAATTTAGCGCAGTGGAGCACCAGATTCAATAGTTTTGCCATAGGGAAAGTGATAAAAGAACCACTTATTGAATTAAAAAGCTTTTGTTTCTGGTCTCACAGAGCTCAGGAACTAGCATGGACTTATTCAACATTTTGTGGCACGGAGAGAAAAATGAAAGTATGAGTGTTTGATTTTAGTATTTGCAATCTAGATAACAGGGCAGTGTTTTATGCTTCTCAAGGTTTAGTTTCTTCAATTGTAAAACAGAGAGCAACAACTACTTCATAGTTTGACTTAAGGATTGGATATGATAAAGAATATTTGAGTAAACTGGCTGATAGGAAGCATTCAATATGTGTTTGTGGAATCTGAATCTTAAAGCAATAATCAATTTTCATGGCTATTGGTTAATATTTGACATTAAGCAGATTAATAATATCCATATGCTATAATTCTTTTATTGCATATTCAGTCAATATATTGATTAATTGCATCCAATGAAATGTAGTGTGCTACTGTCAACTTGAGGTCCAAGCATATTCTGTCCTGTCACATTTCATATAGTATTTATACTTTTGTGAGATTGCTGAATATATAACATCTCATCAGTAATTGTTTAAAATGTTATCTAATTAAATGAGAACTCTGAGGCTTAGGAGAAAACATAGTATTCTAGAATTTGAGCTTCAATATTTATAATATATGTAATACCTTAGACAAATCATGAACCTCTGTGAAGCTGTGTCCTTATCAATAAATTCGAAATGACATGTAGCATACTATCTTCACTAGTCTGTTGACAGGATTCAATATTATATTGTTTGTTAAAAAATATAATGGTGACTTATAAAAGAATATATAAATATTTAGGTGATTAAAATGTGAATTTTAAAATGTCTCAGTGTAGATTTTTTTATATGTTAGATGATAACTTGTGTCATTGGTTCATATATGAAAGTCTCAGTGAAGGCTTCCAACAGTGTCTCTTGACTAAATCAAAATTGACATTCAAAATAGTCCAAGAAATGTGCTTGTCATTGAATCTACACTAGAACATGTCAGGGATGTACACATTTCAGCTTCTATATGAATAGTATGTATAAGACAGAAGCAGTTCACACTTGCCAATAGGATCAGCAGTACTGAGAAAGAATATGTTCCTACTGAAGGAGGGTATTGCAAATATACTCACCACTAAAATGATGGCAGTTCAGGGAGATATAAGATTAAAATTTGAAATAGATTATAAAGCACCAAAGGAGTGGCCCCCAAACTAGCCTGGGGCAAAGTAAGGCAAGTAGGAATATTGCTAGGAAAAGAGAAAAGTAGTTTAAAAATTGTAGAATCAAATCACCATCATCATCATCATCACTTTAACAAGGGAGAAATAAGAGCATGTGTATGGATAGAAAGAGAAAAGGTAAGCCAGATAAGGGTACCAGTGGAGATCATAAAGCCAATTATAAGAATAATCAGGCCTTGGCCAGTGTGGCTCAGTTGGTTTTGGCATCATACCATGCACCAAAAGTTTTCCAGTTCAAATCCTGGTCAGGACACATGCCCAGGTTTCAGGCTTTATCCCAGGTAGGGAGTGTGCAGAAGGCAGACATCAATGTTTTGCGCTCACATGGGTGTCTCTCTCTCTCCCTTCCTCTCTCTCTAAAAATCAATTAAAAATATTAGAAAATAAAAAAGAATAATCAGAAAAGACAGATCATAGGTTTCCAGAACATAATAATCTGGAAATGGGAGTACAGAAATAGAAACATGAGATCCTCACATCAAGTACTAAATCTGAACACTGACATAGAAAGTGAGAAGGTTTTTGCTAGTCCTTGTGGAACACAGGCATATACAAGTCACATGAGGTAACCTGGTCTCTGTTAGGTCAGAATAGACCATTTCACTATGTGGAGGGTCAGAAGGGGTAGGAACAGTCATGTATAATGGTCTTGGATTGACAGAGGCTCAGTACAAAAACATAAGAAGAGGGTGCATTAGCGAACAGAGTGAAGCCGAGATTTAATTGTGTGTTTCTGTTTGGATTATACCACAGACAGGCACAGAAGACTATGTAAAGACACTGAGAGAAAGCCAAAAATATTGACCACCTATTTGTTGCTCTATTTTCTGATCTTAGGACTAGTTATTAGATATAAATGATTCAATTTCTCCATGTATCCATTTATTTATATACTTGTGCTAGAACCTCAGTCAATCTTTAGCATTCTCTTTTGATATGAGTTTAATCCAACTTTTATCATGGGAGCTCCCTCATAGATCCTAACTGTCTTTCCTCTCGCTACTTTTAAAATTCTCCCTTTATCTTTAACCTTTGCCATTTTGATCACGATGTGTCTTGGTGTGGATCTCTATGGGTTCATCTTATTTGGGACTTTCTGTGCTTCCTGGATTTGTATGCCTATTTTCTTCACCAGGTTAGAGAAGTGTTTAGTCATTATTTCTTTGAACATGTCCTCAGTTGTTTGTTCTCCTTTCTTCTCCTTTCGGCATCCTTGTGATGTGAATGTTGTTACACTTGATGTCCCAGGGTTCACTCAAACTATCCTCATCTTTTAACTTTTTTCTTTTTCCTGCTCTGGTTGGGTATTTTCTGCTACCGTGTCTTCCAAATCACTGATTCCATCCTCTGCTTCATGTAATCAGTGGTTGATTCCTTCTAGTGTATTCTTTGTATCAGATATTGTACTATTCCTTTCTGACTTTTTCTGGGCAGACAAGAGACATGTCCCTGAACATGACATTACCTGGAAGCCTCAGACCAAGTAGACTCCACCTGACCAACTTTGATAGAGATGAGGTCTCTTTCTCACCTCCACTGAGCAGAGACCCTCTCAGAGGAGCTGAATGTGCTGGGTATGTGGTCTGTGGGCTGGCACATGGACTGGGCAAGGGTCACTGCTAGAGGATCCTGCTGTTTAGTTTGGTTGCCGTGGGTTGCCACAAAGCCCCAAGCCTGATGCTCTGAACTTCTGGCACATTTCATGAGGCCCCTTGCAAGATCCCTTTTGCTTACACAAGCTTAAGTTGGTCCACAGTGAGCTATCACCTCACACCTATCAGACTGACTATTATCAATAAATCCACAAATGACAAGTGTTGGCCAGGATGTGGAGAAAAGGGAACCCACATAAACTGTTAGTGGGAATGTAGATTGGTGCAGCCACTATGGAAAACAGTATGGAGTTTCCTCAAAACAATAGCCAAACTATAGAAACAACTCAAATGCTCATTAATAGAGGAGTGGATTTTTAAAAGTAGTGGTACATATGTACAATGAAATATTACTCAGCAATAAAAAAAATGAAATCTTTCCTTTTGCAACAACATTGATATACCTGGACGGAATTACGATCAGTGAAATAAGCCAGTCAGAAAAAGAAAAATACCATACGATTTCACTCATATATAGGATCTAAAGAACAAAATAAGCCAACAAACAAAATTGAAACAGACTCATAGATACATAGAATTGATGGTTGCCAGAGGGGTGTGGGGGTAGGGCACTAGGCGAAACACGTGAAGGCACTAACAAGCACAGATTGATAGTTACAAAACAGTCAGGGGCCTAGCCAGGTGTGGCTCAGCAGTTGAGCATCGACCTAGGATCCAGGAGATTGTGGTTTGATTCCCGGTCAGGGCACATGCCTGGGTTGCAGGCTGCAGGCAATCAATGACTCTCGTCATTGATGTTTCTGTCTCTCCTTCTCCCTCTCCCTTCCTCTCTCTAAAATCATTAAAGATATATTTTTAAAAAAATAGGGAAAGCAAGTAAGCATAGGACATAGTCAATAATATTGTACTAACTATGTATGGTGCCCATTGAGGTACTGGAAATATTGATGAGAACATTCTGTAAAGTATGTGATGATTTAATCACTAAGCTTTACACCTTAAACCAATACATAATTAAATTTTTTAAAAATTGCAATGACAACTCTAAAAAATAAATGGGAAGAGGACCTGAACTGACATTTCTCTCAAGACATATACATGGCCAACAGATATATGAAGACAATTTGTTTTAAATGGTATTTTAAAATCACCTTTGATGTGTGTCCATTTATTTCCATTTCCTCAGGAGTGAGTCATTGTTTGTTCTGTGTCTGTTATAATGTTTGTTTCTTTGTTTGATTTAGAAAATTCTAGCTAATAAGTTCCCTTCACTTACTAATAAAGACATAGCCTTCACAGTGAAAGTCTGTAGAAAGTAATGAGGAGAATAAATACATGTGGCATCACAGTAGAAGCAGTAAAGTAAAACTACAAGCTATCCGTGTATTAGTTTCTTTTTACTTTGAAACAAAGTATCATAAATGAGCAGCTTACGAAAACACCTATTTATTTGTCCACATATCTCTAAGTCAGAAGTCCAGCACTATCTTTGTCAGGATATCACAATTCTGAAATCAAGGGGTTGGCTGGGGGAGTTTGTATCTGTAGACTGTGTGGCAAAGTTTGCTTCCAAGCTCTTTCTTGTTATCGACAGAATCAAATCCTTTGGGGTTGTAGGACTGAGTGAGATTTGTTTCCTCGATGACTCACAGTAGATCCCCAAAGCTACCTGTATTGCTTGCTATTTGTTCCCTTCTGTCTTCAGCCAACCATGGAGCATTAAGTCCTTCCTGTGCTTTGAATTTTTGACTTCATCTCTGACCCCTAGACCCATATTTAAAGGGCTGGGGTGCTTAGGTCAGGCACAACCAGATCATCTCCTTGTTTTAAGGTCAACTGAGTTGTGACCTCGGTTACACCTGTAAAAGCCCTTTACATCAATACTAGATTTGTGTTTTTGAATAACTGGTGGGATCTGTGTGTATGTCAGGTGCTGGAAATTTGGGGGACCATTCTACCTACTGTTATTCAGTAAAAAGATAAAAGTTTTAACTGCTTGCCACACATACCCAATCCCCTTCTCTACTATCCCTTCTGCCCCCACACATATACATACAGTCTGCAAACAATGACAATTTAGCTACAGGAAACTTATCAGTAGCAGCTATAAATGTTAGAAATATAAAAGGATATGGAGCTAAAGACTCTTAACCTGAATTATTATTCAAATCTCATGACAGAAAAGATATTTCCAACCCTGTAACAATTGGACTTTCCATAAAACTATATTTCATGGGGAAACATTCTCTTCCCTAATTAACCTGAAATTTATACACCCACACCATAAATACATAGCAAAATTCAATTCAGTTTTTTATGTTTATAAAAAAGTAGATGAATAAAAATGTCAAGCTAAACACATCCACTTTGGTTGCCTTCGGAAACTCAGCGTAATAGCAGGAAGGTACTTTTTAAAGCGATTTGCTACAAAGACATGGAAAGCAAGGAAATTGACAACAGTGGCTTTTGGTAAACTACATGGAGATGGATTAAGGAGAATCATAAACAAAAGTCTTTAACTGGCAAAGAGGAAAACAAAGAACCAGCTTAATCTGTATCACCAATCTCATCAATAATGAGGACCTGCCTCTGAAGTTAAGGGTAGGTGGTAAAGGGCTAGGAAAAAGAAATTTGTTTAATTCTTGTACAAAGTTGAACTATAATGGATTCGATTTTTTTAGTAAAACAATAAATAAATAAAAGCCTGAGATAAGAATTCAGGTGCCTTTGACCTGATGAGAAGTTACAGCAGAATAGGGAAAGGAAAAGAGTAGAACAAAACTGTGTTCTCAGGTGAAATGTAGCATAAACTGCCTCACCGTTATCCTCTATGAGGCAAGGGCACCTGCCTTTCTGTCCCTGTGGGCAGGTACCTAGGACATATCCAAGCTTAATCAAAAGGAGATTTCACTTTCAAAGAAATTCAACCAATAGCAGTTATTGAGCAGAAAAGAGCAGAAGAATGTTCCAGACAGGAAAAACAATATGTCCTAAAGAGCAAAGGTGAAAATGCCCATAGTGAATTTGTGAGACAGTAGAAATGATCTCAAAGATGTTATGAAGTAATATCACATACAAATTATAGATTTACTTGGATACTGTTTACTTGTAATCCCATTGAGAATTGTTATATACTTACATAATATTAAAAGGTAAAAGAATTACAGGGATTTACTGTTAAACTTTCACTGCAAATATCTTTCTTTCGAGTCTTACTTTGGAAGAAATAGAAATCTCATATGTGAAAACACTTTTGCCCACTCTGCAGTGCATAAGTAATAATGCTTAACTTGACAAGAACAGAAACAATATATTTTAAAAAGATAAGTATGTAAGTGTTAACTGAAGTTGAGTCTGGCATATAGAATGTTCTCATTCTGCCATTTTCCTATTCTTAATTTTGGATTATATTACCTTGGAGAGATATTTTCCTCTTTTATTGCTTATTTTTGTAGGAATCACATGAACCTTAGCAACATCGCACATACCAATTCCTGAACTTTATTTTTAACTCATCCGTTTTTATCATTAATGGTTTTAGTTGTCAAATGCTGTTTTCCTAAAAATTCTTCAGTATAAATGTGTATGTATTTGTTCCATCTTTGAACAACAACAACAAAAGGAGCTTTCCTTGTTTAATTTATAAGGGAAATTTTAATGTTGTGTGATTAATATCCAATGATAAAATTCAACTCTAGATCAGAAAGCTAAAAAAATACATGGAATGTTGGGTAGGTGGAAGTGGGCAAAGGGGGGAAGAATGGAGATGGAAAGAGACTTTGCTGGGGGCGATGGACACGTGATGCTGGGTGGAGATGATGTTTTGTTGAGTTGTATAGTTGAAACTTGTATTGGTTTGTGAACCAATGTCACCCCAATAAATTCAATAAAAATGTACACGCTTAAGGAAGATTTTTTTCTTTGTTTGTATTTTTTATTTATGTCTTTCATGTGTACATTTATAAATTTATTAGCATGTTATCTTGAAGTCCAACCACTTAAAATGGAGAATTGAAGTCCGTTTAAAGTCAGAATGGTTTACAGGGTTAAAGATGGTGGTGGGCTGAGTGGAAGCTACACTGACACTCTCCTGGGACCAAACTGGAATTACAACTCAAATATAGAAAAACCATCCTGAATAGTCAACTGCAACTGAAGACAAGCTGGAGAGCACCCTCATAACCAAGGAGGAAAAGTGGAGACCACACAGAGACTGGTAGGAAGTGTGGAGGTGCAAGAGGGCTGGCTGGGCTCCCACAGGCAGCAGCTGAAGGTCTGGAGGAAGATCTCAGCTGTGGGGGTTCCCACTGAGGACTCTGGGGCCTAAACCCCAGGCTGGGCTTCCCAGCCCAGAGCACCAGAACTGAGAAAGGTGCCCACATAACAACTGTCTGTGAAAAGCAGCTGGGTTTCTGTCTGCCAGGGAGAGAGAGCTGGAAATGCAAGCACCCTTTAAAGGGCCAACACACAATGTTTCCTGTGCAGCCACTCACCTTGGCTCCAGCAGAGGGAGGGGAGAGTGGGCTAGAGCTGTGTGAGGAGAATATAGGTTTGTGGGCTCTGGAGGTAGAGCTCAGGGGGAACCCCTCTGGATTCCTGTGCCAAGTCATTTCCCCCATGCTGCAGAGGCAGACATTTACCTTCCAAGCAGCTTTTTCCTGAGGGGGAAGCAATTGTTCCACCCTGCTGGAAAACCTCTCTCCCTACCCTGCCCTACTCCACAGAGTTCCTACAGCCTGAGGCTCATTAAGAGACTGATAACAATCACCTGCCCCACCCTATAGAGCTTCTACAGCCTGAGGTTCATTAAGAGAATCAGTTTAATCAACCTGCAGCCAGAGGCAGACTTCTGAGTTCTTTAAGTCTTTGCCTCATCTGCTTCTGGACACTGGCCTTGGAAAAGCAGACTTTGGTGTGCATCTTGGTCCAGTCCAAATGCACCCAGCCCCAGCAGAGGGGACCTCATGCCATGGGTTGTTGATAGCTCCAAACAGGGTACTCAAGGCCAGTCACAAACAGCGTCTGACATTGGTCTGCACCAGAGACCATCAGAAAACACTGAGAGTCCCAGCAGGCCTCCCTAATACATAGAAACAAACCCAAGTAAGCAGCCAAAATGGGGAGACAAAAAAACAAGCCCCAAATGAAAGAACATGAGAAGTCTCCAGAAAAAGAGCTAAATGAATGGAGATAAGTAAGCTATCAGATATAGAGTTCAGAATAATGATTGTAAGGATGCTCAACACCTTGAAAAAAAGATATGGAAACTATGAAGGAAATGAAGAATGACATAGCAGAAATAAAGAATACATTGGAAGGAATAAACAGCAGATTAGAGGAAGCTGAGGATCTGATCAGTGAATAAGAAGACAGGGTAGAAAAAAATCACTCAAACATAAAAAAAGAAAAAAACAATTAAAAACAGAACAGTCTAAAGGAGCTGTGGGACAACATGAAATGTAATAATATCTGCATCATAGGAGTGCCAGAAGAGGTTGAAAGTAAGCAAGGGTTAGAGAACATGTTGGAACAAATAATGGCAGAAAACTTTCCTAACCTGGTCAAGGAAAAAGCCACAAAAGTTCATGAGGCACAGAGAGTCCCAAGCAAGAAGAATTCAAAGAGGCCCACGCCCAGACACATCATAATTAAAATGCTAAGAATTCAAGACAAAGAGAGAATGTTAAAGGCAGCAAGAGAAAAGCAATCTGTTACCTACAAAGGAGCTCCCATAAGGCTGTCATCTGACTTCTCATCAGAAACTCTACAGGCCAGAAGGGAATGGCATGAAGTATTCAAGGTAATGCAAAACAAGAATCTGAAAACAAAACTACTCTGTCCAACAAGGCTATCCTTCAAGATAGATGGTGAAATAAAGAGCTTCCTAGACAAAAAAAAAAAAAAAGGCTAAAGTAGTTTATCACCACCAAACCAGCTTTGCATGAAGTGTTGAAGGGACTGCTATAATAAGAAAAAATAGAGAACCATAGGCATAAAGAATTAAAATGCCCATAAAATAAGGACCTATCAATAATAACCTTAAGGACTTTAATGGAGAGATCAACAGCAATACAGTCATAGTCATGAATTTGAACACTCCATTGACTTCACTGGAAAGATCTTCCAGATAAACAGTGACTAAATGGAACACTAGATCAAATGGATTTAATTTATATTTACAGAACATTTCTTCCCAAAGCTGTAGAATATACATTCCTCTTAAGTGCACCTGGGTCATTCTCAAAGATAGACCACATGTTAGAACACAAAACCAGTCTCTAAAAGTTCAAGAAGATTGAAATCATATCAAGAATCTCAGATCACAAGGGCATGAAATTAGAAATCAACTACAGTAAAAACACTCAAAAACATTCAAACACATGTAGGCTAAATAGCATGTTATTAAACAATGAATGGGTTACCAATAAGATCAAGAAAAAAACAAAAAATTCCTGGAAACAAATGAAAATGAACACACAACAACCCCAAATCTATGGGACACAGTGAAAGCAGTCCTAAGAGGGAAGTTCATTGCACTGAGGTTTACCTCTGAAAGCAAGAAAAATTTTTAGTGAACTATCTAACTCTACAACTTAAAGAATTAGAAAGCTCCCCTATGAGGCCATCCAGATCAGGGCTTCTGTTTGCTGGGAGTTTTTTTGTTACTACTTCTATTTCATCAGTAGCTATTAGCCTATTCAGGTTTCTGATTCTTCCTAATTTCATTTTACATGATCTCACTCATATGTGGAATCTAATAAACAAAATAGTCTGAGGAACAAAATAGATTTAGGGACACAAAAGCATGGAACAGACTGATGGATCTCAGTGGAAAAGCAGGGGTAGAAGAGTGGGTGGAGAGAGATTAATCAAAGAACTTATATGTGTATATGCTTAACCCCTGGACACAAACAATAGTGTGGTGAAGGCCTGGGACGGGGGTTTGTGTGGGGTGGAGGAGATCACTGGGGAGAAAAAGGGGGGATATCTGTAATACTTTAAATAATAAAAATAAATTTTAAAAAAATTAGACCATTTAAATTATAAATACTACTTAGCTTCACATAATTATATGCATAGTAGGAACTATATTGTTATTTATGAAGTCCTCCAATTTATATATTTATATTTTTTATCCTCACCTGAGGATATGTTTATTGATTTTAGAGAGAGAAATAATGATGTGAGAGAAATGTTGATCAGTTGTCTCCAGTAGAGGCCCCAACTGGTGACCGAATTCGCAAGCTTGGTAGCTCGGTATGTGCACTCACTGAGAATTGAATCCTCAGCATTTTGGTGTATGGGACAATGCTCCAAACAACTGAGCCATCTGGCCAGGGCCCCAATTTATTAATAAATCCATTGCAGTTTGTCAATAATTTGTACACCATGATGTATTCATGCCAATTATAATGAGAATATGAACTAAAAGTTTTCATAATAATTTGTGAAGCATGTATCAAATTGTATTCTGTAGAGCCCTGGGGTACTTTTACTTTAGAAATATTGCAGATAAAATTGAAAATGAATAATGAAAAAGCACTTAAAGAAGCATTTAAAGAAAATGACCACATGACATACAAAGTAAGAACAGGAAAAGCTTTTTAAACTATGTGCCACAAATTTTGTAAAAACCATTGCTATGGACTGAATTCTGTCATCTCCAAATCCATGTTAAAGCCCTACCCTCAATGTCATGATATTTGGAGATGGATCTGTGAGAAACAATTAAGTTTAAATGAGGTCATAAGGGTGGGGTGGGGTCGTCATGATGGCATTAGTGCCCTCCCAAGAATGGACACCAGAGAGCTTGCTGTCTTTCTCTTTTCTCTGCCATGTGATCACACAATGCAGAAATGGCCATCTACATCCCAGGAAGAATACTCTTACCGGAAATCGATAATGCTGGCACCTTAAACTTGGACTTAGAGCCTCTAGAACTGTGAGAAAATGCATTTATGTTGCTTAAGCCACCCAGTCTCTGGTGTTTTATTATGGCAGCCTGAAAAGACTAAGACTACAGTATTTAATGAGGCTCCTGCAATTAAAACATGAGGTGACAACACAGTCCAGGGGCATCTAATAATATTCACCTGATGTTGAATTGGTTCAAATATTGAGATTATGTACAATCTTTTCTATTCAAATATATAGGATATCTCTACTCAAATATAAGTACTCTCTTCTTATTGTTTAATAATATATTTATAAATATAGAACATTAAAATGCTTTTCTTGGTGAAACACTTGATACATAAATATTAAGGAAATGAAATATGTAATTAGGTCATTTAAAAAATATGCTACCCTACAGATTGATAAAAAATAGAATGTGTATTGACAGTATGAATGTAATTGGGGGAAAAAATATCTATGTAAAGGTTTGAAAATGAATTCAAAGAATTATAGTGATATAATCTTTACATTTAACAGAATTCAGTTATCTGAAATGGTATAACTAGGGAATATAAAAATTAGATTCCACATATAAATGAGGTCATAGGGTGTTTGTCTTTCTCTGACTGGCTTATTTCACTTAGCATAATAATCTCCAGGTGCATCTATGCTGTTCCAAAGGGTAAAATTTCCTTCTTTTTTACCGCTGTGTAGTATTCCATTGTGTAAATGTACCGCTGCTTTTTTATCTACTCATCTCCTGACAGGCACTTGGGCTGTTCTCAGATCTTGGCTATTGTAAATAATGTTGCTATTTTTTAATATTATAAATTGTTTGATCCCACTCTGTCACATGTGCACAGTCAGGCATAAGCATTTATCTACGCTTTTAAAGCCTCAGTTTCCTCACTACTCTTCTGTCTCCTATCACTATCAATTACTTTTACCCTTTTTGAACTTCATATAAATGGAAATATAATACCAAGTGTTGATTATTTTGAAAAATTTTGATGTCCATACATCCTACTTGTGGCAACTCCTCTGGAGAGGAAATTAGCACCACTTACTTAATCATTTAAGTATATTAATACACTGTGAACTCACAATTCTACACTTGGATACACAGCACAAAGAAATTTTTACATTGATCCACACGGGAGAAAGCATAAGCCTGTTCATGACTCAATATTACTTACAGCAGCAGGGAGGTGGAGGCAGAGAGCATGAGCCATTCCTGGGGGTGTGGAGTCATATCATGGAGTATTATGAAGCAGTTCATTGCAGCACAAATATGCAATATAGCCAAATATCTATATTAACCCGTAGATTAAAATAGAAAATGTAAAACTCAGGCCAGAAGGTAAGGTAAAATCAAGAGTATAATTATAGCACAAAGTTTAGAGTAAAAAGTAAATTCTTCTTATTTATTATTGGTGAGATGCATATTAGTCTATCTGTGTCAAGGAAAAAAAAAATGAACTATGCAATTATGCTCTCATACAATAAAAATAAAGGTAGATTACTTCTGAGGATTGATACTTACTCTGGAACTGGGGCAGAGAGCTATTTCATATACTCATCCTCATAAAGAAGATAATGTAATGTGATAAAAAATAACATCACGATCCATACAGTGATGAGTTGCAAAGGGCTGAATTTTATGAGGAACTTAAGTCTCGGTCAATAAGCTAATACCAATGGAATTTCAAAGTAAATCCAGTCAATCTGCTATGAGGACTCTCTTGGACTCAAACCAAGATTGCTATAGGTTTATCCCAGGTTAGTTTTCGGCACTCATTAGAGGAATGGTTAGAACACACAGTCTTAGAAAACCTCTCTACATGTATTTGTTCCTCTCTCCCAGACATTTAATGGGTATTGGATTTTAGTGAGATCAAAAGTTGAAAATAAGTTAGGAATAGCCCTCATGCTTTAATATTAGCTAGCAAGTGGGAAGACTTAATGTTAGGTTTTGAAGCTTATATTTATATATCTATAAACATACATATATGTTTATGTATAATTATGTATAAGTAAAATAAATGACAACAATGAGGCAAGGAGTGAGAGAAATTAGGAGTATTTTGTTATTAAAATTTTAGACTACTGTTAAGTGGCATTCTGTTATTTGAAAGTGGACTTGGGTAAGCTGTAAATGTATTGCCAACTCTAGGGCAACCACTAAAAAAAGGAAAGAAAAGACTAAAACTCATCTGTGCTCTGTTGTGACAAAGTTAATGGTTAAACTCATTTAACATGTATATTTATTGCAGACTAAGCGATGGTCATACTGGTATCTGTTCACCTCTTTGCCTGCTTACAAACAGCTTCTGAGGAACCTTAAGAATGGAAAATGCCATACCACAGCAGACACTACCAAACTATACTCACACAGTTTTGACTTTTGCCACAGGTAGGAAAATATACACATTGTTGACACAACAGCAAACACAAAGGTGCTGATGGAGAAAACTAAATCAATCAGCAGATGTTACTGTAGATGTTATTTCTTTTTGCATTCAGAGCAAAATTGTGGAGAGCATACAGATATATTCTATGCACCCCAGCCAAACCGGCTAGGACCAACACCCATTTCCGATAAAAACTCTCAGCAAAGTGGGAATAGAGGGATCACACCTCAACATAACAAAGGCCATAGATGACAAACCCACAGCCAGCATCATACTCAACGGGCAAAAAATAAAACCATTTCCCCTAAGAGCAGGAACAAGACAGGGGTGACCAGTTTCACCACTTCTATTCAACATACTACTGGAAATTTTAATTATCTAATGTGTGTAAAATAATAGCTAATTTCTTTTTTGCATTCCTCTGACTAGGAAAATTTATCATCTTTTGTTTGCTCTGGGAATTCATTTTTCATAAACTACTTGTTTACATACTCTGTCTATTTTCTTTGGTGGTTACTATCCTGTTCTTGTTGATTTGTGTAAGTTGGTTGCATGTTATAGATAATCATGAATGCCTTGTCGAGTTTACACATTGCAAGTCCATTCTGTTCTTTATTATAGAAAATATTTTAAAAGTTAATTCTCATTCTGGGTCATTGGTATAAAATCTTATATTGTTTTTTGGTAGAATTAAAATGAGAACGTTTTAATTTTACTATACAGTTCATGTTATGTAGTTCACAGTTGCACATAAGGTCCTATTTGATTTTTTCTCGGTAATAATCAATAACCCAATGCCGCCTAAGGAACTCATCGTTTTTCTGTGGATTTATAGTGTCCATTTTATGTCTGGTTGTTTTCGTGCACATGTGCATCTGCTTCTGAAGATTTTATTTTGTTCCATATGGCTGTTTTCCGGTGCTTGTTCCATTTCAACACAATTTCATTGCTATGGTTTCACAACATATCTTGATATCTGGTGAGCAAGCCTCCTACTACTCTACCACTATTTTTGTTTTATATTTTGTTTTTAAGGTTGACTTAGTTTCTCACTTTCCCTTTTGTCTTGATAAAAACATTCTAGGTACATGTCGCTAGTGCTAAGGTTTATTTTCATTACTACTATGAATATCTGCCTATGTATGTGTTTTCAATATCACCATTATTTAATCTCAGCTTGTTTGTGAGTCTGAATATATGAATATAAATTCAAATGCACATATAACTATATATACATATTGTATACATACACATATATACATATATTCAATACTAAATTATTATATCTCAGCAGAGAGGATGTCAGCTCTCAAGTTTATAGGTTTGTAGACTTGGATGTCACAGTGTGGCTTGCTTTTCATTGCTTTTTCCCCCCATACTTTACGCTAACGCAGCTTTTGTTCATTCTTTCTGTGCGTGTAGAAGCACTGGCGGTTCAGCGCAGTGAGGGAAGGCAATGCTTGTCTTGGCACTGAGTAGGATAAAGGCAAGAACAAGATTTTTAAAAAGTAGTGCATGTGTGTGTGTGTGCGTGTGTGTGTGTGTGTGCTCGCGCATGCACACGCCACATCTTCATTACCCGTTCATTTGTTGATGAACACTTAGGTGTTTACATATCTTGCGGGACCCTGCAATCCCACTTCTGGGTATGTGTGCAAAGGAAATGGAAGCAGGACATAGAGAAGATGCCTACACTCCCGTGTTTATTGTGGCCCCATTCATAATGGTTATGTCTTTATGGAATGCTTTCTATACATTTGAGTTAGTCTTTGTTTTGTTTGGTTCGTTCTGGCTGGGCCGCTCGGGTTAGTTCCTGAAACTGACGTGGAAGCCAACGGGCGGCCACTGCCTGTCGCCCCTAAGCCAGTGAGCGGGGACGAGGCTGAATCTTTTATGGCTGTTTATTGGAACTGCGGGCAATTGGAGGGGGCAGTAGGCATAGCACCTTGAAAAACTGCTTTGACATTTCATTTTTAAAAAGCTCTTCTATAAAGTTAGTTGGTGTGAATAAAACCGAAAGTGAGTGAGTTCCCAGGGTCTGCCTTCTTTAGTTGTCCTTGTAGAGAGTACCCCTGAACACCGCAAAGGTTACCCCAGAGGGCCGTCTCCCTCCAGGCGGGCTCTGTCCTCGCTCTGCCTTATCTCCAGGGCCTGGTCTCCTTCTTGTAGCACATCCTTCAGTTTCCCAGGGTCTGTAAGAAAACCTCTTCTTTATAGAGAGTAGCTATCAAACAACTGAGATTCTATCTATTTCTAGTACGTGCCCCTCCCCTATCAAAATCATTCTATAATTTTTAATTCTAGTTCGTTATGATTGAAATATTTAGGCTACCATTCCTTGCTCATGGTGTCTTGTCGGGGTTCGCCTTTTTCTGCACCCCTCCCTGGAAAAACTAAGTACTGTAATATTGAAAATCAGCCACTTCATCAAGCTGTAGATTATCTGGACAATTTATTTTTATATTTTGTTTATATCTTTATATGTAAATTATTCATATTTTCTCTCAAATGTCTTTTTTGTTTTCTTTTTCTTCAAGAGGAGACCATGACTTTTAACTGTTTATTCTGTTCAATGTCCCACATTGAAATCCCATAGGTCTTCTTGACATTTCATTTTTATAAAGCTCTCATATAGGTACTGAAACTTCTAAACTGCCAGAGAAAGTACCGCAGTTCCCTAAAGAAGATATTGGAGCCTAAACCCTAAAAGTATAACTTCCGAGAGTTAAATATCATTTAATTTTCTTCCATCTATAAAGCAACATATTTCATGTAAATAAAGCTATAAGTAGTCAGGGGATCACTTGTGTTGATATTACATCGTGTTCATATTGTGATCAGTTGTGTTTATACCGTGATATCAGTGAAACAACAAATCTAGATGGGTTGTTCTTTGTCTTATTATTCTCATCAAAAACTTAGCATTTAAAAGATGTCTATAATTCTGAAAAAATAAAGCTACCAGAAACACTTGTGTTACCACAAAAAAAAAAAAAAAAAGAAATTTGAGATATAGAACTTCTTTTCTTTGTCTATATAGCTGACATTTTGACAGACATTTAATTTTCATCTGCATATAGCAAATGAGTATGTTTCTCAGGGATTTTCAAAAGGAAATTATAATAATGTAAACTTTATGTAACTGACATATGAAAATACTGCTTTCTGTCTATCATAAAATCAGATACTTTTGTATATATAATCATACACATTCAGAAATCTTCATTTCAAAATGGTTTGATCTGATCTGCAATAAATGAGTCCTCATCTATACAACCTAGTTTTTTTTAGAAAAATGTTCAGAAGTGAAAATGAATAAAATACATTCCTGTGAAGATGTAAATTACCATACTAGAGAGTAGAAATAGCTCAGGAAAGATAATAGCTCTCAGATAATATACATATTTTGCCTCACATCTTTGCCACTCATGGACTAAATAATTCATAAAATAAGTAAATATGTGTTGGTGTTTTTTGCTTTTAACATATATTATAGTCTTTTTCTTTAGATACTTACTCTGCATTGATTGGTATTTCCCCTGTATATTCCTGATGAAGTCCAGATATCTGTATACTATCAATTTAGGCTCTATATTTCATTCATTATCATTTGGGATTTGTTTTTGTGGTAATACTGTCAGTTTAACTGTGTAAGGGAGAACACTGTCACCTGCCTGCAGAGTGAAGAGTCAGTCAGACAGTGAAAAAAGCAAGAGCAGAGCTCCAGCAGAGTTCTTCACGGACTCTCCACGGGAGCTGCTGGTGGGGCCCCCACCGAGACGTTGGAGCGTACCCGGTAAACTTCAGCCTGGAGTGAGGGCAGGTGGAGCCGCGGACCTGGGGGATTTCATGTCTGACTCTCCAGGTGAAGTTGGCTTCTACACATTAATAGGAGGGGCTATTTAAGTTAGCTAAGGCATTAAGAAATGTCAGTCTAAAAGTAAGCACAAAGCATGAGTTTCATAGGTAGTGAGGACCAAAAAAAAGGTATATAGAAATAGGCATGACAATCTTTCATTTTGAAAGATTAGTAAATTTTTGGCAGGTGGGACGTAGAGGAGAAAATATAGTGATGGCTTTGTTGTTGCCCTTCCAATACCCATTCAACCCAGGCGATCAGTCTAATCCCATCATCATTATCAATGGTCCTTAATAACAAATGGATTAAAAAGAGAATTACTCTCAGTTATGGCCAGATTCAAGTGATGGGAAATCTACTGGTGGGATTTCTACAGGGCTGCTTTGGAATAAGGCTACACGATTCTATTTTTAAACATCATAGGAAGGGCTGGTTGCTCCGTTTGTTGTGAACAATCGCATGTCTAGGTGGACTGAAGCTGTGTCACTATCAGACTACCGGCAAGGCAATTACCGTGACACATTGTATAGCCATTTCAAGCAATATTGGAGCTCAAGCTACCTTTGGAATTATTATGCATATAACTTTATAAATAAAAACCTGAGATAAGTTATTAAATTTAGATAATTAGTGGAATACCAACTCTATCATAAGGTAGAAATATCTGCTCCTTGGAAATGCTGGAACTCAGAAAGTAAGCCAGCGATAATACCACAAATTTGGGATCCGCATTCTTAGAGGTATGTTTAGGGATCAACATATTTCCAAGGGAGTATGGAAAGAGAAAAAGACAATGTGAAAACATAATGAATAATGCATGTATTTATCAGCTAGGAAGCCAGAAAGCATTACCACAGAAGGGAATTCAGGAGTGGTCAGAGGAGAATCAGGGCTTTCCAGTGCTGCAGAAATGAGGAAGAAAAATATTAACAGAGACATGGGGATGCCAAAGGTATCCAAAAAATGAGATGAACAAAACAGTAATAGATTTTTCCAAGGGATATTTTGGACTTTTGAAAAAACTTTAAATTTCTCATCCAGTAGGTCCTTATGGAGCAATTCCATGAAGATAAACATATTAAGAGATATATAAAGAACACATGAATACCTAGGAAGTTTTTTCTTAGTACTTGTAGAAAATTATGGACATTGGAATTTTAAATCAATGAAGAGCTTTTTCCAGTGTCATGTTTAAAAATAGTACCATAACATATTACATGTCTATTCTTATGCCAGGAAGCTATAGAAATGATTGTTAACCTGTTCAAAAGACATTCACTGTTTCCCACTCAACATTACTCTCTGAATTTAGATTCCCCTTCTGTTGCCACAGGCATTAAAGACTTGCAGGACTAGGAGCATCAGTGTGTGTTTTACTTTAACAGATGGTTGCTGTTGAGGCAGATTGAAGTCAGGAATGTGCACTCATTTTAGCATGTTATTTTCATTTTAATTGTACACCAGGAACCTAGTAAACAAAAATCCCTTCAGGCTACACTGTCGTGTGTGTGCATATGTGTGTGTGTGTGTTAAGATTTTCTGGTGTCACAAAATCTGGAGACAAAGACCAAATAATAATGATAATGATGTACCGGTATGAACTCTACAGGAGATTTGTGGGACACTAAAAATCAGTAACTGGTTTAGGGGAAATGAGATGCAGGAAAGAAATGCAGGAAAGACACAGAAGACGATAGTTTTCTTAAGAGCCCCCCAGCTTCTTTCAGGAGTGGGGAATTGAGACATGCAAAAGTGCCCATATAGAAAAAGTAAGTGGAAAAATGATGGGGTGACTCTAGCTGTTGAAGACTTCCTTTGTTGCCTGGCCCTCCGCACAGTTGTAGATGTTTAGGTTGTTAATAGCAAAGGATCCTGCAGTTAAAGGAAATCAAAGAGACAGCCTGTGTTGAAGCTCCACATATTATCCCATTTCTTTGCTCACTACAACGTCTAGGGACCTGAGGGAAAATGAATAAGAAATAAACTACCTTTCTTAGTCCAACACATGATCTGCTCTTCTAGGTCTATATTAGACCAGACAAATAGTTCAACTTGCCAGGGTAGGAAAAGGGTTAGAAACTTTACTATTTGAGATATTTTAAAAATAGGAATCAGCATTTCAGAGCTAGAAAAACCTATTTTTTCTTTCTTTCTAAGTTTACAGCTGGGCCAACAAGAATGGAAAAGTCAGGGACTGAGCTTAAGGTCTGACCTTAGTTTAGTCCCAACTTTATGTGCTGTGTGCCTTAGGAAATTAAACGCTTCACTTTTTTGTTTCCTCAGCTGTAATCCTAAATTAAGAATAACATGCCTCACAGAGTTGCTGTGATCAGTAAGTGAAGCAAAATGTATTCAAAGAACATAGCTCAGCACTCAGCATGGAGTAGATACTCTATAAGCATCAGGTCTTCTCTCTTTCCAGGTATCATCAAATAGTAAACTTGATTCCATATCCTTGCCCCAAGTTCTCAGACTGTCTTTAGATGAAAATGACATATATTAATATCTTGATGTCTGAGGCCCTTTCAATTTAGGGATCATAATGGAATGACAACCCTTGAATTAGAAATAGTTTTTAAATTGAAAAACAAGTTGGAGATCCAGTTCCAGCCCGGCTGCTCTTCCCCCTTTCTCTCATCTCTGCTATGGTGGTGGGTGTTACCAGAACTGCTCTGTGCCCTCTTCTGCACCTGCGAGCTGGTGTGGAGAGATTCCTTTATCCATGGAGAATACACCCGAGCACCAGGATAAAGAGATGACTGAGCACGCCCGCATGTTCTTCTATCAGTTTTTCTTGGACTATACATTGAGTATCCATTTTGATAGCCAATTTCAACATATTTTGATATACTTAATGACTTGATAGTTTTCCCTAATCAAATGGTCACAATACTACTATCTCACCTTTTCTCTCGCTCAACTAAAAGATAGATAGATATAGATAGATTGATAGGTAATAGATAATAGATAGATGATAGATGATATAGAGATAGATAGATAGATAGATAGATAGATAGATAGATAGATAGATAGATAGATAGATAGATGATAGATAGATGATAGATAGATGATAGATAGATGATAGTTATAGATAAATAGATAGATGATAGATGATAGATTAGATAGATAGATAGATAGATAGATAGATAGATAGATAGATAGATGATAGGCAGACAGGTAGGTAGACGATCGATAGATAGGGAGATAGGTAGATAGATAGCAAACAAGCTGCTTGCCAAAACAGATCTTGCCATAGGTTTGAGGGGGAAATAAAGTTAATCCTGGATTGTTTATCCCGTCAATGCTATACTAAAGGGATGAGTTATAACATTACCTTGTCAAAGGAGTCTCAGAATTTATATCTATTTTAGATTACTTTGTAAATATAAAAGATCTCAAAACATAAATTTTAGTAAGTTCCTGAGGATCAAGACATATCTATATACTGCTTTCCATTTCTTGTTCATTGTACAAGGACTGGCATACAGTTAAAACTCAATCAATAGCCATTGAACAGAACTAAAGAAAAGATTTGTATAAATAGCTATACTAGGCACATTGACATCATGGGAAGTAATTTAAAATAAAGGTTCCTTAAATAAATTTTACTTTTATATTGTAACACAAAATAAAGGCACATTTCTGTTAAGCAAATCTGAGGAAATGAGTTACTGTTCTGAGTCATGTAGCAAACTAGCTATATTTGTTGTATTGATAGTATTATACAGACAGGTTTTATAGATTTATTATTTTAAGAACAATACATTTTCAATTCTGTTCCTAAGACATCTGTCCAATGATAAAGGCTCAACAACTTCAAGAGTTCATGAAACTATTTTTTATTAATTTTATAGAAATCTTTAAACAGGAATCATAAACACAAGTGTTATCCGATGCAAAAATAAATTATTTGCATTTAAGGCAATTTAGAGTAGATGAAACTGTGAGGAACTGTTGTCCATATGCTTAGTATAAAGACACTTTATATCATATCCGTTACTATAATACAGAGATCATTTAGTATAAAGAGTTAAGTAGTTATTGAAGATCTTTAAACACTAAGGTATTACAGCAATAGCAACTGTAAAAAACAGGCATCCCTTTAGGGATGTGGGGACAAGGGAAGGGATGGGAATTATTAAATCTTACATGGTTTTAGGAAGGAGTTCCAAAAGCTGGAATGTGGTTCAATGAGAGGGAGATGTTGCTTCCTTACCACTGACATCTCTGAGACTGGATAAAGGTCCCCATGGGCCTGCAAACCTGACCCCTGAGGATGAGTCCCAACTGTGTGTGCTGGGTCCCATTCCTGAGTATCGGAAAGGCTGCCAGCTAGAATCAGCTGCTGCTTCTGGACAGACTGTCCCTGGGAGTGAGAATGGCTTGCTGTGGTGACACTGAGGGAACAGGAGGCTTAATTAAAGAGGAACTGGGAGCAAAACCAGGCGGAGGAAGCACACAGGAAGCCTGTGGCCTCCCCCTTTGCCCTGTTCCACTGTTCCTCTACTGCCTCCTGTTGGTAGAAGCGAATGGAGTCGGCCAGCGAAGAAGAAACGTGTGTGCCAGGTTCTGTCTTAGTTTATGCGGTACTCACAGAGCAGAGTGTAGGAGAGTGGGCAAAGTGGAGAAACAACCATAATGCACCCGCATTTTTTAATTTTAGTCTTTCAAGTTCATACAAGTTAGTTCATGTAGGTTCTCCTATAAACTAATACTATTGTCTTAGAAACATCCTTATATCAGTTTGATCTATTCTGGGAAGATTCGAGTATCATATTCAAAGTATATCAAATCATATACTGATACATTTTACTTAAGTATTTTCTATCCTAAAAGGACCTTCTCTAAACTCCCAGGAGGCCTGAGGAAGGACAACATATATGGTCATTCCAAACCGGTAAATAAAATCTCTAAAGCTCTATGTTCTGATTTTCCAGTGACCTGGCCAGTTATCCAGGAGTCAGTGCTGCCATCAGAGTCCAGCTAGATTTGTCTTTTGAAATGAATCAGTTGTGTACAAAATCCCTACGTTACTCTAGAATCTGAAGGGGTCCATATACCCCTCTCCTTTCCTTCTAGATTTTATAGCATTTGGCAGTTGTACTTCATACACTTTTGCTTTTGTCCAGTATCAATAAAAACCATTTATTCTTTCTTTTAATTTTGGTGTGTGCACATATTCAGAGTTGAATAAAGTAATTAAGTCAACCAATTTTTAGCTGACATTTACATTCTAAATTATACAAGGGGATTCCATCAGATCAAGCGTTTAACCTTTAAAAATGTGGTTTTCCCAATGTGGAACTAACGGTTATAGAAATAATATCCCTTTTTGTGTAATACCTTCAATATAAATCTTAACCCCCAAACCTTGGATATTTGAACATGGAGATACTCATTCAAGAAAAATAAGAAAATAAGTTGATCATACAAAATGCAGTGCTTTGTATAGAAATAAGAAAGGGCAGTGAGAGAAGTAGGAATGGGGAGAGATGAGGGGTGTGCAGAGGGAGGAAAGAGAAAAGACTGAGAAACAGATGATGGGGGGACAGGCTGAGTAAAGGACTGGAGGCAGCGAACACCGGGAGAGAGGGGGAAACATGCTCCTGTGCTGAGAGTGAAACCCCTGGAATGTAGCCGCTGTGATGTGTAAGATATCTAAAGCATATAAAATGAAATAATATACTTTTTATCTAATTTTTCCTATCTGAAATAGTTATCCAATATTTAGTTTTATTTCATGTAGTAGAACAACAGATTCTAAAATATATTTTTAATCTACACAGAGTTGGGCTAATGAAACTATATTTAACTTAATCATTTATCTGTCTTTCCTATTTTATTTGCCACTTAGCTTGGTCCAGAGCAAGGTTTTACTCTCCACCTTATGGCTACCTAAGTATTTCTTATTCACAGAATATATTGACGATTTCGGTTGAAAAAAGATCACAATTAGAAATCATAGCCTTTTTTTTTTTTTTTTTAATTGTCACACATCTTTGAAGCTACTCACACAAAAATGAAATAGATAAAATATATTCTTTGAATGTAAGAATAAACATTATAACAAGTGGTAAGATATGTAGTTTAAGTTCTCTTGGTGTTTTTTGTTTTTTTTTTAATGTTCGAGCAAGCATTTTTACACAGTAATACAAAATAGTTTTGGTTACTTTGGTTTTGATATTTCAATTATTATAGTTTAAAAACTTTAAATTTAGTTTCCTTTGAGTATTTAATCTTATTTTAATCTAGTAATTATCTGTAAAATGAGATTAGTCATTTCAGTTTATTTTCAATTAACTTGTAATGTTGAGAGATTAAAACCTATTTAATCACTTACCTCTATTTACATACCTAAGCTACAATAAAAAATTTAATTTGTCTGATTATCTTAATCACTTACAACATCTAACAAGGCAAATATATAAATGTTTTAAAATTTATTTTTAGTTATAATTGGCATACAGTAGTATATGAGTTACAAAGTAATGGCCACAATAAGTCTAGTTAGTAACATCTGTCACTGTATAAAGTTGTTACAATATTATTGACCCTATTTTCTATACTGTACATTCTTAATCCATTCCCCTTTGCGACCATCTCCTCCATCCCTTCCGTCTGTCAATCACCAGTTTGTTCTCTGTGCCCATGAGTTTGTCTCTGTTTCATTTTGTTTCCCTATTTGTTTTGTTTTTTAGATTCCACAAGTAAGTGAAATCATATGGAAATCATAATCTGTCCAATTTGCTTCACTTAACATAATAATCTCCAGGCTCATCCATGTCAAATATATCAATTTGATGAGCAAATATTCCTATTTACTCAGGCATTGCTTATAAGTGTAATAAACCATATTTGTAAATTTCACAACTCAGATTAATTTAACAATTCAAATCAGCTTAAACAAGTATATACACATAAAGCAAAGATTCCAATATCCAGTACTGTACTTACATTACTAACATAAAGCACATAAATTTTTCAAAAATATATTTATCTCTTTATCCCAGGGTTATAAATATATTCTCTTAATGAAGAGAAACATAATGATCATCTCATGCATGCTGTGGAAACTTTAATTTTAAATTAGAATTAAAGACTTAGGATTATATCCTTTGGACCTTGGTGTAGCTTCCAGGAAGATATTCTACCCAGACCTTACTTTATTGGTTTTTTTTCATATAATGCAACTTTCCAAGTGACACCTTGTCTTTCAACCTGGGTAATCCAACATTCCCTAAACATACGGTGGATTTGGCCTTTATAATCTCTTGCTTGTGTGTGCCTGTGTGTGTGTGTGTGTGTGTGTGTGTGAGAGAGAGAGAGAGAGAGAGAGAGAGAGAGAGAGAGAGACTCTTTGGAGAGGGTATTAGGGTGTGTTTAATAAAATCCATTCACTCAAACATTCATCTAGTCAATTTCTGAACTATACAGATGAAAAAAATAAAATAAGAAATCCATCAGATAAAACTTTAAACCTTAAAAGTGTCATTTTTCCCATGTGAAACCAATAGTTAGGGAAACATGTTTCCATGGGATAAACAAATTCAGTATAAATCCTTACACTGTTCTTAACATGGTTGCTGACTGATTTCACCTGCTTAGATTTTTGCTACTCCATCTGAAAGTAGAACTAATTATTTTATTTTCAAATATGTAAACACCTGAAATTCATTTGCATATACCTATTCTTCAACATATTTTTAGTATCATCATGTATTCATGGTTTTTCAAAGAAGTATTTTCTTATTTAATTCTTAGATAATCACTCCTTGTTTAGGGAAGCTCCTTTAAACTGACCCCTTTGCATCCATGAAAGTCTTCTATTGTCTGGCAACAGTAAGATTAAACTTTTAAAGTAAGAGTACAATTTTCTTGCTCTGTCTTTATTTTCCCTGACTCAAGACACAGACAACTTCTAAGCAGCTTATCTCTTTTAGAGAGACTAAGGTTAGCATTGGGGCACTGTAGATAAATAAAAGGTTGTAACAATAGGTAACACTGTTTATTGGGACATCTAAGTGAGAGAACTAAAAGATATTCTTTGTGAAGTGAAGGGTTATTATTGATGTCTTTGGTTATATTTTTTGCATACATTGTTTATTTGTCTATAAAATGTTTTCAACCTACTTTTTACTTTTCCTACATTTCTTCCTATTATATTACCCCATCAACTTTATTATACGAGATGCCTGTAAACTGTAGTATTACTTAGTTACTCCACGTAGGATGTATATCTACTTAGATCTCATAATCTGCATCATAGATTCAACTGCCTTTTCCTACTTTTGATGGTGTTAGTACATTTCATTTTCCATCCGTGGTCACATATTTACACTTCATGGGCTCTGTAGTAAAAAGATATCATGGAAGTTTCAATTTCCCACATGCACTTTTCCATTATAAAATAACAAATGTATTCTGATTAATTTCTTAGCATGTTATTTTGGTTTTAGAGGTTTGAGGGGATGCTCTGCTCAATTCTCATTAGCCTTGTATTTGTCATTATTATTTATCAGTTGTGGTGCCACTTGCCCTATATAGTTTTTCTTCAGCTGGGTTTCTGCTGTGACAGGTTGATTGGCTGCAACATGCTGATTTTTTCCACCCTGCTGGAAATTCATTTTCTGGATGAATTATTCACTGATACAGAGAGCTATAAAACATTTTTACTAAACTATGCTGAAATCACACAGTTCTCTTAACAGATAGCCCAGCATATTTATTATAGAGGATATATTTGAGTGAGTAAAATAGGCTGTTTATCTCAAATTCTCCAGTTGTTTCAATTGGTTTAATCAAATCCTCTCTTTTCTCACATAATTGACGACAAACAAGATACAAAATGCTAGTAATAATGTCTCACAGTACAATTAAAGCACTGATGGGTTCAAGGTTCCAGAAAGTCACTTAGAATAGAAAGGAATAAAAATTATGATCAGTGTAGTATTGACATTACCAAAAGAGGGAGAGATTTGAGTAATTCTTTTCATCAGATAAAAAATATAAAATATGAAAGAAACAATTTATATTATAGGCTGAGACCTAAGATCATATGCTGAGAGCTATTACAGTCAGTAACATCTAATTATTACAAATACATGGTAACCATGATAAATTCCCTTTGTTCCTCTTGTTAGCATTTCATAGACTAGAAAATAGTAGCCAAATAAAAGTGACCACAGCCCTGGCCGGTAGCTCAGTTGGTTGGAGTGTCCTCCCCAGTACTTGAAGGTTGCAGTTTTGATCCCAGTCAGGGCACATGCAAGGATCCACCAATGAATACGTAAATAAATGGAACAAGTAATTGATGTCTCTCTCTCTCTTTCTCTCTCCCTTCTTCTCTCTCTAAAAATCAATCAATAAATTTTTTTTAAAAGTAACCACAGTGATTATGCAGATGAAAATTAAAATTACAAAGACAGATCTTATTTTTATATAACAAATACCTAGTTTTTGCTGGTTTGCTTAATCTCTATATTTTCTAAAAACAGTAATATTATGCTCTTTTCAACTCACTTTAAATTACATTTATCTAGGCTTAAGGAGATTATTCATTTAAAGAATCACATTTAGTCATTTCAAATCAATTTTTACAAAGAAATTTAATTTACAGTATGACAAGCTTCTCTTTTTTCTTCTATTGATTATATATATAACTTTAATTTTTGTTAGAATGAGAGCTTAAAAGCAAATATGTATGATTGCGCTAGAAATAAAATCAACCTGATGAGATAGCTGACAATAATAAAAATAAGTAGAGAGAACTAAAAAACAATGAGATATATAAAAAGAATAAGAAAGTATCAGAAAAATTTAAGGGGGAGATAATATTTCTATTAATATTCTAAGGAGACTATTCTGAGCTATAATTCAGTAAATCTATATTTGGAAATGAAGGTATATTAACATGAAAATAATCATCATAATTAATATCTACTTAACATTTCATAAGTAACAGAAATTTGTCTATTTTTTACGTTGTCTCATTTGGTCTTCAAAAAACCCTGTAAGAAGGGGCTTCTGTTTTTCCTATGATTGCAGACAAAGAAAGTGAGCTTTAGAAAGGTTCGAGACTGTCCTTAGATTCTATGACAGAAGTTAAAACCATGTCTGTTTTGGTTGAAGAATGTAGGGATGGGAGAGTCAACCAAAGTGACAACATAGGAGGCTCCTGAATTCCCTCCTCCCAGAAACACACCAAAGTACAGCCGCAGTAAACCCCTCAGAGAATTAGCTCACCGAATCCCACATGTTGGGCAAATGAGAGACTCGTGGGTAGGAAAAGCTGAGTCTCTCACCATATACCCCACTCCCACAACAGTACCAGATGATAGAGTGGGAACCCCAACTCCCAGTTTCTCCCTAAGGAGCAAAGGGTTTGCACTGTACATCTAGCACCCCAGCTTTGAAGATCCCCATTCAAGCCATGGGCCCCAACACAGCCAGCTCTGAAGGCCAACAGCTATAGCGGACAAACAAGCAGCTCTTACCAGCCCAGGACCACTCACCCTGGCTGTGTGGGCCAGTGCTCAGCACAAAGGAGCACCCCAAAATGCCCTTCTCCCGTCTTTCCCTAAAAGTAGCCTGACTGCATACCTTATAAGCTGCTGCTGAGGGCCCGGCTTCTAATTTTAGCACACAGCTAGGGGCTACCCGTGACTCTCCCAGAGACCAAGGAAGCTGGTGGACACCCTCCCGCCTTCCCCCTGTGATGACCCACTCCAAGGATAAAACCAAGTCACCAGGACTTCCTGGAAGGATCCTGTCACCGGTACGGAACCCCAACGTTTGCCACTGTCCCGCGAGGGATGGATCATCTGATAACCAATGGGCAAACATTCACACATCCCACAGGACTGTAGCAAAGACATTTTTAAGCAGGCGTAGGAGCACCCCACCCCATACACCCGGGATCAGAGCAGGCAAAAACACCCATCTCCCCATTTCTCCCTGGAAGGTCCTTAGCTGCATAATTCCCCAGCTGCTATCAAAATTCCAATGGCATTGTTTCAAGAAATAGAAAAACAATTCCTCATATTTGTATAGGAAAAAAAAAAAAAATTAAATAGCCAAAGCAATCTTGAGAAAAAACAAAGCTGGAGGAACTCCTCTTTCTAATGTCAAGCTTTATTACAGAGCTATAGCAACGAAAGAGTATGCTATTGACCTAAAAGCAGACACACAGATCAGTGGAACACAATAAAGAACCCAGAAGTAAACCCACGCCTAGGCGGTTAATTAATTTTTGACAAAGGAGTTAAGAATATACAATGGGGAAGGAACAGTCTCTTCAGTAAAGGGTGCTGGGAAAACTTGGTAGCCACATGTAGAAGTAAATGGACCACTTTTCTCTATTATGTTCTAGGAATTTATAGTTTTGCAGTTTTCAGTCGCATCCGTGTTCAGTTTCAAGTTAGTTTTTGTGAAGGGTATAAAGTCTGTGTCCAAATTCATTTTTTTAAAAAGTGGGTGTCCAGCTAACAAATATATTCTCACTTAGACTGAAGTAGGCTGAATACACAGCGTTTGAACAAAGAAGAAAATTCTGCCATATGGGACAGTGTGGATGAATCTGGAGAACATTGTGCTAAGTAAAAACAACCAGTCACAGAAGGACAACTGTGCATTATTCCACTTACATAAGGTGTCTAAAATAGTCAGAATCACAGGAAAATGGTCAGAGTGAGGGCTGGGGGAGGGGGAATGGGGAGAAGCTGTGCAACAGGCGGACAGTTTCAGTTATGCAAGATGGATACATTCTAGAGATCTGCTTTACGGCATTGTGCCTAAAATTAATATTTACTGGGCACCCGAATATTTGTCAATAGAGTAGGTCTCAGTTAAGTGTTCTTATGACACACACATGGCTACAGATATATCCTGGTGCTCACTGAGGGTGCTATTCTCCTTAACAGTAAACTTTTAAATGATAAAGTATTGGCCATGGCTATAATAAACCACAAACACTTTATTTCAGCAGTGCATTTAAAAATTAAACTGGTATATTCTTCCACTTGTTTATATCTTCTTCTATTTCTTTTTTCAGTGTCCCATAGTTTTCCGAGTACAGGTCTTTTACATCCTTGGTTAAGTTTATTCCCAGGTATCTTATTTTTTTATTTGCAATGGTAAATGGGATTGTTTTTTAGTTTCTCTCTCTGAAAGTTCATTGTTAGTGTATAAGAATGCCATTGATTTCCAGATGTTGATTTTGTATCCAGCTACCTTGCCAAATTCGTTTATCAAATCTAGCAGTACTTTGATGGAGTCTTTAGGGTTTTCTATGTACAATATCATGTCATCTGCAAATAATGACAGTTTTACTTCCTCCTTTCCAGTTTGGATACCTTTTATGTTTTCTTCCTGTCTGATGGCTATGGCAAGGACTTCCAGTACTATGCTGAATAAGAGTGGTGAAAGTGGACACCCCTGTCTTGTTCAGGTTTTTAATGGAAATGGTTTTAGTTTTTGCCCATGAGTATGATGTTGGCTATAGGTCTGTCATATATGGCCTTTATTATGTTGAGGTCTGATCCCTCTATTCCCACTTTGCTGAGAGTTTTTATCAGAAAAGAGTGCTGGAGTTTGTCAAATGCTTTTTCTGCATCTATTGATATGATCATATGATTTCTGTCCTTCGTTTTGTTTATGTGACATATCACATTTGTTGATTTGCGGATATTATACCAGCCTTGCATCCCTGGAATAAATCCCACTTGGTCGTGGTGTATGATCTTTATAATGTATTGCTGGATCTGGTTTGCTAGTATTTTAGTGAGGATTTTAGCATCTATGTTCATCAGGGATATTGGCCTATAATTGTCTTACTTTGTAGTGTCTTTATCTGGTTTTGGGATTAGGATGATGCTGGCCTCATAAAAAGAGTTTAGGAGTTTTACCTCCTCTTGAATTTTCTGGAAGAGTTTGAACAGAATAGGTGTTAATTCTTCTTTGAATGGTAAAACTCGCCTGTAAATCCATCTGGTCCAGGACTTTTGTTTGCTGGGAGTTTTTTGATCACTGCTTCTGTTTCATTAGTTGTTATAGGCCTATTCAGGTTTTCTGCCTCTTCTTGAGACACATGAGAAAATGCTCAATGTCACTAATCATCAGAGAGATGCAAATTAAAACCACAATGAAATATCACTTCACACCTGTCAGAACGGCACCATCAACAAATCAACAAACGACTTGTGCTGGCGAGGGTGTCGAGAAAGGGGAACCTAGTGCACTGCTGGTGGGAATGCAGACTGGGGCAGCCACTGTGGAAAGCAGTATGGAGGTTCCTCAAAAAATTATAAATTGGCCTGCCTTTTGACCCAGTGATCCCACTTCTAGGAATATATCCTAAGAATCCAGAGACACTAATCAGAAAGAATATACTCACCCCTGTGTTCATAACAGCGCAGTTTACAATAGCTAAGATCTGAAACAGCCCAAGTGCCCATCAGCAGGTGAGTGGATAAAAAGCTGTGGGACAGTCACACCATGGAATACTACGCAGCTGTAAAGAAGAAGAATCTCGTACCCTTTGGGACAGTATGGAAGACCCTGAAGAGTATTATGCTAAGTGAAATAACCCAGTCAGAGAAAGACAAACATCACATGATCTTGCTTATATGTGGAATCTAAAGAACTTAATAAACTGATGAAAAGAATAGATTCAATGACATGGAAGCATGAATCAGACTGAGGAAGGGATGGAGGAGGGCGGGTGGATGGAGGGGGAGAGATTAACCAAAGAATTTATATGCATATATGCACAACCCAAGGACATGGACAGTGGTGGAGAGAGGGCCTGGGGAGGGGGATGGGACAGGGTGGAATGGGTCATTGGGGAGAAAAAGGGACATCTGTAGTATTTTAAACAAAAAAAATTTAAAAAACTAAAAATTAATAAATTAATTAAAAACGGTTAAAAACATTAATTAAACGGGCCCGGCTGGGCATGGCTCAAAAGTTGAGCATCGACCTAGGATCCAGGAGATCAGGGTTCGACTCCTGGTCAGGGCACATGCCTGGGTTGCAGGCTCGATCCCCAGCAGGAGGCTCGCAGGAGGCAGCTGATCAATGGCTTTCATCATTGGTGATTCTCTCTCTCTCTCCTCCCTTCCTCTCTCTGTAATCAATAAAGATATTATTTTAAAAATAAAAAATAAATTAAAATTAAACTGAATACTAAAGGTTTTGAAGAATTAGGATCTCACTAGTTCTTCCCTCCACAAATTAACTCACATGCAGAGAAACTGGAGACATCAGAAAAGAGCCCAATAGTAATTAATGACTGAAAAACAGCATATGTTGGAGAAAGTCGGAGGTTGTAGCACTCTTAACTAAAGTAGAAAATTACTAAATAGTGGTAAACTAGAATGTAAAGAATTCAAGGTAATTCAAAAAATTTAAATTTTCAGTAAGAAAGTAAATTTTATTTTTGTCTTGGGTTTTTTAAGAAAGAAGTTTTCTTTAAAAGAACTTTATAATATTGAATACACTTAGTTAAAATGGGCAGTTATAGCAATGCTTTCTCTAGAGAATTGTAATAAAAAATAGGACACATCCTCATTTCAGGGGGGAGTCAATTTATATAGGAATGGACGGAACTCGTGATATCCACGGTGCCCTTTCCACCCTTCAGGTTGATGATGTACAGTGCACTCAACCATGCTGAAGTGGAAAAGTCATTTCATTTCTGTTTCATCAACTGGGGCAATAACTGCATTAACTCAGGGATTTTCCCCTTAAATTTGTTGTTTCCCAAGTGATTCTCCAGTTATATCCAATATTACTATGAATCATTGCAACAATCGTGCAGATATAAGGTCAATTAATTAAATTATATGTTGACTCTAATATGCATTAGAACTATTTATATTTAAGAAGACAAATCAGAAAGTACATTTCAGTCTCTCTCAACTTCCTTATTAATGTATATTTTAACATTAAATTATAATGTGAATATCATTTTGATGATAACCTTTTATCCTTGAAATTTTGCATATGCATTTTTTATGCCGTAAAAACTTATTCTAATTATTATTTTTATCATTAAATAATGTTTGTTCTATGAATATAGCATATTTTCAGCCAATTTTATTATACAGGTTATTCAAAAAATTTTTTATTTATATTTATTATTGAAAGTATTACAGATGTCCCCTTTTCTACCCATTGACCCTCCTATGCACACACACACCTCCCCACTCCTGTCCCTCCCCCCCCAGGGTTTATAGTCTGTGTCCATGGGTTATACATATATGCATATAAGTTCTTTGGTTGATCTCTTCCCTCCCCCACCCCCTTCCCTCTGAGATTTGTCAGTCTGTTGCATGCTTCAATGTCTCCGGATCTATTTTGTTTGTCAGTTTATTTTGTTCATTAGATTCCACAGATAAGTGAGATCATGTGATACTTGTCTTTCTCTGCCTGGCTTATTTCACTTTAGTATAATATTCTCCAGGTCCCTCCATGATGTCTCAAAGGGTAAGAGCTCCTTCTTTTTTACAGCTGCGTAGTATTCCATGGTCTAAATGTCCCACAGCTTTTTTATCCACTCACCTACTGATGGGCACTTGGGCTGTTTCCAGATCTTAGCTATTGTAGACTGTGCTGCTATGAACATAGGGGTGCATATATTCTTTCTGATTAGTGTCTCAGAATTCTTAGGATATATTCTTAGAAGTGGGATCACTGGGTCAAATTGCTCCAGGAGTGGCAAAAATGTTCTTTACCCCCTCTTCCCTCCTTAATCTCCAGCTCCCACTCCTATGGACATACACCCTCCCACACTCACACCCATGCACACTTTCCCTCTCACCCACTCACCCACTCACGCTCTGGTTCTCCCCGCCACCAAGTTGGGGATCCTCTATTCCAAAATTTTTGATGTAAAATTTTTGAAATACACATTTTTATAGATTAATTTATTTCTGCCTCGCTCCACTATTTTGAATTATGTTGTTATGCAGACTACAAGAGAAATAGTTGGGTCAAAAGCCCTTAAAGCTTTTCAGATTCTTAAAAAAATTGCTAAATTACTTTCTAGAAATTTGAGTCAGTTTCCCAAAAATATTATTACATTCCAATGTGGATACCCTTCTTTGAATGCATGGTATATTATTATTAAAATAACAACAAAAACTCTCCTAATTCAAAAAGCAAGTAATTGTATTAATTGTCATATTTTAGAGTGTTAGTGAAAGCCCACCCTTTGATAATTAATATTTTAAGGAGAAATGGGGTCGTGAGTGTGAAACACCACAATTTCAAAATTAATGAAGTGTTTGTACATATATATGTTCATGTAGATTGGTACGTGGAAATCACCAAATGAGTTTCTGAGAATTATGGGAAAGGCATCCTCAAAGCTGATATCTTTGTTGTATATAAAGATTCATAAATTAGTGTAATTACATGAAGTCATTATGAGAGATGTTATAATCGTATAAAAAATAAGTAGCTCAATGCAAAAGAAAGGAAAGACCCAAATAAAGCACAACAGAACAAAGCTGATCTTTTATTTGCAGTGTAAGAGAATGGAGCGTCCATTGAGGATTGCCATTCCCCATACTGCTCAGACATATGTAAACATCTCTTCATGCTCATGATTTCTTTTAAGCCTTTAATTTCTACTAGTTTTCTTCTTTCTGAACATTTTATTCTTAAAAAAATAAAAAGTGCAGTATAGAACTTATTCCCCCCAAATGGAAAAGTGTGTTAGCTGGCTATCAGTTGAAGGGCAGAAACCCAGCTTAAACTAGATCAAGCAGAAACGTAGAACCTACTGAAGTCCATGGCCACGCTGCGGGAAGGGTAAGTGTGCAGACAGGCTCCAGGTAACTCAGCTTACACGACCGTTTATCAAACCATCTCCATCGTTCTTCTTTGCTCTGTCTTCTCCTGGAGAAAGATGAGGGTGAAAGGATGTGGAACCAGTCCTATTAATTCTTACATTTTCTTGTCTTCCAAAAGAGTGAAGTAAAAGTTTGTATCAAAAATTGTGCAAAATGCTTCCCTTTTCTTCCTGCATACTGTAAGTGCTCCAGGCCATCCTATGTGCCATTTTGAGATGAAACTTTGAAAAGCCAATTTAATCAGATTATTCCCCTATGTAGGTTTTCCATTGTTTACCGGTTGAAGGCAGATATGTCATCTCACCAGGTTCTCCCCTAACTTGTCCTCAGCCTACCTTTTCAGCACAGTTTTTCCTACAGGGATATGCAGATGCTCCAGAAAGCAACAATATCTGTATTCCACCTTGCCTCGGTGAATCTTTCATTCCAGGCTATTTTTTTCTACTTGGAGTGTGTCTTTCTCTAGAAAAATATGCCTAAATATAAATGACACCAACCCAAAGAAGTGTTTCTAGTAATCCCAACAAGGTGTGAATTTTTATTTTTTATTTTTTTATCTTCTAGCCCACTTTGTTTTCAGAAGGGTACTGCTGCTTAATGATTAATGTATCTGATTCTGAAATCATTGCCTGGGTTTCATTCTTTGCTCTCTGCCTATCTATGAAATATTGAGCAAATCATTTAAACAATTTGTTTTCACCAGCAAATGATGAATATTAATAGAATCTACATCATTGGATTGTTGCAAACACCAAAGGAGTTAATACAAGTAAGATGCTTGGAATAATTTATTGCACATCAGTTACTAATACATATTTTAAATAGTTTTTAAATTATTGCTACTCAAAACTCAAAATTTTATTATATCATTAGTATTATTAACCACCCAATTTCACCTGTGCCCCACAATATACACATACATATACCTGCAAATGATTAAATATATTACAATATAGATATTATCTTTCTTATTTTTCTATCAATTCATAATGCTTAAAATGATGACTTGCTTATACACATCATATATGATCTGTATATTTGAAGGTTATCTTGCATGCACAATTTCTCTTCAGAGTCTCTTATAGCATAAATAGGTCTTTAAACAAATTTACTCCAATAACTTGTTCATTCATTCATTCAACAAATATCTAAGGAGCAGTCACATTATGCCAGAATTTCTTTCTAGGCCATGAGAATATATTATGTGATAAGTGCAATGTTGTATAATGGACTCCGAAGATATATATTCCCTAATTTCTGGAACTTTTGAGTATGTTAGTTTACATGGCAAAAGGGACTTTGCAGAAGTGATTAAATTAAGGATTTTCAGATGAGACAAATGTTCTGGATTATCGGGATGGACTTGTAATTAGAAGACATAGGAGGCTCAAAGTCAGAAGACAAAATGTGATGACAGAAGTAGAGGAGGGAGTGGTGGGCTATGAAGATGGAAAAAAGGATCACAGGCCAATAAATGTAGGCAGCCTCCAGAAGCTGGAAAAGGCAAGGCTGCTAGGTTCTTCCCAGGAAACAGATTCTCCCTCCAGAATGAAGCCCTGTAAGCCTTGATTTGATTTTAGCCCTGTAAGACTCATTTTGGATCTCTAGAACTTCAAGATAATGTCTTTGCATTGTTTTAAGTCACTAAGTTTGTGGTAACTTCTTATTACAGCAACAATAGGAAACTAATGATTGTTATAGTCACTCCATCATTAAATTTTGCATTCACATACCCATGCGCTTTTACCACCCCCTTCCACATTTCTCTTGGATTTGACCATGGAAACAACTTTGGTCCATGATACATTAACAAACATAACACAACCAGAAGCTTGCAGTGACAGATTAAAGCTGGCCCTCTTTGGCTTCTGGAAAATATTCTACTACCCTGTGAAGATCCCAAAGGGCTTCTTTGATGATAAAAGAGAAACATGGATAGAGGTTGCCGCTATGCCAGATGTTCCAGCTATAACAGCATTGTCCCAAATTCATGAAAAAGCCTAGACAGCCAAAAGCCCTGGGATGGGAGCTTCTGCAATTTTACCTGTTTGGATAAAACTGAAGGAGGAAAGGACAAGGGTTAGGGAATGAGGGCAGGGGGATAGCAGGGCCATGGAAGCTGTGCCATGACGTGGGTTATGCTCTAAAGTTTAAGAAAAGCCACCAAGTTGCATCATCTGACATATTTTAACCCCGGTGTGTGCCCTGACCAGAAGTGAACTGGTTGCCTTTTGGTGCACGGGGGCCACCCAACCAACTGGGCCACAGGGGCCAGGGCAAGAAAAGCCTATCTGGGGAGAGAGTATAGAGGGAAGAGAAGAGCCCTGCCCCTGCGCCCTGGGACTTCCAAAGCTGAGAACATGAGGCGCGAAGGAGCCCGTACTTGTGGAGGGGCCTGCAACCAAATCTCATCGACTACTATGCTCTGTGTGAAATCTGTACCCAATCTCATTCAATTCCCTGATTAAGAGTTGGGAACAACCAAGGCTTGAGGAAGTTCAACAACTTGCCTAATATCGTGAGGTAACTAGTATGAATTTCCTAATGTATTAAGTTCCCAATTCTCAAGTTTAAACACAGATGTGATTATATTAAAGAATTGAGGCACAAGGCCATCATTTTCTGTTGTTTTATAGAATTAGCCACTGAAAATTACTGAAGTTTCACTTGTCATACACAGTGTTATTTGACATTGGGAATCCCTGGTTGCTCCCCACAAAACTGCTCACAGCTGGGATGCGGGCCATTATTACTTATTGACAACTACGTAGGACAGTTATCCAGAGCGTTAAAAGACGTGAACACGCTGTGGGGAAAGCGCAGTCACATTTCAACGGTCCAGCCTGGTATCTCACTCCTTAAGCATCCTTTACGTTTGGAGGGACTGGAGAACATTTCACTCAAATTATCATAAAATGGACAGCCAATGACAACTACAAATAATTTCACTGTGTAAGCCAATAGGATATAAATGGTTGCTACTCTAATATAAATTGTGAATAGGGTGCATGGAGGAATCATAGAATTCAGGACCTCAGGTTTACTCTCCCCACCCCCCCATTTCAGAGGGAGAGAGAGAGGAAGACAGAGAAAGAAAACAAAGAGAAGTGTTGCTTCTAATGCAGCTTTTAGCACCTTTGGCTTAGTCCAATTTAAGCTCCACAGCAATTAGGATTTATGATGGAGGGAATGTTGATGTTGGCTAAAAACAATTTTAAGACACTTAAAGGTAATAAATGTGTGAACATCATTTAAAATCAGAGACAGAAAATGGGTCACTGTTGGACTGCTTGAACGGCTGATGTCCTAGGGCCTCTACCAGTTAGAGAGTTGTGATTTAAAATGAAATAATATAGGCATGTGGCTATATTTGCATATATATTAAATAAATAATGGCACTTCTATGGGGTATGCTCATTTTTCTTCCAATAAGAACAAAGCATTGAAAAAAAGTCTGAATACCTCTTTGGAAAAGTAAAATCTAAATTCCTGGACAAGGGGCAGAACGGTCTTCACCACTTGGCCCTAAGGGCTGCTCAAGGATATGCTGAGAACACTATGTCCTTCCTGTAGGCATATGACCTGAGCCCGGGGCTGTCAAAATTGAGGGGATGGATATGGAGGAGTTGCGAATTTACTTATGAGTGAGTCTTGTGCCCTTAGTATCATGAATTCTAAATCACTGTTTTTGAGTTGTGTTCTATGAAGCTGTTTTTGAAACGAATTCAAAAGCACTAGTCTAACCGCAGTTATTGGTCACCGCTCTGTACTTGTGAACCCTTACTCCATTCCCTTTGCCAAGAGCATTATTTTTCCTTTTGGACAGTTAACTCCTAGTGATATTTGATGTCCTAAATCTACCCCCTTTTCTCCATAATATGTTTCCCCATTTTTGTTGCATTAGTATTTTGCATGTACCTCCATTTTATTTCTTATCAGCTTCCTACTCAAAGCATAGACCACAAACCAGAAGGCTCACCACCTGGGAGCTTGTTAGAAATGAAGAATCTCAGGCTCCACCCAAGTATACTGAATCAGAATCTATTTTAACAAGATCCCAGTTGATTTTTATGCATATTTAAGTTTGACAAGTACTTCTTTTTACATTTCACAGTAGCTATTTTTTAAAGGACATTATTTCCACAGCTTTCAGCACCAAAGCAAATACATGGTAAGTACGCACTATGAATGTGTTAAATTGAATGAGTATTTGTAAAGGAATTCTCGCTGCTAAAAAGGAAACAGAAGAGAAATGTAAACGTAGAAAAAAAGAATAAAAATGAATAAAAGCAGAAATACAGAGTTGTATGAAAATGTGATAGAAACAGAGAAGTCTTTTATTAAAGATCCTTCATTTTCAAATGAAATCAATTTCCAAGCATTGATTTCCTTTTGTAACATAGCAACCTCCTGCAAGCAATACCAGTGCTACTAGGCTAACTTAAAATTCAGTGTTCTATGGTACCCAAGTTCAAGGTCAGAAAGTGTTCTACTATGTTATGAATAGCACAAACCATTACCATAGAAACATTAGTACATCTATTGACAATAGTGATTTAAAAGCAAGTTTGTACAAGTTTCTTGAAAATCCACAATGTAGGCTCAATGGCCTTGAAAATCCTGATTCAGGGATCCTGAGGTGTGGCTAAGAATCAGCAACATTATCCTGCTCCCCAGAATTTTTTTTTTTAAATGTATCTTTATTGATTTCAGAGAGAGGAAGGGAGAGGGAGAAAGAGAGAGAAACATCAATGATGAGAGAATCATTGATCAGCTGCCTCCTGCACGCCCCCGACTGGGGATCGAGCCGGCAACCCGGGCATGTGCCCTGACCGGGAATCGAACCCCTATCACCTGGATCCTAGGTCAGTGCTCAGCTGCTAAGCCACGCCCAGCTGGGCTAGAAAATTTTTATTCAAATTATCATGAGAGCTCTTTTTTTTGTTATGGATTGAATTGCGTTGTCTCCAAAAGAACTGTTGAAGTCCTAACCCAGAATGTGTCCTGAATTGGAAACAAGGTAATTGTAGATGTAATTAGTTAAAATGAGGTAATACTGGAGTAGGGTGGGCCCTTAACCTAATATGACTGGTCTTTTTTTTTTTTCTAATCCTCACTAGAGGCTATTTTTTCCATTGCTTTTCGGAGAGAATGGAAAGGGGAGAGAGAAACATCGATGTGGGAGAGACACATAAATTGGTTGTCTCCCACATGTGTCCCGACCAGAGGCAGAGATCAAGCCCGCAACTGAGGTATGTGCCCTTGGCCAGAATTGAACCCATGACCCTCAGTCCTCAGGCCGACACACTAACCTCTGAGCAAAACCGGCTAGGGCCGGAATGACTGGTCTTTTTAAGAAAAGGAAAGAAAGAGACACGGGAGAACTCCAGGTGAAGGTGGAAGCAGAGAATGACTTGATGGCTCAACAAGCCAGGACACACCAAGGGTTGCCAGCTGTCCTCAGAAGCGCGGAAAGAGGTCTGGAGCAGATTCTCCCTCCGAGCCTCCAAAGGAACCAGCCCTGCCGACGCCTTGATTTTGGACTTCAAGACTCCAAAACAGTAAGAAAATAAGTTTGTGGTGTTTCAAGCTGCCCGGTTTGTAGTATTTACTAATTTTCCAGAAGCCCTAGGAAACAGGCATTCCTGTTTGCCTTGAGTCAGCTCCAGTGCCACTGTTGTTCTTACTGTCACAGGGAGCAGGCTCTCAAACATCATGTGTGAGTGTATGGATCTCATCGGCCTGTTTGAGGTTTCTGAACTCCACTCTCCAGTGACAGAACCTTTAAGGGCGGCCACTTAAAGATACAGCTGACCTGCTAAGTACTTCTTTTTGAGTCTAGCAAACTTCAACCTTATATGTCTCGGAAAGTTAGTGGGTAATTCAAACCATAGTGTTCCACTGAACTGCATCTCCCTTTTTAAAGACAGGAAAGAGACTTTGTTTGGGGTGATGGGTGCGCAATGCAGTGTGTAGGTGATGTTTTGTTGAGTTGTACACTTGAAACCTGTATGGTTTTGCGAACCAGTGTCACCCCAATAAATTCAATAAATAAATAAATAAGTTATTTTTAAAGCTTGGAAGAAAAGGGAAGTCTAACCAATTCTTTATATAGACAAGTATCTGTTAAATTAATACACATCCCATAAGGGCTCTTAAATTAATCAACATAATGTATGCTGAAAATTTAAAAAAATACTTTCATGCATACATACCTACATACATACAATAGACAGAGATGAGCTAAGTCTTTGTATCCAGATCCACCTAATTTCAAAGCCTGTGCACTTTCCTCACTGTGGCAGAGCTTTACCTTGAAGGCTGTTTTAAAGGAGTGGTGGGGGAGGGATGTTAGTTTCTCAAGCTTGTACACAGAGAACCAGAAACACCCAGGAACTTTTATTTTTGTTGTTGAAGTTTTGAAAATTGCCTGCAGGAGATAAGGAGTGGAGGAGAGTAGCTGATGTAAAAGGCATCTTCTGTGCAGCCTCGGTGCGGTGCATTTGGAGGCATATGTGGAGGGGGGCAAAGAAGAGGGGAGGGCCCTTCTCTCTTATCGAAGAATCCTGTGGCAGTCTGTATGTTGTAGTAGCTTGTGGACTATCTGGATGTGGCATCTTTTGCATGACACTGGCAATCAAGGGCATTAAAAAACCTGGCAACAAAGAGATTTCTGTAATCAAATTTCAAAGACGTAAACCTGCGCTGAATTTCTCATCATTAAGATCTCAGCTCAAGTGTCACTTCATCAGAGGGGCCTTTCTTTACTCTGTCCGAAATAGCGACCACTGCCCTGTGGTTCCAGCAGAGTATTATGGTTACATTTCTTTCTAGCTCTTATCTCTCTCTGAGACTATAATTTGTATTTATTTGTTTGCTTGTGTAATATTGACTTCTCCTTCTGGAATTGAAGTTCTTCAAGGACAGGAGATGACTGCACTGATCACAAGGGAACCTTAAGTCTAGAGAGATACCTGGAATGTTCAAGGGCTCAAAAGTATCTGTGGAATGATTGAATTGCTGACCCAGGGAGCTGGATTAGAACAGGATGAATGTGGCAGTGGTAGCAATAAATCATTGGGTAGGATGGTTTGGATTTTTTGCCAAACTCCCATTTCGAAGCAACCGGGAATCATCTGGGGTATTTGGGAATCATACGCTGTGTCCTATTCTGGTAATCACTGCTGATAAAGTCTCAAGTATATAGTTTTGGATTAGAATATCTGTGTTAAATTATATACTTATATATGAAAATATGTATTATTTGGATCTCTCTCTCATACGCACATACACACACACATAATTTTTTTTTTTCATTGAATTTGTTAGGGTGACACTGGTTAACAAAGTTAAAGTGGTTTCAGGTGCCCAATTCCACAACACATCATCTGTACACTGCATTGTGTGTTCACCACCCCACGTCAAGTCTCCTGCTTTACTCGCCCATGCCTTCCTCTACCTCCCCCACTCCTCCACCTGGCAATAACCCCACTGTTACCCATGTCCATGAATCTTTTCTTGTTTTTTTCTTTTTAGCTCAATCCCTCAACCCCCACCCCTCCGACAGCTGTCAGCCTGCTCTCTATCCAAGAGTCTGTCTCTGTTTTGCTTGTTAGTTCATTTTGTTAATTAGACTCCACATACGAGTGAAATCATATGGTCCTTGTCTTTCTCTGCCTGGCTTATTTCACTCGGCATAATGCTCTCCAAGTCCCTCCATGCTGTCCCAAAGGCTAAGATTTCCTTCTTTTTTATAGCCGAGTAGTAGTCCATTTTACACACACATGCTTTAAACACACTGAAAGCTAAGACAGCAAAACAAGGAATAGTAATATCAAAATTAATCGATGCCATTAAGCGGAAAATACTTTTTCATATTTTCAGTTTACTAGAATCAGCACAGCTGTGTTTTAAGATTAAAGAAACACTTAAGAAGCTTTAGTGTTCATCCCATTATGCATTGAGAAGACACTAGAATGTGAGATAGCCACTGGTTTCACATGCCCCAGTGTGGATATCCAAACAAATAAAATATCTGAATATGGAATAGTTCAGTGCTATAATTGAAGAAAATAGAAAATGTTGTAGGGTCAGCGTAGGTGTCTACCCGAACCAGATAGAGAAGAAATCAGAAGGAAGAAAACCTTCCAAGAGATGGTAGTGATATGGCTTTGACACAAGCTGAGTTAAAACTATGTAAGTAATGGATGTGTGAGTGTGAGTGTGTAGGTGTGTGCATAAGCACGTGTGCATTTTGTGGTTACATTGGGGCACAAACAAGGCAAAGCCAGAGCTAATAATAGGACATATTCCATGTCATTTGTGATCATAAAAATTAAGATAAAAATATTTTTATACATCTTTTTGGCAAGGGTTATAATGTTTGACAATATCTAGTGTTGTAGCAAGTGCAAATCATTAAGTATTGCTTTTATATTATGCCGGTAGGAATATAAATTAGTAGAGCCATTTGAGAAAGCTGGGATGACTTTGTAATTAAATATCCTCCTACACTATAACACAGTAATTCTAATTTTAGGTACATAACCCCACTAAAAATGATTATATATATGCACTGGTAGACAAATACAGGTATATTTGTGTGGGAAAATGGTGCGTGCCATGAGATGAGAATTATTATTCATTTAAGTCTGTATTGCTGAGGTCCAGTGAAGAAGGGAGAAGTTATGCAGGGACTTGTAATCTTGATAAGTAGGCTTCGCGAGCTGTGTGGGTCACCTTGCCTGAAGGAGAGGCCGTGAGAACGGAGACAAGGGGAAGGAGGCGAGGGAGAGGTCAGGTACCGCTGATGGAATCTGTGGCCCGGTTGGGAGGAGTAAGGAAGAGGAGTCCGAGTGACTTAAGGGGCCAGCTCAGTTTGTGGCAGTTACAGTTGCTGAGTATTAAATACAGGAAAGGAAGCCAATGTCGAAGATTTAAAGAGGAGAGATACTGATGTCTAATTGAATAAGAGAGGATCAAAAGAAGACATTAGCTATTCTTGTATACGCCACAGTTATTTTCAGAGAACTGGGTGTATTTAAGTTTCTTTGGATATTAATGGTTTTTTATATTGAAAAAAATAACATCTTGGCATGTTACCTTTGATTTTCGTTTCTACATCCTGCTTAAAACTGAGACATAGACAGTCACCATGGTATCCCTTGCATCATAGTTCAGTATTTTTCAAAAATAAAAATAGATTGTCTACCCATTTTAAGATGTAATTGTCCATTGTCTGTGCCACTATGTATTTACAGATCACTTTTTAAAGCTCTTTTATCATTCCTGACACTCCAGAAAGTGGATATTATCCCAAGTTGGCACTTAGTTTAATCTGCACACGCATTGCTTTGTTTTTGTTCTTGTTGATCCTTAAAGACTTTCATTTGTCTCTCCCATATGGCAAAAATGGGTACATATTTTGTGAGCATCTGCAAGGCAATATTTAATGCCCTTAAATTCCTAAGAAATTATGTTCCAGCTGACACATTTTCCCAACCAGTGTAGTCAAAATGAGTACTGTCAGACTGCCTGACGGAATACCAATCGGCAGTTTACTGATGCTTTGTAATTTACTTCAGGCAAAACTGCATTTTAACTAATTTATTTGACCATTAAGTGTGTTACTTTGATTACTACTTTTTTTGTTTGATCTGAATGTTCATCAAAAAAATGGAATCAGGCCCTGGCCAGTGTCGCTCAGTGGTTAGAGCGTCGGCCTGTGCACGGAAAGGTCTCGGGTTCAATTCCTGTTCCCGGGCACTTACCTGGGTTGCAGGCTGGTGTCCCTGGCCCAGGTGCGGAGCCTGCGTTAGGCAACCAGTACATGTGTCTCTCTCACAGTGATGTCTCCCTCCCCCCCTTCCCCTCTCTCGAAGTCAACGGAAAAAATACCCTCAGGTGGGGATGAACAACAACAAAAGTGGAATGTGGATAGTGCTGTGATAACGCGCAGGTGTTGTGATGTTGCCACAGTGCCATCAGCTTCACGTTTCTGTGCCCTGTTCACACCACCTGTGGCTCTAAACTTTGGGGCGCTGCAACTTCGAAATTTTTTAATCTTGGAAACTAACACTCAATGTCCTGACGCTTCTTTTGTATAAAATATTTTTAACACTTCTTTGGAGTCATCTTCAGAGTTATTTTTGTTGTTGGTGTTCAGCCTCACCTGAGAGTATTTTTTCCGTTGACATGGCCAGTTGTCAAAAACTCATTCAGCCACATTACCCTTCTGAAAAAGACTCCAGTGCTTCCAAAATTTAAATCTAGCATTAAAGGGCAAATATGTTTCCACCATAGACAGGATATAAACAGGTCTTCCATAGGAGACAACACTCATTTAGATGTATAATTTCTTAAATGCTTTTTACAAAATCTGTTGCATAACTTTAAAGCATATTTTTTTCTCTACCAAGCTGAGTACTACCACATGATATTTCCTCCAGGAAGTTTTCTAAACAGTGCAGGAATCATTAAACATTTTTATTAGAATCTCTATTTTATTCCTCTAAACTAAGGGGAATTATTTTTTCCATAAAGAAGCAGATAGTGAACATTTTAGGCTCTGTAGCTATATTGTCTCTACTGCAACTACTCAGTTCTGCCATGGTAACCAGAAAACAAGCATAGACAATAACCAAACAAATGGGCATGTCTGTGTTCCAATAAAAATGTATTTACAAAAATAGGCAGCGCAGTCCATACACCAGAGTTTGCCAACCCCTGCTCTGAACAATCTTATTTCTCTACTGAGTAGACACAACACATGCTTTTTACCTTGTTTAAGAAATAATTAGGAAATGAAGGTATGTAATGAGCATCCTGTAGCATCTGCGTAAAGTTAAATATCCTTGGTAAAGCTAAGAAAACATCCTCTGTATGTTGGAGAGGTTTTAACTCATCCCTTTCTTTATTCCACCAATATTTATTGAAAAAATAGAAAATATCAGAAACAGAAGAAAGAGTTTTGGGAAAACAGATGCAGGCCCAGCCTAAGGAAGCCTGCATTAATGAAACACTTTGAGGAACACAACTGTGTGCTTTGGAGTAGTATCCTCTGCTATGAGAGGCTGAGAGAAAGGGACAGAAGAGGGAAGGAGGGAGAGAGAGCAATAAAGAGCACTTAGATTTTTTTTTTTTTTTGGTCCATTTCAGGTCTCCAAGTCTTTTCATAAACCAGGTAGCAGGTTGGACAGATTACGGCAGGGATAATCAGATGGGGATAAGAGAAAACAAAATACTGTTGCATAGATCACAGAGTCACAGATTAGAGAACTTACTGAATTTGACCAAAGTCATGTCTAAATAGTGATAATAGAAATGGTGGAAATTTATATTGTAGCATCATTTTCCAATGTATTTTAAGATGTGTTTTTTTCTAGAAGAAATTAGAAATAATATGGCTGAAATTAATAATTTGGGGGCATGTACTACTAAGGACACTCCAAGGGTGCTCTGTGTAGTTACCGCCTTCATCCTAAACAACAACCATCTTATGAATTTGAAATTACTTGTCTTTTGCCACATATGAAAACTAAAGCTTAGAAAGAACATGGTGGTCAACCAACAAATAAAAACCAAATCAAATTAGAACGCAACTCTTCCTACATCAAAAAAATCTATGCTGCTTGCATTATAACTTGACTATACACAGGAAATAATATTAACAAGCACATTAAAATTATTATAAGTACTATCATAAAGATAGCAAACTTTCCCATTTATTATAACCCTAAGACTTGACTAACACTGAACAGTAAACATCGTGATTCTTTTCTCGTTATTGAGCTCAATTTCAGGAAAATGACTCTTTAGGTGTCAATTTTTATTCTCCTTTGCAAATAACTTAATAACTACTCAGTCATAACAGTAGAATAATACTGAATACAAAATATTATCAATGTCAATTGCTATTAAAAAGATCTACTTTTGATAAGAGGCAAGCCAACTATTTCATGTGATGCTCTAGTTGACTGTTGGCCCACTGCCAGAGCAAAACCCAGCTGCAAGGATTTGTGGAGAAATTTTGCATTAATCTCTCATATGCACCTTCCTTTAAGGCATTTTGTAAATAAATTTGGACTATATAAAATTTTCACCTAATTGCAAACCAATCCCTGTAGAACAAATAATTTCACTCAGTCTGCCCCCTATACCAGCCTTGTTGAATAATGGTTAGAATTCAAAGAGAAAATGCTCTTACTGTACTTGGCACAGCACCTAAGATGTGTAAGTGCTCAACCTCCAGCTTCTACTGAGAGAAACAGTCCTAGCTACTGCTGGGTTAAGTATACGTTGTTACCTGTAAAAAAATGATGATAAACTAAATTGTCTTCATTTCCCTCATTTTAAAAATTTAGTAATTTAATCATTTGTTGTAGTTGTAATGTTTAATACTTCTTGTCAGTTATCACATTATATTTTACTGTATATGTCTGACTTGTCCAAAATAATACTACTATTTAGATTGTTATCTCATAACGCATTACTCACCTGGAACAAAAGTGTTTTGTTTTATTTTATTTTTGTTTTTGTTTTGTTTTTCTGTAGATTACATATACAATAGATGTCTGGACTATGCTATATCTGGCTTTAATGTATTCAAGATGCTCATGTTTTAAAATCATCTTGTTATGGAGTCAAGAACAATATATTCTAATATCCTGGTCTCCTTTTGAATGCTTATGACAACATATTGTAAATGCTATTTTCATCTATTTTAATATGTGATCTACTATAAACTAAATTCCTTTTTATAGAGTTTTCACACACAGTGCTGACCTTCGTGTTTCATGAGGATTCTATTACCTAGTATGTGCAGATCCTTTTCCAAGAATAATGAATATTTCCCATTCTAATGTATTTTGCGGTGTGTAATCCACAGTAATGGGTTTACCTTCAGTGTTCCTGTTGGATTTTAATGATTGTGACTGTAAATGACAATGAAATGTCTCAAGATTTGACTAGTATCAATGACTGCCTTTGTGTAAGAGATTTGTTACTGGGCTATTCTCTCATAAGTGACTTTTTGGTTCCCAGGGAACTGGTTAAAAAAACAGGTTTAATCATCTCTATAAGAAAACATTGACAATAACCAAACCAAAGATTTGATCTCCTTGTAGGAAGATTTTCTCTGTAGGGGGTCTAATATTCTCTGGCTAGATATTATAGAAATGACCAAAGGAAGCCACTCTAATTTGCCTTGACTTGATGATGTATAATTTTAAACAATTTAAATAAGGCCATGCTGCAGCAGAGCATATGATAATAGAATTTTGATTAATGGAAGTATGAAAAAGATTACAGTCTCCGTATTTTAGGGAAATGGATTATAATCCCATTTGTATGGGAATTCATTCATTTTCTCTCTTGCTCCCACTTGTGTTATTTTTTTCTTTCCCTATCTTGTGTAATACAAGAATAACTTCAGAATCGCATTATAAATGTGATGGGTATAATTTGTCAAGGTAGGTCAGAATCAATCTGCATTCTCTTTTATAACTCACCTCATACGGAGTATAAAGTAACCTTTAAAAATACCAGTGTACCCATATTACTCCCCAGTAGCTCTTGTTTTATTCTAACAAGGCTTTAAGAAGTATCGGTTTATAACACCACCCTATACTCCCCAAAATGCCTGGGTGTTTTCTGAGCTGCATAATTTTCCCTGGGAAATAAAAAGTGTAGATTACCTCTAATGCATGTTAATTTATGTATTTCGATGTTTGTAGGTAATATACTCCATCTGAAGTATGGTACAAGGTGTCCATCTGTAATGCACTTCCCTTTTTGAAGCAAGTCTGAGGCATTTCCTTATTGTATAAACTAGTTATCTAGAAAATTGCCATTATTTCAGAAAAGTGCAATTTTTTCAAATTATGTAGGGATTATGTGCCCTTAAGGGTCCTTTGAAAATGACAGGTTTTCCAAAGAAAGTCTTAAAAGCATTTATGGGAGTCCAAAAAAAATAAAAAGTTCTTTCAGTAAGAGGAAAACACTTTGATTCTGTTAAATATATCATCCAAATTATTTCCTATACAGCTGCTCTCTGGAAAGTCACAATTTTTCTTGTTCTTTCTCTTTTCATTCCCATAATTGTTCTTCCCAAGATTATTATATGCCATGTAATTTTAATTATATTAATGGGCTAATTTATAGAAAATATTCAAAACCAGAAAAATAATATAAAAAGAAGGGAGACCAACTGGACAACTCACCCTATTAGGTTTCAAGTATGAAGCTAGCTCTAGAATTAGCATTTATGATGAAATAATTGTCACAATTTACTCTTCATCAGCATCTTAAAGATGAAGGCATAGTTTCAAAGCTGACTGGTAGACTGTGGTCTTCAATTTGAAAAAAAAATTTATGTAATTTACAAAAATACTAATGTACTTTATTTAGATTTCTTTTATAATCCTGGGAACATGAAAATAGGCCACCAAATTCACAATAGCAATTTTTAAAGAAAATCAATGGGATTTCAAACTCCTTGGCATCAACAGTATATTTTTGTACCAAGTATCAATCCTTTGGCCTATATTCCTCAAACAAAGATTATAAAATATCTTTGGAAAATTATTGCAATATAATTTCATTTACGTGAACATTCAACAAAAATTTTAACATGCTACTAAATGAATTTCAGAAAAGAAACCTTAAAAGAAAAACCCAACTCAGCTCCATGAATGCCTCTTTATGTAAACAATAGCCTTAAAACTTTATCAATAACTTTTGCAACTGAGATCATTTCTTTTCCAACAATTTAACCATGAATGGAAAAATAAAAGTAAAGTGATGAGGAAACTCTTTCTTAAATCAAGAAGTATATTTCTGAACACAGAAGGATAAATGGCAAAATTACTTCCCACGGAGCCTCCTTGCCTTACGTTATTTTTATTGATGCACCCCGTTTGAAGATTGGACAGGACTATAGCTGTGATTGCATAAAGAGAATTCACAATATATTTTGAAATTTTAATGCATTTTTGTGGGTCACTAAGCCAAACCGCCAGGGCCTCCTTGCCTGTCTTTGATTAATATTCAAGTTCTATACATACTACTAAATAGCTAAGTCATGTGCCTCTCCAAGTCTAGGGAATATTCTAGATCCTACTTTTTTGGCTAATGATGACCTAAAAAGTGCTTGATAGCTAATAGGTTTTTAGTATTTATAAATTAATGTCAAAATGTATTTCTCATTTATATCAAAATTCTATAAAGGTCTGAGGATAGGATACTTGTGAGAAGCAACAGTCTAGGCCTTAGAGTTAGCAATGCTAAAAAGATATATTTAAAAGCTCAGCTTCTGCATGAAGAATAAAGACCATAATGCCCACCACATGACTGAGGATCAACGAAGATTTCATGGTAAAAAGCATGGTACATGTTGAAGGTGTACCCAGGAACCATCCTATTTCATGTACTGAAACACTGGGACTTTACTGCAGACAGAAATTGCAATGTTTTTATTCCTCTGCCCTATTTAAACCAAAAAATGAACATTTGAGGAAAACAGACCAAGCTAGGTGGATGTTAAGGAAGTCTGCACAGGCTAAACCGTACCCATGATCCATGGCCTTAAGGTTCAGTCTCAAGAGAGGGTCCTTTGCCCTTTCAAGGTAGTAAAAGACTAAGACTTATTTTTGAAAAAAGAATAACCTTTAAATATATATATTTCAAAGCACAGTCACCAGGCTGTGAGCCAAAACCTGGATTTTTTTCAAAGGTCTCTTTGAACGCATAGATAATGTTAATTCACTTCTATTTATAAAATCATCACGGTGCTATTTGTAGCTAGGGTGGCTTCGTCATTTGGCCTGTTCTGGAGTTTACAATAGCATACTTGTTTGGGCGTCATTGCCCAAACTCACGGGTGTCTAAACGTGAGACACAAGTCAACCTCTTGGAACTTAATAAAAATGTGTTGCTTAGTAGCAGTTATTTTTGAAAAAAAGGTTAATCATAACTGGTAGAGCAAATACATGTGTGCTCATGTTTCTGAATAATTGGGAAAAGTGATTTCTCTCTAGTAAGAATAAACTGGACTGTAATGATAAATTACAAATCTAAAAGAGCTATGCGTATTCTTCACCTGAGAGTTTGTGAATTATCGTGAAGTGGTGGAGAGCAGGCTACCTGAAATCAGATGGCAGTTTGTAACATCAAATGTGTATAAGTGTGACTCATAACAGGCACAGTGAATTGAAAAGGTGAAGAGATGTCCTAGATGTGTGCAGTTTGTGTATTTCTTCACAGCTTGGCTCAGTTGGGTTCAGAACACTGTGTCTCCAGGGGTTTCTTGCGACAAAATTGAACATGAGCAGATGTGAAATGTGAGTTACGCTCAAATCGTTTCTTACTATATCAGTCTCACTGAAACAAATTTGTGTTTCAAAACAAGCATTATAGCAGAACTGATTGTAGTTGAACAACGTAACAAGACTTTTTTCTGTTTCCTCTCTTGCTTCCTTTCTGAAACCTAGCAAAAAAGCATTGTGAGTAATAATTTGAAAGATTTGGTAATGTGACTCAAGGCAGAAGAACAGATAGAAACCCTTTGGCATATAAAAGTAGAGGTAATATGCTAAGAAGAAATCAAGATTTCACATGTCTGCACTTCCCAGCCCAATAGTGAGATTAGAAAATTCATTCCTGATGGACCTTAGGGAAACAACTCATCCTTCCAGAGTCTGTGGAAAAGGAATGCTTGCACCCTGAAATTAGGGGTTCAATGAAGTATCCAAAGGATGCTGGAGGTTTACATTCTGAAAAAAAGTCATAAACCTGGGATTATACAAATTTGTGTAAATGGAAATCCTAAATTCTCCCATTATACTAATGACCATGAAATATTTATGGTCCTCTTGAGGATTGAGTGTAATTAACTATTGAAATATATACTCCACGGTGTATATATACACCTTCTTTATCCACTCATTGTTCAGTAGACTCTTATGTTGTTTCCTTTCTTGACTATTGTAAGTGATGTTGCAGCGAATGAGGGTAAAGGTATCTCTTCAACATAGTGGTTTTGTTTCCTTCTGATATATAGCCAGAAGCCAAACTCATATATATGTCTATTTAAACCCTTTGCCAATTTTTACATTGGATTTTTTTTTTACTTGTATGAGTAGTTTACATAGTTTAGATAGTAATCCCTTATCAGATATATGACTTCCATATGTTTTTTGTATTCAGTAGGTTGCCTATTCTTTTGAATAAAATTCTTCATTGAATTTATTGGGATGGTATCAGTTAATAAAATTATGTAGATTTCAGGTATACAATTCTATAATACATCTGTATATTGTATTGTGTGCTCACCACCCCAAGTCAAGTCTCCTTCTAACACCATTTCTCCCCCCTTACCCTACCCTCTTCTACCTCTTCCCAGCCCCCTTTCCCTCTGGAAATCACCACACTGTGGTCTGTGTCTATGAGTTTTTGCTTGTTTTCGTTTTTGCTTAATCCCTTTACTCTATTCTTTTTTAATTGGCAGCTCTTTCCTTCTTGTGAGCTTGATACACAGAATAACTTCAACAAAGGTATTAAGCTAATATATGAAGAAAAGACATGCATGCTGATTTCTAATAATTTTCCTTTCATAAGTAAGGGAACAAACCCTGGAACTACTTAGTGGCCATCTAGGAAATACTAAATGGGTGGACTTTGAAGGCATAATACTAAGTGAAGTAAGTTGGACAAAAAGACAAGTACTGTATGCTCTTACTTACATATGGAACCTAAAATAAAAATTAAAAACTCGTTAAAAAAGAGATCAGATTTGTGGTTACTGAGAGGAACTGGATGGAAGTGGTCAAAAGGTACAAACTCCCAGTTATAAGATTAGTGAGCACCAGGGATGTAATGAACAACATGGTAACTATGTATGAGGTACTTCAAAGTTCCTAAGAAAGTAAATCCTAAAAGTTCTCATCACAAGAAAAACAAAAGTTTCTAGTAAGTATATGAGGTGATGGATGTTAACTAAACTTATTGTGGTAAGAATTTTGTAATTTATGTATGTCAGCTCGTAATGCTGTACACCTTAAACTTATCTAGTGCTGTATGTAAGTTATACCTCAGTAAAAAAACAAAAAAAAAAACAGAAATAGATGTGATTCAATTAAAAAAGATAAAAAGGAAGGAAGACAAGGTGGAAGACTGGAAGGAAAGAAGCCAAACCTCGCCTGGGTGAGTTGGGTACAGATACAATATTATTAATGTAAAGAGGTTTCTAATGTTAACAGGACAGGAGAAGTTTCTGGCCACTTGTTTTATTATAGATGGAAGCATAGTCCTGTTGATGTGCAGAGTAACTTTCTAATTTTCAATAAATAAATATGTAATAAGATTTTAATCTTAGATTAAGCTATCCTTATCATTTTTGATCATTGACATATACTTTGCTGGATGAATGAAGGACCCTGGAGAGTTTTCAGTGCCCCACTGTCCATGATGTGTTTGTCATACATCAAAGAGAGGATTCCATTTCCCTCCACTTAGATATTACTGATTTAGAACCACTCAGTATTATCAAAAACATGTTTTCCCCCCTTATGCTAACTCGAAGCTCTCTTCTAAAAGCTACAGGATAGAGGGAAGAAACAGTAAAAGAACAATAATTTCAGTAAAGTACTGTACTTTCTCCTGACTATTGGTAGTGCCAGAAATAGATTCATGGGTAGATTATCGCCAATGAAAGCTGCCCTTAATGTTGTAAACAGACCCTTCAAAATATTTAACTGAACGGAGTCAGGACTTCTAGGCCTCTTTTAGTCCATAGCTAATAGTGGACTGAAAATAACTGCTAGGGAAACAAAAATAATTGGAAAAGTATCATTATATAGAATTAAATAAAACTTGCAAAGAAAAAATTGTGGTTGTTTAATAAAAATGTGGGGTTTTTTTATATTGAATTTGACATTTTAAGTGGAGATGCAAGGAAAAAAATATATTTCTTCTTTAAGTATGGACCAAATTAATTTGGTTAAATTCAATACATTACAGCTCAAAGTTGACCAGAGGTAGCCCTGGCTGGGTGGCTCAGTTGGTTGGAGCATCGCCCCGTACACCAAAAGATTGCGGGTTCGATTCCCCAGACGGGGCACATACCTAGGTGGCACATACAGGAGGCAATCAATGGATGTTTCTCAAGTCAATGTTTCTGTCTCTCTCCCCTTTCCTTTCTCTCTAAAATCAATAAGAACATATCCGTGGGTGGGGATTAAAAAAATTAAAAATTAAAAAATATATTAGCCAAAGGTAGTTCTAAAAAATGAAAGTCAATTTTAATTTTTAGCTTAGCCTAGTTCCTCAGTCTGACATGGAACATTTCGTGGATTATCATGGCACCACATACATTAATATTTATGAAATTTCTGTGTTAAAAAAGATATTAGCCATATATTATAAAACCATTTTAAAACTCTCCACCTTGTGATAAACTAGTATACTCTTTTTTCATTGTTTGTTGTGCTTTTTAATCAAAACCAGGAACTTCTTATATGCGTATGCAAATGTTGAATGTTATCCAGTTTGAATTAAATACTGTCTCATATAACTTGAACTATGCATACTGACTTCTTTTTTAATTCTTTTGTTCATATTTTTGAAATACCTAAGTTGGAATATACATTATTCTATACTATTGCAAGTAAAAACTTTCAAATCTCTAAAATTGTCTATGATTTTTTCCCCCAAGCAAATACTGTTATATTTAATTTTCTATACAACTTCAACATTTATAGGGATCGGGCCCCTGAAGCGCATCCTTCAATCTCACTCAATGTATCTCTGGCTAAAAATCCCTTAATTAAGCTAACAAGATTACATAAGTTTCCTGATCTTTATCTCTTCACCCTAAAAGTAATGGGTGATGGTAATCTGTGTACCTCCTAGGAAAATTTGAGTTTGAAATCAAATACTCTATGTATAAGTGATAGAACATTTAAGAGGTGAATAGGAAAGTGTTGACATCTAATTGCCTGTGTTTAACCGGCATTTACCTCCCATTGACTTAGGCTGAGTTACTTCCCCTGTGCTTTAGTTTTATCATCTCTAACATGGTGCTGTAATGGTACCTACCTAGTAAATTGGATTAATGGAGATAGTCCATGAAAAGCACTTAGGAAAGCATCTGACATACAGTTGAGACCTTTGACTCAGTGAGCATCTTCCCTTTCAGACTTATTGGTTGTTCACGCCAGTATCTCTGCTGATTGATTGGTTGGTGTCCATGCCATGATGTATGTATTAGGAATAAATACAAATTTTAATTTAAGATCTGGTAGAATTTCCTAGCAAAACTTGTATATGTTATTGCTGCTGTAATATCTAAAGGATGGGTAATATTGGCTAGAAGTGAAAAAATTAAATTGCTACACAGAATAAAAAGAATTCATTTTTCTGTGAAGATTCCATAAAGATAAATTGACCCAATTCAGTAGTTATTAAGATAAAATGGTGAGAATAGGTACAGGTTTTAGAGAAAAAGTTTTTAAAAATGTTGGGTACCAACCCTCAAAAAATCTAACCATTGAAAATTTTGTAGAGCAAGATATGGCCTAGTATATTCCAACATAGGTCTAATACTCAAATAAAATTTTAAATTGTTCTATATGTAACTAAAAATATTATATATGCTAGTCTGCAGTATGCTTTACATGTTATTCTACAGCTATAGTTTACCAAATCTTCACAAAAAAATGTGAGTAGATACAAATTTAGTACATGCGGTCTTTTAGGAAAATGAGGCTCTTTCCCCCATACCTAGAAAGACACAGGATAGAGAGAAAAAGATGTAAGAGAAGATATCCAAGAAAAATTGAGTATGTAGCTGAGGTGAGTAGGAGAAATAAATGTCTAACACCCAGGCATTTTCAGAGAGTGGAAGAAAATTTGGGTTTTAACTATAGCTCAAATTTAGGCTTGAGATATTTATAAATAGCATGGGCAAAGGAGCTGCAGCAGGCTGGAGAATTCATGGAATTGGCAGCTAAAATCTTTAGTCATATAAAGACTGTTCCAAGTACCCTGATGCCTTTAAACAAATAAAAACATTGTATATATGTTAGAAAAGACACAGGTTTTAACATCGTGAATAATTAATAGTAAGGGAAGAGTAAGTAGTTTACTTTTATGCCATCCAACTCTTAACAGTAAATTCTTGAAGACTAAGTTCAAATATAATTCTTAAGATGTATTTTTATGTAAATATATTTTTTCAAAATATCTTACATTAATGCAGTATAATTCTTTAGTATGCATTTTCCTAATGACAGATGTGGTAAAAATGTTATATGCTCATTAGGCACTCACATCTCCTCCATCTTTTTTTGCTTACATAATGTCCAAATTACATATTTTAGGCTTTTCTTTTTATTTTTTTATTTTCTATTTTTTTAATTTTTTGTTCAAAATATTACAGATGTCTCTTTTTCTCCCCAGTGACCCCTTCCACCCCGCACCCACCTCCCTCCCCAGTCCCTCTCCACACCACTGTCCCTGTCCTTGGGTTGTGCATATATGCATGTAAATTCTTTGCTCAATCTTCCCCCTCCACTCATGGGCCCTCCTCCATCCCTCTGACATTCATCAGTCTGATCCATGCTTCCATGTCATTGAATCTATTCTGTTCACTGGTTTATTAAGTTCTTTAGATTCCACACATAAGCGAGATCATGTGATGTTTGTCTTTCTCTGCCTGGCTTATTTCACTTAGCATAATTTTCTCCAGGTCCATCCATACTGTCCCAAAGGGTACGAGATTCTTCTTCTTTACAGCTGCGTAGTATTCCATGGTAAATGTGGGCAAATGTCCCACAGCTTTTTTATCCACTCAGCTACTGATGGGCATGTGGGCTGTTTCCAGATCTTAGCTACTGTAAATTGTGCTACTATGAACATCGGGGTGCATATATTCTTTCTGACTGGTGTTTCTGGTTTCTTAGGATATATTCCTAGAAGTGGGATCACTGGGTCTAAAGGCAGGTGAATTTATAATCTTTTGAGGAACCTCCATACTGTTTTCCATAGTGGCTGCCCCAGTCTGCATTCCCACCAGCAGTGTACTGGGTTCCCCTTTTCTCCACACCTTCACCAGCACAAGTCCTTTCTTGATTTGTTGATGTAGCCATTCTGACAGGTGTGAAGTGATACCTCATTGTGGTTTTAATATGCTTCTCTCTGATGATTAGCCGACATTGAGCATTTTTTCCTGTCTCTGAGCCATCTGTATGTCCTCTTTGGAGAAGTGTCTATATAGGTCCTTTGCCCATTTTTAATTGGATTGTCTTCCTCTTGCTGAGTGTATGAGTTCTTTGTACACTTTGGAAATTAGCCCCTTATCAGATACATCCTTGGCAAATATGTTTTCCCAGACCATGGGATTCCTTTGTATTTCGAGGCTGTTTTCTTTTGCTGTGCAGAAGCTTTTTAGTTTGATGTAGTCCCATATGTTTATTTTTTCTTTTGTTTCTCTTGCACTAGGAGATGTATCAGTAAAAATTCCACTTTGTGAGATGTCTGTGGCTTTATTGCCTATGTTTTCTTCCAGGATTTTTATAGTTTCATGACTTACGTTTAAGTCTTTTATCCATTTCAAGTTTATTTTTGTGTATGGTGAAAGTTGGTGGTCTAGTTTCATTTTTTTGCATGCAACTGTCCAATTTTCCCAGCACCATTTATTGAAGAGACTGCCTTTACTCCATTGTATGCTCTTGCCTCCTTTGTCAAATATTAACTGAACGTAATGGCATGGGTCTATTTCTGGGTTCTCTGTTCTGTTCCATTGATCTATATGCCTGGTGTTGTACCAATACCAGGCTGTTTTGATTGCAGTGGCTTTGTACTACAGTGTGATATGTGGTAAAGTGATCCCTCACACTCTGTTCTTCTTTCTCAAAATGGCTGTGGCTATTCAGGGTATTTTTTGGTTCCATATAAATTTTTGGAATATTTGTTCTAGCTATGTGAAATATGCTGTTGGTATTTAATAGGCATAGCACTGAATCTACAAATCTCTTTGGGTAGTATGGACATTTTAATGATATTAATTCTTCCAATCCATGAGCATGGTATATTCTTCCACTTGTTTATATCTTCCTCTATTTCTTTTTCTCAGTGTCCTACAGTTTTCCAAGTAAAGGTCTTTACATCTTTGGTTAAGTTTATTCCTGGGTATCTTTTTTTTTTTTAGTTGCAATGGTAAATGGGATTGTTTTTTAGTTTCTCTTTCTGAGAGTTCATTGTTGGTGTATAAGAATGCCATTGATTTCTGGGTGTTAATTTTGTATCCAGCTATCTTGCCAAATTCATTTATCAAATCTAATAGTACTTTGATGGAGTCTTTAGGGTTTTCTACATACAATATCATGCCATCTGCAGATAATGACAGTTTTACTTCCTCCTTTCCATTTTGGATGTGTTTTATGTTTTCTTCCTGTCTGATGGCTGTGGCGAGGACGTCTAATACTATGTTGAGTAAGAGTGGTGAAAGTGGACAGCCCTGTCTTGTTCCTGTTTTTAAGGGAAATGGTTTTAGTTTTTTCCCATTGAGTATGACGTTGGCTGGGGGTTTGTTATATATGGCCTTTATTATGTTGAGGTATGATCCCTCTATTCCCACTTTGCTGAGAGTTTTTATCAGAAAAGGGTGCTGGATTTTGTCAAATGCTTTTTCTGCATCTATTGATATGATCATATGATTTCTGTCCTTCATTTTGTTAATGAGATGTATCACATTTACTGATTTGCAGATATTATTCCAGCCTTGCATCCCTGGAATAAATCCCACTTGGTCATGGTGTATAATCTTTTTAATGTATTGCTGGATCCGGTTTGCTAGTATTTTAGTGAGGATTTTAGCATCTATGTTCATCAGCGATGTTAGCCTGTAATTTTCTTTCTTTGTAGTGTCTTTATCTGGTTTTGCATTTAGGAAGATGATGGCCTCATAAAAGAGTTTGGGAGTTTCCTTCCTCTTGAATTTTCTGCAATAGTTTGATGAGAATAGGTGTTAATTCTTCTTCGTAAGTTTAGTAAAACTCGCCTGTAAATCCATCTGGTCCAGGACTTTTGTTTGCTGGGAGTTTTTTGATTACTGCTTCAATTTCATTAGTTGTTATTGGCCTATTCAGGTTTTCTGCCTCTTCCTGATTCAGCTTTGGAAGGTTATATGTTTCTAGGAATTTGTCCATTTCACCCAGCTTGTCCAGTTTGTTGACATATAGTTGCTCATAGTATTTTCTTACAATCTTTTGTATTTCTGTTGGGTCAGTTGTTGTATCGCCTCTTTCATTTCTGATTTTATTTATTTGGGTCCTCTGTCTTTGTTTCTTAGTGAGTCTGGCTAAAGGTGCATCAATCTTATCTTTTCAAAGAATCTGCTCTTGGTTTCATTGATTTTTTTGTATTTTTTTTTAGTTTCTATGTCATTAATTTTGCTCTGACCTTTATTATTTCCTTCCTTCTGCTTCCTCGGGGCTTTTCTTGCTGTTCTTGTTTTAGTTCTTTTAGTTGTTGTGTCAGATGCTGTATTAGAGCTTTTTCTTGTTTCTTGAGCTAGGCCTGTAATGCTATGAACTTTCCTCTCAGGACTGCTTTCACCGTGTCCCATAGATTTGAGGTTGTGATCTATTCGTTTTCATTTTTTTCCAAGAAGTGTTTGTTTTCTTCCTTGATCTCATTGGTAACCCAGTCATTGTTTAATAACTTGCTATTTAGCCTCCATGTGTTTGAATGTTTTTGAATTTTTTTTATAGTGGTTGATTTTTAGTTTCATGGCATTGTGATCCAAGAAGATGCTTGATATGATTTCAGTTTTCTTGAACTTGTAGAGACTTGCCTTGTGCCCTAACGTGTGGTCTGTTTTTGAGAATATTCCATGTACACTTGAGAAGAATGTGTATTCTGCTGCTTTGGGATTAAATGTGTTGTAAATGTCAATTAAATCCATTAGATCTAGTGTGTCATGTGAGGTCTGTGTTTCCCTGTTAATTTTTTTTCTTGATGATCTGTCCAATGCTGACAGTAGGGTGTTTAAGTCCCCCACTAGGATTGTGTTGGTGTCAGTCTCTCCTTTAAAGTCCACCAAGAAATTTGTTATATATTTAGGTGCACCTATATTGGGTGCATATATATTTATCAGGGTTATTTCCTCCTGTTGGATTGATCCCTTTAGTATTATGTAGTGACCATCTTTGTCTCTTGTTATGGTCTTTATTTTGAAGTCTATTTTGTCAGAAATAAGTATTTCTACTCCAGCCTTTTTTTTTTTTGTTTCCATTTGCATGGAATATTTTATTCCATCTCTTCACTTTTAGCCTGTGTGAATCTTTTGCTCTCAGGTGGGTCTCTTGTAGACAGCATATATTTGGGTCCTGTTTTCTTATCCATTCAGCTACCCTATGTCTTTTGATTGGAGCATTTATTCCATTTACATTTAAGGTTACTATTGATATAAACTTATTTAATGCCATTTTTCCCCTTTATGCTGATGTACCTTTCTCTCACTATTTCTTCTTTTTCTTAGAGCAGTCCTTTTAGCATTTCTTGCACTGCTGGTTTGTTGGTACTGAACTCCTTTTGCCTTCTTTTATCTGGGAAGCTCTTTATGTCACCTTCAATTTTAAATGACAGCCTTGCTGGATAAAGCAATCTTAGTTGCACATTCTTGTTTTTCATTACTTTGAGAATCTCATGCTACCCCCTCCTGGCCTGAAGAGTTTCTGTTGAGAAATCAGCTGTCAGCCTTATGGGGGTTCCCTTGTAGGTCCCTGCTTGTCTCTCTCTTGCAGCCCTTAATATTCTCTCTTTGTCCTTGACATTTGCCATTTTGATTATGATGTGTCTTGGAGTGGGTCTCTTTGGATCCCTCTTGTTTTGAACCCTCTGTGCTTCCTGAACTTGTATGGCTTTCTCCCTCATCAGCATAGTCTTTTAATCTTAGAGAACTGAAAGTTTCAAAAGCAATATACTATATTCATAAAATATGTTTAAGACACATCTCTCTCATTTTTAGAGACACCTCCAGCAATAAGCCTTGCTTATCCTTTAACCTACTATCCAATAAGTATTGTTGTTTTTTACCCCTGTATTAAGATAATTTACATACATAAAATTCATCCATTTGAAGTGTACAATTCAGCGACTTTTAGTATATTTACATATTTCTGCAACCATCACCACAAACAATTTTTATCACCCCAAGAGGAAATCCCACTGTCTTAGCCATCTCCCTCCAGTTTCCTCCTCGCCTCATCCTAGGCACCACCAATCTACTTATGTCTGTAGATTTGCCTAGTCTGAACATTTACTATAAGTGGAATCATACTATATGTGGCCTTTTGTGTTTTGCTTCTTTCACTTAAAGTTTCCAAGGTCTATTTATGTTTTAACATGTTTTAGTACTTTAGTTCCTTTATTCCAAGTTTTACTGAAGTATGATTGACAAATAAAAATTGTATATATTTAAAGTGTACACCGTGATGTTTTGATATACATATTCATTGTGAAATGATTACCACAGTCAAAGTAATTTAACCTTCACCTCACATACTTAGCAGTGTGTGTGTGTGTGTGTGTGTGTGTGTGTGTGTGTGGTAAAAACACTTGAGATCTACTCAGCAAATTTCAAGTATACAATACATTACTATTGACTTTAGTCACCATATTGTACATTAGGTCTTCATAACTTCTCATCTTATAAATGAAAGTTTGTATCTTTGGCCAATAGTTATTGAAAGCACAATTTAATTTTGACGTTTTCATGATTTTTGTATTTTACCTCCTGGAATATTTTGGACTATAAGCATTTGTACATTTAAACGTTTAATCTTTTTTATTTATTTATTTGATATCAGGGAGTTCCGTATTGCATGTGATAATATGTATAAAGCAATAACTAAAACCTACATGTTTATTGGGTAGTACAAATCATTTATATAATATGAATACAACTCCTTTGTCAGATATATTGATCGTGAATATTTTGTCCCATTCTGTGCCTTATGTTCTGTTTGGTCAATAGAAACTTCCAAAGACAAGTTTCTAATTTTGGTAAACTCCAGTTTCTCTTTTTATAGCTCATTCCTTTTTGTCCTAAAAAAATCTTTAACTAGTCACAATGATTTTTTCTATTTTCTTCTAAAACTTAATAATTTTGGCTTTTATATGTCAATAAGGTAGTTTGGGTTAATTTTTCAGTACAATGTGAGGTAAGAGCCAGTGTTTATCGTATTCCACATGAAACTGGTTTTCCCACCATGATTTGTCCTAGTATCTTTATCACAACCAAATGAATATATATGTGTGTTTATTCTGGATATGTAATTATATTCCACTGATCTATATGCTTATCCTTTCAAATTATCTTGATGATTATAGCTTTATAATAGGTGTTGAAATCAGTTAGCATAAGCCTTTTAACTGGGTTATTTTAAAAAACCATTTGTGCTGCTGTAGCTACTGCATTTCCATAGAAATTATAAGGCCATATTTTCAGTTTCTAAATGTAAACTGACTGAAATTTTTATTTGTTGAGGGATTAATTTTTCTAAAAGGATTCCAGCACTTAGCTGTAGCTATGATAATGTTACATATTCATATTAGCTGTTGTCATTTTTGTGTTGTTGTTTGATTGCTAGTTTTTGATATTCCTTTTTTAATCCTAATAATTGAGCAGTTAATAGATGTCTCAGAATACAGCTTACTAGTTTGCTGAAGCCATGAGGGAAGGCACGAAATGGTCAATTCATGTGTTGTGATCTTTATATCTACGCCTATATAGAGAGATAATATGAACTATAGTGTATAAATTAATAAAACTATACATATACTGTGTTAAAATGTTTACTTTATTGTTGAGAGTATTATAGATATCTCCATTTTTTCTCCTTTCCCCCCCTGCCCCCACCCCCTCCCTGCCCATCTTCAGTGCACTATTGCCTGTGTCCATGGGCTGTGCCTATGTGCTTATAAGTTCTTTGGTCAATCTCTCCCACCCTCCTTCCCACCTTCCCTCTGAGATCTGAGAGTCTGTTTCATGTTTCCATGTCTGTGGTCCTATCTGTTTGTCAATTTATTTTGTTCCTTAGATTCCACATATGAGTGAGACCATGTGATACTGTCTTTCTCTGCCTGCCTTATTTCATTTAGCAAATACTCTCCAGGTCCATCCATACTGTCCCAAAGGGTAAGGGATCCTTCTTCTTTACAGCTGCGTAGTATTCCACTGTGTAAATGTCCCACAGCTTTTTATCCACTCAGCTACTGATGGGCACTTGGGCTGTTTCCAGATCTTAGCTATTGTAAACTGTGCTCCTATGAACATAGAGGTGCATATATTCTTTCCGATTGGTGTTTCTGGTTTCTTAAGATATATTCCTAGAAGTGGAATCACTGGGTCAAAAGACAGCTCCATTTTTAATTTTTTGAGGAGCCTCCATACTGTTTTCCATAGTGGCCGCACCAGTCTGCATTCCCACCAGCATTGTACTAGGGCTCCCCTTTTCTCCACATCCTCACCAGCACTTGCTTATTAAAATTATACATATAAAACTATATATATTATATAGAAAGTATACACACACACACATTATATATACACATACATATATATGTATATGTGTGTGTGTGTGTGTGTGTGTATATCCAAACATGTAGCAGAGACCTGCAATTTCAATAGTTAGATGCCATTCCTCCTATGTAAAAGTTTGATTTTGATATAGTGAATATAATTTCATAAAAAATCTTTCTGTTTATAACCTCACAATTTATCTTCCTTCACTAAAATAACCAGAAAGCATAAAGAAGCCAGAAAAACATGTATTAGTCTGGTCCTTGAGTGTTTTCTAGGAGAAAACATTTAAGGTCTACGTGAGAAGTTTTAATACATGGAGATTATTTACTAGGTGAATATACTAAACACAAAAGCATTAGAGCAGATGCTCTTAAACGTTCTGTTCCATGTACTTCTCTGGATGATGAAGCCCGTGGACCCACTTACCAGATAAGACTTTAAATACATGCATAGTCCATAGGGTTACAAACAAAGCAGCGATTCCAATGTGAAATATCTTTTGGTGACCAAGTCGCAGTTATTATTAATACTCTATACTGTGTTGCCTACAATCATAAGAAATTTAAGGAAAATGCTTAAATTAATTGTGTTACTGAAAATGAAAGCATAATTTTTTTCTTCCCATGTTCAACGTAATCCCTGGATTCACGATGTGAAGCCCTTGGGTATCTGTGAACCTCTTAGAATAACACCCGAGTTATTAAAAAGGAAATGCATATCCAATGGGTACTAATCAGCCACAAGAAAGGATGAACTACTGCCATCTGTGACCACAGGAATGAGTCTTGAGAATATCATGCTAGATGAAATAAGAGAAAACATTAAGAGCCGTATGATTTCACTGATACGTGCGACAAAAACTGAAAGCAACAAATGAGCAAACAAGACAAACAAAACTCACAGATGCAGACAACAGTGTGGTGGTTACCAGAGGGCAGGGGGTGGGGGTAGTAAAGGGTAAAGGGGGGCAGATACATGGTGTCTGAAGATGATGTGACTTTGGGTAGTGGGCACACAATGCAGTATACAAGTGATGTGTCATGTAACTGTTCACTTGAAATCCCTAATCATATTAACCATGTCACCCAGATAAATTTAATTGAAAAATAATTTTTTTAATGTCTGTAGGAAAAAAAAGAAAGAAAATGGCAGTTATTATAATCAAGAGAAGTATTAGTATATTAGTAAATTTCCCTAGATAGGGTATTAAACTTTTCATTTATATTATATATTACACATATATAATATAAATGCAATATATAATATATGTTACATGTATAAATATAATATATAATATATATTACATATACTTAGCAAACAATCCACAGTTGTTTAAAATTATATATTGATGATTATTAATAATTATAAAAATACTGAAAATTTTGGAAACAGCTGAAGAAAAAATCCTTGACTTATAGATTATTTCAATGTAAAGTCAAACTTTTAGTTTAAATGTTCTGATACCATCAGATATTTAGTAGGAGTTGCAGAGGTAAATAATCAGATATTTTTCTAGCTCTTAAAGGGTTTGTCATCTAAGGAAGGAAAACTTTGATTTGCTTCCTAACTAAATGTTTTCCTCTTTTGCTACCATGTTTTTCACCCTCGTTGTTCTCAGCCTCTGCTGACTGAAGTGTCCAGGGCCTGCGAGGGCCTGCATGGGAGCAGAGAGACCGAGGACTTGTCACAGACTTGCCCGGTCTAGGTGGGGGAGTAGTAAACAAGCTGATGGAAGAAACTCAGTGTGCTGAGCAAGGCCTGGTCCTCACGCCAGTTTGCAAACATCAATCTTCATAGTTTTCAAAAGCTAACAATTGCAGTTACTAGGAGAAGCAGGACATCTTTCAAGATAAAAATAACGTAACAGGGAAGATAGAAAACTGTGCTGTAAAAATTAAGTTACTGTTTGAAAGTTCATAAGTATAGCTCTCGGGGGAGAGCTATAGGAGTAAAGAAAGACTCACTCTCAAGTTGCTGTAGTAGAGAATGATAGAGTGTCATTGCTGGGAGCCCAGGGCACGAACTGGGCACAATAAGACGACCTAGATCTGAGTGTCAGTTACAGGGATGCCGAGTTCATCAGAAGCACTAAGACTGTGCGTCCTGGAGAAAGGTAACTGAGAACCAACTCAATCTGGCGACCAGCGTGGTCATGTGGCAATGATGCAGTTACAGGTTATCAGACTTGGCAGGAAAGAATTTCTCAGACAAGTGCAAGCTTAGATTTCAGGGATGCTTGCAAGGTTTCTTTTGTATCCCAATGTATTTTCCCAAGCAAGTGTTCTGCTGGCTAAAATTATAAAATCTCTTTGTCTCTTCCGAAAATGCAAATGATGAAGTAATTGTATATAAAATATTGTGAATCAACAATTAATATATGCAACCATTGAGCAGATTTTATTAAGTGCTTACTGTGCACCAGACACTGTGTTTTTCCAATGGATACAAAGGTGGGAAAATGAATAAAAGAACAGCTGAAAATCTAGAGGGAGTAAGTATTAAAACTGAAGCACAGTATATACACCCCGGGCACTAAACATTGACACAGCCACATCTGTCTACGTGGACCAGGGACAGGAGCCACAGAGAATTTTAAAGTTTGAGCTGAGACATGAGGAACGAGTTTCTTTTTTCCAAGTATGTAAGACAAGTGTGACCATCCTAGAGAAAAAGAAAAAAGGAACAATACACGCACAGCTTAGAAAACTGAAAGTCATGGTATTACTATGCATTATTGCCCGTTAGTTTTACAGCATAAGTGCATTTATTTCCCCTCTCCCAGCTTATTTCTATCAGGGTAGGGTGACAACACTGATATCTTTAATAAAAGTACATAATAGAGACATATTTTTTCTTCCAGTGTGGTTTGGGCTGTCTTTGCTTGCAAAGGAGAAATATTTGGTTTAGACATGATAGGTACATAATGAAATCATAAACACTTAACTCTTATTTTCAGAAATATGTTTTACTTGTAAATTTTCAAAGTATTTTTTCATAAACTGAAGATACAAGAAAGAAAGAAGAATTTAAAAGGTTATTAGAACAATTTACCAATATATCCACAAGCAGCTGACCTTTCTCCCTTACTTCAGGAAGAGGCTACGCTTTCTTCCTCTGTCACATAACGTCGCCTGTGTTGCTCTTGCTCTTGCAAAGGCCATGAGAACAAAAAAGGTAGAGGCTGCTCATTAACAATGTGTGTGGCTTTTTGATCAGGATGGGTCTTGTTGGCAATTCCATTGGCTGCTGAGGGCGTTTCATGGCAGACTAATTGTGGGCTATGAAGCTGTTACTCATTACATACACTTATCAGCCCCTGGAAAGAATCTGATTTTCCTAGCCTAGTACTGTTTTTTCAAAACAGTCCCATTGATTTGCACAAGTTTTGTAATTTGTGTCTTTCCTTTTATACTCTGCAACTCCCTAGACTCTTAATGTGTATTTTATGACTTATTTTTTAGTCAAGTCACAGTCCTGTGGATTATGAGGTGAGCTCAAGAAGTTTAATTGTTAACCTTGATGAATCCTCCTGTGTGAAGCCTAGTGGTCAGAAGAGCAAGACAGTGAAAAAGAGCCCAGATTAGATATAACTGGAGTCAGTTGCTTCCAGAGGGAAGACACGTGGGACACCCTTCCTCCTAAAATTATGCTGTTGTACCCATAAAAAAACAGGAGGAGTCACGTAAGCTATCACCCCTTACGGGGGTGGGAGGGAGGATGAGTCCGTTCTTTGTTGAATGCAGACAGTGTACGCTCAGTTTTTCATGTTATCTGAGGAAAACTCTTTAGAATTGATCATGTGTAAACAACATGCCCTTTCTGCATCCTAAAGAGAACCTTCTTTCTCTGTGTAACATCCAATTTAAACAAGAGATTGACAAGTAATTTTAAGTTGACAATATACCTCAGGGATCATGAAAAAGAAGATAGGAGGAGACAGCTTCAAAAAAAAGAAACTATGAATAGAAAAAGAAGAGGTATAATATAAATAAAATAATTTTGGTAAAAGTGCCTTTATATACCTCTTGGTGTCCTCTTTGGTTTATATGCCTAGAAAAGCATGAACTCCATTCACTCGACTGTATGCATATATTAACTAATTTTTTATAGTCATGCTTTTATTTCTTGTCATTATCTAGGTTCTCTGTTATTACACTGGGGAATTTGCTTGGTGAAAATGGTACATGGCCATAGCCAGTTTGGCTCAGTGCTTAGAGCATCAGCCTGTGGACCAAAGGGTCTCAGGTTCGATCTCCACCAAGGGCATGTACCTTGGTTGCAGGCTTGTCCCTCTCCCTTCCACTCTCTCTGAAAAGCAATGGAAAAATATATCCTTGGTGAGGATTAAAAAAAAGAAAGAAAATGGCATATGAGTGCTTTCTTCAGGCAGGCTGCGTGGTGAAAATTTATAACTCTTATATTTTTCATTTTATTATAATTCAAAGGCAATTTCCTGGAAATGTTAGACAAATATAAGAATAACAGGTTTTATCATTTCTTTTTAGCATATAGGATTTTAAAAATAGTAATATGCATGATATTCTCAGAGAATGCCACTAAATGGGTAGGATGTTGATTTAGTAATCACAAGAAACAAAAATGACAATTATAGAAAATATTAATTAAAATGATACATAGAACCATTAATTTTTATTACAGATTACTGTTTTAAATTATGCCAATTAAGTTTAAATTCTATTATTTAAATAGTAACATAGCACCTTCCATCTTCGTATATCTTAGTCATAGGAAAGAGTTTAGAAACATGGTATAATGCACAGAGGTTTTTGAAAGAAACAATGAGGCAGAAGCATGTAGCACACACTCTCAGAAAGGGGAGGCAAATGATCCTCTGTCCTTCCCTAGACAGTGATGAAAACCTGGGTAAGGGATGAGTCATTGACTGGGAAGCCAGTGCTCCTCACAGCCTCCAGCTAGACACTTCCTGTTCTGCTCGACACGTGGCTTACAAAGCCAGGCTTCCAGAAGGCTTCATCCCCATGCGACAGAAATAGAGCTTGGAATAATTAATGCCACCATTCATTCTTTTGTTCAGTTAACAAATGTATATGGTACATCAGGCTACATGCTGAGATCTCAGAGTTCAGAAAGAAAAGTACCCCGCCTTCGAGAAACTTCGTGCATTTGGAATGAAACATACACAATAAACACCTTACAATGACAGGCATCATACTGAAGCATACAGGAAGGAGAAAGGACTTAGAGGAGAGGTTTACTAAACAGGGCCCAGGCCCGAGAGATACCAACCTCTCTTGTTATTTTAATATGGGTATTTTAATAAGAAACAGTTGTTAATATCATTGGAGAGCTGTTATGGCAAACAGAGGAACATTAGATTATCACAGTGGTAGTGACTGCAGGAAGCAAACACCCCTTAGGCAGAACAAACAGAAAAGAGGTTTAAATGATTAAAGTTCAAAAGCCAAGAGGAGGAGCTTTGTGGAGCTGGAATTCTGACTTCTAAGGGGAGGGGTGCAGTCCACACCTGGTATAGATGTATCAGGACCTAAAAAGAAGGGCCTCATGGAATAGAGACTCAGACCTGGAAGGAGGGCTGCTACAGGATGATTTGGGTGTCTCCAAGGGGTCATGATGAAGCTGGTTCTAGGAGTGTTGGAAAAGCTGGACACGGATGAACTGCTATTTTATGAATTGCCAACACCAGAGTTGAGGTGCACTGCTACTGCGATGCTGACAGGAGCAAGGAGCAAGCCTCAAACTAAAAGCAAAGTAAAGCAACCTAAGCCCTTCTCCCTCCTAGTCTACCTCTAACTCCTCCAGTGGCAGAAGCTAACGGGGAGCCAGCCAGCAAAACTGAAATATGGTTTGTAGAGTTCTCACTGAGCACAGGGGAGCACACTGTAATCTGAGAAACAAGTTTATCAACTGGCACAGCACATAAATGTAGGGAAAGGAAGGACAGTAAAATAAGCAAAAACCATAAGAGAGGGAACTCTCAGCTGAAAGTGAGAGAGTGAGCAAGTTTTCTAGAGTGTGGTAAGAAACTTGGCATGAGCCAGGATGAGGAATCATGAAGAGGAGTGGTTCACTGGAGTGGGAAACAAGATGCAAGACTCACCAGGAATAATGATGGGAATATATATTTGAAAGGAGAGGCAGATTAAACTGGTTGGATTAATGAAGATTGTCAGGTTGTAAAAACCTGAGAACATCAGAGAATAATTTAGATAAACATTTACTATGCAGCCATAGTAATAGATACTATGAAGTATCTATTACTGCTTAAGGAAGCCTGAATTGGTGCAGGTTTCAGGAAGGATTGGAAGGAGGAGAAAGAAAATGGATCAGAGTCCAGTAAAGGAACTTTTCTCAGAATATAGAATCATGGTGATAAGTGTGTCAATAAGAAAGTCAGTGCTATATATGACAAACATACAGCCAACATCATACTCAGTGGTCAAAAACTAAAACCATTTCCCCTAAGAACAGGCACAAGACAGGGTTGTCCACTTTCACCTCTCTTATTCAACTTAGTACTGGAAGTCCTAGCCATAGCGATCAGACAAGAAGAAAGCATAAAAGGCATCCAAATTGGAAAGAAGGAAACAAAACTGTGATTATTTGCAGATGACATGATATTGTACATACAGAATCCTAAAGACTCCACCAAAAAACTACTAGATTTAATAAATGAATTCAGCAAGGTAGCAGGATAAAACATTAACACCTCAAAATTGATGGCATTTTTATACACCAATAATGAACTCTCAGAAAGAGAAACTAAAAAAAATCCCATTTAGCATTGCAACTAAAAAAATAAGATACCTAGAAATAAACTTAACCAAAGATGTAAAAGACCTTTACTCAGAAAACTACAGAACACTGAAAAAATAAATAGAAGAAGATATAAACAAATGGGAAAATATACCATGTTCATGGATTGGAAGAATTAACATCATTAAAATGCCCATTTTACCCAGAGCAATCTATAAATTCAATGCAATCCCTATTAAAATACCAACAGTATATTTCACAGATCTAAAACAAACACTTCAAAAATTTATATGGAACCAAAAAACACCCCGAATGGCAATGGCAATCTTGAGAAAGAACAAACTTGGAGGGATCACAATACCAGATATCAAGTTATACTACAAGCCACTGTAATCAAGACAGCCTGGTATTGGCACAAGAACAGACATACAGATCAGTAAAGCAGAACAGAGAACCCAGAAATTGACCCATGCCATTATGGTCAATTAATATTTGATAAAGGAGGCAAGAACATACAATGGAGTAAAGACAGTCTTTTCAATAAATGGTGTTGGAAAAATTGGACAGATACATGCAAAAATAATAAAACTAGACCACCAACTTATATCATACACAAAAGTAAATTCAAAATGGATAAAAGATTTAAATGTAAGGTGCGAAACCATAAAAATCCTAGAGGAAAACATAGGCAGTAAAATTTCAGATATCCTTCATAGCAATATGTTTGCTGATACATCTCCTAGGAAAAGAGAAACTACGGAGAAAATAAATAGAACTGCATCAAAATAAAAATATTCTGCACAGCAAAAGGAAACCAACAGAATGAAAAGGGAGCCCACTGTATAGGAGAATATATTTGCCAATAACACATCTGATAAAGGGTTACTATCCAAAATATATAAGGAACTCATCCAACTTAACAAAAGGAAGACAAACAATCCAATTAAAAAATGAGCAAAGGACCTAAATAGACACTTCTCCAAAGTGGATATACAGATGGCTTAGAGACATATGAAAAAATGCTCAATGTCACTAATCATCAGAGAGATTTAAATTAAAACAATGAGGTATCACTTTACATTTGTCAGAATGGCTACAATCAACACGTCAATGAACTACAAGTGCTGGTGAGGGTGTGGAGAGACGGGGAGCCCTAGTGCACTGCTGGTGGGAATGCAGACTGGTGCAGCCACTACGGAAAGCAGTAGGGAGTTTCCTCAAAATTGACCTACCATTTGCCCCAGTGATCCCACTTCTAGGAATATATCCTAAGGAACCTCAAACACCAATCGCAAAGAACTTATGCACCCCTATGTTCATAGCAGCACAAATCACAGTAGCTAAGATTTGGAAATAGCCCAAGTGCCTATCAGTAGCTGAGTGGATAAAAAAGCTGTGGCACATTTACACCATGGAGTACTATGCCGCTGTGAAGAGGAAGGACCTTTTGACCTTTGGCACAACATGGAGGGAACTAGAGAGTATTATGCTAAGTGAAATGAGCCAGTCAGAGAAGACCATGTGCCAAATGATCTCACTTATATGTGGAATGTAATAAACAAAATAAACTGATGAACAAAGTGCACCCAGAGACATAGAAGCTTGGAACAAACTGAGGAATCTCAGAGGGAAGGAGGGGAGGGGGTGTGGGTGGGGAGAGATTAATCAGGGAACTTGTATGTTTATGGGCATGGCCCAGGGACGCAGACATTGCTGTGTGGAGGGCCTGGGGGTGGGATGAATGTGGTGTGGAGGGGATCAGTGGATTAAAGGGGGGACATCTGTAATGGTCTCAACAATAAAGATAAAGAAATATTAAAAAAAATAAAAGAGCCCTGCCGGGCGTGGTGCAGCGGTTGAGCATCAACCTAGGATCCAGGTGATCGGGGTTCAATTCCTGGTCAGGGCACATGCCTGGGCTGTGGGCTCGATCCCCAGTTGGGGGCTTATAGGAGGCAGCCGATCAGTGACTCTCTCATCATTGATGTTTCTCTCTCTCTCTGAAATCAATAAAGATATATTTTTAAAAAATAAAAGAAAAAAAATGAAATAAAAAGAAAATGTACAAAAAAACCCAAAAAACAGTGCTGACAAATTCCAGACAAATTGTAAAAGAAAAATTAACCTGACATTCAAATTTGTTTAATATGAACAAAGACAAAGATAACTTTTTGCATGGTGAATCATTGTGCCAACAACTCATTATTTGAAATTTAAAGTGAATGAGTAAATTGTTATTTGGAAGGTGAAATGTAGTTTATAATCATCAACAATGAGGTAATTACTGAGATGAGAAATAAGTTCCACAAATGTATACCTTGAATGAAGAGGGCACATAAACATAATCAGGCCCTTGCAAGACATCATCTCAAGGTGAGGGGGGGAAAATGAAACAGTAAAATGTTAGAGGGATGAATAAACCAAAGACATGAGAGCATTTCAAAGAGGTGCAGGATATGGAACCAGAATGAGGACAGCATTTCAAAAGAGGAAAGGTTCTTCAGTTTCTACAATTGTGAACAACACATCAAAGAACATGAAGTCTAAAAGGTGAGATCTATTTTGTCTAGAAGAGTAGGACACAACCTTTGAGAAAGCTGTTTCTACAGAATGGGAGAAGGTGTTTTCACCACACATATGTGCTAAAGAACTGGTTTCCAAGTATATGATAAAAACTCCTCATTCTTAACAATAATTAAATAACCCAATTAAAAATGGGCATAAGGTCTGGACAGACAAATCACCATAGAAGATACACAGGTGGCCGGGGATCCAGGATGGCAGTGGAGTAGGTGGATGCTACACTCAGCTCCTCCCAGGACCAAACTGCAATTGCAACTAAACTATAGAACAATCAACAATGAATAAATAACCAACTGAAGACCCCCTGAACAGAAGTCTTATAACCAGGATTACAGAAGAAGACACATGCAGACTGATAGGAAAGACAGACAGGAAAAGGCTTGGCCCCACATCCTGGTGCGGTGGTAGAGAATCCACAGAAATATCTTAACTGCACAAGTCCCCCCAGAGATGTGAGTTGTCTCAACCCCATACTGGGCTCCCCAGTCCTCGGCACCAGAGAGAGGATGAGGTGTCCGCCTAACATCTAGCTGTGAACAATCAGAGGGGATTCTGTCTGCCTGGTAGAAAGCCAGGTGCCCTTTTGGGGCCAGTGCACAAAATCTTATTTGCTGCCATTCAACCTGGGCTCCAGCAAAAACATAGCAGCTTAGAGCAGACTAGAGTCACACAGGCTGGAAAATGCATCAGGGCCAGCTCAAGAGCCACTTGTACCTGCTTGCCCTTTCCCACCCGAAGAACTTAACATTTTTCTTTTATCTCTTTTAATTGTTACGTTTTTCTTTACTCTTTTGCTTGATTCAGTTATTTTTATTTTTATTATTAGAGGGTCTTTTTGGGGGGAGGGTTCTTGTTTTTTTCTTTTCTTATCCTTTGTTTTTCCATGGCTCATTCATTTTAAGTAATAAATAAAAGTTATTGTTTATATTTTCAATTGTAGCATTCTTGCATATGAAGTACATTCACCATGCTGTGCAAACCACCACTGTCTAGTTGCAGGATGATCCATCACCCAAAAGGAAACCCTGCACCAAAAGTACTCACTCCCCACTCCTCCTGCCCCTGTCAACCCCTGATCTGCTTTCTGTGTCTGCTTCTTTACCAATTCTGGATGTTTCCCGTAAATGGAATCTTACAATAGGTACCTTTTTATGTCTTCTCACATACCTTTGTTTGTTTTTATCTCAAATAGCTTTTTTTAATTTCAAAGGGAATTCCAATTTCTGTAGAAGGGCCAGAATCTAAATTGCAAGGTAGAAGGATAATTTTAAAAAATAGGCAATTTTAACAATCAAAAGAAACAAAAAATGTGACAATGCTCAAGAAAGTTATTTTTGAAATAAGAATACATTTTAGCTAATCCCAAGGTTTTAGAATGATCTTTCTTTCTGTATATGTTGCAATATTATAAATTTAAAGAAACAGTTGCTTCTGTTCTTTACAGAATTTTTTTTATGTTCCCTACAGCCCTGTGCTAAACAAGTTGCATATATTTCCACCTTTAAGCCTCATATTTAAGATAGAAATTATGCTTATTTAACATGAGTCTAGTTTTAATAGATGAAGTAGCATGACTAAAGTCAGAACTATGGTATCTGTTAAAATCTCCAACTATCATTGTGGCTTTTTTTCTTTTTCCCTTAATTTTTCAATTTTATTATTTTTTCTTGTATTATTTATTAATCACTATGTTGTTTTTCTAAAGTGAATTTATTGGGGTGACATTGGTTCACAAAACCATGTAGGTTTTATGTTTACAACTCAATAAAACATCACCTGCACACTGCATTGTGCACCATGGCCCCAAGCAAAGTCTCTTTCCATCCCCATTTCGCCCCCCTGCTTTGCCCCCCTCCACCTAGCCCCCCCTTCCCTCTGGCAATTACCACACTGTTGTCTGCGTTTGTGTGTTATGTTTATATGTTTTTTGGCTAATCTCTTTATATTCTTTCACCAGCTTCCCCCTCCCCTCTTCCCTCCGAGAGCTGTCAGTCTGTTCCCTATATCCATGCCTGTTTCTATTTTGTTCCTCAGTTTATTTTGTTCATCAGATTTCACATATAAGTGAGATTGTTTGGTACTTGTCTTTCTCTGACTGGCTTTTTACTTAGCATCATAATCTCCAGGTCCATCCATGTTGTTGCAAAGGTAAGAGTTCCTTCTTTTTCCGAGCCATGTAGTGTTCCATTGTGTAAATGTACCACAGCTTTTTTATCCACTCATCTGACGGACACTTGATTTTCCCCCCCAGAGAATATATTTATTTTTTTATTAAATTTATTGGGGTAAAATTGGTTAATAAGATTATATAGGTTTCAAGTGTACATTTCTATGATACATGATCTGTATATTGCAGTTTTTGAAGCTCTTTAATTACTCACACGTTTGTGATTGTCATATATTCCTGAATTGACCCTTAATTATTAATGATGTCCGTTCTCATAAGATTCATTATCTTAATATCGTAATTGATATTAATATAGAGGAAACAGCCTCTTGTATTTAGTGTTTGAATGGTGTGCTTTGCTCTCCTTTTACCAAAGCTCACTATGTCTTTATATTTCAAATTACTGTCTTTTAGACAGTATGTAGTTGGGACTGCCTATGAGATCTAGTCTGGTGATAGCTACTTCTAATAAGAATATTCAGTCATTTTACATTTAGTGGAATTACTGATATATTTGGATTTGGAGCTTCCATTGTTTAATTTTTTTCATTTGCACTCTCATGTACTGCCTACTTTTGGGTTAATCCAAGAATTTAATTATTCTTTAATTCATATATCAGTGTTCTAGCTATATATATATATAAAATATTAATGTGTGGATTATAACTGTCTCTTATCAGAATCTGCATATAGGTAATGTCATGCTTCATTTAAAATATAAGAACATTGAAAACATCAATTCCCTTCATACCATCCACTTTCTTGGGAATACTGTTTTCATATGTTTTACAATTATATTATAAATCTCACAATAGAATTTGTTATATTTAAATTTGTAACTGACATTTAGATAACTGAAAAGAAGAAAAGTTTATATTCTCTTTGAAGCTACTCAGGTAGATCTCCCTTCTAGAGTCTTTTTTCTCTTCTATACGCATGTTTCCCTTCACTTAGGCTGCCGTCATTTTCCTTCAGCCTGAAGAAATCCCTCCGTATATTTCTATATAGTGATGACACAGTGGTTATACATTTTTCCAGCTTTTCTTGATCTAAAAGAGTATTTTCCCTTATATTTGAATAACATTTTTACTGAGTATTGAATACAGGTAGTCTTCACTTTCTGTAATTCTGACATGTGTGAGTTTCAGTGACCATGTTTAGTTAAATAATCATCTCCCACAGATGGCTCAGATTTCAGTTACCACAGCGTGTTAACTGTGGGCGGCTGCATGGACAGGCTTGGATGCTATCTGCTCAGTCCACACATCAACTTATAAGCAACAGATGCCCATCGTGATTATCAGCTGACGCATCCTCTCCTTCAGGGCCTTTCGGTGATTGATTCCTGCACGTCTGTTATTCAGTTCAAGCACAGGGAGTAAAGCATGTGTGTGATTTTCTTGTCTCTTGGTGATAAAATCATATGATAGTCTATAGAAGTGGATAACCAAAAAAGAGAATTGGTCAATGCAGCAAAGAAACAAAAAATTATAATGCATGAAGTGAAATTAGAATTGAACATAAAGGGAGATATAGATGAAATAGACCATTGACACTGCCATCACTCGAAACTCTAGATACGTCCCCAGTGAATAGGCACGTTCTTAATTTACAGATACACTAGGCCCCCCTTATCCACAGTTTCTCTCCTGTTTCTTTTACCCACAGTCAACCATGATCTGAAAATGTTAAATGGAAAATTCCAGAAATAAGCAATTCAAAAGTTTTAAATTGTGCACTGTTTTAAGTAGCATGATGAAATCTTGCATCATCCAGCTCAGGCCCACCCAGGACTGGAAGCGTCCCTTTGTCCAGCATATCCGTCCCTTTGTCCAGCATATCCGCGCTGTTTACCCTGCCTGCTGGTTAGTTAGTCACTTAGTAGTCATTTCTGTTATCAGATTGATTGTCCTGATATTGTAGTGATTGTGTTCAAATAACCCGTATAGTGACCTAATGCTTCCTCACAATGCCTGCGTCCCTCACCTCAGAAAGCTCATCGTGTGGGCATCCTGTCATCTCACGTCATCGCAAGAGGGGTTAGTACGTCACAATATGTTGTGTGTAAGACAGAGAGACACCACACATATAACTTATATTACAGTATATTGTGATAGTTCTGTTTTGTTATTAGTGTTTGTTGTTAATCTCTTACTGTGCCTAATTTGTAAATTAAACTTCCTCATAGTTATGCTTATATAGGAAAGAACATAGATACACAGGCTTTGGTATTAGCGGAGGTTTTAAGCATTCCCCAAGGGGTCCTGGAAAGTATCTCCCCCAAGTAAGGGGAGACCACTGTACCTTACCACCACAATTGATCCATTAATTTGTAAAAAGGTTAAAGATTCTAACATTAAGGTTCTTTATGTTTGGGGATGCAAAACTTATCTAGCAACTTTATAAAAGTTATAGAAACCATTTTCTAAAAAATGGACAAATGTAAATCTACATACAATTCAGGGATTCACACAAACACCGAAGGCAAGTTAAAATTAAAAATAAAACAAAGTGCCAGCACAGAAATAGATTATTTTTCATATCTCAAGCAAACTATGAGCTATTATAAAAACCGAAGTCACTTGAACGGAAACACACAGGCAGTAAAAACATAAAAGGGATTTTAAAAATTTTGAACCCTTGTGGAAAATTCACATTTCAAAAAATAAGTGTGGTTAAGTATATAATTGACATGAATAATATTTAAACTGCTGAACATATAGCTTCCAGAGGTGCATATTCTTAGCTGCTTCACAGTGCCCTAGGGTTCCTTTGGAGGTGCTGCTCCTTCGGGAATCCTGGGCAGGTGTTGCTGGAAATACTAGTCCCATAAACCTTTTAAACCACAGTGTTTCAGACGCTTTACACAGTGGAATTCCTTGTTTCGTTTTTACTTGAATGGAGGTTAAGGTTTATGAAAACAAAAACACAACCTTGCAGAAATAGTGCAAATTATAACCGAAACAACTTACTCCTCCTTCTAAGGTCAGACCCCATCACAACGTGCCGTTTGCCTGTGATTAGGAAGGGTCTGGGCGCAGTGCCCCTGTATCGCCACCCACTGCGGCCCTGCAGGGCGCATGGGCTGGGATGATTCATTCGCTTCTTAAGCTGAGAACTCGGAGAGCTCCTTCATTTCCAGTTAGTCTCCTTAAAGAAATCAGGAAGGTTCTCCTCAAATAACCAGCAAGGAGCAAGAATGTGCTTGGCAATCAAGCCTCATGACTGCACTGTTTTGTCAGTTCTTAACCTACCTGATCAAATAAAATACGCTGTCCCCAGGACATGCCTGCCATTGGCCACCGGCCACGATGCTGTGGAAAATGATCGTGACGGGTGGTATCTGTACATTAATAGGATTCGAAAGCCTTATTTCATTACAAGCTTCCCGTCACACTGAATTAGCATTATATCACAATTAGCTGTTGTTTACCCTAATAAGAAAGGATGTGTTGTAATTAGATCTCCCCTCATATTTATGAAAGACATAATTTGGAATAGTAGGTTAACTACTATGAAATGACTAAAAAAGACTAATACAGAGGATGGTTCACAGGGTAATTTTCTCCAAGCACAATTATTTTTTTCTCTTTGTGTGTATGTATAATATATATGTACATATTATATACACATATATGCACATATATACACACATATACTTATATCTTTATATTACATCCTTATTTTTGAGATATAGCATTTCTCATATATATGTACACATATATTTATATACCTCCTTTTTGCATGTGAATAGAGAGAAATTTGTTCACATACACGTGTGTGTGTGCGTGTGTGTGTATGAAAATATACATACTTAGGGGCATAAAATGCTTCCTTCTTCTCTTCTGGGTTCTTTTGCCTGGTCTAACAATTAAAATGACATAAGATAGATTAACAGAAAAAACACAAATATAATTGCAGATATATGGGATCCCCATAAAAATGTGAAAACCACAGGCAGGCAGGGAATTGAGGCTTATATACCACCCTGAGCTAAGAGAAAGAGGTCAGGGTCTGAAACTTCAAAGGGGAGGAAAGCAATTCACAGGAAGATGGGCATGGTTTGTTTCCTCAATAGACCTTTGCCATGCCATGCGGAGACAGTGGGGCACAGGAAAACTTGACCTCCAGGCCCTGTCGAGATTCTTCCCCGCCCCAAACTCCATCATATATGTATTTATTAATATATATAATAATATATAATAATATATATTAAACATTTCAAGGAAGTAGGCATTATGCCATATTTGGGGGCTAATAAAACATATGATATAGCCAATTCTCGGATAATGTAGTTTTCCCTTTTTATCTTAGAGAATTTTTTTTCTTTATTGATTTCAGAGAGAGGACGGGAGAGGCAGAGAGAGAGAGATAGAAACACCAATGATGAGAATCATTGCACGCCCCCTGCTGGGGATCAAGCCCGCAACCCGGGCATGTGCCCTGACAGGGAATCGAACGGTGATCGCCTGGATCCTAGGTCGATGCTCAACCACTGAGCCTGTGCCGGGCAAGAATTTCATCTTTTAAAAGTAATGTATTATATTCATAAAGTACACTAGTCATAGCTTAGTCATCTTTTAAAAAACATTCCAGCTATGAACATTGCTTATTATTTAATCTGTCGTCCAATAGTATTTGAAAAGCACAACTTGATTACCATGTTTTCATGATTTTTACATCTACTTGAAATGTTTCAGATGGCAAGGACTTGTGTATCATTTAATCATTTATTGCATGTGGTACTGTGTATAAGTAACTGAAACACATTCTTTTTTAGGATATCTTAAGTTTTATACAGTATTTCCATTGCCCTTGAAGTTGTATCTTTGTCACATCTCTTACATAGACTAGGGGTTCTTGTTGTTTGTTTTATTTTTTTATTTTTTTCTGTTACAACACTACCACTATAGTGGGGTATGATACAAACTAACCACAGAGAAAAAAATAAATGTAATAATTGGGTAGGTCATGAGGAGAGTGTTGAAGGTGGTGATTACCAATCACTGACCAGTTTTCCTTACATGAGTAACACAACAAAATTCATCTTTTTAGGTAAGCTTCATGTTTCTAAACTGATTTTAAGTCCCATTTTGGTTTCTCCTGCAAGAGTTGCAGCTAAATATTTAATCGCGTTTTTATTTACTTCTGACTTTGAGAGAGGATATCTTCACTATGCTTTTAGTTCTGTAGGAAAAAATTCTATTTCTATGTATATGCAGAAGTTCCCTCTCATTTTGGATAAATAAAAAGTCGCATGGACTATTCAGTAATTTTCCCAAAACCAATATCCACAGCTAATGATCATACTATAGTGAACCAAAAATAAACCTGCAGCAATGAAACCAGACATGTTGCAATACAAAGCATTGCCTCCTAAAAAGGAGAAAAAATAAAACATAGAATGGCAGCCTTAAAAAACACTAAGAGATATGACTTATGTCAAAAATATTGTGAGAACTATGAAAGGTGCCAGTTGGATAGTGAAAATATCCTGGGGAACACTTTATAAAATATATGATCGTCTAACCACTATGCTGTACACTTGAAAGTAATACAGAATAATACTGAATATAAATTGTAATTTAATTTTTTAAAAATTTTAAAAAGTTTCAAAGAAAAATAAAGTGGTATTATGAATAAAAAGATAATTATGTTTTTTCTTCCTTGTTTAAGAGACATGTTAAGCCAAAAATAATGCTCATAGTATTAAGAACCTTTTTTTCTCTTATATTCTAAAACCTCTTCTTGAGGAAAATATTTGTTCCTAAAACGGTGAAAGACGATACTCTATGAAAGGAATAGTAACTCTAGGGAGTTAAGCCTTCTTGAAGATTGTCCTCATATATATGTATATAATTGAGGGAAACATCTAATTTTCTAGTTTGAAAATGTATAAGAGCCATAAAAACAAAATGAACCAAACTATTTGCTTAGATAACTGACATTTTTTATCAGACATGTATTCTAATTTTTATATTTGTTTTGATAAACTACTTCTTAAAAAAAATCTTAAAACTAATGAACCTCTGCCATCTTCCTCAGAGAAAATATAAATGTCTTATTTATTATAGTCATAAAAGTTATACTGACATGAATTTATATAAATGTTAAGGCATTCAAATTAATCTATGCCTAAGTTTTTTGGTTTCAATATTCCTATTAATATCATTTTTCTTTCTTACTTCAACACCAAACATTTTAATATTTCCAAACAACTATTTAGATATTTGTCATGTTTAACATTTTTTGGAGACATTTTGTAGAGATTTTTTTTCTTCAAATCTTCAACTTTGGTTCCCCCTTTAAAATATAGAAAACATATAAAAACCAGAGGATTAAAAAACAGCAGCATCGCCCCCCAAATTATACCTGAGTCTCATCAAAATTACCCTCTGGTGATGGAAAAAGATTTGACTTTGGGTGGTGAGCACACAGTGCAATATACAGATGATGTTTCATAGAATTGTACACTTGAAACCTGTATAATCTTATTTACCAATGTGACCCCAATAAATTTAATTTAAAAAATAAAATAAAAATTAATGAAAAAAATTATCTTTGGAGTCATCAATATCTTAAAATATGTTTTTCTGAAAAGCAATTTGCATTTTATTTCCTTGTATGTTAGAGAAAATTGTTGTTCAGTAAGTTATGTATTGTTAAGTGCATATCAGTAATTTGTATGCAATTGTTTTTTTTTGTTAAAAGAAATATTTTCTTCAAGTATTTCGAATTGATGCACAATAAGTCTATTATTTAAATCTTAATAAAATATTCAGTTAATATATTTTATTCATTCCATTTAGCTTTATGAACACATTAGAATTTATTTACTATACCTAATAAAATAGTAAAAAAGAAATGTATTGTCTAAAACAAAGCATAGTTTTAAAACACCTTTTCTATAACTTTATCAGTAAAAAATTCACCAGTATAAAATTATTACTGATAGAATTATGTTAAAATCCCTAACTATAATTCTAGATTTTTCTACTTGTTTTTACTTCTCTGTATTTTTGCTTTATATATTTAGTTGATATATAACTGTTCTGTTCAGTATGGCAACCACTAGCGATATGTATATATTTAAATTTAAATTAATTAAAATTAAATAAAATTTAAACTCAATTCTTCATTCATAATAGCCATATTTCAAATGCTCAATAGCTACATATTGAACAGTGATTCTTATATTGGCCAGAGCAGGTGCAGAACATTCCTATCACCTTAGAAAGTTCTATTAGGCAGCACTGCTATTCAATCACATTTATACAAATTTAGACTTACTGTTTTTCCCAGGAATATTGTTTTCATCTCTATGAAGATTTCTCAATATCTAGAAAACCATCTTTTTCTAAAATGCCTCTTTATCTTATGTTAGAGTAATTTCACACAATTTCTTTCAGGTAGCTCTGCGTGTTGGTTCATTTTCCATTTCTTAATCTTCATTCTTTATGTGTACTTGCATTTTATTTTATTTTTAATCCTAAACCTGAGAATATTTTTTCCATTGCTGTTCAGAGAGAGAGAGAGAGAGAAACGAAGATGTCAGAGAGACACATCCATTGGTTGCGTCCTGCACGCTCCCTGACCAGGGCAGGGCATGGACCCTGCAGCCAAATGCAGCCGAGGTGCTTGCCCTTGACCAGACTCTAACCCGGGACCCTGAGGCCCATGGGCCTGCGCTCTAACCACGGAGCGAAACCACCTACGGCTGTACTTGCAGTTTTAATTTATCTCTTTTAGGTAGAAAGTAGTAAAGGACAGGTGATCTACTTAAATTCCCTTTAACACTAATATATTTGAATTCAAATCTAACAGTGTATTTTCTATATATTCACTTTGCTCTGTATCTTTCTCAATCGTTTGCTCTTTGAGTTACATCCTATGTTTTGTCACTACATGTTTGCCTTTACAAGTCAGAGCATGTAGAGTTTATTGTTACTGTTTTTGCAGTGGTTGCCTCCAAATTACATGCGATCATAAATTAGCTAAAAGTAGTAAAAATCTGGTCCTCTCAGAAGATAATAAAAGAATCTAGAGGATATCGATTCCATTTTCAACTTCTCACTTTGCATGATATTATGTTAGTAGAGTCATACACACAGAACACACATGGCTGCAAGTATATTTTTGAAACTTTGAAAATCATATCTATACAATAATTTTTAAAGAATTATAATAATATATCCTGTTAATATATAACCAATATATATTATAAACTTTATACTATGTAGTTAATATATATTATATAATTAGTATGTACGTCTGAATTTCTCCCATTCATTTCTTCTTTCCCCTTGTAACTTTTCATTATAGAATTTACCTACAAAAGTACATTCTTTCAATTTTCATTATTGTGCATCAGTTAGTGGAAAACTCTTCATTTTCTTCATCTGAATTTTGCCTTCATTCTTAAGAGATACATTTTGCTGAGTTTAGACTTCTTCAAAGCAGTTATTATTATTTTTTATCAGAGTGAAGGTATCTTTCTGGGCTTTTGTTTGTTTGTTTTCTGCCTTGCATCTTTCACAAAGAGGCCTCTTTGCTGTGACAGCCACTTCTATAAAGGCCATTTTTTCCCCTGTCCCACCAACCCTGTTTCAAAATTTCTTATTACCTTTGGTTTTCCTTAGTTTATCTCTGCAGTGTCTTGGTATGGATCTTTTTTAAAAATATATATATATATATTTTTAAGAATTTATAAGTTTTCTTGAATCTATGGTTTGAGATATTTCATTTGTTTTTAACAATTTCAGCCACTCTTTCCTCCAGTATTGCTTCTTCCCCTTTTCTATTTCTTCTCCCTCTGTTCTAGAATGATGTTACCTGTCTTCAGAGGGAATTTACTTTAATCCAAGTTCAAGTCCTGAGGTGCTCGGGACCACTGAGGTGGTGCTCACCTAGACTGCAGTCTCATGCAAGGACTGTTCTACTTCCGGTTCACATTCCTCTGTGAGGTCACTTTGTATTTCAGCTTTAAAGTATTTTTAATTGCATTTGTTGGGGCATCACTGGTTAATAAAATTATATAGGTTTCAATTCTACAATACATCATCTGTATATTGTATTGTATGTTTACACTCCTGTTAAGGGAGCCAGTGTGGGGTGGAGGGGATCAATGGGGGGAAAATGGGGACATCTGTAATACTTACAACAATAAATATAAATAAATAAAAGAAAAATTGACATGTGATATTGTGGGTGTTTAAGGTGTAGAATGTGTTGGTTCCATACATTTATATATTACAGTGTGATTATGACTGGAGCATTAGCTAACACCTTTATCATATCACATGTCTATCATTTCTTTTTGGTCTGAGACACTGTATCTTGAGAATAAAGATTTAATCCTTTAGCAATTAAGGTTTAGAATACAGGACAATTGACTATGATTGTTCTTATATAATGTGCATTAGATCTCCAGAACTTATCTACTAGATTAGTTTTGTACCCTCCCCATTTTACCCAGCCCATGGTGGCCACCATTCTACTCCTTATTTTTACAAGATTAGTGTTTTTAGATTCCACATAAAATTGATATTATACAGAGAAAGCCCTGTCTGACTTATATCGCTCAGCATAATGTCCTCAAAGTCCACCCATGTTGTTGTACATGACAGGATTTCCTTTTTTCATGGCTGCATAATATTTCACTGTATTTTGCCAAAGGCTGCTATTTAAGAATCATTTTAGTAAGGGTCCTTTGGTTGTAAGACTTTTTCACTAATATTTGAATATTCATTGATATTTACTAATAATTATCTTGGTTTTTGTTTTCTGAATGTATCTTAATTTTGTTCTTGCCACTGATTCTCTTTAGCTGAGTATAAACATCTGAGTTATTAACTGTATTGCAAGAGCATTTTGAAGATTCCATCACACTGTTTTCTGGCATCGATGGTTATATGTAAGACATCTTAGGTCAATTTAATAATTTCTCCTTCATAAATATTTTCATCTTGTAGCCTTACAATTATTTATTTTTTTTCTGGATGGCCTGTTGTTCCATTAAAATGTCAATTGATTTATATTTTCTTTATATTAATCTGAATGCATTTTGAGTTATCTCAGTTATGAAAAAAGCTAGCTCTTATTACTTTAAATACTCATTTTCTATTATTCCGTTTCTTTTTCCTTTTATAAAAACTATTATTAAAAAATGGAATTTGCAACATATTCCCAGCCTTAACTATTGTTCATGTTTGTGTTTTAAGTTGCTTTATTACTTCCTGCTGCATTCTGTATGAGTTCCCAGATCCTAATTTACCATCCACTCATTGTTTCATTCATCAAATGTATTCAGTCTAGAATTCTTCTCACATATTGCATTTCACTAATTAATTACTTTGAAGATTTCTTATTTTATGTTTGCTTTTCTTTGTTTTATTTTTGTTTGCTTTTCTTTAAAAAAATACTTATTTTTTAAACTGGAATCTATGTACCCATATTTATCTTTGAATATTTTCATGTAATTAAAGTCTTTGAAAGAATCTTTTATAGAAGTCATTTTAAGTGGAAAGCTTTTATAATTCATAACTGTTTTGGCTACCATTGCAGTAGATTATTTTTAAATGTTTATTATTTTGAGTGGCTGGTTTGGCATAAGTGTAGTGTGAGTACTGCTTCTTTCTCCCCACTGTCCTTGGATCACATCTTGCTTTGTAGTAATATGTCACTTGCCTCCACTCAACCCTACGGCCACAGTAAAGAACCAAACCTTTAACAATATTTTAATTTTCTTTCTTACAGTTATGTTAGGCAGATACAAACATTGACACAGCTAACAATTTGGCTCAGTTCTTAGTTCAAATGTTTGTCTGTCTGTTCACCTCCTTACACTTGAAGCTGCCCAGGATTTATAAACCCAGGCAGTGAGTGATATAATTTATTTTATTTCATTTTATTTTTTGCCATCATTCACAAAGGTATTGTTTATAGGGTACCAAATTTCTTCCCTGGCTTCATGTAGGAAGTATGGTTCAGAGTTCCCGTTTTACATGAAGCAATTTTAGACCCATTTACCCTGCCTTCTTTTGCACCTAGAGCTCAGCAAGCCTGCAGCTTCAGCCCAGCTCATTGCTTCTTGTTTTTATACTATTTCTGCCACACAGAGGTTTTTATCTTCTATTTGAACACAGCAGTGCCTTTAGGTTTTTTCCTTTAATATTGTATCAATCATTACTCTGTGTTTAGAACAGAGAAGGTGATCAAAGCTTGAACCCCATGCTCCAACTTGACCTAAATGCCAGTGGCATTGATTTTTCACAAAACTGTGTGTCTGCTCTACAGAATATTACGCCTACCAATCGTTCAAACAGATCATATTGACCACAAACAGAAAGGCCCAATTATAAATTATGCAGCGTGCAGAGAAGAGAGCCGAACATAATGCCTCTATCAATGAAAATATTTTCTGTGGTATTGAGTTTGATTTTTCTAAGGTAATCACCTCAATCGGCTGGTGCGGCTTAGCTGTACTGTATTACCTACGGACTTGCAGAAGTGCTGCTTTTATGTCTTATGAGTGCATATTCACGCCAGTATTTTAAAGCATATCTCTTTAACTCCTGGTGCTGCTACGGCATATTTTTTCACACTACCATTTTTTAAGTAAAAATATCTCATTTGTTTTATCCTGGACACGATACCTCTATTTAATAATTGAAAGGAATGGCTTAAGGCACAAAACCTAGGGTCCACCTAAAAGGTTGGATTTATATTTTTCGCTTTGTTGTTGGGCTTTGACATTTTCTTCATGTGTTGTTATTGTTTTGCCTTGGGACGTTTGTCAGATTCACATTGATGAACGTTGGCTAAAGCAGAACCGCTTAGACTAAACTGAGTGACATGGCTGCAATGTTGGCTTTCTCCGTTACGATCATTTTGGTCACGGACTCTCCCTTATGTTTGGGGGAAAATGAACATTTTAACTCCTAAGAATTTATGCTGAGCTATAACTGAACAGGCTCTCCCATCTCAGTAGATACATATATACACATAGCAGTGGGCAAAATGTTTACAGTTGTGAGTGCATGAAACACAGAGTTTATTCTTGTATTATTTATTAATCATCCTATTATTTTCCATATGAACAACTGAAAATCTACTTTTGCCTACCGCTGTGTGTGTGTGTGTGTGTGTGTGTGTGTGTGTAGATGCATTAATACATAGAGTGCTATTTTATTGTTAAATCATCATGATGATGAGTGTCTATTTGATGAGGCTTGGGATTTAACATACTATTAAGCACTAGTTGTCACAGCATTGCAACGAGCCCCAACAGAATGATTTAACTGTTCATTTGGGCTGAATTTTAAAGCTGTGGCAAAAAAGGAAGGTACCAGGAATCAAAATATTAAACACCAGTGGAAAACTTCAGGAGATTTCCTATCAAACTGATTAACCAAACTTGAAAGAGCTGCACTTTTCAATCTGTTTTTATAAGTGATCACTGAAATTGGGCAATAAACTATTTAAATTCTATGAAATAATATATTTGTTCAGATACTGCCTATGTGAATTTAAAAAACGGTATTCACTTAACGCATAAATAATATGATGTTAAAAGTTGAAATGTGAACGTTAAAGTTTTATTACATATACAATTTTACTCCATAAATGCTCATGAATTGGATATTTTTTTTTCATGAAGCAAACATCAATTTAAAAATTGCCATTGTCAGGAAACAATTTTCTATAAATTATGAAACTAACATATTTATGTTTGCAGATTTCTAATCACCTTGGTTGTTAGGGGTAACTTAAGAGTATCTGGGTGAAAGCATATGCACTTGTTTTGTTTGTTGTGTTTTCTCCCATAAAATAATGGAAGCACTGAGTTTTAGTGAATATGACAATAGAGGACCTAGCTGTTGGAATATCTGAGGTTATATTGATTCTAACCTTCTCTTTATAAGCTATTGCTTCTCAAAGGGAAGAATCACAGGTATCTGGAGATCTAGCACTTACACTTGGGAGTGGGCTGAGGAAATAGCTATGGACATGGCCAAGATTCTCCTCATGAATACACTTGGGTGTATTCTAACTCATACAAGTATAGTTTTACAAGGATGTAAATAATGTGATGCAAATAATTTTAGCCTAAATAAATTTCAACTCAGATAATACTAACCTAAAAATTACAGTGAATTTTAGCAATGAAACCTAGCGGTAAATTGTCTACATCCATTCATTATCTTTGTATAGCAAACCGATTTTATCAGCTGTATTAATTTTGTATAGCAGTTGTAAGAATCTACCACAAATGATAGGGGTGTGTGTGGACAGGAACTTAATAAGAATAGGACCACAGTTGTTTAATGATCATTCACCCAACTAACTATAGATAAGAGGGTTTTCTTACCCTGGGAAACCGGAGGGTGTGCTGTAAAAAGAAAAACATTTTAAAAGAACACCAAGGACATAACACACTTTGATTTGGTTGCCGTGCCTGGACCCTGACCCTCTCCAGTAGTTTTCCTCAGGAACACAGACCATTCTCTGGTCCCAGGAACAGGCTGAGCTGTTTGTGACATCATAGGTTAGCCACCTGGTTATCGGAATTTGAGCTCCTGAAGGCCGGGCCCGCCCCTCCCCTTTCCCTGCTACACTTGCAGCTCACAGCAGCACGGAGTCCTCTCCCTCACCCGTGTATAATCAGCCAGCTGGAGAGGGGAGTGAGAGCAGAATTTCCAGAATGACTGACTGCTTTCCCTGCACTGCCTGCACTATTGGAATAAACGCTCGTATGTGAGTCATCCCTGCCTCTGCTTAATTTGCCTCAAGACCCATGTGTCCAGTATCACAAACACAGTGTCTTAAAGAAAACAACCATTTTTTCCCTCACAGTTCTGTGAATTAGAAGTTCAGGCACAGAGTGACTCAGCTGTGTCTTCTGTTCAAGGCCTCTTTAGGCTGGAATTAAGGTGTTGATGGTGCTTGAATCTTATCTGAAGACTCGAATCATTGGAGAGGACCCAGAGTCATTCAAGTTGCTTGTCAAATTTAGTTCTTTGTAGTTGCAGAGTTGAGGTCCCTATTTCCTTGCTGGTTGTCACTCCGGCCCTGGTCTCCTAAAGACTGTGGTCCTTCTCACACTATCCATGTGGCATTCCCCAGAACAGTGGGTCAATTCTCTCTCACTCTTGAAATCCTGCTTGGTTTATCCCCTAACCAAAAGTAATAACATCAGTCTCCTAAATTTTGTTCGTAAGATTTTTTTCATTTATTAAATTTATTGAGGCAACATTGGTTAATAAGATTATATAGGTTTTAAGTGTACATTCCTGTGATACATGTTTTTCATATTTCACTGCCCAAATTCAAATCATCTCCTGTCACCATATATTTGACCCTCTTTGCCGTTTACTACCCTCAACCCCTTCCCTCTGGTCACCGCCAAACCATTGTCTGTGTCTATGCATTTTTGTTTGTTATTCTTTTTGTTTGTTATTCTTTTTGTTGTTGTTTAAAATATTACAGACGTCCCTTTTTCTCCCCAATGACCCATTCCACCCCACCTCAAGCCCTCTCCATGCCATTGTCTATGTCCTTGGGTTGTGCATATATGCATATAAATTCTTTGGTTACTCTCTCCCCCTCCACCCACCCGCCCTCCTCCATCCCTCTGACATTCGTCAGTCTCATCTATGCTTCCATGTCACTGAATCTATTCTGTTCATCAGTTTATTACGTTCTTTAGATTCCACGTGTAAGCGAGATCATGTGATATGTGTTTGTTGTTCTTGTTTGTTCATTAGTTGCTTTCAGTATAATATCCCACATATCAGTGATATCATATGGCTCTTAACTTTTTCTGCCTGACTTGTTTTGCTTAAAATGATATTCTCAACGTCTATCTATGTTGTTGCAAATGGCAGTATTTCATCTTTTCTTATGGCTGAGTAACATTCCATTGTGTATATGTGACTCATCTTCTTTAACCAGTCATCTGTCAAAGCCACTGATTTGTTTCCTTTTCTTGGCCACCTTAAATAATGACGCAATGAAAACAAGGGTGCATATACCTCTGAGAATAAATGTTTTCAAATTTTCCAGGTAGACACCCAGAAGAGGGATTCCTGGGTGACATGGCAATTCTATTCTCAATCTTTTGAGGAACCTCCAGACTGTTTTCCATAGTGGCTGTGCCAGTCTCCATCCCCACCAGCAGTGAATGAGGGCTCCTTTTTCTCCACAGCCTCTCCCAACACTTGCTATTACCTGTCTTGTTGATAATAGACATTCTAACAGGTGTGAGTGGTGTCTCATTGTAGTTCTGATTTTCATTTCCCTAATAGCTAGTGAAGTGGAGTATCTTTTCATATACCTGTTGGCCATTTGTATGTCTTTTGAGGAGAAGTGTCTATTCAGGTCCTCTGCCCATTCATCAAATTTGTATGAAACCACAAAAGACCCTGAGAGAAAAAAAGAACAAAGCCAGAGGTATCACACCCCCTGACTTCACATTATATTACAAAGAGATGGTAATCAAAAGAGCATGATATTGGCAGGAAAACAGACATAGAGACCAATGGAGCAAAACTGAGAGCCCAGAAACAAACCCACATTTATATAGGCAAATAATTTTCGACAAAGGAGCCAAAAACATAAAATGGAGGGGGAAAAAGCTTACTCATTAAATGGAGCTGGGAAAATTGGAAACTAAACTACTGTTTGTCCCCATAAAATTATAATATATAAAATTTAACTCAAAATGGATCATAGGCCTAATATAAGACCTAAAACAATAAATTAGAAGAAAACATAGGTACTAAACTTATAGACCTTGGTCACAGAGAAAATTTTATGAATTTGACCTGAAAGGCAAAAATAAATGAATGATACTACAACAAACTAAATTGCTTTTGAGCAGCAAAAGAAACTGCCAACAAAGCAGAGGCAAACACCTAAATCGGAGAAGAAATTTGCAGACAGCTCTGACAAAGGGTTAATATCCAGAACATATTAAGAACTCATACAACTCAACACCAAACAAACAAATAATCCAGTTTAAAAAATGTTTGTTAAATTTTCAATCCACTAGGAATTTTTTCTGTATAAAATAAGAGTATAATTTAATTTTGATCTGGAGAATTAAAATTTTTATTTCTATTTCCAATTTTACTTGCCAAAATACTCCTTTCTCATAGAAGATAAATGCCACTTTTCTCATAAGTTATGTCCTCATGTGTATTTGAATGTACTTCTCAAAATTATTTTCTATAACAATGACCTATTTTTCTATTATTGTTTCCATAAAAGAGATTTTACATGTTTTACTGTATTGCAGACCAAGTCTCCTTCAACTGATTAGGTTTTGTTTGTATGCTTTTTAAAACCCATAATGACACTAAAATATTTCCTTTACAATAACTTTGACCAATCCAAAATGTGGTCACTTTCTTTGTTCCTGGTGCAGCAAATGTTACTCCATATCCTGGAAGAAAACTTTCCAAAAATAATTTGCTATTTCTTTTTCGATTATAGGCAAAAGTATTATATATTGAAATAAATGTGGGAATAGTAGCACCCTCTGTCAGTCAATATATTGACTTGAAGGTGCCTCTGGATGTGCTTCATGGTCAAGTAAGTTTAGATGAAAAGAAGCATCTTAGAGAGGCCCTGCACTCGACTGCACAATGCTGCTTGCTTTCCCCAGTGGCTGTTCATGCTTCTATGCCTTTACATTTGCTCCTTAATCCTGGAATATTGCCATCCTTCCTTCACCTCCCCTTCCTTAAAATGATCCTGCCTTGGTAGATCATGCTGTATCTGAATGTCTCCGGCAGCCAGCTCTACCTCTTCTTGTTCCACTTAACCTTGCACAAGCCACTTGTATAACACTTACCTCCAATTACAAGAACAACTTTAGAGAAAGGGCTTTCCTTTCTCTTCTGTGAAAGCACAGCAATGTAGAACTGTGCTTGCAGTAACTATAGAGACAAATCCACAGCGAAGGCAGAATGCCACGGAGAATATAACAGATTTTAAATAAAAGCAAAATATGAAATAACAAATTTTAAATAAAGTAAAATCATAGGAAATATGGCTTTATCAGAATATGACAAAATGAAAACTATGGAAAAACAGTCTACTTGGTTTCTTATCTCTGGTGCTTTCCTGGTTGAATTATCAGTGTCACCCTTATCTTACCTTCACAGTGATAAATACACAAGCCCGAAACTTGTCAAAAATGGCCTCAGGAAACCCAATCATTGAAGCAATAATTTTTTTATATATATTTACATCCAAGTTCCCTTTTAAATCCTTGAAATTAAGCATCACATTCTACAAAAATTTGTGATTATTCATATAATTTGCTGTTATATCAATGGTTGTCTTATAATTTCTGTTAGAGGTACATATAGGAAGATTTGGCTAATAAAATTCAAGGATGGAAGCTGTAAAGACGAGTGCTTAAATAAACCTATTGGTTTATATTAGTTCAAAATAGCTCAATCTTTTAATGGCTTGTTGATGGGATTGAAATTGGGATTATTACGGTATATGGAATTCAAGGGATTGTCTTTTCAGCTATGATGATATTTACACTAATATTCTGTAGGTTTTATATTTTTACCTCTCTTTTTAAACACAATATTTATCAATATCTTCTAAATATAAAATTGTAATTTTAAGCTTTGAGCTTTATAAAGAATCAGTTTGCTATGATCACTCTAGCCATGATTGTAGGACTTAAGACATACCACCAAGAAAAAATGAAATCCTTAGCTATACATCTAATAAAATATGGATAAGGTCTATAAGATGAAAATTATAAAACTCTGATGAGAGAAATAAACTAAAATCTAAATCAATGGAATGACATTCCATGCTGATAGTATAAGGATTCAATGTTGTTAAGATGCCAGTTCTCACCAATTTAATCTATATAACACTCAATCTCACTCAGAATCTTGGCAGGCTACTTTGTGGAGATCAACAAAATGATTCTAAAGGTAAAGATATAGAGACATTCAAAAAAATCAGTGGTTGCCAGAGGTGAGAGGGTGGGGTTTGAGATGAATAGTTGGAATGCGGGGCATTTAATGGGTTGTGAAACTATTCTGTATTATTATGTGGTGATTTACATATGAGTCAATGCATTTGCTAAAATCCATAGAACTGTACAACACAAAGAATGAAACCACAATAAACTATGGGCTTTAGTTAATAATAATGTGTCAAAATCAGTTCATCAGTTATAATACATGTACCACACTAATATGTGGTATTAATAATAGAAGTTATGTGGGACTCTGGATATATGGGAACTCTAGACTTTCTGTATAATTTTTCTGTAAATCTAAAAATGCTCCAAAAATGAAGCCTACTGGAAAATACATATTTAGTACAATGAATACATAAGCACTGAATGGGAGGAAATATTCACAATACATATGCTTGACAAAGAAGTTTGTCTAAATTATATAATCAGTTTTTACACATCAATATTAAAGGTACAAATTACACAATAAAATCAGCAAAAGAATTAAATAGACATTTCACATAAGAAAATACACAAATGGCTAATAATTTCATGAACCTTATCATCACTCATCAAGAAAATTAAAATCACAGTGAGCTACTACTACACACCTATTAGAGTTTTTAAGATAAGGCTGACAATACTAAATATTGACAAAGATACAGAACAATCTGTATGTTGCTTCTGGGAGTATAAAGTGATAAAATAACATCAGAAATTGGTTTGACAATTTCTAGTAGGAGTTCAGAAGACACCTAATCTAAGAACCAGCATTTGTACTTTTTGATATTCCCCAAGAAATATGAAAACTTATGTCTGTAAAAACACTTATAAATAAATTTTCACAGATGCTTTATTTATAATAAGGAAGTATTGGAAACAACCAACATTTTTATCTATAGGAACACTGATTAAAATATTGTGATTTAATATAATAATGTATAATGTATAATTTAATGTAATATATATTATATATAATAATATAATAAATATAATAAAGCAAAGAAAAAAACTTTCAGACA